>NC_045480.1:57377035-59777035 GCF_009650955.1 Corvus moneduloides
AGCTCACAGTAGCATCCATGCAGGCTGCATGTGGGGGATGCTTTTTATTAATAAATTTGTGAAGACAGAACAAGTTCCACAGATATAAGCAGTTTGTTTCACCACATACCTCACCAAAACCTCCAAAATATTCCCTTATTTTCTCCTCAGGTGTGTCTGGAGATAAGCCCCCAACAAAAATCTTTTTAACGGGTTCTTTTGTTTTCATGGCTTTAGCTCTTTTTGGATCAATGACCTTTCCATTCAGCTTGTGTTCTTTCTGGTCCATGACCTGAGGAAAATTAAAACACAATCTTACACAGTTCAAGCTAAATGTTTCACTGATGTTTTGAGTAAGGCCAAATTTGCTTCAATTTCAATACTTGGGTTACACCAATAATTTGTTGCACAAAACCAAAGAGTTTTATGATTTTTGATCACTATCCACTGACACTTCTGACAACTGGAACCACCTATTAACCAGCAGAAGCAAGAGTGTAACCTTTCTCAAAAAGTACTCTACTCATCCTCAAACCTTATGAAGTAAAAAATCTGTACTTTAGGTATCACAAAGGTCAATGAAGGCGAAAACTTTTCCATGTGCTGTATTTTAAAATGCTGCACAGCATTTTAAAAAAGTTAACAGACAATTTTTGCTTGGATAGAGCCCAAATGTATCAAAACTATTGGCTCTACTCTAGGAGTTCACATTACAGCTCTGGAATTGAAAGACTTTAAGTTCTTTGCAAATGCTGCTGTCACAGCAGTAGGCAGTGACATTTATACACTGTACTTTTCAAGTGCCCAAATCCACACCTCAGGAATCACTGGTAGTCCTGGACACTGCATCATGAGTAAGATGGTTCATAAAAGAAAGCATTTCAACAAGCACCTTAAGCACACTGCACTCCTGAATCACCTTTACCAGAAGATGTACAAACACCAGTGCCTACAGCCATCCTAGTAAGTGCTTTATCTCCGATACCTAAATTTCATCATGTTTCATTACATCAATCCCACCTTATCTACGCTCTCCGATTCTTTGAAGAGTACAAAGCCGAAGCCTCTCGATCGCCCAGTGATGGGGTCTAACTTCAGGGTGCAGTCTACAACTTCCCCAAACTTAGAGAAGTAGTCCTTCAGATCCTTCTTCGTTGTGTCCCAGCTAAGGCCACCGATGAACATTTTCCTGTTAAGACAAGATGGTCAATCTGTAAATGTGTGTTACCCAAAATCCTGCACTGCCAAGCTTTATGAACTCAATTACCTAATGCATGGAACTGGCAGTATTTTACCAGTCATATCACTACACACACAGGCCTGCACTTTTTGACAGCTTGCTTAAATGATTCTGGCCAGGACAGATAAAGACTTTCACATACACAGACGTTTTTCACCATTTTCTCCTGCAGCTGCTTACTCTGCTGTCCCAAGAAACTACCAACAGTGACAAAAATAGTCTTTTACTACTTCCTTACATCCCTACCACTACTGACCCACCACAGGCTTAATTCCATTTAGTTATCTGTGGAGCCTCCACCCAACTGCTCATGAAACACACCCAGGCAGATTAGATTTACAAGGAAGTGTGGTTAAACAGAAGCATTTATCTACCAGTCTGGACTGGACATATGCCCAAATTAGTAAACTAAAATAAAAAGTTTAGTCAAGTTCCCTTCCCCAGAAAGCAGTAAAGAAAAAGCAAAGTATTGGATGGTCAGAAGTTACCTTTCTTCACAAAAACTTTATATATACACCTGGCATAATCCAGTATCACTGAGAGAACGTCTTTCTGATACTTCTACAGCACCAGTTTTGCTAGGCAGATGTGTACAGCACATAATTCATGACTTGTATTTTCAAAAGCACACTGGAAGCTTAGAATCAAATCATAACCACCCCACCATGTTATTAAGGCATAAATTTTTTTTTTTTAAATTTTAAAAATATGAAAAATGAAGCCAATATACACCCAAATCAAACATTCCAAGTTATCAGGTATAGGGCTTAGGCACCCATTCAAAAGAGGATTGGATTTGAGATGATCTCTTTTAATACTGATAACGCAGATTTTACAGTGAGCTCTAACCAAAAATTATGATCCATTATGATCTATAAAAGCGCTTTCTACAAAGCTTTGCACATTTTCACTGTCCCAACTTATTCCACAATCAGACACAGTTTTCTGAAAACCTGAAAAACCACTGTACCATGTTTCCAACCCTTCCACTTCCCACACACAAATATTCCTGCCAATCATGCAAAATAGCATTGTACCTCCACAACTCAAACTCTCTCGAATTAAAAGCTGCTCCTGTGAACTAACTCTGTTGAATTAGCTGCGCTCTCACAGAATTAACAGGAGCATTCAGTTTCTGACAAACATATCCACACAGATGACAGTTCAGGAACTTCAGATGTTTTTATAACAAGTCTTGGAATTTGTGAAGAGGGAGCACCAGTTCCCCATCCCTTTATCCATTTTTCCCACTAGTTCCAGATCTCTCTTCAACAAAGTACCAACAGCCCTTTCTATCAGGTTCTGATTGTCTTCATGGAAGAAATGGTCCATCCTGGTAAACCAGCAGCCTCATACCAGTACAGAGAGTAAACCAAAGTATGCTTGCTGCCCTCTGTTCACCCATCATTAAGGTCCTTAGTTCGTTTGCTGTTCTGTGGAGGGTTTCTTAAGCATCCAAAACACAGAAACACAGAGGATGCAGCATCGTGTTTCTGACACATGGGGGGCAGTGATGCTCTAGCAGTTACTACTGAACTCACGCTTGCTACACAAACCACCTGTCTCAACATCAACACACAAACCCTGCTTTGTATCACTAAGGACAGACAGACCAAGAACACGAGCTTGAAACCAACAGCCTCTGAAGGGTTTTCATCCCTCCACACAGTAACTGCACGTTTGAGCCCAGTCACAGAGCAGCAAACCACGACTGCTTCCATCTGCCCCTACATAAACTACTGCTCCAAGGCAAAGCTGAGCTCAGGTCAAGGCTACACCACAAACGTGAGCACAACAAACAATTCAGGAGCAGTGTCACAGTGCTGCCAAAAGCTTGTAAAATACATACATTATTCCTAGCCCACAGTCTGGCTGGTCTAAGTCACTTCAGCACATACAGTTTCCCAAAATAAAATCCCAGAAGTGCACTGGGAAAGCTTTCAAACTTCACACTTGGCTAAACAAGGTATCACAGGTATGCTGTTTTCCCTTTACTACCAGAAGTGTAGTCGAAACACTTTGTTTCCTGTACAGCATTAAGAATTGACAGGTCAAATAAAAAGACTGAACTAGACTCCAAGTCAATGTGTGATGCATGTAAGCACTGCCCAACATCCCTGCACCACTTAGAGACCACTCTTTCTAGGCTGTGCTGCCTCAAAAGAACCTGAGCTTGCTCCTGAAAACCCTTTATTTGGTGTGTATTCCAGGGCAAGAAATGAAACAAGCAGGCAAACTCCGAAGATATTTAAAGCCATTAAGAGCAGGTGAGAAGTAACAAAACCATTCTAATTTTTTGCTAGTCCCAGCAAAACACTCAATAATAGGTTCCTCTCTCCCTGTAACATCTCAAATTATTAACATCTCTCTCAGCAACATCCCAGGTTATTACAGAAGGAAGAAGACACTGGAAGGTTTTGCAGCAGGTATCTGAAGAACACAGTAGCTAGTGCTCCTTTATCCAGGTTATCTTCTGCCTTGACCAAAAACAGACCTGCAGCTCCAGTTTCTCAGGGGTCAGACAGGAGACAGCAGAGCACATCAGCCTGTCCCGTCACTGGACTGACTACATGCAAATTTCACCGGCAATACGGAAGTGACACTGCCCCAGGCAGAGACCCTCTGAAGATTAAAAGTTGTCTTTATTCTCCATGAAACACAGTAACAGAATATGCTGAGTTGGAAGGGACCTATCAGAATCATCAAGTTCAACTCCAGCCCTGCACAGGACACCCCAAGAGTCACACCATGTGCCTGAGAGAATTGTCCAAGTGCTTCTTGAACTCTGTCAGGCTTGTCCTGTAACCACTTCCCTGTGGAGCCTGTTTCACTGCCCAAGCACCCTCTGGGTGAAAAACCTTTTCCTTATACCTAACCTGAACCTCTCCCGACTTAGCTTCCCGCCTTTTCGACTCCTACTTCTAGAGTTCGGACACCACCCAACATAATCCTCCCCACAGCAAGTTCCGAGAGAAGCAGAGGGACGCTTTAGGCTGGGAAGAAGTCCCGGTGCCTCTCGCCTCTTACTGACACTCAACTGACACACTGTAATGTCTGCAGCACAGGGCAATGCTGTGACTGCAACCAGAGCATTCAGCCACACCGAGTTACGGTCTTAACGCACGCATCGCACTTTAACTCACAGAAAATACATCCTTAAAAAAAAAAAATAAGTAAAAGAGGTCTGTAGCTTGGTGCACATCACACCATTTGGACACCCCGGGACCAGACACCGCCCCCGCCGCCCGGCCCGGCCCGTGACGTTGCCGAGGCGCCAAGTAAACAAACAGGGCGGCGAGCGGGGCCGAGGGGGGCCGGGCCGGGCCGGGGGCGCCAGGCCCCGCCCGGGACACACAACCCGCCCCCGCCGCTCACCCCTCGTCCTCCTCGTTCTTGCTGGCGTCGATCTTGGCTCCCTCCGACTCGATCCCGCCGCCGCCGCCTCCTCCTCCTCCTCCCCCATCGGTGCTCCCCGCCCCCGCCTGCCCCTCAGGCTGCTCCGCCGGCTCCGCCGCGCCGTCCCCGGCGCCAGCCGCCACTGCCGCCGAGTCCAGAGCGAACTGCTGATCCGACATGGTGCCGGTGCCACCGCCGCCGCCCCACACCGGCCACCCCCGGTGCCGCCGCCTCCCCGCCGAGGCCCCGGCCCCGCTGGCGGCCCCGGCCGAGTGCGCCGATCCCGCCGAGTCCTGCTCCTCTCGCTCCCTGTTTTTAATGGCGCCGCCACCGACCCAACCTAAAATGGCGGCCGGAAGGAGCGCGGCGGGCGGGACACGTGACACCGCCCCCGGGGAGCCGTGAGGGAGCGCGGGGCGGGCTCCGGCACAGCGCCGGCAGCAGCGGAGCCTGGGCGGGCCGAAGTGGGCAGTCACGGAATCGACAGGGCTGGACGGGGCCTCGGGAGATCGTCCAGTCCACCCTCCCCGCCCAAGGCAGGGCCACCTGCAGCGGGTGACACAGGAACAGGTCCCGGTGAGTTTGGAATGTCTCCAGAGGAGACTCCACAACCTCTCTGGTCAGCTGCTCCCAGCGCTCTGCCACCCTCAGCTTAAGAAGTCCTTCCTCATGGTGAGGTGGAACTTGTGTTTTAGTTTGTCGCCGTTGCTCCTCGCCCTTTCACTGGGCACCACTGAAAAGTGTCTGGCACCTCTTGGCACCTGCCTTTGAGATATTTATGTGCATTTATGAGATCCCCTTCAGTCTTCTCTTGATTAAACAGGCCCAGCTCCCAGTCGCTCCTTGAAAGAGATGCTCCAGACCCCTCATCATCTTTGTGGCCCTCTACTGGACCTTCTGCCCTATCTCCTTGCCTTTCTTGTGCTGAGGAGTGCAAACCTCCTGTACACAGCACTCCAGCCACACTTCACTAGGGCCAAGTAGAGCAGGAAGACCACAGAGTGAAGAAAACTTGGCTTAGTGGGGTTTTGTATATTAACAAACCACTGTAGCAATGAAGCCATGTCCTTGTGGCACAAGTCTTCTTCAGCCCCACAGAGTTGCTGTGGAGGACAGTGCTGGATCCAGCTGCACTCACACAGTCCGTGTATGAACTCACACACTGCTGTGGCTTCTCCCTGCAGTCCCATACCAATTCTCCAGTTTGTGCCCAGTGACATCAGTGAGCTTTAACAAGCAAGGTTTATTTTGATGCTTGACTAGGTACTTGTGCTGAGAAAAATCAAAACTTCAGGCAGACTACTGCAATCCTTCAACCTCCGTAAGAATGTATATGCTCCATTACCCATCCCAATCATTCTAATCCAAAGAGAACCTGCTGGGTAACAGTGTTCCTTCTCCAGCAGCCACTCAGGCTTTTAGTTGTTGCTTGCTAGCATGCACAAGATGGGAACCCCATTTTCTAATCCCAGTGGTAAGAGTACGGTACAGGACCTAACTTGTAGGTGCCAAGCTGTACAGAAAAGAGTTGCTGACCCTGAAGCTCAAGAACTTGTGATCTCCTGCTTGAAATCGGAATAGAAGTGGTGTAGGAAAGTAATTAACCTAGGTTCTAGAATATTCAAGGTTTAAAGTGCTTGAAAAACTCAACTCTTCAAGTACTGCTATCGGCATAAAAAAGTTGCTGCTATACTTCTAGATCGCTCCTGAGATGTTCAAAACTGGCAGCATTGTGCCACAGATCACTCTCCTCGTTTCTGCAGAGGGCAGGACACAACTCTACCATCTTCCACAGTGATGCTAATTCCAACCACTCTGGTGCTCTTTTTAGACAGATCAGGAAAAAAAGTGTTCTCACAGTAATGCTGACCTCCAGAGAGGTACCCGCCCTTCTGTCCAAATGAGTTTTAGATCTTACACCACTTTAAGGTGACAGCAAGACTACACGCTCACTTAAGTAAGCATTTATTAGAGAATCCTTTAACATGAAATTGTACAAATAAAGTTTGTATAAACACAAGTCCACATTGTGTCATAACATGAATGGCAAAAAGAAAGTAAAAACCATAAAAGAAAACTAGTCGGCCGCTATGTACAGTTGGACACAGTTGTGTCATACACTAAAAGTCTTTTACAAAATAGTCATTTCCTCTCACGAAGACCACCCTCCATTCACTCACGATGCGTTGCAAGATGGCTTTTTGTTGCAGTATCTCTACCTAAAAAATCAAGACAAAATGCATGTCAGATCTGTGACAGTTACTACAGAATTGTTAAAAGGTCCATTTTCATGAACTGCTTTAAGTCTTCTATATATTCCTTTCTTCACTGTTAAAGATCATATGCATATTTATTAAGGTAACACAAGAGGTTTGTTTAGTTACCCATCAGTAATTTGTTTTCCCAAATATTACCATTCAGCCCATCTAGGAAGCTGCTCCAAAACAAAAAACATCCAATTTAGACAAGTTAGCAGGCTCTGGATCGCTTTCTTTCCACTGAAGACACTGCCAAAAGGCTTTCTGATTATTTGTTTATACAACTAAACGACTTATGTGCAACACAAGTCAGGTCACTTTAGTTCAGACAGTCCATATGCATATGATCTTTAATGTTTATCCAGATTTAAAAGTTCGTTTTGGTTTGCAGATTTCACTATTAGCTATAAAAAGAAAAAAGCAAGCATTAAAATCTTAAAGAATGCACATTTAAAATGAGGTTCCACAATTGAAATACAACACTAAACAGAAGACCAAATGATTAAGCTGTAAAGGCATTTATGTACTTTAACTCCTGTAAAAAACCATTTAAGTTAAAGACACTTAATCTCCAAAAAAGATTAAAAAAAGAAGCCAAAGTCTGAAGTTTTCCACTTTAATCTTTACGCTGGTACATGAAGTTGGAAGAGACCATACCACAGGACAGCGTTTTCTGGTGTATGCCTTGCGCTCTGCCTGCAACGTGCGACCCCAGAGATAGACGTGGTCAGGGTGACACACGGCCTGCAATGAAGTTCCCGCTGGCGGGTACAAACAAGGTATAATGTCAGAGTTAGAAGACAACATTCTTGTTTTCCTTAAGTTGTACCCATTTCAGTACTTTACCTGTTAATACTTCTAATAAGTTTAATTATTCCTCTAGACCACCTGGTACACAACGCAAACCAGAAAAACTCTTATGTTTTTCTGAAGTACTAAAGAAGATAAAGTCACATTTTTACAAAGTTAAAGATCTATAGACACGTAGGCAAAGCTGGTTTTAAAAAAAAAAGTATTTTTTAAGTTAACAAAAGCTTAATTAAAGGAAAAGTCATGCTAGGCAAGTTTTTACTCTTCGTTTGTCTATTGATCTTTAAATTAGATTAGACATACTCGGAGTGGAGCTTGCACTCATGTACACACCTGTTTGTCAAGTACTAGGTACTGCTTTAGTACGGCTGGTAGTTGTTTTGGTGGTTGCCGCCGCCACGGGACGCCTTCCCATACGTGCTTTGTTGGCCTGGAGGTAACACATGGGAAAAACCAGAACAATCCAGAAGCATTAACATCCAGCCTCAGGAGACTTCACACACAGCACACCAAGAGATCTGATCTTTAGAGCCATGTGCTGAGTAAGAGCAATGTTCCAGAGAGGGGATGCATGCTCTTGTTATCGGGAGTGAGGGCAAAACCACTTACCACTGTAATCTGTGTATCCTGGCCCATATCCATAGTTGGGATAGTTGTACCCAGAGTAGTCATAGCCTCCATAGCCACTGTAGCTCTGATCACTGTAAGCACTATTGTAATTTCCATAGCCTTGATCATAATAGTTATTAAATCCTTGGTTCCAGTTTTGTCCCTGACCTGAAACCAAGTATAGCAAGTGTAAGTTTCAAAACTTATTTCACTCCTCTCCTGTGGCACGTCATCTAACTTTCAATGGCAATCTTTCTATACTAGAGCTATTACCCAAAAGAACCCTCTTGCCTCCCCAAGAACAGTAATTTTCTAAAAAGAATTGAGATATCCCATTTGGATACGAGAATAATCAGTAACTGCCTGAGCACCAAGTGACACCACAGGACCAGCCTTACTGAGTGGTGTTGTGACTGCTTGACCTTGTAAGACTGAGATGCATTAACCTGTAGCATAACAGCTGATGCCCTCTGATCCATTTGAAGGTGCAGCAAAGTGACTGCACTTCTCCTTCTGCCCATGAGCCAATTAAGTGTGTCCCTTTCAAGTGACAGTGTAACTGCACTGGTTACACTGTCCACTAAGGGTGTACAAAAGCACCCTACAGCCACCTTCCCACTTCACCACTTGAACACAAGCAGATCAAGAGGAGATTCCTCAGCTTCAACAAGCAATCATAACCACCAAACACCACTTACTAACAGGCTACTTTACATATTTGATTACACATGAGATCTGCACACAGACAACCTGGAATATCTACAAACTCCTGAGTGTTTGGTAAGACACTTAGTACTTACATTAATAGAACCACTGAAAACACTCACCCCGTCCACGCCCCCTTCCGCCTCCACGTCCACCAGAAGAATTGCTTTTCCCTCCTTTCTGCTGCTGCTGCTGCTGCCTGTACACCTCTTTGGGCTGTGCTACTTTGATCTCACACTGTAAGGACAGAAATTCTTTAACTCAGCAAGAATTTCAAGAGCATTGTCAGCTGCTTTCACAGAAGGCTATAGAGATAGATTTCACATGCTAAGAACAGCAGTATTCCTACCTTGCCTGAACCAATCTGGTGGTATCTGCTCTCTAGTAACTTCTTTACTGGCTCTTCATCTGTGTATGTGATAAAACAGAAGCCCCTCCTTTCATTTGTCTTTGTGTCCATGGGAAGTTCAATGTTTTCAATCTGAAATCAAAATGCATATAAACAATGCATGAAATCTGTAAGCAACTTTTTATGCCATCAGAACCATCTGGCAGGGCAGCATCTATGCTGACTACTTCTGGCAGCTATAAATCCGACCATTACCATTCTATGAAGTCACTAACATATAGATTCAACAATCTCTAGTTTTGGCCAACTCCCTCCTCGCAAATTCTATCTTAAGAGAGAGGCAACACTGCACTTGAGAACTAGAGGTGTTCTTATATGTCAATACACCATACCTCGCCAAAAGCACCAAAGTACTCCTTAATCTGTTCTTCAGATGTATCTGGACTCAGCCCACCAACAAACACTTTTTTTGGTGGCTCCTTCCCTTTCAGTGCTTTTGCCCTTTTAGGATCTATTAACTTCCCATCCAGTTTGTGTTCCTTCAGTTCCAACACCTAAAAAGCAGACAAAGGAACAACGTCTCAGATCGCTACAGCAACACAAGCTGGCTTCATGCCATCGATCCGCAGGCAAAGCGCCCACCTTCTCCACGCTGGCGGCATCCTTGAAGAGCACGAATCCAAACCCCCTCGACCTTCCAGTGACTGGGTCTGTTTTGATTGTGCAATCCACAACCTCGCCAAACCGCGAGAGATACTCCGTCAGGTCCTTCTTGCTGGTGTCCCAGCTGAGGCCTCCGATGAACATTTTCCTGGAGGGCAGGAAACGCGTACGGATACGGGTGAGGGAGCGGCGGGGGAGCCCCCCCAGCGCCCCATAGGCTGCCGGTGACGTCACGGCCCCGATCGGCCCCCCCCGTCCCTGTCCCCGCCCCACGGAAACTGGGTCACCCGCCCGGGACACAAAGGCGGGCGCGGCCATGGTGCGGGAAGGGAAGGCCCCGCTCCCTGCAGCCACCGAGCCGCCCCCCCGAGCCGCAGGGCGGGCGGCCGAGATGGACGCGCGACTCCCCCACACCTCCCCCCCACGCCATCCCAGGCCCTACCCGTCGTCCTGCTGGTTCTTGCTCGCGTTGATCTTGGAGCCCTCGGCGAACTCCTCCTGGCCGCCGCTCATCTCGGTCGCGTCCTCCATGGCGGGGCGAGGGCGGCGGGGGTGCTCGTGCGAGCGGCGGAGACAGCGGAGACCTGCGTCCGGCAGAAAATGGCGGCGGAAGAGATCCGGGCACCGCCTGCTTCTGCCTTATATACCCGCGCCGGCAGCCAATCAGAGCCGCCCTCCCGCCCGGCGCCGCAGCGCCCCCGGCGGCTCGCGGCGGGCCTGCAGCAGCCGCCCTGCGGCCGCCATCGCGCGGGCCGGGCCGAGTCGGTGTCGCGGCTCCGGGCGGGCACGGGCACCGCCGCACCGGCTACCGGGACGAGCGGGCGCCGGCGCTGGGCGGGCCGGCCGGGGGTGGGTTGTAACGCGTAACCCAGAAACCCCGTTCAGGCGGCGGCGGGGCGGGGCTGGGCGGGCGCTCCGGGGGCG
The DNA here is from genome assembly GCF_009650955.1 of Corvus moneduloides. NCBI lineage: Eukaryota > Metazoa > Chordata > Aves > Passeriformes > Corvidae > Corvus > Corvus moneduloides. The sequence goes on from NC_045480.1 coordinate 57,387,969, forward strand.
GGCACAGCCGGCGCGGCGCTCCCCGCCGCTGCCGCGCGTCCCCGGTGCGCCCCACGTGCCGCCGCCGCCGCCGCCATGGGCGTGCTGCCGGTGCCGGCGGAGGTGCGCGCCATCCTGCTGGACATCGAGGGCACCACCACCCCCATCGCCTTCGTCCAGGTGAGACCCGGTGACCGCCGGCACCGCGGGGGCTCCGGTAGCATCGCCGCTCCCTCCTATCGTGACCCCCCAGCCCTGGCGTCGCGGGGGCTCCCGTAGCATCGCCGTTCGTACCGTGACTCCCTGGCCTCGGCAGCTCGCCGCGGGGCAGGCCCGAGGTGCCGCCGGGAGCGAAAGCTGTGACCCATTTTCTGCGTTTTTCCGAATAATGCTCACGAGAAAATACGCCTTGTCTTGCCGATCGGCTGCCCCCTTGGTGGGCTGAGGAGCAGGTCACTATCGCTGAGATTCAGGGCAGGTCTGGGATTTTTTTCATGGATATAGGGCACTTGGAGTGATCGCAGCCTCATCCGGGAAAAGCCCTCGAGCATCGCTGTTCCTTTGATGGCTGGAGCTGCAGCACCGCACCCGGGTCTGCAGAGAGCCTCAAGTGCGATCTCTTTGAAGTACGATGCTTCTTTGCCTTAATTTCAGTAATTAACAATTTGCAGTTATCGGTAATTCTCGGGGTTATGTGCTGCCTTTTCCCTTCGGGAGGGTAGTACAGCCAAATGCCCGCAACTGTGCCGGGGGAGCGTGTCCAGCACTGCGGGAGGGCAGCGCAGGGGACACACCGAGTGTACGCAACAGGGACTGTAGTGGCACCGAATGTACGAGTGCTTCCCTTGCCTAGGAAAAGGCTTTAGACTGCCGGAAATGCTGGTTTAGGTGCAGAACCGAGGGGACTGGGAAGTCTGCGTGTCACGGGTGCTTGGAGAACCGCAGATTTTAATAGCCGCGGTCCCTCCTCTCCGGGAGGCTTTGGTTCGCAGGAGGGAGCGGCTTGCTAGGACAGCAAACGGATGTATCCCTTCTCCTGCCATTAATTAACCTGCATTTCCCCATGAGACGTTATAGCTTTTGGTAGATCTTTTTAGCCAGTAGCTTACAAAGGTGTTTTGTGACCCACATGGCAGCTGAAAGCTCCTGCCAGGCTTTCTAGAGGTTTCTGCTAACACAGTTTAACAGAGGAACAGTATGACCTACATCTTTCCTGTCCATGTTCTTCCAGTGCTCTTGAAGAAACTTCGGGCCTAGATGGCATTACAGCTGCCTCCCTCCCCTCAATATCTTTCAATTTAAACTGTTTGGACAGCTCAGGTTTCTTAACTAAACATCTAACAGAGTTTATGTCCACCTTGAAGCTGTTTTGCTGTTGTGAAAACAACATGCCATGCACCTGAGACTTCCGGTTTCCACCCAAAATCTTTCTGTTGTAGGGAGGCCAAATGAGTTTTGGTTCTCAATAAAATTCAGTTTGCTGGAAATCCTGAAAATGCTTGGAACAAGTTATTTCATTTGGTCTTTCGGTTAACCTCTATTTGCCTTTGAAAGGTCCACTGCTGGTTCAGCAGACACTTTAAAGTTATATTAACTTATATATATTAATATTAAAGATAATATTAAACGATTTTATTTAATCCTTTCGCTAATGTTAGAATTACTGAATATGCAAAGTAAGGAAACAGAATGAGTCAGTCGATGGGTGGATTAAGGAAAGATACCAGAAAAGAGATCATCTGGTGACCATCAATTAGAGGTCATCAAGTTTTCTCATTTGCCAGGTCCACCCTGGCAGAGTGGAAGTAGATGGCAGGGGAAGAGATGTCGTTAGATAAACTGCATTCCATGCGATTTATCTAGGATTTGTTAGATCTCCTGTAAAAGAGCATATTGTCACTGAACTTTGTGACAGCTTGCATGGACATTAAGAGGAAAATAGACCCTGGTTACTTGAAATCCTGCAAGCGCTAATTACAGCTTGCATGTAATAATTAATGAGCTGCATCGGTGGCTATTGATGGTAAAAATGCTTCCCTTTCTATGCTGGGTTTGACATTGCTGTAAGCAGTTGTGAAGGCTTAGGAGGGCTGTCAAGCTGTGTTTGTTGGAGAATGATTCTCCATCCTGCCAAGCCAAGGAGCCTGTCCGTTCCCCCAGCACTCACAGGAGGTAGGCAGAGTGATGGGAGCTGTGCACAGGCAGGCTCATATCTCTGTTCTCCAGAGGAGAGAGAAGTGGGTGAACTTAGAAGGGTCCCAGTTAAACCTATTCAAGAGGTTACAGCTGCCAGCTTTTGCTGAAAGCTGAAGTGGTGGAGATGGAGGGGTTTCTTTGCAAGACACAAGGAGTCTTTCTTCCACACAGACTCATGGCCTATTAAACTTAGTACATCATTGACTGGGATCACTCCTGACATCCACAAACCATCTGTCCCACTGGCTGTCCACTATTCCAGCTGTCACGTGGGTGTCCCCTCTTAGTTCACAGACCGATGCATTTGCCAATGGACCAAGACTTTTACCCTTTTAAAATCCCTCAGATCACAGAATCCACTGATCTTTCAGAGCCTGTTTGGAAGTTTTTCTTAGCCAGCACGAGAGTATGAAACACTGCTTTTGGAAAACAATTGGGACCTTCTGACATCTGAGTTGTAAAGGAGGTTAAACCAAGGCAGCAGGTCAGCTGCATTTCCCAGTGGATTCTCTTTAATTTCCTCCATAATTTAAAAGATAGTTTGAAAGTAAAGGAAATGAGAGTAACTGGGGGCATTACAAGGCTTTTGATTTCCCTAGATCAGTTTGTGGTAATTTTTTTGGCAATTTGCATTGTTTTTAAAATATACAACATGGAAAACACAATATTACAGCAATAGAAAATCCTGCAGTTCTGCCACCACATCACACTCTCAGGACCATTGCTTTCTTAATTCAGTAACAAGCTAAAGATGATATACAACAAGGAACAAGAAACTATGGTCCATTTTTTGAGGAGAGGTGAGTTCAGGTTAGTTTTTGCCCAATTAAGAAAAGCTCAGTTCTCTACCCAAAGGAAGGAGTTCCCTGCCCTTCTCCTTGACCTGAGGCTTTTCCCACACCTGGAGACACACAGTGGCTGCTTGTGGCTTCTGACTCGTGAAACACCACTAATGAGAGCAATTTGTAATTATTTCTGGTTGCCCTTGGGATCTCTGTGAAGGCTTGTAATTTTCCTGTGGCACTTTTCCCAAACCCAATCCATTTCATTTGCAAGACTGTCCTGTGGAGTTCAGTGTCACCAGACCAGGCTTTTCATTTTAAAAGGTCCTCTAACTTTGGCGAGAGGTTAAGATGTTTTCAGAATGACCTTTGCTAGGACAAGTGCCCCATCAAAAATACAGTGGCATAAGTTGTCAGTTCAGAGTACATACATTGTCAGCCTTGTACTCCTCAGCTGGTGGGTCACATATGCCATTTGAGAGTTTTTCTGGCAAGCCCAGGAAAAGTTATCACCCACCTTTCCATCACAAGCTTTAAAAGTTTCAGCTATGTAAACATTTGTGTAAAAAAATCCACCTGCACTGATCTCGGCCTGAGGTTGGCTCAGTCCTGTGACCAGGCAGACACCCTTGTCAGGAAGTTTCACCAGCTGCAGCACTGCAGGGCAAGCTTAAGTCGGGAAAATAACTGTACACGGCAGCATGTGCCAAGAGTTCCTTTAGAAGCCAGTCAGCCTTACCTCTGCCAGGTTAAAGGAGCAGCCTGTTTTTCTGCCAGGAGACCTTGTTCCCTTACATCAAAGACAACGTGAAGGAGTATCTGCGTGCTCACTGGGAGGAGGAGGAGTGCCAGCGGGATGTCGGACTTCTGAGGAAACAGGTTAAGTAACAGAGTTATTCTGTGTCTCTGGGTTTTCATAGCATGCCTGAGGCTTCAGGTCACTCGGACTGTCCTGGTTACCCAACATTTGTCCCTATCTCTTTGCCCCCACCCATGGAGGCCGGTTGCCTCGATGGTCAGATTCTCCCCCATCCAAAGCCTGGGGTTGCGCTTGGCAGGCAGCATCCTTCCCTCAGCTCACCTTGGTCTTCACAGCCCCTGGGCAGCTGTTGAGCCTAGCCTTTCCAGCTTTGTGCCTGCACTGTGCCCTTCTATTGTTGAATTCAAACCTCTTTTGCGAAGCAGCACAGGGCGATGGCAGAGCACTTGGCCCACTCGGGGCAGTGGATGGTGCCTCTGTACAGAGACGCAGCATCAGTTTGAGACCTGTGGCTGAAGCCAACAGATGCATTTGCTTCTTTGCCTTAATTTCAGTAATTAAATACTTAAGCAAGCATAGTTCTCATTAGAGTATTTACAGTACAGCTACAGTAATGCTAATTGTTTGGTTTGGAAAGTACAATTCAAGCAAGTATTTCTAAACACAACTAAGTCTCAATTTCCCATTGAGAAAAGCATTCAAACAATGTTGTAACCCCTCACGTGAAGAGCAGTTCAAGCAGTGTCCTGCACAGGGGTGCATGAAGGCAGGTGTTAGACCACTTTCCCTACATTAGAGGTGATGAAACTGCTCCGCCTCTTCCCTCCCCTCTTTTTATCATGGATGATTTCACAGAATCACAGAACATTCCGGGTTGGAAGGGACCCACAAGGATCATCAAGCCCAATTCTTTAGTGAATGGCCCATACAGGGATCAAACCCACAACACCACGCTCTAACACCACTTTCCAGGCGCAGGAGGACTCCAGCCTGGACGGGGCCGTGCCGATCCCTTTGGAGAGTGGCAGCGGGGAAGAGGAGCTGGAGCGCGTCATCCAGGCGGTTGTAGACAACGTGCACTGGCAGATGTCCCTGGACAGGAAGACCACGGCACTGAAGCAGCTGCAGGGCCACATGTGGAGGGCAGCCTATGCCACTGGGCACGTCAAAGGAGAGTGAGTAATTGTGTGAGTAGTTGTGTGCCCCCTCCTGGGGGACAGGTATGGGGGGCATCTTTCCTAAAAGTTTATCGGCAGAACAGCTGCATGAGCTATTCCTGGGAACAGCCTCTCATACAAATACAAATAGGATTACTAGCTCAGCAAGCCAGTATTTGAGAGACTTCTTGGTAAACCAAGAGTCTAAGGCACAAGTATGGGCTTCTTACAGTTCTCTGTCTTGAATTTTTTATCCCCAGATTGCACTCATATTTTGGAACAAGTATAAACAAGTCAGGGTTGCAGGGTCAGACCCCTTCAGCTGTTTCCTTCTGCTTTGTCTTTACCTGTGTGTTTCCTGCCTTTCCACTTCTTTGTGTCTTCAGGTTCCTCTTTACGTTTCAGCCACAACACAGGAGTGCATAAGTAGGGACAACTGGAGTTAAGCCTGATCTCCTTATTTAGGTTAAGAGATACTTGGTTAAACCGTGCATTTCAGGTTTCTAAGTAAGTAAAACAAGCCCATAAATTCACAAAGTGTTTAGTCAAATGAGGAACAAGGAAGAAGAAAATGAGCTCACAGAAAAATGTAAACATCCACCAGAGAAAATAACAAAACCCAAAAACAAGTCAAGAGAGACAGATATCCTGTTGGTTTTATTTTTAAAAACAAGGCTAAATTGTCTTAGAGTGACCCAAAAACCTTGGAGAAAGCTGCCTGCTTGGCTGCATTCAAGGAGTGCGATCTCTAAAATCTCCTTGCCCAGCTCTGCATCACCTGCTGTTGAAATAGACTCCCTGGTTCCAGGAGCCCTGAGCAGATTGAAGTCCCCTTGCAAACTAATGGGACAAAACTAATTGTCACAGTGCCTGGCTAATGATGTCCCTCCAGTTGCCTCTGGGTTTGCCCTTACCTGCTGCCCTGTTTTGCTCCAGAATCTTCGAGGACGTGGTTCCAGCCATCCGGAAGTGGCGGGAAGCAGGGATGAAGGTCTATATATACTCTTCAGGCAGCGTTGAAGCCCAGAAGCTTCTGTTCGGATACTCTACAGAAGGTGATATCCTAGAGGTAGATAACCTTACCACCTTCCTTACAGCTTCTCCCGCTGCAGAGCACTCCCCTCCCTCAACCACCCTTGCTGTAATACTTGTGGAATGAATTCTGGGACAGGAAGGTGGGGCAGTGGGTTTGACCCATGGGAATTAAACTCGAGCAGTTGACTGTGAGAGCATGACTGCACCAACCCCTCATTACTGTGGCAGAAAGGGAGGGAGGGAGGTTTGTCCCTGCTCTTCAGGTGGCACTCAGCCATGGCCTGTGCTTCACCCTCTCTTTCAGCTCTTTGATGGCCACTTTGATACCAAAATAGGCCCCAAAGTAGAAAGTGAGAGCTACAGGAGGATTGCCGCCAGTATTGGGTGCGCCACCAACAACATCCTCTTCCTGACAGACGTTCCTCGAGGTATGTGACCTGCCAGTCCTACTGGCTCTCACCTGTGCAGGGGAGGCAGGTGCTATTCAAAGTGTGCTGCTGACTTCTCACAAGCAGCCCAGAAATGTTGCAGACCACTTTGCTTCAGCACGTTCCCTCTAGCTGTTGCCATCCTCCTTCCTTACACACCTGGGCTTGCACACAGCAGTGGGATGTCCGTGTGCAGCGCTGCAATGAGGGAAAATAGGTCAAGTAGAAAACCTGCCTTTGCACCAGCCAGGAAGGAGAGACTGCTGAAGCAGAGCTGAAGCACGCCCCATTTACAAACAGGGTCAGTGATTTGGCCTGTGCTCAGGGGAAATGATGGTGTTTGCTGTGTTGCTATGTGGCTGGTTCTTTGTGCCACTCATGGTCAGGCTGTATTCATCAGCAGGAAAACGTGGCTTCAGGTTGCCAAGACTTGACCCCTGGAAAGCCAGGCTTGAGAAGCTAATTTCCCGCCTTTGCTGGAAACATCTTTCTGGCAGAAATGGTGCTGGGTCTCAGTCTTAGCCAGCTCAGTGCCCCAGAGTTAGTCCTTACCTCCTCCCCAGCCTTGGCAGCAGAGCTGGTGAGAGCTTGTAGTTACCTCCTTTTCCCTGGATCATCTTCCAGCGGCCTTCTGTGCTCAGGGAGTGAAAAGAAGCTTGTGAGAAGAAGATTGGGGGAGGGGGGTGTTTGACTCACAAATGACATAGGCCGACCACATCCTCGTGACAGGAATGGAGCTGATGGTGTGTGCTGCCTGCAAGGTGCCTTGGTCAGCCATCAGCTGGCAGAAGGGAAGGGATGGTGAGGCAGCCAGCTCCTGTCCACTCCTGCAGCTACAGCCATCCACAGCAGGCCTGCCAGGAGCGGGTTCCTCTCTAGAGCCCTGCCACGTGCAAATGCTGCTTTCTCAGTCTCAGCCTTTAAAGGCACTCGAGTGTTTTGGGGCATCCTCAAGCCTTAAGGACCCCGATATGAAGAGGTCAGTAAGCAGCTCTCACCTCCACTCTCCCCACTCTGTTTCAGAAGCCAATGCGGCCGAGGAGGCGGACACTCACGTGGCTGTGGTGATCAGACCAGGCAACGCAGGACTGACAGATGATGAGAAATCCTATTACAGCCTCATCTCATCTTTCACCGAACTTTTCCTGCCTTCCTCCACCTAGGGAAAGCGGTGCACGCACAAAAGACTGTGCTTCACCTAATTGTCCTTGTGAAATGTTAGGTAATTTTGTCCATAATCAGAATTTCAAACCAAATCCACATTATGTCTTGGGCCTCGTGCAGGCAGGTATGGATGGAGAGTATGGTGTGAGGTCCCTTGTGCAGTAGGACAGAGGCCTGCTGCCAGCTGGAGCTGGGAACAGGGCAAAGAACAGCACCATGAGCCCTGCTGTTCCTCCCCTTTCCCAGCTAGCAGTTAGCCAAGGGAATGCTTCCTTCAGACTCATCCCCTGAAATCTGGTGCTGAGATGCCCCACCATGAGCTCTGTCATTTTTAGAAGCAGTCTGCAAACAAGGTTTATGTCCCCGTGTCCCAGAGGGAGCGCTGGGGACCACGGGGGGATGTGTGAGCTTCTCCCTGCAGATGGGATTGCTGGCTAAGTCAAAAACATTCACAGTTAGGATTCCCAAAGGAAAATGCCAATTGTGGGCTATAATACAGTAGGTTTGGGCTGCCACAGAAAAAGCCAGCCCTTGCTGCAGGCCAGCTCTTTAGACAAGGAACAATGTATATCTTGGCTGTGTCTGCAGCAGCTCTAGGTACAAAACAGTACAACTTGCATATGGAAGCTGCTTGGAGCTCCACAGCCAGCCTACCCAGAATGAAGCCGAGTATATATAAATACAGCTTTAAAAATTAAATTCTGGACACACTTCACTGCTGCATCATGGTGCTGGGCTATGGGATACGACTGGCTGAACCCCAAAGTCAGCTTGACAGCTTTTCTCAAGTATCTCAGCACTGACCCATGGAGCTCCTCCTCCAGCCATCATCACCCAGTCCCATGTTCATAGCACTGATCAGCTGTGAGCAAACCTTGACAAACTGCTCCTGAGGGCGGACATCCTGCTGCATTTGATGAGAATTAAACCCCTGACCTTTTCACCTTACCTAAGTTGTGCCAATTGTAGATCAGATGGTCATGGTGCTTTTCCTAATGTAGTAAATAAAACCACAACTTTGCTTTCATTGTGTTCATTCCATGACAGCATTTAGCCTTCCTGTACTAGCACCAGTGATCCCAGCACCTAAAAGGCAATTTTACTATTTTATTTCTAAACCTGTAAACACTGTTTTCCTGCTTTCACCTTCCCCAGTCCTTTCTTTAAGGCAGCAGCCTTGTTCTGACAAGGAAGCTGTACTACCTCCCTGACCGTTTTAGGATTTCAGTTGTGGCTCAGTGCAGGAGTGAGAGCCACAGGTAGGTTATACCTGGTAGTACTGGAGGCAGAGGCAGCCTGAAACTCCTGTGTGATATCTCCACTTCCCCATTCCCCGCTGCTGGCACTTCATGCATGGGTGTCTTGCCCTCACAGCCAGCCAGAATATAGTATGTGCAGGCTGCCTTCCTGAGCTCTGATCTATACCTACAGCTGTCCCTGTTGAGAGCAGCTGATGGATAAAGAGCAACGAAGAGGCAGGCACTTGGGGAGGAAACCACGTTGTGCCAGCATGGCCCTTCTAAAAATTTAATAGTAGCAGGTCAGGCTGTGGGGCAGCTAGTCCAGATGCCTTTCTGGGCTGTGTAGTGAGTGTGATCCTGCTCCTAGGAAGAGCCTGCTAATTAGTGCTGTTACAATAAGTGTATCTGCATGGCTGAACAGTCCCTGGCTTCCTTAAGTGATAATGTTAATCATTACACTGTAAATAAATACTCACCTTTTGTTTTGCCTTTGCCATCAGAAAGCTATGCTTGGGGTAGGGACAAAAATAAAGCTCACTTTCTCCATAAAAGCACTTTCTTGAGTGGTCATGTTTCAGTGTATATCAGTTGTCATTTAGTTGTACTGAAATGTGCTGTTAGAAATACTCTTTAAGAAATGTACAGAGTTATCCCTAAAAACCTGAAGTTCAGTTTGGATTGCATATAGGAAAAGGAACAAAAGGAAGAAAAAATAACCACATCATCTTTTTTTTTTCCTTTGATACAATTACAAAATCTAAAATAATAAACTGAAAGTATTAATTAATTAGGGGGGAAAAGTCACAGTGGACTATTTACAGTAAAACACCGTTACAACAAATTGCTATTTTGTGCTCCATATGGATTGAGTGTGTGCCAGTGCAAGAGGATCCCCACCTGCATGTTCTCCAGACTGCCCCCTCCTGTCCTTGCCCAAGAGTTCCCTGGATGAGCCTCCGGGGAGCTGGCACCTCACACTGCTGTGTCCTTGGCCACTCTCAGCACATCCTTCCAGGAAAGCTTTCCACTAATGACACTGCTACAAGGAGGAAGCCTTCAGCAATTCACAACAACCCTCTGTTGGCAAAAAATGCTCTGGATTTGTAACAGCTGCCTGAGAATAAGTTTTGGTGCACAGAAAATAAAGGGCTGGCTGAAAGCTTTCTACTTAATACAGTTTGTCTCAACTGTTTCTCCTCAGAGGCCTGTGACCTTTGCAGAGGACTGAATGCCCTTTTGCCTTTTCCCTTTCTCAGAAATGCCACAGAGCAGTACAAGTTCCCCTTCAAGTGGCTTTTCCTACCATTTTAATTTCTGTTTGTTTTCCTGCAGCTCAGACAAGATGCAGATGTAAGCTGAGCCTGATTTGTGGAGGAAAATAGGAGCCATGTTCATGGGAGGCAACTCCCATCACTCCCCTGCCCAGCCAATACAGCAGCCTTCCCAAAATGAGGCTTTCAAATGGGCTTTGAGCTCCTGCTTCTCTGAAAACAGACCTTCTATTTGAAAACCTCCCTTTAGGGAGGGAGAAGCCCTTCTGGTTCTGTTGTTCCCTTCTCCAACCTCCAGCCCTCAGGCAGATCACCCACCCCCTGGGGCAGAACTCCCTCCTGGCACACTGGAAGCCCATTTAAACCTGAGACAGACTCCACTCAGGACAACTGGCCACACTGAGGGGCCCAGAGCCCAGCCCAGCATGTCTGAAGTTTGGCTTGCACAAGGAGCAAAACCAAACCCTGTGCCCAGAACCACTGGTACTGTTCCCGTGGCAGACGAGCCTAGTGTCTCTTAACACAATGTTTTCCCCCTCAGCGAACATAAAAAAATTTTTTTAAAAATTTTTGAAATGCTATACATGATGTGTGGTGGAAGCACTACACATTTGGGAAGAGCAGCCTTTTTGGGGTCATCTTCAGAGCACACAGACATTCTCATCTTAATTCAGCACCTCACTCCCACCAGTCCCCACCAGGAAGCCCAGCACAGCACCCCACTGTGTCACCCCCTCAGGCCTGGGGATGATGTGCCTGGCTACAAGGCAGCATCAGCCAAGCCTCACCTCCTGATCGCAGCACAGTTCCTTCCAAACCCAGATTTACCGTCAGCTGCTTTCCAGGCTGGAAGAAATGCCTGCCTGCTTGCCATAACAGCCAGTCCGTTGGGGTCTTCCACATCTGATTCCAGGTTCCGAAGAAACAGCTGCTCTTGCTCATCCTACCAACTTCCCCCAGTTGGCAGCAAAGAATACAACCCCAGAAACACACGAAAGATGCAGTCTGCTGCCTCGGGAACCAGTGACTCCCGTGGTGCCCGAAGAAGTCTGCTTCCTTCACCTCCTCCTCTGCAGGGTGGGCTGAGCAGAACGTGTCTCAGAGGGGCGTCACAAGGACAGGCTGCTGAATGTTTTGAACAACAGGAGTGTGACAGAGCCACTCCAAAAGAGTCACTGGTGGCACAAACTACGCAGCTTGTGCTCTCTCATGCTGCTGCTGAGATGGATCCACTCCTCTTCTGGCAGACACCTCTGTTTGTTTAGCTCTTAGTGAGACAGCCACCCTCAGAGCCCTTTGGCAATACCATCATGATTGCACATGAAAACAAACTCATAAAAAAGTGTAAATGAGGTCATGTTTCACCCATGAGACCACACCTGCCCCCCTCCCCCCCTGCCAGAGGACAGGCTACACCTGATCTGTCTGGTACTCGGAGGCTTCTGATAAGTTTTCAGAAAAGCTCAGGAAGTTTTCCTGGTACTCAGAACAAATGATCTCAAATCTGTAATGCCTGAACTCCACTGCAAAGGTGCCAAAGTAGCACAGGAAGCACATCACCAGGCCCCACTGGATCCTGGAAGCATGCATGTGAATGCCCCGGTCCATAAGGATGAAATCTGGAAGAGAAAGTCAAGGAGAACAAGTGGGAGCAGAGACACAAACCAGTTTGAAAGCCAACAGGGAAGAAAATCTGAACAAAGTCACCTGGATAAGTCAACCCATCCAGCCATCATGAGGAGAGTGTGAATGTGATGCCAGAGATGAAAGGGATGTCGGGTGTCCAATGGTGCCCATGGAGCACAGCAGCCCTCCTATACGGACCACGTCTTCCTGGACCCCAGATTGGGGTGATAAACATTTACAGAGGGAAACCCGGGTGCAGACAAGTCAGTGATTTGCTTGAGCATCCAGCTAGCCAGGGACAAAGCCAGCAAGTGGGGATCTGGCTGGGGGCCCCTACCTTCCAGGAGCTTCCCAGTGGGAACTGGATCAGATCACTGCACCGCAGGCAATGGGAACACCTTTCAAACAGTGAAACCTTTCATTCTATTTAGATCTCCTGCAAAATTGTCCCTTTCTGTGAAGTCTGGAAGCATACTCTACACAGTATGGCACTGAAGTAGGATTGTGCCATGAAGACAAACTGAGTAGCATTCCTAAATGCTTTGAGATGCTAGGGCCGGTGTGAGAAGAGCTGCTGCAGAATATGATACCTGGCTTCCCAGGGAGCAAGACAAAAGGATACAGAGCACCACACAGAGGGTGATGCTGGCTGAGAGAGCCACTCGTGGAATCCCAGCTTTCCGCCCCTCATTCTTCAGGTTGATCTTGAGGGTAAGGGCAGACTGGATCCAGCACGCCAATGTCCCGAAGCCAAAGGTCAGCAATGTGCCCACGATGTGGATCTCCTCATCATTGGAAAGCTAGGAACAAATAAAACAGTGATTGTGTGGACACAAGAGGAATTACCTGATAGCTAACTGGATTGCTGCTGAGGTGGGACAGGGGAGAGTGGGGATCACTGGGGTGAGAGACAGAGATGCTGTATCATTTCTTCTGGCAGAGGTGTAAGGTTAACATAACCAAGGTGAGTTGACAGCTGTCACAGTCAAGCAGATCTTCTGCCCAAAGCCCAAGAGCACCATGGAAAATGCAGTTGCTTGAGGACTGTCTCCACAGCTCCCTGACAAGGCTCACAAATAAATCCTTCCTTGGCTCCAAGTGATGGCCAGGGCAGGCAAGGACAACCCACTGGGTCTTGTACAGCTCCCTGCAATGGATGCAAATTGTGCACCTTCAGTGCCAGCTGCAGGGAGCAGTGCTGCCTGGGGAGTGGGCAGCCAGAGCCCTGACACCCCCTTGAGCTAGCACAAGCCAAAACACAAATACATGCTCCTGGTTTGGCAAGTTTCTCCCAGCAAATTTCCTCTTCTGCCCATCCTTGACCGTTGGGGTCTGAGGCAACATGAACCCAACCTCTCTGGAGTGCCAGTGCTTCCCTGTTCCTTGGGCTTCCCTGTCTCACAGGGCTCAGTGACTGTGCAACACTGCAAGGCAAAATGACAGCCAGGTTCAACTAGCAAGAATCTGCAAAGAGATCCCTTGAGGCTACAAATCCAATCAAAAAGTCCAGCATGGACTTAAGCCAAACAATTTTCCTTTTCTCTCTGCCTCTGAGGCGTTTCTAGAAAAGAAACTACCAGTCTGTAACTTCTCCCTGCAGCCTTGATTCCTGTTTGATGATTTAACAAATCCCCATCAAATAAGACACAATCTACAGGACAACAATCTAGTTGCTGTACCTCCACTGGTATCTCCCCTCCTCTCTACCCCGATTTTTTTTCAAGAGTAGGTCCAAATAATAATACAGGTAAAAATGGGATTGAGCTGCCTTTCCCAAGATAGCCAGCACTGCAAGGGACTTGCAGGTATAATGTCCCTCTAAAACACCCAATGTATAATTTTGAAGAAATATGACTTAATGCCATATTCAGCTCAGCAGTCAGGCAGGGAGAGGCATGGACAAAGGTCTCATTATGACATGCTTTCATGTTTGGCAAAAGATGCAAGAAAGGATACAGATAACTAACAATGAATGGATAATTAGAATCAGATATCAGAGAATAGAATCAGAATTCATAGACAGGCATGATTCAAAGCATCTACTGTTAAATTACAATCATTTGCTCCGAAGAGTGAAAAAAGGAAGGAGAGATTGAAACTTAGTGCCTTAGTATTCTTCTCAGAGGTAGACAAAGCTGTTACAAAGGCTTCATAGTTCCTAGCTGGGAAGCTCCTGCGAGAAAACAAGACTCTGGGTTTTGGGCTTGTGCTGTGGAGTTAGTAAGACCAATCCATAAAAGTCAAATTATCTCACACCTCATTCAAATAGAAAAAAAAGTCAACTGTTAAGGACACCAAGTTCCTTCAATAACTGTACAACCCAAAGAGGTCCTCACCCTTCACAAAACAAGTACCATTTCTGCATTAGCTCCTTGTCATGCAAAGCCAGGGGAGCAGCCAGCCAGCACTGACCTTTCTCAGTTCCTGCCATTATTGGGGGTCATTACTTGCACCCCAGTGAGAGGCAGAGCCTCAGAGTCAAACCCACATGCCACTAACTCTAATGCCTTGATTTTCACTGCAGCCCTGACAGACACACTTGTGACCACAGGGGACACCCATCCCTACAGATGTGGCAGGTGTTTGTTCCTATAACGTTGCAGGACAGAGGGAGAATGGGAGGGCCGCCATCCAGACACCCATCACATCCGGAGAAGTCCTGGCACTCCTCTGCTGTGTCCCTCTCCTGGCAGGTCTGAGGATCAGCAGGAGGTGGATTTATAGCAGCATATGTTTTAAAAGGACACGGAGCTGTCTGCTAAATCTGTATGGGCATTTGTGCATCTGTTTGCACAGATGTGTCCGCAAACTTCCCGCTCAACCCTTTTACCCAGGGCCATCTGTGCCAGCTCCCAGGGCTCAAGAGATTCGGGAGGTTCCTGCTGTGGCTCTCAGCATGCAGGTGCAAATCCTGCTGGAAACATGTGAAAAGTGATTGTGGCCCTTCATCTCAGCACACGAGGGGCAGACAGAGGTGCTGGAGCAGGTACAGGGAGGGCTGGGGCACATGCTTTTCCCGGGCTCACATCACAGGCTGTTCAAAGACCCAAGCAGATCCCCTAGAATAGCAGGGAACTCACATCACAGACAGAGCAGTCCAAGCCTGCAGGGCAGTACCTGAAAGTTGCCGAGTAGGGTCATCCCAAAAGAAGCCAAGCACAGTGCCACCAAGCCGCTGATGTTCAGCCAAGGGGTGAGCACCTTTGGCTTCAGCTGAATGAAGCGCAGGACAGCCATAACAAGCGCTGGGAAGGAAACACAAGGCAAGGGGTGTCAGTAGGTAGAACCTGCTGCAGTGAACACCTGCCTGGGGGCTCACAGCCCCCTCCTCCTCTTTATACCTGCAGGCCAGCAAGCTCTGTGCTTCTGCATGGCCCCACTTAATCAGGGACAAGACTAAGCACAGGAAGCATTTCTCTTGTAATCCAGATGCACCAAGCTCCAGGCTTCCTTTCCTCATTATGCTTTGTCTGCAAATTTTCTGAGGGAAAGAACACCTTCCTGCTTGCCTGTGAAGCTTCCACAAACACACCATGCATTCACTTAGTGGCACCTGCATTTGCATTGCTTCACTCCACTCAGGAGTCCTGAGCTCTCCTGGAGGAGGTATGTCAAACCCCACTTGTATTAAAAAGCATATGAATGGCACATATTCCTGCATATGGGGTTTGCCATAATGCCCACTGCCTCTTCTCCTCCTCTGGAACAAGTTCTGTTGCCACAAACATTCCATGAAGAATGGAACAACAGTCCTTCCATGCTTACAATTCTCCCAAGCACCACGGTATGTGATAGATGATAGATATGATACATCATACGTCGTATGATATGGCATAACCCCAGAAGATACTCAAATCGTGTATGCTTGCCCTCCCTAGGGAATGCTGCATGGAACAACACAGAAAGAAAGGCAATCAGTTGGCCTCCAAATGGGATTCAAACCAGACCACTAAAAATCAATTTAGTTGAACAGGGAAACTTGCTTGCTGTCAAACACCTTCTTATGCTCATGCTCAAATTGATAGCGTGCAGCTCATATTGTTGTAAATAGTTTGCCTTAGCAAATTACATCTGCATTTTCCACAAAACCCCTGGTATAATATAAAAAACATGGTTTAGGAAAATAAGGGCACCGTAAGTGACAAATACCCACTTTTACCCAAACTGCATAAGATATTTGAATTTACTCTCTCACAGGGGCTCTAGTGAATCAATCCGCTCCAAATCCTTAAAAATGAGAACTTTGTTCCCCCCCAAAAAGAGGACTTCTATTTTTCATCCCCAGGCAATTGTTTGGGACAGCCACCTGTGATTAGTCAAGTTCACATACAGGAACTTTTAAATTTCTATTTCTACAATACAGACTCCTGAAATTATGTGATCTTTTTCTAAAACCTGATGGGAATGACAAAAGGGAATTAAAAGTATGCTGTGCAAAATAATGGCACTTTCAGTTTCAGTCATTCCTACATTTCTAGAATGTTTCTGTAGTTTTCCTCTCCTTTGACATAACTAAGGTGGGCAGAGATAAAAGCTAAAAGCAGCTCTCAGAAGTACACAAATACAGCAGAGGAAAGTTTGACTTTATCCACAAAGCAGAGATTAGAACAGAACAGACTATTTCTGTTGGAAGGGACCTACAACAATCATTGAACTCAGCTTCCTGACCAATTCAGAGCTGACCAAAAGTTAAGGGCATTGTTATTAAGGGCATTGTTCAGATGCTTCTTAAACAGTGACAGGCTTGGGGCATCAACCCTCTCACTAGGAATCCTATTCCCATGTTTGACCACTCTCTCAGTAAAGAAATGCCTCCTAACAGAGAGTCAACAGCACCTCCCAGTTTGGGATCACCAGCAAACTTGCTAATGGTGCCTTCATGTCACTCATCCAGATCGTTGAAAAAAACATTGAACAGAACTGGACCTGGAAATGACCCCTGAGGAACAACCACTGGTGGCTGGATGCTAGCCAGATGTAGCTTCTCTACAACTCTGTGAGCCTTGCCCTTCAGCCAGTTCTTCACCCAGTGCACTATGAACCTGCTGAACCCGCAGGTGGACAACATCTCCAGAAGGTTGCTGTGAGGGACAGTGTCAAAATCTTACTAAAATCCAGAAACACTACATCCAACACCTTCCCTTCATCCACCAGGTGTGTGGCCTTATCATGGAAGGATACTGCATTTGTTCAACAGGACTTTCCCTTTGTGAGCCCATGATGACTATGGCTGGTGATTGCACTGTTCTTTAAATGTGTCCATATCATCTTGTCCCTAATTTTTCCAGGAACTGAGGTTAGACCAACAGGTCTGTAGTTCTCTGGGTGTTCCTTCATGCCCTTCTTGAAGACTGGAATGACACTGGCTGGCTTCCAATCAGCAGGGCCCTCCCCAGAATCCCAAGACATTTGGTAGATGATAGAGAGAGGTCCTGCCCTAACATCCACTACCTCCTTCTGTACTCTGAGATGAATCCCATCTGGGCCAAGGGACTTGTGAGCATTCAGCTGTTACAGCTGGTCCCTGACAATTCCAGTGCCCACAAATGGAAAGTCTCCTCTCCCATGCTTGTGATCCTTCAACTCAGAGGACTGGGCAGCCCAAGGTCTATCAGCATTTTATTAAAGACTGAGGCAGAAAAAGCATTGAATGGCTCTGCTTCTTCTTCATCCCTATTAGCCAGGTTACAGCCTTTTACAAGTATATGTCCAACATTTTCTTTAGGCATCCTTTTGCCACTGACACTTAAAAACACTCTTTTTGCTGTCTGAAACAACTCTGGCCAGTTTCAAATCAAATGGAGCTTTGGCCTTTCCTGTCTTCTCCCTGTTTATACAAACCACAGCACTGCAATCTTCCTGCAAAGCCTGACCTCTCTTCCAGAGCCCATATAATGGCTTTTCCTCTTAAGCCAAGCTGCTCTTCTCCCCCACCCTTTGAGTACAATCTCACACAGTGGGATTGCCTGCTCCTATGCTTCTAAAAGTTCTTAAAGACTGACCAGCACTCATGGACACATAAGCCCTCAAAAGCAGATTCTCAACATACTCTCCTAAGTACTTCCCTGAAGAGCTTAAAGTTTGTTTTCTTGAAATTTAGCATTCAAAATTTAGGGATCAAAGCAATTCCTTTTTTGTCATTACAGCAAAAGTTCTAAACTCAACCACTTCATGATCACCAAGGCCAAGACAGTCACCTACCACCACACCTCCCATAACACATTTGCAGTCTGGAGGTTGCATTTCCCCTGTTACATTTTTTTCTTTGCAATGGGAAACAGCAATGAACAGTTCAAAAGACTTCACATCATCACATTCAAGAAGAATATGTACAGGATATTACTTATGTTCCAGTGACTCTTAAAAAAAGCAGAAAGAGAAAGAAACTCCAGTTGTGGTTCCTACCTAGAAATGCTGCCATGTTCATGACTTGACTAAACACACAGCTTGCAGGAGGTGCATCACCTGCAATACTTGAAAATATAAAGTGTATCATTGTAACTCTAGGATGGCAAAGACACATAAATAATAAACCATTAATCAGAGCAGTACTTGGAAGAAAATAATTCATTTACCTTATATAAGGCGGTCTTTCGGGACCAGGTTTCCTAAGAGACATAGGCACAGGGAAAAAGATTCAAGGTTTTCTTTCCCATTTTGCTTTAATTGTTTTATTATTTTAAAGAAACAAGTGATTGAATATAAAGCCCACAAGAAGCTCTTACCTATCTGGTACATTTAGTGGGAGAATTTTGTTGTCTTCCACTGCTATAAAGTACCTGTCAATAAAAAGGAAAAAAGAAGGAAACAGTATAAAACTTCATCCCAGCTTCTATTCCAAGTATCACTCAAACAACACAGTAAGTGTCTCAAAGCCCACTGGCAGGATCTGCTGGAGGAGCCTGTGTTTCTCTCTGCTCAAGCAGGCAGTTTTGCTCATTTCTCAGCCTGTGTGCCTTCCTTTGTGTTGCATCTGGTTTGCATGATCGAGTAGACGAACAGGGTCACTGAACTGAGCTGCCTTAAAAATAACAAGCCAGGGGAATGTTTTCATCTTTAGTTTGAATTGTTTTGATTCACCAGGTTTACTATGGTACTCCATCCACAAAAGCTGTTTTAATAGAGAGGGGATGGGACAAGAAAAACAACAAGCAATGGAGGTCACACAAAAGGCTTAAGCTGCCCCTGCTGCTGGAAAGCAGCATCCATAGACCATGGCCAAAGCCACATCCTACAACATAACTGCTTCTCAGCCTGAGCATAGCTGCTGATCACACATTTATCACTCCCAAATTCGTGCTGCAGTCATCTGCCTGCATGCTTGGAGAGAGCCCAGCTCAGGGAAGTGCATACCTTGTGTGCATTTCGGTAGGAAGCATTAGGGAGAAAGTGAGAAGTCAGCACTAAGCTGCTGGCAGGTTGTCAGTGCTGGATGCTGAAGATTTTGAGTTTCCACCCCAAAGCAGGGCCTAAGTGTTTCTCCAAGAGCTTTGCTGAGTCATTCAAAGAAAATGTGATTAAAGGAAATTTTTATGTTTTTTTCTTTCTCTTTTCAGGCAGCTCCCAGTAAGACATATCAGGAAGAAAGCAACTTGGCTTGGGGAGCACAGAAACTCAGAGATAAAAATGTGATCCTCCAAGCCATGAACTGCCACAGACTGGCCCCTGCCCCTATCATGTGCGGTCCCAGCCCCACAGCAGCTCAAGGGCAGAGCACCCCCAAAAGACTCTCCTTAATGAGAAGCAAGCTCCCACATAACCAGCAGGAGATAACTTACACTATCCATAATCCAGCTGATGTAAACAGGGTAAAGACAAGAGGTAAAAACATCCACATGCTGCATTTCTTCCCATCCATACCTGCTAGAAACAAAGAACAAAGTAAAAACAGAGGGCAGAGTCACCCATCCTCCTTAGCCCTCCCCTTCTGAGAGCAAGAAGGGCATCCCCACAGCAGGTGCTAAGGCACCGAGCTCCTCACAGCCACGGCAAAGCTTTCCTGCTGTCACTACTGGCATAAGGGGTTCAGCTGCTGCACACAGGCAGCATGCTCCACACAGTTTCTGACAACCAAGGCGCTGGAGCCACGGAGCAGGAGACTCTTCAGCCACACCTACAGAATTGGAGTGGTTTTCAAAGTACTTCCCTCAAGGATTTTGTGCAAGGTGACCACAAGACCTGCAGCTCTGATTCCCAACTACTTCCCGCAGGCACAAGGCAAGGCAGCCTCCTACCCAGGGTCATTACCAATTCCACACACGCTGCCTCAGCAAAGCCTGCAGCATGGGGAGAGAGGGATGCCCGTGCTGTCATAATCCCCACAAAGCACACGACCAGCTCCCATCCTGGCCACAGCAAGCAGCTAAAAATAGTGTCTGGCCACACACAGAGCGGAGCCGAGCTCCAGTGCCGGCACCCAGCACGCTGTCAGGAGTCGGGATGAGGCGCTGCAAACAGGATCAGCTCTTGACATGCAGGCACTGTGAAACCCTGCATGTGGCGTAAGGGTGCTGCGGACACTGCCTCCTGAGGAAGCATTTGCCCTCCAGGTAAGATCATGCTGGATGAGCATCTGGAATGCCGGGGCTGTTCCTGTAATATGTGCAATTCAGAAACACTGCTGTGCTGCGGACACAAAGAGTCCCATGTCTCCCCGTGAGACCTTTGATAATGGATCAAGTATTTTCTCATGCTTTGTCCTCCTCCATAAATGTTCTTCCAGGCACCAACACAGCCAAGAGACACAAAGAAAGCAGAACAACACGAGGCTCACGAGCTCCAGCACCTGCTTTACTTTCACCAGGGCAGCAGCACCTGTGCCCCTGCACTCTGCCCCCACCCCTGCTGCAGGGCAGGTATTCCCTGGGGTCACCAGCCTCACGAGGCATAGTGAGGCACTGTGGGGTGCCATGACAGCTTGGGATGATGGCCTCTCATTAGAGCCTGCTGGCATTTGCAGCTCAATTACCTCATCCAGGTCCTTAAAGCCATGACCCTTCCCTTTGCCCCAAAGAAAGTACCTGCATTGTCATCCTCCTCCTCTCAGCTCCCCTGGCCTTCCTACATCTGCAGCACAGAGCCATGGTCTGCTCCCTGCTGTGAAGACCAGAGGAGAGTCAGCACCCTCACCCTGTCACAGCAGCCTGCAGCTCACTGCTCCCCTACGGCACCCAAGCTGCAAAGGACACGCTGGCTGGACTGCTCGGGGCTCCAGACTCCGGCCCTGCCTCACTGGGACAGAGGCTGAAGGGCTTCAGTGAGGCTCTCCACACCCTGTAGAAGGCATGGCACTCTCACTCTTGCTCTACAAGTCAGCTATCTTGTTTTCCCTGCAAATGACCTAGCAGGGGTACAAAACAACACCCTGGCAGTGCCAGAGTCACACCACACTTGCCCAAAACCATGAGGCCATGATTTGGTGCTGTTTGTACAGACAGCCTAGAGTAAGAGAGAAAAGCAACCTTAAAAGACAGAAAAGCAATCAGATAAGGTCTCTTCCCTGACCTGGAAGCAGAGAGAACTGCAGACAAGGAGCATGAAATGATGCAAGTATTAAGTATGCTGATTTAAAAAGCAGGCAGCTCCAGTGTGCATACAGATCTTTAGCATGGCGTAACAGATCAGAAGAAATTATCAGTGAGGGGGACTTGATCTCCCATCTCACCTCTATTCCTCTCCTCCTGTACAGGAGACACAGCATTTCATAGCTCTGTTCCCCGCACAGCTCCTGCTGTTGTGCTTGCAGCTATTCCATGAAGTGCTGCCCTTGCCTTTTCCTCCTGCTGCTCAGCAGCAATGCAGCAGCATTCCTTAGCTGGTGTTGGATGGTGCTCTGGTACTGGAAGACCCATGACAGCAATGTCAAGGACTGCTTCCAGGTGGCAGCTGCCCCACGTGCCACAGGACCGTGTCCCTGACAGCCCCTGGCAGCACAGTGCCCAAGTGCCAGCGCCCCATGCAAGGCAGACATAACTGTGGCCAAATTGCCCCCTCCTGCCTTGGCTGAAGAGAGCAGGCAGGTAACATCACCTCCTGTCCCTGTCTGCTCTGCAAGGTAATTACTGCTGTGCTGGACTCTCCTCTTGTCTCTGGTGGTGGCTGGGCTGAGCCAAGGGAACACAATTCTTTCATGTCAGGGGATGGCACATCTTATTTACCCTTCACCTTTGGAAAGGTACAAAAGTTTCGTTTACACAATAAAAGCAAACACCAGCCATAACACCTGTCCTCATTAACGGGTTGCCATAGCTCCTCCACTTCCCAGCATGGAAACTTCACAAGCTATTTCAGCATTGTCCGTCATGCAGAGAGGGACGTGGCAAGGGCTTTTCCCCCAGGCAGAGCAGTGAGGCAGCACACAGGGACAAGGATTCCACACCAGAATGAAGTGGGGAAATGTGAAAATACTGTCCAGATAACCACTGCTCTGTGCCGAGCTCTAAAATGGAGTGAGGCCAGGACTAGTGCCCAACCTTCCCAGAGTCAGAGCAACATGGCTACAGACTCACCCCCTTGGAAAACAGCCCTCTGTTTAATATTCACTGTGCCACACTGAGTCCCCTTCCATCAGCCACTAACAGAAAATGACATCTAATCATTGAATATTAAATGAATGATCAGTGCAGAGCACAGTGTCCTGATGGGAAGCTGGCTCTGTAGTTCAGACACCCTAATTTCAGCCAGCTAAAAAGAAGGAAACCACCTGCGTCTGATGGATGAAATACCAAAAGTAGGGAAGAAGAGTCCCTTCCCCCCACGTCCCCAAACAGCAACACCTTTTAATGTTGGCCATTGGCACAGCCCACACATGCTTGGATATGTTTCAGCATCCCCACGTGGGCAGGGGACGGTTTAAAAACAGAGCTCAGCTCCCGCACATTTCTCATTTATTCCCTGCTGTGTTGTTCGGGTGCCAGGAACAAAATTACATGTAATCCCAACTTCTTCCAAAGGAGAAACCCTAAGCATGTGCCAAACCTGCCTAGCGTTGCACTAGTGTTCAGCAGACATCATTCTCAGCAGCTGCCTTTGGGTTAGCCTTGTCCTCTTCAGGGACGTCCCCAGTGCTTGTATCTTCAAGCTGGGAGACCTCTGTGCACACTAAGACCAGCACCTCTAAAAGCAGACAGGAACAAGAGAACAAGGAACCCAAACATCACCCTCTTCTGCAGCGCCACACCAGTTTAGCCAAAGTAAAAGGCCAAGAGTGATAGGAGAAATTACCAAAATTCTTTACGGGAAATGTAGAAACAAATTCTTTGACAGTTAATTGCTCCACGGGGATGACATAAAGCCAGCCTTCCTTTCCACAGCTCTGTTCCGCATTGCTGCCATGACCAGTGGTGCCAAATCTGAGCAGTCAACTCCAGCTGGCAACAACAGCAATCTCTGCCAGCCCATGTTCTCCCAAATAAACACACTGCATCCAACAGGCAGCTGGTAATTTCCCATGCCCATTCGTCTTCCGTTTTTAAGGCTTGCACAGGAAGGCCTTCAGCGACAGAAAGCCCTCATGGTGCAATGGATTCACAAAGCTAACAAAAATATTTTCAGCATCACAGCTGACCCAGCCCACCTTCTCAAAAGCTTACATGTGGTTTTCCAGTCCCTCTTGACACACACTCTCACACCAGCACTGCAAAACCACTGTTCAGGTGTGCTCCTGCTGCCAGCTAATATGAGTCAGGGTGCAGAACTGAAAAGAGTTTCTCATTAGCACTGCCCCAGTGTGTGTCTTGAGATTTTCTCTCAATGCAAGCTTACTCATCTCTAGTTCCATTTTTATGTCTAAATCTGCTTAGACTGTCAGCTGCTTGCTCTGCTTTTTTTACCATTGCCCTGCTATACACCCTCAACCAATTAAGCTTCCGTTCCTCTAATGTACACACTTCAATTACAGCAGGCAGTTCACCAAACATATACTGCTGCTTGCTCAAGGTTCATTTAATATGGACATCTTAATTTCATCTGCCAAGCAAAGTTAGAGGCTCCTCCTGAAGTTGCTTTTACCAGAGAACATGAATGTAAGGAAGGACAAAATTACCACATTAACAGAGCCATACATCTTTTTTAAGACTAAAGCATGCAGATGCATTTGAAATGCATAAGCCAGAGCAACACTGCTGCGTTTCACAGCACTAGGCCATGGGGTTATTTCAGAGAACAGGTACAAAGCCAGGAGCACTGGGAGAAGGAGGACACTGTTCAAAACATAGAGCAAGTCATAAAGAAGTGCTGCCAGTCAGCAACAATAAAAGGGGAACAAACACATTCTGTCTTTTGGGGGAGCCCACTATAGCTCTCTGTTGGTTTTAAAAGCAAAAATAACCACAGTCACTTGATACCTAATGACTGTAACTGAGTGGATACAAACCAGCACATTATATAACCTGCCACCCACAAGGCACAAATGCCAACATAACAAAGCAGGGCGTTTTCAGGTTTATCTCAAGGTTTCCAGTGTGAGCGAACAATGAGAGAGATAAGATGTGACAGAGGCTTGTAAATACGTAACAAAACGGTGGGATAACAAGAAAAGAAGTGATCCCCTCTGTCAGCAAGGTCTGATGTTCTGCTTGCTTCAGGTACCCACCTACCTAACATCTCACAGATGTGCAGAAATGCCATTTTCATTTTATTTATACAAGAGGAATGGGAAAAGGTAAAGACATCTCCGGGTTGTGCATGGGGGAAGCAGGAGATGCGTCAGTAATCCTGCAACAATGTTGAGAGGCAATGTTTTCAGCCACGGCAACATCAGTACACGTTTCTTGTCTCATTTCACACACTGTGACTGCATCCAGTGTGCTAATGAAATGCTCTGGCCAACATAAACCTATCAGAGATGGGCCAACTGCAACAAAGAAATGAAACCTTCTAGTCACCAACAAACAGGGGCAGAAAAGGACATACTGATAACCACAGTGTCTGACCCAGAGATATTCCCGCAGCACTGCTGGGTCCTGAGGCCAGCGCACCCCACTGTACTTCAAAAAGTGCCCTCGGTTTTCTGCTTCCTGCTGCCCCACAACCTTCACCCTCAGTCACACATGGGTGTAAGTACTTACAGGCCATTTAGCAACCAGTGCTGAGCTGCTGTGTTACAGCCAGAGACGCCGACTGTCAACTCTTGTGGGCTGAGTCTGCCGGTCTCACACTTGGCGCTGCACGAACCAGGCACGCCCCGCTTCCAGACCACGCTCCTGGGTGTTAGAAAAGAAAAATGAATATGATCTGCCACCACAGGACCAAAGGGGTGTTCTGTAGGCTTCGACCCATGGACTTATGCCAGATCACACTGATTTCCATGAGGTCCCACTCGTACCATGAGCAGGGCTTGGGCAGTGGTGGCCCTCAGCCTGCAAAACGGCAAAGGAGGCAGAGAGAGGAGCTGGGTGAGGCAGAAGGAAACATCCAGTTCAGACATAAGGAGCTGGGGCAGTAGGCAGGGAAACCAGGCAGGAGCAGCCAGGGTGAGCTGGGGAGAACTGCATTTTGCAGGTGCTGTGTGCTTTGCCCCAGGGATCTCATTCTGCTTGGGAGCACTCACTGCAAGATTCAGCCATCCTGGCTCCTCCTGACCTCAGGGGCTGCACAAGCCAGGTGGCAACCAGCTCCCAGTGAGTCCTCCCAGTGTGTGCTGGACTGCCCACACCCAAGGGCAGATGCTTTACCACCTCTGCAAACGCAGATGTTGAGGAATACACGTAGTAGCTTGGTGAGCAGCCGCAGTGGGAGCTGCAGATTGTGGTGGTGGCTGGAGCCGCAGGCAAGGAGCTGTGACCTGGCCCCCACCCTTTGCCTAGCACAGGGCATGGGGACCTGTGGCACTGGCCAAGGGTGGCTGGTCACCCAGAGACTCCACAGAACCAAATAAACAGCAAGAAGGCCCCAGACTAAATACCACAATTGGAACTGGTGCACAGACTGTGAGGATATAAAAGCCTGGGGATTCTTTAGTTCAGAGTCCCCCTTACCCAAGGCACCAATTCAAGCTGTCATGGTGTTACTGCACCATGATTAAATTACTTAAAGGGTCCAGACCTCTGGGACTCTGCTATGGGAATCCTGGGGTCCAGCCAGTGAGGGAAACCTGTCTGACTGTGTGAGTGTGGGTTGTGTGAGGAGTCAAGCAGGGTACACACCAGCTTAATGGAACCACATGCTGTGAAAGGGCTTCAGTCCCAGCCTGGCACAGTGGGAATGTGACTGCCAAAGTGGCTCCTGGGTGGCCAGACAGGAAAGTTTCCTTTACACAGAGATGCTCAAGACTGGAGCCACTTTCACCAGACTTCTGAGACACAAGGGAAATCTAGCAGAGTCTCAAGACAGACCAAACCCATAGTCTCACACCACCACCACAACCACAAGGGCGTATCTTTCCCTTGAGAAACCTTTGGTTTGGGATGCTTGTGAGAAGGGCACTTACCTTAAAGTCCCAGCCAATCCCCAAAGTAAAGAGCTGCTGGAAAATGAGGAGGGCTATTTATCTCCTCAAAAAAAAAAAAAAGATAGCAAAGCTCTCCCAGCTTCAGCTGTGCTGTGAGGAAAGCCTCTGAAACCACCTCCTTGCTCTGCAGGCAATACAGAAATGCAGGCTGATGTTATGGCAAAGCCCAGGAAGTCAGAGGCACTGTGCAGACAGGCTGTCCAGTGACTGTCCTCCACCTCAACCACCCCAATCTAATGACCACAGTCTGAACCCACAATAAGCAGAATGAGTGTTTCTCCACCCATAAAGTACAGAGATCTTGACAGGGTATTAATAAATTGATAGACGTGTTTTATTTGCTCCTCAGTTCCAAAAATCACAAATGCCTCCAAGCATTTCCAACGTGCATGAGCAAGCAAAGCCAAGACACCGGAAGGGGGAAGGAAGTCTGCCCAAAAGGTTTGTCCCATTATCAGGAAAACAATGTAAGTGTTGGGAGTGGCAAGGAACACTTAACAGGGAGGTGAAACCTCATGTGTTGACTTACAAATAGCTTTGAAGGTAAGGAAAAACAGACTAAGCCCAGGGGAACAGACTTGGCAGAACATTATTCCTGATCATATTGTCTCCTTCTCCCATAGTTTATGGATGAGAAAGTACACACCCTGCAAGGACAGAAAAATTCCAGGTTCCCCTGCCTTTTCTACCCTGCCACTGTTTTTTTCCCACCAAATAGAAAACACAAACTCAAGCTACAGAGCTTCTCATGAAGTGCAAGCGGGGCTTCTCCCACCTGTCTACCCTGTCTTTCATCTATTTTATCCCTTCCACCCCTCTTCTATTCACCTTGTGGAAGCACAAGCTCCTTTCTTCACTGCATTTTGCAGCTCTACACTTTTGAAGAGACGTACGCTGTCCCCAGAGCAGCATTTCCTTTGGTAAATGCAACTTGTCACGGGGAAAACACCCCAGGCCTGAGAGCTGTTAGGGACTGTGGCAGAGCATACTGAGCTTTCTCAGGACAGTTTTCCCTCACCAACCTCTTCAGCCTGACGACTCACTCCTCCTCCACAGAAAGAGGTGCCTCTTCTTCACATATTCACCACCAAAGCCCCAGAGGAGCAGCAATAAGGTGATGGCCCAGAGGGTGAGCTACAAGGAATAGATGTGCAGTACCCGTGACTTGGCTTCTGCCACTCCACTAAAGAGGCCCCTTCTGGCACAGGGATTGTCTTTTGACTCTGTTGACACCTGTGGAAATCATTTTCCCTGGGAGACAAAGTACAACATAAGCAGTCATACACAGGCACTTCTGTGTTCACCACTTCCTTGCCAGCATTCCTTATCTGTAGGAATTAGCTACACTTGTTTATCAGTGCCTCAAGCTGCTACAAACATAAGCTGCTCTTTGTAGGGTGTTTGGGTGAGCTACAGTAGGAAGGTGCCATACAGCGTTTCCCCTCATGCAAACACGATGGACAGAGGGGAGCAGGGAACAGCTTCCAGATGTTCAACAGGGGCCAAGCCTGTGTGCCCAGCCCCTACATTGCATCCAGAGGGAGTAAAACTTTTAAAGTCTGTTGAAATATTTTCAGAGACAGACTTTTCTGGAGGAGACCACATTAAATGACCTCTGAGAGCATTCAGCTGGGCCAAGACCACACTGGGGAGGCTCTCTCTGACAAAGCTGTGGCCATCTTCAGTGTCTTGGCCAGGCAGAATCCACTCTTGCAGTTCTGTGGTGCCAAAACTGAAGGGCCACTGGTTCTTCTGGTTCAGGCAGTCACCACTATTAATACCAGTGGTTCCTCACGGGAAGCAGGAAATAATACAGCGAGAGCAGAAGTTCTCTCCCTAAGTACCTGGACCTGCCCCAGCACAGGAAATTGCAGGGAGGATGCTGGACACTCTCCCCACCATTGCAGCACATCAGCCCACATCCTCCAGGTTTTTGCTCCCTTCCCTTTGCTACCCATGGGAGAGGCAGCCCAGACCTCTCCCCTGCAAGCAGGGCCATCCAGAGGCAACCTCAGCATTAAAAATGTACAATAAACCTCACGTGAGGTAACCTATAGCCATTTTCACATCTCTCTCCTCCCATTCACTCTGCCCTTCTTTCTCCACCTGTTCCCAATGTGTTTTTCTTCCTTTTCACTCTCATCCTGCCCTCATCCTTCAGCCTCAGGTGACCTCTTCTGCAACCTGCAGGGACCCAAGGTGAGGAAAGACCTTTGCAAGTCTTCTTGAGGCAGCAGAACCCCACAATTACTCCCATTTTAGGCAACAGGGCCAGTGATTTACTCGCTGAGAGGTCACACTGGAAATCAGTGACACAGAGGAGCATGTGCTCACAGAGTGCTGGTCCAAGCCTCCTACTGCAGCAGCAGCCTCCTCACCTGCCACCACCCCCTATCCCAGTGTATCCTTCCCAATACATTGCTTAGGATCATCTTTCTCTTTGCTCACAGACCTTTCTCAGCTTCTGTACTCCCTCTTAACCTGCAATCACAGTTCATTGTTTCAGCTTGGACTGCAGGATTGGGACCTTAAAGCGTCTCTGTTGGGGCAAACCACAATCTTGCAATCTCAGGCTGCCCGGAAATGGCTGGGGGAAGAGAGAAAACCATGGACATGACGTTTCTTTCAAGAAAAAACCAACTGAAAACGTTGGTGTTCTTGCAAGCACACATCCCTGCTCTGCATCTGGAAAGCAAACACTGCAGCACAAAGAATCTTAAAAGGGGAAATGAAACAACTGCACTTTCAGCATCCAGGTTCAGAAAATGCTGACAGCTGGGCATGGATAATCACAAGAAAACAATTTGACTTTTAGTAGTTCAGCAGTGAAATCAGGAGCAAGACGTTTGTCAAGCAAATAGGAGTCCCCTCTCTTCATCCCATTACCCAAAGGCAGAAGGTGGGCAAGAATCAAGTCCCCCTTCTTTTAGGCACTGTCATCTGTTCGAGCAAGACACAACAGGCAGGCAGTGTCAGGATACACCTTTCACACATTGCCCTCCTCCATATTGAATTGCTAATCCTAATTAACCATATGTGCGTACATTGCTATGGCATGAGGATTGTGTGAATGTTGATCAGACAACCCTTAGGGTCACTTCCACAAGTAGCTTTGTTTAAAAGGGAAAAAAAAAAGGAAAAAAAAAAAAGCAGAAAGGTTAACTCATAATTTCTGCAACCTTTATAGATTAAGGACTCTGCATCAAAGGTTTGGCACAAGGATGATGCTCTAATTAAAAACTAAGACTGAGATCCCAAGCGACCCCATCATCACCCTGGGACATCAGCACCCAGCATCTTCCTATCACTCAGAGAGAGGCTCTCGTCCTTCCTTCCCTGAGGGACCACAGCACAGCTGAACGGCCTTTCTCAACACCTTAAATTTCCTCCACGAATTTTAACCGGACACAGCCTGCATGTCCTGACAGGACGTCCTGGCAGGATCTGGGGAAGGCTGGACCTGTCCCACTCCACAACCTCAACCCAGGTGAGCTTCTTCACAGACCCCTATGCAGCAACCCGGCCGAAGACCCTGCCGAGTTCTGTCACCACCACATCCCTCAGCGCCCAAGGGATGGATGCCCCAGAGGGATTCATGGATGAGAGGGATGCCGAAATCATGACCTGGCAGAGCTCTTCCACAGCTGGATCCTTCAGGCCCTGGGTGAAGCAGCTCTAATCCTCCTACCCAGCCCGTGTCTACCTGCGGTGACACAGGACGCTCCAGGACAGGCAGCGCGGGGTCCCGGCTCCTGCCGCAGGCTGCAGCCCCAGCCCCGCCCGCAGCTCCAGGGCTCCCCGGCGGCCGCGGGCAGCCGGACCACGGCCGGG
Organism: Corvus moneduloides; assembly: GCF_009650955.1. Lineage (NCBI taxonomy): Eukaryota > Metazoa > Chordata > Aves > Passeriformes > Corvidae > Corvus > Corvus moneduloides. The sequence continues at coordinate 57,417,888 of NC_045480.1, forward strand.
GCGGGGGCGACGATCCGCGACAGGGCGGGGCGGCAGCGAGACGGCAGCGGGAGGGAGGGGGTGTCTGGCACTCCCGGCGCAGGCTCCCGGGAGCGGCTCCTACCTGCGCACCTGCGGACGGCTCCGGCTCCGGCGGCGGCGGCGAGCGCGGCCGGGCTGGTCCGAGCCCCGGCTCCGCCGAGCCCCGCCCCGGACGGGCGGGTCCAGAGCCGCCGCGGCCACCGGGGGCCCCGGAGCAGCGCGGGGGGGAGGGGGCTACTGGAGATGGAGCCGCTGTGTCGCTCTGACCGCGGGTTTGGGATGCTGGGATGCCGGGATGCCGTCACAGTCCCCCCGGGCGCTTCAGGGCATCCCCCGGACACGGCCAGCGCCACGCCCCGTGTGCAGCCGCAGCTCCGCCCGGTCCCGCTGTCTGCGGGCCGTCCCCGGTGCGGCCGTGCGAAAGCGTCCCTGCTCTGCCCTCTTCCCTGCCCGCCCTTCCCAGCGCCAGGAGCACCTACGCAGCCTGCGGCTCTGCGTGCGCCCTCTGCTCCAAGCCCCCGGAGGCACCGGGGAGGGCTCGCCGCACAAACCCCGCATCTTTGCAGCCCTCCCGGGAGTGCTGCCCATTTGGATGGGTATTTTGAAATAAGGAAGCAGCCACCCAGTAGCAAGAGACCCCAAGAACAGCATCTTCCACCCCTTTTCCCTTTCCTACTATGGTGGGCTTTGTGATCTCTGTAAAGTATCTCTGTGGTTGGAATTTTGAGAAAAACATTCCCAGCAAAACAGCTCGGTGATAACCATTTGGGACTGTTTCCTGGAGTGGAGGGATCCCATCACTGTCTGATCTTCATGGGATTAAGTCAACATGAATGCTACCACTTCTTTTTCCTCTTCCTCCCATCCCTCTGTGTCAGGATAACTGATGTTATCTAGCAACTGTGTTGTTTGTTTTCCTAAAATCCAAATAAGGTAGCACTTACACAAAATTTTGTCCTGGTGCCATCACTTACGAACGAACACAAAACAGACAGATGCCCAAATCCATGTCAGCCCCCAGAACAGAGCTGAGTTATACATCAGCAGTTTATCTGCATTTCATAGTCTGCCCTTCTAGCAAGGAGCACTCCTTCACTCTGCAGGTTTGGCCCTCATAGAACACTCTGAAAAGATTTCGTGTCACTGATCCCCAGGGACTGAAAATCCTTCAGAGTGCTGATCCTCAGAGCAAGCACTGCACCAGCAGGTCCCCTGAGCCCTTTCCAAAGTGGCTGCATCATCAAGGGAGAGGACAGACACTCCCACAGAAAGGCATGTACTGTGTATGCTTCTCGGTGTTTTAAAGGCTGAGGGGGCTATTTTTAGAGCTGAAATAACATTCTTCCTGCTTTGGTATTTCAAATCCTATGTTATCCTGGACTAATAAATGGTTCCTTGCAGCATTTTCTTTTTTTGCAACCTCACAAAATCCAGAGATCTTGGCCAGGTTTCTCCTCTGCCCCATGGCACTGCCATGCTCAGGAGCCAAAAGTGACTTTCCAGGCATGGCTTTCCTCGGGCAAGGAGTTGCTATTGCCTCCATGTCACCAAGAGAGGCCCCAAAATCAGGTGCCTGGAAAAAAATATGCTTGAGGTATCAGCATTAACCACATCCCTCCCTGCAAGGCTTCTCATGACAGCAAAAGTCAGGGAAGCTCACCTTAAAAGTAATAGAGGGGAGGTGTTTGAATCCCAGCACCCTCTGGCTTTCAGCAGCTGAGGTTGAAGAAAACCTTCTGTCAAACACGTGAGAAGTGAGTGCTCAGCCCCAGCAATTTTGGCCAGAAAGGAAAATGCAGCAACTAATGAGAAACTGCCTTAGTCACTTCACCTCTGCTGTCAGCCAATACTGGAAAGGAAACAATGCACCATATGGGATTTTAAGGCAATTTCATTTTTGGTAAACTCTGAGTGTCTGAGACATTTTGTTCACAGTTCTTTTTTGAGCAGATGGTGTCCCTCTGAGTGCTGGAAAACGCATGATGCTGACAGGCCCACCAAAAACCTATTACAAATTTAAAAATCACAGCTTGAAAAAAGGGCACAGCCTGGGGACAGCAAGCATGTGCTGGAGCCCACCCAGTGCAGGAAGCAAGAGAGATGCAGGCAGGCATCAGCTGTCGAGGGGTGATGTTACGAGGGTCCATGGAGACATTTCCTACAATCATTTCTTCAAGGGGACACCATGGGAGGAGCAGCCCCTCTCCCACGACCCTCATCCTGCAGCATCTCCCTGTCGGGAGTGTGAGGGTGCAAAGGGAGGTAAGACACGTGGGCACGTTGTGTTGGAACTGCATCCCACAATAAGGCATCACCTGCCTCCCTCATGGTAATGCTGCACATCCCAAAGCCCACTGCAAGCTCACGCTGACCTATGGGAAGAGTCTTTTCTCCCACATCTCCACCAACACTGCCTTGGCAAAGTCGAGCAGCCACAAGTGCCTGCCCTCACCTTGTTTGAGGTTACACCTGGCTTTCCCAGGGGTGGATGTGCCAGAGGCTGACAAGAAGGCACAATTGCAATGACACTTCTGGGCAGATGTGAGGATGCTCCTGGGGTGCTGTGAGCAGCGTTTGAATTCTTCTGTCCCAATCTACACTGGGTTTTCCTGCTGGGCCACTGAGACCCACAGGGGATCTCCCTGGCAATTTTCCTGGACTGCAAAAGCAACCTGCTCCAACGCAAGCAAATGTTCCCAATTACAGCTTTGCTTTGCTGTCTGTTCATTAGTATTTCCGCCCCTGATGAATTACCGCACATGTACATTCCCTGTCCAAATTTCACCACATCAGTGCTCTTCATGAGGAGTGAACTGCAGGCCACTCACATCTGCTTTCTTCCAGAGACAGAGAAGTGGCAACTCTGAGCCCCCCATGTCCTGACATCAAGTAGCAGGATCAGGCCTTGGCAGTATTTTATTTTTCATGTGAAGGACAGGACTACCACAGAGCTAACCCCTGCCCTTGCAGACCTCACTCACAGCTCAGGAGGAAGCAAAGCAACGTCATGCCCCTCTAGTTGCAGTCCTTCCCAGGGTGATACTACCATTGAAGACTGGCTGTGGTTATTCTGGACTGGATTTTTTGGGAGGAAAAGGTACACAGAGATGAAGAAAATGGAAAAGGGAATTGCTTTGAGTTTGTTTTCATTTCTGGGAGATACATGTCTTTTGAAAATACATTTGCCACCTTTTTCTCCTGTCCTGCTCCTTTCAGCTCCAAAGCTGGAGTGAGGCCTGGCAAGAAAGGTTGCCCACCCAGAAAGAGGAGCAAGGGGGAAAACGGGCGTAGGGATCACTCAGCAGCAGGCATTGGAGCTGCTCCACACCCTGATGCATGTGTTAAATACAATTAAAACTGTTGAAAGCCAGTTTAAACTGTTTCTCAGTTGAAGTGTTAACCCTTATTTCATTAGCCAGATCAACTCTTATCAAAGCCATCTGTTCCTTTATTGAGCTTTTCAAATATTGTGATAGACTTCATTTCTCCAAATGCCCTGCTGATAAATAGATGCCATCTGAGCAAGTGCACCTGAGGCTTGGCTTTGACAAGGTGTGCTCAGGGTGGCTGGAGAGGCAGTGACCTGCAAAGTGCACTCTCTCACCCTAAGAAACATACCCAGATCCCACCCCTATGAGATGAAGCTCTTCTCAGTTCACCCACATGATCCCAACCAAGAAAAATGCACCTAGATCAGGGAATGGAGCAGCAAATTGAAGGGACCCATTCCATCTAACTGCAGCAAAGTGACATCATTTAAATGTTAGGAAAGGAAATGGAGTAAATGGAAACAAAATTATACATTTTTTCCATAAAAAGAGAAGTAAAAAAAAAAAAATTACTGCTGTGATAGCAAATACATGGGATAAAGAGGACTTGTAGTCAGGGTGTGAGCTCTGGGGAAGAAATTTTGCAGTGCCAGAATGCCAGTGTGTGCAGCTGAGAGCTGCAGCCTGGTGTGCCCTGGCCCCAGTGGGTGTGTATTCTGGCCTGGCAGGAGGACAGTCCTACATGAAGCACAGAAAATTCTGGGGGGAAAAAAGGGACAATTTTTTTTTCTTTAAGAATAATGACATTGTGTAAAATAATTATTTCCTATTATTGTGCTGTAAATGCTACTGGAACTGTGTCAGTCAGGAAAATTTAGCAGCCACAGTTAATAAAAAGGTTAGGCATGCTGTGCAGATGTGGTAAGGACCATTTCACCTACATTTCTTATCTGTGCTGCTCATTGGAGCCTTTCCTCCAATCATTTTCCAAGTCCTGCAGGAGGGATTTTTTTATTGTTCTGCAGGCAGGCTTTGCTGCTCACCTGCTTCTCTTGGGCAGTAGATTTATCTTTAACAATGCTTGTGTATGGCAAGGCCTTTACCTGCCCTGGGGCCATACCTTTGCTCCTTGCCCTTTTGGCTTTAACCCCAGCTTGGCCATGGGTGGTACAGGAAGGGGAGAGGCAGCGGCACAGCTCCTGGAGTCACTTGTCTGAAATCCAGGATGGGAATTCTTTCATCATTTTCTCAAAAAAAGCCTAAATCAGGGTTTAACTCTCCAGGGAGTGGGGCAGCAGGAGATGGACTCAGCAAAAGCAATGCACCCCATGTGCAAGGGGTGATTTAAACAGCAACAGCCTCCAAACCATCCCGTGGGCAATTTTGCCCATGCAGGGGCACCCCAGGAGTTCTAAATTTTTCCCCTATTCTCACCTGTTTAGTGGGGCTTAACCTGGGTAGAGGTTTTTGACAGAGGTTTCTGCTCCCAGGCCAGGCACAACTGTGCCAGTGCCTCTGTGAGAGCTGGGGCACATGGGCACATGTTAGCACTTGCCTCCTTTCCCACTGGGCTCAGCTTTCAGTTTTGCTTTTCATTCTTCTTTTAAAATAAGATCTTATGGGAAATTGCACCTTGATTCCCGTAAACACCCAGAACGTGGTGAATGCTCTGTAACACCCTTTCCACATAAAGGGTAGAGCTACAAAACAGCCTAGGGGCAAAAATATCCAGATAATACAAGTCCAGCCTGGCCATGCCTTTGGGACCACAGTCTGGGAGCTGATGTATCATCAACCTCCCTCCAAACTGAGAGGCCTCCCAGCTGCAAATACCCTAAACATTGTCCAACCCCATAAATCAGCCACCACACTTCCAGCCTTGCACGGATTCTCAGGCTCACATGGACACAGGAGACCTTTTAGAAGATCTTTTTTTTCCTAGGAGCCTCCCACCCCAGCAGCTGAATGTGATACCTGCAGGCAGGCCACATTTCCCATCTGCCGGGGTTATTTCTAGAAAGCTGTGTTCTGGCTGCCAGCCAGGGGACAGCAGTTGCCTTGCACTTCCAAGCTGCAAAGGGATGCAGACATTCCCGGGGCTTACCAGGGAACAGCAGAGCCTCTGGAGGAAGTGGGCTGAGCAGAAATCCACCCTTCATACCCCAAGAGTGCAAACCCCGATGCATTTCTTCAGCGCCAGCCCTCACCCTCTCCCTGCAGCATTGCTCTCAGGGCACAACTTCAGTGCCAGCAGGTTTTGCTCATGCCTCCTGCTCCAGGGATTACCCCAGCCCAGCCCAGCTCAGCCCAGCTGCAGCAAGGATAGGGTCAGATGAGCCTGGAAGTTTCTCTGCAGTCAGCCAGCACAACCTTGGTCTCACCTCACACTTTGACTGCTGTGTTTGTGCTCCTCCCTGACAATTGATAATAACATTGGTTATTATCAATAACATTAACCAATAACATTGGTTATCAATGTTTGCATAACCAATCATGTGCTGTAATTTGGAGATTAAATCCTCCTCTAGAGATTGTGCCAAGTCCCAGGGGTCCCAGGGCAGGCTAGCATTCCCTCGAGCCACCCCATGCCAGAAAGCAGCTAGCCTGCTTGGGAGTTTCCACTTGGAAGGAGCACACAGCTCCACAGCCAACACTGCATTTCCTAAGGGACCCACCAGTTCTGGGAAAAGAGGTAAGACTGACCCAGTGCCTGCTGTGTGCCAAGGCTGAGAGCCTGGAAACACTCACTGCCACGGTGCATGGGGCAAATACGTGTTCCCGCTCCTGCATGCTGTTATTCCAGATGAGTCAACGTGCCAAGAACAGAGTTAGAGACAACACAGGATCAGGCACTGCCAGACCATCAGGTCTCAGAAGACAGTCAGTGTGCTCCTGGTTAAGTGCAACCTACAGCCAGCCACCAATCCACCAGCAGTCCCTCAACACTTCTGCACTGCTCAGGAAGCTCTAGCCAGGTCTTTAACTACCAAATCAGCAGGAGAAGTGCCACAGACCACAGAAATAAGTGCAGCTCATGCCCCAGCACCCACCCTACCAAGGCTCCACAGCTTTCCCACATCACTTCATTCAACAGTGGATGGATCCAGCACCTACCCCGGGAAATGGCAGTGGCCCTTCCTGCCTCCCACAGACCCTACATCTTCTTGAGGAAGAGAAAATCACACTAAAGAACATGAGCATAATAATTTAAAAAAACAAAAAAACCAAAACAAATGAGCAAAAAGTTCAAAACAAACACAAAACCACAAACAAATAAGCAAAAAAAGGAAATGCATGGAAGTATTCCTTGTTTTACCAAAATTTGAGGCACCCTCTTTAAAAATCTATTTTTCCTGCAAAGCCTGACACTTTTTTAATCAACTCTACCACACGGAGAATTCAATCTACAAAAAGAAGGATTCAGGTAGCATAAGCTTCCAGATAAGCATTTGATAGAGGAGCTTTTTCTTTTCTGAACAATGTTTCTTCACTTATTTTCAGTTTTTCAAAACCAGGCAACTTGACAATGGCTTCAATTTCAGTTTTCATATCCCTGAAATACACTGGAACTGCTGCTGCTGCTTTTGAAGTCTTATACCTGGGGGAGGGTGGGGGGAATCTTACCTTGTTGTAATTGTAGGTATTCAGAACAGCAGGTGCTTCATAGCAAAGCCACTTACTCTTACACCAGGCACTTGACAGGAATGAGCCTGAGGAAGTCCAAGCAGTAGCAGGACAAAAGAAAAATGATAAAGATCAACAGGAAGCTGTGTATTTTGGTGCATTCCCTGTAGTTCTGCACTCAGGAAATTGCACGAAGGAACGGATGGGAGCACCAGTGAGGTCAGGTGTTTGCACATCTTCCAAGCTTCGCTCCTACACTCACACCCCAAGTCCAAACCCATTACATGCACCACTTTGGAACCACCCTAGGTTCCCTATGATTTTTGCCATGGAAGGAACAGCTCTATCTTTCTAACCAGCAGGTCAGGAGCCTCCCAGCTCCAGGAGCTCATTTCCACACCATCCTGCAGCCACCGCAGCAGGGGGTGGGGAGACATCTCCTACTCGTGTGTGTGTAATTCCTGTGTCTGTCAAATGGCTCTGACTCCGGATGAATGCACATCAAAACACATCTTCAGGCATACCCCGGTCTTCAGGCCCAGCTCAGCAGAAACAAATAAATAAAATCTAAATAAAATGTTTAATATTTTTGGCCAAAGCATTGTCCTGCAGTCACACCGGGCTGGTATTTTTCTATTCAAGCAGGATTTTCACATGCAAGAGCCTGCCACAGTCTCCTTTCAAGTTTATGTCGGCTCCCAGTTTCTTTTCCCCCTCTATCAGCTTGGCCAGGAAGCCCTAAGTAATCAAATCTCTTGGTGCCCTTCCATTTGACAGCCTCCTCTTCCCCTGACATTCAGAACTGCTGAGGGGGGGAGGCATTTTGAGCCACACCAAATGCGTAGCGGGAAATGGCAAGCAAAGCACTGCTGTAATTCTGATGTGTGATGCACAAAGATGTTTGCTTTGGGAGATGTTTCAGAATTAAACACAGTGGCCAGGCTAACTCATAACTGTTTATTGTAAATCACTCAAGAGTTTACACATCATTAATGGCAAAATAACACTTTTTAAACACCTGCTGGATGAAAGACAGAATAAAGACAACTCTTTTATATTATATGGCATCATTTGAAAAACAAGAAACAGAACAAAAAAGAAACCATTTTATTTTTTTTCCCCACTTTTGCATCTTTCCTGAAAATATCTGGGCCTGAGTCTCAGTTATCTTGAGATCCCTGCCTTGCCCAGGGTGTGGGGCTGTGTGGCTGGGAAACAGGCACTCCCTCTCCGAGGAGCAAGGCAGTGACCTTCTTTATAAATGAAAATCATGCCCTCTATCTTCAAAAGTGCTCCAGTGCTGACAGTACAAAGCCTCTCTCCTGCACTGGCTAACATCTAACACAAAGGGCTATATGTCCCATTAAATCCACATGCCTTTTTTTTAGTATTTTTTCTTTTTTTTTTCTTTTTTTTTCCTTTTTTTTTTTTTTTTTTGGTTAAGCAAGGCAACTGTTAAAATTCAGAAGCTACATAACTGTCTTTATATTTTGCTCAGAAACCAATGGATGTTGCATGCAGCTGAAATACTAGTACAGGCTCTGACTTAGATAAAGGTCAGTTTTCTAAGACCCACTAGTCAAAGGCAGAAAAAGAAATTAAGAGGCCTCTTGTGCAAAAGGAGCTAAAATATGCATGCATCGATGGCCATGACTAATTAGAGTATGACTTAGGTCTCCAAACATTGAAACCGAAGCTTTATTTGGCTTAAGACATGGTGGAGCTCTATACATTTACAATTACAATGCGTATGTGACAACAAAGGAACCATCTCAATATAGCATCAGTTGGTATTTTGGACTGTATAGAGACTAATCTTCAACACAAAAGCCTGCTCAGCAATAAATGGTTTTCATATTTAGCAAAGACAGCGGTGCACTGGGCTGGCTAACAGGGCTAACAAAAAGAAGAAAGCAGGTTTCCAAACTAATATCTAACTAAATTGAGGGTGATTTTTCCCCTTGGACATACTGTATTTCATCAGTGGTGTTACTGTCCTTTCCATGAGTATGCAGCTGACACAGCACACTGGGCCCTGCCCTATCCCCCCCGAAAGATGCGCCTCAAAAGCTTATTGGATTAGCAGTAGAAACAAAAATCTCCCCTAACTGCACTTGGAAAGGACAGTTAGTTCCTTCAACCTGCCAACGTTTACCATGAACAAGCAAATTACAACAAATCTCAGACATGAACTACAGTGACTAAAATCAATCTCTCTCCTGTTTAACTGCAATATTAAATAATATGTAACATTTTTACACTTAATAGTCTTAAGTTTGGACATCAGACAGCTAATAAGGAAAGAAAAAAAAGAAGCTGTGGCTGAATCAATTCCTGGGGAACTGATTCAGCCCAACTGATCTGAAACAAAAAAGTAATTTTACCCAGAGGTAAATCCACCACAGGCACGGGGTTGCGCGCACACCCAGCCAGCCACGCGGACAGCAGCGCTGGCACAGCGCAGCGTCACTCCTCAGGCACTGCCATCTCCAGTCCTTTCCTTGCGAGCCTGGATCATCTCCTTCGGGGCCTGCTTGCGGTCAGTGACCAACCCCAGCCAAAACATGAAGTCAATGAACCAGGTGGTGGGGTTGAACTTCAGGCCCAGCTCGCTGGCTGAGTAGTCAAACGGGAAGGTGTGGTGGTAGTTGTGGAAACCCTCACCTGAAAAACAGAGAGAGAGTTTAAAGACCACATGGCTGGCACTTTTGTCAACACAGGAACACACTCGGGTGGGACACTCCAATACCCAAGTCTTGCATCTAGTGGAGGTTATGCTCCACCCCAGAGCTCTGGGGCAGACCCAAACCAGACTCCATTTCACTGCTCTGGGCTTTCCTCCCCAGCAGGAAGAGGCATGTCCCATGCCTTATGCTCAAGGAAGAAAACCAGAAGTGCTTCAAGAGGGGAGACACGCAACTGGGTGAGAAGGGGGGTCACTCACTTCTGCTGAGCAGAGCTTGCTGCTGGGTGGGTGCTAACACCTCCCTTCCCAGAGACTACATGGCATTATTTCAACGTGGGCACCATCAATACAACAAGGGCGTCTTCCTCTAGAACGTGCAAGCTCCAGCCTCCTCCAAACCTTGGCTCCAAGCGGCATCCAGCTGCAGGCACCCAGAGTCCCAACCAGGGTGAAACAGGATGGGACATCACTCTGAGCTTGCAGAGTGCAAACCCAGGGCTGCAGCACTCACCGATGGCTCCCAGGGTGACCAGGGTGTTCTGCCTGGGGTTGATGTTCTTGTCGTAGGGGCGGTTGCCGTACATGTGGGCGGCGCTGTTGACCAGCCAGGTGACGTTCAGGGAGATGGTGTACCGCAGGATGGAGGCCAGGAAGTAGGCGTTCCACAGGCTCTCGCCCCACAGGTACCACGGCACGAAGGTGGGGATCACAAAGCACATCAGCACAACTGAGCTCTTGTAATACCTGCGGGTGTTACAAGGTAAGGAGGGAGAAAAGGAATGCACAGGAAGACCCATCTTGTTGGTGCCCCTATGACAGGTTTAAAATAGACCCCTGCTTTTTCTGAGTTTTGTGGAAGGGATGAGGAAAAACAGAGTTTAGATTTATTAGACAGTTATTAAAACTCTGCATTTGCTGAAAGTTTTTTGGATAGGAAGAACTGTCATTTTTTTTTGACAAAACCAAATAATTTTCAATTAAAACCCACAGAGGATTGAAAAAATATTAATATTAGAAGTATTTTTGAAAGGAAAGAAGTTTTCATGAACACAATTCTCATCTGTAACACATGAACTAGTTTTGATCATCTTCTGTATGAAATAAATCAACCTCTTGCCTTGCAAGTTCTTTGCTTGATATATTTTGTTGTTGTTTCGGGTTATCCCTCACATGTTGGGCTCCAGAAGAAGATCTGCAGCTCTCCAGCAACACCAGCCGTGGTGAAAAGAGAGCATTCCTCAACTCTTTCATAGAACTCTATCCTCACTCACCTGAGCTAAGGCCCTCCAAGGAAACAAGTTCTCTTTCTTTGCTCCACCAAAGATAACAAGTAATTTCCAACTCATATGACTGACTTCTGATAAGGTTTGCAAACCTCATCAATTCAAGGCCAGGGTTTAAGTAGAGCTGGAGGAGAAAAATACTTTCCAGTCCAGAAAACTCCTTCAAAGTTAAAAGCCTCTACTACTCTGGGGAAATAGAATAAAATATGAAAATAGCTTATCAGGCACCAATTAAAACCATTCTGCAAGATGCAAGAAGCCCAGACTGAAGTCTTTGATGAAGACATGAAATCTCCCATCTGAACAAGCATCTGAGTACATTGTCCCTCTTTGACTGAAACATCCACCCTGGAGTGAGTGAAACCTCCTTACCTGGAGTGCAGGGGAATCAATGCCTCGACACATGCTTGGGGAACAGCGCTGCTTTCACCACATGAAAACTTTGTCATGGAGACACTTCACCTGTGAGCTCCTCTCTCACATCCCTTGCAGGATTATTGCTCCGTTATTCACAGAGGGTAGGTTTTGCTGTCAGTCGTGCCTGGAGCAGTACTGTGATTTCAGCTGAAGTGATGTGGTTTTAAACTGAGTGGTGCCTCAGCCACAACTCAGCAGCACCACTAAATTCAGCAAAGCTAACAATTTGGCCTTAAAACAAAACGTGACAAGAAGGATTTATTATGATTCTTACTGATCTGACCTGCTAGTTTTTCCACGCTGTCAAAAAAAACCCCAACACTGCAACCTTGTAGAAAGGAGAAACCCAAATTCTGATTTCCAGATAAGGGACTAAGCCCTAAATCCATATCCAGAGCAGAGACATTTGCTAAGACAACTTTCCTGCAGAAAACATACTTCATCACTTTGCAGCATGACCAAAGCAGTACAGCCTGCTTCTTGTGGCATGCTGTTGTCTTGGAAAAGGTAATAAGCAAGAGGAGCTGCAGCGAACTCCAAGGGAGCTGCTGTGAACAGGTACTGCCAACTGAGGAACCAGTAAAAGCAACCATACATGGAGGGAAGTATTCCTCACTCCTGGAAGATTTCTATTACAATGGTAATTTTTTGCATTAGAGAAATCTGTGCACTAGCAGGAAAAACCCCTGATTTTTAGACTCAACTGACTGCTCCCCTCACTCAGAAAATACACAAAAATGGCCTAAAGCAATTTTCCAAAGTGCCTGGATGAAATGCTTGCAAGCAGGAAAGTCTTCTTGTGCCTAAAACACAGGTACTCACATAGAGCACAAAGAATGTTGCTCAATTCTAAGCTCTTACAGAGTGTGTAGCAAACCGAACTAGGACTGAGCTAATTCCCAAGGGAGATAATTAATTCTGTATAGACTGGCAGTCTTGAGAGAGGTGGCACTTGGCCTGCACTGGCCCAGGGGTGCCAAAGATGACCTTGCGAGTGAAATGTGCACTTCTGTGTTAAGGCAATTAGTGACTGCAGTGTTTGCTCCTGTGATCAAAGAAGAAGGCCAAGATCCGAGCAACTTCTGCCACAGCTGTTTTCATAACCAGCCCTGGCTTTTTGGGAAAGCAGAGGGACAAGGACAGGGCTCACTGCTTGTGCCACAGAGCCTGCGAGGACAGTCAGCAAGTGTCAGCCACACGGGAATAGTGGGGGCCAGAGGAAAGGCATCCCAGCACCTGCAGTCCCGCTGGCAGGGATATCTCGGGGAAGAAAAGGCAAAGATGAAAATAAGGAATGAGCCACAACCAGACCACCAGGTGGAAGGATCTCTGCACCCCCACCTCACATCAGGACATAGTGCTGCACTTACTTTCTTTGGAACCTGACAACAGGGTCATCCAGCAGGTCAGTGAAATCCAGTTTCCTGCCCTTCTCGATGACGTCCCGGTGCTTGCGCACGAAGAGCCAGCCGATGTGGGAGAAGAAGAAGCCCCGGCGGGCGTTGTGCGGGTCCGCGTCCGTCTCCGAGTACTTGTGGTGCACACGGTGGTCTCGGCTCCACTCGTAGATGTCATTCTGCACAAAAAATATGGTGGGGTGAGAGGAGAGGGGCCAGGCACTGCAACCTCCAGTCCCCCCCCACAGTAACAGCAATGAGCCCCTCTCTGACACTCCTCAAAAAGGCTGTTGACTAAAACCCCCAGCTCTGCAGCCAGCCAGCCCATCACACTGCTCCCGTCAGTCCCCACACGGAATGGGACCTGTTCTGGGAACTGGTGACACAGACTGGACAAGTCTCAGGACTGGAAAGGGCTGTTAGAGCCTCTTGGCAGCTACCATCATCAGTCTGCCCTGGCCCTGTGTCCTCCCTGGGTATTTGCTGTGTGAGTTACCATTGTCAGCCTGCCCTGGGTGTCTGAGGATGTGCTGCAGGGACTGGGTACATCCATGTTTACATTGTTATTTTAAGGCTGTGCTATGGGGAATCTTGTATATTTATTTTCAGGGGACTACTGTGCAGAGGCTCTCAGCTCCTCTTTCTCAGCTGGTTGCAGCTGGTGCCCTCCAGGCACAAACACAGCACTGAAAATGGGACAGAGCTTGTGGATCACTACAACTACTGTAGTGAACAACATGACACTGAAATGCCTTATGGCTGTAAATGGAGTCATGTGGATTGCAGGGAGGAAGGGATGGACCACAATTTCACACTTGGATCCATGAAGAGAGACTTTCTGAGTTCACTCAGCCAAAGGGATTTCAGCCTCCCAGTTTGCTCTACAGGATGCCCTGGCTGGATGCACTGGACTAAACTGGAGGCTTCTGCAGTGGTGCTGAGCTGTTATTGCAGGGCATTGTATGCACATTCAGCACTTGCAAGCCTCAGGCCACACACTCATCTGTGAATCGAGTTGCTCAACACCAGCACCAAAACATGGAAATGTCAGTTAATGCCCAGATCCACAGGAGCTTGAACTTTAATCAGAGAGTTCTTAGCAGAGGGTGCTATTTCCATCTCTGCACAGTCAGGGAGGTACCCAAGCAGAAATACCCAAGGAAGGAAAGGCTTGGGTTACTTTTAGGAACAGCACCCACAACCACCAACCACAGCAGCTTTGCTCCTGGCAGAACTTGAGCAAACCATTTGCAGTGTCTCTGAGGTAAGAGCAGGACACCACCCATCTGGGCACTGAACATACCACAGGACAAAGCAAGCACAGGATAATGAAACTGTGTACACCTGTATTTCGTGAGGCAAAAGCCCCGTGCTGAAAGCATTGCAGAAGTCATTGCTCTTTCTTTTGGCTATCAACGTTTGAGAGAAAGCACTGAGGTGACTCTGGGAACAACTGCAAAGAGAAGCTAGAGAACCCGGCTCAAATGGCCCCACATCCAACTTCAGCTTTGCAAAAATGCTCTCTGCCTGCAAGAGCACACCAGGGACAAGTGAGGAACAAGAGCCCTGGAAAGATCTCAGCTCCACTGCGTTCAGTTGTACTCAGCCCTTTACTGTTGTCATGTAGTGAACACAATGATGCTGGGAGTGGGCTGGGAATGAGGGGGACATTTTCCTGCAGCACTGACTCATCTAAGACATTGAGAGGAGGCAGCAAAGATCAGCCCCTTACCAGTGCTCCAGTGTGTTGCACCTTAACTATCCCACTGCATGAGAAAACAAAGTAAACTGCAAAACAGCAAAGGAAGTCACCCAAGTCCTCAGTGAGAACAAGGGCAGACCTCTACCTTCCTACAGAGAAATCAAAAGGAATGAAAACCTCTACACTGCTTCAAGTGGCTTCGGTGGGAATATCCATATGACTGGAAAATGTCAACATTAAGTAATTTAAAAATAAACCAGGGTTATGCAAAAAGCACACTTAGAAAAGTGTGCTTTTTCCTAACCAGATATAATTTTCCAAGTGAGACTATTGATCAGTTTGTCACAAGAACACTTGATAAGTCGTTTGTGGGACAGCAGATAACCAGGAAAAGCAACGATACTGTGAGAAATTAACTTGGCTTTTCATGCCACAGCAAATGCCTGCAGAGCTGGCAAAAAAACCATGATTCCCCAGATGAAAGAGTTAGGAAGCCATGAAACAACTGAATTGCATCTAATTAAAAACCACAAAGGCTAAGAGGAAACAAAGGCCGGAGGCCAGAGCTGTTGACAATAAACACACTAAGAACTGGAGCACAGCATGTGTAAATATGCTCTGCGTGTATTAATAGCAACCATTTTTCAGGAACACATCAATTTTGATCAAGTTTCGGGTAAACACAGGGGTGAAATCCCTTCCAACGCAGAGAGCAACAGCATCATGCTGTGACAGTGATGCAGCCATGAGGCTTCATTAGCAGGTCCCTCAATAAACCTGCAGACTGAAACATGCCAATAGCCTGGGCTGTGTGACAGTCTCCATGTGCTGACACAGCTTGCCACACCACCACTCCTGCTGTGTACAAAAGCACCCAGCACAAACACAGATTGTGCCACAGAGTTGAAACCAGCATGGCCCAGATGAGGTGCTGAACTTAAAATACTAGGAGATCAATAAGCCAGGTATTACCTATGTCTGAAACAGACAAGTGACAGCAAGAAGCACAGTCTTTCAAAATTGTGAGAGCTTCATTCTAGATGGAGGAAAGAAACACAGCTCAGCATGCTCTGATCATAAAAAATCCACGAGGCAACACAGCAAAAGTGGCTGCATCTGATGGTATTCCAGAGGAGGTACAGCATGTCACAGCCCAGGCAGCATCAAGTTAAAACTCTACAGCAGAGCTTCCTTCCCCTGCCCTTCGAATTCTGAATACTTCCTCCTTATTTAGCATCCAGGTATGCTGTACATATCTCCAATCCTACCTCTTCCTCCCACAGCCAATGTGAAGGAGATGGACCTGAAAACTCATCACTCACTGTCTGTTTGTGGTGGTGGAAACAGCCTTTACGGGCAATGGATGTCATGGTAATTAGGAGCAGGCTTCAGACTACTTCAAACTTAAGAGTGGGCAATTTGGCCTTTCATCTTATTTCTGATATGAAGGGCACAAAGGTGGCTTGAAGCTACTTTGAAGTACTTCCCTGCCTCTGAACCACACCGTGTCCTCAGACAAAAGCAGTGAGGAGGCCAATGCAGCTAAGAGCAAAAACCATAGCAACAGGGGAGCAGAATGCAATGAAATCCCTGTGTGCAGGCTCACTGCAAACAGCTCTACACATTCATTTAAATTACTTGTGAAAGACAAGATCAGGGAGACAGTACCAGGGGCTTCTCAGAACTCAAAACAGTTGTTTAACACACTGAGCAAAGGGCTTGTAAAGCTCTGCAAGGAACCAAGCAGCAGATGGGAAACAGTTCTGAACAAAGAAAGGTTATAGTCAAAATGGACACATTTCCATTTTCAAGCAAAAGCATTGTGCTCTTTGTAATGTGTAGAGGAGCTAACTAATTAATTCTTTCCACCTCAAAAAAGAAAAAATCAAAGATGATAAATGAGCAGTATAGAAGTAGATAAAAGGACTCTTTTCATTCTTTGTCAAGGTTCATGAACAGAAAGTCAACCAACCAGAGTGAAAGGAAAAAGATGAAAACTCAGGGCACAACACATACGTGGTACTCGGTGCCACAAGGGGTTATGGCAGCCAAGCTCAGTAAGTTTAATTTTAGTACAGATAAGTTTAATTTTAGTGCAGGTTCCTATCCCTATCCTTACCAGCCAGAGGAGGAACCAAATTCACACTGAGAAGATGCTGGTTCAGGGCTAACTCCTACAACCAGCTGGGTGTTACACAAGTGTTTCTGTGGTCTAAGACTGCCTACCAGTAAGTACAGAGCTAGTAACACACTTCTTCACGAATGTATTTGAATCTGGCTGGTGAAAAACGCTGCATAAAACAGAGATAAATTAAGATTGTGAAAGGATGCCTGCTCTCCTTTCTGGGCACAAAGTCTCCAACTGCCTGGATGAACAGACACTTGGTTACACAGACACATTTGCATCAGGTTGGCCCTTATAAAAGTCTCCATGTTGTCCTGTGAGGCATGGGGCCTGACCTGTGCCACAGATCAGCTGCTGGGGTGGTGAGGGGTGCTGAGCCTCTGACCTGGTCACATTCAGCTTGGTCCTTAAGTAATTATTGCTCCTGGTCTATCTAGTGCTTATTGTTACGTGGGTGGTGAGAGGGGCTCTGCATCCCCTGAGCCAGCAGAATGTGTTACAGCAAATAAATGTCTTTCTGTCTTTCTGCTGGGATTTTTTCTTTCTTTCTTTCTTCTGCTGTCTCTGAGCTGAGGGGATCCCTGCACAGCAGAGAGAGCTGCCTGGAGGTCAAGAATCTGAACAAGCAACACCAGCCCACCTGGAAAGCCATGGAGTTAGCTGCAGCCAGGAAGATCCTCAAAGGCAGCTTGGCTTTGTAGGAACGGTGGCTCCACAGGCGATGCGCGCCAGCTGTCACGCCCAGAGCCGTCAGCAGGAAACAGAAATACGCTGAAAGACACAAAAACAAAACATGGGGTGTGCCACGGGGCCAAATGACATTATTTGTGCTCTCTTTGGTGTGAACATGGTCCTTGCCCTGGCTGCTGACACCTGCAGGGTCACTCAGGAGACGGGGCTGGGCAGACAGGAGGTGAGGTTCTCAGCCCACCTCTACCTCACAGACTCTCTGCCTAGAGGACAGGCTCATTTTGCAAGTGTAAAATTAAAACAAGAGCCAATTCAAACATTTAAAGACTATTGCAGGACAACTTCAAATCAATTTACACCATCTGCAGCAATGTGTTGCTTAGCCAGGGCTCCCTGCCACCCTACACACACAGACATGTTTTGGTTACAACAGCCTATTTCAAATACCTAAACAGAGTCACCAGAACAAATAAGGAAAACGCGATCCCCAAAAAGGGGGGTTCTATTTGTGTCTGCACAAGAGTCTGTCCAGCAGGGAACCCTGTTAGACAGGCAGTGGCTAGACAGGAATTCACAGTCTGCTTTTCCCAGTATGTAATGCAAAACATTTGTCTCTGCAAGAAGAAAACAAATGTATATGTAGGTGTGTGTCTACTGTGTCCCTCTATCAACTCCCAGCTCACAGTGCTTGAAATTGCAGCATCTGAGAGGAAATATAACAGAAAGATATTTGGGAAAATAACAGCAACCATATTTCATGTTGATTGTCACCCCTGCGGACTGAAGAAGCAAATGGACTTTTTCCACTCCGCTGGTGGATCCATCAAAAACAGATTTACCCAAACTGCTTCCCATTATGTCCATGGCCAAAATCCCTGTCATCTCCTGTACAGCAAACCAAAGCCTTTCTCAAAAGATGCAGCAGACAGCTGGAGTCAGAATGGTCCCAGTAAAGATGATGCCTCTCTAAAACCTGCTTTGGTTGCCATCAGTGAAGAGACAATTCTGATTTTCAGCAGGCTGCGTGCTCATGGTAGTCCTAGAAAAGGCTCATTTGTGCAGTTACACCCAGCGTACTGAAGTCTATCATGAAATTAAAATTTCTACTCGCCTGAAGGGAGGTACAGAAATGAACTAAATTCAGGCATTCTCTCTACACATTATCTACAGATTTTGCTGAATTTACAGATTACTCTCAGATCAGTAAAAATGCTGACACCACAACTCCTTATGCTCCAGTCTCCACTGTAGTCTTGCAGTTCTTGCATATGCCTTGTTAGAGCAAGGGTTTGGACTTCTATGAAATTAGGGAAAACCTATCCTGCCATTTTCTCTGTGTGATGTTGAGCTGTGCAGAAACATCACCAAATAAAGCCTTCCAAATCACTCAAATAACTGTAATTGTGGGAACAGATCTGTGACTACCCAGCTAACATAAAAATATTAAGGTTAGAGTCCTGAATCATTACAAGAACATATTTTCTGTGGGCTTTATGACTGGTTAACCTCCTGCTAGTCACGGGCTGAAATCTCCCATCTTCAGCAGTTTCTTTGCCTCCTTAAAGCACAAGGGGGCTTTTCTCCCACTTCAAAGCAACAGATCATTTAATTGACCAAGTGCTTCTCAAGGGCATCCATCCATCTCAATCATGAATGATTGCTCAAAACGAGAATGAAAGATAAATGGGTAGCATGAGAGATATGCAACATTAGGGTTGATTTCACTTCCCTTCTCTGTCCACTGTAAGAAAGAGGCTGCATGGTAGGTAAGAGACCACATGGAACATCTGCACTGAACACAATCTGGGACAACCCTCTCTGGCCCTTTCCAGCCCCCCAGCGACTTGCCAGCCCCAGCCCACTCCTGCAGTGCTCAAGTGATCAAGGAAACAGCTGGGGCTTATACCCACGCAACATGCCTATTTTTTGGCTTTGCAGAGGAGGAATCACAAGGGCAGGAAATCTTCCTAATATAAATCCTGAGGGCTGAAACATCCTCAGAAACAAACAAACAAACAAAAATTACTCAGGAGGTTCAGTGTCAGAGCAGAAACAAATCCTGGCAGACAAATGAATTGTTCGGTGATGGCAAGTTTTGTGATTCTTACAGCAATTAGGGTGCCCGAAAATAATACTCGACCATTAACTCCCAATATGTAGGTAGCCAAGATGACAAATATCTGCCATGTAAGAAATAGGTCTCAAGCCCTCCTCTGCAGAATAAATTAGGATTTCAAACCAAAAATCAGACTACCAACCATTTGATTTTACATTAATCATGCACAGCTACAGTAACTGTATGAGAAGAAAGCCACTACTTGCCCACCTGTCTCATTTTTGGGGATGGGAGTGTGCCTAGGGGGTGAACATGTCAATGAAATAGACAAGGATGACAATACGAAGCAAAGCAGCCAGTTAATAGCAATTCCTCCCTATACTGAAAACACCCTCTTACACCAGTAGCTAAAGAGGTCTCCTAAGTAAGAGAGTAAATAATATTTATTGCAGAAAAAGGGGGAAAAGAATAAAACCACAAGAAAAGTACCAATAAACAACCTGGAATTAAAACAATTAATGTTTTATTTCTTCTTAATTTAGTGGGATAGCTAATGTACAAAGAGAAAAACAGCCACATGTGTCCTCTGCATGTTCTGCTAAGGTCTGACAGGAGCATTTCCAACCAGGAGCTCACTCGATAGAGCACAGCACAAGCAAAATGATTCAGAACCGGAGCAGTGGGAGAAACATTTAAAAGAGGGAACAAAGAGGAAGAGAGGGAAGAGAAAACAGCAGGTAAACCTGTGCAAAAAGACAAAAGAGAGACCCAGTGCACAAGGACAGGGAGAGGATGCAAGAAGAGACAAGACACATGAGGTTAAAGTAATGTGGAAACAGGGAGCTGGCGGGTTGCTAGGCTTCCAGTACACTGTGCCTGTGCACAGATGCTATTTATGGGAACACACCAGAATCAATAGGCAGAAGATTTTTATTCAACATTCTTATTAATGACCTGAAACAAAGGCAAACAGCATACTAATTACAACAGTGGATGATGCTGTATTTGGAGCAGCAGTGAGAGAGCTAAGAAAACATGCAAGGATCTATGCAGAAACAGGGAAAGTAAGGCTCAAAGCAAAGACAGAGCGAAGTAATGTAGTTTGGGGAGCAGTAATTAGAGACAGGGATCTGTGATGAGGATGAGAAGCTTGGGGAAGCAGGAGCCTGAAAGGAGGATCACCAACAGTTCATAAAACATTCCCAGTGGGCCATATGATAAGGCAGCAAGATATCAGCATGATTTTGAACAGCAGGCACAGAGGTATCATCTCACTGTCAGACAGAAGCAATGAAAACTATACCAGGCAAATCATTTAAAAATGGATGAGAAATCAACAGCATAAAACATTTGAGCCACCTTTTTTGGAACAATTCATTGTGCCCATAGGTGCATTTCCATAAAAGCTTCACTAAGCCCAAAGCCAAGCTCATCTGAAAATCCCAGTGTCCATGGAACTGGCCTCTTATGAAGATATGGGGAGATGTTGCCACAGTCTGTATCTGCTTCACAGGCATCAGAAAATCATACTCTGCTCTAAGTGGTTGCTTAAATTGGAGAAGATCTCACCCTCTGAAAATTTCAATTCTGTTTTATGCTGAATATCAAAATTAGAATTATTTATATTATAAAATTATTCTGTTTCTAAAACCTGGGACCCCATTACAAAGATATGTATTTATTGTTTGTGGATCCAGCACATTACAGATTGATTTTGACTTTCACCTCATTATTAAAAAAAACAAATCAACCAAAACAAGATGCTCAACAAGCACTGGGTTCACTCTGCATATCTGAACAGACAATGCTAGCTCTGGAAAGCGAGGAGATGACTGGACACCCTTGTTCAGCACAGATGACAAGGAGACACAGTGGGATAGCAACTATCCACACATTACCAATGTCAAACATAACCTAGTTAGATGGAGCAAATCACAATTATCTCAGAGGGACAACACATCAGACAAGAAAATAGGAGCAGTGAAACAGAACCAACTGCACATTCACAATAGCACTACTGTCAACACACAAACCATCTTTAAAATACAGAATGACGTCCCACAGTTGTTCCCATGGGGTGGCAGCACACGGAGCCCGGCACCAACTCACACCCAGTGGCTGCGATCCCTGTGCAGGGGTGGCATGGAGAGGAGGGACAGCAGGGCCAGGAGCAGGGAAGGGAATCAGCTCTCGCCAGTCCCACCGCTGGCATCTCTCTCCCATGTGGCTCCCAGTCCCTTCACTGGGACTTGAACACTGCATTCAACCACAGCAAGGTGACTACTCTGAACCTGGCACAGGCCTGGACAGCCATCATCCTCACACTTTGGTCTCCGTGAGTTGTTCCAAACACAGACCCCACCACAGCTTTATTTTCCAAACACACTTTGGGACTGGGCAACTTCTGTGAACCTTTGAGCTTTTTTGCATGTTACAGCATGTAAGAAACTATTTTCTGCTCCTGAAGCAGGCTTGGTTTTAAGTCAAGTGATGACACATCTTACATCAGCCAGAATCGGGGTGTATCACATCAAGTGCTAGCAAGCAGGGCAGAAACTCCCACACCACCAGTGCCTCTCCAGTACCAACAATAGGGAAAAACACGTGGGGGAAAGTGCTCACCCCTTCAAACAAGACAGATGGCAGGCCTTGTGAAATCAGAGCAGTGGCTCACCTAGCCCCATAGTTTCTTCTAACAGGGGTAAGGGGACTTGCCATGCAAAGGAGACAAAAGAAGAATAAAGAACTAAAAAGGAAAAAAATGACAACACAGCCCAGTTACTGCTGCACTAGCACTGCCTGCACACTTTCAGCAGCGTGGACTTCAAGATGTGGCCTTTTGCACAGAGAGTATGTGAAAAGTAATTACCAAGGCCAAGTAATTACTGGAGGCTGTCCAGGAGTTGTTATCACACTCGGTCTGACCAGGAAGGTGACAGACCTTGGGTCAGGGTAGCCACCAAGGGCCAGGGACTTGGTTTTATGTCTTGTTCTGAGGACATCAGCCCCATTTACTCCTGTGCTGGCTGCTGTCCCCTCCTGTCAATCCCCTGACACAAAGCCCTGCTCACAACCAACCCACAGAGTTATTTTGTACGTGCTCAGGGAGCTGCTCCTTTGGTGGTGTCTTCAGCTTCCAGTTGCTATTTTGGAAAAACCTTAGCTCTTCTACTGTCACCTTTTTGGGGACAGCTTCAGAAGCACGCAGCACTCTGTTCTGGTGGAGGTCCCACTGCTGGGTCACGACATTCCCAACATTGTTTAGCCTACAAAGTCTGACACGTTTCCAGGCCCAGCCTGAAGTTACATTCAGCAAAAGGCTTACACATTTTTACAAAGACACACCATGTCTCCAGCAGTTCAAGGATCAGGAGCCAAGATCCCATGGATACAGGAGGGAGTAATTTCCTCAGACACGAATTCTAATCACATTAATGGCAAAGAAAGCATGTCTTTTGCATGGGGAATTAAAATTAACAAATGCAAGGGCTGTGCTTCACCTGTAGACATCTGTTACCTCTTCAGCAAGAGGGCAGCTGGAGATAGCTGACCTTAAAATGCTGTTCATGATGAAGACATCTCATGACATGACACCATTTGGTGGAAATTCTCTCTCCACAGTAGCCAGCGAAGCCTCAAGGAAGCTGCCGAGAAATTTTCATCTTAGCACAGGCCATTTTTTTCTCCCCCACATATAAAAGGATACCACAACTTGACTCATTTATATAAAAAAACTATTTGGGGATTAAAAATAACACGGATGGACATGAAACTTTTGCCTACTTCCACACCAGCATCCTGTGCTTATTCAATCAGATAAAAATTCCTTGTTAAGGATTTTTACTAACCAAACGAGTCAAACCCCAAGTTTTCCATTAGGCTGCAAGAACTGCATGAGACATCCAAACAGCAAGTTGCTCAAGTGCAAACATGCATAGCTGACTGACCGCCATAAATATGTAACACTCCTATAACTTCCAGTGCTGACTTCTTCCTTTCTAAAAATTAAATTACATCTGCATATCCCGTATCTGCCTTCTCCTCCTCACCTGGGGGGTTTTGCTGTTACTCAGTGGCAGATTCAGGACTAATATGACCAAACCAGGGAAAGCACTTTCAGTAGTGCTGAGTGGTGCCTAACTCCATTCCCTCTGAAATTCAGGGCAGCACTGCCACCCATTTCAGCAGCTGCACCATGCCTGGTCTCTTCTGAACTCCTAAGAGATCCTCCACTTCACTACACACACAGACAGAGGTAGAAGATTCTCTTCTAATTCAGGGCTCAGACCAGAAACACAGCTGATAATTTTGTGGTGCCTGGTATGCTTTTGTATGCTTTCATTAGATAATGTCGAGTTTGGGGATATATTTTCTTAAAATGCCATGTCTGCCCTCAGAATGGCAAGTTTTCCTACCCCAAATCAGACCAGCAGTCCTTCCAAACAGCTCAGTTTAAAATGCTGGCTGATGTCATGCACTGCACTGGTGGGAGGGCCAGGGTCAGCATGCAGCATTCTTGGATGTAGATTAGGTATCAAGTCCCCAGTACCCATCTCTATTGCTAAACTCCAGGGAAACCTTGGAGATCTCTTCCTCCACAGCAAAGAGACACCAGGGAGCGGTAACACATCATTTAACCTGCAGCATCCTACTATAAAAGTCTTGTTTCCTGACCTGGAACTACATTTATTAAGGAGGAGGAAATTTTCACCATAGTCCCTAAATTGCTGCCAAGAAGCGATGTTGAATCAGCACTCTGGCCCTGGGGTCTCTGGGAAGGAAACGCTGCTCTGCTAGCCAACCCTCCGCTCCCCGAGCCCTGCTAACTATCAAAGGCTGGCATCAAAAGCTCCTTGGGCTGGATTCAAACAAGCAAATGAGAAATAAAAAGCACTGGAGTGCAGCAGCACCAATTCCCTGGGCCGCCCACCATACAGGTCATGCCAGCTCTCACGGGGAGCTGCGCTTCCCTGTGGAGACCAGACATGTGAAATCTCAGGCTAGAAAGTTTCATCTAAAATTAGATCTACACGTCCTCTGAGCTACTCGAAATTGAGCCAAGAGAGAAAGAGATAAGAGGAAGCACATCAAAGGCAAAGGGGAAGCAGAGTTTCAGAGCTGCAGAGATGATTTCTGATGATGTCCTGCTCCTACACCTCTGTACTGTGGTGGAGCTCCAGGAGAAGCCATCTATCACATCCCCTTGGCCCTGCCATCCCCAGCTCATGAAATCCAGGCTGCCTCTGCCTGGATGCACATGCCTGCGTATGCATTTTCAGGAACATTCCCCAGAGCCAGCACTTTTGGCTGAGTATACAAAAGACTTTATTCCGGTTGGAATAGCAGAAATGTTCATATTGACAACTGCAGCCAATGTGACATAAATAAAGCCAATAGAGCAATGGAAATCATGCCTGAAAGCAATTATTCCAGCCAATGCCAGAACTCCCCTAGGAAGGAAATACAGATTCCCTGAACTCACCAGCAACTGAAGATTGCCTTAAGATGTCGAACAGCTTACGTGTATTTTTAGATCAAAAGAGAAGGCTGGAAGATGCTTTGGTTTCTCTGAAATTTTTGATGCTTATGTGTAGCCTGTCTCAGCTCAGCTGTATCCTGCATCATCACAAAACCATGGGCAGATTTCACTTCTCTCCCAGTGACCTCACTGCTGTCCTCAATCCACACACTGACTTGTGCTCTGGTGGGTTTTAAGTGCTCTATAAATGCCAAGACAGAAATAATGCCAATTTTACCTCTTTTTTTTCAAGGACAGAGTAGAGAAATAGCATGGTTAAGCCATTAGCACAGCACCCCTGAGCCTTGCATTCAGCAGGCAGCTCTGCCCCAAGGAAGAAGGTTTAGTTATTCTTTAGTTATTGTTTAGCATCCCTGTCCAAAAAGGGACAAAGCCAAAGCTTGCCCTGTGCAGAACCAGGTACATGACAGGGGAATGCCCTGCCTGATCCAGTGCCCTCCCCCTGACCACTGAAGCAGAGATCTGATGGATTTGACTTTTCAGGGCTTTAGAGTCCAAATGTATCACTGCACCTTGCCTAGATGCTTTGTGTTTGCTCCACCTGTATGCTTTCAGCTGCTACACCTTTCCCCACCCCTTCCAAAACCAAACACAGCTCAGAGAAAAGCCTCTTGCAAAAAATGGCCTCTTCCAACTTTCACTCTTGGCAGTTGGAGCCTCAGAACTGGGCTGCAAGCACTAAACCTCATTAAAATTAGAAGGCACGAGCCCCTTGCACCCAGCAGGTCAGTTAGCCAGAGCTGTCAGGTTAGAGGATGGTGCCAGGGCAGACAAGGAGACCTTGTGTGTGGGCAGGCTGATGCTCCCCAGGGGCACTCACCAGATGATTGCTCCCCACGCTCCCCCAATGACTCCTCACTATGTCCCTCCAGCACAAACAGCCCCGCCCCAGCCCAGCTCTGCTCCCCCAGCAAGCTCTAGCACTCAGAACATCATCTGAAAAGCCACTGTCCAAAAACATGTTGAGAAAGATCCTCCAGAAACCCCCATCCGCTGCTGTTGAGGCCCCTGCACAAGAGGGATGGCAGGCACACAGGATTCCCGATGCCAGCATCACAAACAGCCTTCCCCTCTGTTTCACATCAGCTTTGCTTTACTTAGCACAGTTATTGTTAATGTTTCAGCTCTCCAGTAGGGCAGCACATTTAATTGTTAGCCTACGTGGTAAAAATAAAATCTGATTACAAGAAATTGCTTGGCTTCAATTATAACATCAGTGTTAGTTACAAGTGCAGCTGTGACTGCAGGGAGGGTAGGTGGAGTGGCAGAGACGAGGAATCACACTAAATTCAAGATAGTAAGCCCCTTGAGACTTCTCCTGCAGAAAAGTCCATCCTGACTCATTCACTGAAACTCCTCAGAGCTTGCATACTGTCATCCCCACCTGCATATGGAACCAAAGATAAAAAGCTACAGCCAGAAATCCCTGATGACTCCCCAGAGCTGCCTGCACCAGCTCAGGGGCTGCTGGACCACGGCTCAAGAAGGCTTTCGTGGCCTTTGGCTGGGCTTTTGTGTGTCTGCCACAGCCAGCTCTGGGGGTGCCAACAAAGCTCCCCTTCACAAGGCTGCTGCACAGGGACGCCTCTCCCAAGCCCACGATGTCAGGGGGCAGCCCAAATGCCAACAATCCTGCCAAATTCAGACAGGGACTTCTACCTTTGCTGGATCCAGCTATCATCTCTGTCCTCATCACACAGATCAAAGGGAAAGAGTGCTTGAGGTTCTTGTGGCTTGCCTGGAGCACAGGTCAGAGCAGCCCAGCAGTGCTTTCTGCTGGGTGAACATCCCGATGTCCAAGCATGCAGAGCTTCCCTGCTTGCTCATCCACTCCCACTGCAGGAACTCCTCAGGACTGCCTTGAACCCACTCCTGAGAGCAACAGGACCAAAAAACCATTGCATGCATCCAGGGCTCAGCACACACACGGAATTTTTTCCCCCCTTCCTTTGCCATGCTCACAGTGACCATGCGATGTGCAGCACACAGGACGGAGGGAAACAACACAGGAGCACCACCAATGCACAGGGGATTAAATCAGGATAAGGAACAAAACCACATAGTTACAGCTGAACATTGTGACAGACAAGACCTTGTTTTAACTCCAGCAAGCTTGTTTTAACTCCAGCAACAGTTAAAACAAGAGGGGAGTGAACACTGGGGAAGGGAAAACATCTGACAGGCAGGAGTGTCCTCAACAGGAGATCATCTCAGAGCAGGATTCTGGAACAGACCCAGGAACACCCTCAAGTGACTGTATCCATCCATACCTGTTCCATCAACAGGATGCCCAGGGAAGTGGTGGAGTCTCCATCCCTGGGTGGATTTAGATGTGCACTTGTGGTGCTTAGGGACGTAGTTTATTGGTGGACTTGGCAGTGTGGGCTAATGGTTGGTTGTGATGATCTTAGAGGTCTTTTCCAACCCAAGTGACTCTGTGACTCTGTTCTATCTGTGCATTATGTGAGGGTGCGTTCCCAGTTTTACCATGGACACGGAGCTCAGACCATTCCCAGATGTGTTACAGCCACCTCCAGATCTGGGGCTTGTCCCATTTTTAAGGAGAGAAACACTGTCTGAGAAAAGATTTTGTTCTTGTCAGAGATGATGGGAGTTCAGCTCTTGATGCCAGGAGGGAAGGAACAAGCCAAGAACGTGGCTATTAAGAGTGACAGCTGTATAACTATGCTTTCAAATGAGCCAGGGGAGGACAAGCCAGTCGAAAACTTCTCTGGAGACAAGCAGGGCTACTGCCCTGTGCACCTCAGAGATGGAATTACCATTCTGATGCTCCACCTCTTCTCCACTCATCATCTAGTGGACCAGCTGCCGCCTTGAACTGCTGAAAGTATGGTGGAGCTGGGGGCTGATGAACAACAAGGCCAGCCTCCTGTATTCCACAGAAACCTCCCAGAGCTGCTCCCTGCTCACAGCTGGGACTGTTCTGGGAGCCAGCAGCCAGGAGATCATCCATGAGAGTAAGGCGAGGGAAGGTCTTTCTGTTCATTAAGCCCTTCTCAGCGAGTACCCAGGATAAAAGCACTTGTTCCCTGTTTCCTGACCCAAAACCTTGCCTACAGCAATCACCTGAGCATAACCACTGTCCAGGACACAGCGGAGCATAACCCCTCTCCAGAGCAGCAGCAGGAGCGACAGAGAAGTTTCCATCAGATGTCTCCATTTCACTGGGTGTGAAACAGAGACAGTATTTCCACTCTCCTTCATCCTCCTTCAGAGGTACCAAGGAGAACTTCCCTGGAGCTTGGATTTTTTTTATTTACAGCTGTCTGCGCCGAGTTTCCAACACTGCGTGTAGAAATGGTTTGGGACTAAAACCAGTTAACAACCAGAAAGCCAGCAGGTGGCACTCAAGAATATCCGAGGCTCTGGAACCATGCAGGACCAATAAAACTTGAATCTGCAGTGCACAACAGCAACCTGTGCCTTATTACACAGGCGTGCTACCTACCAGGCAGCCTGGGAAACAGGCGATCACCCAAAGCACTAAGACCACAATTGCTTCAATCTCTCTTATTAAAGGGATCCAGGCATCCCAGGCAGGATCCAGACTCCTGCCTGGGAGCAGCTTGTACCTCAGCAGGAGCGCAGCTGGGCAGCACCGCTGCTCCGTCTGCGCTCCCAGCCAGCCAGCACTCGCGCAGGGGGAAAGCTGTGGATAAGCATGGCACAGGGCCCGCCACGGCTGAACATGAACAATCTGGCGCTCTCAGGAGCACTAAAACATCTCCTAAATGCAGCTAAAACAACAGCAACAAGCCTCCCTTCCCATATGAGCACCATTAGGGCAAGGCCATCCTCCTTCCCAACTCCAAGCTCTGGCAGGGCACAGCGTGTGAACTGACATTCACTCATCCCTCAGGCAGCTCTGCCAAACACATCCAGGTGATTTGGGATTTCTGGGTGGCCATGCTTGTGCAAGTTTTTAAAGTTGTTTCAGCAGCCTGAAATAAAAGGTTTTAAAGCAGGTAAACAGCCTAATCTTTTTTGTGGCAGCTCTTTTTCCTAAAATAAATTTGGCTACTTCAAGCGCTTCCTCACAAGCCTTCTGTGAAGACTAAAAAGCACCTTTTTCCAAACAAAATCTGAGAAAATCACATGATCCCCCAGATGGAGTCTTTAGGAAGATATCATGAGCCCACCAAAAGAAACTGTGAGCAGCTGTTAGCATCGGGCGCTGCAGTGAAACATGCTGGTACTTCTGCCTGTACAAGGATTTCAGAGGTTTTTTTAGTTTGTTTTCCTAAATCAAACAGATAAACCTCACTGGGACTGCCACAGCATGGGCCTGGCTGGAAGCAAGGAGGTTCCTGGTTAAGAAGCATCATTTAATGGCACGTTACTATTGCAGGGGATGAGTCCTGCAGAGAGTTTCCTCCCAGGTAGCCTCTGGAAGGTGGTGCAGCATGTCCAGCCCAAAAGAGGACACCAGTGAGCCACAGCCACAGCTGGCCACAAGCACCCCTTTGCACAAGTTAATTCCTAGGAAATCTGCATGTTTGGCCCAGCCAGCCCCACTAGCAGCGAGCTGCTCCCACCCTGCTTCACCTCCTCGTGGGGGCCTGGAGAGAATGGTGATGCCTCCCCTTCAAACCCCCGTGGTGCTGAGCGCCAGGGGGAAGGCAGCAGGGTCTTCTCCACACACCCCTGCACCAAACCACAGGTCAGGCTGGCAAAGAGCAAGGCAAGAGAGCTCCCAGTGAGCCTAGGCTGCTGCAGCAGGGGACATTCCAAATCCGCTCGGCCGGTTCCATGGCTGTCCCACGGGCACAGCCTGGGGCTGCTCGATGCTTCGCACACACCGTCTGCTGCCTCTTGGGTCAAAGCAGCTCCCAGCTCATGGAAAATTTTGACATGAGTAATTTCGTTGTTTTTGTTCAGCTTGGACTGAAGTCAAATTCCACAGAGACACTGGGATGGCCCTGAAAGCCTATGTTTTAACCAGCTTATCTGTACCTCCCTTGAAAGATAACGCAGTTCCCAGTTCTGCACCAACTCAAATCCCCAATTCTGCACCACCCAGAGTGCTGTTTGGGATCCCTTGTGCAGCCCTAGCTCCACGTGGGGTGTGGGAAGCTGCAGCGCGGGCCTCAAGGTGCCAGTGCGGGAGGCAACGGGAACAGAGCAGCACAGATAATCCTGAGTAAACAACCAGCTGAGCCTTCCTTGGCAGCGTTTTCTCATTGTCTATTATGTACAGCTGGACAAATGTCAATAAATTACCAATGGAAATGAGCCCTGCCGAGCAGGCAGCTTGGCTTGAACAGCTGTTTTCTAGGTGGCACAGTGGCATTTAGGCTCCACTTTTCAATCGGTGCTGCATCAGCTGCCTCTGGGGGTGGGAAGGGAAGGAGGAAAGCAAGCCCTGCACAGAGGGAGGGTTTGTACCCGGCCTCCCCCAGGGGAGAACACAACGAGAGGTGGATGTCTTGGGGGAGGAGAAGGTAAAAAGCCAAGCAGGCAGTGGTGAGTCACGGGAAGCTGTCGGCTTCCTGCCAGACACCACGGAGGTCACAGCCAGCCACTGGCATCCCACTCCCAGCACACTTGTTCCTGCAGCTTATCCGTGGACAAGCAGTGGTGGGGAACATGGAGCGGAGCAATGCAAGGGCTTGCACAGGATCACTGGGAAGCTTCTCGAGTCCCAGGAAAGCTTGGGAAGAGAAAGGAAACCATGGAGGGATGCATGGAAGGCTGCAGCCCCTCCATCTGCACCCTTCAGCATACACACATCCCTGCACTACCTGACACTACACTCATACCCACCATCCAAGTTTGCCAGCATGCCAGCCCTGCTCCGAAGGCTGGCTGGCAGCCAGCACCCACAGAAAGGCAGTCTCACAGCTGATCTGCACAGGCAAGGAGACGTGGAGAACTGGGGAGGGCGAGGGACACGTCTGATTGACACTTCTTCCTTCCAACACAACTTTACTGGTCGGCTCCTTGCACGCTGAAGCGAGGTGTGTTTGTCAACTTAGGCAACAGCCACCCTTTTTTATCTACCCTGAGCTGCTCAGAGGCACCTCAGAAACAGGTCACCAGCCTGACAGCAAGCTAATTTGTCTGGCATGTTCTGAAGAAGAGTGTGTATTTTCACGTTGCTCACCACCTCTGAGGGGAGCAGACTTGGCAGCAGCCAGATGTGAGAGTGGCACGCAGTGTCCAGGACAGCTGGAGCCAGTGCCCTCACTCCCTACTGTGGAGCCCCTGTAAAAACCACCCACCAAACTCCTGTAAAAACTCGTGGTCTGCTTTAGGGTGGCTGTTAAAAATAACGATGTCAAGAAATGAGAGGCTCTCACTTTCAGAAGGAAAGGCATTAAGCTGCAAAGTCGTTGAGAGCTGTTTATTATTTAGCATCTGTTTAATCTCAACTAGGAAAAAATACCTCAGAGGATGAAGGGCTGAATTGGTAATTCTGTCCTTTGCCTCCAGCCTCAGGGATTTTTGTAATTAAGGACAGTGAAATCAGAGATTATTTCAAATTGTCTTCTTGGAAAGGCAAAACAGAAAAAGAAAGCCCACCTGCCTGCACACTGCAGGACCTAAAAGGGTTGAAAACAGACCACAGGCTGTGCATTCCGGCCATTCAGCTCCCACAGGCTCTCCTGGTCTCCCTGAGCCTCAAGCTGTGGCCAAGGTAAACTATGAAATCAACTTGAACACAACCAGGAATAGGGAGGCGAGAGGAGTAGTGCTTACAGAAGGAAACTATGCAAAACACAACCACCCCACAAACCTCTTCTAGTCATGAGCAAGCCAGGTGAGGGATTGTGCAAACCAGGCTGCCAGTCAAATGCAGGTGCCCTCCAGGGACCCAGAAACCAAGGATGGTAATTGATGGAAAGATTTATTTCCCAAATGCAAGCAGCAATGGTGGTGGTTTCTAGGGCTTTAAGACAGACTGAATATCAAAAGCTGAACCACTGAAAAAGAGATTTCAGATTTCCTCAAACAGAAGGAATAAGCCTGACTTCTAAAGCATTTAGCTGGGGCTTCTGAGGAGTCACCTCAACACTAATGATGGCAGCCTAACAACCCAAATTCCACATCTGTGAGTTCCTGCAGCACAGACCCTTCTTTCAGCTGTATGAAAGAGTTCTGGGCTGTTATATTCTCCACTCACCCAAAAGCAGGTTATTTATCCAAGAAATTGCATCAGCTGTAAGCAGCACACAAGTTTTTACCCTCTTGGCCACCGAGATTTATATGACTCAATATATGATTCTGCCTGCTAAATAGTGATGCTGACATTCACCATCCATTTGGTCTCACAAACCCTGACAAGCCTTGCTCAACACTGCAGTGCTTCTGTGTAGCTCCTCTCCCAGCATCATTCTTTTGTGGAGAAAAGAGGACCTCACTACAGGATGGAAGAAAAGACGCTGTATTTCATATTCTCTTTCCCAGATCGAATCCTTGGCTTTTCACGGCTAGCAGGACAGACACTGCAAGCCATCTCCCCTCAGAAAGCAGAGCCAGGCTTATCTTCTCTGTGCCAGCACCTTACAGCTCTTCCTCGACTTTTACATCTTCCCTAATGAGATGTATCACCTTCCCCAAGAAACAAACGACGAGCTGATTTTCTGCTCCAAACCGGGCCAGAAAACCGTGAGTGTTCGTTCACAAAGTAACACAGTGAAACAGCAAAGGGACGGCCAGCGCGTCCTCCCTCAGACCTTTAAACCGAAACATCAGCGCTTGACTGGGTTTTTTAACTAAAAAACCTGATAAATGTAACCGGAGGGAGAGTGCCTCCTGTTTCTACAGCAACCGAGGGCCCGGCGCGGCGCTGCCAATGGCATCCCGGGAGCGGCCGGGGGGGGGCTCGGGAACAAAAGCGACCGCGCCGGTAAACAGGGGACGGACACGGGGAAACCGAGACGCGCCCGCTGCCCCGGGTGCCGCCGCGGGCCGCCCCTCGCCCCCCGCCCCACCTGTAGCGCATCCCCCGCACTCACCCCAGAGCAGGGTGAGGATGTGCGCCCGCGGCACCAGGCTGAGCGCGTAGACGGCGCCCAGGTGCAGCAGCCCCATGAGCACCACGTTGCGCCAGACGATGGCCTGCCCGCCGCCCGCCGTGCCCGCCGTGCCCGCCGTGCCCGCCTCGCTGCCGGCCGCCCTCCGGGGCGCGGCCATCGCGCCGGCCGGGCGCTGGGGAGAGGCGGCGGCGGCCCCCGCGCAGCGCGGCCCCACAGCGGCTACGGGCGGCCGGGACGCGCCGCCGCCGCATCTGTTGCTGCCACCGCCGCCTCCATGGAGCCGCCGCGCCGCCGGCTGCGCCCCGCACCGCGGCGGGGACGGGCGGGGGGCGGCCGCCGGGACCGCATAGCGACAGCCAATGGTGGCCCCGGGCCGCCCGCCCCGCCCCGGCCCCGGCTCCGGCAGCGGCTCCGGCAGCGGCTCCGGCTCCGCCCGCGGCCGCCTCCCGGCGCGCCCCCGCGGCAGCGCGGCCCCGCTCCCCTGCCCGCACCGCTGCTGCCCGCACCTCTCCCCCCCACACCGCGCCCGCGGGCTCTCCGGCTCCCAGGAGACAAAGGTTCCAGTGGCGTTTAATTCTGGAAGCTCGTGCCATCAAAGTAAAAGATGCCTCTGGCGCTAGGGTGGAGCAGGTGTTGGAGAGATGGTGGGCAAAGTTTGCCTGTGTGGGAGTGACAAGGTGGGCACTGGAAACAAACACACAGGCAGCAAGCTGTCCATCGGCAGCGCACACCGAAGGAAGAGCTGCCACACCTGCTCTTTACTCCGTCCCACCGCGGAGGGAGCGGCGCGGTTTTAGCGCTCAGGTGCGGCTCCGTGGCGCTGCCGTCCCGCTGTGTGCCCCCCGTGCTGCCGCCACCTCCCGCTGCCAGCCCTGCGGGAGAGCAAGGATCCCGGGGTAGCGGAGATGCCGGGGCGGGCGTTGTTAATGGCAGGTTCAGCGGTGGCAGAAGGGTGGCCCGGAGGAGTGGCAGGCGGAAAGCGACTCACTGTTACCAGCGAGGTGCTTCACCTGCCGCGGAGCGAGAACATCCTGCACAGGCAGCGTACAGAGGGTTTAAGCCGTTAGGTAGGAACCAGACACTGATTCCAGATAAAATTCGTTTTGAATGCTCCTGGGAGGACTGGAGGCAAGGAGGGAACGGCCCGAGAGTTCCAGCAGCCCTCCGCCCTGGCAGGGACCAGATTTTCCATGATTTACAGCCTGCCATGTCCTTCCATTGCTGCGCCAGGGCCGCAGAAGGAGGTGATTTAACTTGCACTGTGTTTTCCTGCCCTGACCTCCTCCGGGTGCCCAAGGTCAACTGTCAGGCTTATTTCAAGTGTACCCACTACTGATCTAATACGTGACGTTCATTTTCCTGTTTGGACTCTGCAGTCTGATGTTGGGGGCAGGCAGGAGAGAACACTCCATCCTTTAATGATTTTTCCACATCTCGGTGCCTGAGAGCAGAAAGAAGCCCCCATCCCTTGCACAGCAGCTGCTCCCCAGCTGCTGATGGGCACACCCGCGCAGGAGGAGAGTGCACAGCCCAAGCTCACCTCCACACACCACGGACAGGATGCCCTGAATGTTTAAGGCAGGAATGTCAAGGTCCAAGGTGAATGAAATGGGAATGTTACCAGGCAGCAAGGAAATACGGGGACCCAGGGAGCGCACGTCTCTGAAAAGGCAGGATGCAACCATTCATCCTGACCTGGTTTTGCAGGCTATTAAAGCAAGGCACAGGATAGATATTAGTCTTGTACACTCAGGCAGATGCAAGTGGCACTGAAGCCTCGCAGCTGCCTTCCACAGGCATTTCCTGTCACCCTGGCAAGAGGCAAACACAAACAAACTGCTTTGCAAGATTTTCAGCTAATTTGAGTCACTGATGAACACATCTGTGAAGGCTCCCCCTGTGAGCCTTTGCACACAATACTCTAAGTTTAATGCCCCACATTTACCTCCAGTTCCGAGCAGTTTGCTTACAGAGTAGCCAACACAGCAGGGAAAGCAGGTGAACAAAGATGACATGGAAAATGTTCTGCTGTGGCCAGAGGTCCTCTGGGTGCAGGGAGTGCTGATGCGTAGGGTGGCAACTCTCGGGTAACTTCTGTGAAGGAGAAGTCCTCGTGCCCCTCTCCAGGTGAAGCTGGCTGCATGCAGAGAAAGCTTGTCAAGAGCAGCAGTAAAACTGTAAGGAGGATATTATGTGGTACCCAGCCCACCTGGCTCCAGAGGGGTCCCTAATGCTCATGGAGTTGCTGGTCCTGATGGAAGAGCAGAGGAAGCCCAAGCCAGACCAAAGTTTCCCCCCTGAGAATGTCATTGCATAGTGTTATTCCTCATGAGTGTAGCCCATCACTGTTCCCCTGATTCCAGTAATCACTGCTCAGGCAGTGGCAACTCGGTGACAGCATCAGCATTTGTCCCAGGATCACTGCAGTGGCTCTGGGAAGCAGCGTATTTTGGGACATGATGCTGTTAAAACTTATACCCTCTTTTAAAAAGCTACCTGGCTCCACAGATCATAATGTCAGGACTACATACCGCAGACAGAGGTCTGGACTTTCAGATTAAGACCTTGCTAGTACCCAGAAATGCAAAGAAAAGATTTTGAAAATCTGACTCCTACTTCTCTTGGTAAAAAAATAGTATTGGAAAACACTCAGTGAGCCAGAATTGCCTAGAGAAAAAAACCTGGGGAGCTGTAACCACAACAGCAACAGAGTTAAAAGATTTTCTCAATAAACATTCCAGGGTTCGTATTTTTAAAAGCGAAGGATGTGCAAGTCTGGAAAAAAAAAAAAAAAGCTTGAGTGTAGTTCAAAGATCTGGAAACAACTTGGTTTCGTCTGCTGTACCTAATGGTGAATGTAGATGTGCTGAAAATGAGAACTCAAGGCAGTGTTTTGAGAGAAAGATGACACCCTCCCTCTTGTTTGCACATCCTGCCTTTGCAGGCAGTTCCAGCGGGACTTTCTGTTGTCCTGCCTGTCCGTCTGCTCACTGAGTTTGGCCTCCACTGCTGCAACAATGCCTTTCCTGTGCAGGTAAAAGAGGCACCTGGCACTGAGCTGTGGTCCAGGGGACCTGTAGGTAGTTCTCGTTGCTGTCTTGTGCACTGCCTTCAAACGATCTCACTGTGTGGTCTGCCTCACACAGCTCTTGCTCAAATCTCACTGATGGGTGAGAGGGCTGGACTAAAGACTCAAATCCACTCACAGGAAGCAGGCAAGCGTGTAATTCCCCCTGGGACTGAGCCTGCCTTTCTGAACCTCGCTGAAATGCTCCACCAGGTTGCTGAACACGTTGGCACAGGCTCTGAGTAGTGCTTGGGTGCACCCCGCAAGTGATCAGACATCCTCAGCCTCGCCAGCGAGAGAGGGCTCATCCATCATCTGCACCGAGGTGTGAAATGCTGCCCTGGACAGCAGCCTGGGAATACCTCACTGGCAGATTCCCACTGCTGATGGGGACAGCCGTCTCTGTGCCACAAAGATTCTTCTGTGTTGCTGGGAGGAAGGAGGTTACAGGTCACTCTGCCCACACAACTGAGTGTCAGTCAACCAACGCAAGAACAAAGGACAAAGACCTAAATCTTGTGGAGCTTCCTATTCCAGCAGAAACCATCATGGACTTGCAGGGGTTCAGGGTTCAGCACTGCTGCTGGAGTTAGGTACTGCCCCTTAGACAAAGCCTGTTTTCTTTTCTCACTTTGCAGGGAGAAGCACGGGGGAATCCACTCAAACCTGCGCATGGTCCCCACCTGTTTTGTTCTGTGTGTCAGTGCGTGGGCGGGCAGCAGCAGCTTGTCAGGTTGATGCCTGTTTCATCAAAAATCCTTACTGCTGACTAACACGAGACCTACAGGCTCTCTGCCTTACTGGGGTGAGCCAGGCTGGCATGGTCCTCTGGAGCTGAGGCTGCGAAGGGCCTGAAAGGCTTTGTAACGTCTTCACATTTTTTACTATCACAAAGGTTTAAGAAACAGCAAAAACTGGGCACTAATGTTGCATAGCTCCAGAATTTATTTGTCCATCTCCAGTTATTTGACCTGACCATTTACTACCTTAGAAAGCCGAAGGAGTTCAGAGGGAGGCTTTTGCCAGGGTCTGAGAGTGGTGTGGCAGGAGGAGGCAGACACCAGCGCATCTCCATCCCAAGTGGGGCTTGGCACAGCACTGGCCTCACCTCCTGATGGGCCTGGACCCAGCAGAGCTTGGTTTTATGAGTGATATTGCTACAAAGCACATTAGTCTGCTGAGCTAATTAATTTCTAACTACCCCTCCTGAGGCAACTGAATCAGCAGAGAGCACATAATTAAACCCGAGATTGTTTTTGATATATTCTGAACATTCTTCTAGAATTCTCTGCCTGGAAGAAAGAAAGAAGGCAACAATGATGAAAGGTTCTTGGGAACATTGAGTATCATTTTAATGGCACTCAGTCCTGACTGCTACCAACACATTTCACTGCAGAACTATTTAACATGTCAGCAGTGGCCTTTCTATTTTTTTTCTATTCTCTTGCCATGAAAAATGAAGTAATGACCCCAAAGCATTGTTCAAATGAACACTTTAGGTAAAGAAGGAAACAAAGCCTAAAACATCAGAGGGACAAGGAATATGTGATCAGTGTTGGTGGATTGAAGTGCTTCTTGTGTACCTGGCAAAGAATTTGAGCCACAATTTACCAAGGAGCCTTCTGTATGCTGTCCAGGAAGGCACGGACTTACTGGGTGAGATCAGCTGCAGCTGCCTTTTTAGAGTAGTTCTTAATAAAACCCCTTTTAATTAGATGCTCTTCTGGATAACTTGCAGCTCTAAAGCTCATAGGAATTTAATCAGTTTAGCCTCTTTTGGGTGAGGATTGCATTAAATGTATCCATGGATCCCTGCTGACTGGCGACTTGGTGATGTATCTGTTTGATCTGCAGGATTGGCAGAGGAAACATGGGAATGATCAACTCATCATACAGCAAGTCAAGGCTGGGAGATTACCCATTTGAGACTGGACATGTTGCAACTGTGCCTGCTCTCAGTACATTATTTATTGCATGCCTCAGTATTCTCTGACGGTGGCCTTGGCCCTTGTTCAAGCCTGAGCGACTCAGCTCAGCACCAGGCACCTCAACAGGACACTGAGCATTCCCTGCAGGGGAGGTGCTGTCACTTGGTGGCAGATGTTCGGCTGGATTTCCCTTTAGCTTTGAGCCATTGCTGGCTCTATACCTGCTGCTCTGCCTTTGCAATGGACATTTCAGAACAATGAACACTTTGGAGCTGGGTGGGTTAAAAGGTAGTGGGGAGGGGGGCAGGGGAGGGAAATCTCTGACTCAGGATACCCTTTATTTCCCCTCTCAGGCACAGCAGTGTCCCAGCCAGGCTGATGACACAGTGGGGTTGGTGTTGCTGAAGCCACGTACCAGCACAGTGGTGAACGTGAGGATGAAGCTGAGGACAGCTTGCAGAACTCTGGGGAGTGGTGCCACTGCTCTGCATGCTGGCTCTGCCACGTTTCCCCTCCATAGTTTTTTGGGGAAACAGCTCTGGCAGCAAGACCCCTCTCCCTTGTCTCTCATTTGCCCGGTCCGTGTAGCACGTGCTTCCTTCTGGGCAGAGAAAACAAGGCACTGAACAGTGAACCCACATTCCCAATCTTTATGTTTGGGAGCTGCATTGTCCAGAAGGCACAAGACAGGACAAATCTGATGTAAACCTAGCACAGGCTAGAAAGGCAGCAGCAATTAAAGACAATATCCAACATTCCTGTCTAATGCTGACCTTGGACCTCTGCCAGCAAAACCAAGGCAAATCCATTACAGAGCTTTACAAGCACAAAAAGGTTTTCACTCAAGTGCTTAACTTGGATGTCCTGCCTGCAGCCAGCCCTCTCTGCAGCACTGCCCCTGTTACATCCCCACCTGTTTCCAGCAAATAGCACACAAATGCATTAACTCTGCCCTTCCCTGCTGGCCCTTTTGCTTGGATGGTGACTGCTGAAGTAGCAAGGTACCTCCCCATGTCAGCTGCCATCAGGTAACACCCATGCTGCTCTGATTGCATCCTTGAATTTCCTTCCATCCCTTCTTCTTACAATTCTGTAGCCTTGGGTGGCTACAAAGAGGAGCAGCTTGGTTGGTGTTATAAAGGTATAAATCTCTTCTCACTCAGTGAGATCAAAATTAGGCTATTTGGGGCCAAATTATTTTACCAGCATAACTTGGCAGGGCTTCATTGCCTTCTGGAAATGAAGACGGCCGTTTGCATTTATCCCATCAGATGGGTGGCTAATTGCTTGGCATTCCTTGAAGATATGAACAGACGGCAGCATAACCAATAATTCATCTCAGCTGCTCTCAGGAGAGAAGTAGCAGATTTTTGCATCCACTCCTGTTACGTACTCAGGCAGTGTAGTTTTCCTGTCCTGAGCTCCTTATGATGGCTGAGGTGGAAGACAGCTTTCCTTTCAGCAGGGAGAGGGGATTACTCCATTGCTGACATAGTGTCCAGGCCATGGGGTGACAACCCTGATGTCACCCTTAGGATACTATCACCTCAAAACCCCCCAGTGTTTCCCTCTGATCTGGTGGTCTCATTTTTGACCACTTCAATTTCCAGACCAAACCTACACATGGCCAGCTCAGACCACATTTATTCTCATGCTAACACTGCTCTCTAGTTCCAATGAACCCGATTCCCTTGTGCTCTTCACAAGGGGAACAAGCAAAGTTTATTTAATCTCTTCCCATTAAATAAACTCTTCAGTCCTGTCCCTAGCATGTGTGCCTTGCCGAGTCCCTTCTCTTTGGCATCCTCTGTGACACGGATGCAAGTCTCATGAAGGTTTGTGTCATTAAACATTCCATGGCTTTTACAAAGTCACATCTCACACAGGAGATATTCCCAGCCAATTACTCTCACATGCTGCTGCTCGCTCTTGTTCCCAACTTATGATCTTCCAATTTACAGCAGTGCTTTTGCCCACGACCCTGCACCTACTGGAGGGCATCCCCTTCTGCCACCACCATCAGTCTCCTCAGTTGTCACTGCCCAGAAACAGCCAGCTTCCCAAAATATGGACCAGCTGCCTGTCCTTCACAGTGCTTGCCACGCTTCCTGTTCCATGTCCACAACTCCCAAAAACAGAGAGAGCATATGCAAGGCCAGCTCCTGTATTCCTCTAGCATTACCTCCTAGCTGCTGGTTTGGTCCTGAAGTGCTGAGACTGCTTTTTGTTTTCCTTGCTGAGCAATGCATCACAGAAACCTCAGGCCAGCCCAGCACACTTGCTTTTCACCTTGTTGAGGGGGTTTTTTAAAATTTTATTCCTGCTTACCTTTGAATGTGTCTTCTTTTAAAACTTTTCTACCTTGAATCAAGAAACGAGGTACTGCTATACTAAGTATACTTACACAAGAGTACTTGTAATGCTGCTTAGAAACCTGTAACCTAGATCAAAAAATTTACTCCAATTGTTGTTTAGACTCCTCAAATAAGGTAACTCCAAACTGATGGTTTGTGTTCACCAATTTTAAAAGTTTATGAAGTAAGAAAATGCTGGAAAGGAAATAAAACTGTTTTGCCTGACAAATCTGTTTGAAGTCACAGAAGTCACCAGTGATTTACATTGTTATTTAGATGTTATTTCTTGCAGTGTGCATTGCCAAAGCTACATTCCACTGGCACTGATATTTTAGGGAGTTTTCATGCCAAATTGCTTCTTTTATTTCCAAAATCCAGACATTTCTTCCAACTGCTGTTCTTTCTGTGTTCTACACAGAGCTTTAGTGATGAAGTATTCTCATGCCCAGGACACAACAGACAGCAGCCCCACTGTACTCCAGGTTCAAAATCTCTCCATTGCACTTCATAAAGACAAATTTTAATAAATTTACATTTATTGAAAATATCACATTAGCTTTTATTTTGCTCATTTGCCCCAGTGCACAATTAAGCAATTTAACATGTAAATTGTAATAACAGAACTGCAAGCAGCTTCATAAAATGAAAGACCAAATACACTTATAACATGATCAGACTGTTTTTAATCTGGTGGATAAGGAACAGTGGGGTGGAAAGGGAATAATCTGTTTTAGGGTCTGATACACAACCTATCCTGTTGTTTCAACACATACATCTGTTATTAAAAGCCACTGTTTAGCAGTGTAACATGCACCTAAAAATTGACAACGTGGGGCATCATCCATTAAATATACTATTTGTAGATGAGAATCATTAGGGATGGGGAAAGGATTAAAATAAGAAGAAAAGCACCAGGGCTCCACAGCCCTTCTAGAACAAAGTACTTTGCAGGGAGAGTGTAATGCCATTTGCCAGCTCTACTGCGCCATGCTGTGAGGACGAGCGCTTGGTCCATTTCCTGCATGTCTGCTGTAGAAATGCACTTCTTTGGGAAAGCAACCACCAGGGCTTTGCAAGTGCAGGGCTACCTCACACCCCCAGTTTGTTGGCCTGGGTGAGGACGACCTTCAGGACTGGCATGAAAGCAGAGGTCTCGCTGAAGTTGCTGGTGCTGACGATGTGTGTGTGGATGTTCAGTCCCTCCTGGTAGTTGCGGGTTTCGATGCTCTTCACGATGTTGTGCAAGCCACTGATGATGGTTGGAGAGAGCTGCAAGGAAGGCAGGCAAGGCAGGTCAGCACAAAAGAAAAACTAGAAAGAGAGAAATTCTGAGTGTAGCACTTGGTCCTCAGGAAGGTGGAGCAATTAGTTCCTTCTGTTGGAGCCAGCCAACTTCAGAGCTGCACCACACTGGGAACAGTCACTGGGAAGTCTAACAGCAGACTTCAACCAGCATGGACCTTCTCTGCAGTACTGCTACGCCCTGCAAGCCTTCCCTGCCAGCCCCTGGATGCAATTCCCTGGGGTGGGAGACCTGCTGTGACAGACTCTTGGCACCAGAAAAACCTACTGAGCTTTTACACCTTTGGGTAAAGTTAATAGCTCAGCAAACATGGCCTGACAACAAGAGGATTACATCACTCTCATCTTAAGGTACTAAGACATTTAAGCACGGTCCTTTGTTCTGCCAAAGCCTTCTGGAAGGCTTTGGAAAAATTACCAGATCTTCAAAAGTACTTGCACATCTGCCTTCCAGTGAAGTCAGTGAGCCTCCAACATGGAAGTCTCCTGGGTTCTGTTTTGACCCCAGGCTGTGTGTCTCAGTTCCTTCCTGGAGCAGAGAAACAATGCCTGCTGCAAGGAGCTCTGCTCTTTGGCTCAGCACAGCACCACAAAACTCATGACAACCTCAAAACACTGTGAAGTCTGCACAGGTGTGTGGAGTCAAGCACAGTAACTAGCTGTTTTCTAAGAAATCCATGCAAACATCCAATAAATGGATCTGGAGCACACTTCCAAAGAAAAAACGAGCACCTGCTGCATATTGCCGAAGTAGTACTGCACCAATGAAGTCATTGGCCATACGTGATTGAGGGGTGGGGGGAAGTACAACAGAACTTACTGTCTGTTCCCTAAGTTTGTCATATAGAAACTCCAGGCGTTTATTTGCATCATCCAGCTTCCTCTTGGTTTGCTGCAAGAGAAATAAATACATCAAAGCACAGTGATTTTAAGAACCCCAGACTAACCTGATATCATTGCAAAGAGCAATGCAGCACATCAAATTCCTAACACATAATTTGGATTCATTGTTCTGCACTCTTCTCTCCTGATTTCGCTACGAAAGATCACGTGATATGACTGTAGTTCTCCACACGTAAATGCTCCAGT
Organism: Corvus moneduloides; assembly: GCF_009650955.1. Taxonomy (NCBI): domain Eukaryota; kingdom Metazoa; phylum Chordata; class Aves; order Passeriformes; family Corvidae; genus Corvus; species Corvus moneduloides. Next base: position 57,460,437 of record NC_045480.1, read on the forward strand.
TGTCTACAGAGACTAGAAAACAGTAGAGGTACACCCCAAAAGCCACTGGTCATTTGCAAACCCCACTGGCATAGCTGATAAGAAAAGTGACAGAATTCTGAGTTGCAGCATGATTTTCTTCCCTATGGTTCATTGAAAAAGTATAGTGGTAATTGGATAAAATTCTTACTGGAATGAAGTATCCAGCAACATCAGCGAGAGCTTAAGGGCACATGCAAGTACTCAAGTTCTAAGTGTTTACAACTCAGTCATCATTTATGGCAAATCCTAATTATATTTTTCCTCATGTGATTAGTAAAGCCAGCAGTTTGTCTGTAAGTTTTTAGTGTCAATAGAACAGCTAATAGCCTAGCCCAATCTGTCCTTACAGACCCTTTGTGCTTCCATGACTTTTATAAAGTAAACCACCCACTGATGTGCCTGGAATTGTTTTGCCACCAAAATAACCCCAGTACATTCCACCTGGAGCTGCAGCTGCCGGAGAAATGAATTTTTACCCATTTTTTTTTTTCCAAAACAACATCTAAAATTGTAGATTTTACTTCAGAGTAATAAAGTAATAAAGCATCAAGGTTACAATTGCAGGAGCACAAAAAAAGCTGCTGGTCAACAGCAGCAGAAATGTCATCAGTGCACAAGAGTAATGGAACTTCCTCCTAAATCAGTCCATGCATGAAACCATCTTCACTTATCCTAAGTGCCATTTTCCCTGGCAACTGGAAACATTTCTCTGGATTAAATCCTGGAGAAAATAAAGCTTGTGGGAATGCTCTAGCTCAAGGGTGAAGACCAACTGATGGCTGCCTGCTGTGCTAGAAATTAGGGAAAGCTGTTCAGATGGCATAAAGGAGAACACAGCACACAGATCTTGGGCCACATGTGGAAAACTCCTCAGCAGCAGTTATGTCATCAAGGAACTGAGGTATCTAAGGAAAAAGTACCCCAGGAGGAGCAGGTATGAAACCCCCAGTTCTTTTGAACTGGCTAACTCTCAGATAAATGGACCACAGAACATTTGTTTCAAAACCCATGAAAGGTGCACATGCTACTTTCATTTTACAGATGGTCAGCTAGGACAAAGAGGAATAAATGGTGTCTAGGAAACTGCAAGGCATCTCTCCAGCCAAAGCAATTAGGTGGAAGTGCAAACTGGTTGTTCTCCTCGCTCTTTTAGTGCCCGTTCCCATTTTCCCCTTTAGAATGTAATAGCTGAGCAGTGCCTGTATTTGCTCTGACAACAACTGATGTGTACAGTCAGGGTGGTGTCTCTTGTCTCCCTGGGCTGAAACACTTTCTCTGCCTAACAAAATCAGAGAGACTTAACAAGAAGCAAGCAAAATGTGTTGGTAGTGCAGAAAAGCAATCCCCAGGTGCAGATGTGAGTGGAATGCTTTTGCCTTCTTTGTCTGGCTGGGAGAAGGGGCACTTAGAGGAAGAAAAGGTCAAAAGGAATGCAGTATACACTATATATACACACACACGTGTATATATGCTCGCTACAGCCTTTATTTAAAGGATTTTGAGCAATTGAGTGATACTGAACCAAGAAGAGCACGAGTCTGTGCTGCTGACCATGCAGATTCAGTGCACAAAGCCCTCTGCACACCACCAGCACCACCTTGTAGCATGTGGCAGGCACAAGCTGAACAGTCAGCATCTGGGCTTTGTGGTGGCATGTTATTTACTGGCCATCAGAAATAATTGAGAAGCTTTGGGAGGGATGGCTCATTTACAAAGTACTGGCTGCCATGGGAAATGTTTTTCCTATCCAGCTCCAGTGGTTGTCTTAAAGCTGTTAATCTTCCCCTTTCTCAGCTAACTGTTGCTTCCCTTTGAAATGAGTTTGTTATCAGAAATCACACATCACAGAAGTCACCTACCGGATCGGAGGCAGACAGCAGGCACCTCTGGATGAGAGCTTCAAATGTAGTCTTCAGAATAAGGTGCTCCTCAGGGATGGGCTTCTTGGTGATCTTCTCTGTTGGCAGTGCCTGCACGTGCTGCACAACAGAGAACAGGTGAGACTTTTCCAGGTCACTGTGCCCACATGTTGTTTTCAGCTAAACTGAGTGGCATTATTAGCTAGCTTGGCACAACTCCTATTTCTTCCCTGTGGGTGTGTGGAGGTGACTTTACCAGCAGCTGCTGTTGCTCCCTCTGGGAAGGTGTGGAAGTTGCAGAAGGAAGCAGCTTGTTGGCCCATACTGACTATAGGATTAGTGGCATCTAGGTGAAGATTACAGTACCAAAATGCCAGCACGGCACACAGCCAGTGCCTAGAAACTCCACAGTACACTTTGCAGCTACAAGAAAAGCCTGGATAACAGGATCCTGCCTGGCAGGCTCTACTGATGGACAAACAAACCCATGCAGTGCTGGGGCTACGTTACCTGGATGGCATTGCCGATTGGGGCCCCCGGGGCCCCCTCCGTGCTGGGTTTGGAAACAGTGGGTGACATGATGGATGGCCCCAGGGGCTGGGAAGCAGGCTGGAAGCCACCCTGCAGCACCATCTGCCCTGCAGGGAAGAGTGGAGGCTGGAAGCTGGGTGCACTGCTGGGCGGTGCCGGAGCCGGGGGCTGCTGCATCTGAGCCTGTGGATCCGCCAGCGGGTTCATGATGGGGGAAGTGATGGGGACTGGGGGCAGGAAGTTGTCAGGGACCTGGGAAAAAAGCAGGGCATTTGTGTTGGTGTGGCTGCTGCAGGCACAGCACAACACCCAGCTCTTACAGACTTCCCAAACCACAGTAAGTGGGAGCACTGGATACAGACATCACAGGGGCAGACAACACAGGATTGCACTCTGGCTAACCAAACCCATCCCTCGGGCTGCACAGCAGGAACTGCCTTGGGGCAGCCCAGCCAGCCCCTGGCCACAAGAGGTGAGTGCAGCCACCTCGAACCAGAGCCACTCTCCCCCAGCCAAGGGCACAAACCAGAGATGTGGCAGACTAGCACTATTAGAAGAGAAAACTAACCCACACCTACATCTATTCTTACTATTGGGTCATTATATTTAGACTTTTGTGTCTCACTTTCAAGGGTGTATTTTTGTCCATGCAGTACGTAGGTCGCAGCCAGCAACACGCCCCAGTAAAGCTTCTGAAAGCTTTCCAAGCTTCTGGCACACAGGTCTGCACTAAGGCAGATTACCAGGGCATTTCAGATTCATCCCTGAGCATCTGCCAGTCTTTACACAGGGGTGTTTCACAAACATTTGGAAGAGGGAAGAGACAACAAAATGAGCTTCTGGCCTCTGCTACACATCATGCAGGAATCCAAACAACAGAAAAAGGGCTTCCATGGGAACGTGCACACTTCTTTGGGTGCGCATGGAAAAAAAAGGGAATATTACAGAGCCCTGAATGAACAACCCTAGAATTAAGATAGTGGTTTCGGACAGCAAAAAAAATATTCCCAATCCAGCAACAAAGCCAGTAATAAAAGAAATGAATCACAGCAATAAACTTTTGAATGGTGAATAAGTTCTTAGTTAGGAGGAAAACAGCTGAAAATTATGGCTTGACGTTCCTTCTATTTTGTAATAGTGCATGTGGTGAGTCATTTTATAATATCCTAAACCACCCCTCAGACAGTGGACAAAAGGGAAACAAACACAGAAACACAACTGACAGATTTGTTAAATACCCAACAGGGAATGCAAGGAGCACATTCCTCACTTAGAAGGAGCCAACCCGCAAGCCTTGGCTACAGCAGAAACTCTGGCTGTGACACACACACACACAGACACACACACACACAGACACACACACACACAGACACACACACACACAGACACACACACACACAGACACACAGAAGTAGCAAAACCCTGTGTGCAGAAGGCTGCCTCTTGAGCTCTCAGCTCCAGCAGTCATTCTGACACTAAAAGTTCTCTAACCAACCTCCAAAAGGTTTTTCACCTTGAACTGCAGAGACCAAAGGGAAAGGAAGACTTCTGCCTTCACCTTCACCCAGATCTTATCTTGCCTGCTCTAACTTTTTTTGTTCTCTGCACACTTTAGACACTCCAGACTAACTCTTGCTTCCCAGGGTCAGAGTGGTGGATGACACTGACTGCTATGGAGATACTCCAGGCTATAGCAGCACCAGGGGATGAAAAGGCTCACTCTGCTCCATGCCAAGTGTTCCCAGTTATCCTGCCCTGCTGCAATTTAAATCCATTTTGCAAAACTACATTATCTCCATCATGGAAATTGTCTTACTCTCAACAGATCTCTTAGGGTCAGACCCTTCATCAGGATAAATTGCTTTCAGCTCCAGCAACATCAATAATCTATAACAATTTGCACAGACTCCTCATTTTACCTAAGTATCATCTCCTGCAAAACTCTGCTGCTTTCCTGCAGATGTAAACAGTCAGAAGTATTTGCTTCAAACCAGGAACAATGTTGTTATTAACAACCACAACTTCAGCAAAAACCCACCATCTCTTTAGAGGCTTAGATATTTGGAGAGGGATAATGCATATTAGAGACACATTAAGGCCATTTCTGCTCATGAGGTGCAGCTTTTGTTTGCTGCTAACCCTTCTCTTTCCTTATCCTGCCAAAAGGTGTCCCAGGAGCAGCTTAAACAATTGCTTTTCAAGTGACCAGCACTCAGCTGTGTTGAGGTAGGACTTCCTAGAATACCTTCTTCTTCTTGGCAGCTCTGTTCAGGGTGGGAGGGTCATTCCAGCCGTTCTGAGGCCCTGGGACGAAGAGAAAACAGAGACTCTAAGTACCTGGGAGGAGGTGATGCCTTCTTGAGCTCAGCTGAGCCAGCTCCCTGCCATGGCTCTACTGGCAGAGCCTGCCCTCTCCTGTCTGCTCCTCTGCCCTTCCCTGAGGGCCAGAACAGCTCCTGTGCCAGCCAGAGCCTCTCAACATCCCTGCCATCAGACCCTTTGGGCTCCGCACCCGCTGGGCAGGTTTGGGATCTTGACCAAGTGTTCTCAAGTTAATAACTTAATTATTAACTTTTCCTTCTCTTGCAGGAAGAAAGAGCTTTGAGCAGACATGCCCTTGAAAAGGGCCTACCATGCCCAAAAAAGCTCTGCTACACAACCTGTGTATGTGAAGAGAGCTTATCCGTGACATTTGTACATGAAGTTCCCCAGCAACACCACACAAAAAGAAGAGGCATAAGAGGCCTTAAACATTTCAGGCCAGATTCACCCAGCCACCTTGCAAACACAAAAGAGCTACAAACCCAGCTTTCCCCTGCCAGCTACAGCATGGTTTTGGGTGCTTTGTATCCCCAAATCAGAGCAGAGCTGCTTGAGCAAGGTGGAAAAGTCTGGCTTTCTGCACCAGGGGTGATTTGTTTGAAACTGGAAGAAGCACAGAGGAGGTCTGAGCAGATTCACTCCAAGTCTGGGGTGCTGCTCTGCACCAAACCTTCTGTTCTCCCAGGAAAACAAGCCCCCTGCAGCTGTGAGATTTGCACCCCAAAGCTCCATTAGTGCATTAGAAAGAGCTGCCCATCTCCTCATGGAGCACATGGAATCGGGCCCACGGCATTACATCCAGGCATTACCGGGGCCTCCCCGAATAATCAGGATTTATTGCACAAAGCCACAAAAAGCCAGCAAAACCAAATCCCTGCTCAATGGACTTTTTCACCACAGTGTTTTTCACTTAGCAGATGATGAATTTACCTTAGACTGCACAGCTTAACATTACTGCAGAATTTGCTCAATTTATCTGAAATTTCATTTGCTCCCGAGCTTTTGTCAAGCAAGTTCCACATCCAGAGCATCTTAAAGGGGTAAATGAAAAACTATTTAAAACCCCTTTCACGTCTGCTTTCTCTTTAACCAAAGGCAGTGCCATCTCCTGGCAGCCTCCTCTATTCCTTCCTATCCAGAAAATCCTAGACTATTTCAGATACAGGGAGTCCAACTGATAGGAGTAACATGTTAAGAAAATCTCCCAGACTGCTACTGCTGTTAATTTCCTGGAATAATTTGCATTAAAAAAGGAAAATATTTTAAAAGAATTTGTTTCTGTGGTTAAAAACTCCAGATATATTGTTATTGGTTTCAATTAAGGAATTAAAAATCAATTTGATTAAAGCCTAATTGGCAAACAGCATCACACAATGTCCTCTAAAGAACGTTTGCATAACTGATGTCTGTTCAATTAATTTCATGTAGTGGCTGTAATTATTTTCAGGTTAGGTGGTACCTAGTTCACCTGCGAAGGGAGAGGCCTGGTCTTGAGATGGTAGACTTTCTGCAGACAAAATGCAAAGATAACTAAAAAAAAAAAAATTCTTCAAAAATAATTAAGCAGTTGGCCTTTAATTTTTGACCAGCAATTTAGTTTCACAACATGCATCAGCAGAAAAAAACACCTAATCTAATTACTATGCCAGCTTGGAGACAGGTCATTTGTTCAAACCCCCCATGGAATTCCTTTTGTTCACCTTCCCCCAAAACAAGCCTGTTGCTCTTTCCATGCAGTAAATCAGTGTTTCTAGTTGTTTATAACAAATGTTGCAGGGTTCTGGCCCATTTTCTTATCTCTTCGGGTGTTCTCATTTTCTATTCCAGTGCAGCTGACAGACCATTACTCTTAGCCACAATCTTCTCCACACCATTTTACATTCCAGAAAGCTTTTTGATGCTTGAAGTACTTGAACTTAAGGTGGATCTCCAAGTATTTTCTCAAATCAAGGCACACTCTCAACTGCATGCAGCCCAGCAACCCAAGTATGTTCACACATCAACCTTACACTCACACACAGAGACACACTGCCTGCTCAGACTGAGCAATAAATCCAAATGGCAAAATGCAGCCAATAAAGCCCACACCATTTCAAAGAGTGAAGGAGCTTTGGGGATGAGGTAACTCCTGTCCCTGGGGTTGGCCTGCTCATAGTTCTGGTGCAAACCCTTCCTTTAGCTCAGAATTGGTCTACTGCATTTTCAAACAAGATTCAGGACGCTGAAAATTAGAACTTCCTTGAAAGTAGGTTCAAAGATCTATCACAAAACAAAGTGAGAAGGGTTGAAAATAAAATTAAATGTGGGCTTTTCTTGCTTACCGAAGCTCTGAGCACAGCTTAACATATTGATGTTATATACTGTTGCAAAAAACCAGAAAATATTTACAGAACTCTTTCTTTTTAAGTGCATCTTTAAATCCAAGCCAGTTCAAAGGTCAGGTGCTTCTCAAGAGTTCAAATTTGAGATCTGTTTTCCTTCCTCCCTTACTCCTGCCTATAAATGAGTCACATCTGCAAAGTGAAGCATGATGTTCCCAGATAAGATCATCACCCCACACAAAAGCACACTACTTCATTGCCAGGATCAGTATCTCTGCAGCAGAACACTCCGAGTCACAGGTGAGATCTACTTCTGGCTGCAGATCTCTGTGGTTCTACAGGATCTCATGCCAAGGCATCCCTAACTAGGCACTGCAGCTGCTCAGAAAATGTGTTGGTGGTTAGGCATATTAAGCATGTACACTGTCACTGCTGCACTTAGGAAAAAAGATTTTTTTCCTTCTTGTTTGCATGCTTTCTGAAAGGTGTAATCTAAACACTGGAAGAGAACAGAGTGTGCTCTTCAATCTTTTTTCCATAGTTCTCCAGCTGCACCCATCACTTGTGTGTATGCATGAGCCATCCTGGCCTCAGCACCTTGCCATGCCCTGGAGTCCACCTCTGCATTTCAGCCTAAGGCTGCAGAAATGGAGAGGATGCCCAAGTTTGGGTTCCTGAAGTCTGACACTTTGTACTGGCTACCTTCTCACCACACCTGCTGAGAAGAACATAAGCAGCATGGATAATTCTCGGAAAGTTTTATAAAAAGCCTAATATGAACAACTTTTAACTTTGACAAGAGCCTCACCCACTCTGAGCATGCCACGTGGACTATGTCACGTCACTGCAAGAAACTCAGCAAGTGGCAGATCCGAAGTGCCTGCCAGTGACGCAAGCCGAGTAGTAAAACGGGTAAGAAAGAACAATCTTCTTGTTCCTTGCATTTATTTGGAGGTGCAGAGACTATGCTGTCTGCATTATAATGTGCTGCTTGACATCCCAGGCCTAGAATCCTATCCAATACCTCTTCCACCATCCAATTTAATAATTCCTTTGGCTTAGAGATTCAAATTTGACATGCCCCGTAACATGGGGTCAGGAGAGGTCACAGTACAGCACCTCCAAGAACAAACAGAACACCAAATCTGGCTGCATGGTGAATGGAAAAGGCCTTTTCTCCCCTTGCAACTCTGGCAGCCCTACACCTATTTTTTGACAGGGCAAAAGACTGCTTTTCCCCCAAATGCAAGGGGGTATGTGAGCTGCCAGCCCCAAGGACACCAACAGGAGCATCTACTCATAGGATTCATGCTGCCAAAGGCAAAATGGCTTTTCTGCACTGCATCACCCCTAAGAGACTTTTAAAATAAGAGAGGGAATGACAGTGTGCACATTAGGGCCTGTCAGCAGACTCGACATCCCCAAAACATCCCTCAAATCTTGTCCAGCATTCCCTGTACTCTCTGCCTCCCAGATCTGGTCCTTGACTCTTCAGCTGGACCACCTGGATGTCAAGTATGTTTATGAGCAGGTTTAGAAAAGGACTGCTGATTCTTCCTGCACTGTCTGGCATGCAAAGCTGTTGCTTCACAGGCTGCTAAGTAAAGGGACAGGTTTGTTATGGCAGGCGAGGTCACTGTCCCACGGCAAACAGTGACACCCAGGCAGTCACAAGCAGACACAGAGCCCCACGTCAGCGAGTGCTCTCTCACCAAGCGTGCTCCAACGTGCTCCTACGTGTCAGCCACACACACATGCTTTTAATTGACATTCAGGGAAGAGACATGTGAAAGCATTTCTAAATCACTTCTGATTATCTTTTAAGGCAGTTGCAGCTACAGTAAAATCCCATCACCATAAGAGGTTAGGGACAAAATAGTGAAAAGGAGCTGATGTCACAGGAAATGCTGTTTGAATTAAATATGCTGCCAATCCTGGGCTTAAAAGGCTGCTCAAGAACCAGGGACACAGGGACAAATCACATCTGCAAAATCATTCTGCGAGGAGAACTAGGATCATCTTGTCTGCAGCGATTAGGAAAACTTGCTCATTTTTGTACTTTGCTCTCCAGTCACAACACAGGCTCTGACGCCAGTGATAAAATTGAGCCATGATCCATCCATGGCATACGACAGCCTCATAACAAGCCTGTTGTAGCATCCTGTCCTGGGCAAGACAAAAGCTCTGTGACTGTGGCAAGGTCTGGCTCGCCAGAGAAAGGTGACTGCTCATGCTGCTTAGTGCACCAACAGCCCTATCACAGATGCACAGGGGTGATGATGTGGTTTAGAAATGCTTTGAACTGATCTCTAAGCAAAAGCAAACTTTTTGCAGAGCATTCACAAGGAAAAAAGTGCATATTTAACTGAGTGGGTGAAGACCGAACCCCTCCCTCCTCCCTGCCTGCCCCCCTGTCCAAGCGCAGACCTGTTCTCTGGGATGCAGGAAGGTCACTGGTTGCAGGCAGAGTACCTGTTGGTCCAGTAGGTAATGCATAAGCCACAGAAGTTGCTGGAGGTCCTGGCCTGCCATGCTGAAAGGATGTGCCAGAAGAAGGAACAGGGTAGGAAGAGATGGGATTCAGGCTTGTTGGGGAGGGCTGAGGCTGCCCGGGGTACAGCGGGGAGGGCATGGAGTGGGCAGGGGCAGAGGGCAGGTAGGAAGGGGTGGTGTTAGGGGCAGGGCTGGAGTAAGAGGCTGAAGCAGGGACAGCAATAGGCTGCTGAGGCTGATAGAGAGCTGGTCCCCCTGTTCCAGAGGAGTACTGCTGTGTGGCCTGATACGCTACAAACAGGGAGAAAAAACAGTCAGTCAGTGAGTTCATAACAGAGCAGCGGTTTCATCTGCCTCTGCTTCCTGACTCTCCTCTCTTCATCCCCCTACCCCCCAAAACCACTTACCTGCCCAGCCAAATCCTGGTTCCCACAGCTCTGCCTGCACTTGTAGGACTGCTCGAATCCCCAGCCTGTCGCTGGGAGCAGGGAGGCACAGAGAGGATGGCCTTGGCTCAAAGGACTCCTCCTCTCCCACACACACTCTCCAGCCCAGAGCCACCATGCTGCTTGGGGTGGGGCTGGGACATGGACACTGTGGTCTTCTGGACCACTGCCATCCTCACAGGGGTTCACAGGGCAGGGAAAGCCCTACCCCAGGTTTTTACAAAGGGAAAGTCCAGGCCAAGGAAATGAACAGGCTCTGGAAGGGAATGTAAGCTCACAGGCTTTCACTGTGGGCCCTGCAGCCTAATTTCACTGCCTCTGCCCATCTATGGCCATTTTTCCTACATCATGCCAGTACTTTCAGTCCCTCCTTTGAGTGTATCAGGGCTCTGCCCCCTTCTTCACTCACCTCTACTACTGCCCTCATTTCCTCATCCCCTTTCCTATCTCCATGGAGCCCCAATGAGAAATGGATGGCCCAGCTGCACATAGATGACCTATGTCGCTCCTTACCAGTCCTGTGCTGCTTTCCCAGGACTCAGACTTTGGAGTTTCTGACCCTAGCGCAACCTTGGGCAGGGCCAGCTGTCGAGTGAGTCTGAGAGCTGTGGGTAGACACCTCAGCAGAGGAGGAGTGTTTGACAGAGGGTGTCTGGACCCCATCAAGAAATGACAATACTCAAATGTCACCTCACCTTTCTCCCCACCCCGCAGGAACTGTGGGACTGGCTTGGTCTGAACACTCCCAACCACAAGGAGAGGACTGGTTATTCCTGAGTTAATGCTGGCCCACCTGGGTGAGAGAGAGAGGGGGAAGCTGCTGTTACTCACTCTGTGGGTACGCTGGCCGCGCTCCTCCTTGCGAGTACATGCTGTAGTTGGAAGATGTGGCTTGCTGTGGTGGCATGCTGGGGCCAACAGCACCTGGCATAATAAACCCTGGAGGAGGTGGGTTGTCCCCCTGCAAAAAGAAAAAAGATTACAGGAAAAATGGTTGGGAGGGACAGGGTTTAACCAGTAATGGTAATGCAGTGCTGAAGCAGAACTGCTGCAAAATGATCAGTTCACATTTCAAGGCCCAAAACCACATTCCCTGGAAGAAGGGAATCACCGGCACAGGGACAAATGCCTCCAAGCACCCCAGTGCCTTAGGGTGCCCAGCACAGCACTGAAAGCACAGCTGGATGTGCAGTGACTTCAGCAGCAAGCAGAGCAGCACACACCTTCCTGCACAAGGGAGAGCTCCCTTCCCGTGCTGCCTGGTGTTCAGGCAGCCCGAGAGCGCCCTGCCATCTTTCAACTAAACTTCAATGTTAACTCTGAAGCTTCTAATCTCCATGGAAAAGGGGAAAGGAAAAATCATACTTCAAATATTCCAGTGTGGGGCAAGGGTTGGGGAGACTCAGGTCACACTGAGCTCCCACTCAAGGCTTTCCAGTGCCGCTCATCTGGGCATTGGTGGAAAAAAAAAAAGTAACACGATGCAGAGGAGTAAAACCAGAGCACACATGAGAGCTGCTCCTTCCATCTATCTATCTGTACCAGGCTGTGCCAAGTACCCAGACTATACAAGGGGACATACCAGGGTGGAGCAGAGGCTCAGAGAGGAATAATGAAGGTTATACCTGTATGTCAGAGGGACAGCCTGCAGGAGGATGGCTGGGAAGGGCAGTAGGAGTTTTGTTACTCCAGGTAGTGACAGTAGGGGCAATTCTAACCTGAATCGAACAAAGAAATACCAATCATGGAAAACAAAACAATAAAAAAGTCTAAAGGGTTTCACAAAACAAGATGCAAAGACGTGAACGCAAGAAGGTTTGCATGCTGGCACTTGTAATAGCCATGAAATCTCAGAGGAAGAAGGAAATTGCATTCAAGACAGACAAAAATCACTGTGCACTGGAGCCAAAGTAAATTGCAGAGTGAGGACAAAGCACAGTGGAATTGCAGCTGCAACAGGCTGTGGAGCAAGCGCAGTGTTACCTGTGCCAGTCAGCCAGGTCTCCAGCTTTCAGCACATTTTCCTACTGCATACGGCGCCCCCCCCCGCCATTAGTCCATGACAGCGAGCATCACTAACCACAGCTGCAAGCCCCAGGTTCCGTGTTAAATTCAAACATATGCCTCACACAAAAGGAGTCTGTTTAAACTGAGCTTCAGATGAATTAAAAAAGGTTAAAATCTGATACTCAGCTCTTGCACATGCACAAACACACATCGTAATGATAATTGCTCCCCAGCCAGTCTCCCGTAGCTCCTTTCCTCTATTTTCCTTCTTTGCCACTCCAAACGGCTTCAATTCCATACAACCACTTCTACCTTTCTGATGGGACAGAAATCAAGAACTTCCTGTGCCTGTCACATTCCTGAGCAAGGAGTGTGTGTGCTGCCCAACAGCAGGACAACATGGCTAGGGTTCAGGAGTGTAGGCAGAGGGAAAGCTGTGACCCTGCAGTCCTGGCTGGCTCAAGTGGCTTCAGTCTCTGTGTCTCTAGCCGCACACAGTGCTAGGCTAATGGTGCAGTCAGCTGCACAACAGCCAGTGCTAATGCCTGCATAACTCATCACTGGAGTATCTGAAAGACTTTTTCACCCCCTTTCATGCCTGGTTTATTCAGATGAAAAAGAGGGTTCACAAAACTATGCTAAAAGGAATCCAAATGTTAAGTGCATGTTCCTATTTGGGACAGCAGTTAAACAAAGGCTGCCTCAAGCTTGAACAAGTCACGCTTTCTTAAAAGGAAGTCAAACAAAGCAAGTGTCCTGAGACTCAAATATGTCATTTCTCTCCATTTTGGTTCATCAGCTCAGAACCTTTCTGACTGACACCTGTCCCCTTCAAGCCCTTCCTGCTGAGGATGAACTCCCTGAAAAGCCAGGAACATAGAGGGTTGTAACTGCCAGTGAACTTGAGGGGTTGTGATACACCCAGCCTTTAATTAATGAGCAGGGCTTGCTGAAATAATTGCTTGAGGCATTCTGGAAACAGTGGGAGAAAGAGGGAGCTCAGGTTTAAAAAAAGCATTGCTCATATCTCAACATCTAGAGGAGAGCTGCTATTCTCCAGAGCCAAACAGGAAACACACAGCTTCGCTTCTCAAGGCAACTCATTGCTTACAAGGAAGAAGGCCAAAGACACAGACAGCACAGCAGACTTGATTATTAATGATGATGCATTTAAAATCATATGCACTGGGGTTAGCAAGGTAAATCCTGGATGAATGCTTTGTCCCTTCTGAAATCTACCTTGCTAACACTCTGGAGAGAAGGCAGAGGCACGCACTGCTGCTGACATTGAGAATGCCCAACTGCCCCCCAATCTTTCATCCCTTCTTTCTTTCCTGCCCTGGTTTTTCTGGCAGGCACTGCCTGAGGAGCAGCACAGACAAGAGATAATTTCGCTTGTGCCAATCTCTGTGTAAGGAGAACACTCACAGCCCTAACACAGCTCTGCTCTCAGAAAAGACCAGCCCAGAGCACCTTTAGAGCAGGGCCAGATGAGCTGCAGTGCTGTGCTGGGGGATGAGAGACTGGCAGTGCTCCCTAAGCGCACACACAGCCAGGGCTGCCCAACACACCACACTGCCCTGATGGCCAGTGTGTTTTCTTGTAGTGTCATCCTCACGTTAGAGGCAAAACCAAGGAATTTTCCTACCCCATTCCTCCTCCTCCTCCCTGCACAGCTCCCTTATTAGTCTTACACTCACCAGGTCCGTCTTGTAAGCCCAGCTCACTCTCAGCCTCCCCACCAGCCCATGCCCCTTACAGCTGGCTGGGAAAGTCTTTTCACAGCAGGCTGTACCCACAGCTGCTGAAATGTGCCCTCAGTTTGCTATTGCCACTGCTCAGCAACTTCTGCAGCCAAAATCAGAGCTGGGGGTGGGAATAATCCGCCCCAGGGAGGCTGGTGAGCCCCAAGGCCTGCAGGGATGGGACAACATCAGGGACTGTGAGAGGGAGCACAGAGAACTCCTGCAGTGCTCTCCCACACAGCTGGTCTTGGCACTGAAGCACATTTTCAAACAGTGGGGAAAGACCAAATCTTCAGAAGCAGGCTACTTGATAAGGTGCTTAAAGAATGTTTCCGGATGAGAAGTAAAGGAGGTATCTGTACTGACTGACAGGAAGCACCAAGGACCTTCACCACAAGGCTCTCAGTAGAGGTTTGTCACACAGCCTCAGATCAAGAGAAAGCAAAAAAATTATTACATCCATGACTCTCCAGAACTCAAGCAACATGTCCCTCCCTTATTGCCAAAGGCCATTTACCTGCTGGTAGTACTGCTGGGCTGGAGCCTGGGGTGCCTGCATCCGCCCAGCCACCGGGCCAGCTCGTCCTTTGGGCATGGGCTCTCTCTCATATGGTCCCTTGAGGCCATCCTGTCCTGCTGGGAGCTCCCCTTGGGCTCTGCAAAGCCTGTCCCGTAGCTGCACGATGTTTGGCTGCAATCAGAAAAGGGCAGTGAAGGGAGGGGAAATGCACTGCCTGGCACGCGGTGTATCACAGCGAGAGGCAGAGTGGCCACTCTCTCTCAGAAGCCTGCTCCGCTTTATTTCATTGGAATAAGTCTTTTCTGCATGAGACATGAGGCCATTGGAACTGCCTTACAAGTGCCTGCCTCATTCCCAAACCAGCCTGTCTACAAATATCAGCTGATGGAAGATGAAGTCAGAAGAGAACAACCAAATGTCATTCGCTGTGTCTGGCTTGCAGGAGGGACACCCTTTGGCAGTCATTGGCTGCAGGCACAAGGGTGTGAAACCAAGAGGGAGCAGAAGTCTGTGCACGTCTGCCAGCTCAGTGAGGCCAGTGCAGGGTGAGGGTAACAGCCTGGCTGTCACATCCCAAGGTGCATGTCAAGTGGCAGCCCGGATGCCGAACTCCACTGTGAAGAGACCTTTGCTCCAAAGCACACCGGTCCACAGAGAGAGAGGGGAAGCAAAGAGCCTGAAGGCCCCATACCTGGTTGGTGTTGGCAGGGAGGAAGGTCAATGCTGCAGCCAGGCTTCCCTGAGCAGCCAGGAGGTTGGCATACTGGCTCATCTTCTCAGCCAAAAGGGCCCCCACGGCATTCGGGTCCACAGCCTGCGTGAGCTGCACAGCTTTGCGCAGGATCACGACCTTCTCTATTAAATCCTGAAAGAGCAGGAGGGGAAAAACCCACCCACAAGTGAGAACAATGAAGTGAAGGAAGTCTTGGCTAAGGACTGCTGTGGAGAGCTGCTCCTCAGGGCAGCCCTGCAGCACCCCTCCCACCCAAAGGGGAGCACAAGCCAAGCGCAGGTTTCCCGAACAGCCACAGCTGCACCAAAGGCATGGCTGTTCCCAGAGGATGGAACAGCAACCACCCACCAAGCAGCTTCTAACAGCAAAGCCAGCAGAGTTCAAGAGAAGTGCTTTTATTAAACAGGATTTCAGGGCCCTATCAGCACTGAGCATGTCCACCAAGTGGATGCTTTCATAAAACTATCTGGTGACAGCCTGAGAGCAAACAAACATCACAGCTGTCATCACTACTAGTGCCGGGCTGCTGCATGTTCATTTAGAGTGTTTCAGTAAGTCAGTTCTTATCCATCTTAAAAGGAGCTAAAAACTCCCTTGGGAGAGTTGTCCATAGTTTTCTAGTTGTTACAGCAAAATGGTTTTCCTGATATTCACCAGAAATACTCTATATCTTGCCTTCCTTGCACATCCCCAAACACCAGAGCTAGTCTTGGGTTGGGTTTCCTTCTAGTCCTAAATTACAGGAACATTTTCTGTTCCATTCTCTCATGTTTTTCTTACTGTATTTATACTACAAATATTCATTTGCCAAAATTAAACCCCTTTTTAAAATCTTACAAGAGATTTAATGAGAGTGTACCACACAAAAGATTTCAACCATACATTACTAATAGATTGTTTGCTAACCGTTTGTTTTTCCCAACAAATCAGCACTTCAAAAAAGGCAACTAAAAAAAAAAAACCACCAACAGCTTCTATTGCCACTATCATAGTAAACAAGCCACCTAATTAGGACTTTACCAATATTTTTCAATTTTACTGTCTGAGAGGCCAAAGCCATGCAATCAAAATGCAAATTCAAACTGAAGGTAAATCTGTAAATAAAGCCCTCAAAATTAAATAATTTTGATAATTCAAAACTGGAGAGAGTTAATGACATGAAGCAAAACTCAGATACACATCAGTTCCTTCAATTAACTACACAAGAGTCTCACAGTATCATCAAATAAATACTTTCCAAAACTGGTCCTTCAAAGGCCTTGAACAGATGGAAGAAACTAACATTGTACTATAAAATCAATTATTCCATAACTGCTTCATTCCACTCATCAATCCTATTCCCTCAAGATATCTGCTAGGAGCAATGTTTTTCACTGCTGGAAACCAAGCCTTGTATATGCAAACCCCTAGAGAAAACTCTCATGACAGCCTTCCTACAATTGTCTCTCCAGATTTAAATCTAATTCTTTTGATTTCTTCTCCTGAATTTCCAAAAGTATAGAAGTCCAAGTATTTCCTAACTGCAAAAGATGCAAGCACTGAAAGACCCTTCTTTACCACAACAATAAGTACTACAATTGTTTTTACACAAGTGTATTAGCAGCACCACCCAAAGAACAAGGCAAGCACAAGGGCCGCTGTACTTCCCAACACATTTTCCAGTACCACATTTATGTGTTATTTTTCCAGAAAGGAAAGGCTTGCATCCTGATGTACGTCAGTCAGCAAAGCTCTACACTAGGTAAGTTGATTTAAGAGCCAAATGACTGCAGTCTCTTATTTCCAACATCTTTTTTAAAAGAATTACCAACCTGAAGGGACAAGGGGCTATTTCCATCCTGAACTTTGGTCCAACAAGCAACGAGCTTATCCACGTTGCCGGCACAAATGTAACACAGGCAAGCTTGTGTCTGCAGAACGCTGTCCCCCTCATTTTCCAGCCTGCTACCCAGGAGATCTAGATAAAATATGAATAAAGATGCTGGTGAATCACTCTGGTGATCTCTCCCCACCACTGCTGAAGCTGGGGAAGCAACTGGCCGAGCAAAGCCATGGTACTGCTCCAGAATTAACCAGTCTGTGAAGTATCCTTACCGCAAAGGGCTGTAAACTCGTCTGGCCTGGCATAAGTGAGCACAGCAGCCAAAGCCTCTCTCCAATTCTGCAGGTCACAAGACTGCACAATCTCTTTCCAGTTCTTCGTTACAACTGCAGTGATGAGCTGGAACAGGACAGAGACCACAGTTAGAACCCTGGTAGGATTTCCTCTGTATAATACACAAGATAATTTGGATCTGTTCCAGTGTACTCATCCCCACTGTATCCAGGGTCAGGACAGGTACTGCACTGCAGTTCAATGGCTGCACAACAGCACATTTTACTTAAAAAGGAGTTCAGTGAAAAAAAATCACAGAACAAACTCAGAGAATATGCAAAGGCCAATTATTTTTGCTACAAAATGTACAAGAAAAGAATACACGAATCTCCACAAGCTGTTGCAAACAGTTTTCAACACTGTTTTTGCAGACAAAGATAACACACCAAGTACTTAGCTACAAGTCTTCTACACAATGAACAGGGAGAGGTATGGATTTTGTTTGTTAAACTGTTTCATTCAGCTTTAAGCTCTTGGTCTCAAGCTGACCAGCAAGGAGCAGTTGAAAAGGCTGCATAAAGGAAGCAGCAAGTTGGCAGCAATATCAGCCTGAGCTGGGCTGTAGTATCCCTGTCCTCCACCCACCCACCCACCCACCCAGGCTGCCTCTGCACAGCCCTCAGAATGAAATTCCAGTTTCTTTCTTCTCAAACTCTGCCTCCAGTTATTTTGCTTTGGACAAAAGACAGACTTGGCAGCTGTGCTGCTCTTTAGTGAACAAAGCCCTTCTCATGCGAAGACTTCAAGCTCAGAAACAGCTGAACAAGCAGTATGTGGGCAGTTTGGGACCAGAAAAGAAGAAACACCTGAACAACAAATGCAAGATCCTAACTACAAGGTCTGTCAGCATAGGCACAGATAACTGGCCAGCTCTTCATAAAAACACCTTTTCCCAAAAGATGAACTACAGTGGAGAAATTCCTTTAAAAGCTGCCACCCTTGCTAAACCAATTGTTCTTTTAAAGCCACTTCTCCTGTTTCAACCTCCTGTCACTACTTTCTCATACTGGTAGCAAAAAACAAAGATTTGCACAAGCAGCATCAGCAACCCCTAGCAGTGCAAAAAGCTGAAAATAACAATAACCAGCTGGCCGTAAGACACTGTCTCCTAGACAAGGGGTGATTAATCTACCCTGGGCATATTTTGCTCTCTCTTCTGTGCATGCAGTAAAACAAAGCATCAGCAAAATCTGTGTAGACCAATCACGGGTAGAAATCAACATGCTGCTGCTGGCCCTGAGCACAGGTCACCTGTGAAAAATGTGACAGAAGGGCAGACTGAAATGTGCCCTGCTTAAGGTATTTGTCTTTATTGTTGAGAATCTGTTAGTGTACATGCAACTCAGAGACACTGGAGATGAGATAAAGAATACTCTTGTTCACTGATATTCAGGTGGTGTGCCTCTTCTCCCTTTATCAATGCATTAAAAAAGACTAACAGAAATCCTTCTGCTCCGAGACCTTACAGACTTGAACACTTACTAACATCTGCCAGAAATAAACCTATAACATGGCAAGAAAACTTTTAAGGTGAAAAAGGGAGTTGCCAAAGGCATATGAGCATGTTAGCTCTGACTTGGAAACACATACCCTGGTAATTTTGCTCTGCATCTTGGCAAAGTACTTCTCCTGTGTCCGGGAGAGCAGCTCCTGCCCGCCGGCGATGGCCAGGATGATGGCATCGGCCATGCGGTTGTCGTGCAGGCACAGATCCACTGCGCTTTCAAAGTTCCCCGTCAGCAGAGCCTGTGTGATCAGCCCATCCACATCTGCAAGGAGACAGGGGTGCACTTCCAAATGCTGCCACAAAAGCCACTGAAAGATGCAGCAGCAGGTGACACTGTCTGACTGTACAATGCTGGCACAGCTGTCTGCAAACCAGCCTGCTCCTGGCCAGGTACTTACAGAGGTGCTCACCTTCACCTCCAGCCTCAAACACACAGGGGCACTGTCAAGCATTACTTACCTCGTTGCAGATCAAGTTCCTAGAGGTCTAAATGGCCTCTGAAACAACTACCTGAACAGTGCCATAAAAAGTCTAACCTCGACAGGGGTCAGTGGCTTCTGTGTTACTCAAGATCCCCTGGGAGTTTCTGTATGAACAGCACTTCATGCCTGACCAAGCGTGTCGACTTTTATATCAGAAATCACTCAGAGCAGCTGCCATGTCAGCAATAGGGTACACAAGTGCTGTATAACTTCCTTCCTTCCTCAAAAAAGTTGTATTTTCAAGTGCCTTGAGACTGTGTGATAATGCAGTTAGAGGCAAGTAATTACAACCCTTCACAATCTGTGCAGAATTTGCCTTCTCACTGGAACACCAGTATCAACATCAGTACTTATAAATAGCAGTACATACAATGAAATCAATATCAAGGTTTTTTTGTACCTCCACTAACAGAAATGTTAAATGTTGTCTTTGCAGATCCCAAATCTTCAGTTTCTTTTTTATGGTCCTTCAGCGTCTAAGAGAAAGGAAAAGCATGATTTTGGAGATTATGTAAACACCGAGAAATACACACATTTTAAAACCATGCGGCTCTTGCACTGCAAGTTAAATTTAGAACTTCACACTACCAGTCAACTCAGAGATCATTAACTCAGAAGGGAAGGTTATCCCTGTGTGCTAGTTTGGGCAGAGGTGAAGTCACTTTTCTTCAGTATGGGGCTGTGTGATTTGTCCTGGAAACAGTGCTGATAATGAGATGTTGTTGCTTTTGCTGAGCAGCACTTGCACAGCATCAAGGCCTTTTCTACTTCTCATACTGCACCTCCAGTGAGGAGGTGGGGAGTGCATGGGGAAGCTGGGATGAGACACAACCAGGACAGCTGACCCCAAACTGACCCAAGGGATATTCCAGGCCATATGACATCATGCTCAGCATAATACAAAGCTGGAGGAAGAAGAAAGAGGTGGATGTTTGGAGTGGTGGCATTTCTCTTCCTGTCACTGTTACATGTGATGGAGCTCAGCTTTCTTAGGGATGAACACATGCCTGCCCATGGGAAGCAGTGAATTAATTCCTTGCTTTGCTTTACAAAATAAACTTCCTTTATCTCACAAGTACCAGCAGCCAGACACCTGGATCCTGGGTACTGACTTGCACCTGTGCCCATACACACACAGCCCCCTCCGAGCAAAGCTAGAGGTACAAAGAGAAAATCAGAAACCTTTTCTTTCCTCCTCTTTCAATTTTAACCCCTACCAAGAACAGTCTACCATTAATGCTACCTAGGTTCCACTTTGAATTCCAGCTCATCCTTGAAACCCTTTGCACTAGACATACACCCTAGTTTAAATAAGCAAATTACACGTGAACACAAGCTTAATTTTCAACACAGAAGTCCAATGTAGCACTCAGTACAGGAGTGCTCAGTGGACAGAGGCTGCATTTTTTATAAAACTCACCCAGAATTAAGACAGAGACCACTTTGTGCAAGTACTTGGATTTTGGGATTTCAAACAAAACATTTCAATAATAAAAAATAATATCAAGAGGGAAGTCTCTCTCCACCATCAAATTTCACAGCACAGGCTAAGCAGAGTGCAGAGCCTGACCCACAAACTGCCTCCTCTGTCACAAGCCACTGCTCCATACACGAAGGGAGTTCAGGAACACCCTGCTTGTTCAGCTAAATTGAAGGACACAGTCGACCAAAGATAGGCCTTTGGATGGGAAGCAAGTCTGAAACAAGCTTTATGTTGGGCTCATGAAAAGGACACAGTGCCTGGAAAATTATTTTGTTGTCAGATAACACAGGATGCGTGTTTGTATCAGTTGAGATCATGTTGTGACTATCACAGGACTAACGTGCCCATCCATTTACTTTACATATGGGCACACCCTGATGCATCACCAGTGGCTTCAGGCCAGGCTCACAAATATTTAGGTAGGCTAAGGTCATGTTTGGCTGTGAATTCTCTCCTAGAAGAGACATTTGTTATGAGACATCCGATATCTTCATGACTGCATACAGCAAAACCCTTACCCAGTCAGATACACGTGTCTGCCTCTACAGAGCCCAAAGAATTAACAAGCAATCAAGCACCTAACCAAGGAGAGCATTCTGGTTTTGGTGTCCTTAACAGGCTGTTTGTTATGTGGAGTCAAGTGCACCACTCCATCATGAGGAGTGAGCCTTAAACCACTGTCCCATCCCACAGACAGCTGCAGACAGGCACCAAGCACAGGGAGCACAGCTAACAACCCAAATTCTAACCCAAAAAGGAGACTGAGGGAGTGGGGAAGAATGAAGTTGGCCTATTCCACAGCAGTACAGCATATTCAGTGCTAGTGACACCTCATAAGGCAGGGGCTGGGTCCTTAGTGCTAATTATAGACCTGTCCCCATATGTAAAACACAGGGCTGAAAACAATGCTGTTCAAATGGTCAGACAGGAGCAGTAGGTGTAGGATCCCAAATGCTGGCATGGTGGAGCACAAACTGCCTGCGATAAACCTGGCTGAACATACTGCCTGAAGCAGATGAAAAAAATCTCAAGTAACTTAACAAGAGACCAGTTTTACCATTCTAAATAACTTTTTGTATTTCTGTATATCCTCAGCAGCAGGAAAAGCCAACAAAATGAAATGCTGTCAAAAGGAACAAAGTAAACAGAGGGGAGGTCAGCAGGGTTAGTCTAGAGGGCAACAGATACCTCTCCCAAGAACTGCTCCTCTGTAGTCTGGCCTTCATCACCCTCGTCTGGCACAGATGCATCAGATTCTGCAGGAGCCTTCAGCAGAGAGAAGACGCCATAAAAATCCACCAGCAAAAGAGGCAGAAGTACTTTGCATTGCAGAGTATAGTCACCTTCCCACCAAACAACAGTTAGAACCAGACTGAAAATCACAGAAATGCATTGGGAATATATGCTTGAGCATCACAAACATGGTAGAGGCCGTTTCCCTGCTCTTTGTAATTACACAGTACCTTGTGCTGTTTTCATCTCAGCTGCCTCAAAACATGCAACAAAAGCCCTCTTCCCCATTAGGCATCTACAGAAGACTCTGAACTGTCTGTGGCACAAAAGCAATGCAGTCCTGCTGTAGACTCAGGCCATTGCAATCACAATGGGCAATGCCTGCACTGTAGTTACCACTCCTGTAGGAAAAGTTACAGGACCACACTCTCAGTCCTGTTTTTGAAGCCTGATGAAGGCAGTGTTCTTGAAATCAGGTGCCAGGCAGCAAGGCTCTGCCCTGTCTCACAGGCAGCACAAAGTGCCACAGTGGGCAAGACATGCAGCAGCAAGGAAAGGTGGAGGGACACCAATGAGACCCCAGATTAAAACCTGTGACTGAGAGCCCTTCATTGGAAAAGGAGGGGAACATCTGAGTGAAAAATAAGTGGCTGGTTTTTTTAAATACCTTCATCCTACTGAATGTAGGAACTTGCCATATGCTGGATTATTTGTGACTTACTTTGGGACAGCTATCAACTGAAAAGAAAAATGACTCTTACTTTGCAAATTACCATGGCATTATAGAACTAACCACAGAGTTACATACATGTGTTTGCTTACCTCTCCCAAGACACCATCTGCAAGACCTTCTTTATTCAGAGCAGATGTGATCTATAAAACAACATATTGAAGTAAGTACCCTTTTAAAGAGGCACCAAATTCTCAGACTGCAAAACTGGCACATGTAGCTACTATGTTGCTTACACAACACTTAACATGAAATTAAACATTTTAACATAAAACTAAAGCCATTTCCTTTTCCAGCCTGGTGATGGATTTACTGCTAAGACCCCTACACCCCAAGCTCTGATGGAAACAACAGCTGCACTATGCCTTTAAACCTTTAATTGTTAACTCAAGGGCCTCAAACCTCAACTAGAGCTGCTGGAAACCACAGGAAAAAAAAGCAGTATCAGAACATGAAGGACAAAACCCTCTGTCTGCTCTGGTCAGGGAAAACAAAGCAGTGACAATCCTTGTGGAACAGGGAGCCTGTCAGGAAGCTGTGCTTTCAAGCACATCAAGTACATGGCTGTGGACTAGGATTTTCCAAGGTACAAAAGAGTTAAAATGCTCAGCTTCTACTGCTTTGCGAAGCAAGTCGTGACTCCAGATTCAATTAGGGCTCTCAAAGCCAGCGATTTTATGGATAGAGTTTCTATATTATTTCAGCGTCAGGGAGCCTGGGTTTCACATTGCTCCTAAAATTATCTACTGCTTTTGGTATTGTAGGCTTTATTTTACCCTTGTAGGCTGGTTTGTGTAAAGAGCTGAGCCCAAATTGCCAGAGAGAGTTTTCTCTTTCTTTTTTAATCACTGGTTTACAATAAAAATGGGAAATCCAGGACTTGGCTTGCATGAGAATCACAGGTTTTAAGACTATAACCCACCCTCCCATGTTCCTAACAGCTTATTACAAGAAGCTGAAATCTGTGATCCCTGTTTTACTTTCCTAATGCTACCAGTAACAGGAAAACCAAGTTGTGATTTAGTGAGCTTTTCATCTGGGTATCACAAACTTTCAGATGACCTGTACTGTGTTGCTTCTTGACACTGTAGAAAGCATGGACTCAACTTTTATGGGGAATGTTTTTAGAAAACAGCTCATAAAAACAGAGCATTGTAGCTCCTCTCATCTGTTTCTCAAATACTGAAATAATGGTGTAGGCCTGGCATTCCAGGCCACCCAGTTCAGCTGTGCCCATTTTCCCAGCTTCTCCCCATGCACAGGGCATATCAAACCCAGAGAAACAGCAAGCAGTGGGCTTTAATCTCATGAGGTCACTCTGCAGAACCACTACTAAATTTCAACTGGATTTTCTAATTGAAAGCTGCTTCTCAAAAACAGGGTTACCCTTGCTGTGCTTGCCTTTGCACAAATATTTAGAAGCTGAGGACAAACTGTTATCAAAACCATGATTTTTTTCCATAATCATATTAATTTTGCCCTGAAGGACATTTAATTCATGAGCACAATGACACTTTAATGGAGTCAATCTTGGAAAATAAAAACAGTTTGATATAATGAAAATGAGTCAAATGTTAAAATGAAATACTAGATAGTTCCTGGGTAGACAACTGAAAGCAACGAAGAGCCAAAAGGCACAGCAGGTAACTCCCTGTAACACTGAGTAAAAACCTTCCAACTGGGAAGAAAGGTCTATAATGATGTGCAAATTGCTTCCTGGTAATCCAAATTTTGCTTTTCCAAATGTAACCACATTTGACCTTTGGGGTTGGCTTTTTTTCTTTTTCTTTCAAAAATGAATGATGCCTCCCACAAGCAAAAAAGACTACCCCAGGTTTTCCTAGTTAATGATAGCCTGAAAACTGCTTACGTGTTCTACAACCAGAAAGCCTAAAAGCATATCCCATTCCAGATGCTAGAGCAGAAGGATGTCACATGGCAAAGTAACATGACTAGCCTGAATCAATAAATATCAAAGCTTCTTGAGGGGTGAGAATTTCAAATCAACTATGGACAGTCAGATGCAGACATCTCTGAAGTCTGTTGCCTGCTCTGACATTTCCATTGAACATCCGTATTACAAGAAGACACAACTAATGAAAAAACCCAACAGAGCAAACTGTTTTCTGTAAGAATGCTGAAGTACTCAGAAGTTATTTATCTCACATATCACACATTTACCTTCTTCCTCAGATCATCCTTCCTGTATCCTAAGAGCTCGAGGTACTTAACACGTGAATCTTCTTCGAAGTTCACCTTTAAAAAGTTAAAGGCCATATTGCAATTTACAACTCTTCATTTTCTCCCTCACTGGCACAAATGACTCAGTGAGATTCACTGACTGAGTAGACTGAATGTAATAAAGAGAACTGCGAAAGTCTTCAGTGACTTGGGCAACTGAGCAGGTGGGCAAGGCTTCCATCTGGTTATTGTAGGTGAATAATCTGTTTATCTGCTTCACTTGGAAACCTCTAAATGCTCGGAGTGAGCAGTGAAAAGCCCATCTAAAGCTATCCCAAAGCTTTAATCCTTCTCACTAGCTCCCTGTACAAGTATGTGCTGATGGGGGATATCAAAAACCATGGGATACCTTCACCCACACCTTTGCTTTGCCATGACTTCTCACAAACACCCCTGACCCTGAGGACCCTCCCTCTTCTGGTGGGCCCCCTCCAGTGACCTGGCTTATGGGCACTATTCCCACAGCCTGCAGCTTTTGGTTCCCAGCACCTCTCCTGCTAAATGTGCAGAAGGAACCACGTCCTGGCTTTCCCAGTCAGTGGGGAACTCCCAAAGGGCTGTTACCCTATTACCTTTAAGAAGGCCCACACGTTCCTCTCAAAGTCAGCCAGGGCCATGTCGATTTTCTTCTGACAGTAGCTGACAAAGCCCTCGGACTGCACAGCCTCCTGCAGCTGGTTTGAGCGGGCCAGGAACTCCTTCTCTGTGACAACCTGGCTCACGTAGACATGGGGATGCTGCTGCTGCTGCTGCTCCATGCCCGGCTGCTGTGGAGACTTGGAATTCTCAAACGTCACCAGCTTGCCTCCAAACTGGAATTGAAGCACACACGCAGTATGTGAAAAGTATACAGCAGGGAAGCAAGCATGAAAATGTGTTTTATGTAACATATATACGCTTATTGCCCAATAACTGAACACTCCTGACATCTGCTCATTGATTTGTCCCGTCCCCCCCCAATATTTCTATGCATATAAGGAGCTTGTGGGATAAGTAGGTTCACATTTAATAAGATTTATAAGCACAGCCATTCCTGTGCCTGTGTTTTTCTCAGGCAAAAGACTGACCAGAAACTGAGAGCTAGAGCCATGGATTTATAGAGTACCCAGCATCAGTGGAGTATCTCGTGATACTGCAATGCAATTATCAAAGAAACCTATGCATCATTAAGTAAACGCTCAAGCATGATGTCTGCCCTGCTCTTGCCAGGCTGTTTAGCAGTTGAAATCCTACTGAGAGATAGGCAGTAAGTTGTGACAACATTTGAAGAGGTAAAATCAACACAAGAAAATAATTAGGAGGGGCTTATGATATTATTTCATTCTGTAGCTCAAAGTTAATTTACACAGGCTAGTCCAGTAAAATCTGCCTTAAAAAAAAAGCAAAAGCCTAGCCAGGAAAAAGACTGACACCTGGCTCCTACAAAACCAGGACAAATAAGGGAAAAAACAACATCATAAAAGACACATCAGTCAGTGGCTAGGCAACATCACGTCTGACAAGAGAAAACTGCATTTAATTTGTGCATCAGATTGTGAATAAGCAGACATACAAGGCTGAAAATTGAGAAGTATTTCAGCAGAGAAGTCAATTTCAAATGGACAGGCTAAAATCTCCAGAAGATCCCAAATAAATGGCCTGTGAGTTTAGAAAATAAGCCAAAAGTGGAGCCAAAGAGCAGATGACTGCAAAAAGCGGCGCTTGCCATGCCCTCACCTGGCTCCTCTGCAAATCAACTGGCCATAGAGGAACCCAGCCTTGTGCTGCGACAGCAACTCCTGCTCCCTTGATCAGAGCTAACCTGAGTGTTCTCCACCACACTGACTCACATGAGTGAGGTCTGAAGCTGTGAAGTCTCAGATACTTGCCCAGTTTGGTCTCATTCCCCCCTCCCATTCCCTCCCATGTATATTTGTTTACTCCAAAGCAAGCACTGCACAGAAATAAAACCGAAGCCCTAATGCCAAAACACAGACTAACAAATGCCTGTTGGCAATGTTTCTTTTCCCCAAGCATTTCGGTCAGGCTTTTGCTGCCCCGAGCACCTCCCACTATGGTGACAAACAGGAAGTTCTCCCAAGGTGGAGCACCACACTGAACTCCCCCCTTCCTAAGGGGTTTAGCAGGTGCCAGCTATCTCCCTACCTGCCTGGCCAACCCTGCCCATCCCTGTCTCCCCCTTACCGAGAAGGATGCTCCCATGGGTCGCCGAATCCACTTGGGTGGTTTCTTCAGAGGCAACACCACACTCTGTGGGGCAGTCTGCTGGGGAAGCTGCAGGGGAGGCAGGGGCTGGCCAGTGCCAAAGGGATCAAGGTTCCCAAAAGACGAGGAGAGCTTTAATAACACAAGGGGGAAAAAACAGAAGTGACATTTCTCTTATGAGCTAAACATTTATTTGTGCTGAAGTGGTACTCCTGCAAGCAGGGCTGCAGACAGCCGCTGAAGACTTCCCATGGTTTGTCCCCCCACCCTTTCTGTCCCTATTCTTAGCTGAACAATTTTCAACACCTGGTCAACTTGCTTCTGCCTCAAGCCATCGGTGCTGCCGCCCATGATGGAGTAGACACTGATGCGCCCGTCGAAGGAGGCCGCAGACATGACAGCAGGGTTCCTCGGGCACCACTGGATATCAAAGCACCACTGTGTGTTCGTGGGCAGCTCGTACAGCACCTGGGGAGCAAAACCAAGCCCAACCAATCAGAGCTTTCCTGGAGCACCCTGCCACATAGCAGCTATCCTCCCGTCTGCCCTGAGACTGGTCTGCTCTTGCTGCTCCCCAGCAGTCTCCACATCACCGTACACACTAACAGCGGGCAAAGCCTGATGATCCCCAAACAGCTGAATGTCACACACCACTGCTTCATTTCCTTCTCCTCCCATTAAATCTTCTCTTTAATCTACACAGGACAAATTATGCAGGTGGAGTGTATCTGTGCTGTCCCACTGAGAGCTGTGAGCTGCTGACATTCATGCTAACTTATTCAAAGCTGATTTAGGTATCCCCACACACTACATGGAGTAAGTCTGTTTTCACAGGAAAACTGAAAAAGGTAAAACCTGCACCCTGGGCAGACAGCCTCTTGTGCCCTGGGACAGATAAGCCCCCCTTACAGCAGACATTTAACCATAAATGAGGAGAAAGTCAAAGAACAAAACGCTGACTGTCAGCAAAATGCTGTCTCCCAGGAAACTGCTTTTATTTTTAATAAAAACATGCAGCATGATTCAACCACATGTAAAAGCTTCGGAACAGCACAGGATCCAGCTCAGATAACTCATTTACCACTGTACAGCTTTTGCACTTCTGGGCCAGTGTCTGAATTTTAGAAACACTTCCCACTCCACAACTGTTGCCCACTGGAGGCAAGGATCCCTCCAGCACGTCTGAAGCGCTTCTCATGGTCTAGGGACAAACACTGTCTGAAAAACAGATCTGCATTCTCATTGAAAGGTATCCCCAGGCTCAAAAGGGTGGGGTGGGAACACATTTGAGTGGCTTTCACTGATCTGCCACTATTATGGCAACCTACAAAATTCCTCCTGTCTGGATAAAGTTCTTACAGAAGGAAAAAGGCAACTACAACAATGATCCAGCCACACTGGACCCAAAACAAAAGAGTAGGAAGCATATACTTAGTTTAAGTGGAGCCATTTCCATCTCTTATAATGAACAGGGACATCACTACTCGGTAAGAGAGAAGCAGCAAGGACAAATGTGTAATATTGACAATACCAGGAAGGAATCCTGCACCACCAGAACACACTCAGAAAACACATATAGCAATAGGATAGGGAGAAACTTCCCACAGAAGCATCATTCCTAGGAATGCAAGCACAGGAACACATACGTGCTTTGCTACCTCTGAGCAGAGATTTTTGGGGTTTTTGTAAGTGGCATGTATACAATACCTCGCCTGTGTTAGGGTTGGAGCAGAGAATTTTAGCATCCTTCCCACAGCTAAGTAGCAGCTCTGGATCTGCCATACTCCAAGCAATGGCCAATATACCCCTGCATGAAAAGCCACAACCAAAAGAAGCTTAATGTAAATGCAAAATGGTGATAAATAAAGCATATTTATAAGTTCAGCATCCCACGTCTAAATGCCCTCTCCACCCCTTCCTCTTACAGGGGGAGGAATTTTTCAATGTTATCAGTCCTTGTTTTGTTGAAATAGATGGTTTCTATTTTCTGCATGAAAAAGTATAAAGATGCAGCCATTGTATCTGAAAATTAAATGCAGTATTCATGTGGGAGAACCTGGGCATTAGTGTAACAATACGGTTTGTTTGCCTGCAGTGTCACTAATATCCAGTGTGCAAACCCATAGGTAAGGTCAGTGACTAGCGATTTATCAGCTTTTTATTAACAAGAGATTCAAGTCAGCAGAACCCACTGGCAGCTGTTTTGGTAGAAGCCACAACACTGTTCTCCCTCCTTAAATCAAGCATTGGATTTGAGCAATAAGGAAGGTTTTATCAGCAATAAAGGAGGGACAAGAGTTTAACAAAATCATCCACTATGCCCAAAATTAAGGCACTTAGGGGACTGAGGGGCAGAGAAATGGTGCAAACCCACACATGAGGATGTGCCTGGGTGCACCTTTAGTACATTATTCAGGCAAAATCAACTACCATTAACTCTTTTTACCTTAGCTTCCTCCTCTTAAACTCAGAAACAAACAAGTAGCTTCACTGTTTCAGCAGCGCGGTGAGTTTATTTAGTTATTTAATTTTGGGACCTGTTCCCTTCAAAGTACCAAGTTCCAAAAAGGCAAGTCTTTCATGGCACAGCATATAGCGCTGCCTGCTGCTGAAACTGCCCCCTTAACCAAGCCTTCCTTCACAGAGGACAGCAGGAAGTGAGATGTACAAACCAGGACAGCCACCAGCAGTGCAAACACCATGGAGCACACCACGCTATGCAAGACTCGTACCTTGTGTGGCTCTCCAGAACACGAAGTGGCGAGGAGGCAAATCTGAGGTCCCACATCTGAATAACAGGCAGCCTGTCATCCTCTGAGGCCAAAATCATCTGGGTGGCAACTTCAGGGTGCCACGCCAAGCCTGAGCAGTGCATCTAAGGGGTGACATCGGGCCAAAGCATCACATAACTAAGCAGCACTAAAAGAAAAAGGAAGCTAGACCAAATATGTCTGTGTGCATGGTAAAACACTGTTGTGAGGGAATTTGTAGCTGTGTTTCTGGGCATTATTTCTGACTGCATTCAGCGTGGATATTTCTCCTTAATCCTGTGAATGAGGACACTTGCAGTTAGGTTTCCCAAGGTCCTCTCAGAGAGATTACATTGAGCTGACTTTTTCACGGTCCTACATTTTAATGTGAGAAAACAGTAAAGTCCACCATATAAACCTTTTCCTCTACTACTTTTATTGATATATTAATAAAAGCCAACATTAGGCAGAGGCTATTGTCATGAGAACATTGTATCACAGGACTACCATCACATGATGAAGACGGCCTACTGTGCTGCTGTTATGTCAGGCAACAAACACATAAAACACTGAGTTACACAGTTTATCAAAATAAGAGTGCTGTCACGAAAGAGCTACTTCACAACCACCCAGCAACTTTCATTTTTAACCCTTGCTGTATCTTTGAAGTGTTTTATAGGGATATTCTATTTAAAATAATACAAAATTATACAAATATGTCACTCTCAACAAGCTGAACAGGCTCTTTTTTACATTTAACACTGCCTAAAGTGACGGCATGGTGGTTGTAACTACAGGAGGCAGCGCCCCTGTAACCTGCTCAATGCTACACTTCTCTGTGCCAAAATCAATAAAAGTCTGTGGTAGCCCCAAACAGATCAGTAAGAGCTTTCTCAAAATTAAATCATCACTCTGATAGGATATCTGAGTGCCTTGCCTTGCTTCCATCTGCATCTGGCTATTTTAATTTATAATGCTGACAATCCCTCTTGCATAAACATATTCTCAAGAGCAAACTGGGCCAGGCACCAGTGTCTCTGTCACAGAAGAAGGGGTGCCATGACCCATCCCCACACATCCAGAAGCACCCCACACCTCTCTGCAAGCACCCCAGCAGCTGCAGGAGAGAACTCACCCTGTTGTTGTGGTCACTGACTTTGATGATGGGCTCGTTCTTCCTGAGATCCCACACGGTGGCTCGGCCACTGGGGCTGGCGGATGCCAGGATGTGCTGGACTTGCCTGTTCCACGCAATGCAGCTGATGTCCTCCAGAGGCTGCCACACACACAACAGCCTGTCACAACTCCGCCACACTGAAGACTCAACCCCTGTTATTTTCAGGCTTTGCTAAGTGAGAAATCTGCAAGGAGACTGTCCCGTGTACTGGGTGTGTTCTGGCTTCTTTTCTACACATGCTGTAGGGTACAACACCTGAAAACACTGATTTATAAGCTGCTAGAATTTCTCCGTGAAGTTATTTTCTGCTTTACAGTACTACACGCTAGTTACTGAATCAAGACTAAGCACAACTGTCTTCAAGAACACAAAATTACTCCATGAAAGTATATCCAGACATATGAACTGCTCTTTTGTCTTGGACTACTAGGTTTTGATTCAGAAAAAAAAAAGCTTGCTTGCAGGAATTCCATGGGGTTTTTTTATTCTCCCCAATGCTTATTTTTAGACTAAAAATTAAAAGCAGTATTAACCCAGCCCTTTTTGTCCTATTATTTCTAGTTGTCATTATGCATATGGACTAAAAAGATATCTCAGCCTAAAAAAAATCACTATTAGACATAAAAAGTCTTTTACAGGGATCTCTAAGGTGAGCATTCTCTCAAATGCCTACGTGTTAATAATGACTTGAACTAAACAAAGTAACCAAACTCACAGAGTTTAAACTAAAAATCTTCAAACCGAAGATTACTTCTCATCTCATTTGCATACTTTATCTCCAAATTATCATGCAGTAATAAACACATTTTCCAGTAACCATGAACTTCTGTGGAATTTTGTAACAGCTACAAAAGGGTACTTGCATTGAAACAACTTCCTCCCATTCTTCCATTTCCTTCACAAGGCACAAAGCACAAAAGACTATTGTTCTTCCCCACAGATCATCTTTAAGAGACACAGGCTAAACACTGGGCCTTGAGTACAGCAATTAAACCACTCCCTGAAACCCACCAAGGTAACTGCAAAACCTACTGCCTCACGATGTGACTTCTCAGTAGCTGCTTTTTATCTTCCTCCTGTTTTCCTCTGTGTACCTGCACCATCTTCAGGTTTGTGCATGCAGTGAAACATGCATAGGAAGACTAAAAGACATCTAACGGCTATGGGACTTGAAAAGCAGCGTAACGTGAGAGACTCGGCTTGTTGCTTGATAAAACACAACATTTCTCAAAGACTAAGGGGACACTACAGCTTTCCATGGCCAAATACAATTTCTTAACAAAAAGTTGCCACATGAAGACATGGCTGGCTTGTGCAGCCAGCCAAAACTGCAGGTCAGTTGTGGATAAACAAGACAGCACATCCAGGGTTGCTGCAGGGGAAGCAGAGCACACACTTATTGCATGGACCCGTGCACACTTGCACTTACAGGCACAGCTAGGACACTGCTCTCCAGGGGCTGCAAAACTAGCAGCATCCAGTCACCCTCATGTGCAGCTACTACCCAAGTTAGACTTCAAGAGGCTTCTCCGCCTCCTTTCCCTTGAGACGGCTTTAAAACTGCAAATTTCAATCAGCTCTCACTTAACTGCCATACATCTTTTTCATGAGTCTGCTCTGGAGAACTTTATAAACACAAATCTGGTACCTGTGTCTTCACTCCTGGTGTCATTGGTGTGGCAAAGTTGTTCAAGTCCCAGATATAGATTTCAGACTCATTAGCACCAGAGGCCACCAGATTAGTCTGTAAGAAACATTAATAGATATTAAGAGTATTTTCAGCATCAGCTTTCCCAGTCTTAGCTGCTGGGAGGCATCAGATCTGCAGGACTCTGAATTTCCCTTATCAGCTCAGAATATAGGGAAAGATACAGGGAAAATAGGGCAGAGGAGGAAGTGGTGCTGCAGTTATGGCCACCACAGAGCTTTGCTCTGGACAGTGTGGCATTCCTGCCCTGCCCACAGTGAGTGCAGCCATCCAGAGCAATCCTGTATCTGGGATGCAAAAGTCCAGGCAGGGCAACATGAGCCAAGGCCACCAAGTGCCCTTTGGTCACATTTTGTGGCTGATGACAGGCAGGTCCTGAGTTCATAATGGGCAGATTCAGAGAGGACACAGTGAACACAGTACAGCCTTGCTGGAAGCAAGTGTGCTGGGACAGAAGTGTTATTTAGGAACAAATCCAACTGAATTCTCACACAGCTGGTGGCAACAAGAAAAAACCAACACGCTGTATCTAGAGAGAAGTTCATTGGTGATGTGGGAAGGATTGTTGGTTTTGAGAGCCCTTCTGCTAAAGAGGCCACATGGCTGTGTTTCCTTGTTGTCTCCTCTTCCCAAACAACAATACTTAGAAGTCTTGAAGATAGGTCCTTCCCAATCCCCAGAGGAGATAGCTGAAAACTGATCTCACCAGGAATATGAATGAGAGCATGTAACTAGTCCCTGTGTGATTGGCACAATGCACAGAAGCTAAGAGAGGAGACTGACTAAAGACACCCTGAAGAACCCCTCTACTTCCCACATAGCATAGCTAAAAAGATCAACTAAATTGATGAGGTAAACTGATGAGGGAAAGGAATGAACCAAACACCTCAGGCACTTTCAGTCCCCATCCTGAAATGCCAGTAATGGGACAGGTTTTTCCTACTAAATACAAACAGACCCTCAAACACTAAATACCGTTCATGCTTTTCAGGGGACAGGAAGCAGCAGAAACATCTGAGGTCACAATCAAGATAAGCCACTCCTCTATTGATGGTATGTTAAGAGGAACAGCAGAAAAACCAACCTGGAACATGTTGACATCGAGAGCTCTCACTGGTCCTGTGTGCTTGTCTTTCTGGGCGATTATTACCTCAGCCTCTCCATCTATGATTTTGGCTGGGTCGTACAGAATGACATTTCCATTTTCACCCCCAGCAATCAAGACTCCAGACACTCTGTCCCCTGAGCTCATGCTGTGAGGGCCCCAGATCAGCTTGTGGTACCTGTAAGACACAGAGGTCCCCACAGTTTAGAACCATCCACCACCAGCTTCCCATAGGCTGATACATCCCATTTTTCCTCACCCCAGCTAAAGTCAGAGAAAAGCACTGCCTGCATTTCTTCCTAAGGACGAGTCTCTGCACTTAAAACACCTTCTATCAGAAAGACATGCCCCAATTCTGCTCATAAACAAGAGGCACGACATGCACAACCAATAACCCATAAACTGATAACATCTCTAATGTCCTGGCTGCAAAATCAGGTAAGGAGTAATCAAAGTAAGGGCTGTAAGCCCATCCAGCCACAGCCTAGAGAAAAACCTCTGTTATTTGCAAGCAGCTTCATACAGGAGAAGAAACAGGTGAAACTAGAAAAATTCCATATCTGTGCTTTTGGATGTACAAGTGTTTTGTCTGCCATACCAGGGGCTCAGCACATGGTTTACTCACCTCACAAACACATCTCTTGGACCACAGCCTGTTTTCAGGTTAAATCATGAGGAATCAAACATACTTCCAAAAATTAAGAACTTTTACACTATTGTGTCCATCTGTAAATACTCAAATTCCCTTCAACTCAATTAACTTCCTGCATAAGCAAAACGGGATTCCTGTGCCATGCAAAGAATGAATATCTTCCACATAAAATGACACAGCCACCTATCAGCTCTTATGCAAGCAGAAAGCAAACCCACATTGACTGGAAGGTGGCAAGGAGCTACCTTAGCATTCACTGTAATATAATTAATCTCTTTGTTATCTCTGGGCAATCTTCAAGTGATTTCTTTAAACCACAGCAACTTTAGCACGGTAAGATAAAACACTGCAGAAAGCTACCCAAAGAGCATATGCTGGGTGAGAAATACCGTGACAGCCAAGTGCTCAGGCTCCCAGTGTTGAGAATACAGCAGGGGTTCACCAAAGAATGGTGCTACGAATGGAAATTGGTCTGTGATATCAGACAGACCCATTCCTGGGCATGATTTTTATGCTTCTGCACCTAACGATGCAAGTTTACGAGAAATTAAGTGACTGACAGGGTTGTCCAGGCACCACCAGCAAGACTGAACAGGACTTAAGATAACCCAAAATGAAGGCAGGAAACGGTGAGGAACAAAACCCAAAATTTAACTGTGCAATTACTTTTCTCTTGCCCTTTACTCTTTCCAAGATAAAGTAAGGTCCTATAAAAGCAGCTCAAAGCTTTCCTGGGAGGGCAATTAAGGACTTAATCTTTTGTGGGTCTAACCACCAGGACATTTTCATTAGCTGAAAACCAAAATATAACCTGATGTATACACTGCTATCTAATCTTTAATTAAAAACAAACAAACAAACAACCCTCAACCTCCTTTTTAATGCATTTTCTGGGGCAAAGTCAAATCCTCATGTTGCTGGTCAAGGGAGTTATTTTACAAGGAGCACTGCATCCTGGCTGTAAGGAGTGCTTCTAGAAATCCAGTAAGCAAATAGCAAGTCTTGAAGAATCTCAGTTATAGCTAAAACAAGGCAGAACAATGAAACTCAAGGATCCAACACCGCGTCCTGCTCTGAGCAGGTCAGTAGGACATGTTGACATCAGCTCTGCTCCCAGAGCAGGGCATTTAAAAAGGGACTGTGGCTGTTGCAGCTCTGCCAGAGAGCTGCTGCAAGTGCTGCTGAGATGGAAACCGGATGCGCTGATGCTAACAATATTTGTCTGGATAAGCACATGGTAAGGAACTAACAGCCAAGTGGAGCTGTGCAGCCAGGAATTTGGCTTCCCAGCTGTGGAAACACACACAACATGACCCACGTTAGTCATGTTACAGGAGTCCCCCTGAAATACCTATTTACAAACAGGATGGCGCAATATGAAAAGTTCCTACCACATTTTCACTATTTCACATTTTCTTCTGTTCTCTTGTGAATCCCAGAGGCTTCCTGAGGGTAAAGGGTCCACACACCTACTCAAAAACTTCTGTTTATGTCAAAGCATGAGCTGCTTGCTTGGAGTCCAAGCTCATTGCCCCACAATATCAATTGCACTCACTTGCCTTCACCTTTCAGTGCTGAACTTCTGCTTCTCTCCTCAACAAGTGCAGGCAAACCACATGAAGTGACATTTCCACACACACCACATGTAACAGTTCCACACACCTTACTTTTCCCTTACAACACTGCCTACCTGTGTGAGGAGGAGAACGTGGCGCAGCTCTTCATATCCAGTGAAGGGTCTGCTAAATCCAGCTCAAATATTTCTAGAGAAGCACTTGTACTGAAGGTTGCATCCAGCTGCTGAGCTGATGTACCTGTGAGGAAGCACATCTGGCAGTGAGAAAGACACAATACACACAGCAGTAACTGCAAATGCAGCACAAGAAGGGGAAGGAAAACATCATCCTTCCAAAAAAGATCCTGAGGTGGGGTCAGGCTTCTGTTTCTGTTACTTAGAAGTAGTTCCACACAACTCTCCTCCCCATGGTTCCCCCTTTGGGTGTTTTTTAATGAGTACGAGCAGGAAAAGCTTTGGGCAAGTATCTCTCCCTGATGATGCACAGAACATAATCAAAGTTACAAAGGAGCCACAAGTGACCAGTGCTTACGATTGGTGTCACCTTTCCCTGGCAGAAAGAGGAGGATGCCTGCTGATACTTGCAGAATGCGAAGCACGTTTTTGTCAGCACAATGAGAGAACCCCACTCAAAGCAGCACAATATATACCCCACTCCAGCCCTCAGGACACAGAGTAACTCCTACAGCTTCCAATAATGGCCCCTTCATGGCAGCCACCAGACACAGCCCGAGGTCTGCTAGCACATGCTTCCCAAAAAACTCACCTGTGGCCAGGTAAATGGGGTGCTGCTGGGCAGGGCTCCATGCCTGCATGGCAGTACGGTCTATTTCCTTCAGCTTCATCTTGCTGAAAAGTAAGACCAAGAAAGGTGATGCTTGAATGGTACATGGGGAGACTGCACTGCCACAGATTCAGGATCTGCATTAGGACTTGGCAGAAGAAGCCGGAGGGACCGTTTTCCTAAAGACATCCCACAGACACCTAAGCCATCGTCTCCAGAGCACACCCGGGGGGAGGGGAGGAATAACTCTCCACTGGCAGGGGAACATTGACACGTAGAGGAAACTGACGAGTGCTGAACATAACACAGGAAAACGTGGGCAAAGCTTCAACAGCTGTGAAAAACCCTCTTCTCACAGCATCAAGGCATCGAGCACCCTACAGCTGCTTTCTGCCTTAACCCACGAAATAAACTCAGCCCCGGGAAGACCCTCCCCAGACCCCTGCCGCCAAACACCCTCTGCGGCTCATTTCTGGGTTCTATTTCAGCAGCCTAGGGCACCCCCGCCTCGGGAACACCCCGCGCGGCCGGCGGGACCGCCACCCTCGCCCCGTTTCCGACAGGAACCGGCGGAAAACAGCTGTAAACCAGATGATTTCCCCGTCCCTGCCTCACCTCGGCGTCCCCGGCGCTCACCCGTCCCCGAACCGCTCCAACGTGGCAGCCCCGGCACCGCCTCCCGGCCGCCACCGTCTTCCGGGCGCGCCCCGCGGCTTCCGGGCGGCGGCAGCGGGGCCGCGCCTTCCCGGCACGGGGAGCGGCGGGAAGCGACGGGGGGCGCCGGGGGGGTGATGGTGGGAGGGTGTGTATGGGGATGTGCGGCCGCCTCCTTCCGCGGGTGTCCTCCGTGTCCCTCGAGGCGGGAGCAGCCATCGGCCCTGGGGAAGAGGGAGACCGGTTAGGGGCGCCGGGACCGGGGGGAGCCGGGGGGCAGCGCCGGCAGCGCGGGGGCCGCGGTGCCGCCTGTCCTCAGCTCCAGGGCAGTAATCATGGCGTGCTCATGATGTGAACAGCAGTGAGGCTCATCACGGGACAGGGGCCACCCCAGGGTGGGGGAACAGCCCGAGGGAGCTCAGCCGGCTTGCACAGCCGGAGGCGGCAGCTCCGGACCCACCTCCTCACGGCAGCCGGGGCACAGCTCCGCTGCCGCCTCCCGCCGCTGGACTCCGCGGCCGCTCGGCGGGCAAACGCCGTGCGCGGGGCGGGCGCTGCCCGGGCCGCATGGCGCGGCGCAGCAGGAGCCCAGCGGGAGAGGCGGCGGGCACTCCCGGCGCCGCTATAAATAGGGGCTGGAGGCGCCGCTCCCATTGGCGCTGAGGATCGCCGCTCGCCACTGGCTGCGCCCGCCGCCGCCGCCGCTCCCCGTTGGCTCGGTTCGCTCCCCGCTCCCGCCGCCGGCGCCGCCGTGACGCCGCCGCGCCCAATGGGGCCGCGGTCCGACGGGCCCGCCGGCCAATGGCGAGGCGGCGGCCGGGCGCGCGGGCGGCGGCGGCGGCCAATGGGCGGGCCCGTCGGGGCGCGCGTGCAGGGCGGCAGGCGCGGTGGCGGCGGCGCGCGCGGGGCCGCCATGACGCGGAGCTGCTCCGCGCTGGGCTGCACCGCGCGCGACACCGGGCGGAGCCGCGAGCGCGGCATCTCCTTCCACCAGTGAGTGCGGCCGCCCCGCGCTGCCCGCCGCCCCCCCAGCCCTCCGTTCCCTCATCTCCTTCTGCCGCAGGTTCCCGGCCGACGCCGCGCAGCGCCGCCAGTGGATCCGCGCCGTGAACCGCGTGGACCCGCGGAGCCACCGGGCGTGGCGGCCCGGCCCCGGCGCCATCCTCTGCTCCCGACACTTCGCCGAGGGTGACTTCGAGCGCTACGGGCTGCGGCGGAAGCTGCGGCGGGGGGCCGTGCCCTCCCGCTTCCCCCCCTCGGTGCGGGCGGGTACCGGGCGCGCTCCCCGCTCCCCCCCGGGCGGTTCCGCCGGGTGCCGTGACCTCCCCTCTCCCGCCAGGAGCCGCCGGGCGCCGGCCGGAGGAGGAGCGGGACCCACGGCCGAGCGCTGAAGCAGCCGCTGCCCAGCTCCCCCGCCGGGGACCACAACTACAGCCTGCAGGGACAGCGGGCGGCCGAGCCGCGGCCGCCGCCGGACGCCCTGCGGCAGCAGCAGCAGCAGCCCCCGGCCGCCGGGAGATGCGGCCCCGCGCACCGGCGCAGAACCGTGCCGAGCATCCTCGGGGAGCTGGCGGAGAAGCGTCAGCTTTCTGAGGAAGTCGTGAGTTTGCTGCAGGCGCAGTTTTCAGGTACTGCTGGGGACGCTTGCTGAGGCAGAGTGCACTCCCTCGCCCCGGTTTCATGTCTTTGCTTAGCCCGTGCCAAGGAAGAGGTGAGGCACAGTGGTGTCATTGCTGAGCCCTACACTTCACACCAGAAACACGCTGGATGGAGTTGTTCCAGAGGCCACGCTGTTGCCTTGTATTCTGCAGTGTATTTGTGTTATGTATCCCTCATATAAATAATAATATAAATCAGCCATTTATTTGTTTCACTGAAGTTGACCTTTTGTGATTTCTTAAGCAGATTTGCCTCGAGAGTTGCACAGCTGGAGGCAGATGGCAGACTACTCACCAGAAATGAGGCAATTTGCTTGTCTACTCCACCTCTACCATATTAAGGCCTATGATTACCTACGGAAGATTCTTCCCCTCCCTCATCCTTACAGCCTGACAAAGCAAGTTTTCATTCATTCATTCATTCATTCATTCATTCATTCATTCATTCATTCATAATGTATTTCCAGGTACTCGTATAGAAATAGGTGTAACAGATCTGTCCTGAAGACATTAAGCAGTAGTAATTTTCCCTGCTTTGTTTTTAGTAGCAGGAGCAGAGTAGAGAGGAAATGCCAAGAAACGTGGATACCCCTCATTTCAGAGAGCTGGAATGTGTTCCTGCATGTGGGTCGGCTGCTTATCAGAATTTATTGCCTGAAGCTACCTGAACAAGGCTGAAGAAACTCTCGCCCTGCAGGTTTAGGGTTTCAAGACTCCTTTAGGGCAGTTAGAGGGATCCCAGGGGATACACACAATCCATGCCAGCCTGTGGGGGTTTAGCACAGCTTCCTGCTAGGAATCTGTTGAAAGGGGTGCTGGGAGTAGTGGATGGGAGTGTGTTGAGAACAGTACCATACCCCATGGACTGCTGAGGGTTTCACATCTTCCAAACTGGATTACAATGTCCAATGTGGAGAAAGCCAGTGAAGAAGGAGAGCAGACTGGTGTTGCTGGCCCTCTGCATAGCCTGATTTGCATTCCTATGTCTGGTTTAATTTTTTTTTCCTTTTTGTCATGAGATTTTATACTTTGAAAAGGCAGGAAGCTGCTTTGTTACTTCCCTGCATGGTTAATACTTTCCTTGGCTACCCATCACTAGGGTGGGAGAAAAGAAACTCAGACTATGCATGAAGGAAAGCAGGGCTGCCTTCTTTGCCCTGCATGTCTCAGTCTGCTCTGCAGCTCTGGGCATGGCTGACTGGTAAAAAGTGCTGTCTGATGCTTCAGCTTTTCCAGAATCACATCTCCTAATTACATCCTCCCTTTTTTCCAGCTGGCTGTCTAATAACGAGGCTGCTGCAGGCTTCAGCAGTGACATTTTTCTCCGGCTTCAGGAAAAGGTGGAGAGAGGGGATCAGGCCTACCGCTACTGTGCCGTGCTGGTACAGGACATGTCCCTGCAGAAGCAGCGGGAGTGGGACCCACAGACCAAGCAGCTGACAGGCTTTGTTGACTTGGGAGCAGGCATCCTCGATGCTGACGAAGCTCCGCTGGCATCGGAAGCGATAATCCTCATGGCAGTCGGCATCTGGAGCCCTTGGACAGCTCCCCTTGGCTATTTCTTTGTGAGCAGCACTTCTGGCCACTTCCTTGCTCAGCTCCTTCGTCAGGCCATCAATAAGCTGAACAATGTTGGGATCGTGGTCCTGGCTGTGACATCAGGTGCCTCTGCTTGCGGTGCTGAGACTGCCAGAGCTTTGGGGATCAGGATGGATCCAAAAAGGATTCAGTGCACTTTCCAGCATCCACCCGGTTCTGCTCACAGCATTGCATACTTCTTTGACGTTTGTCATGCCCTCCTGCTGATAAGGAATGCTCTGCAATGCTTCCAGAAGGTGGAGTGGCTCGGTGACACCGTGTGGTGGCAGCAGGTGGTGGAGCTGGCAGCTCTGCGGGAGCAGAGGGTGTTGGAGCCGTGCAGTCCTGAGTCAGGCAGGGCTGGGAGTAAAGGGAGTTACCACCTGAAGGTCAACCCTGCTACCCTGCTGTTCAGCGAGGGTGTTGCTGAGTCGCTGGAGCACTTCCAGAAGCTGGGCCTGGCCTCATTTCAGAACTGCAGTGGGACTGTCAAGTTTGTGCGTCTGCTGAGCTCTCTGTGCAATGTATTTTATGGCAGAGGGCCCTATGGAAAGGAGCCTTTGCTAGCTGGAAATTACACCAAAATAAGCACCCTCTTCGATGAGGCCAAGAGCTTCTTTGTCAACTTAACAGACTCTGGGGGGAGATACATCATTAAGAGCAAACGCAAATTAGGATTTCTGAGCTTCTTGCTAAATGCTGAAAGCCTCAAGTGGCTTTTCTCCAACTATCCGTGTCCAGAAGACACTCCTTCCTACCACCTCCACACACATGCCTTCAGCCTGGACCCTCTGGAGCAGTTTCTCAGGGCCCTCCAGCAAGCCTGTGGCAGCAGTGGCAGCCCCACCTGCGCTGTGTTCCAGGCTGCTTACCACAGACTGCTGGCCAGCTGCAGCCTGGCACCGGGCTCACCGCACAGCGCTGGCAATGCGAGCCCCTGGGACAGATCCCTGTCTCGGAGGAGAGATCTGACCCTGGGCAGCATTCGTGCTCAGTATCACCCAGCTCCTGCGAGGACTCTGGCCCCAGAGTGCCCCTACAGGGCAGGCCTGCTTTTGCCCAGCTCTGCCCTGAGCAACGCGCTGACGGATCTGTCGCTGTACACACGGAGCCTCACCTGCACTGCTGGCTGGGTGGCTGAGCAGCTGGCCTTGGACTTGCAATGTGAGGCTTGTCTTGCCTCTCTCTTTGAGGCAGATGAGAGCAGGCTAAGGTACAGGTCAGTGCTCTACATCAAAAAGTTAGGTGGTGTGAGTCTGCCCTCGCCCAGTGTGCACCACATAACAAGCATTTCAGAACGAGTCTTAAGCTGGTATGGCAAAGTAAGAGGTGCCAACAAAAATACTAAGCTGTGGCATTTGGCTCTAGAACAGAAAGTCCTCCAGGAGCTTCTGGGTGAAAGCCCCCTCTTTCCCACCCTCACAAACCATTTATTTGAGGGGGACCTGAGCATCAACAACCACTACACAGTCTTGGTAAAGGAAATAACACAGTGTTACTTAAACATAAGAACAAACCCTGCCCCACACCTGAATTTGAAATACCCTTGTGGAAGGCACAGATTGAAGAGACTGAAGGGAAAACATCTGTCTCCATCACCACTGGGTAGCTGTCAGTCAAGCTAAACCCACACAGGGTCTAGCTGAGTACTCTGCTGTTCCAAGGATGGCTGTTCCCTGCTGAGGCTCAGTGCTGGACAGATCTAGGCAACACATGAGCAAACAAGGCTGGCAAAACTAGTGGTGATAAGCAGTGATGTTTTGGGCCATTCCAAACCCCCATAGCAGAGTTTAAACTGAGCAAACCAAGGAGGTTTATCTGATCCTGTGTTCTTTCCAGCAATCCTGCAATGCAGTCACATATATCATGAAACTTGCATGGCAGGTCAGGATGAGCAACAGTTGCTCAAGGTGCCTGGGGCAGTGGTAGGAGACTCTGCAATGGCCCCAGAAGTGCTGGGTGGCTTCAGTGCTGTGAGTGCTCTTGCCAGGAGAAAACTGATGCATATTTGATGGGGTTGCAGGGAAATCGTGCACTGGCACTTTGATTTCACCAAAGCAGATGTGCTTTATAAAAGCTGGAGGCAAGAAAGCTTGCAGAGCTTCTACTTAAATAGGAAAATAAAGATGTGAAAAGAAAGTGGCACTCAAGTTGTACACAAGCTCTCATCTCCTTTCCAACAGGTCTCATCAAACAGCTAAAGAAGCTACAAGAAATCTAGATCCTTTGGATCAGTCCTGAGCCTGTGCCCAGACTGTTGTGTCCAGTGGCACCCAGGAGCACCAATACCCTCCTCCCTGGGCAGGAATCCCACACTGTGCTGCAGCAGGGCGAGCAGTTCAGGTCCCATTTCATGGCCCCATCCTCCCACGGCTGGCCTGTGTCCTGCAGGCCAGGGCACAAGGCAGTCTCATTTTGATGTTTCCACTGATCACCTGAACCATCGCTTTGATGCCACCAAGCAGGACAGGCTTCTTCAGGTAGTTCATTTCCATGGCAAGGAAGCTGTGTCCAGTGCTTTGCCTGGAACAACAAAGTTGGGCATAACTGCTGCTGAGGGGTTTCCCTTTGCCATGCAGAACAGCAGTTGCATCCATAGAGATGGAAGGCAACTAATTCCCATCAAACCTGCTGTTCAGTCACTTTCAAGATCCATGATGGAGCTGGGATGAAAAATGGTGATCTGCCACATCCTAGGGCAGTAATAATATTAAAGGTACCATTCTGCCTACCAGTGACTTGACAAAACTGTCCCTGGTTGGTTTGGGTTCCTCCTCCTTCCCTTAGCTCTACTCACTCATGGTGGGAGCAGAACTGCTGCCCTCAATCCCTCAAGCTGTGCTTTGAGAGCAGCAGCACCACAGAACTTCATATAAACACTGCTGGGAGGAACAAACCAGAACCTCTAGGCTTTTTTTCCCCCAATCCAAATACCTATGCAAAAAGCCATGTTGAAGCCAACACTGTTATGGAGCCATTCCAGCTTACAAGAGACTTTGCAGGAAATTATTCCCTCCCCTCTATATGGGATTTTTGGGACAACTAGCAAAATGCTGCTGCTGAAATCCCAGTGACAGATTGGTTGCAGTCATGTAATGTTGGAACACTTGCATTGCCTCCACCTCCAGCCCTGAGATGAATAGTTATGAATTGTGCCATGGATTACTGTGCATGACAGCACACCAGTAACCAAGGGATATTTATCTCTGGTAAGGTTTGGTCTCACTGAAAATCCAATTCAGTACTTGCATCAGAAGTGGACCTACTGTTAACAATTTATTTTGATATTTCAAGTGACAAACCTTCTGTGTATATTTGTCAGTCCTGAAGCAAAGGAGTGCAAAAAAAAAATCGTATTTACAGAATAGTATAAATGTTTATTTTTTGTGATTTATCTGACTGTTTTATTTGTACAATATAGAAAAGTGTATTCTTTGAGTAGGTCTTGTAAATATAAATTTAATTTTTCTACTTTTGGATGTAAACAGAACTATAAAATGAACCCTTGCCCCATTCCCAATTGTTTTTTATGTAACTGGATGAACTTGACTGTTAATCTTGTCCAGCAGTTTGATGCAAATGGCTAAGGAAGTACAAAAACCAATTCATACACTCTACACCGGGGAGAGGGGAGAGAGGAATCCAAGCTTAATATTTGAGAAAGCTTGTTCAAAACAAAATAGAAGAACTAAGAGCATTTGATTGCACCTTCAAAGTCTTTACAAGCAAAATATTCTCCAGCAATGCCATCATACATAATTACAACTGTAATCTAAATTTCACAAGTGCTTTTGCACACTGTATATAAATACACATCACAAAAGGTGCAATTTAGAGTAAAACACTGAATATATACAAAATTAACATGGATTGAAGTCTAAACAAAAGGCATATTGCAATCTGTTTGAAAAATAATGTAAGTAGGTATTACTTTATTCACTTACACTAATTTACATTTATACAAATCTTACTGGACAGACTATATTAGGTCACTAGAAGGGAACGGAATATCCGCGCTATCTACAGGTAAAGTTACTGCACTGATTTTTTAGTAAATCCAAGTCCTAATTACGAAAAAACATGGCATTTACTTACACAAGAGATGGATTCCCTTTTCAGAGATTTGCACAAACATTGCTATTTATTCTCAGGGAGATGTCCGTAGCAGACAGAGCCCTTCAGGCAGTGACTGGCAGGTCAAACCTGGTCTGTGAGC
The DNA here is from genome assembly GCF_009650955.1 of Corvus moneduloides. Taxonomy (NCBI): domain Eukaryota; kingdom Metazoa; phylum Chordata; class Aves; order Passeriformes; family Corvidae; genus Corvus; species Corvus moneduloides. Next base: position 57,505,329 of record NC_045480.1, read on the forward strand.
GCACCACTGCTGCTGGCTGCCTCCCAGGCATTTCAAGGAGACAGCAGAGAAGAGTCAAGGGCCTTCTGCTCAGTGCACAGGGCTGGGAGGTGAAGCATCCTCCCACCCTACTACCTTCACACACACAGGCACCTATCTCTGCTGCTGGTGTGCCTAGCCCCTACCTCTCCCCAGCCTGGCCCTGCTAGAAAACCTGGAGAAAGAGCTCTGCTGCATTTCTCTGTATTTACATTTTTATAGGGGAATACAAAATCCCTTTTGGAAAAAAAATGTAGCTAGTTCAGGCTGCAGTGAGACAGGTAATAAAAATGCCTGTGATTAAACATGGTTAATGGATCTTTATGATCGGTAAGTAACCTACCAGGTTAATTCTGCAAATGTGCTCCACTATCAAAAATGTGATCTGAGATTGCCTGTAACAAATACTGAAAAAAATCCCCTGCCTTAGTCTGTACCCAGCTATAGTTGATTGCCCCCCGTTTAGTGTAAAAGGATCTGTGTCTGTTTTTGTAGATATCCTGATTCTGTGCTAGTACTTTCTCTGATCACAGCTCTCACAATTATTCTAAACAACACTAAAAGAGCCCTTATGTCAAGTAAATTGCCAACATGGAGAGAAGCAGCATGCTGAATACCCACACAGCCAGGCTGAACATGATCCCTACCTGCATTTGCAAGTCGATTCAGATGCAGATTGTCATCTCCCATGACTTCAGCTTCTCAGGCCTAAACACTCTTCCAGGGTTACAGCTTGATCCTAGAAAACACAACGGACTGCACAGGCCTACTTCCAGTGAGGGATTTGGCTGCTGCAGACCTCTGAAAAAACAATCTTCACCTAGAAACAGTATCCATCTGCTACACACTTAGGTAACACTACACTGGGCAGACAGTCTGGCATTGTGGTGTGGCTGCTCTTCCTCACTTCCGAGGACAGGCCACTGTCTTAGCCTTCAAGTTCCAGCTTAAAAAACACCTGAGCACTCCACTCCATTCCTATCAAAAATTCCCCGTAATGCCATTCACCTCTATACTCCTTGGGCCCTGCTCCAGAAACATTCTCCATGACTTGCTCAGTGCTAAATCTGCAAGCAACCCCTCTGTATTATTGCCTATGTATCTCACAGTGCTCCATGCACTAAAGGAACATGCTGTGTCAGGTCCTAAATACAAGTACTACCTTCCATTTAGATGCTTATTTCTACATATTTCCTTTCAGAATTATCTTGGATACACTGGTACCTCCATATTACAGGCCTGTCAGCAAAAGCATGACCTGGCTGTTGACATCACCTGTGTTTTCCTGTATGCACAGTGATGCAAATTCATACACTGTAAATAATATATATTATAATAATTTATATATGCCCTTCAGACAATTATTCTGGGGGAAAGGGGAGAACACACCTAATTTTTAAGAAACCCAGGGTAAAAGCTGTACATTGGGAAGAAGAACTGACCTTTAGGCATTGTCTTAAGTAGAAGAGGATTTAGCTAAGATTTAAAAGGCTCTACATCTTGTTATAAAAGAATTTCTTGTTTCAATCTTACATGGGTCAATTTACAACAAGCACCAAATTAACAAATATTATTAAATCCTTTATGCTAAACCAAAGTGTCCCTGTGCCTTAAGTGTTCTGTTCAGTCCGCTTCATTGTGGCTCATGTGCATGAGTCAGCAGTTCATGGCACAAGGGTCACCTTTGGACTTCCCTGCAGAGCTGATAACCCTCATCAGACAGCGTCCAAACTCCTCCAGGATCATGCGCTCTGCCGCAGCTTTGGACTTGCCCATCTTCTCCGCTTGCTCTGCCTGTGCCAGGAGGCATTCACAGGTTGCATCGGCCACCTCCTTGGTGACAAACGTAAAGGGCAGCCTGAACCAAAGAAACATCCGCTTAGTCACTGCAAAAACACACAAGGCACCTAACTGGAGCTGGCAACTTTTTAGTCTGAGGACTGATGAGATTTCGTATGTCCCATTGCTTCCAAGAGCCTTTAGATAGTGAGTAAGCCTCAGTTAACAGCCAAATGAACTGGTGGGTCAGTATCCCACTGTTACAGGAACAAAGTGTTCCATTCACCTGCCTGCTCCCACCTCTACAGCTTACACAGACAAGGCCCAGAGATGACAGGGACATACAGGGACATACCTGTCACATACATCAAAAACCCGCACTAGAAACAACTCAAAGAGGGTGCAGCATTAACTTACTTCCCACCACCACTGCTGAGTGCCGGTGTTGGCCTTGTCAGCAAGTCTGAGATCTGGGAAGATAACTTGGTCTTTGCAGCAGTCTGCTGCTGGACCCTGACTTCTGCAGCATCTGCTAAATGCATTAATGTCTTTCGCTCCGGGCTTTCTTCAAAATTTTTACAGCCAATGCATTTGCATATGGAAGAACACATTATTTTTGCCTGAAAGAAACAAACAAAATGTAAGAAACCTGTTGCAAGTTTGACTCCCCTTATGAGAAGCCACAACAAAAAGGAGATTTTGTTTTTATCTCTTACCAATTAACCACCAGAACAAACTTCCAAGTAGTAGTTTTCTCTCTAAATTCTTACCTCTGAGGTGAGGCATCTTCCCAGAATATATACTTGAATCAAATAATAGAATCATAGAGCACAGAATGTAAATCGGTGGTTTCCCACTCATCCCTTTCTTCATCAACCTCCAGTTTCCAGTGGAATTTAGACAGCTGAGCTTTGAGAAAGGCCAGTCTACACTGTCTCTACATCTACAGACTAATCAGTTAGCACATGAAGTAACAACAACTTTTGCTTTTGAATTCCACAAATACATTCTATCCCAGAGCATCTGTGGGATGCTACTTCAGCTCCTCCTAGAAAGTTGGTGCAGTAGATTTCTTTAGGAAATGGTGCTATTCAGAAAAAGAACAAATTCAAGCCTAAGTCCGAAGTTGCTAAATTGTTTAAAATTAAAATTGCAGAACAGCAGTGATCAGTTTTTCCATGTACATGGCTTTCTATGTGCAAACTGCTGGGAGAAGAGGTAACATTGTAGGAATGGAAAAGAACAGAAAGCATTAAAGCAATACAAGGGAGAGACAAAGTAAATGAGAGAAGTCACTGCACTAAAGGGAAAAAGCTACTGTCTTTCAAATGAGATAATGCTTCGTACCTCATAACACTCGCAGTAGTTTTTGAGACATCCCGAGCGTTTACAGTTACACCCTTTGCTGTGCCTCCGATCCGATTCTCCTTCCTTTCCTTTCCCTATTTTGGGCTTGAAGGCTTCAGGGTTTCTGTCGAGGCAGGCCTGTCAATGCAGACCCAAAGGGTCAGTCACTTCATGCAGGGAGCAGAATTTAGAGGTGCAATAAAAGAACTAAAGCCTTGCACATGTGGGAGGAGATCAGGGCATTATACACCCACTCTGCCCCGCTCTGGAGCTTCAGAAGAAGGAAGCTAAATGGCTTTGGTCCCAGGGGCAGGGGAAGAGGCCCCTCACCTTTATTGCTTTTTGCCTATCGTTTTCATGGTCCAGGTTGTTGTAACAATTTGTACAGTTGCAGTTATTGCAGAATTCACCGTTTGCAAAACAGTCACAATACCTGAAACAGAAGATGCAGAAGGCATTTGTAAACTTTATCATGACACTGGTGTGTGACAGCAGTAGCAGAAGTTCCTACTCTGGCACCAATACGGGTAAGGGTCACCCTATGCTCAACACCACACGTACAAGCAGTACCAGCCTCACTGCAGAGCCAAAATCCTCTAGAGTGCAGGTCCAGCTGCTGTCTTTAGACAGGTGGAGCTCAAGGGGGTCCACCTGAGCTCATCACATAGCATAGGTCCTCTCTGCAAGAGAAGCTAATGACACTTCTTCCTAGGGTGACTCCTGGGTCACCCACATATTGTGGGCCATCCTGCTGCAGCCACCTCACAGCCAGTTCCCGACCCAGTCGGTCCAAATCAGCCCTCAGGAGATCTCATACAGCCAAAACAAAAGGAAAGCAACTGGAGTGCCAGTTAACAGTTTTGTCCATAAGCTGGGATGGAAGAATAGAAAAGGAATAACAATTGGTACATCTCAGAGGCTTTGAGGCACAGGTAACCAGGTGAAGGATCTGAATGAGGATAAAGCTGACTTTTTAAAGGGACAAATATATGAACAAAAAGAAGCAAAACATGGACAGGGAAAGCCAATCACATTGCTAGGCCCCTTATGTACCTCTGGTGCCTCCCATCAAAAACATCTCACCAATCCCACAGATCTGATACATCGAAGTAGCACATTCATCCCCAGCTCAAACATGGCTTTAGGCCACAACAAACTCTGACATGTTTCAATGCTTCCAGCTCTACCTCCAGCTATGGCTAAAAACTGCTGATCCTCTTCACTTGCTTTTCAAAGCCTGCTGGGAGTGTATGGTCATTTTTTGGAGCCTAAACCCATTGCTAAACTGGCTTTCTGTGGCTTGCCCAGCCTAGCACTACACAAACTAGATTAGGGTTGCCCTGGAGTCCACTACAACCCTTCATCAGACTGAACTGGATTTTGGAGATTTTTAGCATCTTGAATGGTTCCCAGCCTTGGTCTTGAATGTTTTAGGGACATCCTAAATCAAAAGCTTTTATAACCTGTAATAGCTCTCCTTTCTTTTTTAAAATTCAGCGGTGGAATACTCCTGCTTTCCAAAACAAACAGTGCCAGCATCAATCCAGAATATAAATGAGCAAATAACTTACCTGAGTTGACTTTTTTGTAGAATGGGCTATGCGCCTACCTTTAACGTGCATTTGGAAAAAAACAAGTTTCCCTCCAGACAGAAAAAGTTTTACTAGTGAGAAAGCATCTGTGCCAGAGTGAAATAACCATTTGCTCTGTACCAATGCCCTGCCACTTGAAGATACAATGACAGTGATTTACAAGAAAAGTTTGTTTCCAAACAGCATTCTGTAGGTGCAAAGTATCACCAGTGAGGCCATTATTCTCCAGGAATTTCTAGTGCACATTCAAACACCAAAAGCTGAAACCCTACACATCTAACATACATTGGGCACTGTGAGGTCAGTCATGTATGTAAAATACCTGAAAAGCAGCTGCACATCTTCCTGCCATGCAACATACAAGTTTGGGACTAGGAAGCACAGGGCACACCTCCCCATATAGAGGTGGGGTGCACTACACAAAAAGACACCCAAGCTTAAAAGTTTAAACACACTTGTTAACTTGGGTTCTGATGTCATTGCATCACTTCCCCTTGAAGTACCACACCCCTGATTTCCCCTTCATTGTCTAGGATTCAGGGAACCACAGATTAATTTCAGTATCTCCTCCCATTCCCGTCCCAAAAATATCAGTAAACTGACTTTGCCTCAAGATGAAGAGCTCTCCTCATCTTAAAATACTTTTGTGTCAAATTCTTACAGATACATGGACTGGAACAGCAAAATACCTCATAGATAAGCAAGACTTATCAGTGAAGAATCACTTGTCTATTTAGTCCTTTAATAAAATATACACAGCCCATTTTTTCTGAAGTATTTGAGCCAGCATGGTATTACTGAAGCACTTCACCAAAGTATAGGAAATGCCCATGAATGATACCATGAGATGCCATTTCACTCGGTACCAAAAAGGCAGCCAGAGCTGCTGAGTGGAATTGGCTCCACCATGCAAAAAGGTGCATGGTGCAGAATTAGACCTTTTCAAATGTTATGGTCCATATAGCTCACAGGAGTTGCAAAATTACACAGGCTCTGCAACATCTCCACCAATATCCACCTTAAATCAGCATCTAGACATAAAATTTCTGACATACTTAAAACCATTATATTCTGATACTTGGCACACTTTTGTGATGTTAAAAATAAGGCTTGAAAGACAGAAACTGTACCAAGCTATACTTACAATTTCAAGCACAGAGACTTAGTACAATTGCAAGGCTTCCTGGGGCGGTTTGCAGACTCAGAAGAAATAATTCTGTGGAGGGAAAAGGGCATTTATATACACACAGTTTTATCAGTTTTTTCCTATTTTAAATTCATGTGAACAGCTCATGATAAAAACTTTGAAAAAAATGTTTATATTCCCCTTGCACTGGGTTTTTGGCTGAGTGTGTTTAAGTAACTATTATAAATAGTGCCTTTCCAATCCAGAAAGAGATTATTTGCTGCAAATTTGGATGCATGCCTGAAGTAGAAATTAGGCTTTAAAGCTAGAGGAAGCATAACTAAAAACTGGAGTCGGGAAAACCTTCCCCAGAATCCCTTCAAGCACTATGGGACCAGATCCAACCAAGATTCACACAACATGATCATGCCTTTTCTTTTGTTCTGCTCGGAATTAAAAAAATCCCCAAACCCAAAAAATATCCCCTCTGGAATAATGGGAAAGCAAGCCAAACCATGCTATTCAGTTCATAGATAAATTTTATAGTAGACACAGTCTTTAACTGCTCCTAAAACTTGGATTTGGTGACACTAATCGCTTCTGATGAGATTTGTTCCATCCCTATCCAGCAATTTCTGCATGTAATACCAGGGAGATTAAATCAAACCCGTTCATTTGAATAGCTGCTTCGGGATTTGGGATTAGTTTGCATCAGTTGAGGCTGCAGCAACAAAAAGCACCTTCATGTTCACAATTTCCAGCAAACAGTAACACAAAAGGACTGTGCGGAACAGCTAAGCCTGCTGGATTGGCAAAGGGAAAATAATATATGTTAGCTGTTATTTTCATCCTTAAAGGAAAAATGCAAGACTGAAAAAACCCAAAGCCTCCTATCAGGATCCATTTTGCTGTTTGGCTGAATTTCTGCATGCGTTAAGCATCTAGCTTTATGTTGTACAGAACCTCTTTGCAGCGATGTTGAGAAATAGTTGAGGCCTGTAGCTCATAGGTGCTGCTGCAAAATAAAAAATGAGCAACAGGGAGCTTTCAGGTCAACTTCCTGCTATATGAGTTCAAAAAACAGAAAGGAAAACAGCTTTGATCAAGAGATCAAATTGGCTCAATTGTCAGAGAGGTCCACACCCTTCAGTCAGAGGTAATAACCACACCACAGCAGACTTGAGTGTCTTGGAAAATTCCCCAAACCAAACTCCAATACCTCACGCTTATTCAAGCAGCCTATTCTACAGACTTTGGGATTTTTTTTCAAAACACTTACCCATTAAATGGCAGCCGTGCCTGGGACTGGACACTGGATGTCCCTGTGAAGCCAGTGTTGCTCGCTATAGATACATACGATGACTGTTGCAGCTAACAAAACAAACAGGTTAATGCCTGACATGAAAGAAATTAAAGAATACACTTTATACTGTACAGACTGTAACAAGTCTTTAAATCAGCTTTCCAGATATTGTTATAAAAATAACTTGCTTGTAAGTACAGTTTTAGATATAGAACTTGGACCAGGTGGCAGCCTCCTGCCTCCATACTTAGCATAAAAATACTATTTTAGATTCTATTTTTGTTGTCTATTACAGTGTCTAGATCCATACAGATGACAAGGATAACACACAGAAATGTTCAGACCACAAACAGTTCCTGCTCCTAAAAACATGTTCGTTTTCCCCCTGATAGAGCAGAATCACTTCCTGCACAAATTAGTAGCTTCCTTTATATACAAGCCACTTAGTATGAAAGTAAGCAAAATGGTTTGCATTCCAACTCCTTTGCATACCTGAACCCACGATATATTTTTCATATTAAAAAACCAAAATCTCGTAAGAATTGCCAAACAATACTGCTCTGGGCTACTTTCTTTAGCATTACCTACAAGCAGCTGTTAGCTCCTGCTGGGACAGGTTCTGGGGACAGACTGGCACACAGCAAGATATGGACCTATAATGGGGCCAAGCAAAAGGGGTCAGGTTGTGACTGGAACACAAACCTCAGAGGAGAGGTCCAACAGATGCTAGCTGAAGTAAAATTTGCAGAACTAGACTGCAAGAACACAGTAACAATCTTCAGGGTAAAACTGCAACTGTGATAAAACCAAAGGGCAACCAGAAACCAGGCTGGTACCAGCAATACTGGAGCTATGAGAGTCTTTGTTTCTACAAACCAGCCTTCTGCAGAATGTTTCATTTATTCTCCTTTTTTTATGCTGAATGTTGGTCAGATCTTGGCAAAGAGCAAAAAATTAATCTCTCAGCCTCAGTTGGGGTGCCTGGTACCAGCTGCTTCTGACCCCTGGCAATGTGCTTAGCATTAACTAACATCATTTAATAATGAAAACAGCCATACTCTGTGACCAAGCAGGTCACATATATGCTCCCTTTCTCCTCATCATCAGGCCCTGAAGGTCCTGTGAACCAAGCAGACAAACCAATGGGATTTCTTCTTCCCCTCACTAAAGGTCTCAGGATTCCTGGGCACCAGGCCAATTACGCTGTTCCTTACTGGCTGTGAAGGGTCTCAGGCACCCAGACAACTAGGTGGTGGTAATTGTCACAGAACAGGGAAGCGTAACAGCACACAGAGAACAGCTATAAAATCAAGCTGTTCCAAGTCCTAAGTGATGAACCTGGACTGGAACTGCTGCTGGACACTGAGCCTGCAACTGCCAGTGGCCAGGGTCACCTCCACTGACATCTGTCTCCTCCAAGGACTGAGTGACTTGTACTCTTTTATATGATTTTCATGTCTAGGTTATGATTGTTAAAATGATGAAGTAATGTGTATCAAGATCAGACCCAGTATGCAGAGGGTCTAGGTGATAAGAAATTCCAAATTGAGATCTAGGTGATTTGAGTAAGTTTGTATTGTAAATTCTGTACTATGCTACTCAAAATTGTACTACACTGATTCTGCTTATAGAAATCCTGGGCTATTATGCTAATAAAGAAACCTGTTGAGAAAATAAAGCTTTAATTGCAACTATGATTTAGTGCCATCATCATTCCGCCAAGGGTGCCTAAAAGAAACGGTTGCCTCAGTGTCAGGTGACAGTCACGGAGCAGGAACCTTTAAGAGGAAGGCAGAATGTTCCACAAGAGCAGAATTTCCTTGAGCATCTCTGGGAAAGACTGTACCTGTGTGACATACTGAGCTGGAAGGACTGCATAGCCAACATTTCCCGTGCCAGGGGCTGGTGCCAGCACAGTGCCCGGGGGGAGGTTGGTGAGGTTGGGCTGGATCTGTGGCAGTGGAGTGGCTGGCATGATAAGTCTTTGTTGGGGCTGACTAGTAGTGACTATCTGAGAAGTCGAGTTGATTGGTTTGGGCACCACCTGGAGAGAAAAGAGGTCTTTATGAAACCAGTGTTTCACTCATTCAGAATGCACTTTTATTAACAGAACATTTGATTACAGAGCTGGAAGCAGACCTTTTTTCTGTCCAGCTAAAATTCCAGGTCAGGAATATTACATGATTTAAACTTAGCTCACCTGTTTCACAGTCTGTGCTGGTACTATGGGAACTGACATACGCACTGGGGTCGCATTCACCACCACAGGCTTCGCTGGTGTCAAGAAACAACATCATAGGAATGTGTGTTAGTCATCTCAAGTCCACAGTTCAGCCCTTCAAACTTTCACATGTGCATAACACAGAGGTACGGAACACTCTAACTCATGGCATGCAACACTTGGGTCTAAAGAACACCTTTATAAACAGGTATTTGGCACAAGAGTGTGTGCACACATTTCACAGCAATGGCTTAAAAAAACAGCCTGGGTGCAGACCTCCTCTGGACACTGGATTTCCCTTACAGCCCTTTTCCCTTTGAAATCTTTTATTCCATCACAGCTCTGGAAAGCATGGACAGAAACCAGCAGAAACATCTGGCACTTCTAAAGCAATTTACATGAAAGTATCTTCACGTTACAGGAGTTTTGGCAATATGCTTGTGGGCTGGCCTGCCTTCACACTGCATATAGAGGAGATGGCAGTTGCCATGAACCACCCACAAATCTGGTAAACTAGGGAAAAGCAACCTAAAATGCTCCCAGGATTCAGGCCCAACTACAGAGTAATTTGACACAAAGGAGCATTTTCATATACAAACCAGACGTAGCAGCAGAATATGGAATTTATAGAAGTCTTACCACAAAACCAAGTACATCTGGCAGTCTTCACACATCTCTGTAATGTATTCATTTTAATCCTTACAGAACAAACATGAAAGAAAAAACCCAACAGAAGCTTCAGACAATATGTTACCCCCAGCACTTACCCTGTTGAAGAGGCTGAGTATTCGTACTGGGATTTTGACTGGCAGATTGGGTTGAACTACTGGCTGTTGTGGCAGTAACGAGTCTGACATAATGGAACTTGCTTCCAGGTACCTGAATCTGCTGAACATTGGGTGCAGTTGCCAAAGGAATAATGGTCTTAAATTGAGATGTACCCACTCCTCCTACAGTAATGGTCTGCACTGCTGATTTCACAGCCTGTTAAGCCAACACAGACAGCACGAAGTTACTTGTACAAAGGCAGAAAGAACATCAGCATGTTTATTTCTCAGTTCCTTAGTGAGCAACTCTAGCACACCATTTGTACCCTTGAGAGGGAAGTCAGTTACCCCCTTCCTGCTTTCCAAAGTAGAACAGATGCAAAGAGATAAATGCCTCTCAACAGCTCAGAGTAAACTCAGTTCCATTTTCAATGCTCTATACCAAACACCAGAGTAAACTAGTATTTACATGAGTAGGGTGACTAGTCCACATCTGCCAAAACTATTTCAGGTGACTACAGAGAACATGGTTTGGTTTGTTTTCCACAATCAAACAACCAAACATAGAAATATTCCTACTATTAAAAGTACATGGTAAGAATCTGCAGAACAGCTTGTGCTGGACTGCAGCATGATTTATCTGCGTGTGTACAGATATGTCCTGTTAAGATAGTTTGTGATTAATCCACAGAAATCACTGTGCAACCCTGGAGAGGAAAATGGAACAGAATCCTTAAACTGATGGACATCAGAAAGAGTGCAAGCTGAGAAATGAAAGAAGCAAGAACAATGAGGAGTAGCAAAACAAATTCATTAAGAAAAAAGGCAAAACGGTGAAAGAAAGGGAGCTCAGCAGACCTGTGCTACCTTACAGCTGGAGGATCAGTATACCTGGAATTTGTAAAAGTTCATCTTTCCAGCTTTTCTCAAACTACAAACTAATAACAAGAAAGTTTTATTTTCTTTATACACATTCATAAGTCTACTGGTTTGATAACAGCCTCTCTTTCCAGACTTGCTCAGCCTCAAACCTTGATTTCTTCCTTTTTCTCCTTCCATTTAATTTCTTTTAGAGCTCAGCTTTTTATTCTCAGTATCTTTTGCTATTTATATTAAGCATATTGTCCTTGACATCAAATTTTTAAGTACTACATTTGGTTGACAGTATGATGTGAATTCTTAGGAGAGCATTTTCCCAGCTCCTCAGCTTTCAGCAACTACACGAATGAAATCTCAATTTGCACACATTTACTAGAAATACAACCCTGGTCTTCTAAAAGGTGTTTTCTTGGGATTTTTTTTATTTTTTTCCTAATACATTGAAACCTTAACAGGCCAGAGCATCAAAACAAGCACTATGTGCAAGCACAGTCACAGACACTATCAAAGGGAGACCAGTATGGGCAAAGTTCTCTCTACCACACAAATTAGAGGCTGCCATCCAAGGACAACTGGGAAAATTGTAAAATTCAAGGGACAGTTTCTTCTAAAGGCATGTTCTGGAGCCCAGTGAAGATAGATGAAGCCCTTGTGTTGTGTCAGATAGCTTTGTATCAGAACTCAGTATGTATACCCCACAGATATCTCCATTTTCTCACTTAGGGTGCTTGCATTAGAGAGACTTAATCTTTTAACAACTATTTCAAAAGACAGTTTTCCCTGGGGAAAAGAAATAAAAGTCAAATCTCAATGGTGTCCACATCCATATATCAGCATTCCAATTATCTCCTGTATCAGTAGGATAAGACTGAGCCTCTGGTCTCATGCTGTACATGCATGTCCACTCCCAGCTACATCTACACTCTGGATATATTTACACCCATACACACCGCTTCACGTTTACCAAAACAGGAGTACAGATATTATGACAGAAAAAGATTCATCTAAGATCACAAAAGAGGAAAACAGTAAAAACTGTAGTTTGTAAGAAAGGTCAGTTTTGTCTTGTGATTTATTAATGCAAAACTATTTATAAAAGTTATTACAGAAAACCCCATTTTTCTAGAAATGAGACATAGGAAATTAATAATTTCTAGTTCTTTGGTTCCAGCCCATGGTGTCTTGCTTATGCAGACCTCTACAGCAGGCATATGAACTCCACTGCTGCAAACCTCAGAAACACCTGGAAAGCAGCCCTAGGCAGTGGCATAGAAACATTGGCAGAAGAGAACCACCCAAAGAACTCCTCCTCGTGTCACAGAGTTCTTCAGGTGACTTGGGAGATTCGGTGTACAAAAACAAGAATTTGCACCAAGTGGGGCTTTCCAGGTTGGAAAGCTGCTTTCTAATAGCATGCCCTTGTACGGGCTTGCAATGGTTTGCACCCCTCAACTGAAGAGGTATATGCTCCTCAGGGCAATACCTTTGCCAATTCCTAAGCAAACACCATTCCAAGAACACCGTTGGACAGACCGCTGCCAACCTGTGGTCCAGCACTCCAGTTTCCAGCAAGCAATGACACAGACACACCAGAACACAAAGGAAAGTCTGTACCTGGGTGGTTGTGTGGTTGACTATAGCCTTCCCAGGGGAGGAGGGTGCTGACTGCTGCACTGTGAGGATCTGCTGTCCTAACGCTACATTCAGTGGGACGCCCACCGTCTTCTGGGGGGAGTTGGGAGGCTGGGAGGCCACTGACACCACTGTTAGCTGCTTGGCAAAACAAAAAGCAGTTTAAACCTCTGCACAGGATACAGGACCCTGGACATACACATTCCCCTCCTCAGGACAGTACAGCTCTCCATCAGAACAGAGCTCTTTCTGGGAACAAGAATTTAACCACAAATGACACGGGTCCAGCTGCAACAACAGCAAATAGATCCCTTAGGAGCTTGAAGGCATCCCTGGTTTCCAGCACCAAAAGGCTCCTGCAGAAACCCAGCACAGCGTCTGGGTGAGAGTGAGGGGTTGTCTTTTCATCTGTTTTGTGTTTTTTTTTTTTTAAGGAAACTATCCCATTGAAGCCTGAGCATTGTCAAGAGGGATCTTCTAAATAAAAGCTTTATAACTGGTACAATGACTATTTCATCGAAAATAGAAATTTTAAAGAAAAGCTGCTGAAAAGAAAAAAAAATTCTCGCCTCATACTACTGATTCAGTCAAAGTATAAGAACATGAGTACTTCAAAATCCACACTGCAGTTTCCCACAGAGATCCAGTCTTCTGACCATATCTCTGCAGAATGCAGTGTTTGAACACTCTGTATAACCATACCCCTTCCAAGGCTGGTTTTCTACTTTTTGTTCTAAACTTCCCTATGTTTTAAAAAAAATCAGATACTTAGAATTACTTATCTACAGTAAATTCAAGATGCAACCCTAAAGAGTCATCACACTCACTCCTAGTTAAAAAAGTAACTTTAGAATCAAAATTAACTTCTTTATGTTCCTTCTTTTAGTAATAATTGCCAAACACAAGTCATTTACTCCATCTGTGTAAACATTACATCACTAAAGCACAGCCAAACTAAAATAATTCTTCACTCTTACTTTGCTTCTCATACATGATACTTAGTTTGCCTGCACTGTGCATCTTGTCCCCCTGCCTCCCTTTCTCCAGCAATATTCCTCTTCTCAGGACAATTATCAAAATCTAAACCACAAGTGTCACCTTGACCTGTGCCAATCTCCAGCTCTGTGTTTGTCAAGGACCATTGCAAATCTCATTTACTTCAGAAGTGATCAGGGAAGACTAAATTGCCTGTGCAGTAGCAGGCAATGGTTAATAAGTGCTGACCTATTAATATTATTGAGGTCTCCTCTTAAAACAGCCTGCTGACGTTTTATGAAGGCATTAAAAATAGTTTGAGTGCTTGGCTAAGAGAGAACAGCTGCTCTCAGAATGGATGCTTAGGGAATGGCAAGAAATGGCAGGAATGGGAAACTATGCAGTAATGCATATCTACTTAAAACCATAGTAAGGGAGCCAGTTGAAAAAAATCTAAATTAGGGCATTACCACAGAGCATTGTGATGCGAAATGGAGACTCTGGAGATATTTTTATGGACTCTGGAGATATGTTTATTATCTCTGGAGAGATAATAAACAGCTTGTAGCAAAGACACAGAGAGCTCCATTCAGACCACTGTGCAGGAGGGATAGAAGGCTGCAGCCAGAACAGGTCCTTACCTTATTGGGGGATTTGAGTGGTGAGATAGCTATTTTATTCGGTGTCTGTTGTGTTGTTGTACTCAGAGATGATCCAATGACTCCGCTCTCAGAGATCGTTATTGTCTTTGGTGGTGTCCCTGGAGCAGACTGTGAAAAAACCCTACCTATAAACAATGAAGATACCATCAGCTCCAGTTATCCCTGGTCACATTAACTTTTAAAGCAAAGTTTTCCCTGCCATTTGTGCAATTGAGCCCTACTTCTGAGAGTGTACAACCTGGCAGGAAGGACACTGGCATTCTTTAAGTTAGATTTAGCAACAAAGAAGAAAATAATTGTCATTATTACAAATAAAAAGACAGCTCTCTCGGGCTTTTAAAAAGAGCTAAAATGCACATTGAGCTTTCTGTGCCATTCAGCTGATAATTCTTGACAGCCAGGATAGCATCCTGAGGAGCAGAGCCCTCCAATACACCTGCACCACACACAAACACCCAGCCAGCTGGCAGTTTCCTGGGAAAGCCCTGGGCTGCTGCCAACGTACAGAGAAACTGAGCATCTGTGGGGGACGAGTTCCTTTAAAACCTCAGCCATCAAAAATGAGCTGTGTTACAGTGACCAAGAAAAAGGTATTTGGTCTGTCTACAATCAACTTCGAGGTTTCTTGTTTGTTTTTTTGTCCTCTGTTGATGATTGTTTCTTTCACTGCCTAACAGTTTTTAGTCACACTACCACCCATGTTTTCATGTGTGTGTCATACATTCTCTGTCTTTTTACAATGCCAAAGAAGATTAAACATCAAAAACAGCAGCTCCAAAACATGACATCAGTTTCAGGAATATTGCAAAACTCCCAGAATGGAAAACAGATTTTTTTTTTTTCCATACTTTCTAAGTTTCTTTCCAAAGAGTGCTTGACCACTGAGCTTTCCTCTGCTCCACTTTGGTTCAGACTCATTTCTGTCATAGCTTCTGTCACCCATTCTCTTGTACTACATTTATAAAAATAAGAAACAAACAAACAAATACCAGCATAACTTTTCCATCCAAAATCAACTAGTGGCATAACAATTAAAGTCAACTGGAACTAACAAGAAAAAGCACTATCCTCATGGAAAGCTGAATTCCTCTGAGGTCTATGTGCTCTAAAATAACCACTTTTGTGCAGTCTAACTAACAGCATAGATAAGTTGCCAGCAGCTGCTAAAGCCACATGCAATCTGAAGAATCTCAAGTCTGTAGGGATTTTCACCATCTAGAGGTTTCAATCCTTTGAGTTATTTTCTTGGTGACAGCTTTCCATTTCTTACTACATCCCCTCTGCACCCCTTGGCATCATGTAATGGGTTGAAACTGAGTTGATGGATGAGCTTCCTAAACAGAACCTGGTTGCTAATATTGACAAGTCTTTCACATTTACAACTTCCACCTCAGCTTGCAGGAATTTCCAGCCAATTAAAAATATTTATCAGATTCATGAAAACATGCAAACAAAATCAAAACACAAACCACAACTGTTATACCTTCCCTAAAGTGATGCCAGCCTCCCAAAGCTCACAAGCTGTGCTGGCTGTTTGGAACAGTGAGGGAAAAACTGATATTCAAAGATTTCCATCTCAATGAGCAAGCAACTTTACCTCCCACTGATGCTTCTCTCACAAGCTCAGGCACAGGTGATTTTTCAACATACTGATTTAAAAACTGCAAGTCATTTCTAATGGTTTTGGGTTGTTTTTTGTTTGTTTGGATTGTGTTTTTAAACACACAAACAGCTTAATTCAAGTATTTATAAGCATAGCAATCTTCTTACAGGTCTGTATATTTGGTAGGGAATTTGAGAAAGGGGACAAACTGGGGAGTGGGATGGGGAATCCCTCTTTCACCTGAAACACAGGTCAGGCTGCAGGCAGCCTGACAACTCAAGAAAAAGGTTATGTTCCAGCTATGGGCCATTCACTGGCATCTATCAGTGTTTTGAATACAGGAGAGAGTTGCATCCTTCTAAAAACCAGCTCAAGTCCCAGTGCTGTAAAGACTTAACAAATCTGTTTAAATATGTAGGAAAGATTCTAGACCTACTTAGGCTGATCAATCTGTAAGCAGTTAAAGACATCCTTTAAAGCTCTAAAGATGACTCCGCCTTCCTACATTTGTCTTTTTCAGACAAATTACGTGTCTAAGATGTTTAGCAACAGATACACTGCCATTATAAACAAGGTATTACACTGTGGTTTTTTCTTTAGTTTTGGTGGTGGTTTTGTTGTTATTCTGTGGTTGGTTGGGCTTTTTTTTTTTTTTAAGGATATATAGATTTGTTTTCCAAAGAGAGAGACCATTTGGTATTTGCTTTAGTTACTTTCTTAGACACTTCTGCGATAGTTATTTTTAAAGTAGGTGAGCAACTTAACAAAAACAACACAGCTTTATTCATTTTCTTCATTCAAACATTTTTTTCTGTTACTTGCATGTATTGCATTTAAGTCCAACTACAAGCAGATTAAAGTAATACAAAAGCATGTGTCTCCCTTTCCCCCTGTGTATTTATATAATGTTTCTACAAATACTTTCTGTTTATTAAGTAATCTTTTCTGTGGCTCTGGGGTATTTTCTTCTCCTCCCCAAAATCTGTGAAGTAAAAGTACCTTGCAGTAAAAGCAACTCTGTAATCACAAAGATTATTCTAAACAAGCTAAGTATAAAGGTACCAACAACTTCATTTATCTGCTTCTACCCAAAAAGCTTTCTGACTTTTTTTTTCAATTGCTTGAGGTACTTTGACAGAAACTACAGTAAAATCGTTGAGACAGAAGAATTTCTACAATTACCATTTCTTTGAAAAGCCTTTAAAAAATGGTAAAGCAAAACAAGTCAAAGTAGTACAACCTGCAATGACTGGTGACACTTGAGTGGTCTGCCCTGTAACAGCTTTGCTATTGATTGGTTTTGCAAATATCAGCTTGGTGATCACCGGGCCAGAAGTTGGGGTTCGAGTCTTCTTCGCAATCTAAAAGATGGAGGAAAAAAGATCTCAAGTAATTTGAGCATTTTGGATCTAAATTATTGTATTGTTAAGTACATTAAAAAATAAAAAGGGCAATACTCGCACACATAATTAGAAGAATAACTGCGTATCGTGCATTTCACCTCCATTTCTCCCTATGGAAAGAACTAGGAGATTATCCTTGACACTTTAGAATGCCAGCTACCAAAGTAGGATAGCCAAATCCCTCTCAGCTTTTTCATAAGATAGCTCTCTGTGCAAACATCTCATTTTCAAGATGCTGGAATTACTTCTTACATGTGGTTGGTCTACATAAAAATGTTAAAATTAAATGCAGAACTCTCAGTATGTGAAGCTTTAAATGAGGTCACTTCTTTTTCAGCCAACCAGGAAAAACTTGTCCCCCCGTGACTTAAATATGACCACTACTGCTCTGAAACATTTCTTGACCATTTTGACACAGCGGCAAACTTGTTTTGCAAATGGAAAATGCCTTCTGAAACAGCTCCCCAAAAGTACATGGATCATCAGTGCCTGAAAGTTTTGAGTACTCACTAGTCAAGAACAAATCAGTTGGCTACCTCTTAAGTACAAGGGGATCTCTTTTCATATTGTAATCCAGTCTCCTGAAACACACCTGGACCAAGAACATGTACAGCAATTCAATGATAGATCACTTCAGTTTGAAATCTTTGTAAGCAAGAGCTTATAGTCTTAAAAGTTTTAAAGAAGACTTTCCCCCCTTTTCCACACTGAGAGAAGTTAACTACCACATACATTTATTCCAACAGTTTTTATACACTGGCACCCAGCTAGTGAATAGTTCAATTTAGAGGCTGACTTCTTCCAGACTTTTAACCTGCTGACAGCAGAGGCTGCCTATGGATGTGGCCTGAGTCGATGTGAGCACACTGGAAGGCATTACTGAAGCCCTTACACCTGCCCACCCCACAGGTCAGGCACATCCTGCCTCTCCTCCACCACACACCCTCAGGCACATCCTGTGGGCAACAGCCATCAGCTCCAGCAATACCAGAGAGGCACAACATTACAACATCCACGTGGGGAGCCACCTCTCAGAGGCACAAAACCACCTTATTACTCAAGCAGCTAAATCTGAAATCTGCCTGACGTGCAAAGATACAGAGCTGACAGCTACTTTTGACAGCCTGAGAAAGTTACAAATGCTCAAATGAAGCAATTGAGTAGGCTGGAAGTTATGGCTTCCTACACAAAACCCTATCTATAGAATTTGTTGCCTGAAAACACCTTTTTTACAATCACTTAAGGCCAAACATTCAAAGTATTCAGTAGCATGTAAATTCCTCAACTGCTCCACAGAAAGCACACGTGAGGCTGCCCCAGTTCCTAGTAGCACAGTCATGGCACAGCCTGGGAAGCTGGAGCTCCCCTCTGCTATGGCACTGGAGCCCTGCAGGCTGCTATGGAAAGCCAAGGGCACCTCCGTGTGCCCGAGCTATGCCAGCCAAGGGAAGCCAGCAAGGAGCAGCTCTGACATCAGGCACTACCAGAGAATGGATCTCATTTAAAGGAAGCCACATGCTGCTCCTCAGATACAGTACAGGTGCTCCTCAGAGGAAAGCTCCATCTCAGAACAAATACACTGGTCCCCAGGCACATTAGGTGCTTTATAGGTGAAATACAATTGTCAAGGCTTTAAAATGAAACAGAGGAGAAATAAACCTGTTCTTTTTGGAGATATATTAACTAACACTTTGAAACATAACTTGTTTGAAGAAGGAAGCTTCACTCACAGCCCTGTTCGCAAATTTAACTCAAAGCCATTTTAACATTTCAAGGATTCAATTATCTTAGCACATATACAACTGATAGATGAGCAGACATTTTGTCTGGTTTTTTTTTTTTTTTTTCAGCTTAGACACATTTTAATTTCTGATAAATTCTACACATTTCATCTGCTTGATTTGAGATTTCTGTTTTGCTTAAATTAATCTTACCCAGCCATAAGGTATTATTGCAACTCAACTGCTATTGCTTTTTCTCTGAAGTGAGAGCAAAGTCTGGCTCAGAAAACGATGAACACTGAGCAGGAACAGCCAGCTCTGGATAACAGCAGTTGTTTCCCAGTAACAGTCAATAAATGTGCCTAAATGACTTACATGAATGCGTGTAAAATACTAGCAACGATTAACACCAAGTATTTCAAAAAACCCCTTAAAAATCTCAAAATAACAGGTCAACACAAGCAACCCTGCTTCCCTCATACTCAGCTTGCAGTATCCTCCTCAAATAAATTTCCCCCTGCTTTTTAGGTGAACTGTTTGTCTATAAAGAAGGAGGTCTAATAAACAAGTGAATCTCCTCAGGGCTTAGGAAACAGCAAGACAAATGTGGTTGGTTATAAATGAGGAACAGCACTCCTGCCCTTCCTGCTGCCAAGTGAGCCTTTCTGAGGTTTGTGCCACTAGATAACCCCCGCCACACCAGGGAGAGGCTTCTAGGCATCACTGTGAAACTCACTACCCATTTCAGTAGAGACTGGAGAAGCCAGAGGAAATAATCAAGATGCCCAAGAAGCTTAACATTATCCCCCTGCCTATGTAAGCTAAGCATGCCCTCTCCAAGTTACTTTGAGTTAGACTGCAAAAATACTGCCTGGAACAACAAGTTCTTCTGCAACAATGTTATTATATTTGGGAGCACACACCAACCTTCTTTCCCCTACAGAAGTCAAGAGATTTACCTGCAGGCAACTTGACATAAAGGGTCAAGTTATGTCTTCCTAAACACTCTCCACTAAAGATGAGCCAGCAAGTTCATATGGCTGGACTTTGTTTTCAGTTGTCAGACTCTGTTCTACTCATACAGAAATAGGCACACTCATTCCTCACATTTACTGCTGGATATCCACATAGTCAGCTACCACAAAGAAGCGAACACACTATAAATCCACTCCCTAGATGACCTCTTGGGAGCCTGTCCATGTACCCACTCTCTGTGTAATTTATATTTGGCGTAGTATGAAATATCAGGGACTCCAGAAATAGAAAAGGACTGCTTACTTCAGAGATGAAGAAACTGAACTAGGAATGGGCATTTGAGGTTAGCGAGTGGACAAGGTCCCTATTCAATGATGAGATGAAGACACAACGATGGCTTAGCAGCTGCCTTGCCATGGTAGCAACGATGCTGTGGACACTGTTGAAACCAGAGCCAGTTACCAAAGCAAAACAAGCACAGGTCAGACTTAATGACAACCATGGCCATGTGTCTGGACGCTTGGTTCAGAGTCACATGCAAGGCCAAATTCCTGCTTAACGAACCTGGACTAAAGTAGTAGAGCAGCAGGCACACCACCACTTTTAAGGCTGTAGGCAGGCAGGAGCCACAGGCTGAAAGCAGATGCACTTGCCCAACAGCTTATTTCCACACATCCACAGCAGTAGTTTCAACTAAATCAGGACAAACTGCTAAGGACAGTAATTAACTTCTGGATATAGATGAGGCCAAAAGCCCTGCCACACTTTGCACCTCACAGTTTCATACATCTAGACCTGTAAGTGGAGAAGGAGCCAAGTTCCAAGAAACATTTTGCTGAACTCTACTAATTATGCCTCAGGTGCTGAGACTTCAACTGTCACAATTAGATTACAAGATTAGATTAGAAGTCAAGGCAACTGAATTTCTCTAATGATATGCAAAGCCCCTATGACAGTGACCACAAGAACTGATAAGAGCTCTTTGTCATCTAAACTTTATCAGTTCACTTTTCAGCACCAAGTCAAGCTCCTGTGCTGCCCTCCATCTGAAATACCTTAGTCATAAAGCCACAAGACCCGCGGGGAGGCAGGGAGGCATTCATAGCCTCCTTTGCCACTCACTGAAAGCTTATGGGGCTTGTTCAGGGTGATGGGGTAAATGAACCACTTCTTTTCTAAGACAGGGACTCGAGGTGTGGGTTACCTCCCTGACATTCAGGGTAGAGTACAGCAAGAATCTCTCACCCAGCCTCATACATCACTCTGATACTTTAGCTATTTTCTACAAGGAAAAGCACTGTCTGAAGTGCTAATGCAATCCTTTTCCCTGCAATATCGGGTGCTAACCTTGCCTTCTTGCTTTTCATTTCTACTTCCTCCTCTCTTTATGGGAAAAAAGGAATGTCAAGTGCTAACAATTCAATCTGTTTTGCAAAAGGAACCAATGGCTTAACAAAAAGAAACCACAACAAAACACATTTACCCAAACTGCAATCAACTAGATTTAAAAATGGATGCAAGTCCACTAGTAAGAGCTTCTGCTAAGGAACCTGTAGAATTCCCAATGGCAAATGGCAGAGGTCAATGGCCAAGTCGCTGTATTTCAGTCACTCATAGCACAAGTCATCTCATGCAAGGAAAAACCACATCACAGCTAAGTCGTTCTCCTCAGTTTCCTGTATCTGTCACTTAGCAATGAATAATGAAGCAAAGTAACAGGAACTGACCCACTCTTAAATGTTCCTACGCTGAGTAAAGAGCAGAGACTTTCTTAAGAGCTACAGTGACAATCATTTATGTTTCAAATGGCTATTACTAAACATGTTTCCACAGGTACAATGTAGCAACAAAAAAGAAGCAAGTAGAAATTGGTGCAGGAATCACCTGCAGCTTTAAAAACATATTCAGAATTGATCTCATTCACCTGCCATGAAACACTAATCAAGGAACATTTGGCTAATGAAATGCTTTAAACTTCGTCATTTTTTATGTGCAGCTGATTATTTTTAATAGCATACTTAAGAGTTTAATTTCTCATTTCATTTAGACAGTAAAATAAATATTTTTCCACCATAACCTGCATTGAGTTCTACTTATCCTTCACTTTAGGAGGTCTTATTTCTGCTTCACTGCCAACTAGAACAAAGTCACTCACATTTAGTTCTGCCACATAGCAGATGAGAATCAGACACTTTGGATCATAACCCAAGTCTTTTCAACACGTTTTCAGATCCAATCCAATTTTCTGTGGTTTCAAATATCTCAAGATCCATGCCAGAGATTGGGAACAAAACCTCAAAGTGTTCAGCTTATGACAGTGCCTAGTCCATCATCATCTATTAACAAGCTTAACTAGATTTGAGGCAGACAAGACACACCTTTCTGTTCTTTTTCAGATGCTAGAAGTTTTTTTCAGACAGTTTATTTAAACAAACTGAATATAATAGGCAAAAGCTACTCTTCCGTAAAGGAGTGTATACTCTGAATAAAGAACAACAGGCATATAGAGTTGAATTCAGTCCTCCTGAAAACATGCAGGATTTATTTTTATAAAATGAAAATGAGAAAAGTATCTTAAATTTACTGAATAGTTCACTTTCTCTGAGGTAAACCCTAAGTTTCTAGACAGTAGCTAGAGGCAAACAGCATAAAATGGCAAACGCATCCACAGATGAAAGCATGGGCTAAGAGCAGCATTGTATTTAATACAAAGAATAAATGCAAAGGCTGAAAGCAACAGTGTGTCAATCAGTGCAGGAAACAGACAACAACTGCAGCAACAGAACTGGTTTTAAGACATTTCATCAGCATAACTCATTTTACCTGTACTGTTTTTACTTGCTGGGACTGCAAGACAGAGGGCTGGGCCGCAGTGTTTATCAGCTGACTTCCCTGCGTCAAAGCTGAGACACCCACAACAGGTTTCGCTTCCGACCGACCTCCAATGACAACTTTGATCTGCTGGCCTTGTACCTTGGAGTCTCCAGCCTGGGCTTGGGACACGGCCTTCTGCGACTGCGGGAGCTGGCTGTGGGGTAATGCTAAAACAATAGGCTGGCCAGACTTGCCCAAAGTTGTTACAATCAGCTTTTGCCCGTCCGGTTTAATACTCTGACTGCCTATTTTAATATCAGTGGCCTTGTTCAGAATAATCTGATTGGCTGAGATAGTGACAGGGGTCTGAGCACCAAGTTTGTGGAGGCCACCTGGAAAGGCAGGCTTTACAGCTGCATTCACATCAGGGCTTGGGGCTGTGGTGTTCAGTGCTGCATCTCCTGAGTGGCTGCTGGGCGCAGGAACTGATTCCGTGGTGACTGCGGCTGTAGTCGTGGCTGAGGAGTCGCTGGCAGAGCTTATGTTCACTATTTCTTCCAGTTCTGTTTCCATGGGAATAGACTCTCCCATCGGCGAAGACACGATAACGGCCTCGATGCTGTCGTCTTCCACCAGAGTTATGCCAGTGTCCATGATTTCCTCAGGGAGCAAGCTGTTGACTTCTGCTGAAACCACCTCCATTTTAGTAGCTGTGGCAGTGATGGCCGGAACAGGTACTGCAATATTTTAAAAAGTTATTGGCTTCCAGAAAACACACATTTTCAAAGTTTTATGAATAATATTACCAAAGAAGAAAATATAGTAGAATTTTTTCAGACTGAAAGTATTGTGCATGCACAGGAGAGATATCATGGAATAAAAAATGTTATTAAAACATAACACATTAAGCTGAACTTACTCTCAACCATAACTTACACCAAACCTCTACAACATCATTCACTGAAGTCAGATGAAGACATTACCAGTCCACTCTTCACAACACAGTACACAAAGAAGCAGTGTTTCCCCGCTGAAGATACAGGCACAGACATTTAAATTCATTGAAGCATAAAGCAAGAGTTAAGTAACTTTAAAAAAAATCCAGTAGATGACGATGTCTTCTCATACATGTCAACATTGATTAGCAGGTTATCTTGCTCAAGAGACTTGTTATCCGTTTTGGAAATCTCAGAAAAACAAATGACTGCTTAGTGATGGACTTGAACAACCCCAAAAGCTCCATCAACAGCCACCTACCCCAGGATCAAGCCAAAGCCCACTCACAAGATGGACAGATAATCCCTTGATGCTGGCTATGAAAAGAAGAGCTCAGTAATTTTTTTCCTCAATACTCACCAGAAAATATAACACACAAATTCATGATTAATTTGAAAGGTGCTCTAAACACAAAACAAGTAACACCCCATATGAAAGAAAACAGAATTTTTTAGAGAGTACCCAAATTATATATTAAACAAACCTGTGCAGTGAGATTCAAAGCCAGAGTTACTTCCACTTGAGAAACCTTACAGACTTTGCTGGAAATGGTCTATACCATTCCCATAAAGCTGTATCACTGTCAGAGTCTGAAAACAGATCAGCTTAATAA
Source organism: Corvus moneduloides (assembly GCF_009650955.1). Lineage (NCBI taxonomy): Eukaryota > Metazoa > Chordata > Aves > Passeriformes > Corvidae > Corvus > Corvus moneduloides. The sequence goes on from NC_045480.1 coordinate 57,529,755, forward strand.
GGCATTTTCTGCACTTGTTGACCCCATGAGCACACTTGGGCACTGGATGGGTGAGCACACCATGTGGGTCTGTGTACATGCTCCTGAGTACTAATCATAAGCTCAAGGGGACAAAATCCTTGCAAATTCTGTTTCCTACTTGCTAGGAGAAGCAGAGCTGGGTTTTAATACTAATTCATGAGGAACTGTGCCAGTAAAAACACTGACCAAATGCTGAGGTGACATTGTTTCCTCAAGTCATTGTGGGCCCATTTTGTACAGCAGCTAAGTACAGAACAGCTGCATTTCACCCACGAGGTGGAAGGAGTGGGGAAAAAAACCCCTGCTAGAATTACACAGTTTCCATGCTGAGCTCCAGAGGCTAAGCTGGAGCAGTCCTGGCCTCCCTGATTGCCAAGGGTGCCACTCTGATCCCCCTCACCTCAGAGTGCCAGCCAGATCAAACTGCCATGACACTCAAGAAGCCTGAGCTGTGAAAGAACTCAACTGACAGTCAAACTCACAGCTCACTCATTGGCAGGCATTTAAAGATGCAAAGTTATCTGATGTCACTGCCAGAAATACCTCCTTTGGAAAGCATTTCTCCCAAAGTAATAATGCCTGCACAGTGATGCCAGCCCTGGTAACCAGCTCTAGACAAAACAGCCAACTCCTAAGGACACATTAGTAATAGTATCAGATTGCTGCCTTAAAGTCAAATAGGTTAACTGCATAGATGATTACTCAAAAACAGGAATAGTAAAAGTAGACTATGATTTTGAAGACAGTCTATGTTAAGCCCACTAGGTCTTCTTCTGAGCTGTGTCACTTGACTGTCACCTCAGCAACTTGCAAAGGCTTGTGGCTCAGATATTACAACTTCAAACTATTTCAGACACAAAAAAACTAAACCTCAAACCAAACCATCGTCCTGTTCTATACTGATATGCACACAGGGCTTGGATCCAGAAGTTAGACTCCTAGTGTCAAGCACAATCCATGCAATGATTGCCTCCAAGTCTGAAAAGGAGAGACTCATCTAAATCAGACAGTGGGAAAGTCTGTAAGTCACTCTGTAACTATAAATGATTTTAAATAACTTGCTTTTGGTTTGCATTTGTACATGTTTTTCCCAAGAAGAAAGGCCATTCTTAGTATCTTTTAACAGTATGACCATGAAATACTTAAACATACCCAAGTAGTTTTATAGTTCAACAGTTATTTGCCTTCTTCATCCTTGCCATTTGGTCATGTTACAAAGAAGTAAGTGGTTATTAAATACCTATATCTAGCTGAAAGTATATTTATATTAAAATACATGGAGTCAGGCTTTTAGACAGCATTTTGAGTCCAAACCAACCACTTGCAAGTCAGAATGCAGAAGGAAAAGAAATACATCACATCACATCTGGAATCAGAAACTGAGAAGTGAAAAGGAAAGAAACATTACTCAGTTACTGGATTAACAGTTTATTGCAACCACATTGGAGGATTTTGCAGTTATCAGGTCATTTTAAACTTAGCTTCCACTAATGTATTCAGGCTAGTGTGCTCAACAACAGCAAAAAGGAACCATAACACAACCCACTTGTTTTATTTCTTCACTGCATATTGGACATGACTGAAACAGATACGTGAAAGGCAATAATTAAAATCTCATCCTGGCTATACCAGAGGCGGCTGTCAAAGGCAGCTTCAACATCCCTGCAGATTTTTAGTTTTTGGTATTTAGCCAGGATTTCTCAACAGTTCAGCTGTTTATTTTTTACTAATGCTTTTATACTGTTTCCATTTTTCCAGCTCCTCTACTAAAGCGATTACCAACAGTAAAAGCATGCCAACCTCTTTTAGGATCCTAACAGCCTTGAGATTGTCAAGAAAGGGTAGAGAATTATTTTAACTATTTAAAACCCTTGTAAGTTTCATTCACTTCAGCAGTTATGCTCCGAGTACTGGATAATGCAAGAGCTCTAACTACAACCCCTTGAAAAGATGCATCACTAAATGTTTACTCAAAACCTGAAGAAAAAAACCAAGCTAGACCAAGGAAGTGTTTAGGCTTCAGACTGGGAAACTCGACAAAAATCCTAGGTTCAGATTACTAAACAGATAATTTTAGCCTAAAAAATAATGGCCATACAATTAAATAAAAGCTCACAAAGAAATTCACATAATGAAGATTTGTAAACATAGCTAGCTCAGGACACCCAACCAGCCAAACACATTAAAAAAATTAGAGACTAAAGCATATTGTCAGCAAAGTCTTGGACCAACAACTTTGAAAAGTGCTAGGTACAGTAAGTAGGAGGAGAGGAAAATATTCTCAGTTTGAGCAAACCACCTGTGATCATCCTACTCATAAAACAGATTCCTATTCTTGATAGTCACAAAGAACAATATATCTATGATGGTGTAAAGGATAAAGAGGATTTGTAAGGAAGAGGATAAAGAAGACCAGGACTGCTGGCAAAAATACAGAATGGTGTCTGACAGGTATCTGTGAATTTTCATCTTTTTTCTCTGTCACTGCAAAATCTTTTAAGAAACTGTGTTAAAAGTATTGAGATCAATCATATTAACATCTTTGTTGACAAAATACCACAACAGCCACACTAAACAGGAAAACCAAAAAAATCAATATAATAAAGCACAGTGATCTACAAAGAAGTAAACAAAATGCAAGACATAACCATGCTTGTACTTTTCAGTAACTGCATTTTATTACATGCAGAAACATCTCCATTTCACTAAGAATAGCCAACCTTCCAGCCTGCAACCATGAGCAGTTTGAGTACAGTGACCCGTTGTGGGATATGCCCAGCCACTGCCCTGGAGGGATGTCTGCTGAGATAAAAGATTTTGCAATCGCCCAGCAGGACTCCCTGGAAAGGCAACCACTTTTGGGTCATGGCGAGGAAAGGCAGACCCACAATCCTTTGGGAGACCCTATGCAGATCATTCTGTAACCCACTGGTCTGTCCCAGACCCTCTGTAATCCATTGGTCCCCTTGCTGATCCCCTGTATCCCTATAAAGGCAAGCTCCCTTGAACCCCTTGAGAGAGAGCTCATCCCTGGCTCCCCCCTTCGCCGGAGGGAACCCACAATAAAGCTACCTTCGTGCGGAACCAGCCACACGGGCCTTCTCGTCTCTCTGGTCTGGCTTGGCCTGGAGGCTGCCCTGCAGAGCTGAGCTGAAACCACGAGCTGACAATCACTAAAGAGCTGACAGCTTCTGCATGGGCCCTCCTGCCAGCAGCTGAGAGGAAGACACGGGACCTCGGGAAGGCGATTCCTTTCGGGACCATCTCCCCGGACCGGTCATCTCTTCCTGGGTCACAGCCTCGGACCCCACCACCAGCTGTAATAACACCTTACAAAGGTATCAGCAAGGCTATGTACTGCAAGCAAAATACATGTTCATAAATTCAGATTACACAGAAACAAGGCTGCTGAGACCAGCTTTACACAAACTCCTGGGAAGGTGATGCACGTTAGCAAGGCCATGACAATGAAGCAGAGGACCAAAGGGACTCATCACCATTTGTGGCTGCTTTAGCAAGCCCCTTCTTATTCTCTTTTCAGTGCACAGCACTGGCCTGGTGGCGCTCAGCCATGGGAACACTCTGGTATAACTTGACAGATCTAGGAACACTGGCCAGACCTGCCTTGAGTCATTGGCAATGTTCATTTCTTAACCAAATTCTCAAGTGTCACTTTCACCAGAAAACAAGGAAATCTAATTAGTAACAGCATCTGTACGAACACCTTGTGAAGTACAAAACAAACCCACACCACCCAAAATCAAAAGCCTGATAAATGCAATACATCTAATGGACCCCTAAAGCAGCAGGGATTCTCCTGGGATCAGCAAGAAAACACTAAGTGAAACGAAATATCATTGCCAAATACAGCAGTATCTGCTAGTAGCTCTTTAAAGCTGGGACAGATACACTTAAGAGTAGCACTATTAAGAGCCGAAAGACGCAAATATTTTCAACTTCTGAGCTAAAACTGGGCAAAAACCCTTAAAAGAAGGTATGAAGAAGAACAATAAAGCCTGCTCTCAAGAAAGGGGAGAATGAGGCTGAAAAGCTGAGTCAGATGAATGGCAGAAAAGTAAGAGAGGACAACCTAACAAGTAATTGTTCACTGCAAATACAGTGGACTCTAATGAAAATGAACACAAAAGAATGCAGTATCACCAGTTAGTAGAAAAGGGGTAACATTTGGAAGTTTCATTGCTGAGACAAAAATATGCCAACACCATCTCTTCTCTTTCCAATCAAGATGCAGCAGAAAACTGTCAGCAGGCTATAGCTTACATTTGAGGATTTTAGAACTCAAAAATTCCACAATATTTGTATGGTTACATTCATAAAATTGGCATATTTAAACCTTAACTAGCAAAGGTTTAAAAACACAATATATTTCATTCCTAAATCCATTCATTAGAACAAAAGCAAGAGCAGGAAGAAGAAGGGGAAATACAGAATGGATCCTTAATGATTTAACTGAGAAGCTTGACATGCTGTCAACCACATTTTAGGTGCTTAAAGGCTTTTCAAATTTTTCACCTTCTGCTTATCTGTCCTCTCCACTACTGGCAGATACGTAAACTCCTGAAGGCTGCTGAGCTGAATAAATCCGATTTTTTTGGGGACTTAATACTTAGAGATTAAGCAATTTGAAATGACCAGGCCTCAACTGCCAGTGCCTAGACCTTTCTGTCGGGGCAGGGACAGGTAGCAGACCTGTCTGCAAAAGGTGTGCCCAGGTGTTGGACCTCCTGCAGCAGGTGGCTGAGCTGCAGGAGATGGTAGGAAGGAGCTGGATGGCTGGTTCCAAGCACAGGCTGCAGGACACTCAGTCTACAGCCAAAGAGCCAAAAACTCCCCCATCAACACACCCAGAAGGGACAGGGGCAATCATCATGCTGAAGAATGGAGGCTTGCAATGACAAGGACTGGCAGGAGGAAGAGACTTCTCCCAAAGGCTCTGCAGACTGAAGAGGAAACACCTATCACAGCAGGAAAGATGTTGCAGCTAAGGCAGCCCATCTACTCCCCATGCCACCAGTAGGAGTTTGGGTACGCAGACCATGGGACTGGCTTGGAGAAACCTGGTCTGTGAGGGACTGGTGGGGGTCCATCTGCCAGAGAAAGGAAAGAGATTCTTCATTCATAGGCTTGTCTGGATGGTGAGGAGGGTTTTAAACTACAGTTGTCAGAAGAGGGAAATGGTGGGTTGTGATCTGGAGTGGAGTCTGGTTGGAGGCCTGTAGCCAGCAGTGTTCCCCAAGGAGTCACTACTGGGTCTGGTCCTGCTGAATTTGTTAAATGACCTGGCTGACAGGACAGAGCACATCCTCAGCAAGTTTGTGGATGACTAAAATCTGGGAGGAGTGGCTGACACACCAAGAGGTGGTGCTACCATTCAGTGAGACTTGGACAGAGAGGAACCTAACAAAAATTCATCAAAAGCAAGTGCAGGGTCCTACACCTGGTGAGGAATAATCCCACACACCAGTGCAAGCTGGGGGCTGACCTGCTGGAAAGCAGCTCTGTGGAGAACAACCTGGGAGTTGTTCCAGGGGACAAGTTCTCTGCAAGCCAGCAATGTGTGCCCCTGTGGCCAAGAAGGCCAGTGGCACCCTGGGGTGAGTTAGGAACAGTGTGGTCACTAGAACTGCTGCCTGGAGAGGTTGTGGAGGGTCCTCTTCTGCAGAAACCCACCTAGACACAAACACATGTAACCTGCCCTAGGTTTGGTTGGAATAGACAATCTCCAGAGGTCCCTTCCAACCCCAGCCATTCTGTGATTCTGTGAGCACTTGGAAGCTGCAACAATTTAAGTACAATCCAGTGGAAGAGAGAGATTTAAGTACAATCCCGTGGAAACACTGTACTGCAGTAGCAATTCGTTCACCTGCTCTGATTCCTCTTCCTAATCTCCCAGCTCTTGGGATGTAGGGGAATAAAAGCAAGTTGCAATTATTCAACCATGAAACAGTTACTAAGCTCTCCATGCTGCTATAATTAACATATAATACCACAAAATATGGACAAGGACAGTTAAAACACAATGAGCACCCTCTCCTGCCCAAAAAACCCAAATCACAGAGGAAGAAAGAGATTATGTTCTTTGCAGACATGCTGTAAAGAAAAAAAATATTTTAAAGTTTTCAAAAATTCATGTCTTACTGTCTTCAAAACAGAAATGTTTTACACAATTGCATCTTCTTCCTTCACCACAACAGCTGCGACAAATATACTTTAAGACTCAGCTATCCTGTGACCTATAGCTGTTTTCTTCACATCAAAACTATTTCTCACATAGAAGGAATCATAGCATGCTATCACAGAAATTCAATTACACACAGCAAGTACAAAAGCAATTCCTACAATTAAACTAACAAGGACCTTAGAAAGAGTACATAACCGAAAATCTCCATGAGTCAGAGCCTTTCAGGCAAAATGGAAGGTGGAGAGAAAAAGAAAAAAGCTATAACTAAGTTTTGGATAAAAGCAGCATGTCATACAAATTGCAAATGGTTGAATCACGTTACATGTACAAGCGAATGCATTGTTTCCTAGAAAACCAGCATTTCAAAACACTGAGATATCTAGTTCTGGATGGGACAACCCCCTTTCCACCACAAGAAAATACTACGTTGCCCAAAGGTACCATCTGTTACAAAAGAAGATTATTAAGGAAGAACATTCCAGCGCTTGTGAGGTACTGAACAAAACACAACAAAACTCCAAGCACTCACTCACAGTCATTAGTTAAAGTCTTAAACACTACTTGTTTACCACACACCTCACTTACAGCAACTTTCCAGAAAAGTACTGGAAATAATATTCTGTGCAGCAGAATACTTCAAAGCAGTTCAGTTTGCCTTCTGTAATTGGAAACAATGTTCTACTTTCAAGCAGAGCTTTAGGCAAACTAAAAATAAAATAGAAACTAAAAATCAGAACATTTCCCTTCGCCCTTCCCTTGGTTTGCATGCCAGTCATTTTCAAAACATACCATAGCACGAAAGCCAAAACACAGACCTGCACAGATGCTAAGGCCACTAAACATATTCTGAAGGTGTTCACTACACAGAACAATCCAAATTCGGGGTTTGTAGATTCCAGGGCCTTTACATTTAATCAAGTACTTCTAACCTTATGTTCCCTACAAACTTTGGTTTGAGATGAAAAGGAAAAAAAAAACCTAAAATAACTTCAAATAATTTAATTTTCTGCAGTGTTTAGTAGGCCAACAGTAAGGCATTACAAATCTAAAATTACATTGAATAAACATGTAGTGAACTTAGTTTGACTGATAAAAAATCCAAAAACCAAACAAACCTGAAATGCGAAGAGCACTTATCACTAGACCCCCCCAAAAATGCAGATTTTTGTCTTCTATATATAGCTTGAAATAAAGGTCTTGCTTTCCAAACTCCAGACACCTCTTGAATGTGAGGCTACAGAAGAATTCCGAAGATACAGCAATATCACACCAAGAACACTCTTAACAACACATGTGAAAACTACCACCATAGGCTTGATATCGAGTTCCCCACAAACTTTTAGCAGGTGTTATCATATTGCACACCTTTAAGATGTGGCTGTCTGCCAGCAATTTCAGCAAGAGTTTTACATTTTAGAGCTGTATTTATGAACAAGAGTTCATCACAACAGAACTGTAACCTGCCAGTTTACTGGGACTTTGCCAACCAGGAAGCACAATGATGAGCCAGTGCATCACATATATACTACACCAGTACTGCCCAGCTGGGAGGTACAATGCATGAAGTTCATTCTAACTGAAACAAAAACCCCACACCCAACACTGATTTCAGTGAAGTATTTAATTTCAAAAAAATATGCTAAAATGGCACACAAAATTTTGCTCTAAAATCTTAATTCCTTATGTGTCTTATGCAATCATGATCCTTTCCAAAGTTAGAACACCACAGAGAAGAAAACCAGAAAAAAAATCTTAAGACGATACAGCACAATGCTTTAAAGGTGGTGCTGTCAAGATTTGAACAGTGGTGAAAGCTGCTAGGGCCACTACCGCTTTTTAAACTTATCCTAGAAATCTAGGCTGGCTTTCTTCATTTTTGAGTCCAGTGGAGCATTAAAACAAAGACAGCCCAACAGTTACACTGGAGTGATCTGCAGGAAAACATGCTTATAGCTGCAGATCTCAGCAGTTCTACCAGCTTTAAACATGACAACACTTCACAAGTACAGAATATATTTACTTGCAGAAGGGCTGAGCTGAAGATAAACAGCTCACCTGCAGGCAAACCAGGACTTCATCCAGATTCCTTCATTCAGAAAAAAACACTATTAACACTTCCTTCCCACTACAATCTCTAGATAGAGCACCTCTGTATTCCTTTTGGGAAAACTTACTTAAACAACTAGGACTGTGCAATAGCTGACTGACTTTTGTGGAATGAAATTCCACATTAAGATTTTGAGTTGAGATCAATTCAAAAGGAGAAATAGGAATTTCTGTGGAATCTGCATCCCTGCTCCAGTACCACGTGGGTCACTTCAAATGCAGGCTTCTCAGACCTCTGAAGTCTCATGTGTCATAACATAAAAGGTTGAAGAGCTTCCGAAACACAAACTCCAAGTTTCATCAGCTTTAGGTAATAAAACCAACAGCTTTGGATAAACACTTCAAAAACTCCCAAAAACTTACAGGCAGGACTAGCCAGAAAGAAGCATTTCAGTGACTAGGACAACACTGTATCTCTTACAATCTTTGCTTTCAATATGCTGAAAGCGACACAGCAAGATATCGACACTGTATCTTATCCCATCCCTGGAGAAACTCTGTTCCAGACAATATGCCAAGCAAGGCCACTTAAGGAAGATGAGTTCTTTGCATGCACCCTCCATGCTGCTCACCGTTCCAGTGCCCAATCACTCTCTGGGGGAAGAACCCTTTCCTACTACCCAACCTAAACAACCAGCAGGCTTTGAGAAAAGCCCCAAATCTGTCCCTACGGGATACCCTTCCCAATTTGATTTTCATGGCAAACATGCTCAACCACCATTTGAACAAGTCATCACTAAGTACACTGAGTTGATACAGATCCAGAATGTTCATCTTCTCAGAATTACTAAGTGAAGAAACAATAGCATGCAAAGCCTTAACTGTATTTTTCCATGGAAGAAGTTGTTCGGCTTTTTTTTTTAATGTAGCAAGATCTAGCTCTTCACTACATCTAAAACCAATTTGACACACAAAAGAAGCTTTAGCCAACTGTCAGGTCAATTTTGAGGGCTGGAGATTAGCAGTGATTAACATATGGCAGGACACTGGAGCTGACCTGCAGTTTGGCAGGTTCTCTGTGTGACTCAGTTGTCCTCGTTCATCACTACACAGTTAATAGCACCATGTACCCACAAAGAGCTGGACACACCTGCACCAGAGGCTGTCACTCTAAATTCTCTCACAGTCCAGCTCAGGACACACACCCAAACAGCTCTGTATCAAACTGTACAGCCTACTGAAACCAACCCAGCAGCGGCAACAGAACTTAAAAATAACTATGGGATGTCTTTCCGCAAAATTCTGTAGCATCTGCATTTATCAATGTCATTAAGAATTCTTGTTAAGAATCCAGGACATCCAACTTGTCAAAACCTTTTATTCAACCTATTTCTTTTTGCTGACATAATACCAAAACTCACCTTCCTGTTCAACAAAGAATGAGCTCTTATTTTTCCTAGTCATTCCAGTAGCAATGGTAAAAATTCACAAGCAGCCTCCCTCTTGCCTGTTTTCTGCTTCTCTCCTGGAAAAAGCCACATTTTTTTGTCCACAAGAAACAGGAGTGACAAACTTTGCCAATATCATTGAGTGCAAAACTGACTACAGCCTTACTGATCATTCCAGCGTAGCCAGTCCACAGCACTGGCACCAAAACTAATCTCTGCAAATGGAAAAACACCCACTGGTCATTTAATGATCCAGGCATTCTCCCAGCAAATAAAAAATTTATTTTAGGAAAAGATCAATGCATAACAACACAAGGTTCACAGTGCACAGATTCTTGACTGCTTGCTAGTACAAGGGATTTAGAACACCTACCTATGCAAAGTAGAATCAAGTTACAGTTTAGAAAGTGAAGGTCACTTGTTTGCCTAAGTTGATTTCAAGGGGAAAACAAATAAATCTTAGAGAAACAAATCCTTTTATTGGGTCATTTTATAAGCAAAACAAACTCAAGAACAGGCTAGTTAATCTCCTTGCTTGCTGTGTTCTCTCATCCCTTTTTAACAAATACAAACAAGCCCATCAACTATTCCAGGCAACTGAAGTTCACAAAAAAATAGGAAATGCAGTTCTTAAGAAATTCTTGACACCAGACATGTTTTCATTCTTCAGGAAAGCCTCTGCAGAAACATATGTATACCCAAGACTCACCCTGCCCTGCTGGCATACTGTCAAACGAAAGAGCACAACTGCACGTAGGTGATCTTGCTGTACTACAATTCTCCTAATTAATTGCCATTCTTCAATTTTGCTATCTTTTCAATAATGGGCAAAATAGTGTCATTCATTTCAGGCATTCCCTATTTTCTTACTCTCTCTGACACTCTCTGTTTTCTCTCTAAAATTGAAAGATTTGTTTTGTCATAAAGCAAAGAATTACAAAATCACTCAGCACTGTTTTTTTCAACAGAGAGGCTTTTGTTTAAGCTTACTGAGCTAGAGATGCTTTAACAAAATGCATGTCATGAAACCAGAAAAAGATGAATCCATGAGGAAGCTATGATTAACAAGAGTAAGTGGAAAAATTAATCACCTAAGACTGCAAACTCACCATGTTTGCATATGTAATAGCAGAGTGAAAGCAAATAGTTTTAACACAGTAATAAAATATGTCGAACACAGGCAAAACAATTTCCATTCCCTTTTCCACTCTCTACAGAAGGCAAATCATGGAGGCAGTTTGTCTGCACGCTTCCCAGAGGATCATGGCTCTAGATTTATCAAATACAATACCAGTGGCAAACTAGAACAAGGAAAAAAAACCAACCTTACTCCTTATCAAATGCTGAATACATAACTAGTGTAAGTATCTGGTCTTTTTTCCAACAGCTACAATGAATACTTAAGAAAATACCAGGTGTTCTTCTACCACAAATTAACCACCTATAGTCACAAAATAGTTCCCAAGGCAACCATAATTCCCTCAACCAATGCACACCACTTCCTTCCCATTACTCTACATTCTGCTAAGTGAGTGCTCACTGCCTGAGACACCACACAAACAACTGTGTGCAGCAGATCAGAAGAATGGGCAAGGTACACAAATTAGCAACTCCTACGTGTTTAAACTGACAGTTGTCAAGTGATATGTACATGAGAATTTTATATTACACTGTTGAGGGTTTTGGGTTTGTTTGGGTTTTTTTCCATGAGAAGATTGCTTAAGCTCATGTTTCCACTGCCAAGTTTATAACAGAGGTGCTAGCTGGTTTGTTTTTAACAATGGACAGAGAAAAAAACCAAATCAACACACCAACTAACCTCTTGTCCACATACCAGTTCTGAAAAGATCCTTCTTCCCTTGGCAAATTCTGGGTAACTTATGCTTCCATTATAATTTTAAAATGAAAAGCAAAAGCTAAAAAAACCTTGTATGTCAACAAATTGTTAATTATACACTAACAAAACAAGCACCTGTTACAATTGTATAGGATTTAGTGTAAGCAATATCCTAGCAACACCTTTATTGCACTGTTACTTCAAATAACATCATTTGCTACTTTGACCACTGTGCACACGAGCAGTGGCATTACTTTCCCTGTATTTCAGTTCCCTGTGCATATCAACTACTGCTAAAGGTGTCCTGCTCACCTTTGGCATCTGCCCTTTCATTTCCATACACTTTCCCTTCTTGTGCTAGCAAACATCTGTGGAGCTGCAAGGGCAGCCCAGATGAAGGAGCCAGGCTGGAGCAAAGCCATCCAAACCCAACTGTAGGTTGTCACTGGCCCATTTTCTCCATGCCACTGACACTGGTGTTCAACCCAGGAAGAAAATTACTCCACAAAGTAGTAAGCAAATTCTAGCAAGTCAGTGTGCTGAGATAGCTCAGTTCAAAGTCTATGAGCACCAGAGCAGCACCAAGGGATCACATCTAAAAGATTTTTCACAGAAACAATAATTTCATCCAAGGAAGACAAAGTTCTTGAGTCTATAGCAGAAACTGCTGTTACTCCAAAGGAAGAAAAACCCCAAAACAGTCAGTCCCTAGAGAGGGGGATTCAGTACATACCTAGAACTCATGCAACAGCTCAAAGCAGAGCCCAAAACTAAGGACACAACCCTCATGTGAGAAGCAACACATCCAATGGCAGAAGGATGGCTCTTGAAGGGGAGTGACACACAAATTAAGGAGCCACAAATGAAGATCTGGAACATGAGAATCTCTCAAATCCTGTAGCTTTGCGCCTCATGACTGATCAAGGGGTTATTTTGTCACTCTCGCTCTTTCTTGTGCAAGAACGTTTTTTTCAGATTTCTAATGTCAGGTGAGCAAGCCTAGTCACAGGCTGTACTGAAAGCCACATGCTCCTCATCAGCTTTCTGAGCAACCAAGGAAACCAAGCTACTCAAATATAAGGCCTGGCAAAATGCAAACCTTCGAAACAAGAATTCAAGAAATATTTTCCACTACTCATTGGGAGCTCCTGAAACTAAGAAGAATAATAAAAAACCCAAACCAAACAATCCTGAGTTTACCTCCTAGGAACTTGCTATGAAGTATCCCACCACACCCTCCCACTGCTGCAGTGTACAACCTCTGTGGGACATTAGGATGTGCTTCTCACAGCATGTGACAAAGAAAGCCCTACCTCTATAGCACATATAGGGAACAAAAGCACAAACACACCAAATGACAGATAAGGAACCTCAGTTTGCTGCTGAAGCAGAAACCAAATGTTGTTGTCCCCCCCGTCTACCTTAGTTCCCCCTACAAATATTTTTTAAACAAGTGTAAGGGAAAAGAACCTAAGGGACTCTGATGGTTTTTCCAAATCTAGAATAAAATATATCACAGTGTATGAGATCTCTACAACATCTCTAAGAATTAATTCTGACAGTAGTCTTCATCACCACCCTTATTTACCTGTGGTTAGCAGATACTCCACCTTTGAAAGCATTTAAAACTTCTCAGGAATTCCAGCTGAACTAACTGTTCAGAGCATTCAGTTACAAACTATCTGAGTGTGGACAGCACAGGAGTATAAGCAAACCAGACATCAGCAGATAGTTCTTGATACATAAGCTGAACAAGCAACCTTGCATAACAAACTGTTGAAGCTTACCCCATTACAACAAGCATGAAGTACTTTTTTAACCCATTAGAGAAGCTGGGCTGTATTTTCAAATGCACTCTCCAAGCCAGCCTGTAAGAGTGTCTGGCCTACAGAACAGTACATCTCTCTGTAGGTTGATGCAATTCTGTACAAGGCATGTAACCAACACTTACCACTTGCTGACAGATACGTAAATTGGATGTCTTCACAAATAATAATTTAAGAAAAAAAAAAAAAGACAAGTATAATGCATTGTATTTTACAAAGGGATGCCACTGACAGAAGAAATATTTTCAGCTAATAACACACTACTCTTCTTGCCTCCAATAAACCAAAAGCTGTTGTGAAGAAGATAACCACATACTCACGGATTCATTACCTGTTTGTTATTGCCAGCTCCATGTAAACATTGCAAAGAGTACTTCAAATTATTTCTCTATATTCAGTATTTCCTACAGTAACTGTATATATTTCAAGGAACTGTTCAGAAGGATGAAACTAATAAAAGGTGATTTAAATATCTGTTCTTTCCTCACCTGACATCTTAAGTCTGAGAGCTTTCCTCCTGATTACAGTATATTCCAGTGGACAGTTTCACATGCTCTCAACGCCACAGGGCTTTCCAGAACCAAAATCTTCAATATCAAGCATTACATAATTAGGACATTACATGCTTCAAAGTCAAGGCCACAAATAATTAAAAACACATTCTAAATACTGATACACCTCATAACAAGCAAGAATAGTGACAAGAAAAGATGGGACTATCTGAAAACATGCTCTGGCTACATTCACAGAATCACAGAATTGTTAAGTTCGAAAAGCACCTCTGGAGATGTCCTACCTCCCTGCCAAGACAGGGCCACTTGGAGCAGGTGACACAGGACCATGGTGAGGTGGGTTTCAATGTCTCCAGAGAGAGAGACTCCACAATCTCTCTGGGCAGCCTGTTCTAGTGCTCTGCTACCCTCAACGTAAAGTTCCTCCTCGTGTTGAGGTGAAACTTCTTCTATTTTAGTTTATGGCCATATATCCTTATCCTGTTGCTGAGCAGCACCAAAAACTCTGCCACCATCCTCTTGGCACCCGCCTTTGAGATATTTATGTCCATTAATGACATCAGTCTTCTCTTCTCTAGACTAAACACACCCAGCTCCCAGAGTCTCTCCTCATAAGAGGGATGCTCCAGACCCCTTATCATCTTCGTGGCCTCCGCTGGATCCTCTCCAGTATCTCCTTGCTTTTCTTGTACTGAGGATCCCAGAACCGGTCATATTCCCTTGGAGCTGGGGGCTGTCCACCGGCCGGGCAGCGCACGCTCAGGGCACAGGTGCGCCCTGGCAGCGGGGTGAGCTGAGGAAACACCGCACCCGCTCCGCGGGGCAGAGCCGGAGCGAGCATCCCGCTGACACAGGCGGGACGTCCTCACCCACCCGGGGCGGAGCCCAGCACGACCCCGGCGGCTCACCGGGGGCGGCCCGGTCTCCTCGGGCGGCGTACGCCGGCGAGTTCGGCGAGCAGTCCGGGCCCCGGAGCCGCCCGACGCGCTGTCCCCGGGCCGGGGCAGCCGGGCCCCGCCGGCCCCAGGCCCGGCGCGACGAGCCCCAGCGGCCGCCGTCCCCGCGCGGTGCCGCCAGCGCGGCCGCGCCCCCCGCGCCCCCCGGGCCGGGTCTCACCTCGCGGGGGCGGCCCGGGCCCGTCAGCGCCGGCGGCTGCCACCGTATTTCGAAAGATCCGCCATTTTCAGCCCGTCACCGCCGCTCCCGCCCCCGCCGCACCTGCCCCCGCCGCCCCGCCCCGGCGCCGCCCCCGAGCCGCGAACCCCAACCCCTTCCGCACCGGCGGGTCCCGCGCATAGCCCGCTCCGAGGGGGAGCCTCACCGCGCCCTGGGGCCGCCGTGACCCCGCCGCTCCGCCGCGGCTCCGGGCGCAGCCGACCCCGGCGAGCGGCAGGGAGGGGACGCGCCGGGCGGGCGGCCCCGCGGCGGAGGGGCGGCCGGGACCGACTGTCCGCGCCATCCCGGGGAGGCCGGCAGGGCCACCCGGGAGCACGGCCCGCCACGGGGACAGCGCACAGTGAGGCCGGGCCTATTCTTTCCCGGCGGGAGGCGGCTGTCAGCCGCGCTCGCACCCCCTTCTCCGTCCTCTTGCCGCCGCTTTTCCGCCCCTCGCACTCACCGGGAGGGCGGGCGCTCTTATTCTTCCTCCGCTGGCGATGCCTCTCTCCAGTGCCGGCGCGCCCCGGTGCCGCTCCCGGCGGCCGCGGCGGCGGCGGCTGCACCCGCGCCGATCCCGCCGCCGCGTTTGTTCAAAATCACGCGCCCCGCGCCATTCCCCCGCCGCATCCCATAATACCGCGCCGCCCTAGCAACCGCCGGCGCAGCGCCCCGCGCTTCCGGGACCGCCCCGCCTCGCCGTCCGCTTCCGGGGCCACGCGCGGGCACTACCCGCGGGAGGCGGAGGCGGCCGCTCCGGCCTTATCCCACGCGCGGTTTAAATCCCGTGGGACAGCTCCCTGGGATATTCCCCCCCGCCCGCGCGCGGGGCCCACCGGCCCGCGCCCCTTCCCGCGGCCCGCGCGCGCTCCCCCGTCACGTGACCGCCCCCCCTCCCGCCGGCGCGCGCGGCTCCATGGTGGGAGGAGGCGGCTCCCAAGATGGCGGCGGGCGCGGTGAGGCAGGACCTGGCGCAGCTGATGAACTCCAGCGGCTCCCACAAGGACCTGGCGGGAAAGTGAGTTGTCCGGCGCCGCCGCCGCCGCCTCCCCGCGTTGCGGCGAGGGGTGCGAGCCGCCCGCGGGGTGAGGGTGAAGGGGCGCCGTGCGCTGAGAGGGCGGATCGCGTCCGGCGGCCGCGTTTCTTCAAATAAAAAGGAGACAGAAAGGTTTCACCTCGTGGTTGTGTAGTTTTTTCGTTCACGGGCTCCCGCGTGTCCGTCCGGCGCCCCTCAGGGCTCGGCTGCTGCCCCTGGGCTGTGCCACAGCGGGAGGCCGGGGAATTTGTTTTCCTCTGCTGCCGTATATCAGCGATTCTTTTGTTATTAGTAATAATTCTTATTCTCTTCATTAAGAGAGGATTTTGGACGGCAGCCCTCAGGGGTTGAGCTGCTCGTGGCGTGATGTGTCACGTAGGTTTTCACTCCTTCGAGAGTCCAGTCAGATGCAGATCCGTCACCTGGAATTCCTTGACTCCCTGTCCAGTTGCTTGTGTTTTAGGGGAGCTGTGTCACTTGTAGGATTTTCGTGTGAAACCTTGGAAATTTTGCCTTCAAAATGTAGCTTGAACGCGGATGTAGTAGTTTATCAGTATTGCACACACTGAGACAAAGTTTCATTAGCTTGCTGAAACAAGAAAAGAGAAATTGCTGGGTTTTGCAGCAATAAACACTTGAAAACACATAGTGTGCACCTGTGTTAATGTCAAGTGGCTGTAACATAATATTTATCATCCAGTCGCATAGAGTGTGGCATTTTGAACATTTGACTACCTTGGTTAATCGATGACCAGTAAACTTTTCATTACTTTTTCTATGCACTATCCTGGACATGTGATTATTAATTTTTTAAACCTCCAAAATCACACATACATTCTTAGATAACAAAAATTATGAGCTCTGTTATCTGAGAATCTAGTTGTGGGTTTTAAGAAGAGCCAGGTGCCAATTCCAGGTGAATGTTCATAGTACTTGAGAACAAACTGTTTGGAGAATTGCCACCTTCAAGCATACAAAATATGAGCAAAAATAGGGCTCTGACATGAAAAGTAAGCAGAGGGGCAGAAGTTCTTAGTGAAAAAAAATGTCATTTTTAACCTTTTTTTTATTTCTTTATGGACAGGTACCGTCAAATATTGGAAAAAGCCATTCAGCTGTCGGGTGTGGAACAGCTTGAAGCTCTGAAAGCTTTTGTAGAAGCAAGTAAGTACATCTAAGTGGTTGCACACTGAGTGAAGGCCAGAGGTCTGTGGGGTTGTGTGTTTGTTAGCTCTATGTGAGGCTGTGTAAATGCCATGTATTTTGGTCCTGTTGGACCTCAGACACAACAGGAAGAGGAACCCTCATCACCACATTTGGAAGTGAAGAGGGAATGGATTTGTAAGCTTTATGGTTATTACAGCTTTCCAACCTGTCAGCGCTGGAAGGTGAAAACAAAGCAGCCTCTGTTGGGTGCTAAAGTTGGTACTGGATGCCAGGTGGTATTTAAACTGACAGCCTCCTTCTTCACCCATTTGTAAAACTGCCAAGAAATTGTTAGGGGGATTTTTTGTTTGGGTGTTTGGCTTATTGAACATCTCTGTAAATTATATCTATTAAAATGTTTTTAAAGTCGAGAATAAGCTTAGTGAGATTTAGCCCAAACATGTGCTTTGTCCAAGATATTTCAGCAACCGAGAACTGTAAATCAAGGTGAAAAATTCATTTTTTATCCGTCAGGGGTTAGAACTCTGGTGACCTCTAGTGTAAACAGTTTCTGAAAGAAAAAAACCCCCACCTTTTTAAAAAAAAAGGAAAAAAAAGTCACCCTTACTTGCATACCGTTTTAAAAATTGAAATATTCAAATTTAGCATAAAAGCAAATTATCACCTGCAGTGAAGGTACTGACAAATATGGCATCCATTCTGTGTTTTTCTTCTGTGCATCTCTGAACCAGTGGTGAATGAGAATGTCAGTCTAGTGATCTCACGGCAGCTGCTGACAGATTTCTGTACCCATCTTCCAAGTCTCCCTGACAGCACAGCCAAAGAAATTTACCACTTCACCTTGGAAAAGATACAGCCCAGAGTTATTTCGTTTGAAGAACAGGTGAGAAATCAATGAGGGGGGTTTTGGCTTGTGGGTTTGGCTTTGGTTTTTCCCCTCCTTATCTGCTGACTATTTCAAGCCTTTCAAAGAGCTGTTCAAAACAGATATTCCTACTTAGAGTCCAGTTTTGCAGTCCTGTACATGGAAAACCTGAGCTGAATGCAGAGAGCACTTAGGACTGTGCAAAGATGACAGTCACTTCATCATGATGATGGACATGTAATTCCTCTGCTACCAGAAATTGGCTTGTTACAATGAAACAATCCTTGAGCCTGCTGGAGGTGCTCTAGAGAGACAGACTGCTACTCATAGTATTGCCTTTTACCCGAGTAGTAGAACAGTCAGACGGTGTAAAGAGCATGCACCCTGACAAATAGCTTTTGTTTCAAAATAAATGAATTTTCTCTGTGTGTTTATTTTAGCCATAACCATTTTACCTCGAAAAAATGCTTTCTTGCAATCCCAATTCTCTTCCACTACTGAATGTGCTGCTGTGCTTTTTCAGTTCAGTTCTGTGTTTTGTTGTATGAATGTGCAGTATCATCTGAGAGTTCTTAGAGAAGTTGCTTATATAAAAAGTCCTTAGGATCTAGTGTTTGAGAAGAAAGTCAAGGCAGTTTCTGAAGTGATTTTTATTCGCTTCTCTTTACCTTTTGTCTTGTTAAGCAGCTTTTACTTTGAGCTGAACATGCTTGCTTTTATGTCATCATGATTAGGCATAAGTTAAATTTAATATATCAGATGATTTTTTTTTTTACCCACACTTCCACTTAAAAAGCCAGGTTGTAAGCACTGATATTTTGCTTGCTGACAGCTGCTCTCCAAAGTAGAAGTTTCTGCATTAGGATCTAATCACAGTTCATCTCATTCATACCTCACAGGCATGATATGAGGTGTAACTGCAAAAATGGCTTGTGACTTTTGGTGGTCCAGTTCTTGAAAGATTTGTTTTGTCTTTTTAAAAGCTTTATAAACGGTGGCTACTTTTGCTATTGATTTTATTGTTCTTCAGGTGGCTTCAATAAGGCAACATCTTGCATCAATCTATGAGAAAGAGGAAGACTGGAGAAACGCAGCACAAGTGTTGGTGGGGATCCCTTTGGAAACAGGGCAAAAGTATGCTATATCCAGTTCTGTGGTGTTATCTGTACCTGCTCTCTCTTTCTACTGATCTAGACCAGCGAGTGAGAATTTTGGGGTTTGCTGCAGCAGGAGTTACCCACTATTAATTAGTGCTGATAAACAAGTCTTTCTAATAGTACTTTGCAAAAATGTTATTAAGGTTATTGAAAGGTTCCTGAAAGGTGGCAGTTCTTCCACGTGTCCACCTTCTCAGTTCAAAATGAAGACATAGTTTGAAATTGGATAATAACAAATGCAGTTGGGGATTCTTTGGTGTGTTCATGAAGTGGGGTTTGTTTTGGCTTGTTTTGTTTGTTTGGGTTTTTTTATGTTGAGAACCCTTGCTGTTACTTTTCTCTGGCAGTCCTTTCCCCTTTCTCAGTTTGCCCATAGAAGGAATTGCTGTAGGTTTTGCCTATTTAGCACCTATTTGTTGCACTGCAAGGTTGCTTCTTAACTCAAGTGGCTCACCACTGGTGGCAAACTTCCAGTCCACAAAAAACAAATTATGAGAGTGTAGATTTGTGTCTTGGTGGACTGCATTATTTCTACTGGTGTTTGCAGGAGCCAGTTCTCTATTGGCATTCATCTCAAATTTCTTACTCTGTACAGAAAGCACTAATTTTGGTAGTAGGGAAGAAGAAAGCAGGGTAAAGCAAATGTTGCCAAGTGCTTAAGAATCATAATAAATGTATAGAGTTAAGAGCAAGGGTAGTTCTGGAGCAACTCTGAGCACTTGCTTTTCTCTTTCCCTACAGACAGTACAATGTAGATTATAAACTGGAGACCTACCTGAAAATTGCCAGGCTGTATCTGGAGGATGATGACCCAGTTCAAGCAGAAGCTTACATTAATCGAGCTTCCCTGCTGCAGAATGAATCAACTAATGAACAGCTGCAAATCCATTATAAGGTTGTCTAACCTGTTTTATTGCTTTCTCTTTCTACAGGGAGACAATTCCACATTGAGATGTTTTTATGCACTGCCATTAAAACTCTCATCATGAGAAAAGAGACAAAGGGAAAAGCTATATGGTTTTGGGAGCTTGAGAGACACGTCGTAGCAATAATTAACTCATTCCTTACCATTTGGAGATAAGTCTGTAATGGTTCTTTAAATGCCAGCTTTACTGATAGAAAATATAAGTTAGGCTTCAAAACATCTGAAATATTGCTGAAAATACTGCCTCCACCTTTGTCTATAAATCTAAGAGGGAGAAAAAACTGCATCCAATATTAGAAACAGTAGAAGTCCTCCTATCCCCCAGTAATTAACTAATAAGTCCCATACATAAATGTAGCACAAAGTCTTATGTAGTAAATTAACTGCTGACATTCCTGCTTTGTTGTGGGTTTGCTGTGTACATAGTTCATACACAAATTTCTCAAACCATTTTATAACTGGTGAGCAGTGATGACTACACTGTAATGGAATTGGTCAAGTGGGCTGGTGTTTAAAATTCTATGTCACAAAGCAGATGTGCCGTGAGCAGTAGCTCAGCATCTGGTGGTTTTGGTTTGTTGGTTTTCCCTTTCCTTTTTTCTTCATCCCATATTACGTTTTGAAGTGCACACCCAGTTGAAAGTGTAAATATTTTCTGTGAATCGTAGAAAAGCACAAAGGAAGGAAGAAATATCAGGTGTTACCGTGCTGAAAGGGAAAAGCAAACACTTGAATCATAAATTGCTGCCTAAGTGGTAGCTATCAGTGCCAGTAGTGAAGGGGAAACTCACACGAGTACAGTACCAGCTGTACAATATTTCATTTACTTAGGCTCAATACTTGGCTTTTAGACATTTGTAGTGTTTAACACGTGAAATGCCCTTTCAGTTGATTTCCATGATACTTTAGCAAGGACTTTTCAAGTCAGGCTAATTCTTTGAAGATGCAGATTTCCCTAGGAAGCAGAAGAACAATATTTATGGGAGCTATCACTTGATAGCGTGCAATTTTTACACACCTATATTGTGCAGCCTCCTCTGCTGCTTTTCTTTTTCTGAGATATCCTTCCTTTCTAGGTTTGCTATGCTCGAGTACTCGACTATAGAAGAAAGTTCATTGAGGCTGCCCAAAGGTACAACGAGCTGTCCTACAAGAGCATAGTCCATGAAACTGAGCGGCTGGAGGCATTGAAACATGCTTTGCATTGTACTATTTTGGCATCAGCAGGTAAAATACACCTTACATGTTTGTGTAAAAGACCTGACATAGGTATTTCCCCTGAAGCAAATCAGCTTGTGTGTTACTTGTGGGGAGGTACCTTGTGACAAGATTTGGTGAGGAATCCAAAATTGTGAACATGGTGTCAGCATTACCTGTTGGCACACTATTAGCTCAGAGTTGGATTAGTTCAGTGTCTTTGCCTTTGAACCGAGCACAACCAAATTCCTTCTTCAGTAGAGCTTTGTTGGCTGTTATTTGCATGTATTATGGGAAAAAAGATGGTAACTTTCTGCTGTTCACCTCCAAATACTTGGTGCTTTGGTGGTCATTTATGAGAATTCCTCTTGACTTTCCTAGGGCAACAGCGTTCCCGCATGCTTGCTACTCTCTTCAAGGATGAGAGATGCCAGCAGCTTGCAGCCTATGGGATCTTGGAGAAAATGTATCTCGACAGAATTATCCGTGGAAATCAACTGCAAGAGTTTGCAGCTATGCTAATGCCTCACCAGAAAGCGACTACAGCTGATGGTACACACTTCTCTAAAACCTTGTAATGCTAGGTGTTCATCTGTGGGAGTTAGACTTCCCAAATCAGTCAAGAAGTGTCATGGAAAAGAATTTAGTATTGCTTATATCATTAGTTTAAAAATACTTTTCAGCATGTACTTTGGTAGTAAAGCTTCTTAGCCATAGTTCATCTTTCTGGTTTGCCATTAAGGTTTTGAAATACTCTTCTGGAAGATAACTTGTCAAATTTTCTTTCCCTGTCCATGTACAGTCCTCTTCACTGACAACCTCCCAGTATTTCTAACTGATTCTCTGTCCTCATGAGCTTCTAAGGCACTGTGAGGAATAGGGTGCCTAGAAACCCATGACATGCATGTAGGCCATAAATGGTCTGTACTGATGACACATTTATTTGAACTGCTTCCTGACTTGACAGGAAGGTGACATAGTGAGGGGATGGTTTTGACCTCACACATGTCTCCACTGACATGACATTAAGTCTGGAATCTGAACAATCAGAAAAAATGTCAAGTAATGACTTCACTGGAATCCTAAACACACCAGTCTCAGTTTTCTAGATGGGAAGAATATCAAAGTGGAAAAATACGTAAGCATGAAATACCTCTGAATCAGGAAAATCCTCCTAGTGAAAAATAATCGTTGATTGAGGAAAAATAAGTAACCATGTAATTGCAGAAGTGAAAACTGGGTTGAAGGTACTTGCTACCAATGTGCTGCATTCCTTCCCTTGGGTCACTTTATTGTTCATTTATAACCTGTACTGTTTGTCCTTAAAGAATGCAGGTTAGTTGGTATTTAATAATGTGCTTATCTTCAGCTAGAGGTTAAGGGGCAAATGAGTTACACTGTTGAAAACTGTTCAGTCAAGAAGAGAGACATCAGATAAGGGTTTATCACAAGCACAGTGAGAGAGGTTAATTGTACCCCTAAGAGCCGTGATGAATAATAAGAAAACCCCCAATGGTCTTTCCATTTGTCAAGCTAGGATCACAGGAGGTCAAACCCCCTCAATTCAGACATTAAGTCTTGTAGCAAGGGCTCCACTTACTCTAGAAGTTAAATAAAGGGTTTATCTGTTTTAAAATCAGCCATGTGCCATCCATTTGTTTTTGTCCACTGTCTCTGCGCTGCTTAACAGGGATGCAAGGCAGATGCATCTGGACCTTCTGCACATGTAGCACTTCAGAAAAATAAAAGAGAAGCGTTGTTTCATTTGCTCTGCTATATAAACCAATATTTCAGTCTTATAGTAATGTTTTGGGGATTTTTTCTCATCTAACCCTAAAGGTTCCAGTATTCTGGACAGAGCTGTTATTGAACACAACTTATTATCTGCAAGCAAACTTTACAACAACATTACCTTTGAAGAGCTTGGAGCATTACTAGAGATCCCTGCAGCCAAGGTATCCATTTTCTACCGTTTTTTGGTTTTTTTTAAACAAGGAGCATGAATGGCATGAGAAAATATCTGTGGTAAATATTAGGAAAATCAGTTAAATTTTAGGGAATCACTAAATATTCCATATTAGGAGAAAGGTTAAATATCTGGCACATTTATGAGAATGGGAGGTACACAATGTTGAATGAACAACAGTGGCGTTAGGCCACTGATAGTTTGTCTAATCATTTCATAATGAGTGCTGTCTATAGGTTCCTTCCCCCCTGTGTGTGGACCTCGTTAAGTCTGAATAATTTCTAACTTCTTTGAGAATGGACAAAGTTTCTGACATCTTTCCTTGCTATTCCAGGCAGAGAAGATCGCTTCTCAGATGATAACTGAGGGTCGCATGAATGGATTTATTGATCAGATTGATGGAATTGTTCATTTTGAGAGTAAGTTCAACCACAGTATAATTTATTTTTTTGGCGCCTTTCAGAGTGACCTTTTCGAGGTGGTGCCTGCAAGGCCAAGGATACTAAGTTTATTAATCCCTTCTGCCCAAAGTGAGCTGGCTCGTCCTTCTGTGGCCAGGAGGTGGCAGAGTTGGCCATAAGGGACAACCTTTGACACTTCACTCATTCCTGCCCTGCATCTTCTTACCCACAGGAAAGTGTGAATTTATTCCATCAGTCTCCTTCTAGGAACAGGTTCACCAGGAAGTTCTCTGTCTAATCTGCTCCAATGCAGGAGTTAGGCTTGTAACAGGCAGCCAGAATAATTGTAGCTTTTGAGTACATAAGTGATCCTGATGTCACTGCAAGGAAGGCTTCCTCTGTGAGTTAGGTGAGGGTGGTGGCAAAAGGAAAGGTTGCAGTTGACAAGGCAGAGGAATTGCTAAGACTTGCTTTGTTTAGTGTGGGTTGTTTTTTCTTTTCTTTTCTTTTCAGCTCGTGAAGCTTTGCCAACTTGGGACAAGCAGATTCAGTCGCTGTGCTTCCAAGTGAACAACCTGCTGGAGAAGATCAGTCAGACAGCCCCGGAATGGACAGCGCAGGCCATGGAGGCCCAGATGGCTCAGTGACTGTGCCCCGCTGTCCAAAGGGAGGCAGTCACCTGCCTGCTGTGCCAGCAGGGGCAAGCTGAGCAGGACTGGGAAGCAAACAAACCTACCATCTGCACTTGCCTATCTTCTGCTTCCACTGTGGCTTAGGACACGATTAGCTGATACCATGTTTGGTCTGACAGGCTCCCAGTTCTCTGAGCTTAGATTGATGCTCTTGCTGCCTCTGCGTTGCACTCTGCTTGTCCTGAAAACTCTGATTTCCGTTTAAAAGAAGCTGTAATGTCTGCAGCAAGCTTTGGGTTTGGTTTATTTAATTTTATTTTTTTCCACTGTATTGCTATAGCTTTGTAGCCCATTACTTCCTATGATGCGTGTCCTGCTGTGAAAATAGAAGCACCACGTTTCTTTTAGTTGTAATTATTCTAATAAAGGCTGAGATAAGCCACTTGGTTTAAGTGTTGTAAGGACCTGTGGTTTTGGTTTGTTTGGTTTTGTTTTCATGTTTTTTCTTAAACAGTAACTTGAAATAAATCAATTTTTTATAATTGCATTTTCAGCCCCTGAAAATGTTAAATGAAAACCATATTTTTTTTCCATCTTTGCTTATAAAATGCAGATCAAGCTGTCATGTGATAAGCAGGACTAACTTGAAATGCTTATGCACAGCAATGAAGTATGAAAGTGGCCCTTCTGACATTTATTAGTCTGGAGTTGGGCACTCTTTACCCATCCTTATGCTTTGCCAGATACACACATTTAAAAATCACGACAAATATTTGGGTCTTCAGAGGCTTTTATGCTTGGTTATCTCCAGTCTGTTGGAAACTCCATCTACTCTTACATATTTAGCTGCATACCTTGGATCCATTATATTTTTCAGTTGTTCAGCTTCTTAGAGAAACAAAACCAAGTTGGATGATGAGGCAAACATCCCTGAAGAAAGGAATTCATAAGGTTTCAGGATGTCAAGCACAGCAGAAACTAGTTGCTATTAAATCAAAATCTTCAAACAGGAAAGAGCAGCATGCACACTTGCTGTTCTTGTCCATGTTTGTAAACAGGTGTCTTGTTTCGAGGTGTGTTGCTGCTACTACTCAGAAACTGTCAAGTGAGTATAGACCCAATTACAATGTTGTCCTTGCTGTGCAGGTATTGCACATCTTAGTACAACAGCATGATAAAAGTAAGAGCAAAGTGATGACATAAAGGGTGGGAGTAGGCTGAAGGGTATTTTGACCACCTATTTTTAAGGCAGATGACATGTAACTTGTTTAAAGTGGTACTGGCTGAGAATTTTCTCTCCCCTCAACAGAAATGTTGTTACTGTTAGTTTGGAGCCTGTTGTTTTTCTTGTTGCTTGTGCTCTGACTTCTGCACAGAGCTCTTCTCCTGGAGCATGCCCTTTGCAGATGGAGGTGTGCCGTGTATGCCATCCATGTACATTCCCATTTAGGTTATTTGCTGCTTCACTCTGGCACTTAACGGAGAATCCAGTTCTAAAAAGTCATACCAGTGTGTTCACAGCTGCTTTGTGGACCTTTTCTTCCTGTGGGCCAGGACTGACTTCTGGAAAGCAGTAAATAGTTCTACTGAACCATTTCTGAAAGGACAGACCCGAAGTGGCCAAACTCGAGCCTCAAAACCAAGATGACTTTTGGTGATGCATATTTCAAGTAAGCCAAGACTGATTTATGTGATGGCCCCTGACATAACCAAGATCTAGTCTGGGAATGCTGTGGTAAGCCAGGGACAGGTGAGGGAAGCAGATCCACTTCCAGCAAGGATGAACAGAGAAGGAGCAGAAGTTGCACCCTTGAAACATGCAGCATTTGGGCTATGTCATGCAACAGGCATGCTATGGAAGGAGTGTGTAACTTTCACATCATCAGGGAAGATCTTATTTATTAGAGTAAGTACAATTACCCTCAGAAATTGCTGTGATACATTGCCCAGCCCACACTAGAGGCATTACAGAAATTGATAAAGGGAATGGTTCTGAACACCTGCTCCAATATGTTATAGATGTGCAAAGAGTTTGAAAGAGTGAAGAGAGCATGCTCAGTGGTATCAGCCCAGCCCACTGGAGATACAGGTACATGATATACAACCTGGACATGGAAGCATTAATGAACATTTTCTCACAAAAATCCAAGTATGAGCATAAATGGGAGGGGCTATACACTGTCTTATTATGTTCTTACTCTGCAGTTAACAGTTTTAGGTAGGGAAAACTGGATCCACCATTCTCACATTAGATGAGTAGTTAAATGATCAACCAGTTGATCAACAAGTGACTCTAGAGAATCCGTCATGATTTTATATTGATAATCGTTACCACTCCATGGCAATCTTTCTGGCCTTAATTCTGTTATGTTTGTTACTTGTAAGGGCAGTGGTTAAATAGCTTGAAAGTTTTCTTTTTATTTCTTTTTCCTTAAAGTAAATCAGCAGGTATGCTCAATTAAAACAGAGGGATGATGAGGAACACACACAGTGCTGGTGGCAGAAGCACAACCCAAGCTGTTATGGTGTTGCTGCACCACCATTGAATTACTTTTAGGATCCAGATGAGTGGGACTCTG
Source organism: Corvus moneduloides (assembly GCF_009650955.1). Taxonomy (NCBI): domain Eukaryota; kingdom Metazoa; phylum Chordata; class Aves; order Passeriformes; family Corvidae; genus Corvus; species Corvus moneduloides. The sequence goes on from NC_045480.1 coordinate 57,556,727, forward strand.
TTATGGGAACCTGGGGTCCAGCCAGTGAGGAAAACCTGTCTGACTGTGTGAGTGTGGGGTGTGTGGGGACTCAAACAGGGCACCCATCAGGTCACTGGAACCCCCCGCTGCCAAGGGGCTTCGGTCCCAGCAGCGACAGCCTGGGGCGGGGGGAGTGTGACTGACAGAGCGGCTCCTGAGCGGTCAGACAGGAAAGTTTGCTTATCAAACGTGTGTACAGAGCAGTGCCAGCCCCCTCGAACTCATTCCCCACTGCTGGCCTGGGGATCCTTCCTGCTTCAGCCGGGAGCCAAAGCCAGCAGCTCCCCGCTAGATGGAGAGCTAAGCGCACATAACCCACGTTGAGGCCTTAGGGATTGTGGAAGGGCAGCACATTCCCGGTTTTATTTTGTGATTAAACTCTGCTCATCCATACTGGGCACAGAAGAACAAATTAATTGGCCTCTGGGCTCTGTAGATTTGTGAGCCTTTAGCTGTATTCAGGGCAGGCTACGAAGCTTGTTACTTAGGTTGTACTTCTTGACTTCAACTAACAGTCCCCTGGTACAGAAAGTTTTCCCTTCACCAAAGCTAAAAATGACAAAAAGAGAACTTTGCTCAGAATAAGGGAGTAAAAATTACCACAGGATGCCTCACAGGATGATTCAAAACAATATATAATATGTTTTTAAGTATAATGCGGGACTGAATTTGGGATAAATGAGGTCTTGGTAGTTTAGCAATTTTTTTTTTAAAAATAAAGTCTTAGTACAAGGAGTTGCATTTATCTAGAAAAAGGATTTCTATGAAGAAACCCGAAAACAATGTAAGTAATCTGTTAGGGGAACAACACCCATGCAAATTCATCTCTTTTTTTTTTTTTTTTTTTTTTTTGTTTAGGGCTCAGGTACTTTGCTTTACATAGGAGAAATTGCTTCTCTATGAAATTATGTTTTCATTCTTTGTGGTAGTCACTATTCTAACTTCATTATTCATTGCAAAAAAAAAAATCCAAAAGCGAAGTAAAAAAGTTTACCAGACTAAGAACATTAGACTGAAAAATAGGCTGTCAGCATACTTCATACTGAGTGCACAGCACTCATTTTGTTGCAACAGTGTGAACTTATAATATTATGGCTTTTGAGGGAAGGGATGCCACCCAGAGGCACCTTGCCAGGCTTCAGAGGTGGGGCTGTGTGAACTGTGAACCTCAAATTCAACAAGGCCAGTGCAAGATCCTGCATGTGGGTCAGGGCATCTCAAGCACAAATACAAGCTGGGCAGAGAATGCATAGAGAGCAGCCCTGAGGAGAAGGACTTGGAGGTGTTCATGGATAAGAAGCTCAATATGACCTGGCAACGTGTGCCTGCAGCCCAGAAAGCCAATTATATCCTGGGCTGCATCCAAAGCAGCTTGGCCAGCAGGGCGAGGGAGGGGATTCTGCCCCTCTGCTCCGCTCTGGTGAGACCCCACCTGCAGTGCTGCATCAGCTCTGGGGTCCCCAACATGAGGATATGGACCTGTGAGAGTGAGTCCAGAGGGGGCCACTAAGATGATCAGAGGGATGGAGCGCCTCTGATATGGAGACAGGCTGAGAGAGTTGAGGTGTACAGCCTGGAGACCTTATAACACCTTCCAGTGTCTAAAGGGAGCCTACAGGAAGGCTGGAGAGGGACTTTGTAAGGGCATAGAGTGACAGGATGAGGGGTAATGGCTTTAAATCCTAAGAGAGCAGGCTTAAATTAGATATTAGGAAGAAATTCCTTACTGTGAGGTTGGTGAGGCACTGGCACAGGTTGCCCAGAGAAGTTGTGGATGCCCCATCCCTGGAAGTGTTCACGGCCAGCTTAGATGGGGCTTTGAGCAACCTGGTCTAGGGGCCGGTGTCTCTGCCCATGGCAGGGGGTTTGGAACCAGATCAGTTACCATGCTGTAAGTCAAGCAATTGATATATTTTCATAGCATGTTTGGGGCAAGGATTGAGGAAAACATGTGTTATCAGTTACCTCACAGCTTTGGGTGAGTCCCAGCATGGTTATATTTTTGTTGGCTTTCAAATGCTGCAGTCATTGTTGGAACTTCTATGCTTCAGGGTACATAATGCTTCCATTATTGCCTGTGTGGTACTTTATTTCTGGGTACAAAACACGGCCCTGCTGCTGTGACTTTGCTTTTGAAACATGCACTCTGGTTGCACACCTGAGCACCATTAAACCATCATGTAACAATTGGCACTGATTGTTTCTGAGGGGTTTTAAGAGCCAGGAAGGACAGGAACTGCTTTTTCCAGCATGTTCTGCCTAGCTGGTCTCTACTAAATAGGGATAGGCCTAAGGTACTACACTGACTATAAAATTAGAGGAAAATGGTAAGGTATGTGTAGTACTTTGTAACTATTTCATGTGGTCAATGTCCATGACCAGCCATGATTTTCTGCTCTGAAGACTGGGGAATAGTCACTTCCTATAGTTTCTACTGCCTTGCCTTGTTCATCTGTGTTGGATATGGCATTTTGTTGTGACTTCTCATAACTTGTAGCATTATAGGCAGCCATATGACTAGGTTTTTGTCCTTTGAATTAGCATGTTTATTATCTGAAAACAGATAATTGTCATTATGTATTTCTACTTTGCAGTAATGGATAAAACCAGAGAGGAATAGTTGGAGAGTCTTTTAAACTCTCACAGTCTTTGTAAGATGTCTTGTTACTTGAATGTGCTCCGACAACGTTCCATTCTTGTCATCTCCTTTTTGAAGGGCTGGAAATCCAGACCTGCTCCTGTAAGCCTCCTTTACCAGCAGCTGGTCAGTAGCTTTGATTTGTGGGGCTTTGCTAATGGAGCTCAGTACCTGCTCCCCTAACCTGAGGGCATCTTCTCTGATCAGATGCTTTTTCCTTCCATGCAGAATAAAGATTACTAGCCAGGGGAGGATTAGCAGAGTGGGCAAGATTATGGGTTTCCTGGAGGCTGTTGGGGAATTCAGGATGCATATCCAGCCGGTGGGGCTAATATACCTGGGAAGGCGTATTTGTACTGTAGGGGTAACTGAAGACCCAAGACAGGATCAGAAGGATTTTTTTATTGTTGCTTGCAAAAGTTGCTAGAACTTTCCCAGTAAAAAAATCCCAAATCCTTATCATGTACTTCAGATTTACTATGATTTTTTAATGTATGGTTTTTAGCTGGAATTTGCCTTTGTATTGTAAGTAATGTTTTCCTTTTTGTGGCACATGTGAAGAGATAAACAGATGGGAGCTGATCGCTGGACTAGGAGCTCACATTGGTTTAGGGCTCATCAGTAGCCTGGCTATTCTGTCAGTAGTCCCAGGGAAAATATGTCAAAACTGAAATGAGGTTCACTCAATAAACAATTATAGGATGGGAATGTATTAGTGCTGGTCAATATGGCTTAAAGGGAAGCAGGTGCTAGCAAACAAGCTAAGCAGGGTTGGAAAAAGTAATTGTGCAGGGGACAAGAGGTACCCAACTTTACAGGTGCTTGTGACTTGCAAGAATTAGCTGTTCAGAGCCGAAAGGGATAAGCGTTAACGAGCTGATGTCATTCTAGCTGTCGATTAGGGAATCCTTATCAGCTGAGGGGCTTTGTTAGAAACAGCCACAGCTCAGTATTTCTGCTTACAGTCTGCAAGTAAATAGCTAATCGAATGATGTTTGTGGGTGCTGTGTTACAGTGAGGACAGACTGGTACGGTAAGGTAGTCTGGATGGAGGGGAGTCATTAATGCAAAATAGCCCTGAAATGGCTGCATGCAAATTAGACACAGGTATGTCAGTATTTCATTGCCTTTTGTCCTGCATATTGGTACTGGACTAAGCCACTAAGAGAAAAGCCCAAAATACTGGTACATGTTTTTAAAGCTGTGTTAAAACATATGGACAATGCAGTCAAGTGTGGTTAGACTGATTTTAAAAAAGGTAAATACTTTTTAGGAAGGACCTGAGGAATTTATGCTGTCGAGCTCTCTCAGAACTCCCTGGAGTGGCTAGCTATCCATTTTCTTCCATGCAAAGCATATTTGTGGAACTAGGGTGAGAGATGAAGTAACAAATGGGTAAAAATTCAAAACACGTAACTGTAATGAGACAACAAAGCAGCAGTTCCTAAGAGCAGGAATTAAGCTCTGGAATTCACTATCAAAGGGCAAGGATAGGTTTCCAGTGTTCTGCTGTCTTGAAATCCAGAATGGCTGCCTGGCTGGAAAGTGGCTTAGTCAATTAATACTGGCTGAGTTTAGTCCAGAGGCAACAGTGCAATTTAAGGGTCTGATCTACAGGAGGTCAGACACCATGACCTAACGATCTGTTCAAGCCTTAAGCTTTTTCAATCTGTGAAGTGATTTGAAGGTGAAAAGAGACTTTTACCTTACCCATTTCTGCACAGCAGCCATGCCGTAGCCTTTAATTGTTTTCATTCTGTGATGCTTGTATTTGAGGCAGAGCCACATCAGAAATTTATGGACAGACAACAAAGCAATCAAGTGCATCAAATAATAACTACATTAACTTCTGGGTCTGAGGGGAAGGTTATGTTATATTTTCCAATAAGTTGATCATATTTCATCTGACGGTTTGACTTTAATTAATGCAATACATATTTAAATTCCTTGATCAGAAAGTGAGCTGCTAGAGGATGTATTGCCACATGTTAAACACTCCTTTGTTTTTGTTGTTGTGGCTTGCCTCAGTCAAGTCTGGAAAACATTTTCCAGGGAGTTATCAAACATTGGTGAGAAGCTAATACCAATTGTGCCTTGCCTTCTAGTGACAGACATTGACATTAGTGCTGATGAGTGACCCAGCTGGATACTTGGGGAGAATTAGAGGGCAGGTGGGTGAATTTCAAATCAGTCTGCCCTGCCTTGCAGGTGTGTGGGCTGCTGTTAGCAGAGTGGTGGGGTTGTTCAGAAATGCCTTCTGCTGTCATCTAGAGCCTGTGGCATTTTGCTGATTCTGAACATGATTTACAAACTGATGCTGGTGTTAAATCCCATCAGCATGCTGCCTCCTGGCATGAATGTGGACAGCCTTTGGGAGACAGATGGGTAAAAGACCTCTAAAGGACACAGACTGGATTATCAGTTGTAATACTTCATCCCACTGGACTCTTCCATAATTTTTAATTGAAAAAAACCCTGACAATTCAATTATGTGTCTTGTTGTGTAGGCATTCAATTTCATAGCTAGTTGCTCCTCTTCTCTCTGCCCAAGGATGGATCTGGTTTTACCCTGATCTCACTTTTGTTGCCTTGTGACCATTAATCTCATTGCCAAGCTGCTGCATGCACCAGCCTGCACAGAGGAGTCCTACTAGAAGCTGCAGCTGGTAGGAAGAGGAGGTATGGCAGAAAACTCTCTTGTATCAGAGGTTTCTTACAAACCCACCTGTGCTGACAGCAGGCATTGGGGATGTTCAGGTGTGTTTATGCATGCTGTGGGAGCTGGGAAGAAAGCAGTGTGCTCATTACTGATGGCTTATTTTTGCTCAAGTGTGTGACTAGGAGACTGATACCAGCCAGCTGCTATCTGCTCCTGAGGATCTAAAACAATTCTGATAGTTAAGGGAGAAAATGGTTAAAGATGTTCTGTGTGCCACTCAAAGTTTCTTGCTTCCCACACTTGTAGAGCTGTCAGGCATTTTCTTCCATTGTTGACATTCTGCAATTGCTTCTGGCTGCTATCAGCATTGATTGTGGTATTAGCTTGCACTAAAATAGGAGAGAGTCTGTGCAAATGGTTGGCTTTTCTTTCTCACCAGCACCTGGCAATCAATTCTTAACCTGCCAGGCCTAGAACAAATCACTGCATTCTCACAAAATGAAATATATTCCATCTTGGTGGGAAGCCCTTTGTCCTTAGCTGGATTGATTTTCTCGAGAGCACCACGAAGCCAGCTTGGGATTTCTAAAAATATTAGGTGCAGTACATTGGAAGGGAATCTGTTGCCTCATATTTTAAGGGCTTCAGAAATGAAACACTGATTCTGTCTCACAGCAAATATAACTAGGTTGCTAGTTTTGGGTGTTCACCAACTGTTTTGTGTGCTAGGTACAGTTATAAACCTGTCCTGTGTTGTTCATGTGGCTGGGACAGGATCTGGGATGGGTTAGAGTTAGAACCCTGGCAGCTCAGTGTGCCCTATCTTCCAGTGTAGCAGCCATGGGGCTGTAAAGATGTCCCAAAGTGCTACAGCTGTGCAAGAGCAGCAGCGATTGTTTCCCATGGGGAGTCCCGGGGAAGGAGACCCCAGTTTGAGTTAGCAGAACTACACTTGTGAAAGCTGGTGTTGCAGGAAAAGGGGGCGCACTTTGATAGCACTTCCACAGAAATATGCTGACATGGGCCTGATTCTGATAGAGTGCGAAATCTCTGAATGAAACTGGATCACAAGGTTAAAGCATGTACAGCAGAGTTAAGAAACCCAAGTGAAAATATCCTGTTGTGATACCTAGTAGTACAAATGGTCACTGTAAAAATGGCATCAGTTTTAGTACCTAAAATATTCTCTGGGCTATATCCTGCTAAAAAGTGACTCTTTAAACCTTCTAGTTGTTTTGGGGCATATCTTAAAGAATCAATGGTGCGGTATTGTTTCAGCTTGTGATAAGGGCTTTTCTTTATTGCCTTGCATGGGATATGTTTTATTCATGTTTTCCATGCAGTTGTTTTTTTGTTTCCTGGAAATGGCTGCTGTGCATGGTGACCTGGAGAGCCACTGCATCTCCACACCTGTGAGGCTGAAGTAACTGGGTAGTTTCCCTTAATGAGCAGCTGAGTCCCACAGTGGAAGTTTCCACTGCAAGGACCCAGCAAGCTCCTCTGGCACCTTATTTTGTCCATCAGACAGTGGCTCCTGTGGGACTTGTGAGCGGAAGAGCAAGAGAAGAAGCTGTGCCACCCCTCGCTGCAGGGCACTTACTTTGGGTTTTGCCTTGTGACAGTCAGGTGGCAAAATGCAGATTTCCATTTCAGACTGATGTTTTCCCACAGTGTCTGTGCTGTAAAGGGTTTTGTGCTGTAGACACATCCATGCTACACAGCGAGGACAAGCTGGGTAAAACAGGCTGTGCTGAATTCTGGGCTTTTGTACCTAACCTATCACAGGCTTTTGGTTCAGCTCAATTAAGCTTTGCTTTCATATCTCTTAACTGTCCTATGTCATGATTACTTTCTGTGCATGGCTAATGAGGGGCTTTAATTTCTTTGATATGTACAAGCTGCATTCTCCATGTGTGCTGGTTTTGGCTGGGGTAGAGTTATTTTTCTCCACAGTAGCAGGTATGGGGCTCTGTTTTGGATTTGTGCTGAACACACTGTTGATAACACAAAGGATGTTTTAGTTACTGCTGAGTGGGCCTTGTACAGCATCAAGGCCTTTTCTGCTTCTTGTACTGCCCTGCCAGTGGGGATGCTGGGGGTACACAAGGATTGGGGAGGGGACACAGCTGGGAAAACTGGCCCAGCTGGCCCATATCCCAGACCATATGACATCATGCTTAGCACATAAACCTGGGGGAAGATGAAGGAAGCAGAGGGAATGTTTTCTCCTGGCCACCCCTTCTCTTGAACTTTGTGTTCCTACCACACTGAACAACCAATTTGCTGCCATGAAACCTGAGTGCCAGCCATAAAACATTTTATAGAACATTCCCAGACGCTTGCTGCTTTGTCACATGGATCATTCTTGATGTGCTCTGAGGCTGGTCTCCTTTGCTGCTCCTAATCTGTGCTGAACCATTTTAAGCTCCTAAGGACACCCAGTGATTCAGAGTGGTGTCATAGTTTATTTTCAGTATTAACACAGAGAAAGCATCATTTCACTGAACACAAGAGCCTCCAGTCTAGTGCATTAGGGAATGTTAGTAAAAGCCTAGAGGCCATTAAGCTGAAACTACAAAATCCTTTCTTAAACACAGTAATGAAGAATTTTTCTTGAAAACCTGATTTCTTCTCTCTCAGAGGTCTTGTTGGTGGTTTGCACCAAAAAAACTCCAAACAACCTAACTCACCTGCATTAGTTTCCAAGTACCAGAGAGGAAAGCCAAACATGAGGTGTCCTAAATGAGCTTAGTGTGTGGCCTGAGAGGTGGTCAGGGACCCAGGATGCTTCTCACAGAGTATTCCCTGTTGTTCTGTGTGGATACCTAATCATCCAGTCTCCTGAAGTTGAGAAACACATAACATGTTAGCCAGAGACTTAGTTTTGTTAGATGAAAAATGCCCTGCAGGGATTTCCCTACCATTGGAGGGCAAACTGTTGAATTATGTCTGTGGTGGTACGTTCTGGGTTTAAAATGCCTTAGAGGAAGGCTTGAGAGAAGGTTCAGCCTAAGTGGGTTTGTTCCAATACCTGGAGGTGGAACATAGTCTTTGCTCTTCCACTGATTTCCCTTTAGGAAAGAGTAAGTAGCAGTGTATTTCTAAGGTCTGCTTAGACAGGAGAAATTATAAAACACAGCCAAGATTATGTAAAACTTTAGGATTCCTTGGGGGGTTGAGTTTTTCAGGCTCACTAGATTTGGAGAGGATTCTCAGGAGCAGTAGCCTGAAGCTGTGATGGGAGGGCCACACAAAGCCTTTGCATGTCCAGGCAAATGAGTCCCATAGTATTTCTCAAGGGGAAAACGCAGCCTGATCCAAACCCCCCTTAATGTCAGTGGTTCAGATAAGGGAGGACATGGACCATTGCCCTGTGCCTTTAATTTGCAAGCAAGCTAATAGGAGCCCACCCAAATTAGGGCTTCTGAGAACCAGAGAGGACAGCCAAATGTGAGTTGTCCCAAACCATCTTAGCATGGCCTGCAGGGCGGTCAGGGAGCAAGGATGCTTCTCATACAGCATTACCCATTGCACTGTGTGGGTAATTAATCATCCAGTCTCCTGGGTGAGAAACACCCAGAGCAGAGAGCGGTTCACACCTTATGCCCAGGAGAGTGTTGGTTATCCTGCTTGCCTGTGGAGGGAGCCAACATGCCTGGGATGTTGTGCGCTTACATCACCTTTACTCAGCATTCATTGGCTGGAGAAATGACATTCGGAGCACTGTCCTTCATACCCTGACAGCCAAATGATCCCAAGGGTTAGCCCTTCCTCTGACAGTGATTCAGGCCATGCCAACGGGATAACCTCTTGTTTGGAGATTGAAATGAGCCACAGATTGCTCACATGAATGGAAAATGTTGATGGTAAACAGAGCCTGTGTAACTAACATGTGACAGTACAAAAGGGCAAAAAAGATAGTTTATACATGTCAAGACAGGGCTAATGGGACAAAAAAAGTTATTTTTTCTAGTCTGTGTTTCTGGGTAGGGTTTTCTGGGGTTGTCCTTGTCTCCTGTCTGCAATAAACACTTTATTGAGAAAGCAGAGCCACTGGTACTCTGTGATTCCCAAGACTCTGCTTTAATGCAAGTAAGTTTTGCTAAGGACTACTGGTCTTTCCATATGATTAAATATCCTTCCTCCCTTTCCATTTTAGGTGATAGAATTTGTCAGGAGCACTGACAGTGTCAGAACTGGGGAGTCCTGCCTTGCAAGGAGATCTTTGAGGCAGCAATACAGAAAATCTACAAAACTTAGCCTGAAGCGAGTGCTTGTTTCCAGCTGAAACCTTCCCAGCAGCTGTTGTCAAAAGCTAGGTGGAAGATATAGAACAGGCTCTGATCCCTGGCTGTGAGCTGAGTTGTCTTGGGATTGTGGCACGGCATTAATACAAATATTGCCACACAGTAACAACAGGAGATTATCTTCTCTATCTACTGTAATACAGACTTTCCTGGAGTCATGGAGTAGCAAGTAATAAACAGTGCTGAGGGCTGTCGTAAAAAAAATGGTGATTGCATATCTTGGGATGAAGGTTTTGTTTCCTTTGCAGAAACTATCTCAAAGCTTGTAGCTGGAGAAACTGTTGTGTTACTTCTTCAAAATGTGCTACAGTTAGTATTGCTTATGCCTGGGGATAGTAGGATGCAGTTGTTCTGTCTATGATGGAGTGGGAGCCACAAGAAAAAGGACAAGAACGTGCAGAGACTATTCCCTCTTCTCTTGCATCTTCCATCACGTGTACAGGCTTAATTATGTAGCTATAGGGAAATGCATGGAATTGGCATTCCAGTTAAGGATGAACAGAACGATTCAGCTTCCAACATCTATGTTATATAAATGGGATGGCTGCAGCAGGGAAATGCACTCAGAGGAGAGTAGGAAATGAGCCAGATATTAGGGATTTATTTGAAATTCTGTGAGCTTGAGGGTAGAATTTGTGTTGGCAGGGTGCATCCTTGAGACACACATTGGCAGCTTTGTCTGGATATCTGACCCAGGACAAATGCCCTGTGGCATTGGGCTTATCAGTGGGATGTTATTACTGTATCCCGTGGCCATCGGGAGGAGAGAAGATCCAGCAGGCAGGAATTGTGCAGCAAGATTGATTTATTTAATTATTTTTACAAACTCTTTTATAGACTTTTTTCTTCATCGTCTAATTGGACAAAGGATCAGCCGCTCCTTCGGGGTGATTGGCTAAAATCCTAAAGCATCCATTGTCAAAATATTTTTCTACTGTACCGTAAACGTAGTTCTACAAGGTCGCAGGTGTTCACAGTTTACAGAACTTCTGCTATTATCTTCGTGAGAGAGAAAAGTGTCTCACGGGCTTAGAAAGAAGCAAGAAAAATTCTTGCTAGCAGCAATATTGTATCCACAGGATGTCAACTGAAATTGGTGCTGTTAATACCTCACTGGTTCTGAGCACAGGGGTCCTGCAGACACAGGTTGGAATGGAGGAATCCAAACAAGGTAAAGGCTGTTTCTCGATAAGTTGGTCCTACTGAAGGGTCCTGCTGGTCTCTACTGTTCTTCTGTTTACCCAAATGCCATTTATTACCATGTTTTCCCAATGTGCCTGTGTGAAAGTGGAGTAGGGACTGTTTCTGCCCCTTAAAACTGCTACAAATCTGTTAGACTGTACAGATCATGGATCTAAATATGCATTTAGGTAAAATATATAACACAGCTGCTAGGCAGTTTATTTTCACCAGTGGAAAGACTATATTTCAAGAGAGTGGTGAAATGTCAAGTGAATTATGGGGTTTGTCGTCTTACTTGTAAAAATAAATTGTATATTCTATAATCTGAACCAGACTAGGTTTTAATTATGCACTGTTTTGCTTTGATTTACTAGGCAAGTTATCTAGAGGCCAAAACACTAGCAGATATATTGTAGTAAGTCTGGAATGACTTAAAGGGCAAACATTAGACTGAGTAATTCATTTTCAACAAGTTACCATAGGTTTCTTTGCTAGGCTTTCTTTCATCTTTTGCCTCCAAGCTTAACTCTTTCGTGGATTAGTGTAATTTCATTTCTGCTTTATATTTTGATTGTTAATTATCAACCCTGTTGGTTCTGCACATAGTTTATGCCTATAGGGTTCTGGAGAAATAGATATAATTTGAACTTGTCTATGCAGGACTTTTAGCTAATTGACTGCTTTTTCTTGTGGAGTGCTGAGTCTGGAAAGATAAGCCAGGTGGTTCAGTGAAATGTGTGTGGTGTGTGATGGGAGATGCTCACTGAAGTCTCACGTTACTGGTAGCAACACTGATGTCTAATCTTCATAGACATGTGATACTCCAGAGATTTGACCCTCTGCTTTTTGTATCATGCTTGAATTTTGTGTTCAAATCAAATGCCAAAAGTTTCTGCAGACCAGGATGGGTTTTGAGTCGGACAAGCTTTTCTTATCAGTGGACTGAGTGCTTGTGGTCAGTGACGAGCAATTGCCTTTGACACTCTCCTGCATGCTGGTCATGGATTCTGACAGCACATTGAGAGATGCTATCAGCAGAATTTCAATGTTACACTAACTGTCAGCCTTTAAAATGGCAATAGAAATGGTTAGTTTGGATTTGTGAAGATAAGAGCTGAGAAAAGCTGCATGTAAAAATCACCTGTTAGCATCTCCAATCTGGACATCAAAGCTAGTAGATCTGATGAAATCTGTTAAATACAAGGGCTGAAAAACTGATATTAGACCAGAATCTGTGTAAAGAACCCAGGAACTTTACCTAGTGAGACGTAAAACAGAAACATGGGGATGGCTTGGGCTGCCATTGTCTTGGAAGGTTTTTTGACTGCAGATGTTTCAAATAAAAGCTGTTATGTGAAAACAAGGAGATGCTAACTTTGACTAGAAAGCATTCTAGAGAAAATGCTACATCAATAACTGGGTAGCAGTGGTTCAAAGGGGACAATGCAGACAGACTAACTGTCCAAAGTTAGTGAGCTCTGATACTGTGCTGGAAGAATGACTGCTGTTTTCACATCGAATGATGCTCTAGCCTGACCTTGCTTCCTTCTGAGATCTTAAGTATTTTTAGCCTGTTTGATGCCTCAGATAACTCAGCTGTAAAACAAACATTTGGGCATGCAATTTGTGCACTGGAAAGCAGTTTCTTGACATGTGATCAGGTGCTGCAAAGCAAGCTGGTATTTGTCAGTGAGCAGTGGAACGGGGTTTGTTCACTTGGATTTGTAATATTTGTAATCTAAGTTAGATTTTTGAGTTGCTTTTTGACTTTTCTTAGATCAGTACAAAGCTTATAAAAAGGCATTGGGTCTATCTGAAGAATTATGTAAGTAGAAAGCCAATTACTCAGGAACAATAGTCTGTACCCTAAGTGCTCCCAAAGTGTTCAGTGCTCATTACTAGTTGTTTGCAGTAGTGGAACAGAACAGCATCTGCCTCACACCAAATCCATGACTGTGGTTTCTAATTTAAGTCAGGGAAGAAAATTTGGCCCTACTCCTCAAACAGCCTTCTTCTATTTCACAGTAAAATGTCCTCATTTTAAAGAAACTCCATAATCAGCAAAACTGGGTGGAACTCTTTATTCACCCGCTTAGCCTAACATTAAGTGCTGAATGTATGTACTGACCCTGCTACAAACATTACCAGAGCCTACTCTCACCAGCCCAAAGCAAAGACCATGCTTTTTTCATTTATTCCTGTAGTTAGCATGCACTGGATAGGTTGTAGAGAGCTAGATGAATTACTGAAATTCTTTGCAGAGCTAGAGCTGAACTTGATTATTTTTTAGCAGTAAGTTTTTAATTACCTTGTCACTTACCCCAAATTTGCCCACAGGCTTCAGTGAGTCTGTGCATTGCAGTAGAGCTACTGAATGTAGCACAACATGGTTGGCGTGCTTTATCTTGTAGGTCCGTCAGAGGGGTTTTTATTCTTTGTATTAATATCAGGTTATTGTACATGGAATCTCAGAAGCATGCATCTTTATATTTTTCTCTTGTTAGAAAGAAAATTGTTGGCGAGAACTCTACCAGTTGAGAAACACCTTTTACCATCACGAAGCAATGCTGTGTTCACTGCCCCTTAATGTCATGGGAGCTTCCTAGATTTTTTTTTTGGTTTTTTTTTGCTGTTGTGGTTGATGTTTGCTCTTAGAACCACATGATTAACTGCTGTTTAGGCAAATTACAGACAGATACAGAAGGAATGGTTGCACTTCTCAGAAAAGGAGGAAATAGCAACAGGGTAGCTAGTTAAAATGATGATGTCAAGTAAAAGGGAGGGCCTGTGAAAGGTACTGAAAGCTGAAGTATAGAGACAACTATTTATGGAAAATAGGAGGAGAGAAATACAGACTTGTGCTGCATTTGCCTTCTGCCTGGTGACTAAAAAATTAGCTGCAGTTGTCTGTGTAATACTACCCTGGCTGTGGCCTGACAATCACCATTTGTTCCCTGGCAATCTATTTCTCTCACGGAATTTCTTCTCCTGGAGTCAATCTGAGAGAATATTTATATTAGACTGCATCACACATTTATTTCCTTGCTGTAGACAAGTATCTAAGGCAAACCTGTGGCCAGTGTCCGAGCACAACAGTTAAACAAGAAGTAGTAGGTGGTCACTCTGTGGAGAGAGCCTCTTGGAAAGAAGCAGTGGATTTTTAACTTGTAGACACTTCAGCAGTGCATAGGAAGCTGCAATTTGCATTTCCTTTATTACTTCACAGGACTGTACCCACTCCATTTTCCAGGGCATAATGGTACACAATAAAAAAACAGCATGAGATTTTCATACCAAACAGCATTACTTGACTGAGATCTTGCACTTGCTTAGCTATAAAGGTCAGTGAAGTTTCTCTGGGTCACAGCAGAATCAGATGCTCCACAGTACCCAGCCTGGGTTTGCTCTTTGCCTGAGACTAAATACGAGAGAGTAAACCAGGCAGTGAGCACAAAGGGTAATTCTGTGCTTCTGGAGAAGCTCTGTGTATTGATGGAATTTGGCAGGTCAGATTGCACGATTGCATCTGGTTCTTTTAGGTTTGAAATCGAGGAATCCATAAGTTGGAGGAAATGAAAGAATTTTGCCTGCTCATCAAGACCTAAGTTTCAAATTTGCATATTCAAATGTATCCATTGAAATTCTCCATTTTGTGGTCATGGTTTCAGAGACCGAAATATTTAACATCTGTTAACATGAATGCAACTTAAGCATTTGCACAGCTGGGGATCATGCCATGTATGAGACTTGGGTGTAACCTTGAAGAGAAGAAAGCAGATAATTTCCACTTAGCTGCATGAAAAAGAAGTCCTGCTTCAAGACTTGTGTAGTGCCTTTCTAAATAAGTGTTGCTAGGTTGTTGGATGTGTGGCTGCTCCTAGTACCCTTTTATAAGTGACTTATATGCTACCAAATACACCTATTAACCTTCATTTGATGGAATAACCAAATAAAGCTTAGAAAGCTGTATTACAAAGACTGATATGTATGTAGGCTGGTTCATTCATGTTCTGGTTTACTTGACTGCTCTTGAAAAACAGAAATGTGGCGTTACTTGTGGCTTATCTGAATAGGATTATCAGGGTTTTCTAGCAATTACTTCCAGCTGTTTCAAAGAAGTGTGAGAAATGGAAAGCTGTGGAGAAGGGTTGGATGTAGATATGCAAACTCTTCACACCCTGTGTAATAAATACTGAGTGTGAATGTAAACAGTGCTGCTTTGAGGGTATGTAACAAGGATTTTGGGGATGGCGCTGTGTGGCAAATATCCTGAGTGCAGGCATGGAAAAGACTAATTATATCTGTAAAAGTAGTAGTAGCAGTATCAAAAAGAAAAAAAGTTGTAACATTTCCTATTCGTGAGATTTCCTGACTATTTGGTAATGTATGATAAAACGACACAAAGAATCCAATTTCTCATTTGCAGCTACAATTCCTGAGGGTAGAAAAGTGATTTTTTTTCTTTTTTTTTTTTTTGCAAGTAATACTTTCATATCTAAAGGAATAGGTTGAGCTGGGTGCTTCAGTGAGGCCCTGTTTCGATCCCTGATAGATAGGAAACAAACCACAGGAACTGCCAGAAATGAAATTAAGTGAAGTGAAAATGAGCACCACTTAAACAATCAGGCACTGCATCTTAAGAAACTGAAGAGGGGAGTCCAAGGACTGTGCACTCTCCTGTGTCATGGTTTTTGTTATACAGGAGTTAGAGGTGTGAAGTCCCAACTTGACTGCTGCTGGGGCCCCTGGAGGCAGGGAGCAGAGTTATTCTAGCTGAGCATCTGCTACACAGCTGAAGCAGTGAAGAGAAAGTGCTGTTCATGCATTTGCTGCGATTGATTATTATCAATTTAGCAGGCATCCAGTGCCTCAATAACTCAGTGACATGAAACAGGTAAACTAATGATACCTTATTTACAGGCACATCCTGCTGTGATGCCTTTGCCAGTGGCCAAATGTAGATCATCCCATGTCTTTTAGCCCCTTCAAAAACTGGGCAAGTAATTTTCTCAGTCTCCTGATTATCCCAGGAAACTTTCCAGAGCTGTACAAGTTGCAGTAGAAGCTGCTTCCAATCACACTAGAAAGAAGGCAAGTGCAAGGACATGAAGCCCAAGATCAGCTGATGTTCAACAGGCAGGTGTCAGACTCATCCTGCCCTCCATGTGCTTTATCTTGTAGCTAACTGTATGTGAATATTCCTGTCAATATTCTAAATCTTAAGGATATAATTTTTTTTAATTGGTAAACAGGACAACATTCATCAAGGTTTTTGCAAGAGAGGACAACAGTTTGGTCTTAAATCAGAAACTTAGCCCCGTTAGTTGGGGATTTTAGCTCTCGGAAATGGTTCTAGAAGAGAACCAAAATGGTTGTAGCACAAATTGCAAATCTCCTTTGAAAGGAAATAAATGTTCTATAAAAATGTTGTTCATAATAGATTATAAAAACCAAAACAACAAACCCAAGAAAGTTCAGAGTAAGTACATATTATTGACATACTAATAGCTAAGTTTGTACCTCCTGTATGCTCCTGTGCTAAATTACAAATGCTTTCACAAGCAACTTAGCAGTAGAGGCTTAAAATACCTCCTCTGCAGTCAGTTGAGTTCATAAAATGTGGTAAGCAGAGAAAGTCCTTAGTTCTTAGTTAAATTAAATGAAAAACATTTGATGTCTAACAGGGTCATGGCTAGAGCCTGTGCTTCAAATGAATTTTTTTTTATAAACTTTTTTGTTCTGCTTGACTGAGATGCCTGAAGCACAATTATGGTTTCCCACATTAAAATAAAAGCTCTGAACAGCCTTTCTAGTGGTGATTTTCTGTGGGATGCTATAGTACAACAAAAAGATCAGTCTGTAATATCTGCAGTTCTGATGCAACCTCAGCTGTTAGCTATGGAGTATAAATGTAAGTTGCCAAGGCTTTAATGTCCATACTACTGATTCTAGGAAATGCTGATCAATATTTTTCCCTTCCCCTTTCCTTCCCCAACAAGGCACCCAAATAAATATTTCTGCCTCCCTTTCCTTTCCTCAAACACAAGGCAATTTCTGAGGTTTAAATGTCTGTAAGGGTGGGTATGAATACATGGATTTTCCATCACAATGATATATCTGCTTCCACTGGAGTGGTCAGGTGATCTAATAAGTTTTTGTCTCTGCAAGGGGGAGAGTGAGAAAGCAACTACATTATTGCCTCATTTTAAAAAGCAGTTGAGCAACAGCAAATAACCCAGTGTTTTCATACTGTTTCAGAGAATGGTTTGGGTTGGAAGGGGCCTTAGATATTTAGTGGTGGATGAAATGAATGCTAAAGCTGTTCATATAATGAGCAGTCCTCAAGGATGTGCACGATTTCTCCTGCAGAATCCATGGATCCTGTGCTAATACCTCAGCTGAACTGCAGTCAGAAGGGCTTGCAAAAGGAGAAAGTGTTATTCATGAGAAGGGCTCATGGCCTGCTCACTGCTGGGGACAGGTGAGTCAGATGATTTTGGCAATTCAAGGTATTTGCAAAGAGAACAGATGAAAAAAAGAATATATTTTAGAAGGGAACAGTCACAGAGTTCATGTTCCTGCTAGGACAAGTTTGTATTGTTCTGTTAATATAAATCATTCCTTAAGAGGTCTTGGGAATGCAGGCAGGCAAAAGTGCTGACACCTTAGGATATTTGCCCAGGGGTTTTTCCTCAGAGGCTCTATCTTGAGACTGATCCTGATAAAGGAAAATCTTTCAAAGTAGAAAATGACCTTGCAGTTAAACCAGCTTTGACTTTTGTTATTCACTCAGTTCTGTGTTGCAATGTTTAGTATGTTAGAAAGTTCTTTTGGAAAGATCAACGGTAATACTTATATAAGCTTTCTTTTGTCCTGTTCGGCTATTCCTTCTGCATGGAGGAACTTGTCATTTTCTCACTAAGTGTTGTCAGGAATACACTTCAAGGGCTTTATTGTTCATAAAGGAGTTTAATCAGTTTGGAACAAGATATCTATGAGGCATGATTATTTCCAGCAGGAAGAGTAGCAAAAGAAGTGTGTCTTATGTGTATGTTCCCAGCAATGCTCTGTGTGTGTCAGTTTTGCTGTTGGCATAACTGTGTATGGGACAGGGCTCCAGAGATGTAAGCTAATTTGACACACTGTCATAGCTTAGGAGAGATTGCTTTGCATGAAAATAGTGTCTTAAACCTAAGGTTTTTCTTTCAGCATGATCAGGAAAGGAAGTTTCTCAGGTGGTTGATATATGTATAAAGCATTTCTCTGAGACTGTGTGGCCTGGTGGCAGTGCCAGCTCTGCTACGGTCCAACCACATCACCCAAAAAAAGTTGTGGGCCGAGCCTGTCTCAGTTCTGCTACATGTAGAACAGGGAGAGTCACTGACTGCCTTCTCCTAATCATTTCTGCCCTGGTCCACCCCACGCTGGGTGAAGGAGGAGAAGGAGAGGGCCTCCAACCCCTCTGGGAATGCTTGAGGAGTGAGCAGCTATGAGCTGCCAGCTGCCAGCTTGGGTGAAACCACAACACTTCCACATCTGTGGGGGAGAACACTGCATAAATGGTAGCAAGAAAAAGAGTTTTTTCTTCAGTTCCACAACTGCTGTTGTCCCAGTCCTCGCTTGGAAGTGCCATCTGTGGAAATATGCAGATCTGCACTCAGGTTAAGGTTCTGGCCTGTGCAAAGCAAAGATTACCACTAATCCAGTTTTGTCTTGGGGAGAAATTTTCTCTGGGGAACAGGAGAATACACCCTTTTCTGTGCAGCAGCCGACATTCACTTGTGGAGACAATGGACAGTAAAGGCTTTGCTGTGGTGCTAAAGCAAATTTGAAGTTTCAAATTATTTCCTTTCAGAGTTGGTATCTATAATTCATCTGAGAGCAACAGTTCTGAAATCAGAGATCTACTCAGGGAGTGCCTGGCTTTGACTCAAGAAATAATGAAAGAGAGGAAGAATAAAAAGAATGGTTTCTACAATATATGGAGCAATGGCACTTTGAGATGCTTCAGTAGGCTTCTGTGCCTTGAGTGCAGCCTTTTATGTTACCTCTGGCTGCACTCACTTATCTGCAGCCTCTCCCTCTTTGTCCTGGTTTGCTATTCTCCTCTTTGAAAGAACTTACTTTTTTTTTTTTTTTTTTTTTTTTTTTTTTTTTTTTTTTTTTCCTCCTGAATGAATCGTCTGGAATCCACTTCAAGGGCTTATTCATCTTGATGGCATTTACTTGCTTTGGAACAAGCCTCCAACGAGGCACGGTCTTAAGGTGCTTCCTACAATTTATGGTCTATAGATCATATTCTTTAATCTGCTTCCTCTGTAAACTTGATGTGGACAGGTTTTCCCCCATCTCAGCTTGCTCCTACACCTCCAGTGAAGTGTGAGGGTGCAGTGAACCCCATCTTTGTCGAAGCTGACTGGAGAGTAAGGCTTGTTTTAAGAGGAGTCGTGCCAAGTTCCCCAAGATGTGTGAGTTTTGGAAACTATGCAAAAATGCCTCTTGCCCCTTAGTACTCTGCCAGCAATAAGCTCAAATAATTTTAAGCTTTTTTTTTTTCTGCTAAAGAGTATAGATGGACAAGTTCCTTCTCATCTGTTGCCTCTTACTGAACTTTCTAGAGATTTGTCTAACTTCACAATTAAGAGCAAGTTATCAAAGATTTAAAGAAATGTGGCATGCAGTGGCAGATCCTAACCTTGGAGTCGTGTAATTCCTTATTAGAAGGAAAACAGGTTTTGTAGTAAATATTCAGAGGCCAATACATCCCAAATGGAAACCTCAGAGCTGCAGTTCAAAATCGTGCTCTGGCTGGGCTGTGGCAGGACCTCTGTGCCATGGGGTGGGCAGACAGGGCTGAAGGCAATGGAGCAGTTGAAAATTTCACAGCACAGAGCTGGACAAGGACACTGTGGCCCCTTGGGAAGAGTTCTGTGGCTGTTTTGCTTACAATCAGCATGTATTTTATATGTTCAATGTTGGTACTGAACTTCTTTTGGAAGACATAATCAAATAATGTGTGTATGATAAAGGTAGTTAAGCAAGAGATAATAACAATATTATTCTGTGTCGGTATTTCCATGGCATTGTTATTTCTGGTGTTGATGAGCAATTTGCGAAGTCTGCTAAGCTGTGTCCTAATTTCAATTTTACAATAGAATAAGCAGTTACTTAAAACTTAAATGTTTTAATTAATCAGAATTTCCTTACACTGATACAGAAGATGCTCCTGTATAGCAGTGAAGCACAGATAACTGTAGGCATGCTGGCTAACCTTGCAACAATTCCATCAGATGAAGGTGCTACTTAAGCATTTATTCTTTGGAAGTAACAAAGTTTGTATCTTCGAGGTGAAAATAAGCAGTTCTTTGGTTGTGATTTGCAGTGAATGACTCATTTGTGACGAGTGAAGAAGGCATGTGCAAATGTGCACTCTGCTGTGTTGCATTGCTCAGATCTTTTCCAGCATGTGATGTGCCCAAGTGGCACACGCTGGATGGAAAAATCTGGTGCTGTAAGAGATGAGCTCATCCTTTTCTTGCTGGGGCTCACATCTTGTTGCTGAAATAGAATATTCAGTGTTTTTCTCATCTACAACTTTTCTTTCCTTCCATCGCTTTACAAATGGAAGACTAGCAGTTACCCAAAAAATGTCTTTTCAATATCTCTGCTTCCTAGATACTTGCGTTTTTATTGTTTACTTTTTCACTGGTACTGAGCCTGTTCAGTTGGAATTCAATAATTTCTATACCATTCTTAAAATTCAATTTCTCTGGTTAACCAGAATTGAGCTCTGAGGAGAAACTTTAATGTTAGTCTACAGCTCCCTGAAAAGGAGGCTGTAGCAAGGAGGGAGTCAGTCATTTCTCCCAGGTAACAAGTGACAGGATGAGAGGAAATGGCCTCAAGCTGCACCACAGGGGGTTTAGACTGGATATTAGGAAAAATGTCTTTGCTGAAAGGGTAGTCAGGAATTGGAACAGGCCGCCCAGGGAAGCGGTGGAGCTTTAGACGTTTACATTAATGTCATAACTAGAAAGATGCAAGTCATTAACTGCACTTCTTACAGTAAACAGACAGTTGACTTCATAGTTAAATTAGAGACGATTTCATTGATGAAAAATGCAGCTATTGCCCAGTTCACATGGCAAGGCAAGTGTTTAATACCCCTTTGTTTTTCACACAGCGGAAGGTCAAGTTACAATGTCAGATGGCTGGTGAGAGACTGTGAGTCCCGTTGAGCTCTGAGAGGGTCCCTGTGTGCCCTTCATGAACAGCAGAGAGAGATCAGGTGTAATCCTACAACTACACATTTCTTGCAGTAGGCAAGTGGGTGAGGGGAGAGCTGTCTTGTTTTGCTGATAATCAGTTTTTACAAATGCATGAAGTATGAGAAAATAATGGATTTTGTGGTGTGTGGTGGGTATTTGGCTACACTTAAATCTCCTTAGTGCCTGTGCAATGGTCATATCAGCAGGAGGAAATCCCAAAAGCAGAACTCTGACATCTAGAAATAAATATATTTTTGAGTGCATGAGAAGCTGGAGTACCCCTAGCTGCAGTAAACCTTCCGCAAGTGCTGGAAATAAAGGGATCTGGTTAGGATCTTCTGCTCTAACATTTGGACTGGTAAGAAAACATTATAATCAAGTGAACATTTTTAGATTAAGAGTTTGAAGTACTTTTAGAATTGCAACAAATGTTTTAAATTGACATCTTCACATATTAACTGCAATATTTGACTGGTTTGGACTGTGAGAACTGCTGAAATGCAACAGCGTCATAAAGTTCAAGTGTGGAATTTTGTGAGGACAGAAACCTTTCTCTTCATAGCTAGAAAACAGGTAAGAAAACCCTGCTCCAAACACTTTAAAGGCAAAAATGAATTTGGAGCATACCTACAGCTAAAAATGCAGTTTTACTCAGTACAGCATTTTATGTATTTATTAAAATTTATTGAATGACAATTTTACTTTCCTTGATGTTTTGAAAATTATCTTAACATTGTAATATTACCAGACTTGTTTGCTTGAAGAAATTAATTTTAATTGGAAAAGACCCAGCTGTATGCTGTGGACCTTCTCCCTGGTGGAGATTTTGTGGATTGTTGTGTGTAGCTGCAGAGTGACACATCAGTTATTAACCTCTGAGAAATGGAGGTTATGATAATGGAAAGGCTGGCACCTTGTCTTTAGGGCCACAAGGAGTGCCACTGTAATAACAAGGTGTCGCTTCACTCTGTGAATATTGTGGAAAGAGACCTTCAGCTGCTCCTCTCCTTTTGAAAAACAGATTAAATTTTTCATGGGGGAAACTTTGGGATGGACAGCCCTTGAAGTGAAATCCTGGGTTTATTCATAGAAGAGCTGTAATGTGGACAGCAGAGGTGTGGGTTTCTTAAGACTGATGAGTAAATGCTGTGATTTTTTTTTTAAGGCAAGTTCCAGAGTATCACAGAATTGCTTAGGCTGGGAAGGACTTTGTGGATCATTGACTCCACGTCCTCCAAGACTATCCCCAGGCATTTTTGTGTTTTCTAACACATCGATAACCGTTGTCTTTGCAGCCAGGTGGATCTCCATGCCCTGCCTTGTCTGAGATTGCCATCTGAAGGTCAAATCCTCAGACATGGGTGTGCTGTCCCCAGACAGTGCCTGAGTTTGGCTGACAAAGGCAACTCTGTTCAGAACCTGAGAGTCTGAACATGATGTGGAATTTCAGAGCCCATGTCATGCCATTGTTATAAAATAAATATCTTGGTTTCAAACAAAAGTTTTTCCATTTTCAATTAAAATGCAATGCAACTTCTCACCAGAAATTGTGCTTATGATCTGGTGCTGCGAGATGTAAAGTGAAAAACAAAGAAATAAATTGATGTCAAAATAAAATAAGGTTATATAACATAAGGGAGGACTGCAAAACCAGACAGGAGCGTGGTACACTAAAATGCAGCATAAACAAGTTTAGTTTCAATTTTTGCTGGTAATGGAACTTTCTTTCTTTGGGAATAATGAGTCTCCTTAAGGTATAGTTACCATGAAAATTCCATGATTGCTTTTAATAGCACAAATTCATATGGATGTATAAAACAGTCTATTGCTAGTACCAAGAAAACCTTTCCATTTAGACTAACTTTATTAAGTTTTTGTCATCATAGAGGAGCAATAAATGCCTTCTGAGCCTGAACAAAAGACTTTTGTCTTTTGCTCTGAACAAGGTTGGAGTGAGCATGTGCTGGCAATCCCTTTGAATTTCTCCTCTAAAAAGAAGGGAGGGTGGAGTAGCTGTATTTATAAAAGTTCACTAGAAACAGAGTGTGTGTGTTAGTGCCACAAAACTGTCTTGTGATAGTTCTAGCTGAGATGTCTCTCCATGTTGTACATTACTAGACTTTCATGGAATGTTTCTATGATAAATACAGCTTTTCAGTGCATCTTGTTTTCCCACCATTTTTTTCCTGCTGGATCAAAAGTAGATCAAAGTCTGGGGAGAAATAACATGGAAATTTAAGGCAGTAGAACGAGGATCAGAAAAAAAGAGGGCTGGGAACTGCCCTGGGGATGATGTCTGGACAGCAAGCTGTAGCAAATGTTTTGGGGTTGGAAATGAATGCGAAGAACGGGGACCACGGTATTTTTGTCTTCCAGCTACTCCAGGCAGCAGAAGAGCAGGCACTTAGGGTGTACAGTACAGCAACCCTGAGCAGCAAACTGGCTCCAGGCAGAAGCAGGACTGGAGATGGGAAAACTGCCTCTCCATGGGCTCCCCTTGCTGCTTGGATAGATCAGGACTGGGAGATTACAGAACGGCTTTCGGAGGGAAAGCAACCTCTCCAGCAAAGAGGAGAAGGGAGCCCTTCAACTTCACACCCCAAGAGACACACAGCCCGGGAGAGCTTGTTGGAGGAACCTGAGGCAGCCAGCCCCACGGAACAGCAAGGGAAGCCAGATCCCTTGAGGCTGTGTGTATGTGACAGTCGATATTTCTCGTAGCAGAGACAGAGCAGAGTGCTTGCCCTCGGGGCAAAATGAGAGACTGCTTCAGATGCTCTGTAGCTCACCCTGTGCAATGAATGGGACTCAGAAAACTGAGCTGTCTGCTAGACCAGAATACCAGAGCCTGGATATCAAGCTGATGAAGTCAACTCTACCACTAAAGCTTCAGCAAATTAGCAGATTAAAATGATTTTATGCACCTAAAGGTAGAATGTAATTCTCCTAATGAAAGTGGACAACAGGAGGAAAAAATAGGCTTGCAAGATTATCAGCAATGTGGTAATTGCTTCAGTTGTCTGCTTTGGGGTGCAGGACACTGACAAGTGAATTGCAGACCTTCTCTGAATTGTTCAGATTCTGATATAGTCTGAAAGAACTTGTCACTTTAATAGGGTGTGTTTGCAATTGTTATCAGCATAAATGGCACAGATTAGGTTAAAAAAAATTAAAATCCACTATTTTAATGAGTCTGGCTCAAGGAAGGTGGCTTTCTATCAGTTTTTAAGTAATATCTTAACATTTTTAACAGAGATGTTAAGGGTAAATTGTATTTCAGTCAAATACATGCTATTATTTTCACCTTACTCTCTGGCATGCTGTTTTGGTGTTAGGCTAAGGGCCCAAACTATGACTTAATCTGGATTTCATATCCTGCATTTCAGGGGCACTGAATTCTGAGACTTGGCTGTTCAGCAAATAGCAGACACCAACTTCTCCTTTAATCATTCTTGGAATGGAACTCGTGTTTCTGCCCAGTTTAATTTGTTGGCTCTGACTGCTCCTTCATGCTGATGCTTTTGGTGGCTTTGTTACTTCAAAATCTTATGTGTGTCATCTAAGAGTGAGGGCCCAGGGCACTGTGTTATGAGGCTGCCTGAACTGAACAGAGGTCACTTAAGATCCTTGTGAGCTCAGTTCAGTGATTCCACTCAGCTGTTCAGAAATGAAAGCTGGTCTTGCTTTAAAGTGGAGGGACAACATAGGGAAGAAGGCAATAAACCTGTTTTCTAAAAAATAGCTTGACTTTTAAACCTTTAATCTTCAAGCTGGACTGAGGCAAAGGCAAAATCTCCAGTAATGAATTTCACAAGTACCTGAGTTCAATTCATCCTTCTGTGTTAGTTACATAATTGGCTTTCACTGCCTTTCTCCTGAGTGCTTGCTGGCTGGCTGCTGCTCTGAGATTTATGAAAATATTCATTCTTCCCAAGTCAGGTACAGGATAAAAGTTCAGGCAAAAGGTAGAACTTTTAATGCAGGTGTATACAGCCCATAGGCTGTATTTGCTCTGTATTCAAGCAAATGTACTGTTAAAATCCTAGACTTGCTGAAATAAATACCCAATTTTGGTATTAGAGGTACCAAATTAAAGAAGTATGAGAAATATTAAAAGCTATGATCAAGGGAATAATGTTTTCTCTGAATATGTGAAAATACACATAGTTCTCTCCAGTAGGGCTTTCTAATTATCTTAGAGGGAAGCAGAAACTACTCAGCCAGCTCAGCAGGGCAGAGAGAAGAAAGTTCGTTAGAAGTTGCTAAGAACATAAAGCTTAAGCTTATTTAGGTAGCTACCTGTCTTCCACAGTCATAATATCTGCAGGAAAACACTAACATAAGTAGGTGCTTTAATGGCGTTTATATCTAATTCTTTCATCCTATCATGTCCTTCCCTTTGCCAGACCAGAAATGAGTATTAGTCAATGTTTTCTTGAGCTTATTGTGTTTAGTTTTAAATGCTCAAGGTGTAGGATTCTGTGTGAATTTACCTGCAGGTAGCATCTGGCAAGTGTGCGAGAAGAGGGTGTGGATATTTTGGTCTCGACACTTAATTAGAAAAATAATGCTTCTTATGTTATCCCATGCTTCTCTGTATTAAGTCCTTTATCTTTTCTTTTAGGTTTTTTTGGTGGTAGGATAACATAATTGCACTTGCTGAATATGAGCATGGCTTAAACTGTTGGAATTATGCCCATTTTAGTATTTTTTTTAAAGATGCTTTTACTCTCTTTTTGAGGGAAGGACTTGGATTTAGCAGCAGAGTAGGAAAGCTGCTAATTGAACACAGAGCAAGTTTATCCTGTCTCCAGATCAGAGTAGTGGTTAGTTTTATTAGTGTGTCTAAGTGAAGACTATTCAAGTTTATAGTATAAGAAAGTTTGGGGAAAAACATCATTTCAGTGTTGCCTGGATAGCCTGTGAGGCAGACTGCCTTCCCCTGCGAATTCACTAAGCTCAGGTTTGTTTCAAGGTGCAATCAGAATTTTGGAGCTTCAGGCTCTTTTCATACCTGCTGCTCAGTCTGTGCCTGTTTCTAGCAGTTGTACATCCCTTTATCTTTGTATCAACTGAGTTAATCGTGCAGCTCTTGAAAAGAGGCTGGAAGTGCTGCTTACTCACCTGTGCAAAGACTGTGGCAGCTGGGACTTCCAGAGGCTGAATCATCTATTTTATTCACATGGATTTTTAATCTACAAGCTTGAATTCAAATTTAAGAGTCACTGTTTTTTGTTTAGGTAATTCAATTTCGGGTTTATGGGATCTCTTCTGAGTAAAAGAAAATGCCATCATTTATAGGCACTAAAGGTGACAGAGCTAAATTGCTCTGCCTTACATCAATGAAAGGGCAAAAGGCAATAGCCACAGACAGAAGAACAAGAGAATTTGTTTTAAGATAAGAAGTCTTTCTCCTGTGAAAGTGGTCAAGAAGGATCAGAGATTTCTCAGAGAGACTGTGAAATCTCCATTCTTGGGCTATTCAAACCCCATATGAACCTGGGACAGTCTGTTGTAGATGGCCTGGGTTAAATAGGGGCACTGGACCAAATTATCTTCAGAGGTCTCCTCCAGCTCAGTCCTCTGGTGTTTTGAGCAAGCTGCAACCATTCCCTCTGTAAGCATCAATGTGAGGTTGAAAGCTCACCATTTGCTACAGGTAAAGAAAAGTTTTTGTTCAGTTGTGCAAGAAAAAAAAGGACTTAGAAATGCTGTCCTTTTTTGCAGAAACTCCTAATAATTAATTTGCTGTTCTGGACTATACAATGTGTTGAGGAATTCTAGGTTTTATAGTATTACCTGCAAAAATAGGCTGATTGGGTAAGATTCTGTACCTGCATGAAAAAGCCTATTAAGCACTGTTGTGATCTGCCACCGCCTGATTCACAATGCATTTAATCGGTCTCCAGTTCTAAATTTGCATGTTTTCAGTGTTTTCTTACGCTTCTAACTGTCCTGATAAAATGTGTATAAAAGCAGGTGCAACACTTGATTTGACAGAAGTGTTTTATATGCATGTCTTTGAAATGGCAGCCTCAGCTAAAGCCATACCAACAAAGCTTGCTGAGGTGTTGATGCCTTTTTACCTGAAAATTCCCCTCATGGACTTAATTCCCTAAATGCTGGCTTGCAGCTTGCTTAACTTGATCTGTCACTAGGCTTTAACTGTAGAGTTTAAAATTAGCATTGATGGGTCTTTTGCTTCATTTGCAACACGTGTAGGTATTAGAGATACTTTAAATTGTTTCTTTTTGAGTGCTAGCAGGAGATAGTGTATTATAACAGTGATTTTTGTCCTGCAGAGGATGAGTTGAGGGAGCCTTAGTTCAATTTAGCTTACAGAAGCATCAATATAAACAAGTTTACTGTGGAGGTGAATTTAAAATACATTGGAATTCCATTAACCTCAAAATAGAAGCCATTTTGTCAGCTGCTTTGTGCCACTATTATTGGACAAGCACAACAGTGATGTTCCCATATCCTATATACAGCTTTCCTTCTGGTCTCCGTGGGTTTGAGAACAGTACAGGCTGAGAAATGAATGTTCTTGAGAGTCTGCAGTTGTGTGCCTACTGCATGAAAGTCTAACAGTGTCTATGATGTCAAGTGCAAGTCAGGGGTCTGTGAGTTCCTTTTTAAATAACTGAGAAGGACAAGGTGATACTTTTACATCTCTAACGATTCTCCAAGTGGGGTGGGGTGGAAGTTAAGGTTTGTGTTTTTTAACAGACTTGGTAAATTAATGCAATAAACAAGTGTAAATATTAATTTAATATGCTTTCTGTAAGGGACCAAACTATTTGTAAGAATGTTAGTGTTGAGGGTTGAATTTAATTCTTAGCTTGGCAAAAGAAAGCACTTACCTTTACAGAACACAGCATGGGGCTGTCCACTTCTACATCAATGCAATGAGCTCTGCTTTGGCAGAGGACTTTTAATTAATATAATGTGGTATAGTATCTGACCATGGTAGGGTTCAATTAAAGCTGCTCTGGCAGCACTGACACACAATTATCTGTTTCTCTTAGTTCATTTTGTGACTTCATAGAATCATTAAGGCTGGAAAAGACCTCCAGGATCAAGTCCAACCTTTGACCAAGCACCACCCCCCTGACCAAACCACAGCACTGAGTGCAATATTCACTTGTTTATCAAACACCTCCAGGGATGGTGATTCCACCACCTCCCTGGGCAGCCTGTTCCAGTGCCCAGTCGCCCTTTCAGTGAAAAAATTCTTCCTGATTTCCAGCCTGACCCTCCCCTGGCTCAGCTTGAGGCTATTCCCTCTCATCTTGTCACTAGTTGCCTTGGAGAAGAGACTGACCCCCACCTTCCTACAACCTCCTTTCAGGCAGTTATAGAGTGATGAGGTGTCCCCTGAGCCTCTTCTTCTCTGGGCTAAACAATGCCAGCTCTCTGAGCTTCTCCTCACAGGACTTGCCCTCTAGACCCTTCCTCAGCTCTGTTGCCCTTCTGTGGACTTGCTCAATCATGGTCCCTTCAAAATCTCTCAGTCTTCAAAATGTTATTTTTAAGCTTGTTGCCTTTGGTATTAAATTGCTATGTTAAAGCTGAGTATTTGGGAACATTTTTTTAGTAGCCAGCTGCAAGATAAAGTATGATGTCAAAAGCGCTCTTCAGCAACTTAGTTTTCAGAAGTCAGTAGCCAGCTTTTTTGGGAAATGGATGAGCTTTACTGCTCTTAGGAAAGCAGCAGGAAGCTGTCACAAACCTTGCTATAAACAGTGGGAGAGGTATGTGTAGGCAGCCAAGTTATTACGATTCTGAAGAAAAACTCTTGTGGAATGTTTTATAAACTTTGTTTTTTTAAGAGAAACTCATGACATGTAGAATTTTATTCTAAAACGAACAGGAGTTAATACCTTCAAAAAGATTTAATTCATAATTGTGAGTAATTTGGCATTGACTCCAAATCATAAACAGAAAGTGTGCATGAAAGGAAGTTGACTTTGTGGCATGAGAGAGATGGAACAAAATGCAAGTTAGGCAGGGGTAAAATGAGTAAGAACTGCAACCAGCTGAGCATATTTACTGCTGTTTTGTTTGTTATAGCTACCTTGTTCAGTTACTAAAAGTCTTCAGGGTATCTGGCCTGATGTTTCCAGTGCCAGAGAAGTTAGGAAGAAACAGGCAGGCCTGATGAAGGCCTGGACTTGTGCAGAAGTTCCCCACGAAAGCAAACTGCAGAAAGCATCACACTGTGTTTCAAAGGGTGTGATCTGGATTAATGTTCTGAAGGTCGACATGAAGTGTCTGTAGTTCCATAAGATAAGACTGAAAGTGAAACTGGATCCCAGCTGTTGCAGCTGGTCTGTGTATTCCTAAAGCCTTGCAGGATACCTCCTCTTCACTTAAAGGCTGTCAAGAATCCTCACTCCTCTTTGTGCAGAGTGGAAACCTGACTCTCTGTTCGGGTCATGCTTTGCATTTAGGTGTCCACATAAATGGAGTGGAGTGGTTTTCTTCAAAACTGGGAACACTGAAGCTGCTTTAGTTCTGGGCTTTGACACGGATTCCTTTTGGACTATATTTAGTGTAAGGGTTTTGTACCAGCAAAGTACAAGCCTCTCAAGCCAGGAATAAGAAAACTCACAAGGATTGGCAGTTGAAGGAGCTGGAAGATTAGTTCAAATGAAATTTAGAATAACAAAATTCCCCAGTAAGCTGAACCATTATGCAGTTTTTTCACTAAATGCAACAGTGACAGTTGTACTTAATGGGCTGTTAAGGGATGTGTCTCTATAGCACAACTTCTATTTTACTGGTCTTTTGCTTCAGTGATATTTTAATTTTGTGATGGATACAGAAGTTTCTGGAGTTGGCTGAAATGAATTATCCTTTTCGCTTTCTCAACTACTTATTGCTTTTGAAACAGTCAGAACATAGCACAGTCTGTGTTTTGAGCTGATATTTAAAAAAAAAAGCATTGAGAAAATTGATAAATGCCTCTTTGTTTTTCTTAACCCATATGATTGCAGAGTTGGTATTTACCATTATATTGCATCATTACGTAGAACATGGAATAACACCAAGGTGGAAAGAAAAATTTGCACGCTCTTTTAGATCTGATATTACATCCTTTTAGGTCAGTAACAATTGAGAAGCCTTTTCACTGTATGTTCTAGTGGCTTGTTTAGCAGCTTGTGCCAGGCACAGGTGAAGATGTCAGAGGAGAGGTGCCTTTCAGCTTTTTCTGGGCAAAATAGCCGCAGCTTGCCTGAAAGTGATACAACAAAGCAGACAGGACTCTACTCCTTCTGTCAAGGAATTCTTCCCAAGCTGCTGTTATGGAACATTTTTGTATTTCCAAGCCTTCCTTTAAAAGATAAGGTTAGTATCTTGCCCATCAGCCCTCTTGTGGGATGAAAGTGGGAGAGTTAAGAAAACAGTGAGCCAGGGTTCACTGGTGCAGAGCTTGTGAGCAGCTGCCTGCTTTGAGTGACAGCAAATAAACAGGCCTTGTGTTTACAAACCAAACACATCCAGGTGCTCCAGAATTCATGGTGCTGTGGGCGTTGGATTTCAAGGGCATGGAGAGGACTCTCAGGATTACAAAGAGACTCTTATATAGATTTTTTTTTAGATATTAAAAAAGAAACAACTTGAGAAATGAGACCTGTGTGCTGCTTAATGTGATGTACTCTCCCAGGAACACATTTCTCATTTTGGGAAGCTGTACTAATGTAAGAGTTTGGCATCTGTAGTTCTATTCTGAGGCTGTAAAATTCACAAACACATCTTAATCCAGGCCCAGCATTTAATCAGTCTCTATTGTTTTAAGTTTATTGCATAAGATTCAGTCAATTGAATGTCCAGGAAAATCAACAGTTTTTCATATAGTTATTTGCTCATTAAATATACTACTCAGTGGCTGGGGTTTTGTTGTCTGCTTTTTGGGCTGATATTTTAGCCCTGATGTATATATAGGTCAGTTTTGTCTTACCAGGATGTTATGATTGTGAATTTAACCCAAGAAACAAAAAATCAGGCTCCAGTAGTTCTAGCATAGGACTAGCAGCAAGGCCTGCTTAATTCCAGGCTGCAGTGCAGTGCAGGTGTTATCATGGTAACTTCTTAAATATCAAAGTACTGTGTGGGTGTGATGCCTATTGATTTTTGCCTTTTTTTTTAATGTATTCTCTGCATTCTTTGCACATATATTTGTTACTCTGTAGTCTATTTTTTTTCTTTATTATTTTTTTTCCAAGGCTCCCCAAAATCCATCCAGGACCCCCTGACCCCTTCAACCCCCCCAAAACCTCCCCCAAGATGCTCCAACCACAAATTCCAATATTTATAAAAAGTCTGGGAAAGTGATACTGGGGGGGAATGCCAGGGATTTGGGGGTTGCAGGGTGGGATTTGGGGATCCTACTGGGGCTGAGGGGGTGGGAACCCCGTTTTTGTCCCCCTTGACCTGGAGGACCTCCCCCAGAAACCAAATTCTGATGGAAAAGGAAGGGGAGGGTGATATGGGGGAATTTTTGGGGGTCCTGGGGCCTCGGGGGGGGTGGGGACCCCACTTCTGTCCCCATTGACCTTGAGGAACTTGGCCATGCTGTAGAAATATTTCTTGTTGGCCTTGGCCACTCTCTTTTCGGCTGCCTGTGGGTTCACAGTCTCCAACCCCTGCAAGGGGGTGAAGGCCATGCTCGAGGCCATGCCCAAGCTGTGATCCTGGATTGTAGATTTGCCTCCATAGATGACACTCTGCTTCTGCAGGGTCCTCTGCAGGGTCTTGCTGATCCGGGCCTTGGTGGCCTCGTTGACCTGGGTCTGGCACATGTAGTCACTGCCTGCCTTGCCCAGGTGGCCCAGGCCGAACCTGAGGTTTTCCTGGTAGGCGTCCTCCTCGATCTCCCTGAAGCTCACCCTGTTTGCAGATCTCTGTCAGCCCCAAGCGTTCCTTCGTCTCCCGGTACCGCCGCCCCCCCACTTCTTCCTCTGCCCTTCCAGCGGTGTTGGCAGTGGCCTCACCTGCTTGACCGGGCTGGGGCTCCTGCCACTTGTCAAACTTATGGTCAATCTCCTCCCTCAGCTTGTAGCCCACCTTCCTGTCCTGGCTCTCATGGAAGCTGTCCACCCTGGCCACCAGCATGCACTTGGCCGCCACGAGCTGCGCTGCTTTTCTCCTCAAATCTGGCTGCAGGGACTGGACAAT
Source organism: Corvus moneduloides (assembly GCF_009650955.1). Taxonomy (NCBI): domain Eukaryota; kingdom Metazoa; phylum Chordata; class Aves; order Passeriformes; family Corvidae; genus Corvus; species Corvus moneduloides. Next base: position 57,588,983 of record NC_045480.1, read on the forward strand.
GTCGCTGTGGTAGATGAAGCCAGTGTGGGGCAGGACAGAGGTGGAGGAGAAGCTGGACAGCATCTGGCGCTGGGCCCCTAGCCAGGAGGATGTTGCAGGGTGGCAGCTTGGACAGCAGGGTCAGGCCTCCTGCCATCCCCATGATCTTGGAGGCTGTGGAGGCCCCAAGGATAAGGGAGAGGTTGGGGGTGATGAAGGACATGCGGGATTCCATGTACTCATAGATACACAGGTTGGCCCTGCTCAGTGCCAGGGCCATGTCGCACGCATCCTTGGTCCTGCCCAGCTCCTCTGCCAACAGCTGCTGCCCCCGTGGTGGTGGAGGCCATCACGCTGACCACCATGGTGGTGGTGTTGGTCAGGATCTGCTGCGTGTTCTCGTTGTTCTTGCATTTATCCAGGGAATTCCCCAATTCCTTGACTGTTCGGATGCAATCCAGGGCGTTGGGCACCAGTGACTCCAGCTCCAGGAACTGTTGGAATATTTGTCCCGGATGAACTTGTGGATGATGTTGAGCTCATTCTCAAACTCCACTGGGAGGTTGTTGGCCTCCATGATCACCCAGTATTCAGGGGCAGCCTCCACCAGCCCCAAAACTTCAGGCACCTTGGGCTGTTTCCCAATGTATTCCTCAATTTTCTGCGTGATCTCTGTAAATGCCTTGGAGTCCCAGAGCTTGGCAATGGTCCACACAGACTCCATGGCCTTGGGTGGCTCTGGCTCCTCCTGCATGTCCTCGACTGCGAGCTCCTTCCCCCCCCCTCAGAGCCTTTGGCCTTCTCCTCCTCCCCTGCTGCCTCCTCCAGGTCCGCCACCAGCTCATCCACCAGCGACATGGTGAACTGGGAGCGCTGGGAGCACTCCCACCATTCCTGTTGCAGCCACGCTGATGTCACTTCTGTCAGGAAAATCCAAAAACACCAGAGGTTTATGTCCAAAAAGGAGACAGAGGAGTCCTGCAACCTTATTTGAATAACAGGAGAGAGTCCACCAGGCATGCGCCCGCAGGGTTTTATCTTTCTGGGTTTCAGAGGGTGCAGCCTCCTTTTATCCTAAACTCCCGGCCGCATGTTGCCCTCTTCCTTCTCCCATTGGCTGAAGTACTAGTGTTGGAGATAATAGGTAATTTAAAATGTTTTTAATGTAACTTTAGTCAGTTTTCACAGAATCACAGAATGAACTAGGTTGGAAAAGACCTTTGATAACATCAAGTCCAACCAATGTTCGCCTTTGCCCCGGCAGAAGGGGATTTAAGTTTCTTTCCAGGGCACTGTTCCACCAGATGAAGGCCTGATGAGTTTAACATCTCCACAGACTGGGAGTAGCACAGAAGACACCCAAAAGATAATGACCATCAACTCCAAACAAGGCATGGTGAGATACCTGGTCTGGGAAAGGAGAGATAAGAATGAGGACCTAATTAGCATCAGAGGCAAAGGCATCTGTAACCAGTGGGAAACCAAATACTAAGAACTACATTGGAACTTGGAACCAACGAACATTGAACCAATGAATCTCTAGGAGTTTTGACTGCATAAAATTTGTGAAAAATCTGGCAAAATTCATGTGTCATGGAATGATTTTCTCTGCACACCTGGGTTTTGTACGGATGAAATTTCTGTTACACATCCTGTGCAGAATTAAGTAATGCCTTGATTCTCTAACACTAAAAATGTTGTTGGAAGGTTTTTGTTCTTCCTGCAGTTTTGGTGACACTAGGAAGGTGTACAGCCTTCCTGAATTGCCTACCACATATTCCCCCCTTGAACCTATTATTTTACCCCAAAGTTCAGAACTTCGGGCTTGTGAAGACTCTTGTCTGTTTCAGGAGTGAAAGTATCTGGGCTCTGAAAGGAACCTGCTGCCCAAAATTAGTAGAGATGTTAAGACCCATTTCAAAGACGTTAACATCCATACCTTCACCCATCAAATTGTTTGTGAAGACATTAGCTTTCCTCTCACTTCCGACTGCATCACCACTTGTGGTCCTAATTGGTTGTTTTTGTCAATTATGCTAATTTACTAAACTTGTAAAACTGTATTGACCCCTTTGGGGGGGTGGGCTTTTGTGGACATTTCTCCATAACTGCCCTGGAGGCCTCCAATGAAAACCAGCTTTTATATTCCCTCCTATACTAATATTATCTCGAAAGTGTGTGTTGTTTCATTTCTAGGTTGAAAAAGGCATCAGAGGCAGAAACCTTCCCAGCAGAGACCTGGGAGACACTTAGTCCATTTGAGATACAGGCTCTGAGCTGTATCACAGCTGGGCATCTTGCTGAAAGCCAGGGGAATTAGGAGCTAAATGAGCTTTTGAAAAGTTAATTCATTAATAACACATTTTCTGAGCAGTTAATGCAAGTGGATTGAATAGTATGTGTAAGGGTGGCATGATTGGCCCTTAACTAAAATAGCAGTGGGGAAAGGAAGTATTTATAGCCGTGAACTGAGGATTTCATTGTCCAATTGCCTCTGTATTCCAAATTATTCCTTGAAGACCTTCTGAAGGCAGCTGTTGAGGGAAGGATGAATGTTTCCAAACCTGTGCTATGCAAGAGATTCGTAGGCTGCCTCAGCTGACTTCCAGTTAGTTCTCACTGTGGTCTCAAGCAGACTTGGCACAGGATATGGATGGCTGATAGGAAAAGGCAGCACATCTGTCTTCTGCTGACTTTAACCCTTGAAGCTGTTTGTTTTTGGTGGAATATGAGACCCCTGGCACATCAAATCTGTGTTTGCTTTCCCAGAACACAGGAAAGCTGGCTGCCTGGCAACTGTTACGGTTTCATTAAGATCTGAGATTTTTATGGGGCAGAACATTTTGTGCTGGTTTCGCTGCCACTTGACACCCTGGTGATGGGACTGAAAAAGCCCTGATCTGTTTGTGTGTACATATGTCCTGTCCTAAACGGGGATTGCAAGGATTATTTCCTTCAATATGGTACCTGGCTACTAAGAAACACCTTCCAAAAGGAGCACTGTTGTAAACATTCCCACACATCCTCTCAAATGCTCTACCTGTGCAGCTCTCTGAAGGTTCTCTCTAAAGCAGGCAGAGCTGGTGTTGGAATAACACCCAGGCCTTTCCCTGGTCCTTCAAGAGGATTTACTGTAGTCTCCTTCCTAAAGTGAGGTCAGACCAAGTGAAATCCACAAAAGGATTATTAATCACGCCTGCCAGGACAGAGCAGAAGAAGAGAACAAAGGAGACAAAAGGTCACGAAGTCCCCTCATATGAACTTGTCAGGCCCATGAATGAAACAGCTTAGTCTCCTGACACATCTCTGACCACATGTCATGTTTTCAGTTGTTCCAGCTTTCTGGAATGGCTGCACGATACAGTCACCATAGAGACAACCTCTTTCTAGATACCCAGAGGGCCCATAAAATATTACCCACAAATCAGAGGGTACCTCTGTGGACCTCATGGGAGATGATTTATAGGACTTTTAGCTCGTGAGCTCATCAGGTGAAGAGCTGGAGGACTGGAGGTGGCTGCCACCCACTGTTTGCTGGTCATTCTCTGACCCTTCATCTTAGTCCTAAAGACTTCCACATCAAATATCACGGAAGCCCTCTAAAGCTCAGAGCTTTTTTTTGACTGTCCTAATGCAAAATTGCTTGACCGCTGTATGTTGTGTCTTGAAAACTGCTGTATACCAGCTCAGGGACTTGTGTTTTGGCTTGAGTTCCAGATCTGGTTGCTTGCAAGTGATGCAAATTCTGAAACAAAGAATATGACATGATGCATAGCGTCCTTCAGGTACTGATACTTTTTTACTGTACGTAAGAGCAGGTTATAGAAGGGAAGGAGATTTAAGGCTAGGGTATTTCAGGTTATACAACCAGCTCTAGGTTAAATGCCTTATGCATGTTTTGGCAAAATATTCAAGCATTGCTGCTCCTTTATTAATTAGTATCCGAGTTCTCTATATGAGTTGTGTATGTTATTTCAAATGTCAGTTCACAGATAGGGTTTGTTTGCATTCATTCTCATGCTTGCTCTGTGTCATAATTTTCATACAGTTATAGGAACAAACTTGTTTGAACATTCCTAGTTAAGTGTAAAAAAATATATTCCCATGAGCATCATCTTTTTGGCAAACATTTATGTGAAAAGGAACTGCCGTGGAAACTGTTCTGTGTGCTTGGGAAGAATTTACTTTGAAATCCCTTCATATTGCAGAAAAAAAATTTCAGTATCAGTCATTGCACAGAAGGTCTGTGGAAATACAAACTTCACCCACCTGTCTGTGGTATTGATAAATAGCACTATATTTTCTAGAAGATTCTTGACAGTGAAGCTAAAGTTAAGGGTCATCTTTTTCAACAATATCTGAGGAAACTTCATGACCTATTTGAACAACCAGGATGTACTTCTCGGTTTTGTATGGGCCAATCACATCTTGTTTCGTGATGATTTAGTAACTGGGAAAATTTGATGCTGGTTTCTTAGGATGGAAAGAGTTCTGCCAGGTTCAGTTGTTATATGCTAATTTTACTAATGTAAGCGCTGTCTTAATGACACTGTAAGCGTGTGATACTGTGACTGTAGCTGAAATCTGGTGTGCTTTTGGTTTTGGTTGGTCAGGTAACATTATACTGAGGGAAAGCTGCATTTTGTCTGGGATCCTGAATGCAGTTTTCCCCACTTTGTTTTTGATCTGAGGTCTGTAGGAGGTCAGTGGAGACGATGGCTGGGAACAAATGAAAGTGTGTCAGTACAGAAAGCTGCAATGCTGTAATCGAGCATCTGTTGCTGTAATGTGTGAATGCTTGGCATTCTGGGAGCTGGGACACAGATTGTTGCTAGCTCCTTCCCAAGGTTATTTCAGAAGCACCCAGAGCAGCTGGCAGGGTCTGGGACAGGTTTAACTCTCTAGCGGCTTCCAAGTGCACGCTGCATTAAAAGTTAAGTACACATCAAGAAGCAGTTTTTCTCAGCATAAGATTTTTTTTCTTCTGTAACTTACATTTGACCTCAATACTAAATCCCTTGGTCACCATCTGAATGAATTACTTAGTGTGAGACATGCAAAAACAAAATAGAAATCTGCAATAGGTTTTGATGGGGTTTGGGGCATTGTTTTTGAAAGGGGTTGTTGAGCAGAACTGAGCAAAATAACAGGATGTTTATTGAGAGCGAACATTACTGTATAGCCAGACATTAACTGCCCTGGAAATGACCTGTAGGACGTAAGGAGACAAGCTTCCATCAGTCATCACTGTGCTATCCAACCAGACAACTGAGGCTACAGCTTGCCATTCCTCCTACAAAAGGCTTACTCCACAACTGCACACTGTCTGCTAATAAACTGTAGACCGTAACATCTTTTTCTTTTGCATTTGATCTGAACTTTTTAGCTGTTTGTTAAACTCTGTATCAGACTTGGTACAGTGAAATAATAGCAGGAGAAAGTATCACTCATATGGGAAATGAAGTTCTATTGCTACTTAATACTCTATTAGACCTATCTTGTTCCTCTGCAATTCAAATTTAGTTGTAGGATTAGTTGTTGAACAGCTACAATGTGAAGTCAGATGAGTAAGTCGAGTGAAATACAAACATGAATAGTGACAGCACTTTTCATGGCTTCTTAAGACCTTATACTTCTTAGCACCTTGGAAACTTGAAACTGATTGCTTTTATAAAACATGTTTTGAAAATTATTAAAGTATATACTCATTGGGTAATGGTGCTTCATTTCCCTGAATGTACATGGAGTTCATCATTGAATGCTTGTTATTCTTGAGCTATCACAAAAAAAAATTTTTAAAGATTTAAGCAATGAACCATTGCAGTTTTGAAGAATTTGGGGGCATGTATTTTTTTGTTTTGTTTTGGATTATATTCTAGGACTTAAGATTCAATATACTTTGGATATAATGTTCTTTAACCTCAAAGAAATCAAATTCTATAGTGAAAAATACTATGTCCCATTTTAGTGGTATGTGTTTATTCAGGTAGAGGAAAAAGGATAAGTGTGGTGAGCCACTAAGGATTCTTGCTGTGCTTAACAAAGAAGTTGTTAATGGATGTCCCCAGGTTGTTGCACTTTCAAATGGCTTGAGATGATCATTATGTCATTAAAAATCTAAAGAGGTGAGCAAATCAAGGTGTCTAGGTGTATACAGAAGCTAAGAATCACTGCATAAAAGAGGTGAGGCAATCTTTCAGCACTCTCATGTTATTAGTTGCTTATTACACAGCATCTTCTGCTGCCCAATTTGCTTTGAGGCACAGTTGTCATCTAATTCAAAAAAGGCTGTTCATGCTGTTCATCCTTTAATATTGAATATGATCTCATTTTTAATGTAATTTTTTTTTTTTTTAAATCCTTAGATAAGTTTCCTGTCTTCTGATAGTATCTGTCTGAAATGTAGTTTGAGGGAAGGGAATGAATCTTGGCTGGTAATTACTCTACAGCAATCAAAACTGATTTTCTCTGTAGGTGTTACATAAACACAACACTGGCCACAGCAGAGCTCAGTTTCCCCATGACCTGGTCCTGTAGGCGTTCCTGTATCTGATGGAAGGCCTTACATCCCACAGTTCTTCATTTCCCTGGTGTCTCCATTGAAATCTGTGCTGACTAATAAGCATGAGAGTACTGTGGTGCTGCAAATACTTTTGCAGTAGAATTATTTATTTTGCGCTTTTTCTGTCTCTGGAAGAGAAAGTTCCTTTCGCTGCTGTATGTAGAAGCATCATATGTTCATTTCATGTCATGAGCTAATTCTCTCCTAGGTACCTGTGTTTGACTTGAGACATGAGAACTGGATCCTCACATGAGGAATAAGTTGGAGGTGCAAACTAAATTGTTCAGTCAGTGCAGGCAATGGATTCTAAACCAAACTGAAAGATGATGGTGGTTCTCTGGTGGTTGATGGAGGTTTGTTCGCTGCATTTAAAACTTTTTTTTTACTTTTTTTTGCTGCTTTAGGCTCTATTTGTCCTTGCTCTCCCTGTTCTGAAACCCTACAGATTGCCCGCAAGAGTTTTTCTGTGAATAAATTGTAGGTCTTGGAAAAAGAAAAAAAAGATAAAACACAGTTTCTGTTTTTTTCCATTCTGCCTCTCCCATAAGGGAACTGTAAGCAAAATACAAATTTTCAGATCACACAGGAATTGCCAGAATGGGTTGCCCAGCACCTCCTGTAATGGGCAACTCTACTTTGTCCTTCCATTTTTTCTCAGGGAGTCTTAGGTTTACCTTGCCAGATTGCAACCCATTAGGTACATGTGTGATATGTAAACATTTTGTATTGATATTCTTCCATAAACTCAGAACTACAAGAAATGCTGAGTTATTGACAAGTCTCAGAAGAAACTCCTGTGTTGACTTAAGGCCATGCTCAGTGATACAGAAATTTTTCCAGTGTAATTTGTATGAAATTGTGTACTGGATTTCTTTCTGTGTGAATATGACAGAAAAGAAGAGGTTTTGTTTGCTAAAGGTCAGATTATATAAAAAAGATGCACTGTTTTTGGGGAGATTCTTCTTGCACATGTGCACTTTTACTGGGTCAGATGTGGGTGGCCTGCGCTGATAAAATCAAATATCTGAGTAGGCTACTTGTGGACTGCTCAGTAAACAGCTCAAGTACTGTGTCTAGAAGTGCCTTAAAACACAGTCATGTAATATTTTTGGCTCAGTATATTGCAAAATCTTTGGTACTTTCTTTACAATAATCTGTTTGCCCCAACCACACTGTTAGATCTCTGTAGCATTACTGGAAAAAAGTCTCTCTGGTAACACTGAAAGTAATTTATTCTCTCTTGATCAACTTTTCCTTTCATCTTGTGTATTGAAACCCCTTAAAGGGCTAGTATGGGCCAGATTACTGGGATATTAATGCAGTGCTGTCCTCCACAATAGCCTTCAAGGTATTTGCTTCACTTATATTTTTTTCCTCTCCCTGTTCCCTGCATGCACACAGGATGTTGCAAACAACAGGCAGCTCTATTTTCAGACACTGAAAAGTTCCACAGTTTGCACATCTATTTTTCATGATTGATGTGATGATAACTTGATAGTTTCAGGATAGATCAAAACACAGGTAACTTGGTAAGCACCTCTTTTCGTGAGGGAGGAGAGTACAAAGATGGTGTTTCAGGAAACTGTGAGAACACCTGGAATTACTTTTATATGTATTGGGCATGTCTCTTCTATTTTTTTGTTTTGACTTTGTGGGTTGTTCTTTGTTTGGAGGGTTTTTGTGGTTTTATTTGTTGTTGTTGGTTGTCTGATTTCAGGCACATGGATTTCATAAAACAGGCTGAAATTTGACTTTGAGCTCTGCATTTGACAAGTTGCTCCTCCACAGTGATATTAACACACTGGTGATGAAAGGAAGCATAAATTTTCCTTCCTGGTATATCATCCCAGTACACTGGGCTACCAAGTTAAATATTTTAAAAATTAACTTGAGAGATCACCTACTTTTACTGCTACCTACAGTTGAGATGTTTGATTATCAAGTGTTACCACAAAGCTGAACTGAAATATTAATATACAGTCAGTGAAGAATACTCTTGCTGGGTCTTTCACTGCATGCTTCCTTGCCACGACTTTTTTGGGGGGATGTTCTGTCTGTGAGAGGCAGATGTGAGACTAGATGTAAAGTTTAATGCAGACATTTGAAGCCACTGGTGGGAGGGAGCCCTGAGCCTTTGCTGACTCTCTTTCCCTTTGGGCCTGGTCTCTCTGCTGCCTTGCAGGCACTGCAGTTATTTACCCTTGTTCTGGCTGAAGATGAAGGGATCAATTTCATCTGTTTGCACAGCTCTAAATGGTGACACAGTGGTAGAAGCAGAAGGTGGAGACTGAAAACTAAGTTTGGTACTCCAGCAGTGTGAACCGTGTGACAGAAGAAAACAGGCCCACTTTGTGTCCATTTAGTGGCACCAGCTGAAATTTGTTTTAAACTGATGCGGTTTAAACTGATCCTAAGTGGATTTAGGCATACTGATTTTAAGTGAAGATCAAAACTCCCTATGCCACACAATGGTAAAGCTGGAACAATTTATTTAGGTTCTTGTTTATTTTGTCAGCATCGTGTTGGCAGCTGTTCTGGTTTCTCTTTATTTTATGAAAGAGCTCATATTCAAGCTGTAACAAACTTGATTCAGTGTGGTTGCTGTCTTTCAACTTTCTTGCTGCTCGCACCCGTTCTTAGGCTGCCTCAGAAGCCTGGGTTAACTGGGGCTGTCTGCAAGGAAGGTGCTGTGAGCTTTAACAGGTAGGGTGAACCTCCAAGAGGCAGATGAAAAACAAAAAATTGAGTTTGAAAAGCTCATGGGAAGCAAAAGTTTGAGCTGAGCCAGTATAAAGCTCTGTCTGGGCCAGGATCACATCACAAGGGTCCTGGACACATTTTAGCTTGTAATTTATTGAAAACTCAGAGAGGAAAAGGAAGTTTTCTTAAATCTTTGTATTTATAAAAGAAAGTGTTTTGGAAGATGTACCCTGGAGGTAGCAGCTACCAAGAATTAAAGATTTAAAAACAAAACAAACAAAAACCCCCCCAAACCAATTTACCAGTACTTTTAGAATAAAAGCAATGAAACGAACCCAAAACCCATTCTCTCTGATGCGAAGTTGTCTGAGCCTTAGGTATGACATGGCTTAGTGTCATCCATGGAAATAAATAGGAAGTACACATGTTTTCATCATTTGTGAAATGGATGTTATCATCTCTGATTTTTCAGATTTCTTGCTCATCAAACACTGAGGCAGGAACCAGGATGAATATCTAACTTACTGGCTAAAGCAGCAATAACCCTCCCCATAGCTGTAACAATAAAGTTCTTTTCTGATTTAAAAGAACAGCATGTTGAAGCATTAAATTTTCCAGATGAAGAAAATATATTAAAATAAATTAACTTAGAAGCTTCTGATTTATCGTACCAATGGATCCAAAGCTTTAGAAGAGTGTCTTGTTCAGAAGCTTAGAAGTAGAGTATCAGTTTTATTGTGGGAAACTGTTCCTTTGAAAAACTGAAAAGACACATTCCTTACTAGTTTTAGAATCTATTTATTTTTCCTGTTATGATTCAGACAAATCAAAGGTTAAAAAGTCAGCATTTCATATTTGACAATCTGTGACTCAGCTCAATTGAAAAAAATCATACATTCAATGAGAAATAACACTCTAGACTCCCTTTATTACACAGAAATCTTAAGAACTGTTGGTTTTTTTCATGCACACACATGCCAATTTATCAGCTGGTATTTACCATGCTTTCCTTCCAGGGCTTACTGCCCTTCCTGTGGGGTACCAAGCAAGAGGGCTCAGATTAACTTTTCCCACAAGAAAAAAGAGTTGTGGGGGCAGTAAGGTCAGCTGAACTGCTTGGAAGGAGGAGTGTTGTCAGTCTTTTACTAAGTAAATGTGTCTTTAAACTTTGCCACCTTCACAAAGAGCTCCATAGGAAATGTACAGCACCGACTAACGGTATTTAGCAACTATTGCTCTCTGAAGAAGTTTCCTGATTTATTTCCCTCTGCAATCAGTTTCTCCATTGTACTTTTTAGTAGCATATCTGATTACTTTGAATGAAACAGTAATAATGTTTTCTTCCATTTACTACTCAGAGTTGATAGTATTTTGTGAGCATGTAACTTACTATTTCCCTGTCCCTTTATTTATGTGTATGTGCTACAGTAAAAAAAAAAACCAACAAAAATTATATATATTAAATGTAAATTTATTTCACATGCTGGATTCCCTGGCATGCAAACTTCTGTGTAATGGAAATAGGGTTAAATATTTGCTTTAGTAAAGGACATCTGTGTAGCTGCATGTGTTTTATGAGCAAACCTATTCAATTCCACTGACGTAGAGATTATACTGCTGCAGCAGAATTCTCCAGTGTTAAACATTTCTGGCATTTAGCCTGTAGAGGTTTTAGTGGGATTTCAGATGTAATTTTTTTAGAATGTCAAAATAATGTGCAATTTTAAAATCTAAAAATGATAGGACTCAAAATACCAGTTTTCATTTCTAAAAGGATTTACACCACTGAGCTGTTTTGGTCATTTCTTATATTCTATTTGTACAGGTAAAATGACTACATTAAAAGTCTAATTAAAAAACCCTGATACATTTCTGTTGTGTAAAGTGACTCCAGTAATTGGAAAACAAAATAAATCTTCTACCTAGTTTGTGATGAGTCCAAGTTTACATCTTAACTATTAAAAACTCACTTGATGACAGTGATGTACACTTGCAAAGTCTGCCCCCCATTAGAAATAATGTAGTAGTGCTCTTCACATCCTTTCTAAGGTGTTTCAGAAACTGAGAAGACTCTGGGATCACAGTATAATTCAGGTTGCAGGGTAGTATCTAGTCTAACTATAGTTCAAATGTTTCCCTGGATTAAGTAGAGCATGAATATTGTCCCATATTGGCATACCCAAAGAACATTCCTGAGTTGTGTGCCTTGGTACCTGAGGGTGGCATGGTTAGGAGGTGCAGGAGAAGTTTTTCTGGAGTAGAAATGAAACTTTTGGGCCTGTTGCCAGCTTTATTTGTGGCCTTTTGTCTTCTGCACTCTGCTCTTTCTGTTCTTATACCTGGAGAGTGCTTTGTTTGTCTGTGCTCAGCTGATGTCTGATGTGGTGCAGATGCTTCACACCTGAAAGTCAATTTTGTAGAAGAGTTTAACTGAGAAAGGGGTTAAGGAGAGGCCACTCGAGTTTATGCCCGAGTTAGGTCAGCTGTCCCACATTTGGGAGCACAAGCACCAGCCAGGGGGAGGTCTTGTGCAGTTAGAGTAAAGTCTTTTTCTGCTACCTTCCCACTCTGATAAACTGAAGTAGCTCTGACTGAACTTAACTCTTGGATCTTGCTCATACGCCTCTGTAGTTTGGCTCAGTCAAGACTGCCCTTTCTAAAACAGTTAATGATTTAAGCTCCAGATACTGCAGTAAAAAGCAAAACAACTGAACAAGCGAGTGATGTATCCTGAGATGAGATCATTGGGCAAGATAATGAACAACTCCTTTCAGAGATGAAATAGTACTGTAATTCCAGCAATGTTCTGGCTATCAGAGTTGAGTTACTATTGCCTTGGAGGTTCTGTAATCAGCCTGCTGGAGTGCAGCCTCAGTGCAGCCTCCTGTCTGCTAAAACACTCCAGTCAAGTGACTGTCTTGGTGCAGTTACGCTCCTTTATCAGATGTTTGCATTCACTGTAGGCAGAGATGTAAGAGGGCAGCCCTTCTGTGAGGGGATAATCACAACTGGACAGGCAAGTCAGTACCATAGAGAAGACCAGCAAATGTGGAAGGGTGAAAAATAGACTCTCATGAGTCTGAGTGGTGGTGCAGGACATCAGCTTCATTGCCTGTCTCTGGACCCACTCCAGAGCCTCAGTTTTCCTTCCTGAACTGAGAGGCCCAGAACTGGACACAGCACTGGAGGTGTGGCCTCACCTATGCCCAGTACAGGGGGACAATCACTGCCCTGGTCCTGCTGGCCACACTGTTTCTGAAACAGGCCAGGGTGCTGTTGCCCATCTTGGCCACGTGGGCACACGCTGGATCATGGTCAGCTGCTGTCAACCAGCACCCCCAGCTCATTTTCCACTGGACCACTTTCCAGCCACTCATCCCACAGACTGTGGTGCTGCCTGGGGTCTTGTGGAACCTCATGCTGTTGGCTTCAGCCCACTGATACAGCCTGTCCAGATCCCTCTGCAACGCCTTCCTATCCTCCAGTAGATCAACGCTTCAACCCAGCTTGGTATCATCTGCAAATTTGCTAATGGTAGACTCAATCCCCTCACCTAGATCATCATTAAATATATTAAACAGGACAAGAAACACTGGATACCTCTCTGGTCTTGTGCAATCTGTCGAAGCTGCAGGTTCATCAGTGAAATCCTGTGAGCCTGTGCTTGAGCTGCTCATTTTTCCTCCCCTAAAGAACCAGTGCTTTCCATACCTTGTTCTGTGCTCGTACTTTGGCGCTGTGGGATGCTGTAACTGTAGCCCTCGCTAACTCTAAAGTAGCAACCATTTTCTGTGTATGTGGTGAACTAAGACTGAAAAAGTCAGACTACTAATCTAGAAAAGGCTAAGGAAAAAAAGGTTACTCTCAAATTATTCTAACTTGTGAAGCTGCTGCTTCTTTGTCTGTATGCTTCGAATGAAGGACAAACAGCAGTTGGTGGGGCCAGACCAGGCCCGTAACAGAGTCATGGAATATCTCAGGTTGAAAGGGTCCCATAAGGATCATCAAGTCCAATACCCTGCTCCTCGCAGGACTATTTAAAACTAAACCATATGACTAAGAGCATCATCCAGACATTCCTTAAACTCTGTCAGGCTTGGTGCCATGACCACTTCTCTGGGGACCCTGTTCCACTGACCACTCACTCTCTCACTGGGCCACTCTCTCAGAATCTTTTCCTGATGTCCAGTCTGAATTCCCAGGATGCAGGCTTGGTGAATGTTTGAGCAAAACAACCATTAAGATGTACATTTGACCTAATTAAAAACACTCCTGTGGGTAGCAAACACACCTGCTGGGTCTCAGAAATTTGTCTTGCTAAATTTGTTCATGTCTGTTTTGTCTTCACCAAATATTGCCAGTTGCTGTATTTTCTTTTAAAACATGCTTATTGGTAAATATTTCCTCTCTGATGAAATAGTTTAGTGATGACTGGATGTTGCTTAGTTATTCTGCTCAGTATGCCTTACCAAACATGTTTCAGCTCTACGTTGTTTCCACTGTATTCTACTGTTAATATCGTTCTTGTGCAAGATGGTACTTTTTTCACCAGCAATTTGCTGACCCTTTTTCCAGTATCTCCTAATTTTTCTCATGAGCCATACTTCAGAGACTGCAGGAAATTCCTAATTATGATTAGACATAGCATGGAGTAGTTCTTTAGAAGCTTCCAGAGTCAGCTCAGGTGATTTTCAGCCATGTTCTGAAACATCTGAAACATTTTCTACATTTTCAGGCTTCAATTTTTCAGCCAGTTGCTTATGCTTGCTTTATTATGTAGATTTAATCTGAAGATTAGCATGAATGCAAGAGCACTGATGGATTTCTGTAACAGGGGTGGGACAAGTAATTTTGAAAACAGTATGAAGAGAGCAGTTCAGGTATCCATGATGCAGGCCTACCTAAAGCTATTTGCTTGTGTGAATACTAATCTTAGTGTGGCACTTTGTAAAGGATAAATCAGAAGAAAACAATTCAACATACTTCAGTGAATTCTAATATCTGCATTTTACTATATCCACAGGCCAGAACTGTGGATGATCTGGCCTCCAGATTGCTGGTGCACAAAGGTACTACTGTTACTGAGGACAACGAATGTCAGTGTTGTGAGCTAGTGACTTTCAGAAGTAATGCTTGAACTTCAGGTTCTTTAAAAAAGATTTGGTTTACCCTTCTCTTTCTTTAAAGCTGAGGTACACCTTTACCTCTTTGGAGACACTGATATGAAGCAGATTCAGGCTGTGGCTCTGATGTTGGTGTTTTGTTAATTTTCTTACAGTGAAAATTGCAGTAGAGATAATACTCAATATGGGTAAAAAGAGAATTTCCAAAATTTTACACAGAAGATCATTGAACGCTGCTTTTGCAGAGCACAGCTTAAGATGTGTTTTGTAGTCCTGCTCTCTTTGTGTGAGTTTCCTGGTCTGTCTGACCCTTCTGAAGTCACTCAGCTCAAAATGGGCCCCGGATGGATTCTGTTGGCTAAGTCAAGCAGATGAATGGCATTACTGCATTCATACATGTGCCAGCAGCTCAGCTGAACTACCAGGCATCAGTATCAGCTCTTAAAAGTAGAGCTCAGGAGGTGCTCTGTGTGATGGTGCTCATGGAGGGAGGCTTTTGTGCTGTAGAAGTGGATCATAAAAATTGTGACAGCCAGTAGGGAAACTTGGTTATTGCAGAGGCCCTGTGCAAGGCTGAGTAATGCTGAATAACACTGGTGAAATATTGCTGCTGATACAAACAAGAGGCCTGGAGGCTGATCTTGCAGATACTTGTCTATATATTCTTTTTAATACAAAGAAGTAATTTATCAACGGGAATAGCTTCAAATGTAGCTAGGAGAGCTCTGCAACAAATGGCCCAGAATCCATGTACTGATGTGAATGTGTACATGGAGTTTAGCCTAATTAGCAAATACACAGTGTAGCATGTTAGTGCAATTATTGCCTGTAAAGGAAACCGTGGTCATTGAATGGTTTTTTTCACTATCTGGAAGGTGGGGACATAACTTGAGCTATTGTTTTGCTAATACCTGTGAAAGCTAAGACAGAGCATATAATAAATGAAAAAGATTTTGTGGGAGTCTTGCCAATGTTCTCTGTTCCTTGGAAAATGGTAAAGAAGGAGTATGTTTACTTTTTTTGGTAAGGGACTTTGGGCTGGGGGAAAAATTAGCTGTAATTTTCCATTAAACATTGCTTGAAGTTGGAAGAGGAAAGATAATGACGAGTCCTAACATCAAGGAATGCCCAGATCGTATCATGCAGACAGCAAATTTCTTAGGTTATTTTAGGTTATAAAGGGTTATTAAATCTACATAAAATTAAGTTCTAGGCAAACCCCTGAAAAACAGCTGCTGGAGCAGGCTACTGCTGTGTTCCCACTGATAAGGTAATTTCCATTGTAGGAGTCTATACTAATTAAAGGTGAAAGGTACTGTGCTTTTAAAGGGAGCTTAAATGTGGTAGATTAGAGATACCTTACAGAAGAACTCCAAATAAGATGGTAATGATGGATCTAGAAACATGAAGATGAAGAATAGGTGGAAACACTTTTGATGGATGTCTGAAATACTAGATCATTGTTGTAAGAAAAAGACAAGTAGGGAGCAGTGTCGGTTAAAGAAACATTTTCTGCATTCAACAAATAACAATTTGTATGTCACTCTGAGTATTGGATTTTCATCCTAACTAAGACAAACTTTTAAATTGCTGTCAATGCTACCACACATATGAATTTTTGGCTCCTCAGTGAAAAGCCATGTCAAATGTTCTTCCCGACTACAACAGCCATACTTTGGTGCTTGGCAGAGCAGACCTTGCATACTGTTCCAGTTGCACAGCAGCCCTGGACTCCAAGATCTTGTTTTCATTTTCTTCAAGCAGCACTGGATGTTCGGAGTGAACAAGATGATGAACTTGTTGTCATTAGGTAAATGGACAACCAAGGTATGTCCAGAACACAATTACATTGCTATAAAACATGCTTTTACTTTATCTTAAGAATGGTTTTATATGTGTGCTGCTCTTGCCATGACACAGACAGAAGAGAACCTTATCTGAAAGTCTGCATGATGCAGTGAATTGCTTAATCCATTTTAGAGAAGGCCAGAACTGCAGAGCAGGGTTCTAGCATGTGGCACAGAATGTATGTATTGTCTTCACGGTTTCTGTTGTAAGCATTTTGCTTGTTTGTACATTGTCCCAGGGTGGCATGTGGCTAAGAGAGCAATATACCTGTCTAGGAAATAACTGTTTCCTCTTTCCCAAAGCCCAAAAGCAGAAAAATGAAGTTTTCACCGAAAAATCATGTCTGCATTTGTATTTGATTTTTCAGTTGACTTTTCTATGTGTCTGTAGCAAAAGAATACACTGCCCGTGTTGACAGGATGTCTATAGCATTCAGGAGGAAAGCTGAGCTGTTAGGTTGTATAAATGAGTAATGTCTTGCAACAGTTGGCCTTGACAGGCTTACACTTTCTTAAGCGGATTTACAATCATCTAATATTTGCACACCTCCTTTCAACACTTAAAGCATCAGCCTCTCTTTAGTCATCATAAATCTAGGGCTATTCTTTCAGGACGAAGTTCCCCCCAAGTGATTTCAATGACCTGAAATACTAGGTGAGATGGCTGCACCTTTAATGAGAAGGATATTTCTTGGTTCACCACCGGCTCTGTCATAGGAGAACATTTGCATTCTTATTTGGCCAACGAGAGTCTCATTATAGCAATTTCCAGATAGAAAAGAGCTGAATGCTGAAGCTCAGCTTTAATTAAGTGTGCTACATCTAGCTCAGTTTCTCTAACAGGCTTAGATAAAGAAATACCAAATAATTAAAGGGATAAGGTAAAGTCATGGCTAGGAGTTATAACAAAGAACCAAGTCTGTTTTTTTTTAATCATGAAATGTTTTTCTTTTTTTGTGTGTGGACTTGAACGTTTCAGCCCTTGTGGCTCAGTCCCTCAGCTGAAGAAATAAATGGTTATAACACTCCTGAAAAGGTGAAAATAGTTGACAGCAACCAAACAAGAACTATTATTTTTCTGGATGTTGCTACAGAGGAAAACATGAAATTGTGATGGGTATGGATGAATTTTTGAAAGATTAGCAATTAGATGGTTGCTGCAAACACAATTACAGTTACTGTGGGTTTGATCACAAGGAAATCTGAAAATTTGTTGAGGTTCTGTGTAAATGCAAATTTTGGTAATTTGTTACCACAACTCTTTCATACTGTAGTTTTCACATTCACACCTTCATAGTGCAGTTGAAAATTATAAAAAAAAGTCAAAAAGCTCCAAATGAATATCAGTTGGAGCTAAAAACATCATTGAAATGCTACAATTCCTGAGAATTTAGAAACCATGAGCAACACCATGATTTGATTCAGACATTTGCAGACTCTGGACAGTGAGCCATTTCCAATCTTTCCTCTTTGTTATCCAAATTTTAATTTCATGCTTTGTAAAGTTGCTGTGAGATGCTAATTATTACCTCGTGGTCAGCTTTGGACCAGCTCCCACAGTGCTGTGGTTCCAATGGTTTGCAGGAGCATAAAACATACTCTAGAGCTTTTTTTCCATCAAATTAAGTTCTTGCAAGGAACACATCTTCATGCTAGTGCTCCCACTGTATTACTGTATTCTTAGCAAAAAATCCCCAAAGGAAAGCTACACTTCAAAGAAGCTGGGCTGGGGCAGATGAAACACAGATGCTATTGTATGGCAAAATTCCATTAAAAAAAAAGGAGAACACCACCATCAAGAGAAGTTCAGCAGCATGGATTCAGCCTTTCTCTTATTTTTCCGTTCTCCTGGTAGTAAAATAATTGCAGTAGCTATTTAAATATGTACTATGTCTTTCTCTCATGTCCCGAGGAAATTGGAGAAGGGTAAGAAACAGAGAGGGATAGTCCAGGAGAAAATGAACAATGGAATAGCACAGAGGGAAGTCACTGTCTTCTTAATTTCACTCTGCTGCAAACTGTTGAGGGCTTTATAGTTTGACAACAATGACAGAGCTGTCATCAGTCCCCACTGTGAAACCTTAGACTTGTGCTTTAACTAGTTCACCACTGGCAACATAAACAGGAGGTTGTGATCAAGTCGTGTTACGTCTTGTGACAAAGCTGAGGTACACAGAATACTTTGTAATTGTACAAAGAATCATGAAAATACAAAGAGAAAGATCCCAGATGAAAATGAGGACATATGTTTTTATTTGCTTAGAAGCTAATTGTAGTTTTTTACTTTTTCTGGCTTTTGCATGTGGGCTGAATTTAAATGTCCTTCCACACCAGAAATTTGCTCAATTTATGGATGTGAAAAACATAGATATGTGTGGAGCTTGGGGCAACCTATTTCTAGTGATAGAAAGGGCAACTCCAGTGTGAGGTTTTTCAGTACCTCAGGCTGTAATTGTCACCGGTGTGTGTTCTCAGTTAATGAGGCATTCAGTACTTCATCACAGAAATGGGAGACTTGTGCACAGTTTGTACCACTGAAATAATTGTCAAACGTGCTCGTGCTTGGCAGCTGAATGTTAACTAGTGGTGACCTGCCCTGATGAAGCAAGCAGCTGGCTTTGCTTGACATGCTGCAAAAGAATAGATTTCATTTTTGCTACAGGTTCAGAAATATCAATTAAGTGTTGGAAATGTGCTTGAGGCTATGAAATGGCCACTTTGATCCAGGATTCCTTGTTGTTAGGACTTGTTCAAGTGCTGAAGTTTGGTATGGCCCCTTGTGGGGATAGCCTGAATAGAAATAACTGTATTTTAGGTAACAACTACTGTTTTCATTAATACACCTGATCATTGGTTCTTTTGGTTAGGTCCATTTCAGTGCTCTCGTCATTCTTGCTTGATCACTGGATTTATTTCACAAGGCAGAAATGGTAAAATACTTACAGAAGTGATGTTACAAACTGGAAGCATGAGTTGTGTGGAAAAAGGCAGGAACCAACTGCCCTGAATATCTCAGGTTGGCCTGGGAATGTTTGGTTTGGCGAAAGGAGGGTGAGAAGAGTTGGGCAATTTTGAATCTTAGAAAAAAATGGTGTGTGATTAAGATTTTTGAGAGACTGTAGGTATGTAAGTTGTATTAATGGCTTATGTGGTTTCCTGGGATTGGTGCTTCAATGCAGCAAACTTGTAACTTTAGGAAAGAATAACGGGATCTAGAGAGAATCAGACTGAAGAGAGGTATGAAGGAAAAAAACACTGAAAGGGTCCAGGTGACATTGTAAACCACCAGACCATGTCTGAGTGCTTTATCATGGCACTAAAACTCCCCCTTTCTAGTTTGGTTTATATGCTTCATGGAAATTGAAAATGTGGCCTTGAAATATATTCAGAAATCTCTCAGGATTTATTGTCTGATATTACAGTAATGTTTTTCCCCTGGGCTTGACAAACACCTCCAAAAAAACCCAACCCCTCAACCCCCTCAAACCACTTGAGTCTGTCCATCCCATTCTTGTCAGTGAAATAAAAATCCATTTATTTGATGGGAAAGCTGCTAAGTAAAAGTGCCCAAAGCAAATCAATCCTTCCTAAAAATTCCAGAAACAAAATGGAATTGGATATTGAATTGTGGCTATCCTGCCCATATTAGGAAATCAATTACAGCTTTTCAGGAGCCACTCTGTTTAAAAGGGAATTAAATTGTTTATTTTTCTATCCAGATCATCTCTTTCCTGTCCATTGCATTCTGTCACAATTATCACTGGTTGCATCTCATTCACCCTATGCTCATAACAAAATGTATCAAACATCATCTCATACACAAAATGTTTGGATTTTCCATTAAAAGTGAACAGCCAGTACAAAATAGAGTAAATGCTTGCCTTCAGCCTGCAAAGGATATAAATATTTATTATTTGACAATAATATTCACAAAAGCAACTCACAGCCTGTGCCATCAAGGGGCACCCACAAAATCCTTGTAAAATGGGACAGTGGACTAAAGTTCTGTAAGAGTGTAGTGGAAGGTAAAGACCTGGTGAGTTTGCCTCACGATCTGGTAAAGTTTTCCTGCGGACTGCTCCTGGTAATGTGAACGCTAATGGCTGTCTTTTCAGCTTTGAGTGACAAAGGTAAAGCAAGGACAAAAAGCTCTTCCCTCATTCTGCTGACAGGATTTTCATACTCTGTCATGTCACTGTGGTTTGGTTTGCTTTTTCTTCCCCAGAAAATGTCCAACTGATTAATGTAATTACATTTTACTAAAATCAACTGTGATTCACTCATATTAGATTTTTGCTTTGCTACGTCATCATATCAAGCCAAAGCTTATCATCCACTCTCTCAGTTATTCTCTTTAATAGTCCTGTATTTCTTATCCTGGTGATGACACATGTTCAGTGTAATTAATAGAAATGTTTCCTGGTACAGAGAAAGGTCTGCAGGTGGTGTGCAAGAGCACTTAATCTTTGAGTTCATTGGAGACAGGGTGATGGATAAAGTGACTTAGAATATTTGTAAAAATAGTATTAAAGCAGCAACAGTGCAGCGCAGTTTGGCAGGAGATACCAGGCCTATCTAGCAGTAAATACCTGACTGAGCAGTGGTAAAATGATTCTACTTTCTCCTCTAAACCCTGATCTGTGTTGTGGATATCCATTTCCTCTTTGGGAGCCCCTTCCTATGTCCTTGTTGCCAGTATCATTTTAATAATCAGGGTGTTGCTGCAGGTAGATACCCCCAGATAGATCGGTGAGGCACTGGCGTATTTTAATAGGTTTTTTTATTGCCCTGCTGCAGTATATAGCTGGTCTGGTGTTCACAGGCTTTGAAGAAGTTTAGTTACTCAGACCACTTCTCATTTGCTCTTTTGAGACTGTTTACCCCACATAGTGGGACCAATACTGGGCTACTTTCTACTTCCCT
Organism: Corvus moneduloides; assembly: GCF_009650955.1. Taxonomy (NCBI): domain Eukaryota; kingdom Metazoa; phylum Chordata; class Aves; order Passeriformes; family Corvidae; genus Corvus; species Corvus moneduloides. Next base: position 57,610,117 of record NC_045480.1, read on the forward strand.
TTTTCAGGCCATCTACATAGCACCAAATATGGAAAAAAAAATGAGTTCTCTCTGATTTTTATGGTCTGGGTAAAAGTTGGCAAGGCATTATTTATTTGTGCTCCATACAGTTACTTGAAGATGCGTTTCCTGATCTGTCAAGATGGGATTCACAGTCCAAATTCCTCCTTACTTTGCTTCCATTGCAATGAGTGGGTGACTTCATCCTGTTTCCCTGCAGCAGAAAATACAGAAAATAAAATCCTGTGCCAGAATCTTTGAGAACTAAGCCCGGGTATCCTGCAGTCACGTTAGGCATACGAGGTTTTTGTTGCTTCCTAATGGAAGCACAACATGATGGGCATTGTAGCAACAGAGAGTCATTGTCCTGGAGAGCTTAAGTTGAAACAGATGTGTTAGAAGTGGGGGAGGAAGAAGAAAGACACAGAATAGCAGCATGGGTTTCCCAGATTTGCTTGGCTGGCAGAAACTTGGACTAGAACTCAAATCTCAAGGCCCCTAGCTCATTGCTTTTTTTGGGCTGGATCCTGCTCTCTGTTTATACCACTCATGACATCTGTCTCATTTTTGAGACTTGCCAGGTAAGTTGAAGAAAAGAAGTTAACGGGACATTACCACTGCAGTATCCATAAGTTCCCAAAACCACAATTACAATTCTTTTTGAAGGGGGAGAAGTAACAGTGGTTTTTTGTTTGGGATTTTTTTTTTTTTAGCATCCAGTTTTACTGAAATATTCCAGTTACAGGATTGACTGTGCATGACTCGTATGTAAGCATCAAGTAGGAACGGTTTTACAGTCTGGGATGCATTTTCCTACTCTGAATTTTTCAGCTCTGTTATCATGTTAGCAGTGCAGCAACTTGCTGGGAGTGGTGGGGAAACCAGTCACAAGAGTATTGCATTTTCTGTTGCTTCTGGTCCCCAAGGTCTGGCAAGCAGGAAGGCTTGGGTTGCTACAAAGCCCTGGTCTGTTTGGCAGCTTGATTCTGGCTGAGAGCTGGCAAGGGTTTTGGCAGCCTCTGAAAGGGATTTGAATCCCACTGTGGGCTTAATGGTAGATGCAGTGTGATCCTGTTCCACAGAAAGTTTCTTTCCTTGTGTAACCAATTACATTTTCTTCCTGCTCCACAGTCTGTATTGTTTGATCACAATTAGATGGATGATGAGGGCTTGAGTGGGCAAGGGGAGCTTGGGTGAAATAGAGCTCTGTAAGTATTATCATCACAGATCCTCTGTCACTTACAGGGAGAAGGCTGTAATTTTTTTTTTTTTTTGTCTGATGGTGAAAGTTTTACTTCAGAGTCAGAGATTCACAAAATACACTAAATGCCAGTGAGGTTGTGACATCCTAGCCTGGGGCAGGGAGAAAAGTGACTTACCAGGAAAAAGAACTAAAAAGAGGAGAAGCTTTTAACTTGTTAGTGCTTGGAACTTCCTGTGAAAGGCTTGGTGGGGATGAGGCAAATGATGCTATTACTCTATCAGCCATTGTTTGCATGGCAAATGCTCCTTGCAAGTCTCCTCCTAAGTGGAGAATTTCTGTTTGTTTGCTGCTGCCTCAAAGTCTTTCAGAACTGCTTCTCCCTAAATGGAGATAAACAGATCTCTAGTAGCAAAGATAGAGGGTTGGAAGAGACATATGAGGTTGCAGAGCCGGTCAGGCACATAAGGAAAGGAAACCTGAAGGTACTTCCTAAAGTGTAATTTCTGTTTAGGGTTATTTATCTAGCTATTAGTCTCACTTGCTAGCTGTTGGAATTTAGTGTGCATTCTTATCCACTAGTTTCTGGTCCCCCATACCTGATACAGACAGCGATGCACAGTGTGAGGCAGGTGTGAATCACTGGGAGCCTCTGCCAGATCACTCCCTTGTTTTTCAGCATTTGCTGTAGAGTCTAAATGCTGCAATTGTGTATTGGCTTAGAAATACTCCTGTCTTCAAAGAGTGAAAGGTGTCAGCTTCCCTCACAATGAGAAAAACTGCATGACCAAGGCCTTCTGGGAGCAGCTGTGAGCTTCCTAATTTTGGAGATACCAGGTGTGAGCTCAGTTTTGCCATTTTTGGATCTGGATGACTGGCCCAGGAGCCTTTTTCCACAGCACTGAAGAAGCTGGGGAGTAGGAAGTATTGATTGTTGTAGATTGCTTGTGAGGGGCAAACAATAACCTCTGTGTGTATATACTGCCAAAATGAGATTAAATGAAAAAGAAAAAAAAACCAACAATCCAATATAACCTGTATGCCAGCTCCTTTATATAAGTATTTAATCCAAGATTCACCAGCTCCGGTTAAATTGCATGATGAAATAGTGGGGTCAAAAAATGAGGGGTCTGTATGGCATCCATCCTGGATTATACTGCATATATAAATATATAAATACTGCATGAAGCAGTAATCCCTGCCTTTTTTTGTGACTTTAAAGCATCATTCTGAGTACTTAAGGAAGGGAAGCATTTTTTCTTCTAGAAGTAATAGCCTTAGTTACCTCATTGTTACAAGAAGTGACCCGTTTTGTTTCTGTGGCTGCTTGCCTAGAGGAGGAGGTCATTTGCCGTGACACGTTGATAAGATCTCTGGAATTAAAAACTTTGGGTACACAGGTCATCAGGCATATATTAGGTTCTGGAAAATACTCATAAAACTAACTGAGGCATGTGGAGATGAGTGCAGCAGCCCTTATTGCCACGATTAGGTACCCAATTATGTTGCTTCATTTGACTCTCTGATTTCATGTAGCCCCTGCTCACGGCACCACCTCCACTCACTGCATCTCTTTTGTGCCATGTTGAGGAAATTGCAACAGGGGCTTAAGATAGACCTCTGTGGCAAGCAGAATAAAGATGCTTTAAAACATTCAAATGTAAAAATCCTGTTCTTGTTGGCAGGGTTATTGTTGGGTAAAAGGTCTTGATGAAGAGGGAAGTATTCCTAGGGAGCACTAAAGGGAGAAAGAACAGATGACAATGGTATTGCAAGAGAAACCCAAGACTTAGTTGAGATCTTTTTCTGCTGAAAGGTTTTTATTAAGCACCTGGAAGGCATAAAATACATCTCAGAAGTACTCTGAGTCAATTGACTAGCCTTGAAAACAGCTTGTATGTGGGAGAAGAATGGACAGTTACTAGAACAGCTTTTATGTATGGGATAGCTGAAAGAGGTTCCTATTTATGCTTGATCCAAAGGGCGTACGCTGAGTGGCAAATGGGGCTTTTTGACTCCAAAGGTAAAAGCCTTACTTTTGCTATTACAATCAAATGGCTCAAGAACTCTCTCTAGTATTATGAAGTAAATGCCACTGTTTGAGATGGAAGTCTATCTGTCAGTCATGCCTCAGGATGCATCCAAAAGAATAGGAGAGAAATGACTTTGGACTGCTGTGTTTTCTATTAATACTTAATCTGTTGCTAGAACTATCTGCTACTTGAATCACCTGTTGGAATTCAAAGGCTTTAATTGGGAGACCCTCAGGCTTTCCTTACCTGCAGCTCCTGTGAAATGAATGATGAGGAATGGCAAACACTGCTGCAGCTTTGAGTGCTCAGCTTCCCAGTGCTCCAGGGGTAACCAAGCTTACCATGAAAATATGATGAAACTAATTGGGATCAGCAATCCACAAATATGAATGGGATTGCATCTTATCTTTCCTGATGAGACACATCTCATTTTTTGGCTTTACTCTGCTGGTTTAAATTTGCCCCATACAAGGGACACAGTAAGACCAGATTTACAGTACGGCCAAATAATGTACCATGCATTAAAGATGAAGTGCAGCAAGAACTGCTGGTGAGGCTTGGAAAGCAAAAAGCCCACTAGCAAAAGGCATCTGAGCTGCAACCATCTGAACTTTTATTTCAGTTTCTTCTAGTCAGGACCACAGTGGAAGGGAAGCAGTAGATAACCAAGTCCATGTGATCCATATTATGGTGAGGCACTGAACAGTTCTTAACCATTTTTTCCCCTGGATGCCTAACTAGTCTAACTGCAGAGATATGACTTAAGACACAGTTGAAAGAAGTCCAGACATTTACTGATATCACCAATAAAATAAAACTTTAAAAAGGAAAATGAAAGAAAGCAACAGCAGCTGTAATAAAAGCATTTTCAGTGCTAGGGTAATAAGAATGCATTCATAACATGAACAGAAAGATGGTGAGCCTCCTGGAAGGATTTTGAGGAAATAAATATTGTGCACTGCAGATGCCAATCAGAAATATTAATACATCATGACTAGTCAATGGCACACGGACAGGGTAAGCTATTCAGAGGGGAAGGAAATGATAACTTATCTGGACCTATTTATTGCAGTAGTAAGATGCTGGATGTTATCAGCCCCTGGTGCAGCCTACTTGCATCTATCCTTGAAGGAAGTGGTGATGGATATTCCAGGATCACACCTAAATTATTGCAGAACACAGATATTGCAAGCAATGTCCTGCAAGAAAATAATCTGTGGATTTACCAAAGGACAGAGGTTCCCCTGACATACAATGTGTTGGTGATAGGAGGTCCAAATTTTGTGCAAGTACCATATATTCAAGACACCCAGTCTGTGACAATTGCTATCATGATGATGCAGTAATGTTAGAAAGGATACTTGCACCTGGAAGAATGTCTGATAAAAGGTGAGATTTCCACAATCTGGGAAATTGTGTGCTCCATTTGTAAAGCACTCTGCAAGTCCTGACAGTAGCAGTCTTGACACAGTAAATTTATTGGATGAATTCAAGATATTTTAGTGCTCCTTTTTGATGCACTCTTCGAAATAATCCTTCGGTAATACAGAACAGAGTAATTTGTTTCCATCACCCTTGCTTACTTTTGCTCAGTAATGAAAGCTGACCCAAGAAATCTATTTGTGATTTTTTTACTGCCTTATCAAAGTCTTCAAGAGCAAAATTTCTAATTTGCCCCTGGTGACTAAGCCTGTTGTCTTGTGCAGGAGAGTGTTTTGTGAATGAATTGCATAATTGCCCTTAGTTTTTGCTCTCGTTTTCTTGTTGTGGTCATGTTCATATTACTTTTGTTGTCCTTTGCACCTTAAATGATGTAGTTCATGCAGTGGGGCTTGTCACTTCAGATCTTAAGCTCAAGAGGTTGGGACTGACCTCTGGGAATCTGCATTGGGGTTAAACATGGGTTTTGTTAGACCACTCCTCCTCACATGCCACAAGGGTAAAATAAAATGCAATGGTTGTGCTGGTTTCCTCAACTGAAAAAATACAGACATTTCTTAGTGCAAGTTGTTTGAGACACTAAATTCCTACCCCTCTGTGCTTGTTCTTTACTGATCTAATGCAGCAGTGACTGATTCGGGGGGTGATGTCTGGCTGTGGATGTCAGCAGAAGTCATTGCTGTGATAGATATGGACTTGTGCATTTTTAAACAGACACAAATTGTGCCTTGTGCAATAACTGCACCTGTACATTTACTATAAAGGCTTTTTGTTACAAGAAAGCACAGGAAGGAGAACATGGTCGCCTGAGGAGGATGTGCTCTGTTGTGTTTTCATATTTCTCCTTAGAGATCAGCCTTGATGGTGAATGAGTGTCCTCTGCACAGGGTGTGCAGAGAGCTTGTTAGAAATAATGGGAATTGCAAAGCAGAGACACAGAGGCACTCAATTTCATTGTTTAAGGTTTTCTGAATTCTTTACCTGCTGGCTTAACTGTTACATTCATCACATTTGATGCAGTTATTCCTGTGTATTATTCCAGGTTCACCGTGGGCTGCTGCCTTTCCCTTGTAAATTTATTGCTGCTTTACGGGGTCGCTGTTTCTGGTTTTCCATCCAGACTACTGAGAGGCCATGTAAACCAGAGCTCCTGTTTACTGTTGATGAGGAACATTCACTTCTTAGTGACTTTGAGGAGATTGTTTGGCCAGTGGTGAACTCCTCTGAGCTCTCGGGGTTGTTTTTTTTCCCTATTGCTTACTTTCTACTGCTTTTTTCCCACTGGTTTTCTATTGCAGCTGCTGCTATGTTGCTTATGAAAGTGAAGTGGCTCAGAGTCTACATCTTTGAGTAAAATGTGAGACTGTGCATTTAAACACCAGTTAGCAGGAGCATAACTCTAATACTAAGTTCTGCTTGCATTCTTGTGTATATACATTTTAAGTGTATCACCAAAAATTAACACTGACATCCAGTATTTTTGGGTTTGCTAATTTCATCTTGGTTGCTCCAGCTGCTAAATAGACAACCGAGGAGTTTTATGTAATGTATTGCAGAATATAAGTGTAGATGTTAATTTTTAAGGGGAAGAAATCTTGTTTTACAATGTCAGTGTTCCCATGAGGTACAGGCTCAAACCCCTTTATTTCCATGTGAATTTCAGCTTCTAGGAAGATCTCATTATTTGGGTTTTTTTAACTTACTTAAAAAAACCCCAACATTATTTTTGCATGGCACCAAGTAGTCTGCAAAATGCCCATTGTCAAATTTGGAAGAAAACACATGTTATATTTATATATTTGAGGGTTCTACTCTCTGTGTAGAAAGGAACAGAAGTAAAACTTTCTGTTCTAAACTGTCCTATGCAAACAAGGATCCAGAATTCGCTGGTTTGAGCTGTGACCTATAATAGTAAATCAAGATTCACTGCTGGAATGACTACATTAGAAAGGGGATTTTTATTTTTATTTCTTTCTAAATGGGATGGCAGCAGGTAAGGATACACATGCTTGTGTTCTGTGCTTCTGACCAAAGACACATGGTCAGTTACCTTCTGCCTGTCCTCTGAGTCCAAAAGAAATTTGCTTTATAGCTCGGAAAGAATAGTATGTTTATGCTAGTAAGAGCTAATTCCAAAGTAATCTTGGAGCAATACTGGAAGATGTTTAGGAAATCAAAGCCAAGTGGTGAAATCTAATCTGAGATCCTTGGCAACAGCCTTGTGAAAGAGTCAAGTCTTGAAGTTAGTGAGTGCTTTAACAAAAACATTAGTTTTAAAGCCTTATGTTGATGTTCCTGATGTTGGTTGTCTTGCTTCTACATTTCTGCATTGATCTGTCACACTTTATCTTCACTTTACCTATTGAAGCTCTATTCTGTGCCTTCTAATGTTTTCTCAGCTCTAACATATTAATTTGAATATCTAATTTGAAGTGTATATTACATGGGTGGCTGTCTTTTCCTCAGTCAGGACACAATGGAAGCAGCTTCCCTCTGTGTGTCCAGAATAACCTTGTTTTGTTTTTCATAATAGTTTTAGTACAACTCTAGACTCAACAATCTGAACTTGAAGGAAGTAGACCAGATAAAATTGTTTGGACTCTTATAAGAGGAGGAGAAATTCTCTGCTGAATACTGACATCCAACCTAAAAACGAGGTTATTCTGAGCACTTGCACAGAAAGGAAGAGGGAAGTGATGAAAAACCTTTTTTTAAAAAATTATCACAATTTTGTGTGATTTGATGTATGGCACACACATCTTAAGAGTCCTACATTAGTCCCAGTTATCTAGACTGGAAAACCGAACATGTAGCTAGGAATTATGGTACTGAGCGCAACTATTGTATGTGAGGTTCAGTTGCCAAGCACAGGGATGGAGCAAGTTATAAGGCAGGGAAAGCAGAAAAATCAACAGTAAGCAATATTTTGCTGCAGTTGGTGGAAGTGGATATGTACATGGAAGAATGCCCATGGGTTGAGATAAAATAATTCCTAGCTGGACAGCTAGATTTTTGATAGACTTGAAGACCCAGTAATTATTCAAACACTCTTGATGATTTTGTGTAGAAGTTTCCTGTATGTGGAAGGAGGAATTTAACACTTTTCAAACCATTTTCAGACGTGTCAGTTTTTTGCCCTGTCTCTGAGCACTTGCATGTCTGTGCTTTATGGCTGTTAGTGTAAGCAGCTTTACTCATTTGTGAAACATCTTGCAGAATCTGTCCCAAGGGAAACAGTAAAGCCACTTTTCTGGGTGTTGTCTCTTAATTCTGAGTATGGCTTGTCCTTTTCTTGCTGAGGACTAAAGATACAGGAGTGTATTTATTCAATGAGCTGTATTTGTGTTTTCTAATTTGTGGCCTTAAATTGTGATGACACTTGCTATTTGAAGTTCCAGTTCTTTCCTTATTGTCAGCTGTACATTGGATAAACAAAGGAAATAGTGGTAAGCTGGTACTCAAAAATATCCAAAAGTTAAAAAAATAGTGTTTAAAAAAAAATAGTGTTTAAAAAAATAGTGTTTAAAAAAATACTGCCTCTTCCAAAATAATCCAGGAGTTGGGGGGATATGACAGGTTTCATCTATGAGTGAGCTCACGATAAGGTGAATTGATTTCCATGAAACTGAGAATAGGAAATGACTGTCCAGCTTGTTCTATTGAAGAACATAACCAGTGATGAGAAGATATTTCCTGAAACGTAAAGTGAATTTAGTAGTCTTCTCTGTTGGTATTAGACAAGAGAATCTGCAGGGGCAGCAGATGCCTTCTGGGTTTAGTTACATTGAAAAAAAAGTGGTGTTTTTTCTTGCTTGCTTAGACTTTTGCCCACTTTGCTCACCAGACTGCACAGATGTTTGCAGAGAAGTTTTGTTCCAAAGACTGTGTATATGTATGTTTATTTGTATACTTGCCCTAGGAACATATTTTCCCAGAGCAGGGGGATTACCTTTGGAACTGCTTGCACTTGGCCAAGGATATTCCACGTCTGAGCAGGGCCAAAGTGTCTGTGGCAAACACAGATTTTCTCCTTCCTGTTTGATTGTTTGGTAAAGTGTTTCTAGTTTTTGTTATTAAATGTTCTGGAAAAAACAATGTGTTGTTCTTCCAGAGGCAAAGATTCAAGATCTTAGTTCCCTATCATGCAAAGGTCAAGTCTTTGAAGTGTCTCAGTCTTAGGTTTGGTATCTAAGGAGTTAGATAGGAGAAGTTCTGACATGAGCTGGTATCTACTGGTACCAAAACAGGCTTTTCTCTGCCTTAATTGTGGATTGTATGGAGTTGGATAGGCTGCTTCCAGTTATGGGCCTGCTCCTACTGGTTTTTTTCTAACGTAGCTAATGAATGACTGGATATTTATGATGCACGTGTAAAAAAGACAACGCAGGCTGAAGGATTTCAATGCTCATAAAACTGCACATATGAACTGGTTTATGGTCTAAACCTCAACTTTAGAAGGGTATCAGCTAGCAAACCATAAACTGAGAGAAAGAACAGGAGCAAGTGACCACCCATAAGCAAAGTAAGGAAGGAAATCTGAAAGGGTCTCCTCATTGTTATTGTTTGTAATTTTGTATTGATAGCCAGATTTCACACGTGCAGTTGTTCAAGGATGTGAGTGGTTTTGCAGCTTAGCTTTTGAGAGCACCTGCATTGTGGGCACAAGGCTGTGAGCTGCCTGTTGTGCACGAGAAGGTCTGGCACAGGACCAGGGGGTCTGTGTTTACCCAGTGCTGCAGCCAGCAGTTCCAGTTTGCCCTGCAGCTTGCTTCCTGTGTGTCCCCGTGCTTAGGAAGTACATTGTGCCACTCTCCTTTCTCTACGGTAGCTGGAAATTTCCCTGGGGTTACTTCTCTCTAAAGAGAACAGCACAGTAACAGAACAGTAATTTCCTATAATTTAAACAAGAGGTCTTGTGTCTTAATATGACTGTTGTTCAGATAAAGGCATAGAATCGCAGAGACAAAACTTACAGAAGTGCCTGGGTTAAATTTTTATATAATGTTGATAACTGTGATGCATAAAGTGAGGCTCCCATATGTACAGGCCCCTCATCAGAGCAGGCATGGTCCTTGATGGTGGAAGCCTTTCCAGCCCACTAAAAAATGTTTTTTCTAGTGTGTCATTCTGGATGTTCTCCCTCTGCGCCTGAATTTGGCAGCCAAGCAAACTGAAGGCCAGCATAGATATCCTGCTGTGCATGTGTTTAATTCTGTCCTCCTCACCGTCTAAAGTTTGTGCAGGTTTATTTTCTCTTCTTGAGCAGGCATGTATGATACATCCTGTTTACTCTTAAATTACATTGGCATAGAGTCAGCAAGACTCAGTGGTTTCCTCAAACTGGTATGGCTCCCGGGAGAAGCTGAATTTTGGTGGGGTGCAGCATGCTGTTCCAGATGCTGAGGACCTCTGTTGGCCAAATCTCTCCATTTGGCAGGGAGATCATAGGAATGAGTTTGCTCTGCCTTCTCCTTGCTTTATCTCTGTGGATTTCTTTTCCAGAGGCAGGAGCAGGGACCAGCCTTCATGCTTAATGGCTTGCTTAGTTCTCTTTTCTGGCTGGTTATCTCATAAAAAGCTGGGAAGCTGAGGAAAGTGCCTTGGGTATTCCCATTCATAAATGTACTGATACCTGGGCTGACTGCTGCAGGCCCCAACCCTTCCTGCAGCATTAGTGAGAGGCAGAGTTCAGGGGTTTGATTCAGTACGGATAACCATACTGAATTATTTTGTCTCTGTTAAAAGTAGCTTTTCCAGTGCAGTGGTATCCCATTTATCACTGCTGCAAGCTATGACATGTCACCTGCTACACTACATATTCTTCAGACCTTATCTATTGAAAAACCTCTTAAATCTGAGGAATAAATCAGAAAACTGATTGCTTTCAGAAGGTTGTACTTATTCTTGTGGTACTGGGGATTTTTTAGTGCTTTCGCACTGGGTGGAGCTGGAACTAGCAAACACAGAATTGTGAGAAATGGGTCACGGGAGGGAAGTCGGTGGGAGTGTGTCTAGATCTGTCCAAGCTGCACTCATCAAATGCTGAGATTCTCATGCAAAACGTTTTTCTAGCTTCTACAGATCTTCCAGCTCCAGTCATTAGAGGAACACCACGTGCCTGGTATGTGTAGCTGAAAATGTGCAGGATTTTGTTGTCAGTGTGTACAGTAGGCTGAACCCGCTTGGGCTTCAAAATGCGATGTTGTGTCATCTTTAACTATCATTATTAGTAATTTTTTTCTTATGATCTCATTGCGGTATCGTATTAGAAACTGCTTTTTGTCTCGTGATGGGGATCTGAAAGAAGAGACACAGCATCTAGGATTTTCCGAGAGAGGCTGTTTCCACCGAAAACCAATACCGTGGTCTGCTGGAAGGGAGGACGGAGAGCTACACGTCATTCACTGCCCTTTCTGAGTACGGGGAAAAGCAGAGTGCAGTCTCATGCTTCCTAAGTCACCCGGGAGCAGGCACCACTCCTGCCCTCCAGGGAGCGGACAGCAGCTCCCGAAATACAATCACGGCTGCCGTTTCCATCCTGATTCCCTGATTTCTGCTGTGCACTTGAATCACAACTGGGCCTTTGGACCCTCGTTGTGCGGGCCCACGGATGGGTAAAATCCCGAGTCCTTCTTAAAGAGAGCTAAGCCGTGCTAAGTTGCAGAGGTGCTGTTGGAAGTGGATGAGTCGGGGCTGCTTCGGAGCGTATTCGGTGGACTAAAGCTGCATCACAGGCACAAAGGAGAAAGGAGAGGGGGGCGGCAAAACTCTGCGTAGCATCTCGGGCTGTCTGTGTGTCCCCTTGGAGCGTGGCAGGGTTAGGGACAGCAGGGAGCCCGGGACGGCTCCCGGCGGGTGTCCCGGCGCTGGCATTCCCAGAGCGTCTGGGAAGGCAGGCGCGTTCCTCCAGCAGCGGAGCCGGCGGAGCGCCCGGGGGCTGCCAGCTGCCCCTGAAACCCGAAACCCGGGGGCTGGCCCTGCGAGACCGCCCCAGCCCCTCGGCTGGCGCACACAACACATCGCACATTATCCATCACCCTCACACGCCGGCGCCCCGCCCGCCGCCGCGGGCTGCCCCCGGCGCGGCTCCCGGGGCACGGCGACAGCCCCCGTGGGATGGTGGCAGCCCCGCCTGCGCACAGGTCGCCTGAGCGGCTGAGGGAGGGGGCAGGAGAAGAAACTTCTGAGCGCAGCCGGGCTGCAATCAGCTGCCGGTGCCGCCGAGCGTGCCCCGAGCCGCCGCCGCGTGTATGGGGGAGCAGGGCGGCCCTGCGTGAGGGCGGCCGGAGGCCGGTGCGGGGCAGCGCCCGGTGAGCAGCGCCCGGTGAGTAGCCCCGGTGAGCAGCGCCCGGTGAGTAGCCCCGGTGAGTAGCCCCGGTGAGCAGCGCCCGGTGAGCAGCGCCCGGTGAGTAGCCCCGGTGAGCAGCGCCCGGTGAGCAGCGCCCGGTGAGCAGCGCCCGGTGAGTAGCCCCGGTGAGCAGCCCCCGGTGAGCAGCCCCCGGTGAGCAGCCCCCGGTGAGCAGCCCCCGGTGAGCAATGCCCGGTGAGCAGCCCCCGGTGAGCAGCCCCGGTGAGCAATGCCCGGTGAGCAGCCCCCGGTGAGCAGCCCCCGGTGAGCAGCGCCCGGTGAGCAGCCCCCGGTGAGCAGTGCCCGGTGAGTAGCGCCGCTGCCCGGGGGCTGAACCCCGGGGGCCGTGCTGCCGGCCGGGGAGCGGCGGCAGCAGCTGTGTGTGTGAGACAGCTGTTCTTGTCTGCTCTGTGTTGTGTGTGTGTAGGCATCTTTCAGTGTTCTTCTGCGCTGTTATTTCTTAGTAGTGCTAAATACTTCCTAACAGGATCTGTTTTGGTTGGTTTCACGGCTACAGGCTGAGTGTGTGTCATCTGACTACTTGTTGACTTGAATATAAGTCAAAGCCCTTTGTGCTTTCTGCGGTCTTGGGTTTGTGATGGTTGTCTTAAAATCTCCCTCCTTCTATGTAAGTATCTGTAGCAGGCTTTGAGAAGTAAGGTCCTCACTGGGACAGATTTTGCAATGAGGACTTGGACTGTAATCACAAAAGGTTAGGGAGTGTTCCATGGATTTTTAGAGCCACTGAGTGGATTTCTTTTTGACATAAGGGAGTAATTGTCTTCTCTTTTTCCTTCACTGGGAAGGAAATTGGAGGTAGTATTTGTCTCTTTCTTTGCAGTAATATGTATGCATGTTGTCAGTTTGGGAGTTTTCTTCTTCCAACGGGGTGGAGAGTATTAAGTAATTTATGTTTGATGATGTTAGAAAAATTTTTGCACTGGAAGTAAACAGCAGGGGGTTTTTTTAGGTAGGTACCTGTGTCCTGAATAGGTAGAAATAAAAAAAACGTATTTCCTGTGTAGCACAGTGACTTCATAACACAGAACTTACCTAATATTAATCTGAATTCCGTTTGTCTGCATCAAGTAGCATGGTTGCTGGGAGAGGATGATGATAACTCTTAGATCAGCAGGTATTAAGATGCTGTTAAGTTCTTGTGTTGCCCAGTAGTTTTGTACCTAGGAGGTAACAGTAACTTCTGTACATTCAGTGGGAAAGGATTCCCCATGAGGTAAGAATTAAGGCAGTGGGACTGAGCAGCTCAAGGAACAAAGCATCTTGTCCCAGCTAAAAATCGTTTAAGTGGCATCTCATAGGCATAGAAGGCATGTGTCCAGGCAGAGGTAGAGAGAAGGAAGGACTGAGAGTCAAGTCCTTGTTTGCAGTCCCATGAAATTTTCATGTTGTGGCAGGTTTTGTTATTGCAGAAGGCATCTTCTAGTACGTGACAGTGACTTAACGTTAAAAATAAATGTGCTTAAGCTTGTTTCTTTGTGCATGGTCTCTAAAGTTATTAGACTGCCTCTTCTCTGATTGTTGTTCTCTCAGCTGCTTTTTTTTCCTCTTGTTCTTTACTTGACTCAGTCTTTAATGAAACTAGCTAGGTTTAGTTTGGAATAAATAGGGTGCCCATCCCGAAAACAGCAAATCAAACCAAAAAAAAAAAAACCCCAGAAAACAACGTGGTAATTAAGTAAAAAATATAAAGCCATGCAGAAAAGGCAACTGAAAGCATGATTCTGTGTGGAAGGCTTGCCTTCTTTGCACTGTAAGGTGATTTGCTGCTGGGCTCAAGTGAGAGGGAGGCTGTGGGTTGTTCCTTTGGCATGTGCCTCTCCTGTGTTTGCAGACTGGTGCATGAAGATCACTTCTATTAGTGGCTCTATCACTAGGTTCGTTTTTCTGAAGATGGAGTTTAGAAAGACAGAAATTAAGATCCCTTTAAGAAATGGCCCAGGTAATAGTTTGAAGTCCTGATAAGGTCATGTCTTCAGAAGCAGCCAGAATCAAAACCTGCTGTGAGCTCCTTGTGCAGCTGTAGCACACAAGTATCTCTTGCTGCTTGATTCAGTACCTTGGTGTTTTTTTTTAAACACACCAGGTGGAAGAAAAAAAAAAGTTGAAACTCATGGTTGGTAGTTTGAAGTGATTTGCATCTGCTAGCTTTAACTGTCTTCTGTGTAGACTCCTTTGTGTTTATTGTGATCTGATGGCCTTTGGAAGTATGTTTCATTCCTGGAGCCGTTAACTGCCTTTCTCTATATTGGGCAGAGGGAACGCTTGATACAATTTTTAGTTTTAAATAATCTCCTGGAACAGAGTGTGACACTTCGTCGTATTGGGGTAGCATTTGTGTTGTACGCTGTTTTGAGGGTGAATGTATGTTTGATTTCAGCCAGGGAAAAAAAGAAAAGGTTGCCTTCTCTTGGTGTTCTAAAGTGAGAAAAACATGGCAGGAGAGTATCTGGTAGAGTTCCAAGTCTGGAACTTGGCTTTCTGTTATGTTGAAGACTCCAGGTAAGGTGAGTGGCTGATAGTGTTGGATGATAAGGAAACACACAGCTTTTAATGAAATTTGCTACTCCCCTGCCAGTCTTGGGAGAGATAGAAACTTAAAAAGCTGAGGCCAAATTTCCAGCTTAGATTCTCTTCCATCATGTAAGACTGCAGAAAGTGCTAGTGGTAGGATTTAGTGTGTTAGTTTCTATTACTATGCTAAAGCAAGGATTTCAAGTTAGAATTGTTTTTTAATAGTTGTTGCCTGCATTTATTTAGAAAAATGTTGATTAGGTTGCACTTTTTTTAATTGAAAGCACTCAAAAAGCTATGAAAATACCAGGCATCTCAAAGATGGATGTACTTCAGCTTCTTGTACATTTGTCACTCTTTCCTTCTGCCTCACCATTTTGCCAGTTACATTTGGGTGGTCAAAGTGGGCATGGTAAGGACTGGAGTGAAGCTGTAAATTGATTTTGTTTTTAATTGATTATGGATCCAAAATAAACCATAATGGTCCTTGATTAGCTTCCATTATAAGCTAGATCATTTAGTCATGAAGAATACCCTGTTTTGCCAACAAAGTCATTTGATAGGCTCTCCAGTATATTCATTTGGTATAATTATCATCAGTCAGCTTTACTGTGTGTTTTTGACTACCAGCTTTGTTAGCTCTAGTTCTTATTAGCTCTTTGTATGTTTAATAGCCTTCTCTATCCAAATTTCTGTTTTCTCTAGAGTTACTATTTTATTCTTTACCTTCTCTTTTTAAAAGTGGAAAACACAGTTTGTCAATTTCTTCATTTTCTTCTCCCTTTCTCTATTTCAACATTTTTTAAAATGGTTTCCAGAAAAGATGCTCTCAGGTACTGTCAGTTCTTCCCAACTTGAGCACCTGCTGAGCAAGGAGACACAGACTGGTGCACAGACAGACAGACAGCTGGCTGTCAGTGGCCTTTCCTCTTCGTAATTAACAATTTCTTTGGTATTTGTCATCTGCACAACTTTTCAGTCATGATCTTTTTTTTTTTTTCCTTCTTCATTTTTCTTCCAAGTCGTTGGTTACACTGCAAAATAAGATAGTCGCTTGGAGACTGGAAGCCACCTGCAGTGTGGTGCTTTTTTTTTTGTTCACGGTCATGGTCTTTGACTTTTCTGTTAAATGTTTGAATTAATTTTGTCTGCTTGGCTCAGCTCTAGTTTCATTGGGCTTTTCCAATGAAAATGTCATGCACCATCAAGCCAGAGGTCTTGAAGGAACACACGAGCTCTTGCTTTTAACTTTAGCAAACTTCTGTTGCTTACCGTTATACTTGTTAGTTGGGAGGGGCTTTCATGCTCCACTGCTCGATGAGACAAACCTCAGCAACACATGCTGGATTCCTTGGCAATGTGTATAGTTTCTTGCCATGAAATACTTTTCTTTTTCTTATATTGAGTTTTGTGTAATGGCAATTATGATTAGTAGCTTTTTAGCAAAGACATTTTTCACATGTGTTACTTCCAAGAAGTAGTTGATGTGTTCCCATGGTTCTTTCTGCACATTTACCTTTGCTTTTAGAACAGCAATTTGTTAAAAAAGTAAAGAAAATAGCACTTAAATTTTAACTGAACTGGTATTCTTGGCCTATCAGATGGAATAATCATGAAGTGTTAGTAAAACTCAGCAATTTGCCTCCTCGTAAAACAGGGAAATAGCTCAAAGTAAGAAAATAGCCAACACGTTTTGGCCCAGACCACACTAACCAAAGAAAAAGCGTGTTTGGTTCTCCCAGTTAGTGATATCCAGAGGGATCTCACTGCCTTCTGGGTACAGGCTGAGTGCTCCTGCAGTAGGCAGAGAAAGTAGCCTTGCAGTTAATCCTTGCTCGGTTGACTCGACCTCAGCTCTGGCGACAGCATCCTGGATTTTCCATAAGCTGCCTCTCTAGCTGTATCTTTGACCTCCCCAGCTACCACATGCTGTGCTGTGAGAAGAAAAATGTGAAGGATAGAGGTGACATCAGGGGAGAAAGGTTCTAGTAGTTGGCAGCTGAAGCTGGAAAAGGTCTTACAAAGGGTGAAAAGAATTGCCAAGGACAGCACAGCTTCTGTGCAAGAAACAGTGCAGCAGGAAGGAACTTTTCAGCCTGGAGATGAGATGGCTGAGAAAGCTTCACTAACAAGTGGCAGGAAAAGGATAAGCAGACTACTTCTTCTTCCCTTATTTTTCAGTACAAGAATCCCAGGGTGTGTCCAGGAGTGATGGTGGCAGGCTCAAAACAAATGGAAAGAGGTAATAGTGTGCACAAGATGTAAGTAAGGTGTGATTCAGATGCGTAAGTACTCGCAGTGTAGGGATTAGTAAAAGAAAAACCCAGTTTTAAGGGGTAGCTAGCCAAAAGTATTGCTGCTTGCTTGTCTCAGTTATCCTGCTTGTCTCTGGGATTCTATTTCAGTCACAGTTGGAGATGGGATGCTGGGCTGGATGGACTCTTTCTGTCCCTTTGTAACCATCCATTTGTTCAGTTCTGACCCTCTTTCATTTTAGTATTACTTATAAAAGTGGAAAAAAGATCTGATACTCTGTTTGTGGCTTGATGGAAAGGAGCTGAATGACCACCGCAGATCATGAAGGCCTGCCTTCTTCGGCTAGGAATGTGCGGATACAAGGAAGGATAAGAGCTGCTGTTGCAAAGCAAGTTGTGATCTTTAAAAACAAAAAGCAAAAAGATTCATCACCACTTTGTTTCCAGGCAGTGCTGCGGGAATGTGGCCGCATGGTCTTACAGGATGAGTCTTTAGAAAATGAGTAACAATGGATCACGTGAATTCAGGTGGAGCAGAGACCCCCTGAAGCCTGCTGGAGCTTGGTCAAATAGGGCTTTCTCTGTGTACCCAGCTCGGCAGCTGACAGTGTGGAGGTGGAAGAAGAAGCTCAAGTGCTGCTGTGCTGCAGCAATCCCAGCGTGCTAAATGACTGTTTAGCAAATGGGAGAGTGCTACAGTCAAGGGTGACTTAAAGTATGCTTAAGGCCCTTCTCGAGTTTCTTGAGAAAGAAAAATGATGCAGAGGCTGCAGGCAGTTAACTTTGTTTCTCATTCTTCAAATCCTGCTCTGTGGATCAGCTGGATGAGGCAACTTCCCCCCCATGGCCATATTGGTTGATAATTCTTTCAGTATTTTGGAGGGGAAAAAAGTTTCAGTAAATCCTAAATGAACTGTGCCTTGTGCAGTATCTTCAAGATCTTTTTGCTGTGACTTTAGTGACTTTAGTTTAGTGACTTCAATTTAGTTGATTATTACTGTAATGGAGCTTTAATCGTATTCACCTTACCTACTTGGGCATGGACTGAGAAATAAGAACTGTGCAATTATCAATATATAGCACAGAACATGATAAAACTCATTTTTAATCCTTCCTGTTGGAGCATAACAGATTGCTGCAGTTCAAAGACAAGCATGTGAACACAGACATGTGTCTAGGAGATGAAGACAGGCTTCTGGAAATCTTATTTATTTAATGACATCATTGCCTTATTTCAAAGTGTTGTGTTGGAAAGTGTTCTGAGTAATTTGGGGTCTCAGCGTTGTCATTAAAGGTGAGATAACGATGAAGGGAAGAGCTGTGCTGTACATTTGCTTACAATTATAAACTAGCTACCATGGAATTCTGATTGTCCAGAAGTTGGAGCAAGCAGCCTACTTGCTGAATAAGCTTTTTTATAGTGGAGCCTCTAGACAATTCCTTCAAGAGTTTGGGTTTCTGGTATTTTTCTCTGTGTGTCTGTATGTCTATGGTAGGCTCCTGTTGAGCTCTTGCCTCTTATCTGTGATTGAGATCAAAATTGTGTGTCAGATGCATGGATAGTCACTGTGGTTATCCACTACTAAGTATTCTTGCAAAACACAAAACCAGAAATCCTGGATGCTAGAAAGAAATCTTTTCTCTGGCAGTTGCAATATTTGTGCAGCTGTTCCCACAGATGTTTCTTCTTTCTTGGCTTTTTTTTTTATTTTAAATTTCTCCTAAGAAGTAAGCAAACCGAGGCAGAAATGTTAAAGGGCCTGCCTGGAGAAGGAGAGAGAAAATGCAATGCCTTTTAGCGTGGACACAGTGATTTACGTTCTTTCAAAATGACTATGATTCTTACTTTGTTTGCCAAGTCCAAAGCCTGCTTATGCTCTGCAGAGCTGAATGGAAGCGTACTAAAATGGGAGCTTTGCAATTAGGCTTTGAGAGTAAGAATCTGATTGTGGTAATTTGGGATCTTAATAGCATTGCTGGAACCCAAGTGGACCCAACTTTACTGTCTAATTTGCTCATTTTAGAAGTGAATAGGAAATGTACTGGTCAGAAAGCTTGTTCTGACAAGCTCTGCCCATTGGCTAAAAGGGAAATTTTGGAATTTCATTGTAGGAAACACCCCCACCCTGTCAATCAGTAACTGATACCAAGATTGAGGACTAACTGTTCATATGCCAGACACATTTATTCACTGTTTTAAAAAAAGCAACTACAATTCTGTTATATGGCAGTCGGAAATCTTGAAGGTGCTATTTTAAATACAGCTCAAGTAGAAATTCTTTGAAAGTCAGTAAATTAATTGGAGTGTAAAACATTAACATTTGATGCATGATGGTGAAACCCCTTCTCCTAGGAGAATACAGGGTTCAAACTGGAGTCAGTTAACCTCATCCTCCAGAAATGTTTAATAAATAATATTTAGGAAAATGCACATTTGTATAAATAGAGATCTATGTCTTGATGCCAGCAGCTTCCACAGGTTGGGTTTTTCTCTCAGGGGTCACAACTAAGTAAGCAGGAAGAAGCTCTAAGAAGGCATATGTTGTAAGTAGTGGTTTTGAGTAATGAAAACTTAAGAAAAACAATAAATATCTGTCTGTAAGTGTGAGAGACCTGGTGCTTTTGAGTTGTTTAGTTTTCCACGTAACTTGGTGTGTGTGATGCCTGCTGCCTAGACTTAACCAGCCATGCTCGAGTCCTCTTTCTTCAGAGAAAGTTGGACCTGGCTTTGTGTGTTCTGTGAAAATGAGAAAGCAGCCTTAGACTCCACACATAAATATGTCATGTGTGTCAACATCAGGGAGAGAGCAGAACTATTTTGGGGTGATAAGGAATAAATTGTTGTAGCCTGTCCATAAGTGTGCTGGGATGAAAGGAAAAATTCTAGCAGGGTAAGGAGTTCCTGGGAAGCCTTGGGACTACTGGGTTGGGGGTAAGGGGAAATAATAAAATATCTGTTTTGATAGTGGTTTTTTTGCTATCTGAAAGTAATTGTGTTGCCTGCTCCCATGGGATTTTAGAAGTTGGGCTTAATGAGTAGGGAGGTCCTTTCCTGTCCTGCCTGTTTGTCATATGTGGACAGTTGTGAAAAAAAAAGTCTGCTTCTGAATCATAGGAGTATTTTATACGTATCGTAGGATGTGCCAGGACAAAAATAAAATCGACATCAACATACTTATAGTAGGACCCTTATGATTTTCACTGTGATGATTCTGTCCTGCAATGAGTCAACTATTAATTAGTTTAATAGAATCATAGAGCTATTTAGGTTGAAAAAGACCTCCAAGACCATTGAGTCAAATTTTAGACCAAACACCACCGTGCTGACTAAACAACAGCAATAACTGCCACATCCAGTCACTACTTGAGCACTTTCAGGGGTGGTGACTTCACTTCTTTCTTTCTTAACAGCTTCACTGCTTTTGAAGAATTTCATAGGTTTTAGCACTGATGTTACAAACAATTATGGTCCCTTGCCATGGTGATTCAGCTCCTGATTTGGTCAGCTGTTACTGGTAGGATTTACCACACTGGGAAAGGGTTGTTGGCTCTGCCCTGGGCAGTGGTCAGTGGATCTTTGTATGGGGGTAGTTGGTCCCTTCAAATGCTGCCTTCTGACAGGCATCAGGGCAGAGGGACGCTTCTGGGAAGGAGCAGGGACAGCTGTGATGGTGATGCTGTAAGCTGGGGAGCTTGGTGGTTCCTCATGCACATGCTTAAGTCTCTTGCGTTTGGCTGTTCTCCTGTTTAGTGTGTGCTGAATTCCTGCCTCTTGCTGTCAGCCTGGGCTCACAAAGCTCACAGTGCACTTAGCTGACACCAGGAAAGGACTAAAGCAGCCAGTTGAGCGTGCAGCACGTGGCACATTCAGTGTCAAGACTATTTATCACGTAATGAGATTAAGCCTCTGTGCAGCACTGCTGTATGATGCAGTTTCATGTAGCTCTGACGCCTTCCCTTGGCAAAGTGCAGAAGGCGAGTTGGGCAGAGGTGTGATCCTCTGCCAGCATTAGAAATAAAATCCTAAATGCTGAGACTCACTCCAGATGTTTGTATCATGTTTGATGGTGTCACTCCTGGGACACTGCTTCGGAGATGTTCATCTCCCAGCACCAACAGGAAGGCTCTAAAACGTGAGTTTTACCATTTCTTACTTTCATAGGGACTACTAGAAAAAATGGCAGATTAGCCAAAACAACATACTAGGTATTGGTAGTCCACGTACGACTATGCAGTAAGTATTTTGTACATTATTTAGGTGTCCAGTAAGTAAGGAAAAATTACTGTGCAATACCTGGTGGAAATACCCAGGAAAGGAAATAATTTCTAACCTGTGCTGTTAACCAAACACCGAATGGACCCAGGGAAATGAAACAATAAAAAGGTCACACTAATACAGTGGTGCTGAAATAAGGGGGTTTGAGCAGTGCTACTGAGAGATTTCAGAGGTACATGCCTTTGGGATTTCTTTTCTGAGGATGTGAAGAACAGGCAGTTAGCACTGAAAGTGTTGCTGTGGAGTTGCAGGGAATAGATCTGATCTCACTTGCAGTCTGATAGCACTGCTGGCCTTCTAAACTGTAGGCAGAGCAATTGGGATATGTTGGTAGATGTGGAAATGTGGCATGAGGAGGTAATGGTTTCTCAAGTGACTTATCAGAGCTGCTTGTGCCTCCTGTGGCAAGGGCAGGTCTGTGCTGCTGGGCCGTGCACCAAGCCAACAGCCTTTTTGGAGGGGGAAGGAAGGGTTTATAGTTCAGAAGAGATGTTTTATAGGAGGTTATGCTGCTCAAAATGCACACCTGGGTTAAGCCTCTGGTGTCCCATGAGCTTAGACTTCTGAGGAAAAGTTAGCTCTGGTAGCTGAGCTCACCATTGTGGCACTATGATGTACCTCGTTAAGGAGCTGAATACCGTCCTATGCCTTGAAGCTGAGTATGTTAGGCTGGAGGGATTGTATAGAAATAAACCAAAACTGAGTGTCTTGGATCTGTGATACCACTCAGTTATGAACATAAGTTAGTTCATACTTACCTGCTAATACAATAAGATGCCCAAAGGCTTTTCATACAACATGGCTCTTGGCAGGGGAAAAAAAGAGTATGGTAGTTGAGATAACAGGATATTAAATGAGTGGTTTGGTTTGGAGCTGCAGGAGCATTGCTATTCTTTTTTCACTTTCTCTTTGGAGAAAAAGTTTAGAATTTTTCTTATGACTCATGGAGGTGCCCCACATTGGACTGCTGTGTGTGTGACAAGTTTCCTCTGTGTCCTGTATCTTGAAAAGAGAGTTCTAATGTGAATATAGTGTAATGTTTCCTACTGATTCATATCAGGTATTTTGATTCATAGGGTCCTTTCATCCCTAGCTGAGGATCAGAGGTCTGGAGTGAGATGCGGTTTTTTGCAAAGCAATCTTGTACTCAGAAAAAATCACATGATGCTTCTTGTTAAATCTATATCTTACTCTCATGGAAAACTTCTCTGCATGTTACTGAGCTTTATTGGGTATTAGGGAATTTCCTAGAAACATGAAAATCAAATAACAGATTTGCATGGGGAGATTGGTGACAGTTGCAGACAGTATATGTTGAATATTGTCCATGGCATGACAGTACAGCAGTCTTGGATGCTAACTTGGAAAATATTTCATGTGGAGCTGGTGGTAGGAAGGTCCTCTGTAGATAAGTATGAAGTTAGTATCTGTGCTTAAAAAATAGGATGCAAACTTGAGCTCGGAAACAAGCTGTATGTGCTGTTGGAGGTCTACAAAAAGTAGATTTTTGTGTGTGTGTTTTCAGAAACACTAAAAACACAGGGGTTTTTTGTATCTGCTATATAGATTGCAAGCAATAAAGGGTTGGAGTCTTAGCACGAAACCAGAAAGATGATTTATTGGAAATGTCAAGGAATCAATCACAGAGCCTAATAGGCAGTTAAACAAGCTTTTCAGTTTGGGTGTGTTTAAAAGCAAGGAGGCTTGAATGGTTCTTGTTGATAAACTTGGATGCCTAGACAGATTGCTTGGAAACTGATATGAGCAAATACTTTGTTCTGAGACTCATTGAAAGTGGAACAAAAAGAAGCTGTTTTTTGGCTAGTCTGTCATTTGCAGATTTTTTGAGGCTAATAAGGTACAAAAAAGTAAAGTAGTGTGGAAATTGGGACACGACCCTTTAACCAGCCATTAAAATTTAACAGAGGTCTTTGGAGAATGATTTTAAACTCTGACTTGTCATATTTTTTGTGGTGGTAGTGCTGAAACACCTCTACAGAACAAATGGGTGTTTTAGCTGAAAGCTTGTGTGAAAGTATGTTAGTATTGACCAAGTTGTCATGAAAAGGTTACTGAATTCCAAGATGGAAGATACTCATTTCCCATCCTGGGACAAAAGAGCACATGGTGAAATTGTTGATGGCTTGGAGTGGTCTGAGTATTATTTTTTGCTGGCACTGTTGAATATACTATATGACATAGCATATATATGTAAGTAAAATTGTCCATTTAATTGGTTTAAATTACCTTTGGAATTAAAAAAACAAATGCTTTACTAGTAAGTAGCATGTCTCATTAATGCCTTCCTGCTCCTTTGTAACATTAGAATGGCTGTTTATTTTTGTCATGAATTTTGTGAATCTGTAAACAAGGGTTGGAAAAACTTCTCATGGTAGGTTTTTTAGAGATTGGGGAATAGTACTGAAGTAATGTCCTCTGAGGTTGGGAAATGGGGAAGGTGGCCTTGTTTTAAACATTTACACAGGACAGGATTGAATAACCTTGGTAGAGTTGTCTTGTTCAGATCAGAAGTCCATGGACAAGGAGACAGGGATTTTTGTTGCATGTTTTGTGTATTTGTAGACACATCAGTGCTACTTTGGCTTAGAGATTATGAAAACACTCTCCTAGATCCGTTGTTGCCAGTTCCTGCTAGTTGCAGCTAGGCTTAAATTTGGCTTTGTGAGTAAATTATAACTTTTTTGTTTGACTTGGCAGCATTTCATCAGCTAACAAAGACTTTCAGATGTGTGTGATTGATTCTTGTTGCCATATCATTACATTTTTTAGCATTATATACTTCCTTATGGGCAGTCTAAAAGTGCTTAATTTTCTAGTTGTAATGTTTTTCTACCAATTAATCTTCTGTCACCCATTGGTCTGCCATAGGCAATGCTAGTTTGCTCTGGGAAAATAATGTAAAATTACCTTGATTTGTAGAAAGATAAGTGAAGGTGGCTGCCTGCAAAATGGTGTGTAAGAGTGGGGTTCTACAAAATTCTGTGCTGAAAATGAATTGTGGAGACTTGAAGGCATATTACAGGGAAAATAAGACACTTTGAGCTGCCTCCTTGAGGAGTGTAATTGTTGAATTGTTCTAAAAATTGTTATTCTTGTTGTCCATACAGATGAAAAAATTAAATGGAATTATGTATTATGTCATTTGCAGAGGTGAAGGTGGGTGGGAATCTCCTTGGTGGTAGAAAATCAGTAATTCCACATCTTTCCCAGCTTTTGCACCACTTCACTTTACCTTACTCAAGCTGGCACTTACTACATTTGCTTCTTGTTAATAGTCATGCTTAATGGCATTTTGTAGCTTCAATGTGCGACTCTACACTGCTGTTAAACTTTTTAAGGCATTTGTGAAAAGGAAATATCAAATGTGGCCAGTTTGCAAGTGTTCCCTTGCAAGAAAATAAATTCTCTTCAGTCAGCAGACACTAGTATAGTGTTACTGATCTCAAACACCAAGCAGAACCAAGCTAAATACTGTATTTTGTCTTGCTGTAGAACTTGGCAAAACACTGAATGGTTCAGGGTGATATTTTACAGAAATGCTGCATTGATTTGAGCATGTGGGATGGGGGAATGAAAAGTTAAATAAAGCAATTACAAATGATTTTAAGTGTTTTAGCACCTTGAGAATTGGCTCAAATGTTGTGGTGAACTTGAAACTGCGGCTTTTTCATAAGCAATGATGAAAATGGATCCCCCATTGTTTCAATTAACCATCCATAGTTTCCTGTTATCAGTTAGGATATGGTGCAAAGTTTTAAAAGCCACATAAATTGGCTTAAGCATAAAAAAAAAAATTAGAAAGTATGTTATTAAGATCACTTCTCAATAATTAATTTATAAGTAAGATCATTAGGATAATTTAGGGCTTTTGCATAGTTGTGCTGATTTTGTGGTGGGTTTTGTGCTGCTAAAATGGACGAACTATGTAATGGACAGCAAGTTTTAGTTGCTGTCAAAGTACAAAAAACTCTTGTAAGCTGTTGTGATGGCTGAATACAATATACTACAACGAGAGCAGGTTTTTATAACTTTTGACTGGCCCATTTGTACGCGTGAAGGGCTGGCAAATGAAAAAAGTCTTCTAGCGATGACAGAGGACAAGCTTCCAGCGACCTGAGAGCTGGTTGTAATTGCAGACTCTGTGTATGATGGACCAGAAGAAATAATATTTCATTACTATGTGTGTTCAGTCAGGTGATGTACTGGGCACAAGTTTAACACAGGAGAGGGCTCTGAGGATTTCATTAGCAGGTTTAGGGTACGTTTGTCACGTGTGGTGAAATTGCGGGTGTTTTCCACTGATCACTTCCTGTCCTCTCTCTGTAGCAGGATGTTTTGTGGTTTGCCACATCTGCTTTCAGACAGGTTCTTCAAAATTGCCAGAGACCTTAGAAAACCCAGTGGCTGTGGTGCAGAAAACTGGGAACAGTTAGGTGTGGATACTTACATGCCTCCAGCACTCTTTTTGGACTTACTGTTGTTCAGTGTGTTGACCTGCTGTAGAGGTTGGTGGCAGCAGCTCCGCAATTCATGCTATTTTACCAATATATTTTGACACATCTGTCTTTCAAAAAAAGTTATTACCATTGGACTTAGTATTGATGTTGTTATCTAAAGTGTTGCTGACACTGTCTTGGCATTCTGTTTGTGTGAGGGATCTGGTTCATGACCTGAAGATATATCTGCTCTGGATTTTTGATAGCTGAGGTAATTCTTCCCTAAAGAAAGCTTCCATTTATATTGTGTTCAATATCTACTGAAACCAAATAAAAAGGGCAGAAAAAGTATTGCTGAGAAAAAAGGCAACACACACCAATAAAAGGAGAATCGGGTGAACAGAGAATAATCTGAGTATGGAGTCAGTAGTGAGTTAAAAATGTGTAACACAGTTTTATGGTTATTCCACTTGTTTGTGACAATCTGCAGACTAAAAGAGGAAAACTTTGTGCAAATACAGTCATGCAGTTCATGGAATACAAATTACTTTAATTGTTCACAGGTAAAAATGCTTATCATTACTGCTGTTTTGTCTATCCTACATCCACAGATTTGTTCATACACTTAAATCTTTTGGTTTGACTTGTACAGGGTAGGTGATGTCACAATACAAAACAAAACAAAAAAAAAATGGGATGATTTCTTTCCATACAGTGGAATTAATTAGTGAGAAGGTTTGTAGAATTATTACCGTCAGCTTTGGGTTTATGGAACTGTCATCTGGATGATGAAAATGTTTGAGTACTATTCAGAGCACCTTTTTATAGTACAAATTTGGTAGAAGGTGTAGAGCATGGACAAGCTGAGTTTGTGCCAAATGGCGTACATGAATTTCTGGCGCTGAAGAAATGATTTGATGCAGGAGAAGTCCTCACTGAACTCTTGGAGGCTTTTGCTGGGCAGCAGAAGGGTGGTGCTTGTGTTTGTTCCCTGAACAAGGGGCTATTTGCCCACTCAAGCTTGTTCTGATAAGGTAACTTTGATGGCTTATGTTGCTGCCAGTAATACTCCTGATGTGTTTTTCGAGCCACTGATTTGCATGCCTTATTGAGCTGACTTGTGTCATCCCCCCTTTAAAGTTGTTTTTTCTCCTTGCTGTTTGCACCCTTCAAACATTTGTGGAATGTTTTGTGTTCTTGACTGTCAGGGTGTCAGTCCAACCAAATGCTCATCTCCATTCCTCTGCCCTGAATGTCTGCCAAGCTGTCTTTGTTGTTTCCAGTGGAGAAAAAGGGAACTTGGTAAACAAGATGTTGATGTATTGATACAGTGTATTATCTTCCATATTGAATTGGAAAGCAAGTTTGCAAATAGCTTGTTATATATTACCACTGTTAGGGAACTTAGTGGAGAAAAAAGATCTATATTTACTCTGTATTCCTTCCAGGCTATTTTTATCAGAGAAGGCAAATAGTATTTTTCAAATGTGAATCCTACAAGAACTAGTCCAGAGTTGCAGTGTCTTCTCTGTTTATTCTGTCCTTCAAATGTGATTTTTGCAATTCTTATGAGGATCAGATTGTCTTACAAATCTTAGAGGCAATCTGTCTATCCAAGAGCAATCACCTCACTGCCTCAGGATAGGAAGGGAAAATTCATGTTAGTTTTGACAATTGTTTTGCAAATTGTTCCATCCCTTCCAAATTACCGCTATCCAAGCCTTCTATTTTTTTCAGAGATGCTAGTACAGCTTTTTAAGGTTTTGCTTTGCAGATTTAAGCTTGAATGGGCTGCTTGAATGGTAGGTTCGTCTGGAAATCTGGACCATGAGGTGAATTATGCCAGGATGCTCCCCATGTCCCAGACATGAGATACATTTTGGGAAACCCCAGATTCCTTGGCAGTCTCTCAGGAAATGTCACAGTGCTGTGAGAGCTACTTATGCCCTTCCTTCCTTACAGGAAAAATAAAGTAAAATTCTCCAGTGAACCATAATAAAGATGATAAAACCAGCTTTGTTCTGGAAAGCTATGTTGAAATCTTAGAACTGTTTTTGAATTTTTTTTTTCATTCCATTGTGTGCTGTGCTGCTTATAATGGGATGTTTTCCAGCAGAAATTTGTCGTCCCCCCCCCTTTTTTTTTTCCTAGTGGTTGGTTTTTTTTGGTGTATATTTCTAAACTGCAGTTCAAATAACTTGGGATTAGAGTTTAGGACATCTAATGCGTATTTGTGAGAGAGAAGAGCTGTAAGTCATGTTAAAAATATTTAGCTTTCATGATATCCAGATGTGTCTAGACCTTCCTTTGTCTATCAGCTGTGGTGACAACATCTGTTTTCTTCTTTTCCTTTCACTTTGTGTTCTTGACAATTGAGTAATTCAAAGGATAAATTGTGGCTTAGTCCTCCCTATAAGCTGTGACACAGGGACGTGGTCAGGTACCTCTCGGCATCTGCTCTGAGTTCAAGTTGAGTCCTGCCTGCACAGAGGAGCTGTTGTTAGGTGTGTCACCTTTCCATGCTGTTGGATTCCTGTTTGTGCCATAGTACATTGCTTGGTTTTGAGAGCACATTGTAAACAAATGTAATAAATAATATAGTGTGTGCTCACTTTGAGGATACTGGAATGTATCTGAAATTACGAGTTCAAATGAAAAGTAGGACTCAGATTCAAGTTTGAGATGAGAAAACGCTGAGAAAGGTGAGTGGGGTTCTTGACAGTGTGCTAAGGCTCAGTATTGTCTAGTAATGCAGTCATAATTGCACTTCTAACAGTCTTAAAATGATGCTGCTCATCTTCTCGGGAGCTCTTATGTGTGCTTGAGCTTGTACCTGGATTTGGCAGTAATTCACATACAGAAATTTACTTCTAGGTGATTGCCATGGCAAATATATCTACTTCTTTTTTATATATTCTTGCTCAAGTGATGCCTCTCAAGGCATCAGTTGAACAACAGAGACTAGACAGGAGTAAGGGAATAAAAGTAGGTATTTATTTGAAAGGCCTTCAAAGGTCTGGGGAGCCAGAGGCTATTCTCAAGATGGACAACAGGTCATGAGTTCACCTAAGGCATCACAACCTCTGTTGTGCCATTTTCCGCAAAAAATTGCGTACCCCTGACTGTGGTAGATATTGTCACCCTTATTATGGGACCAGCAAATGAAAATGCCCTCTTGGGGACAGCAGGCAGGTTTTTTTGGTTACCAGAAATGTGCATTCTTAGCTCATTACCCTTCTTGGGAGAAATGAACCTCTTAGCATGGACGGGAGGATTTTCTTACACAGTTCTTTCTGGTGTACAGGTCTGTTAGGAAGGGGGGACAGAAGGGTGGGCTGGTTTTAGCTTCCCTGCCACCGTTTGAGAGGGGCAGGTGGAGTTTTGCATGACAGCCCGGGCCCTACCTCCCTTACATTTCTCCACTGTTGAACCAGGTGTGGAGTGTGAAAGGCTGAGCACAGCTGCACAGCTGTGCCAGTGTTATGCTTGGATCCCCTGTGCGGGTGTTTGTGCAGGAAAAGCCGTGTGACTGGGCTGGATAAAAGAGTAGTAACCAAATCATTGCCTAGTAAATTCCTGGGAATGTATTTTGCTTGTACAAAAATATTTACAAAGGCAATGTTCATTTGCCAGTTTCGAGCAGAAGAAAATAAATTGAGGTGAAATTACAAAAGGAGGGGTTTAAAGAGAGGGCAGGGCAATAGGAGATGGTTTGAAATCAATCACACATGCTCCTCTTCCACCTGCAGTTTCTTGGATCCAGAAAATGAACCTAGGCCTCTTTTCCATTCATACTAATTTTTCAAAATTATTTTTGAGTAACTAAAAACAACCCCCCAAAACAAACCTACAAAAAAGCTCTATAAAACTATTAAAAATAGTAAAAAAAAGGAAGCTGTTCAAGCTTTATAGGTTGTTCAGCAAGCTTTAAAGAATAATGTGAATTACTGCAAGGGAAATTTTTCAATTATTTGCTTAGTGAGTAAAAGATGTAATTTCTTTTTTTTTAAAATTAAAACTTAAAATTAAAACTGCTTACTGGATCTTTTCCCACTCTGCCAGAAGAAAACATTGATTAATGTCAAGCCTAGGGATAACTTTGGTGCAGTCTCTACAGAGGTCTGATGACAGTGATGAAAATGAAGTAGATCTCCTGGTGATTTAGCTCTCTATGTCTTGCACTTAGCTTTAAAACTGACTGTATTTTTCAGTGAGTTTTGGTGAAGGTTTGATATGAATTTAGTCATATCTGTTTTGTTGCTGGAGTTGAAAAGGAGGAAGAGTTAGCAGTGCACAGATAAATTTTCAAGGATTTTGGAAATAAACTTACACAACTTCTTCATTAGCTGTATGAAATCTGACTCAATGTGAACAGGATTACCTGTATGGCTTGGTCATTAATACTGGCCATATTATGTATTTTGGTCATGTGAATTGTCCCAGTGAAGTGTATATATGTCTGCTAAGAAATATTTGACTCTCTTTGAACACCAAAGTGAATGTGTTCTTGAAAATGCAGTGCTAATGGTTGAACTTCCAGGCTATTCACAAGATTTTTTGTGCCACTGAAGGCAGAAATAGCTGCTCCTTTGGAGAAGTTTCAAACATATTCTGTGTAAGGACTAAAGCATCAACTCATAGTGTGGGTAGACAAAAATCTGAATTATCAGCAACTACTACAGCAAGGTATCTCATGAAAAATTTACTTCTGCTTCCAAGTGTCAGAACTACTTCCTGCAGAGCTTACAGATCAAACTAGTTCCTATCAAGCTGTGTACCGAAGAATGGAGCTCCAGAAGAAGAATTTGTTCACCATTAAATAACTTCTAATGTGTAGAAATATTTTCAGAATAGGGGAAAAAAACCCTGGAAAGCTGGGACTTAACTCTGCTTTTAATGTTTTGGATTCGGTCACGGTTATGTTAATATTTGAAGACAGAGAAAACGAAACATACATCCTGCCTGGAACATCAATTAAAACAAGAAACCCACCTACAATTGGTGAAGGGAGTGGCTTCTTCTCACACTAATAACCAGAAGTTATATTAGCAGTGGATGTACAGAAATGTTTTTTGCTATGCTGTAACTATTCAAATAATAAAATGAGCAAGGTTTATGTACTGGTGGCTGAGATTAAGGACTGCAAGTGCTTGTGCTTTCAATTTCTCTCTTGGTTAAACATCTTGTAGGCTTGTCTGTCTTGGGGGTGTTGGGAAAGTGATGGATTTAGTCCTTTGGTCTTGGGTTTCCTGGGGCTTCCGGTACTGAGAGGTGTACATTCTTTCCCCTTTTGTCTAATTTCCTCCCTTTGAAGTGGAGATCAGGCTTCCATTGAAAGCAGAGGTTGTCCAGATACATGGCATATGAACATCTGACTTTGAGAGTACATGAAAGGCTTTTATTACTTTCTTTTAACATTTCTGTCTCGTAATATCATCTTAAATCACACTATGAAATGAAATCATAATTGTTGCCACTTAGATTCCTTGTGTGTTGTAGAAAGCTTAATGCCTTATGGTACAGGATCTCTCAAGGCCTAGCTGATATTTCAGCTGCATTGGCTTCCATATCTTTGGAAAAAACCCTTCATCATCTGCATCCAATTTAGCAGAGAGCTGGAATGCCGGAAACATGTTTTTGTTCCTGATGAGTATAAATGCAAGCGCTCTGTGAGCGAAAGCATCACATTGGAGTTGTTCAGCTCTGTTTGTGCAAAGCAAGTTCTAGCTGCTTTTATTTATTTCTAGGCTTTGGTCTGTAATCTCTTTGGTGTGGGCTGAGCCTGGAGGGCTGGAGTGAGCCCATGACGAAGCCATCAGGTCAGCTGTGGTTCCACTTAGCTCTTGGTGTAGGGCAGAGGAGCCCTGCTGCTCTGCTCCTGCTGCAGGTATTTGTGTGGGAATCTCAGTCCTGAATGAGCTGGCTGGTCCTGGAGCTTTCTCCCAGATCCTGGCAAAGGACACTTGGTGATGTTTGATATCTCAGTATCTTGTACTCTGATGCTTCAGCAGGCATTGGTGCACACAGTAGGTAGGTGATGCTGCTCTATTACAGTGCCTAGTCAAAACCAGCAACTGGATTAGCAGTTTTCGTGTTTGTTTTGCTGAAACACTTGGCAAATTTCATCATCCTAAGAGGCAAAGTGTGTTTGTGCTTGTAGGCATTGGTGTGTTTTATATCTGTTTTGTCCAGATTCCTTTACCAGCCTATTGCTGTGAAGCTGAATGCCTTCCACAATGTCTGACATCTGTTACCTGTGCTGGATTGTTTTTCTCTGTGTCAACTTGGAAATTGTATGTATAAAGCTATTTTTTATTTATTTGAAACTTCCAGAGCATTTGACTGTTTTGTTAGGAAATGCAAGGTCAGATAAATATTTTTGATTAGTCTTGCTGTTTACACTTAACAGCTCTGAAACGGCACCAGCAGTATTATGTCTTCTAAAATACAAAGGCCTTTGGAATAATTGATAACAAAAGAGTGAAGAATTAGAAAAGCTTTGCCAGAGCTAATCTAAGAAGTCAGGTGACAAGACAATAGTCAGGGCATCTGTTCTTCCAGCTCCCAAAGTACAAAGTTCTTTGTGTTTTTTAGAAAACCCAACTGTTTCTACAGTGTTTTCTATTTGCACTGGCTAATCTGGTTTTTTTTAAAGGTTAATTATCTTTTTCTATTCATAAAGGTTGAAATACTATCTTGAGAACCCCTGTGTCTGTTGGAAGAGAAGCTGAAAAATCTTACTCAATCTGCATCTGTTCTAATTGAACTTGGTTCCTAAATTGGGGTGAATGATGGATCAAGCTGATAAAACAGACAACTCTATGTAAAAATTGCTTTCTAGGGGATTGATGCTTAGAGATTTTACCTTCAAACTTAGAAGAGTAGAGTTAACTTTCAAATCATCATCTTACCAAGAGCAGAAGAAAAAGTAAGGGTGTAGTTAGGGTTGCAGACACAGAGAAAAAGGAAGTCAAGTATGAAGTTACCAGGAGGCTGGATTAATTTAATTGCCTTATACTGGCTTTTCTGCAGTGTCTGTTCTAGAGGTTGGTTGTAAGTATGATTCCTTGGGAAAATTGTCCATAACTGATAGTTGTAAAATAATAAAAGTCACAGTTGTACTTTTACCCAGCTCTACTGAATTGGCTTTGCAAATGGAATAAACTGTGGTGCTGATTCTTTTAGCAGTCAACTCATGTAATTCATACTTTTCAGAATGCACCTTATTCTGTAAAAAGAAATCCTCAGACAGTCTGTGCTTTAGCAAATAAGGAACTGCTTGAGTTTGTGAGACACTGATTTGAACTTCATTTGGTTTCCTGCACTGATAAAACATGTTGCTTTTGAAATGCAGGATGGTGTTTGGTGCAGGTTATAGATAACCTGAAGGTTACAAGCAAGGCAAAAAAGGTGTCCTTTTCTTCTTTCTGAAAATAAAGAAAAAAATCAAGAAAACAACAGTGCAGAGCCATGATGGTCACATGGAGAGAGATGGGGTATTTTTGGGATGTGGATGGCAAGGCTTCTCTGCTGTTTTGACTACACTAATGTGAAATAGTAAGGCTGTCTGACTGGAGGTGATAACCTCCTTTCCCTTGGGCATGCTGATGTTCTCCTCTGCAGATAGTGACTCACATAAAACACAAACCATCCTTACTGTAAAGGGAGTTGATAAGAAAAGGTAGATTTTTCTGGTTTGTTCTTGACGCTGTGTTTTGCTGTTAATGACCTGTGTCATTCACAGCAGGAGAAATTTATATTCTCAGGATACCTCGCCTCTCTTAAGTTAGATAAATTGAATAAATTGAACTCTGTAAACATGGCCATGCTCAGCACAGTTTTGAAGTGTCTGCAGATACAGGACCTGCCATCTTTGGATTATTTTTCTTCTGCTTTTGCACCTGTTTCTCTGAAGTGTTAGTCCTAGTTAATGTCACTGTCTCTTTTTGTAGCCTACCTAAAATCTGGAGAGTGCCTAACATTGTTTGCCTACTAGTTGGTGCTTTTTTTAAAAAAAGAAACCAAACAAGAAATGTTTTCCTTAAGTTTTATGTAAGTAACATATACATGTCTTCTGTTTTTGAATCCTTTCAGGTGAATAACTCAACTTGGTTTTCCCTTATCTCATTTTGGGTGGAGCAATGTCAGAAAAAGATGCTTACATGTTTTTAGCTGGCTTTCAGGTCACTAAAGGTAACCAGTTACTTGTTCAAGTGTTCTTGACTTTGGTTCTGCTTCTCCTTCAGCTCACATAGCATAGTAGTGACCAGAAAGAGACACATGAACATAAAATTCTTGTAGAGAAGGTGTGTTCACCTTTTAACTGTGGGTTGTGATGGTAGAGTCTGAAAACTGTGGATGCAACACAGCAGAGTTGGCTTTGCCTTTAATGGTTCCTTCAGTACAAGCTGGAAAGTAGGTGTTAGCATCCATGCACAGATTGACCTTCTAAAGGATAAGGACCACATGAGTTTATTCCATTCCCCCATATGAATTCATTTTAGAGACAAAGCATAGTGTTGGTGTTGGTGCTGATTTAGGAATTCAGGGACAGTGTTCTCTTCGCTTAGAGCTTTACTGGAAAGGGCAATGCCACAATGGTATCATTTTTCATTTACTAATACATGATAATTTTTCATTTACTGAAACAATTTAGGTGGCGTGACATACAGCTGCTTCCTGAAGTACATAGGAAGGATTGTGGACTCTCTTTTTCTGAGGCAGACTTGGTTTTAAAAAAGTGAAATGTTAGTTCCCTAAGTATGAATTAATGCTTTTCCTGAGCAGAAGATGGAAATGTCAACTACAAAGTAATGGTGCTTATGTAGAGTTGGCTTTTTCAGTGGAAAGATACACATCTGCTTTTAAAAATTTTGACTATATTGTCTCCAGTATTCTAGCATGGAAATTTATGTCAGTATGGTTAATGTGTTTAAGTGACAGAGGCAATTACCATTTACATAAAACATTTCTGAACAGCATTAAAACTAAACTGATTCCTGTTTAAAAGTAGGTCTATTTAAATTTTAGGTCCTGCTGGGGTTGGCATGCAGAGAGGACACAAATCTTGGCTCTGGTACTAAGTTTAGTAGGAATGGAAGCAGATGCACCTCTGAGGTTGCCAACTTTGAGCCTTTGGTTCTGACTTGCCCGTGTTTGGGTTGGGACAGTGCCAAGATACTTTCTGAGGCTGGGTGGGTGCTCACTACCTGTGTACAGTATGTGCTTACCTGCTTAATATCCGTGTGCTCCTCTGCGTGCATACAGGACAGCTGGGAAATGGGCATGGTAGTTCTGGATTTCAGTGCCGGCATGGGCTGTAACTCTGTCAGTTCCTCTGATACGCTGGGACAGGATGCTCCCACAGGCACATCTGTGATGCCATGGTCCTTCTGGGGAACACATGGAAGTGGGAGAGATCTGCTTCAGAGGAATCTCTCAGCAGATCACCAAGTGCTGCTGTTACTTGAACTTCTTTGAACTGAAAGGGATAAACATTATATTGTGTGTAACAAAGCCGAGGGAGTAATTTTGCCTGAAATGTTCATAGCAAATACGTTCAAAATAAGTGCATGGATTTCTGTTTGTCACATGTGAACTAATGTAAGACTGAAAAGGTCATTGTGGGCTGAGTTGAGCTGGGTTGAACCTTCTTTTGTTTCCCCTGAGGCTTCTGTGGAGGCACCCAGAGATAAGGTTCCTCCTACTCTGAACATCTGAGTATCGGGAGAGATGTTGCCAGCCAGTACTTGCTGTGTTAATCTTTTTTTGCCAGAGTTGGGATTTTGCTGGGACTACATTTGCTCTGAGCAAGAGAGGAGTTTGAAGTGTGGTGCAGGCAGCAAATATTCATCTTTCTTCCTCCCACTCTCCAGCAACTACCAGCTCTTTCTGCAGAACCTGTGAGCTCCTTTGATTTGCAAGTACTGCAGCAGATTTGGGAGGAAGCTTTTGCTGCTGTAGACAAACCAGAATGTATTTTTGCTGCTTGGCAGCATACTTAGTGAATGTCACTTGTAGCATCTTAATTCTCTTGGTCAATTTTACAAGGAATTTGCAAGGCCTGAACAGCTGTGAATAGGACAACATGGAAAGTCCTGTTGTATTGGATTTCCTAAAAAAGTGTTCAGCCTTGTTTCAGTCTCAGTGATTCACTGTCAGAGGGCTGCTGACATCTGTACTCAGATGTCTTTTGCCACCAGTCTTTGAGAACAAAGAGTAGTGCTGGAGATTATTTTTATACTTTGAGAGATCATCTGTTGAGATCGTGCTTGGGCACAACTCATAATCAATTCTTTTGTAAGTGAAGCCAGTATATGCTGAAGTATTCACCACTCACATGTGGGAATTAAGTTACTTTTAAGCTGTCCTTACAACCACTTTCTCCATGTAAAGTATGAAGCTGTAAACAGGGCTTATGTATTTTCAGTGTCAGATATTCAGAGGCAGTGTTACGCTTTGGTTGGAAGAGACATCTGGGACTTGGAATATCTTTCAGCTGTTCCAGATGCCGCTTTCGACTTGCTCCCTGGCCTTTTCACTGCTCAGTATTTCAGCTCCTGAGACTTGTCAACTGTTCTGCATTTCTTTGTCCATCTTGCATCACTTGACCCTTTCAGCTATCAGAGGCTCTTTACTGCCTTGTCTGTAGTTTTTTAAGCTTCTCCAGATAGTTACAGCTGATTTTCCGCTGTATGCAGTTTACCTCTAGCATTGCCAGTTGTGCAGAATAAGACACTTGAAATGGGAGTCTGGGCAGAAACCTGGAAGATAAAGGACCACTTCATTCTAATCATAGAACAGTTTTGAGTTGGAAGGGACCTTTTAAAGGTCTCGTAGTTCAACCCCTGTGCAATGAACAGGGACACCTTCACTTTTCCAATCACTTTGGTAGCAGCAACCTTGTCTTGCCATGTGCTGCCATGTGACGAAAAAGCTGAGGGGATATATAATAGTAATGGGTAACATGCAAAAGCATAACAGAGACTGTTACCCTTGGAAGTTGTTTCTGAAGTTCTTCAAAACCCTTCCCTGTGCCATGACATTTTGCAGCCACTCCTAAATCAGACATGGTGTATATGTACTTGAGAAAAGATACCCAGACAGATTGCGTGCAAATGCTTGTGGGTTACACAAGTCTTCTGCAGGTGGAGTCCATCTCCACCCAAAACAGGTAGTGGGATTAGGAAGCGATGGAGAGAACTAGGTGTCAGAAGAGAATCCATCATAAAAAAAGTGTTCTTGGCAGTGCAGTTTTGTTATGGGTCCTGCTGCCACAGCAGTGGTGGGAGGACAAGAATGGATTTGCTCAAAAGCTGATGTGTGGATTTAAACAGAATAGGACCGAATGGCAAGGGCAGCAAAAGTTAAAGCTCTGAAAATTACTCCAAATGCTGATCTGACAGTGTGATGCTGCAGTAACAGAACTGCTGCAGTTGCTTTGCTTTTACAAAACTAGTGTATATGTTTTACTACCACTAGTCACAATCACAGGAAAGAAATATACACATGCAGAAGTGGATGTTTTCAAAAGTGCCTGACCGAACTTGTTAACTAATTCCTGTTGTAATTCACAAGAAACGGAATGTCTTCTAAATCCTCTAGTCCCGTTCTAACTGGGCTGTTTATAGCTGTGCTTGAATTCCTATAAGAAAACAGAAGACTTGTAGAGGTTTGGCTGGTCTAAGAATATCTGTTAGATGGTTCTGACATGAAAATGCAAATCAGGTACTAAAGAGTTGTATTTGACTAAGGCCTCAATTTTCTGGCAAAATTATTGGGTCTTGGTTTTCGAACTGATCCCAAAATATATTGCAAAAGTAATGGAAGTCTTTCCAATGGCTTCACCAGGCAGTGAATCTCATCTGCTACAGTCTTACTGGTGAGAACACCTCTCACAAATTTTTTGTTTTACCTAAGGAGTAATTATTTAGGCCTTGGAATTAAAATTCTTTCAAACAAAATATATCCAGGCTGTCCCTGTTGGGACAAAAGCGAGGGTGAGGAATGCAGAACAGCCAGATTATGATCTGTGCCTAGGAACATTACTGCCAGTAGTACAGGAGATTTCTCAGATGTCTTGGAATACCTTTTGGATAAATGTATAATGTCTGTTCTAAAAGTTTGTGGAGGAAAGCTACTGGCAAGTGCACTGCTGCAGGTTTTGGAAAAGAGCAAGACTGGAATGCTGTAAAATCTCTTCTTGCAGTGACAGAAACCGAGACTTGCTACATGCAGTGTAAAAATGGTTGCTAAGCACAAACAGAAAGTTAGCTTTCTTATTAAGTATGCTTTTACCTCTTTGACGTGTTTTTCCTTCTATGTGCAATATCCTTTTGACACAAGAGATGAGTACCAACTGATTTGAAGTACCCTGATGGTGGGAAATAGGCCAGTCTTCTGCTTCCTGCGGCAATTGCTTACAAACTCACTCCTGGGTTGCAGCAGAGATTCAGGTGTCTTGAGACATCTTACTAGAAAATGAATGCTGACAATGTTTTCACATACTAAATGGTTTTAAGAAGTTGCTACTCAGCAAGACTAAATCAAAATTAAATAAAAGGAAACTTGCTGGTCAGAGGCAGGAACTCTGTACCTGAGAGACACTGATAATCTTAAACTCAGGCACTTAAGCTCTGTATAGCTCATCATAAATAAGTAGAAGGGAACCCAGAATTAGATGTCACTTGGAAAGTGATATAAGTGTGGAAGTATTAATCTGATTTTATAGAGAACCATTGTGTCACAAAGACTGTTAGGAATTCTGCGTGTGCGTGTGTGCGCACACATATTTGGCAGATGCATTCATCAATAACCAAGCCAATTGTTGCTGCAGAATTGCTGCCTTTTACTAGCTATCTGTCCATGTGCCTGACGTGGAAAAGACAACATGTCTGTGCAGTGTTGTGTGTGCCTGCCCTTTTGTGAGGGCAAGAGAATTCGGTGGTGTGGCAGGCTGAAGGGGTACGGTTCCGGGGCAGCAGGCACTCTGGCGGCCTCCCACATTTATCCATTTTGTGCTGGGTGACATTAGGCTGTAAAGAACAGCATTTGAGCAGTGGCAAAGATGAATAATTACTGCAAGTGACCTCTGCTGATGTTTTGGATGCTTGAAATGTGCTATCTTGGCCATGAGAAATTTCAGTGAGAAGAAAAACACTGACTGCAGACCACTGGGGTTTCTTGCCAAACAGATCATCTTCATGCAGTCCTATGACTATTCTTGTAACTGGCTTTGTGTGCTTTAATGAGTTTCTCTGACTCTTTCCTGGCAAAATGCTGGGATCTGGGGGAGCTGCCCAATTCCATAATTCAAGTATTGAGTGAGTGGTAGCTGAGAAGAAACACTTCCCTGCTTTCTGTGCCTGCCACCAGCACAGACCTTCCACATTGGCAAGGAGAGCCTAAGTGCAGTTAGCTGCCTTCTAGACAGAGCAGTGAGAGAGGCAAGTGGCTTTACGGGAGCAGAAACAGGTTGGATTGAGGCCAGCAGTGGTAAATGTTGATGGTCTCCATGGACCAGGAGATGTTGATGCAGAGCCAATGTGTCAGGGAACATTTCTCGTTTTGTTTGCTTTGCACTCCTGATGTCCAGACAGGCCCAGGAGAATGAGCCCACAGGCAGCCCCAAATGAATATATTGTATAGAATTTATTAAGTTCTGGTCATTACCTAAACTGGAGGCTGGCCAAGTCAGTAGAGTTGACTCTGGCAGCAAGTACAAGTTGTGTTTCCTGTTGAGAAGATGAGTTTGAGGAATATTCTCATTTAGTGCTTGAAAATGCATGGCTTTCTGCCTTGTCTTATGAGGCCGAGAGGACTTGGAGTATGTTGATATAATTCCACACTTTGTCATGTGTTGTTTACATACTGTTTGCACCTCACTGTTCTCTGCATCAGTGCCAGCACCCTGATATTTCTGCAATTTATTTTTATGATCTTAGTGTTGAAACAGCTGTAAAAACAAGCAGTGTGAAAGTGAGCCAGCTGCTGGAATTTCTGATTCCAAGTCTGGTTTGTAGTAGGCAGACATTGGAAGGGAAGGATATATGAAAACAACAAATATACTTTATCTCAGGACCAAATGCAAACAAGTTAGGTGGCTGAATTTTTAACTGCTGAAGAGAATTAAATCACTAATGAATGAAATAATACAGCTTTTTTTGTACAGAGCATGTCCAAGGATATACTATTGCTTTAAAGGAGATCTTACCCTGTAGAGCAGTAGAACTATCATCTCTCCTACACCTCATTTGTTTTAGTGTTGCAGAAATAGTTTGATAGACGTCAGACAAAGAGATGGGGATGTACTAACACTTTCCTTGGCAAGATAAAATCCATATACTTCGTATACTAGTGTCAGCACCATTGGCATGTGACTTTGTGAAACAAAATAAAAAATAGTCTTTCATCCAAGCAGCTAATTGTTTTTGACTTTGGTATTTAGATTCTTGTTTATGGTCCAAGTGTAATAGGGACCCAATGTCTTCAGCACTGCAGTGATACATACAGATACTGTACTTAAACTCCTCCTTGAGGCTCGCCCAGGCAGCAGAGATGAACTGATGAGCTCAGCAGTTGTGCAGCAAGGAGCACAGGGTAGCCTACGGGTAATGATTTTGTTCCTTTTTTCAGTTCCAGTAATTTACCTGCTGTTTACAATGCTTTCTGTAAAATACTTGCTAATTCACTTTCTAAGGGTGTGAGTTGGAGGGCAGCTTCTTGGTATCTACTTAGGTCCACCCAAAAACCAGCAGCATCCAAGAGATTCCCGCTCGTAATCAGAAAATGCCAATTATGAGTTGGGTGCGTTTCCTTTTGTGTGGTCTGAGGACTTGTCATCTGGTTCATTGTTGTTCTCGCAACTGTAACCACAGACAGACACACACAAAAAATCTTTATCTGCTCAGAAAGCCAGACACATTTGTATGTTTTGTGGGGACACTTTGCTCAAGTAAATCTCACAGTACAAGTGTTCTGGGTGACTCTAGGTGAACCCTAAAGAGGCAGGAGAAAGATTGCCTTTCTCTGAGAAGAATACCAAGTGATTGAAATTTTGATCCTGCAGTTCGTACTCTGCTGAAACCTCAGTGCTTGTGTTGAGACCTGTTAACCTCAGTGGCACAGGGCAGCGAGGAGTTGTAATCATGGCAATCAGATTCCAGGATCCAGCCCAAATCAGGGACATGACAACGAGACTGTGTGTGGGTATTAAAAGAAAAAACTGTAAACACACAGCAGAGATGGAAGCTGGAGAAGTTGTTCCAAAGGAGGATGTGTGAGCAGTAGGAAGAAGGGAGCCAAAGGAAAAAAGGGCTGAAAAACACTTCTGGCTGCAATCTATTGATTTCTTCTTGTATTGTGATTTATTTTATGGTGATGTAACACTATCCAGACAAAGTACTTGGATTAATTGTCAGAGGGATGCTTTCATCTGTCAAATGAGTGTTATCTGCATTTCTAGTCTGCCTTAGAAGCTGAGTACATCCCTTTGCAATCCCAATGCCCATTCACTATGTTCAGTAAAGGTATTGTTGCTGTGTAGGGGACCAGAGCAGGAGTGCAAGGCTTGGACTCACCAACCTACTTTGCCAAATCAGGACACGAAGTTTCAGTCTAGATATCCTTAGTCAGAGATGTCTGCTGCCTGCAGTGTCAAGAATATTCCATTCTTTTCCCAACCTGGTGTTTGGAAACAAAACACTACCTATGAAGCCAGCTTTTCTGGGCCCTAACAGCTGTGCAAGCTTCTGATGAGGCAAGAAAGATTGCCAGTGGTAGTCTGGAAAGAAGAGAAACATATTGTTCTTCAAGCACTTACTGACAGTGAAATTTCACCATTGATTTTGCACACTGCTGTGTTTGTGGTCAAAGTCACATTTTATTCTGTTTAGGTATAAACTCTTTGGCACATGTAGGTTTTGGTTTGATTTGGATTTTGACTGGAAATACCAAAACTTGCAACTCAAAAGCCTGTGTTTGTGCTCTAGACTTAATAAGGGATCAGGAAAAGCTTTTTGACCATGAAGGTTAAGCACATTACTACGTGATTATATGTACAAAATCCATCAGTAAGAGTCATGACTGTCCAGAAATGGTTAGAAGGTATAGTTTTAATAAGGCCAAAATGCCACATGAAATTTACAGTTCAGCTCTAGTTTTGACACAGTTCTTGTTGCCTTAAGATGGGCCAAAATTCTTCATGATTTGCCAGATGTATATAACAAATGTCTGGGCACAGACTCACTTCAGTCAGGGCTTGCTTGTGTGAGGTGATGTGCAGCTATTCTTGCATTTACTGTCACCATTCCTTTAAGTGGACTTCAGTAAAATGAACAACAACAATAACAAAAAAAGCCTGCTTGTCTGGTGGGGTAAAATTAAGCTTTGGTGAAGCAGAGGCTTTTTTAACGTTTCCCTGAAAGTCCCAAGCCTGCCAAGGAATTGTAAATGGGGACCTCCAGTAGTCAGCTGCTTTCCTTAGTGTGAGGAAGTACTGTAAGTTCACTCCTTGTTACTGCCTGTAATCCAGCAGAACTCACCTCTAGAAACAGCTGATGTCTTCTTCGGTGCTGGTCAAAATGTCTTGCGCAGCAGTTGAACAGAGCTTTTGCCTCTTGCCTGCTTTTTAGCAGTTCATTATTATTTTAGTATTTTATAGGTGAGTAGTAATTCTCTCAGCTGATGGGGTGCTGGTATGAGAACAAGCAGGCCGATGGCAAATGCTTTTCTAACACACTTTTGTAGTCAAGGCATGTTTCTTTTACAGCTGTGTTGAAAGGAGCAAGTTACTACCTGGATAATAATCTAATTATTTTACCTTTTCCTCTTGTTTGCCCAACAGGAGAGTTGCCCATTCCCAGTATGGAAGAACACAATGGCTCTTCAGAGACTCCTGCCCTGAGCCAAGGGCGGCACATTGCTATCAAGTGTGGGTGGCTGCGGAAGCAGGGGGGCTTCGTCAAGACCTGGCACACGCGCTGGTTTGTCCTCAAGGGGGACCAGCTCTACTATTTCAAAGATGAAGATGAAACCAAGCCCTTGGTAAGTGTAAGGAGGAGACAGGATGGGAGGTCAGGGAGTAAAGTAAGTTAATGCAAGCAGAATTGTCTGGTGTGTGAAGCGCTGAACTTCTCCACCTCTGTCACTGACTCAGTGTTGCATTTGGGATTTTGATTACACTGAGTCAGGCCCTGGCAGTTAGTGTGGTTTCCCCATCAGGCTCATTTCTAAAACTTCCTTTCTCAGGTCAGGTTTTCTCATTTCTGCATTTTAAAGGGAAAGAAGTATGCAGGAAGTAGCAAAAGTTATCAGTCAGATGCCCTTGACTGAGGCAGATGCATAAGCTGTATTTGAAAAGATACTGCTTGTGGGTTTTTTGGTTTGTTGTTGTTTTTTTCTGCTTACTATGCAGAGTATCCCTGCTTTGTGTCTTCCCAAATAACACCCTAGCCTGAATACATTGCCATCTGTAATATGGAACAGACTGGTGTCTGTCTGCCTGGTTCTGTTGTGGCGATTTAGTGCTCCTTAATCCTCATTCCTCCTCCTATCTATTTAGCTTTTTCACTAGCATGCTTCAGGGCTGCCTATCCCCAGAGTGCCATAGGAGTAGAGTTAAGTAGTGCTGCCTCTTGGGTCAGGGCAGGCCTGAGCCTCTTAGGGTCTCCTGCTAGCATCTACAGGAGTATGATAGTCTCGTGTATTAATGATTTTCCAGATGTTTGTGACGTTAGAAAAAGGCTTTGACATCTGGGAGTTACTTCTGTGCAGGTACTAAAATGTGATCATCACAGCCGTATTTTTTATGGCTATGAAATTTCTGGTGGTCTACCTTTTGTATGGAATTTCACAGGGAGTTCTCAGAGATGTAAAACCCATCTAATCCAGCTTCCTGTATGGAACAGGTCATGACACTTGGCCGAGCTTTACAGCTTGCATTATGGTGCACATGTTAAGAAAAGTATTCAGTCTTGAGGTAATGGTTTCCAAATTGTGAATTAATTTCTAAGTACCTATTTCACTGCCTTGGTAGCTGTTTCCCATAAAATTATCTCAGATAGTTATTATTTGATAGGTTAATCAAATAACACACTGCTTATTTACACAAATTATATGATAGGATGACTGCTTTGAGTATGAAATAGTTAATAATTTTTGGGAAATTCAGCATATCTTCCGCTGTATATATTTTGTTAATCAAGAGTGTAAAAAGCAGCCATCAAACTAAAATG
This sequence comes from Corvus moneduloides, assembly GCF_009650955.1. Taxonomy (NCBI): domain Eukaryota; kingdom Metazoa; phylum Chordata; class Aves; order Passeriformes; family Corvidae; genus Corvus; species Corvus moneduloides. The sequence goes on from NC_045480.1 coordinate 57,653,892, forward strand.
TTTGTGGGCCAGATCCTGGGTTTCCAGAATATAACTCTGCTTTCTAGCACTTGATCTCTGCCAGAATGTTTGCATGCAAAGACCTCATGGCTTTTTGAGAGGTGGCACAATGCCATGTTTCATGGAACTTTCTACAGCTCAGAGCCCAATTTATCTTCTTGTCCATCTGCTACTGACCTGTGGGATGGCTTCAGAATATCCTACTGACTTTGCTACTTCCCTTTTGTGAAATGGAGGTGGTGATTCTGATCTGATACTTGTGATAGGTTAGGGTAGCAGTTTGTGAAATAACTAAGAGCTTATTTGAATTTTCCACTTCAGTCTCGAGCAAGTTCATAAGGACACTTAGAAATACAAAATGGGGTTGGAAAAGTGCTGAGAGAAGTATAACTTAAAATATGCCAGTGGGTTTGGAAAATTAATGGGCCTGTCCAAATTAAGATCAGTCAATATCTTACCTTGGTGTAGCTTTTGAAATGTTTCTGAAACAAACTGCGTAACTGTCAGTGCCTGAAATATGTCCCAGGTTCAATGCCATAACAGAACTATTTTTTTCCCATTACATTGAAGGGTTTGCTGCATTAACTTTGACAAGAAAATCACTATGACCTTCTGGAAACCCTGTTGTTCTTGCTGTGGAGAGCTAAAGCAAAGAACTCCTCTGATACTGCGAATTTTCGGTGCACAGGGATATTAGGAAATGGCAAGCATATATTGTTATATTGGATCTATATTTAGGATAAATACCTCTTTGTTTACTACTGGCTTGTACAGTCTGTACAATTCACAGATGTGCAGTAATTCTTTTAGACAATAATATAATGGAAGAAACTTAATGAGGTTTTTTTTCCAAATCAGATTTTAGGTTTTATTTTGCTTTCTGGTTGGTTGTGTTTGGAGGGAGACAGAGAGCAGTGATTGCTCATACTGAGGAACATTCTAATTGCACACCTTGTGTATATATATATTTATAAACGGTGGAAGAACTACAGTAGGAGAGGACAAGACAAGCAGTGAGCTTATGTTCATAGCTCATATTCATGTTAATATGAGTTAGAGAAAAGCAGAATCCAGTTTCTGGTGCAAATTCAGTGGGTGTCCTGAGCACCAGTCTGCTTAACATTTGGTCTTGGCTTCTGTTCAGTCAAGAACAGATATTATGCCATGGTGTTTGTATTTTTGAAAGTTAGGGAGATGTGAATGGAGCTGAATTTCAGAAAAATATTATGATCTGGCAGACTTTATTCTCCAAGTGACTGTGTATAATGGGAGTAAAGAGAAGGAGGAACATTTTGTGTCTCAACCATCAGTAAATGCTTTGGAATTCCTGAAGCAGGCTCATTTCCTGCTCATAATAGAGATAGCTACCACATAGGCTTTAGTCTGTGTACATCTCCTTGGCATCAAGGCTATTAAATTTAAAAGTCTTCAGCTGTCAGTGTGACTGTGGGGAATTGCCTCTGCCAGCCTGTGCCTATAGGCACACAGAGCTAGTGAAGAACAACAGAAGAAAAAGCAGTGCACAGCTGTTAGTCTTACAGTCAAGGTCAGTGAATTGTCATTGATTGATTGTTATCGTCAAACACATGAATCTTTCCCTTGTAATGTTTTATCAATAAATTAGCATCTACCTTTTGCACTCATATCCCTGAAATATCTCTCAGGATCTGGCAAAGATGGCATTTCTATTTACTGATGTGTGTATGGATAGCAATAATCTAGTTAATTCCACAGCAAGCCATGTGAAGGAATAAAATCTGATTTCTGATAAATCTGTGTTATCTCTGCTGCTTGGAAGTGATACTGGATTTTGCTTTGTTAATTCTTTTTACTGTTTTGTGCTTTAGGATGCTGGTATTATGCTAGACCTGAAGGTCAGCTCTCCAAGCTTGAAATGGGAGCAGCTGAAAGAAATCAGAATTTAGCATTCCCTGTTCTACAGTACAGCTGTTGTTTAAATGCAGCCCATGAAAATTCATTTCTTCCTTTCTTCTCTCCTAGCTTAGCTTCTCCAGCTATGTCAGGGTTGACACGCTCTTGACTGAAGATGGGAGGGGGAAGTCAATGCCTGGTCATAAGACATCATGTTTTTTCTGTGGTTTTGTGAGCAGCAGAAGGGAGATTTGAAGCATTGTCTCCTTTCTGCAGTTTTGCTGTCTCACTCTCCTCGTGTTACTGAGGAGGTGGGAGGAAAGCTTGGTAACCTGTACTGGTGGAGCATCATTTGTATTAGGTTGCAAATGAACAAGAATGGACAAGCTCATCCAGTCTGAGCAGCATTTTAGTTACCTCTTCAATGTTGTTGAGACTCAGCTTGGTTTATGGACTTGAGTTTGAGGTGTGTGTAGCAGAGAGATCTTGAAAAGCTATGAATTAGCCTTCAGGAAACACTTGGTGTATGCCTGAAAGCTGACAATGATCTGCTGTTTCCGTTTATATCCCATCCTGAACATTTTGCCATGCAATTTTTATCCTCAAGTTCTTTATAAGCTCTTAACTGTTCAGCTCAAGTAATGCTGGAAAGTATTCCCCTGAATACACTGTGGCTCCCAGTATCTTAGACAGGCCCTGGGATGGGACGGGAGACTGAAGGGCAAAAATGTCAGTCTTAGATGAGGCATTTGAATTTGTCGTTGACTGAAAGCGAGTTAAGTGGCAGCTGCAATCTTAAGTACAGGTCCCTGTTTTGTCTGTAAGGGAAAGATGTTCTCTGATGTACAAACAGAATATATTTTAAAGTGTTACTTTCTGGAATAATTACAGAATGAATCATAGAGTGACCTGGGTTGGAAGGGACCTTAAAGATCATCCACTTTCAGCCTCTTGTCACTAATGTCCATTGGGACTCTGGGCCCTTGACCACTACTCTCTGGATGTGACAGTCCAGCCAATTCCTTATCTACCTAACAGTCTACCCATCAAATCCATCTCTCTCCAGTTTAGAGGGAAGGATGTGGGGAACCATGTTAAAGGCTTTGCAGAAGCCCAAATCAATGACGTCTATAACCCTCCCTTGTTTACTGATGATGTCACTCCATCACAGAAGGCCATGGGTTTGCCCTTGGTGAAGCCGTGCTGGCTGTCCTGAATCACCTCCCTGTCCTCCATGTGCCTTAGCACAGCTTCCAGGAGGATCTGTGCCATGATATTCCCAGGCACAGAGGTGCGGCTGACAGGTCAGTAGCTCCCAGGGTCTTCCTTCCTGCCCTGTTTAAAGACGGGTGCAAAGTTTCCCTTTTTCCAGTCACCTGGGACTTCACCTGACTGCCACGGCTTTTCAAGTGTCATGGAGAGTGGCTTGGCACCTACATCAGCCAATTCCCTCAGGGCTCTGGGAAGGCTCTCATCAGGTCCCACAGACACGTGCATTCAGGTTCCTCAGTGGTCACAAACCCAATCTTTATTTACAGTGGGAGGGACTTTGCTCCCCCAGTCCCCATCCTGCTGTCCCTCCACTGGAGAGGTGTGGGAAGAGAGGTTGCCCCTGAAGACTGAGGCCAACAGGTTGAGTACGTCTGTCTTCTCCTGATCTGTTGTTAACAGTTTACCAGTGTTGTTTATTGGGGTGGGTACACCTTTTTTGACCTTTGTTTTCTGGTTAGCATACCTGTAGAAGCCCCTCTTGATTATTCTTTGTGTCTCTTGCCAGGTTCAGTGCTTCCCATATAATGCAATTTGTGTAAAAATTTCATCGACCAATAAATCCATTTAGTAGCATTAATAGGAAATCTTGACTAATTACAGTTGCATTTTTAAATTAAAATAAGCTTCTAATGAATGTAAATAGAAATTACTATGATAATTACATGATTTGTATCTTAGCCTGTCAGGGAAAAATCCTTCAATATTAGTATTGAATACGATTAAAGATTGAGCATCATGGTTTTTTGTAAGTTAAAAGGGAGTGGATAACATTTCTGTGTGGAGGGTAAAAACCTAATTGTATGTGCACTTGAGAACTGCATCACAAGAACTGTGATCTCTCCTTGCTGCCTAGAGCATTTTCAGTCGGGGAGATCAGAGTATCCACTCTGGTCCTTGTCTCTGGAAAGAAACAAGAACCAGCTGTTGTGTAAATACTGAGGAGCTGCACAGCAAGTGAAACAGCTTCTCAGTAGATTTTGCTTTGATTTTTAAGAGCAGCCTTCTCAGTCTTGCTGAGGGAAGGATGTGAAGCACCAAGTCCTTTCATGCTTGGCTTTGTGGGCCTTGGCTTGAAAATCCACAAAGTCAGTTCAGGGACTTGATGTGAAAACAGCAAAGAATGTCCAAGCCACTGATAATGATTTTTTATTTTTCAATTTATAGGCAAAATACTTGGAAAGTAGATACAGTTTTTGGATGGACATGTGCTGCAGAGTGAACCCTTGCCTGTGCAAACCTTCTGTAAACTGTAAAGGGAGAATTTAATCAAGTGAAATTATGCAGGTGTCACAACAAATGTGGGGCGTTGATAGAGAAAGATGTTTCTCAGGAATTTCACTAGAAACTTAATATACTGGATGAAGTTAAATAGGATTTTCTTGACATCAGTAGTGATGATCAGTTTGCCAGATATCAAACTATTTACCAGAAAGACACTGTGCTGTTGGATAGTGGTGAATATGGAACTTAAAAAAACAAACAAAAAGTCTCCATGAAAAAATCCATCAGAAGGCACACCTTAAATGGCTCACGTGAATGCAGTGGAATGGAAGGATGTCCAACACACCTCAGATGAATGTTTTTAAAAGGTCAGTCTGAGTGTTATCTCTATTTTCTTTGTCTTCATGGCTTTTGACTTTGTGTAAGCTGTCTGAAGTAAGGTACTGCTCACTGCAGTTTTGCATGCCGTGCCAAGTGGAAACAGATTGTTTGTTAGCCACGTGTTCCTGGTATAATGATACTTCCTGTTTTTTGAAGTGCTTAGTTAAGGAAGAGAAGCCTCTGTGTAACATAGCTTTCCATTTGTGGCAAGGGCTTTTTTTTCCTTGCTGCTCATTCTCGAGCTCTGTCCACTGACGGTAACATCTCACAAGTTTTAAAGAGAAAACTTAACTGCTTAAGCAATTCACACGAGGCAAGAGCAGTTGTGTCTTGTCTGATTGTGAGTAGCAGAGTTTCACGCTTTTTTTCTGTCTGAGACAGAAACAGGTATGACATGGTAGGGCAGCAGCCAAAACAATGTGAAGCCTGATCTTTCTGATGCAGTCAGCTGCTACAGCAGTGTCTTTTCCATGCAGAAAGTGAAGGGAAAGGCCCAAAACTGCTTTGGCCCCTTTTAATGGATGTTCTGGGAATGGCTTCTCAGTTAGTTGAATATAAACAGGCTTCTGCAACTAAAGCAGTGAAATTTCTGGAATACAGGGAGGGTGATCAAAGGATGGGTCTTCACTTTTACATACAGTAGAAAGTTCTGCTATTTCTAATACCTTTATTAGTTTTTAAGTAATTTAACGCTGCAGGTTTCAGCAACTTACTCGTAGAGACACATTTTTTTACTTCAATGACTTACAGAAGTGCTTTTAAAGGTGTAATACACTTTGGTCAGTAGATACCCATGGGAATTTTGTCCGTGAGAGATTAGTCTGATAAGGCCGAGTTTATTTGAAACCAGGGTACTTCTAGTGCCATTATTCTGTTGCTGGGGAAGGGTTTCTCAAATTTACAGGACTGAATTTCTGTTCTCAGCCTGAAACAAATAGCAACAGGATCCATCACTGAGGTACTCAACTTGGAGGTGATCAAATTCCAACTTTAATCCCCTTTGCATTTTTGATCTGAAAGAAATAGAAAACTTTAATTTTCAGTAGATGTTCTTTGTTTTGTTCCTTTAAAAACTTCGAAGTCTTTGGGCTTGGCCCAGTAGGAGTCTTAAAGATTTTTCATGGGAATAAAAAAAGGTATTACCTTCAGCATTAACTACCACATTAATTGCAGGAGTGTTACTAAACACTGTGCAAGGTTATGGAGTCTGTGCCAAAATGAGGCAGTTCTTGCTCCATGCTTTGCCCCAGCTTATGCAGTTAAAAATTCAGTTCCCCTGTGAAGATGGATTTTAGGTTTGAGTGCAATGCAAGGCGTATTCTGTGCCTCTCTTAGTCAGCTTTGCATGTAGCAATTGTGTCATTGCTGTGACTGCACTGGCAACATCTGCAAGCTGCTGTATCCTGCTATTACACCAATTTGTTTAAATTTGTGCATGCTTCATTCCCAAGGGCTTGCAGCCTTTCATGCTCCCCGAACTTGACTGAGTTTTCAAAACAGCTCTCAGGTGCAGTCTTTATCTTTCTTGCATTGCTGCTGTTCTTTTTCTTCAGCTCCAGCTCTCTCCCACTTCCCCTGGGTCTTCCTTTGCCTCTGAATACACTGGCTGGTGAAGTGGATGTGCCCCCCTCCTCTCCGAGTGCCTGTAACATTGATAAAGGGCCAGCTTGTATGAATGTTGTTTCCTAATATCATTCAGTGTCTCCATCTCATTTGACAGCTTGGAAAATAACAGATTAAATGGTTGCCTTCCTATTGCCCATGGCACCAGCATGCTGGCTGCCTGAGTAGATCTTCAGTTCAAACTAAAACTAAAGGTTTGTTTTTTCCATAATCAGCCTTTTTAATGCATTTTGACACCCACCTGCCCCAAAACAAAAACAGCACTGGGCCTAGATGCCACGCCAAGCTGTGCCAAGCTGAGAACGTGTCTACCTCATTTCAGGCCTCAGAAAACAGGTTCAGTGGCTGAATTTCAAAATCCACTGAAATGAGATAGTTTTGTGGGTGGGAAATGTGAACCTTTCGTGGTGTTTCAACTTGTGCATTGCTCAGGAACTTTTTGTTGTTATAACCAAACTCAGAATGCAGGATGGTAAAGAAAAGATGATCCCATGTGAGTCTGCCTGTTTGTGTGGCAGTCAGTACAGCCCCAGGTCCTCTTTCAAAGCTGTTTGGGAGCAATAAATACATGTTCCCAGACCTCTGTATCTTTAATCAATCCAAACTGGGAAATTAGTTCCAGTAAATATTTCTGTAATAGAACAAAGCAAGAATGCCTCGTGGCACTGATGGAAAGTGCCAGCACCATTGACCCATGTGTGTGCATTCAGAGCTGAAGCTCCGAGTATGCTACCATGTGTTGTATAAACTGTGGGTGTAATTAGACTCAGCCAACACCTGCTGTTAGATTGGAAAAGAGAGGCGCTCTAATAAGATGTAAACTGGCCGACAGCTTAATTTCAAGTCTTGGCTGCCAATGCATCTGCCTAGTCCAAATGTTCAGAGAGCTGCCCCCACCTTTTCCTTCCTAGGACAAGGGAACTGGCTTGTTTGTAAAAGCTTGCTAATGGTGAAGTTCAGCCCTTAGTGTGCTTCATTGCATTTTGTGGATGGGCAGGACTTCCAAGTGAAAGAAGCTGCTGCAGGTATAGAGCTGCTTTTCTGTCGTGGTGGGGCTGCCCAGGCTGTAGCTCCGTTGAGCTCTGTATTTCCCTTTATGCTCACACCATCTCTCCCTCCCTCCTTTCCTCTCTGTTTCTGACTTGTGCCAGGGTTTGGGACAGGGAAGCAAGGGGAGATAGTGTCTTTTTCTTTTGTCTTCTCTGTTGGCTCCAAATGAAAAATGCATTTCTGGTGGATGCTAATTAATCTACGTTTAACAGATCAATGAAGTTGTGTGGAGAGGAATAAGGATGGTGTTAGGATGGTTTAAAAATATACCTGATGTTATGTTGGATGGTTGTTGCTGATTGTGTTCTTACTACCACCTTCTTGTCTCAAAGACACTGATCTAAATTCTAAATTTCTAATCCTGTCAGTGGTTTTATGAACTCCAGTGCAGTGTAATGGCATGTGTCATATTCAGTGAGACAGCAGTGGTCTGCTTTAGGTGTTTGTCTTTTATATTTCCTTGCTTAATAAAAGCAGTAAAGCAACTAATGTGAATACTGCTCCACAGCACATGTGAAGCTATAGGATGAAGTTCTGTGAAATCAGCCTCCAGATTCATCTCTAAGTAAACTTAATGCTTTCTCTTTCAAGCATTTGTGGAACCTTAACTATTGTAAAAGTTGGTCTTTTTTCACGCTCCATTAATTTGGGCAGCAGCGGCTATGTGGTAAGTCTGTCTTGTTTAAGGACAAACACGTGGGGTATGAACAGATGAGGTTGTTTTGTTTTGGAGCCTGACAGTTGAATTTCAGTAACATTTGATCAACTCATAACCTGAAGCTGCTGCTGCTAGCTTTTAGTTTAGCATATTAGCCATTAAGGGAATATGTGAGATGTGGAAAAGTTCAGTTGGTTCTGTTATCTTGTGTAGGCCACAGTTAATGTCCCTAAATAAAGAAATCCAGGCATCTTTGCTTATTTCCTTGCATATTGCCAAGGGATTTACTTAATGTTGTTGCTGTAGTAACTGAGAACTGATTCTAGCAATAATTTTTAGCAGTATTCATACAAGTCCACTGATTCCAACTTGATTCAGCTGGACTGCATAAATGCTCTTATGTGTGAGCTTACGCTCATCACATGAAAAATGGCATGAATCCTATACAAATTTGAACACAGCAACATGGTGAAGATATGGACACTGTGGGCAAGAAAAACCTTCCTCTCTGTGTTGGTTATTGGAGCTTTTGGGCTGCCACGTGTTCCCTGATGAGCTGAGCCAGACATTTCAAATCCCTTTGCATGGAACAAGTTTATGAGAATGGCCTTCACAGGTGGTATTTGTGTTGGCAGCCTCAGAAGGGAGTCCAGGGGTTGAATAGTAACAGAAGCAGCTAAATTAACTTCTAGTGCTGGAGGGACATCCTTTCCAGCAGGCTTGCAGCACAGGAGTTGAGCTAACAAGAACTTTCTCTTTTCCTGCTTGGACTGCAGAGTAAAATCCATTAAAAGTCTATGGAGCTACCCACAAAGTGCTCCTGCTTTGAGTGAGTAATTGCAGTATTTCCACTCTTTTACTCTTGAATAATAACCACAAGCAATTGATGAGTGCAAAGGACTTTCATAGACACAGGCATGTGTTTTGGAAGCTGGTTGACATGAACTGAGCATTACTGTAATGATCTGGTCATGCAGGTGATAGAAAACAGACACAAGGCTGTGTTTTTAAGTATATGAGCTGATGCTTTAATGAGGCACTATATGTGTATTTGCCAGAGTACAGTGGGGATCTCAGAAGAAACTTCTTGAAAGAAATAGAGAATTATTTACCTGTTTTGGAGCCCAGTGAGAATGAGACACTCAATTTTTTCCCACTTCCTTCCTTCCTTTTCCTCCCTTAAAGAGCAATAAATAATGCTCCACATCTGAAGAAGAGGTTTAGTATTTGTGTGGAAAAAGGATATTGTTAAAAACTTCAGCCTGCCATTCTTCCTAAAGTTACTATTTGCCATAAACTGCCTAGTGTTAAGATGTCAGATTTCCTAGCCCTCCCTGGACTTGGAAAGGATACCTATCCTACTGTGTACCAGCCATTACTGAAACTGCTGAGCTTTTGCAAGCTAAAAATGTATTTAGAAAATAATCTATATATTGTGTTTCTCCTGATATTTTTTTCTGCAAATGAAGTTGTTCCTCAGTACACTTCATTATAAAACTTTTAATTTCTAATGCAGAATCACTGTCTTGGAGTGAGCTTCACTGCTTTTCTTAATATCTTTTCTTGACTGCAGTATCACCTCTTCATCTGTATACTCTTAAATCCTGCATAATGATCTGGTTTCATGTGGGTGAGACAGATGATGTGCTACAAAAACCAGCTTTTACATGTTACAGAGATAATCCCTTTCAACAGGGAAAACATTGCCTAGAGGGACTTTTTGAGAAAACACCTCATGAGAAATGCTAGCATGACTGGTGTCTGTTACAGGTCCTGTTAGCACGTCTCTGAAAAGGATAAAGAACAAAAGCAGACTGAGATCAATTTGTTTTCACAATTCCTTCCATAGATGTTTAACAGCAGAGAGCTTGGCCATTGGAAGAGCTTGGGTGAGGCACACAGAGGTGTTGGGAAAGGAAAGGAGATTAACAGTGTGCAGTTTGCTGTGCTGTAACCTCCTTCGTGCCTCTCAAGAATGCCAGTTCAGTCTCGGGTGCACCAAACTGGCTTAATTTCCTTTAATGAAGTTGTATTAAATTCCGTGCAGTATCCAAACTCTCCTGTCACCAAGCATCTTTCCTGGAGTGAAAAGCTCTACATGGGGGTGAGGCTTTGCAAGACCTGTGTGATGGTGGGCTCCTGAAGGCATGTTGTTGGCATGAGAGTCTGTGAGTTAGTCTGAAGAAGCCTAGTGTTAGATTTCATTCACAGTCTAGGCTGTAAAACACACGGTGCATTTAACTACCTTCGGATCAACAGAAGATCTTTTTCCTTTTGCTAGTGCATGGGTTTGATTGTTTGTTATTCCAGGTGTGTTTCTTCATTTTCTTTCAGTATTTATATAATGTCATTTATATAACCAACAGTATCTGGGAAGAAGTACAAGTCATAGCTGAAAAATAAAAACCATACAGATCCTGTGTGTCAGGTTTTTTGATGTACTGAAGTTTTTGACTTACAATTTTCTGGCTAGTTTCGGTTTTTAATAGGTTAACGTAAGCTGAGGGTGGAGGGTACAGAGGAAAGTAAATCCTTGGTATTTATAATGTGACAATAAGAAGAAATACATAAGGTAATTTTCTACCCTCTGGTTCATACCAAGGTGAAGGTAAAGCATTTCATGAATAATCAAACTGTTCTGAGCCAGTTGGAGACAAGGATTCATTTACTTTATGCTGAAGATATGCTAGAGAGGAAATGGGGAGTTTTTTTCCTTTAAAATAGTCTTCAATTTCTGTTAAAATTCTTGTTCCAATAAAAAGCCTAAGTCTAGCAAACATCAGTGTTCTACCACTGGTGGCTGTGGAGCAGTTTTCCCTGGGAAGATAAGGCCCAGTCCTTCTCACTTCTCCTCTGCAAGCTGGAGGTTTATATTTCCCAAGGCACTTGTGAGTTTGGACTGTGAAAACATGGATTTTATTCAAGTGTGAAATCATGATTTTAGGACCAGTGCATTATGACCCTTGGTTTTTCTCACAAGGCCTGTTTGTGATTGCATGAAACAGACTACAACCAATTCTAAAAACAAACAAGTGTGCCTGCTGGCATTTGTGCTAACCTCTTTAGTGTAACAGTTAGTTTAGTAAACACAGTCATTATTTTGGTGTCCTTTTGCTACACTGGAAAGAAGTATCTAATTAACTGAGTGAAAAAATTCATCTACTGCTCTGAATGTTACAAAAGGCTGAGTTAATTCTCAGTCTGAGAGTATTTAACATTGTGAGTAGAGCTAATTAAGCTGTTAAGCTGACATGAGGAAAACACAAAACCAAGATCCCCATTCTTGGCTCGCATTCACAACACAGCTGTATTCTTGGACTTTTTTAATATGACTTATACATAAGTACATAGTTTTTCTAATAAAATGTTTAATTAAACAGAATGAAGGTCTGCTAGGTTTAAGTTGTTGGTGCTTTTCTTGGTCTCCCAAAAGATGACAGCATTGAATCTTATGGTTATGTCCTGCTGAAAATACCCAGAATAGCTGTATATGTGAGTGCTTGTTGTTTGACTTGAAGCAGTATTGTTCTGGCTAGAGCAGTGTTGTGTATGGAGTTTGTACTACAGATGTGTTTCAGGGTCTTCTCCCTTGCTGGGGGTCCTGCTCAGTTTGCTGCCTCCGGGTATAACTGAGTTAGTTATAAAACCAGCAGCACCAGTATGGCTGTTCAAAGACACCATGTTCCAGAAGTTAAAAGGGTTTCATTAGTTGAGTGATGTGTGTTTACTGTATTTACAAAAAAATAACAATTTCTCCCAAATATTCTAATATTTCTGAAATACCTTCCTTCATGGATATGCTTAAGTCTGAGACTAAATTTAGAGTAGCTCTCAGAAGAAGTGCATGGTTGCAGCTGTGTGATGTTCTCTGTAATGGCAGCTATATGACTTGCATTCGGGGCAGTGATCAGCACTTGTGTGTCTCCAGTATGCTACAGGACTCCGAAATGCAAGATGCTTTCCAGACCCTCTTCTCGTACTTGGAAAGGCTTGAGTTCACCACAGGTGAACTCATGTTATTCCTTCTTAAGCTTTCAGGTTACCAAAAGAATGTACTACTGTTGAAGAGTGTACTTGACGGATATGTAGTCTGCTAGACAGTGTCCATTCTGTAGTTTTAACTTATATTGCTTTTGTTTCGCTTTAAACATCCACAGTGTGCTGCTGCTCTTCTCCGTCTCTGTCCCACTGCACTGTGCTTTGGGAGAGGAGCAGGGCTAAGGAAATAGAAGCCAGGCAAGGGTGAAGGGCCCTTATGTGTTCTTCACACTTGGCTTCCTCTGGCAGCATCCATGTATCAGGACTGAGACCATCTGCAGGGTGTGGATGATGGATTTCCATCACCCCTGTCCTGCCATCTCTTTGCTTCTGGGAATGGAGTCCTGGTGCAAAGATAGAGGAGATGCTTCCCAGTACTGTGATTGCAGCAATAAAAGTGCTTTGTGAATGTAGTAGTTGAGATGTGAGCTAGTCAAGTTGGTGTTTGTAGCTTACAGAGTCTGATCTGAGCTGGCAGAGTCGTGGGGGTGCAAGCAGAGGTAATTTCAGAGAGAGGTTATTACATGCTTGTAGAGCTGTGCAGTCTCTTTCAGATCAGGGACTTGAATGTGGTGCTGTGGGAGCTTGGACATGAGTGTAGCATTTGACCTTGGGAGGGAGGGTGAAGTGGTCAGAGGGGACTGTATGAGAAAATTCAGCTGTGATGTGTAGGCTCAAGGAATGTAACCAGAGATCAAGGGACCAGCGTGTTAAATGAGAGGCTGGAGAACTGGACCAGGGTTTCACAGCAGGTGTGGGGAGGAAGAGCTGAACTTCCAGACCTAAAATGTTGGCAGGACTTCCATTAATTTGTTAACCACTATTCTTCACATTCTCTGTTTTCTTCAGAGGATAATTATTTGCTTGCATTATTCTGCTTGGCTCACCTTGTGAGCACAGTGTGCGTCTGCAAATAGCATTTAGGTTCAGCATTTGGCTTGTAGTGTTTTCCCACAAAAGACTTCAGCTCTGTTGTTTTTAAACCCTTCGTCAGCTCACAGCAGAGCTCATGAACGTGTGCTCTGTGGAAGATACAGGGCCAAAAAGGCTTTTTTGTAGAGTGGTCTCTGAATCTCTAGAAAGTCTGTAGACACTTCTAAATGAAGACTTGGCAGTAGAAAAATAATGTTAAAGCAGACAGTAAAACAAGTTTTTAGAACAATACCTGTGCTTCTCTCAGACTGGTGGTATTGCCAGCAATGGGACATATGGCTGCTGAAGAATGAAGCTGGCTAAAGGCATCCCTGCTGCCAGTTATCCAGTGGGCTGCATCCAGCAGGTCCCCAAAGCATTGCAAACATTCAGGAAGAGCATAAAGGCTTTTTATGTAGGGTGACTGTGAATAATGGATACTATCCAGAAAAGAACTGCTGCGCATTGTGGCGTTCACTAATGCCTGTGCAGTCAGCAGGAAGGTTCAATGATAGATTTCTCTATTAGCTGCTTACACAGTTAATAATCCAGCCACTGTGTGCACAGCAGGAGCGAGGTGGTAGAAGGTCCCTTCAGAGAGGAAAGCTCGGATGATCTGCTTTGGGAGGTACGATGGTCAGGGTTGGGAGAGGAGAAGAGATGTCTGCAAAAGTAAGTACTGGGAGACAGCCTTTTCTCTTGACCCGAAAGGTGATGTTGCAGGAAGGTAGGGGTCACTTCACTGAATCACTTCAGGAAGAGATTACCTAAGGGGTACAGTTATCGGTGTGAAATTTTAAAAAGTCCACATAAATTGCTGCATCTCTCTCAAACAGTAGCAGTGTTGCAGGCAATGCTATTATTGCCTGCCTTCTTCAGGGCAGTATGTGGAGGAGGAGAGGGGGAAGGAAGGTTTTGGAAAGGGTTGCTGAGCTCAGAATGTGAGTCTGGCTGGATTTTGGACAGTGGTGAAGTTGAACTGGGGCGGAGGAAAGAAGCTGTCTTTCTCTGAGAGAATAGCTCACATGTTAAAGACTGAAAATGCTGAAGATAGTGACTTGATTGGAAGGGTGTTGGAGATGTGTCTTTTGACTTCCAATCTGAAGTGAAAGTGATCCTGCATGATGCTTTGAAGATCCAAGTTCGTGTTACTTTCAAAATGAGTCCAGTGTTTGGGGGAGCCCTTTTTAAGAAAACCCAAATTTTTGGGACAAGCCATTTAACGTGTAGAGCCTGGTAAAAAGACTAGAAATAATTTTAGAACAGAGGCTCTAGGAGCCAGGTAGGTAAGAAGCAACCTTTGGGCTTTGGCCTTGTTTGTGTGCTTAAAAACAAAGGGAAGGACTAAGAGACGCAAGTAGAAATGGGGGGTGAATGTCAAAACAGATCACTCCAGCTTCTCCTGCATACCAGCAAAGGGACTGAAGGAATAACCACTGGAAAAAGGTGTGCTTCAGGTGAGTGCGAGGAGAGTGGTTCTCTTTTTATGCCTGTATTTGTCTTCAGTAGCAGAAATTAGAATGCCTTTGTCGTGTAGCTCTGGTGTTAAGTCCCATTTTGCATCTTGCACGCTGATCCAGAGCATGCTCAGGATACAATTGTGTTTTACCATAGAATTACTCCAGGTAACACTGTCCTTTCATATTCTTCCTACCCTTGTGTTGTTTGAGTGGAGTAGAAGGACAAAGTGCCAAGAGCTTGGGGTTTGGAGGGTATTGGGAGTATTCATAAAGAACAAAGGTGTCATGGGGGAGAGAAGGGGAGGAACCCTAAGAGTGTAGAGCTGGACAAATGTTCATCCTTAAATGACTCTCTGCCCTACCTAACCTGGCAGGTATCTGAATGAACAGGAGAGTTTCTGAACTGTAGTTTCAGAAAGTTTTACCTATTACGTGACTTGCAAAAGATATGAAGGCTTCTTCTCTGGGGAGAAATTTAGTATACCAAAAGGAAAAGCCTAGGCTCGTGGTTTTCAGGTATTTTCAATTATCCACAGTTAGGTTTAGTGTATGGATAATTTAATAAACACTTTCTAGCTTAAAAACACTGCAAAATGACTAAAAGCAGGTAGAGATAATATTTTTAATACAATTTGAAAAGAAAATTCAGTTGTATTTCATATTTTGAAAATGCACAGACATCATTTGTGGCAGGCTTGTAGAATATTACAGGACTAATTAAATGGAATTGATGATCACTAATTTAGTTTCATTTGTAGATTACATGCACAGTAGGATGCACACGTTTGTGCACTGTGTGTGTGGCACTGATTTTTGTTTAAGACAAAGCCATGGACTATGTCAGGGACAGTCTAAAACTTACCTTAAATGAGGTAAGACCTTTTCAAAACTGTCAGACGCATAAATAGAAAAAAATAGGTCACTTAAGTCACCAATGTTATAAAAGTTGAGACATTGATTTTTAGCCTAGGCTGGGATTGTCATTTCAGGAAAAATTGCAAATGCTAGGCTGTCTTCAGCAAAATAGACAAATAAATATCCCTGGGTTTTGTGGGGTTTTTTTGTAGCAGTATTTTTAGTAGGTTCTAGGAATTACATTTTTCTTGTTGTTGTCTGCTCAAGGCCTGCCTTTTAGTGGAAAATAGAGAAAACATTCCTTCAGAAGAAGGAATGAGAAGTTTCGTGCATTCAGCACTTGGATCCATAAGCAACCTAACCAGCCCTGTGAAAACAAGCAGAGCAGTGAGATCTTTTATTCACATGGAAGAACTTGGGGATACTACAGTTAGCTTCCTAGAAGAAAAGTGTTCTTTTAATCCCACAGAATGTATTTTGTAAGGGACAAAGAGGGTTGAGCTCCCTGTGGCTCAGAGAATGGAGGCAGCTTGTCGCATAAAGACTTCGTGAAAGTGGTAACTATTCATTGCAGCCTGGCTCTTACTAACACTGAGGTGGAAATGGCCTTTCTGAACTTGGTTAAGGACACACAGATCTGAATGTTGAGAGCTTGGATGTGCTTTGTTGACATCTTTATGTTGACTTCAGTGTGTTCTTACTGGGTTGGGGAAAGTGTCCCAGAGCTGGGGAAAGCAAATGGGGTGAGCTGGTGCTTTGGGATAATACTCTCTTCCACAGCATGATGGTGGTTACAAGCCCTGTCCCGGCCACCTGTGAGTAGAGCTGTAACCATTTTAAGGATAAGATGCTTTCTGTATTCTCTCTGAGTTAGCAGTAAATTGGATATAAGCACAGCTGGCAGGAATCGGCAAATCTGTGTGTGAAATGTTGTAGCTCTTCACTAGAGCACTTTCCTGTATGGTAATAGTTCCTTTGGTCTCCATTACTTAATTCACTTACCTGCTGGAGGGAACCATAGGCTTTGAAAAGAAAATTTCCTGTAAATTGTCATTTCTGATTTCATGCAAGAGATATTAGCTGCCCTGTCTTGAAATAAGTAAGAGCCATGTACCTTCAGCTGTGAGGCAGTAAAAAGGAAGGACTTTTTATAACTTTCTATGAGATTAGAAATGATTTTTTACTACAGAGTGTAATGGTAAATGACATTGGACCTTATACACTGTCTCTTGGAGGGAGCTGGTGACACAGTGAAATAGTATGTGTATCAAGTGTTTGCATATGGGCAATTATGGTAAGTGTTTTTCTAGGAGATGGCATCTTTAGGAATTGCATAATAATACTGGGATGAATGCACGCACTCACCATCAGGTGAGGCCCATCTGCTCTGGTTTTGCCTCCTAAGTTTATTGGTGGCTGAGTGACTGACTCTGCCAGTATTATATGAGGTGAATGGGCTGGGAAAAATCACATGAATGTAATGGAGCAGTGCCAGATCCCTTTCTTTGCCAAACGTATCCAGTCATTTGTGGAAATATGTGCTCTTCTCGTCTAAGCCTGTGTCATAAATTAAAACGAGCCTCTTCTCATATGCATGCTTTTATAGATATTAGCACTGTGATATTAGGGGCTGGTGGGTGTTCAGTTCCTGTAGATTTTCCCATCTCAGCATGTACAGAGAATAATTACTATAGTGCAAAAACACTTCTTATGTATTGCTGAAGGAAAAGGGGCATGGCTTTGGGATGTTAGCATGTATGGTGCAGGAGCCTGCCCACTTCTTGTTTTACTGGGACTTGTATTAGCACTTTTCATCACAGGATTTTTCACTATATTTGTGTAGGCAAATACTGCTACTGGGCTGTTTTATCAGGTTGTGGAACTGAGGGCTGGTTTCTGCTTAAAGAGAGGAACAAAAGAGATTACCATTCAAATTTATTAGCTGTTTATTCCAGCCTTAAAATTCTTCATAACCTTTATGGAATGTTGTATATCCCTTAAAATTAAAAGGATGGAACAGAAATTTCACTGTTGTTTTATACTGGAAGTTTCTCTGAAATACACTGAAATGTTTAATGACCTCCAAACATTTCTGTAAGGAATATATCATCCCCTGTTGAATTCAATGGAATCATTTCATCAAACCATAAACCACAGGATTTTTACTAGCACCTGCATGAATTTTTCAGAAGCGTCTCCTTTGTCCCATACTATCAACACACAGAAAATGAGTGAGCAGGTGGCAACTCCAAACAGTTTTGGATTGAGAGAACAACAGTCTGGATACATTAGAGATGACTGTCACTATTCATCATCCCCAGTATGAAATGAAGCTCAGTGGAGTAGAAGGGATGTCCTTGATTGTGGTGATGAGGCTCATGGCAGGATTCCTAAGATAACAGAGAAGTGATGGGAAGAAAGTGTTAAAAACAAGGGGAGCATTCTTCCATGTGACCCCTGCTGTGTGTAGAGGCAGTGCAGGCACTTGTCCGGGTCAGATCACTTCTGATTGGGTAACCTGAGATAGCACTGTAGGTTTCAGGCAGTACTCACAGTTTTCAGACTGTGGGGTGACTGTTGGTTTTGCCACATAGATTTTAGTAGGTAACTGCTGTGTTTTACAAGGCTCTTTTTACTTTGCTTCCCTTCCTACTGTGCACCAGAGGCGGATGTTTTCTCACAGACTGATACTCATTTCTTATTATGTTTACACTGGTTTGTGAAAGACTACTTCAGTAGCCTTTGCATTTAGATTGGGATTCAGATTCCTTTTTGCTTACTTAAAATTACTTATCTGAATGTGAAAATGAAATTTGGGCTAAACTTGTGAAGGCATGGTTGATGAGTTTTCAGTGTTCAGATGAAAACAAGAGTGTATGAAAAATGAGGCTCCATTCTGAGACAAGTTGAAAGCCTAGAACTACAGTTCACTGCTTTATCATGTCAGCCCTGATGCTGCAGCAGATAATTGAAATACCTCAGGAAGTCATTAATGCTGAAAAAAAATTTCTTGGTTTGAAGAAAGCATGTGACTGTATGGAAATCATTCTGTATAAAACTGAACTAGAAAATGCTCAGTGTCTGCTTCAGCTGCCTGCCATGCTGGCTAGCAGAGAAGAGCTTGAGCTTCAGCAATGGCTTGGACTTGAAAGGGAGTCTTTCAGACATTTTCTTTTTACCATTTCTTGATAAGATGGACATTTTTGAAAATGATGACTGTGCAGTTGTAACTTAAGAGTCTGAGGCATTTGCAAAGAATTCTATTATAGTTTATTTTGCTGGGAAAATTGATGGGAGTGGGAATGAGATGAAGTGAAATTGGTAGAAAAAGGTTTCCAGGCCATGTGAAGCAGTTGAGGTGAGATGGAATGGTGGTGCATTTCTGCCACTGGCCATCACTCTGCTCTCCAGTCTGTGCAGGCATCCTTCACTGGCTGCCATCTGTGTGCTGTAAACAGCCATGAGGAAAAAAAAGGGTCTGAAGGGATTTTGAGTGTCATGACTGAGCTAGCAGGAAATCAAATTGGGCTCAGAGAGCCATTTTGTCATGGTAGCAGAGAGAGGAGGGATGTAGAAGCACACCGTGTATTGTGTGCTGGGCTAGCATTATATGGGGAACAGCCAGACGGAGCTAGAGCGGCACAAATCAGATAACAGTGACCTGGGAAATGGAAGTTTCATTTTGATGCCAGTAGCATGAGGTGCAGCACTGAATCATGGTGTCCTAGTTTTCTCTTTTTTTTTCCCCCCCAATGTTTGTTTCATGTTTTCAGTAAAGCAGTAAGAAGTTTTAGCAGCAGCACAGACCATGTCGTCTCTACCTGATTTAGTCAATAAATAAATTTGTTAGGTAGAAAAGAGTAATAGAATATAGAAAGTACACAGATATGAGAAAACAAGAGGGTTTTCTTCCCCACACAAGATAAAGGCTGTCTTCTACCTTGCTTTCAAACACCAGAATTAACTTTCTGTCTTCTAGAGGTTAGCAACCCCCTTGTGTGTTTTAAGTTTTTAAAGGTGTGATGGGAGGCTTGTGGCAGTGATTCTTGGGTGGCCACAGAGGAAGATACAGTGGGTGTGTCTTCACAAGGACTCATTCCCCAGAGTGAAGGTGACGTACGAGTAACAGTGGTGCTGTTCCTTGTAATCTCACATAATCCCTTGATCTTGTCAGATAGGAGGACTTGTGCATTAGACTAATCATGATCAGGTCAGTATCGAATGGCCTGAGAAAACCAGAATTCAAGTGTGTTCCATCCCACACTCAGTCTAAATGCTGTAAAAATTTCTAAACAATTAGGGATGATAAGCAGTTGTGTGATAATCAGTCTTTCCTACAGCTTGGCCTTTGTGTGGCTGATGGGCTTTTGATGATCTTCCTGTTTTCCTGTTTAAAGGGAATTTCAGCACTGTAGGAGGTCTGTGTCCATTAAAAGGGCTGAGTCATGATGACTTTTTTTCTTCCTTCCTTTTATTTACTTGGATGTGGTACAAGTGCGCATGGATCCTGAAGTAGCAAAATGAATAGCTCACAGGAGAGCCTCATTAGTCTTGAAATTAAAATAATTGAGTTCTTTTAGCTTATTAGTGCTTAAGAATAGTCTTCTCTAAGTCCATTACCTCTGGGATAAAAGCCATATTTGCAGCTGAATAAGCAGCATGTACAACATGACGTGTTGCTAGGGAAAGAGGCTTTCTTAGTTCTTCCACAGGCTCGTGTAGTAGAGAAATACTGAATGACCTCAAACTGCATTCCTGAAATCCTCTTTACTCTTCAGTTGGCAGTCTGTAGAATATTTCCATAAGTGACTCGGGCTTTCTGAAGCTGCTCTCATTCCCTTTCCAGTACGGACAGTCAGTGATGTGGGAAAAGAAGCTCCTTCTGCCTGCTGAGTCCAATTCTATGATGGCAACACTCACTTGTTTTTAATGGGTTGAACCCTGGTTTTGGTGGAGTCATTGATAAAGAGCCTCCATCAAGAACCATTCCAAGTGTTAAAATAGACCAAGCAATGTAAAAATGTGTTGCTAGGAATCTTGCCAGACTATCTTTAAGCAACACATTTAACTCTCTATCAGCAACAAGGCACATAAAAATAATTTTTCTTGTTTAGTAGCTGAAATTTGTGACAACTGTACAGAACACAGTGCAGTAGAGAAGAAACTGAGATGGTGCTGTACTGGTTAGTACAAGAAACTTGAATACAGCAGGTCAATGGCAGTGCCTTTATACAGCTTGCATTTATTGGATGGGTCCTTTTTCTGCAGTGGGAATGAGGGTAGTTCAGTAAGAAATTAAGATTAGTAAGTTCAGGAGTTTGTAGTGGATGGGGGAAACAGTTTTTAAAAGTTTAAGTGTCAAAAAGGACTTGGTGGTTATTGTTCTGACATCTGCTGTCTTACTTTCAAATGTCTGTTTGTAGCAAAGACATTGCACAGGACAGTGGGGACCAGGACAGACTGCAATTCCCTTGATACTTGTGTGGTATTAATAATGAAGGGGGACAGAAGCCCCAAAATCCTGACAGTGTCTATGATATGAAACTGTGTCCTTTCCCACCCTTTGGATAGATGCTGTAGCTGTCTCAGTTTAATAAGAGAGGATGAGAATCCTGCACGGCTGATGGTGACTGCCATTGGTTTGACTGGCACTCATATTTACAAGACATCTTGGTCAGAAATGTCTAAAGCCTTGAATATGTGGTACAAAAAGGTGCATATCAGTTAAAAGGCCCTGAAACTCAGTGACAAGGACTGTAGACTGAATATTGGACCAGGAGTGTTTTCAGGCTTTGGTACTTGCACTGGTTTTCTTAGATCATGAAGCCATTTGCTTTTGAAAGTAATTGTCTCTATTCTCAGTTCTTCTTAGCGCTCAAAACTTTTTAAATCTTTGTATAAATGGGAACGCAAGCCTTTACCTTATACTCAAGAGGGAGGTCATTAAATTGTGATACTAATTTGTGTTTCAGAATGAAAATCTACTCAATCCCCTAGAGTGGAATATCATCACGTCAGTTGATCTTTCCTGCTTTAAAGGGGAAAGAGAAAAGGAAAGAGACCTGGAGCGATCATTGATACAAACTCTTCTTATGAGAGAGAAAAGGAGATGGTTTAGAGATGGGGGGTTTCTAATTCAGAGTCGTGGAAAAGACTTTTGTTCCTTAGCACAAACCCTGCTAAAAATAGACGGATACTGTGGCTTCAAATGAACTTGCTGCTGTTTGTGTTTGAGTGATTGTGTGTTTATCATCTTGCAATTCAGTGGAGCTCTCAGGCTGGAGAGCTTTTCTTGTTCTGTTTTGCTAAGTGTATTCCAGGGGGTCCTGCTTCTTGATTGGTGCTCTGACAGTGGATCATAGCAGTAGAAATTTTGATAATTTGCTTCATCCTGCATAGCTCTAAGTCTCACTTCAGACACCTCTGCTGATGTAGGCAGGAAATTAATCTGAAAGTCTCCTCTCTTTTAAGTTTGGGCTGTTGCTCAGTGGCTCTCTCAGTTGGACTGGGTTTTCATAATGTATATAAATGTTTGTTGGGCTAAATACCAAGTCTTTGTGAAAGGTTCCTAGCTGGGTAGATGAGGCCTGGGATGTGAGACCCTGGCTTTTATGCATCTGGGTGCATACACAAATAACAGTTTCTGAACAAAAATGGAAATCGCAGCAGTGTAACTCTTTTCCCTTCAGACAAACGTTTCTGAGGACAGCTGTTTAATGAAAGGCCTTGGAATGGCTGAAATCTTGCCATTCCATGACAGGAGCCCTTCATTTCAATCCCTCATGAACCTCCAAAATCTGCCTGTGAGTCTAGATACCTTTTTTTGGGTTGCTATGAGACAGCAGCAGTTTGCCTGCTGCTTGCTTTCCCCGGGGTATCCGTCCAGCCACTTTAAATGACTCAGCTGGTTTGTGTTCAGTTCTTCCTTGACTGTTGTAGATCTAAAATGTAAAAAACACCAAAATTGGAAGAGGAAACTAATGGAGAGAGCTCCAAAGCTATAAATATGAGTTGCTGTCTGTCAAAATCGATGCTAACATTTTTACAACATAATTTGATTGATGTAACACTTCAAACAGCAGCCTTGATCAGGATGCTTTTGTGAACAAGATAATTTATCTCAGCAAATGCGTTCACATAAATGTTTTAAAATGAAAGGTGTGATAAATCTGTCTAGAGCCTGCACACCATAGAGCTGCCAAACCTGCCACCTGTTAAAGATTTTAATGAACTGTTCTGTATTTAACGGAAAAAGTT
The DNA here is from genome assembly GCF_009650955.1 of Corvus moneduloides. Classification (NCBI taxonomy): domain Eukaryota; kingdom Metazoa; phylum Chordata; class Aves; order Passeriformes; family Corvidae; genus Corvus; species Corvus moneduloides. The sequence continues at coordinate 57,676,491 of NC_045480.1, forward strand.
TAATTAATGTTGTCACTTTCCTTTGCTGAGACTTCCCTTATCTCAGGCACTCGAGATATCATGTAGCAAATACTTCTGAGTGGAGCAGGTCTGGTGTTGCTCTGGTGTTTTAATTAGAAGTTCAGCGAACTAGTGAAGAAGTCAGTAAGTCCTAAATGTGGCTCTTGGGTGGCACAACCATAAGGATGGGCCTTTTGTCCAAAGCCACAGGGAGACTGTGTTTTGTTGGGAGCCAAAGGATGCACAACCTCATGTTATGTCGTTAGATTAGTGGGAAATTAGTTCCTCTGGATTTTCTAAATGGAAGATATGTTTTTCAGAGTAAAGCAAAAATGTATCAGGATGTTATGCTTCCGTGTGTGAGAGAGAGAGAAAGCCTTTGAGTGCATTAAAACCTCTAAGACATGGGTTGGTGGAGGTTTTTCTGCAGCAGCGGGAAAAGTATTCAACAGTCCTTCTCCATCTCTCTTGTAGACCATCTTTAGGTACTGGAAGGCTCCTGTAAGGTCTCCCCAGAACCTTCTCCTCTGAGAAACCCCAGCAGGATGCTTTTTCCTGTGCTCTTCAATGAACTCCCACTCTTTTTTTTTCATCCAGAAGCGTACTGGATGCTCGCTGTGTAGGTCCTTGATTGACTTCAATCTACTGTGGATGTGGAAAACATTTCTGGCTTAGTAAACAATACTCAGCTTTTAGTTAAGCTATGCAATGACCAGACTGATGCTCACTGATGTAGAAGGGCAGAAAGGAGCTAGAAAAAGGAAAAGCAGTGGGTAAGGAGGTAGAATATCTGCAAGGGAGAAAGCTGTGTAGAGAGATTTGTGAGGTACATGGACAAAGTTAGGAGCACGATCAGTAGTAGCTACTGGTAGCAGCACCAGCGTTGCAAAATTACACCCTTTAAAAATAGTAATGAAACGTCATTGATTACCTTCATTGTGTATTCTGGCTTCAGAAGGCATTCTCAAGCCAGTGGCTCAAGTGGATATTGGAATTCAGGAGCTTTTCTATTTTTCTTTTGGCTGAGATACATTTTGTCCCACCAGACAAAATAGTGCGATAGTTTTCACAAACTGCTATAAACTTGAGACACACCCTTCTTTTTCTTGCTACATCCTAATCCAGTACCTCGGTTTCCCATGAAGATCCCAGCTCCACCTGTGGTCACTATGCTCTGTAGCTGTGAGCATGCCAGAAAATGGGGCCACTTCTGGTTCGTCTCCAAAATAAAGTTTTTACTTGCAGATTGGTGGGCTGACTAATTTGACGTGTTTGCCCTGTGTTTTCACTTTGGAGAAAACAAATGTGCAGCAGAAATAAATGTATGTCTAGAAATGCTTAAAGCTTCTGGAGCTGTCTCTCAAAAAAAGCAGATTCCAACGTGTTGACAGCAGATGACTGGTATAAACTACATTTTCTTAATAGTTGGAAGAAAGGCCCCTTTTCAACAATAACTCCATGCCGGAAGCAGTCCAGTGGCCAGAATATTCCTGTGTTTGCCAGAGAACCTGCAGCTTTGTTTCTGTTCACCTGCTGTGTAAACACTGCTTGGTTTCTTCTCTTCCATAAACGGTTTTTCATCCTCTGCTTTTGTAAATGCTTCTGCAGTTTCTCCTGCAGACCGTGAAGGCCTTCGTGGTCATTGATATTTTGATAACTTATTAAAATAGCAACATGGAATCTAAGGTATTTATATTAATACAGTTGGAACAGAGCAGCTGCTGGAGTGCAGTTAATAATGCTGGCCTCCAGTCACCCTGAATCCATTTTTACTCCAGACTGTCTGGCACTCAGCAAGATACACCCCCCTCAACAGGTCTGCAGAAAGCTTTGTCACACTGTCTTGTGGAAAAGCAGAAAAATGATGGCTTGATATTTAAATATGTAAAATTTAAAAAATTTGTAAGAAGTCCAAGTACGCTCAGTTATTCTTGCTGTACAGAATGTTGTAAAATACCTTTGGTGGTGGTATTCAGAGAACAGTGTAAAAATCTAGATTATGAGAGTCTTATTTACTCTTAGTGAAGTAAGTGCTATTTTGAGACAGCATAATCTTGAAAAATATTGGCTATTTTTAAAAGATATCTCTAATTTAAAAGGTCAGCCTCCCTGCAGACCTTGCAGATCCTGGTGCAGGAGCATGTCTTTCTGGAAACCTTTACATACAGAGGGAGAAGCTCTATAGCTCAGCTTTGGCTTTGGTGTGATCTCACATAGTGTCCTTATAGCCAAACTGCTGAGATAAAAGATGGAAAAGTGGACTTTTTTTTCCATGGCAATCTTTTGAATATAGCACCTTCCAGCCTGTTATCCTATGACTGTGTGATTTTAATCCTGCATGTGGTAAATTCCTCCTGCAGTAGCAAACTGTCGAAAGAGATATCCAAGGGGAAACAACAGGTTAATTAAACCAGCACTGAGAGGAATTGTTTGTGGTGGTCCTTGAGTGGTTGTTGCCTTACCCTACTAAGTTGCTTTGATGGTCCACATCAGTTCATGGAGTTGGACTGTTGTCAACAACTTGACACAGCTTGAAATAGTTCTGAATGCAGGTTGTGCCAGTTGAAGATTATGAAGAAACCACATGTATGCAAAAAACCCTCACCCAAACGTGTGCAAGCAAAATTGCAGAAATGTGCATGTATTCTGCAGAACTGAACTGATTCACTGGTACTCGACCTAAACTAATTCCTGCTAAACCCTGCCTTAATTTTGTAGTTATTTAAATCGGGGGTTATCTGGCATCTTTTCTTACATAGGTAGTAATTTAAGCACTGTCCTCAAAAAACTAATGTTATTAATACAGTAATAAGACTAATAATAAACAGCTAGATCTCATGCAAAAGCTATAAAAATGTATGATTCAGCTCAGTTATAAAGATGAGAAAGTATCCAAGAACTCCAGTTCCAAATTGGAAACAGTATCACATAATGAATGAAGCAAATGAAGGTTCTGAACGAAAAGTAAAATGTGGCAATATCTACTGCGCACAAGTAGTACTGCAGCAGAAGTAATTTGTAATCAGGGAATCCGAGTTTTCCAGTTGTGTTAATTGTTTAGATGGCACCTGTTTTGTGTAGATAGCACAAAAGACATGACCCTAGTCTCCCCTGAGATAGGATCACTGCTGCTTAATGTAATCCCTTAAAAAAGGACCAAGAGTATCTTAACAGATGTCAGAAAGCTAAATGAGCTATTTATTCTGTGTGATTGTGGTATTTGTGGTGTAGTAGCACTTTTTAAGCCATGCTCATAAAACATTTACTATATAGATTAAATATAAACAATGTATAGTTGTTAAACCAACAAGCAGTATAGTCATTAAAAGACCTTGCAAAACAAATAGATAACCCTTGCCATTAACCTCTGAATTTTTTCCATGTGAAACTGAATTTTTTTCTTCCCATAAAAAACTGCAGAATGATAACTTATATAAGTTAGGCAGACTTCCCTGGAATGTTCTTGCTTGTCAAAAGCTGACAAGAATATTTGCACAGGAAAAAAACCAACTTTGGTGGAATCGTAATCCCATTTCCATGTCTCTCTGCCACCTTTTTCATGCTGTAAAAGTTGCACTCTATGTGTAATTTTTAGGAAATCTGCATCAACTTCAACCTTTACTAACATTGACATGGAAGTGAATTGTCCTAGGTGGGATAAGTTGGCCATATACAGGTTTCCTGGAAAAAACACAGAGTTGGCCTTGTTCCATGGATCCAGCCTGTTCGGATCCCTTTGCAGTCTTCCTACTCTCCAGCAGATAAACTCCACTTGTAGCCAGCTGGATTTAACTCCATATACACCCTTTTCTGTGCCCAGCCATCCAGGCAGTTTTTTAACCCAGCAAGGAGTGCCTCCATCTAAGCCAGCAGCAGCCAGTTTCTCCAGGAGAATGCTGTGGAAAGCTCTGTTAGAGGTTTTATTAATGTCTTCGATAAACATCTGCAGCCCTTTCCTCACGCACGAAGGGCTTCTCCTTGTCATAGAGGGAAATCAAGTTAGCCAACCTGCCCTTCATAAATCCATGCTGGCTGATTCTGATCCCAAAGAAGGGATTGAGTGCATCAGCCTTTTCTTCATCCTTTGTCACTACGTTTTGCCCCCACATCCAGTAAAGGGTGGAGATTCTCCTTAGCTCTGCTTTTGTTGCTAATGTATTTATACAGTCATTTTTACTGTCTTTTACAGCAGTAGCCAGATTAAGTTTTAGTTGGGCTTTGAGCCTTCTAATTTACTCTCTGCATTACCTCACCACATCCTTGTAGTCCTCCTGAGTTGCCTGTCCCCACTTCCAAAGGCCATAAACTCTCTTTCTTTTTCCCTCTCGGCCAAAGCTCTCTGTTCACCCAGGCTGGTGGTTTTCTCCATCAGCTTGCCTTTTGGCACGTGGGGACAGCCTGCTTCTGCATCTTTAAGATTTCCTCCTTGAAAAATGTCCAGCCTTGCTGGACTCCTTTGCCCTTCACGACTGTCTCACAGGGGACTCATGTCAAACAGACTTCTACACAGGCCAGAGTCTCTCTCACAGTGTTGCTGTATCTGTCCAGACTGTCACTGGAGAGCTCTGTATATAAATGAGAGGTCATAGTTGAAATTTTCCCCTTGTCAAGTATTATCCTTTTGGGGAATAATTGCATTGTTTTGACCTGGATGTTCTCAGGATTGGAAGCTGGTAAATTTCCTTTGCAGAAGCTATTTGTAAAGCAAGACTTGGTCCTTTGTGTTCTGGTGCTTTATTGGCTTTTTATTTTGGGAAAATAGTTTCATCTAATTAAAAGCTGAATTTCTTACTGACTGGAGCTATTGGAAGTATTTTTCCTGTAGTAAAAATCTGTAGCAATTCAGTAATGCCCAGTTCCATTTTTATGTGTTGATCAAATTTTAATGACCATTGCAAAGTCTAATTTTATCGAACTTCCATGCGTGCATGTAATAATGATCTCAGCTTATATTCATGAGTTCTTAAACTCAGTGTGCTCTCTGAATTTATTTATGCATTTTATTTTTTTTTTTTCTTTGCCTTTGGAAAATACCAAGGATCATTTCTGTGAGGAATATGACAACTGCAGAGTGCATTCCCCAGGAAGGCACCTCCTGCCCCTGAACCCTGTGACCTCTCCTGTTCTCTTACCTGAGCTCAGTCCTGTCATACCTGTCTCTTCTCTCTTGCCCTTACCAGAGAAGTGAGAAACATAGGCATGCAATATGGATCTATCCTTTGGGTTTAGGCAAACGTAATTTTTTGTGCTGTTAATAGCTTAACTTGGTATGAACTTGCTTTCTCTTATGGGACAAATAAAGGAGTTTTTTGTCCAGTGCCTGCTCAAGCCAAGATTGCTTCATTCTTGAGGAAAGAAGTTTCTCTCAGGCAGAGAAGCACTCAGCCATTATGTGAAATGTCTGGCAGGAGAGAAGGAGAAAAATCTTTAAAGAAACTGTAATCACATAATCATAAAACTGTCATCTCTGTCTCTCATGGCAGAATAAATGTTTTGGTGCTCAATATCAGGCAAACAATATAGATGGTATTCACCAACACAGAAAAGAATTTACTTCTTTTTTGGAATATTAAGCTGTCAGGTAGCTTTGAACATTGCTTTAGGTAAAGGAAAAAAAGATCTCTTTTAGGCTTCTGTTTGCAGAGTTTCTGAGAACTAAACAATAGCTCTCATTCTTCAACAGAAACAAACTCTAGAAACGTGTTAACTTAGTGGGACGAGAAAAGTCAAATGCAGCAGTATTCATGCCAGAAAATGTATGCTGTGTAATGGCTTAATTTCATCCAAATAACCCTGAGGGTTTTTTGTCATTTCTCTTTCCTTCTCTGTCTTCATTCCTGGCATGCTACCCCCTAAAATATGAATAGTCACCCCTAGCCATTGCTTTCTCCTTGTATATATTGCAAAATTGTAAATGGCTGCAATAACTATGAGGCAAGGAGTGTATCACCTCCTGCAGTAAATGTACTTCTTCCAGTGCTTTGGTTCCTTAAGCGGTATAAAAATCCATTCTTATGGTAAAAATTAAAAATATCTGCACTGACCCGGGCTTTGGAGCCAGCTGGAGAGCTTGCTCAGGCCCAGTTTGAAATGCAGATATCTCTGCGTAGGCAGTCAGATGAAAGGGCTGGCTTTCAGAGCTGCTGTGCCCTTTTGCAGCGAGTGATTTCACTGGGATCTTGGAAATCAATTGTAATGGTGCAAGTAGAGTTGAACTTCCAGGAAGTTACTGCAGTCAAACTGCTTGGTAGTGAGCACAGTGCAGGTTTCGTTCACTACTGACCTCAGTACGAGTGGATCTCTGTCTGTGCTGTCAGTCTTCCTCCTGACCTCATGTCTGAGGCTCCTGACAGTGCAAAGGGCTCACTTGGACTTGACACCTATTTTTGTGGTAGCTTGCAAGCAGAAACAGCCCCGTGAGGAACAAGAATTTATAGATAACTGATAACAGCTTCTATGTTCTTTCTCCTTCTGTGCTGTGCAGCACTTATTTATGAATTCACAAGACAGGTGCACATCTCTATATACTTTATATAGAGGTATACTTGTGCATATGTATCAGATGTGGTTTTTAATTTACATTGATTAACAGGCATCTCTGTGAAATACAGTAGATGCCTTTCTAGCTGTGACCTTGTAAATACTAGTGGTGTTGAGAGTATTAGTCACTAAAAGTAGTATTTTTCAGTTTAAGATGCCATCTGAGCTGAAGTGCTCTGTTATTTCCAAAGTATGACAGCCCAGACTTTCCGGAAGCAGCAACAGTGACAAAAGAAACCACAGAACACTGCTGTGTTGGATGTGGCTGTGAATCATACAGAAAGACACAAGTACTCAAAGATCCCTTCTGCCTCTTCATCCCCTCCATCAGCTGCCTCTTTCCTGGCTGATGGCCTTCCTGCCTCTCTGAGAGCTGATGTGATGTGTTTTCCATGAAACCAGAAAAACAGATATCGTAAATGCAGCAGCTATCTTGAAAGTCAAAGTAGAATTCAGTGATCTTTGATAAATAATCAAAGCTATAAGGGCAAGAAGTACGTGTGATATAACTGCTGGTGCTGTGTACTTCTCAACTTTTTTAAGGGGTAGCCGGACAAACTACCAGCAAGCAAATAGCCCTGGGGAAGTGTATTAGGATAAAACCTGAAAACATTATTTTGCCAAGAAAGCAGTTAATTGCCTTATGTCTCTATGTGTTTTTTGAGTAAAATCCTTCAGAGGTATTGAAAATCATGTGTTTGTCTTCACATTTGCCAGTCAGTATCTTCTGAGTACTGGAATTCCCTGTATCAAAAGCCTTCTTGGGCAAAACCTGGTATCTCTCAGAAAAGGTGGTAAGTCTGCTTCAGGAAACCAAGTATAAACAAGGCTGGGGAAAGTGTGGCTAGGGCAAAGCAATGGAGCAGAGGCGGCAGGAGGGACAGGGTTGCTTCCCTGTTGCAGTGTGTTACACAGAGCATGCAAACAGAAATACCAGCTGTCAGCTGGTCCTCATGAAGCACTTGTGCAGTGGCCATCCTGTCTCCTCTTCCGTGCTTCCTCCTGAAGTTCAGCTGCTGAATGGTGCTGAAAATGTTCCGAGGGACCAGCATGGGATAAAACATCTATTTGAGCAAGACTGTGTCGTGCTGTGAGACTAATCCAAAGTAGATGGATGTCATTCTTGCTGCACTACAGTATTTTATCAAGCACTTAGTTAACAGAGCAGTATCTTTTCTCAAGTTAAATGCATTGTATATGCAGATTTTTGATTTTAACAAACATGTTGCTCTGCTATTTAGGAGCTCTTTGGTTTGAAGCAGCAGTGTGCTGTAGAAAAATCCATGTGTGTGAGAATCTCTTTGAAAGTGGGCTTGATATTCAGTGAGGGAAAAGACCAATGCTTCTTGAGCAACCCAGATTTCTCCTGCATGCTGTGAATCATCCTGAATGCTCAACTAGAGAAGCAGCACTGCTTTGGTAAGGACAGAAGTGTTGGAAATGGAAAAACAACTCGGGCATACCACAGCAGGAGATCTGCAGAACACTGCTGACCTGATGGAGGCACAGCCTGCTAACAGAATGGCAGTGGGAGCCAGGAGGGACTTGGGTCAGGGCCACATTTTTGTCCCACTTCCCTTTTTCCGGTATTTTTATAGACTGCGTGTCTTGGTCCCTGCTGGCACCATGCTGTCCCCCCCCCGCCCCTCCCCCCCCTCCCCCCGCCTTTGTTTTTGAAAGCAAAATAATAATAATAATCTGATCCAATCTGGAATCTTGGGTTCGGATTTTTTGAAATGTTTTGAATGAGCTGTAGACTTTGATGTGAAGCAATGTGAAGCTGCCTTATTATGGAACATTTGCATTCACTCATGCACTGACACCCAAGTCAAAACATGTACTTCCTCTGGAAATCACCTTCCTCTTTTATATGCAAATTACTATCTTGTTAGGTGTCTAAGGCTATATAGTTGGTTTTCTCTTACTTCCCCGTGGAATTAGATACTCAAGGCAGAAAGCAGAGCTTGAACTTGTTGAAGCTTTGCAACTGACTGATAGCCCATACTCTTGGGGCTACCCTGGCAGTAAGGATGGGCCTAATGTTGCACCTTAAGGGCCCAGAAAGGTGATTAAGGAAGGGGACCAGCAGTGATGTGGGGACTGAGGACCCCATTTATATCAGATACCCCACAGCCAGGGCTTTGTTAGAGTGCATATGTGTTCCCTGGGCGTCAGCTGCTGAGAAACTGAGCAAAGGGACACTCCAGACAGCCTCAGTACAGTCATGTAGACAGCTACAAAACTTAGCAAGGGGAAGTGTTGCTGTGTGGTGAAGACAGACAGATGGGTGTGAAAGCAGACAGAATGGGAAGTGAGAGAGCTGCAATTGTTCTCTTAACGCTTTCTCCACTAGAGTTGGGCACCCAGGTGCATGTTGCACAAACAAAGCTATTTTTTTAAATGTAAAAAACCCCTCACATATGTATATTGAAGTATTTCATATGCACTGATGTTTGCAGTAATAGTTCTGGAAATAGACAGTAAAATAAAATCACCTCTTGAGGACATTTTCTTTTTAAACCACTGCAATATTCTGTATGGTGTTACTGTCTGGTTTCTCCTCATATTAACTTGGCTATTGTGTGTGGCTTTAGGCTTTGCATTTTAGTCGATGAAATAGGTTTCATCTGTGAAATTAAGGCGCTAGGGTTATAAATGTAGCAGTTTTGTTTGTGTGTTCTCAAAAATCTGTTACTAAGAGAGCTCACTGTAAATGGTAAACATCAAAAAAACATCAGAAGGCATCACACTGTATTGAGTCTGCAGCATGCCTGCTGCTAATGAGTTGACAGCAAAGTTGAATGCAGTTTTCATTTACTCATGAATTGATTTTAGTTTACAGTGGTGTAGGCTAGGTCTCGTTAATTTTGTGGTTTTGTTTAACTGAGTAGCAAGACCGGTGATTAGCTTGAATATGTTGTATGCCTTCAGTGATGCAAGCTCTCAAGACAGTGACATTTAGTCCAGCATGAAGAGTGACCTGTTCACCCAGTGTCCTGGGTAGAGCTACTTCTGGGTAAAACCAGCTCAATCTGAAAGTGGGCAAGAAAATTATACCAGTCTTAATGGTCTGTTACATGGGACAAAAATACATGTAGTTAAAATGGCTTTTAGAGATTCTTATTCCTGGTCTCCCATAATTCTCAGAAAAAATGTAGTCCTTGTTGTTTTTCTCAAAAATCTGTTATTCCTAGTTTTTCTTCAGGAGTTAATATGAGCAGTTGAACTACATTGTGACTTATCTTTTCCTGTTCATATAACCATTTTTGTTTATGACATTTGTCTTCCCTAATAAGGTGTTTCACAGAAGGCTTTGGAGAGTGACATCTATTAACAGGTGCTGTGTGTGGCAGGAGTGAAGGAAGATAGCTCCGAGTGGAGCTATCGGACCAAGGCACTTAATGCTTCTGATACATTTGTATTTGCAGTGAGTGGGGACATCTGCCCACAACTGCTGATACCTGCTGCTTGTGCCACCTCAGCAGAAAGCTGTGCTGTTTCATCTGCTTTCATGGTGCTTTGACAAGCATCATAGTGTTTAACTGAGGTGATTTTGTATGTTCTGGTGAAATCCTTGTGCACCCTCTCTTTGTCTTCATGTGAACAGTGTTTTTGCTGGCACACAGCACTGACAAGTTGGTATAGAGCCCAGACTCCACATCAGCTGGTACAAGTACTGATTTTGTGGAACATTTGTTACCTGTTCCTTCAGGTGACTTTTCCCTGTTGGTTTGTAAGGTCTCCTTTGTGAGAAGACTGTAGTGTTTCAGCTTGTCTTGACTTTCCAATAACTGTAAATGGTTCTGCTCGAAGATTGCAGGTCATAGCAATGAATTCTGGGATATCAAAATTGTTGTTTTTCACGTACAGGGATATCTTTAGTGCTGCTTAGATGAGGGGTCTGACATCTTTGGGCATTTGGTTGAAACTACTATGGAAAACAGTGCTCCATATTGTACTCAATGATCCTTAAGGGGATAAGGACCTTACTTGAGGTATTCTGTGTTTAAGATATGTAAGTTATTTAAGTTGTTTACTTTGGAGATGGAGGCCCCATTATGCCATAATAGGAGAATATTACTAAGTAGGTGTTATCTCCCGTTAACAGTGGTGGAGAGCTTGTACCTAATGCAATTCCTAGGATGCTGCTCTGAAAATTTATCCCTGGACAGCCATCCCAGCATAATTTCCCTAAGGACTGCCTGATGACTGAGGTTGAAATGGTACTAGGAGGAGCTGTAATTTCTAAAAATGAAAAAGAGCTCTCAGAGGAAAGGGGTGCTCTATCCATCCCATGTATCCAAAGGGGAGGGAATAAACTGTGTCTTCAACACACCCCTAGAAATGTTTTGAGGGTTGCAGGGGTTGTTGTTTTTGGTGACCAGTGTTACTAAAAACATGCACAAAATTCCCCACCTGCCCTCTTAAGGTAGTGAAATCATAAAAAAGGCATCCAATGCCCATCACAGATTTTCTGACATCTCTCTGCCTGTAGCAAACGCATCTTTGGACAGGACTCCCTCTGTGCCCGCTGTACCTTAGCACCAGCAGACTGGCACGCTGCAGCCACGGGGTGGGAGTGGGATGTTTTCTCTGTATTTCTTCCCTGGGATGCTATGGGAAAAGGGCCCAGAGCAGAAGCTGGGTATGCACTCCACAAAGTGAGGTTACTCTTCTGTCCACACCCCTTTTGGCTTTAGCTAAGAAGCCTGGCTGCTGAGTTCCCCTGCCTCACATACGCAACTTCCTAGCTCTTCACTAACCCTTTCTTTTAAGATTTTTCCTTGCAGAACAGTGGGATTAGTATATGTGATAAATACAAAAGTCTGCATAGCATTAAATACCCAAGAGATTAAAAAAGCCTAGAGCTGTTACCGAATGCTTCAGTTAATTAAGGGGATCTATCATTTTGGCTTTTAGGATAATCCCTCCTCAATCTCACTTTGCAAATCAGGTGCTCAGATGTTTACAGTGAAAAAATTCATGTTTAACCCAGTCCAAAAAGAAGAAGCACTAGTCTGTCAGAAGCATGGTAGCGGTTTTAATCCCATGTTTGTTGTTACTTTTTTTCTTTAGGGTACCATCTTTCTGCCTGGCAACAGAGTAATTGAGCATCCCTGCAATGAAGAAAGTCCAGGAAAGTTCCTTTTTGAAGTTGTTCCAGGTAGGATATTCTACTCCATATGAAAAGCCTTTGCAGTTTGTCCTCAGTGATGAATGGCCACATCTGTTATGCCAGAACAGAAGCTGAAGGTGATTAATGATTCAATTTAAGGGGGAAATAAAGGTTTAATTTGTTAATATGTTGGTTCATAATTTTTTCATTCACCCCCGGGCAGCATAGGAAAAGGATGTGTATTTTATTTGTTAGTGTAAAGCAGAATTCTTCAGGGCAAGGAAGTGCCAGGTCCTGCTTTTGGATCACAACAGCCCCATGTGGCACTATGGGTTGGGTGCAGAGTGGCTGGAAAACTTCCCGGCAGAAAAGGACCTGGGGGTGCTCACCAGCAGCTGAACATGAGCCAGCTGTGCCCAGGTGGCCAAGAAGGCCAATGGCACCTGGCCTGCATCAGCAATAGTGTGGCCAGCAGGACCAGGGCAGTGACTGTGCCCCTGTTCTGGGCACTGGTGAGGCTGCACCTCCAGCGCTGTGTCCCGTTCTGGGCCCCTCAGTGCAAGAAAGACACTGAGGTGCTGGAGGGAGTCCAGAGAAGGGCAATGGAGCTGGGGAAGGGGCTGGAGCACAGGTCTGAGGAACGGCTGAGGGAGCTGGGGGTGGTTTAGCGTGGAGAAGAGAAAGCTGGGTGAGGACCTTACTGCAGGTAGCAAGTGACAGGATGAGATGAAATGGCCTCAAGTTGCACTAGTGGAGATTTAGATTAGATATTGGGAAAGATTGCTTCACTGAAAGGGTTGTCAAGCATTCGGCAGGCTTGTGGAAGGGAAGTATGGGAGTCAGCCATACCTGGAGTTATTTCAGAGATGTGTAGATGCAGTGCTTAGGGACATGGTTTGGTGGTGGATGTTGCAGTGTTGGGTTATGGACTGGGCTTCATTTTAAGTATCTTTTCCAAACTAAACAATTCTGTTTCCACATCCAGCCAGCCCAGTGTATTTATTCAATATGTTCTCTTAATCCCCATACTACTTTTGTGTGAATGCACCTCATATTACAGCTATTTGGAAGGGCAAATAGATGGTAATGTCTATTGTTCTTGGTCTTAAACCATCTTAGTATCAGGGCACAAATGTAGTTGTGTTCACTGATGTGCCAATTTCTAATATATTGTAAAACTGTCAGAAATATGAAGTAGGCTTCAAAGCTTGATTATGAAAGATGTGCAGTAAGGGATTATTATGCAGAGAAAGCCAGTGTGGTATCTCTGAGGTTTAACACTCACCCCAATCTTGAATCAATCAGATTGGAAAAGTTTCTCACAGTGTCTTCTCAAAGTCTCTTTTTTATATGTTCAAAATACAGAAAGAAACTAACTTACTAGCATTGCAAGCCTGGAGTTGACTAAAATCTTGTTTCCGTTGGAAATTAGGAGAATTCTCCATATGTCCTGATTCATATGACACCTTAAACAGTCTGATAATGCTGACCCTGGGGATGTGTATCCTTCATGCCCAAGTTAAGAGTGCGGTTGCTCTTGTGATTTCCCAAAATGTTTTTTTAGGCCACCTTTCTATGGAGTCAAGCTAAAAAGTAATTTGTAGTTACTTTTGGGCAGAATTCAGTGTTTATCTGGAGCATCCCTGAGAATCAGGTAGGCTTTTGTGTTTTGTCTTGTTTTGCTTGTTTTCAGTTCTGGGAATGGGGTTTTGAATGTGTTTTAGGATAGCACCAATGTATTTATTTCCCCCCTCCCCACCCCTTGCTAACAAGCATGTGGCTATAGAGATTTCCTACTGGACATCTTATGCCAGGGATTCATGATGAAAAGAAAAGAGTTTTTTGGGAAGTCAGGACATTTCATGCCACAGCACTGGTCTTTGAAGGATGAAATTAAAATGAAGACTCAGACTGACTGTGGAGGTGGCATCACAGTGCAGATGTGTAGTAGTGAAGTAGAAGTGCCCACTGTGTTTTATGCAAAGATGAACTGAGCATTGCCACTGTCATCATGTCACTTTTGCTTCTCAAGGCAAGAATTTGTCAGCCTTTTGTAATGGAGCTGTTTGTCATCCGTCTCCTCTTAGTGACTCAGTATAAAAGTCAATTTTATAGGCTGACAGCAACAAAACCAAGCTCTTTGAGTGTAACACAGAAAAATGTACTGTAGTTAAGGTTCTGTTTAGCCTTTGTTAGCTTTCATATGGGAAATCAGCTATGTAGCACCAGGATCTACTTGGAGATTTTTAAAAATTTTGTCATCTTAACTGAGCATTGTGTTAAATATATGGTGCTGAAGCTCATGCTGCTCTTGCATTCTGTTTTCCCTGTATTAAAAGTTGAAGCAATTTTGGTTACAATCCCAAAAGCAAAAGTGACAAGTCCTCTTTTTGTCTATCATGTCTGTGGGCGGCCTGAAAACTTGTGTGCGTGTGTTTGTTTATTGGTAATACATGCAAATTATTTTGGGAATGTATGTGGGAGTAGGTTTATACTGTGAAACTAATACTCTGTATGCAGCCATCTCTGAAGATGAATGAAAAAAATGTGTGTGGAGACAAGTATCTTGCAGTTTTGGTGCTGTAATTAAAATACAGATGCCTTCAATTTGCATTTTGAAAACATTCTGTTCATTCCCTAAGTCACTACATGATTTAATACTTAAAACTTTTCCTTTTTAAAAAAAATTTGGTGTGCTGACAGTTAATTTACAGGAGGGAGACTTTCTCCTGTACAGCACAAGGCCCATGCCACGCTTCTGTGTGGGAGTTTTCTGTGCTGGAGTCAGTGACCATGAAAGGATTAGTGATGCTTGTGCTTATTAACAGCTTCTCTTGCACTCAGAGGAATGTTTCATAGTCAACAAAAATCAGAAGAGGCTTTAAATTAATACTTTTAGTGGGAAATGTGCACATATAGCCAAATTGTGTGATTAGTTTTGCTAATTGTTATGAGCTTTATATAGTAGATAAAACCTCATTCTGTGCATTGGTTGCATTCTAAAGAAAACCTGAGGTTTTCCTCTTGGTGTGTAGGTGTAATGGGGGAAGGCATCTCTGTTCCCACAGAACTGAAGCAGGTGACCCTGCTGTGTTTCAGTGGATTACGTGTCACCTGTAGGTGCAGGACGGAGGTACCGCTGTGGTTTGCATGTGTGGTGGTTTGCAGACAGGATTCCTGCACCTCACTGGCACCAGGAGGAGCCAAGCACTGAGAGGTGGGAAGCTCAGGCTCGTCCACTCTTTCTCACACCGGGCTCCTCAAGCGTCTTTTTTAGTCTCCTGGACTCTCCAAGGGTTGCTGTGTGAAGGCATTTTGGGCAAGTGCAGCATGAAAAGCCTTGCAGTAGAGGCCTGTGGATGCTTACCAGGGATGTCTGGATGCTTGTAGGAGCTCCAAGGATTGAATCCTCATTTCCTGATGCTCTCAGAAAGCACCACCAGCTCAGAATAATCTGGGACTATGTAGGCAATTGGTCTAGAAGAGATGATGGTTATTGAATAGACAAAGGAATATGCTTCGTCATTGACTGGACTTTGATCCTGGAAACTAAGCTGCTTATACTGCTACCCCACCAGCTGCTGTTACTTGAGAACCTTGTGTGCTGGCAGATGTCCTCCTCTGAGTCTGATAAATCATTTTGCAGCTTGGCCTCAGGTAAGAAGCCAGATCATCACTCCAGTGGTACCTCATCATTCGGATGTTACCGAATCATGTTTTTCTTTGTCCTGGTCCTGTATTAATGCAGATTTCATGAAAAATTAGCACAGAGGACAAGGTTACTTTCAGCACCATATTCACTAGCAGGTGACCTGGTTGTATGCTCTGATCTAAATCATGAATTTCCTTAGAGACATAAATATCCTAAAGATTTCTCTGATGAGTTTTGCAGTTGCATGAGTTTTAATATTTGTTTAGTACTGTTTAAACTAGAACATAAATTTCCAAATACTGGTCTTCAGTATTCCTTGTGGAATCTTTTGCTTGTAAACTTCGTGCATCTGTGTTGTATTTTTTACCATTGACAAAGTATCATAGTCCAGCATGTGCATCTGTGTGGATGAATTTGCACTTGGTCATACTGAGGTACCAAAGTTCGTTCATCCCACTAAAAGCATTCTCTTTGCAGTCCCAAGTTAGTGTCTGCAGCATAAGTCAAAGTTTCATGGTTAGGGATTATTAAGACTGTTAGGAAGGAACTGTAATATTTCAGCAAAGTCACTTGGAGTCTCTGCTGATGCTTTTTTCTGCATTTGTGTGCCTGCTGATTTCTTGTGCCTGTGGATTCTGGGCTATCTCCCTTCCTATCAGGGAACATGAGATCTTATCTTGAGTCATGGATGGTGGAGACTGCAGAAGGCAAGAATTACCTTTAGCACCATCCACTTTTGTTAAAGGTCAGTTTGTCAGGCTCTTAATTAAAACCTCTGTAAGGAAGTGAAAGACTAAATTCCAGAATTTTGTAATAGTTAAAATTTTTTTCATTAAAGTGGCATCCAAAGGCGTTTTTCTTTGTTTCTTCATGTATTTAATTGCATGCTATATGGCAAATTACATTTCTTGCAGGTTAGCTGTTCTGGTCGGGAGTGTGAGATGGGTTTGAGGTTTGGGGTTTTACAAGCTTCCTTTACATGAAAGGTTGGATAATAAACTACTTCTCCTTTTTTGCTTCTTCTACTGCAGGAGGTTTTCACTCCTTTTAGTCAGCTGAGATTTGCATAGGTAGGTCTGTGCCTCCATGGCTGAGAGTCAGGTGGGGTCTGTTTTGCTTGTGTGTGTCACGCTGATCTCCCTGTCAGTAAAACAGGCCCTTTAGCCTCCACAAAGGAGTTGTGGGGTTTGACAAGATAAATGGATGCCAGTCTGTTGTGAAGTAATCGAAACCTCTTGAGTTCCGTGTTGCTATACAGTGTTTAGCAGATTAAGCCCTTTGAGACTTTCGCCATGAGTTCTTAAACACCTGAAATGGGAAGGCCGCTCTAGGTGCTAATTCTTGGCACCTACTGATTCATAATGGTTTTAATTAAGGGTCCACGAAGGCCTGGAAAATGTGGATTTAATAAGTGCACTTGCATTTTTTCCCTAAGACACAAGTAAGACAAAACAGGAATTACAGATACATCTTTTTTGGCTAAAAAAGCAATTTTCTTTTTAGTCCTCCTGTGTACCTTAGCAGGTTGGATGCCAAGTGCTTACTGTAGCTTCTACAATATCCTTCTCCTGTGATATCATTGCTTTTTAGTCCTGTAAGTCATATTGACAGCCAGACTTCTGTGGGATGGGACGGGTTGGACTCTACAGTGAGGCACCAAGCAGGGCAGATGATTAGCTGACATGTTTGACTGTGGCTGATATGGTGCAGCATCATGTCTCGGGGATAGAAATGTTTTAGAAGGTTTTGAGCCTGCTGTTTTGAAATAGAACTGTGTGTTTTCTGTAAGGATGTAACCTTGTAAGAAATAAGGGGCAAGAGTTCCTTGCCTTGTCTTCTCAGGAGTAATTGCCATATCCTAAGTGAGGATACACCCACACATACAGCAAGTAGCTTTCCTTGAAGGCTTAGCAGAGTGTTGGCAACACAATGCAATAAGCAAATTCTCTTCTGTCGACTTCAGGAGAAAATTGTTTGTGTATTGAGAGGTTTCCTGCCCTGATGCAAAAAAAAAGCCTTCCCAAAGCACACGTGTGCACACACCTGAGCACTGAGGGTGCTCTCTCTGCCTTTGCTGTCAGGCAGATTCTCCGTATTCCCTTTGCCATCAGCATAGCTAGCACAATTTATTCCCTTTTCTCCACAGTGTAAAACCCAAAAACGAGGTGTTAAACTATTCAGCTGCTCTGACTCGTTCCCGGTGCTGAATTCTTGACTCCCGGTATGATGCGGGTGGATTTAATTGGTGCTGCCAGGAAGATGAATGCCTCCCCCTGTACGTGCTGACAGCCAGCAGTGCCTCTTCATTAGCCGTCAGGAGCACAGGACCTCAAGGGCATTGCTGATACCGCCGACTGAGCTAATTGTACCTCTGATAACTTGTGGAGGGGGCAGACAGGCTGTTTAATCAAATGGGCACCAGCCTTGCTGCACAGATATCTCCCTGTAGTCGTGTGTTGCGCTAGAGCAGCTTGGAGCGCTGCTCGTTCCCTGTCGAAGATCTCCCGAAAGCCTCGCTGTCCTTATTAACAGTGATGCATTTCTCAAAAATGTATCTGGTAGAGAGCCACCTCTCTGCACTTGAACACATTGGCATGCCCTGCCTCATTCTCATCCTTCGAAAGGTGATTCAAAACTGATTTTTTTTTTTAACTGAGTCTTGGAGGTGCATGGAGTCAGTGTGCCAGGGAAATGAAGCTGCCTGAAGCCTTGCTGCATGTTTCTCCCAAGGTTAATGGTGAGGGCTCACTGGGAATGAATGGTTTTCCATCTTGAGCAGCAGCTCTCATGATGCAGAATTAGTTGATGTGCCTGTAACAGCTTTGTCTCCTGGGAAAAACAGAACCCAAACCATCCTCAATCCTACATGCCTGTGAAATGAGATGGTGGGTTACACCACTGAGCTGTTGTGCTGCCACCATAAAATCTGCTAATTTCAAGCTCATTTCTGTACAAGGCAGTGCATGTAATATCCCTTTTTACCTGTGTTTTTGTGCCTTTCTTGATATGGCTACTGAACAACAACTGGGAGAGGGCACCAAGTTTAAGATACCTGCTTTTTGTTCCAGTGCCTCTTTCTGTGACATTGGACCAAGTCCTACCTTTCTGTGCCTATGTGTCCACACATATTTAATTGAGATGCTACTGCATATTAACGGTGTCAGTCTGAAGTAATGAGAGCCTATATATGAGGGGTTTGGGAGAGAGAAGCAAGACTAAGATTGTGACAGAGTGACATGAGTAGTTTTGCCTCCTCTCCTTCATGTGGAAGATCCCCTCATAATACTGCATCTGCTTAAAGATTGAGATTGGTGTGACTCAGATTTGGGCTACTAAAGAACTACCAGAAAATGTCCTGTTTATCATGTGAGGGGAGATGAGGCACCTTTTCCGATTCAGAAGATGAGGTTGCTTTTCTGGTAGAACTCAAGCACTGGTATGTAGCAAAGAAGAGCCTGAAAAAACTGTTTTACACATAATTTCTTTCAGTATAGAAACATTAATTCATTGATTTTTTTCAGCCTAAATTTATCTGATAGTAGAAGTTTAGGCCATCTGCTTTCGAAGTGAAGGAATTAAATCTAGATGCAAGAACTATATAAAAGCCAAATAAAAGAAGAGCCCTTTCTGAGGTATGCAGCAGGTGCAGAATGAACACATTTCTCTTTGCTCATATGGCTTGGGTGTGTAACTTCGTATTTAGTGGAATATCACAAAATTTCATGAATAGACCCTGTTATCTTGAATCCCATCTATCTTGGTGAATGAATGCAGCCTATAGGTTAAAATTGTGTGTGTTTATATTAGAAGTAGTAGTAATATTGCCTGCTTTCTAAATGCTGTTTCCTAGTTACAGTCTATTTTGAAAATAGATGAGAGAGGTGAATTACTTCTGAAAACTACTGAACAATTATGTATTTCACTTTCTTTCATCTAAAGTAATTCTGCTTAATCATCTGTTCTCAGTGACATTAGTTTCATGTGGCAGAAGACTGCACTGACTCTATAAAAATTCACCCATACTCCATAAAAATATACCATTACTCAAGCATGGTGTATGAAGCTGAAGTTAAAAAGTTATTTTTCACTTTTGTCTTTTAATTTAGTAGTGGATTGCTTTTATTGATCCTGCTTACCAACTGTGGTGCGTGTGATCTGAGGTGTGTTAAATTAGCAATATCGATCATTTGTGACCCACTGCTGTCATTTTGGAGGTCATCTGCTACACAGAAGAATTTGGAACATAATGGCAGTGGCAGCTTTAAAAACTTAGGTGGCAAAAAAGCAAACTTAGTGATAAACTGGTCAAGTTTGTGATAAACTTCTTCCACCATTATTGTTGGTGTACACCAGATTGTCTCTTAGTGAGGGTGTAGCTCATCATGATAATTACATTGGGATATGGCTTTTTCCCACCCTATTTTAAATGCTACCAGTTGTAATCACAGCAACAATGAGATTTTTTTTCTCTGCCTCAGCACTCCAGCTGGCACTGGATTTTGATGATCATTAATAATGCTGGAAAACAGCTTATGCAGTGCCAGAAATGCAGAGAGAGTTCCCACAAAGCCAGGTGGTCTGTGGGTAGTGAGAAAGGTAACTGGAATGAGAGCTTGTTGCTTGGACCATTTCTGATGGTGATTTGGGGACCAAATTTTATGTGCGGGGAAGCACAGTATTGGCTTTTTCCATTGTTCTGTTAAGAGGTGTGAAAAAATCCCTGAACTTTGACTGTGCAGACTCTGTGGGGCTGAAGATACACTGCACCCCAAAGGTATGGCTGGAATGAGTTGTGAAGCTACAGCAGGCCCTCAGTAAGGCCTGTATCCATTAGCTTTGTGTCCGTGTCTGTTTTGTTTGCCTGTACAAAATCCTTTGTGCTGACACTTTTGGCATTCTCTGGGGTGCAAGTACAAACTTTGCCTCGAAAGCAGCAAAATGCCTTTTCTCTTCCTAAATACAAGAGCTGCCTTAAGGGCATCTGTTACAGATAATTAGGGTTCCTCTACTTGGTTGTTCGGGGTTTTTTAGCTTCATGTAAGTCCCTCTAGTGGCGACATCAAAAAGTCCGGCGAAGTAACCGCTGTTCTTGTGTCTGGGATGCCCTGTTCAGGGCTACAAGTTTTAGCTTCATTATTGCTTTTTGAAATATCCTTGACGTATCATGAAGCACAGTTTGAAACTTAGATTCCCCAACAAATTCTGTGAAGTGGGAAGAAGGTACTGGGAAAAAGGGAAAAGTCAGAGGCAGTGATAATCCAGGCTTCTTTTGAGAAAAGATGTTCCTAAATGCCCATACTGCTATTATTTGGATGTAGTGTGGTGATGATTACTTTGCTCACAGAATTGAGGATCCATCAGTTTTAGTCAACATGCAAGGTTTTATAAGAAAATAATGCTTTTATTATAATTGTCTGTGTGCACTTTCTGTATTTCAGTTGTTAAAAGACACTCTGTATTCGATTAAGTAATGAAAACAGCATTGTAGGAAGAAATGAGACAGAGATGTTATGGAGGGAAGCTCCAAAGCTTAGACATTCAAGATGTCATTATTTGGTGAGGTATTTTCTTGTACAGCTCTTCTGTAATAGTAGTAGTAGTAGTAATAATAATAGTGATAAAAACCAACATAAAATTCCCATGCTCATTACCATTTTCAGCAAGAACATCTGTAGCTGCAAAATGTAACTCAGTTAAGGTGCATATATACCTCTGCTGTGCTATAGCTGGTGGGATTCCACTGTAAATGGCAGGAAAGATGGAGATGAGGTGACTTGCCTGGAGCTGTCTGGAAAGCTGGTGGCTGAGTCTGAAGGCAGATCTCGCCTCCTTGGTGCACCGAAGAGCTGTGCCCCTGATGTGAGAGGAAAAGGACACAAGCTTGTGAATTCCTCTAATCTCTGAAAGTAGTGGGATAATCCAAGTTCCACTTGGATTAAATGATGGTTTAACAAAGCATCCTCAAAATATGTTACTTCCTAGTGCCTAGGTAATCTGAATTGAAACTGGATTACTTTCCTAAAGTTTGCAGATCTTACGGCAGACAACTCACGTTTTGTCAAGTGCTTGGGTGTTGCTGCCTGACTTAACCCTCCACCCTGTGGCAGTAAGAGGCTCACAAGTCCTTTGCTTTTCATCCTGCCCTTCTGCAGTCTCTTTCATCTTCCCCCTTTTCCATTACTGGTGCCTGGGGAATGCTGATCCTGATTTAAAATAAAGCGTCATCTTTCTTCTTTTCCAGCCTTGTATTAAAAGGGTGGGAAAAAATTTTCACACCTGTGGTGACTACAAGGACCTTGCTCTTGTCTTTGTTTCTTCAGCATGGTGTCAAATTTAAGGCTGAAAAGGCAGAATATCAGCCAGTTTCAGAGTTATATCATGTACTAGTACATGGTGCTGATATGTTATGCAGCATGTTAAAAGCAAGGTTAGGCTGATTCCTTCCCTTTGACGGGAAAGGAACACCTTTCTGTGGGGTGTGAATGTCTCTTCCTAGGCTGACATTGTCTCATCTCTCATCATGGAGTCATAGCTTGTACTGCTACCTCTGGAGATGGAAATCTCTGCTAATTAAACTATGTCTCTTACAAATCTGATGGGCATAACTTGTGAAATCGTGATATTCTGTGCTGTATTTCAAATCCCTGCTATAACCATAAATTCAGTGAGCACTTAAGTTTTATTTTCTGGAAGCGATTGCAAGGAGGAACAGGTGATTGGTGTGTGTTCTTGTAGAGATAGCATCAAACTGCAAGCCCATGGCTGACTGTCAGGTTTTAATGGAGCAGGCCTACAATTTAGGTGATGATTAATGAGAGCATGAAGTCAAGGAGCATTGTTTCATGGTCTTACGTTGATTCCTGCTGCAGACCGAACATTCTCTGCTGTGGGAGGAGTAGGACTGCTTGCTCTGGGTTGATGTGAGCTATACCCAGCAGCCAGCATTCCCACTCTGTGGCGTGCCTTCCAGGCGGCGCGTGTCGGGAGCAGCCTGCCCTTTGTCCGTGCGCTGCCGGATCTGCTCCGCAAAGGGCTCCTTTCAGGGTGACAGCGGAAAATGTGACAGCCATGTCAGCCACTCCACTGCGTGCCAGCATGGAGAACACCCAGGGAGGGGTGATTTTTGTGCCTGGCCAAGTGCAGCGCTGCAGCTATGGGATCTGGGGGGAAGGTGCCATATGCTACCATTTGGCACGGTGGCTGCGGGGGCACAGAGCACATCATTGTCCTCGACCTTGGCGGAGAGAGCTGGCAGCGTGCCTGCTGGGATGCTGCCTTTGGCAAGAGATAGGAACGGGAGGGACGTGGTGGTAAAAGGGCAAACGTGTCTGTGCCTTGCATGCCAGAGTGGTGAAAGAGCTGGGGGAGAGCGACAGGGCACCGTGTGTCTCCTCCATTCTGCCATGGAAGGACAGGCTGCACCAGCAGCGAGTGGGGCCAGCACGGGGCTCCCATACATGGTTATGGGGACATGTGCCTGTCAGGAACTGTAACACCTTTCAAGCCCTTAATGTTAGAGTGGTAATAATAGGAGGCTTACACCAGCTGATGAGAGAATGAGCTAGCTCTGTGGAGACCTTGCTGAACTTGGATAAACGTCCCCAAACTAGATTAGGTACACCAGGGGCTGGTTTCCTTTGGAAGGACGTGACACCTGCAACTTCATGCCTTTTTCTTTGTGTTGTGACTTACTAGGTATGCACCTCATTTTCTAGGGACAGAGGAGAAAGCACGGGCTTAAGGAGAAACTTCAAATAAACTGCCTAAACCACCCGATATATCTTTGCTCAGAGAACAAAATACTAATGGCTCAGTGATGAGAAGAAAATGGCACCGAGGTGGGAGAGTGTACTTTTAGCAGCAGGCAAGCCAAACAGTAAAATCAAGGTACAAGATACCATAATGGCTGGAGCTAAGGAGAAGAAATAATGGAATTAAGCAGTGGGCTACTACAAAGGTATATAAAGGGGGAGTGTTTATATAAGAGGAACATGAAATAATGTGTGCCATACCCTTGTTACTTCCTTATCAACTGAGAGTCAAGTTGTGGTAAAGGCTCAAGAAGAGCCCCAGTATAAAATCTGTTCCTGCAAGGCACATGTACATGTGCATGTTGTCTTTCCATTTGCAGTACAGCAGAGGAGCAGCTCTGGAACGGCGAGAGAGCATTCCGGCAGGGAAGGCAGCCTGCAGTTCATTATGGGCCTGGCATGGATAAAAGCACGTTTAGCTTCCATCTGTTCCGGTTTGGATGATGCTGATAGAAGGGTCATAGTTTTGTCAGTGATGGATGTCTGAAGTCACTGTCATTTTTAGCTCATCCAAAATTTTGTCCCTTCTGTTTACTGGACATCTATTTTTCTTTTTGACATGTATTGCCAGATACACTGCAGGTGGTGATGAGCTACAGGTGTTAGATGAAGTGAATCTCTCCTTGCTGTCTCTCCCTCTTTCACTGCTGCACGTGGTACAGAAGTGATGGGGAATGGGAATAGTTAGGGATATGTTTTGGCAGCATTCAGATAGCTATAATTTTGCTTTCCTGGAATCATATGCATAATTACCTTACAGTTTTTGCAATATTATTAAAGTGTGAATGTAGCTTGAGAGTAATAAAGAACGTAGATGTTCAATACAGTGCAATTCAAGAAATGCATTACCTGTCAAATACTTTCTTTGGACACTGAAATGTAAACATTTCTCATCTTTCTTTTACATCTGTGCTGCCTTGTGATTGGAAAAAAAGGCATCGAGGTATGTCTTAAATAATTCTCCTTTAATTAAAAATAAGAATCTGTTGTGAATATGGAAAAGGGTGCACCATACATTGAATACCCAAGTATATCAGGCAGTAGTTCTTCCTGGAAAGTGGCAAGAACCCAGTATTCTACTTCGGAAAGTTGTCATTACAACGGGATTTGGGCCCATGGTCAAGCTGTGTTCCCTTCAGAGAGGTTTGTCCTTTCTGTGTGTCTCTAGAGGCAGTCTCTATGGACTGAAGAGTAGGGTTTTGCCACAAATAATTGCAAATCCATTTATTGTGGCTCTGTATTATTAATCCTTGTGAACTTCTGTGATACTCAACCTGCCTGTATTGAAAATGCTGTAATTGCTGCCTTAACTCGAAGTGCATATTTGTGATTCTCATTTAAAAGCCTTGTCAAAGGTGAAAGAGATTCCAGTGTGCTAAAACCTTTTTAAAGAATCCCCAAAGGCTTTTTATGTGGCACGCTTTTTAAAGCAACACAGATTTGCAGAGAAGTGGACTCTCTTAGAGAAGGTGCTTCAATAGGTGTACATGTATATGTTGATTTATTTTGTTTGGAGTACAGCTTTGTCCACACGTGCAGATGATGGGAGAAGAAAAACGTGAAAGTCATATCCCACTTGAAAGAGCCTTTGATCTCATGGGACTCCTACACATTTCAGTGATAAAACCACAGTTCAGATAGGTTTGGCAGAGTGTTAGCACTGGAGCTGGGATAACTGAGGTTTACATTCTCAGAGTACCATTAAGTACTGTTGGATCTGCAGCTGTTTTTTAAGGCATCAGCTCTCTTTTAATCCCGTGACATGTGTGACACCCCCTCAAACCATGTTGGGCCACAGTTGAGTCCTCATGTCTGAAATACAGGCAGTAATGCACAGTGCTTTACCTAAGGTGTTCTGTGGATTTTTCTCTACAAGTGAATTAGAGGCAAGTATAATGCTACTGAGTTATGTGAACTTGACCTTAAAATTATAGTTGCTCACCATACCCATTCCTTGACTTTCTTTTTCAATCATTCTTTGTTTTAATATCAGTATTGTTATTATATTCTAAAGCGGATGATTAATACAAATCAGAGTTAGCTCTGCTGATCAGTAGAACTCATGATCTCTCTTAACAGCAAGGTGAAAATTTCTTTTTGTGAAGTGATGGGGAGATCAGTATAATATGAAGTGTGTGGCAGTTCTTTCAGTGATCACTTCACTAATTTATGTACTTAAGTGATTAATCTTGGCCAGCTCTTACACAAAATGAGGTTTAAATCCAAGCTGGATTTTTTTCTGCATCTGAGGTAGTGATCCATGACCTCTCTGCTCCACAGCAGTGTTTTGTTCTGTGGTGTGACAGGGAACCCTTCTCCTACTAAACAGACCTACTGAATAGTTTTTGTATGTTTAAAATTAATCGAAATACTGAAAGATCAG
Organism: Corvus moneduloides; assembly: GCF_009650955.1. Lineage (NCBI taxonomy): Eukaryota > Metazoa > Chordata > Aves > Passeriformes > Corvidae > Corvus > Corvus moneduloides. Next base: position 57,701,993 of record NC_045480.1, read on the forward strand.
CTTCTCTAAATTCATTTAGTATTTCTGCTGAGGTGGGTGATGAAGTGGTACATGAAGACCTCTCAAAGTAAGGGCCTTGTAAACACACTGAACTGTGCCCTGATACAGTGCCAGCCGATTAGCTGAGAGCACCCTTGTTTGCTGCTGCTTCAGTGTCCTTCAGATTTTGTATCCTGTGGCAGCAAGCAGTGGTATTGTTGCCAGGCCTTTGGTTGTTCCTGTAATTTTTCCAGTTCTCTCTTTGTCTTGCTAAGGGAAAGAATTGCAATCCCCTTTTCATCCCCGATGAGTCTTTGCTTCCCTTCTCCTACATCTTCCTGCCTTAGAGCTAGCTGAATTTTTGCCCTCACTGTGTTCTCTGAGAGTTGTCAATGCCAGTCCTGTCCTGGTTACTCCACACCCCAGCTACCCTTTGCAAACCACCCTGGTCTGAATGACCAAAGCCTTCACGTAACCTCACAAAAAATGTTGCTCCTGAAAGTCTCGTAATGGGGCTTATGGGGAGGACTGAAAGGAGTGTTGTCCCAGCTTTTATCCAGAAGGGCCAGTTATGGTTCAGTCAGCATGAACAAAGTCTGATACCATTAAGAGCCCACTGGTTTTCAGGGAGACTTTAAAATCAAGGAAATTTTATGATCCATGCAGCCACGAAGTTAATAAAGTTAATGTTTCATTTTTATTGCTCGTGCTGCACCGGGATGGGTAATGCAGGCCAAGTAGTACATGGCAGTGCTGCCCTCTGCAGCCTCCTGTTCTGTGGCCATAGCCGTCGTGGGGAGCTGTTTTCGGGCAGCTCTACCCAGGTAAGGATGGAAAGCTTCCCACCCTCAGCAAGGGCTTCTTAATGTTTGCTCCTGTCGTCACCTTGCTGATGTGCCTTCTCAGGGCAGGCTGTTGTACACCCCAGTCAGCCTTTCCTGCTGCTGCTAAGCAAGCTGGGCTAGTCAGGTTTCTGTAGGATGCTCTGAGCCTTAGCCCATGTTAGTGAGGCTCCTCCCAATTATCAGTGCAGACATCTCGTGGGTGTGGTGAGGAGGTGCCCTCGCACATAGTCACAGCTGTGTCTTGCTCCCTGCTTTTCTTTGAAAGTTGGCGCTTTTAGTGCCTGTTACCAGTTCTGGCTACCCATGGCAAGAAGACTTGCTGCTTTATAGATGGCGTATTTTTGTAGAGTACAGTTCTTGACTTGAAAATAGAAAAACACTTTGGCAGAATTGATACGATGTCCTTAGCACAGCTTGTTCATTTGTCTGCACTGTGCACTAGGATGATATTTTGAAGAAGAGGTGGGATTTCTGTGTATTTCTTATTTTCACAGCAGTAATCTCAGGCTGAAGATGAGTAGTTGAATCTGTTGAGATAGCTTTGAAAGAGCCAAACAATATTTTCCTCTCGATTTTTGTTTCTGTATTGGATGATCAAGTCTATTTCATTCATTGAGTGTCTCGTGTGAGCAAAGGACTGTCACCAGATACACTTGGTCACCTCGTCTGTATTTGCTGGTGTCCGTAGTTACAGTGATCACTTAATGTGCCTCATTCAGCTACAGATGCTCTTCTTTAAAAGTGAAAGTTTTGTGTTTAGTCTTAGTTACAGTGTCTACATGAAGTGAAGTCATCCTTCATTTTCTTCATTGTGAGTGAGAAGAGAGTTTGGCCTTGGTATAATTAATTTAAACTTATCCCAGCAACGTAGTCAACTTCTTAATAAATTATGTGAAGTCCCACAGTTGTCTGTATGATGACTTGGAAGAATTGAGCCAAGCCTTGACTTTCAGGCTGGGGAATTCAGTTTTAATCCATCCATCATGTCCTCACTGCATGTTTCTCAGCAGAAAAGCATGCAGTGTTTCTTGAGTTTATTATTATTATTTTTTTCTTGTGTGACTATTTTATGTCCAGAAATGAAACGTGAGCAAGGATAATCTTTTTGGGAAGCCAGTAGGGAAACTCCAGAGATGTATTGAATTTAGTAAATTGAAATGGTAACTCTCAAAGCTTGCAGAACCAGAGTAGGATGCTGACTACAATTTTGGTATTGACTTTATTGTTCTGTACTCTCAGTTCTGAGTACAGCTGCTAGAGAGAGAAAAACATGTATTTTGGTAGCTGAAATAAAACCATGATGTTGTGCACTGGTAAGACAGGAAGGGTTGATTCCATATATTATGAGCTGTGTCAGACTAGTGTGCCTCAGCTGTGCCAGCAGTTTACCAAGGGGAATCATCCCTTTCAAAAGTCCCCATTGAGTATGAAGCAGCCCAGAAAATGGGAGAGTTTTTCTTTAAGTGTTGTATCAGATCCTGTAAGCAAAACTAGCAAGGAACCAAAGGCAGTGAATGCTTAATAGAATTTTTCACTAGCATGATGTCAAAGCTGGCAGGTTACAAAAAGGCAGCAGGTGATTGTATACTTGAGGAGGGACTGTTTTCCCTCTCTCGACAGGCATATGTATCTGTCTTTAATTAATATATGTATTACAGGAAGAGAAAATAAATATGTAAACAGTTTCTTCAGTTTGCATTGAAATTACAAATTATCTTGAAATTTGAAAACTCACTGATTTATGCAAGCAAAAAGCTTTCATATATAAATATAAGTTTGTTTCAGTGGCCTGCTCACTTTCTGCTCACTTGATTTGTATAAAATGCTTTCCAGTTGCATTTCTGCTAGGCACTTGTACTCCTAAGTGCTCGCTATGCTGTTTTATAGCTAAAAATAATAGCTTAGTGATACTGTGCTAATGACACTGTAGCTCTCTTGTTGTCCAGGGCTACTTGAAAATTGGAGAGTATTTGAGGAAGTACAGGAACTGCTGTAACCATTTGGTGAGATGAACAACTAGAGTTTAAAATAAGCTTAGTCTGGCTGCTAGGCTGAATTTCAAGAAGTGTTGGCCGACGAGAGTTATAAAGACCAATTCATCCCTATGTACAAGAAAAAAATAAATCAAGGTAATCAGAAAAAGCCCACCTTTTGGAAGGTGCTGGTAGTTCAGCCACATAGCAGATAGAATTAGTTAATGAAATATAAGAATTAAAAAAACATGCTAAGAACAAAATTATAAAATCAGTTGGTATTAAAGTGGCTTCTTTAAGATCATGCACATAGATGCCAAAAGCTGCTAAATTAATTAAAATTATTTTTCTGTATTTGTCCACGTGTTTACATGCTGAAGATATTTTGCATTGTGAGCAGTAGTCAAATGAAGAATTGTGCTTGGTCTTTGCATTATGTTTTCATAAATTTTGATCATCCCTTGCATCCTGTTTGGATAAAATCTATATCTCCTCTCTAGGGAAGAGTTCTCTCCTTGTTCTTGATGGCGCTCAGCGATTTGAAAAAGAGCGTTAGAGTTGCGGTGTTAGAAAAGCTCACCTGAGGTACAATACACTTCAGATTTTCTTTCCATCTGCAGCATGGCCTGAGAAGCAGTGTTTTCTTTGTGGGCTTGTCCTGCTTGTGTTGCTGCTCAACAGATTGGCTTTTGAAATTGCTCTCAGGCTCAATGGGCAGCTCTCTCCCCTGTTCTCTGCTTTTGAGATGTCTGCAGGAGAGTGCAGAAGCTTCCAAATTGTAACTGCTTCATAATTGCCATAGGACTTTAGGCTAATGACCAGCCAGAGGAATGGAGCCTACGCTGGCTCATGCTGAAACAGAGTGCCAAAAACCACCTTACCTTTACTTTTTACATCTCTGTGTAGGATTTTCTACATCTAGGTCTCTCTAGGAGAATCCTGGAGGATATGCTTCCTCAGCTCCCAGCCACGTCAAAGCAGCCAACTCTGCTACGTATCTCCAAAAGCAAGGTCCCTGACAAATGCCAAGTTTTTCAGGCTTGTAGTCCTCTGCTCACCACTAACACCACATCGTAATTCTGGAGCTGGCAGTGGCCTGCTCACTTGGGTGAGTCCTGGCGTGGTGCAGGCTAGCAAGCCAAGATGCAGTGGTGTCACAGCAATCAGTCACATCAGGCTAAAGGGTAAATCTGAACTGGTGTTTTTGATTGGATTAGGAATACCATTCTCAGTCCTGAAACATGATTTATACTGCTGCATTTTTTTCTGTTAGTGCTGAGAAGAAGTTAGTATCTTGCACAGAATTGTGCATGCACGAGAGTGGTGCTGCACACTGGGGTCACGGGATTCCTTGTGACTGATTGTACCCATGTGGATGTAGATTCATTACCTAGGAGGCACCTAGGATGTGCAGCTATTTTAGAAAAGCCTTTCTTGAATATCTTTGTATTAAATTTTGAATAATAAATAAAAATTGTTCTACCTTGTATTAATATATTTCAAAATTGTATTTCAAAACTAGCCTGTGTTGAAGAGGATGATTCACTCTTCTTTTCAGAGGGAAGTTCACCCTCACAGTTACTGAAGGTTGCTGAATGTTAAGTGTTTGTTGTGACACTTGACCTTTATGTCTGTGTAGCTCTGTGAATACTTGGTAATCTGGTTCCAAATGGCCTCTGGGTACCTCGGAAGTTGTTTTCATTTTTGTTCTTTTCCCATTCTGCTATTAAACATTTAAATATTCAGTGGTTAGGGTAAATGTTTCAGATGCTGTACTATGCTAACAAGTATTTAACCTATGTGATGTAGGGAAAAGAAACATAATTCCTAAATTGAGGAATTAAATAACCTTTTGGAAATGTTTTACAGGAGACTTCTTGTAGATCTTGGTTTTGTTACAATGTTTTAACGTTCTGGCTAATGATGCTGCCTCAGGAGAACTGGAGAATGCTGTAGTCAGGCCTGTCTCTGACGGACCCTATGGCACACACACAGGTAACAGGAAATCCAAAGCGGAAAGGCTGACTTGGAGTAGGAGAGTTTCCCTCCAGATACCCAGCCTTGGGAGCGAGGGCAGCGTGCAGCTCCATGGATGCAGGCGTGGACTTGTCAGAGGAGCTGGGGCTGCTGCTCCCCTGAGCACTCTGAGGGACAGTGCTGGATCGGTCTTTGGCAGGGTGGATGGGACTGAAATCTACTTCAAACATCCTATGAAAGATTAATTAAAAATAAGCAGAGTGGATGGTACAGCTGGAGGGAAAATGACAGTTCTCTGGGGCGCTGAGATCAAGTTTCAGCCTCCTGTGCCCCAGCTCAGCTGAAGTTCTTCTCATTCTCTGATGTATTTGCAGTATAAATAAAGCTATGTGTTTAAAAAAAAGAGTGTACTATAGTGCCCAGGACTGTTTAAGTATTAAGAGCAGATTTACAGAGCAAACTGAAATAGTTCTTCTTGCCTCTTCTTCTGTGGTGTCTCTTAAATCTTCTTGAGAAATTTTTACATTGAAACACACCACATTAAAAAAAAAAACCAAAACCCAATGCAATTGGAGTCTGTCCCAGTTTTCAAGGTTGGAATATTCAGCAAACTGGTTAAGTTATGCCCATGGGATTTAGGCTCGAGTCTTCTAGCAAACTAGGGTAACTGTAAATACAGGCTCTATTTTTTTTTTTTTTTTTCCTTCCCCTCTGTGGAGCTTTAGTTTGAATCTTCACCCAGAGGGTGGCTGGGCACTGGAACAGGCTCCCCAGGGAAGTGGTCACAGCACCAGCCCTAACAGAGCTCAAGAGCAATTGGGACAAGGCACTCAGGCATATGTAGGGCCAGGAGCTGGACTTGATGATTCTTGTGGGTCCCTTCCAACTCAGACTATTCTGTGATTTTTATGACCTGAAATTGGTTGCCTCCTGCTTCAGGTTGCAGAGGGATGGGAACAGAGCTTGAATGAACATGAAGGCCATGCTGTGACTATTTCTGGTCTTTGAACCACTTCCCTTCACATGTAGTTTTGTAGTAAGTGGACAGATTTATCAGGGCTTGTTTTGGAAAGTCAGTGTTGATGATCTGAGAAGCTGCAGCTGTGTTTGTCTGTGCTGCTACGCCTCATCTATCAAATACATCAAAATGTTTGGCAAAATTGACTTCTCAGTGGAGATGAATCTACATTTTTATCAGTACTGCAAAGCTCCTGCATATTATTATTATTGTAATAAATTTTCCCCAGAAAGGAACAAAAATTTGTGACAAATCAGAATCCTGTCACAAAGTTGTTTGGTGGCTTAGCACCTTGCAAGAGTGTATTTGGCCTGCTTGTTCTTATGTTTAGCTGGCAGTATTGCAATGTTTTCATAGAGACAATGTTATAAATAAAACATGCAGTTCCATTAATGTAAAAGAACGTAACTTAGCCAAATGTTTTTGTGTCTATCCTACTTGTGACTGGCTCACTGGTTCCAGTAATAATTTGCCCAAGTATTCTAAATATCTTAAAGTCTCTTTTTTTGGATCGATTGGAAATGACCTCTGTCTGGGAAACCACCACTTAGAATTTTGCAGCATTACATCTGACTCCTGATCCCAGTGGCAGAGTTCCCAGCAACTTAATATAAACAAGAAGCAGCCCAATTATGACAGGATATTATGGAAAATACTATAATACATCAAAATGGGAAAGAGGATTTTAGGTTGAAAACAACTAAGTATCAAATCTTAATTTAGCTGTAACAGCTATGTTTAAACATCCTCTCTCCCCCATTTCCCCATGTGAATGTTCTGGGGGTAAAATCATTGCAAGGAGTTGAATAACTGCATGTGGTCAGGAAGTCTGTGCCAGATTTCCAGATTGCATCCAAAAGCCTTATATGTAATAAGATATACTATAGCTCTGAGAGTATGTTCTTCAGTGGAAAAACAAACAATAACATTGAAGGCTAGTCTGTTGTTCTTTGTGTAGCTTACTGCATTATAGAACTCCATGAAAGAAGAAACCCACACAGCCATGCCCTCTCTAAGATGGTCCTTAACTATAATTTATTATAATTAAAAAAAAAAAAAAAAAAGAAAAGAAAACTCTGGTTGAGTTACCTGTGAAATGTGTTGACCTTTAAATAAGAACAGTATCTAGGATTTCACTTTTGCTGGCTAGAAACTTTCTCTTGAATTGACTTAGAAAAAGATGTGCAAAAATCAGGTCCTGTTTCAGTGATAAGTAACACAGTTTTAATGATGAAAGCATCCATGGGGTATGTTTATATTCAGCAGAAGGGATGTGTGTGTATAAATAGAAGGATGTATACTTGGTATTGTTTATTTATAGACGCCAAGATATGTTTAAAAACACTTTGTCCTTTTTGAGGTCAGAATTTATGCCTACAATTGATAAAATCCATCTACAGAGTGATTGTTTTCAGAAACTTCAAACAAACAGTGTAACATTACAACTCTTCCACTCCTTCCCCTGTCTTCTACTCAGGCATCCTCCTGGGAAGCTCTTTGGCCTTTAATGAATACACGCCTAACAATTCAGTGTTGGACCTGGTGTAAGATTTTTATTCTATACAAAGGATATTTTTTTCGCTAAAAGATGAACTTTTGCATAGTTGTTATTATATAGAAAAACATGTTTTAAAATCAGCAAGTGTGTGGGGTATCATCTTTAAAAGCTTTTGTCAGTTGCAGAAACGCCCCTTCAAAGACAGCGTATAGCCGTGCTTTACCTTTTTTGCTTGTACCTAGAATTCTGCAAGATTTTGTCATTGGGAGAATTTTATGGTTTGGGTGATTGGGTGGTGAGGAGGGTGATAGCGTGTTTTGCCTTGATATTGCCGACTTTTTTGGGGGGGCTAATAAGGAAATACAGATATTTTTGTACTATCCTGTATCTTAACCAGCCAGCACATTTGACAGTGTTCTGCATATTATGAAATCATATCAGTCTGTCCCTTGAGGCTCAGCCAAAGATGAACTTTGTGTTCTTTGAATGGCAGGAAGCAGAAGAAAGAGGAAAAGGGCATTAATGTACTAATGCTTCCCACTCTGAGCTGACTCCACTTTTTTTTTTCCCCCCTCCCAGATGATTTAGTGGTGTAGCTACTTAATGACCTCAAATAGCACTAAAATAAACAGCTGCTTTCAGTGCTTTCTAGCTAATACAGCCTATCAGCTCAACGAGTCATGGCAGAGCGATTAGATTCACTCCATTACTGATGGAGTAACCGGGTGACTGCAGGCAAAGGTGTTTCCAAGAATGGCAGGCAGTTTAACATCAGCCCGATGTCTCAAAAGTCCTGGATGCTTTTCAGTGGATTTGTTTTGGGAATCAGAGGGAAAAAAATCTGGGAGTATTCCTAGCTTCGGAGAAGCATAGGCAGTAAATGATGTGATGCCACTCTGAGTTCGAACGGTACTCTTTAGATCTTGGCTGTCTTTGGAAGCTGATTTCTAGAGGGGCCAAGTGGAGAAGACATTGTTTCAGCCAGGAAAGTGTCTGGGTGAATGAGGTCTAGCAGTTAAAGACTTCAAGATCTCCCTCCTTCTTAATCTGCGCTGCCCGGGAAACAAGACTGCACAAGGCTTGGGAAAAGAACTGGTAAAGAAATCTCCAGCAGATGTATATGCTTTTGGTCTCAGAACTTGTGAATGTTGGAGCCAACACTTAGCTGGTGAAATATGGATCCTGGAAGCATGCCTTTGGGACCTTTAAATGATTGCTATCAAGTACTAAATGAATAAAACATGCAGTTCAATACAATGGTTGCTCTCTGCAGTCCTACAAACAAGGAGGCTGAGCTCTTGCTGGCATCCAGCAGGAGCTGGGGACACTGCCACTCATGAGTGCTGCCTTTTGACTGCCACCTATCAGTGTCCTCTGCTCTCAGGGCCATCTCTTTGTCTTGCATCTTCTTCCTCTTGCTCTTAAGTTTTGCTGGCAACATCACTGTAGCCAGACCATTACCACTGGTGAGTGGGGTGCTCAGCTCTTCTCATGTAGTGGGTGGGATTGCTGTCAATCTCATTTAAATTTTTTTGTACTTTTGCTGAAACTTACTGTCAAGCAGCTACCCACTTGTGAAGCCCTTCTGGATCTTCTTGTTTTCTTAGTCTTTCCTGGCTTTCCTGCTTTGGAAACTGTCCAGCTCTCCTTAGCTCACTGCTGCCTTGTGATGCTGAGTGGCCCTTCTGCAGCTGTGTTGGGACCACATGTCCCATTTCAGATTGCACAGGCTGATAGGAAGCAAAAGCCAAGCACATTTCTCCTTCAGTAATGGATGTTGCTGGAGTGAAATAGCGTTGGCCAGATAAATGTAAGAAAAATTGCTACTCCTTTTTTTTCTCCTCCTACTTCATGTGGTCATCCTATTCCAAATGCTGCTTGGACCTTGTCATTCCTTGCTTGTTAGGGGTTGTGGATGTAGTGTGACACCTTCATATTGGGGGATAGAACATGCTTGGGAGCCATGAGAGTGTCATTCATTTATTTTAAGTCTCTAAAATGAAAGAAGAAAGTGGTGGATTGAAAAGGAATTCTAAACCCTTGGTAGTAAAAATTGTGCTGGTTTTAGTTCCCATTGTTAGGAAGCCCCTAGAGTTTATAGACAGAGGGACAGTGCTGTTTCTGCTGACATGTAAAAGAGGGGGTCTGGAGTCTGCATCTGACCTGGGTGGTTATTCACTTGCTGCACTGTAGGAAATGGCTTGACCTTCTAAGTAATTATTAGCCCAGTTATTTAGACCTGCAAAAACATATGACAGCAGTTAAAAAACCCTCCACCTGCAGTATATTCTTTGTAGTGTAATAATTATTAGGCTATTATCTGATTTTTGGGTCCTTTCAACTGGGTCTGCCTGTTATTTCTCCCAAGGAGACAATTTTTTCTGTCAGTAGGAATGTAGCCTAAAGATCTAGCATGGGAGAATGTATTTTTCTTCAGTGCCAGGTAAATGTTAGCTTGATCTCTTCCAAGACAAATGTTTCTTGACAAATGAAGTTGTAATGCTCTAGTACAGGAGGTTTTCCTAAGGGAGTTTAAGTGAAAACATATTTTGATTTCTAGGAGAGAAGGTTCCTATCTGCGAACTGTGGTGCCAGATGGACACTTGTGTTCCCCAAAGCTGGTATTTTTGAAGGCCATTTGAAGGTTTTACATTAACTCAGAAAGTAAATAAAAGAGAAATTCAACTAGCATCACTAGCTGGAAAGTTAATTCCTTATAAGTTTTATTGTCTCCTGACTGTGAGCCAAGTTGCATTTGTGGGACATTTGATATACCTGCAGATAATAGTTTCGTGCTACAGTCAGAAACTTGAATGTTTGCATGACTGTTATTGCACAAACACGAGGAAAACAAGGCTTAGCTCATCAATTTTTTATTGATAAGGTAAAAGCATAGGAGTAAAAAGCTTTTATACAGTATAGATAATCCCAGTTTATGCTGTGTTATTAAGACAATAAATGTGGATGGGATTTTATCGCTTGATTTATTAATACGTTTTTTTCTTTTGAGAACTAAAATTTCTGAGGGATTTTATCATACCATGTTTATTAATTCTATTAAGTGAAAGATTCAAACTCATTTTAGAGGGCAAATAAGGCACATGTCCTGAAGCTGCCTTTCTGTAAGTGTCTGGAATTGATTGTTGGAAGCCATTAAGATTTGAATATGAACATGCATCCAGTTTTCAAGATTATTTCATGGAGTATTGTGCATGCCATGAAGTGTGTTATCAAAACCACTGAAATACTTGTTGGAGCTATATGATATTTGTCACAAATGCAGAAACAGGTGCTCCCAGTATGTGAAATTGTGAGTTCTCAGTGCAGCTTTGGCAGGGAGGCTGCTGTGTGCCCACACTTGGAGAAGGGAGCTGTGCCTTCTTTGTTAGAACTTAAAAACTTGCTTCTGTTGAACTAAAAGGTCACTGGGTGCCACCAGACTGAGGCAGGGATAAATAGGTAAATAAAAGCACTTTTTCTGTCTGTGGGTCAAACCTTTTTTGCTGCCTTATAGCAGTGCTATGTGCAGTGGCCAGCTAAGCCTGTTGTAAGCCTGGAATTAAATGGTATGTTCCCCAAGTATTTTCCCTGCTAGTAGCACGCATGGAACAAGCCCTTCCTTTCTGGCACAATACTTTCCTTCAGCCTGGCTGCATGTGAGGCATGAACTGTTCCCCAAGATATTGGGATGTGAGCACTGTGTGGAAGTCCTTAACATTTGTGTACCGTGCATAGGGAAGCCCTAGCACCAGTTAGGGCATTAGGTACCCTGAACAAAAAAGGATTTGCCATAAGGTGTGGAAGAGAGGAAAACACGATGTAAGCTGGGATTTTCCAGTCTGCTGAGCCTTGTGCTTCCAGACTTCTCATTAAGGGATTTATAATAAAAGAGCTAGAAGTATCTATTGAGGGTTTATTAAAGATTTATTAAATAAGAGAGAAATAGCCTTCAGAGACACTTATTCACTGCGTTTTCCCCTTCCTGTGCTGACTTTAAGGCACTGTTGTAAATAGCTGAGTGCACGACCAAACAGCAGCTTGAAGAGACTCCATACTGGGCTCAGAACTGTAAGCATTGGCAATTTTAAGGCTGGGATTATGAAATGTAGCAGGTTTCTGCAGAGAGCAGGAAGCTTTGGGCTCTGGGTGCAACTATTTGGGCTCTGGATGCTATTTCTAACTACTAAGAAATCTTAGGTACTGATAGACTGCATACAGCACAGGAGGCTTAAATCATCCTTCTGGCAGCACGTCCCAGAGCAAGGTATGTTCTTAGGAATGCTTCAGGGTTGTGATCCTTATGCTTAGGTTTTTATGGATCTGTGTTAGGGATATGTGGATGTGGTCTCTGTGTGCTTAAGTCTTTCCTACATTGGAAGCACGCCTGCTGTTAGACCAGAAATCCCTGAGCAGACACACAACACTCCAGGCACCAGCTGGAGACTGAAAGACAATTAGAACAGAGTTAATAAATCTGGTAGTAAAATCTATTTGAGGAGGGTCGGCATGGAGTGGGCACTTCTTTCCAGAAGAAGCAAGGAAATTGCAAAAGCCAGAAAAAGCCACTCTTGTAATTGGAACCCCAGGACCTAAAACTTGGGAGGTAATTAATGTAGCTTGCTGGAGAACTCAAAGTCAACACAGAGCAAGCCAAGATGGGAGATTGAATTATCTATAAAACTGCCTGGGTGAAATTATTTGCTTTCCCCTTCCAAAAAATGTAATAAACATGTTTAAAATCCAGTTTTTCTTCTGTTCTTGAAGCATCAGTCAGTGACTGAAACAGTATCAGTTAAAATTCTCAGTAATGGGAAGACAATACTGTCGTGGGTCTGCTATTTCAATTAGTTCAACTTACTCTATTCAAGAAAACAGTGAAGCCAGGAAGCTTGGGAAATAAATGGTAAGCCAGACTCCCCTTAGTTCCTGTTTAGAGAAATGGTTGCTCTTTCAGGCTATTAAAATGTCTCCAGAGCATCAGCTGTGCGTTTAGTGTCTGAAGAGCTTGGCAGTTAATAACTCGAACTTTAGAGAGGCAGAGAAAAAACTGTCCATCTGTGTTGATAGTGTTATGTCTTCTGATTTGTGTTCACAGCTCATATTTCCTGAGGTGTATGAGGACAGAAGTAGTTCTCATACATTTCTAAAGACATCAAAATATGCACACACTGGAGTGCAAAAGATTAAAATACCACGATTTGCTACTTACTATAACTAATCAGCCCAGTCCACTGCATTTCTGAATCCCTCATTTATGGAGTCCTTCTAATAAGGAGAGAGGTTGTGAGTAAAAAAGTACTCACTGAGATTGTGAGTAAAAATTACGTATTTTACTAATGCACCTGTTTTAAAGTCAGGTAATGCCTCTTACCCTTGCTCTGCTGCTGCTCTCAGTGGAGAAGGAAAGGATTTGAAAATGTTCTTCCATTTATCTCTCCTCTCTTACTTTGCCTAGTGTAACCCAAGAGGTTCTGCTGGTCTGCATTTCCTGGATGAGCAATTAAGAAAAATAGTGCCTTGTCTGTTGTTTATGAAAAATTTGGATGAGAAAATACTGATCTACACATCTTGGTGCCTGTGCTTGAGATACTGTTGAAGGGGAAGGTAGCTTATGTTGTCAAGGTATAGACCACTTTTAACTGTCATTTGCCATTAATTTCTTTTTTTCTCCCCCCAGATTTTTTTACCACACTCTAATTTTCTATTCAGGATGGCCAAATATTAGCAACCTGGAGCTGCCTAACACTGGCAGATGCCAGTGGTCTGAGACTTGATCTTGTTCCCTCTATTGAAACTGTTTGTGAAGGCTGTGGAAGAGGCTTGGAAGCAGTGCTGACATTCATTGGCATTAATTTCGAAAACCTGAAATTATTCGGGGCATAAAATGTTCTTGTTATGCCACCTGGTGCAAGGCAGACATAAAGAGATGCAATTCAGTGAACTGGTTCTGTGAAAAGGTCACAAGATCAGTGTGCACTTTTGCTGCATCCTGGAGTAGCAGGAAAACCTGGAGCACTGCTAAATAGTAATAAATTCTAAAAATCTGGGGTATTTTTAGGAATCAGGAATAGCATGGCATTATACAGAGAAAAGTAGCAGAAATGTGGGTAATTTTGTGTGTCACTACATGTTTTAAGGTCAGACAACCTCTCTGAATTCTTTTGCATTAATTCCTCAGTGGGCAGTGCACTCACTGAGTGCTTTCCCATTGCTTTTTGAAATCGAATAATACCACTTAAGGCACTGCTGTTGTCTATCCAGGCTGCTCACATGAACTGTACACCGAAGTTTAGATGGAAATTCCTGCCTTTCCTCCGGTGCTACGGGATTTCAACCAGTCATCATAGCTTTAAAAATATTTATTCAATATTACACAACACAAAGAATCTCCTAGAGACTTGTGCTTCCTAGTGGGAATGCACAACCAGCCTGGCTGGTGCTGGCTGGGTGAGCACAGTTTGGAGCCTGCATGGGCATCACTCGTTCTGCTGGAGTTTCTGTGGGGCTCTGCATTTCTCGCTTGACTTGGCAGCTGTTGTCTGCATGAACAAATCCATCTCCCCTTTCCCAGACCACATCCTACTGGCATCCTGACCACTGGAAGCTAACAAAACGAAGCATTATACAGAACACCTCTTCTTCAGTGTGCTGTGAGAGTTAGGGATTTTACACTAACTCCAGATTTATACCCAGAATTCCTCTTGTAGTAGAGAAGCTTATGCCTGGGTTTCTATTGAGGAATGCTGGCCTGGAGGATACCTGGTGGGCAGGCAGCCCAACAGGTATCAGCTGGACATTCTGGGGCCAGGGAGGCCAACTCTGTTATCAGCAGGTGAGAGAAGGGCACCTGGTCCAGTTTGGGCTCCCCAGCAAAAGAGGACCCTGATGAACTAAATTGTTAGGGAGATGGCTGGAGCAGTGACAGAAGAAGAGAAGCTGAGGGGAGCTGCCTCTTCTCAGCCTTGAGGAGATGAAGGAGACTTTATATTGCTGTCTGTGGATATGTGATAAAGGGAGGGTACAGAGAAGGGAAGAGATACAGAAACAAGCTTTCCCGCCCCGTTCCTAGGTGAGCATTTGTATATTGTTGGCTGCTTTTACAGCAGATTTTTGATACCATGGGTAGTAGAATAAAAGTTTTGCCTCACAGGGATAAGGCAAAGGAGATGCACGCGCTATTTTTTGCACCAGTGTATTTGCTTGATGTTTATTTTGCTCCCATCAAAGCAGCCTGAATCCCACAGCATCACAAGCAGCTCAGTGCCTTTCTCCTTTCTACTCTGACTTACCCTTTCTTCGAAAGAGAGCTAATTCCCATTTGCATTCAGGGGGACGGCCTGCTCACTCAGCTTCAGTGCTTCCAGGGATCCTTCCAGGTTTGTGCCATGCCCCAGCTGGGGCTAGCTAGCAACAGGCATCCATATGGGAGGAATTTATATTGTCTGAGGGGCCTGAACACTGAAGTACTGCAAATGGTGTTTTCACACACTGCAGCTAATTCCCACAGTTTCCATTGCTTTAGGCTGTTGCTTCTGATGAAAAACAAACAGCACAGTCTGGGAGCTGAGGAATGCAGTCTGCAGCGCAGTCAGCACGCGGCCTCCGCTGGAGTGGACAAACGGAACTGGAAAGGGATCTGTGTAATGCCTGGACAAAACAGGGGTGTCCAAGCACAGTGCTTGGCGCTCCTCAGTGTCAGGACCACAGTTCTTAGAGACTCTTGGAGCTTTGTGGACTCAGCAGGGTAATTCACTTCAGTGGCTGGATGCTTTACCCTGTCAGCAAATGGAAGGGATTCCTTGAAGACACAGCAGCTTCCAACAGTACAGTCAGTAGAGCAGTTTTCCAGTCAGGAGCGAGTAAGTGGAAATCCTCACTAGTGCAGAGTGTCTCCTGAATTTCTTAATGATGATAGGATAGAGGCAGGTTTTGGGGTACACTGAGCAGGCACAGTACATGTACAATGTGGCTTTATTATGTTAGGGTGACTGTGGATGTCATAATGCTGCACCTTCTCCTTTGTCCTATTGCCTGCCTTTTGCTCAGGCCCTTATGTTCCTTTCTCAACCCTTGGTCTTTCCTGCCGTTGCTTGAGTCTCCTGTGCAATTTGCATGCTGCATTCTCTCATGAAGTGAAATGTGTGATAAAAAACCGGTCTGGTTTGGACACCGCTTAATAATTCTTCCAGTGTGCATGGCACATGGTTCCAAATGCTGATACTGCTGATCAGCACACATTTATCATACCAGTAAATAATTCTCTACTTCTTGCACAGGACAAACTCAGTCTTTTTTGAAGCTGCCCTGGCACAGCAAAATACCTTGCTGTGTGCAGTATCTAGGAATTTTTCCTTGGCTAATTCTGGAAGATCTAGGGAATTGCCCGCTATATTCGGCATTCTGTCTGACCACCGTGTTGTGGTTTAATGTGAAAACTAATTGAATATTTTTTTCCATGAGCTGCTGGTGGGCATCAACCAAGTCATTTTCACCATATCCAGCCACCTGTTGGGAGGAATTAACAGTGGGTTTGGGGGTTTTTTTGAGGAAACCCTTTCATATTTTACTTGGATGCAAAAATAACTTTGTGCACAAAGAGCTTTTCATTCTTCCCTGTGAAAAAGTAGAGATAATCAAATGAAACTTTAAAAGAGCAAATTGTATTGTCACTGGAACTTCAGACAGAGCACACCTGCCTTTGGTTATTTGAGTGCTGGGAAACGCAGGTAAATCTGTGATATGTAGAATATCACACAAGGACCACTCTTTGTTGGAAGTGAGTCAACAAGGTTCAGCTGCATGTTCATGACCAGGATTGGCTGATACCTGGTCATCAAATGTTCTTTTGAGACCCACGGATGCCCAAAGACCTGCAGCATCTTCCTGACAAACTTTAATGTGCTCACAGTCTTGCAGAAGGTTCCTTGTAGGCAGATGCCACCCGCTTGTGTAGTTCATACAGCCTAAGCTGAAATGCATGAGTCAGCCCTGGGCCCGAAAAGGAAACCGGTTTCTGGGTAATAATGCTGTGAATGTCTCTGAGCTGTCTGGGAATGCCACAGCCAGCACTCTCCTTTCACTCCCTCCGGGAAATGCCATAGCTGTGTGCATGCATATCTGCCATAGAGGTCAGGGGAAAGGAGTGTGTGCAGTTTTGACTGGTTTTCCTCCTCTTTACTGCATTGGGAAGAGGGGATATTTTTGTCATATTGACCGGATCAAATGTTACAGCTTAGTATTACCAGCAGGGCCTAGGCTCTGACCTTGTGAATGCAACGTGACTTCCCAGCAGGACAGTGTGGGCTTTTAAGACAAGGAATCCCTGGGGACAGAGTATTCAGTGCTTAATATGTTTAAGAGTATTTCCCCTGTGACCTGTAGCACTTTTTATTTTGGCCATGGTACTTGGAAATTTCATTTGAGGCCACAGAAGTTCCCAAGTGTTGTCTGCTTGGGATGGTTGAATTGTTTCAGGGTGCAGATGCTACTGAACAATCTCTGTGTAGGGCTAGCCTCCTGTTCTTCTGCAGGTAAAACCAACAAAACCAAAAATACATTTTTGTGAGAGGGAAAGAATTTGTGCTTTATAATGCTGCCTTTGTATAAGCATCTATAAAACCTCATTTTCATTAAGACATGAGTGTAAAAGGGAGTTTTGAAGAGGGGTAATGCCTTGCATATGTCCAGAAGGTTGAGTTGGTAATACTTACAGTTATGGAGTTGCTATGCTAAGTTCCCTCTCAGGAAAAGATGATCCTGGTTTCCAAGTCAGTGCTTTTTTTTCTCCCTCAGAGCAGCTGGCTGCCCACCCTTGACACACCTGGCTACAAACTTAGTCCATGTACTGGGAAATTGGGGTAGGGGAATATGTTATCTGGAAATCTCTGCTGAGAAATTAGCTGGTTGCACCAGTGTAGTTGTAAAGTGCATGAATCTCTATTTGTGATGGCATTACAGAGCATGAAATTGAAAAGTTAGTCACCAAAAACCTGAGTACCTCTTCTTGTATGTGCATGCAATAAATGTTGTAGTTTTCCCAAGTTACTGAAGATGCTGAGCAGAGCAGGGACAGTGGCTCTCCCCTCTGGCCTGTCAGTTCCTAGAACTGCTTCAGCTCTGCAGTTGTCGTAGATGCAGCTATGGCAGGCCATACTAAACTGGCCCCAAAAAAGGGAAGCTATCCACTTGGAGGCACATTTTTCCCATAAGCCTTCAACCTTTAATCCTACTAACTGTAAACAAACCCTGACCTGGAAAAATCTTTTCATTTTCTTTTCTTCCCCTTCAAGTGTGGGAAGAGAAGTCCCACTCCTTAACCTTTGCACAACCACATATTAATCTAATTTCCTACTCATCATGACCTAGTCATTTGGAAATTGCAACTCCACTTAATTTGATTTTTCTTTCTATATTTTTATATTATGTTTTTGTTGTTTCCCTGACTCTTATTTTTTGGTTCAGCACTGGTTCGTTAAGCTTCAGTCACAAATACCAGCTGGAGGGCTCACAGCTTGTTGTCATTTCAGCTAATCAGACATTTGTAGATCACAAGGGGTTATTACATATGCATGTGAAAACTAGGGCTCTCTCCTATTGTTCCTTCCTTTCCTGGGAGACTTTGGCTGATAACTGCTTTTCTCTATGTTGGCCCACCAGGATACACTTTTCTGAGAGCTTAGCGTGATAATACTTTTTTTCTAGCTGATTCAAGAAGCTGTGCCATCCTCTACTCCCTGCTGCTACTGTTGTCCTTGTGCAGTATTTTGGAAGTTAGCCCAGGCATTTTAGGATGTTAGAATGCACCTTATGTTTTGCTGTACTTTCAGTCAGCAGGTGAAGTCCAACTGCTGTATCTCATCACTTAATTGAATAATTAAAAAAAAAGATAGAATTCAGTCTGCCTCAGAAGAAAAAGAATATTTTGTATTCCTGTAGGAAATACAGTAAGTTGCAGTTAAGCTGCAATGGCAGTAGTTTTGAGTGATGAGTAGCTGCCTCTAGCTTTGCTTTAAACCATTAATGCAAACGCTCAGATCTCAAGAGATGTAACCTTCCCTTAGCAGAAATGTCATGGGAAAATCAGAAACTCATGCTCCTTTGAATTAAAAAGAAATAATAAGCAAATTGAGTTATGGATTATGATGGGCAGTTGACACAAGTATTTTTTTAGGGACATACACCTCTCCAAAGAGGGAAGGAGGTGAGTTTTTTTTTCTCATGTATCTTCCATTTGCTGGAGGCTTCACAAAAGATTTTCATTTTAAGCGTAGTATTAGCAATACTTTGATTAGCACTATACCTTTAACTCCCTGATACTGCATAGCATAACGTCTTTTCCCATGCCTGTGTTTAATTGCTGCAAATCCAGCAGTTCCCATGGCTTGTTACGAATTCTTTCCACTGAAATTGCTGAATCTTGGAATTCAAGCTATCAAAAATTGCATCTGTGAAAGTAATGAATCTTACATCAAATCCTGAGTGATTTGACGTCACTTCCTTAACTATTTTCCATGTACTCCCTCCCACTACAAGTTTTCTCTTTTCATTTTTTTAAACCTTTTTTTTTTTTTTTTTTTTTGGAACTTTGCTTTCCCATCTGGGAGCAATATTCTTTTTTTTTTCTGAAGGCTTTTATTGCTTAGATTGGAAGGGCAGTGTCATCTCAAACACAGTTGCTGTTTTGTTACTTCGATTGCAGTAGAACACCACCTTGAAAACTTTGCATGAGTGAAGATATCTCTGTAGGCCTTTCAAAAGTCCCACAGTTAAGGGTTTCTTGTGACCAGCGGGTACAACCCAAATGTGCTGACAGCATGCTGTAAGGGAGCAGGCTGCCTCAGCTAAGCTTCGGTGGCTAAATTTGAAGAAAAGCAAGTTTTAAGTGACAGTAGAAATTGTGAACAGCTAAGTTATATTGCAGTGGGTTTATTTAATCATACCAGACCTTATTTTGAATAGAAATAGTAGCTTTGATGGGGGCTCTTTTAATAACGTAGTAGATGGCAACTGAGATTGTCTCTGCACGTTCCCATTGCAGCACACACATAGACACACACACATACATATGCTGAAAATTCAGTAGCCTGGTGGCTCTCAAAGGAGTTGACTGCATAATCAGATCACTGTACAGCTGAGCAGTCTCTAGACCCCAAAGTTCAGCAGATGTCTTGCTCCTCCGAAGCATATGTGCCAGAGAAAGGAAAAATGTAGGAAAAGTGGCCTGACTTCTTTCAGTGGTGTGGGGATGTGCCTGTTCATTCTGAGAGGTAAAACAAGATGTCCCTGGGAGGTTACTCTGTCCTGTATTGACTTTTCTTCTTTTTTTTTTTTTTCTTCCTTAAAGTAAATGAGGTTAACTTGAGCTTTCTAAAACCCTTATTGGAAATATTTTTTCTGGAGTTAAAGAAAGTGTTTGAATGAGTTTCCATTAAAGAAAAAAAGCCCCTTAGTAATATAAATTAGTTAACACATACTGAAGTAGTAAAAAAACCCAAACAAACAAATAAATATCAAGACTTTGATTGAATTACATTTCCTTCTCTTGTCCAGCATAAAGCAGGTGATAGTTTGGATTCTTGGTAACTGCAGGCCTGGCCCAGGGGTGTTTTGAGGGAAGATACCAGTGGCTTTTACAGCAATAGGGCTATGTTAGAGCCCTTCCACAAGGCATTTGCATATTCCATAAAAGATCAAAACAACACAATAATAATTCCAGTTCATTTTACTTAGAGCTACATTTGAGGAGAGCTGTATATGCTGGAACATGTGCTTCCCGACACTCACATTCTCCTTGATTATCCCCAGTTATTATACATTATCCAAAGAAATTGCTGCTCAGCCATTTTCCTGCAAGGGTAATTTCTCTGTTAACAGACTTTGATTGAGATGGTCATCCCTACATCAAAGCTGGGACAACCGGGTACAGATGTACTTGGAATTATCTTTATTATTAAATTAGCAAACAAATAATAGCTTTAGAATATTTTTGAAACAACAGACTGTACAGGGAGCAAAGCTGGGTTCTTATTACCCAGTACCCATGGTACTCATCATGCCACCATACAAATGAATAGTTTCAGATGATCCATCTGCCCTTAGTGCAAATAGATGCCACATTAAAATGGAGGAAGATTACATTTGTAATTGCTCACCATTTATCTTTTTCTTGAAACATTTATGGTTCATGAAACATTTATACCCATTTAGGCTAAGAAGCAAGTAGAAAATAAGTGCTTGCGCAGGGTCTTGGTTTCTGAGGCAGAAGTACACAGATGCATGCAGTAAACTTGAAAATGAAGGAATAATTTACCCACTGTCTTAGAGGAATGTGGACATTCTAGCATTACCTCCTGTTCTTCCACAGTGAGGTACTTGATCTTCTCTAAGAGTTGAGCACAGTGGGATTTTGTCATAAAGTAGCCAAGAATAAGTGCTTAATAAAGAAGGAGTAAGTGCTGGTGAAATTATGCACAAACAGCCAGTCCCTAATTCACCAGGGAACTTACTCCATGTTCATTCCCTTTATGTTGGCCTTTAGGGCATTACCTTTGAGCAGAAAAAAAAAATACTGTGCATATGGGGCACTGTGCATATGAGGATCCATGATAGCAGAGTAACATGTGGATCCCCAGCACTGAATTGCTCCCTTATGGTGGCAGAGCAGGGCTGGACTAGCCTTTCAGTCCTGCTCTTTTAAATTTTAATCCAGCTGCCTGTGCACTGCTCATCTCCAGGCTCCCTCAAGATGAAACACTTCCTGGGTTGAAAAGAAATTCCTTTTAGCTCCTAAACACATCTATGGTGTGCTTCCTTGTATGAACTAATAGGTCATACCCTCTTTCCTTATGTTGTGGGGATTGCAAACTCCACCTGCTGAAGGGACGGGAGGCTAGGGCCAAGCCAAGGCAGCTCTGATGACAAGCTGTGTCTTGAAACCCTAGTCTGGGAGAACCTTCAAAAGAAAGCTGCTTATTTGGTTGTTCTGTGGAAGTCAGGCTTAAATAATGTCGAATGATTTGGCATTTGCTGGTTTCCAGCTAAGCATGGTCCAGGGAGGATGTAAAAGGAAAAAGAGAAGTTGTACAGTAATTTTATAAATGAGTTTTGCAGGATCAGTTATGCTGAAGGATGCTGAAGTTCCTTTTGAGGTTTTGATCCTCTTCTTTTTGCACCCTCCCTAGTGCTATAAAGCATAACTTTATATTTACAGCTTGTGAATCACCTTAGCATGGACCCAGGTTGTTTTTCAATCTCTCATTATCTTTTAATATGCACTTGATCAAGTGAGCCACTTACTGACTAATTGCTCTAATTTGCATATTGATAAACCGAAGTGATGGTAACTGAGCTTGAAAAGCTCTCTGAGCAATTCTCATGGAAGGCAGGGAATATGTCTATTAATATTGCTTTCATAAACTATAGTTGTTCTCATTATCTTGGAGCATCTCTGATTCAGAGGGCTTTTGCATTGAAGCACAAAAATGAGAAAACTTGCTTCCTCAGCCTGGAGTGGTTTTTGTTCAGAAGGCAGGTCTCTGGTAAGGGGATTGTACTTGTGCATGGTGCCTCCTTTGGCAGTGCTGGCTCTTTCTTTTGAAAGCCCTTTGCCCTTCTCCATTGTGTGGCTGACCCTGCAGCATTCCTGTGTGCCTCTGGCTCTTTGAGCAGTATTTTGCCATCAAACTGTTCCCTGTGATACATTGCATATTTTAGCCTTTGGAAGTGTAACTTCACTAACTGGAAAAGAAACTATTACCCCATCAAAATGGGCTATTTTCTTACATAATTCAGATGACCTGCTCCATAAACAGAGTGTAAGGTCACGTTTGCTTTAAACAGCTGTGTCATCCCTTTGACATTGCAGGCAATTACTTTGCCTTCACTGGTAACCGGATTGCTTTTTGTAATGAAAGCATTTCAAAGTGTTTCATTAATGTGGTTCAGTGCCTGGGGCAAAGGCTTGCTGGCTCCTCTGCCCTCCCTTGTCCAGATGTGCTCTGCACAGTACAGGTTGATCACACAAGGGTTGTGCCTCTGGTTGGATGCCAGGATGCACAGTGAGACTCTTCTGTGCACCTGCAGGTTTAACTTTGCCCTGGACATTCTTGATGCCACCAAAATGTGGATTATGGTGCAGGACTGCCCTTGAGTGGCCAAGTCATTTTCCAAGTACCTTTTTCCTGTCTTAACTCACGACTGCAGTTTTTCAAGGGAATCCTGAACATGTAAGACAAAAGAAAATATGGAGAAAGGCCTATTTAAAATTAAGGCATGCTTTCCATCATTAAAGGTTTTTCCCCTGAAATCTTAAAAAAGGCTGCCTATAATCATATGGTGTTTTCTCAAAGCAAATGATTTTCACCAAGAAACTTGGCTTATGCCTTCCTGTAGAGCAGCCAAAGGAGAGGTAATATTTACCCGATTTGACATGAGAGATCTGTAGGAATGTAAATAGAGTAGTCCTTCAAAAGACACTAAAGCCAGAGCAATCATCCTGCAGCTTTGACAAATTTGCTAACATCTGTTCTGGTGCCATTTCTGCAGTACAGACCTGCCACTAACCATGGAGATGAAAGGGCTTTAATTAAATGAGCAGATTGACGTGTTAAACTTTGATAGCATCGTGCCATCTGGGTGGGTTATATTTGCAATTCTCTCCACAGCTTCTTAGATTAAGGTTATATTTCGGTGCTGCCCCGGTTATTTTTGGGAAGATACACTGACCCTAGAGCTCTGGGGTTCCTAAGGCAAGGTGTCAGGCTCTAAGTATGTGTAACAAGATGTATATTGCAGCATCTCCCTTCTGAGCTGCATAATTTTTCTTTTACAATTTTGGTTTTGCAGTTAGGTCTGGTTTTACTAACACGTCGCTACCTAGTCCTGGCTACAGCTGCTACTGTAGATTTCAGGTAATACAAGGAGCATAAAAATTATTTATTTATCATAACTAAACTTCAGTCAATAGATAGGACAGGCTACAGATTAAAAAATCTTTTAAGATGTGCCTTAAACCCCCCACACTGTTCATATATTCATTCCCTGCTGGCAGTGTGTCGCTGGGTTTGTACAAAGTAGTCAGTTCAAGAGAAGATTGCTCTTAATTAAGGTGGAAATTGATAAGTAAAATTTTGCAGTGCTTTAGATGCCTAATGTGCTGAGTGTATTCAGCTTACACTGTAGTATTTGTCATCCCTTCAACTTGTAATAGATTGGAGCAGGGTGTTTAATATGATGAGAGGCGGTTATAAATAAAAGGCTTTTATAGCTTCAGGGAAAATCTTTATACAGCTTAATTGTGTAGACAGGTTCAATTCCCAGGAAGGCCAAGAGGGAAATCAGTTGATCATTTTAATCCAGAATCAATTTTCTTTAAGCTTTTGAAATGTGCTCATCCAAGTTTTTCATGCAGCAGTCGGTTTCTGCTGAAGTAGCAGGTGGAGTGTGGCTGGTGTGTTACTTCAGTTGGGCTTTCCTTTATACAAAACTGAATATCTGGTGAACAGATGAACCTCTTTGAGTTCAAGTAAATGCTTACCTGTCTGCCAGTACTTTCATCTCTTAGTGAGATAATCTTTCTGCTGCAACGTACGAGCCAGTGCTGAAGTACTGTTGCTAAATGCTGCCTGCTTTCTGTCTTTTCAGCTGCAGGGTGGTGTCTCCAGTGTTTCAGGAACCTAAAGGAAAGGATTTGTTAGGACTTGAAGAGGTTTAAATGTCTGAAAATGTCTGAACAACTGCATGGGAGGCTATGGATAAAATCTAGTAGTCTAGGCAGAGTGCAGAAAACCAGCTTCAGACTCTTGTCTTCCCTGATAATGACAGGTAAAATGAGTAACTTGTACTTTAGTTTTTATGTATCTGGTTTCTTTGGAAAACAAGAAGCAAGGTTGTCTTTGACCAGTTAGGCTACCTTTTATCCAAGAGGCAATAAGCTTCCTGACAAATGCCCATGACTTGTTCTTCATCTACCTTCTTGTGTAATCACTATTTGAAGGAAGGATGTCAGCTACTGTTGCAGTGGGGGTACTGCAACATACATATACCAAACCAGGAGTCCCGTGGAAAGGAAATATATACGGACAGACAGATTCTTGATAGCTGTTTCAGAGAGATGTTTATTTCTCCAGCCGCATGGCCGGAGCTCTGCCCAGGAACTGTCCCAGTCACGGGACCAAGGGTCCTTCTGCCCGCGCAGGGAACACAAACCAACCAATGGGAACGAGGCTGAGCAGGGGCAGGGAAACCCCGTGTCTGTGCCCTCAGGGCCCCTCTCCCAGGGCTACACGGCGGGGGAGGGACCCCAACAAGCTACGACAGGTGAGCTTGTAAATCCTGGTGATGTCAGATTGTAGCTCATTTAGTATGGGGAAGGACACTGGGGCTTTGTAAGTGCTGTTAGTCTGGCTGTAATACCATGCCTGTGGACACATTTTGTCTGGATAGGCTTTAAAGAGAAATCAATATGAGCATCAAATGAAGGAGTCGTGCTACCAGATGTAGGTCTAAAGCCAAGGAACAGGGAGAAGAATACACAAAATACGGGATATTTATGTGTCTGATAGTGAATGCACATCTGCAGTTTGGAGCATGCTGCATTTGTGGTATTAATGAGAAATTCCCATATGCTTTTGAAGTCCTCTTACTCCACTTGAAGTTATTTAAAGGAGTTTTCCAGGAAATCACATATCCTGTGCGTGACACTGTGTCTGAAGGTTGCCGCTGTACAACTGCACTGGTTGGAAACATTTTGATTATATATCCTTCAGTAAATAGTACTGGCTGCTTCCAAATGTTACTGAACAGGTGTGGTTCCTGGTGTGGTAGTATGTAGTGTATAGATGCATATAGAATTCCCTAGCTAAGGCTCTGTGGGTGCTTGTACTTGTGGATTGTCTGTATGCATGTGTCTCACTTGGGGAGAATGGTCCTGGTTTACAAGCTGGGGTTGATTTGACTTAGTTCCTCGAAGTTCCCAACATGCTTGTAATCGACACAGATGCATTTAGGATGTAGCATGCTTCAGGGTGTTGAATTTCTTAGTGCTCCCTAAGGGTGATGTATTTGGAAAGGGAAGACTAATTGTGTTTTCTCTCCTTTGAAAACTGTGGGATTGAAGGAAGTATAGGAAAAGGGCATCTAAACAGTGTAAGACCATGGAACCCTATTGGATTGGTTTAAGGGTGGTGATTACAGTCTAAAAAGTCATGTTCTTGTTTCCCAGAGGAGGGGGCAAAACTGCATCTTGTGTTCCTGTCCACAGGCATCACAGGCATGGTTGCAGTGAACCTGCTGCACAGGTCAGGGGAGCATGGCAGGGGGAAGGCTCTAATGAGCCCTGTCAAAGTAAAAGGCTCATAAATATCATTGGAGCAGTGAATCTATCCCCAAGCCTCTGTTTGGGTCTAAAACAGATCCGTCATGAAATTCTGGCAGTGAGCCTAGATATTTTCTGACAGGGCTCTGCTCTCAGCACATCTTGATACTGCCCTTTGGAAGATACTAATGGCTTGTTTCTTCCCTAGCTTGGACTGACTAAGAAATTAAGGGTTTTTTAGTAGGTGCCAAAAGTTGTGCTTGAGTGTGACAGCTCAGCTCCAACAGCCAGCAAAAATGGGCTGATCAGATAGGAGGCTCTTTGGAGTGGTAGATTCCAGGATTCCTCAGGGGTGCCCACTCCATGCTGCAGCTGAGCAAGCCAAATTGGACATTAAGCTCCTGGCTCTAGCCTGCTATCACTTCAGAATGGGGGGTGTCTACTGAAGACACCTTTACCCTTGGCAAAGCAAATATGTAATTTATTTTTAGCCTTGTTAGTGATGGAGTGAGTAGTGGCAACAAATAGGGAATAAATACATTACATTTCTGTTCCTGGAGCTGCCTCTCTCAGGTCTGTTTTAGATATTTCACTGTTGCCCCATTACATACTCAGCTCTTTAGTCCCCAGCAGAGGAACAAGTCCAGAGGAGGGACGCCACTCTGAGCCACCCGGTCTAGTGAAAGGTGTCTCTGCCCATGGCAGGGGAATTAGACCGAGGTGATCTTTAAGGTCCCTTCCAATCCATTCTGTGATTCTATGATACATTAATTTTGCTATTTGTGAAAAGGGATAAAGATACTTGGTTACTGCAGCCTAGAGGAATAGTCTGTTCATGTAACTGCTTTCTCATATAAATTGTATTAGCATTAGCCATAGGAAAAACTATTCTCTTGCCTTGGTCCCAGAAGACAACAGTTATACCTAATAGACATTTATTATTTTAGGACTTACCTAAGTGGGATTTGGAAAATGAGTGTTCTCTACTCTTCTTTTGTCTCAGCTTATGAACTGCACAAAAGCCTCTGTGGACAGAAGCAAGATTTCTGCCTTCTTCCTGTGCTTTCCCTTGGCCCTTTCTCAAAGTTAGAGCAATGCAAAGCACAGAAACTTATCCTTACCTTTCAGCTTGCTGTTGAGTCTGTGTTTTTGGAATAATATACTGATCCTAGCTGACAAATTGTAGCTGACGTGCCTCTCTGTGTGTTTGTGAAATGGTGGTGCACAGCTAATTCTTGCCCTGTCCTTGCTATCCTCTCCCAGAATCTTTGGAAAGAACATAAGCTTGTAATATGCTGTGCCCTAGTGGGAAAGGAACTGTGATCTCCTGAAGAGCCCAGGTTACACAGGATGAGACAGGTCTCTCATGGCATTGATGCTGTAATTTAGGAAAACTGCTGGAGTCCATATGTGTGATTTGTGTATTATTACTATTTCATAAATCAGCCGTCAGTTTTTTGTAGGATCTTTGAAGGTCCCACAGATGATCTCTAAAGACGAAACCTCTTTTATTGAGCTGGATATCAGAGGTGCTACTGATTACAGTAATTTTTATCATGATGCTTCTCCAGCAGCAATGGGAGTGAAGCCAGAGTCTCATTTCATTGGAGCTGATTTACAGGTGTCAGGCTATGGCAAGTTTCAATCATCTCAGACTAGGGTTGTGTTTGAACTGATGACCCAGGAGGGAACAATTTTGAAGAGCTGGATTCATAACTGTGGTATTGCAGATGAACTGTACCACCCTGGTGCATGTGTCACTGAGCTGGTGGAAAAATTGCTGGGAAACAAATCCAGAGGACATGCTGTCTGTTTCTCAAAGGCAAAGAGTTTGAGATGTTTTGTTTGCCATATAAGAGCAAATAATGTGCTCTTCTGGCTCACCTAGAGAGTTGTTTTCCATGGTCGAATCTCAAAACCATGTTCATCTTCAGAACCTCTGCTTATATTCTGACTTCCTCTCTGGATTTGAAACCAAGGCATTGCTGTCACCAGCATTTCACTGTGATCAAGAGGGAGACACAGGTCCCATGTGCTCTCCTTGACTCAAAGTTGACATGATTGTGTAATAAGTTTTGAATCCACATCTGAGCTTTCTGAATTCCGTGTTTAATTAATAAATTTTTATTTATTCCTTCTTTTCGTAAACCAAGGAAATAACAGCTGGTGTTTGCTTATGTCAAGTAGACAGATGCATCACACAAACACCATACTTTCCCAGCATCAAAACTGAAAGGGAGTTAATATCTGAAGGGCAATTTGTGGATGCATCTGTGTTTATGAACCTGTTCATTTCGAATGTAACAACCAGATATAAGGGGAAGATAGAAAAGATGTTGTCTTTATGGATTACAATTTCACAATATTTTTTTTCCTAATGTTTTCTTCCAGACCTGCTGTAATGTTTCTCATATCTCCCATTCCCCTTAGGAGTAAGTTCTTTGAAAAATTGCATATTTTGGCAATTTCCTCCTGTGACCTAGCTCTTGGAGAGGGTTTCTCTAAGCTGCAAGACCGAACAGCAGCCAAAAATGTAATTGGGCAAGTTAAATAGTGTGCAGCTGAGAGCCCTTTGCATGGTACAGCTGACAGAAGCTTCCATGAGAAGATCTCAGCATGATATTCAGAGTTATCTGGGCATCCCTAAGGGCTGCACAAATATAACCAATTCAAAGCCCACACGCACAAACATATGGAGAAAGACTCATTTCTTACATATCAGCTGAACTGGATTTGGACTGCAGTGAAGTTGGAAGGAAAGCACTCTGGAAGATTTATTCTTGTGCTGGAATATGCAAAACCAGATGGTGCATCTGTATCACAGAGGAAATAATTTCTGTGATTGTAACGTCCTCTTTGCTGTTATGGTTGTGCGTGTGACTGACTTTTCACCTGTCCATGAAATGTGTACAGCAATTTTATCCAGCAGAGTAACTGAAAGAACAGTTCAGCTTCTCCTAGGAATGTCTAGTAATGCCTATCACTGTAATGCTGCCTTTAGTAATGCTGAGGGACAAGCTGACAGCTTTGCTTTCAGCAGAGATTATTTTTTTGACAGTAAGAGACTTGCTGATAAAGTGGAGGGCAGATCCAAATCTAGCCATCCTCACATTTTCTAGGATCTTTTAACAAAGAACCCGAAGTGTTCTTGTCACACTGAATTCCCCAAGCAGTTGGGGATTTATGGGTACTTTAAAGATTCCCCTTGTACTGTTCTGCGAGTATCTACACTGCATAGCTGTCTTCCTCCGTACCTCCTTCTTTAGTACATTTGTGGTCATATTGTTAAACATATGTCATAAAACACAAGGAGTATGCTCTACAGCTAAATTTATGTTAGCATATGATCCTTAATTCCCATTTCTGGGTGTTATTCCCATTTTACATGGGTGTAGCCCAGCTGGCATCTCTGAAAACGTTCCTGTCATAAAGTACTAAAAGTGGAGGCTGAAATCGCATTTAAGCACACACTGTGAAGAAAAGGATTTTGTTCTGATGTCACATGAAGTATTAAAAATTATCCCAGTCTGCAAAGTTACAGTCTCTCCAGCAATAAGGAAGAATCTTTTCAGTGGGATATGAAGCAAGTATTTTAAGTGGTGGATCCCAAACCTTAGAGGTAGAGCAGAAATCACTAAGCAGTTGGTTTCATCGGTTAAGACATTTAAGTTATTGCTGGTGATGGTACTAGAGAAGAAAGCAAAATGTCTGGCAAAACAGTTCCCTTTACCTCAGCCAGCTGGCACAAAAGGAAAACTTGTTGAACAGTATGGATGCAGGGAGCTGCAGTCAGGACCATGATTTTTGCAGGCAGCAAAGTTGCTGTGTTTCCCATCTTGCTGTCCCTCCCATTGTTCCCTGCCCACCTACACACACAGCTGCTCCCTGCCCAGGCAGCCCTGGTGTCCACCAGTGTCCAAAAATTTGAGGAACGCAGCCCCACAGTGCTGTGGCCAGTGCTGCGCCAGCCACTGGAACACGTGCTGTTTACAAAATACTGCTCTAAATATTCCCTGGTGCCATGGAGAACAGAAGTGTAAGGCAACAAAGGCAGCAGAAGGAGATTTCTTGCCTTTTTTATGAATTGCAGGAAAGGTAGGAGGCTATTTCTAGCACAGTTTTTACTGGGAGCAGTGGCTTACCTAAGCAGTGATCACTTGCATTGAGTCTGCTCCTTTGAGCCTTGGGCAGAGCAAGTGGACCCAGGCACTCAGCAGGCTTGTGGCACAGCTTGGGTTTCCTTGGCTTTCTTCAGTGCACTCCCAAGCCCAGCTGATTCTCTTAGGTACAGTAACAGAGAGGATTAAGGCTAAACCTGATTTGTAATAAGGAATCCTATAGCACAAAGCTTCGGAATTTTGTCTCAAGCAGTTAAAAAACCATCAGTTTTCCAGGGTATCCTTGGGCCCAGGCTGTGGCTGTTGTTCTTCCTCGTGCTTTTGACCAAAATACGCAGTAGTCTTACAGGCTGGCTTCCAACCAAATTCATCTTGTAGTCTCTCCCACCACTATATGGGACCAGCATACTCTGATTTGGGTGGATGTTCAGAAGGAATTTTCTCAAGAGGACAGAGAGGTCTAACATCAGCAATTCAAATGAAAAATGGTGCATACTTGCTGTGATGTGGTTCAGCTGTCTGCAGGGCCTTGGCAGTAGCAATCTTGTTGTGAGTTCAGTGGTGAACTCTAAATTTTGGCAGCTGTGGTCCAGTATTTCCACTCGTCTTTCCATGCATGGTGTCAGCCAACATCTGACTCTTTGGAGAGTGGCTGACTGTTGAATACTTACATCACTGGCTCGCTGTTAAACAGGAGAGGTGAATTACTCACCAACAGCACTGAAAGGTTCTCAACACTTTCTTCACCTCCATCTCACCAGCACTGCCGGGTCCCAGGCTTTGGGAACAACAATCCAGGTTGGTGTAAACACAAACCCACCTCTGTCAGGGGAGGAAGAGCTGGTCTGTGAACTGCTTCAGGAGCTTGACCCCACAGATCAATGGGTCTTGACAATACCCATTTGAGGGTGTTGAGAGAGCTGGATGGTTTCACTGTGAGTCTGCTCTCCATAATCTTTGAGAAGTCATGGAGATCAGGGGACATCAGAGAAGGCTACAAGAAGGCTAAAGTCACCCGCATCTACAAGAAGGGCTCAAAGGAGGATCCAGGAGATTCCGGCCTATTGGTAATACTTCAGCTCCTGGGAAAGTTACCAAAGGAATCCACCTGGGAGCTATCACAAGATAAATGAAACAGATGATTGGGAAAAGCCATCACGGATTCACCGAGGGCAAATCGTGCTTGACAGAGCTGATCACCTTCTGTGGCAAAGGAAGTGCTTGGTTCAAGTGGGGCAGGCGGTGCACAGTGTTTACCTGGATTCTCCAGGGATTTCCATATGGTTTCCCACAAGCCTCCTCCTCGGGAAAAGGACACATTATGGACAGACACATGGTCTGTGCAGTGGTGAGGAACTGGCTGGCAGGGAGCACCCAGGGGGTGCCGGCAAACAGCTCCTCTTCAGGCTGGTGACCTGTCACAAGCAGGGTCCCCCAGGGATCGATATTGGGCCCAACACTGTTTAATATCCTCACAGGTGATCTGGGTAATGGGACCAAGGACACCCTGATGAGGTTTGCCAATGATTCCAAACTGAGTGGGGAAGGGGACACTTCAGAAGGTAGACCCACCCTGCAGGAAGACCTGGATAGGCTGGAAGAGTGGACTGCTTGAACCTTATGAAGCTCAACAAGGACAAGTGTACGGTCCTGCACCTTGGGCACCTCAGAAAAAATAATCTGGGGGTGAAGCACGGGCTGTATGCGATCTGCCTGGCTGGAAGCAGCTCTGTGGAAAGGGCCCTAGGTATCCTGGCGGACAACAAGCTCAATATGAGCAAACAGTGCTGCTGTGGTAGAGATCCAACAGGATGGTGGGACACACCAACAAGGGCACCACCAGCAGAGATAAAGAATCATAATCCTGTTCTACTTACTGCTTGTCCAGGCCATTGCTCGTTGCAGGCCACACCTGGAATACTGTGTGCAGTTTTGGTCCCTGCAATACAAAAATATGTAGACAAGCTGGAGGGAGTCCAGAGAAGGGCCACAAAGATGATCAAAGGACTGGGAAGGCTGCCGTATGAGGAAAGGCTGAGAGAGCTGGGTTTGTTCAGCACTGAGAAAAGGAGGCTTAGGGGAGGCCTTGTATCACCATGTTCCAGTATTTAAAGGGTAGCTACGAAGATGGAGACTCCCTTTTTACAAGGAATTGCATGGAAAAGGTGAGGCAGTAATGGTCACTCTTGGGGAGATTCCAATTTCTGTGATCATTCCATGAACTCACTGGAGGAGAAGCAGCTGCAGAAAGCAGGCTGCTCAGACCTGGGGGATGGATGATGTCTGTAGCTCTCTCATTGCCCTTCTAACTGGGTAGAATTGTGAATTATTCAGAAAAACAATACTGAGTGTGATACCTGCTCAACATGACTGCAAGAGGCTGTGACCTAGGGCTGTGTTCATATTACCAGCAGTGTTCCCATGGATTTTTGGTAGGGAAGGAGATGCTTTGTAGCATTGGAATATGATGTGTTAGGAGGGCCCTATTTCTCTCCTGTGGTGACTTCACTGGGTGCAGCTGGTCCTCAAATGTGTTTTGAAGTAGTTTCTCATTAGGATCAACTCATGGGAAGTAACAGATGGTGAAGTGAGACTAAATTAGTGAGAACGTTGTGCTCTGTTAATGCTCTTTCTCTCTATAAATAATAGCTGGGGAGTGGAGCAGGAATGAAGACGCTGTTATGCTTGTGGCTACCTCTGCTGCTACGTGGATGTTACATGATGCCTTCCAGCATGTTTGGTCAGCAATAGAAAGGAGCAGAAGGAATTTGCCAGCCCTTTCACAAGGGCAAAAATATTGGAATTCGACTGCAGAACAAATAAAATCTTGAAGGAATGCTCGAAGACTTACAAGGGGAAACAAGTGTGGGAGACAATTTTGCATTAACAGTCTTTTCAACTTCTTCCTATGAAAGTCAGTGAAACAAAACCCAGCATCTCTCCTCTGATATTCTCAGTAAGTCTCCAATTTTTTAGTGTTTACTTCTACCCTAAAATCTTCCTTTGAAATACATGTATCTTAATGAGACTTAACTTTCTGTGGTTCAGACATCCTGGCTTTGTTGTCAGGCGCACTTCACAGCTGGGAGCAACTAGCAGGAGAATCACTGTGGCTTTACCAGCCTTTTGGAATGCCACAAGTGGCTGCTGCCAGCTATCACCTGTACCTTCCCATTTCTTTGTGTGCCACAGTGTGAATGTGTGTGAGTCTGGCATCCACTGACTGGAAGTTTTACATTCAAATCTGCATCTGCCATCCCAGTGCAGATATTGGCAGCAGCTCTAGCATCTTTGTCTTGAATGACATCTCCTGCAACTTTGGTCTTTAGTGATTTCATGTTTTCAGGACACAGCAATGAAAAGCTTTGCAAAAAATAATTCCTCCGGACAATTTTTTTCTGGACTTGTCATCCTGTGCCATGAACTTCCCTTACAGGCCATTTTGTACACTTTTTTGCAGACCTTTTTCACTGCCCTGCAAGACATACGCTTCTGTTAGCAATCCTCTTGAGGTGTTAGCCAGGATAAAATCCTGCTCCGTTTCCCATGCTAGTCCTAACTCCACAGTGGAAGCAGGTGCTCATACTATTAAAAACAAGCAACACAAAGCTGAAAAACCCGATAGTTTTTCTAAACTTTGATTTGCAGGGGGACATATGGATCTCTGAACAGCTCAGAGACTAAGGAGATAGAGTTCCTCCAGGGATCTTTTATCATAAAAGCAGCTTAAGTGACTCACTCTTTCCCAAGGATATTCTTAAAACAACCCCACTCAGTTCGTCTTTTAGTGGTCAGAAAGATTTATTTTCAAAAAAAAAGAAAAGAGAGGAAAAAAAAAATCTTTTGAAAAATGTCGATGGCCTTATTTCCAGGGATCTGGGCTGTATTAAAGGTCTGTACGGCTCACTAATGCATGGGCTGACTGGCACTATCTTCACTCAGGCAAGTGCTCCAGTGAAAAATTCAGTGCTATTTTTAGTTCCCTTACAACAAACTGCTTGATTGTAAGGCCTGGGGAACCGTGACACCGTGATCGTGAGGGGTCTGCTGGAAAAGGCAGAAGGACGAGGCACGGCAGCGTGCTGGCTACGCTGGGGACTCCGGCTGATGCACAGGGGAGCACGCCAGGAGCAGGTATTTTAAATCATCTCCTAAGCCTTGGTCTGCCCACGAAATGAAGCTGCTGGCCAGAGTCAGGGCATGAAAGCGTTAGCTGGCTGGCTCTATCTGCTCCTGCCCTTAAAGATTTCATTCCATAAATTCCTGTCCTGACCGTCAGCTTTTAAGTCGTCTCTTCTCGTTTCCTAGCCTTTTCTGGGATTTTGCAGGATCTTTTGGCAAGTTAGCAAATGGTAGTAGCGGGAGAGAGATAAGTTTCCCGAGCGGAAGGCGTCGTGCTCTGGTGGAAGCCCGGCCGTGGCAGTGCCTGGGTGAGTAGCCGGGAACAAGTAGGAGCTGCAGTAGGCAGAGGACGCGGCCGGCCGGGGGTCGCTCCGAGCGGCCGGAGAGGCTGGAGCGGAGCGTGTCCGAGTGCGTGCGGCCCCCGGCGCCGCTGACGCCCGGCCCGCCGGACCCCGCCTCGGCCGCGGCGCTCCCCGCAGGTCGGTCCCCGGCGCGGGCGGTCGGTCCCCGGCGCGGGCAGCCGGTCCCGGGGGGCTCAGGGACCGCTCCTGGGCGCGGTGGTCGCCATTCCTGGGCGGTGGAGTCGCGGGCGGGACGGGCGCCAGCGGGCGGGCAGGCGCGCCCGGCCGCGGCTCCCGGGGCTGCTCGGGCTCGGCCGCCGGCGAGCGCCGGTGCCAGGTGAGCGCGGGGAGGCTCCGCGGCGCCCCTGTCCCGGAGGGACGGCAGCTTTGCCGTGTCACCGCCGGCGGGATGAGCCGCCGGCTGCATCCCGCCCGCCTCCTGGCCGCTTTCAAGAGCTGGTGCTGTGTCACAGCCTCTGCCAGCGTGCCGTAAGAAGGAGGATCCCGGCCTGCTGGGACGCGGGAGCGCCCCGCTTTCGCGCGGTGCTGGAGCCGCAGCTGGGCTCGGCAGGGAAAGCTGTGCGTGTGTAAAGTGCCGTGGGGAGCGGGGCAGTGCTTTGCTGTCTCGCATTTGCACCCTTTTGTTTCAACTCGGCTGTGCAAGCGCGAATTCCTTGCTTCAGAGTAAGACCCAGGCTTCGGAGTGAGCCTTGATACAGTTGAGCTGCATTGCTGTGTTTTAAAATAACTACATGTGTTTCACCCTTAATGATACCATTATCTTAAAATAGCACGATGTGCTGCCTCCCTTGAGTTACTTGGTAGAAAAAACAAGGAAGGGGAACCGCTGAATTCCCATGAACTCTGTGTTTTAGAGATCCTGCTAGGTTTTCAGCATGCTGAGCTGCTGTCGCAGCCTTCTCTGTGTAGTAGAAATGTGCATTACTAAAGTGATCTGTGCTGCTGTGGTCACGTTCTCTGCCCTAGCTGTGCTTAAGGTACATTTGAAAAGACAGGTGAAGTGGCATTTCTGTGATGGGGTTGTCAGTGTACTCCTGCTAGATCTGTGCATTTGTACATTAACAGTGCAGATGGTGCAAGCAGAGTAGCTATAGCATGTGTTGGCTTATGTTTGCATGAACTGAGATCAAATAATTAGCTAATAATCAATCATGCTCATGTGAGATGAAATAGTTAATGTTTTGGTTCTTGTCTAAAAGAAATAAGTCCAAGATTAAGATTTAAATACCCTGTTTTGTTTTCATTGGTTCTGGCCAGCCCAGGTTTTTATCCTCCAGAAATAGTCATCAGCACTAGTTACTAAAACCAAGGCAAGTAGAATGAAAAGTCAGTTACTCCATGGCCTGAATTCAGTAAACTGAGTCTGTATGGTCTAGAACTTGTTATAGTTTCAGAGTAATTAAGATGAATTAATTGGGTTTTCTTCTGGCAGAAAGTAGAGGTGCATGAGATTTTACTAAAACTTCAGTGACAAATGTTTTAGTGTTAGGTCACTTCTCTGGGACGTGCTGTACGTGTCAGCATAGATGAAAGCTCCGTGTTTGCTTATGGTGATCAAGTGCACGAGTTTTACCAACTGCTGGGAAGGTTGACTGGGTATGTTTTCATCAGTGTTGTGTCTTCCTGACTACTCCTCCTGGTATCCTGAGTGTTTTGTGGGCAGGTACCACACAAACCATTTCTAGAAATACTCACTGTCATATTGTAGTGTTTGTGTTTGCACCGAGGATACTTGTTCACAGT
Source organism: Corvus moneduloides (assembly GCF_009650955.1). Lineage (NCBI taxonomy): Eukaryota > Metazoa > Chordata > Aves > Passeriformes > Corvidae > Corvus > Corvus moneduloides. The sequence goes on from NC_045480.1 coordinate 57,737,941, forward strand.
ACAGTCCTGATACCTTCTAGGTAAACAGTGCAGTTCCTGTCTGGCATGTGCTGGAATCAGCCTGGCACAGGGGACACTCTGTGTGAGTACCTTCATCATCTAATTTCGGTACTCTGGTACCTCTGTGTTGGAAAGACACGTGGCCCTCAAAGCAAAAGACAAATGCCATCACCTCAGAGGTACTGCAGTTTTTCTCAACTGCCTACCGATGCTGTCCACTACCCTGCTTGAGGACAGCTCAAAGTAGCAGCAGGAGAGTTGGTTTTTGGTTATGCAAATATGAGAGGTAAGGGGAAGGGAGTTGCAATGCTTCTGAGAACTCTTAAGAAGTGAGTATGTGTTTACACAATATTTGGATATAAAACCCCTCTTCTCTCTTCCCCCACACCATTAAGCCTTTTAATTAGGTCAGTGGGTGAGATGCTGTGCTGCTGGTCATGCATCATGCCCTGAGATCAGTCAGAGAAGGTGGCCCTGAAGGGTGTATTGTAGCACCCTGATTCTTGAGCTGCTCATGGATGTTGTAGAGCTCCCTTCCTCTGCTCTGCAGGATGACCTGCTGCGGCCTCTGGCCTTCTCTTTCCTAAATGGGGTCACACTTGTACTTTAGTGCCTGTGCAGGTTCTGAGACAGGGCAGAAATCTCATTTGAAGGAGGTGGAGTATCTTTCTGTCTTTATTGTCCCAGCTGGGAAGTGATGGATTGCACATAAGCTCTGCACCTGATAATCTCTTGCGGGCTATGAGTCCAAGCAATGCAGCTGAAATGGAAACTGTAAAGTCCAGACTGACATTGTCATTTAAATGTCCATTCAGAGAAATACAGGTTTCTGAGCTATGACTAAACATGAACAGTTGTCAAATTCATTCTCATGTCCTCTAAATGCAGAGCAATAAATCACAGTTACCTCATTTGTTTAAAAACAACTTTCTGGGGCTTTTTGATGTTTTTTCCCCCCTGCTCTTTGTTAGCTAATTCAAGTAGAAGTGGCTTATTAATTTAACATCATTTTCTAATGAATTCAGCTCATTCTTAAGTCCGATACAAAACCAAACTCATTTTAATAATTAAATGAAGTTACTGACTTTTCTGTCTGTGAATGTCAGATGTAGCAGATTACTTAACCTGGACATTATCCATAGACTGCAGCTCTTCTTCCAAGCCATAGTTATGAAGTGTGCTAACACCATGCATGTAAAAAGTTGTAAGTTCTCAGCGTTCATTTCTGCTGGGAGGGGAGCAATTATAACCTTCTCTTGGCAACAGATTTTGTGAATAATGCAGTTTTTTATATTTAATGATGAAAGTGTCAGACTGTCAAAATGACCAGGAACATGTTGGGGTCATTCAGGTTGTCACAAGAGCTGCTCTGTGATGCCTCTGAAACCATCCCCTTTTCCAGGTATGCAGATAAATCCTGGACCTGTGCACTTTTCAACCCATCTGGCAGCAGGGTAAAGAGGGAGCTTTGTACACAAAACTAAAGAAATCCAGTTTCTCTGCATGGGAAAAGTGTCAGAGAATACCTGAGCCTACATTTTACACTTAGTCATAAATAAAAATGGGGCAGCTAGAAGCAGCAAAGAATGTGAAAAATAAGTGTCATATGTTTAGAGATGGGATGGGCTAGAACAGAGTAGAAATAGAACAGAATTTTTCATTTGGAAGGACCTACAAATGGTCATCCAGTCCAACTGCCTGACCACTTCACTTGACCAAAAGTTAAAGTATGTTATTAAGGGCATTGTCCAAATGCATCAGTCTTGAAGCGTCAACCGCATATCTGGGAAGGCTCTTCTAGTGTTTAGTGTAACCACCTTCTCAGTAAAGAAATGCTTCCTCATGTCCAGTCTGAATGTCCCCTAATGCAGCTTTGAACCATTCTCATGCAGGAAAATACAGGCAATACTCATCTGTCTGTGTGCTAGGAGTGCTTCCTGAAAATGTGTGGAAGAGCTAACAGCATCCAGCAGTTGTTTCAGCTTCCTTGTTTGCAGTCTGCTTCAGGCTTCATTTGGTTTCCTTTATTCTCCCCCTGGGATATCTCCATTTCAAATGAGTTGGATTTGTAATGAGGAAGCACTAGGTTTCCAATATTAAGTGAACAAAGCCCCCAAATGTTTCCTCTAACAGTAAAAATTCACCATTCTTGTCTGTGGATTTTAAACTTCAGCCAGTTAGGGAGCCAATTGATGGTGTTGTGTTACCAGAGGAAAGAGATAGTGTATTTTGGCACCATTTGTTCATGTCCTCCCATTGAGATCTTTGTTTCAGTATAAAAGAAAAGGAGGGTTAGTGGCTTTGGACGTCTCTATTGCTGTGTGCTACTAACATGAAAACTAATAAAATGATAGGTTGAAGGTGTAAAATACAAGCCCAGAGTGACTTAAAATACAGAAGAGATGGCTGTGCAATTGGAGCTTGCAATAAATGGTCAAAAATAAAGTGGAAAAATCTATCCTTATTAAATGTGGTATGTGCCATATATTTATTCAGGCACTCAGAATCAGGAGAGCTGTGGCTGCTTGAAATGAGAAATGTCTTCTCAGGAAATATTTTTTTCATTTAAACTTAATTTGAGTAGGTTTGAAAGTAGAATTCATTCTTGTGGAATTAGATTATGCCCTGGTTGTTTTATTTCCTTCTTCTATATCATCTTGTCTTTCTCAGTTCCACAAATAGCTTTTTCATCTTGGTTGCCACTGGCAAAAGCCTGTAAGTAGGATTTTTTGGACACATACGAGTGAATCAGAAATGCTGTGGTTGGAAGTTTTGCAGTCATTAGAAGGAGGCCTGGAGCAATAGAAGGTCAACTGGCCTGATTTAAGCCAACTCAGAAGTTGTGGTTTTTCTTTGTTTTGGTTTTTTTTCTGAAACAGCATGGTAATGGTGAGGAATCTCAGTGCTGAATCACAGTATCATCTGCCCTTCTTCAGCCTATGGAAGCTGTACCTCATGTGCTCTTCCTTCAGAAATCAGGGTGCACACCTTACCCAGATCACACTGTGATCACCCAGTGACCATTACTGGCAGGAATGAATCTTGGGCCACAGCCAGTGCATTTAAGTACTGACATCCTGAGGGGAACAAATGAGCATGGGCTCGTCTTTTGTCATTTTTCTGCCTCCAAAAGATGGGAGGATAGACTGGGAAATACAGATCTCGTTTTGCCTTTCCCTTGGCGTACGCTGATATATGGTAGAGCCTGTGCCTTTGTGGCTGGGAGAGGTGAGGGGTAGGACACTGCCTAAGAGCAGAAGAAGCTAATGGAAGCAGTGGAGCAATAGAAAGAAGATGCTGAGATCCTTCACCAAAGAATTTCTTACCTTAAGCAGTTATTGTCTGGTCCTAAAAGGCCGTGAGGCAACTGGTGGGATCTCTCTGCTTTATAAATGGCTTTGAAAACCCTGAACAGTGTGATGTTCATCAGGCAAAACAGGAAGGTCAGCTGTGCAAGTGCATCAGTACCTCCTGTACTCCTTCCCAACCTTCCAAAGCCTGACCTAACACCCTGAGGTTCACACGTGGTATAGAGAGGACTCTTAAGGGAAAAGAAAAAAACGGTGTGGGGATTTGACGCAGAGAAGATGATGAATTGCATAAGCTTCTGGTAACCTTAAGGGCACCTAAGTGAACTGTCAAAAACTTTCTCTGGGCCAGCTTTCCAGCAGGAGTACAGCTGCACAGTGCCCAGGGTCTCCTGGGAGGGTCATCCTCACCTGACAGGCCTCCCTCTCTAAAGGTGCTTAAGTTGTGGTCCCGACTGCATTTGAATCCTTCTGCTTAGCAAAAGGATCCCGAGGCAGCAGTGGGTACTTGTGAAATGGTGCGATCACTGCTGTGTAATTATTCCATCAGTGCCTCTGAAGTATTTGCCCTGATCCGTGACTTGACTTGTGATGCTGGCTGGTCCGGCTGGCAGCTGGCAAGTTTTAAGTCGGGGCATGGGATCTTGCTTCAGTGTGAAATCCCCTGGGAGCAAAATCTACAGCTAACCCAGCAGATGGATGTGGTAGAAGCCTGTCCCCTGTCCTTGCATGCACCTCCTGCCCCTGTCTGCCTGTTGTTTGCTCCCCTGCAACTCAGGAGATCCTATCCTTCAACCCTGTAAGAACCCAGGCACTGGTAGCTTTCAGCTTCTGTACTGCAAGGAGCCGATTTCTGCTTTTAACACCAAATCTGAAAGGAGGCTTTTACTTAAAGATAGCATTAAGTAGTAGTGAAAGACATTTCTGCTTATGCTTGTGTGGGCCCTCATTCTGCCTTTTTAAAGCAGATAATACCCTAACTTTTATAGTTAGTGGTTTCTGACAGGTATCACTGATTGCAAATCACCTTATTTATCTATTTAGATTCCTTCCAGCTCACTGAGTAGCATGTGAAATTACTGCCTTTCTCATGAGTGTCCTGTAAAATTTCATTTAAGGTGTGGTGGGAGACCATGTTGTAGTTATTTAAATTACAACTTTTTTTCTTTAAATGGGATGCTTATTTGACACACCTCATTTCAGATATGACCTTTGTGTCTCTGCCGGTACATTTTCTGAGTTTATGACGCACTTCGCATTCCTATAAAGCCTTTCACTGGGTGTTCTTAAGACTCTTTACAACCTTTAATTAACTGAAATACTGTGTCTCCCCTGTGAGGTCAGTCAATATTCTTAATTGCTTTTTGCAGAAAGAGGAAAATACGGTAGAAAAATTTTAAAGGAATTCACCAATGCTGGGTGAAAAGCTAGTGAAGAGGCAGGAGCAGAGGCTGCGATTCCTGAGCCCTCTTTGGTGTGCACCATTTCTCTTTCTTACATAAGCATGCATAGGAACGATGTAACCCAGCAGAGTGAGGCAAGATGTAGGTCAGGTTTCTTTTGTCAGTACATCTTCTGCTTTTTGACCTGTAAGTTGCTGAAAGCAACAAAAGCCTATGGATGAGGGAGTCTTTTCAAAACTGGTTTAAAAAGCAACAAGCAACCCTTGAAAGCCTCAATCCCCTCTAAAGAGCTATTTTTAGGAAGCTAAATCAAAGAACAGTCCCCTGGGGGGGTCTGTACACGAAGTTTCTGTCTGGCTTCCTTTGGATACCTTAAAGTTTTAATGCACTTGTCAGGCTGTCGCCTTTTGTGCCGGGTGAAAACATGGACCGGACTGAGCGGGCTGTCGGGGACAGACCCTTCTTCAAGGCTGCTGGTGCCAGGCCCAGTAACTGGAGGTTTGGGAAGAGGCAATGTGCAGTGTTAAGATGACTTTCAGTCCCATTTTGATCAAAGGATGTTGTTCACTCTGTCCTGAGTTAAAGGGGAAAGAGATTTCCACTGTGTTGTTGTTGGCTACTTTATCAGAAAAATGGCAGCACATAGAACCTTGAGCAGAAATTACCATATGTACTGATAACAATATAAATGTGATGCCTAGTTTTAAGGACCACCAAGGAAGGAGGCTTAACAGGGCATTTTTGTCCTTTCACAGCTGTGTGAAAAAGTTGTGTCTGTCCCTTCAACCATGCTCCACACCACGTGGAAGTTCTTTTTTACCCTTGAGTACCTGGTGGTTTTTTTTTTTTCCTGAAAGCAGAATGGCTCTAATGACAATGTTGTAAGGACTTTGAGGCTTTATTCTGCATTTGAACATCCTCAATGCTGGGGCAAGAGGGGACAGCACAAGCTGCTCTGTTGTTGAGAGAAAAGGGAATAAGCCTTATCTCCTGTTGTTATTGCTGTTGATGTCAGAGTGGCAGTGCAGAAGTGCCATGGGAAGACAGTCCTTGCTGCTGGTGCTGTGAAACACTTCACTGGGAGCTGAAGCGCCACTGGCTTTGTACAAAATGGGCTCTTGACTGTGAAAGTTGCAAAGAATCCAGGAGCAGCTGGGACAAGGAAGCAAAACCTTCATTTCCTGAAGCCCTTGGCAGTGGTTGTACCGCTTTCTTTTACCTGGCACACATTAAATAGATGTAATAGTAACTGCAGTCACGCAACAACAAATTGGATGAGCTGATTTAGGTGAAAGGAGAATCGATGAGGAGTTAACTCTAGATTATTATTGCTTTGATGTTTGCAGCTCACATATTTTTTCATAGAAAATAAATCACCTTATTTCTACAGGGACACTAGAAAGAAGGCTTAGACACAATTCATTTTTATTTCAGCTCAACAGATCAGGAATAAAGCATTTCCCTGTAATGAGAGCAGAGCTGCTTGCCCCCAAGAAAGCCACCTTAAAGCAGGGAAGGCTGGAGACACTAGAGATTCCTGTGGCCTTGAACTGTGCTGCCACAGGATAGTTGTTAAAACAGCAGTTACCGTTTAGAATTGTTTGGAATTCTTGCCTACACACTATAATTGGGGGAGCTGATACAGAATTACCAACTGATACAGCAAAGAACTGTGATAGGTCAGGGGGTGACTTAGAACAATATAAACTAAAACAAGAGCAGGTGCTGGTAGCACTCATTTAAACCCAGACAAAATTAGTGACAAAATGAGGAGGGGCAGGCCCTCCGTCAGGTATGTAAATACTGGGAAGCACTTTATTAGCAAACGGACCATCCCAGTCAGCCAGCTGAACTGCAGGAGGCTGGAGTGGGGAGAGTATCACCTGTGGCATGGGAAGAGACTGCAAGGTGAAGCTTTCAGCCTCTTGATTCACAGGACACAAGTTTGGTAGGTGTTGTTCCATATAAGAAATCGGTGTAATTTTGCACTAAGGATACTGCCTTATCTCCTGTTGTTATTGCTGTTAAATTTGGCATGTGAGAGTGATTTAGTTGGTTAAAGGAAACTTACAGAGCTGAAGTGACTTGTTGCTTGCTGTAAGACTGTGCATCCATGGTTATTTGATGATGCAGCACACCCAAAGAGGCCCTGCTGCAACCAGGCATTGCAAGCTGGAGCCTCCCACCTGGCTATTCCTCCACTGGGTGTCAAGCCTATAGGAAATAGTTCAGTGCTAGCAAGCTAAATGCTGGGTGCTTGTCAGGTACTGAATATTTTGAAAGTACCGGAAAGTTTGAAATTTCCTGAATTTTGACAGCGAGAAGTTGGTAATACAGGCAGGGGACCTCAGTCTGAGAACTCATCCAGCTTGGAAAAGCTTGCTTTCTTTGGGGTGAGGAAAGCCCCACAAATCCTCCTGCTGCTTATCCCTTTTTCCTGTTGTCTGCCTGGGTTGTGTCTGCGGTGTTGCAGATGGAACCAGCGTTTCTCTTGCACCTTATTATGAACTAGTGAAAGTGTGTTCTCTTAAACAGCCGGGAACCAGGGTCAGGACAGAGTGGACCTGGCCTTTATTTCTGATGGCCTGTCTTCAGAGTTCATGGTAGTATTCCCAGTGGTGGAGTACCTACGTAAGGATAAGACTCATTCCTTTTTTCCTTTTTCTGTAACTAATGTAACTAAAACAATCATTTACACCAAAGTCTGGATCAGGAAGGGCTTCTTGGCCTTAAGCAGGCAAGATGCAGGACTGCATAGCTGATTAATTAGTGGATGTGGAAGAGGAAATGCTGAGATGTCACTGTTTAAAATTTTCTTTGGTGCTTTGTTAGCTTCCAGTTTGGGGAGAACTGACAGGCTTGCGGATAAAAATGTAGCTTTAGTCTAGAAAATGTAATTTACTGAATAACACCCTGTTGGTGGTGGGTACCTGAGCATTTTCAGCACTGAGATCCAAGCATTGCAAGACCAGATGACAGGCATGTTCTTTTTCTGTCATCTGTAGGATCGACCCCAGTGTTACGATAACAAAATCACTGCCGTGCTGTCCATCCCTTTTGTTCCATGCCCCTTTGGGTTTTCTAGCTATTTCATATACTTCTGCACTTACCAGCTCATTGAAGTATTGGATCAGTATTTTGGCTACTTCTGAGTGTAGAATTATATTGTATACATTCAGAGCACTCAAAATAGTCTCCTAGTGCAGCTGAAACCACACTGTCATCTGAATTGCATGACTGAAGTGAAAGAATCCCTTAGATTCATTGCTTGGCACTTAATATCTGGAGAAGATGGTGGTTGTGTACTCATATACCATAAAAGAGATAAGTATATCTAAACCTGTATAACCCTGTGGAATTCAGTAGTTTGCCATAGTGGCTCTTGCAGGCCACTTTTACATCTGACAAATCAAAGCTGCCTTTTCTAAAGTGGGATTTAAAAAAGCCTCAGACAGCAGCCCCAAAGGAAAGGCTGCTCTCCTGTGGCTGGCAGCCAGCTGCCTGGGAGGCAGCCCCATCCTGTTCCCCCTGCCCACTTCCACACAGGGCATGGGGCTGTGTGGAGCAGCTTCACGCTGCTGCAGACATGAGAAGCATTAAAAAGAAATGGCTCTTCCGCGCAGAAACCGCTGTGGCAGCGTAATCTTTGTCCGAGGCTGTTTAGGCAGCAGTCTGAGCTGCCCTAATGGGAATAAAACATACATTGGACCAGTGCTGGAGAGCTGCACGGATATGGTCTGGTGGTAGCTGAAGGTGGGGCTGAGCCGGGCCAAACCAGCGTATCCACACTATCCTGGAAAACTGGAAAAGAGGTTGGGAGTGGAAAGGAGCAGCAGCAGTAAGGAGCAGAGGTACTCCGTGTGCTCTTTGGTTTTGTACTGGGCAAGTAAAAGCAGCAGCAGCAGTTAAAGGGACATTGTGTTCGTGGTGAGGTGGAAAAGTCCCTTTTTCAAGTGTTATACTGAAAGTTACAAGTTCTCCCAGCATAAATATCACTTGATGAAGTTTGTTGTATTTCTGGTTGAAGGGGTTTGCCAGCACTGTGATCTGTCTTACAGAGATGTTTACATCCCTGCAGCATATACTGGAATCTGTTTCCAAAAGCTTGGATCTGCTGAAACCTACCTGTAATTGGAAATTTCAACTTTGGTCAGTTCCTCAGAATGAGCATGTGGGACCTGTGGCTATAATGCACCTCCAGCTGAAGGGCAGAGCAGTGCTTCCTGATGAGAAATTTCCAATGTGTCCGTACTGGAAAAGCCTGTGTATATGTTGTTGTGTGCTATGAATTAATTCCCAGTGCTCCTGACAGAAGAGAAGCCTTGTTTTGGAGTTTCAATTTTTTAGATAGCAGAAATAGAAATTATTTTTCTTTCTTGGAAAGAATTGTTTCACTGAGTCCTACAACATGGCTGGATTATTTATGGGTGTGTTTTGGGGGTTTTTCCCATCAAAAATGAATCACAAGGTTAAGGAAAAAGCGACTCGACTTCCCAAAATAAGATCAGAATTAGAACAAATCAAGAACGTGTTAAATTTGTTCTGTAGGCTCTAGCTGTTACAGATCACAGTGGCATAGAATCGTGGTAGTTTGGAAAGTTGTCAGCAGAGGAAAATTAATGTAACTCTCATACTTCGTACAAAATACCAGCTTCTTTTGTCAGAGACTTCACAAAAATCATTGCTTTTTTGAACATAAGCCTGCTATGAGACAGATTGTAATGCAGCAGAAGTAGGTATGCTCAGATTTAGAAATGGATGAAGTGAAAAAGAATTAGCGTGTAAACTGTTTTTCTTGTAAATAGACAGGAAATAACATACTGAAATATGGTAGTGTTCCAGGATATTTTGATACACACCTCTGAGGAGAAAGCTGGTAATACAACTCAAGAAAGAAATTGGGATTTATTTTGATTGTCTCTCAGTGACAATTTTCAGATGACCCGAAGGTTTATTTGTGGCACCTTTTCTTTCTCGTGCTATAGTTCAGCTATCAACCTTTTTATCTGAGTAGACTAGTTGGTGAGATGGGAGCTGTTAAGAGAGGAAGCATGGAAGAATAACTTGGAGGGAATGGCTGCATCTGTATCAGCTCTGTACCTGGCTATACCAAAGGTCAGGACAGTTGCCCAAAAGCAGAGCTCCAGAGGCTTGGGAAGAGGTGAGTGTGGCAGAGTAATTTGCAGGGATGGTATTTTGTATCATTTCAGCAGAATTTACAAGTCTCTTGCCGGGTGGAATTAGAGCTGTAGTACTCATTCAGTGTTTGGTGGTAACTTGTTAGATCTGGATGGAAAATACTCCTTGCTCCGATAATTATATTCTCTATTTTTTTCCATCCCAATTTTCAGTCTTCCTTCTGCTGGCTTGGGTATTACACTGCATGTAAGCTTTTTTTCCATCCTCATTGCTACCGCCGAGTTGGAAGGAACTGACTCCTCCAGTTTGTTCAGCCAACTGTGCTCATAAAGGACTTTGCTTCTAGCCCAGATGCTGAGGAAGGCAGTTCTGTTCATGGGTCAGCTCCCCCAGCACAGCAGTCTGCGGGGGGACTTGTCCTTGGTAACTCCTTTGGCATCTCATTCTTGAGTTGTCTCATTTTCGGGGGCTTGGCTGTACAGTGCGTGCAGAGAGAGGGCAGTGGCATCTCACACCTCCTGCCCTGTCCTTAGCACTCCTGCCTCATCTGCATTGAGGTTACCCAGTGGGAACGCTAAAATGGGATTTGGATCAGCTGAGGCCAGTCCCTCTGGAGAAAGCAGGATCTCAAGGTGTGTAAAAGTTGTGCAAGCAATGATAACATGAATGCCTGTCTTGCTGTTCTGCTCTTTGTTGTATAGCGTGGTGTAGTTCAGTTGCAAGATTGAGCTCACCAGTCCTGCTGGGAGCTAGAGGAATTTCCCTAGGATAATCATACCTTAGGCTATCTAAAGAATGGAATCTAAAAAATACTCTAACTGTTCTGAGGCTCAACTTCAATGTTTGTGGTATTGGAGGCAACAAATGTCCTGCTTTGCTCTAGCATTCACAAAAATGTGTTTTTCTTTCTATTTGTCAGGCCTTTCAAGCCTTAGTGTTCTATAAACCACATGTCTACTGAATCCAGTTGTTAATGGCTCAGTTTTTTCATAGCTTGATAGCACAATACAGGGAACAGATGGGTTGCCTGGGACAAACGAGATCCCTTACAGCATCTGTACATTGTACTTTCCTAGCACCTGCAGCTTTATATTCCTTAGTGTGTGCTTGTTTCGCTGTGAACAGAGGCTCATATTCAGGAGCTTGCTGTTCAGCATGGCTTTCCAGGAGAAATGTGAACGTGACCTTTTTGTCCTTGGCCATAAAAATCTTTCCATTGTATGCAGCCGCATGTACAGCAGGTTGGTGTTTGCCCCCTTGAAACACGTTAGGGATTAACCTTTTGCAAAAGCAAATTGCAGACAGCGGAATCTGCCTGCCAGTGCAGGCTCTCGCCTCTCTCTTTCCTGGGGCAGACGTTTGCCCCTGGCTTGGGACTCCATTTGTTTTTTGGCAAATAAAAACATCTGTATTGCCCCAGTGAGAGGAGAACTTTAATGAGGTTCTTGGAGACCTTCTGCACTCTCCCTTGAGATGTAAATTTACCCGGGGATGGAGATTATTTTGGAAGAGCAGGAGCAAGAAGGTGATGCCTTTGTCACAAAGATGGAGAAAGCAGCCTGTTGGCTATGTTAAAATGCCTGTGCCTTTAATTAATATTGACTGAGTCTGCTCAGAACAGAATGCTTATATTATGTGTTGTGGCTGAGGGGATGTTGAAATACAGGCAGGAATTATCAGGCAGGTTTCTGTCAGAGCTGTCATCACTGTTGTGTTTCTCTTTGGCTTTTAAATCCTTTCCCTGTTTGTTAAAAGAGCAATTCACAGAACGCCTTTCCTGGTGGAAGCTTGTTTTAGAGTCTTGGGATCTAGCTTTCCATTCCCAGCCGAAGAACTTTGGAAAAATGCAAGAGATGGCTGACTGCAAGAATAACAAAGTATAAATTAGTTGAAAATAAACATTTTGCAATATGGTAAATACCGTCTGTGGGCTACGATACAGTCTCCCTGTAGTGGAGAGTGACAGAAACATTCCTGAGGAAAACAGGACTGCGTTCCTGTGGGGGAATGGGTGGGAGAGAGGGAGAGGAGAAATGAGACCAGTAGAAGCTGTTAACTGCCCAAAGGTGCCTTGGGCAGGCAAGTGCAGATAATGGGGCAGGGCAGAGGGAAAGGGGCCATGCTGTAGATAGCCTGCATGAGCTCTGGGGGTCAGATCTGAATGCCAGAATTGAGGGCCCTGGTGCTGCAGTTTTGGCTCCTATGGCTGCAGGTGACCTCCAAAGAAATGCCTCCCAAACAAACATCATGGTAGTGCTGGCCCTTGGAGCTCAGCTAGCAAAAGGCACCAGTTTGGGATATTAAACAGTATTTGCAATTATTTCCACCTCAGTGATCATGGCTTTGTTTTTAGCTTGGCTATTGAGTATACATTGAATTCAAAGCTGGGACAGCAGAAACATTTGTTTGCATTATGAGCAGAAAGATCATTTGCAAACATTGAGGAGTCAGATCAGCTTTCATGCTGGCACGTAGTTGCTTGACCCAGGTCAAGAGACTGGGCAGCGTTTCATGGGCTTCAGCCCAGACTGGCCCAGCTGGCCCAGGGAGTCAGGTTCCATTCCCTTTCCCGCTGCTGGGATCCTTCTGCTAAACCAAACAACATAAACACATCTGTCTGGTTCTGTACAGCGACAGACCAAAGAAATTGCTGCTGCTCTTTGTGCCTTAGATTTAATTCCCCATATCATGTATTTAATTGCCCATCTTAATGGTTTGTTTCTAGAATTACAAAATGTCATCTTGCTTATAAAATAAGCAAAATGCCAGAGTTGGCAGCTAGGTCCCGGATAATGTGTTGGCATCGTATCAAAACGACTTGGTAGTGATCAGTGTGCCCATGGACAAGGTATCAGTGTGGTAATGAAAGATTAAGTGTTTACACTCGTTTTACTCTAGTCAGTAAAACAGGTGAAGGTGGAGGAGAGCAAAGAGGAAGTGAGGAATGGAACAGGTGGTGAGGAGCTGCACTCAGGCTGTGGGTGCTGCCTGCAGCCATGGGGAGGTTTGGGCATTGGCCTGACCACACAAGACCAGATAAAATATTTTGTGTTACCCAGCACTTTGGTGTTCTAGTAAAAGAGGGCTGGAAGACTTGCTTGATATTCTTGGTTAACTAAAGCCATACATGAAGTGCTTTTGAATTCGCCAAATGGGTCAGGTAAAAAAAATATGAGTAGATTTTGTAAGATGTTTTCAACAAATAATGGGTTAGGTGTTTTTCCTTTTGAAAGAACCTCATATTGCTTCCAACATTATAAAGATTGCTATTAAAATATGGCATTAAATGAACAAAATACTTTAAATATTGCATTATGGTGTATTTTTACTGCTCTGAAATGAGCATTTGCAGTTTTGTTTTACCAAGGAAGCCAAAAAGCTTGTCATTTTCTGTCAGTGAAAGGACTGTTTGGCTTTCTTTGGCCAGCACTCCACAAACTCACTTATTCACATAGCTATAAATACCTTAATATTTTCCTATCTGCACATTTTGATTTACAACAGCAGCAGCTAAAGAAAATAACTGCTTTCCCAGTCTACAGTAAACTGCTGAAAAATGTGTAACGTGTGTCTTTTCCTTTCTTAAGTGAGTTATACACATGACAGAAAAAACCTGATGATATGAAAATGTGTGTTGTCTTTGGGCCACAGCCTGTGATGGATATAAAAAAAAAAAAGATTTATGTGGGGATCGAAGGTATTTGTTGAGATTTTAATGAACAACAGCAGCAAAGGCCGAGGTCCCTCAGGGGGCCCAGTGACACAGAGCAGACTGAATCCCCTCCCTGGGTGTGGGGTGAGTTAAGGAAATACTGACTTCGCGTTCTCAACCTCTTCCCCAATTAAGAGCAGGTTCAGTTAGAAGCAGATCTGATTTCTGTAGCTGCCTGAACCGTGTTTTCCTTCTCCCTTTGTCTGCTTACCATGCAAATGTGTTTGGGGAGGGGGACACAGAGCCTGAGGGCCTCTCCTCAAGTCTCCCCTTACATTGCTTTTCTAGGCAGGGTGTTAGAGGAGTCTCAGTGACTGTGTTTGCCTTCTACCTCACAGCCTCATTCAGGGAACCTGTTGCTTTTTGTTAGCTGGACTGCCAGTGCATTTCAAAAAATAAAAACATGATACTCTCATGCATCACAGGTCGAATCTTCCTATGTAGGGTTAATTCACAGATCCTGGGGCAAGCTGTTGATACCAGGCTGGAGAGAGGCTGAGGGAAAAGGCATGTTTGTGCTGCTAAATGTAATCAATAGAGCAGAGGGCTTTGCTTGGGATGGAGCCATTTGTTTTCTTTCGTATTTTTCTTGGGTAAGCAGAGGTTTGTTTCCTGACTCTTCTTCTGAAGCAGCAGTTGATAGTTTAATGAAAATGAAGCATCGCTGTTTCAAGGACAACAGAAATCTGATGTGTTCTTTTAATCTTTGCAGCCCCAGAGGGGATGAACAGCTACCTGGGTGGGTGTAAGGCTGGCTGGACAGTGTTGTTGCCATGCAAAGGCTTCTGCCGTTCTGGCAGAGCTGTGGCTGCTTCTGGTGCATCCCCTCCTGTTGCTCCAAGAGAGCCAGGCCCAATGGCATCTGCTGAGGCTATTAGCTGGTTAAGCCCTGGCTCTGATTTCATCTTTGTGGGGTCATTAGCAACTTGGCATCTGCTGGCATCTAGAGTCTTCACCTTCTCATAATGGGCTTTTGTTGTCATTCCAGTTACAAAGGCCTCTTGTAAAGGGGAGCTCCACATGTACATTACAAAAATTAGCTGTGTGCCAGAGCTATGCAGAGGTAGTTGTTGTCACCCTGAGAGCCAAGAGTTAAGTCTCATATTCTTCTCCCTGTGTGATCACAACACTTGGATTACAGCGGATGTTATGTGAAAAGTAGCACGGACTCAAGGAACAAAGCCTGATTCACATCTCAGCTCTACCAAAGCATTTCCAGGGGAAGGGGCTCAGGTGCTACCTTCTGGTGCAGGGCAGTCACTAATGAAAATGCTCCACTCAGGTAGTTTTTGCATTTCTGTCTCTCTGATTTCATCTGCCTTGATGCTCTGTTGTTGTCTGGGTTGCTATGGCTGTGCCAGCATGAGGCTGGCTCCCCTGCGAGGAATCATGAAAAGAAGTGGCTGCCTTTCTGCTCTCTTATCAAAATATGCCAGGGGTGCTCAGCAACCTGGAAGGCCTGTGTTTGTTAATAATCCATGTCTGCAGCAACCAGTTGTTCAGCACCTCTCCATGCCTTTTCACTGTGCTAGTTGTGGTGGTTGCTAATGCCTTTTGCAGGTGCTGAGAACAGAGTAGAGCTGCTGTTGTTCAGCAGCTCTTTAGAAGTAATCCCTGTGTGAGGCAGCCTTGGCTATTTAATTTGTTTTCGGGGTCTCTATTTAGGAAGGATGTCTCCAGTGGAACAGCAGTGCTGATGGCAGGCAGCAGGCTGCCTCGTTCACTTGTTGTCACTGCAGTATTTCCTTGGGGTATCACCAAGAACACAAGGTGCCATTAGAGCTGCTGGATTTATGGAGAGATGAGAACATCTACTTCCTACAAAAGCTGTTGCCGTAGCAGCTAGGTGCCTTAAGAATGGCTTCCTAATACAATCTAGGTATTGTGCACCATAAGGGTTAAATGCAGGACAAAACAATCAGTTTAAGAGCCAACATAGTTGGGCCTTGTGCTAAATAAACCATGAGCATAAGTGGAATCAAGCCTTTGGGGCCAATGGTCCTTAGCCGAGCATCTCCACACCCATCACATCAGCAGTATGTAGGCATGTCATGTTCAGAATTGCCTTCTGTAAGCTGAACTTAGATGGAAGCAGAAATGGGGGTGAGGAAGCCAAGACACAGACTGGCTTGCACGTTTTTCTGCTGCACATATAGGAGAAGATGGACTCTGAAAAAATGAAGTCGGAGCTGCAAATGCAAGCCACGGCATGGTTAAATTCCTGACTGACTTTTTCTGGTTTTTAGCTCTATGTCATGTATGATTGATCTCTAATTTCTGCCTACTGGGAGAAGGAATTTCAGTGTCAACTCTGTTTCCATTCTCCTTTTTGCCACTTTAGCATGGAAAATGGTAAAATGTCATTTGTTTGTATAAATATTTTACATTCTCATTTTTCATTCGTGTTGTCTTAAACAAATCAAAATTGCTTGGGATTGTAATAGCCTCATTTTACTGAGGCACTTTTATGAATCTGTAATGAGAGGCTAAATGAACAGAGAAGAGGGGAAATAAGAGTTTTGTCAGACTCTTGCACGTAATACAAGTTCAGAACCGTAAATCCCAGTGGTGCTTCATTGTATTTGGAGTCCAAGGGCTGGGTGTTGTGCAGGGTTACATTCTGACTAAAATCCTCGTCAAATTAGAGACGTTGTCTGTAGCTGACTAACGGGATGAAGTGCTCCTTCCTTTGTGTGCCAGCTTTGGGCTGAGCACCACGAGCACTGTCTCTGTCAGCCCTCATTGTCATGAACAAGACCAAACATCACTCTGCACATGCACATATTTCTAGGCCAGTTGCTTTCTTCCCCTGGTTTCTGTATTGTAGTCAGTAGGTTTTGGAGACCCATCTGCAATCTTTATGGCTGCACATATTTATCCAAATGCTTTAAAGTACCTGGCAGAAATTGCAGCTGCCAGTTAATGTTTGTCTTCAATATCTTGAAAACAGAAACACCCTTCTCCTTCCTCCCTCTTACCATTAATTTTAGCTTTGCAGGTAAAATCCATGGCATACAGGCTCTGTGAATAGTGCCAGAAGAAGAGTTGGTGCACATGGCCTATGCACTGTCCTGCGCTGGTCAACAGCAGATAAACTGCTTTGCCACTGTGGCCATTGGGTGACCTGGAGCCAGAGGAGTCACTTCATGCCTCTGTAGTCTGTCCATTCCAGCTTAGTTTGCACAGACCACTTGCAAGTTTGGGCTGGGAGCTGTGAGATGAGGTATATCATTACATTTCCAGCCCCAGGCTCTCAATCTCCGCTCTCTTGATCTCACAATTTACCAACTGTGTTTTTTTTTTCTAATATGTCAGAGTAAAGTAAATTCCATCTCATTTTTCTTTAGCAGTTATACCACTGTATGCTCAAGGTTATATGTTACCAAGTTGAATTACAGACACAGTGTGTTGAGTTGTAAGTATCATTCTCAATAGACGCTGCAGTTACTGTGCAATAATAACATACCTGTCACATCAATATGTAGGGAACCATAACAGCATGGTTTAAAGCCTTTTTCACTGTGCTCTTTCTACCAGAACTTAGTGTGACAATTACATGAATCAAAACTGATGCAAGTGTCTAATGATGTAAAGCCTGGCAGACGACTGTACTCCAGCTTGAAATGCCATCCTGGTGTGTTTTAACATGTGCTTTACGTGAACTGAAGGACTGGAACTATATCTGAAAGAATGAGTTCTGAATGAGCAGAAGAGGCAAGCTTCTTTTTAATTAATGATAGTCAAAAATCTGCTTTCTTCCCTTCAGAGCTTTGGATGTTAGTGCTGTCTTCTCCATAGCTGGATCCCTGCTGCCCTCTAGGAATTTTTGGTGAAATACTGTCAGCAGTACCACCATACCTGTACTACAAGCTAGGGATTCCTTTATTAGTGTTCAGTAATAATGTTATTGAAAATACTTCCGATTTCTATGGGGACTGCTGAATTGTCATATCTTATTTTTGTAAGACCTTCAGGAGTTCTGTAGAGCCTCTCCATTACTGCAGTACTCCTTAAGGCAAAGTAAGCAGAAAGCGACTTTTAAATTAATATTTAAATCAGATTTTTAATTTAGAATAGAGGTTATAGCATTGAGCAACACTCAGTTTCAGATTTTCAGTAGAGACATGGTGTGCAGCAAATCTAATAGAAATGTAATTTCTATCATTAGAGAGGTGTTTCGCCCTAAGTATCCCATAGCAGGATATTTAGCATGGCATAATTGGACCTAATGGCTCCATGAATTATAATGAGATCTAGATGCAAAGCAAAACCCAAACTGGGAAGGAAGTTTTATTGCAAACTGGCATTCTGTAGCTCTGACAATTAGGGTCAGTATTGATGCCTCATCATCATTCTTCCTCTCATAGGAGAGAATAAGTGGTATGACAACATTGTGTGGGATCTGGCCCCTGTTATGAAAATAGTGGATTAAGTAATTGTCTGTGGGTAATGAATGTAGCTTGGTTAGCTGGGATTAGTCCAGAGAGAAGTGTAATGAAAATGCCTAACCCTGGGCAACTGAGTATCCTGGAAGGTCCTTTTTAAAGGATTACAAATTTCAGTTTAAATTAAGAAATGTTGGAATACGTTTCAGGGATAGACACTCAACTGGTTATTTAAGAAAATATTGTAATTAATATTTAAGAAGTGGAAGAAACCTCACCATGGATGATGTGAGCTTTAGAGGCACAGGGCATCAAATACAAGACTGAGTATCCTGAATTCCCTGCACAGAAACGGCACATGGACAGGAGAGCACAGCCTGGCTGTTGGCAAGGCCCGTCCTGCCCATACAACCAGGCTTGTCAGGGCAGCAGGAGACAGTGGGGGGATCACAAGGTAGAGTTTGTGTGGTGCAAAGCTGAGGGATGGATCAGTTGCCTGGTTTCCAGCCCTGGTTTTCCAGGATGCATGCACTGAAATAAGCTCGATGGTACACAGGTGCTTCTGAGGCAGGAGGGTTTTCTGGAGCAGGTCCCGACACGGTGTACACATGGAGTGGAACTGCAAGAGCTGGCTGTGGTGTTGCCTCTGACTGCGGGATTCATTCTCACAGTTAGGTAGTTAAATTCGTTTGTACAGGTGATTAAAAACCAAAAATCTGTTCATCTTTTATGAAGACCAAATGAGGATGACTGCAGTGGTTTCCATAAAATTTAAAATGAAAGATTTTTCGAGTCATGTTTTTTGTTCTAGTATATTCAGTTGTGCATTCTTCCATGACATGATCACCACTGATATCAGTAGTAGTTTGAGAAATAAACAGGAGTGAGATTTACATTTTTGTCCTAAGTTAAAAATCAGCTTGCAAAAGCCTGCTGCGAATAAGTTTGGATGAGTTTAACCCTACTGTTCTCAGTGGAAATACTCCAAACTTGCACTTCCTGTTGGGGTTAGCTGGTTACTTCTTGTGTAGTACCATAATATATCTGTCATCCTATGCAATACAGAAAAAGTCTTGATGCAGAAACACCTTTCTATTTATATGTTCTAATCAATTAAACAGTGATGTCTGAGGTGAAATAAGCAGCTTAAAGGCAAGGCTGGTGGAAGCTAATACAAATCCCTGTAGTGAAATTAGGGATTTAATTTGCTATAGACTGATTTACAGGAGGGAAAATAGTGTCACCTACCCAGAGTTGGTAACACATGTAATGAATTTATGCTCCTTACTGTTAATGGATGTCCTGAAAACTGTGTGTCTTGCATCTGACTCCTGCAGTCTAGCACTTAGAGAGGGAATTTATTTGTTCAGGAGCAGATTAATTCCCAGCATCTCTTTGAGCAGCTGGGAGAAATTCTTGGCAAATCTCAAATCGAAGAGGAGCACCCTGGGCAGCCTCTGTGAGCAGGACATGGTGTGGGGACTGGGTCACAGGGTCACTGCAGCCACTGACCCTCTGGTCGTGGTGAGGTCTGCCCCTCTGGTTATTGCTGTCGTTCCCGTGTAATACTTTGGGATTTCCATCCCCAATTCCCCACATTGCAGTGTAGCATCACTGCAGTCTCTGGTTCCTGGGGGTGTGGATAGATTTGGATGTATGTTTGTCTCTTCATTTTTTTAAACTTGAAATGTCCCCAGCACATGTTACTTCACGCAGCTTAGTGGTTGTCAACCCAGACAGGTTCTCTGTGCAGTTTTCTGTTCACAGACTTTATAAGCATCACTTGGGACCTGCCCTTCCTCTGCCTTTGAGGCTGTGGATGGTGCTACCAGGTCTCACACACCTGGTTGGTGATTTTGGAAACCGCAAGTGCCTCCTGTGCTCTCCCAGTGCTGTGTTTTAGTCCTGGCTGTGCTTTCAAGGGGAGTGCAAGGACCTAGGTCTGATTAAGGGCACAGAAACAAGTCTCAGTCCACTGCTGCTGGGCAGGTACAGCCTGCTGGAGCCCTCAAGTCTGTCCTTCAGGAAGCACTGGGGTCTAAATGCCATTTATTCCCGGTGCATAGGGAGCCAGATGCTTATCTTCCCGTGGCACATACCTGAGGCTTTTGTTCTCAGGAAGAAGTTAATGCTGCTCCTGATAAGTGTGGCTCCCTCCTGTTGTGTGGCTGGTGCACCCCACCAGCCAGGGGAGAGTCAGGAGGTGTGTCGATTCCGTAGCTCAGCTTTCCTGTTGAAACTGGATCCTGAAGCTAGGAATGGAATGGAGGTTCCCACTAAGCAACTGAGCTTGAAATGCCTCCACTGCTGCCCACTCGGGGAGACATGGAGAACTGCTGAGTCGGTTCTTTGTTCGATCTGCCATTATTTTTATGAGTCTGTAATTGCATTAGTTTCTGTGATGGAAGAGTTATGTTTTGGGTTTACTTGGGATTTCTGTTGTTTCTGTTCTGTTTCCTGTTTTCTTTCTATTTTTATGAATCAAGTAATTGTTCACTTTGAATTTTGAGCACAGACTGCTTGTGTGTGGTGCGTTTACAGTATTTTCAGCAGAGGATTTAGGCTGAGAATAGCTCCGTGACCATATGCAATATGCAATTCATTCAGAAGGCAGCTTTTTTATATCAATAACCATCATATGTGTCTTGAAAACTGGTGTGTCAGTAAATTTCTGTTCTTGTGGTAGGCCAGTGAAAAGTCTGTGCTTACTTGATAGGGGTAAATTGTGCTTGTCTTGCTCTCTATAACCTCACAGACCACTCATGGAGCTTAGTTTGACCAGCAGTTGAAGTAGCTCCTTATTTTCTAAGTCATCACAAACAATGAAATATTCACAGACCTTTTCATTAAATATCTCTGATTATCTTGGACCATTTGCAGATCACATGGTAGAAAAAGTATTGAAATTGTGTGCAGTAAAGACTGTACTGCATACCTGTATAGCAGCCTTTTTTTTTCCAGTGCATCAAACCTTCTGGTAGTGCCATGGGGAAAACTGTACTGCCTACAGCTGTGTGTACGTGCAGGGTATGGAAAGGACAATGTATGTCTTGGGTAAATGTACCCAAATGTCATCACCAGGTGTACAGGATGGCAGTATACTTACTCATCACATAATCATCTGAAATTTTATTAAGGTTATTTTCTGTGTTTTGATGAGTCTTTCAAAAGTTTCTAATTCAATGAAGCTTCCAGGTCCTGGCCTCCACAAATGAAAACTAAATTACTGGTTCCCAAAACCTGTCTGTGACACCTGCCTATTTCTCCAGTATCTCTTCCAAAACCAGCTTTCTGAACATTTTTTGCTTTATGGAGTCCGTGGTCAGGATCAGGAGCTCCTTATGTTTAAATTAACATTTCAGGGACTAAAGATGGAGGAAGTGGTTTTGGGTATAGAAAACATGTTTGCTTGTTTTTTAAATAAAGTCTCTCCACCCTTGCCCAGGTGAGAAAATGCAAGGTTTTCTTTCAGAACTTGAGCATTCTTCTTCCCTGCTGTGCATGCAGCCTGGGAACAATTTCAGTGTGGTTTGTCCTCAGAGAGGATTTGCTTTTTTAAGTGGTTGGCTCCTGCAAACCCCACAGTCTCTCTCACCTTGCTCCTTGTTACAATATGGGTTTTGGCTTATACCGGATACTATATGCATTGGGATAACTTCTATGGATAGCATTTCATTCCTTTAAAAAAACCCAAATGCACACACACCAACAAAATACCCAGGAAAGATGTTTTTAGATGACATCTACATTTAAATTCCCAGATGTATACCTTAACCCCAAAATGAAGTTCATTTCACTCAGCTGAACTGCTTCACCTCACCTCTTACTGCAGAGAATGTTTGACCACTGTAGTTTGTGATGCAAATGACACCAACCTGCAAGTTTCTTTCTAGCCTTGTATACTGGGGTAGGATTAACAGTTTATCCCAAGTGTAGTCTGCAAGCATAACTCTTCTCTAATGGAATTGCATATTGCTAGCCCAGTGCTGGAATCAGTTCCCACCCACTTTTCCTTCCACTGTGATTGCTGCCCTCCATGCACTCACCAGAAACCTCCTTTCACCCCTGAGAAATAGCTTCAGCCATTCCATCCTTCCTTATAGTTGTCCAAAGAATAACTATGTTTTCAGGGCTAACAGTACCTATAAAAATAATAATGACACTGAATTCTAAGACTGGAATGCCAAGTGACCCTAGTGATAGGATAGCAAGCAGGCAGCTGATTTGAGGACGCAGCCACCACCTTTCATGAATTAACTCTTTCAAATTTACTCTTGTGAATTTACTATCGGATTGTTTTTCTGTGTGCAGGCAAGATTTTCCTGTGTGCACTGAAGGTACTTCGGTCTCACCATGTTAAGTGTCCTTCCGACTAATCAGATACCCATGCTGGGAATGAGATAAGATGTGATTTTGTTTTGACTGCCTCCAAGGTCAGAGCTGTTGTTTGCACGGCTTCAAGCAGATTTGGTAGGCTGCTGATATCCGTGTCTGTCTTCTTTTGATGATAAGCCTCCTTTGTCCCTTGGAGGGAGGGGAGGAATGGAGAGGCCAGCTGCAAAGAAGCGTGTGTTTTGCAAGGCACTACAGGTGAATTCTGTGGACATCAGAGCAAAAAGCTGTGGAGCTGCCTGGAAGGTTGCTTATGACCTAAGCTGCAGGCAGCACATAGTAGGAGTGCATTCTGAGCAGTGTTTCTCCGTTCCCACATGTAAAACAGCCAGGGTCTCTCTGAGAACTACACATCTGCATTGGACAAGAGCAAGGGCCAAGGTGAGCTGGTTTGCAAGGTATGCAGAGCTTCCTGTGGTGTTCTGGTGTTGTGGTAAGCTGTGCTGTGATGGTGATGGGAAGTGGTGGGAGCAGCCTATCTTCTGGACAGAGCCAAGTTCAGCTGGAGACCCTGGCAAGTGACCAGAGAGTCTATTCCATGGCTGGGCTAGCACAGGTGACCTGTCTGTGGCCTCTACAGTAGTGTGGGTAGCAGTAAAAGGGCTCTCTTGGCACATAGCAGTACACATTAACTGAGCTGGCTAAGCCCAGCCTGCTCTAGGATGGCTCTGAAGTGCTCTGCAGAAATGTCATGCCATGACTTCTTTTGCAGTGCCTTTGGAGAGGCCACATGCATGAAAGTCAGCTGAGAATTACCATCTCCTGAAGGTGCGAGGCTGGCTCTTCCTGCAGCAGTCTCTGAGGAAAGCCTAACAGCCTCTGGCACAGCAGGTTTGGTGCCTGGCTGTGGGTTTTTCCCAGTTGTATGCTTAAATACTAATGGGAACTCAAGTGGTTCTGTTGCCATCTCTGAGAACAGACATGCTGTCTGGAAGGTTCAGTTTTGTTTGGTAGTGTCCCAGAGAAATTCAGTTTGCTTTGTAAACAAACTCTTGTTCAGAGGTTTTACTGAGGCAATTTTTTTTTTACTGCAGCTGCTTCCATAGTCTTGAAGCCTTATTTTAAAGCTTAGCAAAAGCAAATAAATGGACGTGTTGGTCAGACATGCCAGTGTCGCAGCTGTCCCACACCAGCAGACAGCAAGGTGGACTATTTCATGCAGGCTTGTATGTATACTGAATTTGCTGATGAAGTGGAGCTTCATGAGGCTAATGTGACCATAGCACAGTGGGACGTGCAGTGGCAGCATGCTGGTGTGTAAGTGATAGCATTGTATCACCTTTACAGTGAGGGTGGCACAGTCACCTGATGAGCGGATCTCTTCCTTAGCTGGTGTGCTTTATGGAGCTGTAAGGGAGGTTTTCTGTGCTGCTGTTCAGAGGGGATTGCTGGAAGGAGATCCTCCTCTCCAGTTTCAGTGTGGTACCTCTCTCTCCTGATGCAGCATGAATGGGCTGTGTGGATCTCTTGGTCCTTCTGTGAGACGTGGGTTTTTGTCATGTCATGGGAGGATGAGTGAATGAAGCTATTCCGCATGTGCTGCAGTTGGTTGTTAGATTTCAGCATGCTGCTTTCAGCCTGGGAAAAGTAATACAGTAGCAAAGTTAAAGGGAGGGAATATTGCAAATGGTTGGGTTTGTAGGGTACCTGAGGTAAATGGAACAAAGCCAGTTCATTGTTGGTTGGCTGTTCACATGTACATACCTGGAGGGTTGATCCAGAGTCATCCTGGAGTGGGTGGAGAATCCCAGGTGCTTGAGATATCTGTAGCCTAAACAGAAAGTGTCTGAATCCTGCTGTCACCCACCTCTCCCTTGGCTTTTCCAGATGTATGTCCATGTCCAATAAAGCCTCCTTGGAGCTGAAACTTGCATCCCCATTATCCCATTTCCAGAGGTCACTCCTATCTTAGCACAAACACAGTATTTTGTGGCCTCTCTCCACAGGTAATAATAGCCTTGCATTTTATGAGTTGCTTCTTCAGATCTGTGAGATCAGGAGACTTAATCACGTTAAAAAAAAAAAAAAAAGTGGCTATACCTTGTATGGAAACAAGACCTCTCTTCTAAACATGGAAATATCATTCTCCATTTTAGCTAAGAGTTTAATTTTTTCATGAGGACTTAGGCTTCAAGAGCATCATCCGGTAGGAGTCTTTCCCTTATTTACGGGAATCTTTGCTTTAGAAGCCACCAGTTTTGATGTCTGGATGGGTGTGTCAGGATTTCACCCCACAAGCAAGGTTCTGTTCCTACTCACCCATTCATGTGTAGATAAACACCTTCATTTCATCACTGCATACTGGAGCAGAGCTGTTGGATGTGATACCAGAGTCCTGCTGAGAAGCAGTTACTGAAAGAATTAACCTTTCAGTGACCCAGCCTCTGTGGCAACAAATCTGTCTCCCAGACCTAGGAGTGTGGTGTGTATTTTAGTACAGTCATGGAAGTTGCCCTAGAAGGTCAAGAGCAGAGATCTGTGAGCTTAGTTACATAGCTAAGCAAAATCTATTTTAGGGAGAAAAGCTATTAAACTGCAGAAATCTTATTAGCAGTCCTAAATGGTAGACTTTGCTATTAGTTTTTGGAATTGCAATCTTGGTATGTTCGAGTTCTTCAGATTTATTTGAGGCATTCTTCTGAGAATTGTGCCTGCATGGTAGGAATGCATAGTGACATTTAGTTTAATAAATTGATTCATTACCTCTAGATTTGTTTACCACTCTAATTGTATCATTATATTTCCACTATCGTTTTGAATTAACTTATACTGTCCCCTCAGATCGTGCTGCCATTTTAATTTTCTTTTCCATGGGATGTTGTCTCATTTATAATTATTTTATCAGCATTTAAACAGTGTTTCATGCCAGAATAATAAGCAGAGTAAGGCAGAAGCATTTGTCCCCATTTAGAGTATCTGAAGGTCAGGAAAATGACACAACTTCTCCAAGATTCCTGAGTAAATCAGTAGGAAGGAGCTCTGTGACTGTGCAAAACAGGTTTGCTCTTCTATCCTGTGCCTGATTATTGGAAAATTCACATGGCGGTTCAGGCCTACACAGCATAATTACTACAGCAGCTGAATAGTGGGGAAAAAGACAACCTGGTCACTGGGGCACAGGGCTGAATCTGTGAGCCTTTGGGACTGTGTTAATCCATTTGTTGATCTGTCAGTGTCCTGTCAGCTGGAACAGAAGTTATTTCTGTAAGTAGTCCAGGCCCCTAAGAAGGAAGGCTCATGGATTACTGCTGCCAGATGCCTTTCATGGCATTGATAGTTAATCCTTCATTAGAGGAGAAATCATCATGTTCTTTTATGTAAATTAAGTTTATTTACTCTGTGCATATCAGTTGGAGAACAGATGAATCTGAATGTCGAAAGGGCCGCTTCCCCACTCAGTCTCTATCCAAGGGCTAAAACCTAATTCACTGGGAGTGATTCTGTGTGAGAAGTGAGTCTAGCCAGAGACTGTAAAGAGAGAAATCATGGCAGAAAATGCACTCCCTTGCCACAGCAGACTCGGGCAAGAGCTCCATCCTACAGCAGGTGAGTGCAGCATTTCTCAGAGTAGCCTGAATGCAGGAATGACTTCCCCTGAAGCGTTGTCCCTGAAGTGCCACGTGGGTGTGTCCAGGTGAGGTTTTGCTTGGCTCACTCAGCTGTGGTGAGCAGCCTGGCCACAGCCAGCACAGCTTGCATTACAGCCTGGTTCTTGTAGTATGACCCTGCTTCCCAGGTGGGGATTTTTAACCTGGTTTGAGTTACTTCTTCCCTTAGTCACATCACTTCTTTCTCCATCTGTGGGTACTGTCGCAGCTCCAGGTGGAGAAATGTGGCTTTTTGTCTTTTTCAGCAGGGTGTCCTTTGGTCATTCAGTTCTCCTTTTATGCCATTCATTTCAAAAAAGTCTTTTCTGCTCAAAAAAATCCCCAGCTACTGGGCTGCCAAGCATAAGTTTCTCCCCTTCAGCACTGTGTAGTCACAGAGTAATCTGCAATGCTGGGCATCGGCTGATATTGTATTTAATATGTAAGGAACATGATGAGATTAACTGGATGTGACCATCTGTTGAGCTGCAGAAATTAAGTTGTAGCAAGTTTTAGTCTCTTTCCCTGTTTAATTAGCCATAATTAACTTGAGTTTTTCTTTTTTGTAAGATTTTATTACGGAGTAAAACGTTCTCCTGTGAATTTAATTTCGAAACATAGCATGTGAGATGGAAAGTGTATTCCTGTTCAGCTTGTGATCAATAAGTGTTTTTACAGTAGAATAATCACAAGAGGAAACACAGAGAACACAGTTCCAGGGAATTTGCTTAAATACTTGAACATTCAAAGTGACTTTGTATCCAGTTTACTTCCTTGACAGTTTGGAAGGTGACAGGGGCAAGTATGTTTGCAAAGGATCACAGAGATGTTTTGAAGAGGAATTCTTTGAAAGGAAGTGAAATTTGCAATGTAGACGCCAACACAAGGTTGGGTTTCATCTAAGCATCCTCTGTCAAGTATTTTCCTTTGCTCTTCTTCATTTTTCATTCTGAAAACCTAAGCAGATGCTGGTGCCTAGGAAAGCACTTCTGCATCCCCCAGCACTGGCCAAGCAGCCCTTCAGAGAAGGGTTTGATGAGACTGGGGCACTCGATGCCTGTGGAGAAAGAAGAGGACCCCCAATCCACAGCCGTTCCCACAGACAGTTCTAAAGCTGCTGTATGCCAGTTGTATTTGGCTTTGGGCAAGGTAGAATTTGAATTGGAATTTAGCTCTGTGTGAGTGCATAAAAAGCAGCAAACTAAATGTTTCATTTTCGGAATCGAAACTCCAAGGGGAAAGTGGTTTTGAACTGGAGGCTAATTGTGATGTGTCTGATAGATGGATCACAGAATTTGAGGAGGTTCTGTGGCACATGGGAGAAGAGACTCCACTTTCAGTATGATGGGGAATTGCTCTTTGCCTGGCAGCTGCTGGCTGTACCATAAAATACTTGAAGAAATAACTTCAAGTGCTGTGTCAGGCTTACCTGGGATTTCTGCTCAGCTCTTGGGAGAGCAGCTGTGCCCCTAGTGGGGCTGTGCCACCTAAAAAAACTCTGCTCTTGAGGGCAGCTTCCCTCTCTCTCTCCATGAGTGTCTGGGTACACTCCAGAGGGACTCAGCAGTTCAGCCTGGATAAGCATCAAGAGTCTGTGTCCCTGTAAGAAGACTTAATGTGGGAAACCTTACAAGAGCTGGCTCTCTCCCAGACTGATACTCACCAGTTCTAGCTGTGCTACCGATACTGAGCGTCTTTCTAAGATACCAGAGTCACCTTTCCAAAAAATCACTCAGGGTTTGGCAGCTTCCATGTACAACATGACATGGGATCCTGCAGTTCCTTCTGTATTTTGAATAGGTGATGAGTCTTGGTGGTGTACTTAGTAATCTCACTGGCAAATATTTCTCTCTGACTGATGTCTATCTTATCATTCTTTTTTTTTTTTTTGTTCCTGTTCTTATAAAAGTATCTTCTGCCATATATGCTGTATGGTTTAGGGAGAGTTGCTTGCTATGTCCGTGTTCAGCACACTTAACAAAAAAGTTTTCCATACCCTCCATATGGAAATAACATCCTCGGCGAATGGTAACCTGTCAGTGAATGAATTACCTTTCTTTTGAATGTATAAACTTAGTCTAAGCATAAGACAATTTTAAAGACTCTGCCAAAAGAACATAAATTGGTATTCAGCAATTTTGTAGATGCTAACGTAGCTAGAGAATCTTGTTAAACTTCAGTGAAATCTTTGTCTAACTCCCAGCTTGCTCTTCTGTTGTTCTGTTGAGGACATCAGAAAGTTGCAGCAGCTTCTATAGAGTGGCCTCAGTTTACAGTGCACGTGGTGATTATGAACAGTAAATTTGTCAAAGGACCTGATGGCAGTTAAATTCCTGTCTCCTGTTTTGTCTACAGTAGGTATTTGTATGTCATCATTAGGTCCTTATCCTAAGCTTTTGTAACTTTCTCTGGGTTAAGGCTTTGTGTTTTGTGAGAGGGCAGTGATTACCTGGAGGATAGATGCTGTCTCTTCAGTATTAGCTGATGTCTGCTGAGTGTGAGACTCTGTTGGTTAACGCATTGTTGTTGTTGCCCAGGTTGTCAGTGATGGAGTTTTGTTGCCTTTCCCATGTCAGACTTTGAATCCCTTCACTGATGTACAGAAGTTTGCCAGTAATTGTGTGCCAAAATCAGAAATGCCTGCTGGTAACCTCTCAGGTTTGTCATGCACTGTCATGACTTTACTATAAGAAGTCTTTGTTTCTTTTCTACTAGAAAAATCAAGTGTCTTGAGCAACTTTTTCTGCTTAATTGCAGGTTATTTACTTCATAGAATTACTGATATTTCTTAACCAGTAAATGGTTTGTAGATACTCAATCTATAATATCCTTTAAAAAGGAGTACTTCAAAATACACTGGGTTTCTCCTTGCAGCACTTTCTGCCAGAAATGAGACCCAAGTGATTTTTGTGTGAAAAAAACTTTCTGTGGTGTATGGGCTCCAGCTGTCAAGGCAAAGATATAGACCTACTCAGATAAGAAGTAAATTCACTCTGGGATCATTCTGTGCTCATGAATGAGAGGGGAAATACAGACCATATTATCAACATGTCTGTGTCATAAATATAACAAGGCTGAAATGAGGTTTCTGTTCATCCTGCTCTGTTGCAAGGTATGGAGATGTACAAGAATGCTAAGCTCTGTGCTTTGCAGATAACTGGTGTTTGATGTCTCTTTCCACATGAAAGCTGTGCTGGAATTTGACATTTGAGAGACTGAAATGTCTAAAGGACTGGAGAGTTGAGGTGATGATTCATTAAGCAGTACACTTTTGTTGGAGTCAATATTGAATTGATATCCCAAAATAGTGCTAAGAGGCACAGTGTTCCTGGAGATGGTTCATTTTAGATGAGCTGTGGAACAAGTGTCCTGAACTGATGACTAAAATCTCCTGCTACTTTAGATAAGCAAGGTTGTCTTATGCCGAGACTTAACACTGGATTAGGTAATTGTTTTAGGCATATGTCAATTAGCCCACATGCTTTACTGAATAACTTATTCTTGATTTATTTACTGAACTGCTAAAACATGAATTTGCATTATTAAATAAGTGCTGCTTCAATAAAATTACATGTATGCATAATACATACTTGCTCATTTAGGATATTTGCATCCTTTTGGTTTTGTATTTGTGCTACTATTATTTTTATCTGTGATAGAATTTGAAGTCAGATATGAGCTAGAAGGACTGGCTGCTCTCTGGAGAAATGAAATATTTCTATGTTTGGGCCTTACTTAGTGCAGAATGGAAAGCACCATGTCCAGAAGTAGGGAGGAGACCATCAGTTCCTGATGGAGAAGGGAAACTGCTTTTCTTGGAAGCTGTTGGAAAGACACTGTCTTTTCTGTCTGTTTACAGAATAATCGTCTGTAAAATTAGAAGGCATACAATGTTTCCTGTGTTGGGGGCAGATCACTTTACTTGTGATCTCTACTTGCCCTAGGCCACTGTATGAGACAGAATTTTAAAGACTGTCTCAAGTTATGGCTTAGCCACAGCTCACTGTCCTGGGATACTTAATGGTTACCTCCTGATGAAAGTTATTTTTGGCGGCCTCTCTGAAGAAATAACACATGAATTTAGCTGTTTTGTACTGAGTTACTTCCCCACCTTGTGTTGTGTACACAAGAGCATGTTTAGACTGATAAAAGAGCATCTCGATTTTTATCTGCTGAAGGCTCAGGACATTCCATATTCATGAGGAACAGAGGACTTAATGACTGGATGCTGAGACCTGGAGAGCTTAATGAGTAGATGCTGAGAGCTGAAGTGAGCATGTGCTTTGAATGTTGTTCTTGTTAGTCTCTGAGGACAACCTTGCTCTGGCATCCTGGCATGCTGGCTTTGCAGCCTGAAGTTCACATGCCAGTATATATATAGGTAAGTCCTGCCAGTCCCTGGGTGAACTTACACTTGAGGACTTCCATTCAGGTATTGATCCATCCTTCCTTAAAATCATCAGAAGTTTTAATTTCCTGCTAGATCAAATGCCATACAAATATGTGCTGTGGACCTGACCTTTCAGAAAAATCCATTTCAGGTTGAGTGTTTGCACTTCAGTGCAATTCATGATGAGAGGCTGAAGAGCAAAGAAAGAATTTAGTAGCACAGGGCAGTCTTTTCTCCAGCAGCAATACCTCCAGGATCTCGTTTTTTCCCAAAACAAAGTCCTCTCAGTCAAATTCTTTCAAAGCATCTTTCTACGTGTTTGACTATGACTACACCACCAAATGCATGTGGCTTTTCCCCCTCTCTCCTTAGAAGCAGAGATGAATATATGTTTGCAGAGACTTCCTCTAAGATCAGCATGGAGATCAGCCAAATTTCCAATAACACGATGGTTATTTTGGTGTCCAGCTGGAGATACTTCAAAGAAGGTCCTTATTCTCAAATGACAGTAATTTATCTTCAAGATGTGTCATGTAGGGCAGAGAATATAAGTTGCTGTAATTATTTGAATTTATGCTTTTCTCTTAGTTTAAATTAGTTACAGCAGGTAACAGTGAAGTCGTCCACAAATTCTTGCACTACCACTAATGTTTGACAATACGTGACCCTCAAACTCCTCCCTTCACAGGTCATTGAAAAACTCATGTTCTTCTTTCTCTGCTGTTTATTCTAGGAGGTCCCAAACAAGTTCTGCTATCTTGGTTGCTTGTTCTAGCTGACGGGGAACCAAGCTATTCAGAAAGCAAATCTCTCTTGTCTCTGTCCCCAGGAAACAAGCACTGACAATTTGATATCTTTGGTGTGTACAAGTTTTAACTACAAAAGCCACAGTAGGTTTTTAATAGTTTATGGTATTAGGCAAAACTCTGCTTTATTTTTACTTTCTTTAACTCAAATTTCAGAGGAAATTTCATTATGGTTGAAGTTTTGGAAATAGAGCACTGTAACAGCACTTTACATTTATATAGACAAGTGTGGCATGCAATGTTTTTTTCCTCCAACTAAATCAATATTTTATATGTCTCAAGTCCTAGTAGCAGTGAAGGATATAGAGGAGTAGATTTCTTACGGCCAGTCTCTGGGCTTTTATTTATTTATACTTTTCCCATCTTTCTATCAAAAAAGAAAAAAAAAAAGCCCACATGAAATTCTGTTGCAAGAGGCAATGTGTGTGTAGGGGCTGGTAAAGTGTAGAGCTGTGAGGGGGTCCACACAGCTTGATGGACTTCTATTAAAACCTGTGAACAGAATGTTCTGAGTGGTGTGCCCTGAGCAAGAAGAGAGAGATGAGATTTTTTTCAAGTGAGAATGGCACTGGGAAAGGGCAAGACACAAAAGTGAACTGTGCTGGCACCAATATCTTAGTCACAGGGAAGGGTAGGACAAATAGACTCTATAAAAGAGGTACCACTTGGGATCTGTGGCTGAGGATGAGGTGGAGAACCTTAAAATCTGTTTGAAGCATAGCAGAAGTTAGAACTAGGAATAAAGGAAGGGCAGCAAAACTAGGGGGGAAGAATGAGACATACCT
The DNA here is from genome assembly GCF_009650955.1 of Corvus moneduloides. Lineage (NCBI taxonomy): Eukaryota > Metazoa > Chordata > Aves > Passeriformes > Corvidae > Corvus > Corvus moneduloides. The sequence goes on from NC_045480.1 coordinate 57,769,848, forward strand.
GAAAAGATTAAAGTGCTCTGAAAAAATCAGAGCTCTTACATTGGGCGAGGGATAATTTGAATTCACATCTCTTTTCCTCATTAATGATCTCTTTCTCACGCAATTATAACTGCTGATGAGCAAGCATCACAGTTCTTTGCTCAGGTATTTAAGCAATAATTACAGCTATGCAATACACAAAATGCTTAAATATGGCACTGCTTTTATGCTTTTATTGTGCAAAACACTAAACTTACTCTTACAGACTGATGGTGCCATGGCTGTAACCCTGCAGCACAGGAGAGACCTACCTGTACAGAGTGTTCATTGTGTTACACATGAGGAATCCATTTCCTGAGCCTGATTTCAGGTATCCAACAGCAGCTGGTTCTGTGCTTCATGAAAACAGCTTATTCTGTTGAAAAAGCCCTGCTGTCTTCCAGGCATTCTGCAAGTGGGGAAATTGTGCTAGAGCACAATGCCCACCAGGGAATGTACTTGTGTTAGCAATCTTTTGCCATTTAGCACTTAAATTAGGCTGCAGCTTTTAAGTTGAAAAGCTAATATGCCCCCTTCAAAAAAATATAGCCATAGTTTAGAAAACTGCTGTTGCAGATTATTAATGCAAAAGACTGGCTGGATATGAGCAAAAGAAAATAATATTTGTACTGAAGTATTGAAAAAGCGGTATCTTCATTACTCTCTTGTTCACAGTTACTTGATTCTCTTTCTAGGAAAACGTGTTAGTTCTTTGTGAAGAGAGAAATTAAATAGTGCACCTGATGTGGTTTGGTAGTAAAAAATGGTGATTTTGATAGCTCTGTGTTTCAAAGCTGAGATTTCGCAGGGGTGGTGGCATCAGTTAGTTAAAGCCCATAGGTGATACAAGTGTTCGCTAGCCACATCTTTGTCCTTTAGATGACTAAGCAACCTTGAGCCAAACAAGAACAGCAGATACAACAGGACAGTCCTGGGAAATTGTAACTGGAGTTGTAGTTTGTATATCCCCCTCAACCCAATCTATTACCTTTCATCAAGGCTTTAGAGGTGATGCAAGTGTGTAGTATCTTCTGATGGCGTGAGTTTTTGAATGATCATTAAGAACTTGGTTATCCAGACTACTTTCTTTTTTGTAGTAAAGAGGGCAGTGATTTGAAGTTAGGCTCTGTATTCCTTTCTTCATTCTCAGATGACCTAAGAGAAGGCTGTAAATTCTTGGCCAAGTTTTACACAGTCTGGAAGAACAGGACCAATTACCAGGCATGTGCAGAATAAAGAAGCTTTTAAGAATTATAAAAGAACAAACAAAAACACAGAAAAAAAAAAACCCCAAACACAGAACAAGTTTCAAGTAGCTTTGACTCTTTTCGATCTTCAAATCAGTCATGTGAGGTGCAGCAGTTGCTCAGCCTTCAACACAGATCGTCCCTTGCCATGAAAAAAAGTTCTCAATTAATGCTGGACCAATAAGACATGAAAATCTTATTAAAATACAATTGCATTCTGAAGCTTAGCTCCTTCATTTGGCTTTGCTCAGCCTGTGCTCCGACCAAACTTTTTGCAGTTAGGTTTCTCCACTGTCCCAGCTGGAATGAACGTAAAACATTTTAGTGTTTAAACTCATCTACCAGTTTGATGGCAGTTTGCAGGATAAATTGTCCCACGTCAGCTCAATGCAGGAACCATGATCTTCCAGACACCCATCCGTGATTTTTGTCAGACTCAAGGTGCACAGGGCTCATGAACAGAAGCAGTGGCCAACAGAAGAGTTCTTACATTTCATTAAAGTTGGGCATGATGATAAATTTAACAGTTATGATAGAGTTTCTGGTCTCATTTGAGGATAGATGGATCCCACAGTTTCCAGTGTTGGTATATGGAAGACAGACATGTGGATTTGAACTGTAGCTTGTCAGTGTGTCAAGTCAGCCCTGTGTTTTAAAGCAGCAGTGGTTAATACTGTTTTACTATCAAGGTTGGGTAATCGTAATTTCTGTTTTGTTCTTAAACAAGAAGTTTCATTGGGAAAAAAAGAAGAAGAATAAGGTTGTTCGTCTTGTTCTCTGATACTCTGTTATCCTTCACAACTTGCAGAGATGATTTCTGCTTTGGATTAAAATGTCTGAACACAAATGCTTTAAAATGAAAGCTGACGAAGGAAATCCAGGTGGGTTTTCCTACAGACATAGATTAAATATGTCAATTAGTGTGCAGTTCATTTGCAGCAAAGAGGAAAATTTGAGAATGCAAAGTGTAGTGGGAGAGCCATGAATTTTATCGTCATTAGTGGTGTTTTGCTTGTGAAGAAATACTAACTGGAGTCCTGATCAGGAATGGTAAGTTACACAGTTTTATCATGCACCTGAACAAAGACGAGCGTGCTGTGAGGTGATGAGTAGCCAGGAGTTTCTGTCTGAATACCAAACGGAGGTGCATTTACTGTATTCATCTGAAACATCAGAAGGCTAAAATTTTACTATTTAGCATTTTCCTGAGGAAACAAATATAAAGCATCCAAGCAGGAGGATGTTTCTAAGGAAAACCCAGTGGGTTCTGTTGTAAGGCCAGTCTGCCTTTCCTATTCTTTCAGTTCCCAAGCTGAGAGTAAGGGTTTCAGAAACTGTAGCTAAGAGAAATGCACAAGGGAGTAGGAAACTGTTTCACTTTGAAATTGGTCCCCTTTTTTTGGTTTTTTGGGTGGTTTTTTTTGGTTGTTTTTTTTTGTTTGTTTGTTTGTTTGTTTTGTTTAGAATATGAATGTTCGTGTGAGGTTGGCCATGACATTTTCAGCTCAGAAAAATCGGATTAATCCTAGTTTTTTGATGTTCCTCCTGGGAGAAAATTCTCTCTTAAACAGTTGGTATGAATTTAATCCTTTCGCATTCCATTCTCAAGAATGCTGGAACCACTGTTCACAAGAAATCCAAGATGCTTTTAAAAGGACAAAGGCAATTCTTTGTGTGGAGTTCAGCCTGGGTACATCCAGGTAAGGGAAGGGTGTTGGCTTAGACAGGAAGAGTCTACAAAGTAGTAAGAACTGAGGACTGAATGCCAGGCCGTCTGTGCCTTCTCCTTTAAACGATGGCTGATAAGAAGCTGCAGAGCTGTTGAGCCTGGTACTTCAGGAAACAATCCCCACTTAAAATGCAGTCCCGTTTTGGTGCTTCTGCAAGTGTGAGCTGTGGTGCTGCATCACCAGTGCGGCCTGGTCCCTCCCTTTTTCCCTGCGGAGCGGATCCCTGCAGGAACTGGCCTCTCTGTACTTTAATCATAGTTTTGGATTTTTTTTTTTTTTTTTTTTTTTTTTTTTTTTTTTTTTTTCTGGATGCTGGCAAGAGTTCTTAAAATCCCTCACTGGTACTGGGGACACCAGCAGCATCAGCCTCTGGGTCATGAGCCCCTGAGCAGGCAGGATGGAGCACTGGGCACCTGTATGGGTGTTACAGATCAATTCCTTCAGTAAATAAGAGTTCATTTCTGCTGCTGCCAAGAAAATAAAGCAGATTAGGGTCCGGTTAGGGCTACAGGAGTAACATTATGTGGTGGTACATTGTAGTTCTGAGCCTCCAAACAGTGTAGATCCAATTACTTTTGGTGGTTTCCAGAGGCTGGAATATACATCAGTTGTGCAAACAGCAGCTTTCATCTCAGACATGCCAGAGTCAGCTTCTTTGGTCAGGTAGACTGGGTTCTGCTCCTTCCTGCTCCTGTGACACCTGCAAAGTAACGAAGGGAAAAAGACAGGGAAAAAAGGGGAGTTCATATTCCAGCCCCCTGGAGTTGGCTGTTCACAACCAGGCCGCATCACGCAGGCTTGGGCATTTCTTGGACTGCAAGTGCAGGCACGGAAATTTGGGAAGGCATAATCTGAAGCTATAAAACAAGAGTGGTAAAATAGATTATGGTTTGCACATGGGAAAGAGTATGGATTCACATCTGCAACGTGACCTCATGCTGAGCACCATTTTCAAGTTGATGTTCTTAGTGCTGGCACACGTGGTATGAATAGATGTGTGATATTTGGAGATTGTGATCTGCTCATGCTTCATTGTAATCATAACAAAAGTATTAAAAGGAAAAAAGAGTGGAAGTGGATATTCTAAACAATGTCTTTCACAAGTGTCTTGTAGACCTACTGAAGATTCAGAAATGTCCTTCTAATTCTATTTTTGTTTTCCTGGTATTTCGTATCTGAGACGACGTCTTTCCCAAGTTATGGTCATTTCTTCTTGTCTCATCTTACTAATTTTGTGTTTAAAATATAGGCTTGCTAAAAATTAATATTTGCAGTAAAACACCAATCCAAGTGCTATTGTGTCCCAGAAGAATCTTTTAATGAGGCTTTAGTTAATGAATAATATCTACATTTACACACAAGTAGGAGAACCCTGCAAGATCCCTGCAATGTTGTGTTGTGAAAGAAAGGGATTTGAATTAGAAAGTAGATCCAGAACTGCTGTAAAATGATGAAACTCCTTCTGTTAGGAAAGCTTCACTTTCTCATAACAAGGTAATGTAACCAAACATTATGCTTTCCTTCTCTGCAAAATCAGGCTGATTGTGTATTGGCTCACTGGGTGTTTACCTGAGCTGAAGTACTGCTCTGGAATTCACACTATAAATAAACTAGCTAGATTTGTGGGATTAATCCAGTCTATCTGGAGAACACCCTCTGATTTGTCATAACATGGTAACTCAGTAAATACTGCATAATCTGCTAAGCAAATATTACATAATCTGTTGAATTTAAATATGCAGGCTATTAAAAGAATATGGATCAATCTGGCAGCACCTAGGAGGAGGACCATCACGTGTCATCTTTTTTGTTGTCTCTTTAGTGAAAAAATCACGTCACCACTTTTTTTATTGCTGGATCTGATATGTATTATGTTTATGCATGTTTTTTGGGTTTTCTTGTGTGGCACCTTGCAGGATCCTAGTCCACTGAAATGAAAAGGAGATACAGTGCAATATGATTAGATAATTTTTTTCAGGTTTATTAAGCCACAGGACTCAACTGTGGTGCATTATTTTTCTCTATACTGTATTTATTACTTTTATATTTGATAGCTATGAAAATATATTAAGGTTTTATGCTTCTCTCCTTATTTTTTGGTCTTTTCAGGGGGAGAACTCTAAATGATGTGTAAAATAGGCCTGTTTAAGTAAACCGAAGATGGTATCTTGTCTCCTTTTTGTCCTTGAATGAGAGATCTGTCCTTGTTCTGGTTAAAATGGCTATGTAAATGGTAAAAATGGGGAGCAAATTTCCAGGGCCTGACTGTGTGTTTTCTGTGGGGCAGGGTTGATGTGGAGTGCTATGGTTTGGGATGCTGATGCTTCCCTGTTCCCATATCTTTATTCTCCATGGTAAAAAGGATGGAACATAGCATAGACGTAAGACCGATGCTTTGTACTGATCTCGGGCTAGTCACTGACAAGGTTTAAAAAAAAAAAGAAAAGGCAGTTTACTTAATCTTTGTATTTGTCTAGTATTGATGCTTAAAATAGGTTCATCCTTACTATATCTTAGGAAGAAAAAAAAGACCAAAAAAAAAAGTGTTCTTTAGACTTTCAGACCGTCGTATAGTCTAAAATGTATCGTAGTTCAGGTTGTTGCATTACTTCTTTCAATGCCTTTTTGGGGAACACAGGGTGTATGAATGGCTGTGTTTTGACTGTAGAAAACCAGAGTCTCTAAGTGCAAATTTAAGTTTTGAGTAATGGTGCAAACCTTAAGTTTTCAGTAGAATCTGCCAGTGTCTGGCTTTTGCATTCACCAAGTCCCCTTTATAGTTGTGCGTCCTAGTTCTGTAAAGTGTGGTCTACAGGAGTAGATTAATTCAGAATACTTGTGCCAGGATTTTATAGCCCCTAAGAAATTTCTCTTTAAAAACCTGTTTGTTTCAATGCCCAGCACTAAGCATGGCTCTCTTCCAGGAGCAGTATTCCTGCTGTAATGAACAGAGATATTTACTTTAGATATGACTAGGATAAAAAATGGGAATGTAAGAAGCTGGAAAGATGTGAATACAGGACTGACAGGATTTCTAGGTGCATTGCATTTGTGCATGAAGTACTTGTGCCTGCCCTTGGCTCAGTGAAAGGGCTTCAAAATGCCACTCTTTTTCTGGAAAGGTTTGGCATTCTGCAGTGCTGGAAAGGTGGTTTGAATCTCCCACATGCCCTTGCACTAACATGGTACCTTTTAGAGTGGAAGTGAAACAGTACTAAACGTCTGGAAACCTGGAGCTGTGGCAAGCCAAGTTCTGGTTTTGACCTCATTAGTGTGGGCCCGTCCTTCAAAGAAAGGATAAAAAGGCAGTGTGTTCCCTTTTAATCTAATCCTCACCAGACCCATCGAAGGCAGTGGGTTGTACGGTGTTGTCTGCCTTCTCCTCAGAGAGTCCCAGCAACACTTGGGTGTATCAAGTGTTGTGTGGCACAGTGTGTTCCTGAAAATAAGAATGGAGTCATCGCCACTTGTTCAAAGCACCCTTATCTGTCTCTGCATTTATTCTCTCCATTGTGGTACAGTAACTGCTGCAAAATTTCCAGTGTGTGTATCAAGTTACAGCTTGGTGCAGGCCCCTGTGGTTCTTGGAACAGCATGGCGCTGTTTTTGTTTACTGATGACATTTATCCTCTCATTTCCTTTTGGAAGCATGACAGCTTCTCACTGTCTCATGAGGAATGTACTTACAGGACCTTCTTTTCAAGCCATGTCTGACAGCAAGTGCTGCACTGCACAAGTATCCATGTCTGCTTGCTATGGAGCCACTGCTGGTGCTTCCAGCAGTCAGACTGGCAGGAGCTTGGCTGGGCATGGAAGCAAAAGGGTTTCTAAGTGCAATTATCTTGTCTTGCAGGAGGAGACCGGGAGCGGATGACAGCTAATCATGAGACCTACCTTCTCATGGCGAGCACGCAGAATGACATGGAGGATTGGGTGAAATCCATCCGCAGGGTTATATGGGCACCATTTGGAGGAGGTGAGTCACTGAGGGAACATGCAGTGCTCACAGATACACAAAGACTCATAGGGGTTCTTCTCTTATCTCTCAGTCACAGCCAGAGTTTTGAGGAGAATGGTCTGGATCTTTCCAGAAAAGTGGAGTAAACATGTTCCCATGCAGAGGGCTCATTTAAAAGACTGAACTGTCTGGAACCACTTCCCTTGATGAGGGTAACATGTGATAGTGTGAGGGGAAGTTTTCACAGAAGATTGGTCTTGTATGAAATCAGCTTTCCAGCAGGGAGAGGCAAGGTAATTCCTTTGGTCACCAGCTGAAAAACCATCCATGATGTTTTTTAAATGCCTGTTCAAAAAGCTGTCAGCAATTCTCCTGCCAGTGACAGCTAAGACCAGTAATAGTATTATATAAAGCTGTGCCTCAGAATATTAGCACTAACAGTGTGGGAATTTGATTGGCATCTCAGTAGTACTGGACCAAAATTTATTGTTGGGAGTCTTAGTTATCTTTTTAAAAATCTCTCTTATGGTGAATGGGCTGCAAATTATTATAAGTTTCATCATTACTATTCTGGTGATAATGTCTCTGTTATAATACGAGTATGATTGATACATTTGCACAAAATGGCTGTATGTTAATCAGTCTGTTCCTTCGAGCTCTCAAATCCCGAAGTCTGAGGACAGAAGTATTTTCCTACGGTGGAAGACCACCTATATTGCAACAAATGATGGTCTTTTCTGCAGGTTGCTGGAAAAAAGTCAGGAGGGCAGGATTGTCTGTGCTGTTTCACGACCAAGAAGTGCAGTTATCACTGAAAAGTGTGATTGCTGACTTCAGATTTCTTTCTCTTAATTGCTGGGTAGACCACAGGAGGGAGGAGGGAGAGACTCATGGAAGTTTTCTTTAAAACTTTTCTTCTAAGCCACCCATCTCCCTTTGTGCTTTATTCAGGTCGCACTGTGTTTAGGAGAGGACTTTGGCGTCACTGGTGGGCTGCACTGAGGGATTTGGTCAGCTAGGGCCTGCCTGACATCTCTGAAACATGACTGCCTTCTCCTTGGCTTCTCCTGGGGAAATGTGCCTTTAAAAGATGGTGCAAAGCAGTCATCTCACTAGAATCTGGCTCTTTATGTTAAATAAGATTGTTCAGTCCTGAATCTGGGAATGTAGGTATTAGAATGCTTAAAAAAACCACCAAAACCCATACCAAAAATCCCCAAAACTCACAAAGTAAAAGATCTGTCTTAAAAGGCATGAACTGCTACAGGTATATGGAGTTGGTTTGGGAAAGGGAAGGTACAAGGAGCAGTCTTCTGTAATCAGGCTAGGTAAGAAACCTGGGTTTTTATGTAGCACAAAGATTACCCCTCTCCAGCTTTCTCTTTGCAAAGCAGGCCTCATGTTGAGCTCCTCAGCGTTCTCCTACTCCAGTCCAGGAGCAGCATAACCTGCTGTGGCAGTGATAAAGTTGGAGGCTTAGGAGAAGTGGATTTTTCAAAGAGTATCTTTGTGAATTTTTGCACTTGGCTTCCTGCACCACAGTATCTTTCTGTGGCAGATAATAAGGAAAGGCAGCCTTGCTGTTCTCCTGCAAGTGGAGGTGTCTCTACATGTTGCAGGCGGGGAGCTGTGATTAGGTGAAACTAAATTCTAGCCCAAGTCCATGAACAGGGCTACAAATAGAAACCAAATCTCTCAAGTCCTGACCCTGTGCTTTCTTCACCAGCTCCTCATTTGCTTTTATAGGGCAAGAGCTATTTCTGATTTGCAGCTGGGAATCCTTCCAGCCACCAAGAAAATTCTCAGGACACCATCATCGTTGTAGGAATGTTTAATGGCAGTTACTGAGGGAAGCACCTCGCTGAGGATTTTTCTTGCTGATTTGCATAAAACTAGAGGGGTGCAATCCTTGCATTACCTTTTCAATTCATTTGTAGTTGAAACACTTTGAAGTATGTTCTTGTTTTTCTTTTTGGGTTTCTTGAGCAAGTGTACTGATTCAGGGTTGTTTGTAATGGGAAGCAAAGAGTTAAATCCCTGGAGACTGCAAAAATAGATGGAACATAATTTAGGGTGTAGTGTTCGTGGAGAAGGTTTGACTGTGATAACAAGGCAAAGGCAGTATCATGGGATGTGTCACCATTAAGAACGGAGTTTCCAACATGTCCCCCATTTTATTAACTACTTGATAGTCAGAGCTATCTTAACAATTTTAAATAAATCCTGTTAACTGTTTTGTAATTATGAATGTCCAGACACACTGGTATTTTTATTATTCTTTGGTACGTGGATGTTGCTACAGCTGCTGCAACAGTCTGACCCTTCTTAAGACAGGCATTTCTGGCTTAAGATGTCTTAAGAGCCTGCCTTTATGAGCTGTAGCTGCTGAAGTTAAAAATGGGTTTATATATCATAATAGCTGTAAAAAAGATACAGGAAAGTTGCAATCACATGATGATGACTAGCCAGTAACAAGTAATTACTTGCAGCACAAAATTGTTTCAGACAGCTAATTAATCAAAACGCTAGTTTTATATCAGCTTCCTAAATTTCAGTACTTAATGGTAAACCACAATAGCCTGGTATCACACAACTCAAGTGCCACTTTGTGTAACATGTGAATTTTCTGGTTCTTCTAAGCATTGTAAGTAAGCTCTGTGTGTGTGTGCAGCGGATGTGTACAAGCGTTGGTGAGCCAGTAATATTTAAAGTTTGTCTGGCAGTGGGAGAGGACTCCTGGTACCAGAGTGAGGAGCTCTGTAAATTATTAACCTTATCATTAAATTGTTATTTGTTAACCTGTGCTAGAAGGAGAAGCTGGGAGGGGGGCAGGTGGGAATCTGCTAAGCTCATCAGAAACAGGTTGTTTTTTGCACCAGAGGAATAAGGTGACTGTGGAAAAAAAAATCTGAAAGGGAAAAGAAATGTAAATGAGGCAGGGCATGTAATGCCTGTTTGCACATGAAATTCCCTTCCTGATTAGATTAAAAAGGCAATTTTTTACAGAGCCTGCAACTAAGGGGAGAGGGAGGAGGCGAGAAGAAGGAGCATGTGCATTTTAGCAGGGGTAGCAGTGTAAGGTCTGGCACCTCCTGCAGGAGCCAGGCACAGCCTGCTCGCTTTCCCAGCCACCGCACATGACAGGCGCCTGAAGTCAACTCAAAGTCACCCGAGGAGACACAAACCTGCGCTGCGGCTGCTGCGCCGCGTCCTCCCGCACCTGCTGCACGCAGGCAGGGAGCAGCACAGCCCCGCTGCCAGCAGCACAGCCCCGCTGCCAGCAGCACAGCCCCCCTGCCAGCCCCGCCGCGGGGCCGGTGGCGAGCGAGCCGCCAGAGCATCCCCCGCTGCAGGCACGGATTCCTCAGCAGCTCCCGGGATCCTGGCAGCAAGGATGCGCTGCTGCCGCATCTGACGCGCCTCTCCCGGGAGAGCTCCTGGTAGTTGGAAGGCAATAAAACAAGCGAGAAGCCCATGAGAGCGTCACACGAGGAGCTGGCTGTGTAAAAGGAGTTTTGAGAGAAATCTGGTATGGACAAAGAGCCTTTCAGGCGAAGGGACTGTTATTTTTGCTTCTCGGTTGCAGAAATAAAGGGTGCCAGCGAGGAGTGTTTTATCCTGGAGGATTCTTCTGTGGCCTTTTTGGTATTGTTCTTCTCTTTCCCCTTGCACACCACACAGTGCTGAGCTTTTGCTGTGGAATTAGAGTCTCTGCCACTCAGCCTCCTGTTCCAGCTGGGAGGAAGAGGTCTTTCTCCCCCTCCATCTGTGCAGGCACTTCTGTTTGAATGGAAGATACATCTTTTTGCTGAAACTCTTTTGTTGTGACATTGCATAATAGGCAGTTGTCTCACCGCAGGAAATAAAAGAAACGAAAGGAAATAGATGGAAGAATATTGTTCCCCAAAGCAGAACTGAAGCAGGGAAGAGACCATCAGAATCATTTCAAGCCCTACCCAAGATCTAGAAGACCACAAATCTCCTAGCTCCAGAGGAAAAAACACTACTATAAAAACTCCTCAGCAGTCAGTAACGATGAGCAATTGTGGTGTTTCGTCTGGATGCTGCTGGTAAAGGAGAGCTTTGGAGGGACGTGGAGGCTCTGGCCTGTATGATGCCTGAAGACAGAAATGCTGGAGTCCGCAGCCCAGGTGCCTTAGCAGCAGCGCCCTTCATTCCTAAAACTACTTACAGGAGAATTAAGCGGTGTTTTAGTTTCCGCAAAGGTAGGTCTGTTCTGTCGCTGTGTTCTGCTTTGCTGGTGAAGCCATGGCTTCTGAGAAGTCGAGGGGGCTCTGTGTGCAGGGGCAGATGAGAGCACCGAAACAAAAGGCATTAAACAATGCAGATGCCAACATTCCACGAATGATTTATTTACTCCTTTGTTCATTTGTTTGTAGCTGGCCAGCAGCTACTGTCTCCTCTACATAATAGCCCATGAATGCAGGAATGAGGTGGAATGAGACAAGATTATTGCAGTGCCTCTGAGCAGAATTGAGTGAGAACAGTGAGGGAATCAGACCTGTGATGCTCTGAGTTCCCTGTTAGGCAGAACATCAGGAAAAAGAGTTTATATTTGCATTTTGTCTGTGTGGGAGGAGGGAGGGAGGGAGGGAGAAGAGAGGGAGCAAAGCAAGGTGATAAATGTTCATCTGTGCAGAAGCTGGAGTCCTTGGCTTCAGAGGTTTCTGATGGATTTGAAGTGTAGCTCTACAATGCACTGTCCTGGTGCAAGTGCTGCATTGCCACTTCATCATACTGCCCTGCAGCCTGCATTTGCCTTTTCACCTGCTGCATAGAGAGGTTTATAGCCAGTTGTGTTCTGCATTGCACATACTCCTGTTGAAGCAGCGCATGGCAGTACTCGGGGAAAGAGGGCAAAGAGGAGGCTGAATGTCATAGTATGGCAGCTGAAAGCACTGGAAGGGAAGCACATGTCTGAGACAGGAGATACAACAAGTGATGCTAAGGTGCTATGGCACCTGGGATGGGTGGGGAGAAGCTGTTTCCATGACAAGGACAAAAACTTTGTGTGGGGGAAGAAGAGGATATTAGTGCTGTTTTAAAAACTCTGCTGGACTGAGAAATCCAGGTGAAAGGGCTAAATTGCCTTGTTTTTTCTGAAGCGTGAGAAATTATTTTACACAGGGCTTAAACAAATTCTATCACCTTCTTCTCCTGCTCCTTCCTCAGCTCTTCCTCTGTGCTGCCATTTGCCCTTTTGCCAGACCACGCAGCTCTTTGCTCCCAAGCCTCAGCAGTGATGTAGTGACATCATTGCTTTCGAGGGTTGGTGAGCAGGCAGTCAGGGGCGATGTCTTGGAACGAAGGATCACAGCCAGTGAGGGGCTCACTGCAGAACTACTGCAGAGATCAGCTATCACCTGCAGCTGAGAGAGAGCACTGGGAGCTGTTTGCCCCCTGTACCCCCCTCCCCAAGGCCCTTGGTTGCTGGAGTTCAGTCCTGCTGGAGGCTGGCCAGGAGGATGTGCATGTGTATTGCATTTCAACGTGTCAGTGTGAATTAGAGCTGCCTGTGCCCCATTTATACCCTTAACTATTTGAGAAATGTTTGGAAGTTGAATAAAGGATTAACTGATAATTTTGCTGACAGCTGCCTTTGTGCCTGGGTACAGCCTTAGCTGCTCCAAGAAGAGCTTCAGCTGTTGATTCTTCCCCCATATGTCCGATACAGAAACTCTCCGTGTCTAAAACTCCCAAGTGAAGCAGCAGCGCTTGGGGCAGAGGACAGAGTGATGGAGGTGTTGCTGCTAATTTGCTTTCCTCTATGCAAAATTCATTTCAGTTGCTTTCTTATATACATTTTCTGTCAAGGCCCCTAGATCAGAGCTGCAGAATGCTGGAGCATATATTTTAACTAGGTCCATGTCCCACTGAAGTCAGGGGAAAGATGAACATTAACTGGACTCAGTCAAGCCTTTGCTATGGTTGCACTGGCACATTAGGCTAACTACACTTGTCTTGTTAATTGGTTTACTGAATGATTATTACAACTTCATTTGCAGATTGTATACCTAACTATAAAGAAAGGCAAAACTAGCCTTCTGCAAACCTAATCCATACTTGCATAAAGCAGATCTGTTAGTTCTAAGCTGTGCAACATGATGCAAAAAATAAAATTAGCAGTGAAAACCGTCGGCTAGTCATGGGAAGAAGTACAAGAGAATGATGACATCATCTTCACCATTGATACCAGGTATAGAACCCTTCCTGGAAATTCAGGTCAAAGTTTTATTGTGATTGGCACCAAAAAATTAGATGCCAGGCTTGTTTGGGGGTCATGTCATGGGAGAAGTCAGTGCTCAGAGGGCAGAATCTGAGCAGAGACAGAGCCAATCGTCTTTAAACTCCAGCTTGGAGAAGATCCTCTCTGTTTAAGTACCACCACAGGAACCTCCATAGAGACCATGCAGGGGCAGTGGAGAAAACAGCATCTGAGGGAGGCATGCATGTGAGAACATTAAATAATGCAGTGAATTTGGGTGGGCAGAGTTGTGGAGAAGGAGGTGGCATTGGCTGTGACCAGAGAAGTGTAGTGCAGGCTGTGATGTGATCAACTGTGACAAGTTCCTGGTGATGTTTTCAAAATTCCCTTCTTTCCTTTCCTGTATCTAGTTGTGCTCTTATTTCAGGGTTGTTTTTCCTAAGCAGGTTATTTGGGTGTGCAAATGTTCAAAACTCCAGGGTGGGAGTTTATCTTGCCTTCTCTACTGCCAGCATGACACTAACTGTGGGGTTGGGAGAAGGCTTGAAGAGAAGAAAATTATTCAGGCAGGAACAAAATTCTGTTACCACTGGTTTTGGTGGGGTTTTTCCTCTCCTATACATCACAAAATTCTGTAGAGAAAATATTCCCTGTCTTTGATCCACTCAAAATAGCACTTACTGCTGGGGAACATCTGAGCAGAAAGCTGATGGGAAATAATAATTAAAAACTCCATATTAGGTGTTATGTGGCCATGCCAGCCACTTCTTTGTGTTATTCCAGGACCTTTGTTCCCAGCCCTGCTGTTGAAAGTCATTCATCTGATGTGTTACTTTCTGTCAGTGAATTACTGATGAAGAATTGAGAGCTGTTTAAAATTCACATCCAGATTCTAAGCTGAGATCAGTTCCTTTGACCTTAACTGACCCTTTCTGATCAGTAGAGCCCATGAAACCAGAACTTGTTTTGGAAGCACCAGGATGCTTTGCTGCACGTTAGAAGAACACATGTACGGGTGTGGGCCGTCTATGAGAACATCAGCCCTCAGTGTTTTTTGCTGTCTGAAACCTCCTGGCTCACTGAGTGTGTGTGCTGTGGTAGATTTAGAGTGGCAGGTGGGCTTTTTTGAGATACTGCTTATTTCAAGCCATTCCTTATGGAGCAAGGTGGCAGAATGGCCGCACAGATTTTTCTCCTTTTTTCCTCCTGAATCAGAAGTCCGTACACTTTAGATGTGACTCCTGCCTGTGTTTAGTTAGCTGTGGAAATCATTGCCTAATAGCATTCTTAAATTTTAAAGCCATCCTCTTAACTGTGAGTATGTATTATAAAAAATAATCACAGTGCTTCCACAACTCTTGAGAAGACATATGCAGAACTTGCATATAGCACTGTAGTGTTTTTCAAAAGGTTTCTGGGTATCTGTTGAGCATGGAAATACAGTTTCTCAAAGTGTTTACAAAACTTCTGCCACGGGAATGTTCTAGTTAATGAATAACTGCTCAGCATGCCCTTTACTAGCATGTGATTTTCCTCTTTGATGTTATGCGTGATCTTGGCTTAATTGGATATAGCTTTACAGACCTCCAAGAGCTCTCTGAAAAAGCAGTTCTGCTGATTAAATCTAATGACTGGTCAGAACTGGATCCTGTAAATTTCCCTGCCTTCCACCAGCTGTGGGGAAGCCAAGCCAATGCAATTCTGAATATCGTGGTTTCTTGTTGATTTATTTGTTTCTCCTCTGGCACCCTATCCTAAGGATAAACCAAACCACAGGTCAGCGCTTGTGTGTCTGTGCGTTTCTGGATTTTGGAGACACTGAGATGTAGGAGGAGCCACTTGAATTTGGATTACAACATGAGTTATGAGGGCTCTCTTTTATTTCCTTCTCCAGCAGAGATGTTCTTGTTTAGTTACTCTAGTGGAAATTTACTTAAGAAACAGCATTTGAGATTTTTTCCGTGATTTTCATTGTGTTCTAGTCTCCGTAACTTGGACTGTATTTTTCTTTCTTTTTTGTAAAGGAGATGCAAGTAGTTACCAATTATAGCTGATAGTGTTCATCATTTTTTCTGCCAAATATTTTGGAAGTACAGTTCTTCACAGGAATGCCTTTTGCTTCCGAATAGTCACCCTCTTAATGCTTGTAGACTCTTCATCTGCAGTATCTCTGTAGCAGTTAGTTGTGGCATGAGAGGGGATAAAAGCATTGGAGAGGGGCAGTGGAAGAAGGTGCACCTCAGCCAGCAGACAGCAGAAGGATGATGAGCCAGGTAAAAGCTATGACAACATGATGTGGAAGCAAAATCGTCACATTTCTGCCTCTTCTGCCCCTGACAGCAGAGTACCTTTGTCATAAGGCATCAGCAAGTCTGTAACTTCAAGTCAATATTTGTGCAGGCTTATCATGACTGATTCATTTCATGGCCAAGTTCTGCCTGGTGCAGTGTTCTACATTTGTTAGGTGAAGGAAATGCTTCCTTTGCAGAAGTTCAGCCTACACCTTGACACCAACCCAAGCCTGCCTGAGATTAATTCCAATGCCAAACAAATTGAAAAACAGTGTTTAATTCTAGTTACAGACATCTTAGTGCTTTATGGTTCCCGCTTGTTTTCATTTTGTGTTGTCATGCATCAGCAATTTATAATAATATAGGAAGGTTCTTTGCTCCCACTGCACAAGCTGCCCATATTCTGATTTTATTCATTATCTATTAGATGTGCTTTGAAAACCAATTTTAAAATGAACTAAAAAAAAGGCAGCATCCAAAAAATGTATTGATAGAAAGTGATGTGTTTTGACTGCAGTGTCATTACTAATAGGAGTTTCAAAGCACTCTGGTAGGTCTAAGAACTTATTCTCTCCTGCAAATGTAAGCTGCAATATGCACATTACTGACTAAAGGAAGTTAGCATGGTGAGAAGAAGGTACAGCCAGCAGGAGAAAGCTTATTCCTGCTAATTGTACTGTCAGTGGGCGTGAGTTGTAATTATACATACATTATAACTGTATAATTGGAATATCCTATTGTATTTTGTTTGAAAAGAGGCAAAAAGTCTTGTGTTTGAAACCAGGAAATCTCATGGCTTCTTGCAAGAAAGCTCAGGCTATATGTTCATAGGGCAGACTGGACTAGGATGGCCAACTCCTGCACCTAAGAAGGAATAACCCCAGGGAAACAGCTCTGGGGAAGGGACCTGAGTGCCCTAGGGGACAGGCTGGACAGGAGCCAGGAGTAGACCTGGCAGCAAGGAAAATTGGACAGCAGTCTGGGCATTATCAGCAGTAGCAGAGCTAGCAGAAGGAGGAAAGTGATTAACATCCTCTGCTTAACATTTTTTAGACCATATTCCAAATATTGCATCCTTTAACAACAACAAAACAAAAAACCACTGAAACCAGGTGGAGGTGGAGATTCATTAAAGGGAGTTGAGCAAAGGCTCACTAAAGTGTTCAGGAGCTAGAACACATGCCCTTTGAGGAGAGGCAGAGAAAATGGGGCTTGTTCAACTGGGAGAAGGGACAAACTGGGGGGCACTGAACAGCAGCCTTCTCGTATATTAACAACTTTGAAATCCCCAGACTCCCATAATCACACACATTCCTTAACTGGCGTTCACTGGTCCTTCTTCCCTAATTCCCCTGCTTTGAGGAGAGTGTAGCAAGTGGAAGGACTTGAGGATTTTGTGTTGACCAACTGCAACTCTTAACTTGGACAAATACAGGAAACACAGATTCAATTAATACTCCTCCCACCCCCATAGTCAGTTTGTAGGAGGTTAGAAAAGTATGCAAGAATTAAGAAAACATACTTAGCATACTTGACTCCTCTGCCAGCCTGGAGGCCCTGAACTTTGTGGATGCTACATCAGCCAGTATTCTTCTAAGCTTGACTCACTCTGAAATTTCAAAAATTCCTTCTTTAACTGTTAATTGTTGGGCTTTGGGTTTTGTACAGCATGAAAGAAAGAGAGCTAATAAAGAGTGACTGTGTGATGTTCCTTCTCCTTACCTACTGCTGGCTTTGGCATCCCCAGGCATGGGTACCATGGAAATCACAAAATACACTGCTCTGCATCTCAGAGACTCTCTGGATGTCTTAGCAGGACATCAGTTACTCTCTCCAGTTATTTCCTCTGCTACAGTAAAAATAATTGCTTTTAAGGACAAACTCCAGACCTTCAGTATGGTTAACTTGAGACTTGCCCTACATCCTTGAGCATTTGCAAGGCAACTGTTCTGCCTGCAACTGAGGTGTAAGTTACCTTTCCTTTCTGTTAAAGGAAAAACGTGCACATTAAAGGTTACCCAGATGGATGCTGAATTGTAATCTATGGGTGAATTAAATTTTTAGTTCAAAATCAGAAGCCGTCTAGCTCAATTTTGGGCTTTTTTTTTTAGAAAAAGCAAACCAAAACAATTCTGGTTTTCATGTTGAATATTTTTAAACCAGCAGGAACAGTGTGCTCAGTGAAGGGCACAATTTACTGCCTTTTTTCTTTCTTTTACTTTATAGTGTACATCATTGCAAAAGTGAAGTAGTCATTTGGTCTTTAATTTCTGATCGTGACTGCGTTAGAACTATTCATTGTCCTGCTATATATAGAAATTGAATTGCCTTGCTTCAGCCTCGGTGCTGTTCAGCAAGTGGTGGTCTCCAGAGAGAGCTTCCAGCACAGATGACATGCCTTGAACGTTATTGTGCTGCTCTGCACTTCGAAAGGAGAGGCAAAGTAAGCTCTAAAGAGTAGCTGTTGTTCCAGTGGTAGCAATGATACCCTCAGAGCAGGGTGAAAATTAATTCCGTCAAAAAACCTCCATTTTCTTCGGAGCTTAAGGACAAATTTTGGTTTCCTGCAGTTCATCTGACGTATTTTACCTTTCATGTCAGGAACTTCTGCTCATACACAAAATTTATTATTGCTGAAGCAGATGGTGATAATGCAGTTGGTAATACATTGTGGATTTATCATTGTCTATTTGAAGAACAATAATTTCATTCAGTAGAGACAAAATGCTGAGTTATATTTATAAATATTTTTCCCTCCATGTGTACAGGTAATGTTCATATGTCTTTGGATCTGATACAGGAAGTACTTAATAATTAGACATCAACCAGAAAAGATGGAGATATGCATCACTTTTGAATCAGAAGTTTTGTGACAGAAAATCCTATTTGTGTTATTCCTGTGTTTTCTGTGCCTGTGGTCTTGCAAATAGTTTACAGTATTTTATTTTTGAGCTTTGTTGTTTGAGTTTTTGAGCATTGTTGTAAAATGTCAGCCAGCACTGTATTTCCAGATGAGTGTCAAGGGTGAAATTGAGCATTTTATTCTTAAGAAAGCAGTAGGTTAATTGTCCCGGCATTTAAATGACCTGCAGATTGCGTGGGTTGTAACAGAAGGTGTGGGCTCCTCAGATGTGTTTATGATGCTAAGCTGAGTCAGAGCTCTTTTTTTGGTGCAGGTATTTTTGGGCAGAAGCTGGAAGACACTGTCCGGTACGAGAAGCGCTATGGGAACCGCCTGGCTCCCATGCTGGTGGAGCAGTGCGTGGACTTCATCCGACAGCGGGGGCTGAAGGAAGAGGGCCTTTTCCGACTGCCCGGGCAGGCCAATCTCGTCAAGGAGCTACAGGATGCGTTTGACTGTGGAGAGAAGCCTTCTTTTGACAGGTAAAAGCCTCCAGCTGTTCCCCACTCCCTGGAGCCAAGGCAGGACACGGTGTGCTGGGCTGGCTGACCCACGGTGCTGTAAAACACATGGCAGCAACAGATAGAATGACATGTTTTTGTAGGTTTCTCTGTGTGTTTCCTATTACCGCTCTGAAATGTCTTCTTTTTTGTTCTGACTTTGATGTTTGATTTCAAAGCGTTTCTGGAGAATTTCCTTTTGTGCAAAGTTGGTTAGGAGAAGTATTGCTAATGTTTTGGTTTAATCAAAAATATCTGGATAGCCTTGATCTTAATATCATTTGAAATGCAGTGGTGATGCTGGCATTTAGTCAGTTCCACAAAGGAAGAATTTCTGTTATCACCAATCTCAGTGTGTTCTGTTATCTATAAAATTGACTGGAAGTGAAGTGTACTTTCATGTATTCCTTTATAATTTTGGGCCTTTGGTCTTACAGTAAAAGTCACTCTGGCCATAAAAACAAACCTATGTGGTCTTGAGGGTCCAGGTTTGATTTGTATTCCAATGTTTATGCAGTTCTACAAAGTTAATGAGAGTTTCTGGGCCAAGGAAAACCTAGTCCTGTTCACACAGCTGTGTATGACTTTACTCTCCTGTACGACTAATTTTTGTACTCTTTTCCTGTAAGCATTGACAGCAGCAGTCACATATTCAGAGTGTGCAATCAGACAGACCTGGTGGATTATGAGTGCTACACAGACTTTTAAACTCTGGTCAGAATTAGTATGATGGTAATGAAATTCCGATTCAAGAGACTGTTAAACAGTGGTTGTCCTCAGCATGTGCCCTAAGCGACATCCATAGCACACCCCCACAGTGACATCAGGGTGCTTCACTGCAGTTGTGGGCCCAATGGGAATTAGGAGGAAGAGGCAGATTGCATTTGTTACACGAGATCTTTGTCTGATAGCAATCCAAGTAACAGGAAGGAAAGTGTAGCTTGATCTTCTAGTGCAAAAACATGCCATAATTCAAACCTGATTGTTGGAAATCATTTAGGTGCCTCCATTCCCTGTTCCTGTGAAGTGAGCCGATTCATTAAGCTTGAAGTTTTGTGCATCAGATGCACAGAAGGCAGACACTTGTAATGCTCTTTCATCTCCAACAGTTTTCCTTGGTCCTGACCCTCACTTTACAAGAAAAGTTAAGAATTTATAATGCTCTGGAAAAGTGATTTGTCTTCCTATGAGGTTTATTAGTTTCTTGTTTGAAGGTGAGTTAGGATAACTGATGAGTAAATGGCGTTATGAAGCCAGAGGACTATGGGAAGTGACAGTGTTAGCTGATAAATGTTTATGGCATGCTCGCTTACTGTTCAGGTACCATGTAGCTTATTTAAAAATGGTAACGAAGCATCTATTGGGTGCATCTTCCTTACTTGGACATTATGATAAATACTGCTGATCACGTCTGTCTCTACCAAAGAGTAGGCAAATGGCAGAAACAAAAGGTTTTTCTATGCCTGTAAGCCAAATAATTGTGGAGGAAATGCTTAAGAAAACAAGCCACCCCGAACTGTGGGAAGATGATGTACTGAACACCCCACTGAGAGGTACAGCTTGAAGGAAGTGCACAAGTTCTAACTGCTCCAAACAAATGAGACCAGGGCTCAGCCACACTAATTTTTTTTCAAGGTTATCTAGCAACATCTTTAGCACAGACTAATGAGCCCCATGAACAGGTATGCTGGCTGAGCTTTAGCAGATGAAAAGGAGAAGAGATTTTACATGCTACTGCTGTGAAGAATGCACGTAATTTCTACTCTAGCAATTAGGAACATCAGCAGGAGCTGCCTATAAATCGCTGGTCCTGCAGTTCTGCTTCTGAAGCTGAGAATTTATAGAACACTGACCTTGTATGTCCCCGTGTCTTGCACAGGGTACTTTTCCTGTTTACTTTTTCACATTTGAGTTTGAGGAGGTGTGATTTAGGTGTAGCACTGGTCCAGAAGTCAAGCAGACATAAACTCTGCTCTGATCTCTGCTTTGTTTCCATTGGACATCTGCCTTTTTCCTCCAACCTGTTGTTCCATTTGTAAACTCTTGAGGTGAAGTTCATTTCATAGTGTTTACAGAGTACCTGTGTGATGACCTTGGTTTTGGGGTAACTTTTCATTGTGCTGAACAGCAGCATGGGCTCCAGGTTTAATGCAGCCAGTTTGGCAAGTTGAGCTCTTGGAAAACAGCCACAATATGAAAAGTGCTGTAGAGAAAGAAAAAACCACATACATTAGGCATCCATGCGTACTTTTTCTTGTGAGCCTCCAGATCCACTGTGTTTAATCTGTAGTTACATGTTATTATTAGCCAAGCGTCCCATGGTGCAAAATTTGCCCAGGTTCTCTCTATTAATTTATATTTTGCTGGTTCTCGTACATCAACAGTAAGAGACTTTTGCAGTTAGAGCAGAGCTGACATTTTTGTTCCTGGGGCATGGAGCACAATGGAATACAGGTCACACTTCCGTAGCAGTGCTGGTTCACTGGCTCTGGCTGGGAGAAAGACTGGCTGCTGTCATCAGTGTTGGAACTAACACAAAGAGCTGATGTTTGAGGAGTTTGCCATTTTTCATACTCACACTTTTTCCATGTGCAGGTGCAGATAAGTCAGACAAAGACTTCAGAACATGTGAAGATGCTTTGAAATACATGTGCAGGCTTGTGTATATTTTTGTGTGATAAATTACTGTTAAATAATTCTTCTCTTTATGCCTTCATAGCCGATTTAGTAAAATACGTAACGTAGAATTAAAAGCAAAACCAAAGGTAAGATCATACACCCATGGTTAGTACTCCTTTAAAGTGTCATCTCTGTTTTAAGATGGTTGTACACCTTAAATCACCTTACAGGTGTTGGGAGATGGAGTTCAGAGGCACAGATCTGCTCTTTGGCCCAGAGTTCAGCTGCTGTCCACGGTTCTGTGGAGACCCTGGCCTTCTTTCTCCCCTCTTGCCTTCCTGTCTGCACGCCTTTGGCAGAGAAGAACACAGAGGAAGCACAAGTAGAACAAATACAGCAAATTAGAAACAAGAACTGGAATAGCTTTGCTCAAAAGAAAATGCAGCCATGTTTTGAAACACAAAACATACCTGAGAAATGGTTGTACTCATGCGAGTTAGCAGCTGGATGTTCCAATACTGAAGTCAGTTATAAAAATGCAGTGGAAAAAACCTTCACTTATTAATTTTGATCTTGATCTTATGATTGGAATAAGATGTTGCTGAAGAATCATGTATGAGAATGGAACAAGTATTTAAAATTTTTCAAACTCACAGACTGAGAAAACCCTGTGTCTGATCTGAAACATCCAGCCCCCCAGACCCCCCTCTTATAAAAACTGGAACATCATCATTTCTTGCAGTATTGGAAAGGTGAGGTGCAGCTGCTACAGCTGAAAACTGCTGAGGCCTTTCATGTGAAGAAAAACACAGCACCTCAAAATTGTGTGTCAGTTCAGAAACAAAAATCAATAAATACCTCACTCCCTCTGAATGTATCTGCACATATTGTGAAATTTGCTTTAAGGAACTAGCAGTGCAATTAGGCAATCACTCATACTTGCTACTATTTGAAATATCCTTGGTATTTCCAGTACAGCTCCACCTCTGTGTAAAATTGCCCCCTCCAGGGAATCTATTTTCTTTGCCCTTGGGGTATTTGCTTCTCTCGTCCTGTGTGGCTTATGTTTTACTTATAAAGTCCCTCATCTCCTTTACAAATCATACATTTGTTATGATACAAAGTGAATTATGACCATTTGTTCTGTAAAATTAGCACAGAGAATATGGCACTGCATAAGGAAAATAGCATAAGGACTTGTTCTCCAGTTTTTACCTAGGAGGGATACAAAGTTGGATTTCTCTTTTAATATTGCCTCTTTCCATCTGCTGTTCGTCACAATTACTACCAGATGACACGTGAGATAAGATTGCTCAAGGAGGAAAAATATTTGAAGTGTCACTGAAACAAATATTAATTAAAAAATTAATGTGATGATACATGTGGCTTGGATTTTCATAACTATTACTGATGTGTATAGTTCAGTAGTTCAGAAGAGCTCAAAAGTTTCATAGCCAGCATTAGTGTGCATGGACAGGAAAGAAGGAAAGTACAGAAATGCATATTTAACAAAGCATTTTACTATGACTATGAATTCCTCTAAGGAAGAATACAGTGTATTACAGGACAAAATGTTACTGCTCTGGTCACCATTGCAGTCAGCTGAGAAAAAGGTACCTAAGTTGATAGTATGTGATAGCTGGGAAATGGTAGCTGTGACTCACTGGAGCCATGTAATCCAGAATGTAAACTGGTATGTTCCTGTGCATTTAATCACTGGGATTGTTGAAGCAAAATAAGACAGTGACGAGGATGAGGTGACAAGGAGCACATGCACAGTTCTTTTTTTCCTACCGAGGCAAAGAACGCTTTAAAATTTTGGTGAATGCAGGAAATGGGACATGTCTCAGTGGGGCCGCAGTCTGCATTGGCACTGTGCAGATGGCAAGTAGAAAGCACTGGTTGTAAAAATTGTTCTTTGTTTTCCAGATACAAGCCTGTACATAAGAACTTGTTTGGAAGCAGATAGTTTCCTGCAAAGAAGGGGCTTTATATGTCTTCCTACTGGCAAAGTGCACTAATCCCTAAAACTGCACAGCACATTTTTATGTGAAATGAAGTCTTTACTCGAAAGCTTGTTCCTGCCAAACACAAATGGCCTTAGGCCTGTGAAAATTCCTGTTTGTTTCTGCCTCTTCCAGACTTTCTTCCCTGATCCTCTCAATCTGCTCATCAGCTATACCTCTGGACCCACTTCCATGTCCTTTCCAATTCCAGGCCTTTTTCTAACCGGCTAACGGAAATAACTTCTGCATATGTCACAACTTAAAAGACCTAGTCTAGTAATTAAATACACATTAGGAGACATATCTATTGTGATGCAGGGGTCATTAAATCAGTTTAATTGGTATCCTGTTGTGTTTTTAGTTGGGTTTGTTGTCCTCAGAGTGTTTTTAGTTATTGGCAATGTGAATGAACATTTGTAGTTACTTTGCATGAATTTCTGTTTCAGAAGTGGTTGGTTTGTCAGTTCTAATTAAAAAAAAAAAAAGCTACATATTTTATTTACCAATGACAAATGATTTCTTAGCCATGGTCACCTTTAAGAAAGGATGACTTTTTTTACTATGTGTAAGGTCTGAGAGAGTGTTTTTTTCCAAGCATTCACACCTGGGTTGCAAAATCTGTGCCTTTTTCTTCCTGTAAACAAGGACAAGTAGTTTATTTGTTGTGGGTTTCCATGTTTTTGCATATGCTTGCAATCCCTGAAAAAAATCTTGGAAAAACTTAACAGTTTTTCTGAACAATCTGTCCAGCATATTCATGGGAGCTGGTAGAGGAAGCCCATCTGTTTCTTAGACCTCTGCCCACCTTACCTGAAAGCACTTGTGTCTCTCTTTAGGGATCTGTATTTTTCTAAGCAGTTTTTAACATCCTTCCTCATAGAGTTTATCTTTTTCTTTGTGCTAAATTGCACAAAATCCCAGCTGTCTTCATTGCTGTTTTTAAAGCCTTTATAAACCTGGATAAATTGGCTGCTGTTAAAATTACTACAGTGGATATCTAACTTGGAAATAGAGTCTGCCAATCTTCAATATTCCTTGTGGACTGTGGAAGGCAGCATGCTTTGTAAAAATGGTGAGCACAGGGACAAAGGAGCAGGATAGGTTTGATTTATTTCTCTGTCTAAACCAAAAAATAAGAATTGAGCTCAGTTGATAACTTAAACTAGAGCCAGACTTCGCAGCAGCAAGGAGAGGAGAAGACTGCTCAGGGCTTAAAATGGTAAACACTTTCATGTATGTTCCACAAGTTGTAGGCAAAATTTAATCTGGTACTTAGATGAGGCACAGGACTGCTTGCACTAGATCTGCATTATGTAGGAAAATTATATAGAGTAGTGCTTTGAAGATACCCACATAGGGGAAGAAAAATCACATAGACATTAAGTTAACCTGACCTTTGAATTTCTGAACCAAAGCCTGACTCCCAAAATCAATCAGACTGGTACACAAACTGTAATGTTCTCCTTTGTTTTATTACCAGGACTCCTAAATTGAATTATAGCCTCACAGCTTGTTGTTCCCTACTGTTTGTTCTTCATGCAGACTGTTTATGTACCATCATGATCTAGAGCTATTTTTGGCACAGCATTAATCTTTCTGTAATGTGACCTTGCCTTGTTAATACTTCCTCTCACAGAGTTTATGAGGGGCTTGTTGGCTTTGCGCTCTGAAGCGCTGACTCCGGCTCTCTGAACGCGCTGTCTGCTTGTCTGAGTGCGAGGGTTATGCCTGGATTTCTGGTGACCTGCTGGGCTTCAGTGAGATGGTTTATGGTAGAGAGAGTGAAAAATTTCAGGCAGTGTAATCGGTCTGACAGCCACTTCCATGGTGTCTGTGGTATCACAAAGGAAAGTGCTGTCAAACAGCAACGCCATGAGAAATATTAATGACAAAGTTCAGATGAATAGGGCCTTGAATATGGGCAGTCTGATGACTAAGGAGAGGCTGGGACATATTTGCATTTGTCATGCCTGTGCGTGAGCAGTGTTGGAGTGGGGGGATGCTCCTTTGGAAATGCCACCATGAATGCAGTATTAATATTTTGGCGAGATAAGTCATCTTTGTCAGACCTCCCATCACAACATACCAAAATAACTGTTCCTCAGCTTGCTGATGCTTTTTATGTTGCATTCAATTCCCCACTCTGTGCTTTGTCATTCCCATTTCAAGCTCGTAATTGTGCACTTGGAGAAAGTCTGCCTCAGTTAATGAGAGTTGTTCCAATTTAGATAACAGAGGATTTTCTGCCGTAATTGACATACTATGTTTTAATAAAAATTAATGAATACTTCTAATCTTGTTAATTATGAATGTGTAATCATGAAACACTTTGATATTACACAGTCAGATAGCAAAAGAAATATGAAGATCGGTGTAATCATTAAATTTCTGTAGCTGTAATGATTCTGGAATGTAGGCAAGGACGGTGCTGAAGGGGGAAATTCTGCCCTGTCTTAAACTGATCAGCTGTAATTGGAAGAAGTCCACAAGGAAAAGGTCTTCCACAGACCTGCAAAGATTCACATTTTAAAAACTACACCAATTATCCTCAAGGAAGAAATATAAGTGCTGTTGTTTGACTTAGACTGCGGATGGAACACCGTAGACTAAAAAGGGGAATAAATGCTCCCAGTCCTCCAGTTCAGCACTTCTTTGAAACCCATGGCTGTCCTCTGTGGCTGAAAAGTGCTTAGTGGTATTCATGGACTGAAATACCCAGAATACAAATGCATTAGGACTGGAGTCTGGCATTTTAAAGTTTTCCTCTGTAATTTAAAGCAAAAAGTGGATAAAAAAATACTACATTGCAAGGTCTAAACAAGTCTCACATTCTGAGAGACGGTCTTTTAGTAACATTATTTATAAAAATACCATCATTTTTGTACCCCCAGTTGCACTCAAAAAAGGAGGTCACTGGCTTTTGTCTAAATGTTGATTTAAAAATCCGATTCTTAAAGAGCTTGGCAAGCAGTTTTTGTCTGTGTATACAGACTGTGTGCATTTTGTTTGTCCTGCCAAAATTTGTATGGTAATTTCTGTACAGATAGACTAAATCCTAAGAAGTGGTCCCGTACAGTTAAGGGAAAAAGTAACTGATGTTCCATAATCTTACTTTACTACCCCACCATCTCGTGGCAGTCTGTGGTATTGCCTTAGAAAATAATAATTTAAAAATGAGTTTAAAATATTGCATGGGTGTCTCTGTCTATTAATTGCGACCTGGGTTTTTAATCCCATCCTATAAAACACCTTTCTGTATGCTTGTAAGTACAGCATGTGCTTCAGGAAGTTAATTTGAGAGCAACACTCCCCAGTTTCCTTCCTCCTCAGCATGCTGCCTCCCCATTTCTCTCTCAGTTCTTCCGTGGTAGACCCACAGTGTTTGGCACTCATCTTACCTCTCGCAGTGATAATCTAGCGGTATTTCACACTGAAAAAAGGAAGTTTATAAATTGCATTCATTTTCAGGGCTTCTGTCCCCTTCTTCAGCCTTTTTATCCTTCAGCTGCTGTGCCCTCCAGGAACAAGTATTCCACACAAAGGACTGGTGTGGAGTTGTTCTTACATACTACAGGAAGCATGATCCTGGCAGTACAAAGAAGGGAAGATGTTACTGTGTAATCCCCTTACTGAGAGACCTGTGTGCCAACTTCTAATTGTTCTTCAGTAATTTCCCTCACTTAACCTCCTTGATTCTTGTATTTTGGAAAGACCTCTCCAGTTTTATGCAAATAGACTCTGGAAAATGTTGTTAAGTTCTTCAGCTAGGTGTGAGGAGTTTCCTTGCTTAAATAACAAAACCAGTAATAATAAAATCTTCAGAAAGGCAATCGGTGCTGAATTGGAAATAGGTAGAACAGAAAGGTTAGAGGCCAAATCTGAGCTAGCATTTGAAATCTCATAAAAGAGTACAATCATACCTAGTTCCTTGCTAGTAGTTCCCCACATTTGTTATATATGCATCCAAAAAGTGCAGTAGGGTAAAACCACTGTTTTGAATTGAAGCCACTCTACATCAAAGGGTTGCAATCAAGAGATTAGAATTTGAACTCTCTTTAGAAATGTGGGTTTGCATTAGTACTTCGTAGAGTTTCTCTAGAAAACACTTTTTTGAATTTGGGCTGGGAATTATTCATGTTTGAATTAGAAATATTTTCTGCAAATTCATTTTGAGGAGTTTGGTGGTGGTGAACATTTAAATATATATAGTGCTTTATTGTCTCTCTTCTTTTGTTTTGACATACCATACCACATTGCTCTGGGTTGTTCTCACCATTCTTGTTAAGATTTAACTTAGTAAAAGCCATTACTGTTTTAACAGATTATTCCAAAATAATGATTAACATACCTCTAGCAAAGCTTAAGTGCATCAAATACCAATGGTTCCCTTTGAGACACTGTGAGTTTAAAAAAATACTCCACGTGTGAAGTCTTCAAAGAAAAAGAAAATATGTAACAATGCATAACATAAAAATACATAACATTGTAGGCATGTGTGTGCATTTTCTGTTTCTTACTAATGAAACTGGCAAAATTTAGTGTCCCCTTCTTTGATTTTTCATAAATCAGAGTGGAAGATAGCAGCTTGCAGTACAAGTCTTTATCTGAACCAGGGAAAGCATGTAGAACATTCCAGTAAGGATTTGAATAAATGCCTGAGTAGCTAAACCCAGAGATGGAGCCAGACATAATGCCAAGAGAGCTTTCTTCATGCATTAGCATGTGCCTTATATGTAATTTCTACTTACTTATTTTCAGATAAGTACTCCTAAGTTGTAACTTTACCCACCACAGAAACATTGAAGCCAAGTGGGATTGCCTACTCTGAACTTGTGATTTCAATCCTTTTCCTTGTGTTCTTACTTTTAGTGTGCCTGATAAACAGCTGAGGCTCCTAATAGCTGTATCCAAAAAACCCTTACATTTCTGCAAGTGCACTTATGGGAAGTATGTCGTATCAGGTCTTTGACTGTTGGCCCTGTGATGTTACCTGTTGTGCAAGCATTCAGACACTTTCTGTTTGGTGCCTCAGCTTACTTGGTACAGGATAGAGCTAAAACTCGTCTCCCAGGGATTTGAGGTTCCGATTGTAAAGTATATCCAGGTTTTCAATGTAAGAGTACGGCTAAAAGGCACAGTAGTCATTTTGTGGGAGCCCACAGGAAAAAGATGCATGTCAGGGAAAGAGCTGTAATTCCAATAGGTAGACTTCAACTAAACACCTGTGGTATATGTGATTTCCTTTAAAACCTGCTTCCTGAATACTGATAGCAGAGGAGGTGGTGATCCACTGGAATTGAGACATGCTGGGCATGTTTTGGGAACTGGGGCCATCTCTAGTAGGAGAATAATCCCCACTGTGTAAATGTAATGCCTGGTTTCTGGCTCAGGTGAAAACAAAAAGTGTGATTTAAGATCAATTTTGCATGTCTGAAGGGACGTGCTTGTCAGCAAGAGCCAGGATCTATCTCCTCCATGCCTGTCTCTGCACTGTAATTATTTATGGTAATAAATCATTGGAGTTGACAGACATGTGCCTGTGGGTATCCTGAGTTATTCATAGGACAAAAAAATCCAACAAAAACTAGATTACAGGTGGGGTTTGTAAATGTATTTATTGCTGATGAGTAAAATGTGGGGTGACAATGGAAAAGTGGCAGGTTTTAGCCTGTCAATGTCACAGTATCATCCTGATTCACATTAATGACTTCTTGTATTCCACCCCAACAGCAACACAGATGTGCACACGGTGGCTTCACTGCTCAAGCTGTACCTAAGGGAACTCCCAGAACCAGTCATACCATATGCAAAATATGAAGATTTTCTTTCCTGTGCCAAAATGCTCAGCAAGGAGGAAGAAACGGTGAGTTGGTAACTCAAGTAAGATGAAATAAAAGGCTGTTCCAGTTTTCAGGAGGAGAGAAGCTGGTGGTTGTCCTAATTTAAAGGAACATCTATTAAATGAGGCAGGTTTTGTAGGAAAATTGTTGCCACGTGGGTCCTTTGGAATTCTAAATAAAGGTGTGTAGCATAACCTTAGCTGTATTTATTGCATGTCACTGAATCGAGTTCAAGTAAACATCACTGTAGCCAATGGCTTCCGTTTTGCATGGAATAGACTTACATTTCCATGGGTTAGATTCTGAACTATAAAAGGAAGGGTCTTGGTGGTTGCTGCTCAACCCTTGCTGTTAAGTCAGGAGTCATTTATTAGTCAGAATCTAGTATGGACCTGAACTGGGTAAAATAACCAAGTAGTTTCTTACAGGAAATGTCAGCTAGTTCAAACCAGAATTGTTTCTGGAAGCCTTGTTGTCAGCAGGAGGAATGGAGCTGCTGGTCAAAAAAAAAAAAAAAAAAAGAATAAAAGAAAAAGACATGATGAAACCAAGATATTTCTTTTCTTGTTTATTTTTTTCCAGAGCTAACTCTTGTTACCCAAATCCAGAATGGGTTCTACAAGCTGTTCTGATCATAACCTATATTTAATGCTGCAGTTTCAGTGGTGTGTTTGTTGTCTTGCAATTGGAATTGCTGACTTTTTTTTTTAATCTGATAAAGTGTTAAAAAACTATGCTTACTCACTCTTTATTTTTCCTTAAACCTCTTAAAGGGCCTGAAAGAGCTGGTGAAGCAAGTGAAGAGCCTGCCAGCTGTCAATTACAATCTGCTGAAATATATCTGTAGGTAAGTGCTCTTGCAAGAATATCACAATGGTATTCATAGGTGTGAGCTGACAGATAGACCTGTCTGTGGATGTGCCCTGAAGGAACAACATTGCTCACACTTGGAGGACTGGTGAACTCAAGTGAAGGTGCTAAAGCTGTAGATTTACTGCGTGACTAATTAGTAATTTGCTCTATCAAGATTGTGACTTTCTTTCATATGCAGGCAAGGAGTGCAAGAAAGTAGAAGTGAATATATTCTGTCCTCTTGATAGGACACAGTGTTTCCCATTTCTAACTGCGGTTACTGGCTTTGTTTACATTTGGAATGCAGTACTTAAACTATGTTAAGGAACAATTACATGCTTTGACTTTTTTTTTCTTTAATTTCCTCCTTACATGTTCCTTAAGGACCTCTTTCTTCCCCCCAGATTCCTTGATGAAGTCCAGTCGTATTCAGGTGTAAACAAAATGAGTGTGCAAAACCTGGCTACAGTTTTTGGCCCCAACATCCTGCGCCCCAAAGTGGAGGATCCTCTGACGATCATGGAAGGTGAGCTTACTGTACATAACTTGTAAGGGAAAAGAAGAAAGGTCTTCAGGTTTATTACCAGCACATACCAGTCCATGCAGTATATGCAGTAAGTTCCATATATCTGTTATATAGAGACAGAAGTTTTCAACCTGCATGAGCTTTTGGGTTAAATCTTGAAGGTTAGTATAAAAGCTACTGAAATGTGCAGCATTGCAAACAGACTTTGCATGAGATTGTTCTGCCCTGGCAACTTCACTAAACATGGACCAGTTCTCTCTCAAAATTTCCTGCTAACATGGCATGTTCTTGCTCAGCATGTGCAGTTGGAGTGCAGTTAATATTTTACCTGTGGTTCTTGAGGACGAGGAAAAGTTCAGGTTCACACTGCAGTGACCCGTGTAGAACCCTCACGAGGCAGTTGTATATTACATGCCTTCCTGAACAACAGGAATCAATTTACCAGCTGCATGCTCTCGCTTACAGCCGTGTTCAGCTGTAGCATTTTGCTGTGTTTAAGATAAAAATATGGACGTGACCAAGTCCTCCTATAACTTTCTTCTAGACTTAATCTTTGTGACTTTAACTCTCCATGAAGTACACGATGCCTTTTCTGCCATCAAACGTGTTTTGTTTAATGTGTAGGATTTACTCAACTTTCTCAAAAATTAGGGCTGTAGGCAGACTGTGCACTGAAAATGCTACCAAAACTCAAAAAAAGCAGTTTTCATAGTTTATTTGAGAGTGTGTGGAATTACTCTTTTCCTGTGAATATGATGCTTTTTCTCTTCCCCAGATACAACAATGCCCCGTACACTTTGTTCGTTTACTTGTTTTTCTAAAGTTTTTCATTTCCTCCTTCTTCCCTTCAATTCTTACCACAACAGCTATGTTGTTGTGAACAGAAACAAGGCATTTCCAAATCATGTATGAAATCCGTGAATACTGTCTGAGCAGCTCTCCAGCCTGCTTATCAACAGCCCTAGAATTAAAATGATGGTGCCTGTTGCAGGAAATGGGATGGATGCTACATTCGCTGTATGAAAGCACATACACTTTTTTAACTAGTGAGAAACGGGTTTGATTAAACAGATCTATGACCTTTTAAGCACACCTTTAAGATTTGACATAAGACAGTGCTGATTTGCAATTGGGCTACACATACTTAAATGTGTATGTAACAAAGCCCCTATACACATTGATTGGTGCTCATGGCCACCCTTCATCATTTCTCTTTGCTTTTTGGAAGATGCAGAGTGCTTTTCTTGCACAACTGTTCAAAATCAGCCATGCAGTTACAGGGAACCATATTTTTATGATGGGGATGAGGAGTTGGTTTTGTTTGATTCAGCAGAGATGGGGAAATTTTTTCCTGTCAAATGCAGTCATAAAAGTTGCCTGAAGACAATGCAATGTTTGTAGTCAGGTTCTGCACATAACAGGTAATGTTCTCAGAAGGAATGCAGCTAAGTATGCCATGGGAGTAGCTAAGTGAATTTTCCTACTGCCTAGTTCTAATGTATCATTTTGCCTTAGCAAACAAACAAGTGAGAACGCCTAAAAAAGATGTTGAGTACCCACATTGAATTGATTCTTGGTACTTGTATTTTAAAAGGGTGAGATACAAAATCCAGAGTATTACAAAGGAGTTGATGTTAAATGATTTTCACAGCGGGAATTTATTGATTAGAAGAGCACAGCATGCCTCCAAAACCTTTGTAGCAGTTTAAAAATGAGGTGGTTATTGTAACTACCTTGACCTTGTTCCTGAAATATTCTTAATAATCCTTAATAAGGGTCTGCTTAGCAAAAGAGTTGCACATCTTTATCTTGCCAAGTCCAATTCTAAATGCTGGTGTGTAAAGTGCAGTGCAGTCAAGTGGTGTGCTTTAAGAGGAAAGGCGGCCGCCTGTTAGAGGAAGCAGCAGGCTGTGGTCTTGCATTATTTCCATAGTGTGCTGTAATGTGGCATAGTTCTCTGGCTGCATATAGTCTCACCATGGAGTGGTTAAAGGCATTCACATTAAATTAATTCTCTCTCATTACTGCACTGTTTTGCTTCAGAAGACTAAAATGTCTGTTCCAGCAGTGTAAATCCCTTGCCTGCCCATTTGCTGTTTAACTGCCAAGCACAAGTGCTGTCCCAGAATGAGACCTTGGTCTTAAAACGTTCGCCACATTGAGTGGAAAGACATCATTTAGAATGATGTTACCATGTTCTGCTCATTATCTCCTCCTGTTGTCTTCAGGAAATGCAGTTACTGTCACGGTAACAGCTTCTTTGCAAATGTTCCTGTTGTTTTTAGGGGTCTGTGAGGCCTTGCTAGCTTGGTATGATGAAAGGAAGAGGTAATGCTGACGTGGCCCTGTAGCCAAGAGGCACTTCAGCCTTGTTAAACATTCTGGGTGTTACACAGATGGATGCATTGTGTCAATGTTTGTGTAAGCTGAATGTTTGCTAAGTATTTGTGGAATCTGATAAATAAAATACGTTTATGCCTTAAATAAAACAGGCCATTCACAGCCGCGTCTCCTTTCAGGTACAGTAGTAGTCCAGCAGCTCATGTCAGTGCTGATTAGCAAACATGAAGAGCTGTTTCCCAAGGATATAGACCCTCAGATGGGACCTGAGGTGTGCAACAACAACAACGAAATTCCAAAGAAAACTACTGCAGGGCAGCTACAGAACAAAGAGAACAACAATACCAAGGAGACGGCAGTGAGGCGCTGCTCTTGGGACACGCCTGAGTCTCCCCAAAGGGGAAGCATGGACTGTGAGTCTCCGACTGCTCTGCCAGGTAGCAAGACAAATAGCCCCAGGAACAGCATCCAGAAACCAGATGTCACCAGGAGCCCGCCACTCATGGTGAAAAAAAATCCTGCTTTTAATAAAGGTAGCGGCATAGTCACCAACGGGTCCTTCAGCAGCTCTGTGGAGGGCCCGGAGAAGAGCCAGACCTTACCAAACTGCTCCCTGCAAACCAGGAGAACATCATCCCTGAAAGGGCCGGTGACCAAGATGGGGACACACAGCGTGCAGAACGGAGGGGTGCGGATGGGCGTGTCCAGCACAGACGGGCACAGCAACACCCTCGGCAGCCGGAGCCCGGGCTGGGCACCCAATGGCTACGTCACTCTGAGGGACAACAAGCAGAAGGAGCCATCGGTGGGTGAGTCAGGCCAGCACAACAGGCTTTCCACCTATGACAACGTCCACCAGCAGTTCTCTATGGTGAACTCTGATGACAAACAGAGTGTGGACAGTGCCACCTGGTCCACATCCTCATGTGAAATATCCCTCCCAGAGCACTCCAACTCCTGTCGCTCATCCACCACCACCTGCCCTGAGCAGGACTTTTATGCGGGTAACTTTGAAGACTCTGTGCTGGATGGGCCACCACACGAAGACCTCTCTAACCCGGGTGACTATGAGAACAAAAGTGACAGGAGGAGTGTGGGGGGCCATAGCAGCCGAGCCACCAGCAGCAGCGATAACAGTGAAACGTTTGTGCCCAACAGTACCAACAACCACAGTGCTTTGCACAGCCTGGTGTCCAGCTTGAAGCAAGAGATGGCCAAGCAAAAACTAGAATATGAGACAAGAATAAAAAGGTAAGGTAGTTTGGCTCTTTGCCATCTGACTGCCTTTTGCAGAGTAAATCCAACTTTTCCCTCTCCTGGCTTGCACTAGCTGCAGTCACTACTGTGTCACTCACTAGGTGCTTGCCAATGGGTTTGTCATCTTTCAGTGTTGACATTGCTTCAGTGATACTGTGACCCAGAAGAGTTTGTTTCAGAGCAATTGTTTGCCATGGTTGTGACAGGTTATCCTGTTGGTGTCAAAAGTAAAGCCAGAACCTTGTGAGTGTCTGTATAAAATCTAATTAATAAAATCAGTAGGCTCTCACAGTGTTTCCGTTAGTTCACGCCTGTTCTCCAGAGAAAGGCAACTGAGTGTCACATTTCAGTGAAAACAATTTTGTGGCATATTCAACCTGTACTTTTTGGGACTGGGGAGACTGCTGGACTCCTTTCCAGTCCTCATTCCTCTTGAGAAAGTGCAGCATCTGGGAGTTAACTCTACTCGTGGTGCTGTCTTTGCTCTGCTGCTGAGCCTTTCCTTCACAGCTCATACCTGTTAAAAGAGAGCAAGGGAGGGATGTGTCTTTGTCTACAGATAGTGCCAACTCTGCTCGTACAGAGCGAGATTGCTAGGGTGGGTGGTTGTAATGATCAGTGAATAACCTCAGAGTCTGTGCTTAGCATTAATTAGTGCACTCAGCAGTGCAGAGCTGCACTCTCTTTGTAATAAAGGTTCTTCAGTCAAGCTGTTCAGGACTTTCTGTTCTCACCTCTGTTCAAGTCTTTCTGTTCTCGCCTCTGTTACACGGCAGCTCTGTGCGCTGGTACCTCTGGCACTGCAAGTCACAGATCACAACGTGTGAGAGCTGCTGGCAACAGCAGCTGCCAGTCAAAGTGCAGCACATGGAGTGTTGCAGTCTTTCACCTGCATCACTATTTTCAGCACAGTGTGCAGTGTAGTAGAGCACTTCAGAGAGAGTTTAATATATGTGATGGCTGTGTGTTTAGTACCACTCACACCACAGAGTCTATAATGGTTTGATTTGGAATGGACCTTAAAGATCATCCAGTTCCAAGCCCCCTGCCATGGACAGGGACACCTCCCACTACACCAGGTTGCTCAGAGCCCTATCCAGCCTGGCTTTAAACACTGCCAGGGATGGGGCATCCACAACTTCCCTGGGCCACCTGTACCAGTGCCTCATCACCCTCAAAGTAAAGAAATTCTTCCAAACATCTGATCTAAACCTACTTTCAGCCTGAAGCCACTCCCCCTCGTCCTATCACTACAGCTCCTGACAAAGAGTCTCTCTCTGGCTTCCCTGTAGGCCCCCTTCAGATACTGGAAGGCTGCAAGGAGATCTCCACACAATGTTCTCTTCTCCAGGCTGAGCAGCCCAGTCTTTCTCAGCCTGTCTTTGTAGGGGCTGTGCTCTAGTCCTCTTAAAACTTCATGGTCCTCCTCTGGACTTGGTTCAACAGTTCCATGTCCTTCTTATGCTGGGGGCACCAGAGCTGGACACAGTATTCCAGGTGGGGTCTCACTAGAGCAGAGCAGAGGGGCAGAATCCTGTCCCTCACCCTGCTGGCCATGCTGCTTTGGATGCAGCCCAGGACACAGTTGACTTTCTGGGCTGTGAGCACACATTGCCAGCTCATGTTGGGTTGTTCATCAACCATCACTCTCAAGTCCTCCTCAGCAGGGCTGCTCTCAATCTCTTTCCTACCCAGCCTGTAGGTGTGCCTGGGATTGCCATGACACAGGTGTAGGACCTTGTACTTGCTTTATTGAACTTCATGATACACATATTTACAGATACATGCGGGTCCATACTGGCAAATAGATGCAGCAGGCAGATCAGCTGAAGAAAGGAGACTAGCAGTGAAACAAAGGCATTCAGGGCACTGTTCTGACTTTGTGGGTGACACTACTGCAACTAGCAGCAGCCGAGTGTCAACACTTCCAGAAGTAAAAGGAATAGTTAGCCTACTCCTGGAGAATTAGATGGAGCTGTTTGCTTCTGTGCCTTTTGCTGTTCAGAGGCATTTTCTAAATCAGCTACCAAAGAGGCATTTTTAATAAGCTACCAAAGTGCTTGCCCTGTGAGAACATTTCTTTGATGAAGCCATTGTTTGTAGATATGCCCATCAGAATTTCAGTCTAAGCTTTATAAATGAAAAGACGTATGAATTTGTTGGTGGTGTGCATTTCTGCTTGAGTAAGTGAGGAGTTCTGCTCAGGAGCTGTCTGCTTTTATTTCCTTCATGCAGCTTGGAGCAGAGAAATCTCACCCTGGAGACTGAAATGATGGCCCTGCATGAAGAGCTGGATCAAGAGCGGAAGAAGTTCACAATGGTGGAAATCAAAATGCGTAACGCAGAGCGGGCGAAGGAGGATGCCGAGAAGAGGAATGATATGCTGCAGAAGGAAATGGAGCAGTTTTTCTCTACTTTCGGAGAATTGACAGTGGAGTCTCGCAGACCAGAAAGAGGCAACACCATCTGGATCCAGTGAGATTTGGAAGCATAGACTGTGGGACTTGAGGAAGGGCTTGGGGGTATTATACTGTATCAGGTGGCTGGTCACCTGTCTGAGGCTAGTACTCAACAAAATGTTACAAACCCTTGAAGGAAGAAATCATACATACATTAAGCACTCATATCTACAGTGTGTACTTACCAAGTTATACTCTTTGAATGCTTCATGAGACTACTGTCAAGTGTTACAACTGGATATGTGTATATAAATTTAAAAACCACCTTAGAGCAAGAGATGTATCTGAAGAAATATTTTAATGCAAGTCTTGTATTTAAACTGGTAAATTGAAATGTTGTTGCAATCAAGCTTTATATAAAGGCTTTTCTCCCTTGCACTTAACGTAATAAGCTATTTTTGGCATTGTGTTACCATCAGCTTATTTTGTATATCAAATGGGCTTTTTTTGTTTTTGTTTTGTTACCCCTTTTACTGGGGAGTGAAGATAAACAGATCTGTTAAGGTAGATGTGTGGATGGCTAGCCTTGATTTGCGTCGCTTCCAAACAGACAGCAGGATGAGAAACTCAAGTATGCCATGGGCAAAATAAAGCAGTACTGGTTTCACAGAACTGATGGCCAAGGGAGAAAGTTCTGGGGCAGCCCTATTGTAAAATAACACCAATATGAAGGATATTAAGTCAGCCAGATTGGGGACAGTGGCAATGGGGTAAACAGCTGCTTGTTTGGGAACAAACCTGGGTGGCCAAGTAAGAAGTTGGGAGAGGAGAAAGGGGGACTTAAGGAGAAGTTAATCACATGACCAGAACTTTTTGGTGTACCCTGAAGAAGCCCTGTGCCTGATCACTGCAGTTCAGAGCAAGGATATAAACCAGTTGTTCAGACCGTATTTGCGTCTGACTTACCTCTGTACTCTGGGTGAAAGTGAGTCCTTCTTGTAGTGCTGGTGAAGGTGTACACAGAGAAGTTTAACTGGAGATTCTGGTAGCCCTATCAGTGTGATGGGTATGGAAAAAATAACAAAAAAATGTCCGCAGTAGAAGTTACTGGGGCAACTAGCAACAAACAGTAAATAAGGAAAAAAATACACCAACATATTCACCACTGGTATTTACTGTGTATATTAGCAAGGTATCACACTGTCTGAATGCTTCAAGAGATTACTGTCAAGTGTTACAACTGTGACAGTGCCAGGCTCTTGGCATCACCAAGGGAGCACCTCAAGGGAACAGCCTGGAGCGTCACAGCATACAAGAGTGCCAGTGGAAAAGAAACACCAGAGCCATCCTGAAAATTAATAATTTGTTTGGCATCTTTAAATACAGTAAGTATAACCAGTGTTTTCTACGCCGTGTTAAGGCTGTTTGGTTTTAACTTTGGGTTTAGGACTGTGAGCAGTATGATTGGAGGGGGTTGTTGAGACATCTTGGCTTCCCTCTAGTGTCTCTTAAATATATTGCAATTATTTTTTCATTCCAGTTGAGAGAGAATGATGAAGGCAGCTTCAAAGAATCTTCTTGGTTTTAGTATGGATATGAAACAAGTATTAATTGGATGTGAGAATTATACTGGGAAGCAAACATGAGGTTTTAAATTTCAGAGAAATACAGAGCACTACATGTGGTACTCATGGACATCAGTTGTGCCTGGTGATGTTTAAGAGTCCCCAGTCAGGGCAGCTGTTGTACTGATTGCTGCAAACAGGTCTGGTGCGCCTCCAATCTGTGTGTAAATCAGAAAAAGTCAGACAGGGAGAGATCAAGGTATGTGGTGCATGTTTTACATCAGTTAACAGTGATCACAGCACGTACCCACAATGGTGAGAGAAGGAAACAGATTACGATGTTAATTCTGATTTTTTAAATTGAATGAGAGACCCTGGTAACTGATGCAATAGGCTTCACAATTTAAGCAGTATCTGACATCTGCTGATGTGACATCAGAGTCTCTGAGATAAGTATTTTCTTAACTGGAATTCCCTTTTTTTACAGTAGATGTACACAGTAGTGAGTGCTTCTGTCAAACCTTGCGTTAGGCAGGATTTGTCTGTTTGAAACTTGACTTTGCCTAGATTTAAAGCTTGCCTTCATGTTTCAAAAGGCATTTCAGTCAGGTCCTCAAAGAATGTTCAAATTCCAGTTGTATGGCTAAGCACTGACACCCAGAGTCCTTGCTTTGCAGTCTGGAACAAGACTTTACCTGACTGACTCTGCAGAAATGATTTAGACAGAGGGGGTACTTGAGCAGGCACAGCAAACTTAGAAAATATCACTGACATTCTTGCAACATCTGTAAGACAGTGCGCCCCATGGAAAAGAAATAGGGACTGATTTTTGGTAGATGTTTCAGAGGTGTTTATTTCTCCACCCGCATGGCCGGGGCGCTGCCGAGGAACTGTGGCAGTCACGGGACCCGAGGGTCCTTGCCCGCGCAGGGAACACAAACCAACCAATGGGGAACGAGGCTGAGCAGGGGCAGGGAAACCCCCTAGGTCCTGCCTCTACCCCGGGGCCCCTGTCCCCCTGGACCCCACGCCAGGGGGGAGGAAGCCCAACACTTCACCCTTTTATTAAAAGAGATGTAAAACTTAACATTGAAAACAACTGGATAGGCATAAGATAACAAGAACAGTTTCAAAAGAAAACAAGTCACCCTCCTGAGTCTCTAGATGTCCAAATGGATTTTTTTTTTTCCTCTGGAACATCTTAAGGTTGGCAGAAGGGAGACGGGACACATGCTTTGTGGGGAAACTGAGGCAGGAGAGGGTTTCTTCCATTTGTACCTGTTGGAACTCTAAACAAAAATAGTTAATTTCTTCCCTCTCCTTTTTCATCCCCGCCCTCAGCATCGGAGAGGAGTTGT
Organism: Corvus moneduloides; assembly: GCF_009650955.1. Lineage (NCBI taxonomy): Eukaryota > Metazoa > Chordata > Aves > Passeriformes > Corvidae > Corvus > Corvus moneduloides. Next base: position 57,809,482 of record NC_045480.1, read on the forward strand.
AGGGAAAGGGAATTGTATAGGGAAGCCATGGGGTGAAAAACTGATTAGGAATAAACTGGGGATGGGGTCAATTTAGGAAAGGGTTCATATTGGGTATAGGGTAAAAGGGGAAAGTAGGCTGTGGGTAGGGAAATTGCTGGGATGGATATTGTTTATAATTTTGTGCATAACGGCTGCCTTTGACTGGAATACCCCCAGGCCCTGTCACGTGGGCTGCCTGTGGGCCTTTTCTTCCTTGGACAATATCAAATTGTACAACTTCTCCATCTCCTACACTTTGCAGGTAATTTTCAGGGTTATTCCTTTTAATGGCCGTTCTGTAAATGAATACCTCTTCCTCTGTATTGTCCTGTGTTATAAATCCATAGTTGTTTTTTACATTGTACCATTTCACAGTTCCTGTGATTTTCGTGGCTACAACTCCTCCTAGCACGTGCCTGCGTGTTCGTCGTGGCTGCCGGTCCCACATGGCCGCTGCCTCACTGACTCCGACGTCTCGGCCGGGTCCCCGCGTTGCGGCTGCTCCGCGCTCTCCAAGTGGCTCTGTTCCAGCGCGTGTCTGGGCTCTGCGCGGCCCCGCGTTGCCATCGCCGCTGGCCCCGTGCCCTGTGAGCGGTTCCGCTCGGCCAACTCCACGCTGCTTTGAGAGCGGCCCCGTTCTGGCTCGGCGCTGCGCGGCTTCTCGTGTCATTGTGGAAACCGCCGCTTCTCCCTCCGCAGGGCTCTCCGAGCCGTGTGCTCAGAGCGGCCTGCCACGCCGATGCCCGGTTCCTGGCTGCTCGTGGGGGCCGCCTCTCTGCTGCTCGTGGCCCACGGCACCCGCGGCGCCTGTGGCATCGCTCCCTCGCTCACGGTCGAGCAGCTGGGGACCCCGAGACAGGGATGGGGTCCGCGATAAGGTGCGCGCTCCCGAGGGGGCCGGGCGCATCCAGTGCAGGCACCTCCGCCGGCACGGGTAGAGGAGACCCTGTGGCTGCAGTCACGCGCCCCTGGGATGGCCACCACGCGGTCTCAGCCATGCGATGACGGTCATCTTCCGCCACAGAGGTAATGGGACCATGCACATGCTCCTGAAGAGCTTCACTGATTACAGGAGATGCACGGAGGAGTTCTGTCACTAGTGCATGTTTTGATTGAGCTATTAGCTCAAGATCTTGGACCAAAAATTCCAGTTACCAATTCCAGGAGGTTCAATATCAAAAAGTAAGTCTCGAGAAATATAAAAGAAAGTTTTGAAAAGCCAGTCAAAAAAGTGTTCTGGATATCCCGGAGCAAGTTTCCTGTTTTGCTGTGCCAGGATTTCTTTAACTTCCAGATACGTTTCTTTCTGCGGCTTAGACAGCCACACTTCCCACGATTCCTCCATAGTCCAGAGAGAACAGCCAAACAAAAGCAAGAAGAGAAATCCAAAGAGTTTACTCACAAATCACAGTCACTGTCTCCAGGGATCGATGTCCTTCCCCAGCATCTTGCACCATTTGTTGCAGTGGGGATTCTTGCAACATGTATAAGACAGTGAGGCCCGTGGAAAAGAAATATGGACCGATTCTTGGTAGATGTTTTCAGAGATGTTTATTTCTCCAGCTGCATGGCCGGGGACTGCCGCAGAACTGCAGCAATCACGGGACCAGCAGGGTCCTTGCCCGCGCAGGGGAACACAAAACAACCGATGGGGAACGAGGCTGAGCAGGGGCAGGGAAAGCCCGTGCCTCCCCCCTGGGGCCCCTCTCCCAGGACCCCGCGCCAGGGGGGAGGAGCCCCAACAACAACAGATGTCCATTCCCATCATGATCCATCCAACGTACCCCACTCCTCTGGTGAGATTGCCGCAGCATTTAGGCTGTGGTGATAAAGTTTATTTGTGGTGTTTAAATGGTCATCTTCATGCTCCTGTTATGTCCTAGTTCTTCAAAAGCACAACGTCCATGTTGTTTCTTATGCTCAGAATCTAACACTTGATAGATACCATTCCTACGTGGCCCACAACTCGTGTGCTGCTCTGTTCCTTTTAGCATGTCCAGCCTGTGTGTGAAGTGACCTCCTGGGGAGGGCATGCTGATGGAGCCAAGTGGGCAAAGAATAAAATCATGCTCCCTCTCATTCAGTGCAGTGGAAAGGGGCAAGATTTATTCACAAGATTAAGCTTAATGAAGACTGAGCCCAAAGGCTCTGAAAAAAACTGTAAGGATTTCACACAGTGCATTTGTAGATCAGCGTATCTCATAAAGGTAGTTTTTAGGATTCTTAACTGCTAAGGTGTTGAATCTAATGGAGACAACTGGTTTTATCACCAGTTTGGGTAATGAAACAAGTGAGGTCATTACAGGCCAAGCAAACAGTGTTACCTACTGCAAAAGAACACTGAGTTTCAAGTATCAATTAAAATAAGGTTAATAAATTTGCTTTCAGCTCTTCCTCACAGGTCTGTGAGCTCCCCAAGTTAATAATCTATTGTATGAGTTCACTGGACAGCTCCAAGCTGAGAATGGCAGAGCAGCTCAGCTGTTCTAGCACATTGTCCTGCGTCACGGGCAGCTCACCAGAGACAAAGCTTTTACAATTAATCAGCACAGATGGTGGGAAAAAAATCTCTTGAGCTGATGGCCACCTGGTCCAATCTCAGGGTTCACATTACATCCTAAAGCATGATTTCAGGACAGCAAACACGAGCAGGCTAGACTTGAGGGACAGAGAATAAGAGAGGGATGCACACTTGCCACTGTTAATCCCATCTCTGACCACATCATCGGAGCACTGGGACGGGTGCTCTTACTTTTACGTGTCTTTGCACCGCAGACTGGAAAAGTGGCAGACACACCCCATAACTCTTGAGTGTTGGATTCTGGTGTTCTGCTTTGAGAAGCTTTTGTCTCCCCTTCTGTTTATGAGAGTCCTGCTACACATTTTTGGAGTGTGCTCTGGTGGTGCAGAATAAATGAAGTTACTACACATCTGTTCCACATGTTGTTATTTGAGCATCTCAAACTCAGCAACTCAGCATCAGTTTCCCAAATGCAAAGATTAATAAATAAAATGCCATGTTAAATAATACGCAACACTGGTGTGTTAGGTTTTCCTAAGAAAAAAGAGGAAAGGAGCTTGCTGATATTACTGCTCTTAAGATCTGTAAGCAGTACTTGATCTAGTAGTTAAAGTGCTGGTCCAGAAATTTTTGAGAAAGATACAATTTCCTAAAAAAAAATTTAACAAGTATTTCTTGTGTAGCATCCCTACAGGGATGGAACAGAGGCAGGGTAAGGAGAGAATGAATAAGCAGGTACAGTGATTTGCACATTTTGACAGCCCAGTCAAAACAGTGAGTTGCCTCCAGCTGCTCTACATTTGAACACTTCCTGGATGAAACTCCTAATTAATTTCTTTTCTTACTCTGGATTCCCGCTGGAGTCTGTCCATTGAAGAGGAGAGTGTCTGCAGAGTCTGTGCCCCTGGCAAATCTGCAAGGAAGTAGAGGAGATGGAAAGGGGAGATGGGCAAATAGACGTACTTGTGATGTGGGCATGCAAAAATAGAGGAAACAGATGGGAGAGATGAGGAAAACAAGGAAGTTAATATACCTGAAATTGCCATGTGTAGGTGGTAGTAATTTGCCCTCAGTTAAGAGCCTTCTTTCTGAAAGCTTGTCTCTACAAATGGGTTACTGTAGTTAATGTTGTGTTATTCTTTCAGAGCTTTTTTGGCTGTAAATTCTTTGCGAGCTGACACCCGGAGCTGGGTCAGCTGTTTCACAGCCACCTGCCTTGCTTTTGTCGGTCCCGTGTGCCAGCAGTGAGAGTTCCTGTGGGGAAACACCCAGCAAGGCCCTTGCTGCTGGAGCTGACGGGAAGGAGGGAGCCCAGAAGGGCAGCCAGTTCCCTTGGGTTGCTGGCCCTCGCTCTGGGAACAGCTAATGGCCCCGGACTGTCATCCAGCATCTCTGGAGCAGTGCTGCTCGGGAAGTGAAATTCCATGCGGCAGATGCCGTGCTGATGCAAATTGCCGTAGCTCTGCAGAGGTTTAGGAAGCAGTGGGAGATGCTGAGAGCTTTCCCTGCCAGGCTTTTAGAAGCTGTCATAATGTGTGTAATTACAATTAGCCTTGGTGATCTAGTTTTATTGGGAAAAGGTTTGTCAGCAGTAAAACAGGTTTCTTTAGTATGCCAGTAATAATGGAGAGTGCAGAATTTTTTTTGAGGCCAGAAACATGATCGTGATGCAAATGTATTCCTCGCTTTTTCCCAGAGGGATCCAGGATAAAGAGCTTTATATGCAAGACAATTCCACTTCTGAATCTTCTAAATGCAAGAATGGAAAATCCCTTCTACCTCTGTGCATTACTCTCTTCATGTGAAAGAGGTTTAAAGTGATTAATGTTCAGCAGGACTTTGAGTTTAAAATACTATTATGAGCATGGCTGTAATTTTTTTAAGTGTCTGGTATTTAGGAGGTGACTTGGCTTGGGACCAAAATAGGTAGTTTTGAGCGCCAGTATTTTCTCTGTTGTTCACGTGACAAAGCTGAAATCTTGAGTTCTCGACCTTAACATTTGCTGAAATACAGTCTACAGTTCAATCAAAATAGTAGTGACTGTTGCATGTAGCACTACTTGCAAATCAGTTTCCTAAACTGTAACAAAAAACGTTCTCCAAACCTTCAGCATTGCTGAGTTATTCCAGTAAGTGGTATTTTTAATTGCGCATTCTTTGTATCAGGATGAATGACGGAACCTGGAGTTTGGCAGAGCAGGATGACAAATGTAGTGCTGTTCCCACTTTTAACCTAGACTGAGCACTCTGGTGAGGTTTTGCTTAATTTCCTCTTGCAGATGTGTGCCTTGTGTAACAGTGAGACCTTACTCAGGGAAAAAGTTCTGTGTGGAAAAAGTTACAAATTCACACCTCCCTCATTCCACAGTAGTTCCCATGAGCAGACATGCCTTAATACTAACAGTGCATGTGGCTAATGGATATATTTGTATAGTTTAATGGTATTAATAGTGAGTGTATCACAATTGACTTAATTTATATTCTTCTGTCTGACTGGAGGGACCTACATCAAAGGAGGCTGAAATGGAAAGTAAGCAGGGTATGAACCATGGCAGAAATGAAGCATCTCTGGAGGCAATTCCAGAGGCCATTAAGAGAACAGTTCATGAACTATTAATGTATTTCTGTGCTGCCGGCTAGGCCTGTTTTTCCCAGGGCCCAAAAGCACACTAAGCTATTAAAAACCTTGTCTAACAAGGAAAGAGGTGGAGACCTGCTAGTATCTATGCAGGAGGATATGCTGAAGCAAAGATGGGCAGCTTTGGATGCACTGGAGCCAGCAGGAGCTGGGTAAATTTGCAGTAGTTTGCAGGACCAGGCACACATCCCAGCTGAGGTTCTCAGTCCCCAGTCCAGACAATATGCCCATGTGCCAAAGCAGGCTGCACTGGCTTGGGCACACAGCAGCGTACAAGTACTGCCCTGCTAATTCTGAGGCCCCAGTGCTTTTCCTTCTCTGTCTCTCTCCCAGCTCTGTGGCCACAGGAGAAAAGGTGAGGCAAGTGGTCTTGAGCCTCGTTTGAAGGAGGTGGTGGGTGGAGAAGGGAGTGATCTGCCTGCTCACCTCATACCCAACAGGTAAAGGAAGCTGGGAAGACACGAGTTTATGTAGCTGCATCAGTATCTTGCCATGGGCACTGAGAGATGAGCCCCTGGCAGCTGCTACCACACGTCAGAAATTATAGTTGTCATTACAATGAGGGAACTGAGGGGAAATCCGTCTCCATTTTTAAATATATATATTTTAGGAGTAGTTGCTCAGAACTTTGTTCTTCTGCGTGGATTCTGGGTTCTTCTGTATTGATTATACCCACATTAGAGGTACGTGGAGTGTGGTGCTGTGGATTAATGATGTGACAGGTTTTTGTTCCCTGACAGTTTCTGGACAATTTTTAAGAAAATGTAAACAAATTACTTGTATTCTACTTCGCTGCTGTTCAAGTTCTACTGTCAAGGCAAACAGGAAGAAAGAAGGAAAAAAACGAACAAACAAAACCCCCAGCTAGAGCTGTAAGTATCTGTTTCTTTGTTTAAACCTTATAATCTCAGTGGACCTGTATAAACCCTATTCTTTGCAAACTTAAAATTCCAATGTACTGAAGCACGCCTCAGGCAAGTCCTCCTCTCTGCTGCTTTAGTTACGCTTTGCAGTACTTAACAATAAACCTCGTTGTTGCTGTGGGGAGCCAAATCCACTGCAACTCAGCAAAGGCAATTAAAAACGCAGGTTGGCAGGAGACTAATGTCCACATTGATGAACACAATCAATAGGCCTGTTACAAACATTGATTTCCTACCTAGGAATAAAAAAATTATGAAATAGTCAGTTGTGAATGTTAGGTATATATTTTGGATTGATTTTGATATTAAATACCTACAGAAGAGGGATAGATAGCTAATAGGTGTGTACTGAACACATTAAAACAGATCAGCAGAATGACTTTGATTTGGCCTGAGAAGCTGGAGTTGAATCAGTAACCCACCTGAGGACAGCAATAATGCACCACCTTCATGTGTGTGATGGCTGACCCTGAGGGTGGTGGTGTTTAACTCAAAGTCTGTGATGCTGCAGAAATACAAATCTGCTGTTGTCCTCTATAGTCTCCCCTAAATCATTCAGGGCCTAATTAAAGGCCTTAGATACTTAATAAAGACTTGATTTTGGGATCAAATGTGGCCTGCAATCAACAGAAGGTGGCAAACAGAAACTATCTTCCTTCTTGGGCAAGGCCCAGAAAACTGGCCCTGATCTTGACAACTTACTGGTTGTTCAGTGATTAATCTCTGGGCATCTACTCTGTCAGGTTTATTTCCTTCTTCCTGATTCTTGGCACTGCTTGTCTGGGGGAAGGTTGGTTTGCCTTGGTGTTCCATGTGTTGGGGCAGCAGGCAAGGTACCAGCATAGGGGCTTGACATAAGTTGTACAGCATGTGTAGTCACTTCATGGAGTGTAGGTGCTCTGGGGCAGGGCAGGGGTTTCAAGAAAACCTTCACTACTGTACAGCCGTCCTAGGATGGAGGTATCTGTTATGGGGTTTTGTATTTAGCTGGTTTTTATCAAGACATCACTAAGACATTATCAAGAATTTTACTCTTCTGCTGATTAAAATATTAGTTATTGGGAAAACTGACAATATTTAGGATAAATCTCCTAAATCTCCTAGTCCACAGGTGGAAATACTGCAGTTGGGATTTTTTTTTGTATTTTGGTGTGCCTTTTTTTTTTTTTTTAAACTTTGCTGAATGCACTTTTGCTGAACTCTTAACACTGAAGCACCACTTAACAATGAGTATTGCCTAAGTTCTGATTAATGCATGGGATGTGTGAGATGGGGACACAGAAGGCAAGAGAGATCTCCTCCTGCTAGAAGCGGTGTAGCCACAAAACCCTATTCTTAGCACTGCAAAAGTTTTCAGGTGGCTTATCCTGCACTGGGTGTGTACGGACACGCTGCCACAACTATGACAGTGCTATGCAGACAGAATGTCTTAGCTTTTGCAGACTATTCAGTACTGAATTGGCTGGTGTGGTGAAGGAGGAGGTGCCAATGCATCACAGGATACAGGGCTTGTAGATCAAGTGGTAGAACTAAGAGCTCACTAATTCAGAGGGAGACTGCCCAGGAATTTAGAGTTAAATGCAAAACTTTCCACCCTATCTTTTTTTTCTTCTTTGTGGATGTGGAGGGCAATTGAAAGGCAATAAAGTGAAAGAAAGATGCAAATTTGTGTTAAGGCTGGAGTGTCTGAGATGATACAGTATTGGGAAATTTCTATGTGCTGAGCAGTGTGGTCTGGTAAAACAAACCCTTTAAATGCTTCTTGGAAGATAGCTCCAGTCCTAGGTGCCTACAGGACTGACCCATGAAAAGAAAACCCAGGTGGTTGCTGAGAAATTGGCCAGAAATGCAGAGAGGAAAGGAATCAGTTGAACCACGAACTGTGTCTCAGTGTCCAGAGACTGTGCAGAGACACCAAGGAAGTGAATGTCAGGGAAGCTTTCTTCCTACCTTGGGAATGTATTTTGTGCTTGATCACACAGCAGAACTTTCTTCTTTGTGATGATAAGTGCCTGGCAAGGACAAATTCCATCTTCAAGGTGGGCTCCAGTCCTCCTGCTAGTTTTCTGGGCTCCAGAAGAGGAGCCAAAAGTCTTCTTGAAAGTCTTCTGTGAAACTTAACAGCACTCTTGACAGTGACCCTTTTTACCCTTATAAAATGCTCTCTTGGGCAATTGTAAATATCTTTCCTCACAGGGTCCTAATAGCCATTGCTAAAATCTTCTGGTCTTCTTTTCACCTAGTAACTCAGTTAATTTCTAAGGTTTTCTGCAGACGGCTAACAACTCAGACCAAGTATCTGCCCCACATTGCAGAAAATTCCTAGCCCTAGAGAACAGCAGTGACAGAGTAAACCTTGCAAATACAGATAGCTGGGATCCAAATCCTGGAAATGCATGTTTGGATAAAACCTGAAACTCTGAGCTTTTCATATGTATATAAATTTTAGGAAGGATTGACCTACTCTGTTGAAGTTACGTGAGTTTATTATCAGGGCAAGAATCACTTAAAAAACCCAACTAAACAAGCAAAACCAAATAAATCACGACACCAGAACCCACATCTATCTTAAAATGCTTTCTCATATGCAATTCAAGTGTTTGATCCTAACACCGAATGCCATTACTTGGCACATAAATCTTGTAAATGTGTGAATTACTAGTTTTTAAACTGATGTATGGAAGGAAAGGCTGGTCTCATCGTCTGCAATCTCCGTTGAGAATCGTGCTTTCAGAATAACTGTGAAGGATGGCAACGGTTTCCAGCTTTAAGGACTTTTTTAGGAGAGCAGTAGATAAATACACAGTGATATATAAACAGATAGTTCTCCACCTGTATCTGAAACGATAAGTGAGATTTCCTGAGACATGTATTACAAGGCATTTTATTTTTTCCGGTTTGATTCCAGTAACCACAGCATTTCTTGCGTGTAACCATCTATTCTTAACTCAGAAGCTAAGGTTATCTGTAGCAGCCACAATAACATAAATTATATTATCAGTGAGGCAGTTCATCTGAAAACTGATACAACACAAACAAGAAAACCCTTGGAGTGTTTTGTTGGTCCTCTAGATCAGTGCTGTGTAAATACAGAATATTAAGTTTATCTGGAGCTACTGCAGTCTATAAATATTCAAGTGTCTGCTGCCAGTTTTGTGGATGTAAGACTCATGTTACACTAATGTAAATTATAAATTCAATCACAATTGAGGAGGACTTTCAAGAGACAATTAAGTGCACTGAACTATTTCATATCTAACAAGCAAAAAATCTTAATGAGTAAAGAGGGGAAATAACTGTGACTTCTCAGTGGAATTTCACATATAGCTAGCTCTGCAAATATTCTTTCTCTGCACCAGAATCTCAGTAAGTCTGAGAGTTCTCAAAAATAAAAAAGCAAAAATACTCCGTTTTACACGTTTTGTGAAATGTGAAAAATGTGGTTATTTAGTTCTGCTACCATGTACATGCCACTGTGTGTTCAGAGAAGGGGTGTTGCTTACATGATTCCTTCAATCGCTCTGGAAAGCAAGGCAGTTCTCCTCTGTGTCCTCCTACTTGGAAAAGTGAGGTGGAGCTTGGTCTAAGAGAGTTTGCCATGTAAGGACTGATTCATGCCTCAGCATTCTCTGCTGAGAAATCCAATACCTTTTCAATCTCTCTTACCCAGTTTTTAATTGTCTGACCAACTTTCCTATGTCTCCTTGTGCTTTCCAGTGATTAGGAGAGATGGGATTCAGCCCTATTCCTGCCTTGTCATCTGTGCCAAGAGGCTTTCAGCATCAGTGCAAGACCTTTTGTAAAGGGATTTCACTCTGCTAGCTGTCAAGAGTGTTGCAGTAGATGCTTGTAATGCAGTGTATGATTTGTCAAGAAAGCATATTATAATGCAGGTTTTTAATCTGGGCACCAGTGTCAGTGAAGGCTAACAACATTTTCCATAGTGTGTAGTTTCCTGAGGCTACAACACAGGTTCCATTTAGCACAGCACAGATCATGTGCCAATAAAGTTCACAGTTGTTAACTACAAATTTAGTGAAGGTTTATATGAGTGTGAGCACATCTGATAAGGCCTGCATCTAATCCTGACTTGATGGGTGCTGATCACAGGCACTTCACGATTGCCATGCTGGCATAGGAGTTTAGGAAGGACATTGCTGGTCAGAAGTAATTCCAGTATGTCCTGAGCAGCATTAGGGATCTGCTGGGCAGCCAGAGAAGGATTACTGGTTTTACGTGTTGAAGATTCTCTAGTTTAATCTGTTGGGATTTTTAAATGGGGGACAGGAACTGGGAAAATTCTGTTTTTCAAATACATGTAATTCCTTTGTTATTAAGAAAATGAACAATAACTTCTGATTATCCTCAAATCCATAAAGTGTTTCACTCACAGGACATGTATCAGAGTGTAGTGGGCAACAATCATCACATTCATCAAATTCATTCGAAATCACCAAGTGCCTGCTAGCTTTTGTCATTCAAAAAGCATGTCACATTGCAAAATTCCAGGTTTCCACCATCTCTGAAAAGTCAAGTAATGAGTTAAGTTTGAAATTACTAGAGGCAACACTCCAAGTGAGCTTTTTTATTGACCACCTCTTTTTATGTCCCTGTTAATTTTGTAGCTTTCCTTTTTCCTGTTATTTCAACACTTGGCAGTCTGATATGCTTTACCTATGCAAAAACTTACTGGATTGTAACAATATTACTGTAGGACATCCCTTTTTGCAGGTTCTTCTACTTCATTTTGCAGGAAGTTTTCCATTATATCATGTTACAGCTCCTATCATCCAAAGCGTTTTGAGAGCTCTGCACTGGTACCAACAGTTTTCATAAGGTGTTAATACCGGAAAGAAGAGTCCACTAAAAATGCCATGCAGAACACCTTCCCTGAGTTGCTGAAAAAGCCTTTCTAGGGAAGGTGTTTACTGCTCAGCTCAGAGGTTCACCCACTGGACTATGAGAAGGAAATACTGCTTTTTGTTTGCTTGTTTGTCCAGAAGAAAGGAAATTGTGTTCGCTGTTACAAAATCTAGCAATGGCTGCTATGTGCACTAAAATTTGAAGCTTCTCAAATGGAAATTAGAATTGCAAACCCAAACTGAGCCCCCCAGCTAAATCTTTTTGATGTGTTCATGAATTAATTACCCATAGCTGAAGGAGATTAGCGCAGAGTTCAAAGCTGAGAAATATGCAAAGGAAAACACTGTATTAGACAGAAAATTAACTGTAAAAAGTCTAGTCGAGTTTCTTAGGGTCTCGCTCTTAGGAAAGTTTCACCAGCCATTCTAGTGAAGATTTAGTTTCACTAGAATTCCAGCTCTAGAAAGTGTTGGGGTCTCAGATGTGTGTGTATTGTGCCTTTCAAACTATGTACTGCCACAGCTAATTTAGTACAACCTTCTGAAATTTATTTATAGTCAATCATACTTTTGCAGGATTGGGGTGGACTGAAGCTTTAGGGGGGCCGAAGAAGCCCTGGAGCTTGTCTTTCCCTACTGTTGTGGTGCATCTAAACTAGGTCTGAGAGACAATAAGAAAATGTTACTTAAATTTAATTTTCTTTGTAACCCATAAAACCAGGCACAGACCCAAAGCTTCTAAAATCAGTTTACAGATTAATTAAGATACTAATCTTTTCATCTGTAGTTTCTTGTAACTGTAGGTGAAGGAGAACTATACAAAGGAAAGATGGATTATGGTTAAAACCCTACAACTCAGTCTTTTCTTACATCATTCTTCCAAGCAAAAGAAGATTAAGCAAAGAAAACTAACAGTGAAGCTGCAGACAATGTAATGGTTTGCAAATATGTGTAATGGTTTTACTGAATAATCACATTGGGCTGAAACCAGCCAGCCAAACAACCAAAACTCCTTAAAATCAGATTTTTCCACTGTGGGATGGGCAGTGAGTTCATTAAGCTGTATGATTCATTAAAGACAGTTTTACAATGTGTAGGACACAAATCCCACGTGCTCCAGCCTCTCTTCTGAAGGAAGGGCTTTGGCCTATGCTGTTACTGAATTCCCCTGAAATGCTTTAACTTCAGCTGTGGCATTTCCCAGTCTCTTCTTCCCCAAGTCAAGAAAGGGTTGGAGAAGTAGTACTACAGGTGAGTGTAATTGCTCTGATAAAGACTTTTCTCCCTTCCTTGTCTCCTGCAACACTGTGTTTCTTTAAGTCCTAAAATTCATTCAGTAGCGAAAGCAGGAGCATGTTGGCTTGAAATGTGGGGCAAAGACCATCTTACCTCCTTGCAAGTGTGTTTCCTGCAAGATTAAAAATGCTTTGACTTACAAAGCTTCCAGAGATGACTCCTGTAAGGTATGATTAAACAGGAAGGTGTTCTAGGGTGTTCCCTGCTATAACAAAAAATTGTAGTAAGTGTTTGACTAGAATTCTGAGACTACTGGAGTTAGAATTTAAGGTGTTTGGGTTTTTTTTAAGGGAGAGTTAATTTCTCGCTTAGTGAAGGCTTCATCAACTAGAAAAGACTAATGAACATTAAATGGCTTGAAACTACTTGCTAAAGAGGATTGTGTCAGCCAGGATTGAGAGGAGGAAATGCTGTATTCTGAGCAGAAAATCCTGCCCTCCTGCTTATGGAAAGGTAAATATAGACTGAAGGCAGGTGTGGAATGGAATATGTCCCTGGACCTTGGTGGGAAGGAGCAGATTTATGTTCCAACAGCACCACATACTTGAGCAGGTGCAGGTTGGTGCTGCTGCTGCAGGGCTCCTGCTCTGTGCCCTTTTAAAGGTGGTTGGTGGTTCAAGGGACACTGGAGGAGAGAATTATGGTTAGTTCTTAAAAGCTTTGTCTGTGCAGTTTGAAAAATAGCCTGGGAGTGGGGCATAAGGATAGAGAAATAGTAGCCAGGACCACATCTCCAGTGAGGCCAGGGTACTTACCTGGCAGCAGAGAGTAAATTGAGAAGCCAGCTCAGGTGGAAGAAATCGAGGCCATGGATGAGCTACTTTATCCTTGCAGATAACAGAGTGTGTATGTCAAAAAGCTGAACCAACTGCCTGGGACCTGAATAAAGTTTTAAAGGGTATTTTATAAATATATACACACACATGGCTTATATAACTTTTTAAGATACAAGTCTTGCTCAAGTAACTGAGATGTATTTCAAGGAACCAAGATTTAAACTCTGCATGTATTTCTAAGAGCTGTGTGTTACTTCTTTATCACTTCTGTACTAACAGAGCAAAGATTTGTCGATTACCCATTTATTCCTAGCCTTTTTAACTCTAACTTTAACTCTCTGAAGAGTGGAAGTGTAGCTTTTTTTTTCTTGTGATTATTTGCTTTGGAATTTTATTTTACAGCAGTTGCAAGCTCATCTTAGTTTAGGATTTATAGGGGAAAAAAATACAAAGGACTAATTTCTAACTCATAATGCACTGCTTACTGACAATGTCCCAATGATTCTGCAAGCAAATTAATTTTCCCTACCTGTTCTATAAAGAATTTTTGTGTGTGTGTTCATTCAGCAGCTGCAGTTTATGGCTGAATATGGCAGCAGTACCACAGAATATTTTCAGGTTAAGAAAGTTAGATTTATTGGCTCTTTTGATGGAAACAAAATCTTTAGCTGAATCCCATCTTGTAAGTTGTGCTATGATGCAGTTAACTCCTAAGAGGTCAGAGCTTTCTCTTGAAACTACCTAAACATTAAAAAAAAAAAAAAAAAAAGTGCTTAGTCTGTCTGGGATGTGTTTTTCAGTCCAGAGTGTAGAAACCATTAACTCAGGGCTACTACAGCATCCCTAAAGTGCCACAGGATGGCAGCCTTTCAGAGTAGTGTGTTGTTATCCGGTGAAAAATCCTGCAATTCATTTTCTGCCTGAAAATTGAAGAGCATTCTGGTGTACTTCTTTGTTACAGAAACCACTATCCAGCTACATCATGTTGTGTTTTGTCTGAATGGTCACAGAGCTTAAAAGGTTGTTCTCTGTGGTGCAGTCTGCATTTTAAGCCTGAAGCTGAGATTAAAAAACCAGGGCAATCAAATATGGGTGTGGAGTTCTAGTTCTGGGTTTTTCTTCTTTAACCTACACTGTGCTTAATGGAGTCTGGAGGGTTAATCTCTCTTTCCTCGTGCATGTGATGGATTGGTTTGGTTCCTCACTCAGATCCTTCAAATACTTTCAATGACATTTTGTTTAAGGAGAGATTGCAACCTTAAATTGCAGTTTGAATAAGGCCAGCCATTATTGTGGGTGGTATATGCAAAGCAACTATTACTGTTGGTTGTTGCAAAAGAGATTCCTGCACATGTGCAGGTCTCTAAGATTACCACAGACAGTGAAGGAGTTGTGTTCGGATGGAGCTGACTGCATCCATGAACTCTGCAGGACTGTGTGACCTCAAAGTTTATGCAACTTTAATACCCACATAAAGAATTAATCAGTTCCATACAGGCTTGCAACTGTGTTCATAGGATAAAAATTACAAACATTTTTCAATCTTGATCTAAGATTCCTTAGTACGTAATTGTGATGTAAAACAACAGCTTTGAGGTTACATTAGAGTTGGTGTCTGCATTAATTGTGAAAATTCAGTTCTTACAGAATGAAAACAATAAATACTTCCACATAAATCAACATAAGTACCAGGAACTGAATTTCTTCTGAAGCAGCTGTCTGGGTCACATCAAAAAATGCATGACCAGCAGGTTGAGGGAGGTAATTCTGGCCCTCTACCTCACTCTTGTGAGACCCCCTCTGGAGTGCTGTATTCAGCAGGTCTAGATTAGATATTAGGAAGATGTGTTACTGAGAGGGTAGTGAGGCATTGGCGCAAGTTGCCCAGAGAAGCTGTGGATTCCCCATCCCTGGAAATGTTTAAGAACAGGTTGGACGGAGCTCTGGGCAACCTGGTCCAGTGGAAGGTGGTTCTGCCTATGGAACTGGATGATCTTTAAGGTCCCTTCCAGCCCAAACCATTCTGTGATTATATATTGGACCCAAGCCTCATTTCAGGGCATCAAGGCACATTGATCTTGTCTTTCCCAAAGTTGTCTTATACACATTTTGTCTACTAAATACCTCCCAGATTTTTTTTACCTGTTAGAGGGCACGACAGAATGTTGCCAGCTGCTCAAATTTGTTCCAGCAGGACTTCATCCTGTTGAGTCGAGCTTCCTTCAGAGGCCCATCTCGAGCACCTCAACGTGAGTGTTCAGGACAACGCAATGAATCCATGTGTATTCAGGAGGAACTTGTTGCCCACGGCCAACCCCTCTGCGGTGGAACCTGCTTGCCATGGATTCTAAAATGAGGCAATTATTTATGTTAATGGAGATCAAAGGAGAAATGGGGCCAAATGCACAACTGTAATATAGAAAGTTTTGATTATTTTGATTGAGTTGGTCCAACCACAACTTATGAGCCAAAGTCTCAGTTTGCTTTGGTGCACCAAAGGGTGCAAATCATGCTTATAGCAAACACGCTCTGCAAGCACAGACTTGCAGTCATAAAACCAGTGTCTAGGTTCACAGCAAACAACCAATGCTTTATTAAAATAAGGACATCAAAACTTAAACAATCTCAGAATTTTTCCAATTATTAACATTTTCTGTGGAGAAACTCTCTCAAAATGAGATGACTGCTTTTATTCTTTGCCAATTCAGTTATGCTAATTTTAGATGTAATTTCTTACTGTTATGACTACTATCTGTATTAGGATGTGTTTCTTTCTGTACTTTCATTTGGGATTTGTTTTCAAGAGGTCTGCAGTTTGAGGAGAAAATGTGGTGAAACATTCATGGGCTGCACTGGAAGTGGGGCAGCATGCAGTGGCATGCTATACCAGCATTTGGTGTTTTGTTTTGTAGTTCTTGCTTGAGTTTTGAGGAGGGATTGTAACCAAAGCTGGGCAGATGGTGCTCCCAGACTAAGAAAACTCTAAGAAGTCTCAGTATTTAACCCAAATAGGGTGAAGCCTGTGCTTCAGCACAGTTCTGTGACCCTACAGCTTCTACCAGCTACAGCTTCTTTTTTTCCAGAAAAGCAGGACCTTTTAAAAGTGTGAGGCAGCTGCTCTGCCTTCTCCATGCTGCTGATTTTCCAGATCCCCAGCTCACCTACCACTCATGTGGGAAGGTGGTTCACAATTTGTGTTGCACCTCAATTACCAACAGACCACAAGCCTTTCTCAGCTTCTAAGGCTTTCTGAATGCACCTGTAGGTCAGCTTGAGAGAGAAAGGTCAGACAGAGATATTTTCTACCTTTTAGCTTCCTGCCTTCCTAAGAAAAAAAGTTTTTCTGAGATGAGAAATATTCTGAGGGGTGGATGTTTCTGGCCCAAACATCCCCCAGGTACTGCCCCATAAATCCAGGTTCTGCATTCTGTAGAGGCACTGATTATATGATAGGAATAGCATCCTTTTTAACATAAGCGAATTGGTTCTTTCCAAGTAGCTCAGACACATTTTGAATGACTATTTTGGCCCTTCGCTTGTATGATCAAGAGAAGGAAAAAATGAGTCATCTCATTCTGAGAGTTTCTTCACAGAAGGAAAAATTCTGCTGTCTTAATGGTAGTGTATATATTATGCTCTGTGGACAGGCAAAAGAAAAAGAGGAGTGATAGAAGGATTCAGTTTTCAGTCAGGATTGTTTCATAATGTCAGGGAGCTTGAAGAGAGCATATGAGAAAAGCCAGAAAGGTGCTGGCAGAATCACTGTTTTTCTTTTCCCGTTTCTAAAGAATTTCATGTAATGATGGGCGACAGTCTATCCTAGAAGGTAATACCAAGTTACAGTCTATCCTATAAGTTAGTATCAAGTTGGTTTCCCCACCCCCCACACTGGCTGATTATATAATGCCTTAGTACAGTAGTCCCCAGTCTCCTAAAAAATGCAGAGTAAGTGGATATTTGATTACTTCGAAGGATATCCTGGTATGTGTATTGTGATAAACCTAAATAAAGTAGAGATTAGTGCTCCAAGGGGTCAGAAACAGTATTGATATTCATCTAATTTAGGTTTAAATAAAAAGTTAATCACATATTTCTCATTTACTTTAAGAAAATAGCTTATTTAAGTAAATTGAAAAATAGCTCTGTATTTCTTTATTAGTGCATTTGTTGTCTTTGTTTTTGGAGCATTCTCTTCAAATCTTAAACAAATTCCTGAGAGTGCAGTAGTTCCCTGTTTCCCTTCTGAGAGCTTGGAATTGCAAGGAGATGCCACTGTCTAATTTAGCATTGAGTTGTACATGTTAGCCTGCTGTAATTAGTAAGTGACATAATGATACCTTGTAGGCAGAAACTGGAGAACCTAACTTATTTCTTGTCACTGTGTGGAGGGAAAAAAAAAGGAACCCCAGACACAGCCCTTTAGTTCTGGAGAGATTATCCACAGCATTACAGGTGTATTATGCCTGGAATATTATTAACCTATTGAAATTATTTCGAAGGGCAAACACAGACCAGTGCATTTAAGTGTAGTTTAGATAAATCTCTGCACCAAGAGAATCGCCTTCAAAAACTCTAAAGAGTCATGCGGATATTTTGTTTTTTCTGAGTTGGGTTTTAGCCAGAAGTGTAAACAAATGACTACCAACTCTGTTCTTGGGCAGGACTTCATGTGGTCAGTAGCTGAATTGCCATTCAGTTTCAAGCAATGGAACTAGCAGAGACTGTGTGAATTATTTTTTTCCCTGTTCAGGTTAAGGAAAAAACCTCACCACGCTTCCGTTCACAGCAGAGAATTTGTCTACATCTGTCACTGTCTACTAATATACTGCCAATTTTTTTAATATTAACTTCACTTGAGGTATTTTCAGCGTCAAATATACAACTTTAGGCAATTCAAGAAAAGCAATTGGTATAAACTATCATACTCTCTGAGCTTAATTTGCACCTTATTTAACTGTCTGTCCATAGCTCAGTGTACTTCTGCTCTTTGACAGAGTGTGAAGTGCTATGCTGCTAGAAATAAATAATGCAGTCTTCTGCAGGTTAATACACAGTGTCAGCTAATGCTTATGAGACTCCAAAAATATTTTAAAATCACCAGTTGTATAGTAAGTATGTTTTCTTATGAAGCCAGGGTGAGAAAAGAACTTGGAGAGCATTATGATTTCTGCATCTTGAAGAAGGCAGCGAATCAAGGTGCATTTTCAGTTCTTACTTTCTTCACTGTCTCAGCTCTTGAAGGTCCTTCTTGTAGCTCTTGTAGGTCCTGCTTACTGTAGCAAGCTACATCTTCTGTGTACATCCTGTATGAGCGTGTATTGCCTCGTTATGCTGATTTTAGAATCAAAAAAGTCTTACTGTCTTCATGCTCCGTGAGTAAAAACCAGAGTGTTTAAGGCTACTTATTAGTTTGTTATCATTGTTTTTTAGATTTCAGTTTCACGTGAAAGCCAAAACACCAAGCAAGCTAAAAATTGCCACCTCAAGTGTTTCTGTGCAGACACAGCATGGTAAAGCATGAACAACACACCTAGTTTAGAATAATGAATTTAGAATGGTACTGACATTGTCACAGCTGCGCTGCCATTGATGCAAAGATACTTTCCTGTTACTACCTATGGTGAGCAAACAATTGTGAACTTCCCAGGTGTCTTGTACTCAGCCATGCTCTCCATTTTTATTATTTTCTGGCTGAAGTTACCTTGGTTATTAGTGTCCCAGGGGTTTAATTTACTCTTTTTACCATTTATTTTCTTCTTTGCTTCTGTTTCATGAGTTCTTTTACTCAGAGTTTGAATTAAAATGCAGGAGACCGAGAGTTCTTCTTCAGGCTTAGTTGTTTATTATATCTTATCTATAATACAGCTGCACAGAGTGTGCCTCCAACAGGGTGGAAAATGGCCGTGAGTTCTGACTTCCAAGGCTTTTTAAGGTCTAAATTATCCAACCAAGTAACTTGTTTTTATTTATAATCCAGTAACTAGCTGTTCATGATCCGCAGTCCGGGATTTTTAATCCAGTACCAGAACCCCTAGATTTGTGAAGAAAAAGGAGAAAGGAAGAAGATCCACACCCAAAATCCTCCATATTGTTACCTATATCCCCTAAACCTAGTTTTACTACATCTCTACATATTCCACCCAGTGATACAACTTTTAATTACACAGCAACAACCTCAGTGTTATCACACAATTTAGGGAACCTTTCCCAGGGTTTCTGATTGAATACAGTGTGCTTCTGAGGATCACTGCTTGCCAGCACTGAAAGGCTGAAAACCTCAGAAGCCAGGGTTCCAACACTTGGGAATCCCGGGTGCACAAACACAAGGCTTTCCCGGTGTTCCCCCCAGAGAGGGAGGGATGCAGCTCCCGCAGGGAGCTCCAGTTCTGACCTTCCCCTCAAGCCACTGCTGCCAAACGCGGGCGTCGTTATTTTAGGATTAAAAAAGGGCTGAAAAGGGCCTAATTCCCAACGTGTCTGCCAGGAACACAGGTGTGAGGAGTGTGGGGGGGAAGTTTTGAGTTTTAACCTTCATGCCTTTTTTTTTTTTTTTTTTTTTTTTTTTTTTTTTTTTTTTTTTTTGGGGTGCTTGAAAAGCGCCCTTCATAGAGAGCCCCCTTCATAGAAGAGGCACTCATATTATTTGGGCTTTCAGCACGTTGCAGATGCTGCCTCAGTTATAATAAATACACGTTTTTTTAATTTCTTTTTTTTTTTTACCTTTAGGTTCTGCACAGCAAGCACTTTGTGATGCTATTAAAATGTGTGTGTATCTCAACACACAGGCGAGAGCAGGGCATCCCACAGCTGAGTTAGATGGGAATCTGAGGAGAACATTATCCCCCTTGCCTGCTGTGAGGTCAGATACTCCTGAGAGTTTTCTCTAATTTTCCTTCCTCACAAGGGCTGTGGTTGACAAAACATTTGCATTCAAGAGAAGCTCTCAGCAAGTCCTGGACATACAAGAGATTTGCATTTTTTTTTTTGCTATAACTGTTAGGGAAAAACCCTCAACAAACCCCTGATTTTCTTGAGGCGCTGACCACATAGTGAATAATGACTGTGGTTTTACTATGTGTTATAACAGAATTGGCTGATAAATTTGTTAATAATTTTATCTGGTGGTATTCTCTGAGATACTCCTTGTTTTTGTAATCTTGGTCTATATGTCTTCCACAACCAAGTCGCGTTCCTGATTATGTAGAAGATAAATTATTTAAATCTTGGTTTTGATGTTTTTTAGGTATGATTCTATCTTCCTTTAGAAAACTCTTGTGTTTTCTGGTTTGTGGAATTTTTTGTTTGTTTGTTGCTTCCATAGTCCTGATGCATTCCAATTCCACTACTGTCTGTTTCATATCGAGAAGGCAGTTTAAACTTTTTTGAGTCCTATTTCAACTGTATGAGTTTTGGACTTTGGCAGGATTATCTTGTGAAAGCTTTTTATTTTGAATTATTAAGATTTATGGTTGCCTAATCTTCCCTCAAAAAAAAAGGGTTTTCTTATATCTTGTGTATTCATTCAAACAAGTTTAAAAAGAATTTGTTTTACTAAAGTAACACAATGTGTTTTCAGGAGCTTGACACCAAAACCCACCAAAAGCATGAATCTGATAGCCCACAGCATTTCTTATTGTACCCTATGTATACATGCATATTAAAATTCTTTTCCCTTAAAGATTTCAAAATTATTAGAGGGATTTCTAATGGTAGCATGACTATCACTTTAAAAATAATTCTTTCTGTTCTTATTTGCTGGAGGTAATATAAATGATTGTTTAAGTGGAAACCAAACGAAACCCCCAGATTCAGAGTTATAATTTTGCAGTATACTTATTTCAGGAGGTTTAGTTAAGCTGTGTCATTTAGGGGGGAATTCAGGTGCTAGAGATGGATGGGATTTCCTATTCAAACCTTTAAGGGACTGCCTGGTTTTACTGACAGGCAGATGTTCACGAAACAGTGTTTTCTGTGAAGCGTTTGTGTGCTTTTTTAATGTAATTGCTGTCTCATTTTAGAGGCAGTGCAGCAGTTATTTTAGTCAGGCCCCAACAACAGTGTTCTGTTATGCCATTGTAATTCTGCAATGTCAACATGCAATAGCATTAGTCTTATTCTGAGATGTGTTCATTTTTAATCCCTGCCATTATCCCTGGATTTTCAGGTTTCTAGCCTGCTTATCAGTTTTCTTAGAATGGTCTTGGGAGTCTCCAGGTTTTGAAAGAAGTCTGTCGCATAATCTGCCTTTTTATCCTGCTCAGTTAGCAATTTAAATGCAGGAAGAGGAACTGCTTACACTGAGCCACCACAAATACAACAAATTTAAAAAAAAACACAGATAATCATGTGCAGGTAAAATTCACCATGAATCTTGCATCCTGCTATTTGGGTAGGTTTGTAACTACAACTCTTTTTGATTGTTATTATTCCCAGGATAAAGTTGGATCAAAGAGATTTTTCTTTCAACAATATGTACTTGCCTTTTATCTGCATTAGCAAATAAGTGTGAATAGTCACCACCATACCACTAGTTCCATGTATGCACACTTCTCAGACAAAAGTGCCTTCTAAGGTGTCTGAAACACCAAACACTTTGTCCTTGAAACTGACCTCTTGAAGTAGGGTGGTTATGAATGTGGAGCTGGATTCAGCAAGGGCAAATCAATCAGAGCTTCCCCTGTCCAATCCTATGGATAAGTAGTAGGGCTGAATGCAGTGAGTCCTGTGGCATCCATATGTGTTGAGATTTCTGAGTCCTATGCCTCCACCCACCACAGACTGTAGTGTGAGGGATTCTGCTGCTCCTGTGAGATTTTGTATATAGGCGGCTGTGAATCCCTCTGGCAAAATCAATTTGGGCAGAGTTAAAGATAAATGAGAGCCTCTTGGTGATAATGCATTTATTAAAAGCTTATTTTAACAGTTTGTTGAAATAGATACATACTGTTGAACATGAAGACTAACCAAAGCCCCAAACATTTGCTGTTCCCCGTGAAACAATGAATTTTAGTTCAAAGTTCTAGGTAGATCTGGTTCTGTTGGCTGTACTCCCTGTTCCCTGTACAAGGCTTTTGCACTCAAAAAATGGAAATGGCAATGTGCCATACACCACATATTAAAATTGCACTGTTATAAAAGCAAGGAAAAAGCACTTTGCAGCACTTTCACTTATCATTTAGTGCCAGCTGGCAGTATGGGATTGGAAAGGCTATTGGTTAGTCTTTTATATTTGGTCTTGCTTGCTGTGTGATAAATAATAGGTCTATCTTCCCTGATGCCTTTTATCTAGGATCTTGGACTGTTTCAACTCTGCCTGTGTATGGGAAGGGTTTAATTAAATAGGCCCTTTGCAGGTGTTGTATTTTACAGTTTCTTTACATGACTGTGCTGATATGCACAGAGCTGTTGGTGCCAGTGAATCTGTGGAATGCTGCTTGCAGTGTGCATCCATTCCATCGCTCATAATCAAAACTAAATGAAAAGATGAAGCCACATGTGCTCTAGAAGTGCAGCCCCCAGCCTATGCAAAGGGAAGATTTTTTTTTTAAAATAGCTAAAATCTTTAAAACAGATGCCTTGATGTTTTCATCATGCTCAAGAGCTGCCTGTATTGAGGAATACCCACAGTGCCAGTAGCTCAGTGAGCAGGTGCAGTGGGAGCTGCAGCTGTGCCCTGGGTGGGGGCAGTGGCTGGAGCCCCAGGTAAGGGGCTGTGACCTGCCCAAGGGCTTGAAGTGCTGCTGCTGAATTCAGTGGAAGGCGTTTCCTTCCTTTGTGTGTTCCAGAGCAGCCCCTCAGTGCGTGGTACAGAGAGCGGTGAAGGTGTGCATGGACTCAGAGGTCCCACATATAGCAAGAAGCAAGAGGTGGGTGGGAGTACAAAGGTGATGATAGCAGTGGTTCAAGGTTCTCTAATTTACATACACTTATTTGTGTAGTGTGTGTATGTATGGAAAGGTAGTGGAGAAGTGGGAGAGTCTGTGGTGAAACTGCACCATATTCCGTGTTGTGCTGGGAAAAAAGAAGGTCAGTGATGTAGGCCAGCTTAGACCCAAGGGAGAGCTCCTTTTAGTACCAGTGGTGGTGCTGTGTGTAATGTACTAAGCAGGAACATCAGGGAATATCTTGGAGATCTCTCAGTGCTACCAGGTGACTGTTGGCATCCAGCCCAAAGCTGATGTGCAGTCACAGCTATTCTGGAATACTTGGAGGAAAATAGAAACTTGAAGTCTCTCTTCCCACAAGTGGAAGTCAAATTATACCATACTCAGCTGTAAAGAAATGTCTTTTGATTTGTGTAGGAATCAGAAAAGTTCTAAAACATGTATATAATAAGATCAATGGAATATAAATATGGCTTTAAAATTATGGTTGATTGTTTGAAATCCTACTTGATGCCCCTGCCCGTGATGATTTTTAAGGTCCCTTCTAAGCCAGAACATTTTAAAATTCTATTATATAAGTAGTTTGGAACCTGAAATAAAAATTAATGTATCTTCAATCTACTTCACTGTAATCTTTACTCACTTGAGCACTTTTCCCGTGTTGAGACTTGTGCAATGTGGGGAGAAAGACTTGATCAGAATGGGCTAAAATAGATTTTGTAGTGCATGGTTACACTGCTTCTGTGCTTACCTGTCTGCAAAATGCATGCCTGCAAAGAATTTGAAAGTAGAGAAGTTACATTCTAAACATGGGTTTCTATAGTTTTGTGGAAACTGATAGTAAAACTTGCATGACATGATCAAATAAAAGTAGGGGATTTTTTTTTTTTTTTGCTAGCTTTTGTGTATTATTGGCGTCTATGTAGAAAGGGCTGTTATGTATGGATCTATATGTGAAAAAGTAGATTATATTGGAAAAATTAACCATGTTTCTCCATGCATTTTCTAGGAAAGAAAAAAAAAGATAATTCATGCTTATTTTTGTTTAGATCTGACTTTTCAAGAAGAGATGCAATTGCATAAAGAAGGTGTGGTGGCTGCACATAACTGTGGTCTTTTCAGTGTAGATGACAATGGACCAACTGCTCTTGTGGTACGTTATTATGGGGAAAAAAGCAAACAGGAACAGTAAGCATTGCTGAATAAAAACAGCCTCTCTGGCTAGAGACATGTTAAGTGTCACAGAAAGTGGCTTCTGGAATCTGTATTTCCAGCATTTTCTTTTGGGCACCAAGGTTCCAGTCTTGCTGAGGTTTTGCATTTCTGTGATGTGGAAAGAATGGGAGAGTTACACAAGGTTTTTGTTGACAAGAAATCTCTCCAGTCCCTGGGATAACCACTGTAAAATGACATTCACTGAGCTGATCATGTCAGAACAGGTCTATGCTGATGAACTTTCTAACTGCTTTCAAGGATTGTAACCCAGGATATTAACAGTTTAAATAATCTAGGTTCACAAGTGTTAGGATAGGTCTAAAAATACCCAAACAAATGTAGTATTTCATTAATGCTAAATCAAGCCAATCATTGGCGTCAGTTTGCCTTTATTTATTTGCTGGTTCTGTTATCCAAGGGTCTGACTGACTCTCTCTCATCCAGAAACACCTGAATCATCCCCTTAGCTTGTCCAAGGCAAACTGCTTTAGTATTGGGGCCAGTGGGCTGGATGGAAGCAGTCTTGTAGCTGTTGTTGGTTTATTCTGTACTGGCAATAAACATTTTACTTAAAGGTCTTTCTTTAATAATATTGAAAAAAAACCCCAAACCTCGATTTGAAGGAGTAATTAAATTTGAAGTGTTTGCTTCTTTCTGGAGTAATGAAGTTTTAAACGAAGGCTGCAAGCAAAAAGCAGAAGGGAAGAATTCAAAACACTAAAAAAGGGGATAATAGGATATTTTTAAATTTTTTTTTTAATTTCACTCAGGCATAGCACATAACAGTTATTACCAAATAATTTACTTCCTGCCCTAAAAAACATTTACCTGGTATCATTCATGAAAACATAATAAAACTAGGAAAATGATATCCAGTCTGCAGCAATTGGAAACCATCAGATGACTGGGACATGGCCTGCAGATAGGAGTAGGGTGGTGCCACTGTGGATGAGCCAATTTTCAGCACTTGGTAGTAGCAGTAAGCTTTGGAACTAGACTACTCTTGTCCTGTGGAAAGCTGTGTAGGAACACTAGCGATGATCTTGGGGAAGAGCTTCTTTTAGCCTGTTTTGATTACAACTTGCTCTTCTTGAAGAGCTCTTTAGCCTTAATCTGCCTCGAAGACTAAAAATCATGAAGTAAATGAGAGCCACCCTGACGGCACCAGATCCACAATATCATGTATGTAATATTTGACAAATATTTTTGATAAATGATTCATCTTCAACTGTTAGGAGTTGAGCATAAAAAAAAATAGCTTGTTGGAAATTTTGTGGCTGGTCTGTGGCTTACCCCTCATCTCCACTTCGGAACAGTGGCAAGAAGGACAAGTCTTCATGATATGTGGGTTTTTAAATACACAAAGCTGTAAAGTCTTATCACTTCCTTATCTTGGTACCTGGAATTCTATGCCCTTCTGTATGTATCTGATGAGATAATCACCTCCATCTCTGTTAAATGTAGGGATTGAGAAATAGGGTAGAGCTGAAAACATTCATATCAGTTAAACTGGGCTCTTTGTCACTGCAGCTGTGAATATTTTATTTAGGAAAAGCAGCCAGAGAGAGAGAGAGATATGAAAGAGAGTGCCTGCCATCTTAGTGGCTTTGCAGATAGAACACAGGTCTGAGTTATTTTTGATGCTCCAGAAACTGCTTCTGTCTGCTTAAACAGTTGTAGGAATAAACCCAAGGATCCTCTTTTACAGAACTGCACAAGTGAGTTATTTTCCCTGTGCTTTCTGTTTCTGACTTTGGGTTTTGCATTCACTTCTGTGCAGTAAATCCAAGCCTGTCACTGCCTGGGAAAGTGGTTATGCCACGGAGCTGTTAGCTAAAAGTGCTGCAACTTTTTCCAGCTGTACTTCCAAAACAAACAGGAGTCCTTCTCTGGCCATTCAAAGAACAGCTGTAGGCACTCAGGATTGTGAGAGGAGACCTGGACTGTCCGTGTTCTGGACAGAGAAAGGAATTTGGATCAAGTGCAGTGGAAAATGTTTCCTCTAAGATAACTAGCTGGCTGTCATCCTTCACTCCTGCAGCTGTAGATAAGCTTGGCTTGAACGCCTGTTCCTCCCCAGACACTGTACAGGAAGCGTTGGGATCAGAACTCTGAGATTTGGGTTCCATCCAGGGAGCCACAGGCCTGAGAGAGAGATGTGTCAGTGGGCCACTCCTAGGTGTCCAAGTTTCTCACTGAGGCCAATGATTTTAGAAGAGGATCTGTAGTAAATGTTGGGTTTGGTGAAGTGATCTGGAGCAGTTTTGATGTGGCTCTTCATGGCAGATATTGAGTACGGTCCCCAGCGTGAGGGTTTCATTATACAGCATTTTGTCCATCTGTTCTGTGATTCTGATTGTTTTGTTTTGGGTTGGGTTTTTTTGTTTGGTAGTTTGTTGTTTCTTTTTTTTGTGATGGGAAAGAAGCTAAAATTACTTTGGAATTTGTTCTTCTTCCTTGCTGCTTGTCTACAGGGGGAAAGTGAAGTGAAATGTCATGACTTTAATAGGAATTTCATGGATTGGCAATGCTTTCTTTTCCAGTTAACACTTGAAGAATTGGGGTTTTTTTCTAAGTCTTCTTTCTCAATCCTTTCAATGCCAATTGAAAAAAAAAGGGGAGGGGTGGGTGGGGGTGGGGTAGGATTATTATAAGCTTTTGCTGGGTAACCACTAAAAATTAAGATTTACTTATTTTTGGCATCAATTTCCACGTTACCATTACTGCTGGCAGTAATGGTAACTCTTGGTAACTTGTTTTTATTTTTCATGCTTTTTTAGCACAAAACATTTTAACTCCTCATCTCATTTCCAAGAATTTTCTGTGTTAATGAGAGCACATCTTCAGAAAGCAATACAACAGTGCAGATTATGAGATTCTCTGAGAATAGTTGGTTTGAAGATACAGGCAAAAGATATTTCTATCCTAAGGGGAAAAAGAAAGGCTGACCAAATGCAAAAGTGGAGCAGCTTTGAACTTTTTATAACAAATGTTAAGATTATACCTACAGAAGCACTCAAAAGACAGCACAGCTTTTTCTGTGGTGAGGTTAATAAATATGCTTGCAATTGGAAATTAAGTCTTTATTTAAGAAAAGTCAGTTGAAAAAGAGATATGCAAGCACTCTGTAATTTGTGTTTGTGTAAACCTGATTTATTGAATCTGTGCAGTGATCACTGAGGTCAAGGGTGACTTTCTTTTTGCTGCTGTCATCTTTGTTTTTGTTTCCTTCAAAAGGCTTTCTTACTAAGTTCTGATTAATTCTATTATTTCATAGGAATTTCAAGTACTTTGCTTGATTTCAGGAATTAATTTTTTTAAAATTTAGAATGTTCCTTTCCTGTGAATCTTGCCACTTGAGAAAAAGGCGAGTGTGACAGTCTTCATGTGAAGGTGCTACCAGTTCAGAAGTGATGTTATTAACAGTTGCTGTATTACAGTATTAAAATTAATGTTTTTTAACACCTGTAATGTCTATCATACCAAAGCCCCTTTACAGAAGGTGTGTCAGCTGTCACCTCCTGGATGGTTTAATGCCTTGGTGATAACTCTAAATGACGCTGCATGCAAATGAAAGAGCTTCATTGATTGACAAGGATTCATCAGGGCACCTGGTGCTTTGAGGAAAAGTGCCATGCTTGAAAGGAATCCATGTCAAGATTACACCTGGAATCTGGGACCAAAAGAAGAGGAAACAAAAGATGTTTCATGGGCGTTTTCCAAGCCATAGTTTCATGTTGTAATCCTGCCTCATCTGTCTGTGATAACAGTGGAAGGTAAGTTGGAGCGTGTCATAAGTTGCAGCTTGACTTGGAGCTGACAACAGGCAGCTGGCTGGTGTGGAGTTGATATTCAAGGACATGAGGACCCCAAATCAGGTGCATTAGCACAGATACCAGTGGGATGTGAAATGCCACAGGGAATTTTGTTTGTTGTCTGGTTGCTAATCCAGGAGGGATGTAGTTCTCCTTAATGTCCAGCCACATACTGTCCAAGCCTGTGTAGATTGTCTTGGACTTCAAATCAGATCTCTCAAATATCATCAAGTGCCCATGGTGAGATGGCAGAATAGTGCTCTGTAGGATGCAAGAAGTCCAGCTCATCCAAGAGCGTTGTTTGGATTCAAAGTGTACGATTTCCATAATGTATTTGTTTTGCTTGAGTCCAGAGCAAATAAGACAAATCACTGAGGGGAAAATGCAGGGGAGAGACCTGCCAGGTAGGTGTCACTCAGTGTATTCTGTTTTTTGTCCTGGATTTCAGTTCCAGTAAAGTAAACACAGGGTATCACAAAGGTTTGCAGTGGCCCTCAATAAAAATCACTGCAGATAAATCCATCCCCACAGTAAGTTAATTCTTAGGACTCAAATACAGATACCCAGTGTTATTTCCTTCTCTAAAATGGCCATTTGCTAAACTATGATTGAGAGCCTCTCTTTCTTTCTTGAAGGCAGATCATAGAATTTTCTGCAGATGCTGACTTTGGTTTTGTTTTTTATTTCCAGCAGTCAGCTATCTATTTCAGTTGTTATCAGTCTTTAACTTTTGAACTTTCTTAGTTTTCTTTGACTAAGTAAACAGGAGTAGTATTTTTTTTCCCTGAAATATTTCCCTTCTTCCCTGTCATAAACATACTAGGATGTTACAGTCCTTCTTCAGTGATGCAGTTCGATAAGTTATAAGAATAATCCTTGAAAACTGGCCTCTGCAAACTATTTTCAGTCAACAGAAGTGGTTGTCTAAGCCTTTAAACCTTGAGGCAGGTTATGGTCTTGACTTTCCTGTCAGCAGAAATAATGTAGTATTAGATTGAGGCCTGCCAGGTGCTTTTGGCGTAACTTTCAGAACTTGATTTTTTTGTTTTTTTAAAAATTTTTCCGATTTGCCTAGATTGAGATTCCAATTGCGGGCTGTCCTAATTTACAGGATTACATGGCTGTCTACATCAGATACTTTGTTCCAGTATAGGAAAACAGATATTGTTTGCACCATCTCTCTGGTTTTTCAGTGAGGTAAACAGCTTAGGATCCTCATGGTTTTCTGGCCTTGGCAGGATTTTCATGAGTGTGTAAATTTTGGGGGGTTTGGGAATTCGTTTTTGTTTTTTCTTGCACTTCTGAGACATTCTTTGCAATATGGCAGGATGAAGAATGCTGAGGCAGTGAAGAGGGGGAAGGGCTAGAAGCACAAACAATGCCTAAGTGGAATTAGAATGCCTGGAAAACATGAATAGCTCTGTTACATCTGAGCTGTTACTTCAATTCTAAAATTGAAATATGCTGCCTTGGAATTACACTCTTTTCACATCACTATTCTGCACCTTTGGGCAATTACAGAGCTGTTGAGCATAGCCAGTTTGTACATTGTCCTCACTTAGCTGCTGCTTTGTTCCAGAATCAACACTGAAATATGGTGTTTAAAAGTGTTGCTTTGACAGACCTGCACAATGCTCTATGATAGCAGCATCTGAGCATGCCATGGAAGCAAAAACCCCAACAGTCTTATTCTGTGTATCTTCAAATATGTCTGCTGCTTTGTCTTGGCAAACAGTGTCTGAGTGTGACATTAAATTGCGTTTGTACCCATCCTGCCTGGCAGTGCTCACTAATAGGGACCTTGGATTGCATTAGGAGCTGTGGGAGGAAGCGGAAATGTGGTTTTCAGGTGGTTTCTCAGGCCCCATGCCAGCCTGTGTGCCACAGAGGGATGCAGTGTGAGCTGCTCCTGCAGAGCTGCTCCCTTGGGCAGAGTTGCCTCAGGTGGGAAGGGTTCATGCAGGTGCTGGTGCAGCATCACGTGTGATACCCCCTGTCCTGCCTTTGTCCAGGTTTGAGAGCATCACGAGCATTCCTGAGGCAGCAAGTGTGGAAAGCAGGTGTGGTGAAGGGAATTTTTACACACTTTGGGAACGTGCATCTTACGTGTATGGCACTGGGTAGTTGCCCTGCCTTATCTCGCTGTGTTTTGCTGTGAATGAATTTTCTACAAATCAAATGAAAGTTTAGCTGTTCTACTTCTTTTTAACTCACAGGCAGTGCTGGAGTCCTCAGGGCTAGTTTCTGTCTCTATGAGCTGCAGCCTTTACAACTCCCTAGTTTAAGTGAAACCTTTTTGACCTATTTCTTAGGTCAGGGCTGAGATAAAAAATCTAAAAATGCTTTTTTCATTATGTGATCATTCTGCTGCCAAAGGGGAACAAGAACACCTTTGAAATCACCTATTTGGAAGAAATACTCGGGGGAACCAAATGCACAGAGGCAGTCAACCCAATTGCTTTAAAAAGATGATCATGCAGCACTGCTGATTCTGACATTCTGTAATCCTAATCTTAGAACTTTTTGGTTTGAGACTTGCTTATGTGGAAGAAATGTGGAATCAGGACTTGGTAAGTGAATGCATCACTGGTGAGCTTGAGGAAAAAAATTGATGAGTTGTCCAAGCTCTTACATGAGAATTAAACTTAAGAAATGAAACAATTCCCAAGCAAGTAATGTACCAAGAAAGATTTGATAAGAAAAGGCAATATATTAAAAGCTTTCGAAGCAACCCAGGAACCAGAAATTTCAGTAGCAGACGAGGTTGAGCCGTCTCTCAGCAGGGTGCTGAAATCCATGTAGTTCACTAAATCTACTAATGCATCCGTTTCCCATTTCAGTAAGTCCGTGCAACTTTGAATACAACAGTGTTTAAACAAGAGAATCATTTGGTCCAGCTCTTCTAAATCCTACCTTGGGGAACATATTATTGTCATGGTAACATAGCCAAAGCTTTTACTGTTAGCTCAAGATAGGAATCTCTATTGTTTCAAAATGTATATTTGGAGCACAACTTACTAAAATCATCAATATTTACACAGCAGATAATATCTTCAGGCAGGCTGGCCACCATCTGTCACAGTCTGATTTAATTTTATGGTCGTAGCAAAGTGAGCTGACAGCGTGGAATTTTTCACAGAAGTCAGCTGGAAGTGTGTCATGGTTCTCAGGTAAACCTGAGAAATGTTGCAAATGGTGGCTATGCATTCATGTTATGTAAATGGGGGAAGTACTCATTTGGGGGAGGGATTGATTTCTGTTTGTTTGCATCCTGAAACAAGTTTAAATTCTGTTTAGTGCTCTATTGTACTGGAATAATTTATAATTGAATCCTTCATACGTGCCTTATGTATCTCTGGAGGGAAAATTGAGCATGAAATCATTTGCTCTGGAAGAATTACTGAATACAGGAAGTGGCAATTTTTAAAATTAAATAAGACTTGAGCAGTTCATGGCATTACCTTCAGATGGCAATTTAAATTAAGGTTGTTTTCTTTTTCGTAGTAAGCATTTGGTTTCTGGCACCTTTAGCATTTTATGTAATGCTTTATATCATTAGGACAATAAAACACCCATGATAAATTTATTCAAAATTATATTAGTGCATTTAAGGGTATATTTATTTGCTAGAGTTTTACAGGACATGCAGCCCTTGACAGCAAGTCAAAGCAGTTTCAAAAATGGCAGTAGTATTATTGTCTGCTGAAGTTGTTCTCTTGATGTGTGTGTCATCAATAAGTAGCAACATTTTTTTTACTAATGATGCAGTAATTGAAGGTACAAATTAAATTGTTTCTTGTACAGTAGAACAGTTCTGTTTCTCCAACACATGGATGCTTGAAGCTATTCATTAAGTTTGTTCCCTCTATTGAAGTAAGTAGTTAGCAGTCCAGTTTTGTACATCTGATTTACTGCCTAGTGAGATATATGTGCATCTTGCTGTTTCATATGTATGGACTTTGTCTCAGGACATCCTTTTTCTAATGATGATGAGTGTAAAGGCTTGAACCCTTCAAATTTGTGTATTCATGTGCATGCATTTGTGTGCACATTTCTACTGTGTTAGTGCCTGTCTAGTTGCTGCTTAATGCATATCTGCTAAGATTTGTTTCATCCTATCTTGCATCTTGATTTAGAAATGTGCCGATAATGAAAAGCACTTTTGACTTGAAGAAGAATTTTTTTCTGAATCTGCTCTTGTCCTCTACTACATATAAAGCAGGATTTCAATATCTAAAATAATGCCTTTTGGTCTGATAGCTGCTGGATTTTGTTCCTGTTTGTGCAATGTACAAGCAAGTGATCAGTGCAACTCCTTACTGTTAACCAGTCTGTCTTTTAAGAATTCTTCTGGTGCATAGGTTGTGCTGATTCACTGTCTCTTTCACTTATAAACCTCCCTTGTGAAAAAATGAATCAAGTGGACTTGTCCATCAGCCATGCCCTACCCTGTGATATCACTGCCTGTTCTCAATTACTCGGCTTTGTCTCCAATTACACTTTGTAATTGCAGCATCTCTGTATTGATGAGTCCTCATGATGGTAAAAAGAAGGTTTAGATTGTGCTTTTCAACCTCAGAGTTATATAGAAAGCTGACCCGATGCTGGGCATAGTTAATTCTCCATCTCAGTTTAGTTCTGTTACATTTGTCAACCTGTACAACAAAGTTAAAGAAATCCTGAGGTTAAAATGTACACTTTTTCATGGTATGGCAGTGAAAAGGTAGTGAAAGGAAAGGGGGTGAAAGAAGAGTTATAGGAGTATGTGTAGCTTCCTTAACTTTTTACAAAGCCTCTCTCAACCATTAGCATAGTAACAGTGTGGAAAATGTAATGGCTTTAAAGGCCTCTTGATGGAGACGAACACAAAATCCAAGATTATTGTTTCTTTTGTCTGGGATAAAGTCTAGGTCAAGCTTCATCAGTATTTTTTCCTTGAGAATGAGACTGAATAACAGCAATGAAGGCATTGAAAATTTTTGGATTTTGTTAAAAACCAGCTTAGAAGTTCAGTACAGTGGAGGGTTGTATGGCAGAGAAATGAGAGCTGCAAAAAAAAGAGTTTGTTATATTGCATCCTCAAGCTTGAAAAATAACTTTGGAACAAAGACACACTCTTGGATTTCGTGTACAGTGGGTTCATACCTGGGGAGAACAGCAGGGGCTGGTTCCATGGAGAGCCTGGCACACACCTTCACTGTTCTACTGGAGAGTGCAACATTACATCAGAGTGGAATCGTCCAAAACTGTGGCTGAAAGTGAGGTTGAGAAATCCCTTAGTTCTGGCTTTAGCACTGACTTGGATGGAAGAATTTGTTCAGAGATCGCTTTGTTGCTTTATGCCTTAAAACATGAAGATGCTTGCTCACTAGGATTTTATTTTAGTGGCCTTAATTTGATGTGATTCAGAAGAATATGACCCCTGTAAGGCAGGCTGAGCTGAAGGGGGTGTGTAGCAGCTCTTAAACCATCACAGTTTGCAACCCAGTGCATTAAGTCATCTCCAATTTCAGATTGCTTTAATGTGCTGGATTGCAAACTGTGGCAATTCAGGAGTTGCTACATTCAGCCATCCATACAGCAGGTTCTGAGAGAAATGTGCTCCAAGTGTCTCATGAAAATGAATGACAGAGGTACAGTCTACAGTTTTTTCATCTCCTGGGCTACAAATTGTATACAGAATTTGCATTTAAAATGAAATTATTCTTGTACTAAGGAGGACCAACACTGAGTGCTTTAAAAGCACAAAGAGGAGATCCAGGAGCTTAGCTGAAATTAATTTAGTTGACTCATTGTGACCTTTGTAGCTGATTTTGTGCTGTAAACATCCGCTTCCATTTAGTCGACCTTAAATTTAGACCATACCCACTTCTGGCCTTACCTGTCACAGAGAGCATATCTACCAGTTAAGACTGGGGCAACTATTCTGGGAAACTGGTGCCAAAAATGATTTGTTTAAATAGTTTGATGCAGATCTGATATGCTGTGTCAGGCCATTACAGTGTTTAGCTGAGGCCTGATTCCAGTATGGAATGCCTTTTATGGAATCTTGGTGTATCTTGGCCCAGCCAGTCAAACATCTCTGTAATCACTCGAGATGAGTGTGGAGAGAAATGCTGCTGAGCTCGAGGAAGCAGCATCCCTTGACTGGAGAAAGAAGCATTTGAAAAGTCACTGTTTTCCATTAGATCCATTGTTTCAAGGGCAAGTATCCTAATTACACTCCAAAGTTTCTGTCACTTCTGTAGAAGCTTAGGCTCTTTGTTTCCTCTATGTTTCTCCAACCCCACTCTTGTAATGATGTCAAAAGCAGCCACTCTTTATCCCTTCTGCACCAGTGAGCGGTCAGTTAATGGTATTTTCAAAGGTATTTTCCTGACTCACACGATAGTATGGGATTGTTTTTTTCCTAGAAAACTTAAATTTATTGTACCCTTACTGTTTTTTGTAATTCAGAAAAATATGTGTATGGATATATTTTTAAGGAAAAAAAAAAAAACTTCTTCAAAGAGGTAATTTCATTCTGGTATTTTTGCCTAACAATAGTGAATTGTTGAAGAAAACTGTAAGCACAAGAGAAGTAATTTTTCAGAGTATTCTCTTGTAGGATCTGGAAGGGCTGAAACCTTTCTCAGAGTGGAGGAAGGTTCCTTTGCTTGGAGCCCTTCTGTGCTGGAAGCAGTAGTCACTTGCTGTGCAAACATGATAGTAATGTCCTAGACACTAAGAGAGTAGATGTGATACGGTGTGAAAGATTAAAAGGGAATGAAGGGATTTGTGTTTTTAATGACAACATAAATACAGCCTGTTTAAATTTTTGTTTGTTCTGTCAATGTTGTGATGAGAATCCTGGTTTTTTTTGTTTCAATATCTTGTAGTTACTGCTAATTGTGGCTCTTGCTAGCATCTTGCAGCATCTTTATTGTTCTCCTCCACTAATCACTCAAAAAAGGAAATTTAGCAAACTGTCGATGTCTGAAGCCTACCCAGTCAAATGTGCTATGATGTTGAGACCAGTAGCTTGGCACCTTA
Organism: Corvus moneduloides; assembly: GCF_009650955.1. Classification (NCBI taxonomy): domain Eukaryota; kingdom Metazoa; phylum Chordata; class Aves; order Passeriformes; family Corvidae; genus Corvus; species Corvus moneduloides. The sequence continues at coordinate 57,844,465 of NC_045480.1, forward strand.
AAAGTATCTGGCTTATTGCTTATTTCTTCTGTGCAGGTGTTTGCAAACTGCAGTGGAAGTTGTGCCCGGCTGCCCTTTGTGCCTCCTCAGGGCACTGGTGACAATGGCAGGACATCTTCTCTTAGCATAATGTAGAGTGTGGGGAGGACTTTCTGTGGTGATTGTTAGCTTTTGATAGAGGTGTTAAGTAAATGGGCAGGGAAAAAAAAAGACAACAGTGTGAAAGTTGGAACAATAGAGTTTTTTCTCGCCGCAACTAAATGCATTCAGACTGTCATGCATGTGTTTGTGCATGCAGGAACGATACATGAATCAAGATAAAACCCTTCACTTCCAAAACATAAGAACATGAAGGAGAAATAGGCTGATGGAGAAGAGAAAATGGGCGACCAATAGCTCAGGGGCCAGTCCCAGCCATTGACTTCACTTTGTCTGTAGTTAGGTTAAATGATTTACATGTTTATGTGTCACGTCATCTGTCAATGTATGGGCTGCTAAAGGCACTTGGGTGGCCCTCAGGAAAGCAAGAGTTACCCAGCCTGCGTTAGATAACCTCTGTGTTGGAGTTCCAGGTCACACAGGACTGTGTTTGGCTCTAGGTGTGGTAAAACCTGTGGAATATCTCACTGGCAGTGAGATCCTTGGTGTTCTTGTAGACCAATGAAATTGATATAATGAAGGAAATGGTTTGGTTTTTTGAAAGGGTATTTTGGCAAGATAGAATGTCACCATAATAGGAGGAAAGGCAAAAAGGGTTGGAATTACTCAGCCTGGAGAAGAGAAGTCTTTGGGGTGACCTAACTGTGACCTTCCATTACCTGAAGGGAGCCTACAGGAAAGATGGGGAGGAACTTTTTTCAAGGGCCTGGAGTGACAGGACAAGGGGGAATGGCTTCAAACTGAAAGAGAGCACGTTTAGGTTAGATATTAAGAAATTCTTCACTGTGAGGGTGGTGAGGCACTGAAGAGGTTGCCCAGAGAAGCTGTGGCTGCCCCATCCCTGGCTATGTGCAAGGCCATGTTGGATAGGGCTCTGAGCAACCTGGTCTAATGAATGACATGCCTGCCTGGGTATATTGGAACTAGATGATGTTCAAGGTTGCTCCCAACCCAAACCATTCTGTGATAATATTTCTGACTAGCTCTTATCCAAGCCTAAATCTCATGGAAGTGGAGTAGCCTTCCAGTGTGCTTTCTTTGCTGTTTAATGTCAGAAGAGAGGAGACATCCTGCAGTTTGATATGTGCAGAAGAAATGTTATCTGCTTAACTTGTCAGCTTGAGGACATCAGAAGTCATCACCAACTCTGCTTGGTTCTGTGAGCAAAAAATACAATAGTTCCTCTGTGCAGTGGTACTTTTTGGAAGTGGGGCACAACACACTGCTAGTGGGGAGATCTTTAGCATGTCCTTGGGCTTCTGAGGACCTCCAAGAGTTGCATTGCTTGTTCATTCAAGCAGTAGCTGTGTTCAGTAGCCGTGGATGAGATGTGTTGTAATTTTATTATTTCTTTAAATCCGTCTCCCAAGCATGCAACTTGATTGAATTTTAAAGATGTGTATGTTTTCTTAGGGTGATGGGCATTTATGCCTTTGTATAGCAGCTAATGTAAACAAAAGAGCAGATCCACACTGCTGCTACCACCTTCTCTCTGTACTGCAGATGTCTGAGGAGCTGCTGCTGCTGCTGGTAAGTGCTACAGGAGGCTGCTCAGCTTCCCTTTGCAGGCTGCTCTATCTCCTGATTCTCCAGGAGATACCGTAGCTGTGGCTGCAGATTAGATTTTTCTCTCCCTCCCCCTGCGAGACCTCTGTGTGCTTTGACGTCATGTGTGCTCCTTTCAGTTGCCATAGCAGCCCCATTCCCCAAGCTCTCTGCCTGTCTCCTCTGGTAGGTTCCACAATGGTACAGCCAGCATCACGCTGCACAATGGTTTCCAGGCAGTGAAAGAGCGTGATTCAGCAAGCCACTCTCCCCCCCCTCCCCTTTTATTTCATTATTATCAGACATTTTGCCTCCTCTTTTTCTGTTCTCTTCTACCCTCTCCCCCAGGCTTTTATTCAGTTCTTGAAAGGAAAACGGTGATTTACCTTGAAAGCAACTGCCCATCATTTTTCTTTTTTTTTTTCTCTTATCTTTTTTTTTTTTTTTTTCCTATTATTATAAATAGCCCTTTTTTTTTTTCCTCAGCACTGTTTGGAATGTGATTTAAAAATACCACCTAAAGTCGCAGTTTGGGGAAAAGGTTTCTGGACGAGGAGAATAGCTCGCAAGCAAGGAATGGTAGGTGGTTGATGCTAATATTCTTTGACTAACTGCTTTCGCAGGGTGGGGTGACTAATATTGATTGCTCTTTGAGGGAAAAAAAAAAATAAAGCAGGGGAGAGGGAGAGAGAGAGAGGGACAGATTAATGAAATAAACTGCTAAGAGGAGCAAGAAGGCTGCACCTGTCCATTTTGTGGCGAGAGAAGCAACATTTTCCTGTGTTCGGGTGTGTATGAGCTTTAATGTTTGGGTGCTGTAGGTGACCGGTGGCCGTGAGAGCAGGGCAGGGGCACACCGTGGACGGGAGTGTGGCAGTGCTTTACCAGCTGGCTCATGTAAACAGTGGGGTTTTACTCAGCCTCATCACCTCTAACGCTGCCTGGGGGCTTTGGGGGGAAGGAGGTGTCTTCGCTTGCAGCTCAGTAGAAAAATGAGGGTATTTTGGGGGTTATATGGTCCATACACAGCCATATACAATTTGAGTGTGGAAAAATAAAGAAAGGACAAGGAACTGGAACATTCAGGGGACAGAAGTCTTGGCCTTTTGCAGAGTGGTTGAATGCCAAAAAAAAAGTGTGTGTGTGTGGAAGTGTTTGACAAACCTTGTCGGATGTGGGGGTGGGGGTTGTTTTTAAGAAAGTGGCCTTTAATCATCACTCTTCCACATTACTTGGATGCAAGTGAACAACTCAGCCCACTGGGTTTTACAGAACCACAAGAGCTTTCAGAAGCGTTTACAGCAAGCTACAGGCCAGTTATTTTGCAAAAGAGAATTAACTATCTGTAGATGCTGCAGTGAAATCAATGTTGCTTTGCAGGGAAATCCTCTGGCCGAAAAAGCTACTGCCAGCTACTGCTAATAGGAAGAGATGTTGGCTTTGTTTTTTACAGCAGAGGGACATTATTAGAAATGATAGAAATTTGCCTTGGATAATTAAGTGTTACAGCATTGTTTAATAAGCAGGCAGTGCTCCCACTGAACCACGATGGGCATGTTTCACACCATCCGTGTGCTGGGGGATTGTAAGCTTGTTTACATGGGTTCTTTTTGCTGCATAGCTTCCTTATATCCTCAGTGCAATCTTCCCCTCCTCTGATATGTTCACTGTAAGTTTTGCCAGAGACTTCTATAGGGACAAACCAATACTATGTGAAAATACAAGTTTTGAGGGAAATTATGCCGTGGAGTAGAAATGCATTAGGAGGAAAACACAAATGAGTATATTGTAAGTGATCAGAGGAGTCTGAAATGAGCTTGGTGAAGGACACAGAGGTTGTCCTGCAAGCCCAGCTTCAGAAAAAGAGAAGGGGTAAGATAGAGCAGGCTGGTGTAGGTACTGCACGGGGCTGTTTGTCTTTGCTCACGTAACCTATCTTCGGTCCCCATGCCTTGGGGAAAATGGGGTGCACCAACCCTCTGCTATTTTAACCTTCTTTTGGTACTTTGCTGTGTAATCACTGGTCAGGAACACTGGAGCAGTATTTTCTTCTGTGGTCCTCTGGCTGTGTGCTCTCTTCCTGCTAGGAATGGTGGCATAGAAATACCTTTTCAGTTGGCTCAGCTAATGACTTTGTCTTACAGGGATGCAGATGTGAATGACAAAGGTGATTTGACCTCAGTCATTAAACAATATTCTTTTTTCCTGACTCTTGATAAACTGCACTCTTGCTCACAGCTCTCTCCTGCTGTTTCAGAATATGCATAATTTGTCAGGGTCCTGCTGTAATTATGGTTTTGTTGAGGAGTATTGGGATTACAAGGGTGTTCATAAATAGGATAAGGACAGAAATCACTTACCATGAAAAATAAGTTACCTTCAGCTGCCTGTCTCCCTGCTTGGAAAATGTCCTTCTCATTGTTAAAAAGCCCCTTCAGTGCACAGACACAGTTCTATAAGCAGACTACAGGGATGAGTGTTTTCTTGTAGGTTTGGATTTTTTTTCCCTACTGTCAGTGGCTGGCATGTTTGCAGCTGTTTTTTAGCGATTTAACAGTACTGGATCAATATACCTTCAAACAGTGTTACAGTACCAGATCTGGCTTGTGAAAGCAAAGAGAGAGTTATCAAAATTTCACTGCCGTGGTATTAGAGAAGGTCATAAAGTTTGCTTCTAGTTTTTTCAGTTCATTGCAAAACTCATCCAATTTAAGGAAGGGCTAAAGCAGGCCCAAAGGAGGATGGTTTTACCGCTGCTTTTGCAGGCAACATCATAATTTTCTTAAGCCTTGGAAGAGAGAAAAGCTGCATTTAGGGAAAGGTCTCCAGCTTTAAAATTGGCAATCTCTTGAACTGTTGTTCAGCAGATACTATTCAGTTCCTGGGGCAATTCCAAACTGCAGAAAATATCACCACCTTGTTGATAAATTTTCAAATTAAAGTAAATTTTTGTTTGTTTTATGGCAAGAATTCTATACCCATAGCCCCTCCCTTTCCACTGACTACATTTTGACCTTATAATAACACTACTAGAAATGATGTCCTGAAAGCCTAGTGATTGCAGAATCACCACAGCTTCTGCTCTGTTATGTCATCAGGAGTAAAGGAGAGAGTCTTCACTGGACTACAATACTGAATAGATAGATATAAGTTCTGGCTTTCAGTGCTCTTATTCTGCTACCCTTTTCCATGATTCTTGCACACTTACTGTTTTGAAGGCTACTTGCAAGGAAAATGAACCTTCATAAAAGGGCCACCAGTGATTAAAGTAGAGATCAAAAGCCATACAGGGGATGGGATGGAATTTCCTGGTCCCCTGTCCACTGTTTATGAAAGCTACACAGCTGTCCTTGAGCTGCTCTACTGTGTTTTAGCCCGATAGCTGTAGCTTTGTTAGCCAGCTCTAGGATCAGTCTTGGCTAGTTGTTAGAAGAGAAGGACAGGAAGTTCAAGTTCCAATACTTTCCAGTCTTATTTGTTTTCTATGCAGTGAGACTTTTGGTAGAAGTTTAGGTGTATGAACTCCCTAGTGGTGGTGGTATGTTCTCAGTTTCATTTCCACAGAAGATGTGAATTCATGAGCTTTTGTGTATGCTAGGATCTTCGTGACTATGCCTGGAGCATGGCACAGTGTCTTGTTACAGCAAGAAAAAGGAAATACAACTGTTGTATTTTTAGGCAGGTTCTGGGTTTTTCTCCTGTCTAAGAACAAAATGATGTTGATGACCCTGTGAGTGTAGCCCCTTGCTCACATCACAGCAGTAACATGGGAAATTTGGGGTGTGTTATGACCTGATCTAACACAAATCTTGGGGTGTGTTAGAATCTCTCAAGACTCCTGTGAGCTTTTTACATTGTAATAATCAGTAAAAGTTGGAAGTCCAGAAGAGCCTTCCAGTCAAGTCAATAGCTGCTTCACCAGGATTCTACACTAAGAGGTCAATAACCCCGCAAATTAGGAACTGTAATTTGAGGGTGGGATTTCAGGAGCCTGAGCTGGGCCCTTATTTGTTAAGTAGTTGTTTTCTCGTGAGGATTTTTTCATTTTCTGTGCTTAGTGCAAAATTTTAGTTCTGACATACTTGAAAGCTTGTTAGGATACAGGGGTAAGAAAATGTTGTTCAAACTTTACACTTAATAGTAATTGCTTAATTTTGTTCAGTGCTTAGATACCAGAACACCATGTTTGACTGCTCCTTCTCTTATTCACTATCTTAATACCACAGCATTTGCTTTTTCCTCCAATTCTTGAGGTTGTCTGTAAGTTTCTTGACTGCATGGGCTTTGTCAGTTGAACTTCTTTTGACACATTCTTTGCTGTTTGTTTTTGAGAGGGTGCCAATTTGATAAACAGCAGTAATTCACAGGCCTTTCCTGATGCCTATATGTATCCATATCACAGTTTTTAAAGATGTTAATCATGTCACAAGTCAAATTTAATTTCCATCCCCAGGTATTGGTGGCAGGTGGCTATGTACATATCTCAACTGGTTATAAGTAAAGTTTCTGTTCTTCCTTGTTTCAAAGAAAAAATTCAAGATCTGGCCTGAGAAAGATAAATAGTATAGAAACAAAAATAATTATTTTAGAACAGTTAAGATTTTTTTTTTTAGTGCCATCTGTTTCAATTTGAACAGTCTTGACCGTGTGCTCTTGAGCACTAAGGCCTTGATTTTTTTTTTTTTTCCTTTTTTTTGCTGGTGGGGGAATAACTGTGACACATTCCTCCCATTTAAACAGCACTTCATACTGCATTATTTTCTGTCTCTAGCCTTTCTTCTTTGCATGGAAGAAAGGAGATTTATGGTACAGATACTGCCTGAACTGGATGCATTATGGTATTATCAGAGGAAAATCTAAAGTCTTTGTTATATAACGTGCAGCTATTGATATTCCAGGTTAGTTTAGTTTTCTGAAATTTTCTGTGTCAATCAGACTTGAAAAATAAACCCCAAATATTTCTTTCTCTTTTTTTGTGCTTAGGGCTAGTATTAGGAACCTGTACCAACAGCAGGCCAGACTCAAATATCAGCTATGGCAACCCATGCATGAAGTTGATGCCTTTGAACTATTTCCTATAGATGAAACATAGCACATGCTGTGGTGAGTCAACAATATATTATTTTATTAAATCATACTTCTTGGCAAAAAAAATGCCAAATGCCAAAAGATGCTTAATGCCCAAGTGCATGCTGATTTTTTTTTTACTTTTGTTTTGTTTTGTTTTTTGTTTTTCTTGTTTTGGAGGGGGGAGGCAGGGAACATTAATGTTACAACTTGTAGTAATTTTTAGTACACATTAACATAATGCTGTCATTTTATAATGAGTTTTCCAAGAGTATAATTCCTGCGTTGCACAGTTATCAGATGGAGCATATTTGGAATGTTGTTTCAGAGGAAGTGTTAATATAGCAAAACAATTTTAAAAAAGATCCTACACATGCAGGGTTCTGAGCACGATTTAAAATGGCAAAATCTGTTTCACTACTGGAAAATCCACAATTTTGGACCAATTTTTGTAACTAATGTTTTCCATCTCTTTGATTTGGTATGGGGGAAAGGTTGCTTTGTTTCTCTTTGAGATGACTGAAGATGACTGTGGGGAGTCATCATAAATTTTCTTGATGTGTCTCCTTATCCTTGGACAGTAAAATAGTGAGAATAGTGATGAAAAGCAAATAGTCTTTTAAAAAATACTGTAGTTTTAACCATCTTAAGTCTGCTAATAATTTCAATGCATATTTCTTCCGTCAGAAATCATTTTGATTCTGATAATTTCTTTAGGATGATTTTGGTGTACCTTTGGGAAATGGGGAATTGTTTTCAGATTTCTCATGTAATCTCAATAGAATTGGTATCAAAACTTGTAACTGTTACACCAATAAGGTGTAGCTCCAAGTCACTGAAATGTTTCTGTAAGGAGATAGTACTCTTACTTGTAGATGGGGGATGGAAACACGTAGTAGGCACTCACCAGTGAGCAGAAGTGGTGTGTAGGTAATGTTAAGGATGATTAGATGAATGCTCTGGTGGCACTTTCATCCTTGGTGAAGCTGCTGAAAAAATTAAACAGGTGTCAGTTAAATCTTTGCAAAGCAGTTTGACTGCTTTGAAGTGAGATGAGTGGCAGAAAGCAGGGCCTACTTATCCACTGAGAGAATTTGTGTTGGAATCTAAAGGGTTTCCCGAGGGGAGAAGACATACACTGGACATGGACACTGATTTGTGGCATGAGGAGTCACAGTCTGGATGCTCACATCCTTGACTTGTGGACATCCAGTGGAAGCAAAACATTTATGTAGAACTTAATAACCTCTCTTTATTACTACAATATTTTTAACTTCTTATGGCTTTTAAGGCCTATTGTCCTAATGTAATTCTAGTTAGCAAGACAGCCTTCATCTTGGCTTCATGTGTAGGCTTTAGAAACTGTGACACTGAGCCTTTTGTGTATGAACGGGTCTGGGTGACTTTTGAATTTATAATGAAGCCTGAAACCATATGAATTTTTTTTTTTAATTAATATTATTTTACTTTAGTTTCTGTGCTGAGGAGCACACAGATAACCTGCTAGTTGTAGATAATGGAAGAGGCTGGCAACAGCAAAGTATATATGATTTATGGTAGTTGATGGAGTGGTGCGAATAAAGGACTTTGTTAACATGTCCATGATGAACAGTTGCTAAACAGACATTGCATGAGATTTTTATGGTGTTTAGTACATGTTAATGTAATTAGCTGATAGTCATGGCAGCCCAGTTCCTCTCACCATTAACATTATTAAAATTGCTGTATAAGTAGAAAAATCGTTCTTGAGAAGCCGGCTGATGATAATCCCCACTCTTGGTGATTTTGCATGTAGTAGTGTATGTAGTGCTAATTTTGGAACACAGTGGTACTGCTGAGTACAAGCACTGGAACTTGATCATTTGTCCCTCAGGTCACCAAGATGTCTTTATTATCGTGTTGCAGCTATTGATATTGCTGTGTGGTGTTCAAGCATGCACCAATGGCTCTGTTCAGGGTACTTCCAGAGTTCAGGGCACATCTAAGTCATCTCCTCCAGCTTTGTTCTTCCCAATTTAGATTTTAGGGTAGGAAATCAGTGCAAACACCAGGGTTTCAGAAACACCATATGAAATGTGTCAAAAGAACTCAGATATGTCACAGGGAGAGAGTTGCTTGAGAAGTTTCCTCCCAGCTGACATAACATTAATAAGAAAAATTAGTTAAATATGTTTAACAGAAATTAAGGGCTTTAAGGTCTTGTTCTGAGGTAACAGCTCCACAAAAAACATCTGTAGGTGTGTTCAGGCATATAATACAACCCTTTAGCATGTATTTAAAGCTTTGTATGTGTAGGAACTAGGCATGCAGTCCTGTAAACGTGTGTAGCAAATGCAGTTTGAAATTTGGGGCTTGAGCTCTCTCCAGTTAATAGTGCTTGTTAAGGCAGACACTTCGATCATATAGCTTTATTTTGCATTCAGCAATTTCTGAGGATGAAAACACAAGCTTTGTAACTGTAGAACTTGTATGTGAAGTCAGAAACCACATCTAAAAATTAGCATATAATTAGCAAAGTTGCTGGATTAGCTGTCCAAAAACATTAAAAAATGGTCAGGAAAAATAGCATTTGGAGAACGAAAGTACCTGTCAATATTCATCACAGAAAAGAACAAGTAAGGAAAAAACCTGGGATATTTTGCTTAACAAAAAAGTAAGGTTAGTGCTGTGGGCAATGGGTATTTTGAAAAGCTGAGCTAATAATTTTATTAGAAGTCACGTAAGAGGGAGGCTTTGATACATCTATGCAGAGAAGCAAAGTACCTGGGATAAAGGAATTTTGGGGGTTTTTTAAGTGCTTGAAAAAAACATTTGAGGATCTTTCTATTTTGTACTGTCTTGGCTTGGTATCTTGCTACTACAGTCACTTTTTTTTTGGAACATCGTGTTGGTTTCTCTTATGTTCATCATTGTGTAAGTGCTAAGTGCACAAAGAGAAATCAAAGGAACTCAGAGCACAATTTTCTCTGTGCAACTTGTGTTCTGCTCCTCTGCCTAATAGAAAAACCCTGTTCATATTAAATTTGCTGCATATGATAAATGTAAAAATTTATTACCTGTTACTGATGATGGTGATGTAATGTGCAACATATTTCCCCTTGGAGGACTGTTGCCTGAGTCTATTTCCAAAAGCTATTTGTCACGTGATCATCTACATGCAAACAAAGGTTTTCCAGAAGTGACCTCTAACACTCAACACTTCAGCTGCTCACCTTCTCTATTTTTCAAGGGGGTTGGACTTTTTCCAGAAAGTGCCGAGATCTTCACTTTGATTTACAGACTTTGTAATGGAACCATTTCATGGCCTTTTATTTCAATAAACTTCACTGGAAATGCCCATAAAGGGAATTTTCTTGCCTTTGCTTCTTTTTTTTTTTTTTTTGTTGATTATCTTTTTTTCCTTTATATGGATTTTCTTTTTTGTCTGCTCAGGATATTGTTTTGCAGAGTGTTTTCACACCCCTTTAAACTCAGATAACATTACGTGGATTAATGCTATTACTTCTTATTCTGATTCATATCCCTTCTCCCTCCATCCTTGCTTTATCTTTAGCTATTCCTACAGCCCCTAAGATTGGTATTTTAATTAAATTGTATTGAAGTTTAGCATTGTCAACTCTTGCAGTATTTGGGCTTTTTTAATGCTTTGGGCTAAGTATCACATACATGTGAGAAACTACGAGCTTTCTTTTAATAAAATGCAGGCTTTTTGTTTATATTACTGAAAAAAATGAAGCTTGAGTATATGAAAGAGTGAGGGTTCAAAAATGCACAGCCCTCCCACCAAGATTATTCCTGAATGGTATACTGGATTTTTGACATCATGTAACACGGGTCTTAGGCTTTTGGGACAGATAGTCTTAGAAAAATATTTTTTATTTATTTGGAAAGTGAAGATTTGGTGTCTTTCTAAGACACAGACATACCTTGTGCTGTATCTATATCTGTATTCCCCCAGTAGCTTGAACAGGCCCAGCAAAAGTCAAGCTATTTGCATTTAAAAAATGAAAATAAAATTTATCTAAAAAATTCAAGTTCCTGGTGTCTGTAGTTGTTTAGTTTTGCTTTGGAATACTGCTGGACCAAATGCTTTTATTCTGCTGCATGCCAGTCTGCACTCACTGAAAAGGAGTGAGCTTAATTTATGAGCTTAATGCTTTCCTGTGTCAGGCATGACCTGTGAATATATCCCATGAAATATTTGTGTCTTCTGTATTTTTTGAGTTCCTGGTGGAAAAAATAGCTGTGAACCACCTGTCAGGCCAGTTCAGTATTTGGCAGTCTCCTCTTCCAACCTTACGGAGAATATCCAGGACTATTGCTGTGGAATATGGGAGTAGAATGTCAGACAAATATCTTCTGAGCCTTTGAGTAGTTTTCCAGTGTGATTCTTATGGGCTGTATTAAAATAATTTGAATAGCCTGCAGAAAAATAAATGGAAATGCCAAATCAATAACAAAAAGCACCCGGAATGGTGCCAGCGGAAAGGTGGAAAAGAGACCAAGACAGCAGTAAATTCAGCTCTGCTAATGGGCATGGCATGCAAACCCATATTATATAAAGTGGTGGGAAGTATTTTGTGACCACAGGGCAAAAGGTTTTGCCTGCTTCCTCTTCAAGGCTTGTCAGTGTGATGTGTCTCTGTGCCTATTTCTTTGTGGCCTGTCCTTATCAAAAGTGCCTTTCTTTCTCACAATTTGTCAACAGGAGCAGAAACCTGGGTATACCATGTAGTACTGCCAGCTTTTCCTCTGCTCACCTTTCCTCTGCTGTGGTGTGTATTGGAAAGAACGGGGAGCACTGTGGGTGAGGAGTGTTGCTCTTGTAGAGAGGAGCACCCCCAGTGCTGGCAGCATCAGCTGCTGCATTCCTGCTCCCCGCATGAGGATTTAGGTGGAGCTGGCTCAAGGCTGCAGTGTGCCAACTGCTGTACAGGCATTAGGTTAGCAGCTTTAAGCTCTTGGGCAGTCATTTCCCAGCTATAAAAGGGAGTGAAAGAAGCTGAAAATGTGTACAGGGTTATCAGAGCAACGCAGCGAGTATGACATTAATGTCATGTTCCTTCTCTCCCCACTCTTGTGTGTTGGGATGGAGAGTGGCAGGCAAGTGAAAGCACAAAGGCAAAAATGCACAGTGGTGGACTGTCCAGAAGAGTGAGGTTATCCAGAGGTCATTCAAACTCATTGTACATCCACACCTTCATATACAGCACTTGGTATCCTTCCTGCATTGGATGCAGACTGAAGGTTGGCAAGAAGAGAGGGAGCGCTGCAGGCCTGGTGCAGTATTTGTGCATTCTTAGTATGTTCAAATTCCTGGCAGAATTAATAAGAGCAATTCACCAGTGAAGAGTTTGAGGAGATGTAATTATTAAGTAGGCATTCTTGAGCTGTTGGATGTTGAATAGCTCTGGATTAGTTTTATAAAAATCAGAGTTGCTGAGGCTTACAGTTTTTAATCACTTTAAAGAAGAGTAAGAATATAAGAGCAGCCATTAGTCTCACAGGAAAAATCCATCTAGAAAAGGCTTCTGTCCTCAGCGGCCATTAGCTAAATATTTGGAGAAGAAAAGTAAGAACAAGATAAGTAATCACCAATGTTTCTCTTGTTGTGTCCTCCCATACTCTGGAAGTCTGACTACTTTTGGGGGATAGAAATTGTTTCTTTGTCTTAAAAGTTATATTTCCTAATTCACCATTTTTTGCCCAGCATGTGTTTTATGAGCTCTTTTCTAGATGTTCAGTCTGATGATCAAGTTCTGGTTGCATTGAAAATGCTGGGATTTTATTTGTTTTAAAAAGTGTTGTTGGGTGTAGATATTACTCCCACTCTGGGAAACAAAAAACATTTCTTGTGTGAACCCACTCTAAAAATGCAGCGGTTTTGAAAATACTATAAATGTATAATAGTACTGTGATAAAATGTTCTGTTCCTAGCAGATACGGAGTCTTGGCTAAAGGTAATATTTATCCAGCTGGCTCTGGAGTAATTTATGGAGCGTGTAGCCTTGTGTTAGCATGGTTACTATCCTGAGCTGGTTTATCCAGACCAGTGCAGCAGGTAGAGTGATACAATGGTTTGGGTTGAACGGACCTTGGAAGGCAGGGCCTTCTTTCACTGGGATTACAGAGAGTTTCTGATGTGCTTCCTTACTGCCTTTGTTTAAAAGTCTAGTTCCAATTAGGTATCCAGCTAGTGCGGCTACTTTCCTTGGAGCAGGTGTCAGTGCTCTCCAGTTTGGCCTGCCAACACCGCATGAAAGCAGAGATGAATGGGAGGATTTTCTTGATTTATAGGCTGTTAGGATTGAAATAGAGCACACAAGAGAAGGCAGGGTGGAATTAATTACCCTGCTCTTCATGGAGTGGACAGGATGGTTTGTCTTGGTTGCACATCAGAACCAGGTGAAATAATGACCTAAAATGGTATCCAAATGTTCCTGTTCTGTATTCTCAAAGCAGTTTTTTCTTGGAACGTAAGTTTTTTGTCTGTTTTCATAGTTTTTAACTTCACTGCTTCATGCCTAGTTCAAGTACTTTATATGTGATTCCCCACCGAAAATGCAGAGATAGTGTTTAAAAATTGACTGCAACTCTTTAAACAGGAACTTGAAGGGCAAGTCAAAATTAAATTTACAACAAAATTAAAATTACATTTTAATGCTGGTTTTCTTGAAACAAAAACTTCTCTCTGAGAGATGTTCCTGAAAAAGATCTGCATAGCTTAATTGTGAATCATAAAACCACTTAAATTCCTGCACTAATTTTATGTTAGATTTTAGTCATCAGCATGTATATAAATGTTTTTGTGGCATTATGAATGCTTGATTTGCTGTTGTACTTAAAATTAATTTTTTTATCTGCCAAGCTGTGTGAAAAGAGTATGATGGATGTCTTCCATGACACAACACTGTCAGAAAGTACCCACGTGGTTGTACAAACAGCAATGATCTATAAACCCTTTCATAAAGTGTTTTGAAGGTGATACATAGAGTCCTCAATCTACAAACCTATAGTGCAATTCTGTGCTTTTCTTTTGGGAATTTTGAAAAAATAAAGACAAGGATTTCTGCTTGGTTTTGGCTTTTTTGGGCAGATGTGGCAATTGTTAGTTGAGGTTATGTGTGTGGCTGTCAACAGAGCATGGAGCTCAAACTGTGACATGGGAAGTAGTATTGTCAGAACTGAAGTATTCAAAAGCCTTCAGTGAAATCTTCAGACTTTGAACTGGTTTATTTTGATTTTGCAGGCTTGTAGGCCACCTTTGCATCTCGTTGTTAAGGTTTTCTCTGAAAATCAAAAAGATGTAGAACCAAGCACGTCTTGGTGGGGTCAAGGGAACAGCGTGAAGGCAGATGCTTCTTTAACTAACAGGATGAAGGCAATTGGGGAAGTTTTTAAAACAACAAAAAATATTATGCATAAAATTACTCCCTGGAGACCCTAGAGCACACAAATCAAACAGTAGCCCATTATACCTTACAATGATTGTTATTGGGTTTTAAGTAAAAGAGAGAGCCACATTTACTATATTCTAAATCTTCTGTCAGGATTTGACTGCCAGCAACAAAATCCAATGTAATGGCGATTACTAAAATGAATTTCACCTCTGAACCTCACACCTGGAAATATTGCAAAGAAACTTTGTTCAGTGAGCTAATTTTAATCATCTGCAAGCAGACATCAGTTTAATTAGCAAGCCTACTCCTCCTTGATGAGACCACACCTGGAGTCCTCTGTACATGACAGACATGGACCTGTTGGAGCAGGCCCAGAGAAGGGCCAAAAAGATGGTCAGAGGGAGGCAGCCCTTCTCCTATGAGGAAAGGCTGAGTTACTGGTGCTTCAGCCTGGACAAAGGAAGGCTCCAAGGGAAGAGCCCTTACTTAAAAGGAACTTCTAAGAAAGGTGGGGTTGCTTAATAGTAGGGGCTGTAGCAACAGGACAAGGGGTTTTAAGCCGAAGGAGGGTCAATTTAGAGCAGATATAAAGAAGAAGTTTGTTCTGGTTTTTTTATGAGAGTAGTGAGATACTGAAACAGGTCTCCTAGCAGTGATAGATGCCCTATCCTGGAAACATTTAGGATTGATGTGGATGAGGGTCTGAGCAACCTGGTTGAAGATGTCCTTGCTCATTGCAGGGGGTTGGACTAGATGACCTTTAAAAGGTCAGTTCCAATCAAAAAGAAAGAAAATAAAAGCTTGGGTCAGTAGATAAACCAATAGCCCTGCAGTGGCCTAATGCTATTTCACAGAAGCTGTGTTCATCCAGCAGCCTGACCTAGCATTGCTCGCCTCTTCCCTTCCCCAGTGATGCCTCATACAGACTTTGGGGTCATCAAGCCTCAGGTTTTTCCTACCCATCCTTCTGGCTTACAAAGCCCAATTGAAACTGATCCTGATCTTGTGATGTGAGCTACTTCTGTTCTACCACCTACTCCATTTCTTGCTGCTCTAGATAAACACTGCTTCTTTTTTAACTTTGCAGTTTAAGCACTGTGTTAAAATACATGTCATTTTCACAACTAACACAGTTCTCTGCATGCAGGATCTTTCTGCAGAGGTCAGCAGAACTCTGGTTTGGATTCCATTCAGAACTTTTGGAGGGATGTAGAGAAGGAAGCTTGCTCTTTTTATTTCAGCCATCAGGATTACCAGTATTTTCCCTTAGAACCTGCTTGTATTAAAAACATATTCCAGAATTGAGTTATTTCTGCACCTTACTGACAAAACTGTTGTACCTCCTCTGCCTCCACCACCTGTTTCTTCTCAGTGTCGGGTCTTCTTCAAATGAATTGCTTTGTAGTTTCATCTTTTGCTGTCTCTGTGTTAGAAACTATCTTGAAAAGGTTTGGTGGATGTTTCCAAAAACAGATACTCGAAGTAATACTGTGTGAAATGCTCAGAAGAGCAACAGCATGATTTTGGGTTATATCTGCAGACTTGTTTTGTGTCTAGTACAGCTCAAGGTGATTAGTAAATGTGATATTAAAAACTTGAAAGAAGGTTAAATGATCTTCAAAACAATACCATAAAAATTAAAATCTGAGAGGAAAACTCAGCCTAAAGATACAGAGCAAGTTCAGACAAGCAAGTCTCTACCTGGAAGAGCTTGGTTGTGATGAGGCTGTTTAATAGCCAGGCTGGAAATGAAATAGATTTCCTTGCCTGGGATGCTCCGTTATTCAATCAGTAAACCCAGACCAGTGGCTCTTTGAGCTATTTCACTGGGCACCTTGTCTCTGGATGGGTAAGAAGGAGATCAGACAGCAAAAAAGCAGCGTACCTTTGTTCTGCAGGTTTTATCTTACTGATTTTTTTTTCATGTGTGAGGCACTTGCTTTTGACACTTCAAATTTATGTTATTTTCGATCCTTATGTTCTAGTGCAGAGCTTCCACTTGGAGCTGAGAGTTATCTAAGGGAGAGAGTGCTATGAATGCCTTCTGTTTGTCTGTGAGAAGAATGTTTCTGTCCTCCAGGAATTCTGCGTTGGAGCAATGAGCTGCAGTTTGGAAGGACTGTGTATCACTGCTCCGAAGGACAAACATATGTGAAGATAACTCGCTCAGCAGCCAGATAGAGGCAGAACTGGGATAGATGTAGCAAGATAGAGGTAGAATGAGTTTTAAACAAAGGAAGATTTATGTTTAACTGTGTCATTATGTTGGATTTATATCTGTTACATCATTGCACTTAATGAGCACATGAGGAGCTTTGTGATGAGTATACCTAAACCCATGGAGAGCTTTTTCATGTTTATTTCACCTCCATCTGATATTGTTTACAGTAACTTTAATGAATATATAACTAGCCATAAACCCTAAAATGTTAATCTATATTCATGGTGAATAGTATTAGAGTATCTCTTGGTACATTTCGTGGTTGTACATTAATAAAACTTTCTGCTTTTTATTACTATGCAGGAAAATAAATAATGGTGTCAAGAGAGATTTAAGCCAGTATTCCATCTCCAATACTATGTAATACTGCAGATGGATAACATGAAATTCATGCAGAGAATCACTTTGTTCTTATAGTAAAAAGAAATATTTGGGCTCAAAGCTTCTGCTAGGCTAGTAAGTCATCAGAATGAATAAGATTTTCATTGTAGGTTTGGCATTATGAGTTTCTGTAAAATACTGCTCTTTAGTAAGTGATGTAATCATTTTCATTCACTTAGGGCGAGGCTCAAAATACATCTGCCTCTTTATCAAAAAGAGCAGATGCTGCCATTAAATTGCTCAAATTTACCATCAGAAAATGGTATTGCACTCCTGTTTTGGCACTTAGTCTTTATACTCAGTTATTTTTTTCATGCTAAATATCAGCCTTTTAGTGATGGCTTCCATGTAACACACATAATGGTGGTTGGGGGTGGAAACCTGTAATGCTGTGGTTTGCTGTAATTTTTTTTGTAAGATATAAAATGCTGTAAATTTATGGAATACAAAGCTGTTTCCTCAGGATACAGAACTTGGCCTCTTTGTGCCTGTGGTATTTTGTGCTATTTTCAGTGCTATAGAATTTTATGGCTTAATTGTCTAGCAAAGTGCATCATCAGCATTACATATTTGCATTGGCTTGTTAGTCTTGTTTTTTTAAATAAATAGAATATGTAGTAAATCATAACTGGCTTTTCAGGATTAAAATCAAGTCACTGAATGAATTGATTTGTCCTTGCATATGGTAAGTAAGTGTGTTTGTTTGCAGAGTACCATGCTTGCTATTGAGATGTATTGTAGTTGAAGGATTAAAAAACAAGGAGAAGAGAAAGGGAAGATGGTGTGGGGCAAAAACTAAGGACAGCAACTTTGACAGAGTTTTTCTTGGAGCCCAGGTTTGGATGCTGTATGTGACATCCTGCAATTTTTTTGCAGGAGACTTTCACATAGTCAGTGAGGGTTTGTTAAACATTCAATAAGTCTAGTTGACAAGTGTGCTATGCTTGCAGAACCTGCAATCCAGAGTCATGGAGGACAATGCAAAGGGTGTTTGCATAAGAGGGCAGAAAAAGCCTGCTGCTAATATGACATGAAGCCCTTGTCATTGAAGTTGGTTGGTAGGACGAGCAAATGCCGTGGGAAAAATCTGCCAAGAGAACAAGTGCAATTCGTTACCAGAATTTGAATTATTCATCCAAACTACGACTTCAATCTGTTAATAAAGTTAGGAGTAGGAAAATATAAGTGTCTGTCACTGATGGTGGTTCCAAATTGGCAAAACCTTTGCCTTCAACTAAGTTCTCTGGAAGATGGGAAGTTGTCATAAGGACACCATGGCTACATGCAGGAGGGAGGAACCAGCAACCCAGTGGATAACCTTGTGGCTTTCTGAATACATTGTGGCTGAAATATCATCAAGGGGAGGAGACAAGCCACAGGTACAGAGAGAAACAGGCAAATGCTGGTCCTTAACTGTGAGTTTTCCTGGTTGCTTCAGCAGCAGCAGTCTGCTATAGCTCTGTGACATTGTTCGTGCTCACTGGTCTGTCAGAGGCCTGTCACTACTGAGGCTTTACTGTTGCAACTGTTCTTATTTTCCCTTTGTCTAGAAGGCATCGTATAGGCTGGTCTATCAAATAATTTTGATGTATTTACTCTCCTAGTTTTCCATTTCCCCCTCTCTCATCTTGTGCTTGGGGAGGGCTGTTGGGAGTGGCATGTGAGGTGATGCTCCAAGAGTACTGCAGTGGGGAGGGAATTGTGGTGGCACTCTACTGTGTGTTGCCTTCTTCCAGGGCAAGGTCCAACCACACATGATGGCCACAGCTGACTGAAATCACTTGATTTTACTGATCGTTCTCTTACTCCTGATGAAAATCTGGAGAGCTGTGTTTCCTTTAAGCCTTGTTTTTTAACCTTTAAAAATTTAATTTAGATTAAATAGTCTCGTTGGTGAAGAATTAATGTCTCCTTCAGTTCTGCTCAAATCCTGTTTGTTGATACAGACATTTGGTTCGGGTTAATATTGGACAGTATTGGATGCCTTTCCTCATCTCAAGTGTTGGATTTTGCTGGATATACATTTTGGGGTTGTTTTTGTTTTGTTAGGGATTTTTTTGGTTGTCTTGTTTTGTTTTTTGTCATTGTTGCTTCACACAGGACCTACCCCCCCACCCAGCATGAAGTGCCTATTTTTTTTGTAATCATGGGAACCACCATTGCCTTCCCAGGCACGGCAATTCTGGGGAGGGAGCAGCACAAGCCCCAAGCTCTAGAGGAGCTTTTATAAAGGCACTTTGTTTTAGCATCAAATACTTACCCTCTTTTTGAAAACTTTATGAGCAGTGCCTTATATAAACAGATTTTATGTTTATTTACCTCTTCTGGTGAGCCTCTGAAGTACAAGTTGGTGACAGGGTTGGGTGAAATGGAATGAGATTATTATCTTTCTGTTTATTGTCTGGAAATGACCCTGGAGTTCTGCCTTTATTTGTATACATTGTGTAAGTGTCAGAGCTTAAACTCATAGAACATATTTGCAGATTTGGGTGTTATGATTTGAAGTGATGTTTGTTTTGACAAATATATTATGGCAGGTAAAAGCAAATTATTTTTCTTAGTTCTTTCAGTTCAACAACTCTATAATCTTCAGTATTATGTACTTTTATAAGTCCTGACTTGTCTTCTAAGCAAGCCACTTAAAGGATTTCATATTGTTGTTTGATTAAAGGAAGAACTGTGCTGTCTAGGATTTGCAAATTTGTGAGAGAATCTTATCGCAAATTTTAAGTTATCTTGGTAACTTGGCAACTTGATCTTTGTAGAATCATAGAATGGTTTGGTTTGGAATGGGCCTTAAAGATCATCCAGTTCCAAGCTCCCTGGAACTCCTACTACACCAGGCTGCTCAGGGGCCCCATTCAGCCTGGCACTTCTAGGGATGGGTCATCCACAAATTCTGTGGGCAACCTGGGCCAGTGACTTACCCTCACAGCAAAGAATTTGTTCCTGATATCTAATCTAAGTGTACCTTCTTCAGTTTAAGGGCATCCCCTCGTGTTCTATAACTCTACACCCCATAAAAAGTCTCCCTTCAACTTTCTTGTAGTCCCTTTAGGTACAGAAGGCTCCAGACTTCTGTTCTCCAGGCTGAACAGGCCCAGCTCTCAGGAGAAGTAAATTAGCCTGTTTTCCAGATTAGAGTTTGTACCAGAGATGATAATATGTGTAGCTTATTTTAGTATATAGAAAACACAACGGTTTCGTATGCAGACTATTTTTTTTGAGGCTTCCAGTGATGACAGGTCACCAAATATGTTACTAGGTGTTGTTTCTTGATTGATTCAGCACTAAATTTAATTTGCATGTTGCCTCTTCTTAGCTGTAATATGGAAAACAAATGCAGGATTTAGAGAAGAGGGGATTAGTGATAGCAAGATGCATATAAAATCATCTCATACTGTTTTAAGAGTGAGCAATTGCTGGCTTGCGATTCAGAATTAATTTTTTCTAATACGCTTATGTTAACAGTTTTATAATTAAGCTTCACTTAAAATTATAATAATAATTTCCTTTTCCATTCAAGCATAACAAAGCACTTAAACAAGCATTAATAAGCCTCATATCATCTTTGAAAAATAAGTATTATTGCCCCTATTTTATAGTTGGGTAAACATAATCGAGGGTAAGTGATTTAGTCTGAAGTGACAAATCCTGCAAAGGGCACCTCCTGGATACTTTACCAGCTCTGTGAACCTCAGTGTTAAAGTGCAGGTATCAGGCTAGATCCTTGAGTATTGAGGCTTAGTAACAAAAAATGACCTCAACAATGCTTAATGTAGATGAAGAACTGTGTAAATAACATGCATTGAGGCAAAAAACGTGGGTCTGAGATTTTGGTGGAAAAGACAGGTCTGTGGTGCATCACCCTGGGCACAGTTAGAGATCTTGGTGCTCTCTGCCGCTGTGTAGATGAGGAGTCAAGGAGCACATCCTGGTGTGGGTGACCTCAAAAGCAATCCATGAGCATCCTCTGAGCAAAGCATCGTGGTCAATCTGTTCTTTCACAGCTCACTCGTTCAAACAGGAAGACTCTGAATCTTGGCTTGGTTATAGGACTTTGGTCTATCCCTTGACAAAATGCCCAGTTCAAGCTGGATTTGAAGGACCCCATGTGTTCCCTCAGTTCTTTGAAGTTTTTCCAGCATCTTCCAAGCAAAGACATTGTATGTAACCTCTCAATAATGTGTGTAAACAGAAAAAGAAAGCAGTCTAAGGCCAGTTGCATGATCACATAGGGAAAACTTCCTTTATTTTGGGAAATGGATGGATGGGATGTCATCAAGACGCATTTAATGAATAAAAAACCTAATAGAGTAAAATTGGACTGAATAAAAGCTGACTTTGCTGCCACTTCCAGAAATATACCCTCACCTGCACCACAGCAGGAAATGCAGACTGAATAATTACAGATCCCTCAATGCAAGGCATACCACAGCAGGCTAGAGGCTAGGAATAGAAAACCCT
Source organism: Corvus moneduloides (assembly GCF_009650955.1). Taxonomy (NCBI): domain Eukaryota; kingdom Metazoa; phylum Chordata; class Aves; order Passeriformes; family Corvidae; genus Corvus; species Corvus moneduloides. The sequence continues at coordinate 57,865,705 of NC_045480.1, forward strand.
CCTTCCTCCAGAAGCAACAAAAAAAAAAAAAAAAAAAAAAAAAAAAAAAAAAAAAAAAAAAAAAAATATAGAAGCAAACCATCATAAACAGTGATGAAGCCATCTGGAAATTAAAAGCCACCTCTTGGGGAGATGGAGAATTTCAGTGTGGCCAAAGACTGCTGTTGGCTTCTAACTTAAATTACACTCTGGTGCTGCTTACTGATATTTTTCAGAGATACCATCACTGTACCTATGTAGCACGTGTAAAGTTCACAAATAGAGAAGTTAATGCCATTTACACTGATCAACAGCTTACATCCCTGTGGTTGAAAAGGCCATATAACATATGTTGTATATGTTATATATTCTATATATGTATATTCTATACATTGTTGTATAGAATATAGAAACCTGTCTGTTGTGAATTCAATACTACAAATTTATAGGCAAAACATTTTGACGTGACTGAAAAATCTTTTTCTTTCTGTTTCCTGAGAGGTAATTGAGATGTGAGAACATGAGGTATTTCTGACAAGTATTTAACCTTGGTGCATATTAGAAGTTCAAGTACTTACCATATCTAAGCAGTATTTGTCCTTAAATTAATTATTAAATAGAAGTTGTGTTCATGAATATTGATACTTACCCACAGATTAAAGGGGCAATGAGTCTGTTGGTACCCGACTACAACAGAAGGAAGAAAAAATTGAAATAGTGCTGTCTCTCCATTCATTTTTAGGAGAGAACAACTATGATAAGAAAGATTTTTTTTTTTTCTAATAGGAAAGAATATAAGCCTTTTGCTGCATTTTTGGTGTTAGTAGTAGACTTGAAGTAACTCTAGTCTGTCTCTAGGAGGTCTTACATGGTAATCTCAAAGGGAAGGAACCAAGATAAGCAATGTAATCAGGGTACCAGAGTCAAAATGGAAGAAAATAAAAATTTGGGATACTCCTCTGCATTATTATCCTGCTGTTAGTTTTGTTTAACCTTGATTTGAGATGTAACAGCATTCATTGACCATTGAACTTTTGTTACGAAAAAAGTATTCAGCTGCATTCTGTCATTTTTGGATGCTTTATTGTTACTATCAACAGCATTTCTGGATGCAGTACTACTCACAGGACTGAAAAAGAGAGAGCTCTTTACCAGGATAATTGTATGCATAATTTAATTTTAAGCAACTGAATCATCCTGACAAATCCAACTTTAAGCAATTGAACACTGCCTTAATCAGACTATCCAGGTACTTAAAATTAAGCACAGCACTAAGAACATTACTGCATTGTGTTTGAATGCAGGAAACAGAATTGCAACACAGCAGAAAAAAGGTTTCCGCAGGCAGAAGTCAGTTTTGTCTCCAGTGGACGTCTTTGACAACCTCCCACATGCACATTTGTATGTACATCATAGTTTTATTCAACCCCAGCAATATCAAAATGTTTGCTGGCTAAAGCTGGTGAACTTTCTCACTGCCACTGCAGTTAGACCAAGAGTGAAATAAAAGGCACAAGGCTGAAACAGAGCTCTCATTATTGGATACCAGAGAGCTATAATCCCATCTGTGGAGATGTACAGCCAGCATCTGGGTCATGTGAAATACTCCCTCCCTACAAGCAGAAGCCTTCTAATGATTATTCATGATTAATTTTAAAGCAAGCACTGCAATATATTAAGTGAATGTATTCTCATTTTTAGAATCCCTCCCACTGAACAGCATTTCAAGCAGCTATTATTATAACAGTCCTGACAACTCCCTGATTAATCCTCATCCATGTGTGTCAGATATTATTAACACTTAACTGGTCAAAGCTCAATCTTTATTACTCTCTGAGCCTGTTTCTTCATGCAGAGCCTGAGTGAAGCTGTCACATATGTCACTCTGTCAAGCAAGGATGCATAACCCATTCCCACTTGTTAATTTGTTTACTGACATGTCTTATACAAAGTGCCTCTCTAAAGATGGTGGTGGCAGTTGCAATCGCTGGTGCAAATGTCAGTGGTGGTGGCTGCTGTTCTTTAAGTATAAATAAGTGTACTGTAGATATGACACACAGTGCAGTGTTAGGTGCTTCCCATTCATGCTGCCCTGATGCTCTGCTGCTGGCTCAGTCTGCTGTGACTGCAGTGCTGAGCACCAGTGGTTGTCATGTGGGCCCAACCTTGACCGCAGGAGGTGACTTGGCTCAAATACTCCCAGGAGTACTTGTCCTGCTGCTCCTAGTTTCTGATCTGCTGTCATGTAGCAGTTGCTGCAGTGGGCCAAATAGGTTTCATCTGGCATATTCTGCAACTGTATCTTCTGAAGCAATCTTTACAATTTTGAGTTTAGAAGTGACTTTGAATTCACTGACTGGATTCTGTCAGTTAAGAGTAGGTGTCTTGTACATTTGTCTTCTTTCATTATGAAATGAATTTTACCTGGACTGACCTTAAAATTTTCTGCTTGGGCTTTTGCTGTCTCTGGCTTCGGTCTTGGCCTGAACTGATGCTCTTATGCTGTCATTAGCTATTACATGCTGGCAACACCTTCAGGTTCTTTTGTGTTCATTAGCAAAAATACTTTGTCAGCTTATTTAATTCCCAGAAATAAGTAGAATGCAGAAGCATTTTTTTTTGTCCTTCTTCTCCCCCGCTCCTTCAAAGTATGTGCTTCAGACAGTTGCTTATCTGATCTGATTTGTCAGTATCTGTATGGATGACTAAGTATGTTTTTAGCAATGTGGCTGTACTGAGTGTCTGCTATGGGAACTGAGGAATGCTGTCTCTCTATAGCCCTGCTAAGACGCCTCAGGTAGAGGTGGATCCTATTCTTGCTGTATCTCTCTTAAATTTGGCCAGGCTCATGCAGAGTGGGCCTTAGCTGTGAGTGCCTCCATTTACCAGCTCTGTCATTGCAAAGAACCTATTTCTGCACCCACATATGATGGTTGTCACTCAAAAAACTGAGGTATTAATTGGGCTTATTCAAGAACTCTTGTACTTCATCAAGTTTCTGGGTATTGTGTAATAAGCTCTTTTTTGGTGTTATGTCTCTGTTTATAATAAGATTATCATGCATGCTAGCTGTAACTTTATATATTTATCCAGTTGATATTAAAATAGAAATGGAGAATTGAAGAGTGGCCTTGTTCTTGAAATGGAGGCTTTCACCACCAACTGTTCTCTGATCTCCATATGTTACAGAACTAAAATTCAGGTGCTTTTTAAAGTACCTTTTTCAAATGCAGGGTAGTAGATGAACTTTAGCTGCAGTACTAAAGTTGAAATGTGTGGGTATATTGCTTTCACACTGAACAAAGTACAGTTGAATTTCAGTCTTCCACTGAACTAGCAGGATTCCTTCCCCAGTACAGCTCAGAATTGAGACCTGATACACACAAGGAGCCTGACTTGCATTGCCTTGATGCAACATGTCTGCATTTAGGTATTTTCGTACAAAGGTTTTTCACTCTTCATCTGTGAGGTCTTACACACAAAACCAGCTTGATCGCATCTGACTTCAGCAAACCATTTGCAGGTCTTGAATGACTAATTTTTGGCTATTTGCATGGGAGAAGAGGCACTTAATTTTCTGCCTTTTTGCTGGTACTTCAAGTACTGATCGTGTTTTGTGTGGCTTTGTGCAATTGCAGAGTCCTTTCAATTTGTGTGACCTGCTGTTATACGTTCACTTTCACTGGTCCAGTTCTTCCTTTCCTTACCTTGAAAATACTTCTGTGCAGGCTGGTTAATACAAGAAGTCTGAGTTCACTGAGGCTCTGCAGTTACATGTTGCTTTTTGCACCTTAAAGCAGGGACTTTCAATACCTCTAATTTTTGTCCAGTTAGCTGTTTCTGGGACTGCTGGAACTTCCTCACAGGACCTGGTGTTTTGTTCTGTCAGTCTGCAGCAAGAAACATTTCTTTCCTGCATTTGAAGCTGCTTTGGCCACCACCATCCATTTTGATCCTCCTTGCTAGTTTCATTCATTGTCTTTCGTTGCAAGTGGTAAAGAAACCCACACTGCTGGACAATTCAAGAGGTTGTCAGAAATAATGGAGATATTTTTTGACATCTCTCAGCTTGCTTTACTCACACACACAAATAAGTGTATTACCCCCATGGAGTCTCTGTTTGAGGTATCTGAAACAGAAAAAAAATGTGTGGAATGAGAGATGATTGGCAGGCAAATATCAGGACAAAGCAGATTAAAAAATGTGTTTAAGCTTGCAGGGAAACATTGATTCTAAAAACTGGTTTTAGACACAAGGGGCAATATGAAGAAAACTGACAAAAATCGTGCAGCAGGAAGCTGAAGGTCTTCATGCAGCCTGTGCATTTGTAAATTCATAATAATAGCAGCTGCTGCACCAGATAGTCTCTCTGGCTCTCTCCCTGTCCTTTCCTGTAGAAGATAAGAGGAAGAAAATGGGAATTGCATTACGTTTCCTGCTCCTGTTAATTTCGGATCTGGAAAGGGCTTCTGCTTTACTCTGGTAATTGGGTTATATACTGCAGAAGACCAATATATTTTCGTGATTAATAATCTCTTTTGGCAAATTATGTATTTCTGAAAAGTACACGGAGGACACTGCATGTTAGTGTTGGAATAACCATGGTTTGCTCATTTATAAATATGCTTCCCTGCTCTCACATAGAATGTGCATAAATCACATTTCAAACATGAGATAATCATCAGCAGTCAGTAAAAAAGATATTTCCATGGCAACAGTTGCTAAATTGAACAGTGCTTTAGTACCTCCTCCTTGGTTTTGTCCAGAAGCCTCCCTGACTTTAGCTCAGATACCATCTACCTTACCCATGAGTAACCAAATAATCATACCTGTTAAAAATAATAAACTCACCATTACCCATGTAAAGAAGTATTAGAGCACAAATGAGCAATAATTCATTACTGCTGACAGTACTGGGCATCACCCTTTTACATCTGCACTTCTGTAACTCTCCATGGGCTCTGTTGACTTATTATGGCCTTTCCCCATGCCTGGTGGAGTTGCTGTAATCGTATTTTGAGAGCTCTGGAAAAATCATCTGGCCTGGATGAAAATCTGACCAGTCTTCCTGGCTTCTGCTTGAAAGAAAAGAAAAAAATGTGTAAGTGATGGCACTTCCCATGGCTCTATGGTCTTTCTTCCTTTTCTTTATATACATCCAGGAAAATTGCTGTTCTAAGGAATGAGCTGAAGTTATTCAGCAAATATTTGGAGGTTATTGCTCCTACACGTGCAGGTAACATCAGAGTGAGCCTGAGGATTACAGGATGGTGGACACTGGGCCGATGTGAGGGCTACTCTTTTGGTACCCTACTTGATGGGAAATTTTAAGAGGGACTGAGACAGGTCAAGAGGGACCTTTATAGGAGCTCACCTGTGATGGAATGGAAAAAAAGAAAATTGGGGTTTGTTTCCATGAGCAGCCAACAGCATCTCTCTGCTGTACTGTTCTCTGTTCTCCAGGGTTATTTCCTGTTAGGCAGTTTCTAACCATAGGAAATATTTTGCTTTTAAATCTACCTTATCACTAGTGTGAACTGTTCTAAGTTTCAAATCTAAGATTTCAAAAGAAGAGGTGAAACAGCCAGAGAATAATTGATGCTTTTTCTTTCCATTTTGTTCTTCAAGTATAAGCTGCAGGGACATATTTTGACTGTGTCTGTATTGAAAGAGGAAAATCTCTTTGCTAGTATCTAAAATGTTTCCTATTTACAATGCTTTTCCTGAGTCTCAATGCTCTCAGTATCATTTTTTTTTGGTTTATAAAGCATAAGTTCACATGGCCTTGTTCCATCAGCATTGTGTTCTGTTTCACCTCCTTTATATGACCTGGTTTATCTTGTGCCTTTCCTTGGCCTGTTCTTCCTTCATCCTAAACTGGAAACTTGTGGACTGAAGCCAGAATGGCAGAGGCGGACCCTGTTTATTCCTGCAGCGTTAGGAGTCTGGTGGAAAGCTGAAATTTGCACTGTTCTGTTCCCTGTCTCCTAGATCTATCTTAGGCAAAGGTGGAGAATATAGACACTAAGGCATTCAGAAACGTTTTGCTTTCCTTTTGGGGCAGCTGGAGATGTAGAAATGAACTCTCTAATGGGAGGCAACTGAGGAATAGATCAGTTGCTTTAGGACTTGAAAGGCTGACGGCTGTCACATGTTATGGGTTTTAAAATCCTGTGTGTTCCTGATCCAAATGGGACTGTTACCAGGTTGTTTGGTGTATGGTAATTTCTGAAATGAGTGTAGAATGTTAGCAGTTCTTAGTTGATTTTGCACCTGCACTTTTTTTCCTTTTATCTTAAAAATAAAGCTAAATTTAAATTTAGTCACCGTTGCTCTTTATTTAGACAATGGAATGGAAAATCTCAGCTGCCTTTAACTGTCCCTGCATCTCCAAACCAGCTAATTTTGCGTCTCCATCTGACTCTGTATGTGATCAATTGTGGTTAATCTGCTGCATATGAAGAGAGTTCAATGAAGTTTATTCTGGCAGGATGAAAAGCTGTTCACACGGCTATTCTGAATTCAGGGGGTTGTGTGATTGTATTCTTATAAATTTCCTCAAAAATCTGAGAAAAAACAGCTGTGTAAGGCCACAGTTTCCCAAGGAGCATATTAATGCCGTAAAATATTACCGTGTCCCGCAGACGTAGGAAGGAGGAGAGAAGATCCAGCAGGCAGGAATTGTGCAGCAAGATTGATTTATTTAATTATTTTTACAAACTCTTTTATAGACTTTTTTCTTCATCGTCTAATTGGACAAAGGATCAGCCACCCCTTGGGGGTGATTGGCTAAAATCCTAAAACATCCATTGTCAAAATATTTTTCTACTGTACCATAAACAAGACTTATCAAGGTTGCAGGTGTTTGGTTGTTTACAGAACTCTGCTACCTCTTCTGTGAGAGCAAAAAGTCTCTCATGGGCTTAGAAAATAGCAAGAAAATCCTTGCTAGCAGCATTTTTGTATCCACAATAGCACCTCTACACTGAGAGAGCTTGTCCATGTTTTCTGGCAGCTGGCTGTTCGACTGGATTAAATTTTAAGAGGCTGTTTTTCATTATCAAACTTGGAAGATCAGGGACACTAATGATACCTTAATCAGTGTCATAATTAAACACAAACAGCCTGGTCTTGGGGTTTCTGAAAATAGTTGTGTAAAGCTATTTCAGGTTTAGGTGCACTAATTGACTTCGGGATGACTTGACCATTTGTTGGTTTTACCAATGTATGAAAAGTTGCCCTTTTTTGTGTGATTTTTGTTTTATTTGCCTGCTGAGGCTGTGCCTCAAATGATGTGTGGAGTTCACAGACATACACAGCATTATTAGGAATTGCAGGTAGAGTTAGCATGTAATTTAACGTTCCAAATCCCTGTTTCCAGGGTAACTTAGCATGGGACACATCACCAGGAAATCAGACAGACTAGAAAAGGGATAGGCAGTATGGGTAGAAAAAGCAAAAAAAGGAAATTGCACAAGGAGTAGTAAAAAAGAAAAAAAAAAATGAGGAGTGGAGGAAAAAAATATACTTGGAAGAATGCACTGAATTGTGAGTCAGTAAGCAAGTTCAGGAATGGAATTAAGAAGGACTGAAATTGGTGAAGAAAGATACCACCCCCTGTCTGCATTTTGTGCTTCTCCACAAAGCCTTTTTCTCCAAGCATTTCAGATGGATGATCCCCTTCGTCTCCTCCATCTTCCTGTGGCATCTTCAGTCAGCTTCTGTTTGTCTTCCATGCACTAATTCCTCACTCTGGTGGTTTACAGTCCCTCCAGAGGAATGGCAGCTGTTGCCAGCAACTGAAGTGGGTCTGTGGTTGCTTTGTGTGAACAATAGGGCTGGTAATTTTATGGGTTTTCTCCTCGCAAGAATTAAAGCCCAGTTGATTAGGGTAGAAGTGAGCTGCTGCTGGCTGCTGCTGTAACTCCCAAGGTAGTCACCACTTGCTGTTGGAGAAACATATCTTTATGAGACCAGTCCACAGCAGTGATTTTATCTTTAGCTGTTGTAAAGGTAAACATGTTAAAACTGGGCAGTCTGAAATTCCTGCTTTGTGTCTCTTTTTTTTCTTTGCACTTTTCCACCCCCTTTTTGGTATCTGTCAAGAGACCTGCTGCTTTGAGGCAGTGACTGACAGCACAGGTGACAGAAATGTGTTTTGCCTGTCCCTCTGAAAGTGTGTGTTTGTTGCACAGAACTCATTCATATTCTTGTCGTGGGTGTGACGTTCAAATGTTGTGAAATGCTGCTGTGTGAGAGCTGACCTCATGGCCTGATGCTGATTGTTATGCTCAGTACAGTGCATCCACGCACTGTTTGCCTCTGCAAGGTTTAATAACGAGCAGAAGATGAAGTAGTTCGACATACACCTGGGTTTTATGTATTTACACCTGCTGTCATGTGCGTTTGTTTATTTCTTGGCTCCAGAGACAGAAGTCAATGAAAGCAAATGTGGAGGTAATGGAAAAAATTGTTATTGTGTGTGGTGTATTTGTTTCTGAATTCAGTGTCTTGAAACCAAATAAAAATGAAATAAGAATAGCCGTAAATTATTATAAAAAGTTTAAAAAGACCAAAAGATCTGAAGAACTTTTAATGTAGCATCTGGACATAAATTAGGTCTTTTTTTGCCATAAGAAAGTTAGACCTTCATTCTTCTAGTCTTCTGTAAAATTTTTGCAAGACTTTGTGCCCTTTTTTGTGACATGGCTGGCAGTGACTCTCAGTAAAGGCAGTTGATAGATGGAGTGCTAGGGTGATAAATAATGCAAGTTCTGTTGCTTTTTAGCAGAGACTGCTGTTTACTGCCTGTATTACTGCTGTTGTTAATGGCATTGGTAAGAAGGTAACTTCCAGACTGTGTCCTGTTATAAAGTCTGCAGAGAGGTGCTGGTTTGGGTCATTAAAGAGAGGAAACAGCAGGTTACACCACTTCGTGTCCATCTCTGCCAAGGGCATGGAGGCCTTCCACAGCTTCCCAAGCATGACCTGTACTTGGAGGTACAAAATACAACTTGCAAGCAATTCAAACTGTTATGTTTGTGTTGGGTCGGTAGCCATCTATTAATAGTTTGATCAATGAATTCTAATATTCCTAATTAGTGTAGGAAGGGTGCAAATGTAACTGCTCTGTTAGAGACTAATTCCTTTCGAGTCTGAATGGAGCTGAACCAGGTGACAGTAATGTAGTTACAAGTCGGATACTTGACCACTCGACTGATCATTTCACTCATCAGCAACATTCCTGCATTTCAGCAGCCTGCATACCTACTTTGGACTTCATGGCACAGTTCTGAGAACAAAATAGACACAACCCATACTAACAACTTTTTGCAAAGGGTAATGCATAAAAAGATTGGAATTCTCAGAGTTCAGAGCATGCTGGGCTTTGTATTCTGTTGTGGTTTGATGATAGATTTGCATCTCAGAAAGCCATATTAGCAAGCATAGGAAAACATTTATCTCAGCCAAAGGAACTTTTTGTTTGTTTGCTGAGCATTACAACCTGGATGCAATGAAAGGTTCTGGGGCTCTCCACGTGTCCTGAGGGAGTACTCCTGTTTTCTGGGTAGAAGCAACTTTGGTGGTGTTTCAACATGTGATGTCATTGTGTATGGAAAACATCTGGGATGTGAAGCAGAACTGACCTTCCACTTCTGCTTGAAATAATTTTGGCGTGTCAAATGGCCTGCTGAACTGAAACTCAAGCACAGACTGCCCAGTCTGTTGTCATAGACAACAACCATCATTAATCAGCAGTTTAGAGAGTTCAGGATCTGAGCTGAAGCAAATAACCCCACTTATGTTGAAGATAAGTGGTTATTGACAAGGGAAGATATGCCAATACTATTAAAATGTTCAGCAACTGTTGCACTGTCAGCAGTGGAAAATGTTAGGAGTTAATTTCAAATTGATATCTCAGAGCTTTCATCTGAACACCTGCTGTTCAGGATTGGAGTATGAAACATTAACTATGATTATTTCCCCTTCCAACCCCCACTCCAAAAGGCACCTAAAAGTGAGCAGGTGTTACACCTTAAATTAAAATTATGTCTAACATCAGTTTAAAAGCTGTAATAGCAGGGACATGACTAGATTGCATAGAGAGTTCCTAGGGTTTGCTCTTTGTGACAAAGCAAAACTACATTCCGCTGAGGGATCAGTGAGTAAATTTCTTGTGGAACACAGGCTGTGAGAAATGAGACCACTGGCCATTTTTGGGTAAAGATGAGCAATGTTGCTGTTCACTGGGAGGGACAGGAGAAGAGGCAAGAAGTATTGCTTTGGCTGCCAAGTTAAAAGGCTTCCATGTTCATAGAACCACATATGTTCAATGAGTATGATTGAATAAATTTATGTAGTGTATATATGTAGCTGGTATATGTGCTAGATGTGCAGCAAAATGTGGGCTTTAGAAGTGCTCTTGATTTAGGAAATGTAAATAACATTAACATGAAGAGGACTCTGTTTTGCTGTCAAATTCGAGATCCTTTTTAACTAATTGATGGGATTTGGGCATGTGTAGAAGGCTTGGAATTGGAGAGTGATAAAATTTATTATTTATTAATTTAGTACAAGACACTGAGAGGGTGTTTGTTTAATTGCCCAAGGTATTTCATACTTTAGATGATTTTTCTCTGTTTTCAGCTTGTAAGATTCAGGACAAGAGTAGGACAGCAGCTTTATGAACTACTTAGAAATAAGCAGGCATAAAATATGCTGTGGTCTTTTGTATTGTCGTTAGATACTTTTATGTCTGTTATCTGTAGCACTTTCTTAATAACATTGGTACTTCACTGCACAACTGTGATAGGGAAAGGGAAAAAAGACATATGGTCCATACTGTGGTTTTCTTTTACACCATTGTATATCTGGTCTTATTTAGTGTGATAAAAGCTAAGAGCTTATGGAGTTGTTCTTGGAGGAAAAGAAATAAGAATTAGCTCTCAATATTTCTGGGGATTTCATAGTCCAATATTGTTTTTTATCGGCTTCAGCTCACTTGGTAATTTGTTTGTGTTTTGGATGAGGAACAAAGGGAAAGAAGAAAGAGTATTTTTATTTTCTACTTTAATACACAATGGTTAAAGCACTTTTTTTTTTATCAAATAGTTTTTCTTTTTCCTATCTTCTTAAAAAAACACTATTTGCATGCTGGCACTTAGGAAGCCTCACAGCAACTTAATGAGAGACATATAAAGCTACCTTTATTTTTGAAACAGATGCAGAGATTAAAGCCAGATTCTGAAGGCTTCCACTGATTTGGAGTATTTCTCACTTTTGAGTTCCTGATGAAAGAATACTTGGAGCTGATCATGCTCAGACTCCTATGGAAAATTACTGGATTTGTGAGTTTTTTGCTAGTTCCAGATTTCAGCTCTTGCAGACAGTTCACATAGTCAGAGCTTAACACAGGATATTTCTGAAGAGAATTACTGAAATTAACTGCCCCCTGTGAGTTGTAAGTGCATTTTTATACAGACAGAATTGCTTTGATAGCAACACAAATGGTTTTGTTGCCTGGAATTTAAGGTGGTGTGAAACCTCTCAACCCTGGAAAAGTTGAGCAGGTAAGCAGAGGGTGGCACCAATGTCAGCCCGCTCAGTGGGCAGAGAGCTCTCCTGTGCCATTTTCTCTGTATGTTTTCTGTAGAAGGATATGGCTTATTGGATTTTATTACAACTATTTTATCTGACTGTTCCCAATATCCATGTGGATGTTGTGCTTTATGTTTGATATTTCCAGCCTCATCTACTGTGGGTAGAATAGCCTTTTTGAAAAATGCATGTAAAATAATAAACCAGTTATCTGAGTAGTCCCAGATAATTAGAATTTTTACATTGCACATGCAGGTAAAAGCAGCCTCACCTGGATTGTTGGATCATTTAATCTCTGAACATGTTGAGTTATGTTAAGAAAGGTACTAAGGTTGGGTCAATTATATTTCAAGCTGTTTGTCCTACTGCACTTTATTTCCTCCAGTATGTCATCTTTTCAAAATGCATCTGTTTGTAGAAGGTCTTTGTCATAGACTGTATTTCACACATAAGAAGTGATTGAAGCTGTAATTGCTTTTTGAAGCCCCATTTGCATTTTCCTTAGCACATTACCTCACTCACATTGTACATGACAGATCTACCTTATCTGACATCTGCATTTTAATATGTTCCTCGGCTGAGAAATAATTTCTAACTCTCCTAATTCTTCCAATTTTTAACTCTCAGTTTTAGATGCAGATGTTAGCTAATGTTTTGGAAATAATATTTTGCAGGATAATGCCCATAGGAAGATGGAATGGAAAATGTCATACGGTTGGTATCTTAATAATTTTGATGTATTTCACTATCAGTGCTTTTTGGTTTTTTTAATACAGTGCAATTTGTGGCAAAGCTTACAAAGATAAATTTTGATAAATTTACTGTAGACTTTAATGTACTCATTCATCTGTAAGCTGTGCTTTTGTTCAGAGATTTTCCTGTATTTGCAATGGTTTCATATTTCTTTATCCGGATTAAGGCTGTGCTCTGCTCACGTTGTTCTGTCCTGCCAATACAAAGGTATCATATACCAGCCAAATACACAAATTTGCATCTACTTTTATCATCAATGGCTTTGATTCAAAATTGGCTTTCTGTAGTCTGTAAAAACTTTAAAGTGACTTGTTTAGAATTCCAAAATATCAGGAGTGATGGCTTTATATTAAGAACTGAGAATAGGCGTTTTTCTGTTGTCAACAGCAGCAAGGAGGAAGACTGCAGGTATTGTAATTAAAACTTTTTGGCAGTTGGCTGGTTAAATGTTTTCATATAGATAGGTCAGTTTTATCCTTGATAACAGTCAGGTATGCAGCATGCTGTTGGATATGAATATTATTCATATGCTGCTTTTTTTCCCCCCCTTGGAACAGCTGATGATATTTTAAAGACAGTCAGAACTGTGGTTGCTTATGGCCCTTCCAAATGAGGCTTTCTGTGTTGGACCAACAAAGTACTGCTATCTATTGTACGGAAAACAAACTGAAAAATAATGAAACAAGACCAGCCTGGGATTTTTGTTCCCTGTTTGCTTTTGCAAATGCTTGTGTTGATTCTAGGGCAAGATGTATGGCCTGAAGCTAAAGGAGGAAGAAAGTTTTCACTGGATGTTAAGAAATCACTCCCAAAAGGGAGAGCAATTAGTAAAATAAACCAAGTGATCGCAGAGACAGCATTACTGCAAGTAAACCATAGCTTTCCAAATAATGATTGGCAAGGTGCCACACAAAGAACAAAAGATTCTCCTAGCTAGGGTATGCTGGGCCTGTAATTCTACCACACATGACAGCTGCAGAACAGCAGGACTTCATTCTGAAATCACACTGCGTTCTGTCACATTCAGGTGGTACTTCAGGTTATCCACTGAGTCTCCTCTCCTAAAATGTGCTTTTTGCCATGGCATTTTAACTAACTAACTATAAATTTAAATCTCCATACAAAGCAAGTAATTTCAGGTCAGGAATGCACCGTTGCTCTATTTTTAGTGTGCTGCTCTCCTTGATCAATGCACACTAGCAAGTTCCTAAGCGTGTAAGGAATCCATGGAAATGAATGTAATGACTGTTATCTTTGAAGCTAGACATATACTAATTTTATGCATCAAGACAATGCAGACAAAGAACAGCATCTTTGGAATAGGGAATAAGTTTTCTATTATGGGTATAATATTATATTGTCAGCATTAGTAGCATACAACAGGTGACTTTGATAGTTTCTTATTAGGAAACAAGAAAGAGGAGGGTAGAATTTCTTGCAGTAGTAGTAACAGCATGAATTTTGACTATAGAAACAGAAATTATTCGGTCTTTTTTTAAGTAGAAGGTAAATGTAATTTGTGCCAGAATCACCACATTGTTTGTTGCTACTTAAGTATTCTAGTCTTTTAGAAAACTTATCAAATATATCTCATGGTGTCATTGTTTGTAATACTTCAAATGCTCTGGTAATATCTCCTAAGTATTCCTTTTGAAAAGCAGAAAATTTTGCAGTATGAGAGGTTGAAACCATTTTATTCCAAGCATTTCCTTATATATTCTGCAAGGTGGTTGCCTTAAACTGTTAACATGTTTTATTTTAGTGAGTCCTGGATCTGAGCTTCAGTAAAGATACCACCAAAACATCATTCAAACGTTATTAGAAAGCTGCAGGTACTGACTTCAGTGGGGAACCACTTCATCGTGAAACAGTCTGGTTTGCCTCCATAGGACTTGGTAGGAGAGGATGTAAGGCTGTGTGATGTTCCTGTGGTTGATATAATTGGAAGGAAATCCAAAGAATGTCTCAGAGCTGAGTCACTTGAAATATTTACTCAAAGGTAGCCATAGGTTTGTTATCAACATAAGTTTTGTCACTAGAATTATGTGGTGTGGGACCTGGCTGATGGGACAAGATTTCTGGAAAGCCAGGATTGCTGGTTTTGCAGCTTGATGGAGTGCTGAGGAAGGGGAGCATCGAGAGCAGGCACTGTAGAAATCACTTCCATAGTAGCCCTCACTCCATATATGCTAACTTGGGAATTACAGCTTTGGAACTTGTTAAACTATGTAAAGTTTAACTTTGTTAAGTTAAACTTTGGAGTTTGGAGTGGCAAATCTCTCTAGCACTTGGGCACAAATATATTAGGCAGAGGAGTCAGTGGGAATGTACTGTGGCCAGAGCCAGGCTAATGTAAGTAGTTGCCTTTTTTGCCTTTGCCAAAGTTCATGCCTGAACTTAATACCCCAAAATTCTTTTTGCTCAAATGTGAGATGTATAAACTTCTCTTCTGTGAACTTCAGCCAGTCTTTAAAATGATGATTACCATTTAGTAAGAGTCCACATTTTGGGACAGTGGGGGTTACTTTGGGACAAAAATGGCAAAAAAAATTGGGAAATAGGAAACGAAGAACAGTGATAAAGTGGCAGAGGAATAGAAACAGAACTTTACTTTTGTTTAGGATGGTGAATAAAATGTCCTTGTATGAAGAATTTAATTTTTTTCAGGCTAGAATTTATCGTCTTAGGATAACCGCTGAATTAGTGAAAGGACCATTTTGAAAGGATGTTCTGCAAATAATTAGTACCCTTTACTTGAAATGCTTTAACAACATGAAAAGCAGACAATTTCTGTTTCTATTCCTGTTAACAAAGAAGAATTTACTTTTTGATACATTGGAAATATCCTTGCATTTTAATAATAGCAAAAAACCGTTTCCATGGCAGTATTATGTCTCCCTGTCATTTGAGCATGAAGGCTTTTTTTCTGGAATTCAATTAAAGACAAAGAAGCAGCGACTCCTGTAAATTCATTAAAATAAAGATGGAATCATTAAGGACATGATAGGATATCTTTGTCTGGGACTAGGAGAAAGGTTGACAAGCTTTCAATTTTTCTACGCAAGTAGAAATGTCATTAAGAAAGGACATCTGCCTACTTTTGTAATGGACTTAAGAGAATCTAGGAAGAATGCCAGGGAGGAGGAACTGTTGCACAAGCGGACTCAGCTATAGGAATACTGCTCTGTAGTAAAGTCAGACCAATTAATTCTTTAAAGCATCCACCAAGGCCCATCGAAGGTTACAAGATAAGCAATAGTTTGAGAGGTGGAAAATACATTGCCACATAATTTTTAATACTTTAAACTGAAACTATGTATGAACACTTGAATGACAAGAAGAAAAAAAACCAAAGTAACTTATTTGAAGGAAGATGCTCTATTTGTGCATTTCTCATTTATTCTGCATTTTGGACATTTGACATGTTTTTTGAGGTATGCACATATCAGGACGACAAGAAACAGTTTCAGTTGTAATATGCTGCAAATAATAGCCTTCTCCTTCTATTCCTATTCCTTTCTTGTTATGGCTTTTCACAGGTATTTTTTTCCCAACAGATCAGACTGATTTACTACTATGAAAAACTTTCTGTTGTTTTCCTATTAACTTTTTACAGTTTGGTGTTGTCTGCCCAATAAGTGTGCTACAGTTATATATCTGACTCCCTGGTATGGATCACTGATAAGCTCACTCTGGGACTTTGTAGACCAGAGTGATGTGCAAAAATAGCAAAATACATGCTTGTGTTGCATCTCTGGTCTGGTTTCTGGTACCAGAGTATCTGCAGCACACAGTCAATTCCCTAAACCATGGTTTATTAAATGCTTTAACTGATGGGTAACCACCATCTCAAAGAAGAAGGGAGCTGAAAAGTCCAAGTTTAAGAACATGTTTCTGTCCCAAGGCTCAAAGTGGTAATTTGTTCTGTGTCAAAGCTCATCTGTAAGGGATTGCTGAATTATGACCACTTTGGTTGGCTTGATGTGCATTTACACTATCCGAGCTGCCATTTTTGAAGGTCGCATTTGTTACGGGGCCTTCAGGCCACTTCCAGAATTAACCAGCAGATTATGATGCCCAGAAGAGTTCATTTCATTTAAAACAATGTAGCATGCAAAAAGCTGTCCAGCCCTCTTATGAAACTGGTAAACTTGTACTTTACGCAAGGTCTTTGGCATTTTGTTTAGCAAAGGAATTGTCCCCCTTTACTGTTCTCCATTAAATTACTAACGTTGGATGAGGGATGTTATAGACACAGATATTAAAACTTCTTCCTTCCTGATGTTTTTCATACCAAGTGGTCTTTTCTTGTCCTTAGGGAACCTAAAAGATTGATCTCACGTATGCAGTCTGGGGTCATACATTCTTTTGGTAGGCCAATAAAACCCATTGATTTTCTAGCAGGTATGAGATGTAGAGAAGGGCTGTTGAGTTGCTCTTTTTATTTTTCTCCTAATTAGATTGCTTTTGAATAGCAGCATGTAATACTGTAAAAGAGTGGAAGAACAAATCAGCCAGCCTTGAACTGTCCTAAAATTCCTTAACACTGGGGAGAGGGCCAAGAAAAAAGCTTGTTTATACCAGATGTATTATTTCCCTAAACAAGAAGAGGTAGAGAAATGCTGGTTTTAGTTTTTATCAGTTTAAGGCACTGAAAAAAGTCCCATGTTCTAGAAACAAAGTTTTAAGTTTATAAAGTCACTTTGACAATCAGCTGCTTAGTGCTGAGGTTCTGCTGCAGTGCTGTCTTTGCAGAATACTGGTGACATTATCTGTGCTGCACAAGCCACAAATACAAAGGGAATTTCTGCTCCAGTGATCTCCTATTCCAGAAAGCAGACACAAAGGAGGGCTCAACTTGCTGTGCATCCCAGAGAAAGGAGGTGATTGTAGATATAATTCCATGTCATTAAATAATTTCTAGAAGGCCTCCCTTTCTGCTTTTAGTTTTTAGTGATTTGGATTGGCAGCTGCAATTTACACATTTACTTGCCAACATCCAGGAGCTTTTCAAAGTGGTTTTGATAACCCCTAGCAGGGAGCAGAGGAGAATTCACTTTTTTTCGGAACAAGTTTATAGCTTCTTACTTTTGATTGTTTCTTACTTCTGATAGTCACACGGAAGTGTGGATTTCCTTGTCTGGTACCTCAGACTTTTTACTCTAGTGTCAGTCTTTCAAGCTGTTGAAGACATCTTTCAATTCGGTGCCCAGATTGTTGAAAAGTTGAAGGACAAACAGTTCACTGAAAGAAGTCCAGTTCATTTTTTTCTACTTGTACAGAGTTGTGCTTTCACTGCTTTTGACAAATTATAGGATTGTGACAACTGCAGGCTTGTGACTACTGTTTGCTCTAGGGTTTGTGGTAGGAACAATGGTAGATAAATATAAGCTTGAAGGACAAAGATGTGCAACACCCATCATCAAATGGACATTGGTTATCTGTCTAGATTGCTAGTAAAAAAATAATGCAGTCTCATAAAAATGAGATCTTGGTAAAAAAGAGCTCCTGTGGTATGGGTATACCAAGATTCTCTGGAGTGGGATAGATAGGAAGGACAGGACAATTTTTTCTCTAAGGTTTTTATTGTGTAAGAAATTATTAAAGCAGATTTAGTAAGTTAGAATCTACATTTTACAGCTGGCATTCTTGAAATGAGTTGTTAAATAAAACCTTGATTGTTTTATGTTTTACTTCTGAAGGACTTGGGATCTTAACAGGGCTCATTGATGGTCAGAAAACTGGTAAAACTCAATGAGCACACTGGTGCTGGTTGAGTGTGATTGTTGCTGGAAGTTTCTAATCACAGGATCTAAAAAGAAAGCCCATGTGGGAACGGTAGGGGTTTACCTGTAATTCGAATAAATATTCGAATAGTCTCCTGTGCTGCAGCAAACTGAAATTGTCAGAGATTAGGTGCTCTGAAAAGAGCTAACAGGCTAGAAAAAGCTGCAGCCAACAAGGAGACAGAAAGTGATCTTAGCAGAACTAAGAAAACCTTTTTTTCAGAAAGAGGGTTATAGAGTCATCTATATATACCTGAAACACCAAAGCATACACTAGTTAGATAAAAGGATAGTATTTTTTTCTCCCAAAGATTATAGAGGCATTTTTCAGAAAGTTTTCTGGTGTACATAAATTTGTTGACACATCAGCATGCCCAAAATAGGTAATTTTAACAGTTTCACACTGTGTGGCTCCAAAAGTTCCTTTATAGTTCACAGAAACACGCAAGAGGGTGGAAAACTACTTAAAATAAAAAATGCTGTATCATTGGCTTTAATAGAAGCACACACACAAAAGTATGTTAAAAGATGCATGATAAGAAACATTGCAAGAAAAGAAATGCAGAATGGGAATTGGGGATGCAGGCAGCACAAGGATGTTATTTCTTAAAAACGTGCCTGTGCCACGAAGGAGACACATATTTTCTCAAGGTTTGGTGAATAGTCAGGTTTGAGAGGTGGGGAGTGGAATACAGGGAGCTCTAAAGGATGCTTTTCCTTGCTTCCTTTAATTTTAGAGGAGTGATTTTCTTCATTGATAATAGACATTGAAGAGACATTCTCTTGGGAAAAAAACCAAAACACAGAATTATTTACCCTTTCTGTTGTTTTGTGGAAGAAAGGGTTCTTTTTTTTTTTTAGATTAACTACTTTTTTTTTGTCTGCCAGTTCACTGAGAGCTTAACAGTACTCAGTATGAGAACACTCATTATTTATTTGCCTTGTATATCCTTGTATTTGTGGTTTATGGCTGTGTTTTGGTGTTACAGGCTGTAGCTCTGGCTGACAGGCAACTCCTATCAAACAGTGTGTGCTATGAAGGCAGCAGCTTGGGAGATCTTGCTGCTAGTGACCTTCAGCTTGTTAAACCAGTTGGCTTACTAAGTTGGGAGCTCTGACAGTGAATTTGTATATGCTTGTGGGGTGAAGAAAAATGGGAGTGAGCTATGCAGCTCCAAACAACATCTGAAAGGTCCCATGTTTTCTCAGGAAAGCATTGACCTGTCTTCTTGATCATTGTAGCAAAAGCAGGGGTCGGTATCATTAACAGCAATAACAATTTTACAATAATAAAGCATTAAAAATAAAGTATATTCATCCACTGTTGATTCAACTGAGTTATATTTCAGCTTTTTGCTATTGTCATTGTTTTGTGTTTGTTCTTCACTGTTGTACAACTTAATGCCATTTTGGATAACAGCTCTGTGGGGCACAGACCCTGTCTTTTTGGTTGTGGTGGCTCTAGAAAGAACTGCTTGTGTAGCATTTGCCACTGGTAGCAGAAGTCAGAGCATCAGCTGCTGATGCTCACAGTTTTTTCACCAAAGGTTATCTGCTGTGCGTATTATAAGTAGGTGACTCCCATGGTTGTGACTGGTACTTTACCTGTTGTCTTTGATTTTTGCAAAATAATAGATATATTTGCCCAGAAAGCATTGTGTTCTGAGCAAGTCAGTGCTGTAGTGGTCTTCTCCTTGTAATCCAGGCTGGCAACTGTGCCAAACTTCTCGGCAGTACTTCAGGAAGATAGCGTTTATATTTAAGGAAGGTGATGCATTGTGAAAGCTGTCATGTTATGTTGTGCTGATGGAGGAGCCAAATGGAATTACTGAGACAGAACTCTCTTCAATCATTGTAACCTGTGATTTCTGAACTGAAAAAGAAAAGCTTTTTTTTTTTTTAAAGCTGGTGAAAATGCATCTTTAGGTACTTTGAGGCAAAAGATGCTGCAAATACTATAAATACTGCCCATTGAATGTTTCACACATAGGGATTTTTGTCTAAATATGTCAACTGTAACAACATTTATGAGTTAATTTTTGTCCAGGAACATAAACCCATGAAAGATATATGAAAGTAACCAACTCTGATGCATGGTTTCCAGGTCAACCAGTTATATTTTTGACTGACCTGCCTCTTTTCACTGAATGCAATCTATAATAAAATTCTTGGCTGAAAAAAAACAATCTGATTATAGTCTTGTAGTTGGTAGTCTTGTCCTTCAGGTCTTCATTTCTTCTGATCTTGGTTACATTGGTATGTATGGAGAGGCCCTATCCAAGTGGCACAGTTGACTGTGGTGGGATGACCTTCGAAAATGTTTGGTAGATAATGGCATAGGTAGGTAACCAATACTAATTTCATGGTGTCTTGCCAGCCTGCAAGTCATTTGTGGATGAGAACTGGATGGGAAAATGGGATCAGGTGCACGATGGTTCCTTTACTGTGATGCTGGAGAGACATCAGAAGAGGCTGCTCGGAGAAGATGGATGCCCCATCCCTGGAAGTGCTCAAGGCCAGGTTGGATGGGGCTCTGAACAACCTGGCCTAGTGAAAGGTGTCCCTGCCTATGGCTGGAGGGTTGGAAGGAGATTATCTTTAAGGTCCCTTCCAACCCAAACAATTCTATGATTTTATGATTGTGACTTGTGGGTTCTCAGGCAGTTCACATAGAGAGCCCCTCAAACAAAGGGCAACTACATGCAAATACAACCTCGCTCTGTAGTGCTTTGCTTTTGATTATGTCCAAAAACTCACTCATTGTTCTAAGTAGTAAGAATGTGAGAATTAAAACTCTTTTACCATGTACAAGGTCACAGCACATCTACAAAAGGAGCTTCTATATCAGTCAGTCTTCCCGTGTTACCACAGATCACAAACAGGTAAAGGTAACTACATCAAGGAGAGTTGAGAATCAGGCGGTGAAATGAACTCAGTGGAGACCAGAATTATGACCCAAACTAGCCAAATGTGAGCCAGTAAATTCACTTTGATATTTCAGCTTTTGGGTATCCTGCTGCTTTTCTTATGCAAATTAACTTTTCAAAGCGTGGAAGAGCAGACAGATCTTCAGGAAGCACTATTATTCGTTCACATTTCTCCACCCATGCTTCATGCAGACACTGGCACCAGGAGGCTGACCTAGTATTTAACTGTGTCTAGTTACATTATTAGACTCTCAAATCATTAAAAAAACTTAAGAAAGATTCCTTTGAGACTGCAAAAGTGGCTTAGAAATGCAGCTTTGAAAATCATCAGTGGCAGACTTTTTTATCCAACTTGTATGCGGTCCGTTTGTGGTGGCTTAGGGCTTTTCTGTAGATGCTAGGTCAGTGATGTAAAACTGGGCTTTGTTTCACATGTCTGGCAGTAAAAACCCGCTTGGTGAACCTAACTTGGTCTTGGTTGTGGGATATCCAAGGCAACTTGATATGCTGCTGTTTCTTATAGTTTCGTGGCTGCTGTGCAACATCTGTTTTCAGTAATTGTTTTAAGCTGTTTTATTTTGCATTTTAAACTCTAGAACTCTGGTTAAAGAAAAAAATAAATAAAACTTAATAATCTAAATCTGTGATATAGTTAAAGGTATATATAAATATAAATAAAGGTATATATAAATATACTAATATTTCATTATGACTTTATTGTGAGTATATATAGTTAATGAAAGATGAGATTGTGATCCTGACATGACAGTTAAGGGCCTAGAAGAAATAAATAAGCAAATACCAAGCAGTTCACCATAAAAATACGACCACTAGCTCCCTGTTTACAGCAGCAGTTTACAGTCAGTGCAGGAGGACAGAGGGTCCCCAGGTGGCTTTGCCATTGCTCTTGCTGCCTAGAGAAGTGTGCTGGCTGCTTCCACAGCAGTAGGACTCAGTCTCTATTTATTTACAATATCACAAGAGGAAAGGGGAGTGCCAGGGTTGAAAAAATCGTCCTTTCCTTCATGGCATTCCTTCTTTCCTCTGGTGGTTAACTAGGACAATAACCTAGTGCTGCAGCTCATGCAGTAATGCCACACTGATTTATGTTAGCATGTTAATAACCAGAAGTTTCTAATTTATTTTACTGTTGCTTCATCTTTCTCAGCTTTGACTAAAATGTGTTGGTTGGTCTTGGATCTTATGTAATATTTAAGTGGCGATATGTTCCTCTTAGAATTACAACATCTTCGAGCTAGTGAAATAAGGATGCTTTAGCTTAAATTTCAGTTTATCAGTTAAGCAATTTTCAGTTTGATATCTTGGATTTGCCACACAATGTCCTCAAGCATATCCATCAGGGAAATAGAATGGTCCAGACTAATTACTTTGCTGAATCTGGACTGTAAAACATAACCAAAAGCTATTGGGTTGGCACCATAAATATGAGACCTTTCTTGCAAAGTAGAACACCTTTTAATGAAATAATCCAAAGCCCAGTGAAATCTGTGGAAAAATATCTGTTGACTACAATAACTCACTACCAGGCAAAATGTCAACTGCAGTAATTTTTTTGCTATTGCAAGTGTGTTGTATAATCAGAAATGAAGTTACTGAACTGGCACAAAAAATTACTCTGAAGATTGAAATGTCTATATCAATCGCAGAAAGCTCTGTTATGAGAGTAAGAAATCTTGTGGTTTTTATAAATAAGGTAATCCAAAGACAAGATCCCACTGATGTTCAGGAAATGGGGGTCAACAAATGCTGTCAGTATCTGTACACAGAGATTTATCTTATTGTGAGCCACAGCTAGCTTATTTTTTTTGAGTGTGAATACTTTTTGGGAGATATCATGTGTCTTCTCCAGGCTGAGACTGTGGATATTAATTTCTTGCCTTTTATTTAGTACCATCTGGTTCTTCTTTGAAAACGTAGTTTCATGGTGACACATTTTTGTACTTTCTTTACTAAATATGCTAAACTGTAGCCTCTATGAAAACCTGAAGTGATTGTAGGGCTTTTTCCTTTTGGAATTGGGAGCAGCCTTGCACTTCTACTGATTCAATTTTTCTGTGTTTAGTTGCATTCTTTCATTCTTACAGGCTCAATTCTCATTCCGGTCTTGCTTACAGTGTTTTTTGTTTTGATGGAAAATAAATGTTGCGTTACAGATTAATTTTTATCCATACAGATTCTGTCCAGTACTTTGGTTCAGCAAATATTTTATCTCATTAGGTAATGTTTAAGGTTGTAATGTTGCAGCATTACTGTCCATTTCTATTGACTAGACAACCTTGTCTGGTGTTGATAAGAGTAAAATATTAGAACAGTGATCTGCCTTTTTTCCCCATTTTCTTCTATGCTTAGTCATTGCAGGTACCATTTTCAAAATTTGTAGGTACATTGTCTTTTATTGATCTTACTTTATTTTATTTTTTCTCTTATTATTTTTTAATATTTAATTTTCTTAGTATTTGTCTTTTCCTTTTTTTTTAAACACAATTGCCAGTTATGTAAATTATTTATCCATACATGAAGTGCAAGGAAAACCAAATTATTGTGAAGTATCTACAAACTTTAGGTAGACTGTGGGATTTACATAACTGGCTATTTCCTTTATTTAGGTTTTGTTAATTGTATGTTTACACTGTAGTCAATGCAGGTTTATAGTGCATGTGCAACTGGTCTTAAATCAGCTAATTTGAGTGCTGAGAAGAGTGAAGTCCCAGCAGTGTGGAACTTGCTGTGAACTGCAGTGAAAATGGGTTGATGCCCAGCTGGTGCTGCTCCCTCTGCATGCTACCATGGCTATTTTAGAAGTTGAGCTTGCGATGATTCTTGTGGGTCACTTCCATGTCAGGATATTCTGTGATTCCACGATTTATTAGCAGTGCTCAAGATGGCTTTTTCAAAGCTGAACCTGCAGCGCTCTGAAATTACTCATAATTTAATGTTGGAATGCTAAACCTCTTGTGGAAGTGAAGCTTGCTTTCAATATTGCAACAGATAGTGTGAGACCTGACTTTAGACGTGGGATTCGTAACAAAAGTTTGCCTTCCTCTGAGAGCTGAAGACATTTGGATTTCATGTCCATGTCCACTACAAAACAGAGAAAAGAGCCAAGCCATCAAGCACTTTCCTTTTCAAAGGCATTTGGTTCTCATGTCCTTGTTAATCTGTCCCTAAACTTCACAATATCCTCCAGTGGGACATATACAATTGTAGCACTGGCAGTTTTCAGACAGAATTTTAATGAAGGGGGTTTTTTGTTTTGAATTTTTTGATGAGCACAAATGCATCAAGAATGCACATAACTGACAGTACAAAGCAACGCAGGACACAGACCCATGCTTGCTCTCTGTCAGAGAGCTTTTTGAATATCTTGCCATTTGATGTGCTTCACTCTACTGTAGAGGATGTAGGAAAGCTGTAGATTCAATTTTGGCATGAGTAATCTAGCAGTATGTAGAGAGAAGTAGCTGTAAATCCAGGAAGGGTATTAAAATAACTATCCCTTCAAATGTAAGAAAAGTGCTAACTGAATTCTTCCCGTGTACCTCAGTAAATTTGCAGAGTGCCTTTGTAGTATGTTTATTTATGGAAAGGCCGTTGAGCCAATTACAGCAGTTATTCCAGCCTGCCTATAGACCTCCTTATACTTGATTTTGCACAGTAGGTGAAGAAACGAGATTTCATGGACAAGTTTTTCAACTTACCATCTCCATGTTGCCAAGACTGATGGTCATCCAGACCTGGTGGTGCCTCTGAACTTCGCTTCAGGCAACAGATGAGTATGTGTCCAGTCCTATGGATCTGGATAACACGATATAATTCTGGAGCTTCTGCAAAGTGGAACCTAAAGCCATTAGATATTTCTGTAAATCAAGTTTCCCCTCATATGAATTTCACCTGGAACAAGTGGAATTTGATATGGCCTGCCATACAATATTTCATAGGGACTGTTGCTATCCCTCCGCCTCAGTTGTATGCAGATCCTCAGCAAAGCTATAGGCAAGGCCTGAAGCCACGTCGTGGATGTCTCTTGACAAATTTTGCTAATTTGTGCTTTAAGGTTCTATCTGCAGCTGGTGATAACTGGATATTGCTGTTTCTCGCAAAGGCATCAGCATTTCCTGGCTCTTCATTCTGTGAGCTCCTTGAACATACTTTGTCTGTAAACCAGCGCGGAGCAGCACTTCAGAAAGGTCCATGGAATCAACATCGCATACGTTTCTCACAGTTACATAAATTTGAGTAACTGTACAAAAGACACATGCTTGCAAGGACTGCTGCATGTTGATGAATCTATAGACACCTAGTAATCTGAGTTTTTCTTTACATGAATTATGCTTTGAATTTGGGGTGCATTTTGCTAGCCTAGGGAATCCCAGATGTTGCATTGCTGGGAAGTAGCGCTGCTGCTTTATGCCAGTATGGGTTTCAGGAGGGACAAGAAATCAACATGTGGCACATGTGAGCTGAAGTTTTTTCATATGATGGATGTAAGAGAACTCAGGGTGCTGTAAGTAGAGACAGTATCTGTCTGTTTGGCAGCAAGACCTAATGGCCTGTGGGGTGGCATTTCTGAAAGCATTCCTCTAAATTTCATTTACATACATTTTAAATATCTATAGTCTGAGCTTGCTATTTAGGCAGTGTGAATTACATATTTGTCTGTGCTTTTGATGAGATAAATAAAAACATATGGTAAAAGGTGCTGATGCCAGGGTATGAGTTTTGTTGGTAGTCCATGGTTAGCAGTTTTATTCTGTTTGTGGGTAGGGGCTGGGCCCGTCAGTGAAGTCTGTCACAGTGGTAGACACTGAGCTAGAGTTGACATGGAATGAGAAACATAGGGCATTAGTATGATGTTTTTGTGATCTACAGCCACATTCACATTTCTAATTAAAGACAGCGCAGCATCAGGTGGCTCTCTCCCCTTGAGTCATCATCTTTCTTGAAGAAAGTATTTTCACAGTATTTTCCTATATGAAGCTGAATGTAGAGGAATAGTTTGCCTGTTCATAACTTATTTAGTGTGAAGAGAAATGAAGGAATCTCAGTACAGTCAAGATACTTAAACAGATGTTTTCCTCCAAGATAAGACCTTAACTGATTTGGCTGTGAATGTTGTAAGAGAAAAAAAACTGAAGGAGCTGGAGAGAATTGTAGCTTATCCTAGGTTGTATACTTGTGACTTCTGACACTCATAGGATCTATATAAACATAAGGGGGGATGTTCCTGAAGTGCAAAGACACAGTGGTCCATGCTCAAAGTGGTGTATCATTAGGACTGTGAATACAACTGCAGGGCCGTAAGGAGAGACTCATTAGTGGAGCAGAGTGAATTTTGGTACTCAGAAAGGAAACATGTCCCTTCCTCAGCAGGTAATTGCATGTCTTGCATGTGTGGCAGTATAGGAGGGCTTAGAAAGTTTTGTCACCCTCATGACTTTGACTATGCGATGACAATGACATGTCCTGACCTATAGGACTTCAGGCACCCCAAACGCTGAAGCTATTTTAAATTTTTGGATTATGTATATTTTTTCTGAGACTAAGTCCTTTGTACTTACACCTTGGTTTCCTTGTTTTCTTCCTTCCCTCTGAAGCTGACAGGCAGTACCAAAAATAATTCTTTTTTTTTTTGCCCTCACTTCTGGTGAGGTCCTTCAGTCTGTCAGGCCATTCTTTTCAAAAGCACATGTAGAAGTCCAAGGTTTGTGCTGTTTGTTTGAAGTTTATTTAAAAACCCCAAACAAACCAACCAAAGAAAGAATGAAATAAAATGCATTCTTCAGAATGTAACCTCTCCACCCTTGTCTCCCTTATTTTTTCTCCTGGGTGAAAAGTGATCGATTTATTTTTAAAAGAAAGACTTGTCTGTCCAAAACCAGACCACATATTCTCAGCCCAAAACTAGGAGGTGTGACTGCCTCTTGGAAATCAAACCAAATACAGTCTTTAATTAGCTTTTACAGTTTTATTTTTTACTGCATTCAAATATTTTACTAGTTTATAAACGTGACCTATTGATGTTGTCAAGAATATCTTCCAAGTGTTTTGTCTAATCTTTATTCTTAATAGTTCTTGTATAATCTGCACTACCAGGCACTTCTTAGTTTCTGTAGGTCAGGGCAATTCAGCATCATATCTGACATCCTCTTTGCAGTGATTTTACCAGATGTGATGGTTGTGACAAAAAGAATTCTACTGTGAAACTCTGCATAGTGGTAGAAGTACCTAACTGGTTCACGGCAGTTTTAACCAATGCCATAGAAAGAAAGCAAGAAGAGTCAATCTCTCTCTTTTTCTCTCTCCCTTTTGCCCCTCTGCCCCAGCTACAAGCTGTTAAAACTGTTCCAGTATTCATCTTAAGTAAGTGCCCTTCAGTGTTTCCTCAGTGAGCAGTGATTGATTGGTTTGGATTCATCAGAAACAACTTTGCGCAGAGGGTTTACATTATTGTACACGTGAGAGATAGCAGGTCTAAGTGTGGCAGCATAGATTCATACCTATAATGCAATGAGGAAAGTAAATCATAATTAAACAGTGAAACAATAATGAGCTTTTTTTCCCTCAGTGGTGTTAAAATTTTGCATATATTCATCATTGAATCCTCATGGTTGGTCCCACTGGTTTGTTTTCCACCCATGTGCTTTGGCTGATGAGAAATATGTTGGCTAGTGAGGGATTCTTTTGTATGTCTTGCTACTCCAGTTCAAAATCCAACTTTTTTTGCCTTTAGGCACTGGGATTTTGCACTCATAGGGATTGGATAATACCCACTGTACAGAGAAAGCTGATAAAATCTCATTTTGGTGAAAGCTGCTGTGTAATCTCAGTAGAAAAGGACAGTGTAAAGACAAACTCAGCACACCATTGAAACCATCTTTGTGAAAGGCAGCCTGTTTTCATGTCAAACCATGGCTCAAATGAAGTGTACATAGGCTGCTCTTGGGTGGGAATTTGAGCAACTTGACCTAATGAAAGATGTTCTGGCCCACAGCAGGGGAAATGGACTAGTTGATTTTTAGAGGTTCCCTCCAACCCAAACCATTCAAGGATTCTATAATTCATGCTTAAGTGTTCAGCATTCATTCTGATTGCGAAGTTCCACATCATTAGCTACTTGGATACTTGACTTGGGCCAGCATTTGGGAGGAGAGGTAGCTAGACAATGTACAAGTTGTGTTCTAGTCAGTTGTTGCAGCATCAGCTGAAAAGTTGTCTGGGGAAACTAGATGTCAATTCTTATTATTGCAAATGGTTTACACTTTTCATGCAGGTCTTTTCTTTGCACTTTTTCAGTGTTCTGTGTCATTTCGTCACATTTGCATAAAAACAAATACTTTGAAATCTCTTGTTACAGTGTTTCTGATGCACAGGAGCAATTTCTTGCAAATAAAATGCTCTGCTCTAGGCCAGTGCCCTGCAGTTGCTCCTTCACAAGTACAATTTTTTCTCAGATTAAGCCAAGAAGATTTCAGTAGCACACTGAGCCCCCAACACATGCACAACTTGTGCACTTGTCTTATATGTATTCATAAGGGCCGCAGTAGATTTATACACTGACAAGATTTTAAAAAATGTTTGCTGTGCAGTGCTCATGGTCACAGTGGAGATGAGATATTGTCTGTGTTTTGGCTCTGCATTACACCGAGCTAACCCTTAGTTAATGCTGCAGAATTTTATGTCAGTGGTAATTTCTCTCAGCAGATTAATTGTCCATCCTGCTGGCATGCCTTTGCTTGGACTCCTAACTCTTGTATAGTGATTCAGCCTTCATAAGCAGTGACTGACACCAGTCCCCAATGAACCTGCTTTTCCTCCCCCTGCAAGAATTGGTAGAGTTTCCTTTAAAGACTGATGTTAGAGGAAGGCATCTTTTCAAGACAAGAAACTATTTGAATTTCTGGCTACATGTTGGTTAAATAAGCATATGCCTAGGTCTGTCTTGCATTTGAAAAGTGGGATTTTGTCTCCATGTACTCAGAAAACATGAGTTGAAGTCACAAAAAGTTACTGAGTCTTTTTTTTTTTTAAATGAGGAATCTTTATATGTCCCTTCTTTTTTGACCTTCTGAGGCTATTGAGTATGTTCTTTGTTGCCTTTCTGCAACTATGAGGGAGAGAAACATCTTTTAAATGAAAGATACAATTCTTTATCTGAAGCTTTGAGAAAAGTAACAAATACCATTGGACTTTGTGATACCATAGTTAGACTTGCCAGTAGCAGCAGTAGTAGACATAGGAGAAGTGAGCAAAGGCTGGTCATGTTGGGCAGTGGAGGGCAGTACACACCTGAAGTTGGAAGGGCTACACTGTGCTACGGATTTATAAGCAGATAATTAAAACATTTCTTTTGCTGAGGATTATTTATAATTGCAACAGAACTCTGTTCTCTGCTGGTGGTGTTGGGCTTTAAAATTGCCTTCCCATCAGAGCTTTGAAATCTGTCTAGGGAAGACTTGTGGTAAATTTTGTAGACTTGCACAGGCTACATTCCTTTTCTCCCTCCTTTCTCCTCTTCCAACTCAAAACAGAGTTCGTGCACGTTCAACTTCCATCCTGTCAGCAGCAACAGCTGCTTTGTGCCATGCTGACTCTGTATGTCTTTGGGAAGTTCTGCTTCAGGAGTTGTCTCTTCCGTTCCCAGGCATGGAAGAGCTTCTACTGTGGAGCTGGTGTAGTGTACGAGTCATTTTATTTTTAACTTCATTGAAATGCAGCTGGGACTAGGCAAGCATTCACTAAAAGATCTTGGAAATGGAAACATCTTTCTGTAACTGGTATAATGTGTCTTTCTAATTGAGAATTGGAGGCATCCATCTTGCTTTTTAAGCATCCGATTCTTTATTGCTGCTGCTGTGAATTTCATTTGTACATCTCTTTCAACATATGGGCTGATAAACTGCATCCTGCTTAAAAATAGGATGGAGATTTATTTTTTTCATCGTGGTTGAATGTTGTTCAGGAGTGATTAGCTGTTGAACAGCACACGCTGGCTAGACTAAAAAAAGATCTGATGATCTTCTCTAACCATTCCAGGATTGCAGGTAAGCTCTGTGTACCAAAAAACCCCAACCCTCCGAAATCCCAAACATTGCACTTGGTGCTCAGTTTCACCTTCAGATGTCAGTTTGACAGCAAATGCTGCCTGGTTCTTTAAGTATGAAGACAATGCCACTAAATGAGGTAGGCTTAATTTCTAAACTTCATTGAAACGTTAAGATTAGTCCAGAGCTGATGCCCTTTCTGCAACCCAGTAAAATTGTTTGATTGGTAGTACATGGCTGTTAATCTGGGGGAAAGTATGTTCTACTATAGGACAGATGGATGCATGTCTCATAGAAGAGTGGGCCATTTTATGATTTACAGGTTGGGTTGTTCTGCAATAATGTGGGAATAGTAACCCACAAAAATGAATTTATTTTTCTTTTGGTGTATCTTTGAGATAGGAATTTCTGTTTGAAGTCAACCACCAACATTTTAATTGAGCAGCTTCCAGGCATTTTTTTGATTATATAAAGAAAAAAGAGCTACAGTTATAGTAATACGCACTATAAAAGAAACAGAGGCAAATGATAAAATTTCATTGAGCTCTTCTGGTCAGGTTGATTAGACCTGTTCCATCAGATTATGATAATTCAAATGCAGTGGCTGTTTAAGATGATACTTGGCATGTGTAAAGCAACTGACACAAGAGGATACTAAACACACAGGCTCTTCATTAACAGATAAAACTCTCAAACTTTCTGGAGGAAAACATCATGGTAGTGGTCATAACCCTGATTAACCTTTCCACCAGCAATTAAATTGGTATATACATTTGCTGTGAATTCTTTCCTATCTTTGTGAGCCTTGCATACTGTTGAGCACTGTTCTTCTGATGCTGCAGATTTTATTCTTTGTAAATAGGAATTCTCCATTGACTGTAATGTAAATTGCAAGGGCATGTTTCATTGTGAAGAACAACTTATGAAAATATCTGTCAGAAATAATTACAGTTGATCCTGCTGTCGGGCAGGAATATAGATTGGATAATTTACTGGTGTCTTCCTCAGCAGTTTTTTTTATAGCACTGTTACCAGGAATATCAGAATTTAACTCAAATAGTGGTAAAATCACTTGTAAGGGGGAAAAAAGGAAAGGAAATGTTATTAATCTTCTACTCTTGACTCTGCACAGTGGTTTGTGGCATGGGCTTACTGGTGCATGACTGTGTAGATAGCAGACTATGATCATGGATACAGTACGGTTTTTTGAAGGTGCGGAGGCTCTTGAATGTACAAATCCTGTTTGTTCACTGTCATCTAAGGGTGTCTTAAAGGTCTCAAACAGCTGTTTGCTCTTTTTGAAGTTTGTATCTTAAATCAGATGTGGCACACAGTACAAGCCTTTGTAGGAACCTAAGGACACCTGGAGGTAAATATGCCCTGTGATGCTCTGAAGTGTGTATTTTGCCAAGTTGCCCATGAGAGTGACATTTAAGCATCTCATAGAATGAGTAAAAGGGAGAAGCTGCAAGGCTATTGATTGCCCTTGTCCTCCCTCCCCCATTCTATAGATTATGAGACCTGCTAGTTGTTCAGGACAGCAAGGCAAAAGAGAAAGATGGAAATGTATAGCTGGCAGGTAGGTTGGTAAACAACTCTTGTAATGGCATGAGTTTGGTAGAAATTGAAGTGTCAGTATTATTCTTAAAGAGTGGACAGCAATACATCTTTCTAATGTACCCTCTCCTCACTGATATGCAGCTGATAAGATTTTATTGATTTTCTCCCTTAAATTTCTGCTCCTGATTACTTCAACACTGATGTTTTGGGGGTTTTAATTTACTTTTCCTCAGAAAGTTTCTTTATTTCTCCAGATCAGGAGCTGTCCTTTTCATGTAAGCCTTTGAGTCTGTGCAGAAAGAAGATCCAGGATGTGGACTCCTTAAACTTGTCTAATGGCACATTTAAGGAATAAAGCATTTCTTGTTTATTTGCCTTTCAGAGAGTTCTCTATACCTAAAGGTCCATAGCAACAGAACTGCTCTCTGCCTCTGACAGGTATTGCAGTCTCTGACTATCACAAGGCATCATAGTCACCTCCAGGCTTTTTTAATCCAACAGACTATGGCAGTGCATGAAAGGACTGACCTTAGAAAAGCTGCAGAGGGTTTAAAAAAACCCAGCTACTCTAATGAGGGAAAATGCACCACTCAGTATCTGTGCTGTTTTAGCTTGGAGCATGGTAAAATGGAGCAAACAGTCCCAAAATGAGCTAACTGTCCCAACTCAGATGAGCTCAGGCTTCCTTAACCCTGCCTGTCTTTAACTCCTTTGACAGCTGTCTTCCACTGGGACAGAGGTGAAACTTCGACAGACCGCATTTGTTGAGCAGTGGTCCCCAGATTTGCAGCTCTCCCCAGGAAGACCTCAGAACAATTACAAGTGTGTCACCTGGACAAAATGTAAAACTTCGCTGTCAGACTATCCTATCCCTGGTAAGGCATCTAAGGCCACCTAATTACTGATGAAAACAAGCTTAATAAAAAGGAAAATGCCTGTAAAAGAGGGGGACTACTAGGAGATGTTATGTGTTTGTGAAGTGTTTGTGTTACTCTGTGACGAGCATACTGTAAAAATTGCATGCAAAGTAATAGGAAGAAAACTAGTGCAGGAAAATAAACACTTTCTAAAGGTGTTCTGTTTGTTGTTTTTAGGCATTGTTTTTTGTGTGTCTCCTCTGAGGGAGAACTGGTTGTGACCATAGATTCATTTATGAAAAATGCCTCTGTGTGTATGACAGAGCAGGTTTTGATTTGACCAGTCAATGAATCCTGGAAGGAATACTGAATGAAAACAAGGTATAGATGATAGCTCTAAGCCTGGACAGCATGGGGAGGTAGACCTGACCTATTTAGCTGCGTATCTTACAGTGAAGTTTCACCACTAAATCTAATTCTAATATTTCCCTTTTGTAAGAATGACTGTGCAGCTGTGGATCCTATGCAAAGCCTTATGCACATATTTACCTCTGTGGTCTAGAGAATATTGCACATCCTCATAGTCCCTTTAAGCCTGTATTTAAATTTTTTCCAAAATCAAGATCTCAGTACACTTGTAATATTCTCTGTGTAGTATGGATGTGTAATACTAGCTAGAATAATAGTGTAACTGTTACTACAAAGATGAGTTAGCAGTACCCAGTACAATGTGACTGTTCTTAGTTCATCTTTGAGTGCCCATACATTAATAAAAGATGATTAATTGTTATAATGCGCTAAAACACTAAGAAGGACTAAAGATAGTTCTGAATGACATTCTGTGTTAAATTAATTTGCTAAGCAATGCTGAGAACAGCTGCAGAAAATCACAAAGCATTCTTGTGTCTTTTGTAGCCTACTTTTTTTTTTTTTTTCACTTGGTGAGTGGTTTACTTAGTTTAACTCGGTTTTTTTCTTAGTGGTCCTTTTGCTTTGATAAACACAGTCAATTAAATTAATGATAGGATGTGTCTGGGTAAACTCAGTTTCCTAGGAACTGATACTACTGGAGATGCATGTTAAGTTGGCTGCATGTTAAGTCAGTGCATGGGAAATTGGAATAAATGAGGCTTTTAATGTTTGGACTTAAAGCTCTTTTCCAACCTTAATGATTCCATGAGTCTGTTTCCATTTCTGGGTCCCCAGTATATCATGCTAAGGTTACCTGCCACTAAGCAAAGCTTGGCTGTTGCTGGAGAGGAGGTGCTGCTGCTGCTCCAGCTCTTCTGCCTGGCATCACTCTCAGGTCAGCCTGGGAATACTGGTGCAGCACCTGTACCAGGAGTAATTTTGATGGGAACAGCATTGTCATGATAATGTTCAGGTCTCTCTGTACCTGTCTATGAGATGTTAGAGAAGAGACAGAACTACTCATGAATCTGTGTTGTGGAAGAGTTGATGGCAACTCAAAATGCAAAACAGACCCAAGCTGTGCTTATTAAGACTTCTGTGTTCTGACTTGATTAGTACAAGAAAAAGCCTTTG
Source organism: Corvus moneduloides (assembly GCF_009650955.1). Taxonomy (NCBI): domain Eukaryota; kingdom Metazoa; phylum Chordata; class Aves; order Passeriformes; family Corvidae; genus Corvus; species Corvus moneduloides. Next base: position 57,899,772 of record NC_045480.1, read on the forward strand.
TTCCCTTTTCACTTTGTGTCTAGTGAAACCTTGCTCAGTACCAGGGTTCTCTAACATTCCCAGCAGCAAAACAACAGCAAAAAGTCACTGAAATGGTGGAGGTGGCCGTTTATGGCTGAAAGAAGGAAAGAGGATCTAGGCTGAAGCATGCAGGCTCCATGCCTCCCCAGAAGTAATTTCTTGTACATTTTTGGTAGTTTCTATGTACTTAATAGAAAACAAAATTAGTCATCTTCTCTGAGACCAGTCTCTGTTGGCTAGATGTACAGGGCTTACATCTCCAAGGAAGTCAGTATTTACATAGCTTAGGTGTAAAAAACCACTGAGGTTCTCACCATACCTGACTCAGAATGTTTTACAGTGTGCAGAAGCTGTCCAAATTCTTTATGCCCTAAATCTGAGGATAAACAGCACACTTCAGCACAGGAACATTTTCAATATGCTATATTGGATACTGAAATCCTATCATTCACAAAATGTATTTATTTCACATATCTAGTCTGCTAAACCTGTTCCATTCAGTTCAGAAGTTTTGGTGTTTCTTGAGACACAATTCACATAGTCAGAACGTAACAATATTCTTGAATCTTCTTTTTTTCAAAGATAGTATCCGGCTGTAAATTACAAAGATATGCTACCTGCAGGTAAAATGTTGCTGTAAATGAGAAAGCCTGAGAGGAAACTGAAATCAAACACAGTTTTTGGGTAGGATTGAGGTAGGATCAGTTGCAACTCAGAGTAATCTGCTGAAATTATTCCCTCTTGTTCTTTCAAATAGTGTTTCATTTAAATTACATAGCATAGGGTACTGAGCCACTGTACGAGCAAAGTAAAGGCAGCTGGCACAAGGGATTAATAGTGATGCTTCTTTATTGCAGAGGTTTGGCCCTGTAGTTTAGATAAACAGGCCAGAATCACGAGAACATGGCAGCATTTTCCCTGCTGTTGTGTTGAGGTCAATAAGTGGCATTTCAGCTGATTGGGTTTCAGTTTTGAAAAGTGTCTGAACAGTTTTGTTTATATTGTGTATAATGCACATATCTATGTATATTTGTGGTAAATCAATAATGGTATAAAATGCCTGCCTTCAGTTTTCACCTCTTTTGTGTAAATCAGGGATGAAATGTTTCTATAACATTGTCTCACCAGATGTCTACTGCAGTGAATTTGTTGGACTCATTAAATATCGTAGAGGACAAGATGCCCATAAATTAACTCAAATGAATTAATGAACAGTTAAATGACTAAAAACATGGTTTTCTCTGTATTTCTTGCTCCTGATTAATGACACTTCTGAAAGTTATTTGAAGTTGAAGGACGAACAGACAATCTTTATTCCATTAGCGGATAAAAAAAAAAGCTAAAACTTTCAGCCTGCTTAGCAATGTCTAGAAAAATGCCAGAGTTTACCCTGAGATGCTGCAGGACAGGAGCTGTCTCAGCCTGTTCAGTTCACAGTGCATTGACAGTCACCTACAGGTACCCTTCACTGGAATTGCCGTGGTTCAATGTGGCACCTTTCAGATGTGCTCTACTGTAAGGCAGGATGGCTGAAACTGCACTGGTGCAACTCGCAAAAGGCTTTGTTAGGTAACAAATGGCAGCTGAATATAAAGTTTGGAAAATACAATGATAGTTAACCAGATTTCAAGCATTTTATGGTAACCAGTCTGGCTGGTTCTTATTTATTGTTGTAAGTATCCTGAAGTGTTATTATATTAAGATCTTTTTATAATGCAAATGGATCTAAGAAAAGTTGAATTTTTCTTCAGTGGATGTATTACTGCTGTATAAAGCTGTGGCATAGATTTAGAACTCTACTTTTAAGTAGATTTATTTGTGGTCGTCAGCTCGGGCCAGCAAAAGCCAGAAGACCCTTTTAGCATTAGCCCCAACTAAAACCTAAACAAAATCCTCAGACAGCAAACAAAAGACAAAGAAAATATATACAAAGAAAATATCTTGTGAAAGTAGGATCTGCTTTGATAAAAAATGCATTTTAGAAGATTGTTATTCAAGCAGATGGGCTATTGAGATTAAAAAATAAATTACAAAAAATACAGTATTAATAAACACCTTCTTGTGAGGTCAGAATCTAGTGTAAGATTTTATCTTTTCTTTGTTTTTAAGGCTCCAACTTGTGTATTGGTGGTTGTAGATACTTGAATTACACAAAATCTAAGCCTTCTTCTTTGTCATGCCCTGAAGAACAGAGTATTGAGGACAAAGAGGATCAGGGGAGACACAGAATGATTGATAGAAAGTCTTTGTACTCATGAAGAGAGGTAGGAGCGTGATTACTTTGATAGCCACACTTACAAGGCTTTAAAGGCTCATTCTGTTTCAGAAATGTCATGTTCCTTTTCCTGTATCCCATCATCATTCACAAATTTCTGCCCAGCCTAAGTTAAAACTCCCTGTCATTCAAAAGAACATGGAATCTGTTATTCATGTACCCGTTTGATTTCACACCAAGACCCAGAAATGTGCTCTAGGAAAAAAAACCAGGGAAAAAAGATTGTAAAAATACAAGATTTCACAGAGAAACATATAAGTTTATTCATCTGCTCATTTCTGCTCCAGTATGTTTGGATTCAAAAATGAAATGCAAAAAAAGAAAGCACTTGGCTATGCAAGCAAAATTGGATTTTGTTCCTTTGTTTCTGTTAAGTCTTCCTTAGCTTTTATTTTGTTTAGGAATTTGACCTTTCTTATTTATATTAATTTTCAGTAGGTGGATTAAGGCCAGGTGTCCAAGCCCCTATTCCTGACTGAGTGAACTTATCATTTATTTTCTAGTGCCTTTGTTTTATTATCTGTCAAACATGTGTGGAGGAACTCCTGAGGTCTTTAAAAAAGATCCTATTTCTGTAGAACATCTAGGTCCTACTTTTACATGGTACACTGTACTTGGAAGAGGGAAGAGTTCTAAAATGTGTGGTTTTGTCACCAGGTTTGCAGTGAACACTCAATTACCTTGGAAATACATTTACTATGCACATTATTGCAAGGGATTTATGTAGCATAGGGTGTAAAAATTATCCTGTAGTCTAAAGGAGGCTGGAAACCATGTGAAGAAAACTTCTTGTCTAAATTCAGCTATTTTTCATGGATAGTGAGTCACTTTTGTGTGGAGCAGCTTCATGGCATTCATTGCATGTTGCAGTAGCTCATGCTACCATTTTGAAATGAAGAGGAATCAATCAGCTGACTCACAGTGGGATAATTCCTTACAGGTGATGTCAGGTCAGTTGGATTTAAGGTGATTTATCTCATATTTAGTGTCTACGGGAGCTGGAAATTATATCGGAAAACACTTAGGGTCAGTCATATCTGATTCTCTGAGCATCTGCTCTTGTTTAGGAAGCAGGCTCAAACTAACTTGTGATACAGGGAATTAGTGTCTTTCAGTGCAGTGTTTTCAGCTTGGCACTGAAAAGCAGGCAGCAGAGCTGGCTGGTTATGCTTTCTGGATATATGGCCTTTGAGAGGTTCAAGAGAACAAGGGAATGTATTAATATATTTTATATATTCATATATTTTATATGTACATGTTTTTCGTAATATTTCATATATGTTTAGAAGTCTAGAAGGTAGCAACAGAGTTAAAGTAAGCAAGGTGCTGTAGCTTCTGCCTAGTTCAGGAGAGTTTATGTTTGTAGTTGAAGTGTGAAAGTGCTAGAAGTGACTCCAGCAACTCTTACATCTGCTGGTCTGTTGCTTGCTCAAACTACAGTTGCCTTCTTGTGGTGCATATCCCCTGCCTGCTGCAAGAAAAGAGCTAAAATTGGGATTTTAGTGGCCAACAGATGTTTCAGAGGCAGAAAACGATCCCCTGCTGAGCTCTTGATTAAGGCTGCCACCAAAACCAAAAACCCATGGTAAAGCCTTGAAACCTTAATCCCAAACTCTAGAGCTCTGGCATATGACCGAGTTCTACATTTTTTTCATTCATGTTTACATTTCTAGTTCAGAACAGTGAATGCCAGTGCTCCAGTGGGATTGTGCAAGGGTCCTGTTATGCTTTATGAGCATCGCCCTCCACTGAGGCTAATGCAAAGCTGCACTGTCCCCATGGGAGCTCTAGGAAGCATTTATGCCTTGGGCACACACACTAAATGGTTGAGATTTTCCTAGAACAAAAAGGGCATTTGGATTTATATCTCCCTTAAGAGCTTTCTCTTCTTCAGATGACCATGAGCATTATGAACACATGTAAGGGGTGTGATTATTATTGCTACTGATCTTATAGCTTGTGTGCACGAAGATTTGCAGAATGTGCAGTGTTTATAGTTTTCAAGCTTGTAGTCTAACTCAGATGGGTATCAGGCAGATAGGTTAATGATTTATAGGGAATAGAATTAATCAAGTGTGAAAGGCTGGACAAAATGAAGAGTATTTATCTCGCTATTTTCTTGTGAGCCTAAAGAAAGCTTGGCACTATGGACATCAGAAGGTTTCTAGCTGTGGAGAAGCTCTGGTAGTTGAGTCACAGGTGAAAAAGAAGCCAAAAACATTAGAAGAGCAAGCTATGGATTGTAACATTTTAAAAATTACATAAGAAGGTGCTAAAAGGAAGAGCTTGCACTTATATTTAGGGACTCAAAAGTAGGATAAGGTTGTGTTCTTGCACTTCTTAAATTTTTTGGTAAAAGTATTCATGTAAAATACATGTTTACCCTTTTCATGTGAATGTATTGCTTTGTGATACTCATCACGTGTACTCCAGTCCAAATTGTTTCAAACTAATATATAGGTTTGTCATTTCAGTTTTCCTTGGGTCTTTCTTTCCCTGGTGACTCCTTGCATTACTCACCACAGAGTTCTGGTGGCAAAGACTGTCTCAAGGATGCTCAGCTTGTTCTTTCTGTGGTATACTTCAACTTTTTAATGGTAGTATTTTGGGGGCAAGAAGTCCTCAGTCTATCTGGTGTACCCAGGTCAATTAAGCTTGTTCCCTTATTATCCTTAGCTCCCATGGCTTACTGGGTCAGACACTCATATTTGTTGCTGTTCTCCCCTTTTCCCAGCTCTGAGGGGATCTGGGACACAAAAAAGAATACAGTTTTTAATATTTCACATTTGAATTACATTCAGCACCTGTAAAAATCTTGATTTCATATGACTTCTTGGACCTTGCATGTTTGTGCAGATTTTAAAAGCCTTTTATCCCTGTCTCTGAACACTGGTTCCTCAGCAGAGTCAAATATTTCTGAGAACTTTCCTCAGCAACCTGAGAATAGGAGAGGCAGAGTCCCCTGTTTGTCTAAAATGTCTGTGCTTCAGCTCTGCTTTAATCAGTTACAGCATTTCTGTGTAACTCTGAGGGCACCCATGCTTTTAAGTGGTGCTGTGGGCCTCTGCCTGCAAAAATCAATTCCAAATTGTTGTTTACCCATAGCAGGGAGACTTTCCCTGCAGTCAGAAAGAAGTATGAGCTAGTGTCTCTGTATCTTAGTGGCAATGAGGAGGGAGGAGTTATGAAATAGCCTGTTTTGGTTTCTGCTTTTTCTTTTCCCAAAGGGTTTGCCTAGAAAATTGCAGACTTTGCCTCTTTGGCTCCCTTTTTTCTTACCAAAGAAATTCCTATCCCCTGACTTTATCAAAGTCACTTTGTTCCAATGCTACAGGACAAAGAGAACCAAAGAAAAGAAATTACTTTCTTGTGATGATTACCTTTTGTGTTTTAACATGCTTTTCCTTGGTTTACTTTTATATAAAAACCTAAAAAGAACATGATTTGGTTTTGATCACTCCTTACCTGTCCAGTCTAAGTTCACAAAACTGTAAATTTTTTCTTAATGTGTGAGTTTGCAGTTACCATTTTAAGAGGAAACTAACAGTAGCCTTCATGATTCTGTATTTTTGCATTAATCATCTACTCTATTTCTGGTTTTGCATATAGAAAAACAAATGGCACTTGCAGCAACACCCCTTGGCAGCAGCAGCAATGCTTTCTTTAAATAGTTCATCTGCCGTTGTTTTGTGAGCCTCTGAAACTTTAACCGTATTCAATGGATAAATAATTATCGTTGTTATTCCTTATGCTTTGGAGAACTTTTACCCAGCATTAACTACAGCTGGACTGGAACAAGGAAACACCCACTTTTGCTGGGTCTGTATCTGCCTAAATCACAGGTGTGTTTCTTTCTTTAGCCATTCTACACTAGCATGATACATTCTAAACAGCAGCAGCATAGGTGTATGGCTACAATCGAGCAGCAGGCAAGCTGTTCTTTTCACTCTTGCATCATGTTATTAGTTGTTGATCATCAGAAACACAAGGCATTTTCTTGCTCCATTAAGAATTTTTTTTTCTTATGTATTTAGGGTTTTAATCAAAAGAAGCCAGAAAGTATCAAAATATTTTCTGTGTTTTGTAAAACAATATCTAACTGCCATTTGATATTAACAGCTTGCAGAGATTTTGCAATAAGTCCTGCTTGCATCCTGGAGACGAGTTGTTCTAACAGTGTTTTGTTATGGGAGTAATTAAAATTTGCAAATGTTAAAGCTTAGAAGGGGGAAAGGCTTTTCAGAAGCAAATGGATCTATATTTTAGCTGTTTGAGAAATAAGCTGGTTTGTAGCTGCAGACTTTACAGTGTAATCTGCTCATGGCCACAGCCTTGCACTCCAGAACTAAGCCTCTTACATTTTTTAGAGTAATAGTGGTTTTGGTTGTGCGGCTACTGTATTAATATGTAAATACAAACCAAGGCAGGGACTGAGCACCCTAACTTTGCAAACAACTGAAGCAACTGTCCCTGGTTTTGATTACAAAATTTGGATTATAGCTGTCCTAAAGTCCCTTCCAATGTGAGTGATTTTTTGGCTGTGTTCCTGAATAACTGCGAGGTGTGAATTAGCTGGCTCAGTTCAGTGGCCAGTTACAGAGTCCTTTCAAAGCTGTGATGATGAATACAGATGTTGCAGCTGAGCAAGTTATTCCACAGTACTGAACAGCTTTTCGTATCTCCATCATGCATACTTTGCTATAGGAAAGATGAGCATTGGTAGAATGTAATATAATTTTTATCAAATAAGTAAAAGCATGGCTAAATACTATTTTGGTTGCATAATTTTTTCTCTCAAGGGACCAAACCCATCAGTTTTTCCCCTAAATTGAATGAAACAGTTACAGAAATTGCTGTTTACTACAGTGCCACATAATGGAGGTACTCTGAAACAGGATCTATGACAGGATCTAAGTGCCCTGACCTTTCATACATTTTTCCCAAAGTTAGAATTTTGCTTTTGACTGGAATATTCATTGTTTTTACATGCACCCTTCATTAATGGGGTGGTTAACGTGTAACAGAGCAGCCTTGTAAGAATGAGATCCAATGGCATACAGTTCAACTAATCAGAAACTATTCAAACATAAAATATATAATTTATTCAGATCTATTAATTTTCTTGATTCTGCTTGATGCAGACAATAATCAAGTATTTTTCTCTATGTATTCCAGAAAATATAGGTCATTTTCGCCAGCCATAAAATGCCAGGGACATGTGTATTGAAGGCAAATGTAACTGAATTTGAATTAGGTTTGGATGTTGACTTGGGAGTGTATTAAAAATAGTTTTGATATGATTCAGTACATACCTTCAGGCAGCTTTGCCACTGACATTTATCTAAGGAACAGCTTTATATTGATTTTATTTTTTTAATAGAGAAAAACAAATTTCCGAGAGGGCAGAATTTTTCATTCAGTTGTGCTGAGATAGTTACCTCAATTTTTTATCTTTTTCTTTTTTCCTCAGAAAGAGAAAGCAGATTAAAATCAAGTGCCACAACAGGAAAAAATGCATAAAAAAAAAAATTAAAATCTTGCTTTCACCATTGTGGTAAAAGTTGTTATCTTATGTGAGGCAGGTAGTATTTTACTGTACTCATCTCTTTCCAATTAGCTTTTCTTCATTTTTTTTGCTGCCAGTAGTAGCCCTGGTCTCACACACTTACAACTCCAGGTTTATCCTATACAAATTCAGAGCTGCTTCTAACATCAAAGTTTAATTTAACACCTCTAGGAAGTAGCTAGGATTTATGCAGGAAGTGAAGATATTCAGCTGCAAATGAAAAGATGGTATGAAAGATTATGATAAGATCATCATAAACTTTGATTAATTAATCTGCTGCAGCATCTTGCAGGAGTAGGCTCTTTTCCTGATAATACCTGTTTGTAACAGTAAGTATTACCTTTGGATGTGAAATCTTGGACTGTTATAGCTTGGGCATTTAGACCAAATATTGTCAGGTGAGGAATTCTGGCTCGTAATAATTGGCTGGAGAAAAAAATGAGAAGCTGGTAACAAGGCCAAGAGCTCATTTGTTCCTCTCTCCTGCATGTGAGCTGTGATCATTAGAAATTTCTGCTTATCAGTCCTTTGTCTTTTCAGTTTGTTTGTCCTTTTTCCTTCGTATATATTTCCTTTTCAGTGCTATTCCTAAATTTTTTCCTTGTCATTCTCTTTTCCAGCAGCTCAGTTTTAGAGCTACTTGCATGATTCTTGTGAATTTCAACATGTCATCACTTCTCATCCCAGTGGAAGATGATCTGTTTCTGCTGGGATATAGCCTTAATAATTACACTGTTCACACCTCTGCTTTCCCTGGTTATTCTAAGAATAATTAAAATGGGAGTGTAGACACAAAAGAAAAGCACTCTTTTGCAGCAGAAACACTCTCCTTGACTATTATTAATGCACTTGCAAATTTCAGTTCATACTTATCCTCTGAGGTGTCTTGAAGCTTCTTGTTAAGCAGTGGGTCTCCTGTTGCAGTGCTGTACACTAGATCTGAAAGAAAAAAATTTAAAAATTCAGGTAAATTTTTATTAAAGAAAAATTATTTATTTATTATTATTTTATTTAAAGATAAAAATTGCTGGTAACCCTAAAGATTTGGTCTCTGGAGTGAAGGCCAATTTGATAGGATATTTGAACATATATATCCCTATTATAACTGGCAGCAATTATATGAAAAATGTGGGCGAATTGCAGGATTTCTTTCTTGATCCAGCATGTTAAAGATGTCAAAGTCCATGTTTGAGTTCTATAGGAGTCTGGGGATCAGACATTGCCATTCTCTGCTGGTACACTTTGTCATGCTGTGTGAATTTGGTCAGGTCTTCATTATTTCCTACACTCTTCTTGTTGTTTACACAAGGCAGAATAGCTGAGTTTCAGCAAAGGAAAATATAGTTACAGGACTAGAGCATAACTGATAGCTTCAGAGAACTTAAAAGATACTGTGGTGAGAGTATGTATTTTCAGATAGAGTGTAATTCCTGTACTGGAAATGCATGAAATTATTCAAACACATTTTCAAAACAGGAAGCATTAATAATTCATAAATGTTAATCTTTGAACATTAGTGTTTTTCAAAAAGGTTTTTAAGTGACAACTGAATTGATCAATTGCCCCCTCTCATTGAATTAGGACAGGATGGGTTTTTTAAATAACTTTAAGTGATGGTGCTATTTCATTAATTCTTTTCATGCTCTGAATCTGTATGTTCATTAATGAAATATTTAGTGAGGAAGTAATAAATACTTTAATTCTCCTTTTGTAGCACAAGTGGAGAACTACATGTCACTGAAAAGAGGGAGCACATTCACTATACCCATTGTGCACGTCATAATATTTGAGTGGTAATATCAAATAAACAGAAATGCTGGATTTGATTTCTTGATATGAATATATATTGCTTCTCCTTATGATTGAGACTATCACAATTGATGGGACTGAGCAGAGATTATAGCATTTTATTGGTGGGTGTCCTTGATTCTTTTACAACCTTCCAGTTTGCAGCCACTCTGTGCCAGGTTTAAATCTAGTAAAGTTTTACATACTATTTCTGTCTACTTTGTCTCCAGCTGCCATTTGATTCCTCTTTAAATTGGAATTTGCACTTCTAATTTTTCTTTTTCTTTAAATTCCATGTGGGGCTACTTTTAAAATTAGGATTTGAAGCATTTTTTTCCATTTTGTTTTGTTGTAGGGCATGTAAATACCTCTCAGAGTATAGTCTCAGGAACATGGGAGGGTGGTGAGAACAGCCCCTGGGCTAGTTTGTGATATTCATTTCAAGTGCAGAAGCACTGGTTTAAATACAGGTCAAAAGGCTGCTGCAGTTTTTCCTCATGAAGAACCTTGTTTCAGCCCTGGATTGGTGCATTTGACACAGATGGTTGTGCTGTGGGGTGAAATGAGCAGCCCTGCCTGCCTGGGCTGTGATGAAGAAAGCAGTACTGCAGCAGGGCAGCTGGCCCCTTCATCTCTCTGAATTAAAGTTACATGGAACTTTGCTGAGGATTGACACTGGCCTTCTGAACTTTCACAAAAAGCTTTAAATATACTGTGGCAGGCTGAGGCAATATCCACTGGGCATATGTCTGTTGATTAGGGGATACAGGGATGAAAAACCATAATGAAAGTATTTTCTCAAAAGTGACTGTGATGCTTTTTACAGATGAAGCAGCTCAACATGGTGGGTGCAAGTGCTTAGGCTCTCCTTGGAGAGGAGCAACAGCAACAGCCCAGACCCCTCAGACTTGAGGTTTGCTTCTCTTAGGCTTAAGGCAAGCACAGCCTTCCTGTCCACGATCCAGGAGCCACTTATGTAAACGATAGTGCAGCCTGGGTAGGAAACAACACTCCCTAGGCCAAAAGATTTAATCTGACTGGGCCAAATTGCCCAGACATTCCCTGGGTGCCAATATCATGCAGCACTGAGGGTGAAGAAAGAATTTGAGGACCCACAGAAAGATTTACTGTGGGAGGCTGTATTTGAGAACTGTAGCTACTGTTGGTTTTCTAGTCTGTTTTAACTGCTCTCATTGCATGGTTTCTCCTCTGCTCTCAGTAATTATACTAATAGTATTGATTTAATCCTTTCAGTCTTCAAAGAGCTTTTTGAATAATAATGAGATAATCCTCCTGACCCCTGGAGAGACAGATAACCATTATTAAAAGTAAATAGTCCTTGTCCAGAAAAGGCAGATTTGATAGGAGCACTGCAGGTAAAGAGAAGTTCATGCCTGAAATTTGGGCATGTCTTTAGTCCACATTCTGTTTTGAAGAATAGCTTTCCATAAGGGAGGCAGAGTAGAGTGAAGAAGAGGATGGCAAAGCAGCAGGCTAGGTAGAGGCCAAGCCTTAATGGTTCCAGCCAGCAATTCCCTTGGGGTCTGTTCTACTGTAGAGCTCAGAGGATTTTCAGGATTTTCTTTATCTTGCCTTCGTGTCTACTTTCCTCCTCCTGATTTCAGTGCCTCCTAGTTTTGTTTTGTCTGAAAGTAGATCATGTGTTTGCTGCTGAGTCTTGTATGTTTTTTTGGGTTCTAGCATACAGATACCTTGATCATGATGAAGATTTGGGATCCAGTTGTGGTGTTGGTGTTTCACAGACAGGTTTTCTCCCTGTGATGCTACTGCAGTCTCTGGCTTCCCAGAGTGTTTTATTTGTTTTATTCTATCAGCACTGTTCCATTCTCCCAGTTCTTCCCCCCTTGGGTGATTTCAGTCAAGATTGAAAGATAAAGTGCCAGAAGTGGGGTAAAGAAATATTGGATGCTTATACTCTCACGTAAAGCTCCAATCCCTGGTGAGTGACGCTGTTTGTCTCAGTAGCTTCTTGTTTTATAACTGCTTTATATAGTAACACAATTATCTCAGCATCAGGCCAGTTCTTTATTCTGACACTTCTTAAACATCTCGAGTGATGTGGTGTCAGCTCGCACCAGAGGAGACGTGATCAAGGAGATCTGTGCAGATGGGTGTGAATGTATTTTCTGCCTGAAGGAATTAGAAGTTACATACATGTGTGATTGCTTACAAGGCACTGAAGGGAGTTTTGTATGAATTCAATAAACACTGTGTAAAACATGAGCTCAAGTCTGTTTTGTCCTGGGTACGCCTTTCTGTGCCACGGAAAGGTGGCATTCATTCCTGTTGTACAACTGGGGGAACTCAGTTCCGTGGTGATTCGTTCGGTGTATCTCATGTACAGAGGAGTATGGGTATTGATCTAGGCCATTAAAACTTACCATGCTTCTATTATTTTATAAGCATTAACTGCACACAAGGACAACGTAATAAATTCTAAAATGCATTCCAGTTCATAAAACTCACCAGTCTGTTGTTCTGCCCGGGGTGACCATTAACAGCTGCAGTGATTCCTGTGGACAGCTGAGGAGCTGGGTATGGCTAGTAATGCATATATCATGCAAAGTGCGTCTTCTCAGTAGACCCTCACAGCAAATTCAGGGAGAAACCAAATTCCCTGGATTTTCTTCCCTTCCTTTCTTCACTTTCCACCATTAGGCTCTGTCTTGAATGTGGTATGTCCTGGCTATTGACATTTCAGTCATTCATTATAATAGCAATATAATCATACAGCCACTGTATATATCTGCAGCATGACAGTGTAATTACCTGCTGGCTTTCCAGAAATCATTGGCAATATGACTAATGCTAAAAGCTTTTTTTCTGGTTTTTTTTTTTTTTTTTAAATAAGCTTCCTTTCTTCTTTTTGTTCTAATAGAAACTATTATAAACCCTCTGTGGAATGTGAGACTGGTAAAGACATGACTCACTGGGCAGTGAGACAGCAATCTCAGACACTGTAACATGATGCAGAAAAGGTCATAAACTTGCTTTCATAACAGGATTATTCATACATTCATTCATTAAAAATTAAACACCTGTGGGAGCACATGATGCATTGAAGTTAGCAAGTATTGGTGAATACTTTCTTGTAGTTTCTTTACTCCTAATCAGTTGGTGTGAGTCGAACTTACTCCAAATTAAGTATTGCCTTATTCAGTGCCATTTACACTTGAAGTTAGTTAATTGTTCCTATTGAAGACAAGCGCCATAGGTAGCTATATAGAGTTTCAGAATCATGACTTTATGGAGTGATGGTTGGAAGGTGGTTTTGTTTTCATTTTTACGTCTTTACAATGAGCTTATATTTAAAAGAAAAACATGAAGTTCTATATTATTTATCTAATTTTAGTTAAAAGTTGCTGTTTTTTTCATTATACTGTTAACAGGTTTTTGTTTTGTGTATTTGGCTGGGTTTTTTGTGGTTTTTTGGAGTTGTGCAGAAGAATTGATGTGCTCCAAAGTCTTGTGACATAGCTACCTGTCTCAGCCTGATAACATTGCTGTGGGTGTTTTTCGTTAATGTGCCACACTAGAATGTAGCTAGGACAGGATTGGTTAGGCAGAGCTGGATGTGGTGCTGTGGAGCTTAATTAAAACAGCTGTAATAGGGTGCACAGGGAGGCCTGTCTAGCCTAGTCTATGGCTCCCTGGGCTAGTATCAGATGTCTGGGAAATCCAGAAATAGGCTGAGCATGGAGTGGCGGACTGTGACTCAGGGGTGTCTTGAGTCAGGGGTGATATTTTGGAGGTTAATAGCCTTCAGCAGGTTTCTTCTTATGTGAGTTTGCCTAATCATATTAGTGCTTATGTTGACTTCTGGCTTCCACAGCAACATGAGACAGAGGGTTTCACTGTGACAAAACAGTGTGTGAAGAATTATCTCCTGTTGCTGATTCTAACTCTCATAACTTAACTTGGTGACACATATTTCTTTTATTTGAAAAGAAAAATGGAAAATAATTTCTCAGTATGCCACTCATTTTATGGATCTCTAGCATATTTCCGCTCAGTTCTTTTCTAGGCTAAAAAAAATACATCCCTAGTCTGTGAGGTTGTTTCATGTAAGGAATCTCTATGTGCTTTGGACCTTTCTTACTGCCCATTTCTGTAGCTTTTCTAGTGGTAGAATATTAAGACCAGAACCAGAACTACATGGGATGTTCACGAAGTGGTTGTGCCATGAATTTATACAGTGATGTAATTAGTCTTTCCACTTCTATAACTTTCCTAATACCTGTCAACTTAGGACTTGAGTTTTTTCCTCCCCATAATAATAACCATCTCCTATTCCCACATTGTTCAGAACATTATTGACCTGATTTTTTTTTTTTTTTTGGTGTAGGAATATGCAAGTGACATGATAAACTTTGAGTTAATGGCAGCAGTTACTGTAAAGTTTTCCAGATGTAACCAAGTCATATTTGGGGCCATAACCTTCACAAGCATCAGAAAGAATTTAAAGCTTTTTTACAGTTCAGTGTTACAACATTTCTGTTTTTCACAAGCTGGGTAGAAGGTAAAACTCAGGTTGGTTTTAGAATCCAAATGTAGCTAGAGCTGCATCATACTTGCACATCAGCAGCCAGACAAGATTTCTATGTCTGCTTTTCTTTAATTGCAGGTATTTATGAGCCGCCATTTCTTGTATTATTGTGGTGAACCTACTCTGGATGTGAAGATTGCCTTTTGTCAGGTGTGTGTTCCTTACAGGTAAAACAAGGTACAGTATATACTTGTACTTCATTTTTGCAATACATGCTGTAATAAGAGAAAAATAGAAGTGAGTTTCAGTAGCCAACTGCAAGTAACTGGTTATAAAGATGAGAATAAATACAAAAAGATAGAGAAATGCATCACAAAAAATTACTTTTCTATTTGCTCTCAAGTTTATTTTGTAGTTTAGTCTTAATGATTTTTTATTTTGTTTTGCTAAAATATCAGTTAAAACATCAGTTAGTATTCTGATGGTTTTTTTAGTGAAAAATAATGGCACGGTTTTCAAACAGAAAAAATGCAAATTTAAAGTATTTTATCTTAGTCTCTTTTTCTGAGACAGAGCCTTTTACATTGTAGCCTGTGACTATAATTTTCTGTTTACCTTTACAGGAAGTGAAGGAAGGTTAATTAAAATTGTGGTGTTTGTCTTGTATCCCATGGAACACCTTGTACTATGCAGGTTCTAGGGGTCATGAGACTGCAGTAAAGCCATTTCTGTATTTCTACATCACCCTTGAAACTGTTTGATCACAATGTGTGGAAGTCCTCAAGGCTGAAACTAAATCTTTGATGCAAAGGAAAAGCTTATTGATTTATCCAGTTTTTGGTTCTCTTGGTTAAGTTAGTTAACATATATATATAAGTCACAAAACTGTGTGCATAATTTTCCCTTGTGGATGAAAGATGACTTTCTTTCTCACTTCAGAACGTTGTTTCATGCTTGAACTCTGTCTCTTCATAGTTTTAAGGTTTTTTTGTGAGATGGGACATCAGTAATCTAACAAACCAGAGAGCTATTAGGGATATTCTTCATTTTTTGAGGCTGGAAACAGTGTTGCATTCTTAGAGATGAATTTATGATAAACACTACTTTTTTTCTTTTATATTACATAAGGAGTCCAAGTGAAAGCACAATTGTAAAAAAGGAAGAGCTATTACTTTTGTGTAAGCATTTAACACGAAACAGTGACAGGTGCTGGAAAGTTTGCTTTATGCTTTTTAGTTCAGGAATACTAAATATTAATTTTGCTGAGAAGGTTGAATCTGGACTTACGAATCATCAGCTCTGGGATGGGTCTTGACTATTCAGTTTAATAATCTGCTTAACTGTCTTTTCTTTTTTATCTCCCATTCTTCATGTGCATGTGTTTAACTGGCTTAATTCTTCCACTGGCAACTTTGTAAAATGCTGTATTTTTGTAATGTTTTGACAGAGATCACTTCCAGAAAAAAAAAACAACCCTGCAAAAATTGCAAAAAGGGGTTTTTTTTTCTCAGATTGTATGAGAAAAGTGTTATTCATGCAAAATTCCTTTCACTGTGCAGAACAGAGGTTTTTTGCACCTCTCTCCTGTTGACTTTCCTCTCCTTTTTACTTAGACCATTTCAGATGCATTTGTATCACTGAGATTAATTCCTGTTTAATGGCTGCAGCCAGAATGGCATCATCCAGTACAAAGAGACACTATCCTGACACTGTCGGAAACAGAGTTCCATCCTTCAAACACTTATCACACCCATACCTTTTCAAGGTCTTCAGATCAATTCTCCTGAGGATAAAAACTGGTTTAAGCTTCATGTTAATTTATTTTCTCCATAAAGATAGGCCCTGATCCAAATAACAGCTAGAATTATGTGCTAGAACAGTCTCTAAATTAAGTGTCTGGTTGCATTAAGACCTGTCTTGGATGCTGTTCATTTGTATTGCTTAGAGTGGGATGGGGGTTACATCTCTGTCCTTGGTCCAAAGAGCCAGATCTTTATTTAGAGACTAGGAGTAGTGTCCAGGTAGTAATACTGTTTATTCCATTCTTACTCCTGCTTCCATTTCAAATTTATACCTCACTGCAGACTCTCTAGAAAGCATTTGTGCTGAAGTGCCTTCCATAAAGTTTCAATATTGAAGAGTATTAGTACTGGGGGCGTATTTTTCTTGTAATATATGTTTGTGGCCTAAAAGGCATAGCTTTATGTTCTCTGAAGGAAAGTGACATACACATAAGTACAGGCCCTTTCTCTTGACACAGAGCTTATGTCACTGAGCAGACAAGTTTTGTATGATGAAATGCTAATTCAGCAGGAATAGAATTTTAAGGATTTCCAACTGAAGGAAAAAGAAAGGCCCTTCCTGAGAAACACTCAGTCGCGTAAGTAGAGTAAATATATACCTCCCCACACCTTCACCTCACTGGCAGTATAAAAGCACCCAAGTCTGGAATTACTGGACGTGGGTAGCCAATTCATGTTTGAAACAGCCATCTTTTTTAAGGCTGAGGAAAAGGATATCTGCTTTTCTATCATAATAGAAAAGTAGGACAAGAAGGCCAATAGAATTTCTTCAGACTTTTGTAAGGCTGGTATCACCAACAAGCTTTTATCTGTAGGGCCCTACGTATTTTTATTGAAGCACAAGGTAAGGCAGAGCAGTGTATCGTGAGTAGAATAGGACGTTAATTTTTAATACTAATACATTAATAATATTTAACAATGCCTAAAGGATACAGTTTTCTTCATCCATATTTTTTGTTATTTAGTCTTTCAAGATGTTTTTTTAATCAAGACATGTATAGAATTTACATGTTCCCTAAACTGTAGTTATATGGGATACCTTTACTTAGAATACTATTCTAAATGTAGTGTGTCCTGTGATTATGCCTTCTATCCAGTGGGAGATTAGTTGGTATTCATAAGCTATCAACAAGTGATTTCTGTGAGTAAAATGATGCTTCATAGGGTCAAGAGCTGTCTATTTCTAGCTAAAGGTGTGATTATTTAGCTCCATATAGTCTTTATTTATAAAATAGAGAATCTTTTCATTAGCTATGGTCTTCACATCAAATACTGTAATTATATAGTTCTATTGAGAAATCTACTTTCTCTCATGTATGTTTGGCTACTTTTTTTCTTTTGAATCTCTGATTTAGTTCCTCTCCATACAGAAACCTCAGTCTCAAGGAACCTTTTCTTTCAGTGCTTCTTGATCAGTCCTTCCAACCTTCTTTGGTGGGATGACCAGGGCTGTGGTCAGCATTGAACTCTTCAGCCATCAGGGGAATTAGGAATCATTTGAAGTAGTGTTTTCTTGTGCAGATACTCACAGATTGCTCACCTGGTAGAAGTCTGGCCTGGAATGAAGGACACACCTCTGGGACTTCTGAGCAATACGTGACACCACAGTTATAAATGAGCTATGAAAATTTGGTGCCTGTAAGAAGGAAGGAATTAAAAGTAGTTGAAGCTCAGTGAACAAGTGGAGGACAAGAGAAGGATGAGTAAATAGTGCTTTGCTTCATGTTTTGAGCAGATACAATTGAAAAGGAGAAGGCAGACTTGCTGCTTTGTGTGTAATCAGAACTAGGTAAGGGCTGGGTAAGCTGCTGGCTTTTTGGTATCAGAAGAAGTTAAACAAGGACAGAGTGTTTAAACAAAAAAACGCAACAACAAAGAAACCCCAACCTAACAAAAAAATTGCCCAACCAGCACTTAGAAATATTGTACTCCACTTAATA
Source organism: Corvus moneduloides (assembly GCF_009650955.1). NCBI lineage: Eukaryota > Metazoa > Chordata > Aves > Passeriformes > Corvidae > Corvus > Corvus moneduloides. The sequence continues at coordinate 57,917,671 of NC_045480.1, forward strand.
AAGTATTTTAATATGATGTGTTAAAATAGAGTGGATAAAGCAAATGTAAAAATATCAAACACTGATCAGTCATGGTTGAGTTGTTTGCAAGGGTCTCTTGTCTACTTGAAAGGCTAAATGCATAAAACCCCCTCTCTGGAGGACAAAACAGCTGGAGAGAGATTAAAAAAAGGCCAAAAATTAGCTTTTAAATCCCACTCAAAGCACACCAAAATCAGGAAGACTGGGTGACTAATACAAGCCTCACAGGAGGAGAATGAGGTGGAAGAATGGAGAACTGTGGTGTAATGTAGCTGGTAAGACCAAAATCTATAATATTACATCCAACCACACACACACACACAAGATGAAACCCTGTGTAGGAGATTGAATCACTGTCTATGGACTTTTGAGTTCAGGGAGAGCCAGAATAAGTGAGAAGTCTGGCTTTATGGTGAAAAAAGTAGATGTAATTTCTGCCGTAAATGTGTCATATGCAGAATGCACAATTAAAAACAATGTAGTAGATCTTTCTATACAAAGATACTCTGTATTTCCCAAAGTGACAGCTTCTGTGGCCATTCAAATTTACACAGCAAAACACGTGACCCTTGAATATGAAGCAGAGGGCTCAGTAAATGCAGGTTCATGCCAGAATTCTGGCACTTGAAACTTCTGTGAGATTTACAGCTGCACAGGTGGGAGGATAGCCATTAAATTCGTGGTGCTGTTGACTTAGCAGATGCACCCAGGTGGGCAGGGCTTGCCTCTATGCATGTTTTCAGAGCTGGCCAGAAGACTGAGGGTTTTACCATACTTGTGAATTTCAGTCTGTACAATCTCAGCATTTGACTTTTAAATTCGGAAGAACATCCAAATTTGAACGTCTTCTGATAGAAGGCAGGTTACAGCCATCCGTCCCCCACCAGGTTCGGGAAAAAAAAATTTCCTCGGAGGAAAGTGAAAGGGAAAAAACCTATTTATTTAACAGACACAACGCACAATGGGAAAAGAATAATGCTGAATAATGCTAAATAATAAAATCTCTTGCTGTGGAGAGAAGCCTGGTAAAATTTTAGAGTCCTTTCTTTGGGCATGATCTCTCTCTCTCTCTCCTCTTCAGAGCTGGGTCTGCAAAGGCCACCCTCTGGGCCAATGGTGTAGGATCTCCTGGTGTGTTCTGAACAATTCCAGAAGAGAAGAAGAAGAAGCCAAAGTCCCAGGGAAAAAAAAAACTTTCTTGCCTCAGCTCGCAGACTAGCTGAAAAGCAAAGGGGTTTAACCCTCCATCTCTCTCCTGAGAAAAGGACAGAAAGCTGGCTGAACAGCAGCAAAAAGGGTGCTTCCTCTGCACTTGCCGCGCAGAAGCACGCAGAGGAGATAGAGTGACCTTGGAGCACAAACTGCTCTGAAAAGTTCTTCTGGCTTTTCTTCTTTCTCTCACACCCAGTTTTAAAGGCACAGAAAGGCACAGGAATCATGTCCAGGCATAGAGCTGTGATACGGGATACCCATCATAAAGTCACCCCAAGACAAGATTAAACTGTAGCTTTAAGATATTATCCTTTTGGATCCTGAGGGAACCAAATGCATCCACCTCTCAAGCGTGCTGTTGTCCTTATCAGTCTCTTTGTCTGAGGCGGGGTGGAGATGTGGGGGCTGCTGGGGAGCCATCATGATATCAGGCTCAGAACATCCTATCTGCTCCATCCTGCTCATCTCTGGGCTCTGTGCCAGCTGCAAATTTGGAGTCAGCCTTTCAGTCTTCCATCTGATTCTTTTGCTCACCTGCATTTACACATGTGGAGTGCTTTAATTGATTTCAGTAGCCTTGCACCATGGCACCCTTGAATTCCCACTGGGATTTCTGTGGGCAGGCAGGGAAGGATGAAAACACAGAGGTGAAGTTTTCCCTCTGCTGATGCTGCCAGTGGACTCTGTGACAGCACTCACAGTCTTGGAGATGCAAGCGACAGCAATTTGCCTTAAATTGCTGCTAGCATGGTTTGTATTTATAAAAGCTGAAATGTATGAGATGCTGAGCTGTAAGAAATTGCCATATTTTAGGCTCATCAATAATAGAAGGAGTGGTGTTCAGAAACAAAGTTCTGTCAGTAAAATATAATAAGTATAGTTATTTTGTAGGATAGAAATGGACAAATAAAATGGGATATCAGGAAGCAATTTACCTCGTATTATAAAGAATTTCATTATTTTACTTCTGTTGGGCTTTTTAACCCTTTTGCTCTCTGTACTCTGAAAGAAAGGAAAAGAATACAGCTTGTAGCTCTGTGTGAGGCAGGAAGTTATTTGAGTTTCACGGAATTTTTAAGTACTTGTCCTTTGAAAGGAAAATATATGCTCTCCAAACAGTTAGTAATGGTGGGAGTATCTTTTTCCTTCGTCTCAAATGCTTGAGTCTTGACAGTTTATTTTCTTTTCTCTTTCTCACTTGTCAGGATACTAAGTAAACATCATTGCAAATGTGGATACATGTTTAAGTGAGCTAACAAGGATAGTTAGGTTTTCAGGGCTGAGAAACTTTTGCTTCTCTTACATTTCTCAGTATGGAGGAAAGAGAATGGCATTGGGGAATGTGTGGGTGTGGGTGTTAGGAGTTTTCAATTAAGTACCGAAAGGAGAAAATAATGGTTCACACATTTTTGTACATATGAAATAAAGGCTAAGTTCCTATCAGTGTTAAAGAAATGTAATTTCGTTGTCCAAATGTTTATGGAAACTAAGAACAAATAGCAGTCCAATGCTTAACTTTGAGGAATAATCCTTCATCCTACACAGAGGTCTGAGAAACTTAGATGTGTTTTGTTCAAAGCTTCACACCTGCAATGTTTACTGTTAATCTGGGGCCTCAGTATTGTAGCTTGTCCAAGTTCATTTGAAGTTCACCTGAAAATTTGCTAACTCACTGGAATTCACTTTACTATATGAGACCTATACATTTTTACTATGACATCCTAAGAAGCAAACCTGATTGCCATGTGTATCTATGAACTTCCTTCCCTCATCTATTTCTTAATATAGTGCTGATACCTAGTTTCTTACGATGTGAGTCTCAATCACATTTGAAAGGAGTTTATGGTTAGGTGCATATACAGAAGGGTGTATACTGGAAATTCCTAGCCCTGGGTTCCTTTCTGATGCCACATAATTAAAGCTTCAACTTAAGCTGCCTGTACAGAACTTGTAAGCATTGTGTAGTAAAACCTGAATCTGAAATAGCTTAGTGGTGTCCATGAGGGGCAGCTGGGGGAATATTAATATCTGTACCAGCTCCAAGGCTTCTGAAGGGGTTTGAGTGAGCACTGAGGATGTAATGGGACAAGACCAGAATGTAGTGTGCAGGCTTCTTTTAGATGAGATATGCAAATTTGAAGATTTGGAGAAGAACCTTTTCATCAGGGTTTGAAACTAAAACTAACATTGGCATGCTCTATAAGGAGCATGAACTTCCTTACTAAAGGGAAAAGGTTTTTTACCTTAATTTTGGAGTGAAACAAAACTGCCATTTCCTTGTCCTCATTCAGAAGTGGTTGTTGAATCAACCAGAGATGGTTCTTGATTAGGTGTCAGCTTGGTTTGGGGATCTGATCAAATGTGATTAATCCAATAATGCCGTTAATTCATTGATTTAGGGATTTGATTTAAATCAGCATCATGACAAGGATAGTTATATAATTCTTCTCCTGGTTGTTATGAAAGTAAGCAGTGCACTGGACTTTAGAAGCCTTACTGTGCTTTTATTTTGCTAATTTAGATCTTGGTAAAAATTGGAAAATGTAGAGTAGGGTTTTTTTGTAGTTCTTTTGCACTATGGGTTTAAAGTGAGGAGGCAACTTAGTGGATGACTTAGAGGCTGTTTTGCCTGTCCACAAAGCTGAAGTTTTTGTCACTCAGAGGAGGCATTCTGCTTGAAGTGAGCTTCAAACTAAACCAGCCTGCCTTGAATTTTAGAAGTAATGCTTGGTGTTTGTTTCCTTTCAAAGACCTTACGGGGCACAAATATTTAAGTAGGGAAGAAAATACTAATCTAAAAAGAAAAAGTGATTTCATGAAAAATAAAGCAGTATTTACCTTTCCCTCTCACACACAGTTAGGAGCAGATTGTCATAGCAATGGTCTGTGTTGTGCAGAGGAGAGCTGCTCATCAGGACATTTCTGTCTTCTTACCAGTTGTGGTCTTCTGGGTCCCACAACTTTAATTGCTGTTGACTGAAGCCATTGGATATGTTAATTACCCGTGTAACTGAGGTGCTACAGAGTGGTTCTGAGCTGTTTAAATTGCTTTTTAAGACATTTTTCGATTTAAAGTAACCAGCTGCTAGAACCACAGCAGTTCAGAAACCCCACTGTATGCAGCACGAGTTTCCTGAGGCTGGTAGTTCACATGGTCAGGCTAACTTAAAAACAAGTAATTTCTATTCTAGACACAGGGTGATAAAATATGTGTTCCCATGTAGATCCACACCACACAACGAGCTGTCAGGTAGCTTGGGAGTAAGGACACAAATAAGTTGTGGCAGGCCTGGCTCATCCAAGCCTTAACACAGTCATCCAATCTGTTTAAAAAATTCACTCTGTCTCTACTTCCAGAGGAGCTGGCTATGAGTCAGGCTCACTCAGGAATGCAATTTTTATGCTGGCACTTTGTGTATAAACATTGGTTTCAGAGTAATGGGTGTTAATGCTGAATATGTCCTGCATTGTTCTGATAGTGACATCAGAATAAAACATGCTCCAAATGTGTTTGTCTAGCCAGAGAGAGCTGTGAAATTCCTGTCAGTCAGGAGCACGTTATTAAAAAAAAACCAAAAAACCTCTCAGTTCTAGGTCTGCTGTGAATACCTGAGCTGAATAGCCAAATTTATTCATCTCTCTCTGCCTAATGGAAGAAGTTTTAAGACTAAGGCTACACAGTGTGAATCAGATCAGCCTGTTTGTCTTCAAGTGGGAAAAAGTCAAACCTCTTTTGGAGTCATTTCACTCTCTGGAAGCTTCAATTTAGTGCTGCGTCAGCGTCCATAGATCTCTCCCTTTTTGTGTTAGGGCAAGGCCTCCCCGGCTCTCCCCCTCGCAATATTTGATGAACAAGTTAATGTAAAGTTTCCACTTGGTCTTCTGAGATAAGACTTTGTGTTTGACTAAAGAGCTACATTTGTTAAAATGTTTCAAAGTCTCTAAATGAGGTGTTTAGGATGATGCTCTCCAGTGCCAAAGTGCCTTCCAGTCAGATTGTGGACAGAAAAATAATAATCATTTTTCTAAGGCAAACCTTAATATCCAAGTTCTTTGCAAGGTCAGTAATCTGTTTTTAATGGCCAGATTTTTGGAACACTAGAATAATGTCCTTTTTAATTGAAAGAGTAATGTAATCAAAATCAACTTTACTTTTTTCCCAGCTCCATCAAATTTCAACTTAGTAGTCCATAAACACATAATACAGTTGATCATTCAGATTTTTTTTGGGGAAAGAAATTTATAATAGAGCAAATAAGAAAATTTAGAAGCTGTGTTTGGGAGCACTGAAAAAAAATGCATAGAGGACGCATAGCTGGTTTTTCCTTTTCTTTATCGAAGGCATTTGGGCATGTCATGACTTCCATAAGTGAGCTGCAACTCTTTTAGGGCAGATCTGTTGTAATGTGTTGAGCTTTTGCATCCTGTGCTCAGCATCATGTAGTATAGAATCCTAAATAACAAGCACTTAATTCTGATTTTTATCTCAAATGACTATAAATTTGCTCCATAGTCCACAGGGAACTGAGCTCAGCAGTAGTCATAAAGTGGTTATAGTGTAACTTGCTGCATAGTAATTTTACAAATTTGAGGGAGGGTTTTTTTGGTCTTGTAAAAATTATTAGTTTTTAATTTTACTGTTTTGGGGAGGAGCACTGCTGTGCAGTGCTAGCTACAGTGCAAGCACAAACTTGGTTTTGTGTCATGAAAATTGGCATTTGCTTAGTACTAATGCTTTTGTTAGGTCATGAGAGCAGCTGTCCCTCCTATCCTTAGGAACCCAGAACTCTGGAAGACCTCCAGAACTTCTGAATAATACTGAATAATACTTTTTCATAATACTGAATAATACTTTTTCATGATACTGAGCCATGTTGGGTCACAGTTTGTCTCATAAACTGCTCTGTTTCTTTCACAGCTCCTGTTGAAAGCTTCTCAGGGCCTTTATCAGGTGCTTAGGGAAAGTTTTAGCACTCCTGGGAATACACTTGCTTGCTCTGTCTGATCAGTGATGAAGAGCCTGATTCCTGTGTCTCTTGTCCCACTTCCACACTGATGAAAGTCATCTTATTTTAAATTCATTGCAATACAAACCAGGGCAGAATCAGCACAAGCACATGAAGCAGGAATGATGGCAGGCAGAGACCAGTAGTTGGCAGTAACAATGTCACAAACATCAGCTGGAGAACTCACTAGTTTTCTTTAATGAGTGCCTTTTTAGGGTGACTTCCTGCATGAAAGAAGGTCTGATACAGTCCTTATGAGAATGAGCCAAAAATGACAAGAATTTATATTGAAAAATTAGGCTGACAGTGCTTTATCTGTATTCTTACATTTTACCAGCCTTGGTTTCTCTGTCTTTACCAATCCCTCTCCCCTTCCCTTCTTCTGTACAACAGGGATTTGGGAAACAAGTGGATGTGTCATATATTGCCAAACATTACAACATGAGCAAAAGCAAAGTTGACAACCAGTTCTACAGCGTGGAAGTAGGTGACTCGACCTTCACAGTTCTCAAACGCTACCAGAACTTGAAACCTATTGGCTCTGGGGCTCAGGGAATAGTTTGGTGAGTATCAGCAGTTTCTCTTATGATGCTTTGAAACAGAATTGGCATTTTGCATTTCTTCACAGTTTGCCAGCCACAGCCTTTGTCTCAAATTGCAAAAATAGCAGTCAGGCAACAGACATCCTGAGGCAGGAGGAGCCCAGTGGTTTGCTAATAAATTCCCCGGCTGGTAAGAGTGATAGCACTGGGTTTGTTTCTCCACACAGCAAAATGGAACTAGCAAGAAAGGGGGAGAGAGATCTTATCATAATTGACAACTGTGGCACTATTTCCAGAGGCAGTGCAAATAATATCCCAAGTAAACCCTGTAATTTTAGTCTTTGTACAGCAAAATCACTGAGAGCAACATAGAAACTTGTCACATCCCATAGCATTTTCAAGTACTCAGGGTGGAAGCCTTTCAAATGGAGGTAGCTGCTAATGTTTCCTTTATTTCTTGAAAGTGGTGTTTCAGTGATGTGAATAAAGTGAACGACAGAAACATTCAGTAGCTCTCCTAAACAATGCAATTTGAATTTAGCATGTTCAAAAGTTGTGAAAGTCTGGTTGGCTTTTGCCTCTGCATTTTTAGACATGGCTTTTAAGTTTCTGTGGCAGGCATTTGTTACCTGTTTAATTATGGGGCATTAGGGTAACTAAAACAATCTTTTATCTGTAACTTGATCAGAGATGAAGTCTTAATTCCATCTATCACTTCAGTTACTGTTTTTTTTCTGAATTTGATGTAATGTGTGTTACTTTACAGGTGGAGGCAGTGGTAAAGCAAAAGGTTCCTTTAATCCAGTGGCAGATGGTTTGCCATGGACTGTGCATTGGCACCAACCAATTGACAGTGTACAATACTGACAACACATCCTTAGGTCTCAGTCCATCACTTCCAGTGTTTAGAATGCTTTGAGACCATGCAAGTCCAAAGACTGAGCTAAATGGCCAAGTACCATATTGTGTATCTTAAACACAAAAGAACTAAAGCTTGCTTTGAAATCAGCTTTGGGAAAGAGGCATATTTTGGGTTCAGGACTAGTAAAATTAATTTTGCACTATTTTTTTAATTCCATGTAAAGCAAAGATGGTTTTTCTTCCTCCTTACTATCCTCTATTTGTTTCAGAGGAAAATGAGTTTTTGTTGAACCTCTCTGCAACTGAATTGCTGTAATGATAAATTTGCGAGCAGCAAAAAACAGAGGCATTAAGCTAAATGAAATCAAAAACACCCTGTGAATTTTACTTTCATACTAAGAGCTGAAAGTAAAAATTAATAATTTCTTAGGAAAGAAAATCAAATTGGAAAACAAGCAAGTTTGAGTGAAAGTTAACACAAATCCCCTGAAATGGTGAGTAGCATGGAGAGGCCATAAAAGGCTTTTTGATGATACAGATATAGAAGTATTACATGATAGATGGGGAAGATAATGAGCATTTTTTTCTCAGTTTGTGTTACATAGTAAACTGCCTGTTGTGAGGCATAATTTACCAGAAATATAGTAAACCATCCCTCAGAAAAGCATGAAGAATCAATGGTGAGGTGATTAATTGATGAAAAAACAATTGGGAGATAAATATTTGTTGTTTAGCTAAGAGAAAACAATACATGATGAGAAACATCTTCAGTTGTGTAAGTTTCTCCTTACGTAATATTAATAATAAGCTTACATAGTAAGCTTTATTAGAATAAGTTTCTACTGTAGAAACTTACCCTATTTAGAAGTATTTTGATGGAAATAGAGTTACATCTAGAAAAAACTGATTAAGGAAAAAAAAGTACTGAAAACCTGCTTGTTTGTGCAGTGCTGCTTGCTCTGGTGGGGGAAGTAATCTGTGCTGCTTGTCTTGTTCCTTTGCAAAGAATAGCCACAAGGAGTGTCTCTATGAAAATATTGGGGAAAACCTAGGTGATCGTTTCTTTTAGATCCAGTGGCTCTGTTTACACTCAATGACTTGTTCAAGAAGTGTCACAGATCTGGGATGCAATTCTGTCCCTCGGTGCCAGAATTAGGAGAAGCGTAGAAGCCAAATGGGTGGTTTCTGATCATTCCCTCCACCAAGGGCAGGCACAGGTAGGATGGCACAGAGGGGTTTAGGCTCAATCTTCTCAGAGCATGCCAAGTTTCTGAATTTTCGTTCAGGATAACTGTGGGTTATTGAGTGAAATAATTGGCTACCCAGCTACTGGAGACCGCTTTAGTGCATAGTGACGCTTGGTTTTATGGAATGACAGAGTATGGCTGCTGAATGTTAGCTCCTTTTAGGAGGAGAGGCCGGATGTTTTTCAGGCTCTGGAAGGTGTTGCAGGGTTCCTAGGCAAAGCCACAGAACACTGAAATTTTTCTCATACAGTTCTATAAACAGGTGTCAATATAAGCAGGAGAATTTCAGTGAAAAACAGTTTGTGTTGTGGAACAGAAGCAGGCATGGGAAGCAGAGAATGTGGTTATGAAAGAAGTGGGGACTTGATTTCACTTGATTGTGTTGAAAATTACATCAAAGAAAAAATTATTTTCTTGATACGGAAGAATTAAAATACTGAGGTCCTCAGGAGATGATGATTTAGTAAACTACATGAAAAAGAGAAAACCATATGGTGTGATTGTTATAATTGTGCCCATGTGAAATAATTATAAACTCAGTGAGGAAGTGGTATTTGCTATAGACCTAGTACATACAGTATCTTTGAAAATTAATCTTTGGGCTCTTTCAAAGGGTTTTGTGTTAACTATGTTCACAAAATTATTTCAGCAGCCAAAAGAAGGAAAGAAAGCAAGCTGCTTGGAATCTCTTGAGCAGGGAAGCTCCTCTTCACCCTGCAAGCCCTACTCTTTATGAAGGTGTAGGCTGCTTGCTCACGTTACATCACACTGACATCTGTGAGAAAGCGTGTAAAGGGTGCGTTTGCATATCATTATCATGTTGTTATTACAGGCATGATGGCGATGGGGCTTTGCTGAAACAGAGCATGGAGTTTATTAGACCAAACTGTAGTTGTAAAAACTGCACAGGCTTTTGACCACACTAGTTAATCTTTGAGTCTGGAATAGAAACAGAAAACAGTTCTCTGAGTTTAATTAGACATGTGCCACTTAAACTGCTGAGAGAAGAAGCTGATACCCCTCTGCAATGTTAGAAGGGAGTTGACACCTAACTTATTTTTCAAGGGGCTGAGAGAGAGAGACAGGTCACTTTCAGCTTGGGTTTGTGCATGGTGGATGATGGTGGATGGAGAGGAATTCTCATGTTCCATAAAATCAACAGAAATATGCTGATGTTGGAGTGGGCATTTCTTTATGTTTTAGATGAATTCTTTTTGCCTGGAAGCAAGGTAATTGATCTGTAGGTTTTCTGCTGTGGTTTGCAAGCTATCATTTTTTATGTTGCCTGTGATATTTTTGATACTGTCTGTGATGTCTAGAAAAATGGTGTTGTACGGAAATATTTCAAAAGCAATTTGAAGGGCCTCTGACAGTTTTTGAATTTATGATAGAGGCAAGGGTGAAGTCCAGGTTTCCAAGGCAGATAGGGAAGACATCACTTACAGGCTTGAGGACACAAGCAGTTAAAATCTTATCAGTATCTTATGAAGACATTTGGCCTGGTTTAAGACCACATAGTGCCTATACCTGCGTGCGTTACCAGGAGAAAATGTTAGCTTTGAAAACAAAGTTGTTTGGGTGAACATCAAATAAATGGGTCTGATGATGCCTTTCAGCTGAAATCCTTGATCTTGGTCTTTTCTTAAAAAGTGAGCACAAGCTTTCATGCTGCGTGATGTTGAGATGTGGTCTAATGATGTGTCAACTGGACTGGGGGAGTTGGTTGGGAAGTGCTTTATTCTGTCTCATTGATGCAGGAAGTTTCTGTGTGAGTAATGGTTGAGTGGAGGATATGTGAGCAGGAATTATGCTTTTATGAGAGCTTTTCAGTGAATGCGTTATAAATTTAGAAAGTCACCTCATCTGCAGATATAGAGAAGACTGTAAATATATTCCTGAAGTAGTAAATTGGGAAATGTGTTGCAGATTTTTGTCTTTGAATTAGTGGTTTAATGATATTTTTGAATCTGAACATAAAAGAGATAACAGAGTCTTTTAGTGTTCCCTGTAATAAGTAGAGCCAGCAAGACAGTAAGTAGCTTGATATGTTGCCTAATATTACCATAGGTTCTCCTTGGCTGATTTACTTGTGGTTTGGTGGTTGAATTTTAAAGAGTGCAAAGTTCTTTCAGATCAGCCTGTGGTGATGGTAGTGCTCATTGTAGCTTATAAATCTGCTGATTCCTTCCCTATAGTAACCTCAACACCATAGAATCACTTAAGGTTGGAAAAAAGCCTTAAGATCATGGTGTCCAACTGTTCCCCCAGTAGTGCCAGGTCCATCACTAAACAGTGTCCCCAAGTGCCACGTCTGCACATCTTTTTCAATACCTCCAGGGATGGTGACTCAACCACTTCCCAGAGTGTGCAAAGGCCGGAGGAGAAATGTGACAGGTATTGTCCACTACAAGATGCAAAAACACGTGGGCTCTTTTGTACAATGATTATCCTTCAGTTCTGGTTTTGTGTAGCACCATTGACTCCTGGGCTGGGTATAAGGATCTAAAGTGATATTGCAATGGGAGTAATGGTAAAAGCCATAGAAAAGAGGAGTTGATGCTTCTGACCATAATCAATTCCAAGCTCATACTTTTGTGATAGTACAGTGGAAAAAACACAGAGAATAGTGGTCTTATCAGTGTCTTACAGCTAATACATGATTTTATTTGTACTGTTTAGCTGCATACTGGTGTATTCAAGTTCTTGAGACATGAAGATGTCTCTTCATTGTGATCCCAATAATACTGTTTTGATTTGTGTCACTGAAATGAAATACTGTATTCCTTGACAGAGACCAACATTTGTGTGTGTATAAACTGGCGCAGTCCCATTGCAGTTCAGAGGTGTTCTCTTTGTGGGATTAATCACTAGTTTTCCTCAGAAGAGGAGAACAAATACCTGTCATTCAGAGGCAAAATGGGGTAAACAGTGTACTTGGATATGCCTAGAATTTCAGTGGTCCTGAAGGGAGTGGCAGCATTACTTTTGTCAGCCCCGATCTCTCCTGTGAATCAGAACTGATCATATGTTGTGAGTTTGGTTACTTTCATTCCAGTAACACAGTTGCATTGTGCAGACTTTTTGTGCTTAACACTCTACTGGCTGGCGCTGCAGATTGATCCTGTTCTGTTGTAGATTCTTCAAATTGTGTCCATTAGTTCAGCCAGTGTTCTCTTCCTCAGCTGTTGTGTGCTTCGCTGATGTGCTTTGGCGTCCTGCTCCCCAGGAGGTTTTTGAAGACAACCTTTAGAGAGTTTTACAAGTGTGTTCTGTGAGAGCAATGTAGGAAAGAGCTGTCACTTTGCACTGGGAGCTATAGCTGCACTGATAGTGAAATGCACATGTCAGTATAAACAAATTTTCCCATGTTTCCCAGTGCTAATATCATCCCATACAGTGGCAACACATGGTGATTTTTAATTTTTTTTGTTTGAGGTTTTTTTTTTTTTTTTTACATTTTGGGAAGTTCTTGTTGAAATATCAGAAGTTAAACTCACAGCAAGCTTTGAACCTCCTTCATTTGTACATTGCAGGATTTTTCCCCAGCTCCCAGTTTGCAGATACATTGTGGTATTCTTTGGATTTCCTGCATGTCATTGCTCTGAAATACCAAAAACTGTGTGTATTTGGTTGCCTATTGGTCTGGTGTACATCTGAAACAGCACATTCTGCTTTGTGGTTCTGATATCTCTATGCCTTGATTCTCAAGAAAGACAGTAAACTTGCCAATTATATTTGGAATCTGGATCACCAGCATGTGAATTTTAAGGTGCTGAGAGACTCCCAATGAGTGCAGCAGAGGCTGAGCCTCTGTTCTTGGCCTCCAGAATATTGAGTGGAGGTGCTAATTTAAGTTGGACAGATCTGTGTTTCTTAAGCTGATGTTATTAGAGTTTGCATATTAACACATATCCAGAGACAGTTTGCTTGCATATGGAGTGAGAGGAGGAGACCATGTCTTGCAGTGCTCTTGCAGCAAAGAACTGAGCTTGGATATGGAAGGAGATGCTGTTAAGATCATAGAGAACAGTTGCTGTGTGACAAACTATACATAACATCTGAAAAATAGGACAGAGGGATTGTCTTTGAGTCATTGTTTGCTTTGATTCTTGAGCTTCTTCTATATACTACTACTATCTGTAAGTGAGAAAGAAGCAAAGAAAAGGGATGTATCCAGTAACAGTGCACAAAGGCACCTGAGGCAGGATGAAGACCCATTTTTACATGACAGAGGAAACTGAGATGTAATGTTTGGGCAAGACTTATTATTGTATCATTTTTTTTAAAGGGTCTGACATGTAGAAACTGTACAAAAAATGTTTCCCAATTTCTTTTTTTTTTTCAGTAATGTCCTTCTTCTACCTAACTGCAGAGATTCCTGGTAGGCAGGAAGTCACCACATATTTCATGTTTGTCTTCTTTTGTTTCATTTCCCTTTGCTTGTCCAGAGAAATCTAAAATTGAAAATGTAGTGGTAATCACAAATGGTATGTAATAAAATGTGCCATAGTATTCTTTCCTAGCAAAGAAATCATGTCCTCTGTCTCTAAAATACTCTGCCTATATTTCTATGTCCTTTTTTGATTCCTTTCTCCTTAAAGAACCTGTATGGTTTCCATGACTACAACAGTTAAGCAGGCAAAATCTATTCCATATTTATACTCTGCAAGTTTATGGGGGGAAAAAATAAATAAGTTTGTGAGGAAACCATCTCTGTGCAATCTGTTTTTGTGAACCCTGACAGCAATGCTCCCTTTATGTGGTCATGAATTCAGTACTGTAAAGGCAGGGTCAGACTCATTTGAGAGAGTTGGCATCCAGGGTTTTCAGCTGGATTGATACAACTCTTTGGCACAGAGCAGGTTTGTTCATAGCTGTGGCTGGATCTGTGATCCCCTTGCCATTAAAAAATGTATCAGCTGTTTGAAAATTCTGTGTCTGCAGGGAAGTAACTGATGATTATGAAATTGAAGCTCTTTCTGTGCGTTGATTAGAAACTCCATTTAATTTACAGTATTTGCTATCAGACAGTGACATTTTATATCTCTTTATGGATGTCAGGTACTTCTGTTCCTACACTGTCAAAAGCTTCCTCTTGGTCACTGACAGATCTCTCTTTTCTCACGTTTGTGCTGTGTCACTACCATAATACAACTTACGGGACAGATTTTTTCAAGACTCTCGTTGGTCCTCCTGGAAAACCAGGGCTGTAATTAACTGCTGTCAGTGCATTGCAGCTGTTCCTTAACAGACTTCAGGCTCATCCTTTCATGTCATTCACCTGAAACCCTGTCCCCACTGAAATTGTTGCATCATCATCACTGATCACCATGTGTTTCACATGAGACAGATTGCACAAACCACTTCTGTTCCCTCTTAGGACCAAGGGATTTCTCCTGTGATAGGAGAATGGCTGTGGCCACATGGAATCAGAGAGGTAGGGCAATAGGACAGACCACCTAAATAAAATGGCAGGCATCAAAACAAAGACACAATGGAACCAGAAAAATAAAAACTAGAGCCGGTCTGGAAGGAAATGCAGCTCAGAAAATTCACATTTTCTTTGTCAGCATGTATTGCTGATATTTATTCTCTAAGATGAATGTAGTCTACAGATTTTCACAGTGCTTTACAGAAAGCAATTTATTGTGCTTTGTCCCAAGACCCATCCTTAGACAATCATAAGAGCTGGTGACAGCCCAAAAAAATTAAATAGAAGTTGTGCAAGATAGAAAGAAAATATGAAACAAGATATTCTGTGTGAAGCCTGGGTGAAGTTTGTGAACAGTGCTAGGCATGTCTGATGTGAGATGAGTGGGAAAACTCTCCAGAATGGGCAAGAGTTGGCAATAAATAGAGACAGACAGGAAGGGAAGCAGAAAGTAGGAAGACTCAAAGACAGGAGTCCCTTTGAGAGTGGCAAATAGGACATTGAGGGGTTGGTTTGTTTGTGGGTGTTATTTGTGTGTAGTTTTCTGGTGTTGGTTTTTTTGGTTTGGTTTGGTTTTTTTTTTAATCTTTTATTCTTTTCTGGATTCAAATACAGTGTTTTAAAATTCTGTGTACACATCTATGTCTTGAGATTTCTAGTGTTACAGGGCAACTCAAAAACCTAAGATTTTTCGTTTTGTTCCTGTTTTAAA
This sequence comes from Corvus moneduloides, assembly GCF_009650955.1. Lineage (NCBI taxonomy): Eukaryota > Metazoa > Chordata > Aves > Passeriformes > Corvidae > Corvus > Corvus moneduloides. The sequence goes on from NC_045480.1 coordinate 57,932,703, forward strand.
AAGGCACTTTGGCTTGTTATGCAGGTAAACCATTCTGTTTCTGTCTGCTTAGAATAGCCTTGTGGGGATTGCAGGGTTAGTTTGGGGAAACTAGAATCTGAGTGGGCATTTAGGGTTAAACTCTTTACTTTTTTTTCTCCCATGGTTATCACATTGTAGGTGAAGGCTTGCTAAGAGTACACTTTTATTCCATGGTTGAATTTTGGTATTTAATCATTTGAGAAATGCAGCAAGAAGTGTTGTGAAATAGCATTTCTTATTGAGCCAAGTGACAGCTTTTGTTCTGTTTGTCAGGCAAGCCAGCAAATCTTTTAAACTGTGATTGCAAGGAGGTTATAGTAAGATAGTATCTGGCTTCTATTCCAGTTTGTAGATCCAAAAAATAGCAGGTTTATCATGTGACTGACAATTTGAATGTGGTAGGTACTCAGCTTTTGCCAGGTGTGGAGACTCTGCCTTGGTGCCACTATTTCCCATGTCTTGTAAATGCTGTTAAACAAGGAAACTGGACTTTTTCTGGCTTTGTTGCTTAAAAAACTTGAAAACTGTCCAAAGTTTATATTCCATGCTGAGTTCAGAGCAGTGAATGTGAGATCTCTTTGCCAAATTCAGTGTCTTATACCCATTCTCCAGATGCTGGGCAAACATCATCTTAGTATGGTTTACCGGCAAATCCCGCTGAAGCTTGTTTTGCCCATGTGTTTTCTGCCACTGAGTATTGATAGACACTGCCAGCTCTGGTTCATTTTTCAGTTTTTCACCTTGCTTTGGTAAATCCTTGAGCAGACAAAGAGTGAGTAATATAGGATACTTTGGAGACCACGAGATTGCTTTCTCTTACACATGAAGCATGTAAGAGATGACATATTGGTCTAGAGCCCTTTTAAAGCAGAATAGAAAAGAAACCTGGCTCCTCTCACTGCCCAGGTTGAATTTCCTAGGCTGGCAGCTAACAAAGGGTACTGGCAGCTAGCAGACTGTGTAGTGAGTTAGTGACAAGAGACATGCAGGGCCAGAAAGTACGGATTTTACAGCTCTGTTCAGAAAAGTATGAAACAGCTGAGTGGCTTTCTGAGCCAAGTATAAAGAATTAGCAGAGCACATGCAGATGAGAAGTATGTAAACATGCTTCATACTCAGCATCCTCATGAATATTTTAATGTCCTGGCAAACTGAACCAGCGCCCATTGAGTGGTGTGCCAGGCAATGTGTGAACTGTATAGCTGTTTCCACATTGCCTTTCCCACCGTATCCTGTATGCCCACCCTCTTTGTGAGTGAGAATGACTGTGGGAAGAGTTTTATCTTGCATCAGTATACACAACTGATAGGTGGGCTACAAAATGGCTCTTGTTAGGGCATCACCAGCTCGTGTAATTAGAAAGATAACTTTTATTGTAAATAAGTTTACTAAAAATAAGTGTTCCATCGTTTTTTATCCCTGCAGCTTCTTCTACATTGTCTTATATGTGATGGCTTGAACACCTTCCTTCAGACCCTCCCATCTGAAATTTTGGCAGATAAGAGCTCTCTCAGCATGACTGAATTGTGAAATAGATTTCACAGAAAACTTTTCAGATCTAGCTGTCCTTAGAATTATGAATGAATTATGCTTCCCAGTTTATCTTTGCTGTAAAGGGCTGCTTGGCTTTGACATTTTAGGCAATGACTGTAGTACTTGAAACAGAATGAGCAATACAGATTCAAAATTGGACTGTTATGGATATGACACTGGCACTATTTAATCCTCATTGGGTGACAGTGAAGGGACTGGGTGAACTGTGGGCTTGGACTTTGTGTTTGCAAGTAAGCATGTGTGCTACTGAGCCAGGTAATAGACACCCCTACCAGAGAGAAGAAGACTGAGGTACTCAACTTCTTGGCCTCAGTCTTCAGGGGCAACTTCTCTTCCCACACCTCTCCAGTGGAGGGACAGCAGGATGGGGACTGGGGGAGCAAAGTCCCTCCCACTGTAAATAAAGATTGGGTTTGTGACCACTGAGGAACCTGAATGCACGTGTCTGTGGGACCTGATGAGAGCCTTCCCAGAGCCCTGAGAGAATTGGCTGATGTAGGTGCCAAGCCACTCTCCATGACACTTGAAAAGCCGTGGCAGTCAGGTGAAGTCCCAGGTGACTGGAAAAAGGGAAACTTTGCACCCATCTTTAAACAGGGCAGGAAGGAGGACCCTGGGAACTACTGAGCTGTCAGCCCCACCTCTGTGCCTGGGAATATCATGGCACAGATCCTCCTGGAAGCTGTGCTAAGGCACATGGAGGACAGGGAGGTGATTCAGGACAGCCAGCAGGGCTTCACCAAGGGCAAGTCCTGCCTGACCAAACCCATGGCCTTCTGTGATGGAGTGACTCCATCGTGAACAAGGGAAGCGTTTCACGTCACTTATCGGGATTTCTGTAAAGCCACTGACACAGTCCCCCCACAATATCCTTCTCTCTAAAATGGCAAGAGAGAGATTTGAGGGCAGGACACTTGCATCCAGAAGGTTGTGGTCAACAGCTCAGGGTCCTGATGGGCATCAGTGACAAGTGGTGCCCCTCAGGGGTCCGTATTGGGACCAGGGTTATTTAATATCTTCATTAATGACGGACAAAGGGATCAAGTGCACCATCAGCAGATTTGCAGGTTTATGAGGCTTAACAAGACCAAGTGCAAGGTGCTGCACCTGGGTTTGGGCAACCCCCTGCGATCAGCACAGGCTGGGGACGAACAGATCCCGAGCAGCCCTGCCCAGAAGGACCTGGCAGTGCTGGTGGGTGAGAGGCTGGACATGACCCAGCCATGTGCACTCAGAGCCCAGGAAGTCAAACACATCCTGGGCTGCATCCAAAGCAGTGGCCAGCAGGGTGAGGGAGGGGATTCTGCCCCTCTGCTGGTCTCTGGTGAGACCAGATGTCTTTCCTGATAAAACACTGAAATGTAAAAATAGAGCCACACATTTTGAACTTTTGTCTTAAAATTCTCCTGTTTTAGTGGCACGTCTTTGAAGTTTAAGCACTACAGAATTCACTATAAATCTTGACAGCAATGCTGAATTTTCATTCAAGGACTGGGGTGATAATCCCAAACAATTCAGGCACTTCGGTCCTCTCTCATTACTTCATTCCAACACAGGATAATAGATCACATTTCTGTGCAGTGCAGGAAGGAATGTTTTGAGCCCAATCAGTAGTCTCTGCAGTGCTGAGGAAGCTCATGGGAACCCTTGGCAAATAATTTATTTATTCTGTTAGACTAGATCTGGTAATAGAAAAAAAAATGGTACCTTGTGTTGCAGCTGGGGAGGCAGCTTGATTGTATTTTATAATCGAGCTGTTTCCAGTGGCTTGCAAGAAACTGTGAGCTGATGGAAACACACACAAAAAAGCTAGAATCATAATTGGCAACAGGAAAAATGCAGCAGTCATTCATTATGAAGCTGTATTGGTCTTCTTTAGCATTAGCTCTGAATATTGTCTCAATTTCTCTGCATTTTGAGAGGAAATAGAGCTGATCCAGACTATATAGTAGCTGTTCCTGACAATAGGTTGGCAGCTCTTCAGTATGGTCAAACTGGATTTTCAGCACAAAGGGTTGATTCCAAACCTAATAAGGACAGTCAGAGGCTTTTTTGTTACAGTGGCCTTTGACTTGTACTGCTTGGGGCAAACTTTCTGCACACTGGTGCAGGTATGGAATTCTTTTCTTTTACACTAGTTTCATGGAAAACATTTGCTATATTTAAATATACTTTCTGAAGAGAAGTTGTCACTCTAAAAATAATTTTTTAATGTAATTGTTGAAGAGAGGAATGGGCACTGTTTGTATGAATGTATGCCTTTAAAAACTTAGATGTCAAGAGGAGAAAAAAAAAGAATGATAAAGTCTAATTTCATTCTAAAAGTTGGACTGGTACATGAGGGCACTGTAAGGAGCAAACAAATCAAACCCACCAGAAAACCCCTGCCAGAGTACACTTAGAAAAGTTTGCTTAAAGCAAGATAACATTTTCACTCTTTTTTGTTAGAGTACTTGGCTGACAGGGGACCATAAGCAGAGAGAAGGTAAAGCACTTGAAATATTTTGTGGTTGAAGTTTCATAAACTACTTTTACAGCAATTTTGCTTGATACAGGAAAAAGATTTGGCTCTTGTTGTTTCTAAAAATGACTTCTTCAGAAATTGCATTAGTGATAGTTATCTGAAACAAGAGCTTTGAAGACAAAAAAACTGCCGTGAAAAGTATTTATATATTCATCCATCTATGCTTTCCTTTTTATCTATCTGTGCATATACATTTAGATGTGTATCTGAGCATTTCTATAAAAGGTGTTCTGCTCCATATATTGGTGGTGATTGGGTGAGGATGAGCTATCATTAGCATTCTTGTTAAGTGTGATTTTCAGGGTTACCAGTTCTCTCCACTGATGGGGATCTCGCCACTAAATAACCACAGTGTTTCAACTACACAGATCAATGTCTTTGCTTAACAAGATCTGTTACAGCTTTCTGCCCCCTTGCTGTGCTGGGGTGAAGGAAATAAGGCAAAATGCAAATGTCAGTAACAAAACCAGGTTAGCTAGAAGGATCAAGTATTACAGATCTAAATAGCAATGATTTTTAATAAGCAGAATTGTGACTGGAGTCTTTTTGGAGGAAGGCAAAGATGACCAAAGTTTGTCTCTTTAGAAAGTAGGTGTAATATTAAGCAGCTTTTCAGACAAATGTTACCACTATATTTGTCACAATATGCATATGCAGTAATAGGGAAGGGGAGTGTTTGGTGGCCCTTAAATTTCTACAGCATTCAGTGAAGAGACTTCCTCAATATAAAAAGCTGTTTTCTGAGATTGCCCAGAGTCTCCATTTCACAGCCCACCTTGGAAGACTGGAGGCTGGGAGCTTTCTTTCCTCTCGTGGGCTTCTGATCTGTCATCTGAGAGATAATAATAGTACTTGCATGAAGTAGTGGCTTGAGATAGGGTAAGCACCTTAAAGAGAATGTGTGTGCCCCATTCAAAGACCCTTGACCCTAAGATTACAAAAATTGTCCTTTATCATCCTAAGAACCCACCTCTAAGAGTCAACTTAAAAAGATATGTATTTTCTGTGGATTTGACAGTCTGTTCTGGGGTAGATTATAATGGAATTGATAAATGTTAAGTTTCACTGTTGAAGAAAACATGGGAGGAATAATTTTAAGTGTTTACTTGCAAAGAGACTACTGAAAGAACAGCTTGGACATGAAACTAGAATGCTTTCCTTTGCTTTTTGAAATAGGTATAAAAATGAATGCCTGGTCTTTCAAGTGCATGACAACAGAGCATTGCTTATTGATTATTGCAGTCTGAGCTCACACAGAATATTAGTGATAAAAGATGACCTGGGTTCATGTAAATCTGACTGGGAGGAGTTTCATTTTTTTCCTGCCAAAGTCAGCAAAGAGCCTTGCTAAATGGCTGTATTTACATCTATCTCTTGGTAGTCATGAATTTATATTCACTAAAATTTTTTATCTCTGCTAAATAAGTTTGTTTCAAATTATTTACAGTTTTAAAAGACATTTTTAACACTAACATTTACCATGTCAAACTAACTGTAAAGAGGATTTATAGGGAAAGAGTTTATTTACTGCCTTTTCTGACTGAACAGCTGCAGAGACATGGTAGTAAACTTTGAGGATTTTTCTGAGCTCATGTTGCAGTAAAGCTATCATTTTGTTACAAGACCAGGGGTAATTTGGAGTCTTTGCTATAAGACCAGGAAGTTGTATAAATTAAAAAATAAATTTACAGTTGAGCAAGAGGTGTTATGATAGAGTTTCCAGAGAAACTCTTTTAGATGCAAGTCCAGTCTCTTATTTGAGAGCTGGAGTGACTTTCACACTCAACCTTTGCATCACAGTTTGCAGACACTCATTACTCTCTCTCCCTTATTCCTGATCCCTGGAGCCACATGTTTATACAGCCACTCTTCTGCCAGTGATTAAAGTTTGTCTTAAGAAGGCTTATCATCAATACTAAACTTGATGTTCCAAGGTAAGGATTTTGTGTAGCAAGCAGCAGAGAGAGGAGATGCATCTGGTATCTGTAATTTCATTGTAGTAAAGTGCAGAGTTGGCTGGCTGTAAACAAAAGCTTCTCTCTAGTGAACACAGAAAAAAACCATCAGGGCTATGAATTTACCCAGTGCAGTGAATTCATGCATTGACTTCTTCAAGTAGTTGGACACCTTCCATTTGATAGAAGACCATGATAGAATTACAGTCAAGATCCTTGTGTCTCAAAGTAAATATCCTTCTACAAAGGATTACTTTAGTTGTCCATGGTATGCAAAGGACCGGGAATTGATCATAAAAGCCAAGTGTTTAAGAAGCCTTTGTTTTTCTGATTTTAGATTGGTGCTTTTGTCTGTTGCTTTGACAGAAAGAAAAAATTCAGAAAAGCAAACAGAGATCAGGAACTGAGGAAAATGTTTGCCCAGACAAACTTTTGGTGTTTCCTAACTCCTAGTCAGTAGTTTTATGATGTAGCTAATGAGATTAAAATATAAGAAAAGATTATTAAAATTATTCACAGTACTCTTACATAGCTTGGTTGAGTCTTACATAGGCTTTTCATCCTAAAAGGAGTTGGGTGATCAAGTAATATGGATTAGCTGAGAGATTTGTCTGCTGAAGTATATTTGCAGTGTATGTCCATGAACAATAGGGACAAAATATTTAACTGTTGAAAGATCCTGGTTTTTTAAATTCTTGGACTTTGCATTTTATTTGTTTAATGCTTTCTCAATTTCATTGTAGCCTTTATGATGCCCTGTTGTGGCTGAACTAAATCAGAATGAGAGACATGATTCTGCCAGTTGCCACAGGAGGTTGGCTTTCTGCTATGTACTGTTAGGCTGTAAGTCACACATCATGTTCCTCCTAACATAAAGTTTAGTTGAGTGAAGTTCTGTGGTGGGAGGGAAATCAAATCAGGCTGGATCTTTGATAGCCTTGTGACCTAAGCTGCTGCTTGTATGGTTTAACTGGTGAATGCAGTATCTTTGTTTATGCATGTGACTAGCAGGATATTAGCTGGGTCATGAAAGTGACATGCCTAATTCATGAATAGGAGAATAAAGAACCCTTACCAGGTGACAGAGTGGATGATGTTGGAGAACAGCTGGTCCAACCCACCTGTTCAAAGCAGAGTCAACTAGAGCAGATTGCTCAGGACCACTGGAAGAGTCTGGCTCTATCTTCTTTACTCCTCACAGCAGATACTTAAGAACATTGATAAGATCCACCCTAAGCCTTCTCCAGGCTACACAACTCCAGCTCACTCAGCTGCTCCCTGTATGACAGATGTTCCAGTCCCTAATAATCTTCATGGCTCATCAGTGGAATTGCTCCAGTCTTTATCTTTCTCATTTTGGGAAGCCTGCAGTGCAACCCAGAATTCCAGATGTGGCCATGGAAGGATCACTTCCCTAGGCCCACTCTCAAGAGTCTTCCTAAATGAGTCCTAAAAGTAATCTTTGCAAAACTCCTCATCACCTTTTGCAAACAATTATTCTTATTTGTGGGATGTATTTGGTGTGTTATTTATGCAATTGTAGTGTAAATTAAATATTTCTGATTCTTCTCTTCTTGTGTGGTTTCCCAGGCAAACATTGCCAACATTTTCTTACCTGTTTTGAACAGCTGTACATTTGTGTTGGCTTTGTGACTAAGTTTCTGATGCTTGCATGCTTTCTGCTCTGTACTTAGTTAGCCACTGTCACCAAATGTCTGCAGTAAGCAAGAGTTAGTGAGAAAAAAAATAACAGGATTCTGAATATTTATGCTTAAGAAAGCAATTTTTTAGAACGATGAGTGGTTTGGTTGATTTATCTCATGGGAAATACATTGTTGCTTTTCATGGACTAGCAGAAAACTTGTGTCATGCCTTTCCTCATTCCTGACAAAAGGAAAAACCAGGAAGAGGGTCTGAGGATGCTGTCCACTTGGAAATGTTTCTAGGACTTAGTGTGCTTTGTGGAATTTAGAACTCAGAATTTAGAACTCAGAGTTTATGAAGTCAGATTTGAACCACCAAAATAAGTGTTTCAAAGACATAGGAGGTAGCATTTATAAAAATAACTGAAGGTTGTGAAAAACATTTAAAAGTTGAAGGAGCATTTTAGGACCCCGGCTTTAAAAGTTCACTTTGCAAACAATAACGTATTTCTTCATTTTCAAAAGCTGTAACTGTGCATATGTAACAAATTTTTTCATTATCAGGAATCAGTAAAAAAACCTTGTGAAATTGGTTTTGTTTCTAGGTATGTTATTGGAATTGGATTATATGGTCTCAAAGAATGACTGAATAACTTGATTTCATTAGAAATATCATAAGGAAAGTACAGACTTCATGTTGGATAAGTGGGCAATTGTTCACTGAGCCACGTGGTGAAGGTGTTCTTAGTGGTGACAGAAAAAACAAAAGTCTTTTCTGCTGTAGCCACGCACAGAGAGTTCCTTTATGAAATACCTTATGTCTCATCTAGTTTTTATTGTATTTTTATCTGAAGTTATTTAATTTTTTCCCCCACTCCTTGAAAATAAGTGTTAATTTCCAATGGAATTGGAGTTCAGAAGTAGTGGCGCATGCTGTCTTTTGCCAGTGTGGTGCTACCTGTTTCCTTTTGATCTCTTACTTTTTTTTTTTTGCTAGAAACTCTTTCCTTTTTTTTTTAGTAGAAACTCTCTCCTTCTTTTGATCGAGTATTTTTCTCAGTGGAAAAAAGGAAATGGTATACCTGAGGTTCAGGAATTTGCCATGAGAAATGCTGGATACCCTCAAAGATGCATAACCCCTGTGTTTTCATCACTGCAGTGCTGCATATGATGCTGTCCTTGACAGAAACGTGGCCATTAAGAAGCTCAGCAGACCATTTCAGAACCAAACTCATGCCAAGCGAGCTTACAGGGAGCTGGTCCTCATGAAGTGTGTGAATCATAAAAATGTAAGTTTTCAGCAGGAGAAATGGTATGTCCATTGCTTTGTTAGAACGGATATTGTTTTGTTTGGTTCCTTTTTAAAATGGAAGAAATTAGATGTAAATATATGCTCAAGGGCTGCAGCCTCTCTGGTACTACATGCCCACACGAGAGACTGAGGGTATTGCACGTGCTTATTTCAAGTCTGTGCCAAACACGGATTGTTCGAGAGTTTCCTGCCTCTTGCACCATCTACTGTATATCATTTAGTATCCATAATGAATGAAAATATTCCTATGCTGCAGCAAGAGTGTTATTCCAGGGCTGTATGTTAATTTTAACCATTATCTGTTAGAACTTTTTGACTGACACTGTATAAAAGTGCTTTTTTTTGGTAGTGAAACGTGTCGGATTGCCACACTGCATTGTAAAGGGATGTCCCAGGGATTTAATTTTCCTCCACTTCCTCGATTTCTCACTGCCATATCTGTGTGACCCTTCCTTTTCATTAGGAGTGCATTTTTCAGTTTGCAATGTTTACCCTTCCCTCAGATCTTGCAATGACTCTTTCTCCTTATGCAAAGCATAAATGAGCTTGAAAAATGTGATGTAAGGTGAGATTTTACACTTGCTCTCAATCACAAATTCACATGGAAAGAGAAGGGACTGACCCTAAAATGGCAAATGGCAGGACTTGACACTACAGTGTCCTCTGCCTCTCTTCTGGGCAGTGATTTATCCTTACATTCCCACTGTGTTGACCAGGACTGTTCCTGTGTCTTCCCTCTTGACTTGATGGAAGCCACCCTCAGTCAGACCAATGCATGGGGATTTGAAAATGCAGGAATGACAGAGAGTTTTTTAATGGACTGGAAAGATCAAAAGGCAGCAGGAGCAGCACTAATTTTAAATACGTAATTTTAAACATGTGACATGAGAGCTGCTTACAGCACCACATGTGTCGGGTCAGAGCTCTCTGTACAGAGAAGTGCAAAGGAAGGAGAGGATTGTAAAGGCACCTTTGCAGAGGTAAGATTCAGTCAGAATATGTGGAGTACAGAGAAAGAATGTTGAACAATTTCTGCTAGAAAACCTAAAGAAGTGATGGAGGTGGGAAGGGAGACGTTCAGAGGTTGCCTTCATGGCAGCAGTGCTGATACCTTCTACCTCTGTTACTTGCACAGAAGGAAAATGGGAAATCCAGGTCTGTGAGGTCACATGGTTTCCTCTATTCTGTTTCACACATTTTTACCATTGTCTTTCAACAGCCCAGCCTGTTTAAAATCAAGCAAACAAAAATGCAAACCGAACAAGAGAAAGGAAAAAAGGAGTTGCAGTATGCAAGATGTCTTTGCTCAGGGTGTCTCTATTTCAAAGTGCTTCTAGTGGAAAGTTGTACCTCTCATGATGGAATCTGTGCATGTTTGTGCCCTCAAAGGAATCGAGGCCATGTCAGAGATAAGAAGGACTACTGTTTAATAAGATGGTCCTTGATTATTTGTCCCTTCAAATTACCATTCCTCATAAATAAGAAAATTGTGGCTGTTGCACAAATATGGTTATGCTAGATTGAGCTGAAGTTGGTCTTTGAGCCTGTAACTCCAAAACTGAGACGAGTGTCTCACCCTTAGCACTTCACTTTGTCACTGGTTATCTTTCTTTCAGATGATTGCAAGTGCACCTAGAAGAAATCTAAGAGATCTGTGGTATTTTATTTTGAGTGTTGCCGATTTTTTACTGATCCATAAAGTGAGAAGTGTTAATACAAATAGAGCAGTGAAAAAACAATTTATCCTTTAATACACTTCAGGGCAGGTTCAACTGGTTATGTATATCACTTCTCTTTGTTCTTTTGTCTTACTTTGCTTTTCAGATTATCAGTTTATTAAATGTCTTCACACCACAGAAATCTCTGGAGGAGTTCCAGGATGTGTAAGTAACAGGGGCGGAATTAAGCTAAAGTTTAGGGATGTGTGGGGTATTGTGGTGTACCTTGATTGCAATAACTCGGCAGAATACAAAGGTTATAACCCCATCTAGAAAAGGTTGTATGAGTCGAATGGATAGAAAAATATTCTGAATTCCATATTGAGAGCTCTTTTGACCATTTAGGGTGAAAAATACCAGGTTTCATATTTGTTGTGATATGACCTTTGACTGTGTAGTTGTCTGGGAGCTAGGAGTGGGTGTAGAATACAACCAGCATCTCTGTTGGAAACTTGCCCTGTTGCACAACCACTACTGTTCCTGCTATGAACTGCTGTGAATGAAATTTTAAGTATTCTGTGTTTCATATAGATGTTCTCATTTTATCTTCCTATCTCTCCCATGTTCTGTATACATTGCATGGAAATGTGTTCCTATTCTGTAGTCTGGTTACCAGCAGTAACCAAATAATTGTAATGAGAATTTTGTGAAGTCATGCAATCTTAGGAGGATTTTTGGAGGCATTTTTCATGGGGACATATTTTACCCCCTCAGACACCTCTCTTTCTCTCAGATTCCTACGTGTACTGTGGTAGCCATCCTTGCAACGGCCGAAGGCCGAGCAGTTGTGTTATTTGGTGTTTGTGGGTCTTTTGGGCTTTTACATTTCTGTTGTGCTGCCAGATTGCCCAAGTAGGGTAAGGTCTCTGTCATGGGGAATGCACCAAGAAAGGGCAAATAATCCCCCAGTTTTCCTGGGATGCTAAAAGAGTGGTGTCTCTGCAGTGAGATACAAACTCCACCATGGTACTGTTGTCAGTGGGCCCAGTCTCCAGCTGTGTTACTCCCAGTCATCAGGAACAAAGCAAAGTTTGAAGCAAGAAAAGGCACTGTCACTTATTTGAGATTATGCTGTGATTTGTCTTCAACAAAAGAAAATAACCCTGTGGCTTTGCTTTTCCATTCAGCTACCTGGTAATGGAGTTAATGGATGCCAACCTGTGCCAGGTCATTCAGATGGAGCTAGACCATGAGCGAATGTCTTACCTACTGTACCAAATGCTCTGTGGAATCAAGCATCTTCACTCTGCAGGAATTATTCACAGGGTAAGGGGCCTTTGGTTTAAAACTTAAGGCATAATATGAAACGATCATGAAGACTTTAAATGCCACTTGTCTCTCTCGTGTACTGTGGATCAAAGCCCTATCTCCCAGTACAATGAATATAAACATAAGAGCCACAGTCAGTCAGAGGATATGGAATTGGCATTTGCTATCATTTATGCATGTGCTGAAGGAAATGGAAAGATTGATAAGTCTATATTAAATGCATCCTCTCATTTTGCTTTTCCACACCAATACTGCTCCTGGTAAGGATGTGGTACCTGGCTGTGAATGTGTGATAGTTGATAGCAGAGGGGATCAGGTCATGTCACTGTGAGCAGGAGGGAATGCTCAATGGATTGAAAATACCCTGAATTGACTTCTCTGTTGAAAAGAGCTTTTACTAATTTGGGATTTCCACATTAAAAAAAAAAATGAAAAAATGTTTCCCTAAAGAAAAGAAAGGCTGATAAAATGGGTTACAAAGTAGTTGTTCTATAAAGGTCTCCTTTCTTGGCATGTCATGTGTTTAGCACAGGGTGATAGATTTGGCTTCCAGATAGTCATCCAGCAAAGGATCAGTTGAATTACTATAAATGAAGCATTAAGGTATCTCCACATGTGCCATTGGAATGTCTCTATCAGGCTCACAGCATTAAAAGAAAATAATCTAATCAAAACAGTGCTCTGATACTAATCCTTGTTTCTTGATCTGCTAAATGCAATTAATTTAACACCACTAGGCTCCTGTTATCCAGGTAGAACCCCCTATTATGCCGAGGTAGAACAGTTTTCTAGAGAAACAATAGCAAGCTTTTCCTGTATATTTACAAGTATTTCTGATAGTAACTGGGTCAGAAGAATGAAAGCGTATTTGAAGGGTGACCTGAAGTATCAGCCTACTTTATAAAAGACAGTCACATGTTTTTTTCACTGTCTTTTGCAGGATTTAAAACCAAGTAATATTGTAGTAAAATCTGACTGCACGTTGAAGATTCTGGATTTTGGACTGGCCAGGACTGCAGGCACTAGCTTCATGATGACCCCATATGTGGTGACACGTTACTACAGAGCACCGGAGGTCATCCTGGGAATGGGCTACAAGGAGAACGGTAGGGCTGCAGTGTCACTGCACCAGCTGACCTCAAGGGCAAGGTCTGCCTCCACCACTGTATGGGAGACCCAAAGGAGGGACAGGAAACGTTAACGGGAAAAGATGGGAAATGACGCCTGACTTAGAGCAGTTCCTTGCTGTTTTGAACTGCAGCTACAGAACGTATTTGGGATGCACTGCTGCTGAATTTATCAGGGTGGGATTGCAGAGCAATAAGAAACCTGTTCTGAGTTATGGCTGAAGTTAACAGCTACAGTAAGAGCTTTCTGACCAGAATATCTTTGGCTTCTGTGGCTGTGAAACAGTGTGGGAACCACTGGAATTGCTGAACGAGTGATGTGTTCTAAATTTGAGTCTGAGTCTGTGAATTACTTGAGGGAACAAGAAGTACAAGCTGAAATAGCAAAACTTAGCCCTTCCAGAATTTCTCTAAATCCAGAGTTAGATCTGAATTTCAGGAATTAATTCCTTCTTCATGATAAATTTGACAAAAGTCCCAGGTTTTGCTAACAAGTTTCATGTTGTCAAGATCTAGGTACAAATTTTGCAGTTTGAGTTTGTTTTTTTTTAGTGGAAAGTAGAATTTCAGAGAAGAGGAAAAATCTGAAACTTGAACAAAAATGAAACAAACATATAATTTGTATGTAATCTCCCTAGAAATAAATAGGATAGTGCTCTGAATAGTCTGAGAGAAAGATCTTGGTTCTTGGAAAGATTGTGAAAAGCAGGTGCTTGCTATGGAGAAGCAGGTAAGAAAGAACTCAAATTTTGCAGAAGATGAAGGGAAAGCTTTTTAAGTTGTTCTCATTTTGTAATAAAACTGAGAATTGCATCTGGGTGCCAGGTAGACCAGGTAGGAAGGGAAGAATATCCTATAACTCAGATTTTGCTGTCAAAGGTGTAACTTGTCTGTTTGAGGAGACTTTTTGATGGCAAATACAGCAAACTTCAAGACTAGGAATTTATTAAAAAGTGTCCTACTTAATTTTTGTTGAGGACGTTGGCTAACCTGCAGGAGAACTTTTACTAACAACCAACTGCATCCTGTAAAGGGCAGTGAAACTGGTTTTGGGAGCCGAATCCATGGCTTCAGCACAACTAAAAGCATAATCACACAACATCTTCTGAAATTAGCAAGTCCCTGTACGAATTATTTGTAATATTTATGAATTTAAAGTATAAATTTTAATACAAAAGACTAAAATGTAGAGGATTATTACGCAGAGTCTACGTATAGCGAATAAGTTCTGAAAAAAGGGATAATATTCCTTAAAGTATTTTGTTTGAAATTTTTCCTAAGTGACACTTAGAACACTTTAGATAGTTCCTTAGTCAATATCCAGAGTTTCTTCTATTGTCAAATTAATTCTTTTGTTGTTTTTTTTTCCCCTCCAGACATTAAGTAGATGATTACCATTATTGTTGTTATTGTCCATGAAAGGGCAGAGAGAGCATTTGCTTTTCACATGATTAAAACTGCACCAAGAAAAAGTTAGACACACTTTTGTGAAGAAGTACACAGCTGGGAAAGTTCCAATGTTTGCCACATCCAAGGGTCCTGATCAAATGCCCATTGAAGTTAACACAGGAACTTCCTTTGACTTCCCTGGGCAATGAATCTGGCTTAAAATGAATGATCTTGTCTTACTTGGACAAAGCCAAAATAAAGAGAGGAAGAAAACAAAATATCTGAAAATGAAGCTCAGCTGTCAGAGGAGCTGCTCTGCTTGGAGGCTCTGACCCAGCTCCCAAGGAAGTCAATGGAAAGGGTTGTTCTTTGCTTCCCTGCTCTGGCCTATGCTGCCACATTACTGAAGCTCCCCTACTTTTTCCCCCTCTGACTACGTACACTGCCTGTATAAGGACTGTTCACTGCTTTCATTTTCTTTCTGCACTTGGTTGGCTAAAGATGCATAATTATCACCAGTTTGCTGCACTTCTGTGGAAGGTCCCAAAACTGTCACTATGAAGAAAACTCTCCCACTGCCTCAGGCATGCTTTTGCTGTCCCATGCCCCTGATACCTATACCCTCCTTTTCCCAAATGGAACATTTCACCTTTATTTTGTTTTACCAAGAAATGAGTTGTTTGTTTGTTTCTTTGGTTTGTTTTGGATTGCTTTTGAAGGTCAAGAAAGGGGAAGAAAAAGAGGAGAAAACTGGTTGTGTAGGTCAAACATGACCAGAAAATGAGAATTTCAGGCTCAGAAACAACAGAGTCTTTTAAAGCATTTCAAAGCAGTTTTTCCCTCTTAATGTGGAAGACAGGGTTGTTTTTTTGGTTTTTTTTCTGTGTGTACTGTGTCACTATCTATCCAGCCTTTTTTCTTGAAAGACTTAAAGGGCAAAAAACACTCTATCCAAGTCAAGCAGAAAAAGTGACTGTGCATATTGCATTTAAGAGCTGATTGCAGGATTGGGAACAGGAAATGCTCTTAGTCTTGTTGATATTTGTTCTGGGGAGCTTTTGGTTTAGCATTTATTTTGAGTACCTAGACAGTACAAAACAGAGTCCACTCAGGTCATTCTCTCCAGGTATGTAGGTACAGACAGATGCACCTAGATAGGTACCTATAGACAGGACATAAGTACAGGTTCTGAAAGAGGAGTTTTAAATAACCCTTAAGGGTGGTATTGTCCATATGGCCTTTACTTGTGTGAGCAGTTCCATTTGGAACCTCTTGTCAGCTGCTGCAGAGAGACTCAGAGCCGGAGGACAAAGTCTAGCAACTCTGCAAATAGGATTTATTCCAGATTATCATTATCTGGTTTGGTTTTTGGGTTTTTCTTTGGTTTTTTTCCTGAAAAAAAAAAAAAAGAGTTGTTTTTTAACCATAAATTTAGTGCATACCATGGGTCTGTGCAGTTGTTACTTGATCTTTACTTGCTAGCTCTGGACCTTTACCCAAAATGCTGATTTAAAACTTTTTCCACTGTTGTTACTAACTGCTGTTGAGCTAACTGACACAGCTTTTATTTATTTAGTTACTTATTTTAGCTTTTGGTGAGACGTGAAAAAGAAACCCAACAAAACCACAAAACAAACTGTACTGTTCTGATCAACCTGCTCTTTTTCCCCTCCTTTAGGAGTGAAATGTCGTAGTTAACTTTGCTTTTTTTTCCTCCTTCTTCACTTCCCTGTCTCTGCTGTTCTAGTGGATATATGGTCTGTGGGATGCATTATGGGAGAAATGGTTCGCCACAAAATCCTCTTTCCAGGAAGGGACTGTATCCTTGTGCCATTTGCTGCAGCTTCACCTATTATTTGTTCCTCTCCTCCACCCCATCCCTTTTACCATAAAATGACTATACCAGGACTGTAAAGATAGAAGCAAAAAGTTGAATCCCAGAGGTATGGCTAAATGAAAATAGCGCACTACAGATACACACAAAATTAAAAATGAAAAACAGATGTACAGAATTATTTCCATCAATTAAGTTGCTCTAAAACCTGTAATCATTCCATTTTATATACTATTTATGTCATGTCAATAAGCAATATAGAAAACAAGCATTATGATGGCAAATTGGACAGCTTTATTTACTATTCTTCAAAAGAAAAATAAGAATAAAAGAAAAAAGTCCTAACTTGGCCCATCTCATTCCTGTAAATCTGTTTTTCTGCTTTTGTGTTTTGGAAATATTGACTTCATAACATTTGTGGTGACATCATAATCTTTTGCTTGCTAATGCATCATGGTTTTGGATTCATCTCAATGCTGTATGGGCTCGGTGTTGAGTCAATACAACATTTTTTTTTTCTTTAAAACAAAATGAAGAATTTGACTCACCCAGTTTAAGGCAACCATTTATCTACTGTGGCTTCCAAATTGGCCTGAAATCAGATTCTCTTGATTTAAAAATGGACTTCCCTTTGCTTGCATGAGGTCTGTGTCGTCAATTAAACTGTATATCCCTCCCATCTCATTTTTCTTGTCTTGGATGATATTATTTTTACCCCTTCCAAGGTGGTGAAAGCAATATTAGAAAATGAAAACAAAAGAAGAGGTGTCTACTTAGCCCCCTGCTTATCACAGGCTAAGCCAGGCAACCTGCCCGTGCTGGCTTGGAAATGTAAGTAGTGTGTATTTTGCCCGTCAGAATGAAATGAGGCAACATAACATATCTCCACTTTTGGAAACAAGAAGGCATATTGTTGTCAGCTAGTTGGCAGAAAGGCCCCATGAAAATCTGGCATCAGCACCCACTGGCAGTTGGTGTGAAGAAAACCCAGCTTTCACAGACATCAGCCATGGAAGCAATTTTTTTTTTGCTGACTCTTGAGTAATTCCTGTCGTGTTTGTCAGAGTTGGGTCCTCCCTGTCCAGTTTTCACAGCTCTGTCAACTTTCTCTGAGAGCTGAGCTCTGCTTGGTGGCCCAGTGAAGATGCAGTTCTATTTCTCAAACAGGGAGATGAGAGGACAGCAGGTACCTCCTGTTTGCTGAGGGAGTGACAGCAGCACTGTACTGGCTTGGATGCAAAACATGGCAGGGAAGTAAAAATGGTGGTTTTTTATTACTAGTGGGTAGCTTTGAGATGCTTAGAAGTGCTGAGCTGTCCCTGCAGCATGAGGAGCTGGCTGCACGCCCATCCTGTGCTGTAACCTGAAAGTGCAGGGCAGCTCCCAGCCTTCCCAGAACCTGTAATTCAGTGTGGTAGTTACGCTATGTTTCAGTGGTAACACCACCTCAGAAACACTGTCGGAACTCTCCCTCCAAACAACGCACTCTTTTCCTCTTAAAAAAAAAAACTCAGAGAAAACTAAATTATCTATAATATACTTGAGGTTCAGCTGGAAATAATGAGGATATTTCCATTTAATCTTTTCAGAGAGAAGTCCGAGATTTTAGATAAGCAATTAGAATTCATACAAAGAGTGATTTCAGGGTAAAAGCACAGTAGCATGGTTAATGGGTTGGTCTCCTTTTACAACAAATTAAGAGATAAGTTCTTCTGCCCATGTCTAGAAAAAGAACTAATGCTATATAATTTAAATAATGTAGCTTTTTAAAAAAACCATTCCAACATGAAAATTACTTTTTTTCTGTCTGGCTGTGAAAACAGTCTCTTGTGGCAGCCTTGTATTCAGGGATAGCAGCAAAACATTTTTAAAACCCTTTTTAACATTTCAATATCAGTTGAAAATAACAACTGTATTTTTGAACAGCTGCAGCAAATATTGTGTAAATTGTGGGATAGTCCTACTTTTTAAATCATTGGAAATCCCATATCCTGAAATAGAATGGATGTGGGCCAGGTCACAGTTACTACCATGCTTTAATGGTGGGTTTATTCAGCTGAGTGGGAAGTTTGATAAAAAAAACAAGAAAAAAATAAAGAAAAAAAGAAAAAAAAAAATCTGTATGTTCATTTCCAAGTCAGTACTCATTTGTTAACCAGTTTGACCCCATGAATGAGTTGTCAGTGTTGGAAAGACTGGTTTGTGTATGGGTCCATATGATTTCCCACCCCTCCATGGCTGTTGATGAGCGGATCTAGTTTCCCTCCCAGGTGCAGGAAGAGCTGGAGAAGTATTTGTGCAGCTGCAGGTAAACTTCACAGAAGGACATTACATACTTCCTTTGGGCTACTTAAGGCTTTCCAGCAGAGTTTTCTAGCTGAAAGAGGCAAGTCTGTATAGAAATGAACAAAAGTCAGTTCTTTTTAGTCATTCAGAAGCCTGTCTACTGTGTGCACTTGCTATCAATATAAGCTTACTCATTTCTAGTCTGGAGTAGGAACATTTGTGTGTGGCACAATATACATCTAAGAAAAAATTCACAGCTGCTGCCAAGTTTTATGGAAAGAAAATATTTTAAAAGTTAGTCTCACCTAAACCATCCCACTGAGTTACCATTGCACTCAGGTGAGGCTGACTTGAAATGAAATTTCATTTTTAAAGTCTTCATGGACACTAAAACATGGAGAAGATTAATTTCAGAACCTCTCATCTATGTAAGTAAGAAACTCTCTCTTAAGCTGCTATGAGAAATCTCTGGAATCTGGATAGACTACAGCTGGTTTTCAGACAGGTAAGAACAGCCTCCAGTGTCCTGGAGAGAACTGGGTAGAAATTGCCTGCCAGGTACCCTGGTTCCTTGTTATTCAGCTAAGGCAGACTTTTCGAAATGCTGTCAGGAAAACTTCCTTGTTAGAAATCAGACCCTCTCAAGAAGAAATCCACCTTTCTAGGTGGATTTGTAGACCAAAATATTCCTGGCAAGTTCCGGTAAGCTTTTGTAGTCCACTTCTGAGTTTTTTGCTCAGTGTTTCTTTGATGCTTATTCCACTTTTGTCAAATCAGAAAGAATGCAAGCGACTAAAAACTGCCCAAACTCTTGGATGCCATTGGAAATATGTTAGAAAACCCCAGGACTTTCCCCAAAGCTGGTTCCCCTCTAGGTAATAGCATCTTCAAAATCTCATAAGATTTCAATTTAAGGATTGGAAATGTATTTCTGTTTTTTTATTTGAAGAGAATGAAAAACTCAAAATGAATGCTTTCAGGTGAGACAGCTTTATTAAGATCTGAGCTGCCAAGGCCACAGCGATGTCCCACAGGCACACATGACTTAGTGGGGAAAATGGAAGGATCAGAGCATTTATTTTCAGTACTGAAAAGATGGAGGATGATGCTATAGCAAGTTCATGTGTGAGTCCTTCAGCAGATCAAAGGGCAAACAGTGATTTAGTCACAGAAATATATTGTAGTAACAGCCAAGTGTCCTAAGTTTGGCTAGGCCTGAATTTCCACGGTAAATATGGAGAGCAGAGTTCCTACTGCAAGCAGCTTAAAGTCTAAGACATTCAAAAGAGAAAATACTATTAAAATAGCAAGAGAGAAAAATTCCAACTTTCTTCTATGTAATTATGAATATCCAAAAGGGATTGTGAAGAGAAGTCAGCATTAACAGATGCAGTTAGTGTTTTTTGTGGCCAGATTTTCAAAAATTCCCTTGCCCACCAGCTGTCTTTGAGAGTGGTGGGATTAAGACATGCTCTCTGGCATTTGACAGAAAGTTCTATTGTCTGAGAAAAGAAGTTTGCACCAAGAAAGTCTTTTAGGAAAAGGTGCTGCCTTTCCACCACTCATTAGCAGAATTTGTCTTTGCATTTGATCTGCATTGATTAGTGGGTGTAATTTTAGTGTTTTGAGGGCATATTTGGGGGTAGTTTCTTAAACTACAGTATAACAAAACTTCAGCACTTTTGTTCAGTGCAGTCTGTTGTTTTTCTTGTTCCAGGTAGTATTTTCTTAAGGCTTGTTTTGTCCTAAAAAAGAAAAAAAAAAATCAAAACCAGCAACTAGCATCAGGATTGTTTAAAAGATACACTTAAGTGTGACTGGCCTGGCTTTCCAGGTGGGATCAGCTGGTTTGTCTTAGCCTGCTGCTTAACTGTGTGTTAGCTATGATGGCATTGATGGCTAAGTTTGGATTTTGTTGACCTGGATTATTCTTCCCTGGGTATTTGGTTTTTGACTCAGGATTTTTCCTAAAGCTTGCTTATATGAGATGAGGTCTGTTTCAAGGAGACTTCAAACTAGATGTGAGGATAATTTGGCTGTTGCCATTCTTCTCTTTTTTAAAATTCAGATATGCATACTCCAACAGTTTAAAGTGTAATTTACCCTTAGCATGAAACCCCCATGCTGTCTGTCATCTGTGTGGCTCTTGGAGTAGGTCCCAGGTGCTACAGTGAAGATAATCCATTGCTTGTTTCCCATCACTCACCTAAAAGATTTTCAGCACCCACTGCTGCCTTGTATGAATTTCAACCAAGGCAAGTTTTAATTTCCTTTTCTGGCACCTGTCAAAATTGGATGGTCTCAAATGTTTTGGTTTTTTTTTCCCTGTGGCATTAGTCAGCTTTTTCTTGATGGCAGCTGTGCTAACTTGAGCTGAGATAGACTGGAACAGTTGAGCAGAGAATTTAGAACTTGTGAACAAAACAGTACTGAAGTGCCTTTTGTCAAGAGCATGCAGATATTTGGATGGGATCAAAATAAAGAGCTGAAGCACATTCAAAATCGCATGAAGCTGAGTCAGGGGAGGTTGAGGTTGGATATCAGGAAAAGGTTTTTCACCTAGAGGGTGGTTGGGCACTGGAACAGGCTCCCCAGGGCAGTGGTCACAGCACCAAGCCCGACAGAGTTCAAGGAGTGTTTGGACAAAGCTCTCAGGCACAGGGTGTGACTCCTGGTGTGTGCTGAGCAGGGCTGGGAGTTGGACTCGTTGATCCTATGGGCACCTTCCGACTCAGCACGTTCTGTGATTCTATTCTGTGATTCCTCTTCCAGATATGAAAACATACAAGTGTACTCAAATGATCTGCTAATCTGTTTGTACTGTAGCAAGAGAGACTACCTGTGGGTTTCCTGCTGGAAGAAGTAACACAAGTGTACTTGAATACTCTTTGAGACCTGGGAAGAGATACTTCAAAGTCAACATGTAAAATAAGCTAAAAAGAGGACCTGAAGCTAGCAAATGAAGGATCTGCAAAATAGGTTTTCAATGCTATGGTCTGTTAGACACAGAGTAGTTTGTTTCCCATTACTTGGCAAGATTCTCTGTAGGTCTCTCTTACTGTGATGTTTTTTTTATATATTTATATTCAAAAGAAAATGGGAGAAAGGGAAGGGCTTGAGCCATCTCTTGTGCCTCCACTCATTCTTGAGCTTGCTGCTCAGGATTCACATGCCCTTTTCAGTCATTTTTTAACAGTCATTTTTTAGCACTTGTTTGGCACTGCAACCTAAGAGCCAGGAGCCTGCTCCAGTGCAGAGCACTCAGTGGGTCACAGAGAGTTTAAAAAAAGAGAGAAATTCATAGGTTGTTTTGAAGCCTCACCTTTGTAAAATGATGGCAATTCTCTTTTGGTTCCATAGAGCATCTGTCAGGAGAGTAACTGTGTTCCATGGTGTTTGGTAGGAAGAAAATTAAAAGTCACTAAGGCAATTCTTCAAACACTTAGGAAACTTATTACTGGTATTGAGAAATACTGAGGTTTTCATAACATCATGTGGAAAGTGGTGTTTCAAATTAGAAAGGAAAAATTCACAGGAAATCTTAATGGATTGATCTGATACTGTGCTGAGCAAGCCCTTGTTAAAACATGTTGAAATTCAAGCACATAATAAATACAAGCACTAAGGGAAGGGTTATGATTATCTCAGCAAGGTCTCAGCAAGGAGATTGGAACATCACAAAACTGGGAGTTTGCCATGATTTAGCCAGAATTGAGGGAGATAAGGGTCTAGTGGTTTGGGGAGTCTTTTAATACTTTTCAAGTGTTTGAGCCATCTCCAGAATGGTCATTGGGAGTGCCACACATCACAGAGTTCACTTGGCATTGGCAGGTCTGAAGTTTTTGTAGCTGTGGTATCTGGAGCATGTGAAAAAAAAGCAGCTTTGCCCATGTATTGCTGAGAATTACCACTCATTTTTATAAACCATGTCCTTTTTTTTATTGCATAGAAATAACAGAAAAACCTGTAAAAACAAGGTACAGTATCCAATACAGGCTACTGTAGGGCCTATATATGGTTCTTCAGAGCAGACATCAGTACAGATCTACAGGAGTACTCAAAACAGAGATGGAGGTAAAGAGAGGTCCTGCCCAGCAAGGTGTCTGTCCATTTTAGGAGAATTTGGAGAGAGAAGCTCGCTGTTGTGACAGGCATACTCTGCTGCCTTGGCATTTTACTGGAGTTTACACCTTAGCCATTGCCAAGCAGTGTTGTGTGCTAAATATTTTGGCCTACAGTTACACAAGTAAAACAGGTATCATGATTTGCTTCATTAATATGTCTATCATTATCTTCTTCAGTCATTTTTGAGGACATGAAGATCTCTTTTCAGCTTGCAGAAAGGCAATTCCTGCATCAGTAAAACAGGAGCTATTACAAATGTGGATGTTTGGTATTCTCACTAGTGCTCTGGGCAGAAAGTGTGAACCAGCCCAGGAGGCTGGAGAAGACAGCAAAGCTTATTGAGCTGTGCCTGCATCTCTGGTCTCCAGAGTGTCCTGTGGCTTGCATTTAATGAATTTTAATTTGAATGTCACAATTTTCACTGAATGACAGCTGGATGTAACTGAGTGCATGACTGAAGAGCCACCTCAATGGTAGTTTGAGCAAGGGCAGTTACAGACTCTCTCATTGTCTTGTGAAGTCCCAGAGAATGTGCAGTTTTGCAGGAGGAGAATGTAGAGTCACTAGGGAGGTGTCTACAAAAAGTTTACTTGGGTTCTCTCCATATAGAAACATCTTTGGGTAGTTCTACAATTTCTGGCCCTTCTGTATCTCTGCTGGAGGGAATCTGAAATCTGGAAGGATGAGCAAGCACTCGTTTGGGTCAGGAAGTACCTGTTTGGTGGGATATCGGAACCAGGAGATGGCCCAGCGGAGATTTGCTGTATGGTTAAAATGTTTTCTTTGTTCAGGAAGACACTTGCATGTGGTTTCTGGTGAGCACTTATTCAAGCTGGCTATGCCAGGGTGGCATCTGGTGTCTTTGGCAAGTTTACTCATATTCTGAAGTATGTGTACACATTCAAGAATGTGTTCCAGAGTGTGCAATAACCAAGTTTGTAGAGATTCTGAAAAAATTAAAAATCCCCTACTCTTAGTAATCCAGGACCTGGCTATTCCAATGGAGAGTGGACTTCTTGTCAAGGGCTACCCAAATCTCAACAGTTTCACTTCAGAGGGTCTTGAAAAGTTGTAGGTTGAATTCCTTAACACTGTTTCATGTGATCTTAAAACATCAAGGCAAATAGCTGCTAAACTGAAGTTTTATCTTGAATCATGCAGAGATCTGTCTCTAGAAGTTAGCCTGCCCTTGGTTGAAGCTTAGGGATGTTCCATGAGTTGGTGTAGCATTGCCAGCATTTGTGAATATCTCACATTTGAACAAAAAAATCTTTTACCAGGTGTAAATTTTCAGTGCTTTGGAGCTGAATGCAGATGCTTAGAGGTTGTGGTGTGCTTGTTTTTTTTCTGATGCTTGTAGGAGTGAAATTACTCAGACTGCAACATCTGGATTGATGTTGGACTAAAGGAAGCAGGGGATCAAGGCATAGATCTCTGCTCTGCAGTCCTTTCTGGAGCTTTGCACAAGTCTCAGTGCCTTGACTGGGGCTTTTGACAGCTGCTGCTGCGTGTGCTGAAATTCCTAACCTCCATCTAACTACTTCTAAACATGCAGCCAAATCCTGGTTTCACTTTGATTTATTTCTAATTGCCTCAGGAGGTGAAAAAGAGGCAGCAGTCAAGAAGGCTCTTGGGACATTGTTTATATTTAGGTCTTTATCTTTTCTCCTTCTGATTTGGAAATTTTCAAAGAGCTTCCTTCCCGAAACCTCAGGCGTAGAGGGGAATAATCATCTCTGATTTTACACAGTTTGCAGTTTAGTAAGTCACTAGTTCAACTTGTGTGTGTGCCCCCTGGAGCACAGCATAGAGCAGTGATGTCAGGAGGCAGCCTCTGAAAATGAAAAGGAATTAATAACAGACGAACAAACAACTGCTTGCTCTATCTTTTCCTGATATTTTGCATGCCATTTAGCTTGCGATGAAAGCAGCAGTAATTTGCATCTCTAGGTCTGCTTATTGCTCCCAAACAAGTAGCCTTTTCTTTAGTTTTTTGGTTTTTGTTTATTGATTTATTTATTGTGCAGTGTTGAAGCTTTTCATATGCTAAATAAAGCAACAAGGGAACCTTAGACCCGGGCATGTTAAGATTTCCACAGATAGGACATTTGCCTTCAAAGTCAGATGCACTTTTAACTGTTGCTCAGTATGAAATTGTAAGAGTAAATTTAACTAAGCAGCATGATGCTTTCATATTTTTCCCCAGTTTCTGGCCCTGAGACACCAGTCTGTCCCTGTGCTTGCTTTCATGCCCTATGACTTATCATAGACCAAGGACAGCAGAGGTAATGTGGTTACATGGAATCAGTATGGGGGAAAATGCCACCTTAATCCTGTGCTGGACATAAGGAGTCTGATTTTCATCTTGTGCTCCAGTGTAAATTGTGGTGAGCTTTGTTTAACCCAGCTGAACTGCTCTTCCCTGTAGGAGGTAAATAGGCCCCTGGTTTTCTCTGAATTTCGGTGCAGAAGGTACAGATCAGTGCTTCTGTGTCTCAACTGGCCTATTTAGAAATCACCATTTCCTATCATGGCAAATGGAAATCTTATGAGATTCTCAAGATCCCTGTGATGGACTGCTGGCTTCACTGAGATTCGGTGGAAGTGAGCCAACAGGCCCTAAAGCAAGCATTGTTGGAGTTGAATGATCTCAAAAATTCTATTCATAACCCTGAATAAGTGGTGGATATGTCTTCACAAGGACCCAAGTTCCTTTTGTGGCTTCTGGCAGTTCAGCTTGTGAAAATATGCATGGATCTCTGGTAGCTGGAATGATAAAGGAATAGCAATTTGCATATCCTTATTGAATACAGAGACCAGCATTCATTTACAAGACAAAGCATCATAAACCTAGGTAATGAATACAAATGAAAACTTGAAAAAACCAAAATTAATTGGTAAATTTTGATTACAAAGTTGTACTATGACACAGTAGCCAGCCGCAGGTCTCAGTTGGGTTTCTGTATTTAATGGCATTGTCTTTCATCCACACTGGGGAAAAGGAAACTGCTGGAGTCTATTTTTCTCAGACCTGCTCTGTTGTCATGAAACTTGTGTGCTCAGGCAGAAAGGCAGCCGCCGAGAACAAGAGGCAGGTCTGTGTCTGCAGGCGCTGTGCTATAGCATGATTGGATAAGTCTTCTCATTTATTTGTTGTTCTGTTCCTGTTTTCTTGTTTACCTTCATTTCATTTTTGTTTTCAGTTGACATGTGGTCAGTAGGGTGCATCATGGGAGAAATGATTAAAGGTGCTGTGTTGTTTCCTGGCACTGATCGTATCCTTCCTAGCAGCCATTCTGGCCCCAGTAGGTACTTCCAACCCTATCCCTTCCAGCCCCTTCCCACTAGACTAGTGCTGACACACCTCTGTTCTGCACCAAAGAGCTCGGTTAAGTCCCTCTGCAAAATCCCTGCAAACCAAAATGTCAACAGACCATTACTGCCACAGTAAGTACAGCATGAGGAGATGGAAAACAGCATCCTGCACGGTTTATCAGAATCGCTTTCTGCAGCCAGTGACCACAGTTTTGTTGTTATGAATGTCTCTTTATTAATTGGGTGGTGTGTGGGAGGGGTGTGTTTCATAAATGAGGGAGTTTTTTAAAGGTGGTAGCAGGGCAGGCACAAGTCACTGCTTACCTCAGGGTGAGATGTCAGAGGTTCTGCGTTTCACATGCATTTCTGCATCTCTGATTAACTCAGACATGAATCATAGAAATGCTTATTTGTTATAGACTCATAGAGCTTCTTATTTGCTTTGTTTGTTTGCTCTTCAAGTGGTATAAAAGTACAAAAGTAGGAAATGGTTTCAGTTTGGACACAACTTCTTCCCAAGACTAAAATTGTCACTTGGTAGTAATTTAATAACTCAGAAGTCTGGAAGTTTCTTGGGAAACTGTTGGGTCTGTCATCTTTTATTTAAGTACATAGAGCTATTATGAGAAAGCAGAATATATTCTTGACGTCAACAAGAAGTGATTTACAGATAAACCCACTAAATCAGTGGACAACCAGACAAGGCATATGTTTGTTTCCCTTAGAGACCATTCTGCACTCAGGGCTGCGGCAGCTATATTTCTTATTTTGTTCCATGCTTTACTAAAAGCTTTAATATGCACTTTAGTATTTATCAGCTTGTGGAACACTTTCCTGTGTATAACAGTAACTGATGTCAGGACATGCTTGGTCTAACTCTAGTCTTTTACTGTCCATAGAATCATGAATATGAGAAATGGACATGGCCTGTGTACATATTTGCCTTCTATTTTAAGTTCTGTACTTAGTTAACAGAGGAGTTTCCAGGCATTATTGATGTTTGTGTAACTTTCTCTGAGTATGTGTGCATGTACACTTGTGTGTGTGTGTGTGTGTGTGTGTGTGTGTATACACATACTTACCAGTTCACTTCAGCACTTCTGACCTCATTTGCATTTCAAAGGGTTCAAAATTTTGATCAAAATGTGGAAAAAGTATCATCTGAAGAGCATTAAAGAAATGAAAGGTAATTATATCATTAATATTTTCACAGCCTTGTCCAATTAGATCCTAATTTTTTTGTCCAAAGTGCTGGGTTAGCATATCCACACTGAAATGAGCAATACACTTTGCTTGTGGTTTTGTATGATCTGGAGCACATCTCCTCTGCCTATGTGAAAGAAAACCTTCCCCTTCTGTGTGTTAATGGAAATCGTTAGCACCTATTTGTGCTCCAGATTTGCTGTGCTTCTGTTTCCTGTGAATGTGGAGTCAGACTGTGGGGTGAGCATCCCTCAGTGTTGTAGTCAGAACTCGTTTTATGTTCACAGACCTACATTTTATAAGCTAACATTTAAAGATGTCCCCAAATAAGTCCAAAAATAATTGAATATGTCTTAAATAGCACTTCAAAAACTGGTTTCTTTGACACAGCTGTATGCTTGTTAAAAAGAACTTGTGCAAAGCCTCTATAATTAAACCATTGTGTGCCATCTATTATTGCAACAACTCCACAGAAATTGTCATTACCAGCTGCTTATTTGTTTGGGATTGGCCTGTAACTGAGTTCGCGTTCTTCATTTTTATTTATGATACGTTGCTAAACTTGCACTCTGTTTTCTGTACTGCTCTGCTTTTCTTCTGCTGTTCCACGAGTGCCTATTCCATGGACAGAGAATGATGCCATTGCTTTCTTTCAAGCTGCTCCTCAAAGTCACCTCTCATCCAAATCCATCCCCCAGACCCCTTCCCTGCTGCTGAGCAGCCACGAGCAGGGGTTCAGCACTTCTGGCTTCCCTGCCCATCTGTGCAGCTGAAAACCAGTCAGGAAGCTGCAAGCTCCCACCCAGCCTGCTGAGATTCGTGAACTCGTGGCGTCGTCTGCCTTAAACCTGCACAGAAAATGCTTAGCATTGCTGTAAAAAAGATTATTTCTTCAGACGAGTGATGGAGTTCGGCAGCTGGATAATTCCATCAGCAGGGACTATAAGCCCTCAGAGCTCGAGGGCAGCATACTTAAGGATGTATTTAAGTGCAGGAGCAAGAGTAATTAAACATCCGTTTCTTTAAAAAAGTTTCCTCCTTGACATAAAATGGGTTAAGCCTGGTGGTGTACCAGAATCTGCTACCAGCAATTTTTTCTTAACAGGCAGTGCTTCATTTCACATCCACACTGTGATTTGAAGAGTATTTAATACAATTTGTGTCAATTTTTATGCATAAATAACCATGAAAAGCAGTTTTGAAGCTGAAAGATTGAATATTCATGAGAAATGCACTGTCAGTCATATATTTGACTGCAAAATCTACTATTTGGCATTTTCCAGTGGTTAAGGAGTCTAGGTCATTTGATACTGTTACTGTTTACACAACGAAATAGTCCATCAGCTAACTTTAAAAATTTCAGTAGCAAAATTCAGAAGCAGAAAAGCAGAAAATCCTTCTGAGTAAGTGCAGAGTGGAGTGTTTAGCTAGGCTGCAGCTCTGTTCCACTCCCATAGTCCATCTGAATTCACTGAAATCACTGGGGTGAAGCTGAGAACAGAAGCCACCTCTATTCTCTTTTAAACTCCCAGTTGTGAAGAATGATTTGCAGTGTCCAAAATCCTCATGGTCTTTACTGATCCTTGAAATGTTCCTGTTTCTCTACCATTCTTGGTGCATGCATGTGATGCACTTAATTGTGTGCTAAAGCTTTTTCTTTTTTTCCTTCTTATTTTTTTTTTAATTTCATATGAAACTTCATTTCAATGTTGACAGCTGTAGTTCTGCTTTTAAAAAAAACAATTAGCATGAAGCTTGCAAGTAACTGTGCCTCGAGCAAGGAGAAAATGGTGACCTGGTGCGTTGTGTTGCCTCAGGAGCAATGCGACAAGCTGGCTGTACCTGTGAGTCTGACTCTTGTTCCACGTGTTCTCCTCAAGATTTGATGAGGGAGACTCTTTTCTCACTGCTGCATAAATGATCTGGAGGAGTGAAGAAGCTGCCCTAGTCCTCTGGTGAGCTGTGAAAGTGGTAGTTACACGTTTTCTTTTAACTGCTGCAGGCATTTGGGGCAGACAAGGATGAAGGTGCCTTTAAATCCTGTAGTTGGGAAAGCTTAGGGAGACAAATATATATTCAGCAGAGAGGTGTGATGTCAGCTGCTCTTAGTATATGTCTGCACAAGATATGCAGCCTTATTCTACCTTATTCTACAACTGCAATCATGCCCTGCATGTTGTAGGGATTGGGGTATAAGGGGATTGCCGGCTCTTGTGCTCTGTGGAAAGTGTCCTTAAAGATGTACCAGCTCTGTTCTTCTCCCTTGTCCCTGAGGACAGTTTCCCAGGGGGTCCTATTGCCTAACTCCTTGAACAACTGGAAGTTTGCTTTCCAAAAATTCGGGGTCCTGACTTCACTCTTCACCTGACCCATATCGCTCAGGACTGCAAACTCCACCACTGTGTGATCACTGCAGTCCAGGCAGCCTTCAGTGGACTTTAGTGGTGTCTTGTCCGTGCTGGGTTTGCAGCTGGACTCAGTGATCCTAAAGGTCTTTTCCAACCTAAACATGATTCTGTGATTCTGTGAAATTTCTCCCTGAAGTTGCTAGGCATCAATCTTACCAGAGCTCTTGAAATCTTCAGCCAGTGCCAGCTGCGGCAGCAGATGTGTTTGTAGAGGAAGTTCTCCAGCCATCAACAGATTTGATGAGCTTATACTTCAGCTGAGCTGCTGAAAAGTTGCTAGGCAGAGCTTCAAAGCCATATTGTGGAATTCAGAAGATAAACGGGGCCTTTTTGAACTCAGGAAGGACAACTAAATTTCAGAAGACTGCCAAGATCACTAAAGATCCTCACAGAGTTAAAACTCACTCCCTCAGACCTTGTGTTGAGACTTAGTGCTTAGAAATTGAAGAACATGACCAGTGTGAGCTGAAGAAAATAGACTGAAAAACTGCAAGCCATCAGTACCCTTGAAGGACCTTAGATGGGTATGTACTTTCTAGGATTAGTAGCAAAATTATTTTTGCAGGCATCGCAGACGATCTCAATAACTGCCCTTAGGCTTTCTCTGCTCTATGCAGAAGATGCAGGGACTGTTCTGACATAAGAGAACAGGTTATTGGGAACTGTTCCAGCAAACCTTCTAAGAACTGATTTTTTGGTACCTTTTCTTTGGCAGGAAAACTGAACTGATGGAAAAAGAGACTGCAGAAATTTTGCGCAGAGGTCTACTGTGGTCTTACCTGCCAAAACAAGGACAGATTTAATGGTTACAACAGTAAGCAAAACAGCATTTTGTGATTTTCAGGGTATTATTGGCAGTTAGATGTCATGAACCCCTTATGAAAAGCAGCTTTGTGTATTTGCACAATAAATTCTGGTTTAAATCTGCAATGAGAATTATGCTCTGTTTGAAAAGTAATTTTTTAGTGTGGTTTTTCTGTGAGCATCCATGCTCAATGAGAAGTGGTTCCATGGAAACAGTGATGTTTGTGAAGAAACCACCAAAAAAATGAGTGCCCAGGCTGTGAAAAACCACTCCCAATACTATTAAATGGATGAAAGATTATCCATTGCCTACTTAATTATTTTTAGTACAGCAATGTAAATCTGTTAGAAATGTTTGTGCTAAACATAAATTGTGTGAACTTTGACAGTGTGCTAATAGCTTATAATTTTATCTTGGAAAACCTGCCATCTGTATGTAAATATAAGGAAAATGAGTACACTTGCTCCTATCCAATAATGCAACTCAGTTCATGCATTTTGACAACTGCTCTATTGCAAATTTATTATATTTTCTCATGAAGATTTTTTTATTTCCCTCTTTATTTAGCCTTTTCTCTTTGCTGACTTCCCATCCTTTGAGTGATGTGTACAGCTTTTGCTTCTTGGAAGTCAGAGGAAATGGAGAGATAGAATTGATGTAAAAGATTGGTAGAATAAGACCGAGATGAGGGTTGCTGGAGCTGACTCAGCTGACACAGACTGATAGATACATGAATATATAGAATGGTGTATGTTGTTGAATATTCTTGAACTTCAAGGCCAAAATTTGTCCTTCTTTAAACACTGGGAAGTTGAGTAACTGTTAACTGTTGTAAAAACTCATTCATAAGGGGCAAAAGGAGCTTTTGAATAATTACACAGATGAAAATACAGAATGGTTCTGTTTCTCCTGATTCAGGCAAAGGAGCAACCCTACAGTTTCCAGGAACTTGTTTTCCATGTTTTGAGCTTGAGGAGTCTATTCTGGATTTCATATCCCAAGTTGTCACAGGTACACCTGAGATAGAGAAGCAAACTGTGAGCCCATACCAACTTCACTGACAGTAGCAGCAGAAACACTTATTTTGGGATTGTGCTGTATCACTAAGATCCTACTTCATAAGCAGACTCCTAGGTGGCTTTTA
This sequence comes from Corvus moneduloides, assembly GCF_009650955.1. Classification (NCBI taxonomy): domain Eukaryota; kingdom Metazoa; phylum Chordata; class Aves; order Passeriformes; family Corvidae; genus Corvus; species Corvus moneduloides. The sequence continues at coordinate 57,964,335 of NC_045480.1, forward strand.
TGAACACTTCTAACATTTTTGTGTTGTAACTGTGGATGCCCCATCCCTGGAAGTGCTCAAGGCCAGGCTGGATGGGGCTCTGAGCAACCTGGTCTAGTGAAAGATATCCCTGCCTATGGCAGGGGACTTGGAACGAGATGATCTTTAAGGTCCCTTCCAGTCCAAAGCATTCTATGATTTTATGATTTGCTTGCTGCTGTGTAAGCACAGCTGCCCAGCAGCTGAATAAAATACCAGCTAAAAGAAATAGTACTTGAAAATTTTAGTTAGAGAGTCATAGATGTGCATCCAAAATGTTAATGGCATCTGCACAATGAACACTGCTATCTAACTCCTGAATGATCAATGGTAATCTTCCGAAGTAATTTATTTGTGCTACATGTTATTTTTGTTATCACCACGTTTTCTGTTATACCATATAAATAGCAATTACTATTCTGAACATTGCACTGTATTTTCTGTTGCAGTTTCATTTTTACAAATGCCACATCCTTCTCAAAGTGTTCACCTTGGAATAGAAAATGCTTTATAGTTACTGTCTTGTCAGATGGTAGCATTTTCAATTCCTTTTGTGTGGGTTTCCTTTTGTAAACTGTGTTGGAATCAATATGTAAATTGTGGGGCTGTGGAAAAAATATGAATATGACACTGATGTCTCCCACAGCGATGCTGGTTAGTGTCTTTTTTAGCAGATTTATTTTAAAAAGAAAAGTCCAATTAAAATTTAAAAAAAAAAAAAAAGTTGACCTATCAACTTTGCAGTTGTTGCCACAATTCGATGTTGGGGAGGGAACTGCAGAGCCACTCATAGTAATTATTCTAAATTTGACCAATTACGAGCATCAAAAATTGCCTGAAGTGGAGCAGTTAGTTTTTGTTGGTGGAATATGTAGACTTAAGGAGAAGACAATTAGGAAGGTGGTTCCCTCAAGGTTTTTAGGTTGAAAAGAGATGATCTTCCCCTGTCTGTCTGTTACAAAGAAAATGTTCTGTGTCTGATTTGTTTTTGTTGTGCCTGCCTTAACAAAAGAAAGATTTGACATGTCCTAGTTTAATTATCTCCTGAAGCAGCACATTTATCCAGAAAAGCAAATTCTGCTCCTGTCCAGCAAAGCTGGTGCAGAGATGCTGCTTAATAGGTGGAGAAAGTGCTGTCCAGTATGCTGGACAGGGAAGCATGATCCCCAGCAGCACCACCACCGTCCAGCACAATTCCAACTGCTCTGATATAAACAGGCATTCTGGCAGAATTACTCGTGTTTCCCACATCACACTCCACAGATACTGCTTGAGGTGGATTTTAGAAAAAGGCTCCTCTTTCAGGGGAACAAACATGAGTGATTAAGTTATTTGTATCACAGTACAACTAAAACATCCTAAGGCAAACAGTAACTCCTCCTGCAAATTCTTGCTCTTGAACTTAACAAAATATAATTCTTCGTTCAAGAAAAGAGTATGATTTACACAGACATGTCATGAGAAGGAAAAAGGAAAATTATTACAATTTTGAGGCTAGGTAGGAAGACAATAATTTGTTGTCTAAATAATTTTTTTAAATACAAGCTACTACTTTGTACACTGTAGAAATGCTTTTAATATTTTCTGATTGAGACAGAGAAGTATTGTAAGTTTTCTCTTACAGTCAAGTTCCATTTCCTTATAGTTGTTTGGAAATTTGCAGGAATTTAACTGAGGTTTACAGGCCAATTGAATGAACAAAACACTGGTTCTTAATCCACACTTTTGAACTACTTTTGAACTTTAGAAAGCAAAGGAGAACAATCCTTAAGAGAGTATAAGGCTGCAAAGAGGTGGTTGGGGAGCTTGAGGCAACCTGAGGCCTCAGTGATAAATCTTCATCCAAGAGATACACATTTTAGATCTATTTTCTTAAATCTTTGCTGTAACTCTGCATGGCCATCTTAATGTTATTAAATGCCACAGTGTTAGTGCCAGAGGCAAGCTAATAAATCTAGGTTAGATCCCTTCTTTTGTCTTAAATCATACAGATGCTATTGTGAATAGTTGACACGTTTTCCTTGATCCTGCTTGGAGCAACAGACAGCTGAACTGATTCAAATACTTTTAAGCAGACATTTCATCATTTTCCAGAGCTTTGGGTTGGAATTCATTCCCACTTTCAGTCTGTCTAAAATTTGCTTAATTTCACAGGGAAAAACAGGGTCCTCTGTTTTTCTTAAGGGTTTTTTCCCTTTTTTTTCCTGGAAAATTTCTTTCAGAGTTATGTGATCCCTAACTTGTAGTGCCATTTTTTCAATAACATCTATACTTACCATCTCTAATTGATTAATGCATCCTACTGTAGATTTTGATTCACATTAGGACTGTCCTATAGAAATATTTTTTCCTGTAGAATTGCTGAAGCTAATTCTGACTGCCACCTAGAGAAAGCTGCTTATCGTTGCTTTGATACGTAGTCCTCAGATTTTTTTCCAAAACTTTTTTTTCTTTAAATCTGGTACCATGACAGGTACAATCTCCAGGTGTATTACAGATGCATCACACATGGTGACTGCATAAAACATTATGGTGAAATGCAAGAACTTTTACATTCTTGCACATTTTCACATACGGGACCTCAGAATATAATCCAGTGCTTGTAAGGTCTAGGTAAGTGGAGAACCATTACTAGAGACAAAATGTGCATGTCCATCTGACTAAAAAATTATCTAACTGCTTTCACTTAGCATGGTTTTGTTATTGCTATTACCAGGACAAAACCAGTTGTGAGTGTTCCATCATGTCAACTTGTGTGTGTGTGTGTACATGTAAATGTATCTAAAGACCAAACAAATGTATTTTATTTAAGGGTTTTGGCAGGATATGAGCACATTAAGTCAGAAATAATACAGTAAAGAAGCACAATTACCCATTCAGGTCATTCAGTTACTCAAAACCAGTCACTGAAGTTGCTGTGACATAAAGCCTGACCTTCTGGCTCTTGGTGAGAGCCAGGGCTGCAAATCAAGTCTGGTCAAGGAGCAGAACATGGTGGCTCTGCCAGTTCCCTTGCCTTTGGCTCTTGTTTTTGCACTGATGACTCCATCTCAAAATGTGGTGGTAGTTTGCTTGTGTGTTGTTTCTTACTGAGAGCCTTTCTGTCAGCTTAGAAGAAATGTGTGCAGTGGGCCCTGGTCCATTGTCTATGGATTTTCCTTCTCCATCACCACTGACAGTGGTTCCCACCATGTAAGCCGTATTCTGGGAACTTCTTGTACTCCTTTCCCTTATTGCTCATGTCTAGGGCATCTTACTACATCTTCTCTCTCAATGTGCCCAGGTCCCACAGAATGCAGTAATCCCAGAAATAATTTTCTTTTTGGCCTTCCCTAAGTGCCTGGGAGATGGTTCACCTGCTCTGTACAGGGGTGACCTTCTTTGAAGCAAATCCTGTGTTTGGCCCTCGCCGTTTATCAAATATTTCACCCAACATGCACAGGTAATGCTTCCAGTGATGAATTTAGAGCTTGGCTCTCTCACCCATTTAGCTTCTTTTGGCACAACTAACAGCATCTTCATTTCTGTGCTCTCTCTTCTTCTCTGCAAAGCATTTACACGCTCTGTATTCCCAAGTTCCTCAGAGAGACCTGCTTCCAAAGCAGTCCAGCCAGCAATCACTGAGGTGTGTTAACTTGGGCACAAGTTTAAAATGTCAAACCACTTTATTTTCTAATGAAATATTTAATGGAATATTCAGGCTGCTCTTTGAGCAGCTGTAGTCCTAGAAATCTTTGTTGTTGTTGTAGTTGTTTGGTTTTCTGTTGAGAAAAAGATATTTTTCATGGACAACACAAGATAAGCTACATACAACCTATGGAGTGTTTGTGTGTTTGTGAGGGGCTTTTCTACATAAAGCTTCACTTTAGTTTAAAAAATAAAAGGTATTCAGAAAAATCTTTCCAGAAAGCTGCTATTTCTAGCAATCTTTCTCAGCTGAAAATAAAACTATTCGAAACACTGTTTTAGAATTCTTTAAGCATGTTTAAATGATTTTCATTCCTTTAAACACTTTTGATTAGTAAACCTGCAATTTTTAAATAAATTATTTCCTTTTTTTTTTAAAATAAGACACTTCACATAAACCCAAATTAAGTCTGTCTTTACTTTCAAAGGCATGTGAAAAGACTGTTTCAATTTCCCTAAAATAAAATACTTTTTTTAAAATCTGAAATTGCTACTGCAACCAAGATCTCATTTTTGCTCGACTTTATTTTTTTTTCTAGTTATCTGTCTTATTATTTGGAAAACTCCTCCACACTTATGACAGTTATGACGATAATTACTTAAAAGAATAATTTTTGAAAAAGAAATCTCTGTGCTGAAATGCTTTGAATATTTGTGTTTTCTTTCCAGTATGTTCTTAACAAAACTCCTTTCATCATCTTTCTTAGTATCAATGTACCCATGGCTGCATGTGATCCTCCTTTTTTTTTTTCCCCATGTGGTCATCAGGTTCTTAGCTCTGTGAATTAATGTGATGTAGAGATGCTACTGATGATGCTTTTTTGTTGGCACAGTAACATGTTCTGAACATAGCTGAAAGAGCTACGTAACACCTATCAGCTGCCTAAATGTTAGCACAAGAAAACTAAAGTATCAAGACTACAACAACAACAAAAAAAAAGCTCAGCATGAAATGCCTGTAATACACTTCCTTTTTAAGCATTAGAGCCTGTTTGTCATTAGTCACTATCAGTTTAGCAATGTAGCTATCACATTTTCAGTTAAAGAGAAACATCTGTCTACACCTGTGTATCATTTGTCTATAGAAAATGAGTCCCAGTGCGTTTGTATAAAATCATATTGCTTTTTTGGGGGGTTGCTGCTTGGCTGGTATTGGAAAAATTAGCATCAATGAAGTTATTGGAGAGAGTAAAGTGCAAAGCAGATGAGTGGAAGAAGATTTTTGTCCTGTGTAGAACTTCTTTAAGCCAGCTGGGTCTCCCTCTCCACAGAGACTGAATAGAGAGGCAGGTGCACATGGTGTTCTTCCAAGGTGACATAGTGGCAATTATGTGCATGTAACAAAAAGGGAGTGCAAGTGACTGGATTTCAAGTTTAAAAAAAAATTGGTGGCAAGTGTTGACCCAAAAGAGAGGAATCTGTGTGTTGTCCTGTGGTAGTCGTGGTTTTAGAACTGCACAGTGTCCTGAAGGTGTGTGAGAGAGTTTTTCGTTTTGCAGGCTGTAGGAATAGTGAGAAGAGAAGGAAAGATAGTGACTGTAAAGATGTTATTAAGGGTGTTAAATACCTCTGAGGATTCTCAGAGAACAAAGCAGAAATGTCAGGAGGCTACATGGGGGTTTGCATTTGGTTCCCTTAACTACTGGTGTTCAGATATTGATCAGTGGAATAAGGTTATTGAGCAGCTGGGAACACCCTGTCCAGAGTTCATGAAGAAGCTGCAGCCAACAGTACGGAACTACGTTGAGAACAGACCCAAGTACGCCGGCCTCACTTTCCCCAAACTTTTTCCAGACTCTCTCTTCCCAGCGGACTCGGAACACAACAAACTCAAAGGTATGTCTGACAAAGGGATGTGGTTCATGTGCAACAGCTGCAGTGCAATGAAGGGCTTTCCCAGTTTTTCTTCTCTCTAGTTGCACTCCTTTTAATGCAGTTAGTTGCAGACCTGACTTGCACGGGTTTTGTTCAGCTGAGGGGCAAGCTTTGGAAAAGATCTTTGGAGATGCTGGTGCTTGGGCAGCCAAGGGAACATAACCACTGATGCATTGAGGATATTCCCATGGTGTTCCGTGTGATGATCCTGTGGTACAAGGAATTGAGGTGTTCCTTTACTCTTATTCTTCAACTTGCAACACAAAGGAACAATAGAACTTTGGTTGGGAGATCTCAGCACTTGAACTGTTTTGTTTTAGGTGAAAAATACCAGTTCAGCCAAATACCTGCCTCATAGCTCTACCTTTACTAGAAAATACAAAGATATTGCCAACATCAGCCAAAATTATGTAGCTGAGGTTTAATATCCACTGGGTTGGATTTCTTCTTTTGAAGAAATCTTGTGGGTCACTTAAGATACATGAAGTAGAAAACTGACTTAATTACAGTGTAACTAGATATCCCCTGTAGAAGAAAAGTTGCCACAATTTTAATCATACACTGAAGTCTTTTTTCACTTGAACAGGACATTGACCTTTCAACTGGAAAGAGTGATTACCGTGTGTTTAGCCCACAGCCCTGGAGCCCCTGCAGACTTGTGCTGTGTATTGGCTCTGCACCACTCCAGTCCTTGGAGCCACTCACCACGGTGGCATCTAATGGTTGTCAATTGCTTGCAATTTGCATGTCATTACACGACCCAGAATTTTCTTCCAGTTAAAAACTGCTTCATAGCCAAGCTGCTGTCTTGGCTCTGGGAGTAAAGGGAAAGGTCTGAGCAGATGCTTTCAGATACACAGAATTTTATACTCCTACTACAACAAAATTGAATAATGGAATTTTCCTGGATTTGCAGCTAATGAATAGAAATGACTGACAAACAGTGCTGTTATCTTTTGGATGCAGAAAGCACATACATTTGAGCATCCTGAATGCCAGTTTTTAAGATATAGCCACGGAGCAAGAAACGGTGCATTAAAAATCCCCTATTTGTGCAGCGTTGTATCATCCCATGCCCTGTCCAAATATTTCATCATAATGTAATGTTAATGGTTTAATTAGATACTCACCCATGTATGATGAGATACCTAATAATATTTTCACACTTACTGCTATTTGCAATTTTTTTCTTTTCATTGTCTTTTTCACTTACACAGCAAACAAATTTGAGCATCCAAGAGCTTAGAACACTACATGGATAATAAGAATAGAAATATGTGTTGTTATAATTTTTTCATGTGGTTCAAGAAGCTATTTTATATTATATTTTTTACAAACTTCAAATAATAAAAATCCACTTGGGTAGTATAAAGCTGAGTCTGTGGCCTGATAGGCACAATGGGATATATTACCAGGTAAAATAAATCAATGCTGCAATGTAAAATTCAATGTGTATATATATATGTATATATAGATATGTAGCTGAGGATGATGTGCCCTGCTGATTTAAACTTCATTATGCAGGACAAACAAGACTCTAGCAGTTCCAAAACACTTCCATGCCACTGTGGTGCCAAGGCTACAGATTTGAAATTATTGCTTCTAAGGGGATGCCTTAAGATTAGCCTAGTATCTATGCCTCATTGAAATGTTTAATGCCTCACAGCAGGTTAGGTGAAAAACTTTAAAACATCCAGAGAAGTGTGGATGTTTTTCTGAGCCAGGCTAAGAGTGCCTCTAAGTTTCAGGCTTTGACTTAGTAATGCCGTGATTTTAGACTTCTTTATGTGAACTTTTGTACTCTAATCCTAGTAGTGATCACAGATACATCAAGCACGTTTTTCTTGGGTTTATTACTCAGCCCTCTGCATGGAATCTGCACACATGTAAAATCTCACTGAAGCTTGTTAGGGGGCTTATGATTTTGGCACCTTTCTAATGAATCTGACCTAAAATCATTACTGAAGAGCCCTCACTATGAGAAGGCAAGGGAGCAGAAGCACATACACAAAGAATCTCTAAAAGGGTTGTGCCACTGCTATTTTCCTACCCTTATTAACCCTCTGGAGGCAGCAGCTGTTTTGTACTAATGCTGTGTTTCTCTGCTTTCCTTGTTCCAGCCAGCCAAGCCAGGGACCTCTTATCAAAGATGCTGGTCATTGATCCAGCCAAGAGGATATCAGTAGATGAAGCCTTACAGCATCCATACATTAATGTCTGGTACGACCCAGCAGAGGTGGAGGCGGTAAGTAGGCAGCACTCCTTCCCTCAGAATGCTAAACACAAATATGATTCAGGGATTCCTGCTGCTTTACAGCAGCACGATAACAAGCATCCTTTTAAGAAACAATCCTGGGACTGTGGTGGTCTGGAGATTGATGTGAAATGAGATCTGTAGGGATCTCTCTTTATTAGATTAACTGATAATAGGTGGGAGGAACAAAAGCTCTTCAAGCATATGAAGCCATTTTCTGCTTTCTTCTGGAAAGGATTTTGAACCCTTTCTAGCTCACCTTTCTAGCTATAGAACTCAATCTGGCAAAAGATACTATCTTTCTTTCCAAACCTTTCCCTGTGGAAGACAGCAAACATCACTTTTTCTGTTTGTATTCAAGGGTATATGTAGAGAGGAGGAGAATTAAGCAAAACAATAGTTGGGATTCTGAAAAAAAAAAAAAATCCTGAAGTAAGGATTCAGAAAAATCTTAGCAAAGCATAAATTCTTCTGTAAAATGAAGCGGGGGCTCATGTGTTTTCCTGGGCTATGGTTCAATGTACAGTATCATGTACACTGTGTGCAAACAGAAATGGATTTTTTCTTGTAATCCTGTCACACTCTAAACACCTCTCTGTATACTTTGGTGAGGCTGGTGTTAACAGGGATAAGTGCAATCTGTCAGCACTTCAGTGACGTGGTATGGTATAAGGGGTATAGGTGTAAGTTCAGAGAGGTGCTCTGTAATACTGTATGAAATGTATGAAAACAGGTTTAGAAATCTTGCTTAGCCACCATAGGAAACTAAGATCTTGTAAAATAAAATCACTGCTGTTTAGTGATATGCTCCAATTCAGTCGTGCTCTTGGAAGTGCAGTAAACTTCAAAAGTAAATGGAATGCTCCAACCCCCATAAAATTTCCAGCACATGGGATTTTTTCAGAGACTTTATAAGCTTTATATGGCTTAGTTTTCCAGTCTCATTTTCAGAGGGAAAATTAAATTGGAAGACTTTCTTTTTGTGATGAACAACTTATTAAAATATAAATATCCAGCTGTTCATGCTGACACACCCTCAGTGGTTAGCTGTGAATCGCTTACTAATTATTTTCTGGAGAAAACTTACTAAAAAAAATACTTGTGGGAGATTGGTGGTTTTCTGTTCTTGCTCAGAAGAGTGTTCTCCAGCAACTACTCCACTGAGATACCTGCCCTGTTACAGTTGCCGAAGCTCCCCATGGGCAATGGGGAAATAATTGTCTCATGTATTTTTGTTAGATCTTGCCAAATTTATAGCAGGGGTGGGAGTTAGTAGGCATCTAAAAACATCCAACAAATTAGCTGTTTGAGAGGTAGATACTTTTGCTCATTCACTTAGTAATCTGACTCTGTGAATTTGTCTATACTGAACAAAACCACAGAAGTTATAATAGGGCTCACCTGAACAAAGAAGTAGTATTTGAAGGACATTTTAAAGCCTAAAAATGGCTATGTGGCTCGTTAATGTTAGATTTGCAGCATGATGGGGCTCTGTGAAGCAGCTATGCTTTTTCACAGACTGCCCTGCAAATGTGCAGCCAGGGAACCTGACAAGAAAGCAATGGGAAAATTAGAGACAGAGCTGTCCTCGGTGACTTGCATAGTGCTTAACTTCCCACTACTTTTCCTGGTTTCCCCACTGGGATTTAGAAGCTTGCAGTGTGTTGCATCTGCCTAGGTTCACTGCACTCTTTTTTCTGGTAACACTTGATAAGCACTTTTACACAGACTGAAGTCCTTCATCATGTAGCTAAAGGTTCAGTAGTGGGATGTTTTGGGGTTTTAAGTTCTCCTCCCATATTGTAACATGTGACAGTGTTCCTCCCACTATCAGTAATCCCGTACAGTATGGATAACACAGAAATTAGGATACAGAGGTAATAAACAGGATGACATTTTCAGCCAGTATAGTACTGGGGAGGGGGAGTTAGGTAACGTCTGCTGTCTAGTTAGATTCCTCCTTCTCCCCAGTAAATGGCTTCATCAAAAGCAGCCAGGCATCTGTTGTACAGCGTCCATTTCCTTCAGAAGCACAAGAGGACAGCTATCTGAAAGCATTTAATGTGACAGGAATTTTGAAGTGAGCTGTTGCAATGTCATTAAATGTCAGTGTGTGCTGGAGAAGATGATGAAGAGCACTGAAGCCAGCTCAGGGAATAAGCAGAGAATTTGGTGTCAAAGTTTAACCTGGAGGTAGCAATTCTCTGTGTCTGCCCAGATTTACAGCATTATAAATGTGAGGGAAACAGGTAAAACAGTCCTACCCAGTTAAAAAGCAGACTAGTGAGACAGTTACAGTCCCTTTTTATAAGTCTATTATAAGTTTATGGTCTTTCAGAGACTGTGTGGGGACAATAAAACTATTATGTCTCATTCTAATGGGCAAACACTGTGCACAAATGAGAAGTGGTAGGAATGCAATATCCTTTCCCTCACAGTGTGTCCCAGCGTTAAACTCTTCTGGGTGGCCCTAAATGCCAAGTGTGGTTCCCTGACACGGAGAGGAAGACGAGCTGTTATTAGATGTGGGACTTGCTGCTCACCAACCGCAGGAGGTTACTCAAACCGTGCCGTGGCTCTGCCACAGAACTTCTGCGTGAAACAAACCACAGCCAAGGCCCTCAGCAGCTCTGAAACAGTCGTCACACTCACAGCTAGAAACTGGCCTTGCGCAGCTTTTGAGCTTACCTGTGGATTTGGGACTTAGAGGGAATTCTTATGTCTAACATAGGTAGTTTGCCAGGTTCTTTTAAGCATACGCAGCTTGCCATAGTGTCTCTGATAAGAAAGTCACAGTGTTAGGTTCTCCAGAGCATACACCACTGCTCTGAAATTATTTTGAATAGCATTACAGTTAAGATAATTTCTGTATTCAGCCAAGGACAACTAAAATACCTGTTTTGAAAAAAATACAGATAATGTATGGCTTGGGTTGTGTGGAATTCCCAAGATTTTAGGAACTGTTAAAATCTGTTATCAATCTTCACACCTAATTTAAATGTGGGGAAACAAGAGTTCACATATTATTTACTAATATTACATGGGAAATCTATTGTAAAATCAGAATAGTAACTTGTAGACCTTACTTCTCTGTTTTATTCTTCAGTTCAAGACTCTTCCCTAGAAGCTTTATGCAGAGACGATCTCAGATCCACTTTTAAACAAATATTATGTTTATTACTTTCATGTTAGGGTATTTACCTATATAACAGCATTTGGACTATTATATAAATAAATGGCACACATGATACCTTTTCTCCCTCATATTGCTCTTATTCTATTTTTAGGAAAGAAGAGTTTTCCAGTATCTCTTGCCTCTACATGCAGACTACCCTGTTTATTGTAGATAATCTCAGTATCTCCCTGATGATATATTAGTTTCTCTGTTTTCCTGTCTGAAAATGTCGTGCTTGAGACTGTTTTCAATTACACAGCTGCTTTTTTTTTTTTGAAGCTGCTATGCATTCTCATCCTTCATTGAGACAATTTATGAAAAAATCCCAAATATGATGTTTAATTCTTCGTATCTATCCTAATGCTTATGCCCGTTCACAGCTCACTGGGTTTTATCCCAAAATGATCAAATTGTGAACAAAATGGATTCCTAGACATGTTCTTTGGCACAGTAAAGTTCTTCCTTTTGTTATTGATATATTTGAAGAAACCCTTCATGTCCTATTGGATTCCCTTTTTGAACCTTTTGAACATATGTATTGATTCCTACTTGGGAAAACTTGTTCCATTTCATGGGAACAAATCTAGTAGCAAAATTTGCTGTAGATTATTATATGAAATTTTCTGTTAACTGGTTTCAAAATTTGTCTTGGACTTTCCTGTACCTGCAGTTACTGTTTGTTATCTGATATATGCCATCCATTAGAAGAGATATTTCTGTGAAACAGAAAGATCAGGTGTCAAAAATATTCCTTTTAAGTATTCTCTGTGTTGACAGAATTTGACAGCAGTGATAAATTTTGTGGGGTTTTATTCACTGTTGCACACACAGCTTTCATTCCTGGTCTTAATTTCATAGGATTTATATTTCACTGCAGTATTTCTGCATCTAGGACCATCCACAGGGGGCTGAGTTGTGAATTATCGTTCATTTTTCTGTGCATGCCAATTTATGTGTTATCTTCTATTAATGTGATGCTGTTTCCAGTGTTGCTAATGAAAAGAACTTGGTTTATGGTTCTCAGTCTGAAGTCCAGATCAGAAACCGCTGCTGTATTGTCTTAGCCCCATATAAACTATCTATGACCAGCTGTTAAATACAATTTGTTTAAATTAAATTCAAGGTTCATAGTTTGTCAGAAGAAAAATAACCCAAAAAATCACCTACCTCTTCTTTTACCTGTGAGTGCTAAGCATCCATTTTGATGGAGAACCACTTTGGAGAGCTCTGTGGCCTTGGCAAACACACTTCAAAGAAGGTGTCACCTTCACTACATGACAAAAGCAAGGCTGTCAGGTTGTGCATCTTTTCTGGTGTTCTTTTCTCTTGCTCAGCTCTCTGTATATAGAAGTTGTATCGAAAGTCTTCGATGAGTTGCCACATTTTTTAGCACTCAGTTACAGGGCTTGGTTTTCTGCTCAGAGATTGATGATGTGCATCTGCTGTCTCACAAAGGAAAGTGTGCAGCTCTGCTTTCTGCACAGGCACAGATACTTCCTCTAGTCAACAACATCTATCCATTTATAGCTGATTGATTATGGAAGCTGAACACAGCTTCTACAAAAATCTTTGTTAATGTCAGTGAGGAGGAGTGGTTAGAGAAGAGGCATTTCTTTTCTTCTTTTTCTTTTTTGAACCAAACTTAATCTTTTTCCAGCTTGCTTGGTGTATCTGCAAGCTGTTCAGTCATCTGTGTGTAGCTGAGTAATCTTGACTCCTGCTGCATGGCATCCTTACGGTCCAGCTGTTCAGAAACAGCTCAGTCTACAGTTTCATTGATGCACATTATGTGTGGAGTTTTCCAAAAGCCTCTGCAGAAACTCCAAGGAACAAACGGGCCCAGAGTCATCTCTTCTTCCATATCCATAGCTGAGACCAACCTAGCCCACTGTGGAATCCCTTGGCAATACAGGGTGTAATTCCAAGCACTTTGTAGATAAAGAGATGCCAGACCTCCGGCGACAAGTACGCTGGTGTGCTTGGGCTCGCACTGCAAAAATAAATATATAAATGGTGTCAGTAACACAATTTAGGTTGTAGCAAAACAGCAAGGAATTTTTATATTCACTTGTTATGAGGATCTAAGCTATTTACCAAAATGTTTAACCTCACACCATTAATTTTTGCAGCCTCCCATCCCTCTTTCATCTGCATTATCCTGCTAATTCTATCCTGCCTTGTTGTGCCGCTCCACAACTGCTGCTCCAGACTCTGCAATTTCGGGAACAGATGCAGACTCAGGCCTTGCTCTGCCAAGCTTTCTAAAAACAGCTCATCCCAAGGTCTCCACTGTGCTGGCACTAGCTCTGCAGAGGCAGGGACAGAGATGGCAGGATTTGCTCAAGTGTGAGCTTCAGCCCATTCCCTTTGCTTTCTAGCAGTGGCATACAAACCAATCTGTGTTGCTCTGGGAAAGTGAAAATACATCAGCTTCAACACATGTTTTGCTTTTTTCTCTAGTGAAAAGCTTCCCCTCCCTGGATATTAGAATGCTATTTAACAAATCCAGTAGTCTTCTGCTGTTTTTCTGACCACATAAACCTCCCGTCTTTTGTGTATTTTGCTTTTTGGTTTGGTTTTTGATTGGTTTTCATTATTTGTTTGTTTGATTTGCCCTTTTTTTTTTTTTTTTCAGAAAGAGATCCCTGTGGATATTTTCTGTTGGTTTTTTTGGTAATTTTTATTATGTTCAATGAATGTTACATTTAATGCAAGAATATTTTGAAAATCAATTTGTAAAATGGAAAAGCCAAGACCCATTGAAACAACAAGAGGTTTTTTAGTATCTACAAGAAAAAACATAATTCATTCCTTAGCTTCCACATCCAAAAATAGATTCTATTCTTTGTTATTGTTGCCAGTGCAACTGCTTACAAATCAATCTGGTTTGGGGAGAAAATGGCTGCCTTAAACTGTAGCTAGATGCTGCCACCCATAGGATTGATCCACACCCTGCCTTGATTTCATGCTAGTTGAACTCTCCACTTTTTCTGAGACCTACAGAATCGCAAAATCAAGTAGGTTGGAAAAGATCTTGGAGATCATCAGGTCCAGCCTATGACCTAACACCTCCGTATCAGCTAAACCATGGCATTGAGTGCCACATCCAGTCTTTTTTTAAACACCTAAACAAAGTAAACCATGTAACTCTCAGTTGGCATGTGCAGTATGAAGGATTTATAAGAAAGTCTATAAACACTGCAGCTACATCCACATGGAAAGTTAATAATTACGAACTCAGTCATTTTAAGATGTTTGATTTAGTCAGTTTTAGCTTTGCACTAAGACTGACATCAGGTGCCCAGGAGGACGTGGGAATGGCAGCTGCTCTGATTGCTCCATTGCTGTCACAATACTTGTGTATTATCTTTAAAAACCTCCCTTCCTCCCTCTAATTTTAGCAATTGGTTTAAAAAAAACCCCACAAAACAAACAAGTTAGCAGAAAAGGGGTGGTCAGCCTGGAGGGGATTACAATGTTCTTGATAACGGTGTATTAAGCTTTATGGTTCTCATTAGGATTAATGAGAATGGTGGGAAAATAAATTCTTGAAATAGTTTTGCTATTCTCAGCTCATTTCTATGCCTTGAATCAGTGAAAAGATGAGGGCTCAGGGAATTTTGGTGGGAAAGCTTCACTTCTCCCAGTGTGAAGTGCTGGCCTGGCCTCTCAGCAGAGCTCCATTCAACTATGCTCTGCACAGGCTTTAGAGGTTACAGATCCTGCCTCTATGAAGAGCAGGGATATAGTCCTGTCACTGTCCTGCTGAATGTTTGTTACCCTTGGCTCTCTCATGCCTGCCAAGAGCTGTGTTTATAGCTGTTGGTTCTGCTAACTCACAAGTAAAAGCCTGCAGTGCAAACACTGGTAGAGCAGTAGAATGCTGTGCAGGTGCAGCTTCTGGCACCCTGCAGTGTGCAAGGGACAGTTTGGTTGCTCTCCATTATTTGACTCCATAGGAAAACAAGAGCTTGGTAATGAGCAGGATTATTCTGGGCTCTGTCCCTGGAAAATGCCTTTGCTTCCAGAATGTGTTAATCCAGGCAATGATTACTGCTGATTTTCTTGTTGCCTATTAGCAAATTACCCCAGCTTAAGATGCAGCTGAAATAAATTAGAAGAGAAATAAGCAAAAGATTCTGTGGTTGTGTGAATTGAGAACAGGTATGTGCCTCTGACCACTTGCTCCTTTTGATTCTGCAATTTGTGTTTGGGAAGTAGTGAAGGAATCTATCCTCTTATTTCTGTCTGGGAAAAATACAAGTTTTTCTATGGAAGGTATAAAAAGAGTATTTATACTTGGTAGAAGGAATTTTACCCCCACCTATGCTTTTTGTAGGCCTCTCCCCGAAGCTTTTAGAAAGAAAAGTACTTTCAGGCTATTCTTGTCCAACTTGGTTTGCCTGTTTCCTTTGCACCTGGCAGAGAAGAGGTGGTTCTCTCACTGTGATTCAGCTGCAGCTCAGCCAAATGCCTCCCCTGCTGCTCCTGCAAATTCCTAGCCCCCTAATTTCCTTGACTTGGCCGGCTTTTTCTGCTTTTCCCAGTAGGAAATGCATGCTCCACAGCTGGCTGAGTGGCTAAGCAGGAGCCCAGCAGGCTCAACTGGAGGAGTGGAGCTTACTTATCACACCCCACTGGTCAGTGGTGAGGATCACCTGTACTCTTGTAGCATCCACCTCTCTGACAATACCGTCAGCAGGAACACAGAATCCCCAAAGAGGTTGCACTGATCTTGGTGGCATCAAGATCTGCTGGAAAGGACTGAGAAGCGTTGTTATGATGAATAAGAGAACAGCTGCAATGGTCTGGGACTCAGACTCTTACAGGGTTATGTCTTACATTGCTGATATAACAAAACCTCTGGTACCCCTGCTGAGTCCTCACACTCACTTTAACTCATGGCATGTGTTTTTTCCCAGCACCTTCTCAGGTATGAGACTTGGCAACCTATGACTTCACCTAATTCCCTTATATTTAGCCCTGATACAGATGTCACTCTGAGGAAGCTTCCCTTCTTTCCAGTGGACTTGTCCAGTTCGGCTATCATGTCATTTTCCTGATCCATATCATGTCACTGAGCTATTACTTTTTCAGTTGTATTTGTAGCATGCAAATGGCTTAATGGAATGATGGAGTTAGAGTCCTGAGAGAAAATTTCTAAATTCTTAGTGATTCAAGAAAACAGCTTGGCACATGTGCATTTAATAGGAGGATGTTTTGAAAGGGACATGTCCGCAAGTTGAAAGTCAGAGGAAATACATATGAGCTAGAAAAGTGTTATGGATCTTGTTTCCATCTTCATTAGATAGTCTTACCTCAGATGCTGGAGCTCCTTGGTAGAAGGAAGGAAGGGGGAGTCTTCTGCCTTTCCTGGCTGCTGTATTTGACAGCCAACAGCAGGAGAGGCAATGAACACATGGCTTAGTTGCCCAATGAAAGCAGGTGTTCAGGCTCCGGAAACTCTAGGTGCCTTTGTTTCAGTAAATTCCAGGATCTGCCAGTTCTGTGACATTCCCATCAACTAAAAGAAACACAATTTAGAAAACAAAACAAAAAAAAAAAAAAAAAAAACCCCAACAACAACAAAAAACAACAACAACAACAAAACCACCAAGAAATCTTTCTGTCCAAAGTTACTTAAACATACTGGAAAATCTGGGAATTTGGAATATGGATTAGAAACTGTGGCAGGGAGACTTACTTAAAAATAAGAGTTATTTTGGGAAGTCTGTATAGCAGCAAATCTAACGAGCAACTCAAAAATTAATATGTTAATATTACTACTAATTAATCAAGACTGGTATTTGCTTGGTATTCTGACATTACTTCTCTGCGGTGCAAATGATTTGTGTGTGGAGTTTCTGGGCTCAGTACAAGCACAATGACATTGTTGACCTGGGTTTTATTTCAACTGCAGCTATGCCTCCTGTTTAAGAAAGGAAAACAGAGAAGAATGTTTATTTCTTCTACAAAAAGAGTTGACTTCTGGAAGTGTTAATTCCTTTAATATTCAAATGTGCTTCATTTGTTTTTGCAGGTACAGGATCGACTGTAAAGAGGGAGAAGAGAAATTATCTATTAATTAATTACTCCTAATTATTTACAATATAAGAGAAAATGGGCTAAAGAGCTTTGTTTCTTTCCTGCAGCCTCCTCCTCAGATATACGATAAACAGCTGGATGAAAGGGAACATACAATCGAGGAATGGAAAGGTAATTGCAGTTTAGAATCACATGGGAAGGGGCATTTTAGTGGCAAAATAGCAAAAACATAGCAAAAATATAGAAAATGTTCTGAGGGCTATCATTATCTACATAGGTTTGTGTTAACACAGGAGGTGTGGATTCCAGTGCTTCACAGCAATCTGAGGATATCATCTGGAGAACAGAATACTGTTCAGCAGGGCAATGCATCAGAATTTTAGCCACAGTAAAAGCAGCTCTATTACTGTGCTGCTTCTCCTCTAGATAGTGCAGCACTAAACAATTCTTGTGCTCTGGTTGAATCCCATTTGTCTCAATTCAGCTCCAAAAGGAGATGAGAGGAGGGGAATGGAAGAGGGAAGTCTTAGGCAGGTAGAGCTGGGGCAGGGCTGCAGCACTGTGTGGTAGTTGCTTTGTTCCTGATCACAGGCACTGGCCCCTGTCAGTAACTGTCACAATTCTCTCTTCCAGAACTCATCTACAAAGAAGTAATGAATTCTGAAGAAAAGACTAAAAATGGCGTAGTAAAAGGACAGCCTTCTCCTTCAGGTACTCAGCCCCATTGAATAACTTTGATGTGTGTTCTGTACTGGCAAAAGAGAATAGAGATTGCTGAAGCACTTAAGCTACACTTGCAGTTATGTAGGCCAATTAAGAAGTTTTTGTGAAACCCAGTGCTTCTAATGGGTTGACCTTTAATAATTGCACTCCAGTGTCATGGTAATACTTAAGAAATGGTCTTCTTGCTATTTGAGAGACAGTTGTCCTGGTATTGTCTGTGATTACAGATTATATTCCTGTGAGTGCAGAGGTTTCTCTCACACTAACATTTTCATACTGCTTATGGGTGGATAACTGAACCGACACTTTGCTAGTTGAAATAAGCAAAATTGGTGATGTTAACACATATTAATCTGTTGGACACACAACGCTGCACACCTGCCCCCCAACCCAGCCCCATGTAGGTGTCTGGTACTAATCTGGTAGTCTATCGTCTCAGAAGTCCAAGCACATTAGAACAGCTGACTGACAAGGTTTGATGACACTTCAGTGAGAAGGGTCTCAACCACTGACTCTTAAAGTCCTGTCACCAAAAAAATCACAAATAACTTTTTCTGAGGAAAATTCACATCAGCAGTCTTTTCACAGGAATGCAAACTGTGACTGCTGACATATAGAAATACTTGTGA
Source organism: Corvus moneduloides (assembly GCF_009650955.1). NCBI lineage: Eukaryota > Metazoa > Chordata > Aves > Passeriformes > Corvidae > Corvus > Corvus moneduloides. The sequence continues at coordinate 57,982,741 of NC_045480.1, forward strand.
AGGTACACTTTCACTGGAAGGCTTGAAGTGCCCAGATTTTGAGTACAGTGTTCCAGCAGTATTTATGGGTAAAACTGCCTTTCCTCAAACTATAATCATTTAACTCAGTGTTCTCTGTATATTTTCAGAGATTTTTTTTTTTTTCTTATTTCTCGCTGCTGAGCTAAGGTAATGTACAAGAATGCATCACTAGTAACTGACAGGACAAGGGGAAACACAGCAGCAATGGAGGAAGGTAATAAAGTGCTGGGTGGTGATATTGGAGCATGAGCCCTGCACCTGGATTTTGACATGGATGAAGTAATACTTTGGAAACAATTCACTGTGTTCTTGCCAAGTAGCAGACAAAGTAAAGAGCTTGCAGATTTAATTTACCAAACTACAGTGCCACCACTGAAAAGAAATCTGGGGCCCTAAAAATTATCTGATAAATCCTCATTCCTAAATTTTTCTCCCTTGCAGAATTGTGTTTGCAGGCTGATTTATGATCAAGAAACACTGTAGTTGCTTGTTTCAGGAATTAAGTGCCATGGGATTTCTTTATGTATTTCATATTCTGGCTTTGCTATGTGGAAGTTTTTTATTGTTTATGTAAAACATTTTCAAACATACAGAATTGTCATTTTTTTACCCGTATTTCTTCTGCTGTTTCCCTTTGACTGTTTTTTGAATGTAAGGCACCAACAAGTTCAGCAGTTATTTAAAAACTGCTCTCAGATGAGGCTGTTTCATGGAACAGTAGATTTCCTGTTTTCCTTCACTTTGTATGCCTGATTTAAATCTTCAGCTGAATGAAATACTGGAAGAAAGAGGTAAAACACCAGTTCTGAGCATAAGGAAAATGAGAGAGACTCTACACACACATGACTCATTGGCTGGTGTTCTTGACAAGAATTCAGAAAGCTGAGATTTAGTGCTCTATCAATAATCATAGCAAGCTGGAGATTAGTTTCCACGATTACTTGATCAGAGTTTTGGGGGAGACTGCTGAAGCTGACAGCACAAGGGATAATAATTGCCCATTGACAGAGCCACTTAGAGTGCCAGTGTCTTGCTGACTTCGGCAAGGGAAGACATGCAGGCAATCAGTGTGATTGATAAAGCAAGCTTCGTTTATTGGTAATACAAAGGCACTTACATAGTGTGAGTATACATGCTTGTCAGTTCTTGATTGGTTTAAACTTATGAAAGCGCATTCTTGTTTCTACATAATTGGGTTAGATAAAAGACTACATTGGCAAGCTTCTACTATTTATGTTTTAACTTGAGAAATCAAAGTTCTTCCTCCCCTCTCATGGTCAGTACATCTTATCAGCACAGCACTGTAGCTCCTTAAAACTCCCTTTTGGTTCTCAGGCTTGTTTCTCATGCAGGCATTTTCTCATGCAGGCATTTTCTCATGCAGGCATTTGCTTGTACAGCTCTTTTATTGATCTGTACCCTACAGCTCTATCAATGATCCATGTCCGTGATCCTCTAACCATTCTTCAACACCAGTGTATCAGGGTGTCAATCTCTTGTTGCGTGAAGAATTGGTTAGTACAACATATATGCTTGGAAACTCAAGTACCTGCCCCTCATGCTTATGTCCAATGAACAAAATCAACAGTGTCAAAAATCGTTCCCAGCAGAGGCTACTTCTACCTGTCCAAAACAGATGTTTCTGTTATTATTAAACAGCAGTATTTTCAAAAAAAGTTTAATACAAGGCTGTAGATTATTTAGAACTAAACTTACATTCTGCCCATACTATCTAACCTTCTCTCACACTATCCTCTAGCCTTCAATACCCAGCTGCAGTTTCATACATAACATTTTCAACTGTCTTGTCCTTTCTGGGTATGGAATATAGTAAATAGCACAGATCCTAGTGCAGCTTATTTTTAGCGCTCCCTTTCTGGGTGAAAATGGATCTTTTATTCTTATTTTCCTGGCTTTTACTTGCTGTCTGATTTGGAGAGTTTTGGTGCCATCACCCAGGAACTAATGGACACCTTTACTAGCCCTCTTCTGTCACATGCAGACTCTAAATTAAGCAGCTGATGGACTTGACAAGCACTGTAACACTTGATACCAAGAGTTGCTATTTACACAATTTGTGAGAAGCTGAGCAGTTCCCCAAGAGACACACTGGGCTTTTTTTGGAAACAGAAAAAGCTGCAGTTCTCCTTTCAGTTTTTTTACTCCCAAATCTGCATCACTTCACAGCTGAAGTCTCAGAGGCACTTCCATTGGTGCTATTTAATGGCACTTCCCAGGAGCCCTCTGAGGAAGGAGTCCCTTCTTTACAGCACACGAGCTGATGTGGGCCTTAAAAGAGAAGCTGTCAAGTCAATGGCAGAGCCAGGAACAGATCCCAGGGGCTGTTTCTCACCTGCTCTAACCTTTAGCACTTTCCTCAATCTTGCAGCCAGTGAGAAGCTTCCTGTCAAACAGCAACTTCATAAATGGGGCTCTTTTTCTCTTTTGAGTGCACCTCTGTCATATTTGCATTGTCTCACCTGGCACACATCCATCCAGGAGTAAGCTACTGTAGCACCAGGCAGGTGCTGAGCACAGCAAATGGAGCATTCCTTACTGAGTAGGACAGATCTGTTTGGGCTTCTGAGTGTTACTGCCCAAGTGCTGCTTTTTGCTGCTGAACTCTCTAATTCTGTCATTAAGGTTTAGTGTAGTTTCACTTATTTTTGTGGATACTCTGTGAGTCTGGGTGCTTTGGGGCTGCAACAGCAACTATCACATCTGTGTGTTGTGTCATGTGGAATTGTGCTGAAATCTAGGAATAGCCATAAAAATGCACTTTCCAGAAACTTATGGGCTGCACTGATACTTGCTGAGAAGAGCATAGCAGGGTTTATTGAATTCAGTGGTGCTGAATCAGACAGAGTGTAACAAAATCTTCACCTGTACAATTTCTGCAGCTACTTCTTCAGCTATTTTGCCTAGCTAAGTTGAGTGCACGTTCATCAAAGAAAGCTGCACAGCAAGAGATTGATCAAAAGTTGATTGAACCTACTGGAATTCTTTCCATTTGATTCCTAGGACAGTATCCATGACTTAATAGCAGGCTTCTGCCCAGCATGGTAAACATTTAGAAAGGTAATATATTTTTTAGTCATTAAAATAAATGGATTCAGTCGTATTTTGACTACACATAGATGAATGCACTTGTCTTGACTGATTAGTATTTTCATAAAATGCCACATGATTAAATAACATGTAAACATGAAGTAACAGTACTGCACTGGATGATGAGGTACATGTAAATAACCCTTTGAAAAACATGTTTTCTGGCAGAGAGAATGGATGATTGCTGTCTGCAGTCACCAGTCAGACTTTGTTAAGATTGCTCAGTCTTTTTGCAGCACTTACAAAATTAACTATTTTATTTTCCAAATGTATCAGGACAGTAAATTAATTTAAGGTTGGTTCTGATGCCACAGTGTACTACTAGAACAGCAGAAAGCAGTTCCCATCTGGAGCTCTGAATGTGAGCGTATTTGTCTCTGTTTTGTGCATATTTACAGCAGATGTGTATAAAGGGAAGAAAAAGTTGAGGAATATAGAATAGTGGTTGGAGGTATGGTATGGTGGGTTGTTTTCTCAAAGTAAAGTTTTTATTGCAAACTGGAAGGTGACAGAAATCCTTTCTTTTTGCCCATAGCATCATGTATTTTGCCTAGGCTGTAGAGATAGCTATTAATCTCTGTATTAGGAATATATGAGTTTTGTAGTTTTACTAGATAATAGATGTTCATTTCTAGCCATTTGGTGGAAATCAAAGTCTGTAAAAGTTGGCTGTTAAAACATTTCAGACAGAAGAATGAAATGGCATCTATCTGCAGAACAAAGACCTGTGTCACCTGACTAGCTGTAATTTCCAGCTATGCAAAATCATACAAAATTACACATTTTATTGTCATGAGTATTTAATGGAAATTAATGTATTCCTCTCAAACTGAAGTCAGTGATAATTTTGGTGTAAAGAGCACAAAAAAATGCCTGAAAGTTCAGTGGAAAAAAAATACCAATCAAACAGGTTTTTGCTACTCTGAGAACTTTGGTTTGAGCTGTGGTTAATGGGCAGTAACAGCTGAGCAGTCATAGGTGCATGATAAATACATATGGCTCTGTATTCATCATTCAGTTGTCTGAATTTATTGGACAGATAATTTCTGATAATATTCAGGGATGTGATAAACGTTCAGTTGCATTAAGGATAATCTCAGGAAGGTTCATTCTTCATTTCATAAAGTCAAAGTGATTTTTTGCATAATATCTGGTGCCATCGTAATTTCAGAGAGGCAAGGTAAACTTGGATGTACAAAAATACAGTTGCAGCTGAAATCCTGGGCTTAGTCCCCTAGTCCTTAGCTAAGAGAAAGAAACCACTCTGCATTGCCACTGGGTGATTTGATCCCACCCACTATTAGACTGCCAATAAGAAAACTGGAATTTTATTAAAAGAAAATGTAGGAATAGGTTGAGTCTGGTTTTGTTTTGATCACACATTGTATGATCCTATCATGCCTCTGACTGTTGGGTGTTTTGGAGCTCCAAGAAGGCTAGAACGAAGCGGGGTGACAAAGACTGTATGAGCTATAACTTTTCAAAGCAGACTGTTGAGGGAGAGAATTCCCTGGTAAGATATTTAATACTACTGAATGCCTAAAGTTTGTATGGCCCACTTTCTGCTAACGTTTGCCACTGTGTAAAATGGTCTGTGTACCACAAGGTAAGAACCCTTTGCTTTCTAACGCGCGACACATTCTGGGGTTTCGGGTTTAATCACGTTGGTGTTCGTTTTCGTAGCACAGGTGCAGCAGTGAACAGCAGTGAGAGCCTCCCTCCATCCTCATCTGTCAACGACATCTCATCCATGTCCACGGATCAAACCCTGGCGTCTGACACGGACAGCAGCCTGGAAGCTTCTGCGGGACCCCTCGGTTGTTGCAGGTGACTAGCCGCCTGCCTGCGAAACCCAGCGTTCTTCAGAGGATGATGGAACCTAGGAGGAAAAATTATGGGAGCTAAGAGATGAAAAGAAAGAGAAATAAAATACAAAGATTTAAGTCAAACAAACAAACAAACAAATCTTTTCAGCCTGCTTCTCCTACAGAGTTATGTAATGCAGCTAAGCTCAAGTGTATATTTAACTTATAGTTGCTCTGCTTTGGTCTTCTTCCAGTGATGCTTACTGGGGGGGAAGAGAAAAAAAGGAACTGAAGAAATCCTTTTTTTTACCCCCCTCCCCACAAGATGTAAAATGAATGGCTGCAAAACCAGCAACCTGCAACTGTCTTTTCCACAGTGGCATGACAAGGTGTGCAGTGGCCACGCTCCACCATACGAGTGTGTGTCTGCCTTCACTCTCTGCTCTGCCGCCTGCCCGGTGAGGCAGACAGGGATCTCCATGCATTCTTCCTCATACACAAACAGCACATACACGCACGTGCCAACAGCATCCTGGCAGTGCATGCAGCTGTGTGCCTGCACATCTGCATTAGGCACTTAGTGTGCACTCCACAACTATAAATGGCCCAATCCAGGCGAACTGCTTATCTACATATGGGGTATTACAGTACATATTCTGTCTGTTTCCTCATTGATGAGGTTGCATATACTGTATGAGGACTTGTGGAAGTGTAAATAACCACACAGAACTGTGGCTCCCTCAGACACTTGAAGATGTAGCACCAAATTTCTGCTGAGAGTTGTATATATATTTTGAAATAACAACCAGTTTTATTGAAAGAAGAAGCCGCAGAGCTTCATAGAAAAATGTTAGTTTGTGAATGTTAAGACTTGTTGTTCTGATTTTTAGAGCAGATATGCCAAGCTGAGACTGGGTTAGAAGGAAGCACAGGTATCTTTGCAAGCTACAGGGAACAAGAATGAAGGGTTTTTATGCATGTCTGAGCCCAGAAAGGTATCAGTAAGCAACTTTTTCTGTCAATGTAAAGTGAGTTATCATCTTAGGTCATAGTTAGGCTCGCTATTTTGAATTATATGTATGTTTGTAAATTAGAGGGTATGACAGGGTTGGGGAATGAGCAGATTATGATCAAAAGGACATGCACCAACTTGTTTTTATTTTATGTCTAGATCTTTATTAAGTTAGATAGAGAAAGGATATTTGCAGCCTACTCCCTCTCAGTGTGTGTTTGCAGCTTAGAGGTTGTTTTCCCTTTTCATCATTCCCTTGCAGGCACTTCTGCTACTCAGAGAAAAGGCCTTCTCTGGGTGCTTTGGCTGTTCATTTCCTCATGACAAATCATTGGACTCCCCAGGAAGTTTTAGCATCTGTGTTACATGGAAAAGAACCACAGAGGGCATATAGTTTTCCTATATTCTAAGTAACAGCCAAAGTTACCAATCAGCTCGTGCGCTGGGCTGGAAGGGTCGTGGCCAGGGGTCTTGGGCAGTTTGGACAAGTTCTGAAGAACCCAACAGTGACTGAATATCAAATTGAATTTGCCAGGTAATAAAACAGAGGATTTCCCATGGTAAGTAACAGCAAGTGTTTTTACTAGAGAATGACAAAACTGCACACAGAATGTCAGAACAACTGAGTATTTTTCCAGCCAAAACAGCAATTGGCATTTTCCACTGCAAGGTTATTGTTATCTGAGTTGGAAATTAACTAAAATCCGAGTCATCTGTCCTTTTACCAAAGTGTGCCATGTAAACTGAAATGAGCTAAATCCTACTCTAATGCTTTTCCAAATGTCAGAGAGAGAAACTGTTTAGAGTATGTTAGTGGATATTTTAAATTCACTAATTCTTTTGTATTTAAAACTCTACCAAAATAGGGCTGTTCCATTGGGTGGTTTACAAGCCTGCCATTCTGTGGTAGGAAAAAAAATTGAGTATCAAGTCAGATTTTGTTCAAGGGGAAGAAAGGGAAGAAAAAAACTTCTCTCCAGGCTGGGGAAGAGGGGAGATAAAAATTAAGAGGATATAAAATAAAATCAGACTTGGTAAGTCTGAGCTGTATCAGAATTGCTGTAGCAAGTGGGACTTTTTCCCTGGTTATATTTTTGGTAGATTTTTATCAATTTTTTTTTTTTTTGAGAATAAAATTAGGTTGTTAATGTTCTAAAAACTCAGAGCAGTAATTTTAAAAGCAATAATTTACAACTGCTAAATATATTTAGCAATATTCTCTCTTAAGCCATGAAACATCATGTCATTATTGAGTGATGTAAGTCTCACTCCAAAGCCAATGATCATAATAGTATTGAAAGGTTAACAGCAAAGCTCTGTAGGTATGTAGGCAATAACACCAAGGGTGACTTCTTAGCAATAATTAAATATATCACCTCCAGATTTAATTCACTATAGATACATATTAATAATATTCAGGTAACTAGTATCTACATTCCTTAGTGTGCACCATCTGGGTGTGTTATTTAAACAAAACTGAGCTAAGTCTCATCGAGGCAAAGCTGTGTGTAAGAGAAACTGCAAAAATATCACCAGTGTAGACTGTAGAACCTTGGAGTAATCCCAATTCATTACCAGTGATATTATGGAGATGTGGTAGAGGCAATAGCAGAGAAGCCATTTATAGTAGATGGAGACTTGTAGACCTCCCATGTTTCATCTCTTGAAGCCAAAAACCATACTCTTAGTCCCATGGTATAATTCAGTCTTGTTTGGGTTCATGAGTGCTGGGTGGAGAAGCAGTCACCACAGAAGGTGTCCTTTGATCGGCGCTGAATGGACTCACAACACAGGAGTTGCACAGCTTTATTTCCTGACTCTGCTAAGCACCAGTGCTTGTTCAAACATCTCATGGAGGCTGTAGGATGCTTACAAAACTTTAACTAGCGTGTGCTTATGTCCTTTGCTCAGCAGTGATCGACATCAGCATGTGCTTAAGTGCCTTGCTGAAATGGGGCCTAAAAGAATTACTGCATCTCTTTTTGTCCTCAAATTAGTCTCCTTCATGAGAAGCTCTGTCTGGGGGAGGAGACTTGGAGCTGTCCACATTGGACACTAGAAAAACAAGCCATCAATGAAGAAAAGCATTAGTTCTTTACAATTCTGGTCCTTGCATGTCCAAAACAAAGTAGCGACCATCAAGCAGGAATAGCATCCTTTGTTTTGCTTTGTAGCAGGAATTCTGTGCTGTCAGATGGTACCTTACAACAACACATCTACTCATGAATACAGGATCAAAGTGATGATGTTCTGAGGCTGTCTTAAGGGAAACCACTTTTTTTTCCTGATTCTAGAAGTTTTGATACCACCTTCTTCAAGTCTGTTCCGCTTTATTCCAAAATTTTGTTCAGCTTGATAGATGCTTTCCTTAATTTTGCCATTGATCTTTTAAACCTACTTCTGCTTAACTTGTTACTAAATATAGTACTTTGGCGACAATTTTCACTTAATTCTCTGAGGTTTGCAGTTGTAAGCATTATTGCCACCACTGCAGAAGTGAAGGAAATTGGGAAGCCAAAGATCTATGACAGATGTTCCAGAGGTATTTAGGCACTAAAGGGGCAATCAGAGAGCCTGTGCCAGAAGTGGCATAACTTACATCATCCTGAATGGCAGCTGGACATCTTGGCATTTCTGAAAATATGCTTAAGAGCCTCTTGGTATCATAAGTGCCTCAATACCCAAGGAAATTCTGTCACAAGTGGCTCACCTAAGTCATAGGCATCAGCAGGGTGAGGAGAATGGCAGGAGTATTAACTCTCAGTGACTGCTCAGAGCACTAGCTGCATTGAGATGGTAGAGAGGAAAGTTGCTGCAAAACATCCCTGCTTCTTTTTCAGATGGAGAACTAGTCAGAACAGCTCTTAAAAGACCCTTCCTCCATTTTCTTTCTCACTGCTGAGTTTAAATGAGGATGAGGTATTGATTTACTACAAGTTGATGGAAGGTTATGTATGTTTTCAGTCAAAAATTTTTGGTAATTTTTGCAAACAGTCTTCAGATACTGGCTTGGTAGCTGGAATAGTATCTTGTGAGTTTGGACTATATTCCATTACAATATATCTTCAGAGAGTTCAGATATTTGAGTTGGTCACAGTGATTTATGTGAATTGTATTATGGTTGATATTCCCCCCTCCCATCTAGAATTCCATGGCACAAATAGATCCATGAATCATAGCAAGCTTGCATTACATAAAACAGACTTAAATTGGAATGCAAATACAGTAGTGTCTCAAAAAAAAAAAAAACAAAAACAAACCAAAACCAAAGCTACAGAAAGCCTGATCAGGTTTTCTAAGCCCTAATGCACTGATGGTTTTCTCTGGAAATCACCAGTTCCTGCACAGCATTGGCCTCCGTAGGTTACACAAGACAGATGATCATGTCACTATGTCACTCTTCCAAATTTATAAGCAATTTGGTTCATATATATTGCTTTATCTTCATATATATTGCTTTATCTTCATATATATTGCTCTACCTTCTAAGTCTGGGATAACAATACTGAAGAAATCAGACCCGTTGCAGTGCCTTTTGGGCATTTCCCAAAGTAGTGCTACTTAACTGTGTCAGATTGTATTCTAAGTTTGTCAGTAAGCACCAGTGATTTTTTTTTTACCAACTCATTTTCTCATGAAAAACATGCTAATAGTAACTTTCAGAACTGCCTGAGAGAGTCATTTTCAGGAAATCTCCCAAATTTTTTACTAAAAAAGTGTTTTGAATATGCTGAAATTATTGTAAAATGGAATTGGAGTATTTTAATTCAAAATAATTTCTAGTAACCGATGCTAGCTTATATATATTGCAAGCTTCACAGTATTTGAAAGGATCAAAAACTATTTTAGTTTCAGATCTATTTATTTCTATTCATTTAGATCTATTTATATTTCTTCCTTCATGCTTATTGAGAGTTTAAAAATTTTTGTTCATTCAAACATGCAAAAACAACCAAACAAGGCATTTTGCAACAAACTCTGTGCTTCCAGGGAGAGCAATATGAGAGAAAACCTGCAGGGAACAATTAGTTTTCTTTTAAAAGTCTGATCTAGTGGTTCAATTTAAGTTTAGGCTTTTCTTTTTCTTTGCTTCTGTATGGGTGTGCAGGAAAGAGAGGGTGTACATTGGATTTTTAGAATATCTGTTCCACTCATGCTTGATCCAGGTTCTCAGTGTGGATAAAGAGAGGAACTGTGACATAACCACACATCTTCAAGAATCTGATGGCTGTGCTTATTTGAACTTCCACCACTTTACAAAGAACACAGTTAACTAATTGCAAGCTCAAGGTGATCTTTTTCATGCACCAACACACACACACACACAAAAGAAAATCATTGTGCAGTAGGTTTCAATATTATATGAATACGTAATGTCTTAATTAGTAAGATGCTTGGGGGATGCAGGGGAATGGTGAATGTGTCATCTTCACCAATGAGCTGGAAAACAGACCTGTCCAGTGGAATTTAGTGGAAACTGCTTAGTGTATTAGGAACTTGCCAGTGTGGCCTGAGTTTTTTTCATTTTTGTTGTTGGTTTGGGTTTATTTAATCAACTATTGATTGCAAGAAGTGAAAGGTTTAACTTAAGGCATGTTCAGGCTCATTGACATGTGGCAAGTTTGAGTTTTAAAGAGAGTTTGATTCGACAAAAGAATGTTGAAAAACTTCAACTGAGGCTAATGGTGCCTTTTCACTTGAGAGGGAAAAGCTGAAAAGCACATATTGAAGGAAGACACAGTCAATTTGGGAAATAAATGTATCCTTACCATGCTTATCATTTCAGACAGGTCTCTTTTGCTAATTTTCACTGAACAGGGCCATTCTTGTCTTCTGGAAAGCAAGATATTTATAATGTAAATAGTTGTATGGATTTATTTTTTTCCTTCCTCTGTAACTAATATGTAATAATCCAACATGCTATTTCTGTTAAAATCTTTTACAATAAGGCCGCTGTTTGCCTAAATGTGGTTGACCTCTGACCTTCTCCTGAATCAGTCACATGCTGATAAAGGAGGGTGCTGGAAGTTTCAGTGTACATATAGAATCATGTATATTTAGTAAATTGGGTAAGTGGGACTTATGGCCAGTATACATTAAGCCACAACAGTAACAAAGCTCCAGATCTTAACTAGCAAAAACAACTGTTCACCTTGCCATGTCCATCCTGTAATAAGATCTAAGTTGCACCTGCCTGTAGTTCTGCATGATCAGACTTCAAAGTATAACTAACAAGATCTGTAATGTATCAGTGTTGATAAACGTAGATGTAAACAAAAAGAAACCAAAAAAAAAAAGAGAAAAAAAAAGAAAAAAAAAAGAAAAACTAAATAACTTGACCAACAAAAGAAAATCAACAACAGCAACAGCTCAGTATCAAGACTGGAAGATGAGACATGTCTGATTTTGTTGCGCAGTTATAACTGAAAAGAACAACTGGTGTCAGTCAGCATAAATGGACTACAGTACAGCATTTGTTAAGGAACCGACATTATTTCCATACTGTTTTGTTCTTACCCTGTTTACTTTGAGTATCTGTTGTTCCCTATGTGTGGCACAGGGGAGAACAGGGCCTCGGTGATCAGTGTTTTATGGGTCAATGTCGCATTAATGATTTCCGATTTCTGTTTGTTTAGCAATTACTGACTAAGATGGGACTCTCATGTTCTCCCATGTGTCAAAAGGAATCCTGTCAGAGCTTCCTCATGAGGATACTCTTCTCACTGCTGTCTTGACTCCTGTCAGTTGAATGACTTTGCAGTGTTCCCAGGAAAGAGCACAATGCAGCAGAGGCGTTGTGCGTTGTACTTTCACAGGGGCCCAAAGTCACTCAGGGACAGGACTCAATTGAAATATGGTATGTACTCTATGCATGACGCCTATATTACACCTTTATGACCTTATAGTGGTAAAACTGTTGATCTTCACAGATGTGGATTTGGACCATCTTTTTTTTTGGAGGAAAACTGTCCTTATCCTAAAACCACTCGCTCCTATCCAGAGCAGCTAAATGGAAGTTAAAGGGGTGCAAGGGCCTTCTCGGGACCGTGCCCATGGGTGAATTTCATGCTGTTTGAATGTGATCTTGCCAAAAAGCCTGTATGTCTAGCAGGGGAGACTGTGACTGTCCTATAAGGAGTGTTTGTGTTGTTTACTTTAAAACAAGCTTTGCTAATTAAAGTAGTGTATTCCGGAGTCTATTTGAATGGCATGAAGGGTATCAATGAAGAAGGTGGAAAGTATGCTGCTTACAGCTCTCCTGGCTTCTTGTTTCTTTTCCTTCAGCCCTCTCTAGGGGACACAGATAAAGCTGTAAACACATGGATGTTGCCAGGATTACTGAATTCAGTGCTGCTTTGGGTGGGCTTCATTTACGAAGCATTTACAGCACTACAGAAACGTAAGGGTATCTTAAGACACGTAAGACTCAGACATTTTGTCTTTGAGTAGCTTTGTAGTCTATTCCTCTGGCTGACTGCCTAAAAGTATTGGAGGGGGTGGGGGAGATGTCGTTCCAACACGACTGGACAGAATTAAGAATATCTGCCAAGTAAAACCTAGTCCCTCTGCCATCTTTCCCCCCCCTCAAAAAATGTAAACCAAAATCAAGCCAACAATAACAAACACAGAAGAAAAACAAACAAAAAAACCAATGCCCAAACCCCCATACCAAATGCAGAGTTACTATTTGGAGACTGATTTTTCACAAAACACACTTGAACACACTTCACCCTAGATGAAAAAAGGAACAAATAGCAGAGAGGTGCTATCAGTTGGAAAAGATTGCTGATTTTTTAATTCTTGCACAAGCTATCTATGTCCATTCCAAGCAAATCAAACCATAATAACAAAGGACATTTTTGTATTTGGATTTATCATGTATAGAGATGAAAATTAAAATCACAAACAGCTTTCTGCCAAAACAATTTGAAGGTGGGAGCTGCAGAAAAGGATGAATTAAAGCACCTTTTAAGAACTGTAAGGAAAGAAATTCTTATAGCCGTTGGTACTTGAATGTTGTTTCAAGCCTACTATGAACAGTAGTACTCTTGTTTTGACTTGCTATTCTTCTCCCAGTTTGTATATGCAGAGATTGGCCAAGCTACACCATCTAATGGAAACCTCTGATTTCCAGTGGCTGGGGAATTTTGGCTTTGTGATTCTTGCTGCAAAACAGGGGACCCATTTCATATAGGGACCAGCTTTTTTGTTTTACTGGGTACTTTTTGAAACAATTGAAGAGTCATCTTTTTTTTGAGAGGTTTGCCCTTTCCAGGAGTCTCAATTTTTATGGCCATATTTCAGTGATTTATACATCACTGAATCCAGATCTGAAGCCCTGTGATGTAGCTTCCCACAAGCTCATGTGATGGCCTGAACACCCCGTGTGCGGTGCGAGGCCGTGCGTGCTGCACGCTGAGGGCTGCGGCAGATCGATGGGCTCGTCTGTGTGGAAGGAGATCACAGTGCCTCTGCTAAAGCCCCCCTCCCTCTCTGCTTGAGGGATGAAGGTCAGTGAACAGCCCTGGGCTCCAGCCGATGAACATTTAGCACGGCGCTGTGAGGCCCGTGTGGGTGCCCTGAGACCAGCCCACAGTGCCCTCGCGGTAAGTGTGACTCTGTGGCCTCTTGCTCTCTGCTTTGACGGCAGAGGTGAAGCTTTGCTTCTCCGGTGGAACCTTCTGGCGAAGGCTGTTCAGTTTTTATTGTTTCCACGTGCTGATGCTTAGGAAGCAATGATTCTGCAGGCTCCATGCACTGCTCCATGGCTGGGACTCTCTTCAAGCACATACAGACAGAGACTTTTGTTGCTTTTCAACATGCTCTCCCAGCCCCTCTGTTAATGGCATGGCTTAGAGCCTGAACTGCAAAACTGCTCTGCCTCCAAGAAAACATGATTTCCTGTATAATGGAAGGAGCCAGGGAGAAAGTTTAGCTGGTAAATTAATTCAAATTTCCTAATGTGTTTGTCTTATTTTGAAATTGACTGCTGGGAAGGGGTAAGTGTTGTTTGTCTCCTGATGCTTCCATATGATGTTCTGCCCTGTTCCAGGAGCCCTTATATATGAAATAGGAATTAGTGTGCTGGATAAAATGGCTCTCTTTCTGAATATGTCTATTTAATGGATAGACTGGGGCTTTTGTTAAGTAAGTCCCATTATGGGGAATGGTTGGTTGTTGCTGTCTGGAAGATTTTAGCCTTTCTCGCATCATAAGCCTGGCACTAACAATGGGGGCATTTAGAGTTCCTCCAGGCTAAATAAATTTAAAATGTGTGAAGTTATTCCCTACTCTACTCCTCATCTATCAGTGGAGAATAGGGGAAATTATTTTTGATACAAAACCATGAGGCAGAAATTACAAAGAAGTAGCTGATGCAACAAAATACCCTTCCTATTCTCCAGAACAGTTAATGGCTTAAGGTGTAGATGAGGTAAAAAGCTGTACAAAGACCCCTTTCTGCTGTTAACACCAGCTACGTAAAGACATGTCTGATGTTACATGATTAAGCTGATAGTAATTAACAAATTGATGGCAGATACTATAGAAATGTCTATTACCTCTGGAATTTTTTGCCTTGGAAGATACATTTATGCCTATGCTTTGATGGATTTGTCCTCAGCATTCTGTAGATGATATCCCTGCTCTTAGAATAGTCTTATCTTTTCAGTTCAGTTGCATCATCTTAGAAGGAAAAGGATATGTTTTAAGTGTATCATCAGAATGCTAAATCACAGCTAGAATAAATGTTCATTTTTTGGTTTTCTTCTTTTTTTTTTTAATATGAATAATTATCCAGGGTGCCCTAACACTGAAAGTCCTGGAGGTATGTCACCACAGGGTGCTGTTAAATGTGCCTACCCCACATCTGTTTTCCAGGGAGCAGTCTGCCTTTCAGGTAAAGATTTGTTGATACGGGTGTTCAGGGGGAAATGGACTCTCTTTCTTAATGTCAGCCTCAATTCAGACTTAACAGGGTTTGAACTCAGATAAATTCAGAGTTTGGGCAAAATCTCCCTTCAGTAAAATTAGAAGTACTGTAAGGTCCAGCATGTCACTGAGTGGACTAAAGGATGAAGCTCTGGTTTTAAAATCAATGAGCATTGTGAGAAATAGTCCAGGAATCAAACCTAATGTCTGAATACCACTGATTTCAGAGGTCCAAGCAGTCAGAACATTGTCCAAATTCATTTTCAAAAGCCTAAGGCTGTGTAACAGATCAGAAAGTACACCTATGTTCTCAGAGCAGGAGTACTCTGAGGGTTTTAGTGCACGTCTTTCTGTAATGCCAGTTAGTTGAAGGATTATTACAATTCTCTGCGTAAAGGAAAACACTAATATTTGGCAAAATACAGCACTCTCATGTTTTTTGTCAGAAAGGAGAAAAGTAACATCTTGAACCACACTGCAACACAATACCATGCTGCCGACTGCAGGTGGGTCAGTGGGACAATGCTGGTCAGGTTTCAGCACAGTTGTACTCATCAATTTAAGCTTCCTGACATTTTGTCACGAGCACAAGACAGGGTTAGTGGACACAACAAATTAGACCATGCACTGCTGAAATAATTCATCTGCCAGCATTGTCACGTGATTTCTGAAATACATGAAGGCTGCTTTAATTTCCCTTCTTGGCCATAATTATGAGCATGAACAAACTGACAGGACTGCCAAGCTGTACAGCACTTTCAGTGCTGGATTTCTAAGCAGTTATCGCACACACGTGTGCAAAAAATTTCCTACCACTGTTGTGTGACTCTAAATCCAGCAGGACTGTGACTGTACATCAAATTTGCACTGTGTTGCAGCCCATTCAGAGGAGCATCCAGCAACTGGGGAGGGGGGAAAAAAATTAAAAATCAGAATGTGCAGTGTTACTGAAGGAAGACAACCATGGTTGTCCCAGCTTCTGCTCTGTATTAGATTAGATCCCTCATCTCAGTTTAATGTTGCACTCCGCTTGCTGCTCTGAATGTGGTATTGCAGAGCTGTAGCAACAGAGCAGCCTTGGAATTTTTCTTCACTCGGCTGGTGTGACACAGGCACAACGAGGAGGACGCACCGGGCAGGTGAACAGTGACACCTAAAGGCACATATGTGCTCAAGGCCCCAGTAAGGGCAAACTTAAGCGAGCTCTTCAGCCAATAAATCATTTGCTTGTAGATTTCTTCTCCAGCCAGATGGACCCTGGACAGTTCATCGTGTACTTAATGGTCTGGAGCATTTCTTAGATGCTCCAGATTTAGGGCGAAAGCATAATTCTACCTTTTCGGTAAGTTTTTGTTATTTTTTTCTTCCTTTTCCGATAGTTATTCTGTATGGTTGAGTGTAAAGGGCTCCCTGTAGCACAGGGGATAACAAGAAAGATGGTCAAATGAGCAGAACTAAGGGGTAGAAGAGACTGGTGCTAAACCAGTTGGGGATGTGGGTAGATTTAGCACCCTCAGTCTCTTCAAAACTGCTTGGAGTCCTGAAAGTAAGAGGGCAGAAAGAATTTAGACAATTACCTTTTATGAATTTTTAACTGTCTGGTCTGTGACCAACTAGAAATTATGTAGTTAAGACTTCTTCCAACAGAGCATGCAAAGCTATGTCCAAATAGAAAATTTATGTTAGCATATTCCTCTTCCATTTAGATAGCTCAGCCATCTGACAGCAGGACAATTGGACAATACTACCATTTTGGGAAATTCCTTTGTGTTGAGTTATTTTCAAATCTATGCTCTATTTGTCTTCTTTTACTTTTTTGTTTGGTTATTTTGGTTTTTTTTAGTTGGTTGATTGGTTGGGTTTTTTTATGTGCACTTTAACACAAAGGTGTTCTCTGGGAAATTTGTGGGAGTCACCCTCAGAGTAAAGAATTTTTTCCTAATATCAGATCTAAACCTGCCCTTTTTCAATTCGAAGCCACTCCCCCTTGTCCTATCACTGTACACCATTGTAAAAAGTCCCTCTCCAACTCTTTTGAAGGCCCCTTTAGGTATTGGAAGGTGCTACAAGGTCTTCCCAGAGCCTTCTCTTCTCCAGGCAGAACAACCCCAGCTCCCTCAGCCTGTCTCCACAGGAGAGGTGCTCCAACCCTCTGATCACCTTCATGGCCTCCCCTGGACTCACTCCAACAGGGTCTGTGCTGAGGACTCCCAAGCTGGTTGCAGCACTCCAGTACAGTGTGTAGACTCAGCCAGTACCACCAAACTACAGAGATCAACCTTATCCTAATATTAATTAATTATTAATTATTCCTTACCTCTGTAATGACTTCTTTAGCAGTGGAAACAGCCAATGACCACTAGTAATAGGCTAAACTTTCTTTTAGATCTGTACAATCAAACCTGCTGCTCCCACATAGAGCAAACATGGTGACATTTTAAAACCCACGCATCTTTCCAAGTGACACAGCTTTTTATCTTCTGTTTCATGCTCTAGTGCATTTATTTATTAGGGCCTACTCCATCAGCTCAGGAAATGAGTTCTCTAAAAGATAATAGCATTCAGTAATTATCACCTCTCTCATTTCACCATGTCAGAGAAGCCATTTGAAATGATGATCACATGCAAATTCCTGCTGCATTGCCTGTAAGAAGTGTATTATGGGTAAAGGAAAAAATGTTAGTGCATCAACATTGCAATTTTTCTGTGAGGAGCTAATGATTTTCACTACATAGTGAAATGCATGCAAGGAATTCTTATTGTCACTTGATGTTTTAGGTGGTCTAGAGTTAATATGCAGGGAACAGCTACAGAACACAGTAAATGCATATTATTCTTTTCTTCACAGAAGAGCATTAAGAGGCTACCTGAAAAAGTGCAATTCATTCAACAAGCCAAATGTAAAATATTTCCTTACCAAATCTTTTGTAAAACAGAATCCAGTAAGGCCTGTTTCAGGCAGTGTGTTTCTGTCAGGTGTTTCTTTAAGCACGAATCACCTCTTATCTGTGCTATGCTATGTATGTTTAAGTCGGATCACAGTGCTCAGTATGTTCAAAGGTGAGTTAGAAAAGTACATGACATTGCATACAGGCAGCAGCTCATTTCAATTAGCAGGTGTTTGGAGAAAAAAAACCTGGAAACATTTTGGCACAAAAGCTTGCTTTATTTTTTTTCTTACAACACAACACTGAAATAAGGGTGTAGGCTTGCCCCCAGGTCACTGCAATGCAGAGGATATTTTATGTACTCTTCCTTCCATAACTGCTGAGGAGCACAATTGTCTCAGTAGTATTAACAAGTTAATTTACCACAGTGGCATTCTTTTTGCAATAATCAACCCAAATGAACTGATACACTACTGGACTGATGAGCAGCTGCTTGAAACAGCTCTGACACTACAGGCAATTTGGTTGTTGATGCTATGTTCAGCACTTTGAACTGATGAATAAGTGCCTGACAGCCACGCTGGTTTCAGTCATCACTCTTTTAGGAAATACTAAGCTTAATGAGCATAATAGAACAAAACACCACCTGCTAATGGGAAAGAGTCTCCCTGTAGGCAAATGGTTGTTCATAACACCAAATCAGAACTTCACCTTCAGCCCAGGTCAAAAGTTGGTTAAATGCCACATGTGCTTTTGAAGCTTTAGGCTTTTGCAACCATGTGTAAGATTACCCCTAAAACACCTACACACATGAATGCACACCAAGGTAGGGAAAAAGGGAGAGCTGGGAGTGGCCAACACATTATCCCACCATATGAATACATGTGTGCTGGTTTTGCACTGCACTGAAGCAGTGGATTCCCCATCATTCCTCTCCACGCCAGGAGGACTTCTCTGACTCTGTGTGGTGCTCTGAGAACAATTGCTGGTTTGGGGGTTGTGGCCTTTGATGCCAAATAATTTGACCTGTAGGTTTTGTTTCAGTTGGCACATAATATTTTCCCTGAGGTTCAGCAGTGGGAACTGGAATGTTTATTGTCACACAGGCTAAGAACTAGTCCATGGTTTGCCTGTGGGATGCCTCTTCTAACTAACTCACATGGTTCTGACCTACGCATTCAGAGAGTTTCAAAATTAAAAGACTAAGGCAGGCAGCTCTTAAGGCTGGGAAAGAAAATTACTGTTCTTCAACTGAGCAGGACTTAAAACAGCAATTAAAAGGACTACTGTGACAGTGAAAAAGTATGGGAGGTGTGCTTGTATCCTATAAAGTACCCTTTAAAGTTTAACTCTTTCTCTCCATCTTCTTGACACACTAAAATCTCGTCTTCCCTTTTCAGGACAAAATGTTGTAGGAGCAGAGTTCGCTAGTGCGATGCATTACCGTCTCCTCCTCATCTCAGTCATGGATGCCACAGCAGAAGAGTTAAAACCTCACTGAGAAAGGGAAATTCAGGTACTTGCTGCAGTCATTTCTGCACCTCAGACCTCATGTGTGCATTCTCCTTTACTAACACCACTCACACAGGATCCCTTCTTCAAACAAAACTCCTCCTTCACTGTCTAAGAGGAGATTTGGCTGAACAAGGTCAGAATCAAGGTCAAGCCTTATATAGAGATGGAGACTGAGAAAGAAACTCCTTATCTGCTGAGACTAAGTGTAATTATTTTCTGTAATGTAACTAAATAAATAGCAGGACAAATAGTTTTGGCTCATTTTTCTTTTTTACTGATAGTGATTCATTTTTTTTCTGGTGTGAGGAGTTAAATGTCGTTCCTTTACAGTTGTATGGTGCAAGAGTCTGACAGCCCCATTCCCTTCTCTGTTCCCTGAATTTCAACTCCAACCACCACCAGATTTTCAGAAAAGTATAATAATTTCAGGAAATGACTTACATGTGTCTTCCATCCTGAACTAATTATATCTTTTTAGAAGGAAGAACCAAAAAGATGCTCAAGATTTTAAAATTTGTCTGTATGAATAACTCTGTACGTGACTCAAAAGCAAGTCTTTGAAAGAGTCATAGTGTGGACTGCTTCATGCACTTTCACCTCTCAAGCCCTGTTTTCAAGAGTATCATTATAATCAAATGAAGTGCAGACATGTTTGGCAATTGCTCTCCAGAAAACAGCGAAGCAAATAAAAAATACTTTGTCTTGCAATTTAGATGTAGTGAATATATTCAATTTCTGTGCTGTGGGAATACTCTGGCTTCTGGTGGTAAATATTTGACATGATACCATCTTTTCAGCCACTTCCTTTACAAGATAAGCAAAGATTGAATAATAATAAGAAGAAAACAATTTCCTGCCAGGGTTAATTCTATTTTGTTTGTTTTCAAATACTTTGATATTGAAGAATGGTATAAAAATGTGGCCTATACCTTACTCCAGTGCTTCGATTACAACTGGGTTTTTTTAGCTACTGAAATCCATTTACAACCACAACTCACTTTGTCTTTCCTCCTGACATTCTTCATAAATACTTTTTATACAAAGATGTAACTTTATGCAATGAGTGATTTGATTAGAATGGAAATAGGAAGATACTCTCAGTTGGAAAAAAAAAAAAAAGTAGTGACTTTCATATTTTATCTTGGTCATTTGTTTTCTTGTAATTGTGATTAGGATACTAGACATAAATGAAATGCCTAGCATTTCATACAGCTGGCTGAAGTTTCAACACCAGCAGGATATTAAACCAGGTTTTATTGAGGCAACTCTGAAACTCATTCTGTATTGACATTAGATTTGTACGAAATTACTGGTGCAAGCAGCACAACATTAAGGCTGTGCATTTGCATAATAGTTGTGCTATCCACAGCACCCTGTGATTCCCCACTTCTCTTAGTTAGAAGTGCTGCAAATCAGAACAGGCCATCCTTGAATGTTGTCTTAAACAAGTTGCAAATTCAGTCTCTGACATTTGGAGCTAAACTTCCCAAGATGGCTACAACTCCACTTAAATCACATGCAGAAAGTCAATCACCTCCCTCTTCCCTACCTGCTTTTATCAGAAATAAAATATTGTCAAAGGAGTTGCAAATAACAACCCTAAGATGTATATTAAAGTACTTTTGTTATGCTGATGTTGCAAATACATTTTTTATTATCCTGCACATAGTCTGAAATAAACTTGCCTGGACGTCCCTGCATATAAGAATCTGTGAAGTCGGATATCAACTTATTATAAATGATAAACAGATAGCTTGCATGCCTGCAGAATGAAGAAACAGAGGTAAGGAATTTGTTAACTCATTTGCAGATGCTAAAGCATGCAGGAGCTGGCAAGAGACTGCAGGTAAATTAAACTACAATGAAAGTAAAAGATGGTACAGAGGAAATACATCTGTGAAAATATTTTGTATGAATAGTACTGGAATTTCAGCCACACCCTTCTGTTTATTTAAACAGCATTACAGGACCATAGGGTTATTGCAGAAAGCTGCCTGTTCTGGTGTGTGGAAGCAGACAGAGGTTTTGGTCACAGCAGTCATGTTAATGGTCTGCAACCTGTGCCAAGAAAGTGCAGCTTCACTGCAAGTACTTGAAGCAGATTATATAAAAATAAAACAGGCCTAACACCCAGTGATGCAGACAGGAAAATAATAGACTGAAAGACTAAATAGCATGCTAATTTCAAATGCATTTCTGAGACTATCTGCTTTTGTTCATTATTTGCTTTAACAATGAAAAAGATGAACAGGGTGAAAAGGGAGCTGCTTTGTTCTCTTCAGAGCAGAACAGATGCACATCAGATGCTACTGTCCTTTGTATAAAGAAATGCACTGCAGTCTGCAGCATTCCCAAGATGAGATTAACAAAATCAGCAGAGTTTCAGATTTTTTTTTTTGAACTTTTAACTGCTTGACTTGAAGTGTCTGTGGAACAGGTTTGCAGTAAAGTGTGTTTCTGAAGCAGAAAAGAGTATCAGCAGCGTTAAGCCAGTTGCAAGTGGGCAAGTACATTAAAATACCTGCTTTTGGATTACTATTTTGCTAGCAAAATAGAAATAATAGAAAGCTTTCTAGCAGTGTCATAAAAAATATCCTCTGAGCGCTTTCTTGGGTAATAATTGCACAACCAGTGGTAACAAGGACGTCATTCTGAGCTTTAGCAGGCATAGTTAATCAGTGCAGCTCCATTGCCTTCGGTGTATTTGTGGCAGTATCAGTAAATTAACTTACTTGGAATATCTCCCTTCAGAGAAAATCCACACTGAATTCCATCTTCTAAAACAGAGTAATTCCTATTATTTATAGGAAACTATGCTTCATACCATATTTTAAACATCAGAAGTATTAGATAGAAAGACAAATGACACTGGCATTGGAGTAGACTAATGCACTTCAAACAAAAAATAAACTGCTTTAAAATTATATTTTCTATGTATAAAATAAAGTGGATGCTGCATCATTGGTGAAAGCAGCTCCCAGACTGAGCAGGACAGAAAAGAGATGGAAAGAGATGAGCCAGTGGATGGAAATACACAGAATGTTTCAAGTCAAAAGATGAAACAAGCCCTTAGAGAATTACCAACCCATGAGCAGCAAGCCTTACTTGGACAAAGAAATGGCTAAGAAGGCAACTAAGAGTGAAGTCATGTCATCTGCACTCCTGGAGAAAGAGTGTGGACTTGCCACAGAACTCCACCCTCCCTGGGTCTGGGAATATTTAGGTTCCAAGAGCAGATCACATGGTCCTTGCATGTGGGACACAACTAGGAGTCCTTTATCTCCAGTGAAGTCTCCTGTACCATATCAGTTTACACCAGGGAAGAAGACTGAGGTACAGGGATGTAACAGGAAACCCCTGCTGTAGCTTGGAGTGAGTTGAGAGGAAGTTAATGTGTACAACTCAAATAACTGCTGATTTGTTGACAGCTCATTTATTTATTATTTTTTGAGGTCTCTGTACAGGTTGTTTTGTTCCGTCTTTTAATTTTTGCCCAAGAAAGACAAGAAAAACTCTTAAGGATTTGAGAAGAAAAAAAAATCTGCCCACAGAGTGGAATTTTGAAAGTGGTTCCTTTTTTTGCCTTTTCCAAACTACATCATAGACTTCTCTGGTCCTCCCTGGTTTTCTTTTGGTAAGTACTTTTCTTCTCAGTACCATTTTATGCACAGTGATACTCAAAGGACTCAGATTTGGGGCCCACCAAGACAGAAAATCTTGGTTTTTCTTACTTGCCATGTACATCCGCTTTTAGCTCCCAAATTTGGGGTGCCTGCTTATGGAAGAGCAACCACTGCATTTGGCTTGGGTTTGCAGTCACTTGGTCTGCTGGAATAATTTCAAGGACTGAATAACCAGAGTACACAGGCTCTTGTTTATTTACACACACTACTGATCAGACCACTCAAAAAATAAGTTCACAGTTTACATGCAGAGAAGTCTTAAATCAGAGGGCAGACTTCTCTGGCTAAACACTTCAGAAACTTTTGAGTTAATGTAGCTCCAATTCTCAGCCTTGTTCCACCACTCAGGTAAGTTTGTTGAATATTGTGACACTGCCCAGCCTACTGTCAAAAAAAGACCGTTCATTCATATTAAAATCGAGTAATGTCATGTCTGCTTCTCTTTAGAATAAAGAAAAGT
Organism: Corvus moneduloides; assembly: GCF_009650955.1. Classification (NCBI taxonomy): domain Eukaryota; kingdom Metazoa; phylum Chordata; class Aves; order Passeriformes; family Corvidae; genus Corvus; species Corvus moneduloides. The sequence continues at coordinate 58,006,164 of NC_045480.1, forward strand.
GACAACATAATCTTGGAATCTGTCAGGCTTTCTTAGAGAAAATACACTGCTCATATTGGAATAAGGCAGCCATAGCAGTAGGCAGCACAAATCTTAGAGACTATTTAAAAAAATACTAATCTATTTCTCCAGGAACAGATAAATTCCGCAAATTTTCAGTGAACTTCAGATAAAATACCTTTCAATAATTTATGTTTTTACTCCCACCCTTATACAGCCTAAAAGATATGGTTCTTTTCCTCTGGTTATTTCATTTCGAATGTATTCCTGCCGTTATCTAGCAATGATAATTTAATCAGGATTAAAATAAGAAATGAAAAATATACTTATTCATATTTTGTTTCCTGAATGTACCGAACATATGGCTAAGTCTGCTTCTGTAAATCTCTGCCTGATAAGCCTTAGAGACAATGGGTCTATTTAAAAGTTGTAAAGGAAACAATTGAATCCAAATAGTTTCCTGTAAAAGAAGAGAGACTTCTCCCCAGTCACATTCAGCTAAGGGTTTGATCCAATGGTAGAGATTAACCCTCCTATCTTAAGCTTCCTTTTAAACTGCCATGCAAACCAGGTAAATTAGAGATAGATTTGGTCACACTGCATTTGGGTGCATTCCCCTGATTTTTTTTTTTTTCTATTAGTCTGCTGTTCTTGAAGTTGTCAGGGTACATCTCTATGGACTTTTGGTACGTGAGGGTTAGAAAATATACTGTGGAAAAACATATGCCTGTATTTTTCTCTGTAAATAATGGCAGTTTCCCAATTCTGACCTCAGGTAGACCGACTATGATATGTCTCACAGGGGACTCGGTGTTATTTGTAGTTGTGCAATAATCCAAGAAATAAAAGCTCTGTTAGTGAAAACTTTTTTTTTTATCCTCCCATCTTTACTTACGTGCTTATGATTTGCTGTCATGGCATGCTATGTGATTTGGACATATCCCTTCAATATATTTTGCATTCATGGTAAGTGTGCCTTCCCTAGAGCACTACTATTTTCTCTTTCCATGCAATGGGATAAATTACACTGAGATGTGGACAATGCAGTCAAATCCTAGCACAAGAAGCAGAAAAAAAATCCATATTTCCTGCTTAAATGGGAATTAAACACTTTTAAAACCTTCTTTTTTTTTTAGATTATTCTTAACACCAGTGGTGATAAGAGACAGAGAATGTCTCATTGGTGGCGGTGTTTTCTCATCACTCGTATGCCATGTCACAGATTGTCCTGTCCAGACACAGAGCAAAGCACTGGAATTAGCAGACTTTCCTGTTGCCAGCTGTACCCTTCTGTGCCTGTTCACTGATGACACTGTGCCATGGACTGCTGGGGCTAACTTTGAAAAGAAGGTGTTTGAAGTGCTTGTGGATTTAACGATGCTATGAAGAGATAGGTACCACCACATGCTGTCGCTTCAGTTCACTCTGCATTACCATTTCTCCTATTAATGGATTCAGCCAAAGTTGTGTGGGTCTGATGATGCCTGATTGTAATTGACACAATATGATCCATTCCATGAGTGCAAAGTAGTTAGGCTGTAATTAGTCATGTGATAAGTAAGTATACATGGTACATTTTATGCTTGGATTCTTAAAAATACAATAAAAATAAAGCTGCCAAGCAAAAAGAATGAGATACAGTTTCTTTGATTTTTAGGTGGCTCGCGTACATTAGTTAGTGTCGAGCCAGAGTGGCAACCTCAGAACAACGGAAGTTACTCAAAAGATCACAACATTCTTATGCTCTGACTACACTTGTACACACTAAATTTGCTTGCAAATATAGCCTGAAATGCTCCTTGTGTGCAATGCCCTGTAATTTTTAAACATGCTGAGTAAAGATTTTATTTAAAAGCATAAACTAGTGGTTCCACCATAAGGAAGTATTTTGCAAAGAAGCCCTTTGAAATGTAAATAAGATAGTCTTCTACCGAACAATCTTGGAGTCGCAGGGAGAAAAGGGCATGTTTTAAATTAAAAAAAATACAGGACTCACTATGAAAGGTAGTGAAGTGAAAATAGATTATTAAGTACTGCTATATGTAGCCAGAGGAAAACCTTCCAGACTCTAAGCAAGAGTCTGATTTCTTCTGGACTACCAGCTCTTCTGGAGGAGGAGTGTGGGATTAGGAGTTAAAACTTTACACCAAGGCAGTACTTTGCACCAAGTTTCCTGCATAACCCTGAATATATCAAGCCATGCCTCAGATTTTCCTTCTTTGAAATGTAGATAATATTACCCTTCCATTTGTTGTGAGATTTAGCAAATCCCGTATAGCGGCCTGCTTTGAAATCTTCAAGAGGCAGGAGTTACAGATGCCAAAATATTGTCAGGCATACATAAAAATATATAATTAGAATTATAAAGGCAGAATTGAAAATCAAGCAATTCATTAACACTTCACCCCAACTGTCAAGTGTTTCCTTCACAGGGATTAAACGATGACCCGTCTCTGAGAAGTGAGACACTTTTCCAAGGGCGTGTTTCTGTTGCAAACTGTTTCCTGTCTCTTCTTGTTCTAAAAGTAATTTATGGCCAGGGGATACTAAAGAATTTTCTCTTTGGGGCTAATGACTGTTAGAAAATCTGTTTATGATTCAAGTTGTGGAAATACGTAGTACAAAAGCAACACAAAGAAGGCTGTCCATCACACTGCTCCATCTGCTTCACACTTCAAAAATATTTTCCAATTAACAAAGCAGTAAAACATTACTGAGAGAAGCAGTGTGACACAACTAAATGGAAGTTGGAAAGAAGCATCCAACAATTATTATATAATTATATTAATCAATATAATTCTTCTAATCACCAAAGTGGGAAACTTTCACAAGATGTTCACATGCAATTCTCACAGAAGTCAGCTAGAGTGGCTGGCCTATGTGTTACTGGAGATAAAATTTACCAGGCTGAAGGGATGCCGCTCACTCTGTGGGAGGAGTTCTTGTCTTCAAAAGTAAGTATCTCTTTCTTCTTTAAAGGCACTTGCTTTAAAATCCATGAGAGCAAAACTAATTGATAATTAATGGCAAAAAATGTAAAATTACCATGAAAGCTTGGTGTTAATAAGCAATTAAGAAAGCAAGGTAAAATCCTGAAAAAATCTTGCACAAATGCAAGAGCATGTACTTATTATTGCTTATTATTCCAATAAAATTAAAAGCAATCAACTTCAGTGGGTGCAACTGTTTGAAAAGGTTAACTTCTAGGGTGGAACACAGTCCCTTTATCTTGATAAAATAGTTTTTTACCTAGTCAAACCAAATTTATCATCAGATATCCCAACACATAGCTTTTAAAAGCACAGTTTTGTACAATAGCATTAAAAAAGTACATTAAAATAATCCTTATTATTACAGAGGACACAAGACAACTTTTTGGTCAAATTAGTTCACAGCTTTTTATGGCAAATGTGAATAGAAATGTAAATTACAATGGTTTACAGAGTAAGTAGGTGTCACAGTAATTGTCACCTACAGTCAAATTGTGGTCACTGTAACTTCAATGTAAAACTGGACTAATTCCACAGATTTCAATGTAATTACTCTGGAATAACTCTTGTGGAACTCTTCTGGAGAATGATACCCTTAAGTGATTTACAGAAAGGCAGAAGAGATTTTTATGAGTATGGAAATAAATTCAAGCACCGTTACAGTGAGTACAATATTTCTATGTCATTAGATATATTCTCTTATTTTTATTTTCTTCTGACTCTTTGATAGTTCTTTTAGTAGTTTATATAGGGATTCTACTTCTTTAATTCTATGTTTCTCTCACAATGTTCTCCTGGAGTCTATCTTCACCTTTTTTTTTCTGGTTCTCCAAAGCATTTAATGACTCAACAGACATGTTTGCATCAGTGTCTCTTATTATTATCTCTTCATCCACAGATACTTTAACCTTTACTGAAATATTTCATCACCTGTAATGTCAGACATTTGTTTATGTACCTTTTGCTACTACTAGGAAATGCAAGGACCCTGGTATTGCCTCTGTAAAGATGGCACTGGGAACATGCAAAAGCATAAAGGAAATATTGAGCACAGTGTTCACCAAGAGTTTGTTACAACTGGTTGTTGCTATGACCAGTGTCCCTGAGTGAATGCTATCAAGGGTAGAAACTGAAAAAAAAAATCTTACAGATGTCAACAATCAGTGGTTAAAAAGTTAAGAAAAAGAAAGTTGGGTTGTGTTAATTTTGTTTGTTATCTTCTGCTTGGTTTACTACCTTTTAATTAAAAGTGCTGCAATTCATGCATTCAATTCCCATCCCTTCCAGTTAGGTTTAAGACCATCCATCTGAATATGGGCATATTTGCTAGTCAAAAATAGGAAAATCGTGCAATCCTTAAAGATGAACAACTTCGTTTCCAGTCACTTCTATCACAAATAGCCAAGTGGGATTTGATCAAGCAGAACAAATTCATGTGAGAAGCCTGAGGAATTTCAACAGCTCGGGAAGTGTAATAAAGCAGTGCACACATTGTAAATGCCAGAACTACGTGTTGGATTGTTTACCTGTAGACATCCACCTACTGAAACTGTCATTGTGCAACTTCCATTGCATGAAATCAAAAACAAAAATAAAGGATGATCCCCAAATCATAGAATTCACCACTAGATAAGCAGCATTTCTTGTTGACCTGTGAGGAGCAAAGATCACGGCCAAATATAAAGCTGTCATTTGTACAAGTCAGCACCTTCTCTGTTTGAAGGAACTGTGAAGCTCTTGCTGTGTTCAGCAGAAGTTGTACTATCACTTGCACACAGGATGATGCTAAATTGCATTGCAGCAAGAGGAATGAATTGATTGAAGATAAGCACAATGCTTTTAGATGCCGGAGAGCTACAACGAAGGAATATTCAAAATCCTCAATGCCTGGCCTTTACAATTTGGTCAGCCGAGAGTCATCAATTATAGAATTATAGAAATTATAGAAACACTACAATTTTGGAAAAAAAAAAATCTGTGTGCCCCCCTGTACCCCTGGCAACTTGTCTAGACTTTGGTCTGTCCCTCCATACAATCTAGCTACTGTTGATGTGAGAGCCTTTTCTTCCAAACAGGCTGCAGTCTGGGACAGCCTTTGTGTATTTCTCAGCCTCAGTGACCCTTCATCTCATTTCAAATCTTAAATGAAAACAAGTCCTTTTCTCCTACTCTTCCTATACATTTTAATGTCTCTCTTCCGCTGCTCTGATTTAACTCTTCACTGTAATATTCCTAAACAAAACCTTCATTAAGATAGACTCCAAAGCTAAATGCAGAAAGGACCAGTTTGAACAAGTACTCTCTGTCTGGGCAAGATTGTTCTCTACTGTATATTTACTACTATTTCAACCAGTCTGGTTTTAAGTATCTAGAGCTAATTGGCTCCTGTAAATTAGATTTTCTTGAAGATTGTCCTCAAGACCTGTAAGTCTTGATGTAAGAGCTACTTTCCTAGTAAACTTCCTATTTTTTTTTTCAATTTTTTTTACATGGTACCAATGTAACTATATTCCCAAATATATTTCAAGCTTCTTTTTTGCAACTGTACTGATATAGGGCCAACAAGAGCACTACAGCCTTCACTGAAATTAGCCTACCCATGGATTTCATTGCAAATGGGGACCGAAAATACTTCCACTGGCATTGAGCCTCATCAAATGTTTGTAGGCAGTGTTTTCCCTATCCCTTGATTGTCATTTAGCCAAAAACCATAAAATGGCCAGTAGTTCTAAAGGGATCTGTCAATCAAGCTGCTAAACTTCAGATACCACTTGTTCTGTACATTTTGAAAATAAGGTCCCCATTTGTGCACCAAAACTGGGAAACGCCCAGAATTAATTGTCACTTTTGAAAATCCCAGACAGTCATTGTACTGTCTTAATATTTCCCAGAGATTTAATCTTTGTGGTAGCTATTTCCCTTTGCTGCTTCTTTCTGAGCCACTCATATAATTTCCTTAGGATCTTTTAGATAATACAAGGAAAACACCTAACACAGACAAACAGAAGGTGCTTTGTGGGCCAAGGACTTGTGTGTGAATTACTATAAGATGCACCTATGTTGGGCTTTTTTCTTTTTCTTTTTTTTTATGGTTTTCCTTAGCTGCAAAGCATGAATTGTCAAACTTAGTGTCCCTCTAAACTGACCTCTACATGTACACTGCAGCAAGCCACACAGTTTTTGATTCTCAGTTGCCCATATTCATGAGCTTAAGGGAGGGTTCTGTCCAGTTTATGCACAGGTTTTGTCCTAATATACAGCCAAGGTGTGGCCAGGCATGCATCCCAAACCAGGAACTTGGAGGTGCTCTTGAATCTCCCAGTTTAGGCATAGATAAGAAGCACAACTCTTCAGTAAAGAAGTTTCAACATGAACAGTACATAACAAGTACATAACATAAATTGGCTTCTTTTTTTTTTTTCTTAAGCAAAGTTGCACTACATTAAACATAAGCTATAAGTAAATGATGCAAGATTTTGATGGTGGAGTAATTGGAGGACATTTATTTGCCAGACAATCTCTTCAGAGGAAAGTTTAATGTTTGCATCTCTGGTTAACATTTCTCTGAAACTTTCTCTGAACAGGTATGGAAAAAGTCACCCTCAGGAATCTCTTAAGTACTGGAATGTCAATCTCTGCAGTAAATGTGTTGTATTCAAAACAAATCCAGAAGTACCACACTGGCAAAAGCCATTTCATTTTTCCACAGTGGAGGCATTCCAAGGCATCAGTCTTTGTGCACAACATGCTATGTCTTTCTTCTAGTCAGTGATGCAATAAGTTTCTAAAGTTATGACAATGTTTTCCATGTATTTGCATCCCTGTAAAATGCACAGTAGGTGAAGATGATAATTATATTTTTCATTGATCCTAAGCTCCAAGTTTCCTTGTTGAAGATGTTTAATTAAAAATATAATCAAATAGTCTAATGAGATAATTGTTAAGGCATTCACATACATTTACAAGGCCAAGGAAAATGCTGTCCCAAACAGATGCTCGTTAGTAGAATGAAGAACAAGGAACTAAATCTTCTTTTGAGGAAAGTAAATTACAATCAAATTTACAGTCTTTTAAGAGAGGTGACTCTCTGGGGAGGAGACTTCTACATTCAGAGGCATATGCCAGTACAAGTATACAATATTACCTTGCTGTGTACGTTGGGTTTTAACACATCCCCCAGTCCCGCTTCACTCGTTCTGTTTACTTGAACTAATAAAGCATCTTTCCAAAAAATCATATTCCTACAAAGAGTTCTTTCTGTGCTCTATCTTCAAATACAGTGAAGACAGAACATACAGTGACATGGGTTAGGGCCACTGTGAATTGATCTGAAGTGTGGAAGCAGAGGTTTAGGATAAAACCTACTCTAGATCGTTAACACCTATAAAAAAATCTCTTTCACTGAGACACTAACCTGTAGAAAGAGGAGGTGCCATAGAATGTTTAAATGCACAGGGACCAAAATGAGCTCTTGTTGGAAATATGGATACCAACATACTCAGTTCACCTTAAAATGTAAGTAGATAGTTATCAACTTCAAGAACTTGTATTACAAGAAAATTATATTTAAATTACAACTAAATTACTTAAATTATTTAAATTACTTCAAACAATGTTAATTCGTTTTACTACTCATCTTTATTTTTGTTATGACTTACACAAAGTCCCTGACACTATTAGTTACGGTAGACTGACTTTTATGCTGAGTCCTTAATACTTTAGTTAATACAAAGCAATCGGTATTTCACTAGGAAACAGTTACAGTCAAACATTTTTATTTACTCTAATGCAACTGTTTCTACTTTTTTTTTTTTTTTTTTAATGGAAATTACTCTTCCAGACTATCATTCTGGAAGTTCATTTTCACACAGCCCCAGTTTGGGGGCACATCTCTGGTGGGATTATTCTTTGCGACTTGAAAGTGTTTTCCCTGCCCTGTGACTAGTTTCTTTCACAGTCTGTCTCCACAAAGGAGGGAGCTACTGCAGAAACCCCAGAGGAACCCACTGGGGAAGCTCCAACCCCACTGCACAAGTGGGCAGTGGGTTCCCAGAGTGGATATCACATTCAAACTGGAAAAAGCAGCCTTATTTAAAAAAAAAAAAAAAAAAAAAAAAAGAAAGAAGAAAAAACCAAAAACAAACCCCCCAATTTTCACCTCATCAAGTGGACCTTTCCCTCACCTCAGTTTGTCTGACAGCTACGAACAATCGGCCATGTTTGAAAGCTTTGCCATTAAGGCTTTTGTTTGAGGACCAAGACTTCCAGCTGAAGAGCCAAAGTCTGGGAACAGCCAGAAGATCATCCCCGAGAAAAAAAAAAAAAAAAAAAGGAAAAGAAAACAAAAAAACCCCAAAGAAACGCCTTTGGGGCCAAGAACAGGCTACTGTCACTAGGGCTGAAGTTCGCCCCCAAGAGAGGCAACTCCCGAGTCAATCCTCAAGTCGCTGTGGAGCTCCGGCTGCACCCTGAGGGCAGGAAGGGGCCGGGGCCGGTCGGGGCGCGGAGGGAGCGGGCGGGGCCGGGCGTGTGTCAGCATCTTCCCCGCTGCCCCGGGGGCGGGAGGGAGAGAGAGAGAGGAGAAGAGAGAGACAGAGAGAGAGAGGGAGGGAGGGGAGGAAGGCGCGGCGGTCGGGGGCGGTGGGCGGTGCGCTCCCGCCTCCCCGCGCTGCTGGCGGCCCCGAGGGGCAGCGACCGGCGCAGCGACGCGGAGCGGAGCGGGCAGCGGCAGCGCCGGGCCGGCGGGGCCGGGCGGCCGCGGTGCGTACCCGCAGGTACCGGGGCACTCGCAGGGGCGGCTGCGGGCGGCGGGCCGGCCGTGCACAGCGGGAGGGAGGGAGGGAGGGAGGGAGAAGGAGGGAGCCAGGGGGCGGGGAGCGCCGCCGCTCCCGCCCTCTCCGCGCCGGGTCTGGCGGCCGGCGGGGAGGAGATGCTGCTCCGCGCTGCCTCCCTGCCCGCGCTCCCAGCGCAGCCCTGCGCGGCCGCTCCGGGCGAAGCTCCGCGCTGCTCGGCTCCATCGCCGCCCTGCGAGCGCGGACGGCGGCTCTAGAGGGGCGGTAGGTGCGCGGCTGCCGCGCCGAGCGGGGCAGTGAGCCCAGCGGCGGCCTCCGCCGAGCGGGACTTTCCCGGAGGGATGGGGGCTTTCCCGGAGGGATGGCCGCCGGTGGGCGTGTGAGCGCCTGGCTTCGCTTGTCGGATCGCAGGGGGGCCGGCGGCGGGGTGTGGGAGAGGTGAAAAAAGGCCGCACGGAGCGGCGGGAGATGTTGGTGCTCCCATCGGAACTTCCAGCCCGGGTCCCGTGGGATTTGACTGGGCGCTCGGAGCAGCGGGACGCGCTCTGCCGGCCGAGAAGGGCTTGGGTTTGCCTGCGCCAGCCAAACAAAGCAACCCCCGCAGCCCTGCACTTGTTAACAGAGAGGAAACTTTTTCCTCATTAACGTTTTTGGAGAAGCAGAAATGAAGGATAAATCTGTTGGCCGGTGATGAGAAATAGCGTAGGTGTCATTGGCTTTTTATCTCCTAGCAATCGACACCTCCGCAGACCGCAGGATAATCTCTCTCATATTCTAGATTGTGTCATTCTCTTTAAATTGCATGTTTAAAGCAACAAAGTCAGTGACTTCATAGGGAACCGCCAGGAGCTGTTCTGTACCCCTCCTGTTTACTGGGGAAACATTTGGGAACCGGTTTGGTTTTGTAGGTAGGATCAGAAGTAAATGTAGGACATGGAAACTGTAAAGTTGGTTGCAGGTAATCTGTGTCTAGCCATCTTATTAAGGTGTGAGTTTGGGAGAAAGGAATATGAAAGTCTTTGCATGTGGAACTAGCTGGGGCAGTAACCGTGATCAGTTCCTGAAACCTTTTCAGGGAAGAGGACGTGTTTTATGAAACTGGGTCAGAATCCACAGACATTTTCCTGAGGGTTGAACCTCATGTGAGAAAGCTGTCATTGAATATATATATTCCGAGGTGTCATGACTCCCAGGTCATTTGTTTGGGCTCAGGTTAGTGAAATGGTGACATTTAGTACCCATTCCAGAGCAGTACTGCTGTCGGTGTTCACATTAAGCATCAAGGCTCTGACTGAACGTGGCCTCTGCAAGTCTGTCTTTGGATGGCCAGAAATAGGTTCTAAAGGCATTTCTGCAAGAGTTAGAATCAGCCAGGATAGAGGTACAAATGGGAAAACAAACATTTTGGGTCTTGTGCAAGAAATACTGATGAGGAAAGAGTAAATCTAGTCAGAGGATCTTTTGGTAGTGCAGTTACGACAGAATTTGCTACCACTCCTAGTGCTATCAGTCGGACGTATCTGTTCAGTTTTCACATGCAACAGATGTGTTTCACTTGGAGTGTCTTTTTTTTTATCTGCCAACAAGCATGTCTTTCCATGAACAGTTCTAGAATTTAAGTAGTAATTTAAGGAAAGAAGAGAATGACAGCAAGAGAGACAAAATCTAACTTTTAAAGATATTTTGTAACTCTTTTTTCACCTATCAACCCTGTTTGGTGAGTGGAAAGGCACATAATGTATTCCTTCCATAATGGGACTTGTTTTGTCCTTTTGCTTGTGCATGATAAAAGTGAACCTAATTTAGATTAGGGTTTTTATATTGATTTTTTTCTAATCAGAGTGTGGTTGTTTGGGTTTTTTAAGTTAAAGGTGCAGTAAAAGTAAGTACTTTTGAATATACCAGATGTAAAAGGAGACAGGCTGTATGACAGGGTGTTGTTCTAATGGCTTAATGAAAAAAATGCCTCTTAATTCTGAGACTGTTGTTGAGTGGAATTGAAGGCTGTGAGAACCACAGGCTCAAGGACATTTGAGTGGATGGAAGAGCAAGGAAGTATCTGTGTGAGAAGGCTGGGCAGAATGTTAAAGCATAAGTGGGTACACTGCATTTATTTTCACCGGGATAACAGAGCCTCGTGAAATGATGTGACCTAGTAGTCTATTTACAGCTTCACAGGCCTGTGAAAGTGAAAATGGACTGTGTGGATGAGCGGTAAATAACCACTGTGGCTAGTCATCATGAGCCTGTGATAACTTGTGCATAGCATTGTCGTTTTCAATGCCTTGAAGGGAAGTAGTGAAGAAGCCTATTGAAGGGATGAGATTGCACTCCTGAGAGTGAGAAGCTACCAGGACACAAATGTCACTTGTTCTGGTGGCAGGAAATTGTAGTGTCTTTGCTTTTTTTTTTCCCTTATGGTGGGACTTTTTCAGCCACGTGGTTCGTACAGGTTGACTATCACAGTGAAGACCTGAAAGTAAAAATACAATCTTTTAGCTGTTTACTTTTTAAAGAGCACAGCAGGGCAAATATTTTTATTTTTACATGTGGAACAGAAATTATTTCGCACACAGCTATTTTTCTCCCAACCAAATGCAGGTATGAACAATAATAATTAGTGGTTGTATGGTACAATAAATCTTCCAAGTGCCTTCAAATCTTAATCAGCAAGCCTTAATAGCATGCTATTCCTGCAAGGGAGGTAAGTAATTAGATAAAATGAGACTGGGCAGACTCTTAAATGGAGTTTATTGTTGGAGTGCCTGTCAGTTTCACAAAGCTCTTCTTTATCACTAAGGTCTCTGAATGCTGCTGTACTTAAATGGCTTCAAATATGGCTTCAAATATTTGCATGTTGAAATACACGACATTATGGCCCAGAGGGCCTTGTTAATATTGACATTCTCTTGTTCAAAATTCTTTACAGTGAAGGAGACCTTACTGTAGGAACCCAGAGTGCCGAGAATATTTCTCTGCCTATTTTGAAGGGTTCTTACCTCCCTGAACAACACTGTTTTAACCTCCAACCTTGGAAAAAATTACCAATGAACCGACAAGAACTAGAAAATACAGTGGTGTGAATTAGGTGATAGACTACTATGTAAGATTGTCACAGGGAGAAGAATTTAGAGGTTTTGGGCTTCTCTTTGTAGTAAATAGATAAGAGTAAAAAAATATCAAAATGAAGGATTGTTGTTGTTCTCTAAACCTTCTTCTCCTTCTTCTACTACTCCATGTTCTGCAGTAAAAGTAGTTTGGAATGATCGGATAGAGAATTCCGCAGTTCCTGCCCGTGTTACTGAATAATTGGTAGGAAAGTGAAAATAATATATGTTTTTAGTAACTATTGGTTAAATTATCTTTAAAAGACCATGTAAGTCTTGATAATGAGACTTCTCTCCTGCTTTCTGTGCTCCATGCTGTACCTGGGTCACGCTAGTGGCTCTGTTCCTCTGATAAGACTTAATAAACAACTATCCAGCAGCACTGAAACTCAAGGAAAAGTCTTCATTCATCTTTGAAACTCCTTGCAAGGACTTTTAGAAAATTCTCTCCCATCAGGAGGGATTTGATTTATGGCATGGTTCAGTGTCACCTTACACTCAAGAGCGTCTGTAGTGGTTGTTCCAGAGCACATGTGAAAACTTACTAACATGAACAAGAGTAAGATCAGCTCTTTAAGGGGACTGATTTTCTTCTGAAGAGCTTTCCAGTTTACTTGTGTGACAAGCCTAGAACCTTTAGTCCACTGATGGTAAAATTTAAAGTGATTTCACCAGTAGTTTGTTAAACCTAAGAACATTAAGTATTGCTCTGGTTGCTGCATTTTTGGAAGGCGTGTCGGTTATCTGCTCAACAGTCTGTCACTTTTTTTCCCCTCTGCTTACAGAAAGAATTGGCTGGAATTTTACTGTTTCAAAGTGAGCTAGTTAGTGAGACTAAAAGATTAAAAAGCAAGTCTTGGGGTAGTGTGTATTTGTAAGCAGTTGCCCCAAGCTGTCGCTTACCATGGGACAAGCGTGGATGGAAAGCTGTGAATACCAGAGTAAGTTAATGTTGTATGTCGCCAGTTAACTATTAATGAAATCTGTGCATCTGTAAAGAAGGGTGGAACTTCTGAAAGAAGTGTTTCCCAGCCCCACCTCCTCCTGAAGTACAGAGAAGGAAGATGGCATTTACAGATGGGAAGGGCACAAGACGACTGTTTGGTGCCATTTTTTATTTCATCCGGGCTTCTCTTTCTCCTGGGCCGCTTAAATACCTGGTGAGGAACCAGGCATGTTCTTTGTGCATCATTATCCATTAAAATGCTTTCATAAAAGGCAATGAATTGAGTAGGCTGCCTTGGGACAGTGATATGCCCTGTGAATTTGAAATTCACTTGGTAGGATAGAGATCTGCTCCAGTTGTGACACTGTAGAAAGAATAACAGACGTGGGAAGGCTTTGTTCTCAGGGTTTCATTTGTCCTTTATCTTTTATATGTAAATTTAATATGCCACAGAAATGTCTGCAAGTAATATGTCAAGAATTAAAGGAGAGCTGCTATTAAAACTGCCTATTTTTGATTGCTGGTATTTGTAGGGAATACTGGAGTTTTGCAGGACGTGTAGTGTTTTTAATGATTTGCAGGTGGTAGGGTAATGTCAGATTTTGGACTAGGTGCTGTGTCGGCTTGTGGTTCCTGCTTCTAAGAATTGGTCATTAAATTAGGTGAGATGGGGCACTTGGAAAGGAGAGGAAAGCTTTATCTCCTGTTTTGCAGGTAAAAGTAAAGCACAGGGAGAACTGACTGAGGTAAAGGTGATGAAAATTTATGTGCACAAGTTTGGAACCAAACCTCTTCATGAACTAATCTGATGCTGTCCAAAATATCACGCTTTTTTAGTAGACTTTGAGATTTTTGATTTGTTCAAATTTCTGTGTGGTTCTGCCTTGTCAGAGGAAGCATGTGGTTTTCTGGGGTTTCATGGTTTCTTTGTCCAGCTCTGCCTAAAGATTATTTTTTGTGTGTGTTTCTTGGAAGTTGTCTTACAAAAGAGCATTTGTCTGTATCTGTGGGAGAAATATGGGTGGGAACATTCTATAGAGCTTGCTGAAATTTTTGAAAGTGAACCTGGAAATGGCTTTCATGTGGTGTTGACATCTTCTCTGAGTGTTTGTATGTAGTGTGGGTACTTGGCTTCAGGCATGTGCAGAGAGGTACCTTGGAAGTGGCATATCTGAAGTCTGGTTTCTTCAGAAAAGTAGATCTGGAGCTGGAAGTCTTTTTGGGTGACTTTTCTTGAGCAATGCTGTTGCATGTGACTTACATTCGTGCTGTAAGCTTGAAATTGATGCTGAAATTGATTGTTAGGAAACACTCCTGTTTATTTCTCAAGTAAAAGAACTTAAGGAAGAGGCTTTTTCCTATCAGACTTTTCCTTGAAAGCCAGTTTTGTTTGTTGAGGGGAGAAGGCTGTTAGAGTGTACAAATTCCTAATTTTTTGATGTGCTTTTCATCATCGTGAAAGCAAAACTCTTAACTGGATAAATCAGTGGAAACACAGGTTCTCCCGTGTTTCATATGCAGTTTCACAACAGCTGTAAAAGCTGTTTTGGCTACATCTGTATACGTATGTTGGTGCAGCTGATCGTCTCTAGCACCATGCTATGTGCTGTATGAAACTGACAGTACTAGTTCATTGCAGTAGCATAATTATGCCAATGTTGTTGAAATTGCTGCATTTTTTGTTGACTTAAGTACTGTTTCAGAATAGACATTGACAGGCATAAGGATTTGTTAATGTAAATAGTTTCTGTAGTAAAATTGCGTGCTTGGAGATGGAAGCTTCTCTGAGTCTCGTGTCCATTCTATAAGTCTGTCTTTATTTTTATTCATGGAACAGCCAATGTTCTGCTCATGTAGTGGGCAGGCCCTCAAAACCTGTTAGAGAAAAAAACCCAAGGAGCTGAGTGCAAAGGTTTTTTCTAAGTTACTGCTGAGGACAGACAGAACACGGCTTATCTCATAATCTCTGGGGCTATAGACACTCTCATTTGCAGCTCCCTGTTTGCGCAGGGGAATTGGTTCCCAGTGATAAATTTTATGTTTCAGATTAGGATTTTTCCCTTTTTAATATTAATTTATTCAGCATCTCAATAGCATGTGCCTGTTCACTGTATTTTCCAGTTTTCAGATGGACATGAATGGCTACATGGAGGGCATAAATTCCCACCTCAATAAACCTGTGTGACGCACGTGGTTCCAGGGCTTTCTTAGGGTCACCAGGGAAAGGTAATGGGACTTGACTCATAAAACAATGTCTGCTTTACCCTGTGGAATGTTGCTGTTGAAATATTAACTACAATATTTCAAACATGTAAGCAGCATTAATTTGGTGTTGAATGTGTTCCATCTTTCTTGATGGGGACTGTTGACTTTTTCTGCTAACCACTTCTGTATATTGTAATTTTAAAAAGAGCCAAATTAAAGTCTGAAACTTCAGCTGTTAGAAATAGTTGTGCTTCCTGGCAAAGCCATGCCTGGTTTAAATGATGATATATTTGGACTTGGGTATTGCCTTAAGTAATAGAGCGGTAAAAAATGAAGCATGTGGATATTTAACCATGTCACACATAGATAGTCTAACTTTTCTACCTAGTTTGCTCATCAGGATATCAGTAGTGTAAAATATCTTGTGGGTTTTTCTTCTCTCTTCACAATTCATCAAGGGCCAGCATTATGTTATTTCTGATTTTACCCATTTCTCTCTTAACATAATTTAGTGTTTCAACAGAGAAAAGTTAGAGAAGGGAAATAGAGCAGAAGTTTTGCCTTTTAGTACTTTTACTGTAAAATCAGTAGGTGGAAAATCCCCTCCTAGTGCTTAGGATTATGGTCAGTGAAATAATAGCTCTATTTTGTCAAGTCAGTGCAAAGCTGTATTTGCCTTCGATGAATTCACTTGGGAGTTTGAATCCCAGGCAAGCAAGTGGTCGATACGGTTGTCCAAGTGCTGCTTTTATGCCTTGCTTTTTAATGTCAGCGAGGAACAGCACACGTGTTGCTTTGAGAGACATCTCAGTACGTGTCACTGACTGGACAATTGTGTGGTTAGGTTGATGTGGAGCTATCCCTCCAGCAGCCTAATTAAAGACTATGTGTAACTTCCTTAAATGGGATGCTTCAACAGGTGATAAGTACTAGTTTCTCCTTCAGAGGTTTTGTTATGGTATTTCTTTCAAGTGCCTTAGTGTGTTTTAACTTTTTTTCGGTGATTGAGGTGCATTTTTTGTTTGTTCTTCTGAAGCCAGTTTGCTTTCAACTTTTCTAAGTCTTGAAATTGGACTTCTTCCCATTACTTTGACATTTAGGAAATAAGAGAGTACTGCCTGTATGCAAGCATTATTCAGAGATTTTTTTGTTAATAAGCTCCCTCTGCACTTTTTGGTAAAGGATTT
Source organism: Corvus moneduloides (assembly GCF_009650955.1). Taxonomy (NCBI): domain Eukaryota; kingdom Metazoa; phylum Chordata; class Aves; order Passeriformes; family Corvidae; genus Corvus; species Corvus moneduloides. The sequence goes on from NC_045480.1 coordinate 58,022,391, forward strand.
ATCTTGGGTAGGTTTCTAGGAGGAAAGAGATTCTGTCCAGCCTTCATAGACTCTGTATTTTAGAGTTTTCATGTATCTTCAATTATCTTTTCTATGTTCTTAGACCAGTGCCCCTGAAGGGCTTTCCTCTTAACCATTAGACAAAGCTTCAGAAACACTTGCAGAAACATTCAGCTTATTAATTAATGTTAGAAAACTGTACAGAAAGTGGCAGCAAAAAATAACAGCACATCTAATGAATCCACTGGCATAATAAAAAAAAAGTTGCAGTCTAGCAAAAACTAAGAATTTGATTATATTTTTCCATAAAAATAACTTTGATGGTTTTGTTTGGCTTCTGAATTGATGCACCCTGAAGAACAATGAGTCTCTCCTTACTAACTTCACTGGGAATTGGAGTGGGATGCAAGTGGAATAGAAATGCTATTGACATCCTTATTGATACATAACATTACAGTTGACAGTGCAGTGTATGTCTGTAAATTAGCAGTGCTCTGTACAAGAGTAGCAGTTTTGAGCTGTTAAATGGCTTGTCTCTGACAATGGAAGAAATTATTTTACAAGGTAGCCAGAGTACCTGCACAGCACCTGGAAAACTTTGACCTAGAAGGTCTAGCTTGTGAAAAAAATGTTAGAAAATGGTTATTTTTTGGAGGAGCACACAGCTTGGAGAAAAAAAAGGAAGGTGAGGTAAAGAAGTGGGGAGAGAAAGAAAGGGTTGGACTCATTCAAGGTGTGCTGGGATACCTTCAGTTGCCTCCAGTTCAGGTTTGTGGGCTTACCAGAATGTCCCTATCTCACGTGCTGGTGGTGGAGGCTTCTGTGAGCTGAGGTTTCTTCCTCATAAAGATTGGGATGAGTTTTCAGACCTTCATAGCTGCAAGTACTTTTGGTGTTCCCAGCTTAGTGGTTATGTTTAAGGTCTTCAAGGGTTAATAACTATCTGATGTGTATTTTGTGTTTTTTTATTTGTTTGTTTTCTTGGTTTTTTTGTAGGTTTTTAGAAGTATTTATCCTTTTATCCCTTTTTATTTGTAAGGTTGTTCAGACTGAAAAGCAGAAATTTGTCTAGGAAGTCTTGTCATATTGATCTGTTTAATAAGAACTGCAAGAAATACACACTATAAGTTTTTGAGGAACCCCAGAACTTTAGACTTAGATTTCCTGAAAGAGGTTTCTTCTGAACCTTATAATCTGATGATGCATATCAAAACAAGCTAATATTCAAGAACCTTAAATTTTGAACAGCTTCTTTTTTCAGTGTGCCCTGTCACTGAATCCCTTGAATGACCTTAATATAGAATTTAAAGATTATCTGATTATAAAAGATTTGCTAGCTGGCAGTGCTGAAAGTTTGTTTCATCAGAAATATAGACTCGTTTATTGAGTGGCTTTGCAGTTAGGTTATCACATGTGTGGAACAGCCAAACCAGCCTGGAGCTTTAAGCACATGGGCTAACACGTAGAACTGAATTACTGAAATAGCTTTGTAGAGCTCCTTCATGTCAGTTTAAAATGTGTATGCTCACCATGAGTGGCACAAGACTTCATGTTTCAGAAGTGTGATGCATTGTAAAAATGAAGTATTTCTTTTTAATTATTCTTGTTTTCAGAGGTTTTTTGATACCACGGAATCACATTAGTTTGTTTTAATCTGCTGGCAAACAGTTTTGGTAAGAATAATTTTTCCGTTTTTCCTTGATCTGTGATCCAGTTTGATCCTCGGTGTATTTGAGGAATATGGTGTGTAAAGGAAGAAAACTTTAAGCCTGGTTTTTGTTGTTTTGTCACAAACTGCTAAGGAAAATCCTAAAAAGTGGTTTTATAATAATTTTGAAATTTTATGTCCATGCAGTGCCTTAAGAAGAGAAAATATTTAGTATGCTGGAAGATTGGTTTTGTTGGAAGAAAACATTTTCTGTTATTTTTGGTAGCTGCAAACATTTACTGTTGTTCAGTAAAAGTCAGGCAACTTTGAGGCGTGTCTGGGTCCTTCAAGACCTTTAGCATGTTCTTCTCTAGTGAAATTTGAGAAGTAAGTTGCTGTCTTACAGCAAACAAAAGAAAATACTCTTTGTGAACTGCTTAATTGCAGCTGTGTTGCTGGAACAAAATGTCATGTGGAGTGAAAGTGTACATGTGCTCAGAAGGGGATTAGAGAAGTTAACAGAACAGAAACCATTAGTGGCTATTAGATTTGACTGTGCAGCTTGAGCTCAGGAACTCAATAAACTGGTGATTGCCAGGAAAGGGGATGGGAGAGCTGTCCTGATCCAGCTTAGTACTTCTTGTATTAAACATTGGTTAAGTTTCTAAACCCACAGAAATGGGAAGCTCTTTCAAACAAAGAACTTCTTTAACCCATTAAAAAAAAAAAAAAAAAAAGCCCAAAAGCTTAGAAGAAATCTTTTGTAATCTGCCTCTGAAGCTCATGTGTGTCCACGTGGGCTTGACTTGATGTTCAGAGAAGAACAGCTGTCAGGTTCCAGCTGCAATTCCTTGCTTGTTTTCTCATCCTTTGTGTCATGGAATCTGTATTTCCTTTTCTTCAGATCACATAAGGAGGGGATTAAATGATGGATGGTCAGGTTATCAGGGGAATTAATTTTCATGCATGCGACTCTAGAGTAAAAATAGCTGCTCAGGAAGAGAGGAGAAAAAGACAGGAACACCTTGGTGATATCACAGTTTCAGTTGTAGTCTTAGGTGAATGGGAAAGTGAAAATATACTGCTAGATAAAATAGGAAAATATGTAAGTAAACTCATTCTAAATGGCATCACATGAAAAGCACAACAGAAACCAACTTGTGGAGACATAAATAATTGGATTCCTTTTACAGATGAGAAACATTACTTAAGAAGGGAAGGACAGTCTGTGGTAAGAAGAGGCATTCTTTTTGTCCTTGCTTCCCTCAACATCAGATTCTTGTGCTCCGTTGATACTACCACATGTGCTGTGTGTGCTCTTTGGCCTTGCACAGAATGGTTGGAAAGAGCATTCTTCAATGTAGAGCCCTTAGTTTTGTGATATCGTCAGACACTGAAGGAATTTGTGTCTCCAACTACTCAGTATTAATGAGCAGAATAGAATTGAATTAGAAATTGAATTTAACCTGGTATGTGGAAATTTCCCTGGTGCTTGTGCAGTGCAGAATACAGTTTGCTGTGTTACAGAAAATATTTTTGTGCTTGACATTAACTGAGCTCTTTGAGATACACATTAATTATCACTGGTTCAGTCCCACCCATTGCCTTTGCTTTGAGAATATTAAAGAGCTGAAGATCACAGAATCTGACTTTTCACCGTAATATGAACTGCTGGTTGGGAAGTCTGCTGCTGATGCAAAATCTGTTTGTTCTGCTTCCCTCTTCAGTGGTTTTGGAGAAATGGAAGAGAAACTATTGCCTGTCTAGACTTTAATAGTTTATATATATATATTTCTTATGTAGACAACATTCATTTCAAGGCTTACAATGTATTTTCAGTGATAGGCTATAAATGCCAGTTCAAAAAAAACCTAGCAACAAAACAACACCGTGGTTGTGCCAAGAGCTAATATGCATCTAAAAAGAGAGATTGCTTTTTATAATAGTTTTGGAACCCCAAGGTATAAAGCCTTCCAACTCTTTCCAAAGAATTTGTGGAATTCAGATTTTGCTGTGTGAAAAAAGCTGTAATTAGTCACCAGCAGGCGCCTGGATATATAGAGCAGCTGTAAATTGTGTGTGACTTCTGGGTCGGGAAGGTTTGGCTTTCCTTCACCTTTTTTTTTCCCCCACTCCCATCTGTCTGTGGGAGACATTGGGTTTTTTATTGCCTGTTTTTAGACTGATGGTGTAAAATCAAGGGTGAAGTCTTACAGCAACTTCCATATAAGTAATTATTGTAAAAGATCCCTTAAAAATGGGAGAGGTCACTCATCAGCATGGTAGGAAGCAAAACATAGGTTACTGCCAGCTGTCTTCAGTTAAATTTTTTGCCAAAGCTCAAAATTTTAATCTCTACCTTTTAAAATGCAGGCTGTAAACAGTTCTATGCCTTTATTTCCCCCTGAATAACTGGGTTAATATTCAGCATCTATGTATGTGGATGAAAAAGGGTCAGTAGTGTAAAACCAAATGGTAAAACAATTTTTTGAGGAAAAAGTACTTTTCTTCTGGAGTTGATTAGTAATGGTCCATTGAATCCCTTAGTTTTGCCAGCAAGGCTTGGTATCTATAATTCTAATTTATATTTAATTTATTTTAAAAATTTATTTTAATTTATTTTTAAATTTTTTTTTTTGGTGAAAGTTTCTAATGTTCCTGACTGCTCCTTTTTCTGTAAGCTTGGTATTTCTTCCCTGGCTAAATAAAGCACACAGCCTATGTGTGTTTTAGTGCAAGCACACTTTCTTTCCATTCTTCTCTCTCAACTCTCTGATGAAGTCTTGGTTCCAGCTCCTGTGCTTTTGTTCACAGTGAGGAATCTATGGATAACTTCCCACTGTGGACTAAGAAGATAATACATTTTCCTGTCTCTAAGATTTCCATCCCAAGACTGTAAAGTTTTGTTTCTCCCCTCCTTTATTTTTTCCCTCCTTGCCTCTTTACATTACTACCAATTTGGGTATTTCTGTAAGTGGTGAGCACTTGATGCTTCTCACTGATTGCTGCTACTACTTTTTCTCAGGTAAGTGTGTATGCAAGCTGAGGTAAACCAGTACAACTGGTCCAGTTTGATAAACTATCATTCAAATTCAGTATTTTGTAAGCAAAGTTTATGGGAGGATGTTTTGAAACTATTGGTAAAACATTTGAAAGTTTTGAAATCTGTTTCAGACTGCTGTCCAAGTGTTTTTTTATGAGTTTTCTGTGTGATGTATCAATGAATAACCTCTAAAGTGTTTAGTTAGCAATAAAAGATGGAAATAGGAGTTGAAGAGGTTCAGCCCATGTTTTTTTTTTCACACAGATTTGTGAAAATTTTTTTGTAAAAGCTGAATTTTCTCCTAGGAGTTTATGCCGTTTGTATACTGAAAATGTAAATATTGCTTTTTAAATAACATACCCATTTTCTTAAGTTTGCAAGAATAAAATTGAAATACTATATTCAGGACTGGAAGAAAATTTGGATTGTTGTCAAAGTTCTAGACATACATGGAAAGGATGAAAGTTGGTATATTGTGTGCTGACTATATTATATAAGACTTGAGCTCTCATGTTTTGAAGGCAGGATTTTTTTGGTTTTTTTGTGTCAGTCTGGTGTTTCTGTTTATTTTAGGCAGTTGTAGTCAGTGTTCTCTTGGGTCTCCATGCAGTAACAGAGTTAAGCTGTTGTACATGGTATAATCAAATTGATTGTGAAGGTAGCAAAATTTGATGCATTCCTCAACTGGTCTAACTCCCTTTGGTCCAGTTGCATGAATAAAAAATTCAAGTGCTGTTATATTCTCCTTTCACTTAGTCTCTCACCAGCCCAGTGACTTCAGAGATTAATGTGACCTTCTGCTTGGTTCTGTTCCAGTATAGCAAACACAATTTGTACATGGGCATTACCTGTGTATGTCCTCAGTCCGGCTAGCCTTCCATTACTATTCGTAGGAATGTTCTTCAAAGAAAAGGAAAGAAGGATGATGCTGTGAATCACTTTCCTCTCCGTTTCTAGGCCTGTAGAGGAAAAGTTTCTGCTAATATGCCTTTGTTATGCAGCCCAAGGGTGTAATACGGCTTTTTGTCCTTCTAATATGAATGTTTATCATCCAGACAAAGCAAAACTTCCCAGAACTCTGGGGGTTTTTTTTGGTGATAGCAGGCTTAGTATTATGCCATGGGAGGAGGTGCTGCTGTCTTGTTTTTCCTGTTTTTTTGGCAGTGCCATCTTCTGTAGCTTGTTCTTTCCTGTAATCTCTCCAAGTACCAAAACATTATGGAGTGCAGATAGTGATCAGATGGAGTTCTTTGTCCATTCTGGTGTGTGAAGCTAAATCAAATCTGTTACCACATGGACTATTTGTCTTTGCTATAGATCAGGCAGTGTGTTTTGCGTGGAAGGTCTGCTGAGGAGTTGTAGAAATCACTCTTGCAGGTTTTTCATGCTGCTGTCAAGCGATACTGAAGCTTATGTTCTTTGTGGTGAGGGTCTTTTTTACACTCCAAATCCCATTCACTTTCTTGGCTCAGAAACCATAAGCTTGGTAAGCACTTGAGGCTGGGCAGGAATAACAAGTAGATGAATCTCTTCTGAAAGAGAAATGCCAAGTTTTCCCATCTAACAGGAAAAGGACTAATAATCACACCACCTTTGAGGGCAGTTAAGCCATGGAGAATGTCGTGGCTGTAGGACTGAATAAATCATGCATAACCACTGAATTTAAGATGAATCATAAATTGGGTGTGTGTAAGAAATTTGTTCAAGGGGCAGTATAGTCAATTTAACAATTGTTCAGTTGTAAACACCTACTGAATCATGCAGTATATAATTATATATTTTTCTGAAGTGCAGTGAGCAGAGTGACAGGCTGAGGGACTCAAGTTAACTGGTCAGGTTCTGATTAACTTGTATGATTTTGGCACAAAGCCATATGTGCTTTGTCAACTCATGTTTTGAAGGATGATCATGATTTCCTAACCATAGGCATTCCAAGTCTTCAAGTGCCTTTGTCTACTAATTAATCTGGAGCTAAAACCTCCTAATAGCAGGATTTAAACTAGACAGTATAAGCTGCTCAGTAAGGTTTTGGCCTCCATAAAGAGCTCACTTAAAAAGCAGGCTTCCATGACCAAAAATCTTCATGTTTTATGTGGAATCTTTGAACTGATGGCTATCTCTAGATGTGCTGCTAAATAGTTGTCGCACAGACTGTACTGTTTTCAGTACTTGGTGTATACCACATCTAAAGAGATGAGTGGGCAAACAGTAGGTAAATTTTGATGTACGCTATCAGTTGCAGGAAATGGATCAGCTATGGATGGTTGGATAAGGAAAATCTGACTTTAAAATCCAGTATTTTTTCAGTGTTTGCAGAATGGTGGTGGGTAATGTGCTTAAAGACCCTGCTAATGATAGATTTAACAGAGAAGTCAAAGAACTTGGGAAATACTGAAATATGAAATCACCAGCAGCAGATAATTCAGAATTTAGGGAAATCCTATATGACCCTATAGGGAATAATATCCTTCATGTAAAAGCTTGTCTTCTATTTTCTGGGTAGTGGGTCTATTTCTCAGCATGGAAGAATATACAGCATGTTTTCTGCTTGCTCTCAGATTTTTAAGTGCCCTGCAGATTGGTTACTAGTTAGGAGTGTGTATGCAGAGAATGAGCACAGCTTTAGTCTTAAATTAATTTCTCTATGCATGAGTATGGAAGAAAGTGGAGAAAGAAGGGATCTATATTCAGAGAGGACAAATGATCACCTTGTGGTGTGGAAACAGTCTCTGGGCTTGGAACAGGCACGTGTTAAGCAGAAGAAGAAAACTCTGTGTTGGCACTGTATGCATTTAACTCAGAGGTCTGGTATCTCATATTATCCGGTTGGGGTTTTTGTCATTAATGGTTTACTGAATACTGTTTCATGTAGGTCATGTTGGACCTTATTGGTAGATCACCTAAATTACATTACAGAGATGGATTCTAAGTTACTAGGTGAAAAACTGAGATGTGTCCTGTTCAAGGATAGTTTCCAACAGTCTGCTCTTCAGCTCAGCATTAGTTCAGGAAAGGGAATATCTTTCCTATCACTTGAACAGCAATTAAGTGCTTTCAAGAAGTAGCAGTTGAATAGATAGCTTTTTCTCTGCAAAGTTTGTGGAGAGAAGAAAGTGCTGTGAGGTCTCTTCTGAGGACAGGGGTATATAAAGACGATGGATACTTTTGAAGTGCTTTGCTGGAAATGGTTCTACCTTTTAAGACTTGCTAATGCTACACTTGCAATACCGTGTGTGTAGAGTGGCAAGCTGGTTTCTGGACAGATGGAGGTCTGTTTTTAGAGTTGCAACCCATCTGCTGGTATCAAATCTGTTTTTACAAATCCTTGCAGTATCTTACTTAAATCTGCCTTGGCCAAAACCTTTAATAGGCTTTAGGGACCCTCTAACAAGGCTTTCAGGTAGTTAATGTTGACTTCTCAAGATAGATCTTGTAACTCTGTTTGTCCTTCAGGGTTTTTCTCTTGTCCTTCAGCAGAAGAATATAGCAAAATTGAAGTGGTTGGTCTGTATGGAGTATATGTGTGCACACAAGTGGACACACACTTTTTATATAGATAGTGGGTAACACATGCATGTGTGGGGACATGCACACGCTTTCTCAACATGAGTGTGCCCTGAAAAAGCACATCCTTCCTGAAGGCTGACAGACATAAAGTGCAGAGGGCCAGGTATGTAACCTCACTTGCCAGTGCTTCTCATTTCCTTAGGATCAGCTTGCCTTCATTATCCAGCCAGCTGCCTGTTCACATCTCTGCCATTCCCTTGGAGTGTTCATGTTTCCTGATGAGGTGTCAGGGTGAGAACAGGGTATTGTGAGTTATGGTTCTCAATTGGAAGTGTATGAAGTTGCTTTATAAGATTAGTCACTGATTCCCCCTGCTTAAATCTTTGTAAAGGTTTTCACACCTAACAGGAGGATATTGCAGACATTTTGAATTGTGTTTTGGTGCATATAAAAAGTATTAATTTGGTGCATATAAAAAGTATTAATCTCATGTCTGAGTAGAGGCTCTCTGCCTGAGAGCAAAGTTACTTTTCTTTTTCTGTTACAGAAGAGTGGAGAAAATGGAGTACTCTCTGAATAAGACTTGATATTTGCTATTATGCTTGAATTAGTCTTTATTTCAACTTACAGGAGAGCAGAGCAGGTATCTCTGAGCTTACGCCTTGGTCCTAGAGATAGATTTTCTTGTGTGTACAGTTCTTGACAGCTAAAATGTAGGCCTCTGTTCCATCTTGTCTGTTTTTCAGGCTAGAAATTCAGACTTTCACAATAATAATTAGTCATCACTTGAATAATAGCTTTACTCCCAGTCAGGTGAGTTCACAGATAAGATATCCATGGTGTCATCTATCTGCAGACCTTATAATGTTCTGTTTCTTATGCCATATCTCCCTCTTTTTTTTTTTCTTTTTTCACAAAAATGAACCTAAGAAATCATAACTGTATGAGAAAGCAACACACTTTCACACTTTTTTTTTTTTCTGCTGCAACTTCTGGGTGTCTGTGGTGTTGTTTGTGCTGTAGAGCATATGTAATTGCTTAAGGAAATCTGAATTTTCCAGGAGTTGGGAATATTACTTTTTTGAGCATCAAAGACTGAAGACTCAGTAGACCCTCCAGATGATCTTTCTCCATCAGTAATTATTTGGACTCTCATCAACTATTTTCACTAAGTCACAGGGAGAAAAAATGTGTGTGAGGATGTAGTTCAGCTTAGGGCATTGGGTAAGAAAGCCATTGGAGTATTTGTGAAAACTGAGTAGCTGCAGAGAATGCTGGCTGGGTAGTAACTTTTAAATTGGTTAGATTTTTTTTTTCCTTTTTAATTTTCATAGCAAAACCCACACAAGCATACAAGTGCAGTTTAATAGAAATATTGGTACATGGGGTGATCCACGTGGGAGTTTGTTAGCACTCAAATTAAATGTGTGCTTAAACAAAAAAATCCTTGTGTTGTAGCACTGCAGCTTCTTTACCTGTATACACCTGAGGTAAAGCAATCCTGGAGGAATCAGATGCAGGTGAATGTCATTTTCAAACTTGGTTCTGTTATTCAGCCAGTTTTATCTCCATTATTGAATATTATTTCCTTCCCAGGCAGGGCATGTGAGGTAGCTGCTAGTAGGAACTGTCCTTGAACACCAGGACTTTTTTCTGGTTGAGTACACAAGTCAGCAGCTCTCTTTCTTCTCATGAGTGTGTAAGGGTGCTGCTTTCAAATGAAGAGCACAGCACTTCCTTCTGAATCCAGTGGATTTTTCACGAGTACCGTACATGAGGTCATTTTTAACTATGGAAAAACTGCTTTGATATGCCATAATGATGGTATCTTTTCTACTAACTTCTTTCTCCAAAATGTCTGATAGTCAAATATATGAGGCTGACAAAGATTTTTTTGCTCAGATCCACCTTTTCTCCCACAGGGGGAAGAAATCTCAAAACCCAAGAGAACCATGGAGTTTACTCACCTGAAAAGCCTAAAAAGCCATTTGTGGAAGGATTGGATGTGAATATGTAGGATTAAAGTCAGGCTTTGAAATAATATATGGTAGGGTTGGTCTTTATACCTGTTGTGTATGTTGACTTCTATGTTATTTACAAATATACTGCAAACAACCTAGCACTTTTCTTTATTACTAAGGTTGGTGGGTGATACTGATTCCCTCCTCCCCCCCTCAGTATTATAGCACATTAACATAATATTTTTGTACCTCTCTGAAGGACTTTTTGAGTGTCACATCCAAGAAAATAGAGAACTCTTATTCACTTGACTCAATTTCTTGCTGATCCAGAAATTGTGCTACCTTCATGACACTGATTATTTACATTACAGCAAGGGGCCATGTTACCAAGAAAAGGCATTTTTAAAGGAAGATACATTCTCTGAGACTGAAAGAGTTAGCATCTGCAGAATCTGAGCCCTTTGGTACTAGAGAATTTGTCTGATACAGTAAAAGCTGTATCACCTCATTACCATGGAGAGGCCTTAAGCTAAGCTTTTACAAATCTACTCTAAAGTAAGATGATCCATTAGTGAAACTTATTGGTAGAGTCACTGAATTTCTAGTCTGTGGTAATTTATATCTTGGTGCTAAATATTTGAGCATTATTCTTCTCAAACACTGGGGACTGATTATGAATAATATTACAATATAATTATAAAATAATGTTGCAGTGAATGAAAAAGCAGTCACTGTAGTAAGTAATTGCCACTGCTCCCTTGATGTGCTGACCAGAGCCCCAGTATTTTATTTGTAGAAAGCTTTAGAATGTCACAGATGGTGGGAAGTAGTACTTACTGACTTAGAATAATGCTTTCTAGTGGCTCCATGACATTTAAATCAGTTGTCTGCTACTATTTCTGCTCCCCTGACAAAAGCTTTCATTCCCTCTTCAGCTGTGCTGAGAGCTGAGTGAGTAAGGACAGACTTCAGTCATGACCTTTTTAGAGTATGTGAGGAATGCATGGCTCTTGCATGCAACAATGGAATAACTGCTGGACTAAAGCTAGAGGTGCCATTCTTAGTGCCTTTTGTCTGATAGACAGCACATCATCACTCCATCGTGAAGTTATGCTGTCAATATGCTGTCAATAGTAAGATGCCTTTTTGCTTGTGGTTATATCAGGTCATTAGAAGGGTTTAATTTGTTATATGTGAAGAAGGGTGTTAGTGGTTCATGTGCTGTTTGAAAAGTGTCACTATTGCCAAGCTGCTTTGTAGTCCTGAAATTTCTTTTTTTTTTTCTAAAGCTTGCCTTAGTCACAGGTCTTCTGCTCCTGCTTAGCAATTAAAATGAAAGTTGCAAGTATGAGAAATGCATCAAGGAGACGTGCCCTCTCCGAGGTGGAGCAGATCAACAGCAAAATAAGGGAGTTGCCCAAGAATCTTACGCCGACAATTAAACAAAGAGAGGGATACAAGAGTCATGCTACGATTTATGTGGATTAAGCTTACTTTGTAGTGATAATTATATACTCTTCTGAATAAAATTTTAATATCAAATGTGAAACATCAGCTACCCTCATGTATAAAAAAGCATTCTACAGTTGCCTAGAAAACATGACTTTCATGGTCGTTATATACAATTTGGACTGGCTTTACTAGTTTGCTTAACACGAAGCTTCAGATAAACAAGTTTATCTGGTTCTGGTGATGGAGACAGAAGAGCAAAGGAGGGAGTCAACACTAACCTTTGCTTCTCTTCCATTGTGTGTTCAGGCCAATGCCAAAAGCTGATTTCTTTCCACCTTCCAGGAAAGAAAGCAAGCACTTTTTGAGTAAAATAAACACTGCTTGTCCTGGAGGTGCGAGCCAAGATTCTCAGTATGTCACATTCCTCTGTCTTCCAGATATGGGAATATAATACCAATTTAAGGTTTTGGGAGGAAAACTGCTAACATCTCATCTGATCATCTGTGTGTGTTCAAATAAAATTCATTTATACTTCTGGGAGTGTTTTCATATTGTGTTTTCTCATAAATTTGAGCTAGTTTCTGTTCCTTATTTGGGAGGTCTGGGCTCAAGCATCAAGCTATCAGTTTGAAGAGGAAATGCAGTTTTAAAGAAATTTTCTTGGTATAGGTTGAGGATTTGCCCAGGAGCATGAGATTTTTGTTTTGCTGGCATTTCATCCTGTCTGCCTATGGGGGAGAAAGAGGAGAACATGGAGGGAAAAATGGGAGTGGAAGAAGCTAACCTGTTCCATAACTGGAGGAGGGGAGAAATACTTGGGTGGTAATACTAATCTCTGCTGACCTCTGAAAAATGAAAAGGAATAGTGCTGAGGTAATATTATTGTCAGGTCACAGGTTAAATGAAAAGCACCATGAAAGTGTGGGGTTTTTTTCACAAAAATTTTGGTTCACCTGGTTTCTGGCAGCTCTTTAAATACTTGAAAAAACAGGGGGGAGATGGTATTTGGATCTTGTGGGGCTGTTTGTGCCCTCTTTGTATCTATAGGAGAAATGAAAAAGTGGTTATGACACAAGGGTTTGTTTCCTTGTCCTTCAAGACATTAATTGAGAATAATGTGCAGTAATTAACTTGAGAGCAGGACTCTAAAAGAAAAAAATTCTTGAAGCACAGTTGACTTGATTAGCTTGTGTATTTGACTTGATTGCATGCTTGACTTGACTATTTGCAAATAATGCCTTAGTTTCTGGATAGTCTATGCAAATTGGACTTGCAGCCATAGGAAAACCACATTTTATGTGTGTATTTGAAAATAAGGTTTCAAAGACTACTGAAGTGCAAGCTTTCTAACTTGGCTCCAGGGTTCTGCGCTTCAGCCCAGTTTCAGCAACAGTATTATTGGGGATAAACTAATTGGTAGATGTAGTCCAGATCTTGTTCGGGGGTATAAGGTGTGGGCCAATGTAAATAAATAGGATGGATGCCAGGATTCTGAAATTAAAGGGCATGGTAATGACTTAAGGTGCTTAGGTTCTGAAATGGGAGAGACCAGACTTTCAAAACTGTCCAGATCTAGCTGCAGTTCAGTGCCTGTCGAGTGCTTTTAGAAAGCACTTCATGCTCAGTGAGTGCTGAATGAAAGTGTCAGGGTTTTATTTTCAGGCAGCTAATCATGGCATAAGAAAGGTGAATTTTAAGAGGTTCTCTGGATAGAATTGTCTTGTTAAATGTACTTCTGGCTTCAGGCATTTATATCTACAGAGGAGGGGCCAAGAAGGGGCTCTTGGCTTATGTTCTAAGAGAAAGTCTCCTCAGAACCTGCCACTTTTTCCCTAATTGTCTCTGTGGAACAAGGAGCAATATTGCTCATATTCAGGACAGTTAAGGTCAGCTAACAGTGGTTTTTCTATGGGACAAATAAGGTGGGTTTTTTCTCCACAGGAAGTATTTTGTATGCCTTCTTGCTCTCTCTTACTTGTTTTAAATTTTGTCAAAGGGTAAAAATTAATATCAGAGTATTTTATGTGATTATCTAGAAATTCTAACAGTGTTTGATATTCTAGATTTTTTTCACTGCTTCTTGCACATCTGAAAGCACCTGCAGCGTGGATGCCTAGAGCAGCTGCTTTTCATGTTTCTTTGCATCATATCCCTATGAAATATCAAGTAGTATGGGGTAGTGCAGGCATTGCAGTTAGCTGATGTTAAAGCACAGCTTTTGACTAAAAGTTTTTGTTCTGAAGTTATAACATTGACGAAAAATGTTGATGCTCAAGGTGAGAAAAAAGCAAGGGATATGTCTTACTAAAACTGAAACACCAAGTTGAAGCAGTTTAGCCTTTTGACTGTTAGTCTGTTTTTAGGAACTTTTTGACAAAAAATTACTGTATTACAGTCTAATAATCACAGTTATAGCAATAGCTTTTTAATATTTTGTCTGGTGGCAGTTCAATAAAATTTGGAAAGAACAGGCCATTACAATTTTCCTAATTCTTCGTTGCTGTTGGAGACCTTCAATTTCAAATTTAAAATGTGTAAGGAAAAATGGTGGTGGTTGGGGGAAATGAGAATTTTGAGCATTTAATTTCTGTTCTGCATACATAAGTAATTAAAAAGTGAGGTGTTGTGAAGACTTTGTAAGTGGTAGGGGAAAAAGCATATGCCTTGCAGATAGTAATTTTGATGGAGTTACATGGTGTGAAGGGCTGCTCCTGTTGTGCTTTCCCTCTTACTTGGGACAGAGCAAGTGGGAGGCTGCCTCATGGGCCATGCTGGCACTGTGGATGCTCTATAGGTGGTGTGCTTTTAACATGGGTTGCTGGGACTTTAAAATGAGACTTTTAAAAGCCAAGAGGTCACTGAGCTTGTTTTCAGGTGAGAGACAGAGCCCCATCCCACCCATTGGGGAGTGTGTCAGCTGTCTGTCTAGAGGGAGGTCCTCATAAGGCAGACAGGCTCTTTTTAAAAAGTGTCTGAGATACGGGAGAGGCTTCTGGCTTAGGCAACATTTTTCCCTGTGACTGTGCTGCCTGCATGGCTTAGGGCTGAGTGGTGCTGAGAAATTGCACTCAGAGCTTGTTAATACAAATGATTTACACCTGAAGTTACTCTCTTGTCCTGGAGCATAAAAGCTGCCTCCACATGATGCAACTCCTTTCCTGTGGAAATAGTACTCCTGTGTGGTCTGGGAGGAAATTCTGCCCCAGAACAAGCAACCTGTCAAGTTCATGTCTATGCACCTCCAGCACTAACTATTTTAATTTGTCCACTGTCTTCCTACACTGTGTTGTGCTCTCTGCTGTGTGAATGTCCCTGTTTGGACATGCTGTGGCTGTGATCTCGTCTGAATTTTGGGTGTATGGATTATCCATGCCCTAGCAGTTCATGTGGCGTTCATACCCCCTAACCCTGTGACTTGCCTACCCCAATCCCATCTCCAGCCAAGTGTCCGTGTGGCTTCATATTAAGATACCATCATAACGCTGTCCCAAGAAAAAGGGAAGTCAACTCGTCCTTGGAAGGTGCACCTTTCAATGTTCTTTAATCTGTCCATTCTTGTTACAAGGAGTGAAAGGAACAGGGCACAGGATTCCAGATCTTCCTTTCCTTAGATAAAGAGGAGGCAGGAAGATGACTCACTGCAAGAAAAATGGCCTGACATGAACTGACTAAGAGTCCACAGAGAACTCTGCTAGTGCATCTAAATTTCTTTGCCAGTCAACCTGGAACACTAAAAAATTTTGATATGGTATTCTATGAAAACTTTAAATGTTTTTCCCATAGAAAAATTACTCAATATAGTCCTTATGTTGCAGTTTATCATAATGTCCAGGTATTGCATAGAACTAAAAGCTTTTGTATGTATTGAGCATTTAGGTTTCTGTATTCTCATAGGACCACGCACTGTTGAAGGTTCCCAGAATCTAAGGAGACAGCAAATTTGGAAGAGTTGTGCATTGTAAACGTTGGCATTCCTACAAATATCTTCTTGTGAAAAACATCTGACACAAACAAACTGGTGGGGGAGAAATATGTATTGTGCCAGGCACTCCCACTGTCAGCTCCAAATCCGTGCCTGGCTGATAACAGCTGCACTGTACAGGTGGAGAAACCTGGCCTTGCATTTTCCTGCCAACCACTTCACCCCAGCTTGCCTCAGTCAGTTCCTCCATGCTAGAGAACCACTTTGTGGGAGGTTCTTTAATCCTCATAACTAGCCTGTTGGCCGGCTCATTGCTGAGGCAGACAAGCACTGCAGCTAAAGATAATTTTGAGGAAGAAAAGTTACAGAGAAAGTTACCAAAAAGTTACTGAAACATCTACTTCAATGAGAATCCCACTCAAATCCCAGCTTGTGGCATTTTGCATGTGGCTGTGCTTGTAATGACTGGTTCTGTGATGGATTCTGCTCGGGCTTTCAAAATCAGTTTGAAATGGTTTGGGCTCGGTGTGTTGTGTGTCTGATTTTTATTTGTCAAGCTCCTAGTATCTGTAAAATGCAAGCAGATCTTGTTGGTTGCCCTGCTACAGCTGAGGGTTGGGTGTGTATGTTCATATGCTTCTTACTGTGATCAAGAAATTGTTTGCTGTAGGATTCCTTTGCTGTGGATGTAATGTGTTTGGGAGTTTCAGCAGACACGCTTATGGTCTCTGTTGTGCTGTTAAATAGGGAATTGGCTTATATCTGCTACAGAACAGTCCACACAATTTAATCACAGCTGAAAGGATTCAGGGTTTTGCAGGATGGGGAAAAGGGTGTTATTGTCGGTGTTATGCTCAGCATACTCCTTTAAAATATTTATCGCAAAAAGTTTTCATTTGCAGTTCATGTGTTTTTAGTCCCTAGGAGAAGATGAGATCTTTTAATCTGAATAATCCAGATAGCTTGATTCTAGATGTACATACTGCAATTTGAGACAGTGGCATGAAATGACAGAATTTCCTAGAGCAGATGATAGACCAGGCACTCGCTCTGTGCCAGGTGTATGTGAATATCATGCTGACTCGAAACACACTTGTTTCTGCTTTTCCATCCATTTATTGCAAGTCTGTGTTGGCCCCTACCTTTGTGTTTTTAATGGTTTATTTATTTTTCTCTTTGGGAATGCAGATTTCATCTTTCTTTTAAATGTGATCTGATTTTGCTTTCCCTTCCATCATCTTTTGTTGATGACTTTTGAACATTTATTGTTGAAAATATATCTGGCTTAGTAAATACGCACAGTAATAGAATGCTGGAAACTGGCAAGTTGTGAAATAAGGAAAAATAAGCTGTGCTGAAAAGCAGCCAGCAATATGTAATTTTTCAGTAGTTGTATGGAATTCTAGGTGAAAAGGCTAGTATTTTAGCAAGTACTGTCAAAACCCATGTTTTCAGTTAGAAACTACAGGATATTCAGCCTTTTATGTTGCCATTATATGTGTATAAGCCTGGTTATCTGTAAGTAAAACGACATGGAAGGCATGAAGCTGCCTAGACAGTTGGGACACTAAATATAGCCTGTAAGCCTGTCCCTCTTTAAATTTGTTAGGTTAATATCTGAGTTAGTATCCATACACCTGAGCCGGGATTTTGTGCTGATGAGGAGGCTCTGGGTAGGTGATTTAAAGGAAGGGGGAGGAGCCTCCAGCAGTACCATTGGGTCATCTAAAACTGTTGATACCAATTACTGATTTCCAGACGATGAGCATTGCTTGTGGAACTGTATTTTCCATTTCCAGCAGCAGTTTTGGAGCCTTTGAGACATAACAAACTTACCAGTGATGACTGACAGTACACCTTAGGCTCGTACTACAGCTCACTGCCTCAAGATTTTATTCTCTGGGGTTTGGAGAGAAGCAGAGAAAGAAGCCACTGCAGCTGCATCCTAATCAGAAATATAAATTGACATGAATGCTCAGTCTGAGAACATTCCATAGAAAGCTGGAGTAATTAAGTAGACACATGGGTTATTTGCTCTGAGCTCAAACAGATGAAGCTTTGACTTTGCCAGAATATTTAAGGATGCGTTCTTCAGTTTTCAAGATGGTTTTGGACAACAGAACATTATATTGTAGTATGGTCAAAATGGTTTAGCTCTTTGAAAAAATATTGAAGCATAACCTCTTTTATCCAGGGAAGGAAACCTTGATATGTTTTCTGGGGAGGTAATAAGTAGAGTGCCACTAACAGTTTTACTTTTTTTTTAACTGCAAGGAGAAGCTGAACAGAGGAGTTCACTATCAGTTCCATAGCTGTTTTGCTTGTGTACATGTTTGCTGGTAGAGCTTCTCATAATATGGTTGTGAAATACTATAAACAACCTTGTGAAAGGAAGAAGAGCTTCCTTTCCTACCAACAGCTTCACTGACTTGAACCTGTCAAAATTGTGTTAATAGCTGATTTGTTTTAATAAACCTGTAACTACTGATCGATCTGTCATCTTTATAAACACAGCAAACTCTTGCCCATAGCATATGGATTGATGCCAGTTTGTTGAGTTTATTGATGTAGAGTCTACAACATTAATATAGATCATTATTTTCTTAGCCTGAGTTTTTCTGGAGTAGGTGCTCAAAATTCTTTATCGCCATAGTGAACATTTTGTATTATTTATATTTGGTGGGTTCTGTTAATGCTGGAGAATTTTTGTGACTAAGGTTTGAACATGCGTTATTACTACTTGTGATGCCATGATGATTTTTTGCCTTTTCTTGTATACCCCGTTTATACCTTTTTATGATATTGGCTTTTTGCCTCCATTCTTGGACTTGTTGAGTGTCCTAGCTTAACAAACATTTTAGAAGCTTCGTAGTTAGGGATCAAAATGCCCCAGACCCCAAGGTCCTCTCCAGAACACATTCTGTAAACTAAGATAGAACCATCCAGGGGAAGGTTCCTTGGGGAGAGGGGCGCTCACTCGAGCCTCTCATTGGGGAATCTTTGATAGATATGCTAATTAGTAAAACCTATAATGTTATACCAGATCCTTTGGGAGGTGGGCATTGTGGTGTGCATTGGGGTGCGTTCAACCTGGACATGTGCACCTAAGGATCCTTCAAATAAATACCAAGGTAAAATCCCTTTTTCCCTTCTAACCATGTTTGACTCTTGATTTTAAGACCGGGAAAAGGCATCACTTGAATACTGCATGCAAGGAGAAGAAAAGTGTTATTTAGTCTTACATCAGTCTGTTTATTTCCCAGGTAACATGCATGTGTCACTAGCAGAGGCTCTGGAGGTTCGGGGGGGACCATTGCAGGAAGAGGAAATATGGGCTATTTTGAATCAAAGTGCAGAGAGCCTTCAAGAGCTATTCCGAAAAGGTAAGCGTTTTTAAAGACTGATGAATACAGAGCTGGAAACATCTTGGTTATGCTCAGGTGCCATAAAAGTAAACTGCCTTGTCCTTCCTAGGCTCTAAACCCAAACAATAACTTGCTCCTAAGTTGTCTCTGGGTAAGTGCCTCGCTGCACCCCAGCCCAAAGGTTGCTTTCAACCATCACTTCAAGTTCTGCCAGAGTCTGTGGCATATCCCGTTTCTTGTGGCGGTAACTTCAATTATTTTAGACTCATTGGAGTGAGCTGAAAACACAGGAAAAAGGTGATAAATAAGTGTGAGACCATTGGAACACTTCAGTACCGAAGGGGGCACAGAAATGGGTACAGTACTGTGCAGTCATGACCAGTGTGCTCTGAAGAGATTCAGTCTCAGGGGAGGCAAAGGTGAACAACAGAAAACTTGACCAGAGGGCTAGGTATGATTCCCCAGAATGCAAGTGGCAACACCTACACGCTACTGAGAGGAATGTGGTGTTGTCTTGGACTTCAAAGGAGTACAAGTATTTCTTCTCCCTCCCCCCTCCCACCTTAGTAGGCTCCAGGTTGAGCATCTGAAATACTGCTAATAATACACATTTTAGCACTAGGTCTCAATATGGAACCTTTCCCCTTCCTTGTATTTTTCTCCCTTTTCTTTAAAATCTGTAAATCCTTAAGGTCCTTCCCTCCCTTTCTTGCTTTTTTTTATAGCAATAAATGCTTAACCCAAATATTGAACTTCAGTAACATCTTTAACTTGTTCTCAGATAAAGTATATATTCCTATGATGCACCTAGTATTTCAGCACCTTTGTGGGGGGTCGTCCCCTTGTATCTAAGCATGTATATGTAAGCTTATTCAGTTTTATTAATGAAAAGCAAAGGGTCACACTTTGAAAATAGTCATTGTTTTGCCACATTACGATGCAAAGGGCACATCTTTGTTATTGAGGGAAAAATGTTTTGTATTTTTTGCAAGTATTTGATGTAGAATTTCATTAAGATTCAACATTGAAGTTGTTTTGGGTTGGTTTTATTAAGATTTGGTTTAGACAATCTGTTGAGTCAGATACTGGTTCTGTCTTATGCATTGTGCAGCCTCTGAGACTGGTCTCAACTGGACTGTTGGACAGTTCACAGGCCCCAGAGAAGGCAGATGTGGGTAAAACCTGCTATATGGTGCTTGATTTCTGATCAAGCTTGACTTAGCTTTACAAATATGAATGTTATCAACTTCTCCAATGTATTTTTTGGTAGGTGAGTTATAGGTAGTTTTGACATCCCATTCAAATTTACCTTTTTCCCTTTACCCGTGTTCTCACAGGCCATGTGTAGTAAAAAGCGTTCCCTATTAGGAATGCTGAGTTTATTGTTGCAGTTTGACCAACTGACCTGTCCTGCTGCTTCTCATATTGCAAGAAAGGGAAAGCTGGCATCTGCTTTCCTCTGTCTTTCATTCTTTGTTGTCTCTTGGAGACAGTCAGGAGAATTATTTCTTTTAAGAGGGCAGGTTGTTAAGACCTTGACTTAAGAAGGATCTTGAATGATTAGAGGTTTACTCTTGTAAACTTTACAGGAATTGACACATGAAGCTCCATCTTTTAATCCACCTGCAAAATTGCAGTTGTATGAGCCCATAGCAGTGAAACCACTTAAAATTTTGTCCTAGATTTTTTTCCAGAAGGGAGTCTCCACTGAAAATAAGAGCTCACCCTTTCTTGTCCTGAGAGTAGTGCAGAAGAGTTATCATAGTTTCTATGAAGACTGCAGGCAGGCATCCACAATGAGAACACAGTCAGTGCTCCTTCAGAAGAACAAGTACTGAAAGATGAGAGCACAAAACAGAAATATGCCCCAGGACTTCTGATACGTGTTTTTAAGGCAGGGGAATGTTTGCCAGCAAGGACTGGGTAAGGTGGCAGAAGCTTCTGATCTTGCTTCCTATCCGTGAAGACCAAAACACAAATTCAGATAAAATCAGTGCCAGAAGAATCTGTCTCTTTTTTGGAGGTGAAGCTGTTTTATTGAGTTGTTTTTCTGCTAGTTCAGCAAACTGTTTTCAGTTGCATGCTATTAATTAACCTGGGATATAGCCTTTGGTAAAACACACTTCAAGAGACACTCAAATGAAAGAGCTTTTCTGTGTAGCTAAGGTTGATAAAGGTAATCTAATTCCTCCCAGCAAGAGTTGAATAACCAGTCTTTAATGAAGGTTTGTCTTCACTAATGAAGCAGTCTAGAGACTTTTTTTGTCATCTTGAATATCAGTTTCTATGCTGGGTTGTAAAGGTGTCGTGGACATGCAGGAATGTCCATGTGGAAATGTGGAGGTTCCTGTAGGCTTGTCTGACTCAATTTCGTTCTTTATTTGTGGAGGACTTGTAGCAAATGGGGAATCCTAAAGAAATCTTGTTTTCCTTGGTCGAATTTCAGGCCCATTTCTTCCATGGATATGGCATGGAAGAGCTATTTTATGGCAGAGGATGAGTTTCCAAAATTTTTCAGAACTGACTGATCGCTCCTGGGCAGAGGGCAATAGGTCAAGCTTTTAGCTTCTGCAAGATCACAGCGTGTTCAGCTTTGACCAGCTCTCAAAAGTGTTCTTCCTTCCTGTACGGAGTCCTGAAGTCCCTGAACTTGCTGTTCTGTAACAAAATATAAGTTTTCTGAGTGTTTTGTACATTGTTTCTTCAAAAAAATTAAATAAGGCATATTGGTCAACAGTCTGTGTTCCAGCTGTTTTGAAATGAGGGGGATAAAAAAGGTCATGTCAACTCTTAAACTGCTACCTGTTGGCAGCCTCTCCACACCAGTCCAGGAACCACACAAACTTAAAGGATTTACCAGTCCAAGTAATAATTCATTTATGTATGTAGTCCTGGTAGAGTTTTGGTAGTTTATTTCAAGTTGGAAATCTTGCTATTACTCTGTCAACTGAGAACCTGTTCTTCAATTAATTTCTTACTTAAGCTAGTTTCTAGAAATTAGAAAAAAGTGTCCAAAACAAGCTTCTGTTACAGATTTGATGGCTTCTTTATATTTAAAAGTTGTGCATGTCTTTTAGTTGGTCTACTTATCCATCAAAGCACTGAATAAAAGATGCACAGGATGAAAATCCATTGTCTTACATGGTTAATTGCATATCACATCATGTCTGATTCAGCAACAGATATAGAAATGTGCATATTTTTATCCCTCTTCATATTTACAATTCTAACAGATGTTGAACTCCTTAAAAATACTTCACAAATTTATTTCTATAGTTATAAAAAATGAAAGCTTGGATTGAATTGCCCAGTTGCTAATCACCAATTCAGAAGATCAACTCTGGTAGCTGTCTTGTCAGCATATTATAAGCTGTTAAATGAAGGAGAAAGACAATCTAGGACTCACTTGCAGATCTGACATCAGTTGCACTGGTGATGTTGAGATTAATCTGGAGATTTGAAAAGGCCGATACCAGACCTGCCCTTCTCTTACATCTGTTTAATTATCTGCAATAACTATTTTGTTGTTGAAAGAGTGTATCAGCTGTTTCAGACGTGCTGTATCTTGCACTCAGAACTCCATGAGGTCAAAGGAACAAGTCTTTGAAGTAATCTCAAATGTGAGTGTATAAGCGTAAGGAGAATGCTGTGCTCGCTGCTGCTGAGAATTATAAAACAGGCGTCCCTCTAATTTGGTAGGTTTAACTGGAAAAGATTTATCTAAGCTTGAAAGTCGGAAAGCCTTCATATGTCACTTAAGCCACTCCCATTCTAAAGTGTGCGTTGAGGATTCTGAAAATAATTGGATCTTAAATTTGGAGACATGTATCTAAATGAAGGGGGAAGAGAAGGGGGAAAGTGAGTCTGATATTAAAAAGACAGGTTGAGCAAAGAAAGAGAGTCTTCGCAAGTTGAATGTCTTACAAATTTGTATGTGGGAAATGATTTATGTAAAGAAAAGTTGTATCATCTGAAAGTGGATGTGAAGAAAGAAGATTATGGTTTTCAGGGACCTGTAAATCTTGTTGACAGTCAAACTACTGTAGCTGCTTAGCTTGAGTAGGTGTAATGAAAAGAAGGAAGGCAAAGTGTGAAATGTGCTGATGGGGACTAGTGGTGAGTCCAAAGTAGTCATAGACCTAGTTGGGATGGAGCAGGAAATGGATTGGTTTGGTTGACAAGAGGAAAAATGAATAGGAAGGGGTAAAAACCCAAATCCTCATTTTCTAGCTAGTCCTTGTTGGCAGGCAATAAATGATTGCTTTTTCCCTTTGCCAGTAACTGTTAGGGAATGATTTTTTTTTTTCCCCCCATCATCTGGTGACATTTGATCTTTTGGTTGCTGAGAAGGAGAGAGATTGAGCTTTTGTAATTTTATTGGGATTTAAAAAATTTTTAGTTTCTATTCCTCATCCCTTCCTCCACCCACCCTACTCACACCAAAGAGGCTTGGTGACTACGTGCACTCTTTGCAGAGCTCTGCTGGATGTAGTCAGCACAACAGTGTAGTGTGGTGTTAGACTGACTGTGGGGCAGTTCAGGGACAACATGTGATCTCAGAAATTAATTGTTCACCTTGTTTCTTGCTCCAGTATCCTCAGGAAAGAGTAAATTTCAGTTTTCCAAGGGGTTCAGTATCCCATCAGAGCTCTCCTATCCCTTTGTGCCGAAGGGAAAGGGAGCAGAGACGCTGCAGTGCTGCTTGCCCTGCACACCAGGCATGCAGGGACATGCTGCACCAGCCCAAGGAGGAGAGGATTTACAGCATAAGTGGTCCTGTGTGCTGGCATAATCCTGGCCAGGCTGCAGATGAGTCAGTGGTCTGCCTGCCTCCAGCCTGGCCTGAGCATACACATTTTCAGGGTCCTTTGCTCTAGGAGAAATTTTACGTGTCTCAGTGAGGGCTACGGAGGGAAGCAAAGATGAGTGTTGAAAACCTCATGTATATTTTTGGATTGTTCTGTGGTTTTTAGAGATTTTTGTCAATGTGTGTGTTCTGTGCTAATGGTTGAGGCCTAAGAGAGAAGTGGGGGAAAAAGATCCTGAAGGACTGACTTGAATTGTGACTGTAGCTTGGGAATTCAAAATTGCCTGCCATCAATATTGTAAAATAGATCCATTTCAAATATTTGTATTCATGTCCCTTATAATATGGTGGGTCTTTTTTATCTTAGGCTATTTGTCTGCTGTTAAAGCACATAAAGGACTTTTTCCTTCTCTCATTTGTTTGGCAGATGCTCTGTAGCTGAAGATTATTTCTGTTTTTATTGTGTTTAAAGCCAGTTCACTCTCTCACTTTAAGTAAGACCACGCTATTTATCTCTGTCTTGGCACTGCTTGATATACTGTGCTCTCACAAGTGTTTTGTTACCGAGTTGCATAGTTCTGGAATTAACTCAGAAGGCTGGCAGCTCTAGCACAGTTGAAAACCTGTTGGATAGAAAATTGACCAGGAGCCATATCCTGAATTCCAGTGCTTTTAGAAAAAGGGGTTGGGGGTTTTTTTGTCATTTTCCTCTGTATTTTCAGGAGTATGTTACCCTTACTGCTCTTGTAAATTCTTCTGAAAGCCTAAACAGAAGATGACATGAATATTATCACTGGAAGATAGTTTCTGTTGTTGTCTTATAGTTGCTGGCTATTTGACACATTGCATCTTTGCTTCTTTTTTGTTAAAGTAAGAGTAATGTTACTGAAGAGTATTTTCCTAGGTAGGTCTACCTAGTTGGAGCTTTGAGACAGTTATTTTGGTTTATGATGCACGCCTTAAGGAAGGAACTGGACAATTAATTGTTTTGTCCTCATCCTTTGTAACAATAGATTAGATTCCCTGGAGTTGGGATGGGCCAGTATGATCTGCTATGTTAGTTGTAAGCTACTGAAAGAGGAAGCTAAAAAAATGTCAATAGAACGAGTTTGGCAAAACCAGTCCCTTTTCTAAACTTATTATTTGTCACATTAATTTTACATTGCTTCAGGTCATGAAGATTCTTGAGTAGGGGTGGATCAATAAATTCAGACTCTACATCTGTAGGGGACAAATGCTTTAAAGTTTGTTGAAATTAATATCGGGAAGACTTCAGACTAATTGTGGGAGGGGTTTTAATTGTTCTCAAAACTAAATCAATTTTTTGTCTTAGTATGTTTCAGAATATGAAGAGTTTTTATGCATTTCAAATATTATACAAAATGTTAAATTAAGATAAAAGCATCTACATTTCCTAGGGTTCTTGAGTTGGGACTTATAAGCAGAAATCTTACAATATTTTAAGATGTTGCTTGTTTAGGGTTTTTATATCAGTGTTGAATACACACAGAAGTGGTGAAAAATCCAGTAGTTACCCTCAGGATAATTTTTGAAAGTCAGTGGCCATCTAAAGTAGTCTTCCTAAAAATGTTTTTGGAAGCCTTGCTATATAATGTAGTATTTTCTTGTTACATATAGTAGGAATGGTCTGTCCATCTTTATGTTTCTTTCATTTAACATCTAAACTTACTGCTACAACAGTGAACAGCACTTACTCTGTTTGTTTCAAAGGAAGTGGGGTTAGAAAATTGAAGGACTTACTTGGTAGATCCTTTTACACCTGATACCTGCAAGCAGTAATTTAATACATTTCCTAGGAGATTAGAAATATTCTAGATTACAAGATAGTTCAGCAGTCTAGGAACCAGCACTGTAGGAATAGCCTGAGATGGAGAGTGGAAAATGTTAATGGTGATGCTGAAGGATGAAATTATTATTCTGCTGGTTTTCCTTACAATATCAAGGGAAAAGGATGTATCATTCAAACGTGTTTCCTCACATCTTGGATATATTGTGCAGCAGAAGACAGAGATATTGCCTTTTTGCCTATGAAAAAATGAAAATTAACTTTTAGTTTTACTTAGGTAAAATCCTGTGCCTCCTCCAGTGAAATTGGGTTGATTCATGTTTGAGTTGTAGAAAAAATATTTTGACTCAAGGAAATGGTATTTATTTTTCCTGCCTTTTTGTGTTACAGTAGTTTGACAGCAGTATTATTGGACATCAAAAATCTATCTGGCAAATTGCATATTCTAGATCACTTTTGGTTTTGCAATTTCAGTGCTTGTTTTGATATTTTCAGGTATTTTTAATTTTTTTTTTGCTTTAGACTAAAAAGGATTTCTGTGCCACAAAACTCTTCTGTTTTGTCCCCTTCTATTAGCCATTCTAATGAGTATTTTCCTTCTCCACTAATGTTGTCTACTGTCTTCAAAACATTGCTGCTGCAGTAATGCTATGATGGTATAGGAGCAAACTCCATTCTATTGTAGGAATTAGCATTATTGACGTGCACTACAGAAGGGGAACATTTTATATGTCAACTGTAGCATAATTGAAATAACTTTAGGATGGGAAAGATTTGTGAGTATTTTAGCAGGCTCTTCCTGAGCTTGCTGTTATGAATAAGAACAGTCATAAAAGATAGGTGTTACTCCTCAGTGTGATTAAAATCGAGGTGGTTGTTGTGGTTACGAAACACCGCAGGTGGAAAAGGAAGTATGAATCTATTCCACTAATAGTATGTAGGCTGATAATAAAAGAACATCAAGCAAGGGCATCAAACACAACATTGCTTCATTTTCAGGGTGGTTTTTGGTTTTTTTTTCCCTTTTCAATTACAGCTGATCCTGCTGCTCTGGGATTCATCATTTCTCCATGGTCTCTCCTGTTGCTTCCATCTGGCAGTGTGTCATTTACTGATGAAAATGTGTCCCAACAAGACCTGCGAGCATTCACAGCACCAGAGGTTCTGCAGAACCATTCGCTGTCATCCCTGTCAGATGTTGAAAAGGTAGAGTGCCTCTTCCTTGGCAGACAGCTCTGGTGTTTTGCTGTTGATCCCTTCACAAAATAGCTTTAAACTGTCCTTTTTATCTCCCCATGGTTTGTGATTCGTGTAATTTCTTTTGTGAGGAGGGGAGGGATCCTCCTACTTTGTTTTTCCTGGTAAAAGTGGAATTATAGTTGTATGCAGTTGTGAGGAAGAGTCTCTACTGCACCTGGCCGTGTGCATACTTGAGCAAGGGCTGCACAGAATTTCCACTTCTCCTTTTTAACCCTTTCACAAGGGTAAATGTTCAGACAGATGATGTTTGTATATGTGATCTCCTCCAGGTCATTGACAGGTACAGTTAAAATGAGTATCTTCTCAGCTGTGCTCTTAAGAATTTGTTGCAAATGGTAACACTTTCTCCAGAAAACCATTGCCTTGGCTTAGTCAAAGATATTTAGCAGTGGGAGTGAAAAGGAAGCTGAGCTATTTCTATCTCCTTGGCTTCCCTGGATCAATAATCCTTAGAGGGAAGCTAGCCACAGCCAGTGTTGTAATCTGGGAACAATTATGGCATTTGGCAGTGTTCCTCCAGGAAGAACAGCTCTTACTCCAGAGGAAAGTGGTATTGGCATGGGTAGCTGTTGTGTGCACAAGGACTATTAAAACATGTATTTCTGTGTTGAATATTTGGTGTTTACAGCTTTTTGTATATAACCAGTTTTCTTTAGGGCTCTATCACCAAATACCTACTGTAAACCCTCTGTTACTCCCAAGTCCTTTAGACATCCTTCTTGACCTGCATATTGTCAAAATTAATGGTATGGTAAAATATGTTTACAGTTTTATTTATGTCAAAACTATAAACAATTAGAAACCTAGGCTGAAAGTTAGAGAAATAATAGAGGAATAAAAATAACACTGACATAATGAAGACTCAGGTTCAGTTATGTAGGATGCAGCTGCCAAGTTCTGTAGTCATACTGCTGGAATTGTTTATTTTCTTTCAAGAGGGACAATGCTTTTGAAGACAGCAATGTTACCTCTAGTGCCAACTCTGAAGTTAATGTACAAAACAGGCCTTTAAAAATGGCAGAAAAAATAGTTTTGAAGGGACAAGTTTGTGACCTTTGTCAGAGTTGATTGCATTCTTTGCTCTGTGCCAGTATTCAATATGCTACTTTTTTTCTTTTTGAAATAAATGGAGGACTGTTACTATGAAAAGCCATGCTGTGGTGTTTCTTAATCTTTAGGAAGGAAACCCTCAGAGGGACCTCTGTGGCCTGTAAACGCCAACACAGAGCACATCAATAGGCGATGACCAAATGCTGGCACTCTGTGTGTGTGCAGCGCTAACTAATCCTCTCTGGTTAGGGCTGTGTGAATTACTTTCCTGGTGTCAGCATAACCTTGCTTGCTGGATGGAAGGTGATCCACCTACTTCCTTATGTGGAAGAAGAAAGCTCACTGAAACATAGCTTTGTCCAAAAACCAGTGTCCTTTTATGACTTTATTCGTTGAAGTTCGTAGGGCTGATAAATAGCTTATACGTGCATCCCTCTTTTTTTGACTGCTTCCCTTTGCGTTCCTGTTAAACTCTGTATCAGGTGGTACACTGGTTATTTGTAAGGAGTATGTTGACTTCATGTTTCTTAGATCACAGAATCAGATCTTGCTTTGCTGACTGTGGTAACTTTTAACACATTTAAACTTTTTTTTTTTCTTCTGTCACAACTGGCTGTAGTTCACTGAATTCATTTACTGGAAATCATTGGTGTTTTCCTTTTTGATTGTTCTACTAAAAGCTGCTGAAGCAGAAAAATACCTTGTTTTTTAAGGCCTTGTATCAGACAGTGACGGGGTTGCATTTGTCTTTTCAGTTATGATTGTGTTTGCTAATACAAGTTAAGTGTATTCACGAGAAATGCTAAATAAAAATTATCGTCAATAAGTGAATACCCTTTTGATTCCAAGACACACAGTCAGCTTGAATCCAAATATGTGTGAGGTAACTGCAGGCTTATTGGAAATAGAGTAACCAAACCATTCAATATTAGAATGAAGATTGATTTGGGAAATTAATTTCATGTTGATTTATATATTGTGGAACATATTTAAAGTATCATAGTACAGAAATTAATTACAATTTTTGAATAAATGCTTTTATTTTGAAAGCTGTTTTCAGATAGATTAGTAGAGTAGCATGTTTTAGTTTAGAGGACTGATCGCACATAGCATTTTTGGAAATATCTTCTGTTATTTTGAAGCGCAGAGTCATAGAATGATGGAATAACCTGAGCTGAAAGGGTCAAAGAGTCATCAAGTTCAACTCCAGATTCCAGAGAGGGCAACCCAGAAATGAAATCATGTATTTGACCATTGTCCAAATTTTTCTTGAACACTGACAGACTCAAGACAATGACAATGTCTCTAATTAGAAGTAACTAATTTTATAATAGTATTTTCAATTGCTGTTGTTGCATTATTGGGGGACTGAAAGAGTTGGCAAGCTTCTGTTTTTGTTTGGGGTTTTTTTTCTTGATTGCTTTTGAATTATTTTGGGTTTTGTTGCCTGTTTTTTCTGAAAAGGTTTTTTTTTGCATTCATTACTGCCCTGAAAGCATGTTCACCTCTTTCTGCATAGCTGCAGTATATCTTGATATATAAGGAAGACTTTGTAGCATTTCAGTTGAAAGGGTAATGGGTAATAAACCAGATAAAGAGCAATTTTCTCAGTATTTGAAAGAGAATGTTTCTGGTTGAATGGGGCAGTGGTATTAACTGAGAACCCCTGATGCATTTTTCTGACTACTGTCCTAATCTGTTCAGATTTTTGTCAATTTATATATCTAGAACTTAACTAAGATGTTTTGCTTTGGTGAAGAGGCTGACTTAAGTGAACTTTTATTTTATCTCTGTCCTTGTAATTGTTGTTCATTGCCTTCAGAGTTATTCAATAAATTTGTTGCTTTAAGTAACATAAATATTACTAATAACATGGTATAGGGAGCCGTCACTAGTGTAAATTACTTATACAGTCCAGAAAAACTGTGCTTTCTTTCTACACTTACCTGTTTTGTTTTGACAGTCACCTACAGAGCATGTGCTTGTGCTCTTAATTCTGCAGTATTTAAAGGTTTTATTCCCTGTACTGATGGGTGTATTATGTTGAAGATATATTAATCGTTAATTATAATGTGTAATGGTTAATGTATTCGTACCTTAAAATATCAGTTATAGATTAAGGTACTGCTTTAAATGTTTATATTGTTTTGTTCATTCCTTCTTTTTCCTTTGATCTCAATCTTAGTAATCTCATTAGGATAGCCCCCTGCTTGAGTCGTGCTAAGGTCTGCCTTACTTTCACACTCAAATTTTAAGGATCCTTGAGCACAACCATGCAGTCTTTACCCCACACCAGGCTGATTGTATGGATTACATGACTTTCTGGCTTCAATGTGAGATGAAAGCTTAAAATTGCACAGAGATGATGGGGGCACTAATTAGATGCAGTGTATTTTGTAGCAGTAGGATTTACTTCTCTGAACCTCATGTAAAGGAGAAGTAGGATTTGAAAGACAACTGAGCTTAAATACCAGAAATTTATTTATAAGCAAAATTATGTTAAGCTAGTTGCTCTCCTTTAAAAGTCTGCTTTGCATTTCCATTCCTGTTCAATGAGTTGACAAGTATCTTGTGTCTTATGGCAGGTCCATATTTATTCTCTTGGTATGGCACTCTTTTGGGGAGCTGACCACGAAGTTCCTCAAAGTCAGGTAAGTTTAGATTTGGTTTTGTTTAATATTGCAACTTCAGACTTGATATCGTTGGACTGACTCTGCATTTAAGTTTACAGGGCAGGGTTGTCATACTGAGATGCTTAGGAGAAAGGTGCCTTTCCCAGAATTTTACAGAATGGGTCAGGTTGGAGGGGACCACAGTGGTTCATCTGGTCCAACCTCCCTGCTCAAGCAGGGTGATCCCAGAGCACCTGGCAATGGATTGTGTCCACATGGTTCAGTGAGGTGACTCCACAGGTTCTCTGGGCAGTCTGTTCCAATGTGCAGTCACTGCACAGTACAGAAGTTTTCTTTCCTATACTTGGAGCTTTTTCTTGTGAAGCGTGGTGTTGTCTTGGAGGGAGAAGGTGCTGATAGTACATTTCTGTTAGTTTCCATGAAGATGTATCTGGCCTAGTCTAGCCTGTAATGCCACAGGCTGAAAGACAGCAGTTCAAGTTGCTGACAAAGGAGAAAATAATTTGTTTTGGTTTAGGCTTATATGAAAACAAGTATTGAAGTAACACACTTATTTTACACATAACAAAACAACTTGTTCTCTATGCTGCCATAGCTTCTGTGAGTCTGGATTTGGCACATATAGATACCTACCTTTCACAATGGCCAAGAAAGGGTATGAATTGTTCGGAGCAGGGAGTAGACTCTTGCTATTGACTTGTCAGTCAATGCAGATGCAGTTGCAGACTGCGCAGAGCTGAGTGTTATTGCTCAATGTGGTTATTTTACACACCCAGCAGAGCTCTTAGACTGTCTTGCCAAAACTGACTGAAGATAAATGTGATTCATTATCTTCCTGAGTGCTCCTTCCCTGCCCCCAGTTAAACTTTTAAAAGTAAATATCTAAAAGAGTGAAAATAAGATGAAATGCTTCTGAAAAAGCATTTAATGATGGACTTGCAGTTGTGGAAGAAGCAATTTGTGGTTCATATTTGGATTTGTTCCTACTAGTTGATGTTATGTATAAGACTAAGGAAGGAAATTTTTAATGACTTCAGCATTTTAGGCGTTCAGTTCCTAGTATTTTCTTTAACAGAGTGGTAGTTGGGATCTCAGTTGTACTTACTTGGAAGTAGCTGCCTGAATGCAGCTAAGTGAGGTAAAAAACTTTGAAACTCTGACTGTTTAGGGTACCTGTTTATAAGGCCTACTGTGCCTGTCCCAAAAGCCTTAGTGTTTTCCTAGATACTAGGGCTTTTCTCTTCCTTTGCTTTCCTGTCTTGTAGGAGATGAGAGGAGCAGTATTCAGCAGTAGTAGGAGAGTGACTTAAAGTAGGTAGAGATAGGTGTTGAGAGGAATGTAGGCATGAATTTTAGTCCCTGTTCTCTTTGTTTCTTACTTTGGTGTTAAGAGTGTAGCAACAGTTTCTCAGTAATGCAGTGGGAAGGCATCTACCTGTTAATAAAAGAGTATTTTCCCAAAGACAGTGTGTGGGGGGGAGGCCTGGAAGGAATTTGCTTTTGGGATGTTGTCAGGTGGATCCTCTGTCCTGTGGAGTTAGTGTAGGCAAAAGGACAGTCTTTTGTATGGCATTACTTTTGAGTGTTAATTTGCATGTGCAGATTTCCCCCTTTTTTTAATACTTTTCTGTATTTGTCTGCCTGCATTCGTTAATGAGCTGCTTCTCTGCTGGGAGTGTGGCTGAACATGAGATTCATATCTTATTCACATACGTGATTTTTATGATTAGTTAGAAGTGATAAACAGATAGATGGGAAAAGGCTACATTAATTAAATCGGGGTGGTCCAGAGTGCCTTTTAAAGGCTCACCTTAAGAGTGCTCACATGGGGAAGATTGAAAGATTGCAATTGTTTGAAGCACTCTGTGATGCAATAAGCTTGACAGTGTTTGTGGGTAACCACCCACTTTGGGAGAGTTGCAAATCAGAAAGCTCAGGTCCCAAGTGCCTGCAGCATCTGAGAACAAGTGTTATCACCAAGTGCTGCATACCCTGGGGAGTGATATTCCACATACGGTGTCTGCATTCACTGAATGGGGAGAGCAGAAAGACATCTGGATTTACTTTTTTTAGACTGTATGGGTGTTGTCCTGCAGTTAGGAAGCTCTGCTTCATTAACCAGTGGCTTGGTTGTTTTATTCCTTAATTTTTGTTGATACTGTTTGGTGATGTCACTAGAATTTGGAAATGCTAACACATCTGCTGCAAAGTATTGGTGAGGTGAAGAACTGTAGAAAATGAACATAGAGGGTTGCTCCAAATTATTGTAATGAGGATTGAGTTTTATACTCCTGACTGGCAGAATGTTCAAAATCAAGATATAAAGCTTCTCTGAACCTTTTCCCTTTCATTTTATTTTTACTTTTTCATTAAGCATTTGAGAAAGGAAAGCATTCGTGTCCTGACCTTACAGATCAGGCAGCTTGTTTAGGCCAGATTGCTGTAGAGGAGTTGAATCCAGAGGCTAAATGCCTGTCTCCTGTTCTACAGCCACTATGTTTTCCACCACCTAGGTGGTGACTTCCAAATTGGCACTCACATAATGTAGGCAATAAGTCTCATGAATAGGTACTGTACATTATTGAATGTCTTTTGTTTCTGAGTGTTCCCCAAGTCACTGCTAAAACTGATTCTCCTGTGTCCCTTGTCCTTGTTTGTCACTAGCCTATCAAGCTTGGAGACCATCTCAACAGCATACTGCTGGGCATGTGTGAGGATGTCATTTATGCCCGTGTGTCTGTACGGACTGTTCTGGATGCCTGCAGTGCCCACATAAGGAACAGCAACTGTGCCCCTTCTTTTTCATATGTGAAGCAGCTGGTCAGACTTGTTCTGGGAAGCCTGTCTGGGGTAAGTCTGTGTCAGCGTTTGAGGAAATAGTGAAGGTGAGCAGGAAAAGAGCAAAAGTGCTAATTCACAGTCACTCTGCAGTCATTCTTCCTCTTGTTTTGATATGTTGCAATTTTGACAAGGGTGAGTGTTGAAAGGAGAGAACTGCTTCCCTCCCCATGTAGCAGTCTGTTCTCTTGACAATTCCTCCTGGAACATGCATTCACGAGTTTCTGAGGAGGTCATTTTGTGAACTGTCTTCATTAAAAAAAAGGTAGGAAGAAACAGAAGAACAAGGTAATGAACTGTAGGGCAAGCCTTAGACTTGTTGCTACTCGAAATGCTTCAGAAATTATTGCTGTGAGTTTACTTTATCTTGAATTTATGCTTGACTTTTTGGGAGTTGCTTATTAACAGAAAGAAGGACTGATTAGGCAGTGTGCCAATTCTCTTGCACTTCTTCTCAGCTCTTGAATATGAGAATTGTGGATGATTTTATTGAGTAATAATGACCAAACTGTTTTTAGAAGTGAAAGAAGTTATGTGAACTCATCTCACAAAGTTACTATTCCTGATGGGCAACGTCTCTCTTCACCTAAACCATTACAGCATAACTTCAGAATAGTTAAATAATTTTAAGTAAATAAATGAAGACCGTAAATTGTCATAGAACCATAGAATGGTTTGGGTTAAAAGGGACCTTAAAGCTAGATCCAACCTCCCTGCCATGGTCAGGGATACCTTTTGCAAGAACAGGTTGCTCAGAGCTCCATCCAGCCTGGCCTTGAACACTTCCAGGGAAGGGCATCCTTAACGTCTCTGGGGAACCTGTGCCAGTGCCTCACCACCCTCACAGTAAAGAACTTCTTCCTAATAGCTAATCTAAATCCACTCTCACTTTGAAGCCATTTTCCTTTGTCCTGTCACTACGTGTTCTTGTAAATAGTTTCTTTCTATCTTTCTTGTAGGCTCCCTTCAGGTACTGGAAGGTCACAGTTAGGTCACCCCTAAGCCTTTTCTTCTCCAGCCTGAACAACCCCAATTCTCTCAGCCTTTCCTCATAGGAGAGGTGCTCTGGCCCTCTAATCAACTTGATGTCCCTCCTCTGGACTCACCCCAGCAGGTCCATGTAAAAATTGGTGTCTAGAGAGGCAGCACTGACATGGCATGAAAAATGTTTAATTTGCTGATGCTTCCTTTTCTTTATAAAAAAAAAAAGTTATGATCTAATTGTTAGATAGTTTCTTCATATATCTGGTTTGGAAATGCTTGCAGAAAGCGAGAGTTCCCTGCATTTGTCTAGTATTTGACAGCAGCTGATTATGCCAAGCCTCCAGAAACAGTGCTGAGCCTGAGCTCCGTGAAGCATTGTCTAGTGTGTGAGGTATGTCTGTCAGTCCAGTGCTCCTTACTGTAGTGTCTGAAGTCTTGTGTAGTTGCCAAGTGGAATTAGTCTGTGGTTCAGTGGAATAAAGGGCTACAGGGCCTTCATCAGTGTTAAAATAAAGATCCAATTTTAAATCAGGGCACAAGCTATAGAAACAGCCACTCTGGAAAGTGAGTCATTATTCTCCAAGTTGTTGATGGTCATTTCAGCTTAGCACATTTTCTTCTTTCCCTCCTCTTGTTCTTGTCAGCAGGCTTTCAGGGAGTCTGGGGTTAGTGCGGCAGACTGATCCAGACCATCCTGCCAAAGACAGTGACAGTGCTCCCAAATGCTTGTACTGAAATCCAGTGGAGACCTGAATCCAGCAAGTGGGCTCACATCTCCTGTCCATGTTGTTAATGAAGGAGTGGGACTAGCAGTTATCCACTGCTGAAGCTTTGCTCATTTCCCCTGCCAGTAACCTTTTCAATTCTGAATGTGTCACTGCACTGGCTTTGCAAGAAGACAAGAAAAAAACCAAGAGTTGACAGAACAGTGACAGCATAGCTGTGCTGCCAGGTTTTTGTGCACCTTAGCCAGCCATCCCTGCTGGTTTTAATGTTCAGTGCTCTGTATGTGTGCTAGAATTTTTTAAGTTAACAAGAAAAATGTATAAATTTTGGTTTTTTAGAGGCAGAATACAACTTACTATTCCAAGGTTGGCATGCCTCTAATCTTGATGGGCCTTATCAAAGGCTCAAGTGGTCTTATCTCTGTAACTGGTCATTTGGTGGTGTCTGAAGCATAGCTGAGAGGTCCCATTTGAATGTTTTCATTTGCCATGTTAATATGCCTTGTAAAGGGCAATATAGCCCAAGGCTGATTCAGTCTGTTTAATGTTAACTGAGTTGTATTTTAACTGTGAAGTCTGTTTGATTTCACCTTCCCTCCTCTCAGCTAAGCTGCTGTCCAGGTTATGCTCCCACTATATCAAAAGATCTCACTAAAA
Organism: Corvus moneduloides; assembly: GCF_009650955.1. Classification (NCBI taxonomy): domain Eukaryota; kingdom Metazoa; phylum Chordata; class Aves; order Passeriformes; family Corvidae; genus Corvus; species Corvus moneduloides. The sequence goes on from NC_045480.1 coordinate 58,058,050, forward strand.
ATGTTTCATTGTAGCAAATAAACTCTTCTTTGAATGATTATACATGTGAAAGTTTTTCCTAGGGAAGTAGTGATTTTAAAAGAAAAAGGTTGAGTGAAGAGTTAGTGGGAGTAGTTAAAGCCTGACACATGAAAGGAATGTGCCTGAGGGGCAACAGAAACTCCTCACAAATGCCTGCATGTGATTTGACATGTGCAGTAAGTCCTGTGAGGGTACAAGACAGTTCTTCCTGCTATACAGAAAACTCATCAGTAGAACTAGGCAAGTTCTAGTCACATTGTAATCATGGAAGATGGTTTTTGAGTGTTGCTGTTCCTTCAGTTTGCTGTAGGGGTGGAACGTGTTTAAGTTACATGCTTGTGAACTTAATTTATTCTTAGTGTTAAAAAGGTAGACCAAATGTGTTGTAAAATAATGCACAGACTATTCAAACATGGATAATTCTAGGGGATATTCTCACTGATTAATCAGTTTTTTATTAAAAAGTTTGAATGCCTGTGCTGCACTTAACTGTTTGGCACTGACTAATATCATGCATTTACATAAAAACAATGCTTGTTTCATACTAATATGAGCTCTTCCAACATTTTGACTTTATGTTGCTGCCTTTTTTTGCAGATGGATCAGCTGTCTTGTAATGGAGATAGAAAATTGCAGCCAGACAGGAGCCAGGCTATTCGGGAGAGGCTGAGGGGAAAAGGGCTTCCCACAGGTAAGTGCTTCATTGCAGCCCTGTGGAAGACCAAGTTTGGGTAGATTTTGCAAGCAAAGAAATCAAATAGAGGAGGACTTGCTTACATTCACAGAATTCTCTGATGGTTCAGTGTCTAGCTAAATGTTGATGATGGTGACAGGAGAATAATGGTTTCAAGAAAATATTTATCTTCTTTTGGTTCAGTCCTTATGGTAGGAACAGGTTTTAAAGGTTCTTGGCCAAATACTTTGTTTCTGGAGAAAGGAGGTGCTGAAAGTCGGTCAGCCAGAGGAGCAGGAAGCAGCTTTTCCTTGTTCCCTCTTTCTTGTGGACTCTGCTCTCTCATCTTAACTCTAATTGCACAAAACATCTCTCCCTGCTTCCAGGGCAGCCCTGGACTCTTTTCCCTGCACACAAAGCTTTTTTTGCTGCCTTTTCTTTTTTTCTGAAGAGAAGTGATATATGTTCCATCACAGTTCTGCTATGCTTTGACAGTGTGAGGTAGATATGGAGGCCAGGCAGGGCTGTACTTTACTTCAGGGAAGTAAGGAAAGAGGAAACTGGGAGACCAGGGAGGAGACAGACAGTTGCTATTGCCACTGTGAAGGAAAAAGGATAAAGTGATGTAGGTTGAATGCTGATGTTTGCCGTGATTTTTTGTTGTTTAAGGTCATAGACGTTGTTGTTTAAGGTCATTGGCAGCATCAGCTCTGTGCTAGGCTTTTCAGACGAGAGGATATATTCTTCCAAAAGGCTGGTCTCTGATTTTTCTGAAAGAATTGTGGAGCTGAGGTGGAGCCTTTTATAAGGCATCAGCTTGGACCAGTGTAAGTCATTGCAACAAAGATACGTTGCTTATGTGCTTGAGTTGCTCCTCAGTTCTTTAGTTTTGTGTCAAGCAAGAGTGCAGGGAATTGCAGGAGCTGAAATAACCCATGCAGCTGTCAGTGACAATACAAACTGCAAAAGTTAGGTACAAGTCTGGCAAAGGATTGGTGGTCTTCCTTTATTGATTCTTTTTCTTTTTTTTTTTTTCTTTGAGATGGGGCTAGATTAGGCTACTGCTTGATATAAAACACTTATGGCAGTGGTTGTCAGCCCTTCCAGTACGGCACTATGTGTTCAGGAACAGTTTCTGGTACAAGCTGTTTCTTCATTTTCTGGCACAAATTCACTGTTCTGACTGCTTTCTCAGGGGTTTTGTTTTCTTACTGTTTTTTTTTTCTTCTTCTTCTTTTCCAGAATATTTCTGTAGCAATAGGGAGATCTTTTAGAAATACAGGATTTGGGACTGGATCAATCTAGTTGACTGGGTTTGTAAACCTTGTAATGTCTGCCTTTTCTGAATTTTTTAAGCGCTTTCTCAAAATAAATTCTTTTCCTGGTTCCCAGCAATTTTAAAGTTTGAACCAGAACCTTACTATTCTGGTTGTTAATTTGTGTTTTCTTTAACCCTATGCTTCCCTGTCTCCAGTGTTGTCCAATAAACAGTTTCTTTATATACTTTTGTTCTTTTGCCAGTACTACCCTATTCCATATTTTTTCAAGAACTTTATTTAAGCAGAATGCCTTACTACCTCAAGCTTTTCATTTCTATACCCTCTTTCCATAATCTATTCTTCTTTTTATTCCATAATCATATTTAACTGTGTTTTGGTAACGATCAAAGTATTTGTAAAGTTTTGGAGACGTAGCAGGGTTGTCTTTAAAGTCTGTTCTCATTGCATTAGCAAATTCTGATTATTCTTTTCTATGTTGTTTCTAGTTTTCATGTTCTCTGATACAACTGACCAGTCTTTTGCTGTTTTGTTATTCATTTTCTTAGAAAATCTTTAACTTCTTTAAAATGTTTGTGGTTTAAGGAGTTTGTTTCTTTGTCCATTTGTTTTCCTACCCACAACTTCGTTTAAGCTTTTTAGCAGATTTTTCTTTCTCCTGAAGTAATGCTTGTCCCCAGTGTCTTCATTATATCTTAATAAAAAAGCTTTGGTTTTAGGATCTACTAAATTTTGAAGATTACTGTAGTAGCTCCAGCCAATATCTTCATGGCTTTCTGGGTCAGCACATGTAATGTCTGAAACTTTCTCTGAGGACTCTCTCTTTAACTCAAAGGAAGTAGACTAGATGATCCAATTGCTGTTTTTTTACTGTATTCTCTAACTTGAAAAAAATGTTGTGGCTAGAATGTTTTTTCCTCTTATTCCTGGAGACTGAGTCCACTTGGCTCAGCTGCTATCAACCAGTAAGTCCAACAGAGAGTTTTAAGCCGCCTTGGTCAAAATGACCTTCTGAAGGGTTTCTCTTGTTAGGTAACTTCATATTATCTGAAGAGTTCTAATTTAACAGAATCTTTACTCAAATAATATTTGTGGAATGAGAGGTACTGATAACCCCCAGACTATAAAGTTGGCTGAATAGCCCTCGTCCCTTAACACCTGTTCCTGTGAAGCTCATTGAAAGTGCTTGCATGTGTAGAGTGTTACAGATAATGTGTGACACCCCAGGGAAGAAATGTTTGTGCCTCACTGTTCCAGTGCAAACATTATATTGTCTGCATCATTGCAAGCCTGGTCTGAAAGGTACAAGTTACTAATGAGATACTCTTGAATACTTGACTTTTTCTATTCTTTTCAAGATGAACTGTCAACGAGCAAAAATTGCTTTTCATTTACCTTGTGGGGTTGATGGTATTTTGGTATTACAATTCTGTCTTCCCCCTATCCCTAGAAGCAGAAAATATTTTTCATATGTTCTTGTATTTGAGTCTTTATTTTCATAAAAAAAGATAAATTGACATCACTTATTCCTTTGTTTAATGTTTTGCCTGACCTGCTTCCACTCAACCATTTCCAGTTTCTCTGTATCACATCTGTGGAACTCATTTTTCTCCTTTTCCTTAGAAGTTTTACAACCCTCTTAGCTTCTCCCAAACCCTTCCCAATTCTACTTCTGTTATCAGTCACTTTTCTTAGTATGCCTTAATAGCACCATCTTCTCTTTATTTCAATCTTAGATACATTGCTTTATCTCCACTTTGCTGAGACCTCAGGGAATTGTAAACTACAAAACAGAACCCCTCAAATAACCAAACCAGCTCTAGCTGTTTTCAGTTCTGATTTTACACTGATGTTAAGTACACTGAGTCATGTGTTTGGAAGTAAGTGAGGGCCCAGTGAAACTGGGCGTCTGATATTGGTGGGAGACAGCTTGTGTTTAATTCAGGGCAGTTCAGTGCTTGTTATTTCTTTTCCTGCAGTGGTGTGTTGGTTTGCTGGTGCAAATTCTGTCAGTAACAGCACAGATCAGCTGCCCTGGGGGCACAGCTTTAAATTTCTGCTAAAGTGAGCTATAGAATGCAGGGCTGATTATACTGGTTGATAATCTCATACATTGAGGAGCCACAAGTAGAAGGCCAGATGAAGGTTTAAGAAAAATGTTACAGTAAAAAAAAAAAGCCGACAAAATCAAAACAGCTCAGGAGTGCGCATAGTCCTTTTGCTGTGTGTAGCTGGAATAAATGACTCTTAGTCCTGTTGCAAGATGGCAAACATTTAGAAGGTCAGGAAGCTACTAGACAGGATTATGATTTTTGAGTGCGTCTTTCTAATGAGTGAGAAGTTCTTTGAGTCATCTTTTACCCTTTTCTTGGGTTTAACTGCCTCTGAGAACATGTTTTGGGTCAAGTTTAGCACTGGGATGATTGGAGGGGGCGAGATGGTGCACATAAGGATGTGTATAACTTTACTAGCCACTTCCCCAGTGTATTGTAAGTCAAGTAAATACAGTGATCCAAACTCTTTGCTGGAAAGGACAGAAGACTTGTCTGATACTCAGTGAGATGAAGTTCTGTTGAGTTGTTGTGAGAATCTTAGAATTCATGATTAATAGAACAGCTGTCATACGGAGAAAAAAACAGCATAGGGGTATGGCATTTATTGTGAACTTCAGAGTATCGGAAATTTACTTGGAGCATGTAACTAAAGCTAGCTGTTAAATCGTGCTCAGGTCATGAATATAGAGATGGTTCAGTAAGAGAGATGTGCTTCTAATTGGAGAGTAGCCAACTAATACCATAGATATTTGCAGTCTTTGAAAAATGCTATGATTTTTCCTTTATTTGAATTTCATTTTTATTAGGATCAGTTTTCCATACCATGTTAATCCACAGTTATGATTGCTGGGACTGTATTGTTGACTTAGGATAAATGTTTTGAAATTTTTCCACTTCACATGTTTAAATCAAATATTTTGCTCTCCTTATGTAGCTAGCTTTGATATTTTCAGCTATTCATTTCCATCTTTATGTCTGGAAGATTATTAAATTAATGAACAGCTTTGTGTAATATTCTCCCCAGATAAATTTATTTTTTGTCTCTTCCGTGACTCACTTTCTGTGGTTATCTTGGTGAATGAGTTTTACAGCAGGGCTGGCTGCAGAAGTAATTTATTGTAAATTAATATTACAGAATGTTTGCTTTTAGTCAAGTCATACTAAGAACACAGTGTTTAGGAACTGACTTAGCCAGCAGAAATAAAAGCAATAAGACCTGTCATGAGTCATCTGAAACAATGAGTTACTTAATTTTTGTAGTTAAAACACTTTAGACCTTAAAAGAGTTTTTACATCAACAATTATATGTGAAAGTTACTTGATTGGCTTCATAAAATTCTTTTGGTGTGACAAAAGATTAGGTAACTGTCAGACTCTTCCAAATATAAAGCAAGAATTAATTCACTATGTTACTCTTTGCCACAAACTATTCTTGAAAAGGATGTGTAGGCTATTTAGTGCTCAGTTGGAATCTCCCTAACTTGTACTTGCCTGGAAACCTGCTTCCCAGACATCTAATACCCGAAATCCTGCACCTTGTGTGTTTATTTGCAAAGTTCCAGTTTATGTTGATGATCCACGAACACCAAGGACAGACCTTTGCCAGAGATGTTTCATCTTCTAAAGAGATGCAGCTAACAGGTGTCTTGGCTTTCCTACCATGAGGATCCCTGATTTTAACTTGACTTTTACGATGTGGTAGACTGTCACAAGTCCAACTTGTATATTATAATGTTACAGTTGTATTCTGACCTTTGTCTCTGCCAAAAATATGTGTCACATGAATGAAGGCTTGAAATGAATTTAAAAGATCATTTAGATTCACCTTAACTGTACACAATAGGAAGTATTTGGAAATACTGATCAAAATTGTGGATGTTGATCTGTTCAATTACACTGCATGCACTATCAGATGTAACAAAAATGGTAGGTGTTGGAAACTGAATGAAAAATGCTAAGGCTAAGTGAAGCTGCTTTTAATTTTAACAAGATATTCTAGCCTTTAATTACCACTCTCCATAAAAACAAAACAAAAAGGTCAACAAAAACCTCTCAAATAAATGAAAATGTACCCTTTTTTCTTTTGATCCAGGGAAGTTGACTGTGGATTATGTTTTAGTTATGATCTGGGTGAAAACACAACTTTTAGTCTATAAAGAAATGGTTTGTAGTGATGACCTCTGTGTGTGAACTGAAGTAGCTTAAACATTATCGTGATAAATCCAAACACACAGACTTAAATTATCAAAAACTGCAGCACAAACTTAATTCCATTGACTTGAAAATCTGTCATCTGTAAATATACTAAATATAGTCCTTTTTAAATTATTTTATTTTTTATTTCCCCTGGCTCCTCAGTTCTAGAAAAAAAGAACTGAGTAGGTGGAGAATAACTTCCAGAGTTCAGCAAAACCAAATGAAAGCCAGATGAAAGTTTGTTGTTGAAAGAAAAAAAAAAAGTATTATTTTTCACTACAAAAACCATGCCTGTTTTCTTCCAATAAGTGTTTCTGTTTGCATCTAACAGTACTGGTGGTTGGCACTGGTAAGATCTTTTAAATTTAGATATAGTTTCTCCAGGTGTAGGGAGCTTCCAGCCTGGCACTATTGGAAATGCTGCCACAGTGGTGCTGAGGACAAACTCAGAACTCTGAAGACAAAACAAGAGCAGAGAAAAGATCAGTGAGGACACCAATCCAGAGAATGCCAAACGCTGTCTCTGTGCAAAAAAGCAGCTGTATCACTGAGCTTCTCCTGGGATACACAGAAATCCAGGAAGAGAGTAGCTAGGTGGAACTTTTGCCTACTTGGTTGAGAAATGTACCAAAAAAAGAATTGGCCCATACAGCTGAGTGGGAAAGAGTGATGGCTGTCTGTCTTGCAGAGATGCTGAGGAAGGGAAAAGGTAAAATGTTGCGTTTATGAAATATGAAGTGCTGCTTGGCAAGGCTCACTACCACTGTTCTGAACAAGACGCCTGGTTTTTGGAGCTGCTTGGTGGTTTTTGATAGAAGAGCTGTCAGTCCAACGCAGAATGCAAATTGCTATACAGGATTTATAACTTGGCCATTACATATAGTGCTTTCAACAGTCCCCGTGTCCAGTTCATTTCTTCCTTCACAGAGAATGCATTGTTTAGGAGTACTTCTGGCTGAAACTTGGATTCTTCTCAACAATTTAGAAAGTAAAAGAAAAGAGGGGGTGCCTTTCCTAGCAGTCAACCCACAGGCCACATCTGGCTGTGTTGTCTTCTGTTTGGCTTTTAGCCTGCCCCAAAGGGATTGCAAACCCAACTCCTCCATCAGCTACCCACTCATATTTTAGAAACTAACCGCATTGTCTTGGGAGAAAGAGGTTTCTTCTGTTGCTTTGTTTTCCACACAAAGATGGCGTGGGAGATGTTTTTTAAACTCCTGTATAATAATTTCCTCTCTTGAGACCTTCCAATCTGGAAGTGATGGTGTGCATTCTCATGCACATGTGGGTAGTCTCTCTCTGCTCCCCCCCCCCAGCCCCTCTCTCTTCCTAACCACCCCCCACTCCCATATGTGTGCATGTACATACATCCACAAGTTGAATAACATAACAATCCATAGAAGAGTTGAAAAAGGTGTTCAGTTTTGTGCAAACAAAAGGAAGGGGCAGGCAGAAAGATTTTAAAGAAAATTGAGCTGAGTTTAAGCAGTAAAAACAGATACAGTATGTGATGGTACTGACTGTGTTTGCACTTACATAATATTGGATTAATTGCCTGTTTGATCAAGCTGTCTGCAAGTAATTGCAGACAGACTGGATTTAGTTAGAACTAGACAACAACTCTTTCTCAGAGGAAAATCAATCAGATTACTGTCAGCGTGAGTGAAAGATGGTCTGTGAATGACACTGGTGTAAAAGAGAGTATAGTTGCATTCATAGCTGAAAACACCAAAGGAAGAAGGAAACAGATCTATGGTTATTTAGAAAATATAATATCTGCCAGTTGAAGGTGTGTGTGGAAGACTGGAGTTTCATTTTAGCGCCACAAGGGAATTTAATCGTGAACTCCTGGTGATTAATTGCTATTTTTATTGTATGTATTCCCTCACTGTATATTATACGTTGGAATCATACAGTTGCTGTAATTGCATTTGAATTATTTACAGTAATTATAAATAATTGCACTAATGTAACATCAAGTAGAGGATAAACACCCAAGGGCGATACGAGAAATCAAGAACCCAGACACTCTTCAGATGAGCAAGGAGGAGAGTTTAGTGCAACAGAGAAGTAATTGGGAAAGGGGAAAGTGTTCCTTTTGAAGCTGCTTACATGCTGCAGCATCTTAATTGCTAATGGCTTGTTCTATCACCTGCACTGACAAACAGGGAGGCACTTCTCTGTCCTATTACACACCTGGGTAACTGAAGCCTGGGGTTGCTCTGTGTGGTCTCAGGTGATATAATTAATGTCTTTAGTCGAGCCAAGATACTTGGGATAGGTCTCCAGAGTTTCCATTATAAATACAAACCTTTTTTTTTTTTTTTTTAAAAGGAAGGTGCTAACATGACTCTACCCGTGCATTATAAAGACGTACAAGTTCCCTTATGCAGGTTCTTTTTGGTCATTAGTTAGATATTTATTCATTCCTTATATATAGGTTTCTGCTGGTAGTTCTTTCCTTCCTTTTCCCACACATTTCACCATAAAAGCTAGGGGAAAAAAGCTGAAGGATAAACCATGTATTGACTTAATGAATTTGGTCTTGATTCTGCCATTCAACTGAAAATCCATGTTTTAAAGAAGGGCGTATTATTCCAGTCTGCTCTGTTTTGGAGGTGTACTGTTTTCTGAAAGCTGGATACGTGAGCCTTATGCTGAGAGAGACTTCCTGAAGCCATTTAAGACTCTTGATCCAAGTAATGCTGAGGTGGTGGAAGAAGTCCAGGATTAAAAAAGTGAAAATACCTTAACAGTTGATCCTGTGACTTACAAAGTCTATAATAGTACTTCAAAAAAAAGGAAGAAGGGATGAGGACAGATTTAAGTTATTAAAAATAGAAATATTGGCTTGGACTGATTGCTGGTTGCCTAATCCAGTTTTACTACTGGTATCTGCAGTTGAGTTGCTTATGTATTGAGAAGTCTTGCCCTTGATCCTTGGCCTCTGCACTCTGGTGCTAAAAACAGCGTGCAGTTTTGGCTGGGATAAAGTACAGGTCAGAAAGTTCTCTATTGCTGCTTTGTTTCAGTTTGCCCTCTCAAGATACCCAGGTTATACACATCTTGCTCCAAAATCTCTTCTTTACCCTTCTCTGAGGATGATTTTTAAGCAGCTCATGTTGGCACTGTCAGTCAGTTTGGGCAGAGCTTGTCGAAATAATGTAATGTAGAGAGGGATAGGTTTTGCAGAGGTGGCAAGGCTGATGAAAAGCAGAAGTGGGAATGGGGAGAGTAATAAAGGAAAGATTGAAGACATCCAAGAGAATTTTGCAATCTCAAGCCTGAATACCAAAGCCAGCTGTAGATTAATTTTGCTACTATGTAAAAATCTCATGTTGACTGCTTAAGTCAGTGTGAATCTGAGTTAGAGCTGTGGAGTGGAAGTGAAACACCTCCTGCACTGCTTCCTGATGGGACAGCTCATCTCCTAGGAGTCTCATCATGCAGTTGGCTGGTTGAGTGGCAAAGCTGTAGCCATGAGTACTTTGCTAGTCACTGCCCATGAGGCAGTGTTCGCGGACTTCACCTTTTCTTGTGAGGGGAGCCCCAGTGAGTGGCTGATGTGGGGAATAGAGAGCATCTCTTGTGTGCTGAGGCAAAGGAGCTCGTGTCTTCAGTGCCTCTGTACAAACAGGAAATAGCCTCTGGTATATCCAAGTCCATGGGAACTACAGCTTTGGTGAGGAGCTCCTTTCCCCCAGCACTCTTTTTGACTGAGAGGTGGGTTCTTTCACTGCTGTTCCCAGCAGCACACAGCAAGACAGGGTTGTGTCTCTGGGGTGCTGTGGTGAGGATACCCACAGGTACTAAAAGTACCTTGTGACTCTTTTCATTGCATGTGATCCTGCAAGAGGATCAGGCTTAAGTGTGCAGAGACCTAAATGATCTTTGGAACCAGGAATGTTCTTCTGAGTCATGACCGATGCTGTACTGAGTAATCCTGCATGTATAGCTGTGGTATTGTATTGGAGTTGCAGCTCTCTGCTTCTCTTGGGTATTTTTCTGCTTTGTTTGCCTTTGTTTTGTTCAGAAAGGTCCCTGCATGTAAATAGTTTCAGTGTTAAAGAAGTGGGTGTTTGGGATTTTTTACATTTAAAAAAAAAAAGTGAAAACAGTGTGTAGAGGAGGCTGTTCTGGTTTTTTCTGGCCTAAAATTATCTTGGAGCTTTCATTACTGGGGAGGATTCTCAGAGCTCTTTTTGATTTGCGTTTCTGACCATCTTAAAAAGCAAACTGCAGTGTTTAGTTTTTTATCTCACAAATTACTGAGTTAAAATCCTTTTTAGGAATGTTTGTCCTTGGTTGCATGTACATGAATGTGAAGAAGTTTGCAAGAATGGATATCATCCCGCTGCTTTAGATGGATAGTGGGAACTTCACAATGAACACCTATTTTTAAAAGGCTTTTTTTGTGTGTGAATATTATACATAGTTCACCAGCCTTAGGATGATGTATAGTCTGAGAATAAGGTAATAATGTAATATTTACTTGACCACAGAGATAATTATGTTTAGTTTAGTATTAAAGCTATATTTGTAAAATATGAAACGAGGCATCTTTTAGAAGATTAGTTCATTCTCATTGGCAAAACTTGTTTATTTTTCTGGCTAGAGCATGTGGAAACTGTGTGATTTCTTACAAGACACTTTTTAGTGTCTTTAATCCAAATCCTAACATTTTACCGTCACATGTTTGCATGGTGGTAGGAAGCAAGGAATTACTTGGTTGCATTTGGCTTTAGTCTTGCTGGTTTTGATTGCTAGCTAAATATCACAGAAATAAAACCTACAAACTAAAAGCACAGCCCCTCTTCAAGTAGAATATCAGAGTTGAAAGGTGTTTACAGCTTTAAAAGCCATAAGCTTTTCAAGCATTAGTGACTACATTTCCAAACATCCCTAAAGCATTCTGTGAAATTCTGTTTGGAATGATAACACTCTAGATAAAGATCATCGGGAGCCTGCTGTGCAAGTGGGGCAGTTAATTTCAATCGATGCAGGCAGGACTATGTAGCATTCTTTAAGAGTAGTAGATACAGTACAGTGATTACTTTGAACTCATGACTGCTTGCTTTTGCAATGCAATCTTCAAGGCTGCTGCTCATTAGAGAATGCACATGGGAATATCACATAAAGAGGGAGCTAGCTCTGAGGAAGTCATCACAGGCCATGACTCCACCTGGGTCAAAGCTTCTTGGTCACCATGATATGATATTCTTCAGAGACCACATATTTCATTGATATTATTCTACCTCTGGCAGTTTCTTCTATTCTGGAAGTAATTTCATGAGAAGGGAGAGTGAGAAGAGATACTTCCTAAGTATTGGTGGATCCATGTATGTATGAAACATGAAGGGTGCAGACTCGTAGAATCATTTTAACCCTGGAGGCTTTGTTGGTTTTGTTTCAGAATATTCTTTATCTGGAGAGACTGCAGTCACTAAAATTAGTCACTAGAGAAAGATCCAGGATTTTTATAATTCCGAAGTACACAGTCATTGTTTTCTTACTGCTGACTCTATTGCAGGGCATCAGTAAATCTGTTGAACAAACCTGGACTTGTTATTAAAACCTGTAGGCGGTGTATTTGGGTGTGAGAGGAATGGCTGATTTCAGATTGATTATTAAGTAGTATTAAGTAGTAGATAGTCCGGGCTATTTTGAAAATGAAACTAATGAGAAAACAACTTTCAGCAATTATGTGATAGTTTGGGGGGTTTTAATATTAATACTGAATTACAGTAGGTTTTTTTTTTTTTTCTTGAGTATTTTAGAAATAAAAGAAAGAAAATGGTTGTCATGCATGAAGCAGTTGGAATTCTGTCTTTGTTGACTGAGGGAGCCCTTTAAGTAGCCTTCTCAGTGTTTTGCTTGGTAAAACCAATGCCCAAGCATGTGTTCATCATATACTTTAACTAATTTGTGTTGGACTCCTGTGTATTAGGTAGAAAATTACATGTATGAAATGTCTCCTTATTCCAGGAAAAACACTGGCGGTTGATGCACCTGATGGACACAGAGCTCACTTCTCCCAACAGACCACCCTTAACAAAGGACTTAGCAAGTCTATGGGATTTCTGTCCATTAGAGGAACACAAGATGAGGAAGAGTTTTTCCAGGGCATTTCTGCAGATTACAGTTCGGGTCAGGAAGATGCTTTCTGTCCTCATAGGTGTAAAACCAGTGAGCTTGAGAAAAAATGTCACCTTCACACAGATGTTCCTCCCAAACGGAAAATATGGGCTTCTTCCACAGATTTGCTTTGCACTACTGACAAGGCAGCTGAGAGGGACCATGCTGGAGGCTCTCACAGGCACAGCCATCAGTGTGAAACGTTTACAGTACGGACTTCTACTACTGCCAGAAACAAGGAAGCGAGATACTCTGATGGGAGCATAGCACTGGATGTCTTCGGACCACAGAAACTGGACCAAACGCGCCACATGCCTGAGACATCAGCTTCTGCAGCAATATCAAGTGCCTTTGACAGGATAAGAGAGAGACAGAAGAAGTTGCAGCTTCTGAGGGAAGCTATGAATGTAGAAGGTTAGTGAAGCTTTTTGATTTTCTGAGTATTCCGGTCGTCAAACAAGGATTTCTTGTTGTGATAAATTTGAGTTCTCTTGTAGCAGCTCTTGAAACGGCCAAGATCTTTGCTTCATCTTTTTTACATAAAGTGAAGTCATTAGAGCATCTGTTGCCAGTGAAGATAAATGTGCTTGTCCAGATTGTTTACTTAGTACAGTTGATCTCTCTAAGTCAACCAATATCAAGCTCATCAATTACAATTAGAAAAAAAAAAGACTGGTAACAGCCAATTGTCAAGTAATTTTCCTCAAAGGAAGATTCTCATCTCCAGCTATTAGAGATGGATTTATGCCCGAGGAAAGGCAGAATTTCATCTCCAGGTCTCTGTTTTAGTGCTGTTTAGCTCTGGACTAAAGCCCTTAAATATGAAATTTTTTTTGGCCTCATGTTCAGATCTTTACTTCAGTGGGAATACTTCACACAAGTTCCATCAGTTCATTACAAAAATGCATGGGGGAAAACAAGTCTTTGTAGTTGTTGTGCGGAAAGTTATAATATGATCTTGATGCAGAACCCTGTAAGTGGAACTGCATGTTTTGCTTGGTTTGGTTTTGTGATGTGATTTTCAGGGGCTTTAAGTTTGAGACAGTTGGATAGAAACTGAGCAGAGCTGGATCTTGCATGTGCTGGGCCAGAAAGCATAACTTGATTACCTAATGTACACTGTACAAGAGCTGTATGTACAGAGCTAGCTCAGGCATTTACTCAGGTGCACTCAAAGACTCATGAGTTAGCCTGCCTGTTGTGTGACAAAAGTAACTGTGAAAACACACCCTACCTTGGCCTCCTTCTTCTGCCAGAGGTGTGAACACCTCCAGATTAGGAAGAGATGATAAAGCCTTTTGTCAAGGCTGAATTTCTGAAAATGCCTGCCCATGCCCTTTGTGGCCATCCTGCTTGTATTGCAATTAGCACGGGAAGCCAGTCCTTTCCTGTGCGTGTGAGCCTTTTGTTCCAGAAAGGAGGAGTGTTACTGAAATGGCATAGGCAGTTAAAAAAGCTGCTGTCATTTCTGTACAGCTGGAGTTCTCTTGTGCTGACAAATTATCATCTTCTGATGAGGGTTACGTTATCATGTGAAGAAATGAACATAGATGAAAACAGCACTGTGGAGATACCATTGTTTATAGAAGTTTACTATCTGTTGTTATCTACCAGGATGTCTGATGAGGTACAGGGAAGCTTGGTTGGGTTTTGGTTTAAGAGTCTGAAATCGACAGGGTCCATCTCAAGTATATGAGTCAACTTGGATCGCTGGAGATAGGCAGCTGACAAAGTTTAAGAGGAGGCCACTCCCAGCATTGGGAAAGCTCAATAGCCTTGTTGTTCAGGAGCGCAGCTTTGTGCAGGTTTGTGTTGCACAAGAGCAAAACCAAAAGCATGGCCAAACCCATTGATGAGCAATGGGTTTATCATTCTAATTCGAGCAGATTGGGAGATGGCAGAAAACAAAACATGCCCATGCCTTGCAAACTGAGATAGGTCAGATGTGTGAAACTACTCTATTCATAAAGGGAATGGGTGAAAGTGCAGTCAAAGTAAACTGGGAGCTGGACTTTAATAGTCTCAGAGGCTGAGTGACAAACAAGTACACGGAAGATTGAGGCAATAGCCAGTGACTCACTGCCCATCCTTCTGAACTCAGTCATTACTTGCTAGGAAAAAAGTAAAGACATTTTCTCAACAGGTAGCTGGGTTTCAGAGTTCTCTATTTTCAAGGAAGGTGTGTTTCGCTCTTGAAGTTGGGAGTGTGCTTTACTGTTATATTTTAGGCATTCCATTGTTCGATTTCTTTGGTCAGTTAACTACTTAAAGAAAATCTTTTAGACCAGAACCTGGTTGTGAATGTGAATTTTTAATGAGAGCCAGTTTAAAGGAGTATTTTAGCAAGATGGATGATGAATGCTTTTTCACATAGGAGTTAGTTGCTGTTATGTCTTATAGGGCTTGAGAAGCCTGACTGGAAGTATCTACTCTGCTTTAGTGAGCAGATTCACAAGTCTGAATACATAAAGTCTGCTAGCCTATGAAGACCTCTTTCGCTTTTCCTTTTTTTGTTCCATATGTTGTACTGTTCCTCATCTTACATTTTTTACACCAGACATGTCCATTGGGATCTTTCATAAAAAGTCTAGTGCCAGTTTCATCTGTCAAAGAAATGAAAAATACAGTCTTGAGTTTTTTGTGCGTTACTGTTGTATGTAATTTTGAAGTACTTAGTGGGTAGACAGATATTTCCACGTCCAACACTATCAAGTGTCAAGTGTGTGTGGAATTGCTCTTCTGACCAGCATAGCTGAGAGGTATGAGCAAAAATTAGAGAAGGAGAATAACTTACTTCAAAAGTTCAGCAGTTTGGAATAAGGGTTCAGTTCCATTTGGAGGGGGAGTCACTGGAAACAGGGTTATGGTTGGGTGTAGCAGAGGGGACACAGTCTGCTTTCTCTTTGGTAGGTCTGGGGTTAGCCCTAGGTCTAGGTTACAGCTAAGCCTGTGTAAATTGTATTAAGCCTCTGCTTTTGGCTGTATATATTGTTTTTCCATTTTTGAATTGTGAAGTGACATTGGACTCTCTGTGAATTGAACTTGGCAAGATAAAACTTCCCTCCTCAAACTACAAAGGAATTTAAGTGACATGTGGCTTATTTTTCTTTAACTTACTTTGGGTTAAGCTGGAAAACTTTTCTGTTATTCATAAAACCTTAAGGAGCTGACTGCCTTGGAAAAAGAAAATGTTCTTATGCACAGGCTCTAGTTTGCCAAGCTTTCACTCAGAACAGATTTTTACAATCTAAATTATAAACTCATGAAAAGCAGAGTTTATAGTGGAAAGAATGACAGAGCTTTAATTACAGCTGTGCTGTAATAGTTTGTAGTGAGCTGCAGACCATCTAAAGTGCACTATAATCTACTGTCGGAACATCTCAGATTTAGCCTCACAAGGCTAAAGTGTCCTTGCGACTGCCTTGCTCTTGAACTTGCTGGCTTATGTTAATCTGCTGTACAGTTTCAGGGTCTTCTACACTGCAGATGATTGTTCATGATTAGGTGCCATTTAGCCAGATGGGGGCAAGGCCAAGAGTCTGCTATTTTACTTAAGGTGTAGCCAATTCTGATCACTAAGAGGAGAGTCCAAAAATATGTGTTAATTGTACCGAGAGAGTAAGTTCTGCATCTTCGCCCTTTTGTTCATTCTTGATTTGTGATGGGGGTTTTGTGACTTCAGAATTGATCAGTTATGAAGTTGTTAGGTGTTAAACCCAAACATCTTACCTGTAGCAGGAGAGCAGGTTTTGTTTTTGTTGTTATTTTGAAACTTGGAAATTGTTGCCCGGCACCTACTGATAGTGTCCCATTTCTTTCAGAAAGAAAATAATATTCTTTTACATTTTGCAAGCCTGCGCTGCAGCTCAAGAGCATGAAAGTGTCGTCTGTTCTCCCTTGCTCCAGTTTTCTTTGCCTTCTCACCCACCAAACTGATGGTATCTCCTGACACTTGTGAAGTGTACATACACTCAAATTTTCCTATCCTAGGCCTGCCTTCAAATGGCTCAGTAATAAGGCACAAAGCCGTGAGATGGTAATGGAAGCCTTGTCTGAACCTCTGCTTTTGCTTCGGCAGCTCCTCCCCCCACCCCTTGTTTTGAGTGCATGCATAGTTCAAAGTGAAAGGGTTTATGTGTTACTTGAGTGAATGAGTATCCTTTGTTAAAATGTTTTTAAATGCAGTGTTGTTTATGAGGATATTGTAAGTGAGATGCATGAGGGAGCATAAAGTTTTCCCATGTCCTTGTGGAATACAGGAGGACAAAACCAGTTAGGAGAGTAGTAATATAGCTGGCTGTGGGTTGAAATAGCAGACAGGACAAAAAAAGATGGGAGGATACCGAAAAAGTTGATCTTGCTGAAGCTCTGGAATGCTGAATCCGGGGGTGGGGAAATGGGGGTGGTTTGGGAATATTCTCAAGCCTTTGTTAAATGTTTTTGCAGTTGGGAACCATGTGAATTCCAGAGCCACAAGTTGTGTTTATTCCTCTCTCTTTTTACCTTTTTTTTCCCAACAGAAGACCCAGATTATGAAATCCTCAGATTTTTTTTTGGTCCTCTTACCGCTGTTGCTTCACAGAGTCAGCAGGAAGAGACAGTAATATTCTGTATTTCTAGAGAAGGATCTCTTCCTCCTAAGTCTTCTTCCATGTGTTTATCTCATGAAACTGTTCTCATTAACTACCTTGAAGACTCATTTGGACCCCATTTATAAAATTTCCATGTTATGATGGCTAGGAAGGTTGCAGTTGAAGGTTGCAGTTAAATGTTGCAGTGAGGGATACTGTAAATATCTGGGTTTTAAACTCTCTCTTAGTTTGAAGTTGCATTTTTGAATAAGGGAAAATTTCTGCAGGTAATCAGGCAGCTGTTGGTAGCAAATTTATCCCAGCAGATTAAGCCCCAGAGATTTGATTTTGGGAGCTTCTGTAGAAGTGGGTTAAATGGGGGATTGTATTTAGAGGGGGGGGGAAAGGAATAGTTGCTTTACAAACCTAGCTCTGTGAATTCATTGAAGTGCTCATACTTCCTTTTTCTCTTGAATTGTGTGTTCTGGGTTTCTGAGTTCACTGTAGGCGGTTGGAGTCATGCACAATGGCACATCTGTTTGCATGTGAAAGCAAAGGAAGGGGCAGTTTGCAAGTCTCCTTGTGATGCAGTGTGATTTAAATTCCCTGCTGGCAAAATAGATTCTCGCGTGGTTGGTCTGTCCAGTAGAACAATATTCTCAAATAATTTTAATGAATCTGAGAGGTAGGATTATGGACCGATACTATTTCGGTTAGAAAACTCCAGCTGTTGATTTTACTGAGACTACAGAAGTTGGCTTTTCAAGGAAAAAGAAAGATATTTGTGGGATATCTGTGAAGTACAAGTACTATGGCACTAGCAGCTATTACTTTGTGCTGAATTACACAGCTTAACATTAGATAGTGAACCAGCTCTTACAATTGCATAATTGCACAGCATAGTGACATCTGCTTTATCTCATCTATCACGCTTTCAGCAGCTCACACAGTCTGAGATTATCAATTTTTAGTCAATACATTACATTCTCAGTTGGATAAAGTATTTAAATTAAAACAGGCAAACAGCTTTATTGGACAAACTCAGTCTGGACCTGTCTTAGTTTACATACCGTATCCCACATGGCATGATCCAGATCCAGAAAAGAAAGGTCTCTTTCTAAATAGAGGGCTCTTGAGTTCTTACAAGACCCTGGCATTGTTATTGTTGATCTGTCTGTTGTCCTTTCCAGCCTAGCACTAGAGATATGTGTTCTCTGCAGTTTTACAAGGCTGCATTTTTCTCTGTAGATTAGATCCTGCCAGGCCCTCTGCATCATATTGGGCTCCCTAGGGGGTTGCCTGGATGGCTGGTGATTTGGGCTGCATGTGAAATACAGCTTTTTCATGTAGAATATGAGTGGTGGAAATCTTGCAAGTTAAAATGAGCCTGCTCCTCTGGAAGACTGAATGGGTTAGTTTCCTTTGTCAGTTGTTGGATGTGAATCCTTACCAGGAATTTGAACTAGATCTCTATGTCCCTCCTGTTAAACCTATGCTGCTTGGCTGAAGATAATTCAAATTTTCTTAGATGAAAAGAGGAAAAGAAAAGGAAGAGTAAATATGAGTCTAACCTATAGATTAAACTCATGGGAAAGAAGTGAGTCCCAGCCTCTACTGAAGGACAGTTAATGTGTTTTAAGTGGTATTATAGTACCACTCTCCTGTAATAGACACCCACCAGCAAACTTCAAAGGGCCAACAAGAGCTCTCTCCCTGTCATGAAACTGTTGGTTTAGTCCTGCTGCCTTCTCTGTGCAGCCAGAAATCATTCTGTAATGATGTGTATTTGAAAACCTGTGTATCTGATGTGACTCGTGTTCAGAATAACGAAATTCCAAGCTGAATGTGGTTCTCAGATTTCTGTTGAAGTTGGCTGAGATGAGGCTCTCTGTAAGAGACTTGTCTGGGCTTGCGCGTCTCACCTTGCGTAAATAGCGTGTTTTGTTATTTTATGCTGCGTGAGGTGCCTGGAAGGTTGTGCTCTGCTGGCTTTGATAGGGAGTTTGAACAAGCACTGCTGCAGCACAGAGACAGACTCTTCAACTTGTAATGCATCATCTACCTTTGCATCATGGGGCTACCATATGTTAGCTTAGCTTATTAGTACAAGTTTTATGTATCCATTTTAGTTACAAACTCTTAAAACGTGCTTAAACTCAGGTTGATTTTTCTATTAAGGAATGAAGTAGTTCAAAGTGTTCTGGGAAGAAACTGGAATCTAAAACCCTGAGATGTTACGGAGAGTAACTGATACAATTATTTTTGCTACAATGTGTTTGGTGTTTTATAGAATAAATCAATTCTGAAGTCTTTCTTCGGTCACCAAACATTTTTTTAAAAATGAACAGAAAAAACCTCAAGAAACCAAGGCTGTTCAGAATTCCCAGGGAAGAATGTAAATATGGGAGATAAGTTGTTTTATTGTTGTCTTTAGCTTTTGTTGCATTTTTCAGCTCCTTCCCAGCCAGCCAGACTAGAAGTTTGTCCTTATTTTTGAAACTTCTGTGTGAAAAACTAAACTTTGATCCCAGAACTGGGACTTTGTGACCTTTGGAAGCCAATTCTTAATTAGAAGCTTAGCTTGGACACGATCCAAGTGCCTTCTTTGAAGTTAAATCCTAATATGATATGTTAGAATTGAGGAGAACTTGCTGGAGGAGAGGAGAGAGCCTAAATTATTTGGATAACTATGGGAGCTTTATAGATAGAATAGTCTCAGTATTTACATTTTAACTGAGTGTTTGCAGGTCTGCAGTGCATATTCCATCTGTGCCCCAGAAAAGAAGGCACTTGGTTAAGACAGGGTGCAGTGCTGGGGGGATGTGTAAGGGATGTACACAGACATTTATGTAGACCAGCAGAGAACTGGAAGGCAGTTGCCAAAGAGAGGGTGCTCCAGCAGCAATCAGTTCCACATCTGTATATATTTTCTCTAAACTGAGTAAAATGAATATAAATCTAGAGGATTTACGTGGAATTTCAGGATGTAGCTTCTTAAGTGCCTTTAAACTTTGCCTGGTAGTCATCGGTGCAGCCCTGCGTGGAAAGGTTGTTCAGGGCCTCCAGCAGATGAGAGGAATACCTTTGCTTGTGTTCTTGGGTTAAAGTTGTACAGTCTTGATTAGGGAGAAGGATGTGGCAAGACAGGAGTGTGGTCCTGTCTCCAGCTCTACTTGTGCATAGGTTTGAGCCTTGTTGGGCCTTGTGTGGGGGTCGGTGACAACACTGAGATAAAGTGTGTGGAAATCTTGCTTTTTGTTTCTGGGCTCATGGACTTCTTGGCCTACAGGATGGCACCAGCTCCTGCTAAGAGGAGAGTCAGGAGAAGTCAAACACCCTGCAGAGTCCCGTATCATGCCACCACCTACAAACACTTGTCTTGTGGTTTAACTGCATACTTCTGTTTTACCACGTTTGGGGTTTTTTTCAAAATTTAATGTCTCAAAGAACCAGAATGGAGCCATAATTTGTGTGCAAATTGAGAAGCCCAGGCTGCTGACTAAGTGGAAAAAAATAAGTCTGTTTAAAATCTCATGTCATATTTTATTGTTCCCTCTCCATCATCTTGCTTCAAAGTCAGTTCAGCAGACTTGAAAAACCTACAGCTAATAAAACTACTGGGAAACAAGAGGTCTGGTTTTAGTTAAACATTTCAGTACTGTAGCTCCAGTGTCATGTTTGGATTGATGCCTCACTTAAGGGCTGGGAGCATTTTAAAAAGACATCTCCAAAAGCTACCCACTGAATTTGGTTTTTATTTCCCATGGTAGGCAAGTAATTGCTAGACTGGGGGCAGATTCGTTTGTTGTAAAATCCACAACGTTGAAAGTAGCCATTGTGAAAGATTGAAACAACCTCACTGCTCCCACACAGCCCCAGTGGATTCTTTTCATCTTGCTGTAGGTCCACACTGCTCCTTTCTGAGAGTAGTGTGAAATGTTCTTTGGATTAATTGGGTTTTATCCTGCTAAACTGTGCAGCTGGGATGGGCTGGTGAGCCCTGGTGGTTTCATGAGTTGATTTGCAGCTTTGCTTACCTTTCCCAGTTTTTTTAAAAGTTCCCTGCACAGCCCAAGTGAGCTGGGTAGAAATGGGAAAAATACTGGCTTTTAAAGAGGAAGGTTTTGGGAACAGATAGTCCAAAGTGAACATGAACTAGTCTTTAGTTCATGGACTACTGCATTATCTTACCTCTTTTTGTGCTTTTTTCCTATTTGGAATTTTTCCTACTTCTGTAGGAAGTCTAAATGAGAAGTGTTGTTGACTAACCTGTCCTCTGACCTAATAGAAGTTATGCAGCAGGTTTAATGTTCCCTCAGAGTTTTTCACTAGCCATTGTGTTTTCAGGAAGTTGAAACTCCTTTTTTCAGCCTCTGGACGTATCTGCTCATGTGTTCCCCATTTTGTATTCTTGCATTGCCTATTCCTTGCTCTAGTGACTGGCACTTGTTTTTGCAGCAATTGCATGTGTTTTTTCCGTATCGCTGCTTTTGTTTTCAAAAACATTAACTATAGTCAGACCAGAAACAGCCTTCTGCAAATAAGGACACCTGAGATTTTTTCTCTCACTTTGACAGTGAAGCATTGGTATTCCCAAGATGTAGAGACTTTTTTTGTGTGTGTTCTGCTTCTGTGCACATTCTGTGGGTGGTTGTTGGCTTGTGCTTAGGAAAGTTCTGGGAGATGGTTGCAAATGTCAAGTACATACCCGCTTCTGTGGAGTCTTTTGCTCCAGTATGTTATTTACATAATCCCCTGAGAGTCGGAACTGAGACTGCTGCATTGATTTCTCATCACATCAATTTAACTGTTCTGGTTAATTAAATATCCTCTAGGGGCTTACTAATTGATCATTAATCATATTTTGTGGATGTCAGAGATGAGCTGAATTACAATTTTCCAGTGCTTGCTTCGTCTCTGTGGATATTTTTCTTTTTGTGTTGTAAAGGAACCAGGAACCACGTTCTGGTGATTGCTTTTTTACATGCAAGAGGTGCACACCAAATGTTTGCACCTGTTTTGTTTGCAGGAGGGATCTGTTCTTGTCTTGTGTCTCATTGGGGTTTTTTAAATACTAGTTTTAACTTGGAATTGATGTTGAGAGAAGTTCAGAGGAGGTGGCTGTGTTGGGAGAGCCAAGAGGGTCCAGGCTGACCACAGAACACTCAGGCCATGGGAACAGAATGGGACTGCACAGCATCCCCTGGGTGTTTGCTTTTAGACTCCATAGCCACAGACAGGCATTTTAGAATGGTTTGAAAATATTTCAAAAAATTTCAAATGTTTGGTTTTGATTTTTACATTGTGACTGTTGCTTTCCTCTTCTGATACCTTGATTTCAACTTTCAGAGCCTTTGAGAAGGTACAAGTCTTATCACAGCGACGTTTATAGTACTTCGAGTGAAAGTCCATCTGTTATTTCTTCAGAACCAGATTTCAGGCAAGGTAAGACCTATGTTTTAAAACCAACCAACCAAACTAACAAAAACCCACAGAAACAAAAAACCTAAAGAAAAAAGTTCAAGATAAAAACCAGATCCCAAAAGTCTTCAGTGGGAGTCTTCATAATTGCCCTGATACAAGGTTATAAGATGATGAAATGACAACATTGTCTACAGATCAGCATAGTTGGCAGTTTGTTCAGAGAAGAGTTTGACATTTAGCACTCTGGGAGGGAACTTGGTAGGAAAAGCTGGAAATAGTTAACTTTTTACTAGAAGTGGGGTTTTTTTAAATAACATGCCGCAAAAAAATGATGGAGTTGTTGTTAGTGCACAGTAACAGTGTATTACAAAAGCTTTATATGGGACCTCCATGGTATAATTGTGTCGATGGGTTTTACTATGAGGGTTAAGTGGCTTATAATTTATATGCCAGGGATTTCAGTGTAATGCAGAAGTACTGCATAATACCAGCTGTTTGTATGATAAATTTAAGTAATTTCTATTAAATCAACGGCTTGGAAAAGCAGGAGATGGTACAAAGGATGGTACAAAGATTATTCTTCTGCCGAATCATTGTAAAAAATGGAGACAAATCGTTTGGTGAAAATTAGGGAAGAAAATAATAGTTAGGAAGCTGGAGTATACCTGCACCATGTGTATTCTGCATGCACAGTATTCTGGCCCAGCCTCCATGTACTTGCTGCTCTCTCAACCTTCTTTGTCATTGTCTGTCCTTGTGCTTACTGATCCAGAAGCCTGAGGAGCAGTAACAAGTATTGAGGCTCCTGTAATTTCTCTTTGCTTGCTTGCAATTTGGAACAGACTGTTTAAGTGTTCCAGTCCAAAGTCAACAACTCCTAAGTTTGTACAGGCAAGATAGAGCTGCCTTCTGCCTTCTAGTAGTAGTATATCTGGGCTCAATGAAATGGCTGTCAGAAAGAACTGTTTCTAAATCAGTGTGGCTGTAATGTGTTCTGCAAGAGCTTTACTGTCAGCTCTCTTTGCTGAGGGTACAGGAAGAGGGGGAAGTGTAATGGTTTGCAAAATCAAGCGTGAAGTGTAGCATCTCAGGTGCTACTACAGGAAGATCTCCCAGCAAAAACTGTAATTTTACAAAGAGAATCACAGGTTAATATATTGCCAAAAGGAAAAAAACCCAATTATAAATTATAATGAGGAGTCAGATTCCAGGGATAATGATTAGAACTTCAGATACTGCTTTCTTAACTCCTTTCTTGTGTACTGCATACTTAACTAGCTGCTCTCTTTCTGGTCTGGAGTGGTTTTGTACGATGTCTCTGCCATGTGTTTGTCTCAACTCATGGCTGACAAGAAATGTGTTGCCTTGGGAAGGTGTCTGTGCAATTGTGTGGGTTTTTATTGTGATTTCTTTTAGGCCTTCCTTAGTATTCTTCTTCAAAGGACTATCAGCTATTTTTGTTGGGGTAAACCTTTGAGATAGCTCTGAAAACTGAAATCAGCTTCATAACATTAATTTGTTTGATACTGTAATGCCATTGTGCAGAACACATGAATTCGATTCCTTCTGAGTAATCTCATATGACTGATAAATCCTCGAGTTTTAGATGGGATTACTCTGTGGGCTTTGTTGCCCAGTCAGGTATTAATTTGTCTTTTGGTTTGCTAGTGAGAAGAAATGAAGGTTTCAAGAGAGATGATGCCGGTGGTGTGTTATCAGGTGCTGATGATATCTCCACATCAAGTCAAGCTAATTCTCAGAGAACAAGGTAAACCCTTTGAAAACAGTGTGTCTTGGAGTGCTTTTTCTTCATCAAAGAATGTATTCTAAATCTGCAGGTGAAGATTTTCACTCCCATCCCAGCCTCTGATTAAGGTTATAAAAAGGCAAGTAATACTTGAATGAAAATTATAGTTATCTTATATTATTGCATTCTGAATCAACAGTCTCATGATACACTGTGATGCAGAGGTAAGTTGGGAGTCCAAATTCAATTCCCATGTTTAATGGAGACTGGGTTGAACTCTATCAAGTTGTTGTAACTGTCAGAAGGTCAAGGGCTATGTTCTGCTTGGAAGTATTTAATTATTTTTTAATTGTACTTTTCTAAAATAAATATTTCAAATTGCTGATATTAATACAGATTTATTTGTGGGTTTTTTTCTTTTAATAAGGAAATGGAAGCATGCTTATTTCCTTGAAATAAGTCAAAAGCCATATATTTGGTTTGGTTATTTTGGCAAACTCTTAGTTCATGTTTTTGTGTTTGGATTAATTTTTTTTTAATACCTCATCACTTATTAAGCAGGCCAATTCAGTAACAGTTTATGCTTTTTGAAAATTACTTTGCTGTGCAGTGTATTCTAGTATTGTACCTGTTTGAGTTCCATTTATTCAAATGCCATTCATCAATACAGCTTTAAAAAGTAGGTTCTTCTTTGAACATCACTTTCATACAGCATCTTTCTATGGCAGAAGCGTATCTTGCCATACCTGTTACATTTTGAGAACGGTTCCACTCTAAAATTTTGAAAAATTTTATTGGCATTGACCTTCTGGATTTAAAATTTTCTTCTGGTCTCTGCCAGATACCTAATCACCTTGGGATATTTTATCAAAATGCAGATAATTTTTGTAACGAGGCGGAAAAATAAAGGCAGATCTCTTTCTCCCCTATTCCCTCACCACTTCATAACAACAAAGCCTTCTCTTGGCATCTTTTTGCTTTGTATGCCATAGAGCAGGAGAAATATTGCTGCTGTGCTCGATATTCTAGGATATTGATATATTTTCAGCGTAAGTTGGAGGGCAATCCTCCTCTGTCCTATTAAAGAAACTTGGAGGTCTGTGGAGATTGGGACTGTGCTGGGTGATGTGACACTGCTGGTGAATGTGTCCTCCACATTCACTTAATGCAAAGGGTGATATGCAGTTAATGGGGCTTAGAGCCATTCTTTGAACATGGAGATGAAAATAAGTGAGTGTCTTCTCCTTGCACTATATTGTGTGCCAAAAATGGATCTGGGTAAAGCAGGGTCTCAAATGAACTGTATCTCAGTGCAGGTGAGCAAGAGAAGAGATCCTTGGAAGTCATACAGCTTTTGGTTACCTGGTTTGATGAATTGGTTTCCTTACTACCTGCACTTTGCCTGACAAATGCAGAGTCATCTAGAAACCTATACATTGGCATTTCTTGCAGGGAAGAAGTAGTTAGGTGCAGCTCGACTGAGTCCACATGGGGCTTTTTTTGTCAGGAATATGATATCTATCTGTGTAATGCTGCATGTGTTAGTGGTGTCCAAGCAGTCATGGGAATCCAGCCCATCTTCACATAGGAAGAGGATTTTGGCTAATATGTGTGTTTATAGCAGACTTCTAAAGGGGAGGGTTACTGGTTTATAATCCATGTAACCCTGTTCAAGAACTGTAAATTTTTACTTTGCGTTTCATGCTGTTTTAGCAGCACACTAAAATGGCAAAGCAGATTATTGCCAATGTTTGTACAGAATCAATATATAGCTTTCTTAACTTATTTGCCTTTTTTTTTTTCATTGTGTTGAAAACTGCTAAGTCAACCTTCATTCTGCTTTGCCTTGAACCCAGGAAATTGCCCATTCAGCGCTGTTGCTGTGCTTCCAAATAAACCGGCAGCAATTTGCGGATGCTGATAGAGAACTTTTGTTTCTATTTACAAAGTATTTCAGAAACAGAAAGTAGTATGTGGTATGTAAATGAGTCACATTGTAAATGAGTCATTGTTGTAAATGAATCGGGCCTATTATGCAAGTGAAAATGCTGAGGTAAAGCAGTACATAGTTTCTCATGGTTTGTTTCACATTATTTTATATTACTCTGTTAAGACTGGTACCTTTAATGGACATAATTTGTATATGTGTGAAATCTAGAAGGAGAATATGTTTTGCAAGCACAGCACAGACTTACCTGTTGTGCTTAGCAATGGAATGAATTTCACATGTATGTAAGTATACAGCCTTATCTTAAGGCTTAGTACTTCTTTTAATCTCCTGTATCCTTGACCCCCTCTCTGTGGTTTTGCTAAAAGATACCACTCTGTACTTGCACAAAAATGTCGTAGTAGGGTACCACAGATAATTATTTACTGTTTTTCATAATTGCTCACCCATTTTCCTAAGGTAAACAAGTTTGGCTTTTTTTATTAATCTAACTACCAGGCAGTACGTATATCCAAGATGAAAAAATAAGGCTGCCACATAGTTTCACTAGCTTTTTTTGCAGAGCTTCTGAGAAACAGAACAGCAGCCACAAGCAGAACTCAGTCCTGTAGTCATACTTTGATTATACCTCTGTTAGTAATATGAGCTGAATAGAAAACAACGTGCTCTCTCTGTCTTACTATAGCAGCTCCTAAAACATTCCAATGCTAACAAGTGTAAAAGGAATTCCATCCCAGATGGTAGTTAGTTAAGTGGGGGATTTCTAAGAAAGTAACTTAGTATTTTCATCCAGGACATTGCATGTTGCTGTAAAACATCCATGTACCAACAAACCATGGCTTTTATAGCTTCAGAAACCTCAGGTCTCAAAGTAAAACAAGTGATAACAAGTAGTTCCAAGGAGCAGGATCTCAGAGTTTACATGCTTTGGCTGGCCATTTGATTGATTCCAGGATCTGGGGAAGTATATGCAACTTAATCCATTACTTAAATTCCATCAGCGCTTGGGAGCATGTTTCAGTGTCTCTCTTGTGTTCAAGAGATACCACCTGTACTTCAATACATATTCATTTTACTGCTCCTGTAACATATTTTTAGAGCCAGTCTGTTTAATTATACATGAATTATCCTTATAAAACTGAGTTGTAAATCTACTAGGAGAATCTGGATTTGAGGGAGGTTTCTTTTAAAAGAAGCAACAAAGCTGTTCAGAGTTATCAGAAGGTGCAGCTTGTGCTGTTTGGGTGGGCTGACCTGATCTTAAATTAGCAGAAGCCATAGACATTCAGTATTACCCTTCTTGTGGTCTGTGACTGTTGTTATCCTTTAAGCTTCTTGGAATGCATTCCTTGTGGCAATGGCTTGTATCTTGTTTCCTCTCTGCTTCTTGTATTCCTTATTTTTTTCCTTTTTTTCTTTTGTTTTCTTTTTCTTCCTTTACTATTTCTTCCTTTTTCTCTCTAGGAGCAGCAGCTGACATGGATCTCTTCCTTCTGTTGTCTTTTCCTTCCAGTAGATTTCATTTGCATATCCTTCCTACTTTACCAAAAGGCATCCATCTTTCTCAGTCTACTCCTGACCTTCCCACTGCACTTATCATTAGAGAATGCCTACCTGCTTCCCTTCTTCCAACTTCCTTCTCTGATCCAATACCTGCTAATTTCTTGGTAAGTACCCCAGGTGAAGAGAGAATTCACTTCCCTTTTTTCAGAAGCGTCAGCTTTCCAGGTTCCTGCTCCCCTACCATCTGCAGGTTAATAAGCAGTTGTGAGATTCTGGTTTGCAGTCAGACACTGATGAAAATACAGAGTAGCAGCCAAGTACTTGTCTGATGAAGCACCACACAAAACACACTTCCGTGATGCTATCTGTTAGGAATGTAATTTAGATTTTATTTTTTAATTTTTTTTTTGTTTTTATAACAACACTTGCATATTCAGAGCTTCACGAATGAGCTCTCCCGTATAGGTCAACAGTATTTCCTTTTCTGTAGGAGAGATGCATTCCTTGTCTTGGAACCTAAAGACTGAATCGTGTTGCTCCCCATAAAAAACTGGCAGTCTGACCATGCCAGAGTTAATTTAACTGACCCAGGACGCTGAAACATGCAGATTTATGCTTGGTGATAGTGCTTATGTACTAAGTTAGGAAATTTTTTAAACCCTTAGGTTTTTGAGCTTCCTCCACGGACATCCCACACCCACTCCAGTTTTCAGAGAAATTAATATGCATCAACAGAGATGATAAAACAAGCCTAATGACAAAGAACTTCTCATT
The DNA here is from genome assembly GCF_009650955.1 of Corvus moneduloides. Lineage (NCBI taxonomy): Eukaryota > Metazoa > Chordata > Aves > Passeriformes > Corvidae > Corvus > Corvus moneduloides. Next base: position 58,086,373 of record NC_045480.1, read on the forward strand.
GCTTCTGTGCTGTATGTTTTTTAAAAGGCAAGATATTTTTTTGCACTTGGTGTTTTCACAGCAGCAAGTTTTTCAATAGAGCCAGTTGCAACATGTCTTTTTCATATGTCTTTGATAATTCATAGATATTTATGTTCAGAAAGTGTTTGGTTTTGTTTTATTTCAGAGCCCATCCTTAGACCTTGATCTGAAGGGCACTTGTGGGTGTATTTAACTTAGGGCTTTGTCAATATTCCCATATATGTTAATCCTAACAAGTTTCCTCATGGTGAAAAGCTAAGCACATGCACATGTGTTGACAAGTCTGAGGCCTTTTCTCATTTCTTTGTCATTTTAGGTGCACATTATTCAGTCTATTGTAGATAGAAGCAGAGGAGGGAGAAGGGAAAAAATGCTATGAAAGCCCTGCACAGGGGAAAGGATAATGGACTTATATTAATACCTTCGTTCTGTAACTACTCTGTGTCTGCCCTGAAATTCCATTTGAGGAACTTCAGCATTGTATGTAACTCTTATTTTAGTGCTGGATTTGGATCCAGTGACACTTAAGTATTAGGAGACTGTGATGCACTGTTCATAACATTGGTATTCATTAGTAGCTTCGTAAAAAGATGAAAATAAAATTTGAAATCACATCCACCAATTTAGCATAGACAACTGTACTGTCTTGGACAGGTGCATTTTTCTCTTAGTTTATTAACAGATTTGTCACTCATCAAACATATCTTTAGGTTCTCCTAGGAAGTAGGTTTATAAACTTAATGTATTTTTAAAAAGCCTGTATATTACCTTACTACAAAGGGCCGTGTGTCACTGTCAGTGCAGGGTTACTCTATATTTATCCATACTTTTAAACATGACTGCAATGATACACAGGCTTCTAAACATTTTCTTTGCCTTTTCATGTTTTTACTCAGTTTAGGTGGTGTGCTAAACATTCAGTTTAGAATTGCCAAAAATTGTTTTTTGTGCTTGAAAGCTACCTTAGTTTCCCCTGTTCATTTTTGTTTAAAAGTTGCCTCTGTATAATTATATTCGTTGCTTTTTCTTGTTTTTGAATTTCTACAGAAGGCTTGATTGGTTTATGTTTAGTTTGGGGTTTGAAGGTGTTCATTTGTAATCATAGGACAGAGGGAAGGGGAGTGGAAGTTGGTTTTACTTTTCTTGGATTTCTCAATTCTTCACATTTCCTAACCATATTTTTATTTTTCAAACAAAAAATGGCTTTTGTTCACCCAAGCAAGACATGAATTTCTTTCCTTCCATAGAAAATAAAACTGATAGGATGTTTGAGATCAATACTTGCTGAGAAAAGAAACTGTAGATACGTTGCTGTGGTTTTTTGAAATACTTAAGCATTTTTTTGTTTGTTTTTCCTTATTTTTTCCTTCAGATTATAAATTTAGATTTAATTTAGTTATTGTGATGATTGCATATCAGCCATGCCATTCTTGGGAATTTAAAAAAAAGGAACCATTTTCAGCAAATAAGATTGTGGAAACATTATTTTTTCCATTAATAATGGAAACATTATTATTACGCAATAGTGTATGATATTTAGAATAATTTAGTATATAGGATGTTATTACATAGGCATTTTTATGTAAATATTTCAAGCTGTACTACTTCTCAGGAGAAATCAGGGAATAAACATCAGGCCCATGCAAACAGAAAGTGTTGGAGCAATATTTACTTAGAGAAAATGCACCATTATTTCAGTTTTTTCTCTAATGACATGTTTTTGAGCGTGCCTTTTTCGTAGTCCCTGCTTGAACACAGAGATTAAGATATTTGCAAAGCATTAATACTTTTCTTCTTGTGCATCTACTAATTTTGCACTGATTCACTGGGTTTGTAGTGTTGAGTATTTTTTTAGACTGCAGCTGAGCCTTTCTTTTCATATGAATAAATGAGGCAGTTCTACAGGCAGCTGCAGAAACCTGGTGTGTTTGCTTGTTTTCTACTCTACAGTGACGGGTTGCTGCACAGAGGTAACCTCCTGGCTGCTGAATAAATGTGTTTAATGCAGTATTTGATGACTGGTGCTTGTGCTCTGTGTTTCCACTTAGGGATGTGCTTACAGCAGCAGAATGTCTTAGGCATACCTGCTAATCTGCCATCCCCTCTGACTATCCTACAGGCAGCATGAAGCACCATTTGAAGGCAAGCTAATAAGTCAAGAAGTGATGCTGAAGCGTCAGGAAGAAGAAATGGTGCAACTGCAAGCTAGGATGGCTCTGAGGCAGTCCCGGCCTAACCTCTACCCAGGGGATGCAATTAGATCCTCAGTGCTTGACATCACCAGAGACCCACTGAGGGAAATAGCCCTGGAAACAGCCATGACACAAAGAAAACTGAGGGTAATGCCTTGAGCTCAGGTGAACTTGTTTACATTGAAACAGAGCAGTGTCTGGACTGAAACTCTCCTGTGAGATTCGTAAACTTGGTCCTGTAATAAACAGTCATCAGCAGATTAAATACCAAGTGTGTGGTGTTGGCCTATTTTCACAGGGTAAAACTTCTGAGATTTAGTGGCATTAGTGGCTACAGAGCCTAAAGTGGCATCAAGAGATGCTAAAACAGACAGCAAGGCTTGACAATTGCATCAATTAAACAATATAGCATCCTAACAAAGGTAAGGCGTAGGTTTTCTCCTCTATCCTGTGGTGTTTTCAGCCACTTCATTTGCATTTCTCTTAGTGGAGTGTGGATGTGCCCCACCAGCATCAGAGGTTATTTATTAAATGAACAAGTTTGGAAGGTAAAGAGAGGATTCATTTGGCCCCTAAGTTCACCGGAATCCCTGTGCAAATCCCTGGTGCTTTCCCAGCTGTCTTGGTATGTGGATGAAATATAGAATTACACACAAAGGAGGAGACAAAGGTATATAAGTAAACAGTGTCTGATGTGTAGAATAGACGATGGCTTGATGCCCTCTGCTGCTACTTTCCATGAACTGGATATTTTTTTTTAAGTAAGGACGGGAAAACTTGAAATAAGACTCAGGGACTCGCTGCCCTAATACAGGGTAGTAATTCCTGTATCTGTCTCCAGTCCGTCACATTAAGATGAGTTAGTTTATGTAGGCTTTACCTAACCAGGTTAGTTCTCCTCTCTCTTCCTCCCCCCAGCCCTTAAGAGGTTTTTGTGAAGATGTTTTGCGTATAGTACGCAATGGTAAAATTTTAGCCTTTGATCCCTCTTTTGCATTTTCAGGGCAGGAGTTAACTGTGCCTCAGCCTGTTGTTCCAGCAACACAGTGTTCACTCATACTCTTTTGTGATTTGCAGAATTTCTTTGGCCCAGAGTTTGTGAAAATGACGATTGAGCCATTCATCTCCTTGGATCTACCAAAGTCTATCTTGGTAAGAAAGGGGCTGTTCAGCCATCTGTGGCAGGGAAAGTATGTTAAACCAACAAATGTGTTTTTATCACAAGCGTGAATGTTGACAGATTTCATTTCACAAAATGCAGACTAAGAAAGGCAAGAATGATGACACCAGGCGAAAAGTAAATGTGATGCTTCTGAGTGGGCAGAAGCTGGAGCTGACCTGTGACACCAAAACAATATGTAAAGATGTCTTTGATATGGTCGTTGCCCATATTGGCTTGGTGGAGCACCACTTCTTTGGATTGGCTACTTTAAGAGGTAAGAATAACTACTAAATTATTTCTTCTGTCCTTATTCAGTATTCCCTTGAAGAAATATTGTTCTTATTAAGTCACTGTTAGTCAATGGAAAACTTGGCTGTTCAGTGCCCAATTTCAGAGTTATAAATCTGGTCATTATCCTCCATCTGGAGCAAATACTTGGTTTTAATGCTTTTACCCATGTGCTTGTCTTTCATGTTTGTGGCAGACAATGAGTTTTTCTTCGTGGATCCTGACATAAAGCTAAGTAAAGTAGCTCCAGAAGGATGGAAGGAAGAACCAAAGAAGAAGAACAAGCCTCCTGTCAACTTCACTCTGTTTTTTCGCATAAAGTTTTTTGTGGATGATGTCAGTCTTATACAGTGAGTGTATGAAATTTTTTGTAGCCCCTTAAACCCTAAATTTGTGGACAGCAATGGAGTATTAATCAAATACTGGAGTACCAGAGGTGGTGTGTGAGTTTTTTTCATGGTTTTGTTTTATATTCCTGTTCTAGGCACACGCTGACCTGTCACCAGTACTACCTGCAGCTGCGGAAGGACATCCTAGAAGACAGGATGCACTGCGATGATGAAACAGCCTTATTATTAGCATCCCTAGCTCTCCAAGCTGAGTATGGAGATTACCAGGCAGAGGTACATCATCAATTTCATCTTTGATCTTGTTGAACTGTGATCTTGCTGCTTCATTAAAGACTGGACTGTGATCTGCCACACGTGCTCCACAGCTCTCCTCCAGACTGGAAGCTCAGCTGGTAGCTCCTGGCAGATTTTACTGTGAGCAGGTGTTCCTAAAGTCTAACACAGATAGTTGCAGAATTTAGTTCAAGATCTGGGTGCTAAAGCCCTTTTTTTCAGTGGAAGTAGGGTCAGGCTTGAATATGGAGGAACTGATATGAAATAAGCTGTGGGTCATGATGGGAATTGTGATTCCCTTCCCTTACTCAAATCTTATGATCCTCTGAGTTATAATGTATAGTTGTTTGTAAAAACAAATGTTTGTGCTTCAGTCGTGCTCATAGGGCAGTATATGGAGGAGCCATCACAAGAATATTTCGTGTTGCAGGTGCACGGCTTGTCCTATTTCAGACTAGAACATTATGTCCCAGCAAGAGTGATGGAGAAGCTGGATCTATCCTACATCAAGGAGGAGCTGCCAAAACTGCACAGCACTTATGTGGGTGCCTCTGAAAAAGAGACAGAATTAGAATTTCTGAAGGTAAGTGGGCAGCAATTGGCTTCCTTCATCTGTGACTGGAGAATTCCCTTGTTGGAATATGGGTGCATGAACTTCAAGTGAAAGCACAGTATAACAACTCAGGGTCTGAGTAACACTGAAAGGAAGAAAGCTGAAAAGATTTTGTCCAAAAGACACATCATAACAAACAAAAAGAAATTGTAACCAATGGGAAGTTCTCTCACTTTTTTTCAATCAGTAGTCTTAACTCAAGCCAGCTAAAAGCAACTATTGATCCTTGTGTTTGCTCTAAAGGAAGCTCTGTTTATGAGGCAGCACACTCTGTATTCCCCATGTCTTTTGTGCTTTCTGTAGAGGGGAAAAAACCCATAAATTACAAAAAATTTTGTTACAGCTAATGCTGTGTGTGGCACTTGGTATGAAGCAAGCCAGAAGCACTGCCAAGGAGAATTTCTTGTGCAGGTTCTATGTAAGATGGTAGGAAAGCCATTATCCTCAGATATATTTGGATTATTCTAAAAGGACCCATTGAGAAATCTAATTATGGTGTTTGTTCGTGGGATAATAGTCAGGTTGTGCCTTGATCAAAATGAGTTCAGAGGGTGAAGGACTGCTGTTGAAACACCAAATAACCATTACACTGTAATTCCACAGGCACAGTGTGTAGTTCCACCATCTCCTTGAGTATGTGATGGAAGAGGCACTCAGCTGACTTTATCCATTCTCAGTCTATTGCTCATTTTACAGAAGTATTCTTGGAACTTAATCACAGAGAACAAAGTAGGGGACATGATCCTAGCTAAAACCTAGCCTGGCTGGGGATCTGGTGGGGGCAGCAGTTAGATTCGTGTGGTTGATTCATTACATCAGTCCCTTACACCAGTACTGAAGAGACAACAGGGATTAATAACTGGGAGTGCAAAGTGAGTGCAGCTGCATATGATGCCTTAATATGATCACAGAATCGCAGTGTTAATTTGATTCTGTGTTTAAAAAATGTGTTAATAGCTAGTGCATCTGTCTAGGTACAGTTTCTTGCTAACAACTGCTTTGTGCAAGTTTGATTTACTCACACATGTTCTCTGTTTGTGCTTTCCCTGCTTGATTTTAATAAACATTGGGTTCATTTGCTGCAGTTTGGCAGGTCAAAAGTACTACCAAGTCTTAAAACCCTGAGCTGATGTGTGTCTGTCATAATGGCTGTAAACTGTAAGTAAATTGAATCAGCAGGCAGAGAGGGTTATTTTTGCAAAAATCCATACATTTATATCCATACATTAAATGAAAACTTTTATACAGTGGTGTGAAAAACTTGTGATGGCCTTAACTTCATACTCATAGAAGTTTCATTGCATTGGTCGGTACAGTTGTGCCAGAGGCTCACAGAATATGGGGTTCACCTTCATCACGTGCTGCCTGAGAAGAGATCCCAAACAGGTATCCTTCTGGGAGTGTGCTGCAAAGGAGTTGTCATTTTTGAAGTTCATAATGGTGCCCGTACACCTGTACTGCGCTTCCCATGGAGAGAGACAAAGAAAATATCCTTTAGTGTAAGTTGGTCTCTTTTCCTCTGTGTGTACACACCTCTATCTGTGTCTTCAGTTACTGTGAGTTTTGTGTTGGTCGTTTTTGCAAATTAAGCTGCTGTTTTACAGCATAATCTGACTGTGTTTTGTGTAGCTGTTGTATTATGGGATTGAAATAGGAGTTTTCATGTTTTAAAGGTTTCATTTTTTTCCTTTGCTTGCATGGACAAGGATGGTGAAGGAGCAGCAGACTGAGAGTCCTGCATTAGAGGACTGGGTACAGGCAAATGCCAGTACTCAGTATGACTAGGAGATGCACCTATGTTGCTTTCAAGTTCTATTTCCAAGAGTAGTTAAGTTAAATGATAATAGATAACAGGCTGACACTTGATCTGGACAATACCAGCCAACTTAAGTGGGTTGAACTGTAAGAACTGTAATCTGGTGATCATGTGACAGTTTTTAATGAGTCATTGAGCTTCAAATGCTAACCTTTATAAAGGCATTGAAAACAGCACTTCTAATTCTGTCTGATACCTTATTGAAAAGCTACAGCCTATTTCATCTGTGAGATGGTTTCCGCTAGAATTGATAAATTGGAGTTTAAAAATCACTAAAAAGATAAGTTCAACACCTGGAACATTAACTGATACATTTGGTAATTAGATCAGCTTTTAGTTATTTTTTTTCTTAAATGGCAGCATCCCTTGTGACTTCCTCAGGGGCCTTTGAAAGCCCCATCCTGCAAAATGTAATAGTTCTGATTGTCATTACTGAGCACTGACAGTAACAGAGACGGATTAAATAATAATAATGCACCTTCTCATCTAGCCCAGGAGTAGCTTTAAAGAACTACTTTGTAAATCTCAAATTACTTTTGACTCCTATTTTAACGGAAACCTCTCCCATCAGTGCATTTTGCTTCAGGAAAGCTTGAATGCTGTAACTGTGCACAAGCAAATAACAGAATTCTTTGTAGGCTAAAAGAAATAATTTGTCTTCAACTTTCTTCTTTCTCCATTGTGTAGAAGAAGAAAATAACTCTGCAGAACACATCAGATGGCATCAAGCATGCCTTTCAGACTGACAATAGTAAGACTTGCCAGTACCTTTTGCATCTCTGCTCTTCCCAGCATAAGTTCCAGCTACAGATGAGAACCAGGCAGAGCAACCAAGACACTCAGGACATTGGTAAGGACTGTGATGCTGTGTTAGTTTTTAATAGCAATCTAGATGTCTTTTTGTAAGGAGAAAAACTGAACTGGAGCTTCAGTAATTCTGCTGAGTGCTGTGTATGTGTAGATCAACATTTGGATGGTTTATACTGTGAAGAGACTACTAGCTAAGCTTGTTTAGATTTTTTTTAAGGGGTGAGAAAGGAGTTGGGAGAACACAGAAAAGCTGGCACACAGCAGCTCCTCTAAACTAAAAGGAATCTAAAAATAGGTCACTAATAGTACTTCCCCCTTTAATTAAAGGCTTTTGACTTTTTTTCATAAATAAATTGAAGATATTTCAATAGCAGGATTTTTATCTGTTGCTTAATGTGAAAGGGATTGGTTTGATAATGTGGAATTACAGCTAGAATGGTGTGCTCATGGGAGTGCAAGTAAATAAGGAGCATTCCATGGTGCTGTATCTCTAAGCTGTGGGTACAGCTGTCTTTATTCCACTTAATGTTGGGTGGACCTGGTAAGGAACAACACCAAGAATCAGTTTCCTTCATAATTCCCATTTCCTTCATGGATAATAGAAAATGTAAAGGCATTCTTTTTAGATAGCAAATGTTAACTGGATATTAATCATTGAAAAAATCCCTCTGTACTAATTTATTCACTATTTGGAGCAGAGCTCACTTGGCTGGCTGGCCTTCAGCATGGTCTGGAAGTGCTGTTTTGGTCAATCTGCCTTCTCACGCTTTCTTTGTTCCCTGTTATCTGTCTGCATTCCAACTGCTGTTAATCCAGACTTCCACTAGTGTAGCTGGGATGGAGTTTGACCCCATTGCTGTGGATATTGTGATCTCTAATTTAAAAAAAAAAAACCGAACAATAGGAGTGGGAAAAGGCATGTAGCAACTATCCAGCCTTTTTTCTGTTCTGTTGGGCTCAGCCAACTTCAGGCAAAGAAACAGGACCAAGAGACTTGAAGCCTTTGTACTATTCTCTGATTTAGAGTTTGCTTGTCCTGAATTGCAAAGAAAAGCAATACAGGAAAGGATTTCTTGGCTTGGCAAACTTGGTTGCTCTTGACAGATGGACTATGTGTTTTGCTGTGGGAGTCTGGAAAACAATAGTTTGCTTCTGTGCAGTACAGATCACTTGGAAATCAGAGGTCCCAGATTCCACCAGTCACTCATAATCAGAAGCAAACAAATAGGCATTATGGTTAATTCCATCACACTGATTATTAAAAGTAAAAACAATTAAAAAATTGCCTGTTGTCATACCTTCACTAAATCTAAATTGAACTCTTAATATGTTAGTAAAAGCTGGTAGTTGGGAGCACTCAGCAAAACAGTAAAGAAAAGGACATATATGTAACAGGAAAGAAAAGGACACTCTAGATTCCAGAAAGGGCATATGGAAAAACAAAAAAATGAAATGAGGGTTAAGTCAACCTTATGGAGGATGAATTTTGAGCACATGAGAATTTTCAGTTACAGGATTGGCAGAAGGTTTGAAAAAACTGATGTCTATATAGATAATATATGAAATCCATAGAAATTCTGTTTGATGTTCTCAGAGGGTAAATACAATGTCAAGAGAACATCTCAGCATGTTTTATTAGGGTACTCTTTCCCAGGAGGGGAACACAGCAAGAGCAGGTGTCACTGATGCCTTCTGTCAGAGTCAGGAGACTGGGATTTGTGGATTTCTGGTCTGATTGGGCAAAATCATTCTACTGTAGTTTATCTAGTCTAGTGGCTGTGGCTAGAGGAGGTGTTTAGTGTGGACAAGGAAGTGGTAGTTGTATACTAATTCACCTTATGAAAGAACAGAAAAACATACCTTCCACAACTACATCTTCACAATCTGTATGCCTATTACAGAGAAAGCTTGAGTTACTGTGGCAGTTAATTCCTGCCCTGGGTACTGGAGGAAGGAGGATCTTTTGGAATGGCAGGACTGAGGCTGCATTTGCCAAATACACTCTCTCCTAAATGCCACAGTATTTAGCATTAAACCTCATGGGTGATGTGTACCAAAAAATAGTGTTTTCCCTTTGAGTTACAGTGCAGCTTTCTAAAGCAGCTTGTTTCCTACATGTGTGTAGGGTTAAAAAAAGCACGGGTTAAGCCTAAATCAGAAATATATATGCAGTTGAGGATTGCTTTTCCTGAGACTTCCCTGTGAACTGACTCCAGGACATCAGTGAAATTTATGAAGGGTTCAGGTGGCCTGATTTCCTTTAAAGTCTCTAACCAGCCAACAAGTCGCCACAGCTTATCAAGTTCCTATGTGAAAGCCAAGCCACAGGAACTTAAGTGCTAGCCTTAGGAGGCAGTTAGGATAACAGGAAGGAGCCCTGCTCAGCTTTGGTCTGAATTAAGAGGGGTTTAGGCTAAGATGTATTATGAATTTGCTTTCAGCTAAGGACATCCACCCAGACAGTTCCCACGACTCAGCTGACAGTGATTTAATTACAGTCCAAAACCTCTTTCTCGCCGCTGCTTAAGGGAATCCTTGCTAATGAGTCAAAAAGTCTGGCAAGCCCCAGTCAACACTTTCTGTTTCGTGCTAGGATGTTTGTGGCAGGGGACGTCCTTAAGTGCACCTGAGTGGACTGGTTCTCTGTAACCAGGCAGAGATGCTGCCCCGCCCTCATGGCCTTGCAGGTGTACTGTAAATGTGGAGGGGCTCATGCAAAAGAAAGCAATGCAGTGGATGAATGGAAGTTTGGTCGGATCTGATAGTGTGGAGATGGGGGAGCCCTATTTTTTCAAACCCTGGAAAAGGCTTTTATGAGCAGATTAAAGGAAGTGTAGTCTTCCAGGTCACTTGGCTTGAGGATATTACTTGTTTTGCAGAAAGAGATGATGTGCCTGTATATAAGGTACAGCACCCTGATGGGGAATATGAGTCTTCATGCTAGTAAGAGGATAAATATTCTGCTATTCTGTGTTTTTGGACTCTGGCTTAGTGTAGTGTCATGAACTCCAAACTCTGCTTCCTGAGCAAACTCCGTGGTGGGTGTTTGTATGTCTCTGTTGATGCTACATACTGCTAAGCATCTTGAGAAAATACATTTTGTGTGAGTTGGTTGTTTAAAAAGCATGCTTTACACAAGGTGGTCACAATAGCTCTACTGAATAACTTCAGTTGTTTGGGTTTTGGTTTGATTTTTTTTAAATTTCCACAGAAAGGGCTTCATTTAGGAGCCTGAACCTTCACGCGGACTCTGTCAAAGGCTTCAACATGGGCCGAGCCATCAGTACTGGCAGCCTGGCCAGCAGCACTCTGAACAGACTTGCTGTTCGACCCCTGTCTGTCCAAGCAGAGATCCTCAAGAGACTGTCCTGCTCTGAGCTCTCGCTTTTCCAGCCACTTCCTGGCTCTACAAGGGACAAGAACGAGAAGACTCCGTGGGAGGAAAGACCCAGAGTTATGAGCAAGTCGTTTCACGATCTGAGTCAGAGTCACATCTCTGTTTACCCACCAAGGAAAAACGTTATTACTACTTTGGACTCTTCCCCCAAAAAAATAGAAGATATAATGGGCAGGGTCTTTCAGCAAATGCCAAAATTTGATAATGGATCAGCAGCAGGAGCATTAAAACCGAGCAAGTAAGAGTCTCTCTGACCACCCTGCAGTATCTTTGTGTACAGTCAATGTACATTTTGCATCAGTTTTGATTTATTATTCATGCCATTATTTTATTACATTGATCCTTCCCTCTCCCAACTTCCTTTTCCCTCTGTCTGGTTCCCCTTCTCTCCTTCTCCCCTTGAAGTTCAAAATCTCATGCAGGTTTAAGTAGAAGCCCTGAAAGAAAGAAAAATGAATCAGACTCATCATCCATTGAAGATACCGGTCAAGCCTATGTTGTAGGTCAGCATGCAAAAAATAATATTACTGTATTTACTAACTAACCTCTAAAATTGCTTTGGGTGTAATGCTTTGATATATTTATTAACTGATGGTAATATTCTGATTTCAAAGTGGGAGCAGAGTATCACATGTTAAAGCAATCCAGGCCATTATTGCAGTGAATCCAAAAGATCCTCCATTGGTAAGCGCCAGTCTGTGCACAGGGGTGTAAAGTAAAAGCTGTTGCAGAAAACATCTTCCAGGTTGTCACTTCAGAGTGCCATTTGGTTGTATGGATCTTTTAATAATTTGCTAGTCTTCTCAGTCTGTTTGTGAATGCTGAACTTTTTTTGTGTTTTCTATGGAAAGGATGTAGGGAGTGATTTTTTGGAAATGACTGTTTGGCATAAGCTGTTGTTGGCTAGTGCCTCTGAGTAGTAACTCCACACTTTGGAGGCTTTTTTTCTTTTATTTGTTCGGGGTTTTTTTGTTCAGATATAATAAATTAGTTAAATTTTTTTTGCAGTACACTGGGTGTTTCACAAAAACACTTTTGTAGTGAGGTAAGCCAGATGTACTTACTCCACTTTCTTGGCAAGGATTGGAGTGCACACAAGTAGTCTTACTATGCACTAAGAGAGAGAGTTCACATTAAAAAAAAAGATTCAGAGCAGCTAAATAGATTTAAACTAACGTTGGGTTATTGAACATGAATTTTTAATATCTGTGTGTAACCAGTTTCTGGTTCTTGAAGGCTCCCTGTTATAACAACAGAAACTATAATGACTGAAATATTTGTAGCCTTTGCTTGCTTGTTGGCTTTACTGTAATTACAGAACATCAGAAAAAGTGGAGGATGGTTAGCTTTCTGGGGATGGGGGTCAGTATAAACAAACCAAAAAAAAGCAGTGTGACATCCCACGTCTGCCCCCAGTGCACTTGAAACCAGGACAGACTTGGGAATGATGCGTTTCCAGTACTGAGAGCATAAATGCTGGAGAGTGAGATGAGGCGTGCAGGTTCTGTAGTGACTGGTGGCAGCCATTTACCCTGTGCTTTTAGTTTTACAAGTAATATGGTCATGTGCTTACCCATAATCTTCTGGGCAGCAGTTCTGGTGAGGATCTTAGCTACATGTCAGAAAGTCCTGCTGGATCACACTGCCCATGCTGAGGGACTTTGGGTGGTGAAACACATGCGATGAAACTTTAGGGGTCGTAGGTTTGGAGAAGGCCAGGATTGCTTTCCTAAGAAGCTGGAATTATCTTCCCTCATTTACTCTCATATATTAGTGCATTTATTATTTTATCCTCTTTAAAGTAGGGCCATATTTGCTTGGCTGTGATAATTTCAAAGAAAATGTGATTCTATATGCAAACGATTTTAAATAGAAATAGTTCAAATTGCTTGTTACTGCAGCAGCTTATTTGTTCCTTTACAAAATCTTACAAGAGTCCTGTTGTGTTGGTCTTTTAGGTTCAGATTAGATTCAGATGAATCAATATTCATCCAATATTGATAGAAAATTTAGTCTTTGACTTCATTGCTTAAGATCCATTGCTTTTATCTGAAGTTAAGCGTGGTCATAAAGGCCAAACCTCTGTCCTTCCTTTAATTCATTGCCTTTGCATGAGCTACCATCTGTCTGAACCTTTAACTACAACCAGAGCACATGAGTAATTTGGATTTGCTAATACAAAGCTAGTTTTATGTTTATTCATTTTTTAAAGAAGTAGTTTGATATTGTGAATGAGCTCATGTGAACTGTGTAAAGTCTGAAATAATTCTTGGTAACTTCTATATTTAAAAAAATTTGATGAGTGTCTAATATTTTCGTTCATGTCACAGGTGTTAGCATGAATACTTCAGAAAATCTTCTGTCATCAGCAGCATTAAAAGAGAGTGGTAAGTTGATAAGTAATCTGTCTATAGAATTAATTCAGTCAGTTTGTCACTCGTTGCTGCTGTACTGAGAAACGGCAAGAATCACGACACAAGTCCAAGGAGAATAGCTCAATTGAATTAATTATAAACCAGTTTATGTAACGTGGTCCACAAGAGTGGTAGGAGGTCATTGGTCCTTTGACCAACCACCCCTTAGAAGGATTGGCTGAGGTTCTCTAACACCCATTCAAAATATTTTTTCCAATATACCAAAGCAAGACTGGAAAACAAACCCCAGGTGCAGAGATAGAGAATTAGTTTACAAAACCTTCTTCACTGTTTCTCAGCTAGCCGTATGAGAAAGGAAAAACTTCACAAAATTGTGCAGCAGCTGGAAAATTCCTCTGCTCCTAGCTTTTTAGTATCTACAGTCACTTGCAAATACTTCACTGTTCTGCCAGTCCTGTGTCTTCAGTATTCTTAAGTGCCTCTGCCAGTTAGGTGGATAGGACCTTTTCCTAAATGCAACCCCTGATATTTATTTTGGATTGCTTCTTGGGCGAGGTGTAGACATCTGTGTGTAATATTTTTCGAATATGAATAGTGTCTGTGTAGTTTGGGACTGGAAGGGTGCTCTTACCTACCAGATCATGCTCTTGAAAGCTCGTTTCCCTTACTTAGGAGGTTACTGGTTCTGTGTTATCTTTTTAGTTCTTTCGTTCTTTAGGCTTGATGTGGTTTTGTGGGAGAAAAAACTCCTTTTCTGGGTGATGTTCAGTCTGCTGCACCCTCCTGCATCACTTCTTCTCTCCTTGTACCAGTGTGTAGAGCTTAGTAGGTTTCTGCAGCTCTGGAATTGCCTGTTCCACTTAGGGCAAAAGTATCCCAGGCACTCCAGGATATGAATATCTTCTCTAGGAAACAAGTCCATGAGTTCAGACTTGCAGTATGTTGGTGTTTCCTGAAGTTTCTCAGGAGATTGGGCTTTTTTTGTTTATTTGTTTGTATTTTGTTTTGTTTGCTTGTGGGGTGGGGTTTTTTCGTTGGTGTTTGTTTGTGGTTTTGGTTTTTTCTTCACCAAATTATTCTCCTTGAGTCTCTGAAGTGCCTGGGTCTGCTTCAGCCTGATGGAAAGCCTCAGGAGTCACAGAGTTCTATTGTGAGGATGGTCAGGTTTTAGAAGAGAATCAGCAGTTCTCTGGGAGTTGCAAATGGGGAAGTCAATTTAAGCAAGAGAGGTTTTAGTAGATGTTTCTCATTTTGGTTGGTTTTTAATGAAGAGACACCATTAAGAGAACTCACTGAGTTCAGTAACCTTTCAGTAACTTCATGTAATGACCCTCAGTTTCAATTTTACCAATGTGTTTGCATCCTCCCTACCTATGAACAGAGCATATAAACACAGATCTAAATTCTTTCCTGAACTGAGACTAATGAAGTTGAAGATTCTAGGACTCAGTTATGTTGTCACTCCACGAGACTGTGCTAACTGCTTTTCTTAGGAGGAATAAAAGATTTGCAACTGCGAAAGATGGAAGTGGGTTAGAAGGGTGATGGAGGTTTTTTTCTGTCTTTGGCCATGGCTTAGAAGATGAAAGCTGGACCCACTAGATCAAAACAGCTTGTCAAGTTATCAGAGAAGTCATATTTTTTAATGGAAAAGAACTTTAAAGTAAACCTGAAGGGAAGTGTTGAGGTAATTTCTGATCATGAAATGTTGGCTTTACAGCTGACTCTCTTCAAACAACACAGAACAGAGTTGCCACGCCAGAGAGAGAGATCACTTTGGTGAACTTGAAAAAGGATGAAAAGTTTGGCTTAGGTAAGTGGCTTTAAAATTGCTGTTGTCATGTATTTCTAGGCCAAAAACAAAATAAAATTTTCTGGTCTGTATTTAAGCATTTATTGTAGGACTGAGTAAAGCAGTGCAGGCAGTAGCTGTATTTTGAAGGCATTTAAGTTACACTTTCTGCGATGTTAAGCAAGTCTGGTTTTCAGTTTTTCCGTATTGTAAATGTAGGATAATATTTATATTGTGAACTAGTCGTCCTAGAAGTTGGCCTTTAAAGTTTGTCTCTGTGCTCAGTATAGAATTTTGTCTCTGTGGAACCTCACAGCTTAAAATGCTTTAAATGAATGCTTTTTTTAAAAAAAAAGACACAATAAAGGCATTATGAGCTAATTGTGGAATGTTCTTCTTACTCCTGTAATATCAGATGGAACACTGATTTGATGTTTAAGGAGCCTGGGAGATGAGATATTTGCATTACATTCCTTCCTCTACCACTGATTTTTTTTTTTCATAAACCCACATAATTTTTCCCCGTATGAGTAATGAAAAATTTGGTGTCAGTATTGTGCTTTAGGAAGGTTCTCTAGGGTCTCCTTAAGGACATTGTTCTGTCATTCAAAATCAGACTGTAGTGTAAATTTGAGAGGGGCAAAAAAGCCTACAAGACAGTAATACTTAGTCTTTACACTGCACAGTAATGTACAACTTGAGCAAAAAGGAAAAAAAATTAAAAGAAATGTACTATTTCTCCTCTTTCTTCCCCATGCAATTTGTGGTACTTTGCTGTTTTAGCTAGAATAGAGAAGACCTGATATCTCATCTGGAACATTCGTCCCAGGTTTACCTTGTAGAATGAACAGAAATAGATTAGAAGCCTCAAAATAAAACAGGGAGATGTAAAACTCAGATCTTAAGACCAGGGTCAGACATCTAGGTGAAACATGGAACAATGGAGAAAACCAGAAATTTTTATGTGATAGAAAACAAATTTTATCTGCTCAGGAAATGCACATTTCATGTCACCTGTTTGTGTGTGTTTCTCTTGCCAGAGTTACCTTCTGTAGCCTTTGCTGGAGTGTCCTGAACAGGCAGACAGTCTAAATTAATTGCTTAAAACAAGAGTATACAAAAAAGTTTAATCAAAAAAACTTTGCTGTTTGTTTCCATGTGGACTTAAATTTGAGGTGTCTTAGTTTTTTTACTTTATATTTATTAGAATGACTAAGTTTTTGTTTGTTCTAAAATGTGCACTTGTACTGTGTTAAGTTGCACAGCGATCACTGACATTTTTGTGTGCTTTGGGCCTTTTCTTCTTAGGCTTTCAAATAGTCGGTGGAGAGAAGACAGGGAAACTTGATCTGGGAATTTTTATTCATTCAGTTATTCCTGGAGGGCCAGCTGATTTGGAAGGAACTCTAAAACCAGGTGAATAGTGTAAAATTCCATCTGTGCCTCTGGGTATCACAGTTCCTTACAATGATGACCTTCAGTTACCTTCCAGATAATTTCTGAAAACTAGTGATACTTCTTTGTTAAACTATACAAAAACAACAGTCACTCAAATCAAAGTAAAAATGATAAAGCTTGAAGTAGCAGAAAATTGAAGTTACATATAAAAATAAGGGCTTTATTTTCTGTTGTCTGTCTTGCAGATGCATTGTAATTTAAATTTTTTAAAACTCAGTATCCGTATTTTGATTTTTGAAAAAAGTGAAGTGGAACCATATACTATAACCGTAACTGTAGTGGGGGAGGAGGAGAAAAATGTCGGTTTTTTTCCTTCTCGTTTTAGTCTCTGTCTTGAACTGAACTGCATATTGCTCACTTAACTTCTGGTTTCTGCTTTTTCATCTGGTTTTTTTACAGCATAAGAGAAGGTAGAAATCTATGGGAAGATTTGGCAGGTTTAAAAAGAGGAAGTATTCATAACCAGTTCTTGTGGTCTGGTTTGGTTTGGGGGTTGGCTTTTTTTGTTGTTGTTGTTGTTCAGGATTAGAGCTGCCTGTTCCAGCATCACTTGAGGTTTAGTAATTTTTAACCCATGCATTGTGTACAGGTTGTCAGACCTGTACTCCGTGTTGTCACTGATGGGTAAAAATGTAGATGTTAGGCTGTATCTGAACAACCCCTTTTGTGCAGGACACCGCCTCATATCCATAAACAGCACGAGTTTGGAAGGCGTCAGCCACCATGCAGCGTTGGAAATCCTGGACAGTGCTCCCGAGGACGTTACGCTTGTGATCTCCCAGCCCAAGGACAAGCTGTCCAAAGGTAGGGAACTGCAGTCGCTCCTGTAAGCAACCCCAGCTAGCGTGGGCTTGGAATTGGGTTCAGAGACAATGAAGAGATGTGTTAGGGTAACCTTTGGTGAGGGCACACCAGGTGCAGTGTGAACAGAGAGTTTTCTGTGGAATGTCCAGACGGGTAAAACCTTACTCGGCTGTAAGCTGAGAAAAGGGTGTCGTGCTGCAGATAAGGTGTTGCCAGCTGCTGATGGCTGTCTTGTCTCCTGGTTTTCAGCATCATCTAACACTGCTCATATCAGTAATGGAGCCAGGGGTTACTTGAGGAGGCCCTCTTCAGTGCAGGACAACGAGGCAGAGTCCTCTTCAGAAGAACACAACCGGTCCCGTGGTCACCAGAGGCCTGTTTCGGGAAGCCTCTCTGGATTGTCGGGAGGCAAGCGGGATGGCAGCACGAGCTCCCAGGATTCCAGGACCGAGAGCGCCAGCCTGTCCCAGAGCCAGCCAGCCGGGTTCTTTGGCAAACGTCCAAGTGGGAGAGCCCAGCAGGATGCCCAGCAGTACAGTGATTCCCAGGCTGGGGGCTCCAAAGTGATCGAGAAGAGAAGATCCTCATCGGACAGTACTCGAGCGAAAAATAAAAGGCCTGGAGTAGTGGAGCCTCTGGAATATTCTGACCGAGGGGATTCTGACATGGATGAAGCAACTTACTCCGGCAGTCAGGAGCAGCAGCCAGCTAAAAAGGCATAGTGGATTTCATATGAATATTTCCCATCAGTGGGATAGTGGTATTGAAATAGCTGTCTCTGGGTGTGAGGAAAGAGAGCCTAGCCTGGCCTGCAGCTAATGCTAGTAGCTGATTTCCAATAGCATGGTGATTTGTTCAAAATAAATGGAGAAAATCACTTCTGTAGCTTGAATCAACTTTGCAGCTTTCCAATGTCACAGGATGTGTCTTACTAGAGGCAGATGGTGCTTTGAGATGAGCCTATAGTGTACTTGCTGAGGCTGTTGGAAACCACCTTTCAGTTCTGTGTGTTTGCCCAATATGCTCATAATCTAGTGAGCACCCCTAGAGGTAAGTTTATTCACTTGGCAGATAGAGGAAAGTAGGAGTGATACATCTGGAGTGGGTAGCAGCAGAGCTCATTGTCTTCTGGGATTGATCTAATCCATGAAAAACTGCTCTTGTGCATTAAAGTTCAGCAGTGAGTCACGCTCTTGAGCAGACACAGCTTGCTGCTTCACCTTTCCAAAAGTGCACAATCACAAGTACTACAAATTTATTTCCAGCTTGCAGTGATTTCTCTGTTCAGCTGATGGAGGTTATTCAATTAAATTGTGGCAGCTCATGCTAATTAATCCAACAGACTCTAGGCTGCTGTAATACTGAAGTACTGCAGTTTCAGTGTTCTGGAACCCACTCACTTTGCCAATAAAGACTTGGCTGCTAAAGGCCAAGCATATTTCTGTGCTAAACCTGTTCAATGGCAGGAATGGAAGAGTTGAAGCAGTGAGCCTTGAGTCTTACTAATTGGTACTTTGCCAGGTGGACTCCTTCTGGCTGTGTCTGACTCAAAACCCCACCCTTTAGGGTCTTACCTGTGAACATCCGTTCTAAAGGCAAATCATTGTCTCTTTTTGTTTTGTTTGTTTCTTTTTCTTTCTCTCTCTCTTTTTTTTTTTTTTTGTAAATAAAGGATTCTTCCTCATGGAATACAGCAAACAAAGTGAATTCTAAAAAGGTTTCTGCAACACTTCTTAAACCTGGAGATATCTTTGAGGTTGAACTAGCAAAAAAAGATAACGGCTTGGGAATAAGTGTCACGGTACTGTTTGACAAGGTTTTTAGATGTTTTCTCTTTTTCTCTACTCCCAGCAACCCATTAAATTGCTAAATTACAAGGAAGCAAAATATTTTCTGGAAACACTTTTAATTATATAGATTTATTGATGTATGATTAATCTTACCAAAGCTGAAAAGTAGTCCTAGTAATTTATATCCCGTTTCTTGTCATCTGCCCTTTTAAGTAATTCTTGTTTTTTGTTTTATGGTTGGAGCCCCAAAGTCCTAATAGACTCTTATCACAGATGCTACTTTGTGACTACAAAAGGCAAGATGGTCTTTGTCCCTTGCTACCTAATCCTGTGGCAAATTTGCAAGGAAGGAAGAGAGAACCCTCCCAGACTGGCACAGCAGGCAGTGGAAGCAGCAGTGTTATTTTAGAGTATCTGTGCACGCTCAATCACATTCACCATGTTCAGGGTTCTCCCTCTGCTGGAGAAAAGGCAGAAACCAAAAAAACTGCATAAACCCAAATGGGACCTGGCTGACACTGCTTTCTTGCAATATGAGACAAAGTATGTTTTTTAAGACTGATTTCTATAAGATTTTATAATACATATATAATTTTATATATGTATATGTAAGGCTATAAGATTTTGAAGGTAGCTTTATGTTTAGGGCCTGTCATACTGCACAGTGGCACTTCAGGGAAGAAGAGAATAATTTACAATTGAGATGCACACATGTTCCACTGCTTCTGTCCTTGTATTAAAAAATACATTTTAATGTATTGTAATATTCAGCTATTTTCAGTGGAGGAACAATTTGCAAGCCTATCACTGTTTGCATATGTATGGCTAGGAGTGTAAGAGGAGCATAATGAAATTCTGTTATTTTGGCATCCCAGGCTATTCCAAGTCATGTTCCATTGCTTGAGACAGTTGGAGGAACAGAGGCTGAGCAGGAGTTGGTCACTGAGTAGCATCAGGCCTGCTGTGTGCATGCATTGGCTTTGTAGAGATGTTAGAAGATGCCAGCCAATGCAGAGATTTCCCTTAAGGGTTGACCAAGTGGTGTCTTCACTGACCTTCGTTTTTCCAGCCTCCATTCTGCCCCCGCATTGTTTTCCTGTGCAGTGGTGATGAGGAGAGGCGTGCAATTAACTGTGGGTTAAGTTTTCACATGTAGTCCCGGGTGCTTTGGGAGTGAACATTAGCACACTGTTGCTCTTCCTCTTCCCTCCAAGTCTGTGGAGCACAGTGAGCCAGAATCACACAATGGTTTAGGGTGGAAGGGACGTTTAAAGATCACCTAGTCCTACCCCCACTGCAATCAGCAGAAAGACCAAGGCCCTCCAGAAACAATGTCAGTTCAGCTTGAGCAGTTTTTTACAGCTTAGACCTTCAAACTTGTCTGAGCTGAGTGAAAGCAGCACTCCTTAATTTCCTGTTACATCAGAGAAGTTGTGTTGGAGTAGGACACTGCATGGGTGTGCATCTCCTGCTTTGGCATGCTGTGCTCTTGCACATCTGTGAGCTTTGGTGTGCATGCAAGCATGTAAAGTCCAACAAAATGCAGACATGCTTCTGCTGAAGGACATTTATTTGTGTTTTGTGCATTTGCATTGTGATGCATTGTGTTTTTACAATCTTCCCACCCGAGCTTGATTCATAGCAAATTGCATGACTGCACAGAACATGCTTGATGTAACATTTTGGTTTTGATAGTTTGTCTGGGTTTTCTACATGCCAGTAGCCCAAATGCTTCCTCAGTAGAGTTTTCCTTGTGTGATGCTGTGTTTAATTACTAAGTATTCTAACTGCAAAAAGACTAACAATCCTATTTTTATTCTCTATTTAGGGTGGTGTAAATACTAGCATAAGGCATGGTGGTATTTATGTGAAAGCGATTATTCCCAAGGGAGCAGCTGAAGCAGATGGCAGAATAGAAAAAGGTAGTGTTTCCATTCTTTTAGTGGGGACTCTTAATGTGAAAAAAGGGCAGAGGAGTGTCTGTGGTGGACTTGAGAATATCCTGTGGCTTGGAGCTAGCACTCTGTTTGCCTCATGTCCTTGTACCTTTTTCACTGGGAAGAAGAGCTGTTTTTCCAAGCTGTTGCAGTTGTCATTTTAAATATTGCCTTGATAGCTAATTCTGCAGGTGAAGATTAAAAAACTGATGTAGAACAACTGCAGAACTAGGAATGCTGAGGCTGTGGAGAGGAAAAATAGGAGATAGGCTGTGGGATTTTTGTTCTCTAAAGCAGCCTATGTTAAGGGAGAATGCTTCCATGTTCCAGGCACAGAGAGACACGGCTTTGTATTATTTGTGGCCTTCTTGCTTGGCATGCCTGGCAACTCAATACAGAAAATGCTGTAATTGTTATGGCTCTTCGTATTCGTAAGCCAGGCCACATTCTTCACTAAAGTGAGCATTCCCACTGTGGACTAAGACTTATTCTAAATAAAGAGTCTGAGCTTTGTGGCAGACTGTCATTCTGGTGGTTAACACTGGTTTTGACATGGGATTATCCCACAGAATCATTAAATTGGAAAAGACCTCTGATTTGAACCATATAATATATTTGCAAAGTTCTCTTCTTGACTCAGAGCATGAAGGGGAGGGAGAATTTCCATAAATAACTGTCCTTGATAGCTCAGACTTGAAGGTTTCTGTGCACCACAGATGTTTTATAGGTGATGCTCTGCCTACTTCTTCTTGAATTATTAATGTAGGTGACCGTGTGCTCTCTGTCAATGGGATTAGTTTGGAAGGAGCTACCCATAAGCAAGCTGTTGAAACACTGAGAAACACTGGCCAGGTGAGTGGCTGCTGCTTCTACTCCTGTCTGTGGTAAACCAGTTCTCCATGAGTGAAAAGAGGTAAAGGAACTTCAAGACTGGAATTCTCCCCAGTGTTGTTGTGGTTAGGTGTGTTTTCTTAGACTCCTTGGCTTCCTGGCACACCTGAAAATAGCCAGTGAGTGTACACATTGAGAACTGCTGAGGACTACTACTTGTGTTCACTTTATAAAATATTTTTAATCCCCTGTACAAATGTGCAAATGACACTGTCTTTGACACCTCTTAACACCCTCACAACTTTATTGGAAGAAAACCCTTTCTTACTCTATTGGCAAGTATCTTGCAAGGCCAGTTTTGTATTTTGGAGGTTGTCATTTAACAACCCTTAAAAATACGGAATAATTGGAGGATATATATGGGATGGGGAGTGTCTGTAACATTTGCTGCTGTAAAAGTGTTTACCCTGAGAAGTTAGAAGGAAGCATGTACTCTAGACTGCGCTATCTCTGTGACTGTTGCCAGTTAACTGGGGAACATTTCACCTCTTTAGGTGGTGCACCTGCTGTTGGAAAAAGGTCAGCTTTCAGGGGCCAAGGCTCATGCTCCAGTGACACCACAGTGCACGCTCCCAAACCAGGTGGGGCAGTGTGAGCAGAAGGAGAAGCCAGCAACAGAATCTACAAATGCCAAAGATTACAGCTTTGTCACTGCAGGTCAGGTCATGTAGAGCAATTGTCTTAACTGTCAAAGCATCCTTCAGTTCCATAATATTTTCTTCACTTCTTAGGATGGGAATGGAGCGGGTAAGAATCTCTACTAAGCCCTTGCACATAATGCAGTCTCTTTCTTTTTGTGCTGTTGTGTTTAAGATTTCCTTTCACATCTTGGTTACTTTGTTGAACTGCTATTAAGTGTTTGCTCTCTCACTGTTGTTTCCAATTTCACCAGCCTTACATGCCAAGGGTGTAGCAAGGTTGGAGTAAAGGGGGTGCTGCTAAGGGGTGCCAAGGGGAATTAAGATAGTTATATATAAATGAGAGGTTCTGTGGGTCCTGCAGTTCCTGTCTGGATGAGGGAAGACATCAAGAGCTAGTTGAATAGAGAAAGATTTGTGCCCCTGACTGGAGATGGACATAATTCATCCTCTCTTGCTGGTGACTTGTGCAAGTGAAGGGACGCCTGCCCAGATGGCAGAACCACTGCAGATACAGACTTTGGGTCTTCTTGCATAGGACCTATCCTGTCTGCCAGGAACTCCAGTTGCTGCTCTCACTAATGCCTGATCAGTGGCTGGAATGGTCACCCTGTGCTTTAAAAGGCTCCTTAATGGACTTCCTAGGGAATAGTCCTTTGGAGACAATATGCCTTTCTGCATATTGATGTTGTCAGGCCAAGCAAGCAGACTGGGAAGTTGTGATGGCTTTTTGTCCTCTTTAACCTGGAGGGGTCTTTTAGGTAACGCTTCTGTTCAACACAGTGAAAGAATCACGTGAGGGGGAGATTGCACATTGTCATGTCTGGGATAAGAGCACCAAACACTCTGTTCACGGCCAGTGCACTGTAGGAAATAATGATTTAATGTTTCATTTGCAGACAACACATTTGAGGTAAAGCTCTTGAAGAACAGCTCGGGCCTTGGGTTCAGTTTCTGCCGTGAAGATAACCTTACCCCGGAGCAGCTGGGATCAACTATTGTGAGGGTGAAGAAGCTCTTCCCTGGGCAGCCAGCTGCAGAAAGTGGGCAAATAGAGATCGGGGACGTCATTCTGAAAGTGAACGGGGCATCGCTGAAGGGTTTGTCCCAGCAGGTTTGTACCTATAGTAGTGAAGCTCATACTGTGGTAGTCCTGCAAGTCTGCATCTGACAGTGAATCCCTCTGTGGCCATAGGAAGTCATCTCTGCTCTGAGGGGAACGTCTCCAGAGGTTTCTCTTCTCCTTTGCCGGCCGCCATCTGGAATACTGCCAGACATCGATCCTTCATTGCTGGTAAGGTGTATGGCATGTGACTTTCTGAACGTTATTTGCTATTTGAGGTTCATTCGTTCACTCTGGTGGGTTGGTGGGTTAGTTAAATGCAAGATGCAGATGGAAAAATGGGGAGAGGGCTCATAGAAATGAGGTTCTTGGAATAAATCCCTTAGGAGTAAACTAACCATTTTGTGGCAATGTTAAAGGAATGCATGGCTTGAAGATTTTTTTTTTCCTCTATTTTGTGACCCAAGACGTGAGAAATTGGTTTAATACAGTGTGTCTGAGGCGGAGATTTCTTTGCAGCCCAATGTTTTGAAGTTGATATCAAGTAGAAATTGGATATTTCTGTGATTCTGTGAAGGATATTCTGCAAAACACCAATTTGTCTGGTGTTGATGCATGTAAAAGCAGGGAAAAGGTTGTCCTACTTACCTCCTGGAAACTAGAGGTGTCCCAAAGAATATTTTCAAAATGCTCCAGTAAATGAATTGAAAGAACAGAAGGCCATTTTAGGATGCTTGAAGAAGTGGAAATGAAATGTGTTTCAGCAAAAGAGAGTGTAGAAGACAAATAGCCTGAAAATTAGGCTCTTCGTAATACAGGAAAGTGTAAAACTAATGGAGACAGGTCTTCTATTTAAGTTCCCCAGGGAATTCGTCACAGCAGTAAGCCTGCCAGAGTTCAAGAAGTGTTTGGACAAGGCTCTCAGGCACAAAGTGTGATTCCTGAGGCTGTGCTGTGCAGGGCTTGGATGATCCTTGTGGGTCCCTTCCATCTCAGGATACTCTATGATTCTGTGATTCTGAGTTACTTTAACATTATTTTCAAACAATAAGATCATTCAAGTCTGATGAGAGAAGTTTAAATGTACAAATACACATTTAAGTGAAGTTAGGATTGGAGTAAGAGATAAGCAACTGAGCAAACTAATAATACAAATAACTACTCCTGTAACAGACCTGTTTGTAATGTGGAATAACGGGAAATTTAGTAGAGCTTCCTAGAACTTTAACAGGAACTTTAATAAAACAGTGCATGTATTAAAAGAAGAGGAAAGTCAAAATTTTCTTTATAACATTATCACAGATTGATGTGTTCATGTACACAAGAATCTCGCTATAAAAGCATAAATGAAGCTTTAAAACTTTTTCTGTCTGCTGGCTGGCATAATTCTTGGGAATATGTGACAATTGGCAAAATTGTTATTCGTTCTTGTGGGAGTCAATAACTAGGTTAACAGTCGCCATTTGGTGTAAATTATCTTAGTTTTTGTAGTCTGTTATTGTTGC
Organism: Corvus moneduloides; assembly: GCF_009650955.1. Taxonomy (NCBI): domain Eukaryota; kingdom Metazoa; phylum Chordata; class Aves; order Passeriformes; family Corvidae; genus Corvus; species Corvus moneduloides. The sequence continues at coordinate 58,111,548 of NC_045480.1, forward strand.
TTTTTGGTTGAGAGCTTCTCTGTTTGCCTCCTGTGAGATCGATTTGACTTCAGGAGCTCTCTGAGCCTCAGCTTCTGGTTAGAAGGGATTGCATAGAAGACTGCTGGGCATAGCTTAAAAGCATCTGTCAGTAGGTTTTGTGAAGCTAAAGGCAAAAGTATTTTTGTTTTCCTTAGATGATTTTAAAGGTTATTAGCAGCATATGTTTGAAAGTTTTGCACACTTTGTCTTGCCCAAGTTGCATTGAACGTTTTGAAACTGTGCTATGGTATGTTTACACAGTTCAGTCAGTGGCCACTGACTCCTTGATTTTGGTAATTTTATGCAGTCTTCGAAACTTTCTTTTGTCATCAGAACTTGATTATGATGAATTAAATGCTTTTGCTCTTGCAGACTCCCATCCATTCACCCCAGCAAGTTTTTCCAGAGGTCAGCAGAGAAGTCTCTGGTCCATCAAATGGAGAACAAGGTGACAGCTCAGATGAAAATGAAACTACTGATCTGAGCAAGAAAAGGCTGAAGTCTCCCTCCAGAAGAGACAGCTACAGTGACAGCAGCAGAAGTGGTGATGAGGAGGTGATGGACTCAGCAGCGCAGGTGGGCCTTGGCTGGAGTTCTGCACTGTACCAGAGCTCAGGGGAAGCTGAGGCACAAGCACAGAGTCAGTATGAGGCACACCCTGGTCAGAAGGATGCTGTTCGCACCATCCTGTATCCTGATCAAGAGGCTCCCGGCAAGGCAGAGCTTGAGGACAGGTATGCTGCTGATAATGATCCTCATCATACTGCAGAAATGTTGAAGAGAGTAGTTTATTGGACCTATTCATAGAAATACTTTTTTTTGTTTGCTTTTTAGATCTGCATAAAATCAGTCTCGGCTCATATATTAATTTATGAGTGACAGACACATTGCACTTATCCCTGTTTTTCTTTGTTTTCTGCTTTATCTGTAGTGATCTGCCTTTGGATTTGCCAGTGATCCCAACCTGTAGAACTGTACCTGATGTTACCACGTCCATTTTAATAAATGACTGTTATGCTACTCCTGTCTCTGAGCTGACTTCACAACTGGGAGAAATAGATTCATTACTCACCCAGCTGGAAAAAAATGCTGAAGAATACGAGCCAGTAATACACTGTTTCTGTCTTTCAGGAGCATAAATGTCCTGCTGTGGTTGTTTTAGCCATGATTTTGAGAGTGACTGGATAGAAGTTAGGCACAGTGATTTACAAATGGGATAGTTGTAGGTTATACTTGCACTAATCTGGGTGTGTGCCTTGTAAATGGTGCATACAAGTGCCATTTGTAATCAGTTAATTGCAGCTGCTCATACCAATGTCTGCAGGCAATTTCGGTGTGGACTCTTGAAGAATTGATGCATTTCCATCTGTGAATGTGGAGGCATCCATGTGTACATAGGTGGATGTGTATATGTCCATTTCATGGGTCATTTCATCCTGGAAACCTTGGTATTAAATATTTAACTACCTCTAAACCATGTACTCAGAGGAACCTTAAATGGCAGATATCTTGCTTCTATCTTTTAGTTTTAGGGGGTTGTTCAGAGGTCAGAGAATAAATTGAGGCATGAAGGGCATCAGAAGACCCTGTTCTTTGCTGCATTTATAACTATGAATCCCAAAGATTTTCTGCTCTGCTGCAAGATGGAGCCTGTTTTTGAGGCTCTTCTGTGAAAGCTTCTTGCCACCACAGAAATGTCTTGTGTATCAGAAGGGACTTCCATATCCTCAGATAATCTGTTCAAAGATTGAAAAAAAATGAGATTGAATCTTGGTAGTCCCAGTTGGGAGGGTCTTCCAGGTTATAAAGCTGTTCTAGCCAATACTCCATTTTGACAAGAAACTGTATTTTTCTTAGTCCCTTCTTCAGAAGTTTTTTTTCATCCTTCCTGGTGCTCTGTGATTTTTTTTTATGCAAATGAGGCAGATCCATATCTTTCAAATCAAAATTAATGCAAATTAAAATGGGCAAAACACATGCATGTGTTCAGTTTCAAGATAAGCTCTGTGGTATTGTGTCTCACTTTAGGAAACTATGTTCACTTATTTTGTTCTGAATAATTATGGATACACTGAGATATTTAAAAATACAGAGGCTTTCTTATATGTGGCAGCTAGATAAGGGTAAAATAAGGTGTCAGTTTTGATATGTGCCTTCAAAATTTTGTTTATTCATAGACTTTTATTATTTTTTTATTATTTTATTATTATTAGACATGTTATTTCCATGCAAAACATTATTTGGTTCTGTCTGAACTCATCAGAGATGCTTATTTGGAGCAGCTAAGCTGAGCCTGATAAGAAACATGTCTTGGTCCAGGCTTGTGTCCCACTTAAATAAATTGGTAAATCAGTTGTCTGCTTCCAGCTGTCTTAAATTCAGTAAAATGTTCATATTGCTTCTGACTGCCCGTGTTGTAAAGTGCTGTTCTGTCCTCCTAGGAAGTGGAGCTCCGAGTGACTCTGACGAAGTCAGAAAAGGGCAGTCTGGGTTTTACAGTGACCAAAGGTAATGATAATGTTGGCTGCTACATTCATGACATCGTTCAGGATCCTGCCAAGAGCGATGGGAGACTACGGCCTGGAGACCGACTGATAAAAGTAAGAGAATTCATGTTTTCGGATACAGGGATTGCACAAAAAGGACAACTTTGAGTCTAAAAAAATAAAGTGAACTGCATTGTGGGCCAAGTCAAATGTGGTTACAGGACAAAGGCATGCACCTCCTGAGAGGCATGATTTGATAGTGCTTGAGGAACAGCAGTAAATGCTTCCTCAGTAGTGCTGTCCTTCTTGGGACCTAACGAGGACGCCTGTGTTGCTTTTGTTGTTGCAGGTTAATGACATCGATGTCACTAACATGAGCCATACTGATGCAGTCAGCTTTCTCCGTGCTGCGCCAAGGACTGTCAGATTAGTGCTGGGGCGTGTTCTGGAGTTACCAAAGATGCCAGTGTTGCCTCATTTGCTGCCTGATATTACACTAATGTGCCATAAGGAAGAGCTAGGTAACACAGAATTAATCTGCTTTTTTGCCCTAAAGAAAAATCTTCCCCTTCAGTTACAAGGAAAGCTTGATTTTTATTTTTTTCCACCTTCTTTCCCTGTGAAGGTTTGTCATTATCAGGAGGCCATGACAGCCTTTATCAAGTTGTGTATATTAGTGACATTCTCCCCAAATCGGTTGCTGCCAGAGAGGAGAGTCTCCATGTACTAGATATTATCCATTACATTAATGGAGTAAGCACACAAGGAATGACTCTGAAAGAAGCCAAAAGAATGCTGGAAACATACCTTCCAACAGTGGTGCTCAAAGCAACCAGGTATGTTCTGGCAGCAAATGCTTCCCTGTACTTTTTGTTTTTCTTGCATGATTTCATGTGTATGAGTATATGAGTAAAACCTGTTCCTGGTATGACAGGAAATTCACCAAATGTTACTGAGGACTGACTCCACAGAAAGGGTCTGTAAATTCACATTTTTGTGCTGCAGTGGAGCACAAGGGTAATGTGGTACTTGCTGTGCTTTGTGCTTTTTGGGAACACATGGCTGTGTCCAGCTATGAACTACAGGTGTTCAAATAGATCCCCTGCAATCCAGGAGGGATTAGTCAGAGACCTGCTGTGGCACTTGGACACTCACAGGTCTGTGGGGCTGGATGGGATTCATCCAAGGGTATGGAGGGAGCTGGTGGGAGAGCTCCCCAAGCCACTCTCCATCGTTTATCACCAGTCCTGGCTCACGGGGAAGGTCCCAGGTGGCTGCAGTGTGACACCCATCTGCAGGAAGGGCTGGAAGGAGGATCCAGGGAGCTGCAGGCCTGTCAGCCTGACCTCAGTGCTAGGGAAGGTTACAGAACAGATTACCTTGAGTGTAGTCACACAGCAGGTACAGAACAAGGGGATCAGGCCCAGCCAGCAGGGGTTCAGGAAAGGCAGGTCCTGCCTGACCCACCTGATGTGCTTTCATGACTGGGTTCCCCATCTGGTGGCTGTGGATGTTTATACCTGGACTGAGTGAAGCCTTTGATACTGTCTCCCACAGCATTCTCCTGGAGAAGCTGGCAGCCCATGGCTTGGACAGGTGTTCTCTTCACTGGGTTAAGAACTGGCTGGAGTGAGAGAGTGGTGGTGAATGGTGCTAGTGAGGTTCCCCAAAGCTCAGTACTGGGGCCAGCCCTGTTTCATTTCTTTACTGATGATTTGGAAGAGTGGGTTGAATGTGTCCTCACTCAGGTCACAGATGACACCAAGCTGGCTGGGAATGATTAGCAGTTTTACCAATAGTGCTATTTGCTTTAATATCTGATGATTATCGTGATTTACTTATTTTCCTTAATAAATATTTCTGTAAATATTTCTTTTCACAGAGATGGCCATGCAGTGTTCCCAAAACCCAAAAGCCCTGAGAACTCAAATCCGTGGCCACTGAAAGCTAATGGTAAGTTTTGCATGCTTACTCATTGCAAGTGAAATGCACCTGTTTGTAAAAATAAAGGAACTGATATGGGCCTTAAGATACTATCCTAATCCAACTTACTGTGACCAGCTCAAACAGGAGTTTGCTTGATCTTTCTTCTAAAAGCTCCATGAGAAGAGATTCAGCAATAGTGTCTTTATGATGCCATTTCTCGTCTAGTTTAGAAATGCTCTCTAATATAGAGAGAGCTAAAGGGTCCCCTTGAACAAGGACCCAGATGTCAGATAGTGTTTAAAAAAAAAAAGAAAAAAGTAGTCAGTGACAGGTGTTTGTGGGGTTGTACCTTGTACATTTTGGGGAAAAGGGAATCAACCCTGTTCCCAAAGGTGCGTGTTTCCACTGTAAGTGGTTAAACTACTTATCAACATTTCTCTTTGCTTTGAGGTGGTTACTTTTATTAGCATTAATGCTTTCTGATCCTATCAAATAGAACATTCAAAAAGCCATTATATTAAGTGTAGGCATTCAGATATAAGTTTGGCAACGCACAGAAACCAGGCAGAAATGCTATTCCTGTCATAACATGGTATTAAATACCCTGCTTCTTTTATAAAAATAATCTATGGAGGCAAATTTAGTTTGTGGGAAAAAGTTGCTGTGAGATTTTTGTTTTTTCCCCATTTTTGTTTAGGCTGTTCCTGTGGTGATCCCTGTGATAAAATGGAAAAGACAACTGATGCTTATGGGCCCAAGGTAAATGCTCCTGTCTTGTGCCTGTTACCATTAACCAGAGAAAAGAATCTACTTCAAACAATTTTAAAACTAAATAAATGAGTGAAACAATCTGTTGATCAAAGGATGTAAACCCACTATTGTCAATTGACATGATTAAGCAGTGATCATAATAAATATGCAAGTTTTTTTAATTGATCTTCTCTTTCTTTGGCACGGTTTTGTTGAAAGACAAATTGTCTTATGAGAAGGATGCAAGGCTATCATCCAAAATTCTCCATTCAGCCCCCAGTTTCTGCAGATGCTTGCATATTATATTTGCTAGGTGGTTTTCTTCCTTTTTTTCCCTTAGTTTTTTCTGAGAAATGCTGTGTTGTGAGACCAAAAGTACTGAAGCTTGCATACATTTTACAGGGGTTATAATAATGTTAAATTTTACTATGTATTCTCTTGTAGAAGCTGCTGCTTTGTCATCATGTGGGTTTTTTTCTTAGTTGCTTTAAATTTTTTTTATTTGTTCTTGTCATATGAAACTTCCCACCCATCACCCAGGTATCTCAGATGAGAATATGGTATGAATAGAGGTTTTTATTTGTTGCTGAGGAGAACTTTTTAGCAGTTGTTTACTGCTTCAGCAAATTGCCGGGCTCTTGAAGAGTTAATGGGCACTGTTCTTTGCTTTCTCAGGTCAATGGCAATGGCATCCTAGGACCTTCTCAGGGAAATACAGAAAACAATATCCATCACACGAAAGCACTAATGAACCTCTCAGGAGCAGCAGATGCACCTTCCCTTGGACTTGCCAATGAGATATCAGATTTTTCTAAACACGTTGACAAATCAGGTAAGAGGAGGTGAGATGGGAAGAGCATTATTCTGTCTGTATTGTACCAGTCCAAGGGAATCATGGTATTGTTGACTATGCTGAAATAAATAAATGTTAGGCTGGCAGTCAGTTTTAGAAGATCATTTCCAAGTCTTGTGCTTTGCTTTAGAGGAGTTAGTTGATGTTGAAAGTAGATTTATAGAAATTGGATTTTGTGTTAGAGAGAAATGAAGGCCAGCCATGGTAACAGCTAGAAATAATGCCATGGGTCTGCCCCTTTAATTTAGTTCTCCCAAACCATCCTATACTGGGAAAACTTGTCATTTTGTACTATTTGTCTTCAGGAACAGAGGTTCCAGATGATGAGTATTATGATGAGGATGACCACAATGAAGTTGTCCAGTATCTGTTGGATGTTGTAGATGAGGAAGCCCAGAACCTCTTAAATCGGATTAATGCGACTTCAGGGGCTCAGAGTCTTCTGCATCTCAAGAAGGCTGCGTCAGAAAATCACCTGCCAGGTAACGTGAGCCATTGAAAAAGAACATCATTAACAGCAAAACACTTTGAAACAAGGTGCCAAGTAAACAGTTGATTTGTTAACAGGGAGAGTTGACATTGATTTGATGTCTGGACTGGAAGTTTCCCAAGTTGAACACAGACAAATAGTTGCCAATTACCATGAATTTGAGATGCAATGTAAAAAGTGAGGTTCTGGTTTGATCAGTCTGGATTTTGGTTTAAGTAATCTGGGAAAATTATTCCTATTAGAGTTGTCTCTTGAGTGAAATTCATATTGTTTAGGTACCTGGTCCTGCAGCTGCAGTCATGTTGGCATGCTGAAGCATTTCAGCATTTCATTGATTTCAGATTGCACAACCTGGAAATGTGTTGAGATCTCTCAAAACCAAACAATTTGCCAACCTGCTTTGTCTCTTTTAGAAAGACTGGCTTTTTGTCAGTACCTACTTCTGACTGTACATCTTTCTTTTCCTTCATTCTGTCTCTTTGGCTCCTGACTGAGATGTAGTGAGGAGTAGGATTTGTAGTTCCTTTGTGGTGTCACACTATGTATGCATGCTCCAAAAATTCAAGCAAGGTGCTTGCTCCTTCTGTAGAGATTCCTTCTAAAACTCAAGATACACCTTCCAAAATTATAATTATTTCAGGTCATGACTTCAAGGTCATTGGGTTCTTGTCATTGGTCATTGCATTAGAAGTCAGGGATGACTGAGGTTCTGGCTGTGCCAGGATCTCAGCTGAGGAATATCATTGGAGCTCCAGTACTTCCAATATCTTGTAGGCTGTGTTTTGCAACTCAAGATGAATTGAATCCGTAAGGTGTGGCAGCAGGGTGCTTCCATAGCAGACAGATGCAAGTCAGATTTTATCTGGCATGTCCTAGTTACATTTTGTTAATCTAAAGAGTGAGCAGAATCCTGGTTTGGACCTACTGCTGGTCTAAATGTAACTGAATTGCAGAAAAACTACTGGCATGGGGAATATGATAACTTAGTAGCTGCAGCCTGTCCATCAGTTATGCTGTGACACAGATATTCTGTGCAAACAACCTCATATCATGGCAGCTGTTCCAATTACAAAATAAAGAAACCTGAAGTCTGATTATCCTATACAGTAAGAGTTCTTTTCCAACACGCCGGTAGCAAAGGGCCTTAAGAAATATCTCTTGGTTATTCTGGCACCTGTATTCCCTGTCTAGCCAGACAAGTGGGACAGGATTCGTGTCTGTGAGAGGGTGGCTCCTGGGCATTTTCTGGTGTGTTTATGCTGTATCTCCTGGTTTTCCTGTTCAGTAGAGATGAATGGAAAGGTGACAGAAGATAAGTCTGAGGACACAGACTGTGATGGGTCATCTTTACCTGAAGATTTTTCAGAGGTAGGATGGCAAGAAGCTGGCAGATGCTCTTTCAATTTGTTATTTTCCTTATTGACATAGAACTAGTGGAAATAACAATACGTGTCTTTTAAATGAGAACATCACTGTAGCTTTAAATGATGTATGAATATTTACTTTTAAATAGCATGTGATTGTCATAAATTAGCTATATAAGAGAACAAAACATACAGTTATTTTACACTGTTATATAAAGTCCATCAGCTTTCTTTTCAAAAAGGGTGGTAATAAACTACCTTGTTAATGCTACTTCAGCTTTTTAATGTGAAAGATTTCAGTGATTCCTGCTCAGAGAAGGGGAGCAGTCACAGTGAAAATGAATGCTGTGTAGGCTTTACTGTCCAAAATGTGTATTTGAAATTTCTTCTGCTGCTGCTTTTTGCTAGGATAAGTTCATTAGCTTGAATAACATCTGTATGTGGTTTACTCTACATTATCATGTGTCTTGTTTTACATCAGTCACTGGATGCCTAGGTTTTGTCTCTTGTTTTAAATCAGCATAACTCTCTATCCAGCACATCCTGGCTCTTCCAGCTTTCTGTCCAGTTAGTAGAGCTGAAAATCAAATCAGGAATCTGGCTCTGTGTCAATGTGCTCCAGGGAGAGCCAGGAGTAAAATTGTCCAAGAATGGCAGTGGAAAAGCAAGCTGGCCTAAAAAGTATAAATGATTTTGTGGAGTTTTTCTTTGAAGAAGGGTAGAAATGCCTTCCTCTGTGCTGAGTCTTCATTGTCTGTTGAGGAAGGTGTGAATAGGAGTGTGTCACTTAGAGCCCTGTTATGCTACATATCCACAGTACAGGAACTGTGGCTTGACAGAAGGCAGAAGTTTTCACTTATCAAGCTTACCTCATAAAGGGTTTCTAGGTATTAGAAACAAAAAAAGCCAACTGGGGAAAACTTAGATGACTCTATTGCTGCTGTGAGTCAGGAATGATTTTAATATAGCTTTTTGGCCTTGTTACAGTAGAGTATCTGTCCAAGTGCTCAGTGTTCTCGTCCTCTGTTATTTTGGGTTAATGAGATGTCTAAAAGAGGAAAGTCTTTCATTGTGTGCTGCTTTGAACTTAGTACCCTTCAGAAGTAGTCCCTGTAATTGTTAATTGTTTAAAATTTGCAGTATGTGAATGTTGTAACTATGTCCTTTAATGTGTTTTGAAATACTTCTAGCCAACACATGTAAATGGTTGTGAAGACTATTGTGGAGTAAAAGCTGTGCCAGAAAGGTAAGATTTCTTTCCTAGTGTTGCTTGACAGCAAACCTGTGATGTCTGGAAGTCTGAAGTGTAGTATATTGTTATGAGAGAAAAACAACAATAAAAAAAGCAAGAAACCACTCCCAAAACAAACCCAATAAAATATCTGTAGAATGTCTTGTTGAATTTTCTCTTGGTCTATTCCTTACTTAAAAGTTTGTCATTTGCCTGAATACTAGTCAGCTTTATGTGGTTTACTATGCCCTGCTTTTATTTGTTCCTTTCATAAGTGGTTACTGGACTGTGTTCAGATGTCTCCAAAGAACATAATTTGCATTGTGCTAACAACTTGGTACTTAGATGTGAGGAAAATATTCAAACAGTGCTGTCTTCAGTTCAAATCTATACAAGCTTTATTAGTGTTACATCTTCTGGTTTTAAAGCACTGCAACTCAAATGTAGAGCTGCTATGCTCCATCAGCTCCCATTTGGGTGCCTGGGGCTTTCTGTTTTTTCCATGAAGCATGAAGCATATGCCTGGCCGAGTTATTAGCTGTCCCTTTGAGCCACTCTGAACTTCAGAAATTCCCGATATTGTTTTTCTTTGTGAAATAATTTTGGTCTAAGAGAAATTTCAGTGAAAGTGCATATACTTTTATGCTTTTAAGCTTGTGGGAAGTTTGGGGTTGAGACTTGGCACAGGCAATGACATTATGACCTAAAGTACTTAATACATTCATCACTATCTTCAACAAAGCTAGAAAACTTGCAATTGAAAGTAGATACTCAAGTGTAGTGAATTGTATGAGTGGTACCAATCTCTTATTGGATGCTATTTAATTGCTTAGCCTCTGAAAAGTAATTGCAGTGGTAGTTATTACTAGATTTGTATATTCCTGGCTCTTTTTCCACTGTTACCTTTTTCAGATCCCCTCTGGGGATGTAGAAGAGAAAAAGGGGAAAGAAAAGTTAGGTTTTTGAGATCACTGGTAGGGGTCCAGTCCAGAAATAATTGTAGCTATAAATTACTTTCTAGTGGGGTTTGTTTTTTTTTAACTGGATTGCAAATGTGTTGGTTCTAGGTGTTCTTTCTTACCTCCATACCTTGTCCTCTTGTAGATCTCCTCCACAGCCTTCCTTGAGCCAGGCAGATGAGGATGAAATCACGTGGGGAAGCGATGAGCTGCCGATTGAATCAGTCAGCCAGGAACGTGTAAATAAAGGCAAGGACATTTAACATAATCAGTGGAAAACTTCAGGGTCACATTAAATAGACAGAAATGAATTTTAAGACGTCCTGGATATGTTTTGAGGGTGTCATGACAGGTATAGTGGGGATTCTAACAGCTCAGCAATGCACTTGAAAGGATCTCTACAGCTTTGTGTGACAGGTGTGTGAGAGTTAATAGGAACAAGTATTGGCAGTGTTGTGTCTGTAGTTGTACAGGTGCTGGGACCAGCTGAGATATTTCCTTCCTTAGTATCTATCTGACAAAAGCTGTATCAATCTAATCACAATCAAACTTATATATTTATTGTTACATCATGTGCTTCACATACCAGCTACTCCATGCTCAGATTAGGCAATACTTCCATCTTGACTGTCATTCTTCCAGTGCTGCTCGATGTGGCAGAGTGGAACTCTCTGCAGTTTGATGTGTTTGGCAGAATCTAATCTTCACTTTTTTGGAATAGCATTAGAAATGCCAGTTCCTGAAGTTCATATACAGCGGTCCTTTGCGTTCATTAAAAGAAAAAAGGATAATCCATGTGGTATTTCAGACTAAGTAGATTTAAGACATTTCTAATTGCAATGCCAGACAGATTCTTGGTTTATTAATTTTGTTGGGCTTCAGAGAAGCACTGAAGGCCTGATGGGAGGTAAGCTGTATTGGCAAAAAAATGCCTTTCCAAGTGATAATTGTAAGATGTGTTATATACATGTTGAGTATTAGTGCTGAAAACAAGTCACAGGCTGTAATGTGGAGAGTTCTGAATTCATATGTGTGTGCATGCATCCATCTTTGTAGGTTCTTGTGTGAAGAACTTACATTTAAAATGTACTTAAAGTTCGTTTCAATGTATTTGGAAATTGGAAGTTCTGGAAAATACTCTGTTCGGTTCCTGGATTCATCAGAGCTGATTTTGTGTCTTACTGGTTTTGCTAGTTAATTTGGTTTTGCCTGTCAAACTGAGGGTACAGCTGTGTGTTCTCTCTGGTGTATGGGGGCATTCAAGAGAAAACAGATAGTACAGTGGTGAACAGCAGCATGCAAATCCGGCTGTGAGCTACAGCTTGTTTCCCTGGTTTTAGCTATTTATTTATATTTGTATCTTCTGCTAGATTTCCCCCTAGTGACGAATGAAGAGATCTCTGCACTCCCTACTGTGAATGTGCTCCCTGGAGGCAAATATTCAGGAGCCAAGTTGAAGTCAGTGATCAGAATGTTGCGTGGATTGCTGGAACAGGGAGTCCCTTCTAAAGAGATTGAAGTGAGTAACTATCTGTCCTTTAAAGTCCTTTTTCCTGGTATGAAACAAAAATAGAATGGCTGCATCATCATTGCCTTGAATACCACAGCTCTTTAATTGGAAGCTCAAAAGAGATGAAAAGACTTAACACCAAAGATTTCTCTCCCTTCCCCCACAAGCTGCTGAGAGATGAGATCAGTTTGAATTCAGTTCATAAGTGTTTTCACATCAATCTTGCTTCTGGTAAGTTACCAAGTGAATATGAGGTAAACAGCCATAGACAAAGGCTGTGAAATCCAGCTGCTGAATGTGAAACCAGTCTTTCCAAAGTCTTAAGTCAGCCATGCTACATGATCTCTTTTTTGAGAGAATGAGATAAAATATTTACTGGCTAGTAGGTGGGGTTTGGTTTGGGGGTTTTTTTTTTGTTTATTTCATTTTCTTGGCTGTGTAAAAGATGCCTTCCTGCATTATTTTGCATATCCACATTAGGATTTGATTTTTAATGATTCTATTTGTTAATGACTTGATAACATAACTGCTCTTAATATTATTACCATTCAGTGCTTTCCTAATGCACATGTAATTGCTTCCTTACAGAACCTTCAGGAGTTAAAACCTCTGGATCAGTGTTTGGTTGGACAAGCAAAGGAGAACAGGAGAAAGAACAGATACAAAAACATACTTCCTTGTAAGTCCTACCTCATTTGGAATTCACTGTTCATATTCTGTCACCACCTGTATGGCCAGATCGATTGGATTCCTAATTCCTAGTAAGGAAAAAACTGAAGCAAGCATTTATAAAGCAGTTTAAGATCAGTGAACAATATACTACTGTGCTGCAGTAGGTATGGATGGATGGTCATAGACTTTTCAGTAGTTTCAGCAGGTCCCATGTCTTAAATGATGTATACATGTGGAACCAGGCAAGGTTTTTTCAGTTTTACCCATGCAGAATTGGAAAAACAGACACGTGTACTATTGTCAGTAAATTTCCTGCCATAAAACTCTACTTGTTAGGTGTTGAGGAGAAGTAAGAATGGACAGAGGTTAGTTCTGTTTGAGAAAAATTCAACCTCACTTTTTCAGAGCTGCTGCAGTTCAAATCGCTTATCCTGCCTGTCTGCTGATTTCTATTTCTCCTGCAGACATCTTTTTCTTTATTGAAAGTACTGATTAGTACCCTAAGTTATGTATTTAAGTGAATTATTTCTTTTAAAGCAAGATGTGGAAACATCTGTGGAGATGAGTGCGTGTGTGTGTGTAAGGCTCACCATCGGTACTGTGTGAAGGTCAGATGATGTGCACACCTAACATGAGGTCTTTCTGTTGTGTGGGGTTTGCAGATGACACCACCAGAGTCCCTCTTGGTATTGAAGGTGGATACATCAATGCCAGCTTCATTCACATGCCCGTGGGGAATGAGGAGTTCGTTTACATTGCATGCCAAGGACCTCTTCCTACTACTGTAGCAGATTTCTGGCAAATGGTTTGGGAACAAAACTGTACTGTGATTGCCATGATGACTCAGGAGGTCGAGGGAGAAAAGATAAAGTGTCAGCGTTACTGGCCAGATGTGCTCAATAAAACCACCATGATCAATGACAGACTACGGCTTGCTCTTGTGAGACTTCAGCAGCTGAAGGGCTTTATCATCAGAGTGCTGGAGCTCGAAGAGATTCAGGTGAGTGAATCTAATTCTGCATGCTTAGAGTTTTTTCTGAGTGTTGCCATATTTATCCTTATACTTCTGACTTGCCTGCTTTCACTTGCTTTGTCTACATCGAGAAGTAACCCAGGGCTTCTCCTCTTTGCCCAGTGATCATTACTGGGCAGCTGTTCCTCATTGCAGCTTGTGCTACTCTGTGACCTTTATAGGAGAAGGCATTTGGGCTGGGTTATGATTTCATTATGCTAACGAGACACTAAATTTTGTCTCCCTTTGGCCACAGAAGCATACACGGATAGGAAATCCACTGATAATTCAGTCTGTCTGGTTGACTCCTCTGTGTGGTCAGCTCAGTCTGGACAGTAAACCTTACACATTTAAATTACTTACTAGCTACTTCCAGTTCAGCTCTTGTTTTATTGAGTTACAAAGCATCTTCACTGGGCAAATCCCTCTTTTCTGTGACTTTTCTTTGGGAACTCAATTTCTTTCTTTTTATTCCTGCCACGTGCTACATGTTGTTGGTGTTTTTAAACCTCAGACAGGTGAAGTGCGGCACATTTCCCACCTGAACTTCATCGCCTGGCCTGACCACGACACCCCCTCCCAGCCAGATGATTTGCTCACCTTCATCTCTTACATGCGTCACGTCCACAAGTCGGGACCCATCATCACGCACTGCAGTGCAGGCATCGGGAGGTCGGGCACCCTCATCTGTATAGATGTGGTTCTGGGGCTGATCAGCAGAGACCTCGACGTGAGTATCCCAACGGATGGGCTCAGTGGTGCTTCTGACCTGCAGGAAATGTGTTCCACTGGATCCATGCAATCTTTTAAAGAGCGTGCCATGCTGTTGGCAGTACCGTGTTTGCTTCTTGGTGATCCCAGGTGGGGAGAGCTCTAATATCTAGTGGTTCTTGGGTTAGCTCAGGGAATCTTAAGTGTCCTGTCTGCTGGTCACCTCAGCAACCAGGTGCCGCTTGAAGTATGCTGCAAGGACATCTTCTACCATAGTGGACTTCTGGTATATGGCATGAGAAAAATGGTGTTGCCATGATGGCTTGGGCAATTGATGGAAGGGGTATGCAAATTAACTTTTCCAGCACAACCACGGAAATGCCTTCTAGGGTGACCCACAGGAGGGTGCTAGCTTCCCTGTTTATGTCCTTCAGCGGCCTGGGGTAGCAAAACTTTGGTGAATTTCTGGAGAAGATGAGCTACATCACACTTAGCTCAATTGGGTTTCTAAGCACCCTCTGAATGTCTAGAACTTTATAGACCTGAGAAAAAAAAAGTGTTTTGTTAGGTTGGACTGAGGGGCTCTTTTCTGCACACTTAGCTTAGAGTAAGCAAGAGGACATATGTACAGAAAGAAAACAAGGGAAGGGGGGAGTGTCTGATGTGGGACCACATCCAGATTGCCCAGAGACACTACATGTCTACCTGACATACAGAGGCTACAGTGAATTATTTGTTATTATTACCTAATTCTATTCCCTGGTTTGATGCTAGGGATGTTTCTTTCCTCTGCATGTCTGCCTTTTTTTGAATGTTTACCTTGCTGTTTGTTTTGGTAGTTTGACATCTCAGACCTGGTGCGCACGATGCGTCTGCAGAGACATGGAATGGTTCAGACAGAGGTGAGTCTGGATTCCCCAGGTGTCCACTCAACCATCTGATGTGCTAGAGAACTTCACGATGCACACAGCAATTGTCTTTGTGCACTGTAATGTAACATTTGTGTCGCAGGAATTAAATCAGATGAGTAGCAGGATGTGTTTAACATTTATAAACACAAGCCGTTTTTAACATGCTGTATTGTTTTGATCTGCGTTTTAAAAAGATAATTGTGCATTTTCATCTTCAAAAGCATGTGTTTATTAGAGGAAGTCAGCTAAGCTTTTTGGGCTTAAAGTTGCATTATAAACTGAAGAGAAGGTCTAAGTGTAGCGGCTGTGAATCATTGATACTATCAGAGATGTCTTGAGATCTCCTTTGGGAAGGTATTCAGCCAGAAATTCAAATCTTTTAGGAATAATCTAGATCTACAGCTAATTAACTTTAGAGATGGTCGTCACAAGGTCTTGTTAAAATCTGCACTTTTTCTTTGAATGGGAAGGAATTGTGAAGTTATAGTTAACAAACCCCTGAAATCAAACCACAAAACTATCAGTCTCATCCCCACCTCACACCCCAAAACATGTATTAGCCCCCACACCTCTATCACTGAGATTAAGGTAAGAAGCTGCACTGTCATCTGAGTTCTCTATTTGCTGGCATTGATGAAAGACCTTGAAATTCACTTGCTCTCTTCATTTCACTTCTGTAAAGTGCCTCATCTCCTTTAGGTGGTTTTGGTGTGAAAGAAGGATAAACATCCCATATGAAATATATCTTTAGTGGCAGATCAGTGTCTGTATTTGCTTTAAGTTGAGGTTGCATATTTTTCCACTGTGGCCTTTTTGTTTGTTTGGGTTTTTTGTTGTTTGGGTTTTTTTGTTCTCTTTGGGAGTTGTTGTTGTTGTTGGTTTTATTATTTAATAGAGTAATTAGTATTAAAATCGAGTGCTACGGAACTGTGAAGTGCAAGTGAGAGCACTTAGGTGGTGCAGACGTTTTTCACGTGTTCTGTAATTTCCTTTTCCTTGCAGGATCAGTACATTTTCTGCTATCAAGTTGTCCTTTATGTCCTGAATCATCTCCAACACGAAGAACAACAGAGAGACAAATAAAATACTGAAGCAGAAGTGCATTTAAAATATGGAATCAAGGAGGTTGAGAGGCTCTTGAGCATTTTATTTGTCCTGCCAGTAGTTTTCTAATCCCTTTCTCCAGTTGCTGTCCAGTGTCTTTTCTATAAAGTCTCTCCATCATTCCAAATAAGGTGTATAGTTCTAAGGGAAAGGGATAGCTCATAAAATACCACTGTTGTACTCAGCCCCGTGGATACACATGTGAGATTTTTGTATAACAATATTTAATAAAGCTGCTTTTTTTTTTGCAGCTTCCTTATTATGTCATAAAATACTGAAATAAAAATATTTTAATTTAAAAAGAAAAGTAAAGGGGAAGAAAAAAGTAATCCTATAGTACTTCCTGCAGTTCTGCAACTGTTTTGGGGTATTTGTTTCTTACAGGGTGGGCAAGTGGGAGGGATGAAGCAGTATTTTTATCCTGACAAACTTTATTACAAAGACATTTTACTAGTCTATTTTGAAAGCTTGTTCATGGCACAGAATTTTTTGCCCTTCTAGTACAATTACAGCTATTTTATAGAGGGTATCTTGAAATCAGCATTTAAGCTCTAAAAGATGCCTGTTAGCATAAGGGTAGTAGTGAATGTTAACTGTATCACAGTTAATAATGTTTACTTCATAGAATTTCATGTATATATTTATATACTTTTACACACAAAAAAAGCTGAATTATTGGGTGTCTAACCTTATAATTGATTAGGCATCTCTACTCTGTAAATAAAAATATACCTAATGTACACTGGTCAGTGGGTCTGGGTTTTTTTATGTAATTGTGACTGATTTGTCTTGGCCTTACATGGCATCATTCCTTGTGGTTGCTGCCCTTAAGACATGAAGGCTGTGCACATTTCAAATTTTGTGTCCTTCTGTTCTTCAGTATCTGTTTGAAAAATCTGGCAGAACTGTGAGCTCCTTTCTGGAGCGTTTCTCTACTATGCTGAAAGGAAGAGTTTATTTTCCCTCCCTCCTTGTTTTTCAGCACACCTGGGCATTGAGACCATATCACTTTTTTGGGTGGTGTTTGCACTGCTACAGCCATGATCTGACAACAATGTAACCTACTCTGCCTACAGCAACCAGGTTTGAGGTTGGAGGCAGGATATCAGATTCTAAGTAGCTCAGAGGTTTAGTGATACTATAAGCAGTCAAAACTATTCTGATAGAAAATTTTCACTTTAAGCTCTGTGGGAGCCTTGGATGGTGAATAAATACCATCAGCCTCGAGTAGCCATTCGAGGGCTTGAGCAATATTCCTGTCCCAGCAGTGCTTGCCAGAACTGAAGCTCTTGACTTGTGCTGTCAGGAAGGGTATAATTTAACAGCATTCTGCATTGAAGTGGTGGAAATAAGTTCAGAGGCTGGTTATTATTCAAGGGTTTCACTCTTCAAAATAGTAGCCCACAGTGTTCCAGTGTCCCAAAACTGAGACCATTAATGTCTTGCCTTTTTCACGTGTCACTTGACAGTAATACTGTGTTTTGTATTTCCTTCAGCATCATGGCAAAACTGTGCATTTTTCAGAGCAGCATAGTTTGAGGAAGGAAAATTAATTCTGTGTAGATAGAAGCAGAGACAAATTGATTAGCCATGTCGGCAGTATACCTATATGAAGGAGCTATAAACTGAAGACAGAAGATTTTCGGGACAACAGTTGTCAGCAGGCAAAGTAAGTAAACACAGCTAGTTAATACACTGCTGCTGCTGCTTTAACATAAATAGTGAGTTCAGAGGGTTTGGGCATGTCTGGGTTTTAGAAACAAAAGAAGTGTTACGGTAACCAGACAGTACGATTAAGGCAGTTAAATTCTTCTTTTAAATGTTTTCAGGTACATGGCAAGCAATGTAGAAACAGAAACAGATTTTTTATAATGTGCTGCACGAAGCCAAGTACAGCACAAACAGTTTGCATCAGATTACAGCTTATGGGAAACACAAGTCAGCAAAAGATTCCAGGATTTGCTGCTTGTCCTCACAGATATGATGATGATCCTATGGTATGGTATGTTATACCCAATTTCCTTTCAACAATGGACACACAGAAAAGCAGCAGATAACTAACTTGAGCTAACCTTTCTCAGAAAAAGGACACACACAAACAAAAAAAGCAGAGACACACACAAAAAAAGAAACACATGCACACACACAAAGCATTCAGGTGTTCCTAAGAAATGGTGTATGTATGATAAAAGGTGGCATTGGCCTCCTTAGAGAAGTGCTCTGAATTTCTTTGGGTTTTTGTCTCAACACTGAGGAATAGAGTATCAAATGAAGACTGAATGCTCACTAGTCTGACACTTGCTGACGACACTGGAAGGTTGTCTGTTCTGGTGGAACTTCCCCTCTGTGACACCTGATGTGGTCAATTTGGTTGAAATAGACCCCACAGCTCAAAACTCATTACCAAAACATGGATGTGCTTATGCAGTGTGATGGCTTAAACTTGTTTTCTGTAGAAAATCTGGTTGGAAATATGCACCCATGCTCATCTTTTCCTCATCTTTTTCTCCAAAGAATTAGGTTACTTAAAATCTTTATGCTCCCTTTGAAGAAATGAGAAGTAAAATTATTAAGAAACCTATTTCCTTGGGAGGAAAATTGCTGTGTGCTTTCTTACTATGCTGACTATATGATTTGCAGGGGAAAAAGGTCTTGAGAGGCTTTTTTTTTTTTAGAACTGTGATGCCTTACTGAGTAAGCAT
The DNA here is from genome assembly GCF_009650955.1 of Corvus moneduloides. Classification (NCBI taxonomy): domain Eukaryota; kingdom Metazoa; phylum Chordata; class Aves; order Passeriformes; family Corvidae; genus Corvus; species Corvus moneduloides. The sequence goes on from NC_045480.1 coordinate 58,130,250, forward strand.
CCAGGACATGCTCCAGCTGAAAGGGATTTTCCTTTATATAGGTATCTGATTTTTAGCAGGAAGTTTACCAGACTAGGGAAAAAACTGATATATAATCCATTATAGTTCTAATTAAAGAGCTGACCCTGTGTGTTAACCCAAGAGAGAAAGGATCCTTTTGTTTTTCCAGCCAGAATTAGCTGACAGAAGCACAAACACTTTGCCACATAAGCAGCCCGTGCTGTTAGTAGTTTATCATATCTTTGTTTTACTTGCTGGTCTTTGCCCACAAGAGAAGGGCAACAAAGGAAGCATTCCAGTTGCTCCTTGGAAACTGTTTGGAGGGCTCATTACTGTTGTTCCTTGAATACTTCTGAGCAGCCTCTTTCCTTACAACTGAGGTCCTTCTAAAACTAAACTATTATCTGGATGGAAGTTTGAATTTGTGACATCCACTGTTAGGCAAATCATTACTTGGGGCAAACATCAAGTGGCTTGTGAATGTTGGTGCAGCTGAAGTGGAGAGTCTGTTCTGTGCAGCTGGTCTCAGGGGTAAACTCAGGGAAATGTTACTCAGCATTTGAGCAGCTTTGAGAGGACAGCAAGGACTCTGAATATTAAGAGCATTCATTCACCAAATATTCATTGAGTGAATGATATTCTCCTGGCTGGGCAAAGTGGCAAATAAATGAATGAACGAGCCAGCAGAGAAGAAAAGGCCAACTCAACACTAGGACAGAAAATGCTGACAAAAAGTGGCTGATACAAATAAATGCTTTATTGCATATACTGAAAAGACAACGAAGAGCAGACTTACAAATACATGAGATAACAAGTTCCCATGGCACGTGGTTCTGAGTAGTGTTTGCTGCAAACTGGAGCACAGCCACTGAGTTGGAATTGGAGGTAAACAAAAATTCTGGATTCCATCTTTTGGAAAATTCCTTCTGGAGTTCCCGTTCAATTTCAAGTGACTTGTCCAGTGGAGTGTTGACTGATGAAGGTGTTATACTTGACAAGGGTCAATCTATTACATCTTCTGGGCATTGGTGTGTTTTACAGGAGAATTTGTGGAGTGGGATGTTTCACACCAACCTGTCCCATGGAGAGAGCTAGGATGAAAATGACCATTTCTGTCTGAAATTTTGGCCTATATAGATCTCTTGCAGATACACATCTTGGTCCATCCAATTCATGTCAGCTTCTCATAAAATTGGTAGTAGCCATCATGGAAAGTCTTGTATTGCTGTGGATGTGGTGACTGAATTTCCACTGCTGCTTTGGTTAAACAAACAAACAAAAAAAAAAAAAAAGGCAGAACACCACATCCTGTGGCTGCCATTCAGACCTCAATTTGAACATTACTTCTTGGGCTTAATTCCTAGTGTTTTGTGTTGGCCAGCCCAGCAGGCTCTGTGGGGAACTTTTCTTCCTAATGAGACATTAGGAAAAGGGCAGTTGGTTTTGTTTTAATGACGTGCTGGAAAGATCTTGCTGGCTAAGCGAATGTGACTTGAAGGATAAATCATTGGACTGGGAGCAGATTTAATTGCTAATTTCCTCAAGTGGGTTCTAGGAAATGGATTTCATCTTCCTTGTGGGACTGTGATGACCTCCATAGTCAAAAATTTTCTCTGGTAGGGCTCTGACTGTGACTTCAGTACAATAGCCAGATTCCCAAACCAAGTTATTATCTCTAAACAAGTTAACTTGGTTACAGAAGTAGCCTGGTATTCAGTAACAAGTGGCTCTGTATGGTCTATTTTGCCTTCTCTGCTATCTTTAAAGCCAGATTGGATATTTCTGCACTGTCCTCAACAACAGTTACACTGGGATATCCCATTAAAATGCCCTCAAGTTACTGTTCTTTCCTTGAAGTCTTGTCAGATGTGGAACTCAAAGCTTCAGTAAAGGAGCTTGATTTTGGTTCCACCTCTAACATTATTAAGCTTTCAGGCCAAGCCCACTGCAATTGGAGTGTGCTGAGCATTTGATGTATAACAATTCTCTGCTTCCTTGAGGTGGGTAAGCCAAATTTGATGTGCTGAGCCAAGCCTGCAGTAGCCTTTTGGAAGCTGGACAGGGTTAGAGGATAAAGCAAGAGAGTTCTTGGCTATGCACTGTAGAATGGGGTCAGTTTCTCCACAGCTCCTTTGGCACTTGTCAAGGAAATAAATTTTCTCATGTCAAATATTTGTGGGTTTAAAAATACCCTGGCCTGGAGTGGTCAAGTGCTGGGGAGTGCAGCAGAACTTTCATTGCATTTCCTTGTATCTCCTGTGTGTAGCCTAGTGCAGGATAGAGAAGGAAGACAGCCCATAGGGCATGGTCCCCATAGTTGTGGGTTTCCTCTGTTCAAATCTGTCTTTAGATTCTGCGGTGTTCAGTACAGTCTTAGCATGTGACAAGGCTTTTTTAAAGTTAGTTCTTCTAACAAAGAATGTCTCAAAGAACTGTGACCTGGTAATTAAAATAACTGGTCTGGGTCCCCTTGATGCATCCAGGAGAAAAATGTTCATTTACACTAAATGAAATGATAAAGTAAGGTCAAGTCCATTTATCCCCTCAATGTCTTTATTCAAGGTGTTGAATGCTCTGAAGCAGAGGTGACACTGCCTGGTTCCTCCTACAGCTGGCTGTTGGTATAATGACACAAAGGCAGAATTCCCAGTTCTGCTATGAAAAGATTGTCATGCTGATGCTACAGATAACAGGAGAGTGAGTGGTTATCAGGAGGCATTTCCTCAATGGTAGTGTTCCTAGAGCACTGCCAGTCTTCCCACCAGCACAATCTGCTCATGTTACCCAGTCCCATGATGGAAATAATTCCTGAAGAACAGCTACCTGCCTTGCTTTTCTCAGGGAATCATGAAGCACTAGACAACAAGGTTAGATTTAGGCAGGAGTTATGTGAGCCCTGCTAGGTTGTCCATTCATATGATAATTATTTTGCATTCATCCCCTTTCTGTGACCTGCTTTTTCATGCACAGCTGCATTTTTTTCCTAGCAGAGCTTAAATTTTGTTTTGTTTGTTTCAAATCCCTGTATTGCTGTAAGCATTCAGCAATTCTGTCTGCTGTGATAAGTCCTTACCGTGACTGCTTTGTGCTCCCAGCAGCCCAGGCTACTTGTCTTGGGCCTTGTGGTCCCATGACTTCGGATATAAACTCCTTGTCTAGTGATGTGTAGCCCTGGCATGTTGATGGTCGCTTTAGAAATGAGCATTATCTCAGGGCAGGATTCAGCAGAAACATGTGCCTAAGTGGGATTTGTGTGTCCAGCCACATGGGTGTACTAGTAGGGAGGGTTGCCTTATTTACCTCAACAACACTTTCCTTCTTCACCCCCAAATCACTTTATCTTTTTTCTTTCTCTTTTTCATACCCTCTTGTGAGAGAGACATTATTTACATGTCTCTTGTGTGACAAGTGACTTGATGGTTTATAGCACATGGGGATAATGCAGTTTTCAGAATTTGTGTTCTGAATCTGGACATGATATCAGAGGCTTCTAGAGATACAATAACCTTCTTTTGCACTCCAAGGTTACAGAACTGGGCAGAAAACAAGTGCAACCAAGGGAAACACGTAGGTACCTTATCATTCAAGACCTCCTGGCTTCCCTAGTACAATTTATTGTGCAGTCTGTGTCATGTTGTCCAGTTGTCTCATTCACTTAATTTGTTGAGATATGCCAGTGTTCTTGGCCCTAGGTAAGAACACAAATCAGCACCTGACATGAGAAATTTTTCATATTATGTATGTGGAGAGGAAGATGATGTTACATTCCAGTCAGTTAGTTTTTGTAAAAATTCACCTTCAAGCCCAAAGGAGCTCAGCATAGCTGAAAGAGGTGAATGGAAAGAGGTGAGTTCCACAAAGGGCATTTCAAAATCTTCCGCTTCCTCTGGAACATAAAGTTACCTCACTCATTGTGCATGAATCAGCTCATCGAGGAGAGGAATCCAAGAGGGAATTGTGCCGAGCAATCATAATTCTAACAAAGCCCTTATGAAGGGTCTAGTCAAAGTGAAATGTTTATTTAAAAACATCCTCTATCTAGCTCTTGCCTTGGTCTTTCAAGCAGCTTCTGTGACCTTACACTTGTCTTTGTTGAGCTTCATAAGGTTCATGTTAGCCCAAGTTACCCATAACACCCACTCTTCCAGCCTGTCCAGATCTTCCTGCAGGGTGAGTCTCCCATCTGAAGTGCTTGTTTGCCATTTGGCAAACCTCATCAGGGTGTCCTTGGTCCCATCACCCAGATCACCTGTGAGGATATTAAACAGTGTTGGGCCCAATATCGATCCCTGGGGGACCCTGCTTGTGACAGGTCACCAGCCTGAAGAGGAGCTGTTTGCCGGCACCCCCTGGGTGCTCCCTGCCAGCCAGTTCCTCACCACTGCACAGACCATGTGTCTGTCCATAATGTGTCCTTTTCCCGAGGAGGAGGCTTGTGGGAAACCATATGGAAATCCCTGGAGAATCCAGGTAAACACTGTGCACCGCCTGCCCCACTTGAACCAAGCACTTCCTTTGCCACAGAAGGTGATCAGCTCTGTCAAGCACGATTTGCCCTCGGTGAATCCGTGATGGCTTTTCCCAATCACCTGTTTCATTTATCTTGTGATAGCTCCCAGGTGGATTCCTTTGGTAACTTTCCCAGGAACTGAAACACAACTTCGTTGCAAAAGCATTTGTAACTTGGGGAAATATGTCAGGTTAATAATGCCCACACAACTGCAAATCCATGAGGCCTCAGTGTGGTTGAAAAACCTGGCCCCATCGAAGGCATTTGCCAAACTTGTAGGTTGTTTAGTGAAATCAAGATTTTACTGCTGGCTCCTCACATGCTTTCTAGCTGTGTTAAGATGAGTTGGCAGCAGAGCAGGCTTCCCCCACACCCTGTTCAGTCACATGCGCGCGTGCATCTCCATCTGCCTGTGTCATTACAATGTGAGGTCCGTGCTTTGGCTGAGGAAACCTCTCTTTCTGTGGCTTGCAGAATGCCTGTCTGATGGTCCCTCACCTGGTGTTTAAAGCCATAACCTAGAGGTCAGCTTCTTCATCTAATTATCAAGGCATCTGTGCTCCTATTTCTTATCAGATGCCCTAAGTGGGTCAGTTCATGAGGTTTCACATAAAACTTCTGTAGCCTGGACTCCTGCCAGAAACCATTTTGCTCCCTCAGGAGTGTGACATGCTGCAAATTAATGTCACAAATTGAAATGTAAACATTTTCTGTCCTATCTCTTCCTGTTAGAGACTTTTTTGCTTCTGCTGAGGGGATCTTGCACTTAATAAATCAAAGCTTGCTCACTCTTTTCTTCCAAAGTCTTTGTAGAACACATTTTTGTTGCAAAGGACACCCATGGGCCAGGCCAGGCCGCATGACTATAATTTTGATGCCATTAGTTCTGAACATGCTTCTTTGCCTACTTTTCTGTGAACCAAAGACTAGTTTTGGGGCAGACAGGATAGCGAGAAATAGGTGTTGGATGTAGTGAGTGAGCAGCATTGTAGAAGTGTGAGTTCACTTCCCTTGCATGGACCAAAGCAAGGGGAATTTTTTTTTTAATTTACTGTGATGAGCCAAAATGGTGCCAGTTGTGTAGTGGCTGAAACTTAGCTGTGTCTGAGGGCCCCTGCTAGGTGGAACTGCCCCTTACAGTGACATGAGGAGCTTAATTGCTACAAGATCTTCCCCCCTTCTATTTCATCCTTGCTTCCTGAACACTGCTACTTTGGATTTTTATCCAGTGTTACCTTTTAATCTATAGCTGTCTTTTTAATGTTTGTTTTTTCCCTTCTCCCCTTTTCATGAATGTTGACATTCATCAGAGGCCTAGTTGGTTGTCTAAAGGGAGGGCCCTAACAGCACATTTATTCTTAAAATTGAACAAAATATCCTGGAGCCAGTAGCGGTAGCCTGGTTTGTCATGCTCTTGGCAAGCCTGAAGTTCTCTTTAAGAGCTGACCTGAAATGCAGCATCATGGCTGGGAGAAGGGAAAAATGGATCTCTTGGTTCTCCCTTTCTTAGCTACGTATGATCCATGTGTTAGGCTTGTATGTTTAGGAACACTGCAGTGACTGCCAGTTGGACATTCCAGGCTCTGTGTGTAGCATGTACCTGAAGATCTTGGGCCAGTGCCCCTCATCCAGTTGCAGCTGAGTTCCCTGTGTGGAATGCTGAAGATCTCAGCAGAGATGCTGGCTTTGGCAGCTACTTGTCCTTTGAAAAACCTGCCAAGAGAGCCAATGTCACATGGCAGCTTCCACTGCCTTGCAGTTCCAGACAGGCAATTACTAAATCTATTTTGTTGTTTCTTGACAGTTAAAGCAAAATTCTGCAAACATTCATTTTGATCTACTAATGAATGTGTGTGGCTCTAAGAAGTCTATCTGAAACCAACAGAAGTGTTTACAGGAGAATTCTTAGCATTTACAAGCTTTTCCTGACCTCAGCTTTTCTTGAACTGTGTGTTTGATGCAGAGATTGTGCCTTAGCCTACCAGTATTGGGAACTGTGTGTGGAAAAAGCTGTCAACCTAGTGAACATCAAAAATTAAAATGATTTGCTGCCTCGGGTAAGCAATCTGTTCTTTAGGTTCCATCTAACCTTCCTGTTGTGTAGTATTTCACTGAACGTAATCATAACTGAATGATGATTTAGACTGCTAGGGAGAATCTAGGAATTCACACAACTCTGAAAATCTCTGTGGGAGTGCTGGGGGAGAGTATTGTTTATCTCAATTCTGCAGTTCAAAAATTATTTTTGGAGAGTTAATTTGAAACGGAGAATTTCCCATGTAACACGCACACAAACCTAAATGCAGTGTTCACCCACAGACACACATCAATGAAGGAACCAAATGTTTAGATTTCATTTTTTATTCACTGTAACAATTACTGGAATGACTTGCTGCTTTGGAAACTGAAGAGTTTTCATGTTTGCTTGCTTGACTTTCCCTTTTTCCCACTGTTGACTCCAAGGAAGCATGTTTTGGGTTGGTCTTTTTGACTGTTGAAGCAAAGCTTGGGTGGCATCTATCAAGTACAATGTGCTGCACTTTTGTAAGAGAGATGTTGAATATCTGGTTTTTCCCTTCTAGAGAAGCTGACCCAAATCAAGCCTTCATAATGGAATTTATAGACATACAGAACAGTGGTAATAACTAGGAATTAATTTGTTGCAGTCTTGGCTTCCCAGGTGCTATGACCAATGTTGAGATGGTTTAAACAAAATAATCCCCCCCTCAATACAAGAATCATAATCACTGAGTGGGAGGAATTTTAAATCTAACATACTGTCTTTTATCAAACAATTGATTCCTCTTGTAACTTGAATCTATTGGGAAATGATCAGTGCTGGACACAGGTTCTCAGTGAGACCCTCATGCAGACGTAGTGCTTAGGGTACAATGCTTGCAGGTACAATTCTTTGGAAGTTTGGACAATGAGGGTTTTACACACATATAACTTGCCAAATGTATTATTCTATCCCTGCCCACCCTCCCCCCACAGGACGATTTTTATGCAGTTTCCATTTGTTTCTCATTTAGATCTTTACAGCTGCAGTGTGCTCTACCCTCATACCACTGCTATCGCTTTCCAAAGTACATCTTACTTCTTTTGATTTTTTTTGGCAATATACCTGCAAGGAATGAACCTTAACTTGTGAAAGTTCATAGGCATTATGGAACATTTTAAAGCATTCTGAGTGATTAATGAGTAATGCCAAGTAAGATGATGGAAATTTCTCCTGTTGGCTGCCAAAAGCTAGTAGGGCGTAGCCTCTAGTACAGTCTGGTTCCTGTGAGAAGGTGGCTTCTTCTTTAAAATCAGTTTTCTTCAATTTTAGATATTGAAAGATGAAAGGTTGTTTTCCTCTCAGAAAAGTTTGATTCTTAACATCTGTAGAGCAATTACTTGCATAACGGACTGTACTCAAGTTAGTCTTCCTTGTTAAAGTCAACATATCCTTTTGGTTGTATTCTTCCCTACCCCCTTTTTTTCAGTGCTGTACTCAGCTATTTCTTTCCTTTGCCCTGCAGCTCCTTTAGCCTCACTGTAGGTACACTGTGTGGGTTAGACCCAGTGAAATCCAAGTGCTTTCCAGGATTTGTCCAGCAGGGATGTGCTTCTGGCAGTCAGCTTTGGTTCTGGAAAGTGCTAAGGTTAAGGAGGTGCAATAAAACAACTCTACAGGGAAGTGCTTTGCTGAATCAGGGTTAACAGAGAGTTTTTGCTGTCTCAGCCTTCTTCAGACTCGTCATTGCTCGCCAGCTTCATTTTACCTTGTTGAACTGGTTTTTGTGTGTGCTTGCCTGGATGGGTTTCTGAGTTTTGCTCACTTTCCAACTCAACTTTGGAGGCAGGACTTTGAGGATGGGATTAACCAACTCCTCCAAATACGTGGAAACCTTGAAACCCTGAGCATTATGGCTGTAGCCTTTGCTTTACAGCACCAACACAACGTATTTGTAGTGTGGCCAGTTCCTTGCCTACTGGTAGGGAAAGACATGAGAATCAAGCCCTTGGGAGGTTTGTGCAGGTTTTGGGATTGCCAGAACACAAGAACTCTGCAGGTGTGCCAGAGTTCTCTGTAGTGGTAGCTCTCTGTAGTGGTAGCAGGGAAATGCAAGGCAGAAGGGTGCTGAGAGCCAGAGGGGCTGGCAGGGCTCAGGGGTCAGGGATTATTTACGGGGCTGGGGCAGCAGAGCCTTTATGGAGCACAGTCCTCGCCTTCTGACCTGGTGCAGAAGTGCCCTTTGCAAATGAAAAGGCCACCCAGGGCTCCCTCAGGCCGGGAAACACAATATCCATTGGACCCTTTTCACCTCCAAATGTGAAGGACTCATCAGTGGCAATAATAAATGGCAGCGGTAAGATGGATTTCTTGTCAACAGAGCTGGGAGAACACATTTAATTAAAGGACAGCAGTGACTCGAAACAGTGAAGGTAAGGGGTGTGTCTGTTTAAAAACCTGATTGCAGTGCACTGCAATGAGATGTTTTGAACAGCGTGGTAAGGGCATGAGTTTGACCTATTTTCTGTGTATAAACAAATACATGTTTTACTTTACAGCAAATATATTTCAGGAAAGCTTACTGACCATGTCTTTGTTCTAATGATTTTTACTATTGCTTGGTATGTGTTCCTTCTTCATTGGTACTCTGTGCTTGATTAATTGTTTCACAATGCCATAAGCTCTCTGGCATTTGTCCCACAAACTTAATGAAGATCATACCTTTATTAGTATAATGTCATGTTACTATTTTTTTTCTGGAGTTAAGGGATGCTGGCATTCCCCTTCCTGAACAACACTCAGGTATGGTCAGCACTGTTAGTGGTGAGCAAAGAGATACCCCATTGTTCTTCTACAGGCCCTGCTGTAGATGTTGTGGGTAATTTTTTTGGCAATGTATCAGTATCTGCACTTTATCTGGAAATAATGTTGTTTTATGCTTGAAACTTTGATTTTTTTTCTTTTCATTGAAATATCCTTCTTGTCAACATGTCCAGATACAGGTAGGTCTATAGGCAGGTGAGAGGCGACTTTAAACATAATATACCCACAGGCCTGTGCTTTACCAGTGATGCCTGAAGTTCTGTAGCCTTTTCAGGAGTTCAGAATTAAGTAACAACAGCATGCAGGCTGCCTGCACACCTTCATTTGTTTTTGGTTGGATTTGCATTTCTGTGAAGTGTTTAAATCACAAGGCTTCTTCTCTGGAGAACTCCATTCTCATCCAATGCACAGGTAGATATGAATGGTTCTTCAAAAATTATATACAGCTTAAATACCATTTGGAATGATGATCACCTGTAGGAAGCTTTTCCTGATAGGTTTTTAAGGCAAGGAGCTCACTACTGCATTTCTGAGCTTATGATGAGCTGAAGAGTACAAAGAGTTTATTGATTTGTTTTGTTTTGCAATTTTTACTTAGGGGAGATATTTTTCCTTCATTTGCAATACATCTTACAAAGACAATGACTGAAAAAGGGGAAACTTGTATCCCTGATCAGTGAATAGAAACAGGTGAGAAAAGCTGCAGTCTGCTGATTTTGGAAACAGACAGGAGGGATGAGTCAACAGGTGACAGAAAGCTTTCTTTGGAGAAACACTGATTTATCAGACACACTTATACAAGTGCTTTTGAAGGGGGGCAGGGTGGAAAACTGCTAGGAACTCTGGGTGAAAGCAAACCATTTCTTTTCCTGGAGAAAACTCAGCTGTTGTGGAAAGTCTAGAGAATATTTTTTTCCATTATCTTTTGTTCTGAAAAAGATAGCCCTGAAAAATCAGCCTGAAAGAACTGATACGAAGTTTATTTAATCTTCATGGAGATAGCTCAGACCTCGAGATTCCCACAGAGGTTATCTGAATAAGAAAACAATCAAGTATAAACCCTTCTCCTAGTATCTGCCAAGTACTTTGACACAAGCTGTGCTTTAAACCAGAAAATTACGAGGAACGTAATGTTGCAGTTGTTGGTAGAAACCTTAGCCATACACAGTTGCAGAGAAAAGTTGAAGGGATCTTGGATAAATGTTTTTTGCCTGCTGAATGCTTGGTTAATTCCTGGTTGAAAGCAGTTGCAGGAGTAGTTTGTTTTTTATAATTGTGCCAAGAAACGCCCAGAGTAAAGGACAGGTATTGCTGCTTTCCGAGTGTGTCTACAAACCGTGGTCAGGACCAGAGCCCAGCAGAAATTGCATAACCAACTTCATCTGCGCACAACAAACCTTTTCCCACAGGTTTCTTAGCCTGCAATTCCAGCTCTGGGTTTAGCAGCACGCTCAGGGTTTCCTTTGCTGCGTCTTTGTGGACACCTGGGATTCGTGTTTGCAGCTAGGTTCTGTGTTCGTTTCGAAGATTTTGAACCGTCCGAAATTTTTCAAAAATTTGAGCCGTTTTCTTTTGGTTTTCCAAAACAAAAACCTCCCATACATATAATAATAACAATAAACAACCCAAGGAAAACAAACAAAAAAAACAACAAAAAAAATAAGCAGAGACGCCGCAGGAGCACCCGCGGGGCGTGGCGGAGGGCAGGGGCCGGCTGGCGGAGCAGCCGCGGAGCAGCCCCGGCCCAGCCCGGCCCGGTCCGTGCCCTCCGGCCCCGCCGGCCGCAGGCAGCGCCCTCAGGAGCGGCGCGGGGCAGGGCACGGCCCTCGCGCCGCCCGCCCGGGCAGAGGCTGGGCCGTACCACGAGCGCTCGGCCGGGCAGGGGGAGGCGGGGCGCGGGGCGGGCGCGGGGGCCGCGCTGCCCGCAGGTCCCGCCGCCCCCGGGCACTGCGGGGACGCTGAGCGGGGCCGCGGCCCCGCCGGACGGCGGCGCCCAGCCCCGCCGGCCTGCGGGCCGGACCGGGGCAAGTCCCGCGGGGCCGGGCGGGCCCCCCCCTCCCTGCCAGCGGCCGGGGGAGGGCCGGGCGCCCGGATGTCGATCAAAATGAGCGAGCTCCAGCCGTGCGCTGGCCGCCCAGGCGGGGGGAGCCGCGGCGCGGCGGCAGCGGCGGGGAGGCGGCCGGCACATGGGACGGCAGGCTTTCGCAGCGGGATAGAGCCTGGACAGCTGCGGACGGAGCTCATGGATAGAGGACGCTTGGCAGGATAACCCCGCGATGGCTGCCCAGTCGAGGTACGGCATTAAATAACTTTGGTCGCGCCCAGTGCATCTCGCTGAGGGCTGCTCGCAGCCCGGCGCTGTTTGTGATGCCCTGGCTCCGGCTCAGGCTCACTTGGCTGTGGGGTTTTACCCCGAGCCCCGGGTAGGTTTTGTCCGTGTGTTTTGTTCACCGAAGTGCCCGCTCCCTCTCCCCACCGTAAACTTTCTTCCAGCAGGAAAAACAAAGTCTTAATTGCTCCCCGTCAAATCTCTCCCAGTCCGAAAAGTTAAAAGCTCTTTGAAACTGATTTGCTTCTCCCCCGTGGACCTGTCTGTTTAAAAGCTCTTGAAACTGATTCTCTTCTCCCCTCCATACTTGTCTCGCATTTGTTTGTTTCTGTTCGCCTGTAACCAGCCCGGCGTGAGCAGGTTTCTGTCAGTGCTTACAGCAGTGTTTTAAAAGGTGGGGAATGGTTTCTGTTCGGCCGGGTTGCAGAGCTGGCTGGGCGCAGTGGGAGCCAGTTGTGTCTGCTGGATAGATGGGAGGATAGAAAATTGTTACAACAGAGAAGAGTACCGAAAAGAGTTACTTGGTTGCTGTCAGGGAGCAAAATTCAAGTTGAAACACCGATCTTGGTTAAATACTTCGCAGCTGCGGTTTTAAAGAAGCTGCATTTTGCCAGCTCTCGGGGGAGTGGGGGAGTGTCCTGTCTAAAGTAAATTTCACACTCAGCATGGGGGAGGCAGCTTTTCTTATGCAGTAGTACTTGATGGAGCAGTGCTATTTAAGGTACCTGTTAAATGCCTTTTAGCGTTTACCATGCCTTAATGGGCATTTCAAAAATGCCAAAGAGAGAAATTCCTTTTTGCTCTTAGTCCCACACCAAAAAGCCACCCTGCTCCCCTTTCCTGCAGGCAAGGGGGAAAAAAAAAAAAAAAAAAAGAATTAAAAATGGTGGTATATCCTACACATAAGTTTGGCACTCACGGTGCATTTTCACAGTGGTGCTTTTCTGCAGGTTTGAAGCCAAGAGCTGGCTTTAAATTACAACTGGAGAAGGACAGAGTCCTGAGGTTTGGGGAAGAAGCAGGGGAAGATTGATTGCTTGGTTAACAGCTGAGCTCTTCTCCAGCTTCCACGGCCTACTCTCTCGAATGTGGGTAGACTGGGAGTGTTTGACATAAAGAGTACTTAACAAAAAAGGTGAAGATTGAGAGTTTAGCATCTTTTTTTCCTTTGTATGATCCGTTTTCATGATTTACTGGCCTGCATTATCAGCGTTGCTGTAATAGAACCACATGCTGGATGCAGCATAAATCCGAGGGATGCTGGCTGGCCCTGGAGCTTGGCTTGGCTCCAGGGCCAGGGACATGCCTGATGTCTCAGAGGTCGCACAGCCATTCTGCTGGGTGGCAGGAGGGCACGTGGGAGCCGGGTCCCCAACTCCAGCCAGCTGGCCGAGACAGGCCAGAGTTGGCACTGGGGCCAGTGAGCCACATCCCTGACCCCTAAGGTGAATGGCGCAGAGAGCCGAGTGTTGCACGCTGAGTGGCTCAGACTGAAGGGAGGAGAATGGTCCAAGGCCTGGGTCTGGGGGGCTGAATTTTGCAGGGCAGGTGCAAGGACCGTGCCCCACACCTGCTATTTGAGACAGACATGGGGACAAGATGTGCATGTGCTGTTCTGTACTCTTCCTCCTTCTCCATCCTGTGTGTTGGCTTTTGCTTTTGTCAGGATGCTGTGAGGTGCTCAAGCTATAAAACTGCGTCAGAACATTTCAGCACAGCAAGTACAGAGGTTACTCTGTATGCCTGAAAATCAGTGTTAAGATCTCTGATTATTGCTTGTTTTAAGACATTTAAAGAGTGTGGGAGTGCATATGAGTAGCAGAAATGAGTCTGTAGGAGAGAGGTTGCATTTGCCAGAAAGCCTGATGCTTGTGGTATTTCTGTTTCAGTGGCACAGATATCTGCAGGGTTATCCATCTCATTTCAAAAATTTGTGCTTTGTGGTGTGTAGAAGCTTTTATTCAACAGTAAAAGATGAATTAATATTCATAATAATTAATTAGAACTCTACTGCATGAGACTGAGAAGCCATATGTCTCCAGAATTCATTTGCTGAAACATGTCAGAGGGTTTACTCTGCAAGGTAGCTGACAAAAGAAACGTGTGAGCTTTCTGTGTTCATTTGTGCTTTGCAGAAAATACAGGCAATTTTTGCAAGCTCAGTAAATTACTGATGAGGTGGTGTGATACTGAGCACGGCAGTGGTGTGTGTATCCCTCTATACAAGGCCTTCAGGCACTCCTCCATCTGCTCACGTTTTCTATTTCTCACATGCTGTTTGCTACAGCTAGTGAAAGTGATGTGACATACGGGAGGATGCTTGTTTGGAAACAAGAAAATCCAGCATCCTTTCTTCAGCTTCAGTGCTGTGATCCTCAGTGCTCACCTAGCATTTGGGTTTCACTATTTTGAAGGGTGGAAGGGTAAGGAAAACAAGGTGATAAAACATGCCTGTTGCTGCTCCTTAGCATTTTAAAGACTGTAATAGTGATAGCTGAAGAATTGATGTGCTAATGGATGCCACAGCATTCTTTAAAATCGTCATCTTAAGAAATGGTTACAGGGTGAGTTGGGCATGGCTTGAATGTCAGCTGTTTGAGAATGATCAGCTTTTCCCATTAGCTGCTGTAAGTATCTTACATCTGGAGCTATTAGGTGGAGAAATTATCCTCCAGTTAGCGTTGTTTTGTGTATAATGTAAGGTTGTGTGGGTTTTCTAAGTTGGTCGCTGAGCTGTAGGTTTGCAGCTGTAGCTTTCTATGCGCTCGCTTCTGGAATGCACGGATGATCTGATGCCTGTGGTGTCCCCAGGCAACAGGGCTTGTGTCAGGTTTTTATGGTGTATTCAGGAACGTGTAAGCAGAAGCAGAACTGATCTGAATGAGGACGAGTTTACTTTCTTGTCGAGTGTGGTGTGATGTTCATCATGTGCCGTTCAGCTGCTCTGGGAATACGGCAGGACCCTTGGGAGGAGTGTGGGACAGACTGGCAGAGCTCATCTCTTTTCTGCTTCTTTCTTCATTAAAATATCTGTTACGCTGCAGCAATTGCAAGCTGAAGATCTTTAGATGAATATCTGCCGGCTTTTTTTAAGATGCAGGCTGCTTTTCTCAGGTTGCTTGAAGTAATTTTAAATTGTCTGTAGACCCTGTCAGTTACACTTATTTACAGTAGGAGGATAAACAAAATGCTTTGTTTCGGACGCTAAGAATTTCCAGTTGTCATATATATAACTTGCCTTTCAGTGTAGTCATGGTTAGCATCATTTCTGGTGTCCAGAACGAATGCAATTTCCTAATCTTTGTACACAGGTGAATGCAGTACACAGTCAGAGCAACATGAAACCTGAGTGTTGTGCTGTCATCCCTGCTGGGCTAACCTTGCTCTTCCTCCTGAGTCAGCCCTGCAGGGAAGGGTAATGATGGACAGCAGTCTGGGAAACCCTCTGTTTTCACCCCCTAAAGCCAAGTTGTACCAGCTAAACTCAGAAGAGTCTTGGGAGGAGGCTGTGCTGCTCATTTTGGTAGAAAAAAATGATGCTGTGAAGAAATAAAATGTGGCCTTATCTGTTTTAAAAACACAGTAAATTCTGAAGGGAGTAACACTGAGGCTTTTTCCTGAGAAGCTATGTTGAATGAGCTTTAGTTCATTCTATGTCATTTCACAGTTTTCCAGGCCAGATGTAAAGACACTTTTCGTAACTTTTTTTTTTCATGGGTCCTGTTGGTACAGGCAAATGCCAGTATTGGTGATGCTGGGTTCCAGAAAGCTGATGGAGGTCAAAAAGGGCTGAAACAATATCTTGTTGGAGTTTACTTGTCTATTGAAAGCTAAAACATCCCATGAAACCCTGTTGGTTTTGCTTGTACGTTGCCACTAGCCCTGCCTAGAAATACCACTCTGTTCTCTCCTGAACTACATGTCTAGATGATCTATGGCATGTTTTGTAGGCTGCTGGGGATTTTCCGTTTGCAGTTCCTTATTGCCTGGACTTTCTGAGCCTGGAGTTGCTCTGGCAGACCTGCAGCTGAAACGTTCCCACACAGAAGAAAGAGATGCTCACAGGGAAGTGGATTTTTCAGGTTGGTTTAGGTTTTTTTTGGCAGTGGATATTCCAATTTAGAGTAGGCCATTTAAAACTTTGAAGTACAATTGTCATGGCATACTTGAGCTGGTATACAAGGGAATGTTTCCTTAGGTCATGTAATTTTCCTGTGTCTGAATCTGTGTTATAAAGAGAGGCCTCTTCTCACAGCTTTTTATGAGAAAATCATTTGCTAGTACAACTGCAAGACACAGCACGAATAGCAGGAAAGAAGATTTTAATGAGCTGCATAAATTCTCCTCAGCACTTTTCTTCTGAGAGTAGCCATAGTGAATGATGCATGACGCTTTTAAATACCTTTAAAATATAATAGGAAAGGTGTCTCCTTAAAGTATGTGGGAATGCTACAATGGCATTGTTTTCCATGAGGTGGAGGGCAGTGAAGTGAGGAAGAGTTCTCCACAGAGCGCAGGGTATCATCCTAGGGCCTGGGTTTGGTGCTGGGTGGTTGGGAGTGCAGAGGCTGGTTTGCTTACCTGGCATGACAAGAGTTACTGTAGAGATGCATGAGCCTCAAAAAAAAGAGAAAGTACTTTTCCTGTTCAGTCTTGAACACAGCCTGGAGATTTTTTTTTTTTTCCCTGTGGTATGTTATAGTGGAAAATGTACTGCCTATTTTATGTTTTGCAATATTGGCTGCTGCAGTTGATCTGTGCTCATGATAAAAAAGAGAAGACGGTGTAGGACTGGCTGGGGCAATTATCACTCCCGAACGAGGTGTTACCGTAAGTGGATTAAGATAGAGCTGCCTCTCCAGAAGAATGCTTTTGTGGGGAACAGACAAGAGGTGCTGCATGTGCTACCAGAAGCTTTTCCACAGTTGCCTATTCATAGACAATTCAGGGAAGAGAAGCTGAATTCTAGATCAGAATCAAGCAGCTGTGGAAAGTGGTGAGAGGCAGAATTCTTGCAGCCCAGAGGGAAGATGGCTCTGCACACAGCCAGCCCCCAGCTCTCTTTTGCTTCTGAGGTGCAGAAGTTGTTGATCACCTTATTGAACTGCGTGGCTTTTTAAAAGTGCATTTCTTTTGCTGCCTTATTCTTGTATGGGAAGGGAGAGGTGGCAAATGGGGAGAAAGAGGAGGTGTGTGGGCACAAAACATGCATTTGAGAAGTTGCTCTGCTCCTGTTAGTGCTTCAGAATTGTCAGGCTGAGGTATCTAGGCACACTTGATTACGCAACCTTCATCACAAATGCGATATGCTTCGTGAAGATGTTTATCTTCTGGATTAGTTTAGGCTTAGATGTTGTTTGTAGAATTGTCATTTTCAGTTGTTCTGAGTGTTTATTGTACTAGCAACCTAAAGTTTTCCTTTACTGTTGTTTTTGCAATGTTATCATCAGGTTAAGAGAAAATAATGTCCCTGCTATAATTTTTAGAGAAAGTTCAACAAGCAAATTGTTAATGTTTAACCTCAGAGGCAACAGCAAAACTCATTTTCAGAACTGCAGGTTTCATTTTTGTACTTGTAAATAAAAAAAAAGAGCAACAAAAACCAACCACAAAAACTCATCAAAGAATAACAAAAACACCTCTATCACCAGTTCAAGGAAAACATAAGTAAGAAGTAGCCCAACCAAAACATAAGTAAGAAGAAACAAAAGAGGAAACTCTTGAGCATATGGTAGTATTTTTATTTCTGTACATCTTTGCTTTTTAGAATGCCATATAGTGTGTAAGCTGCAAGCAGCAAGTGATGTATTCAGCGGTGTATGATCAGCTCCTTCTCAGCACAGTGATGTTTAGCCGGTGGTGTGTGCATGTGAGGTATGTGAGAGAGCTTGGGTGCATGTACCTCCTCCCTGAGCTGAGCTGTGGGCACTGCAGGTGGAAATATGGATATCTGCTGGCATCTGAAATTGAAAGGAATTATGGAAATGTGAAGCAGTAAAGGGATATTGACATATTTGGAGAATTGGAGGCGTGATAAGAAATTGCTTTTGGTTTTTTTGTTCTTCTGCAGTTTGTAAGGTTTTGCTTAAAAAATATTACTGAGATAATTCATCTTTGCAAGCACAGCTCAGAAGCTCTCCCTCATAACTGGTATGCAGCTATTTCTCAATAGTCCTCTCCCCTGCTGTAGGCTATTTTGGAAAAGTCATCCTAATCTGAAGGCAGGGAATATACTGGCAGTTTAGAAGTGCTTTGGTGACATGCTTCTCTCTTCCCTGTCCCCACAGCCCTCGGCAGAACAAGCTGTTCTAGGAAGAGTTGTTTTCCTGATGTCAGTAAGCCTGTGGCTCTGCTGAGAACAGGCTGTCAGTCTAGAGACCTGTTTCTTCATAGCTTTGCTAAAATAACATGTGCTAACAGAAAGAGAGCCTGGTCTATCCCTCTGTGCAGCAGAGCAGGGTGCTTTGCTTGGATTTTTGAAAGACTCCCTTAGAGCTGCCACTACCTGGAAGCTGTCGTGTCTGTCTGTCACTGCAGGCCTTTTTTACTGTGAAAAGTGCTGGCATAGCTAAAAGGCAACAAATACACTGCAGAGGTGAGATAACTGTGTTGGCCCAAGTGTGAACTCCATGATACTGGTGAAGAATGCTTTTTCTGGCCTATGGCTTCAGGGAGGATGGCTATGGGATGGTGGTTATAAGCTGTGTTGGCCAAAGAGCTCTTCTGGACCACTGTGTCTCCCTTCTTTGCTGAGACCCTTCAGCCCCCTTGTAACAGAGTGGTCAGCTTTATCCAGCAGTTAACTCTTAATCAGTCATTGCTTTGACTTTGGGTTTCTGATTTAACGCATGATGCTCTGTAGCTTGCATTCTGGAAGCAAGATGAATGAGTTGCCTTAATATTTAAAGGGAATGTGATCACTTTGCCGAGGTTTTGGAACACTGTAGGTGATCTTTATCTGTTTGCAAACCCATATCCATTTTACATGGACTGGCTTCAGCAAACTAGTAATAGGCTCTCTTTGCTTAGCTGGGTTTGTGGTCCTCCGTAAAGGGAATGCCTGGTTCTGTCTAATGTGCTACAGGGGTAAAAAAACTACTGGCCTGGAGTTTAAGAAAATTCTGTGTAACCACCCAGACTGGAGAGAGACAGAAAAATAGGTAAAATCATGTGCTGTTCTTTGAGAAGGACTAATCTGCTTATAGAAACACCATAATAATGAGATTTATTATTTGGAGACATGGGGTACTTTTACCATTGCGTCCTGCAGGAAAAGCAGTTGACTTGTACAATGAGGAATTAAGAACAATAGACCAAAATAACTTCCTAAATTGACTGACTTGGGAAAATTCAGTAACTCACTGTTTCACATATGAAAAAAGACTAGGTCATTTAGTGAATTAAATGGCACAAAGCTTTCCCTTGCAGTTCTCTATTTATTTGTAATAAAAATGAAGAGTTTAGCCTAGGATGGGAGAAGAAAAAACATGCACAGCTTCAGTCTAGAATTTCACTCTGAAGATGCCTTTAACTTTTTGCTGTTGTTCCCTTCCCCTTCCAAACCAGTTCCAAACTCTTAGTCGGTAAATGGGATGACTTCAGCCTTGGTTTTGGTTCCAAGTGACCCAGCTCCAAGGTGGAGTTTCTGTACCTGCTTTAGCATGTCACTGATGAGTAGTGCTGTTGCTTGGTGCTGTGGTGACCAGACAGTGCAGCTCTGCACGAGTAGGACCATAGTGGATTAAAACAGATGGATGAAACTGTCAGTCTGTAGAAATTGATAACATTAAAACTTGGCTACCAAGCTGGTTCTTCCATTACTTAAACATGTGGATCAGTCTGGTTCCTAATGATTTGGAAAGGGTGTTTTCTTTCCACATCAGTTAAGTAAACTGGATGAACTGACTGGCAGTAAATAGGTTTCTCTCATTACACATCCCTTTTTCCTGCATGTTTGGAGGGACAGACTGAATTTATGTGCAGGCAACCTACTGCTGTTTCTTCCTCTTAAAATATAGACAGCTGATGTAGTGTAGTGCTGTGTTTCACAGCCAGAACCTCCTTTCTGTGATTCTTGAATAAACGAAAGCAGTTTGTAATTATTGCGTAATCTGGGAATTGCAACCAAAACCTTCTTGGGATCTGGTTTGGGAACTGTATTGGTGTGTGTTGATATTGTTTTGCTATTTGAACAGCTTGTGAGAGAATTTATTGTGAAAACTGAGAAACTGTGCATACTAAAAAACCCCAACTAAACACCCCAAATCAAGAAAAAGAAAACCATACACACACACACACAACCCCCTCTCCTGTAATGCTTATAAAGTCTGATGCAGTCTGGGTTAATTTTTAAATATAATGAACATTTAGTTGACGTTCTGTCCTTTAGGCTGGACACTGGCCAAATACAGTGGTTTCAGTTCTTACCTAGAACTGACTTTGGTATCCGTGCTGTACTTAGTTATAAAGAGACACATATGGAGCTCGTGGTGTTTTAGTCACAGGTCCTGTGTTCAGTACTGTTTCCACTCAGCTCCATTAAGAGTTCTTATTCCTGTAACTGTCTGATTTGGCAGTCCTTTGTGCTAGTCAAACAGTAGAAAATAGGAGAAAAGGTCCTATTTTCAACTATAGCAGGAGCAAACATCAAACTCATGTTTGAAGATATTCCCCCCATCCCCTTGAAAAAGTCTGATAGAAATGCTGTATAAAAGAAGGTATTGTGATGAAAACTCTCTTCTTTCTGTGTCCCAACCCCATCTTCTGGGCAATTTCTTCTTTGCTTCCCTGTTCCTTTGTGCATCGATTAAATATCAAGTCAATGGTTTCCTTTTATAAAAATTGCTTCCTTGAAAATGAGCCATCCTCCTCCCTCGCAGCCTAATGATGGAAAAGTACAGATGATATTGATATAAGCTGTGTTTACTTGAATGTAACAGCTTGAAAGACTGTGTACAGTAATCTGCCAAGTGAATAATGATTTGGTTTTGCTTGTTCAATATTTCTTCCTTTCCCCTAGAGAGGGGGAGGTCTGAACAACCAGTAGCAGTTGCTGAGGTTAATAAGATGCATTTAAAAGGTCTTTAATTATGCCGTGCAATTTTCTTAGAAGGTCCTTGAACTATTCTTTCACCCCTTCCTCTTCTGTTTCGAGTGGGTGAGTGCAAATAAGATGGAAGTGCAAGGGAGGTGCAGGCACTGACTAGATACAGATCTAGGATCCTGCAAAGTCTCAATGGAAAGCAGGAAACCAGAGGAGGATTGAAATGGTTTGTGTGAGTTCAGCTGGCCAAGGGTGTGCTGAAAGCTGAGGCAGTGGTGAGAACTTGCGTGACAGGGCTCAGCAGGGTGAACACATAAGGTGTTGTTACAGCTGCTGCTCCAAATTTTATTGGTTCCTCTGGGTGTTTCCGTGCCGTCCTCATTTGGGACCAAATCGTAGCCTTCAGCTTGTACATTGGGTTCCAGCTGATCTACCCCTTCCATATCTTTTGAGAGACTTGTATAAGGCAATGTTGTACTTTAGTGACAAGAGGAATTTACACCAGTATCTGGTTTTCTAGTTTCCTTTGGCTTTAAGTTTTTCAAGTCCACTTCAAAAAGTTGTTCCTGGTAAAGATCTTCGCTTAAGCTTGTGCTCAAAAAGAATTCTTGACCTGGAGCTTTTACACAGAGAATGGGTTTTGCATATGTATAAGCAAGTGCTCAAAATGGATTCCTGGTTCACAGCTTGAAACTGAGGAATGACAGAAAAAGAGATGTAGAAAAGGGAGGGATATTAACCTTACAATTTCCTGTGTTCTTTCTCTGTTGTGTGCATTACTACAAGCACCACATTTCGAAGCAGGGCTGTTAAGTGAAAAAATGGGGAGTTAAGGCACAATTTGCTAGTTGGGAAGGATTCTAAGAGCTGTTCTGAGGATTAATGAAAGGGAAGTTTAAAGAGGGATAGAAAAATGCATAGTGAGACTCTTTCCTTACTCTCTTTTTTAAACTGGCTTCCAGAAATACTTATGGCAAGCTTGCTTTGCAGAATTTTATTATTTTGCAGCCCGTGTTTAGTAACCACAGGCAAGATGGAAAAGTTACAGAATGTGTCAGAAAGTGTGTGCTGAGGATGTAATCCTGCAGTTCCAAATTACTATGATCAACTTGCCTTTTCTTGAAAATACCTAGCTTTCTACAGTTGACTTGGCTGGATGTACCTGGGTTATGTGAGGCGTTAGCTGCTGCTGGAGGTGTTATTCATTCTGTTTGTGGGTGTTTCATTAATGAATCTCGGGGCCAGCGAAAGAATATAGAGAGATGAAGCAATCCTGAGTCAGCGCATCCCTGTGATGATGCAGGAAGCTGTCTGCTTGGATGCAGGTTGTTCAAGAGGCTTTCTGTGCTTGGCACTGGATGTAGCTCTAGGCAGACAGTCAGGGGGAAAGGAGTCCAGCAGCCTGCATGTAAGAATGTAAAACCTTCTCCAGGAGCTTGGTGCAGTGGTTACTGCAGGGCGTCTGCTCTGTCCCTTGGTAAGCAAAGCGCACGCCTCCTGCCTCATCCTGAGGGCAGGGAGTGAGTATTGTTGGGAACGTGCGTGCGTGGGAGGGCAGGGATGAGGAACCCCGGGGAGAGGCAGTGCTGATTCATTCTCCTTCCAAGTCTGTTGCCACCATGCTGCTGAGGACAGGAACTTGTTGGCTGTTGCGCTGAAAATATTCATAAGGGCAGAGGCTTGGAAGGGCATTATCAGAGAAGGCGATGTATTCCCTGGAAGGTGCCGTGAGTCACCACTGAGTGGACAGAATGCTGGATATGCCTGGTGAAACCCCTCACATGTATTTCTGCAGCACTTCAATGGGATTTCCAGCCTTGGCCACCATCTTGGCGTGAAATCACCACTGTCATTTTCTGGGTAGACGTGCCTTCCTTTGGCTGCCAGGTTTTGCTCCTTGAAGAGGTGATCAGTTTTTATGGAAGTAGAACTTCCTTGACATTTTTTGCTCTGCTCTTAGAGGCACAAGAAATGATGCTGTGTTTACAGAGGAATGCACCCACTCACGACTGTCTGGCCAGTGACTCTTCCCCAGTTTCACCCAACCTCTTGGCAGGCAGCCACTCCCCCTCTTGCTTACTCCACGCTGGCCCATCTGCAGTCCTGCTGCCCATCCTCTCTCTGGCTTTGGGATCCTGCCTAAAATGAGGGTTTCCCTGTGGACCCATGAGCACTGCCTGACCATCCTGGGCTGCTTCACCAGGGCTCTGCCTGACAGGCATCAGCTCATGTGGCTCCTGCTGTTGCATTAAGTTGTTTGCTCGATTGTTTAACAAAGTGCTTTTAATGGAAACATAAAACTGGATAGAAATACAAAGCCTAATGGAATAATCTCTTAATTGCAGTGCTGCAAATGACTATTCAGCACATGATTACTGTACTTCCAGGGGGAACAGGGAGGAGGAAAGGATATTGAATGAAAGACACTAAACACTTAAGCTGCTAAGAATGATGATTTATTGCCAATCTGAGCATCGGGCTAAGCAGGGCAAATAGACTGACAATAGTAAGTGCTTTTGGAGGTAGAAATTGCCTCATTCAGGGTATTCACTGTGTGTGCAACATGTAAATTCTACCAGGATAAAAGCACAAAGAGTGATTAATTAATAGTGGCCAGATACTCATGCATGCAGTGTCCTTAGGCAACCCAGAAAAAGGTATTAATCAGCACATTGCCCAATTATTGGCAGATAGCTCCTGGTGTGTAGTAGTTTGCCGTTTCAGCTAGAAAATGCTTTGTTCCTCTGCCTCCCTGTAAAAATAATGGGGTTTGCTGTGTTACGTGGTTCACAAAAAATACTCCATGTTTTTAAGCAGCCAAGGAGATGTGCTCAGAGGCACATTGACGTTATCACTTTTTAGTATTGCTGCAAGCCTTTCATGGTACATTAGTCTTTAGAGAAACTGTGTCCATCCTTCAGATATCTCACCCAGGTTAGACAGCAGCAGGTGAACAACTATTATCTTGGTATTGAGCTGGCTGTAGATTTGGTGTACAGCTGTGTGTTCTCCAGACCAGGGCATGATTAGCAGGGAACATGTTCCCCAGGAGCACATGCTGCTCAGGGAGGTGAGGTAAGCAGCCTTACTGATTCCCACCAGCACTTCCCTTTCTCATGATTTAGTGCCTGGATTCCCGGTGCTGCCTTAGGCAAGGCTGCCTGACTTCACCTGCCTGCAGAAGCCCCTTCGTTGCTCAGACCTTTCTTTGCACTTCTGGGACGTGCTTGGTGCCTGCTGGACTCTCCCTGGGGTGCACAGATGCAGACCCAGCACCAGGCTTGCACCAGGCAGGTCAGAGATTTCCAGTGTTTGCAGTGGCCTTGGCACTGCCAAAGCCATGCTGCTGTCCCGTGGGAACTGGAGCTGGCTGTTGCTTTTGGTCCGAGCCAGAGGGTGATGTTCCCACTGCCTGCACGCAAGTGTGGCTAATGATGCTGGAGCTGAGCACTTGGCTGTTTCTCAGTCTGCTTCCAATACCAGGGGAAAATAGGTGCTTTTTAAGTAGAGGTGCAGATGATGTGGTGAAAATGTGTTTTGTTTTGCTTGTTTTGTTTTTAAATTTGAAAATCAGAAATATGTCAAATAAGTGTGTACAGAATTGAAGGGGAAAAGTATTTGCATCCGTTTTATTATTATTCTTTAAAGGGATTCCTTTTTGTAGTTGGTTGCTAAAAGTAACAGCTTATGTAAATATTCTTAAAAAGCAGGAAAAAGGAAAGATAAGATACTTCAGAGTGTATTTTGGAGGGGTATATGCTTTGCAGTGTGCATTAGGCATGCATCAGTACCTGCCTAATGCACCCTGTCATGGATTATTGCTCTTGCTTAGATTGAACACTTGCCAAGTTCTTTCGAATGACAATGAGATGCTTTGTTCAGGCTGATGATTCGATTGCAGTTTGAAACTCCAGCACAGAGAGGTACTCGGCTACAGAGCATGTGCACCTCTTAATAAAATTGAAAAACAAATACAAACCATAGGAAAGTTAGCAGGTCCTTCTGTGTATAGATGAAAAAAATTAGGAAATACTTCTGAAATAATTATAGTCTGGCAGAGACTGCAGGAAAGATTTTCAAATAGGCTTTTCAGCATATAAATAGATCTTTTCAACAAACATTGCTAATCTCGTTATGCTTCTACGTAGTCCTTGCTATGCAGATAAGACTTGTCCAACCTGTTACTTGGTACATGCTGTTATGTAAGTGAAAAACTCAAAAGGATAGGAAACCTTTCTTTCATGCATTATGTGTTTGCTGCTAATTCCTATGAAAGTATGAAAGAACTTATCTCTTTAGTATTTTTTAATTTTTCTTAATCTCAATTTAGTTACAGTACTATCCTGTTCATAGCATGTTAGATTTGATTTACTCAATTGTTTGGGAAGGATTTACACTGAGAATGTTTCACAAGAAATGTTATAAAGTTGCTCTTGTGTTTAATAAAGTTGCAGGGGATTAAAAATTCAGGAGGCAGAGTTGCATATATCCATATTTCTGAGACAGTTTCAAATGCTCATATTTGCAGGTTTTGCTTTTGACATGCCTCACAGCAAATTAAACCACTGATAGCATTTGATGTGGAGTTAATTCTTTGAACAGCTTCAGGTTTGCAGTCGGAAAGGAGCAAATTCTCAGGCTGATGTTACATTCTTTTACACGCTGGGCTTTGAGCTGCATTGAGCTGTCAGCTCCAGGAGTCTGTGCTGGCCCTCAGCTGGGATGGTCACAGAGGGAAGAAAGGAGGACCCTTCGGACTGTGCAGGAAATCTGAGGTGAAAGGCTCTTGGGCTCTGCAGCAGTCTCACTGCCAGCCCTTGCAAGCTGTCTGACAGCATTTACAACAAGCTGGCTGAAGTCAGGTCTTTAGAAAACAGGGGTTTGGGGATGGCTGAAGGGAACTAAGCTAAGCTGAGCTGTGTATGAAGTGAGTGTGGCAATACGCGTATGTTAAGGCACCTGTGGACCTCATGGCAGAGTGACTGATGGAACAGGAGCTACTTGGCACAGCATGGACAAGGTCAACTGAGAGCAGGCTCCTGGGGAAAGCCAGTGATATATTCACTTGGCCAGATGTGCAGGGATGGTAGCTATGTGAGGAGAGTTGTGTGAGAAATGCACACCCATGAAGCAGCTGCTCACTAAACATTTCTGGTTTTCTTCTACTAACTGTGTATCTTGTTGAAATTATTTTTTGCTGTAGTGGAGAACAATAATGTTGGGGTTTTTTTAGTGGCATTTAGGAAATTCTGTAAAATCAATGAACAAAAGGCATGTCCACTTGAATAATTTTAATGTAGTCCTAAAATAGAAAATGTACTGCATTTGACTTCCTGCACATGCAGTAAGCATTTCAGTATCCTCTCAAAGAACTAAGGTAGTAAAATAGATTGTAAGCCTCGAACCTTTGATTTAACTTGCAAAATTATTTCACATGGAAAATTAAACATTAGTTTTCTGAAATTTAACAGCTGATATCACCTGGATTATTATTTTTCTTTTTTTATGTTGCTGCAACTTGCTTTTTATCTTAAAGCCTTTTAACTGAGAAGTCTTTCAAAGGCTTATGACTTTTATGAGGATCCTGGGGAAACTGTAACTGGGTTGGAGGGGACTGTTGGGCTTTGCTTGACTGAGTACTTCTGTGTTACATCAGGAATAACATGTTTGGACATGGGTAGGTCTAAGAAGCATGGTTTAATTTCCTATAATTCCCTATAATCAGTAAACTGAAAATATGTGTGTGAATCAAAACGTTTTAATTGTGTGAAAAAATGAATTAAAATAGGTCTGGGAAATTAATATTAAAGGAAAAAATACTTTTTCTTGATCCCTTAATTATTTAGCTCTCTTTCAAATAGTACTAGTTTGCAACAGCCTTTTTGCCTAATCTCTCATGGTTTGCCAGTAAAGGACATTGTTTTGGAGCATATTTTAAAGAAATAGAAAACTGATTTCATTTTTACATTCTGCTCTTTGTACGTTTCTACTGCAAACACGCAGTTCTCTTGCTGCCTTTAAACCTATTGATTTTACTGAACAACAAGAACAGCAAAAAGAGAAATTTCAAGGCAAAAGCAAATGAACAGGTAGGATAGGTTTTATATAAGGTAGAATGTAGGTTGTGCCCCATGCTTTTTCCCAGGCAAACCTACAATAGTTCATCCCAGGTGCTGGATTTCTGCCGTTGAGATGAGGAATTCAGAGGCAGATGGGTACAGTGGGAGATTTCATGCACCATTTCACTGAAGAAAGTCTTCAGACTGCTCGGGCAGCAGCTGATAACCACTTCTGACTATTTCAAGTACGCCTTGTCAGTGTTAGAGACACTGATATTTTGCAAGTGATGGGTGAGTTAATAAAATATCCCAGTCCTGCCTCTGTGTTTCCGCTGGGGAACACCTTCTCCCTGTGCTGGGCAGTTGTGCACACATGTACGTGCTCTGAAAGGCTTGCTGCTCACCTCGTGGTAGTTACCCTGCTGCTGTGCTCATGCAGCTGATTTAAAGAGCCCTACCAGAAAGATTAGGCTTAGAGATAACAGCTGAAGACAGGCAGTGAGGTGCAGAGTGCTGGAGGATCTGGCCAGGCTTAACAAAATTTGAGATTTGGCACTCTTTCATTGATTTTACTTCAGTCATGTAATTTTCCTGAGCTGGGGTTTGTAAGCTAATGAGTTAAATTTGTTTACATGTCTCAGGCTGACTTAAACAATCGAGAAAAATACATGATGTTTTTTATTGTAAGTGACATGTAGATAATCAAGAGGAAGAAACACTGTGGGAGGGGGTAATGCTTCAGGGCAGTCCGTTCCCAAGTAGTGAGAGTTGTTCCAGGTGCTGTTAATCCTGGTGGAGAGCAGAAGATATCAAGCTGCGTTTCTAATGGGTCTACTCACTTTAATTTTTCTTGCTGCCCACCTCCTGCCTGAACACTGACTTAATCCAGATTGCCACTGTGCTGCTCTGACGTGGACATGCGTGAGTTCATGTCTACATGCTCAGGTCACAGCAGTTGCCAAGTGCTTTACCTCCATTTTCATCACGGGGAATAGTCCAGCTTGCAGCAAGCTCCAGGTGCTTCCCTGCAGAGGCAGGGAAGGTGCCACTCGAACAGTCGCTGCAACAGCGGCTGGGGCACAGGGCTGGTGACCCTGCTGTGCCAGCATCCCTGTGCTTGCCCTGTGGCAAGTCGGGAATAATGCCAGGTTGCATTTTGTGGATGAGACTTCGTGACTGCAGCTGACTTTTAAATCCATAAAAATGGGAAAAGGTCACTTCTGAGACAATCGTGGATGACTCAGAGTCCCCTCTCTGTTGGAGCAGGATCTGCTCAGCAGGGAATGCCGCTTCTCCATAGAAGCGGATTCTCAGACAAAGCCAGGATGTAGCGCGCTGTCAGAGGGATCTGGGTGTACCAGCTGAGCCTGACCAGATTGGCCCTGGGTCTGAGAGCTCTCTATGGGAGGAGGCACTTGGGGCTATGTGAAAATGTTTGCTCAGCTGTGCAACAGAGCAGTGTTGATGAGTTAGTGGCAAACTGAAGCCTCCCATTTTGATACAGAGAGTGAAGTTTAGAATAACTTATTTTTCACTGTCACCTCTGCAAAGTAAACCCATTTGGGCAACTGTCTTATCTGTATCCTGACAAAGCTAACTTTTTGATCCTTGCTGATGAAGTGAGAAGAGACATGGATGGGCTTCTCTTGGCTGCAAAAGCTGCTCACATGGAAGCTCAGCCTTGTCTCGGCTGGTTCACCACAATCAAGGTGTGCAGCTAGGAGAAGGCTCTCAAAACCTGGGGAACTCCTGGACTTGGGTCCCATCCTAAGCTGCACTTCTAGAGCTTCTCCATCGGCTGCGGCCAAGGCGCCAGCCGCCTTTCTGTGCATACGCGGTCACTGAAATAGCACTTGAACTGCAGATCTTCACTCACCTACCCAAAAAGACACGCATGCCTTCAGGGCTGAATGGCAGTCAGAACACTCACGTGGCTCGGGGAAATCCTGGGATGTGTGCCTGTGACTGCCGTGTACGGAACGCCTTGCAGAGGCGAAGTGGTCAGGATTTTTCATTGCACATACCCGGTGATTTAAATTTTTCACATTTCCTGCTTTGCCTGCCACATCCAGAACAAACAAGGCCTTGAATTCATCAACTCCTTGTCTGTTTTCCTTGTAATTACACTTCACACAATCACACCTTCTTAAAAGCTCTTGTAGGATATTTGCATTTAGATGGAGAATGACAGCTTTCGTGTTCCCCATCTAACTTATAATTAACACCTTTTCTGACTGTTCTATTAACGTCACCTACATGGGGAGAGGCTGTAAGCCTGGGTTACTTGAGAGACTTCATTTCTACAGCATCTCAAGTAGAGAGGCTGCCTCTTGGTTTGTTCAGGTCTTCAGCTATGGCACCATAGTTACATGCTCTATAATTGTCACGTTTTTCCAGATTTCCTAAGTTGGTGTTGTAGGTGGCAATTTATGACTAAATAATAGTTAGATTTTAAACTTTTCAGGGTGTGAGGGAAAGTTCGAGTCATAAACTTTTCACTTGTTTGCCTTTTTTGAGTAGGCACAAGAGGTTGTTACTGTCAGTTATTTGCATCTTTTGACAAATCTTTTTCCTCTTTTGAGACTTCATGGACCACAGGCTGAGAAATCTTGGGGTGTGTTTTTAAGTTCACAGCCATTTGCACTGGGGTTTAGGCTCAGTTCTATGAAGGATCTGTCATGTTTGAAGAACATCTGAGAGTTCCCAGTTTCTGCTAAAGTTGCTGGGCGCTGCAGGGACTCAGTTCTTCTCAGGAAAAGATCAGGCTTACTCCTGGGAACTGCTTGATGATCAAAGGCCTATTGATGCTGAAAGGAAGCAAAAACCTTTTAATGGCTGAGTAATGAATATAACTTTAAACTTGGCAACAGTGGGAGGAAACAAATAAGTAAGAATTTGAACCCAAAGATTACCACAGGAGAGGCTGAGATGATGATTAATGTTACAAAAGTAGAACTGGTTTTTTTTCCTGGCAAAAGCTAACTTAGCTTCTACTTAAGCAAAGTGGCAGTTTCCTTCTGCCTGTTACAACATCCCAGCCTTCTCTGCTTCAATTTTTTTGTGTAACCTAGAGGGCTCTGTATTTAAAACATAAAAAGAGGTGTATTCAACATCATTTTTCCCTATGCTTTGAAGGAAAGGTTGCAGCAGTGCTGCATTTTCTTGGAACATTGTTTTTGTTCAAAAATATTTGACAGGAGGTTTCTTACAGTCATTGTAGATAAACAGGTGGGCTGTGAGGCCTTGATCTCTTGCTTTGTGGGTCTGATGTCCCTGTCATACAGTCAGTAAACAGGGCTGGATAGACTTGATGAGTTGAAGGAGCTAGAGGAAGCAAAATCTTGAAAAGCAAATTCCAATTCATATTACTTCAGTGTGAAGATATGTGTTTTTGGGAAGCACGTACCAAAGCTGATTGATGATGCTGATGCAGAAAATTATTGACTAACTGTACCATCTGTTGTACTTCTGCCATATGTTTTTCTCTTACCATTTGTGTATGTTCAAACTGTGTGTTTTCTGAGAAATAGTGTTTGATGTGAAACAGAACTTAAAAAAATTCAGCAAGTAGCAACTTGTCAATGTTTGCATAAAGGAAAGGAAGCAAAGGTTGGGCCAAGGAGTTTTTGATGCTGTTTGGTATTAACTGTAGTGTTGTCCTTTCATCTGCTTGTGTTGCAGTCACTGTCAGGCAGCATAGGTGATACCAGTGTGAGAGCTGAGCACAGCTGTGCTGCTCAGGAGCTTTCTGTGCCATGCCTTTATCCACGTTTCTTTTCAAGCTCATGGCCTGATGAATGAACTTGCATTTTTAATCTTTGTAGATGTGGTCTTGGCTCTATAAATTGGTGGCAATTCTTCTGTGGAGACTTTCACAGGAATAGAGCTGGGATGCTGCAGCAAGGCTGTGGTGATGCATCCTTGTGATATCTGTTTAGTTGTGTCTTGCCTTAAACAAAAATGTCTCTCAATCATGATCAGCAGTTTCTTATGTGAAAAAAAGAATCATTTTTAATGCCAAAACAGCTTCAATCAATTTGTGTTTTCCTGCAGTTGTACTAAAATGAAATGTTGTGTCTCAGTGTTTCAGAGGAAGAGGTTCTGCATGTTGAGAGGGAAGTGAGTGTTTTTTGTATGTTTGCTTTTTAGGCTTTCTCCACCCCTTTTCCCTGCTCCTTGGTAATTCCTTTTGGGAGCCAGAACTAGATCTTATTACAAATAAAGCAGATTTTTATTTTCATTTCATTTTCATTTGAAGAATGCATGGGACAGAAGAGGCAGAATTTCTTCCTGCAGCAGTCTGTTTTTTGAAAATGTTGTCATGGTCTGGATTGTCACATATCAGCATTTGAAACTCTGTAGTAAGGATAGGCATGTCACTGAGAGCAGCTTCAGAGCACGTCGGTATTTGGTGGCTTGTGTTACAGATCTAAGTCTGGATGATGTTGTGGGTCAGGGTGTGTGCTTTGCTGAACTTCCTGAACCAAATCCCTTTTTATGGGAGCCAGTGCAGTGCCTTCACCTTGGGCTGCTTTGAGCCTAGCAGGATTCTACTGTTTCAGTCTGTAACAAAGCACAATTTCGGGTTTTTTTTGGGGGTGGGGGTGATTTGTGCGTGTGTCCCCCAAATCCTAGGCTCCCATGTGCTTGGTGTGTTGGTGCCGAGCCTCAAGGTCCAGTTTCCCCAAGCTTTTCCACAAACCAGTAAGGAAGAGCTTGGGGGTGGTTTTGAGGTTTTGCTTGAGTTCTCATTCTAGGAGAATCTGAGTATCAAAGCTGTGAGTCTGATGAGGTTCCTGAAGAACAGGGGTTCTCCCTGCAGCTTTGGCAGAAGCAGGGTTGGGGCTACGCGTGCGCGAGGGACGCCTTGCTGGAGCCTGGCAGAGGGCGTCTCCGCACGGGTTTCCTTGCTGGCGCCTGGCAGGCCATGGAGACCTCCTCTCCTCTTGGCACGAGGCCACGCAGGGCCTGAGCTGACCGTGGTTCTCAGAGGCTTTCTGCCTGGCTTCCTGGCACTTGACCTTGAGGTAGCTGCTGTGTGAGTTACAGCATAGCCCAGGTTTTCAAAAGGTTTTCATGATACCTATATGATAAAGTAGAATTGGAAGGAGTTTTAGCTCTTGCATTCAGGTAGTTTGAGGTCTTTTCTGTAACTTGGAGAAGGGAGGGCTGCTGCTCTCAACTGCACGATTAAATAAGTAGCTACTCAGTGTTTTTTCCCCTTATCCTCTGCTTTTGAAACTGTAGCTTCTTGTGTTCAATGAAGTTGGAGGAAAACTTGGAATGAAAATTACATTGACCCAATTCAGACAGGGAGGCAGAGGGTGGATGGCAATCCTGAGCAGCAAAGGAGAGGGGAATGACCCCTGGTCTGGCTGCAGGGGCAGTCAGCTGTGCATGGCCAGCAGCCTGGGCCACTGTACCCCGTGAGGATATGAAGACTGACCTCGCTGAGCATTGCCCGGTACTCCCGTACGTGTGCGAGCACCCGTGTCCGCCGGGATGTTCCCAAGCAGGCACCTTTGTTTCTTCTCAAATCTTCAGGAACTGGCACTATGGCAAATAGGCGGTGTCCCTGCCCATCCCATCTGCCCCCCTTCCACACTCTTTCTAAAGAATTTATTGCTGGGAAGAGAGCTTGGGGTCAAGGAAGGTTCAGGGAAAGAAAAGGCCTTTAGGGGTATTACAGCTGCTGTCTTTGCAGCAAGCAGCACGTAAGTTGTTTTGCATTCAGTGTCAGGGTACATATAGGAAACATAGCTACTTCTCATCATAAACATTATTGTTGTGAGAGACTCAAGTGGTTAAGGGTTTTCCTTTTGTTTGAACGTGATTAGAACCTCTGAGCAAAACAACTTGATTACTCTGAATTTGGGTGCTTGCCAGCCTAGAAATAGAAGGACATCCGTAATTCTCATGGATGTAGCGCAATGTTTTAGTAAAAAGCAATTTTCAGGGTCATAATATGTGGCCTGCCTTTTTGTGAAACACATTCACTTAAAAAAATCGTTTGCAAGCATACAATTTCAGATAGTAGGTATAGCTAAGGTTACTTCTAGCTTGCCTTATAATTATTCCTAAGTTTTTGCTTTTTGCAGTTGGTGTCTCCCACACCTGACTGCACAAAGCTGTCCCGGTGCACACACAGGGCAACTGCCCAACTAACTGCTTATAGATAGGAAATTGCTGGCATGCAAAATGACATCAGATGCACTGGGGAAATGGTTCTATTACACAGTTTATTATGGAAGGATTGTATGTATTTACTGAAGCAGTGGTCTGTGATTCCTGTTTCCTTCTTTTTTCTTTTATGAATATTTAAAATTGTTTGCAGAAGTAGGGTACATAGATATTAGTGGACACTTCTCTTTTGCTATATTTGGAAACAGTTCGGCACTAGCAAAGGTGGAAACTATGCTAAATGTGCACAGTCTAACCCCGAATATGTTTTTCTGTCTTAGTGGTGCAAGTATATCCTTACTGCAGTTCCATATATAGAAATTTGCCATCCGGCAGCATCATTTTCCAGAGCTCCCATTGAGTCAGGAAACCCCCTCTGCAGCAGTCAGACCTCTTGGGTAACTGCTACAGCAAAGCCAGTCCTCTGCCTCTCCTCTAGGGATGATTAAACTTCCAGCAGCAGATTATTGGTGTAGCATTTGGGAAGATGTCACTGGTGGGGAAGACAAGGCTCTTCTCGTGCAAAGTGGGACACTTGAGAATTAGCATGTTTGAAGAAGAATATAGGAATTGTATGTATATAGTAGACTGTGCAGTAGAGTAGAATTAGGACAGGAGAGAGATGCCTGCGTGCTTTTTCTTCCCCAATGTCTATAAAGATTAGAGGAAGAGATTCCTTTGTTTTGCAGTAGTATTTCAAAGGCAAGGTGTAGTTTAAAGTATCTGGTTTTCCACGAAGTCTTTCTGCTGTGCATGTGACAGAGGTTTATTGGTGCTTTGGTGTGGGGCTGGTGGAATTGAGTGCATGCAGATGTGGTTGAGGAGGAACAGGGGGATTTGACCTGGTGTTTTCTGGGTTTCTGAGACCTTTCTAAATACGTTCGCACGATTGCCTTAAATGCAACTACACGGGTTTCCTTGTGAGCAGCTTTCAAGCCTGTTTACTGCCAAGTAGGCAAAGTTCGTTGTTTGAAAGTGGCAACACCTTCAAAATGATGGATTCTCTTTTACTCCTGGGTGAAGAGTTGGGGTGGAAGTCTGGAGGAGAACAAGAATAGTAGTTTTTCACACTTTATTGTTGCAAGTGGATTTGCCAGCTGGTGTGCTTATCACCCCCACTGACTGCTTCTCAGTTTGTTTCACAATGAAATGGATGGGTAGTTTTTTCTTTCCCACTCTTCTTGAAGGATGGTATCAGGAGTAGAAATCACTGAGAAGGATGCACGTACCTACCTCGTGTGTCACGTTACTGTGTTGTGCAGCAAATTCTTGATGTAACTTATTTGTTAGCTGTAGCCATCCCGTGGATTTCAAAATGATCATTCTGGATGTATGCCATTGTCTGAAAACCAGGATTTCTGTACAAAGTAGATACTTGCTGATAACACTGGTGTACAATGTTAATCGTCCTTCATTTCTCTCTTTCCTAAAGCTTGTGCAATGAGGACAGAAACTTGCTGCGGATTCGAGAAAAAGAGAGACGGAGTCAGGAGGCACTGGAAGACAAAAAACAGTTCTCTGAGAAGACTCCCCTCTTTGCAGAACCTTACAAGGTAATGGTATGGGCTGTGGTGGGGGAAGAGAGGAGGAAGGAGGGTTGGGGTGGAAGAGGAGGGCTGTAGCTCTACATAGGGTGTAGCAGACTTGAGCATGATAAATACAAACACGACATCTTCCCATCTGCTTAATTTTATTTCCTCAGAGTATGTGCTTGAATCTCTGTCGGTTGTGCAGGAGCAGTATGGACTTTAGACTGTCCTCCTGTAGTTAGAGGGAGAGTGCTCAGGAGCAGCTTGGCTGCCTGTCTGCCTGCAGCTATATAACAAATGGATCTGATTTTCGTGCTCCTGGAGGCTGCAGGTGCACCAAGCTCAGGTTGGAATAACTGATAGTGGCTCAAGCAGTCCTGCCTGCTTTGGAGAGAATTGCAGGATCAAGATGAGCTTGCCACTCATGGTGATGTGTGGTGATTAAGTTAAAATCCTGAAGAATGTCTCTTCCTGAGCTGGATCTCTTGGGGAGCTTTTGAAATATCCACCTCTTTGTTCTTCTGTTGCAGACTAATAAAGAAGATGAGTTGTCAAGCCGAATTCAGAACATGCTGGGCAATTATGAGGAGGTCAAGGAGTTCATGAGCAACAAATCCTGTCAGAACCTTATAGGGATTCCAAAGAGTGTTGCCCCTCTGTTTCCCCCTGGACAGCCTGATCACCCATACTTCCCTGAGAAGGCCATCCGTACACTGCCATCTTCATTCCAGCACCCGACCCGCCGTCCACCTGTGGGACCCATGGTTGTAGCCCCTCGTCCTCCAAGCCACTCCAGTCACTACCAAAAGGCACAGTCAGGAGCAGAACCACCTTCAGCTTTGCACACCAAGAGCCGCAGCTTACCCAGCGCTCGGAGCCACGGTCAGGAGCACGGCCGTGGTGGCCGGGACAATCAGGCAGGTTTTCCCCACAGCCACAATGACAAGCCTGGGAGTGGGGAAGGTCGTGTTCATGGCCTGCAGGCCTCCCCTCTGGCGCTTTCCCCGTTCCTGCCATGTTTGTTGTCTTCTCCAGTGGCACCCCTGTCACCTCTACATTCCAGCCAGCATATCAATTCCAGGTCACAGAACAGCAGCAAAAGTTATGGGTCGACCTACAGTCAAACCAAATCATTACAGGACTTAGTGACAGGATCGCAGGAGAAGGAAAGTTGGGAGAGCCCAGTCGTTACCTTGACCAGCACCACTCAGCCTTCCTCTCAGACTTTTCCCCCTTCTTTGGCATCAAAAGCCAGTGCAATGCAGCAGAAACCAACTGCCTATGTCAGACCCATGGATGGCCAAGATCAGGCACCATTTGAATCCCTGGAGCTCAAACCTCTCCTGGAGGAATACCATGAAGGACCCAAAGAAGATGTCTCAGATTTGAAGGCAAAAGTTAAAGCTGAACTATCCAAGTTGGAAACCTCTTCTGAGCCCAAGGAAGAGACTGATGAAGATCTCTCAGATTTGAAGGCAAAAGCCAAAGCTGAACTATCCAAATTGGAAGCTCCTTCCGAGCCCATAGAGGTGAGTGCAATTTTTGGGGGTCTCTGTTCGAGCAGGGCAAGTTTGGCTGTGGAGGAGCAGGTCAGCAAACAGCAGTGACTGCCAGATGCAATGATGACTCTGTGTGTGTTACCCTGTTTGGAAGGTGCATTTTGAGGTTCACCTGGGTGTGAGATACCTGTTTGAATGGTGAAAATGTGACACTTCCTGTGATTTTTCTATTGTTTTCTCAGTGAGGCTGCAGCAGGTTTTATGGTTCGAGCCTGCCTCTGTGCCCATAATTTTTGTTTTCCTCAAAGACTTGTTGAAAAGAAGGGGGAAATGATACGATGAGAAGATAAAGTGTTGATGCAGAGTGTCAGTACTTTGAGTGGTGGTGGGTGGAGGCCCCAAATCCTCACTGAATATTGGGACAGCCAGCAATGCAGTGAATTCTGTGGTCACCTGCGCTTTGTGATAAGGGACTGTGAACACCTAAGGATTCTCCTCTGTAAGTTTGTAAAATCTCACTGTAGATCCACAGGAAAGTATGACTTGATACTGCAAGCTTCCTTGTTGTACTCCATCAGTTTTTGCTGACCCAAGGCCACCTCTGATTTGTCATGTGGGATGCAGGCAGAAGCCCAGCCTGGTAAAGCAGTGGGAGATGAGGAGCAGCACTGTAGATGCGCTGTTCAGCAAATGCAGCTCCTTTTCCTGTGCCCTTCGAAGCCCAGTTTCAGCTGTCCCAAGGGAGCAGCACACTGACTCTGCCTGCCTCGTGGCTTGGCCTCCTGTGAGCTCAAAGGCACTTGGTCCCCTGCTACATTTTGAGATTTACTGTGCTCATCCTTCAGCACTGAGGTTATTGCTATGCCCTATGGGATGTAGCATCCCATGGTGCTGACCTAAGGCAGCTGGGCGAGGTGAGCTATGGAGATTGTTTCAAATAGTATTTTGCCACCTTTGTAATGAAAAGAAAGAGTGTGAGTGCAGTCTGCTTTTCATGGAAAAGGGTGTGGATCAGCTGCGAATGGCTGTGGGCAGTATCTTGTGGGAAATGAGAGGAAACTGCCAAAATGACATTGTTGAGAAGTTGTGAAAATACTTTCGTGCTGAGAGACTTTATTTGCTACCAAGTAGGTTTGGCATTGCACATCACACCTCAAAACAGGAAGTTCACTGAGGTCCACATTACCTTATTTGTTTAGCTGGATATTTTACTCCTGGGAGATAAAAAAAGCAGTGCAGGGCATCACCTTCTACATTATCTTATTGTCTCATCTGCATTATTGTCTTATCTCTTTTCCCATCCCCATACTTATTCTGTCATCTCATGTATCTCTGGTTTAATATGAATTTTGATAGGGCAGCATTAGCTATGACTCTGTGTGCTGAATGAAACCTTTTTCTCACTTTCTGTTGGGCATGTGAGTCTGAGTCCAAATGCCCATGAAAATCCTACCATTGCCGGTGCAGGAGTAGCATTGCTCATGCTCCTTCTGTTAGATTTGTAGCAAAGGAAGAACCCAATAAAAAGGGAATTGAAGATAATAAGAGAAATGGTTTTGCGCAAACCAGGACCTGGATTTTAATTATATGCTTAGTCCCTTTTGAAGCTGATAGAGGAACCTTTTTTGTGAATATGCTAAATGATCCTCCTTTGCAGAAGGGATCTTTAGGCTGTGGCCCCTGACAGTTTTCTGTGCATAGGCAGGGAGGAGCACAGGCATTTTGGATAATGGCTCTGTAAGCTCTAATGAGAAACACATTACTTCAATTTCTGCTTTTTTCAGTCTTGTCATTGTCATGTTTGCTAATTTCTGTTTGGTCTCAGTGATAAACATCTATTTGATAATAGAGCCCTCCAGTGCTGAAGCCTGGAGAAGAGGAAGAAACAGTGAGGTTGCACCAGTGGATATATGGCCTGTGTGCTAGATGTACAGTACAAGAGAGCCTGATTGGGGGTCTGTTGGCTGATGAAAGGTCGTCTTTAGTTTTTGGTGAAACAGGAGCTGCAGGGAGGCTCCTGCCCTGCAATGACCCTGACAGTGAATAGGTTTAGACCAGAAGAAACTCTGCTGTTCTTCCCTCTTCTTCCCTGAACTGTTTGGCCCCAGTTTCCTGAAGGGCCACATGCCAAATACAGTTTTTCCTGTGATCTCCCTTGACATGACTTAGGAAAGCCATTTCCTGAACCACATGTGTTCTGGTTAATTGAATTTCTAAGGCGTGTTTCACCTGCAGCTGTAGATTCATTATTGACAGCTTCTGCTCATGGGAACACTGAAAAGTTCAGCCTTCCAGCCCGAATAGACACACAGTTTCACTGTAGAGTGAGTGAATCCAGAGTGTGTAACAGTGCAGTGTCTTACTTTGCATTCAGAGACGCTGAACAGCTCCTTCCCCTCTTCCCCAAATCCTTCACTTTCAAATGTCATCACTGTCCATTTAAGGCATCTTTCCAAATTTGTTGTGAGAAAGTTTGAAAATATAGCACACATGAAGAAGCTTAGATGTATCCCTTCTCTTCATGAGAGAAGGTGCCAGGTTTTACCTCTTCCTCAGCACCTAAACAAAGATGCTTTTAAAGCCATTCTCTCTCTCCATGTCTCTAGGAGAGCTGCAGCACCAACAGAGACCCTTGTATTGCCTCCATTGACACAGACTGTGATGTGTGAAAGGGAATCAGCTTGACAGCAGGGCAAGAAGCAGCGAGGCTGTTTCAAGGAAGAGTGTTTATAAATCCTCAAGCATTATTAAGGTCATAGTGTATGGAGGAATGTATGGCCCTTTAAGTTCACTGAAGATTTGGCTTTGTTTTCCCCAAAATTTTGTGTATGTTAAGGCATAGCTCCTTTTACCTTGCATAATGAGGCCTCATTGGACTCTTCTGCCTGTGAACTGGGAAGCAAATAGGGAAACAGCCAATTTAAAACACGGAAACAACAACAAGCAACAATGAAGCAGCCCAATATGTTAAGTCTTTTTAGTAACACTGTATTATCTTTGAAGCGCAGGGTGCACACAAAGACCTCTGTGTTCAAATTGCTGTCATTGGGCTGTGTTTTCCTCAGTAAACATTTATCAATGGTCACCAATTAAAACATGGTTGATGTATAGTAAATAATAATTACTAAATAGCTATGAAAAAGTTTGGATGGCAAATATAGAAAGTCCATTCTAGATAGATAATTTTTCACTGGACTTCTCTTTATGGCACCTGAGTTTTTTCTACTGGCGGGAGTTGTCAGACAGGTGAATCCTGTAAAGTAGAAATAAATGTATTGTTTTAATCCTGCATCCTTTCAAAATGAAAATCTTTAAAGACATATGTAGCACTGTTGGCCTTATGTAATGAATGCACAGTATTCATTCATGTAAGTTAGGATTTAAGCTATTGTTGTCATCTTTCTACCAATCCTATATGTATTTCTCATTTACTGAATAGAAGGGAGCTTGTGTTTTGTTTGGAGTTTTCCCCCTCACCCCTCGTATTCCGTTTTTTGACTATTTTTTTTCCTTGCTTTGCGCCAAGGCAAGTAACAAGGTGTTACTTCTGTGTCTCCTCTGCTGCCCTTTTTATAATCAGAAGTGCCTTAGGTGATTGGAGAAGGGTTTCCATGCTTCACCACAGGCGTTGTGTCAATTCATCCTGTTGCTGGTGTGTGACTGCTAAAGAAGCAGATCAAACGTGAATGAGAATTGTTACTTTTTGTGACTGTTTCGGGTAAGAAAAGTTTTAAAGGCAAAAAAAGTAAACCTCAACTTCACCATAAGAGCTGAAACTGAGCTGTCTCATTTTTGGTAAGCATCCCTAACAACTTGCATGTAAATATCCAAAGCTGTGCCATCCAAGGCCTTTCCAGAACCCTTGGGCATTGTGGTGTGAGTTAAACTGAATTGCAGCCAGAGGAAGGTTTACTGTGGGATTCTCTGCTGCTTCTTGTCATACCAGGTGTCCAAAGATGTATCCTTTTACTTGGGTCTTCTCCATATTCCCTTTTGGCTCTCAGAAGTGAAAGCAGTTGGTACTTTTTATGCTCTTACATTATTTTAATTTCTTTTTCCCCTCATTCACTGGGTTGCAGGTACATCCAGAGGCAATGACCTTAATCAGTGCCTCTTGGGATGGTTGCATGGACCACAGGGAGTTTGGGGGTTTGACTAGTGGTTATGAGGTCAGGATTGCACACAGCTTTTGCATTTTTAAATGCATAAACACATGTTGGCTTCTCTTGTTTTCTCTCACTTGATGAGCATGCAATATCTTAGGAGAAATCACAGTCAATCCCAGTTGACAGGAAAGAATTATATGTCAGTGCTGTGTTTTGTTTGGGTTTTTTCAGCTAAACCAGGCCAGAGCATGAGG
This sequence comes from Corvus moneduloides, assembly GCF_009650955.1. Classification (NCBI taxonomy): domain Eukaryota; kingdom Metazoa; phylum Chordata; class Aves; order Passeriformes; family Corvidae; genus Corvus; species Corvus moneduloides. The sequence goes on from NC_045480.1 coordinate 58,170,581, forward strand.
GTGTAGTTATGTAAACAGAAAAAGCTACTTGTATTTGATTTAATAGGTGAGTCCCACAGGATGCAAAAGAGGTTTTTCCCTTGTGTGCCTCTCCTTTGGAAGAAGCCATGCATCCTATCCAGGCTGGAAATAAACCAGCAATAAAATGCTAAAGCAGCTCTGACGGCTCACACGAAACATCCTCCACCAACCTCTCTGTAGATTTTTTAAACTCTCCGCACCGTTTCTTGCATGAGTGGAAAGTGCCAAAGGGACAGATGTTGCCAATTTGAACCATACAGGGGGAAGGCAAATATTGCTAAGCAACCGAGTGCTTGAGAGAATTTTTCGGAGAGGAGCCAAGGGAGTTATGCCTGGGAGCGCCTGCAGCTTCTCATGGCTCGGTGCGAGGGAAGAGATTAAAAGTTCTTTCCTGTCAGGGCTGACGCCGCCAGCACAAAAGACACCATAACCTATTGACACTGATTAGGGCTGACAAGGGAATGTATGAAAACAGGAAATCTGCCCTGCCATGTGGGAAGGCAGTAAGACATGTTCACAGAGGTAAGTGCAGCACACAGCTGGTGCCAGGGTGGGGTCAGCAGATGGCTTCAGCGGGACAAGGTGAAACCCAGGCAGGCACCCAGCCCCGTGAAGTCCAGTGGAGGCCATGTCTGGGTCTGGCTTTCACATCTGACTGGAAACAGGTTGCTCAAGGATAGGCTGGCAGGGAGAGGGGGGTGTTTTCAGTGAATCTTGTAATAATTACAGGCTGCTTCATGTAAATGGAGTTAACTTCTCTAGTTACTGAAGGATGAAAGAGCTTATAAACAAGGCAAGTCTTAAAACACCTGTGTGTGGTTGTGCTCCTTCCTGACCAAGCAGCACTTCATAGCTAAGTGCCAGCCTGAATGCCACTGGAGATGTTTCCTCGGAGAGTGAATCTGCCTGTTTCAAGTCTCTGAATTCTTTTGGCTGTAGATTCTGGTGTCTTGTTCAAGAGATGTATTTTCAGGAATGAAACACAAGATTTATCTTCCTGCATTAGTCATCACATTAACACTCTCCTAAGGCTACTTTGAGCACCTCCTGGACTTTGATCTGATTCTTTGCTTTGTTTAAATGTGCAGAAATGTTTAGCATGTGCTTTGTGTTGTATTTCTTACTTCATGGGATAGTTTTTTACTAGCTACCAGTGAACATCAGTGGAAGTGGCATTTTGCAGCTTAAGGATGCTCCATAGGAATAGTCTGGATCAGCACAGTGATGAGGGTTATGACAAGTCTGGTGGTACCGCTTTTGCTTCTTGGGCACTGGTCACGGTGCTCTTGCCCCATGTGGGTCTTGCAGCAGGAAGGTGCCTCACTGAGGTGTTGGTCAGCTCTCTGGTTTTCAGTGAGCAGCAACATTAAGGGGAGAAGAGTTTTCCTGCTGTTTGTATGAGCTGGTACAGTCCTACATCGAGAAGGGCTTCCCAATGTTCCTGCGTAGGGCATGAGATTGCCAGAGCTCACTGAAGCTTGACTACAGTAATATGGTATTTTTTGAAATGAATTCAGTAAGTAGTGGTGTTCTTGCCCTGGCACACTACTCAGTGCAGTCTGTTTTTCTATAAGTGTCTGTAAGTTATGCCTCTCTTACACAAGTAAATGCCTGTCATTATTGTGTGCCTTGAAGTTTCAGGTCTCATTTTTAATTTTCTCTGATGTCTAACAATGTCACTGTCTGAATTATCTTTAATATCCTTCTCCCTCCCAAGCTCTAGATGCCAGTTTTCATCTTCATAATGATGAGCATTTATTACCTAGACAATAAAATAGTGCTTAATTATTTTAAGCAGCAGAATATTTTAATTCCCTGTTGGAAAAGGTGATACTCCTAACTTTTTGATCTCCTGCTTTTCAACACACCAATTTCTCCTCTTAACTGCTTTAGCAGTGTTATGTTTTCTTGCCAATTTGTTCCATTGGTCAAATGGAACATAAATGTCATTAGATATTGAGGTGCTCTTTATGCATGCAGTCAGGTGTATCAAATAGTGGGAGACATGATCTTGGCAGTCCATCACGCTCCAAGCAAAAAGCCTGGGTGCACTTCCCAGAGAGGCTCTGCCATCAGCCCAGCTGCCTTTGCATGTACCCAGCCACAGGGAGACAAACTGCAGCTGACATCACTTTGTGCTTGTTTCAGACCCAGCAAGGGCTGGATGCTGGCAAGTGTCCTCTGTCCCCTCCCTTTCCTACAGCCACCTTCATCTAATAAAAGACACTACTGCCTTCTATAAGCCCCTCTTTTCCAGGATACTGAATTTAACAACTTTGGCCTTTCTGCCTTTTCTTCAGATGGAGCTTTTCTGGAATCAAAGGAGGAAGGAACAAGGGTGATGTTTGCTTTTGCTGCTAAGGAAATAAAACTCAATAGTACTTAGCTTGTGGAATAATTTTTAACCAGTTATGAAACTTGACCTAAACTTGCATTACTTACAGAAACTCCAGTTTGGGTGACTCATTCAAAAGTGCACTTTCCTTTGAAGAGAAGTAGTAACTTTTGCTATTCAAGACATTACTGTACAGCTTAGGTTATGCCACAGTCAGAAATGTTATCTTGGCTGGATTGCAAAGCTTCACTAAGTCAAAAGAAAAATTTGACCATTAAAAAACCCCCCAAAAACCTACTTAAAATTTTCAGATCTTTTTTACTGCTTGAAGTTAGAAAGAATAGCAATAACATAGGAATACTTATTTTTTTCTGTTTCTTGGGAGATGAGAGAGTTCAGTATCTGTATTAGGATAATTTTAAGAGAATTTATTTACCTTGAATCAGAGCCCAAATTCAAGAATTTGTTTTAATACACTATTGAATCGAAAGCACCCCAAGAGGGAGAAGTGAGTGAGCACTTCCCCATTATTTTTAAGGTTAACTGCTGTATGTGTTTACAAGTATTTTTCTGTGTCTCTAGAATGAGCACACTGGCAGAGTGACTGAGCATTTTACAAGTTTGTTGTAAAATAAGCAATGTGTGGAACGATTCCTTATTAACACTGTGTGGTATCTATTTCTTCTAAAGCTTGTATTTTTGTAACTTGGTTTAAGAACATTAGTTTTTTAAAATATGACTTATGCATGTTGTGTTTTGAATAGCAGTGGCTTATGAAGAATGCTATAGGTTTGGGAAGATGTAGGGTGAATTCATGTAACAGGAAACAGTCATGTTAGATTCAGATCCAACCAACCTAGTCCTCCTCATACAAGGAATACTTTGGTTTCTTTCATCAGCCTGTCAGCTGATTGCTGTTCAGACCAAGTTGTAATTCAGACTTGGCTGGACACCATCTGTTCTCTAAAGGTGACGGGTATGGTGCATTCAGCCTGAATGTTTTCACTTGAAGCAGGCATTTTACTGAAGGTGCTCTTTGGCTGTCACACGTTGCTTGTCTCTTTGCAGTTTTGCTTTGTTAATCCTTGGCTGGGTGTGCTGAAGGAATGCCATCTGTGCTTTACCAGTGCAGAGGACACCCCTTGCCTCCTTGGTATGCTGTACTGTGGAGCAGGATCAGCTCCATTCCTGCCCCTCTTTGCTAATACAGTATTCGTGTTACCACAGTAATACTGCACACTTTTCCATAATGAAAGCAAGAGGAGAAGCAGTGTGGTATTTATTTCTGTGTTTGCTATGGTAGCAGTAACCCCTTGGGTATGTCCTACCCTTCCCTTAGACATTTCCTTAGACATTTATTTCCTCGGAGCCTTCTGTGGTGCACATGTAGGGAAATGCTTGTCCAGCTTTCAGGAGTCTAAGGATTCTGTGTGAAACTATTACAATGTAAAGACTTTGTCTGAGAGGACATAAAGAAATCACAGTACACAAAGCTGTTGAGCCCTGTCCATCATGTGGCTACAAATTATGAACCTGCCTGCTCACATCCCTGAAGTATTTTAAATGGTTTGAGTGTTTTGCCATTGGTTCTTGGGAACTTTTCGCACAAACATTGGCATCATTTGAGCAATTATGTATGAAGGAAATTATAGGCAGTGAAACAGCAATACAGAAAATCTGGAAATGTCTGTGGTCCTCTCCAGTTTCCTGTCCCTAAGATGCTTCAGGAAAAGATGGAGAAAGCTTTTCCTTAGGCAGAGGTTGGTTGGTGTCTTGGTACTTCTTGTAACCATGTCTCCTTGTTTGGATTTTAATTAGAAGCCATTCAGTCAGTATGTTAAATAAGCAAAAAAGCCATTGCTTCCCTCCAGGTTATACAGACAAGGAAAGAAACAGTGAACTGACCCACTCCCATCTTTTCAGTATTTTTTTGTTTTCTGACAGCCTTTGAGCCCGGGAGGCTCATGGCCTGTAGCCTTCCTATTACACCTGACTGACAAGGATCGCTTCTCAAATGCCGGCCGGGTATGTTAGCTCAGCACCCCTTTTTTACCAGCTTGGCTGCAGGTAAAAACTGTGTGTGACAGCTCTGCAGGGCATAAGCCTGGTCATAAAGAATTTCTGGGACTTGAGAAATACCATCTGCAGTCTTTAATGCAGAGTTTAGGGAATGATAAAAATGTCTTTTAAGGAAGCTTACACTTTGAGTCATGACAGAAGCAAGTGTCCTCTATGTATGGATTTTAAATATTGTGGACTGGTTGTTCTAGGCACAGCATGAGCAAAGAAGGTTCTAGAAGGCTCTGTCCAGCCCTGGCCTCTGTTCCTACCTGGCAAACAAGCTGAGGGTGCTGTGGGGTTTTTGCTGAGTGCACAAAGCTGTTTGCTGAGGAGAGGATGAAAGTGTCTGTGTGCGTGTTTGGTTGAGTAAAAACAAACATCTCCTGGGAGCAGACCTTGTCAACCTTGCACACTGCTTTTACAGCTGAAAGTTTAAGTTAAGCTGCTTTCAAGTTAAGCTACTTTCATTTACCTGGTCACTCTTTTTAGCACACAAAACTGAAAAGACTGACCATGTAACTGGTGGACAGGACTTTCTCTGGTTTCCCGTTGTCTTTAGCAAGATAGGGAGCTTCAAGACACTTGTCCAATATTTGTCTCGAGGAGGATAACTTTCATCTGTGTATACATGATGATGAATAATAATAAGGCACTTTGCTGTTCCAACCACAAAACATAAAATCTAGAAATAGTTTTTTTTGCAGTTAATTCAATTGTAAAACAATGGTGATAGTTGCCTTTGCAAGCAAAAGGATAATCTGCTATTTTTTTTCCCACAGGTTAAGTTCCTTGGTTTGGAAGCATTTAAAAATATTTCTTCCATTTCCATTAAGGTTTAAAAATAGCATGTAGGCTCTTTCTGAGTTAAGAACTTCATTTTCTTAAGGAGAGAGATACAGTTCCTATCCTTTCAACATATGTGTTTTCTTCTCTTTCTTCCTTTGGGAATACTATCCTTAGATGCACTAACAAGCATCCCTTTATTCATGTCCCTCCCTCTTGCCTTCTCCTTTTATGTACTGGTCCTGGTGACTGATGCCTTTTAGCTCCCCTCCAGGTTGAGTGGTGTGTCCCAAGCAGCAGCAGCAGAGTTGTGCTGGGTGCTGGCCTGGGACTGGTGATGTTGCTCCAGGCTCCAGCCTGTCTCTTCAATTTGTTTTATTTCCCAAACTTCTATTGGCAGTGGTGGTAATGAAGGGAGGTGCCGAGGGGCACTGCTTTCAAACAGAGGGGAGAGCCTGCATCTCCAAGTCTTGTTTACCGAGTCATTAAGGGGAGGTGCACCAAGTACCACCACTGCCATCATAAATCTAACTCGGCTTGTTTTCCAGGGGGAAAGTGGTCTTTGGAAAGGGAAAACATTTCTGAGAGATGGCAACAGTTAATTATCTGAGGTGATCCCCAGAACCACAGGATGCCTCTCACCACCAAAAGCCCCAATTTCTTTGATGGTCTTAACAAACATTATTATTATTATTATCTTATCTTCTGTTGTTTCGGCTGAAGTGACCAGCTTTTTTTCTGGAGTAGGCTAGCATCAGGCTACTCAAAATACTGTAAAAGTATATCTATTAGCATAAATTGCAACAAGGTGGTACTAGAAATGAGAAAATGCCTGAAATGGTGGCTTGCTGCTCTTACTGAAATGCTTACATTGAAAGACAACCTCAGCCTTTTATGGACACAATACTTACACATTCTCATTAAACAGTATTATAAATTATTTACTGGAAAGATTTTAAGGGGACAGTAGGTAAGAAAGTTCTGTGGAATCAAGGCGTCAGAATTAGGTTTTTGAGAGCTACTGTACAGATGGCAATTGCAATGGAGAGGTGCTCTTGTGTGGAAGTTCTTTGTGCAGAGCAATTTACTAGTGAGATAATTAGCCTTGGCTGGAGTCCGGGTCTGCATGGCTATAGACAGGTGATGCTGCACTTAACTTCCATGCTTACTTCATTTGGATTTCAGTAGTATTATTATTAGATGAAGGCTAACAAGAGATGCACAAATTTCTGTCAGCAGCTCAGGATTTGTAACGAATCCTTCATTAAAACATATCAACAGTCCGTTCCCCCAGGACACAACCCCCTTGGCTACTTCACTCAAAGAAAGACAAAATAGCAATTTGTTTTTCTTACGCCATTTGAACACAGGGAGGCCCGTGCATTTATTTTTAGATTGAGCAAAATAATCCATCTCAGGGTTAGAAAAGCGTGTAAAATCTTTAAAGAATGTTTTATTTCCTGCAGGCACCCACGCAGGGACAGGACAGTACAACCATTGTTTGCTGAGCATTTTGATGTAAAATGCTTAAATTGCCAGGATCATTCAGTGTCAGCTGAAGAAAGCTCGTGGGAATGGTTTGATTTGTTTTCAAACCTTTGTCAGGGGTGGTGACAGGCTGGAGCTTCTGTCTTCACTTTGAGCTCGGCTGCTGAGTTGAGGCGTGGGCAAAAGCAGAAGTGAAGGTGATATGGCATTTTTTTAGTGGAAAAACTTCGGTATTGCCATGGAAAAGAGAGGAGTGGACTCAAAGGGGTTAAGTGTGCTTGTGGAGCTGTCCACAGGGAGCCTGGCTACAGGTGAGCTGCTGGTGAAACCTTGGTGCCCACAGAGGACCTGAAGTAGCACCCAGAGAAATTATTTTAGAAGGCTCCTTGGAGTCGGAGACTGGTAGATTGGATTTGTAGTCTACAATGAAGTCTTGTGACTTCAAGCAAGCAGCATAAACACAAATGAGAAAACAAATGCATTTATAGTGTAATTTTGAAGATTTTGTCTGGCTGGATGAGACAGAATCCTTTTGTACATTTCTGTTGGTACCTCAGCATTGCTTTGGTGTGCACAAAGCAAAAAGCATAAATAGGTTTTGTTTTTCACGGAATACAAAAGTGAAACTTAACTCTGAAAGCAATGTCAAGCAGATCTACTTCAGCTTTGCTTTGATTTTCTGGATTTATTCCAGTCTCACTCCATTAGGTTGCAGAAGTAGGTTGGTGAGAGGGGAGACCCAGGCTTGTTTCTACTCATCCTCCATAGCTAAACCCACCCATCTGGCTACCTGAAGCTGGCACAAAACCCAAACAAGTACATCTCCAAACATATTTTTTACAGCTCTGCAGTGTGTGCTACCTTGTTATTGCTTTCCACAAAGAGAATCTGATATAAGGTTTTTATAAAATTTCTGCTATTTCAGGTTTTTTTGTGTTTAATTTTCTCTTTTTGTCCTTTTGTATTCTATCTTGTGTTTGAGGTTTTTTTGGTTGCTGTTGTGGTTGTCATGTTTTTGTTGAAATTGAGTGAGCTTTCTTCTGTGTTAAAATTGATGTGTCTTGCAGTAATTCCTCCTGTGAAAATTAATCCTAGTCTTGGACAACCTGCTGAGAAAATTGCCTTCCCTTCTCACGGGTTTGTCGTTCTGTGACAGCAGCTTCCTGAATTTCCTGGAACAGCTCAAGCTGCTGTTAGAGGGTCTCTGCTGCTAAAGAGTACCTCTATGTTATTTTATGGTAGTAATGAAACCTCAGACAATATTCCCTGTAATAAAATGGCCTTTAAAATCTGCAAATCTGCAGCCTAGTTTATGAAGCCAGTCATTAAGGACATATGGAGCCCTGTATGATTTGAGATTTTAAGCAAATGATGTCTATAAAGGTTTCATGACAGTAATGAAAGTCCCTTTTTATTGTATATTTCTGAAATGTTTTTGAGCTTAATAGAAAAATAGCACCAAGGAAAACCTAAATATAAGCATGTATTTCCACCCTTGCATATGAGGGAAGTGTGAAGTCAGGAAGGGATGGTCTCGTCCTTAAAATACAGTTTGTTTTGAAGTGTTTGCACACTCTTTGATTTGTTATTGACTTAATCCAAAGCTCACAGGCAACAGTGCAAAGACTTACACATCTGTAAGCTTTAGACTTTAGACTCAGACTCCACATTTTATCTTTTAAAAACACTAATACTTTTTGCACTAACTTTAAAAAGGAAACAAACAAAAAACCCAATCCCTACAATTTCTTAACATGAAATCAGAAGAAAATCTTGTGTTGACTACCTGCCTGCATCTTTCTTATTTGACACAATTTTGATGGTTCTGTTTGCTTTTCATCCCTATTTCCCCTGTGCAGTCACTTCTCCAGTGGTTTGCAGGGGTTGTTTTCATTGCAGCAGCTGTGACAGTGATGTTTTCCTGGGTTCACCTAAATGATTGTTGATGCCAGAGCTGAGACAGTTGTGTTTTGTCAGAAGGGGTGGGTGCTGGTGGAACTTGTGGGCTGGAAATCAGAGTGCGGTTTTATGCCCCGGGGAGCTGTTGTGGTTACTAAGTTTCACCAGTATGTGCTTCAAAACCAAGTAATTTTCTATTGTTTCCAATCCATTTAGCTACAAGCAATCAAAATATCCCTGCTCCGTCGTTCAGGGAATACAAGGCCTTGGACTAGGTTAGTGCATGTGGGAAAATACAGCGTTATGCACAGACTTTGTGTGCTTTCTAGGGAAAAAAAGTTGCTGGTAGCAAAGCATGCATTGATTGCATAGCAGGTTTTCTTCGTGTTTTTCTCATAATATAAAATACCCATTTCATAAATGTTTTTAAAGCATTATTTTCAAATATTGGGTACAATATAAGAAGCACTTCAGATGTGTAAAATGAAAAGCGTTGTAAGACTTCTGATCTGTGATATGGAACATTCAAACACCCTTGGCAGAGAATCTGCTTGGTGTCTGGTGTTCCTCAAGATAGTGTGTGAAAGCCTTTATGAATTTTCATGTTTATGTATTTCTGTCAATCAACAAGACAGTTTGAGCTTCAAGCTTTGGCAGCCTTTTTCAATACATGGCAGAACATTATTGCATCCATCATCAGGATTAGTAGGGGCTTGGTTAAAATATGCCTTGTTTCTTATTGGCTGGGTCATTTTTGAAACATGCCTGGCGTGTGTCCATCTCTCATCTGTCTATAGCATGGAAAGGATGGATTTTTAATTGTACAAAAATACATCAGGTGGGAAGTTGCTTTGGAGAGTAAGTTGGCTTGGTATCGCTAGCGTGACTTGTGTGCAAGGAGGAGAGGGCATCTAATATGCAAGATCTCCTCCTGCTCTGACTGGCTAAGCACAGAGATGGGTGAAGTGAGGACAGGGTGGTAGGTTTCAGTCTGATTTCTGTCCTGCTGTTTTTTTCAAACTAACCCTTCACGCATATGCAGTTTTGTGATCTTCATTGCATTCAAGTGGCAATGACTGTGCAGCTGACATGAAAAAACAAATTTAAAACTAGATATTCCTATTCAAGTATAATAAAGTGTAGTATTAAATGGGAAGCAGCTGAAAATGTGATTTTTTTTATTTGTTTGGTTGGTTTTTTTTAGTATGAGGCTGGTGACCTTCTCTGCTGATAGTTGCAGGGGCAAAGCTCTCATTAGGAAATGACAAAAACCTGACAGCGGAATGAAGGGCACAGAACTCATAATTGGCTTTTCTCATCATTGCTGCACAACTTGCTTGGGTTTTGTTGGCGTTAATAATTCAGTCTGAGATCAGGCAAAGAGCAATAGCTGGTGTGTTTGGGCTTTACACACACATTTCAGTTTTAATTAGGAGGAGATATCAGGCAGCACAGGAAACTCACCCGTGCTGTAGCTGTTCCTCTCCTACACTGCCTGGGTACCTGCAGCACCACTGTCACCTAAGATGGAGATGGGAAAACAAGGGGCTTGTTTGTGTACAGGATGTCAAGGGGCAGCTCCAAATGGGCTGTGACAGCAGAGGTTTGCAAATAGCAGGGATAATCAGTTGGGAGGAAATTACTGAGGTGATAAGAAACAGAGAGGTCTGCAACACCTTAATGCAGCCTGTATCCATTCCAGTTAATGTCTGCTTCCAGACCTCCTGTCCTCCTCTTGGCACACTCTGTGTGCTCTGACTGCCGCTGGCCTTGTTTGAGCCCACACATCTCGGCAGTGTCACGTGGTGGCTTCTGAAATAATGCATGGCCAATTCTCTCTGGGAGGCGACTTTTTGACATCTTGCTTGAAACTATTCTGCCACAGCCTCCTGATGAGGCAAGCTATTTAAAGACCAGGGAGAAAGCTTCAGCCCCCTTCTTCCACATGAGAGCCATCCTTCAGCTCCACTTGGCACATGTGACAGAGTGGGATGAAAATGTGTGCTGTAATTTTTAATGGAATATCTTTTTAAAAAGAAACAACCGCAGAAGCTCTTTAACCCCATCTTCATTACAAAAAAAAAAAAAAGCAACCAACCACTGCTTATTCTTTGTAGCATCTATGGCCCACATATTATCATGGCCAGTGGGGCATCCCTTTTGTGTGCCTGGTGGTTCCTTAGGTGGTTTAGTTTGGTTTTGGGGATTCTTATTATTGTGATTTCCTCATTCATTCCCGAACAGAGCTGTGCAAGGCACAGGGCATGAGCAGAGCTATGTGTTCATGAAAGTGCACGGATTTTGGAATTGGAGGAGAGGACGAGGAAGTATTTCTGAGAGTTTCGTCACACAGTTGCTATGCAGTGTGAATTGAGTGCCTGCGCGGATTTTAAATTGTTTTCTAAATTAGGAGCTCCCTCTCCTCTTTTGTGGGTATGTGCACCTGTGCATTTCTGCAAGCCTGTTGTGGTAAAGACAGACTAATTCCTCAAGTAACTTCTAGGGCTTCTTACGTTTGTGTAGATGCTTGGAATTATTTTGGCCTGAAGTCCTTTTCAGTTCAGATCAAAGTAGTAGTGAATCCTTTAGTGGCTGTTTTCCTTTTTTTACTTTTAAATCAGTATTCTTATTAATATTATTAGTAATTAAATGAGTATTATTGCTGTGGGAGCTAGCTGTTACTGAAGCACAGCATCAGTTTGGTTGTGCTTGACCTTGACCACCAAAACATCTTGTAAGTGACATTTGGAGGTGCCTGTGTCATTCCCAAACTGAAAGTGTGTGTGAATGTGGCATAAGGAAATCCTAGCTGGGGACTGTACAAATGTCAGTGTCAGACAACAAATATGCACCAGGCTTAACTGGAGTTGTCTGTGGGGAGCACATTATAGTGTTCCCAGGAAAGGCTGTAAAAGTGCTAGCAGGGATAGACAGCAACGTGGAATATTTGATCTCCCACACCCACAGTCCTCAGTGGAGCTGAGCTCATTTCAGGGATTTCTTTGGCTTTATGGTTTTTTAACTCTTCCTGCAGCAGCATCATATTTCTGCTTTTCCCTAAACTCTTCTCTTAAAGCTGGCAAGGACATCCCTTGCTGCTGGGTGGTAATTGTGGTTTAATGGTGGTTTAGTAGTTTAACAAGCTGAAACACAGCCAAGATGTGACTTGGAGAAAAAAAACACCAAACAAACAAAAGGGAAGAAAATACTCAGGATTCAGAAAAGCCCACCTCCTTCAGGCACTGGATGCATAGCTTTGTAAAAGATGAAGTGTCCTCGGTCACTGGAGCTGGGATGGAGGGAAAGGGGGAATGCCCCACAGGTTTGGGGCACAGGGACAGTCACAGTCCTACCTGAGAGCAGAACCTCCATGCAGTCAGCTGACACTGACCAGTTTTGGTGTGGTTTTGACCCTGTGCATGTCCCAAACAATCTGTGATTGTAATCTCTAGAGCAATCATTTCACCATGTATTTGATAATGGTATCCTAAAAAATTCAACAAAGACAGAGCTCCTTATGCTGTCGATGCAGTCTTGTGTGGTGCTTGTTCAGTGTTGTGTGTTTCTTTCCCTTTAAATTTTGTGCCATGAGGAACAAAGTGGTTTCTGCTGAGCCCCTGGACCTGTGAACAACCAGTCACTGAACCCTTGGGGGTTACAATAAATCCTCCTGACAATTGAACTATAAATACTCTGTGTATGTAAACCTGTATCAATGTCAAAGTCTTTTCATACTCATCAGAAGGAACTCCAGGAAGGGTGATGTGGGTTGTTTGGCAAGGATAAGAGAGGTCCAGACTGGCTGTTACAGATATTCTCTGATTCTCAGGTTAATTGAATTCCACTTTTGTCATCACTTATCACCTCATAAATCTTAAGTTTCTGAAATGGGTGAAGTAAACTGATTTTGATTTGTTGCAATCAATCTATTATAGAGAGAGTTTTCAAATACTTTGTACAGGCAGGATCTTGATTTCTTACCGGTTTTGTGGGAAGTTTTTTTTTTTTTTTTTTTTTTTTTTTGTGATGCTGTCATAGGATATCTCAGGAGTTTCTGGAGCAATCTGTACAGGAAGATGCAAGTGCTTGTGTCTGCTGTTTTCCACTTACTGTATTAAGAAATAAATTAGGCTGAGCTACCAGGTTAAGCTTGCTGGGAAGTAGAAGAGGAAAAGAGGTGCCTTTTTTGGCACTTGAGTTACAAAGCATCCTGGTCTCTTGCCATGTGGTAGTTCCTTGCTGTTCACCCTCCCTGTCCCCTCCTCCTGCCTGCTGTGGGACACATCTGCAGGCCTTGCTTTCATTTGTGTGACTAATCTGGCCGTGCCTCAGCTTTTGTTTGTTTGGGTGAGTAAGGTCAGAAGCAGCTCTCCATACGTGATTTTCTGAAGAAAAGTCGAGGCTTTGTCAAATGAGCACTGCCTCAAAGAGAGCTTTATGTAGACTCAGACAAATGGGGCTGCAAGGAAAAGGCATTCCTCATCTCCTCTTCTCCTTCCAATGTAAATAGTGCAGCATGTGGGAAACAGATGAGTGGACTTCCTGTGAAAGGGCCAAGGATGATAATTTTTGACTTTATTGAAGTGTTTGTTTGCTTTGCTCTTTACTTTTTTCTGGGGAAGTTCCTTCTGGTTGGGTGCTGTAGCTCACTGTCCTCTTCCTTGAATGTGAATAAAGTCTCCCTGGCCTTTCCCTTTCAGCAATTACTCTGATGACTGGACGCTTCCATAGAATTTCTTGTTTATAGACAAGAAACTGGTCTGGGATGCATTTTGCTTGTTACGACTACTCAGCTCTTTGGTTGTTTTCTGTTTCAGCCACCTTTAAGGATATCAGTTAGGAAAGGACATGTAAATAACAGATACTCTCAAAACACACACTTTGTTAGTGGGTGAGAAGCTGATCTGTGGAAGGGAAGTGGTGTTCCCCATGGCTGGGGCACATCAGTGTGTGGAACCACACATACGCTCTGAGAAGGGATATGTTAGAAGACCCTGCTGTTAAAATTTGGGACTGGGTTCTTATAATATCAAGTGATTGACTGTCAGTCACATCTTCAGGTCAGCTGTGTCAGCTCAGCAGCTTTAGATAAGTTATTGGTAGTATCAGTAGAATGTTTGCTCCTTTATCAGGTACCTTTACCAGGTCTGCTACACCTTCATCTCACAATCAGGATGTTTAACTTGATGAGTCAGACTGGTTTCAGCGTTATTAAACACCAAAAGCACTGTGATGCCCCCTTCTTCATTTACCACCAGTAGCTGTGCAATGCCATTTGCTGCTGGTGGCCTTGTTTGAGGTGTTTTACCCCATTCCAGGCTGAGCGTCCTGTTGGAATCTCCCCTCACATCTGCCAAGGACCTGAAAACAAGAGGCTTTTTAGAAGTGCATTATTAACTGCCCTTCTGATGGGGATTTTAATCCCTACTAGCATTTTATTACTAATGGGCTTCCATGAAATTTATTGAGCTGTTGGTAAGCAAATGTTCACTGAGTGCATGCTTGTCTCATGTCAGTTGGTAAAAAACCCAAACAAACTCATGCTGCTTTCCTCTTTCTTGTCACAGCAAACCAACCCCATTGATGTGCAGTCCATTGAAGAAATTTTGAGGGTAGGTACTCTTAAATAATAGATCTCTGTGTTTGCTTAGCTTTTGCCTTAAGGTAATGGTTGGGAAAAACTCTCTGTTCACTCAGCAGAGGAGAAGTAAAGATAAGAGTCAGCTGGAGTTGTAAGATCAGTCTTTCTTACCAGTACATAAATGTAATACCGTCTGGTGCAGTTTGAGGCTGACAAGTCATCTGAGACAGCCAGAGCTACTCCTACATCAAGTCAGGGCGTTGCCGTTTCCAAGTGCCCCTTCTCCAAAGGCTCTGGACATGCTGCCTTGTGTCCATGCTGCCAGCCCCAGCAGCATGGCCCTGAGCAGGAACACACCTGTGTCCTTCCCACCTGTCTGTGCATGGCATTGCTGCTGCTCCCTCACTGTAATTCCAGTCTACTCATGCAGAGCAAAGCCAGGTCTGATGCAAAACTGTCTCTGCTCTAACCTTGTGTCAGAACTGACTCTGTCAGCAGTGCACAGGCTCCCAGTGGCTGTGGCTGAGTCCATGTTACCCCTTCCCTGTGCACAGTGTGAAAATGCCTTGGGATTCCCAGGCCAGTGGTGCTGATCCTGAGGAGACAGTTCCTTGATGTCAAATGCTATTCTGAGACTCTGAAGTCCTGGTGGAACAGTTTGATTTCTGCAGTTCACTTCCCTCGCTGTTGCTTGAGGTTGCAAAATCCTGATGCCTCGACTGCTCTCCAGAAGCTGCTGTTGGGGCAGTGTTTTAGCTGGAGGGGACCTGTGCACAGGTGCCCACTGGCTGCCCTGTGCTGGTTGGGGTTGCAGCATGAGGATTCCACCTGGAAGTCTGGCATCCTTTTGTGTTTCACCAGACTTATCCTATGTTCCTGCCTGTTAGTAATACATATCACTATTTTTGTAGCAACATGGGGAAACATGTCCAAATGCATGAAGAGGTAGATCCAAATGAATCTCTGAAGCATGAAACTTGTTCTGTGTCTTTTAGCAAAAATCCTGATAGCTGCTCCTCTCAATCTCTTTCCAGGAAATGACCCGCTCTTGGCCACCTCCCCTGACAGCTCTTAATACGCCTACTAAAGCAGAGCCTTCCAAATTTCCATTCCCAGCAAAGGTAAGATGCCCTCTTTCTGCCAGGACTTTTGATAAACTAGAAGAGAGTTTTCTGGCTCTTGCATGTGTTTCCATCTGATTTTGTCCCCCTCGTTAAGGGCTATTAGAAGGTATTACCTTCAGAAGTAGTCAGATAAATTAAAGCACAATGGGGATGAATAAAAAAATGCTTCAGCAACTTAGACGTTTGTTGTAATTGTGGCCTTCAAATGCAGCTGCTTTTCTGAGACATTTTAAGTATCTCTGCTGAAACACAAAATACATTTTATCTTTTTGTCAACAGAAATATTTGCTGACTGTGTTAAACAGAAGTGTTTGGCAGCTCTTATAAAATTTTAAAAATATTTCTTCAAGCATGTACATACCCCTAATATGCTAGCAACACATTTTTGGTGACAGTAGCACATTACCATTTCTGTCCGTGCTAAGCTACGTCAGGCCAGCTTAGACTATTGGGTGCTTTGACAAGCTAGTTGAAATGTTTATTACAGTAAAGTAACACATGGAAAACAAATCATCAGTATGCTGCTCTTACAAGAGAGCTCGTTTATTTTATTCTCAATTTGCACTTTGTCCTTTTTTTCTAGGAATTGCAACCTGAAGGATCTGTAGCAAAGGATCAGAGTAAGTAGATACCCGAAGGAAATACACAGTTATATGTGTATTGACAGATAGTTTTCTGTGTTGTGTGTTATACATGGCGTGTAAAATGTTTACAATAATTAAGAGGCGTGGTTTCCTCTGCTTTGTTGAACAGTGATGAATTTAGAAATGGCTCAAGAGTTTGTATACATTCATTACCTAGACATTAAGGCAGCAGTTCATCAGAAGACAAACATTATTTCATTAGGAAACCCCATTTGAAATGATGAATAATCTGAATGACAGTTATGTCCTAGATGAGTCTACTCTGGTGCTCAGAAACCATAGGGTAAAATAGGCTACAAGGAGGCAAATAAACCCAACCTATTCATTTCTGATTTCCAGAGCAGTATGGAGCACCTTCAGAAACGTTACCTAGTTCTCAGCCAAGAACATCGTAAGTAACCAGACTCTGTTCACATCTCTACTGTGCAGTTAATTAAAAGGACCTGGAATGAACTAAATTTTGGGTTACTTGATGTTTCTGAAGATTAAGGTTTTATCAGTCTGATTTTTCTTAGAGAACTTCAGTGGAGGGAATTTTCACCAGAAGAAATAGAATTGTTGCATGATGGAATCATAGAATTGTTTAGGTTGGAAAAGACCTTTAAGATCATCAAGCCTAACCCTTAACCTGACAATGCCAAGTCCACTAAACCTTGTCATGTTTATGATGACTGTATTAAAACCAAAACAAAACTGAAGGAAAAAACCAACTATTAATGCGCCAGATTAAAGTTATTTTGTTCTTTTGATCTGTGGCTGTTTCACATCACACTTCTGTGCTCTTCAACCTACAATAATCTATCCAACTGACATAAATTACAAAGGATCCAAACTGAATCTGATTCTGGATATTGTTTTGAAGCCTGGGAGGGCTAGTAAAGCTACAGCTAGAAGAACTGTAAAAACCAGGGCTGAAATTTTAAAGAAAAAAAAATTGGTACATAAAATAACTTGGTGCAGTTCTTGTAGGTGAAAAGTGGTTATCTGCTAATTAGGTTAATTACAGAAGTTGCTTGAAAGCAGTTTTGTGTGGGCTGACATTAATCTTTCAGGATTAATTTGGCCAAATGCAGCATTGGTGGGTTCTGAGCCCCAAGTAACAAATGGAAGTCTTTCCATGTCTGGAAGGCTCAGGGGTCCATGTGCAAGGCACTTGCTGAGACATTAAATTTAAATGTCTGTCAGTTGATATGATACATAAAGATCTCATTACTCCATGATGTGTTGTTCCATGGAAGGCTGCAAACTACAGACTTGTACAGCTTACTCCACTTGTTTACCTTTTCCTTATCACAAATAATTTAATTAAAAACAAAACAAAACTGGGCTAGTCACAAGTAAGAGCAAAAGCATGTCTCTGTCTTGGTTGCGATTTTAGAATTTTTCACTCAAGCTCTGTAGGGTCTGTTAAACATTCCTTTTCCTACTGTTGCAGCATGATGCACTGGAGCCCTCACTCACTGGGAGCATGGGATAGTGTCCTGCTGAGCAGTCAGCTACTCCCTTAATCTCCTCCTTATTTTGGTTCACTTTCTTCCACCCCACTTCGGTCCTCAATGACTTCTGTAAATTTTCACTGCACTATTAAAACTAGTATTTCCAACTGCTCCAGGCTGTGCCTTCCTCCTCAGCTACCCTATGGCCATCATCATTATTTCAGTTCTCAGCTGCTTTTAAAAAATCCCTTTAGCCCTTCAGTCAGTTTTCCAGGCAGCAGAGAGAGAAGAGACTTTTCCTGCAGACAGGAATTGGAAAAGACTCCTTTCTTAGCCCACAGGGCCAGAATTGTGAATTTGGCGTGTAAATTTGGCTCCTTTAGCTAAGGAGCTCTGTCCTTAGATGTAATCCCCTCTCTGCTCAGCATCGTTGTTGGGCCCTTCAGAGCCAGTGCTCACCTGCAAGGGATGTGTGTGCCCATGGCCAGCAAAGGCAGTGGAAGCAGGAGGAACAGGGTGGCCTGGGTTTGTGTCCAAGTGAGGCTTGCCCGAGGACTTCCTCTACATCTTTCCCTTGAACTGATGCATCCCTTCTTTTTTGTGTTTGTTTTCTTTGGCACAACAGGCCTGGCTTTCTGTGCTGTTCAAAGCACACGTGACTGTCTGAAAATTCAGCTGCCTGGAGTAGCTTGTGTTGCAAAGTGTGGCTGGATGAAAACAAACAGCGTTTGTGCTGGTTAATTAGAAGATGAAATCCCAGGGCATCTGTGTGCCCAAATTAAGCATTCAGCTTTTCAGACCGTGTAGGGATTTCCCAGATGGATTTCGTTCTTGAATGCAGCCTTGAAGTTTGCACCTGGCACTGCTGGAATGGAAGCAGCCCTTCTTTTACAAGGGGACATGCCAGCTCATTCTTGGTGATTCATCTTTAACCTGGCTAGCAGAGAGGCACCAGCCTATGCTTTCAGTGAGGTTGTTTGGCAAGTGATAATAATTTTAGTGCTGTTTCTCTCACTGAAAGAACTCTTTTTAAATAGCTGTAGGGAGATTAATGGTGTGTATATAAGCTGCAAATGAACAGGTCCTGCAAATGAAACCTTGGCATCTATTAACTCCTGAGCTAACTGGAGCATTAAAATTATTAAGACAGATTTATTTTCTTTAACTAGCCTATTTAACAATTTGTCAAAACCCTGTTTTGGGGAAACTGGCTTTGGCTACCCTTGCAGAAGTATGCCTTGAAGTCTAGTGTTCTTCCTTGATCCCAAATAGAGTATATGTAGTTGCAGTGTTCTTTTATGCTGATGGATTTTATTTACCAGCAGCTCAGGTGGAAAAGGTAATCCTTTTTATTAAAAACAGCTAAATCAGATATAAGAAGATCGAGGTAGTTTCTTTGCACATCCCTGTCCACAGCAGGGTTTTGAAATGAAATGATCTTTAAGATTCCTTCCAACACAAACCATTCTGTGATTCTATGATTATCCTCTTACCTCTAAAGGAAATAAGTCTTTAGTCCCCAATTCTTAAAGCAGAAAAAAATAAAACAAACACAAACGAACAAAAACCAAACCCAAAAGCAAACTCAAAAACTTTCAGCGTATTTTTGCATCCCTGGAAGTTTCTTCACTACCATTTTGAAGGACTCCTTCCCCTATGGAGTTGTAAAAGAAAATGAAAAGGATTCACTGAGATACCAGTAGATGCTTGGCCAAACTGCCCAGAAGTGTGAAGAGTGCCTGTATTACTTTTTATCTTTCTGTGCCTCATCTGTCTGGCAGTGAACTTGGGCTCTGGCCCACATGCAGTGCTGGCTCGTGCAGGATTACTGCAGGCTGTGGGCTGTTTGCCTTCTGTAGGAAATTCAGGGCTCTCCTTTTCCAAGGTGGTGTCGCATAGAGCTTCCCTTCAGTGTTTACTCTTAGTGAAGAGGCAAGAGGTGATTTCCACCGAGAAGGTGTGTGAGGAAATGAGGCAGTGGAGGGTAGCTCACAGGGGAATGGCAGTCAAAATGCCTGAACAAAGAAAGAACCAACTTTTTCCAACTTTCTCCCCCTCTTTCCAGGGTGATGTGGTGTGGTTCACTGGGGATCACTTATGTTTGTTTTCTTGCTATAAAACATGTTGTCATGAGGGGTCACAGTCTTATTTTTCTTATTTGGTAATAAGAAAAATTTCTCACAGAAAACCTGTGGTTTGAAATGAGGTTGAAATAAGCAGAGTTTTGATCTGATTGATTAAAATTCCTGTCTCAGTTCCCAAGCTTTTGATCCCATTTTTGGAAGCACACTTGAATAGTCCTCTGGGTTGAGGAGTCAATCACTAGCTAGTTTCAGGATTTGAGTAACTGTACTTTTGAATAGCCAAGTTTTGCCTGCCTATTTTCCAACTCCTTTGGGATGCCTGCAAGTTTGCCAAAGAGGGGGATAACAATCTGGGAGAGCTTTGGGTCCCTCTCCTTCCTTTCCAGCCTTTTAACAACCTTGGTAATATATTGAAATTGCAAACAGTAGTTACCACCTGGAGGCAGAGGACTAAATGATGCTTTTGGAAATATTTGTGGGCAGCCTGCTCTCTTCTCTAGCAATAGTGAAACAGAGCTTGTGCCTCCCCACTTGTAAACTGCTCTGAGTACCTGAGCTGCTCAACATTACTGCTGAGATGTGCAGGAGCATGGAGTTCATTGTGAGGGGAAGAGATGGGAGATGGGCATTGACTTACCTATGTGTGACAGGAGACTAGAGCAGCAAAATGAGAGTCCTTGGGACAGAAGAAATATTCGCAGCCCCTGAGAGCAGAGTGTGTGGACATGCACAGCTCCTGGTGCTCCTGTTGCTTTCTGTCCCTTGAGGAGCCAGTGCAGGCTCATAGCATGAGAGTTCTTACTGTACCAGGATCAGACTTCTTCCACCCTGTGCCAGTGTGCTAGGTAGCCTTTCTGAGGAGCATTCCCCACACAGAACTTGGTCTTTGTTGTCTGTAAATGGCAGCCATTGCTACAGACCTCCATTGCAAAATATCCCAAGGTCAGTTGGAAAGCAGAGGTAAAAAAAAAAAAAGCAAAACATTTTAACCATTCATTTCAGGTAATGACAGGGTTTAGTAGATTGAGCATGCCAAATGTTCAGAAAGGATGGGGGAGGTTGGTTTGTTTTGGCAAGCACAAACCAAATCTTTTTCAGTGCCTGCTGCTTCAAAATGTGTCTGCCTTGGCTGATATTTATCTTCTGGTTGTCTTTCAGAATGCTCCAGGACGACCTGCAACTCAGTGATAGTGAAGAGAGTGGTGACGACCAAGTCGGTTTTAGCTGTTTTATACAATAGGCACACAGACTTCCCTTTAAACATCACCACTTGTTGCATTGTTCTGAGTTCTGAGCTAACCTTTCCTCCCCCTCTCCTCTTTGTTTTTGTGAACAAAACAGGTTGTTGAAAAGTCACCTTCTTCACTTGCTGCTCCAAGGTACAGGTTTGTTCCCAAACTACTCACTAGACCACATAAGGAGTAAAACAAAACTGTTTTTTATGTGTGGGGTAGGAGGGTAAGGGTTCCTGGTTTCTCCTGTAGCTACAGACTTTGGTTTCTGGCTGCTGTTGAAAGTCAGCTTTAGTTGTGTGGGGTTTTACAGAAAGCTCCAATTAGAAATGAATAATCCAGGCATGCTGGATTTTGCCTATGAACCAGAATTGTATTTCCTCAACTGCTCCCATCTCTTCTCCTCCTCCCCTCCACCAGTGTGTCTGTAGATCACACTGCAGCTAATGGGATTTTCAGCTGTAGTGGCAATGGGTGAGATGTGAGTCCAGTTTTAGCTCAGAAGGAAGCCCAAAACAGCCAAGTGGGTAAAGAACAGGAAAGGGTTAGGAAGGCTCCTTGAAGCTGTTTCAGCTCTTCTTGATAAGGAAGCTGACTGTAAGC
The DNA here is from genome assembly GCF_009650955.1 of Corvus moneduloides. Classification (NCBI taxonomy): domain Eukaryota; kingdom Metazoa; phylum Chordata; class Aves; order Passeriformes; family Corvidae; genus Corvus; species Corvus moneduloides. Next base: position 58,191,872 of record NC_045480.1, read on the forward strand.
AGTTCCTGCCATGTATTGTTAGTCAGAAGCAATAGTCAAGGTAGACTGAACAGCCACATGCCAGCATTTGAGGAAGGAAGGCGGAAAAGCTCACAATTTTTCCTATAGGAGAGCGCTGACATAGATTTTTTTGGCTTGATATATATATTCTTCAAGCACAAGGTAGTGGTCTGCAAAGTCAGACTTGCAGAGGAGCACACCAATGCTTGGCATGATCTGTGTCTCTGCAAACTCTTAAAATAGGAGTGTTCTCATGATATCAGTCTTGTATCAGCAAGGAGCTTGCCTCCAACTCGTACAAATGTGTTGATACTGATGTGGGAAACCAAAGCAGAAAAAATAAAATATCTACATTTTAATTTTGTAAGCCCATTTCAAAACAAAAAAACCACTGTGCGTAAAAGTGACAGCTCTCCCTCAATTCCATCCACTCCACTGTCAGTGTGGAGCAAAACACTTTTGGTTAGAGGAGGGTGTTGCAAGAAATGCTGCTGCCTCATGTGGCTATTAATGAAGTGGTTACAGCAGCATGACCAAATAATACAGATGAAGTGAAAACTTAATGGGCAGAACAGGAAAAACAGAAACCATCCTGAAATATATGTTCCTGTCTTGTTCACCTTTATTTCAAGTTTTTCATTTTGAGGGTTGGGGTTTTCAGAAAAGCACTGGGCAGTTTTGGTGCTTTTTAAACTTTGATTGGCTAAATGCAGTTTCACATTGTGGCAGTGCCATCCTGCTTACATATTTGACTGGGTTGGAGTTGAAGGTTTATTATTTCCAGCAATTTTATATTCTGGTGCTTTATGTGTTGAGTATGCCAATGTATATCTCTGGCCTGCTCCCCTCTCATCTCAGTGCCAAAACACGGGGTTTCAGTTTTATTTTTGAATACTGCCATGTCAATAAAATAAGTAAGTAACCTTCAGCCATGCTGCTTTCTAATTTTATCTCGTGGTGGCCTTGCAGTTCCTTACAGTCCCAGCCCAAGAGTGTGGCATCAGCACATTCCAGCAGCTCGGAGTCAGGGAGCACCAGTGACTCAGACAGCTCCTCAGACTCGGAGACAGAGAGCCACTCGAGTGACAATGAAGTGAACGACCCTCCAAGAGCACCAGCACCTGAGGTGAATGCAAATAAAAGGCAGAGGCTGCTTACACAGCCCCTTGCCTCACACTCTCGATGCAGTCAGGGCAGGAGACCTGAAACATTGTCATTGTTCAGGTGTCCCTTTGACATCTTTGCTGCATCACTCGACTTTTCTTGCCCTTTGCTTCCCTTCTAGAGTTTGTCAGCCTTAGTTACCCTTAGTAACAACATAATTAGACTTTCAGATGCCCAACCTGGGGGTGCTCCCCTGTGTCCTTTGGCATAGTTGTCTAGCTCTCCTGGAGGAATCAATGCCTTCACTGTGGAGATACAAGCAAGGCACAGATGGGAAGCATGGCTGGGCTGGGCTGTGTGGGGCCCACCTCTGCCCATGCAGGATTTCTGGGTGCCTTTGTGGGCAGTGGTGGCAGGGTGAGACCAGTTTCCTGATAATTTAAGAGGAGCTGCTGCCTCCCTGCAGCTCCTGTGCCCGAGTGACAGATTCAGCTTCTTCCAGGTCGCAGCTGAAGAGATCAGAACTGCAAGAAGGGCTGGAATATGCTTAGTCCTGCTGCTGTTGAATTTGGCTTGGATACTGCTGCAGTGGCATTTCTGAGGCTTTTACTGGGAAAACAGACAAACAGAACTTGGTGCCTTAAACTTTCATAATTGAGACCATGCATTTTAAAAAAAATCTTCTGCAGAAGTACTCATGTCCCATGCTTTCAAACAGTTCCTCCAGCTTGCAAAACGTTCTCAAGCCAGTGGGAAGTGCATGGCTGTATCTGCAGACCACAGCTGATGTAAAACAATCTACTGGCAGTTTTGAGGTACTTTTACAAAGCCCTTTCATTTATTTTTCCTCCCCTGCCTCAGCTCTAGCTTTCTTTATTTTCACCTTAGAAGTGCATGAACAGGGAGACGCCAAAAACAAGCTTTGAGACAGCCTGTCTTTGCATCTGACTCTAATACTCTTTGCCCTCCAGCAGTTCAGTTACAGACTTTGCCCACTGCAGTATGGTGTCCTTGAAGGAAGATGTTATACTCTCCTCTTTTACCAAATTCTGTCTGTTTTGTCCTGAAAATACCAATGAAGTCCTAGCTACTTGCCATTGACCTTTTTATCCTTTTTTTTATTCAGCCAGATGTTCGTCTATGATGCTCTGGAGCAAGTTAGTGCACGTGGCCTGTTTGTTTATAGTCAGTTCTTCACATGCAAAAGCACACACTTTGAGACCTCTAGGCAAGAGTCCCTGGTCTCTGGTGAGCTGTGCTAGGGTGGAAATAGCCCATAAAGGCATCAGTTTTGAATCCTCCCTTTCTCTTCTTGTCTGCAGCCTGAGCCACCAACTTCTAATAAGTGGCAGCTTGACAACTGGCTGACCAAGGTGAATCCACCAGCAGTGCCAACAGAGAGCCTCAGTGAAATTGCCTGTGGGGATGGACGTGAGGAGGGCAAGAAGCAGGAGTGGGGCATCAGCAGCAATTCCTCCCAGCAGCATGCTGAGCTGAGGGAGCCTCCTCACAAGAGCCAAGTGGCCAGGGCTCCTCAGGAGGCTCCTCTTCCGACCAAACGCAGCTGCCAGAAGCCTCCTGCGCATGCTGAGGAGCCCTTGCCCAGGCAGACTGTGGGGGTCAAAAGGCCCAGCAAGCCCCTGGTGCATGAGGGATCCAAGAGAGGCCTGAAGGTGGAGAGTGAGCCTGGTCCTCTGGAGGCTGCAGACCAGTCTTCTAGGGACAAGCTGAAGGTCAAAAAAACACTGAAGACAAAATCCACTGACAGAAAAGACCTGAAGCCAGGACTTCAAGAGCCCTCTGAGAAAAAAAAGGACAAGGGCTCCCACCAGGCCAACACCAAACCCTTCTTGGACCCCAAGCTCATGGGAGATGCCCAGGCACGTGATGCTCTCAGTCCCCTTCCTCAGGGCCAGGGCACAACCCCCATCAGGACCAGCAGCCACAGGCCTCAGGATTTGCACAAGGAGAAACTACCCTTGCCTCTTGGGGAGAAGTTGCTCTCACCAGTGAGGGACCCCCCAACCCGTGAGCGCCTTGTGGTGAAAATAGATCTCTGTCACCTGGAGAAAGTCCCTCAGCCCCCCAGGAAAGATGGACACCAGAGGAAAGCAGAGACCAAGGACCTTTCTGGTGGGAGGAAGCAGAATTTGAAGAGGAAAGCCACGGACACTCCTGAAGAGTCCCTTGGAAAGAAGAAGGTGAGAGGTGGAGTGGGAGGTGGGTTTGTACAAGGACCAATGTGGTGTTTGAAAATCCCATGTGGAGTTTCCACTTCATAGGTTGGGAGTAGAGCCATTATCCTTCTATAAAGCTGTTATCAAGGGGCATGTGAAGCAAGACTGTCTGCGGATGTTTCTTGTTGGTCACAAATCCCCTCCTGAGCAAACAAAAAGCCCTGGAAGCTATCTAACGTGCTTTGGTGTTTCAGAATATATTTTTGCTCTGTTTCCTTGAAATCCTAGTTTTGTCAGACAACAAAACCAGTTGTAACAGTCACTTTCCCTTGAATTACAAGAAAGTCCTTTATTTAACTGAGGTGATCATTGCTCACAAGTGTTTTTTGGAAAGCTGACTCGACTATGAATATACCTCCAGCCAGCTGGGTCAGCTGCACAAAGAGTTGTCTGCAGGCCTTGTGGTGAATAGGTATTCCCTCTGGATATTTCAGTCCCTGACTCTGCTTTTGCTCCTCCTCACAGAGCAGGTGGCTCAGCATGGGTGGGTGAATAACCTTGGTTTGGGTTTCATTTAGTTTTGCCATTTAATGAGTTTCTTGTAATTGTGAGGGAGAATTGAGAAGAGCAGGGAAATAGTAAAGAAACTTGAGAGACCCCCGGAAGTTTCTGCTCTTGCAGAGCAGTGGGAGAAAGGGAAGCAGGCAGTCGATCTGGCACATCTCTCCTGTTGTCTAGGAGACACAGGAGAGGAGTTATTTGATGTTGGACATGTCTTCCCTTGCAATCCCAGTGTGCCTGACTGCAGAGAAACCCCCCTTAGAGCCTCACTGTCAGTTCTGTCAGTGCATTAGTACCCTTGGAGGCTCAGGCCTCACAGCAGCCAGCTGGGTCAGGTACAGCTGTCAGATGCCTTTTGTGGCAGTGTCGAACCTGAAAAACAGCATAAGGATGTGATCTCAGTGCTGGAGTCTTGTCCTGAGCACCCTGCCAGAGGCAGGCTTTGTGTCGCAGCACAGCCCAGTGAGTGACACAAAGCTGGCTGTGTCCCAGACATGAGTACAGACTGGGAGAACTCACTGAGAGCATTCCAGCGGAGAAGGACCTGGAGATTCCATTGGATGAGAGCCTGGACATGACCCAGAGGTGTGTGCTTGCGGCCCAGAAAGCCAAACGTGTCCTGGGCTGCATCCAAAAATGTGTGGTCAGGAGGCTGAGGGAGGGGATTCTGCCCCTCTGCTCTGCTCTGGTGAGACCTCACCTGGAGCACTGCATCCAATTCTGGGGTCCCTAGATTACCAGCACTTAAAAATTTCACCTGTATCAGCATTTTCGTAATAAAAACCAAACCCCCTGCACATCTGGAGTATCTGCTTGATCCAAGTGACACGCAAGTGCCTTGCTTTTGATTACTGTTAGCAGCAATAGGTTCCATCCCTGCCACTACAGAGCAATTAATCTATCCAAGCAAAATTAGATAAAATGTCATTTTAGGTTACTTGTCAATGAGCTTGCAATCTGTATCTTCTGTGCTGTGGATTTGCAATTTGTTGGTTCCAATAAGGTATTTTTTCTTCTTTTTTTAACCAGAATCAATCAAACGTAGCCATGTTGGTCTGTATTTTATGTGAACTTTGAAAACCTAAGTAATTTTATTTTTCCTTTTTTTTTCCTTCCTATTAGAGGGAAGAGAAGGAGGAGACTGATCGGAAGAAAATGAAATCAGAAAAAGAAACAAAATCATTGCGGTCTTCAGCTAGCAAAGACTCCAGCAAATTGAAGTGAGTATACAGTGGTGGAATAGCAGAAGGATGTATAAATGCAAGTTTTTCCTAAACAGCTTAGATCAAGGAACTGTATTTCCTGTCCTTACACTCATGGGTTTGCTTCTAAAATAATGTGCCTTCTGAAACCTAATCTACAGATTTGCCTTAACATCCTGGAAGTAACCAGTCCAGAAAACAGTTCTGTAGATGTGGGTGGGTAAGGGTAGGGAGCATTTCCTTTCTCCACTAAAATAATCCTGTTGTCTTTCCCTTGTTTTCCTAAGTGACCCAATGGACACACAACTACCATGCCTTTTGAGTCCTGACTGTCTAGAATTACAGGTGGCCTTCATGGCCAGGAGTTCCTCCTTTTTCCCAGCACAGCATTTGCAGTGCTTCTGGTGGATCTGCTGCAGCTTCCCCTGTAATTTGCATACCAGAGCACTGCCAGCATTCTGGCTAGGCCTTTGCTAGAGTGAGTGCTTCCAAGAGCATGTTTCCAATTGGGCACTGTTCCCAAGAGGAGAGACTCATGCCTCAGTCATGGGCTACTGCATTCAATTCCTGCTGGCTTGTGGCTTGGATTTGAGGTGTTGGCTTGGATTGCTATGCAGTGTTGAGGTTTGTGTCCTGACAATAGGAGTAAACTGCTTTTCTGAAGAGAAAACACTGATGCACTCCGGAAGCACTGAGGCATTGGGACTAACATTTAGTTGGGTGAAGTGATATTTGAGCTGTGGTAGTAATGGAAGAGCTTTAATGCTGGGGTTTATTCCTCCCTTTTTCTCAGTGAAAATGAACACCTGTTTTAGTCATGGTCTGGCTTTTGGAATGTGAAGGATAGGATGCATTTTTGGGGAGAGGGTGCATTGGGGCAGGTCAGGTGATGGTTCTGTGCTCTGTGGAGCATCAGCTGTGCCAAGGTGGAGAAGCTTGGGAGCATGTGTGTGATGTGAGTAGGGGCCAAACCATGAGAAAAGTGTGTGGTAAAAGAGGGGAGAGGACTGTCCCATGTACAACAGAATGAGGCAGGATGTGCACCATCACACCTCAGTCTTCTCACTGGGTTAAACTTCATTTCCTTCTCTTCTGATGTTGCAGTCCCTGAGCTGGGATTCTCTGCTCAGTGTTTTCTTGCAAACTTTGAGAAACTGATTAAAAATATGTAAAAGAGAAGTGATAAAACAAAGTTTAGAACTATTTGGTGCTGTTTAGAGCTGCCAGAGTTCCCTGGTCATCCTAACTTCAAATGATCAGAAATCTAGTATTATTCAATGTGATGATCTCTGCCATTTAAGATCACAGCATTTTAAGTCTCTCTCAACTTTGTAAGTGTTGTCTAGTTCATCTGGGAAGTCTTAAAGGAAGAGCTCAGTTTAATTCTGTCAAAGTACATACAGGATCAAGTGTCAGGGTGAGTATCTCTGACCACAGAAAATACCATCTACCAAAAGGGGAAGAGGCAGGCAGTGCTGCAGTTCATTTGCCTTGTTGGGTGATTCGTCCCAGGGATTTCAGTCACTGAATTACCTCCCTCGTGGGCTGCCCACGTGACAGATTAAATCGAGATGAGGTTGGCCAAACAGCATGTCAAAGACAATATTCTTTCAATATGAAGACTCGTCCCAGACCTCTGGTAATGGTAAAGGACCTGTTTGCAGGGCAGTGGAAAGGACCCTTAGACCTACTACTAACATGGGGCAGGGCTTATGCTTGTCTCCACAGATCACCATGTGAAATGGGTTCCTTCGCGGTGTGTGTGGCCATTTGTTGCGCCGTCCTGAAGGGTGAAGGCACTACTAATGCCTTACCCCCAAGATGGACAGAGCATGCTACACGTACCGATACCATGTGCATATCGTTCATGCCACAGGCGTATGTTGGTGGTTTTGAAAGGTTGTTACTGGGTACTCCCCCTCTTCCTTCGTCATATTACATTTGAAAATGTTTCAGGACCTGTTCAGGTTTTTCTCAGTGTGTTTTTATTGATTAAACGAAAAAGGGGGAGATGTGGGAAATAAGAATACCTTTGTTAGAGTTGTTAAATTTTTTATATTCTGTTCACCAAAAAGCACTCTGGGAAGGGCTCAGCTGTGGCTTGGATGGCCGGAGAGTCGGTTGAGAGTCGCCTCGTGTGTGAGGCAGTGATTGGCTGGGGAGACGTGTGGACACCACGTGAGCAGAGAGTGATTGGATGAAGGGACGTGTGAACAACGACACCGCGGTGGCGGCCAGCCAATGGGTGCTTGTTTCGGTTAAGGCTCCCTTGAGTTCGGTTGAGTTGAGAGCATAAAAAGGCTGGGCTCGTTAGGATGAACGAGCTTCTTCGGAGCTACAAGGAGGTCCGCGTGTCTTTGTTCCCCACTGCTACGCCCTCTCGGAGTGAAAAGGGGCTGTATTGGAGGTGTGCTTTTTTTGCAGTGTCCTGATGTTCTGGTTGCAAGTGTTTGCTCCGAGGACAAGTTTTGAGACTTATAGGAATATAATAATATAACTTGAAAAACAGCTTGTTTGTATGTTGATGGTAGGTGAAGGTTTGCTGCCTGAAGCGCAATGAAGCCCCTGAAGTTTTGTTTCGCTTTTGTTGAATTCTTTGTATTAACAAGCCATCTCACACTTCCAGGGGAGTTTAAACAGAATTGGTACGTGGTGTAACTAAGTTTGTAAAAAATCTCTACGTTGTATGTACACCGTATTCATGAATCTGCTTCCCATCTCCAGAGCATCAAAAGCTTCCTCTGGAACCCAGAAGAAAGATGTGCTCCCACCACTGCCGGCCGTGTCTACTGCACAGCCTGCACCAAAGTCAGCCAAGATGACCCAAAAGAGACCCAGAAATGAGACTGATGAGCTGCCTGCCATGGATAACCCTGCCAGGAACAAGAGCAACCACAAGGATCCTTTGTTCGCCAAACACAGGAAAGTGGAGGGAAATCATATGGAACTGTCAAAGGACATCAAAGTAGGTATCCAGGATAACTGGTGGGATGGTTCCCCCAACCCATGGGTGCTATGTGATTCTCTTTAGAAACATACTCTGTAAACACCAAAGGCATGAGAATCATGTTTATGCTGATCACCATTTTGGATTGTAGGCTACTGCAAATACAATACTGGTGTAAAAATAGGTGTGCTTATAAAAAGAAAGAGGGGATTGCTTAAAATAAGAAACAAGCAACCTGTGGTATTGGCTACAACCCAGATATAAGCCTTTATAGCTTATTTACAAAATGGTTCATGATCCTTGCCAACTGGTTCTTTGCATTTCTGGGTTACAAAATTCGATTACATGGCTGGTGTGGTCTGGGATGTTGCTCTGTGTGTGTTAAGCCAGACTGTGCACACTGTATTAGCTGGCTTCTAACTGCTTGCTTTTTCCTGACAGTGTTGTTAGTATTGGGGAACCAGCAATTGTTGTGTGGTTAAGGTGGAAATAAGTGTGAATGGATCTTACCATTCTGCCTTGGCTAGGGGACATGAAAACGGTGCTGCTTGCAGCCTCACTGCTCTCTTAGTCATTGGGTAAGGAAACCTGCTGCCGAATTTCTCTGTGCTTGGGAAAAGTTTGAATGGTGTTAAGCATTACAAACAGTCAGGTGAGAAGCAAGCAGGGATTGCTGAGGAAGAGAGCCTGGAAAATAGACTATGCTTGGGACAAATAAACATTTTCACTTGAAATTTAGGAAAGCTGGGCTTTGGAATTATTTTAGGCATATCTCTCTAACCAGCTTTATCTCTTTGTTTTTTCAGGGATCTGCAGATGAGGTCACAAAGCCTTTCCCAGTGCCTTCTTTGCCAAATGGTACCTCTAAGCCAAGGAGACCTCTGCTCAAGTTTGAAAAGTAAGTTTTTGTTTGACACCCCTCATCTGTACTTTCTGAAGGCTGGATCTGAAAAGATGATCATAGAAATGGGTAAAACCCCTGAAGGCATGAGGCAACGCTGGCCCTGAAACCACCCTGGTTTCTGCTTTTTCCTGAGATGTGTGAGACCTGCCTTGTACCCTACCCTGTTTCTCTTTCAACTGTTTTTCCTCTCTGTCCCCAATTCAGGCAGCATTCAAAGGAATACTACATTGAACAGGCCCAGAGGCTAAAGCACAAAGCTGATGCAATGGTAAGCCTTGACCTTGTGCTGGGAATGTTGACCAGCTCCTGCACTCAGCCCTGGTACCTGTGTGTGTGGGAATGAGGTTCACTGGCTACCATGACTTCCTTACTCCATACATGGAGTATGTTCAGTCATGTGTTGGGAGGCTGTCTTTATTTGGCAGGTGTTCAGATGTTCTTCTTTGATGCAAACACATCTAGACAATGGGATTCAGAACTGGCATTGTCTGGGGTTAGCTTTGCAGAGCTATAAAAGAGTCCTTGGAAAACAGATGGAACAGTTAGTTTTAAGATATTTTGAAAAGTCGGGATCCTGGCAGCTATTGAGTTGCTGGTGGCCAAGACTTGGAAGTGACCCTGACAGTCTGATTTTTCTCTGCTCTGCACAGTTTAACAGTGTGCAGGAGTGAACATATTGCTTTGCTAATTTTGGCTCAGTCAGATAATGTCCATTTGCTACTTTCTGTTTACCTGTGAAAATGAAGTGAATACTGCAGTGGGAAAGTTCCCTGTGCCTCGCAGAAGGCAAGCCTCCAAGACCAGACAACAGTATCTAACAAAAGTGAAGATAATAAATTACTCAAGGAAACCATTGAGCAAGAGGAAGAGAGACAAATGGAGCATACAGAGCTGATGACTGGGATCACATTAAGGGTTCTGCTGAGAACCTTTTAGTTGTCACCAGAGGCCAGACTGGAATCTCTTTCTTTCTTCAAATCCTGCCTAGCTAGGAAGAAAAGAGAGCTCAAGTACACTTGAGAGAAGTGTGTTTGGTCCTAGTTGAAAAATGAGAATTTTTTCCCCAATAGACTGACAAGACTGGAAAGGCCTTGCAGTACCTGGAGGCTGCCCTTTTATTCATCGAATATGGAATTGCCTTGGAATCAGACGTGCTGGAACCAAAATCAGCTTACAGCATACTCAGTGACACCATAGTTCTCATCAAGTAAGTGGCTTTCAGAGGGTGACAGTTTGGCAGCACATTTGGAGGGGAGGGCATTTTGGCACACAGTCCTCTGCTCAAGATCTTACAAAGTTCTGGATGCCAGGACTGGGTACTCGGGGCAGGTTTCCTGACTTTCCAGCTGTTTTTTGAGATTATTGCATGTGCTGTTTTTTCACGGTCTGTGGAGCTTCAGAGCGCTCTGGTGGCTGACAAGGTCCTGTTTATTTTGTCTCCTTAGATTCATTATGACACTGAAACCATTTGCAGACTCCTCAGTCTCTTCACATGGAAAAATCTTTGCTGTGTTACGGTGAGTAATTGTGTTTCTGTTCCTTCATGTTCTGCTTTGAAACTTGATAGAGGGAAAGATCCATTACTTCCAGGGGTGAAGGAATGAGTTAAATGGGAGTTAGAGTTATGCAAAGAAAAAAAAACCCAATATGAAGGAACAGGAAAAAACACAATATAAAAACCAGAATGAATTGAAACGTCTCTGAAGTGAGCTGGGAGATCAGTAAAGGACCACATGTAGAAAGCACAGGCTTTAAAATTTGATCTGCTGGTAACTTGAGAACCACATAAGGGCTTTCACCTAAGGTGAAAGAATGTGATTTGGCTGCCTATGTTTGAGCTGTGTAACTGAAGCTGTAGCTGAACATGGATGAGGCACTTCTGGATGGGGGCTTACTCAGCCTTTGGCACCTCTGCGAGCCTGGGCACCTGTTTGTATGAAAAACCAGAGAAGGCCCTTCCTTGTTTGTTTCTTTCCCTTGTGATGTTTTTCACAAAGTCTTTTTTTATCATGATCAGAAGAAGGAGAATTTTGAGCTTTCTTGACTTTCCAGTAGAGCTGAGGTGTGCCTGCCTCCATCCCACAAGGCTGATGGGGGCTGGGCACAAACACTGACCCTCGGGTGTGTTTCTGTTCACAGCATGCGCTGCCAGTCCATTCTGCACATGGCAATGTTTGGGTACAAAAAAGACACTGCAATGAGGTATTCCAGACTCCTGAATGACCACTTCAAGGTAGGGCACAGGTATTGCTAAGCTGCCAGCTGGATGGCTGTGGTAGTTACTGATGTCAGCTGAACAGGCCAAAACTAACTACACTTTTATTCCTTGCTGCAGAGTAATTTCAGAGTAATACAAGCACCTTCTCCAGGTGTTGCAAGGTAAGATTGAAAAATTTGTTGTCACGTGTCTGTGTTTCAATGACAATGAGTAAGAGCTTTTCTGTGGTCATTTCATGTGGCAGACAGCTATCAGGCTGTCTTTCAAATTCTATGGCTGGGAGAAGGTTGTTTGGACTTTGATGGTGGTACTGATTCCAGTTACATTGTTTGGCCACCTTGCACAGGCTAGTTCATTGGGAAGTAAATGGTCTCTTGAGAGCAGTGGTGGAAGCCCTGTAATACCAGTGACTAAAATTAGATTGGTTGAAGTGGTGGGGGTGTGATGAGCCAGGCAGTGTCTGGAAGGTGGCCGGCTGACCACATTTAGCTGCCCTGGGTCTATAAATAAGTGTGTGTAGGCTGACCTGGCTGCTCTGAGTAGCTGCCAGAAGCTCCAGCCTCCATAGGAGGGGAGCTTCAGTGTGTCTGAATTGGAAAGCATTAGGGAAAACACTTGGGTAATCTGGTGAAGACTTTCACAAGTAGGTGTAGATTTTGGAAGATAGATGGGTGGCCCTTTCTGATGTCTGGTCCCCACATTTTCTCTTGTTGAGCAGAGTCCTTCTAAATCACTTCCAAAAACTTGGCCTTGCCCTCTAAGTACAATTGTTTGTGCTGTAGCTGAACACATCTCACTTTTCAGCATTCCACTCCATGCTGCAGGCCTGGGTGACACTGGATAGCTCCTTGCATGGGGCAGCCTTGTGGAAAGATGTTTAGCTCTGAAGTTGAATGTGGTGTTTCTTTTCTGCTGCAGAAGCACAGGCTTGCCTTCTCCTCTCTCTCCAATACCCTCTCCTGCTGGATCTGTGAGTTCTCAGCCGGGATCAAATGATAGCAGCAGCATTGGCCACAATGGCATTGGCAACAGCACTGGCTCTACTGTCACTGTCTCCTGTCATATCTCCAGTGTCACCTCCTCCTATGTCAACATCACCTCCTATATCCTTCATGCATATGAAATTTGGGAAAAGGCTGATGCACTGGCCAGAAAGAATAAAGGTAAGTTTTTGCCCTTTGTCTTTTCTGTCTTGTGTCATGGTTATGTGTGTTCTTACTTCAATCCTAACAGTCAGTGCAGCAAGCACCATACCTAAAGATCAAAGCTTGAAATATGTGGAATGTCTCAGCCAGGGCATATTGGCAGAGATACTTGATGGTGATATATTGATGAGTGTTCCCATTAAAAGGTTGTCTTGGCATCCTCAAATGTCTAAGAGCTACGGGATGAGGGTGTCGAGTGCAGGAAACCAGCCAGCTCGCTTCAAGGTAACACAAGAAGCGTAAGGGGGTTGGGGTTTTTCTGTCTTTCCCTTTGAGGCACTGAGCTTTTCTGAGTTGATTCACTTTGTTTAAAAACATCGTTTTGGCCCATAGCCTTGTGTTTTAGTTTCTGTCAAACTTCCAGGTCATTTTGTCTTGAAAACGGTGAAGCTGCCTAACAGAGAAAGCTGAGCAGCACTTGAATTTGAGTCCTTGCTGGGTACGTGCCCAGTATTTGCCAGCAGCAATTCCTAGAATTGCTGCAACTTTTTTTTTAATTTTACAGTTTTGTTGTTAAAAATGTTGTATTGTCCTGTGGTGAATACACAAAAGCCACAGGGTGGGTGCAGTCCAGCCCGTGACCTGCCATCCCACATGGCCTTAGCAGTGTCGTTTTTCATAAAACACAAAGTTTTGTGAGCCACTGTGGGCAAAGAGATGCATTGCCATGACCTGTTGGGAAATAATCTTGCAAAGGAAAATAAGCACAATGTGCCTGGCTGAATTGTTGGAAGGCTGTAAAAATCCTCACACTAATGAGGCAGTTGTTGAAAATCAAAAGGCTTTCCAAGTCACCTCTGAATAAAATAACTGGATGTTGGCTGTCCTCTGAGCAAATCTGTGCTTGCAGCAGCAGTTCATGTGTAGTATTTTCTGTTCTGTCCTCAAAAGGCTGATAAAAGACTGTCACATAGAAGCAGTGGATGCTGCTAATAAGCCAAAGCAGTGAGTCATGGAGGAAGATGTGTGGGAGGGCAGCTTGAGCACAGCCTTGCATCAGTCAAGACTAAATTCAAAACGTGCTCTGTGACTGGTCCCGATGTAGGGGGATCATGAGTGGGCTACTAAATACTCTCTAAGGAGTGGATCTGTGCAGAGGCCAGTAAATACTCATGTAGGCTTGGTGGTGTTGTCACTGTTCAGGACGGTGGAGGCATTTCAGAACTGGAACTTACTGATAATCAGTGTAATGTATGAAGAGGTACAGAGAGTGAGAATGCAAAATGAATAAAAAAGGCCACATCCTTGATTCTTTTATACAATTCATAGGGCATAAGAAGAGGAAGAAAGAGCAGTAGCCTTTAGCTATCAAGATCCTATAAACCAGGAAGTCCTAAGCTGTTGGAAAGCAGTGAGCTGTAACTGCTGTCCAAGTCACTTGTGCAGAGCTGAAGATCCTTCTGGAGGGCCCACTAACAGGTCCCAGCTCCTCACTGTAATTCATGGAGCACTGTGGATCACGAGACTCTTAACAGGCTGTCTTCCAGCCTCTGATCTTCCCTAGCAAGGACAAGCTGAGGCTGCAGGCATGGATATGGAGTCCCTCTCCTTTCACATGATGCTGTGCTGACAGATCAAGTTGTCTTCTGTTTGCTCAGACAGGGGCTTTGAACTCTGTCTATTCCCCTTGGAGGGCATGGATTTTGTAAACAAAAGCAGGAAAATCAGAGGGAATGTATTCTCTGCTTCTGCATTGGCAAGTATTGGAAAGGAAGTGTGTGTACTCCGCTTCTGAAGAGCTCCTTGCACAGCCAAGCAGAAATTTTCCACCTCTAGCTTCAGTCTTTGTGTATCAAAAAGAAGAGTTGAGAATGACCAGTTTCTGGAAAGGTGTTTAGCCAACATGGTTGAGCTGAAGAGTGAGGGACTGGGCCTGTGTCAGTGGGAGGCAGGTCATGCAGGAATGTCTTGGAAAGGTGAGCGCAAAGGAATAGGTGTGAGAATTTCCCACAGCTCATGGTCACCTGCACAGATGGTTGCCAGCACAGCAGGGCTTGCAGCCTGCCAGCTCCTCATGGCAGGGTCAGGCGTGCTGCAGGAGCCACCTCCTGTGTGGGAAGAGGAGTGGGATGTCTGGAGTTGGTGGGATGGGAAGAATGTGAGACATGCTCAACTATAAGCAATCCAAATCAGAGCTGTATAGCCTGGCAAGCTACACAAATAGAGACATCCTGATGTCTCCAAGGTTTGAGGATGGATGAAGGAAAGGGGCCACAGCTGTGTGTGCTTCTGGGTGCTGCTCTGGAAGACACTCAAATTTGGCCTGTTTAGAATTTGGGGGAAGCTTGAAGTAGCTTGTGTGGTGTGAACATCCAAACTTTTGCCCACCTACCATGGAGTCTCTGTGTCCTCTAAAGTCTCAGGACATGAGGAAGTGGCTCAGTGTGTGTAAACATGTTTTCCTGTTGCCCGCCTTGCCTGCTGTGCTTGCCACCCTTCCCAGCCCTGTGACACTACTGAGCTGTCTGCACTGTTTAACAGGACTGGCCAGCTGACTGTGTGCTGCTGCTGTCACTCCTCGTCTGTCAGATGTGCCTGGTGTATAAAACCAACCAAATGTTTTCTCCTTCTCTCCCTTTTTTTTTTTTTTCCAGAGTTTTTCGCTGAGCTCAGCAGAGCGACGAGTGCTCTGGCACTGACCAGTAGCCTGACAGACCTGGTACACTACATCAGACAGGGATTACAGTGGCTGAGACTGGAAGCAAATATGCCTTAACTGGTTCTCCAGGTGGTTAAATACCTTGAAGTTTTTTTGCACTTTCGAAGCCTCAGAAACAGTTTAATTTTTTTTTAATTGTTCAGTACAAAGCACCTGCAAGGGAAAATATTTTAAATAAAGTTGGAAGTTATCTGGTTACACTGGAAAACCCTTGAACTGTGTTTTTCATGGGTAGCACTTTGCTACCTTGAAAAAGAAGAGACGGAGGATGGCACCTTCCTTTAAAATGATCGAAGTGCAATGAATTGTCTGAATGGCCCAATGTATTGATGGTCTATAAACATTTCTGTTACAAATAACCAGCAGGACAATAATTGCACATGATGCTGACAAGAAGGAAATCTGCCTCCAGAGGTGGTTATGCAACATCCCACAGTCTGCAGCAGTCGTGTGCCCAGACAACATGTCAGAGGAGCTGTTTTTGCAAGCACAGATGCAATCTTTGGTGTCTTTGTTCCTCAAGAGCAAGTAGCAACCTCATCAAGCGCCGAATGGCATTATGTTACAGGAAAAACAGCAAAAGGATCTGCTCTGCCTGCTTTCCATCCTCACCCTCCTACTTTTGTCAGCCAGCTGACAGAACTGAGGAAGCCACTGCCTTCAGTGCTGCAAGTTTCCTTTTCAGATCATCGCTGCTTTGGTCCTCCTTGCTATGCTCTCGAGCGCATCCATGCCCCAGGCACTCCAGCTGTGTTACTGAGGGGCTGCCTCAGCTTTAGCCTTGCAAGCCAAACACAGTTGGGGTGGCAAAACAACGTGGTGTGTTTGGAGCAGCCCCACCTCTCTGCTGAGAGATGTCACCATGAGGATTCTTTGTTGGGCTGATTTTTGTCATTTCAGTGGGTGGGGCTGGAAAGCTGCACTGCTTCATTGTCATTGCTTGGACATTGTTCTGAGAGCTTCCATGGGAAGGAATTGCTTCTGATTAAGGAGGGATTAAGTGGCTGAATGTGGAACATAAGATAAATTTTTCATTTGGATATCTGCCTGCAACCACTGAGGGTCTTGGTGAATATCTAAGAGCAGGATTTGTACCAAAGTAGGGTTTTCTTCATGTGGGAGACAACTCATGTGTTCTCTCAGCCATACTATAGGATGGGCCCAGTGACTTAAAAACCTGTCAAGGGAACAAGAAAGGGAATAACGAGCTGTTTCCAAGCATTTTGTCCTTGTAACAGTATCAGTGAAGGCAGCACCCATGGCATTTGTGCATTCAGTGAGGTGACACCCTTCTCTACCCAAAGATTCCTTGTTGTGTGACAGCAGCAGCATCCTGCCATCCCCGTATGTAATAGTGTGCCTTAGCCCGCTGGTCCCCTCTCACATCCCTCGCCCTCTCAGACAGACCCATGGGACTGGTGAAGAGAAAGACGGTATCCCAAAACAATGGTGTTTACAAGGAAGAATAATCTCCCTTTTCCACATAATTTCATGATGGAGGAACAGGTCTGCAGACGTGCAGCAGTACCCTCTTTGCAAAATACCTGCTCATGGGTTTCAGGCTCATGAAAATGGACGGTAAATAAATACCAGCAAAAGGTCTTCATTTCCAAAAATAGCTTCTGTAGAAGCAGTCCCTGCCATGGGGAAGCCTGGGCTCCTCCTGGCTCTGGGAGGAGGTGGCAGGAATGTGCTGGTCCCAAGCAAAGGGGTGCTCTCCTGTCACCTTCCCTGGCAGTGCAGGACCACTGGGATCATGGCTGGGCCCTTCTGCACCTTGAAGGGACTGGCCTTTTATGTTCACTGTGTTAAAATCCTCAGAGCATTTCAGGGATGAGCTGTCCTAACAAATGGAAGGAAGATTCATGTCCCCCCTCCCCATTTTACCTATCAAGCTTCGCTTGCACTCCTCCTCCCTGGAGCAGTGAGTGCTTGGAGTAAGCCAGGGACAAAGAAGGGCTCAGCATTAACTGTTTTGTTCTCAGGAAGTGTGTGGATGGGCAGCCAGCCTGGAGGCTGATGTGCACTTTGGAGCTCGATCCCAGACTGGTGGATCGATGCCACCTTCGGACTTTGTCTTCAGACAAAGCTATTTCTAGGATCACCAGCTGAGGAGGAGGAGGAAAGATGAAAGCTTTATTGAACCTGAAGACCACTGTGGGAGCCTGCAGGAACCATAGCAGAGTGTTAGGGGAAGGCATAAGGAGCAGCAGGGACAGGGGTGTCCTGGTACTTTCCTTCTGTGCACATCCATGTCCCTCCCTGCTGCCAGGAGAGGTGCTCGCCGCTGTGCGAAAGCGGTCACGCGAGGGCTGCTCCCATTCCCAGCACAAACTCCCCTGGGCTTTGGGGGAAAGGAAATCACAGGCAGTTTGTGTCACAGGTGTGTGGGGGGACCTTTGAGGGCTCTCACTTCGAAAGGAATCTGTGGAAGCATCACTCCCAGGCTCCACAGCAGGAACATAGGTTTTGTTTCAGGACACAGAGAAGACTGTTTAAATAATAGGAAATTCTTAAAAAAGCCATCATATTTCAACCTTGAGCCAGGTCAGAGGCCTGCAGAGGGTTAGGGAAGAAGCTCATTGATTTCACCTGGGCCTATTCAGGTCTTTAAAAGAAACAAACTAAGAAGAAATAAAAACAGAAATCAAAACGTAGCAGTGGAGGAAATAACGTTTGCCATTAAGAAGCAAACCATTAATCCAAGGAAAACCAGGGGTGATTGTTTAATCCCAGAAGGAAAGGAGGCAGCTATGGTGGCAAAGCAGCATCATTTCCATGCAATATTTATTTAAAAGAAATAATAATACATGTGTTGAAATTGTCAAATGTTCTATTTTTAAGATGCCATTTATTTAATAGTTGAAAACCCCACTTACATGGAGATAGAGATCTCTTCTGTAACTGAAAGTCAAAGTCTGACTGCAATGTCCTTGTTTTTGGTTTTGTCCTCTCCCCTCCCTCTTGGTTCCCATGATAAATCTGTACATCTTTTTTTGGGGATGTATGTCCCTCTTGTATATAACTTTTTTCTGCCCTGCGTGTGATGGAATTTCTGAGATGGTTGATTCATATGGGGGAAATAATAAATGAATGTTTGTTATGAGGTGTTTCAAGAGTCCTTGTGTTCTCAGCTTCTTGCAGAGAGAAATTCTAGCATAGCTTTTCTCTGAATGGCCTTAGTGTTTCCCTTCTGAATGAGGTTTAGGTATGAATTTCTGTACAAGAAGTCTCTTGTTCCCTTTGCTGCCCTGTTTGTTGCCCCTTGCCCTTTCATTAATGCCCAAAAATGGTGCAGATGTAGATGCTCAGAGTGGCAGGAGTGCCATGACTTGGGACATGTTCCTCCTACCCTCCCAAAACTGATCCAGGGAAGGCTGTGCTGGGCCAGCTGCTGACAGCCAGCAGAGCCCAGCTCTGAGTGCTCCCTGACAGGAACATTCCACAAGTTGGGTTCAGGCAGTCCAACAAGATAAATAAGAAAATCAGGAGGCAAGGCACAGAAGTGTGGTGGCTGAAGGGTCCTGCTCTGTGTTTGCCACAAAGGTGTTGTGAGCTTGGATTGGTTTCTGAAGGGCTGTGAGAAGGATTTCCCTCAGGGAGTCCCACAGGATTTCATGCCCTGTGGCAGCTATGTCTTGGTTTACAAGGGGATCTCTTTGCCATGGACTTGCACTTCCTGTTGGAGGCTTTTCCCACTTTTTGTTTTCCAAGCTGTTCCTTGAAAGAATGGTTTTGGCATCTCTGCAATATTGATATATAATTTGTGTGTGTGATTCAGGTCTACTCTGCAGCAGGCGTTGCCCCCAGGATGTTTGCTAATAATGGATGTGGTTTTCTCATGCACTGTGTCAGTTGTAGAGGATACTGATACCTGCTTTAGTACCCACTAGAAATGCTGCTGTTACAGGTGCTCTGCATAGAAATGCACTCTTGCACTGTGGTCAGTGCAGGGCCAGGGCAAAGCAGGGAGGGTTAATTTTGGGGGTGGGATGGGAATGGTGCTGAATATGCCAGCAGGGAGGACATCCAGCCAGGCAGGATGTGGGGCTGTAGCAAGTGTTGGCTCCCTTGCTTGGCTTTCTGCCCAGGGCAGTGGCCGCCCTGGGCTAACACAGCCAAAAATATTTTTCCAGTAATACTTTGTTGTAGTTTCTTTAATTATCAAGTCTTTATTGCCCAAACCTAATTTTGCAACCCTGTTTAATTTATTTTGAAATTTTTTATTGATTATAGATGAGCTTGCATTCTGTCTTTGGCTTGGCTTATCCTTTTCAAAGACAAATGTCATTTTTGGCAAAACAGCTGAGTTAAAGTCGATTGCACTTTGTCAGCCCTGTGCTGCTCTCCAAACACTAAAATAGCCCCCTGGCAACCTGTGCTTTCCTTACATTAATTGCAGTTTCAGCAATCCCTGTCACAAAAACCAACACTGTTCCTGGGCTGTCATCAACCTTTCTGAATGTGTTTCCATAAACTTTGTGTTCCTGAAGCTTGTGCATGTTACAAGAGCAGTGTGCACTCACTGCTGCTTTGGGATGTATTTTATCACAGTATTTGGTTCCCAGAGTTTCCACTGGGTTTTCCTCATCTCCTACTCAGTTTTGCTGAGGTTAAAGGGTTTTTTGTGCCTAGAATTTCATGTTGTAACATTAAGGCCATGTTTTACACTGTCAGAGGCACTTGCAAAACTTGTAGATTATTTAGTGAAATCTTGATTTTACTGCTGGCCAGTTGCATATGAAGAAATACTTGTAAATGGAAAAAATAGTTCAGATTTTTTTCCAGTTTCCAAGTAATAAAATGCATCTGTTTTTTACTTGTTGCATGTGGGGTTTTTTTCCCAGATGCCTGATGTACCTTTTCATTTGGAAACTATAGCTGTGGTAAATTCAAGTCTTTGTTTAAATTTTCATTTGAAAGAATCAGAAAATACTGTCAGCTTAACAATTATAAGGGAGTCATTACTTAGACAATGTAGTGCCTTGGGAGTAGTTGGAATCTTTTGGACCAGGGAGGTTGTGAGCAAAAAGTAGCTGGGCTCCAGACCAGGTCATGAAATACCATGCAGGCAGATCAGAACTTGGGGGCATTAGGGGTGTATATCTTGAAATCAACGCACAAAATCTCTTTTAAGCCACACAGCTGGGAGAAATGAGCTTTTGAGTATATTCAGTGCTAAGTGGAATAGTTAAGCTGAGTGCAGGTAGTAAATTAGACTAAACAGTCTGGCTGAGGTAAAAGGGGAGGAGAAATCTGCAGATCACAGGCACACCATTTATTTTAGCAGACTAAATCTGTCTCTTAACAGCCAGTTGGGTTCTCTGTGATGATTATTAAGCTATAGGCAAAGAGTTCATTGTTTTTCTGTAGCCAGTGGAGGAGAAGACTCACTCCAGACAGAGGCATTACTTCCCCCTGCTGTTATTTTGTGTAAGGGCAAGGTTTGCCCTGGAAAATAGAAAATCCCATGCTGCAATTTGGTGGCTGACACAGCACAGTTCAGACATGGTCCTGGTGCATCCCTGTTCCTCTCCAGTGATTCCTTGGCACTGAGTGGGACAGACCATGCACCATGAGTGTGCAATGACTGGTGGCAACTGGAGAATGGCAAACTAGTTTGCAAGAACATTGGTAAAGAAATAAATGTGGATTTTTTTTTTAAATATCTTTTTTTTTTTAAGTGCTCCAAGGGCAAATTAATTCTCCTCATAAATCCAGCAGTAAGCATGGGAAAACAGGACACAAGAGCTTATATCCTTTAAAACAAAAATGTATGTTTAAAGCTGAGGAAGTACAAAATTTTATAATAAAACTAAAAAAAAAAAGGTGAAATTAAACCTCCAATTTTATTTCCAGTGACTATAGAAGTTCAGGCTGGGGAACTGGGTTAGGTGGAAGGAGGCTGGGCAGTAGCTCTCGTGTCTTGGATGAGGGCAGGCAGCAAAACATGCTGTTACTGTTGTGGTTGAAAACAGGAATTTAATAAGGGATTCCCTCTTTTCGGAGAAAATTTTAGGATGTAGAGTTACAGTGTAGCAATCAAATGTGAAGGAAGATTGTTCAGCTGACAGGTAGTCAGAGCAACAGAGCTGCAGGAATCTGCTCTCATGAAAAAATCATCCGGTACTTATTTTCATCATCAAGGTGAACAAATCATGTCCTTGATTTGTTCAGGAAATTAGGTATTCTTGGAATTGATGGTTTGTACCTTATCAGTGATGTGTTGTTTTAATTTTTTTTTAGATTAATTGTGTCTCTCTGTCTGAAATGATTTAATACCACATTCATTCACCATTTGAGGGGATTACTAGGTGTGCAGAAGCCTTTTCTCACATGAAGTCTTTCAGGAATCAGCTGTACTTGAAGGAAGGATAAAGAATCTGTGAATCATAGAGATTAGTTGAGCTGCTGTGGTGTTTCTCTGGCTACAGAATTCCAGTGTCAGTTTGTTTTTCTTATCCCATTAACCAATAATTTACATGTGAAATTCTCGTTGCAGAGGCCCTGCTCCAGGACTTCTCCTGTCAGGACTGGTAAAGAGCCTCTCTGAGTTTCCATCACTGCTCAAAATGTGCAAGTAACAAAATTTCTTGCCACTTTTTTTCACTGAATGCCCGAGCCTGCAGCCTTTGGACCAAGCAGCTGCACAATTTGGTACCTGAGGGCTCCCTGCATGGCTCCTTCTCAGCTGCTGGGCAAGGCACGGGGGTTTGGTGACATGGCTGTGTCCTGACATTTGGAAGTGTCGAGCTCCAGCAGGGTCTGTGAGCAGCCCCTGGTGTGCAGCTCCGACCTCTGACGCTCTGTGACACCCGGGCACCTGCCAATGGCAGAGCCCAACCTTTGTCAGCACAGATCCCATCAGGGCTCGCTTTCGTTTTGTGGGGTATTCGTTGTCAGAAAGCCTGTCTGTGCAAGGTAATTCTCTGCTTGTCTGGAAGGGAGGGAAGGGGCAGGCACTGATGGTCTCTTCTCCCTTCCATCCCTGCAGATCAACAGGAAGAGCTTCATGGCCCAATTCTTACTGGTACCTCTGCAAGCTGAGAGCAAGAAGTTGTCTCTCCAGGGAAATTGCAGGTAAGGCTGGAGCTGCTGGGAGAGGCTGAGCTGAGGAGAGCCATGTCTGCACAGGGGAGCGAGGTGAGAGCTGCTGGGACAGGGAGCCTACCCTGGGTGAGGTAACTCCTGACTCCAGACTCAGTCAGTCCTACAGCTGAGCTGTCACAGCTGGGGAAAAATGATAAAGCCTCTGTGGAAAAACCCAAATAGCAGAAGCGAAGCCAAAGCTTTTGATTTATTATTTTTTTCAGTTTTAATAATCCAATGTCTTCTGTGGCTGTACATTGAGGTGTCTCTTCAAATAATTTAATGTATGCAAAGACATGAAGTTCTGCTCAAAATGATTTCATGTCAATGTTAGTGACAATAGCATTGAAAGGAAGGGAAGCTCTTGAGAGGGTTCATAAAGTTTAACTTTTCCAAGCAGCTTCCATGTTCCATTAGAGCAGTTATTTGCCTGTGGCTTGATAGAGAAAGGCAGAAAGAAGAGGAACCAGTAAGTCCAGGAAAGGGATACAGAAATCAGTTTGATTAAATACAGAACTCTAAAAAAACAGGGGAGAGCCTTTGGAATGGAAGCTGCTGGACTGGAGTTTCCCATGTCTGTTTTCCTGAGGTCTGCACCTTAGGGGTTGGCATTTGAGTAACTGTTTCCCCCAGCTGCCCCCAGCCCTATGGATTAGGAGGCATTGTTGGCTCACCTGGGGTTAGGAGCAGGTGTGGACTGTTTCTTGTACTGCCAGGTGTCTACTTCTTCAGCTTTAGGGAATCTCTTGATTAATCTGTGTCCAAGTGTGTGAAACAGAGCTCGGCTCACTGGGATACAGTGCAGGTGGATTATCAGCAGCAGCTCATGGTCAGGAGGGGGTGCACCATCTGCCTTGGGAAGGCTGATTTTGTTTCACCTTCCAGGTGCCATCAGGGATTTATTTATGGTATTTCTGCAAGTGCTCTGCTGTGTAGTGCTAATCTTTCCTCTTTCTTTTTTGGGATGCAGTATGGAGCATTTCAACAGGACTTGACAGTGTGATCACTATTTGTTTTAAGAGCTTAGCGACTACAGAAACTGTCATCTGCCACCTCTTTAAGCAGCCAAACCGTTTCAGGCCAGGTCCAACAAATGCCAGCTCTTACAGATAAGCACTATGGTAGGGCAAAGGCTCAACTGCCCTTCTGATTAGATTCTGCTTGGCTTAACAGGGAGAGGGCGGTTTTAATCCAAATAATCCTCACTAATGGGCTCAGTCTACAGCAAAGAGGTCCCTCAGTTCTGCATTGTCCTTTGCTAAAATATCACAAAATTCTAGAGAGGAGTGAGATGTTCTCTCCCGGAGATGCCAGGAAGCCTTTGCCAGGTTCTCAGCCACATTGCACTGGGAGAGACAAGCCCTGAAGCAGTGATACCAAGCTGTTTTCTTCTCACATCAGCTCACCTGTCCCTGCAAATGTCATGATCTTACTGAAAGCTAGAGGACTTTTAAAAAGGAATATTTTCTATTGGCTTTGTTGGTTTGCATAAGAAATTACTTCAAGGCCCTGACAGAACCTAAGGGGGTTCCTGTCCTTCAAAAGGGAGTTACATAAATCAAGATTCTGTGTACTCCCATGCTGATTTTCTTCCTCCTCTTCTTGCCTCTGCAAAGCATGTTTTCTCCAGTCCATCTAAAGGAGAAAATTTGCATTTTCTTTCAGTTGTGCAAGCCAGCAGGGCAGAGCTCTGCATCTTCCCCTGACCACCAGGAAAGAAGAAAGATTTCTGGCACCCCATTAGGAACACCCAGAGTAGTGATGTTCCCACTGGTTCATACAGCAGTGTACAGGGCAGGGTTTCATTTGTTACTTTTCTGGCACACACTTGTTCTCTGTTGGCTGGCTCAGCAGTATTTAGCAATTGTTCCTTGCTTACGTGGAAATAGTTCTTGGATTAGAATTCCGTCTCTCTGTGCAGTTAGTTTGTTGAACTATGTGGTAAAAGAAATGTTATTTTGCCCTTAATCATTGTTAACAGAAACATAACCATGACCAAACTCTCTTGGATATACATACAATTTTCAATATAATGTACAACAAAAGGCATTGTATTAAAAATTTCTATTGAGTGTCAATGGTTTTAGTTACAACCTATAAAATTACACTTAATGAATCCCATAATGTTTCACTTACGGTGTCTCTGTCCATTACAAATGCTGAACTGGGAACTGCCAAAGGAGTATTGCACTGACTCTCATAATAATAATAATAATAAAAAAAGTGTTCATTGCAGTTGTTCCACATAATCCTCCATAACTTGCTCTTTCCAAGTTTGTGATCCTTTGATGCTTATTTGGCTACAAAATGAAAGCCTTGTCTCCAGATAATGAAGGAAAGGAAGGTTGTCCTGGACCATTTGAAGTCTGGGAATATTTGATTCTTTCATTGTTTACAGCTAGACTTGAAAAGGATCAAAAAGATTTTTTCAGGACTAGCTTAGTGTAAAAGCTTCTTTCTGACTTGTAGCACAGGCAGTGACCATAAAGAAGGTATTATCTTTAGGAATCAATTACACAGTAATTAAAGCAAACTACAGATTGCTTCATACAGCAGGGACAGGAAGTGAATATGGAAACAACTTCTCTATGTGCAAGCCAGTAAGCTTGAATTCACCTAAACCCAAAGTTCTCTCTTTACTGAAAGCTTCAGTTTGTTCTTACTCTTTTACACTTGTTCTGGAAATCAGCAGACACCCAGATTGCTGTTAATGATTGCACTTGATTTCCTTCCAGAAGCTGTACCTAATTATCCAAATGGAGCACTAAGACACAACAGAGTAAAACAGATTAAAAACGTTTTCAGCTTAGTTCTCCATTTGAATTAACTCCATTGGAATGAAATTTCACTGGTCTTAAGATCTAGAGTGTTTTAGTGTGTAGAAATGGGGGAGAATTCCCCTAAAGAGTCTTCTAACAATCCTTACTATATTTTGTTATTTTCAACACAAAGCAGCAGGCTATACAGGCAGCTAAGCCCAGAATGTCCACTGTTGAGAAAAGGGCATTTGGATCCCACATGGGAGAACACAAGAGACAGTGTCAGGCTAGGAATGCATGGTGAGTCCCGTTTCTGATGGATTGGTATCTACTCGGATGAACTAAAGCCAAGATTGAAACAGGGACAAGGCTAGGGCACTGGATACATAATTATCCTGCTTTAAAGGAATTCAGACCTATTTTGGGACTAATTTAGTGAGAGAGGCTTCTATTTCCTGATCAGACCCCAGGATCAGGGGTCTGTTATACCTGAATCAGTGGCCTTGGGAAAGAGATGTCAGCAGCGTTGGGGTTACACCAAGACTGAGAGAACCTGTCCCTTCTGACCCAGGGAAGGGGGCAGAGCTTGTGCTAAGCTAAGGATAAACTTGGTAAGGAGATTCACATGTGGGATCCTGTTGTGAGCACAAGTATCTTTTGGCAAGGAAATTCATCTTCATTCACAGTTGAAAGTGGGCTTTCCAATGATAAAAGCATTTGAAGAATTAAGATCAGAGAAGAGAGAAATCAGAGACCCAGTCCAAGGCTAGGACCAGGGTCTGTGTGAAGGTAATAGAAAGGATTTCCAAAAGAGCATAAGCGGGTACAGAAATGCAGTTTTATGTATGGAGCACCAAGAACAGCTCTTCTAAATTGGGGGAAGAGAGAATCTCCATCTAAACCAGTGAATAACCTACCAGTGTACTCTGTCCATTCCTGATGAACACAGAACTTTGAGGTCTTACACTACAGTGCCCACCAAAAGCAACAGGACAACGGAAACATGAAAGGCAATCTCTTGAGCTCTGTTATATAAAAAAAAGCTATTAAAAGAAGCTTCTTATTGTGATAACTGCTACCAAAAATCCTGTGTATTAACAGAATATGAAGCATTACCTAGAAAATCTTCACTTTATTTTTTCACTGTTCATGTGATAGGTCTCAAAATACTCTGACTTGGAAAAAGGTAGAAAAGTCCTGATCTCACATATTGTTTCTAAAAAAAAAGACTGATTTATGACAGATTCTGCTTGATTCTATTTACAGAGAATCCTGCTGCTAAGGGAAATTGGTATTGGCACTGACACCTTCACAAATTGCTACCATGGGTGAAAATGAACCCTCAACATCACAGCTATGGGAAGGTGTAAGTAGTACTGGCTGCCAGGTTGATATGTAAATGTGTGTATTCCAGTATCACAACCCCTCACAGCAATGCAAAATGTTTGAAGGAAAAATTATTATTGCTACTGAGAATATCCTTCTCAGCACCAATAATAAAAATCCTGCAAAAGCCATGCTGGCCCATTACCTGGAAATGCCAATTTCTGTTTGCTGGTAGAGGTAGGCAAGAGAGCTTCTGACAAACATCTAAGTACAACATGTTCAGCAGAGACTTTCACCTGCCTCTGATTTGCAGGCTGAGAAGTACAAATCATGTGTGACTTGTCTAAGGAGGAGGAAATCAACCACCAGTCATCAGCTGATAAAGCCACAGGACAAGATGTTTACTCCCATTTTGGTTTCTTTGGTTTCTGGGTTTTTTTTTTTTAGTATGAGAGTTACTACTTTTGTAACAATAATGTTTGCTAAATAAACCATTATGCTTCTTAGCTGCACATTTTTCTCTAATAAAGACAGTTATTTTCTTGAATTTTTATTTCCTCATCTAAACACTGACTTTCCCCTTTAAACATGAGTTTATATACCAAGATATTTACCTTAATAAATATATACATATTTATATTATATATTGGTTTGTACCCTTCTAACTTACATATATGGATGTAATTTTTAAAACTTTGTGACTAAGCTGAAAATTCCTTGCTTTGGGAGCACAATGATACAAGAAGACATTAAGACGATTGGGTGTGATCATGGTACATGTTGCAATTTGGTTTCAGAAGGAAACATGAGAAGGAGGAACACTGAGCTGATACAGTGCTCTTGTTAGTCTTTCATAAATGCTTTTTTTCCCTGCTGTTTTGCAGACATTTGATGTTTAGCCGGACAACTTGTTTCAGCTAGATCAAATAAGGGTTTTCCCTTTTACCTGGGATTGTGTTGTTACAATCTGTGTGGTTCCTCACATGTATCAAAATGCTCCTCCAAACAATTTGCATTTGGAAGCTATTTATGCCATACATCAGTTGTGTTAAACATAGGTTGAAGTGCATGACTGAAGCTACAAGATAGTGACTTATGCCACATTTCACAAAAATCTTTCAGATACTGCCATGGATAAAGACAATACTCACACCAAAGTTCCTCCTGAAGGGGAAAAAATAATTCTTATATATGATGTCTAAGCATGTGAGGCATATGCCTGGGTATTTAACTTTCCAAAACACAGAAACCCCTATTGGGACATCCAGCCTTTCCAAAACCCAGGTTGCACAAACCCTTCTGGGCTAACAGGAACTGACAGTAATTCTGGCAGCCAACACTGCCCTCCAGTGTGGGTCGTGTTAACTTCGTTCTGCAATGGCTTCCTTCTTCAGGGTTAATAAATTCATTCAGTGTGCATTGCTGAATGTGTCATCCCATTACTTAATTTAACTTTATTTTAAGATAAATATTTATTTTATTTTATTTTATGAAAATAATTTTTAAAGCTATCGTTTATCAGCTGTTACTCTCCTTTCTATGAACTACTGCACATATATAAAGGAATGTGTAAATATATTATTATTTGATTTATCATTTATGTTTGTTTTATACTGTGTTTAGCATTTTTTGAAAGTTCTACAGACCCACTGGATCCCCTTCAGAGATGATGTGTAATATATTGTGGATTTGTTTTCTGCAGTTATATTTCTCTATATAACAGACATAAAGGACGTCAATATTACTTCACTACTCTCCCTGCAGATTTCTGATAGTCCATACAGTACATATACAAAAAAAAAAGGATGCCACCCTTTCAAATCAAAAATTCCCTCCAACACCCTCAAAGCATGAGGAACTGTTAATCTCTGTGTACAACTCATCTCATAGTCAACACACTGCTTGTATATACACAAACACCTCGATCTCATTTAGAAATAACTGGTGTTACAGGCATAGCTGATTTTAATTTATCCCTGAATCATCTTTTTTCTATCATTCATCTGAATTTCAATCCCAAATCACATTAAAAGATAGCATTAATGCTAACACAGTTAGGATGCCCAATACTCCCAGCCACCAAGTTGCAGGAAGGTTTATTTAACCCCATATTCTCTGTAGGTTTATTAACTTATTGAACAGCCACCAGTTTGCATTTCATAGGGAGAAGAAGAGATGGGGGATATGTCTGTGTGTCTGTGTTTTGCACTGTAGAGAATAATCTCCAGTCAAAATGTGTGTATACAATTCCTGCTCAAAACTGCCCACCTCAGGGACTGTGTTTTGCAGAGTTTGTGCAAACACTTCACTACACTGCTGTGTGAACACACTGTAACACGGGGCATTCTTTAACTATAAAGAAATATCTATTTTCCCAGATTAAGACACTTCCCAGAATTGTTCAAAGCTGTAATTCTTTATCAAAACATACCATAGAGAAGGTGGCTGGAAAGTCCATTCCAATCAAAAGAAGGTAGGCTGAGATTGCACCTTCAATTGTGCTGAGAACACTGAATGATCCCATTGGTTCCAAGCCCTGCAAAGAGCTGTTTTGTGATGCTGTACTTGCCCTCACAAGCAGCCATGGTCTCAAACAGCCTCCTTTATTGCATGAAGTGGTGCAAACCCCTCAGTTCTAGTGCCTACTGCCATGCTGAGCTCCCCAGTTTGTATTTCATCTGATCTGTGGGTAAATAAATTCCAATGGAAATGCAGCTCGGCTTGGCTTCTCCTCAACCTCCTGCTGGCACCAGCAGTTGTTCCCAGTCTTTCTCTTGCTGCAATAGGGGAGGTTTTGTGCCAGGCAACTGCAACTGTCAGTGTCAAGGGTCAGCTCCACAGCCTCTTGTCTTTGTCACCAGCTCCCACAGCTGGCTGGCATCCATTTATTCTATTCTCTCAGTTTACAATCAGCTTGAGACTTTCTGCCACACAAATGCTGCTTCCCCCTGTGACCCCAGCAACCTTTACTTGAAATGATCTGTATTGTTAAATCCTGAGGTAATTTGGCTGTGCCCTGGGCATTGGTTCAGTTTCTGTCCCCTTGCACCATCCTTGTGTAGGTTCACAGAGTTGTCAGGTGCCATCAAGTGGCAGGGCACGTTTCACATTTTCTATTCTGCACCAATACAGCCCCAGTACTGACCCCTGGGGTACCCCCTTGGCTTCCAGCTGGACCCAGAGCTGCTGATCCCAACTCTTCCAGGCCAGTGGCTCAGCTGGTTCTCAAGCCACTTTCTCAGTCTGTATTTCATCAGCTCATCCATGAGGATGTTTTGGGAGACAGAGTCAAGAACCTTGCTAAGGTTGAGGTAAACAATGTCCACTGCTCTGCTCTCCTCCACCAAGCCAGACATTACATTGCAAAAGGCTGATGGGTTGGTGAAGGTTGGCTTATCATAAATCCTTGCTGGCTACCAGTTCTCAGGAATCTACCCCATCCCTATGACCACTCAAATATTACTGAGTACTGTCCCCTAGCCACCCTTCACACTGTATTAGGAGCATTTATCTTCTGGATTTATTAGCTGTGAGCTCCTCATTCCTCATTTTTAAGGAGGTTATAATAGCAGTGTAGAAAGCAATCCCCATCTTTAATTTTTCACCAATAAACGTTTTCACTGGAGCACCATCAGAATAAATACTAATTTACTAGTCCCGAGGTGGTAATGACAAGCCACGAAAAAGCATAGGGCAATCACATTTATGTCACTCACATCTGGGAGAGGCAAGAGCTGAGTGTCTGCCTCAACAAAGACCATGATACACAAACATGTTGCCATTGTTTTCCATTCACCCTAAGAAAAAGACCTGAAGGAAAAAATGCTGGTTTTGTTCTTGACCATTCTCCAGAGACATTTTCTGACTTGAAATCTGAGACCATTATCTTCCAATATGATCTCACTGCTCCAAGTCATTCCAGTGGACAGCTAGAAACTTGTGGAAAAATGAACATTCAGGGATGTTCAGGAAGGATGATAAAAGTACCTCACAGGACAATGTTGTAAGAATTTTAGTGAAATGGGAGTTATACTATTGTATAGTTTTGTATCTCTTGCACAAATTAGTAAAAAAAAGTTAATTCATATGCCTTCTGCCCCTTCATTTTTCCTCAGAAAATTCTAAATCTCCAAGCTGATAAATCACTTCTCCCTTCGGTTCTTTTTAAATAAAAATGCTGAAGTCCTATTGCACTCTTCTAGGTCTCAGGCTACATAAAAAAAAAAAGCCTGAGAGAGTAATAAGCCTGCAGTGAGCCTCTGGGGAGGCAGTTTAAGGCAAAAGTAGGAGAAACATTGTCTACAGATCCAGTTGGAGAGCCCTGAAGTGGGCTGTTCTTCTCTTTGAAATGTTTTTTTCTTTCTTCCCACTCCCACTTTAGTCTATCTTTGCATAATCTCTTTTATTTTGTTCAAAATCTCTTTTATTTTGTTCAAGTGAAGCAGCAGCAAGAAATTCCCTCCTCTCTTTTTTTTCTTTTAATTGAGAAGAACTGCTGGTACTCAGCCTCTGGTGGGAAAAAGCACAGGCCGAGGCAGAGTCCTGGCTCCCTTCTCCCACATTATTCACTCTGGTGCAGTTAGAAGCCAATGCACACTAATTGCTGTGATCTCCCCATTTGGCTTTTAACTTAAATAGCCATCTGTAGGAGAATCTCAGCTGCTTTCAGCAGCCAGAAGCACTTGAAAACAGCAGCCCCTAACATTGTTTAATTTTTACTTTGAGGTCATGAAAGAGACCACTAACTGTTTCAATGAAACTCCATAGGATGGGCTTTGGCTGGATGATTTGTTTCTGCTTTAGGATTTAATTTTAACAATATGGACTTTTCCCCATTAGCATAAAATAAATCAGCACTTTGCGCTGGTTTCCCACGCATCACTTTCCACAGGCTGCCAGCATTAGGGATCATGTGGACAGATGACAAGCACTCAAACTACTTACATCTATTACAGTCCACTGGTCACATCAGCTCCTGGTTTTGATCATTCTTTGCCTTCTATATCACTGTTACTTGCTTCTCACAGTCACCAGGTTAATATACACACATGCCTTGTATTTAGACAGTCATAAATTCAAATCAGGTAGCAAGGGTTTGAATAATAGAAGACATTTTTTCTCAGGCAGTTATTTGAAATACACCATAGCTATACTTGTAGGATTTCAAGGAGATCAAATATTAGAACTCATACTTTCCTTCCCCAGCTTTCCATATTTGTGTTAGCACATAAAATGCTGTTTTATATAGAAATGATTTTGTTCCACAAGTCTAACTGAGATAAGTTTGAGATTTACTGAGCTAGAGTCCAAGTATGGCACTTCATCATCAAAATCACATGGGATGAAACAAATTATCCAAGTTAATGAAGGGAAGCCATTGAGCTAGCTGGAAAGAACAGGGTATTTTTCCATGAAAGATTTGCAGGCTTCTCCTTCCCCACTCCACCACTCCTGCCTTCCTGCGCTGTGCCATAGGGGACATCACCACACTGCTCCAAAGCTGCCCCATCCCTTTTCCTGGCAGCCCTCCAGGCTCCATGGTGCCTTCACCCCTTCCCCACAGCCATGCCCTGCTGTGAGCTTTCCATGTTTGCCCACACAGCAAACCCCTCACCCTCAGCAGGACCAGCAGCCTCCAGTTCTACACCAAAAGAGACAACAGAGAAAAGGGATTCCTGCTGAAGCAGCAGTGATGGGACCCAATAACATCCCTGCAGTCAGTGCTACACTGCTTGGTACATTTCCTCCCATGCAAAGCAAAGCTAAGGAAGTACACTTGGGTTTTAGTCATGTAACCATGAGTTCTGAGGACAAGGAAACCACTTAAAAATAACCCCATTGCTGGATTTTTTTTGTGAGGCAGGTTATGTCCTAAACTATCAATGAGTTAAGGCATAGGATACAAAGGTCTGGGGACATTTACACGTAAAAAAAAAAAAAAAAAAGAAACTTAAAACTAATCAGAAACTAGGGCACAGGCAGGAAAAGCATGGGATTCCTGGCTCTGGGTCCAGCAGAGTTGGTGATCTTCTGGGTGTGTCTGTTGTGGAGAGTTTCTACAAACAGTTTTGCAAACTACAGCAAAGGTCCCAAATATTTACAAAACATTCAGAAACATTCAGCTTTTTGCACGAAGTGAAAATGTGTGTTCTACCCACGGTCAGGGGCTTTACCTACACACTTCTAAGATCATCTTTTCAGATCCAGCTAGCTCCAGTCCAAATTAATCTGCAGTGCTTCCTGTCCAGACTAGTCTGTATACTGTCAACTCAGATGCCAGTTTTAACTATGAAAGAAAGATTGGACTTGCTGAAGAAAGAAGTCAAATATGTATCTAAATACCACAACAAAACAAACTGCAGATGCTTCTCTGAAAACCATGTCACATTAGAGATGCACATTTTTTGCTAAACACTTCATGTTTCAATTGGCAGCTCTAAGCCAAATTACTCTGCCTAACCCCAGAACAACACATATACAGAAGCATCAAAATTTCATCCAGAAACGTTTTTGAAAATGAGGGGATTTTTTTCTTAAGACTCTACATGAATAGACTAAACATTTCTAGATTTTTAAAAATATACGAAAGTCAGATGTTGTCCACCTGTTAATCACTGAGGTCAGATAGAAAACAAACCCAAATTGCTCCACGCTCACATCTGAATTTTTGGTGTATGTATAAAAACTTCATTTTGTACAACTGTTAGAGCAGTTCAGATTAAACCAAACATTGAACTAAAGAAGTGGCTTCATATTTGTATTAACAAAAGATAATTTTCCCTGTTTTGCTGGACAATTGCAGCACAGCTGCAAGCAGCATCCTTGGATGCAAAACCTTCCTTTCCTGCATTCACCTCAGATTCCAGTGCTGCAACAGCTCAAAGATGGGTTTTTAACTTTGGTAGGAGTTCAGTAAGCATGTGCATTTGTTTGTATTTGCAGAGTAGATTACAGCTGGAAAAGAAAAGGGGTAACTTTTTTGTTTTATGGGAGGAAATGAGAAAGACCAGTGCCATAGACAAGGATTTCATTAAGATGAAGAAATTCCAGTTCTCCAAAGGGAAAAAATGAAGCTTTGCTTGAAGATCTTTCATGAAACGATTTGTGTGGTCTTTATAATTTCAAGCTCTTAAAGTGTGATAGCTGCAGATTTGCATGATTTTCTGAACTTGTCTTGGAATTTGAGTTTTCCTTTAGCCTGTTTAAGCCCTGAATTCCATTTCAACCAAGTAAAGACAATTTTTGATCAAAAAGCTGTTGCACCAGTATGTAATCTTCCAATGAAATCTATCAAAACTCTAACAATAGGCCTAAAAGGAGACACTAAAACTTGACAACCAAAAAAATGAGCTGCAATTTTGTATCATTGTCTCATCCTCACTGCATCTTCTAAAGCAGTCATCCTCCAGAGCTCATATAGAGCATGTTTTTGCATGTCAGCAAGTATTTCCATTACCCCAAAATATGACCAAAAAGTCTCACTGTGATGTTAAAATGCTGGAAGCAGCATAAGAAAGCAAGACATTTTTCACATCAGAAAGTGAAATAACCTGAAATTAAAAAATGTATTAAGAATCGGTTAAGATGGGGCAAACCCAGCTTATTCAGATATTATTTTCCATTATTTTTAAACTTCTTTTTATGTAGCTGGTTTACTGTTATTTTTCACCATCCTTTTCCAGACCAGAAGTGGAAATGATCAGTCAATAATGAAATCTTGTCAAAGGCTATGGAGTGGTATAGGAGAACAGGAGACACTATCTCAGAGCATATAAAGTGGGTTATTTCTGAGGGAAAGATTATAAATAAACCCAGTATTTTCTAGTTGTTATTAGTGTTTTTCACTTGTATGTCAAAGCATCCCTAAAGGGAGTCAGGGTCCTTAGCAGGAGGCCTACAGTTCTTTTGGAAATATGAGAAACATCATCTACAGGGAGAGTATTAGTGGGAAAACACTGAAATGGAGGAAAATTATGAATAAACTGCTGTACTCATCACACCTTCTAAAACCAAGAGGGGAACAATTAGAAACAATTCCAATAGCTGACTGGAACAACAGTGGAAACACTGAGAGAACTCCTTTCATTTTACTGAAGCAAAAACTGGCATCTGACTGCACATCTAGGAAGAAGCACTTCCCCAACAGGATCCCATTTTTCATTCTCACCCCATTAATTAGATAGCACAGATGAGGTAGAGTACACACAACAGCTTCATATTCTAGAGCTGCAGGAGGGTAGGGCCAAGAGGAAGACTATTTTCCCTGAAAGAACAAGGAATAATTTTGATATTTGTATCCCACTGCAAGCAAATAATGTATACTTCTTTATCACTGAAAGCCTCTGAAAATTTTCAGTGATTACTGATCTCACCAGACTGATTGGAAGAATTACTAAAAACAAAGAGTGTTTTGCCCAAACATCTAATCAGGTTTTTCTGAATTCTTCCTCAGCAGCCTGTCACCTTGATGTCATTCTCACCACTGCCATCACACACCCTATAAATAACTATATTTCATACACTGGAGTACAAAATTAGATTTCCTTGAAATTTCTAGCTGTCCATTGGTTTCACTGTGGTTTTCTGAAGGGAGGTGCTCATCTTCCTGAATGTCATCTGAAGAGACCATGAAAATGCACTGTCATAGTATTTGAGCATATTTTTCATTGGGTGCTTTTGTTACAGAATTCTCAGCAGGTGAAATGAAAATCTCTATTAAAAGATAATTTTCCAGTTTTTGAGAATTTATCAGTCATTTGAAGCACCGTGCATATTGGAATTATTTAGGACACTGCTTTCCAAAATTTGAGCCCATTCTACAGTTCAACTTTTTTCATTGGAAGGGATTTTTGTTACGTTACCATAGAAATGAGTGAAGAAGCAGAAGCTGGTTCGTGATGAATAAAACCCACAAAAAACCAACTGCAACCAAAATCTCCCCCATCAACCTCCCAAATACAAAGTTTTAGCAAGAATTTTCCTGAAGAGGGGAAGCAAAAGATTCTTACTAACCTTTCCCTTAGGGATATAGGGTGTATCATTAACTTGCATTGCATTTGGTTATTGAAAACCATGTATGTGTTCACACAACCAGACAGCAGGGCTGTTGTGTAGGAATCAACATTCTATCACTAGGAAAAAAATTACTCATATTTAGAAACATCCAGGCCTTCAGACAAAACTCCTATTTCCTTATTTATCCATTATGTAACATTTGGAGACTGCAAGATTTTCTATTCCATCTTGTGAAGAAACATCTGAAAGGACACAGTTTAACCGAGTTGATTTCGGTCTGAATTGGAAATACCAGTTCATTTGGACTTTTCTGTTAACTAAAAGGCCTTCAAGTAAAAAAACATAATTGCTATGTATTTTCTAACCATCAAGCTGGTACCAATACACTGACTTAAATATAATTAAAGCCTGTGCCCAACAGCTGTGTTTGCAAAGCTGCTGAAGGTACAAAATATTACTTTTTTAAAGAAGAATGCTTACATCATCAATATTTGGGCCAAAACCCTCTGAGTTCAGCATTACTTCTAGCTACATTTTTGTTTTTCCCATTACAAGGACAGTCCTTGGCTACAGTACTCAGGTCACACATAAGCTCTCATTCTGAAGCATGCTGGTCCTTTCTAACATTTTGATGCCTCAAATGAATACTTGTGACTTTGGTTTGTACTCGCCTTTAGTTTCACAAGGTTAAACACTGAAGTGCTTGATTTCACTCCCTAAATCCCAGCATTTTCTTTCCATTTCCTTTTATCCAACGCCTTCACTCTTCCAAGCCACCACCTCCAATTGTCTTCCCTCACTTCAGAGACTTCATCATTGTTGGTTGCTTATTATCTTGGCTGCTTTCAGCCCTCAAATCTCAATTCCCCATCTGTTCTTCCAGTCATTGGTCTTTCAGTACTCTTTTTGCTATTTTAGCTTTTATAATCTTCTGGACTTCTTAGACCTATTACTTCAATTTATGTAAACTATTTCTATCCCTGATCTCTGTCCTTGCTCCATTCTTGTCCCTGGGCATCTGACATTGTCACTAAAGCCTTATACTCTTGCTTAATCTCTCTTAATCTTTCATTTATTCTTCCCATGCTCCCAGCTCTCATTCCAAATTGGAAACACAGCTTTTTGCCATAGAATTTCAGAACTGCACTTCTTTATTTCTTGCATCTTTGCAAAGGGGGCATCTGTATCTGTATTGTTTATATGCAGAAGACATTTTGGTCATGCACGTTGTGTGACTACATAAAAATTGCATTGTTCTGTGCCTCCGCACCACCTCTGAGGGTTCCAGGATTCCGTGTGGTGAAAAAGCACAAGGGAATTTTAGAAGATCGTATTTTCCACTGACAGCTCATTCTGAGCTGAAATGAGTGCACACAACAGTGACATTTTTAGCTGTGAATCCAAATGAAATTTTTTTTTGTGGTAAAAGCCAACCTAACCCTAGTATTCAAAGGGCTGCAGCTATATCCACTTTCTCTGGTTAATACTCGGCCCAGCCACATCTGCTTCTAACCTGCCATTCAGCTCCAGACTTGTGGTTTCTTTGAATCTGGCATAATCTACACAGCTGCAAAATGCTGAGCACCAGCCTTCACTAGTCTGGAGTTGTCATTAAAACCTACCTAATATATCCTACAGTCAGGAAACTGAGGATTCTGTGAAAAGCAGATATGTTCTCAGAGAGGCAGATCCTGCCATCAGACAGTGTCTTAGGAGGAGCCTGGACTGGTTCTCATGTTTTCCTCCCATTTGCACCAGTAGGCAGAGAATGAAGGACCTTAGTGGGGGAAGATATAAACTGTATTCCTTGATGAATAAGGATGAACTCCCTGATGCAATTTTTATTTTTCTTAATTGACTGGTTTTTGTCCAGCAGAAAACGGAACTCATTAATTGTAACATTAATGAAGTCCATGAAGGTTGGGATCAGACATTATCTGTTCAGTTATCAGTCCCTGAATCCAGTGCAAACATTTTGGAGAAGAACAGAGATAGGGATTACAATATTGTCATTGAGCTCACGACTTCCTTCCAAGACCTTCTTGCTAGGCTCCACTCATGCTTCCATCTCACCTCCTGCACTCTCAGTGAATGCCCTTTCTTTGCCTGTGAAATGAGAGCTGCATCACAAGGCTGGATTTTTGTGCATTTCACAGCCCTGCTCACAAGAGAAGAGCAGACAGCTCAGCATGGCTCACAAGCTGCAGTTTTGCCATGAATTCATCATCAGTGAGAAACTGGTGGCCTTAGCTGTCATTGGTATGGAAACAAACTGAGGAGCTGAACCAGTAGGCCATAAAAAGGTGCCAAGTCATCTGTCAGTGTTCTGGATAATTTCCACCTGGAGTTAAATTTTCAGTTATTTTCCCCACTAACACACAACCCAGTTTTGGTGCCAATCATATTTGTAATGAGCCCATGCAAACCTGCTTCATTTTCTCAGTTGGCTTCCTAGAAAATATCTGTACATTGGGAAAAAACCATGGCCTTTACTGACACTAACCAAAATACTTGTTAGTAAAACATGTGAGTAACATCCATATTTCCAAAGATATTGCGACTCCTGTCAACATTTCTAGAATCAATTAAATTTTCCTGGTAAAGGAGTAGCCTGTGACCAAGGAGTCACATTTCTCTTTTGCTTGGTTAGCACCAAATGTGTAGAACAAAGTCTCTTCATCTCAGTTCCACCAGCACAAGCTGATCAGGAGCTTACTCAAAAGAAAGAATCCATTTAGGATTTCTAGGGGAAACTAGCCTTCTGTGATGGCTCATATCAAATACAGCAGATACAAATACTCTACAGAGTCCTGTTTTACTGCAGCTGGTGGCCACCTTCTATTTTATGTCATGGCAACCCAACCCTCAGTCTTTCTTTTTTTCCTAATTTGTTACTTTTTGCCCATACTGAGTGTTCCTGAAGATACATGTCTGGAAGCAAACCTTTAAAAATTTCAGTCACTACAAATCCCCAAAACTGACTTGGCTTCTTAAACAAAAGTATTACAAATATGTTTGAAATAGAAATTTGAGGGGTTTAATAAAATCTAAAAATAGCAGGTATTTTACCTTGTGAAAGGTGGCTTCCCCTGTCCTCCCCCCAGTTCTAGACCTTTCCTGATTGTATAACAAATGCAAATCCTGAATGGAATGTATCTTTAATCTTCTTTGAAAACCTTAGACATGCTATGCCCTAATTCCAGTTGTGTATGTTCCCTGTTTCCCTTTCAAGCCTGTTCCTAAATTAAAGCTGGGCATTGGGATATCAGATCAGATAGATATCAGGAAAAGGTTTTCCACCCAGAGGGTGGTTGGACAATGGAACAGGCTCCCCAGGGAAGCACCAAGCATGACAGAGCTCAAGAAGCATTTGGACAAGACTCTCAGGCACATGGTGTGACTCTTGTGGTGTCCTGTTCAGGGCCAGGAGTTGGACTCAATAATCCTGATGAGTCCCTTCCAACTCAGCACATTCCATAATTCTGTAACCTTCTCTCTCTAGTACTGAATCTATGCACTTCCAAGAAGTTATTTCCTTTTTTTGCTTTTAAAGAATTTTTTGCAATGCCATTATTTTAATGAGAATCTTTCTGATGATTACAGAGTATTTTTCTATCATCAGGGCCTATTATTGGTTTTGGAATTCAATATGCAGTTAAGAAAGAAAATCCAGCCTTCTGAGTCACTTGAATGTCTCAAGGTGCTAAGATTAAAAATGTAGAGGTGATTAATAAATTCTTCTAATTGCAGTAGGATCAGAATTTGGGATTTCTTAATCAGAACTTGTTAATCATCCTCACCATAATCCCATTTTAAAATGCACTTATTTAATGCCGGGATTATACATCTTGATCAAGATGTGTTCTGGGGTGACAATGGGGTGCCTGTGAGAGGGCACAGACAGACTGCCTAGGTGTAATGAGGCTGAGGGAGGAATAACAATGTCCCTATTCATACACCCAGACCCTGCAACATCTGAGCCATCTGCTGCTGAAACTGCAGATCTGGACTGAAGAATGGCAGATTATTTCCCTCTTCTGTTATTCAGACAGCACTTCTCATTTGACATAGCTTGCAGGCACTAGGTCTTTGCTCATTTGTTCTGTTAGAATCCCAGAGCAACTTTTTACTGTCAGAAGGCACTTTGCAAGCTCAGAATAACATGCAGCTGTGGAATTACAGCCCTTAAAAGAATATGCCTAACTGGATGAAACTGTAAAAGGAATTCCTGTGTCAACACAAAAGGGATCTAAATCTAGAGTTTTAGTTATGGAGTTCAGTTATTAAACTCTAGTTTAAATAAGTTTGGTTTCTAAACTTAGAGTTAAGTTGTATGGTAGAAGAGAATAGCAGCACAGTATCTGTAGCACAGAACCAGTGAAATGAAGCTCAGTAAATTGCTCATGTGAGTGGTCTTGATGACTCCAGCTGATTACTGGTGTGAGAAAATTTTGCACAGTTTGGCTCATGGTTACAATGAAAACTGATTTCTTTTAGAAGTGATCAGCAACACTTCTGAAACCTCCTGAACACCAGGGCTTGACCCCCAAGAGCCACAAACCATCATGGCCAACTTCTAAAAAGGGCACAAAGTTGCTTACCAGCACTCAGCGTGGACACTCTATTGCAGAACATTGTAAAACCTGTGCTAGATGAAGATGGACTCCTTGTGCAAAGATCAGATTTTTGCCAGCTATTAAAGGTGATGGAATAAACAATATAAAAATGTTTCTTTCCCCCTAGAAAACAACAGCCTCCTGAGTAGTAACCGAAAGCCTGTTACAGTCACTCACTGACTAAACAGGTTTGATTCCTCGGAATGTTTTTACTCTCTGCTAACAGCAGCAATTCTTCTTCTATGTTCTGTGGAGAAGAGAGGGAGCTGGACTTTGCTTTGTTTCATAGAGTTGATTTTGCTGTCTTTAATAATGAAAAAAAAAATATTTGCACAAGATGGGAGTGGACTGTGAACAACCCGGCCTAGTGGAAGTTGTCTGTACCCATGGCAAGGGGTTTGAAATAGATGATCTTCAAGGTTCCTTCCAACTCAAACCATTCTATGATTCTACATACTCAAGAACTACGTTAACTAGCATATGTGAAACACAATTTTTTCTCCATTACTTCTACATCTTTATGTTTCCCTACCCAGTCTGTAATACTAAAGAATTCTTGCTGGAAGTAGCTGCAAAATATAAGAGGCAGTCTGATGAAAATTTTAAGTAAATAGTCCTCCAGAAATTTATTTTCCATTTTTGTTTAAATAGAGTCAGGTATACCTGAAATACACACAAAGTACTTCCATTAAAATCAGCCCAGGCATTCCACTTACTAAGGCTACACTACAGCTACACAAAATGATTCCTCACTAACTGCAGGAAAAAGTTCTCTTGTTTGGTGTACTTTTGATGGCACAAACCTGGCAAAAGCAATTCTGCTGCTTCTTGTTCAAAATACCCTATTTATGCAAAAAAAAAACCCACAAAACCCCAAAAAAAAACAAACCCAAAGAAACCAAGTTTTGTCCAGCATGAAATGAAAAAGAGGGTGTTCCCAGGGAGGGGCACTTCACAAAAGCCTTATCACTGGCACACATTAGAATACACCCCATTCCTGCTCTTTTAGGTGTACTGGGGTCCTCAGATCAGACAACACAGATGTTCCTACTCTGGCACGTATCCCGTCTGTTACTTGAGCACACACAGGAGGGAACAGAAGGCCACAGTCAACTATTTGAATACCATTAAAACATGATTCTAAAGTGATGTCTGACAGCAGAACTTAGTGCTTTGAAATCAGCTGGTTGGAAATTCCCTGCCAAGGACCCGTGTCTTTCTGTCAAAAGTGCTATCCAAAAAAAGCATCCACTTTGTCTCCAACACTGCTGCTTCCAGCCATCCAGCCTAGCTCAAAGCTCAGTAGTAGGAAAGCTTGTGAGACAGAAAGATATTCCATGTGTTTGTCTGTGTGCCTGTTGAATGCTTTGCTTCGTGGCAAGGACTGCTGAAGAGCAGAAGCAGTCCTCCAGAGTCTGGACAATTCACTGCAAGGTGCTTGCAACACTCTTGTTTGAGGCGGTGTGAACTGGCCTGGCAGTGGTGGCTGCACCTACTGTCTGTCTAAATAAAGGTCCATATTGCTAATAACACCCTGGCCCTGCAGTCCTTTCTCACCCCATATCATATTTACCATTTACAATATTCCATCTGGTTTCATTTATAAGTCAAACCTGTACAGACAGGAAAACATGCTGCCCTGCTGCTGGGTTTGTTTCTAGCATATACAGAAGGGGAATGCAAAACAAGTGGATACAAATAAAATTTTAAAGGCCTGAAGGATGACTTTGCATAAAAAATGTTTTAAGGGTTAAAAATGTCTAAGTTTTTACTGCCCAGCTTGCAATATCAATCATATTGAAAACTTTTTCCTCCTGTTTCTTCTTCTTCTGTTTATGAGACAGAGGTTAATGCAACTTGTGGTGAACCTTTCAATTTATGTTGAACTTTATGTTGAGCAAGAGTAAATCTTGGTTTGACCAAGATGGCTACTGTGTATAGATCCAGGGATGTACGTAACTAGTACAAGTGACTGTGTAAAATACTGTCCATGTTCTTCAGCCAAACACATCCTTTTTGCTTCAAACTTGCGTTTCACACCATAAGTGCAGACACCAACTTTTAAAAAATTTGTAGAAACTGTAAAAATTGCCATTATTACCCCAGAAAGTACAGTAACTTTCCATTTCCAGCCTCCATTTATTAAAAGCAGATGTGCTTTCACATTTTTAAAGTGCTAAAC
Source organism: Corvus moneduloides (assembly GCF_009650955.1). Classification (NCBI taxonomy): domain Eukaryota; kingdom Metazoa; phylum Chordata; class Aves; order Passeriformes; family Corvidae; genus Corvus; species Corvus moneduloides. Next base: position 58,233,836 of record NC_045480.1, read on the forward strand.
TTTAAATCAATAAGTCACACTGTTAGTTTGGAAGACAAAGCAGTTGTCCTAGGGGTCTATAACATCATGAATGACAGGGGAAAGGGAAAGAGAACTGTCCACTGCTTTTGCTCATGGTAAAAAGATGAAGATGATAGTGAACAACCCTACTGGATTTCTAAAAGGGAGGGAGAAGAGATCTTGAGCTGTGTAACTCATGTCTTCAGCATGTTGTTCCAGTCAAGTCTGCACTGCTGAAAAGGCAGGAGATGTGAAAAGGTTTAAATACAAAGTGAGGAAGATCACCCACATCTGCTCTATGCTTATTTTTTGGTAAGGCACCTGTTCCTAGTGCTGCTGGCTGCAGTGTACAGGGCTTTTTAATTTTTTGCAAGTTATCCACAAATGAAACTAGCTGCTGTACAAACACAACTATCTAGCTGTGGTAGTTGTTGGAAATTGGAAATTCAGAGCTTGAAGGGACCTGCAGGGACTATTCAAAGCAACCTTCTTCACACTGTGCTGGTAATAAGGGTAATTTGGGTAATCTGTTTTTAAAAGTAATCTCCAGTTAGCAAGGTTCCAACACCGCTTTGGGTAGTTTGGTTTTCTCTTCTTGTACACAAAAAGACTTAACTCTAAATGACATAAAACTCATTTCCTTCAAATTGAGGCAATTCCTACTCATCTTTCCTATAGTGGAAAAGAAGCATGAATAAACTATAAAAATAAACTATAAAAATATATAAATAAACTAAAAATGTGCATATGAATGCGAGGACCTTTGAACCACAGGTAGGAGGGGTTGCTGGTCTGACTTTTGTATCCCCAGCTTCTGCTCATCAGGGCTTCCCTGATTTCCACACGCTTCTCCCTTTCCATTTATTTCCTGTCTCATTTCCGATCAGAGCTGCAGAACATGGTTCTTTCAAGTTTTCTGTTGCCTTGTCTGAACATGTTTTTGCAACACCATCTCCCCTGTTTCCCAGAAAGCTGGGACTGCCCTCTCCCCCATGGCTCCATCATTCCCATGAGCTGCTCCCCTCCTTGGCAGGCAGGGAACTGCAGGACTGTGGGCCAAAAATCCTCCGACTCTGTGAGCACCTGTGTCAGCCCAGGTGTTGCTCAGGCTTCATTGATGCAAGTAATTGCAAGCTCACAGGTAGTTTATCTGCTAAGTACTCAGCATCTACTCCTCTGGGACTGGCCAGCCAAGGTAGAGGAATACTTTTTCAGCAATCACAAACATCTTAAACAGTGCAATAACCAAACATGAACACCAAATAACACATACTAAGTACTATTTCTAGCACACAAGTTCTGTAAAAGCTCAGAAAAAAAATACAACCAGTCCAAAAGCATTTTCAAAAGCAAAGTTATTCACAAAGAAGAGGCTTGCAAACATCAATTACAAAGCACTGTAAACATAGTTTATATGAATTATTCCTTGCAAATATTTGTTATTCTTATTTCCCCTGCATTCAAATAATACTGTTTGTTGCCCAGGGCACTCTTGATGCAATATCTAAAAAAGCATTTAAGTACTTACTAAATTTCTATTAAATGAAGGAAAAACAGAAGATCCACATTAAAAAAAAACCCACCATATAGGAAGCAGATTTAGCCCAACTCTCCCACCCTAAATAATATTGCTACACATATAATTCATACAATTACCTCATTCTTAAACTCAGAGTAAGCGAACAGAAATGAAAAAGATATTGTTATCTACGGAGCCAATGGAAAAAGTGATGACCTTTCAAATATTCCTTTGTGTTTTGTTTCACAAAAGTCATCTGAAAATCTCTTTTTGGCTTTAATGAAGAAATTGTCTCTATTTGTAGAGAATGTCAGTTGGCACCTGAAATTGAAAGCTGACATGGGGAAAAGTAATACTGGTTTGAGAAGATTTACAAAAACCAGAATCTGTGTCTTCCTGCAAATTTACAGCTCTCAGGGTAGCTGCACTGCTGTGGGACTTACACACTGCATGCTTTTAAATATATTTATCTTCACAGATAAATACAAGCTGGGGACATACTACTGGTCTTGCCCTACAGACCAGGAGCTCAGTCTCAGGAATAAATGTCACTTGTCAAAGCTCACACAAGAGTATTCTGATGGAGTCATCTCAGAAAATCCCCTTACCTCTCTGCTCCTCTTGTCTGTACCATGTTCTGGCAGGGCAGCCCTTTGTGTGTCTGTATGTCTCCTGGGCCCCAGATTCCCAAGCTCCTGCACAGCCAGAGCCCCAGAGCACTCCCTGGCTGCTGAGAGCACCTGGCACCAGTTAGTGCTACTCAGTCATGGGAAGAAATAGTGGAAGAGTGGCACTTGATTATTATTAAACCGATTTTAAATTTAAGAATCAGTTAAGACTGGAAACCTGAATTTTATTGGATGATACTGTCATTCTTCCACTACTTCTTCCCCTGAGAAGCACAAGGAGCAAGCAAAGATTTGCAGTGGTCATCTTTGATCATGAGTGGGTGGGTGTACCAACTGTGTAATTTTAAATTAAGTGTAAATGAAAACAATCACAATAGCTAGCCTAGTAAATGAACCAATGCCTAGGAAACTCCCAGGCACTGGAATAGCACTGTTTATGCTGGTAAACTAGTTGTGGCCCAAGCCAGATTTTGGACAAGAAAACTTTCCAGGAGCCATTTCCAATAGGTAGTTCACAGGTATACAAGCACAAACAGTGGCCATTCCAGCTAGTCTCAACAGTGGTGGTGTTTCTGTGCAGGGGTAATTTATTAGAAAATAGTTTAAGTGTGGCATTTTCCCTAAAGAGGACATTTATAACTTCAAGAATGTAACTATTTTGCAGATACAGCTCTTTTGAGAGTGCTGTTTAACTATCTGCAATGGAGAGGGCTTTTCTTTCCTCCCAGAGGGTCACACAGCAGCTCTCCTGCTGTCACTGCACTGCTCTCTCAAAAGGCCACTCCTGTTAGTTCTCAGGCACCGGGAGGGCTCTTAAGGACACTCCAGCCTCACCGTAGGGGATAGGATTGATTACAATTGAACCCTCCTGTGAAAGAAACACAAATACATTATTATGGCTGCAGCGTGCACCTGAGCTACACAAATGCAAAACCAATAATGTCAGTATAATATAAGTTCTCCCGATATTTTTCCTTATTATTAAATTGTTTCAGTAACAGACTATTTTTGCATATCTGTTTCTATAGTGTTACTGCATTTATTCTTATTATTACATAAGTTACGTAATATTTTAATTTTTATCAATATTAACTCATCACAGATAAGACTGTCTGTGACAAGTTATTATAGCATAAATCATGATAAATAATTACAGGATCTAAAGTAATTCAGACAGATAAAACTCACTTGAACACTTCAATTGTCATTGCTGATGCAGGACCTTTTATGAAAAAAACTGTAAACCAGAAACCATTCCTACAAAAATGTGAGCAGGTCCTATCCCAGAAGGGAGTTAAGCTGAGGTAAATTAAATTTCAGTTATAAGCTGCCTAAACTTAAGAATGCCATACAGTGGCAAAAACTCCCCTCCCAGTAGAAAAGCAACTACAGTGCAAATGAACATCAGAAGTCTGAGTGAAAAGTGGGAAGCTGAAACTTCATGTTCTATAACATACACAGATACAAACAGTAACAAATATCCAAAGAAAAAGACTTGGACTTACCTGTGATTTTTTCCATGCATACCAAAAAGCAGCAACTATAAGAACAAAAAGCAACACAAGGGCAATGCTGACTCCTGCCACTAGAAGAGCAAAAAGAAAGGTAACCATGACTCTAAAGCCATTAAGACAAGGAAAAAATTAATACCTACATTTTTTGGTGGGTAATTATACAGCATAAAATAGTTATATGTGACACTAAAATATAGGTCTTGATTTTTCCTACAAACACAAATCTCATTCAGGTCTGGGTTTGTACAGAAATAAGCCAATCATGTCACAGATCACTACAGTACTTTTTTTTTTTTGGCAGTGCAAATATGTGCTATAATTAATTTTTTTTTTTTTGTGAGCAACAGTTACTGCTGATCACAAAATTAATATTTGTGTTACAGATCTTGTTAAAAGGAAAAGGCCCAAATACTAATTATAGTAATAAGAAAGCAAATTACTATGGTTTAGTCTAGTAGAGTGATACCCTCATTAAACAAATCACCAGAGAAATACCATGACTTGCAATTAAGTAGTGTCTTAAATACTATTATATGAAAACAGAGTTTTTCAGCAAGTCCATACACAGTTTTTGTACTCCATGACCACTTGCAGTAAAAGAAGTTAAAAATTCAAAACTTAGGTAAAGAAAAAATCATTTAAGTACATATCTTGAAGTTGTCAACCTACCTACTAGAGTTGGCAGACTTCTTCCTGCCAAAAGGGAAAAAATAAAAATTAGAAACTTGAGAAAACTGCACAGCCATGTGTAGTGAAGTTAAAGCTGCTTTCCCTACCTCAGTATAAGACACAGTATAAAAGACTACAAGGGGAGGAAATAGGGAGGGCAGGTGAAATCCCTGACACTTCAGCTGCTAACACTGCCCTAGCAGCTGCTAGTGGAGACCACCACCACCACCACCCAAAGCCCCACAAATGCAGGATTTGAGAAAGCATTAGTGTTCTGAGCCTGCACGTACGAAGCTTCATGCAGCCTGCAGCTGTTAAGAGAAGATGTGGGGCTTGAGAAAGCAGAAAGCCTCCAGAAAGCCCAGCAGGAGCAGGGTGGCATTTGAGACACACACAGAGGCATGTGCTGCACAGAGAGGTGTCACAGAAACAATCAAGACACTTCACAGGTCGGGGGGACCTTTTCTGCTGTTATCTTCCTCATTAGTTGTCTTCTCTTGGCACAGAATATGAAGCTACCCACTGATCATGGAAAGTGCCTGATTTTATATTAAATGATGCATTTCCTGCCCCTTTACAGAGAATTACTTAGGCTGTATTATTTGAGATGTCTGAAATATTCTTTGTGCTCCAGCTTCCACCTCTGTAGAAACAGGTGGAAACCTGTTTAAATCAATCACATATTGCTGCTAAATTGGTTTGTGCTCACAATTCTTCTAAGGAGAGTCATTGTGTGGAAAACAACAGCGGAAAAGTGCAACAAGGCATTCACAAGACTCAGGTGTGCCCACTTGAGGGAAGAACTGACTCAGGACTTGAAGGAAGCAACAACTTAAAAAACAGACCTGGAACACGATCCTCTGGATCCTCTGTTTCTGGTGCAGAACTTGGTGAAGAACTTTGGTTATATTTACCACCTACCCAAGGAGGTGATAAACCACCTGTTGTTTCTGCGTAGCCTGCATGGTTTGCAGTTGTTGATGCATCCTGAGCGTTACAAAGATATCCTAAAATTTAAAAATTTCATTAAATTATTGCTGGAGTACACCATACCATGTACTCTTAAGGTTGTTTGATAATTTCAGTTATAAGATTCAAAAGCTCATAATTTGGACAATCTTGCCTGCTGTTTTACATTTGGAATGTTTCCCTTCATCCATTTTTTTGCATGAACATTTCAGTTGAAATTGTTAAGATGTTTCTCAGAAAAAGTTTGGAAAAACTCCCCTCACTGCCATTTACTAAGCTTTGGGAAAAAAAAAAAAAAATCACAGATATTATTCTCAGATATTGTTTCCTTGCTCTGGAGTAAGAAAATGAAATCCATAAGGGAACAGTAGCAGAGCTTTTACTAGATTTGGACACTCTGTGATAATTAGCAAACCCATTTTCATTTGTTTTGATGGGGGTTGATAGGATATGGCAGCTCAGTTCACCTGGGGCCTTTATTGATATATTCATCCTCATTCTCACTTTTCCTCTTTCCCTATATGCTTCTCAAATGGGAAGCAACCACATCGATGGAGATGGTGACACTCATTTGCTTGCTTTAGTTAACAAATATAATTAACACCCTTTCTTTCACATTACTTCTCCATTTCTATTGCAAACTGATGAAAAAGAATTGGGGAGGGGTGAAAGATACTTTTACTGAACTTTTTGTTAATGACAGGAAGAGAGGAAAACTATAGCCTTTTATAAGTTATTGGAGCATTAAGGGAGTCCTTTTTACAGCCACAGTTGTGACATAAAAAAACAAACTAAAACAAAACCTCCTCTGTAGAAGCAGAAGCTCCAGGAAATTCCACATGGACTCTGAAACATCACAGGGCGGCAAAGCTGTGCCCTGAGAGATTCTTCGACACATAAGTTAAAAAAATACAGCATCATCAAACAACTTATTTAATTCTGGTCTCCCCTGAGATTTGCTGTCTGCAAAGTTCCTCCTAGAATTATAACATCCCCTCTGGACATAACATCCATCCACAGTTTCTCTGGAAGAGAACAAACATGTGCACCCAACAGTACTTATGGGCAGATGCTGCCTCTCTCTGAGAATGTGCAGCACTTGTTAGCAATGCATTAAGGTTACTCCAGGCTTAGGAGAGAAACTTGCTTTGTCACTTTGAAGCTTTCATAGGTCTCTGCCAAGCAGGGCACAGCTCAGCAGAGAGGGGTGGTATGCATATTTCCATGAACTCCTTAGAAGAGGGACAGCATAAATTCTCAGGCAGGCTTGTTTCAGAACACATGTACCTTCACGATAAGAAAGTCCATTAGCCAACCCCCTCCACCTCTTTCCACCTTCTTAAATTCTCCCTCTATTGCTTTAGAGGTGTAAAGAAGAAAGTGCTTTATGTCTTTGCACCAGACAAAGCCTATTTTCTTCTTTTTCACAAGCAAGAGTGTTCTGGTGGAAATGTATGAAACGGATAAAAGTAGTCACAAATTCTAACAGACAAATATAAACCCCTTTCATTATTGCCTAATACTTTACTCAGATTATGTAAGGTCTCTCTAATGCAACATTCAGACACAAATTCTGAGTATCAAACGTAAACGCTTTCATTAGACATAACTGATACAAGGGGTCCTGACAGTCCTAATTGTGCAAATGGTGCAGTTGGGAAGTTCATGAAACTTGCAGAGGGAGATCCCAGCCATTCTCACTTCTAATCAGCAAATCTACAAAGTCTTTGTAGGGCAGGTGGGAAAGCCTGGTGCTTATTGTTAAAAGGCTCGAAATAATTCAATTCTTTTGTTTCCTTGCAGCATCACTGAGATACTGCCACTGTACCTGTAACCAGCAGTGCAGACAAATAAAAAGGGATGAGCTGTAGGTGGTGTCATTTCTCTAGTTTTATTGTTGATTGTTAGGATATTGATCATAACTGATATTAACATTTATTTTTGTCATTCATTAATGAGTCTAAGATGACTAATGTTGCAACAAGTCTTACCTTTTATACTGGCCATTTTGTCTTCCTGTACCTGCAGAGGATTTCTTAAAATACAACCTAAATAATTCCTGAAGATTTATTATTAGGAGTGCCACAGATAATTGCATGGCAGAATAACTGTGCTTTTTAAGCATTCGTTTACTGATTAAGCTTAATTTACTGATAGGGATGTAACTAAAGTAATCATTCATGTGGTACAATATGATAATGCACAGACAAAACACTTTCAGTGATTGTACTTACAGATCAAGACATGAATTAACACTTAGAATGTACTTAGGAATATTTTCAAGAAGTAATTACAAATATTGAAGAGGAAGTATTGGCTGAGAAAAAATATAAAGAAATGTTCACTCACCTGTAAACACCAGAATGAACATAGGCATTGCCTTAATCATCTTCATTTTTTGTTTTTGTGTCTAGAACAGGGCAAAAGCACCAGGGAAAAATCCCCAGGTCTCTGTCCCCACAGCAAAGAAATTGGGGGTGTTACCCGCAAAAGCCACAGACCTCAAAAGCCTGCCCCTGCTGCGCTTATCATTCTGCTGTGCTGCTTATTGGCTGAATCAGACTGGTTCCTGAGACAGCTGTTCCAAGGACTGGGATGCCAAATGGGCTGTGTGACTCCAGCAGTTCGGGATCTGCTGAAAAGAAATTTTTCACTTCACCAAGTGTGCAGGGAGCACAGGAATTATGAGACCAACAGGTGAACGGCAAGCCCCACTCATATGTAAAACAAGTTCTAAACTGCTCATTCACCAAAATACTGCAGTTTTGATGAGGATGTTCTCGTATGCCACACCTACAGAGAGACTGTGTAGGTCTCAAAGCTCTTGGTAAGTGTGGAAAATGCATCCAGATGGAAAAGCCTGGACGCACAGAAGTGAAATGCCTATTGATCGCAAAAGCCAAGCATTTTCTTTGGCACTGGTCACAGATACAGTCACAAATATTCACAAATATTTAGTGCACCATAAAGTGAAGCATTCAAAGCAAAACCAGCACCAGCCTGTAAAGTGTAATGACTATTCACACACCTAGATATTTAGGATTATTTAAAGAAACAGTATTATGCCTTCCATAGCTGCTTCCCAAGTCCATCTCAAAATTGATGGTCAGTGTTCCAGATGGGTTGACAGAGGTATGAACTTCATCAGAGGGTATACCATAGAATATGCTGAGTTGACTACTGATAATTTGAATTTAAAAGAAACAAATTTGTCAAGAAAAAGGAATATGCTTGGCAAACTATCATCCTGCTGCCAAAATTCCTCCTGCTGCCCCCTCTTCTCTGCCGAGACGATTTCTTTTGAGGTATACAGCAGTACAACAGGGAATACTTGTGTCTCTCTGGACCCACGAAAAAGGTACCAGCTGGACTTTCAGGAGTGACAAGCAAGCAGGAATAACAAGCATTTGGACAAATATCTCCATTCCACCAGACAGCATAATGCTTGCAGCAATGTGTCATTAACAGCTCTTTTTCAGTGCACACCCTTATCTTTTACTCGAAACATTTATCAGGCTACAGCAGACTTTTGCAGTGAGAAACACTGGTACAATGTTTTCTGCCTTCCAAGTCCATTGCTAACCAGCATAAGAAACCACTTTAATTGTGCATCCCTTTTTTTTCAAAGGCTTTCTCCCAAAGACTGCTTGTGTAACAGACATTTTCTTCTTAGATTTTCTTTGAAGACTATCTCCAGTAACAATTATGTTTTCTCTGCCTTCTTACCAACGTTTTCACTGGAGTAAGAAATTAATATCTTCATGCATCTCCTGTGTACACACACAAAAAAAAAGTATTCATGCAAGAGACAAGTTTGAAGAGCCCTCAGAGAATACTCTGGAATTCCCTACCCTGGTTGCCATATTCTGCATTTCTGAAACCTGCTGTCATTGCCATTGCTAGCAAGAATGCCAGAGTGAATCCAGTCTTCTAATTTTACAAAGTGCCACACCAGCAATAGGTGCACTGTAAGACAAACAACACTGATTTATGAAACAAAGTGGAAGTAGGAGAGAAAATTCAGAAAGACACCTATAAACAAGTTTTCTGAAACTGCAAAATTCAGAAAGATCCCAGTTCTCTCCAGGAAGCTGTCTAAATATCTGGAACCCTTCTCAAATCTCTCTCAACTCTGTATTCTCACTTGCAGTGAGAATTCTTGTCCTCACACATTCAAATACAGGTACCTCCTGAAGTGACAGCAAATATTCTGCATAATTTACTAATAACACTTTCTAAGTTTTTTCAGACCCTCTGAAATTTGCCATTCCTTTTCCACCAGTGGCATCTAGGAATGTTGGATGCTCCCTTCCTTTTAGGAGTGGGATGTGACAGCCACACACACTAATTTTCATGTCTACACTATTGTATGTGGTCGGGAGCTGTGGTATGAATAGAAAACTATGATAGGGAAAAATAAGAATCATTACATTAAAACTGTATGATGTTTCATGATCTCCTTGCAAGATAGCTTCTATTTACTTATGAAATAGTAAGTGGCATATGTCCTAAACCAAAAGGTCTTTGTAACAAGATATTTAAGGTGACCCAAAATCATTGCTGCTGCAGATTCAGTCATACACACTGCAGTCTACCACTTGTTTTCTGGTCCTCATACATATATAAATGTACACCCACACAGTTATTTTTCCAGGCAAGACTAAGGAGGTGCTGCAGGAATAGTCCTGCTGAATTTTCCTTGGAAAAGCAGGGCTTATCCCTCTGAAGAACGAGCTGCCAGGATCCTTCTCTGGCAGGTTTTCCCAGCCCTAGTTGCGTTTTGTGCACTGCTCTTGTTACACAAAGCCATCACCCACAACTGAGATAACTGAATAGAGCAGACTTCTTGAATCTCTGTGGTTAATGAGCAATGTGGTTGTAACATGTGGAAGAAATTTTGTCTAGTCTGATCTGCAGCCACTCACTGGTAGGTTCTCTCTCAGAAATTTATGCAGCGCCTAGCAGATATAGGAAGTGGAGGTAAGTAGTTCATTCCTCTTCCTGCTTACCTTGGCAGAACTACTGACACCACACAAGAAGTTTCAGTATTGTGGATAGCAAGAAATCACTGCTGTCTTCCACCTCATATTTGGAGAATTTCAATATTAATCTTATTATCTTTGCCTTTTGAGTTAAAAGTAACATGTTGGCCTTTTATGTTAGCTCGTTGTCACAGCAGTCTGTATGGGATGTTGTTTAATTTGAAGAAAATGTCCTCTTTATACTGGACCTGCAGATATGTATAACACAGAACTTCTGTCTTAAAGCAGCTTTAGTTTCATTTAGGTCTGTCCTGCTTTTCCTACCTGCCAAAACTCTGCATTACCCCTAATGCCTACAGGAACAAAGGAGATTGATCTGCACATTGAATTGAATTAGCTCAGTTACTGCACAAAATGATCCCGTTTATTGAGGAAGGACCCTTCACAGGCCTGGTGAAAATCTAACTCCCAAACAGCTCTCATTTTCATGCTTCCATGTTTGTGTTACAGTGGCAAAGTCCTTCCTTCACAGACTGCAGGTAGTAGTTTGCCTTCAGCACCACATACAAGTTGCTGAAGTGAGAGACTGCCAGCTATTTATTTTTTCACATATGAGCATTTCACTCAGGAACTATAAAATGCTTCATCCTCTCTGCATTTTGTAACGGAGAATAACATTGAGCCCCCTGTGTTTTAGTTCCCTTGATCTATTGACCACACATTTTAAGGACAGGCTGACAGCTAGTATGTCAGTTATTTTCAGATATCTGTCTCTGTCAAATTCAGAAATCCCAAGAAAATAAACGAAGTGCAGGATTATAAATACATGTGAAATCAGAGCTGTCATCACTCTCATGGATTTTCCATTGTGCCTGCTGCACTGTTTTTAGGCTAAGATTTCCCAGATGTTTAGTAGGAATGTTTAGAAAGTAACGCATTTCATTTTTCTGATGGGTGCAACATTCTTAAATTTAACCTATTCACAATTGGGGGGTTATGCCTTTTTTTTTTTTTTTCCCCAATTGTATCAGTGGAATAGAATAATAAAACCAAAGTTTAGCAAGTCTACATAGTTCCTGATGGCCTGAAAGTTGTTGTTTCAAATTATTAGGTAGTCTTATTTATTCAGATGAATAAAACATGACAGAGACCCCCTGAAAGGATGCTGCTCATGTGGGCTTACTCCAGTCCTCAGAGGCCACCACTGGGTCTGTATTGCTCTGAGCCATAGTGGAGCAGAGCAGGAACTATACTCTGATTTAAAATACAAATTTTAATTATTATTAAAAATTTAAAGCTGGAAATTTTATCCAAAATCTTACCTTGCTACTTGATATAACTAAATACCTCCATCTTTCTGGTCAAGCAGGAGGATAATTATACATTTTAATGGAAGTAAATACAGTTTGAACATACTTAGAAACAGTTTGTATGCAAGTTGAAAATGTTGACTGACCCATTTTCTATGCTGCCTAAAATTGTTCCCTTTCACTTGCCTTTTTTTTTTTTTTTTTTTTGGTCAAACTGCGCTTGGAAGAAAATTTGATTCCCGCTGAAAACATATAAAAGTTCTAGAATGAGTAGATCTTACATTCTTACCCTCACAATGAGACATCTTATGATTTTTACTCTCTTTCTGGCTCAGACTATGGATGATTGAGCCACTAAAACAATCTCAAAGGCAGGAAATACCCCCTCTGAATCTTCTGAAGAGGCTGCTGTTGTCAGAAAGGTACTTGGAGCCCCCAGGTGCTTGAGCAGTGATGCCTCCACCAGAGCAGTGCTTTGGCTCTCTTTTAAACACCAGTAGTACACTTTTACTACCTGAGTACTAATGCTGCTTGCATTCCTCAGGCAGCGTGTGCAGCATTTTGGATCACTGGCACCTCACAGATCCTGGCCAGAGGACTGCTGCTGGACAGCCAATGGGATAACAGGGTAAAAATGTTTACCTTAAGAGTATTCTGCTCATGTTTGAGTTAAGATGTCAGCTGTTTCCCATGCCTTTATTAAAATACAAACATTTTCCCCATTCTGAAGCTTTGCTGTACTTTGTATGCAGTCAGCTACTCTTACATAAGCTGCAGAAAGCTTAAAAGGTTGCAGCTAGGTGGCTTGTATTCATAGCCCACAGCCATCAAATGACATCAGGAATGAAGTCATGTAATCAGCTTTGCCACCCAAGACACAGATTTTAAGACTGCACTTACATCTCTCTGTGTGTAAATGGATTTGGCATGGTTTATATTACAGGGAAGACCAGCTTCTGTACACACCTCCTCTCCTTCCCATCCCCACACTCTCTTCTCTCTCTCACACATCCCTACACATGCTTTTAGTCAAGAGATGTTCAATAGCTACAAGTCTGAATTCTGTGACCCTAGGCCATTAGCCCTCTCAGGACAGACCCAATAAACAACTGAAACAGCAAAGAGCTTTAGGCATTTGATCTCTGGAGGAAACACCAGCACTCTGCAGAAGATTTCTGTGCAGTGACAAGTGAGATGAAGGCAGGTCGGAGTGGTGACCTACAGAGCCTGCAGGCTGAGCTGTGTGCTACCATATCACAGGAAAGGTTTGTTCTGCGACAGCGACAGCACTGCCACACTGAGCTCCCTGTGACACAGACTCCTGGCACAGAGCTGCAGGATAATGCCTTCATTCATCCAGGACTTTCAATTTAGAATCCATTGCAGCATCCTTCTCTTTAATTGGAGAAGAGAGCAGCTGCCCATCTCTCCTGTAAGAGATTACATTTCAGAGCACTCAGAGGTACAATTCCTTCATCAGTACAATGTTGAGGAATATAAAACCCCAGGGATTCCTTTGTTTGAGGTCCCTCCTTGGAGGTGTCAGCTTGAGCTCTTATTTTGTTGTTGCACCATGATTAAATTGTTTTAAGGAGCCATATGTCTGAGACTCTGCTGTGGGAAACATGGGTTGGTGAGGGACACCTGTCTGTGTGACATTAAAATATATATCTGCAAAGTATTAATGCATGCATTCGCTTATTAACTCCTCCATACACAATTTTTGAGCACTTCTGTCTAGCATGCTTCTCTCAGAGCACAGTTTAATCCACTCCTGTTAACACTGCTAAACATGAGCTGTCTTCTATTTGCACATCACTGAGTTAACATTAGCCAAAGAAGATTTCTCATTGCCTAAAATCTGAGTCACAGGCAGAGATGGACTTCATGGAAGTCAGATATACCAAAATATTTTGCCCAAGAAACATGGAATGCCTGGACCTTTGTAACTGCCCATCACTTCCATAGCTGACAGGATAGCAGTGACATTCAGAGCTGCTTTCCAGTTTGATGTCTATTTGACAATATTGTTGTGAAGGAAATAACTAAGATATATTTTCCTACCTTTATGCTTTCCCATACTCTCATGTCAGAGTGTGCTACATTAAAAGAAATATCACAATATCATTAAAAGAAATATAATCATAACTAAAAATCAAGCTCTGAACAATTGTGGTCTTTGAGTGGGTACTTAGGCTTCCCATTTTCTCAGCTAAATTCCAGTGAGTTGATAATAATGTTACCTATTTAGGCCTCATGCTTGAAGGTCATCTGCTCAGTAGTATGTGGTGGCTGAAGCACGACCTTTCCAATGTAAGTTTGGTTCCTTTTCACAGACTGGGGAAAAGACAAAGGCCTGAAACAGATGGTCCAAATGTGAATAATCTTGCACAGTATTCATTTTTACAAATAAAAAGCTTTCTAGTCTTACAATTAGCATAAATATTTTGCTTCCCCTAATACACTAAGTTTCTATCTTATTATCTTGCACTTAAAATACTGTGAACTGAAAGCCCATGTTAGAATTTTTAACATTGAAAAAAAGGACTCTTGCTTTATTGCACGTTCTCTCAAAGCACTGCTTTGGAGAAACTTTGAATACCTGTTCTTGTCCTTGGACACTAGAGGTCACCAGTGGAACAGACACGAGGAAAGGGATTGGTTTTTATAGTCCCCAGTAGTACGGTGGCCTCAATCCCTCTCCTGTGACTTTCATTTAAGTTGTTACTGGAAATCCTTTGGCAACTCGAATTTTCGAAGAGTGAGATTAAATTATTTCTTTCAAGCAAGTTATGTCTCAGATGTATAGCTGTCTATCTATTTGAAAGGGATGGGTGTTTCTTGAAAATATGATTTATTCATCCCTCTGATATTTGAGAGCTACTTGGCTGATACCTGATGTATTTGAGCTCTGAGTAATGTTGTTGAGACAGAACCACAGAACACCCAGCAGAAACACATGTTGTTTCAAACGAAATAGCATGGCCCATTTCAAGGAAGAAACAGTGCTCCTTTACTGGTTCCATGTGTGGTGTGTGAGGGGTTCACTGAAGCAGAACGTTCAAGAACATCAGTTGCATTTTTTGACCAAGAGACATCACCATCTTTTAATACATTCAGCGCTTTCCATTTCTATGAGTGACACTTATGACAAGAAAACCTCCAAAATCCTCTTGGATGTGAAGAGGGTCAGAAATGCTTAGAAATCTATGCTTGAGCACAGCTATTCCCTTAGAGAAAATATATCCAGATTTTAACCTCTAAAAGACGAAAATTTGCTTAAAATATTTGTGTCAGATCATAGCTAAATTTAACAACCATCAAGTTTATATACTCTATCAGTTATTTATATAATGCATGCTACTATTAAAATCCTAAAAAAGAAGCAGGTTTTTTAGTGATGATTCATTTTACGAAAGTGTTGGATTTGTTCAGTGTAATAAACATATAATGTGTAATAAACATAGTGCTGCATTTATGGAGACTGACTATAATCAAACAATTCTACCAACAGAATGTCTTCTTGGTTCATTGAAAGTTATTATCATGTCAAATATCAACTCAAGGATTGTTTTGTCAAAAGATTTCAAAAGATTTTGGATATTAAACCTATCACAGATTGAAATTTTGGTGAAAAGTCTATTGAAACTCTATAAATCCTAAAACTTGCAGTAAGTAGCAATACCACACAGGCTTTTTGCACACTTGCTTTCTCTACCCAGGTTGCATCTGACTTTGAACTCCTTTTACTTTGAGGTGCAGCACATAAAGAAGTCTTGAATGATACAAAGATAAAAAATATCAGGCAGGCAGGAGGAATCTTGAAATAAATAAAAATAACTGGACACTATATGCTACATACTTTCACTACTTTGTTTAAAATAGCATGTTGATGTACTTAAAACACTTCAGATCTGTGTGTTATTTATGATGCTGTAAACATACAGAAAAGCATGAAAGTCACATTTTCCAGTGCATCCAAGGAGAGAAATTTAAAATTACAGCTATTGGAAATCTGGTTTACGAGCTGTGTGAAAGGTGCAGTTAAATGCAGTGCTGTAAACTTTGGCCTACAATACCCTACATGTAGCAACTCCTAGATAGGGTTAAAGAAAAGAAAAATCAAACTAGATGGAGACTCCTGGCTGCATTCTGATTTTTCTACATTCTTCTGGAAGGAATGTGAGAGCACATGTGAATCCAGCCCACATCTTATATATCCTTGTATGAGCAAGACACAAACCCAGAAAACTGCAATATATAAGTTAACACACAACTTATGATCAAAGGTACCCAGGGAAGACAGCTCAGCTCAGCAGGGAGGAGTATCAAGGGGTTTTGTGAAGCTTTGTGAGTCAGGCATCAGATCTGGGACACAGAACTTTGAGGAGGGTCTTTTCTTGTGAGCTCCTGCAGCTTCTGCTCATGGGCTTTTTTCCCTTCTCTTCTCCTCCCCCATCTCTCAGCAGCCCACAGCAAATGTGAGCTGAGTGTAAGCAGAGCATAACATGGCACACCTACTGTACTCCTATGCCTATACCCAGCCCAAGGTATCCCTCACACCAGGACCAACACACACAGGAAGAACAAAGCACCAGCAATAGCTGAGAACTGGGCTTGCATGGGGAATTCACCATGGGGCAAATCTAATTGCCTTCTGCTTCTTTTGGGCAACCAATCCGTGCAACACAGCATCAGTACATTCAGATATGGTTTTTACTGCCCACAGGATTTATCCAGTAAGTCTGAACTGGACTTACCTAAAAAAAGGTTATTTCTTTTACTTAGTGCACTCATAAAAGGCTGGAACCAGTGAAGAACGTTAGACACTGGGTTATGAGATACAGCTCTGCAGAGGTAGAGCTTTCACAGGGATCAGTTCTCCATTGCCTGTACCCTGTATTTGAGGAATATTTGAGGAAGTGTGTGTTCTACAGACACAAATGCTGGTGTTGACACAAGACAGCACACACAGGAAAGGACAGGTGGGACCAACCCTTTTGGCAAAAGTCTGAATTAGTTTGACTGAAAAGTCATCACTGAACTGCAGCATGTATTTTACGAATATGCATATAAAAGACAGAAGTTGGCATGAGAGTGGGCCTTCAATTTCCCCTTTAATGCTAAACAACCAGAGATGTTGATATTCAGGGTATGCTACCAAGCTCATCTCATGCCTTTGTGGATGTGGGTCTCAGCAGAGGGTAAGGGTAGTAGCACATGAGACTGGCTATGTAGCTGGGTTGGAAGAACCAAGGTGTTTTTCTTGCCGATCTCAGGGAAGCATCTGACACTTTTACTGTAATAATTTACTACAGTTTTCATATTTGGTGGATATATGTAGGTCCTGGAAAAGCTCTTCTGTATTTACATAAATCTACTGTAAACAAGTCTCATTTACCTTCATCCACCCATCATAGAGTTCTGTAACTAGAGGAATTAAATATTGCAACTAGCAAATATAATATTTTATCCCTCTGGTCCCTTCCCATTTTCTTAACTTTCATCATCTTCCAAAATTATGTTTCTGTTTCAATTATTCAGTTGTTTTGTTGTTTTGCACTTTGTTTCTTCCCCCTAAAAATGTCTTCTTGGTGAGAAAGCTCTGATCAGCTGGAAACCAGCATTCTGAGGAGTAGAATATACGTTCGGGTTGATGAACCCAACAGATGGGCCAAGTGCATCAGTTTTCTGATCCTTTTCTCTAAGCAGCTGAAACCCTCACTGGTTTGACAGGATCAATGTGTTTCTCAAGTCCTTACAGCCTTGCTCTACCTGCTTTGTGCTGACCTTGCAGGACAAGGGAGTTCACTTGGGCATTTGGGGGTCTCTCTATAGCTGCAAGAAGTTCCTCTCACCCAGGTCCGGGCCTATGCTCAAAGAGAAGAGGCTGCACCCATTGCCACACTGGCTCAGAGGAACCTGGCTGCTCGTGTTTCTCAAGAGCTCTGGCTTGCTGTGTAACTCAGGCTAAATCCTGGCACAAATAAATTGCTTAATCTTGAGATCTGAGCACACAGCAGTGCCAGCGAGGTGACAGAGGCAGTTTAGAACTCCCTGTGTGCTTTGTTCCTGAACCTCAGCGTGCAATTCCAGAGCTGTTGGGGTTTTCCACCAGGCCTGTGCCATACCAGGGGTGAAGTTAACCATGACGGTTACCTTTGCTGTCAGAGCCCCTGCAGTCCAGGCAGGAATGCAAGCTCAGGCTGGTAGCCAGCTACCCTGAGACTGTATAGTTGCTGGACTTCAACAGAAATCAACTTGTAACACAGAGACTATGTTGGTGGGGGAAGGGACAGCACTCTATCCATGGCCACCCACTGCCTAGGAAAAGTCTGGCAACAGGGGTGTTATTCTTGTTCCATTGGCAATCGTGGGACTTTTGCTAGACTTGATCCTAAATGAATGCATTTTTCTGACCCAGAGTCTTTTTATGTGGTTCGGTATGGAAAAGTGCCACGGTATTTGTCACAAAAAGTCCTTGCTGGCTAATCTGTTTTCAGGATTGTTGATGGTTTATAAATTAGAATTATTAGTCAAACATTGCTCTGTGTGTGCAAATCCCTACAGACTGGGCTATAGGGCCAGCATGGAACCACCTTTCTACCTATAGCAAGTTGTTTTGACAGAAGGTAAAGGCAGTCAGAGCAAAACCAGAATGGTATGTAAGCAATTTACCCCTGACACATACTTTAACATATCTTAGTCATTGTATTGGTGCAAAACATTTATGAATCTCCAATAAAAGTGAACTTCTTACATTCAAAAGCCTTGGCAGGTCCCACTTACATGTGCCATATCTCTGTGGCGACTAACTGCCTTGTGATTTCTCTCCATGTTAAACAGAACAGGGACACATTAGCAATTTAAAGGTCAAAGAGGTAAAATTAGATGAGTGTGCTGGTTCTCTTTAATCAAAGCACAAACCCTTCAGTAGTGCACCAGCCTGCCCTTCCCAGGCATTCAGGATCCCTGCCCTAGAGGTGAGCTGAAAATGGCATTTAGAGGTGAAGAACCCTTCACGGGTGCATGGCCATAAATCCCAAGTCAGGAAAGTTCTGTTACTTACAATAGATTGAAATAATCAGAAAATGAAAGCTGGCAGGCACTTATGTACATCCGTGTGTTGCTCTACTAACCCGACTCAGATGTCTCACTGCCAGATTCCCTCACTCCCTTTGTATTCCAAATTCCTCATTCATCCAATTTGCATGAGTAAATTGATATAAAAATATATATAGTGCTAAATTCTGTGACAGATGTAGATCTGAGCCTTGAACTGCAGAACATTCAAAGCAGCAAAAATGGCTCAAATAATATCGACCCTGTATTTTTTTGTCGTTCCACACCTGGCTGAGTTTCAGAGCCCCTTTGCCCACTCTCTGAACACACCTTCTTACATAAGAATGCTCCTGGGGAAATGCAGGATGGATGAATAACGTAAAACCAATATGGATTATTTAAAAAACAATTGGGAATTTTTTGCCAGTGTTCCTCTCTGCCTCTAAAATTCAAAGCTTGAAACTCAGAATGGGCAATGACATCAAATGTGAAAGAAAAACACAGTGTTAGCTGCTCCTGATGCCCTGAACTTAGGCCACCTTCAATTGAATGATGTTTCAACAGGAACCTGTATCTTTTGTACTAGCGCCATGTCAAAATCTGTCCCTGCAGTTTCGGTAACTATTTTTTGCATCAGACTTGTTCTGATAAACTTCCTTTTTTTTTTCTTATTCACATAAACAGAAATTCACAGCTTTGGGAGAAGGACTTCCTTGACCCATAGTTTTTATAGAGATAGAACCCAAATTCTGTACATTCTGCTCTTTTCCTAGAAATGCTAATTACAAAATTAATACAATGTGCAAAACTACAGACTAATCTAAAGATCAAATGGGGGAGGGGGGGAGCACAGAAACCAAACCCAAACTCCTGTTTACACTGAGTGTAACAGCACAGAGAACTATATTTGCCATCCCCCAAACAAAATTTCACTTAAGAACCAACTAAATATATTTGCTTTGATATGTCTTTCAGCCAAGGGACTTCACTCTCTTTTCTTTTACTTGGCAACCTGAAATACGTTGTTTGTTTTGTGTTTGGCAAAAGATATTAGAAAGATTAGAAGCGTTTATGTTATTCACAGTCACATTAGAATGAGAGTGTGACAGCTGCTAACTGCCTAGAATTTATGCAAAAGTTCTCCATTTAGCTTTCTACATACATATGTATGTGTGTGTGTAAAAAAAAATTAATGTATGTATATATATAAATGTATGTGTATATATATATATATGTATATATATATATAAAAGCACATATACAGCATATGTAAGTATACCAGGTCAGCTTACAGACAATTCCTCTGGAGCATTTTCTGCAGCAGCTGGTAGAAACAAGGCTAAAAGCTGACTTGAACAAGTGGTAAATCTGTAGTGGCAACTTTTCTTGCCAAAATTTGTTGGGCAACTTCTCACGTAGAGGAGGGTTCTAAAGCGGTGACTTGAATGGCCTGAACCGTCTTCTTGCTGTGTGGCCAGAAGTCCACACCATTTTTAATCCTTTTTACCTCTCAGGGGAGAAAGGAAGGTCAGAACTGTGTTACCTCTCTAAAAGATGCACATACATGTGAGTGGAGATCAGCCTTCCTTGGATTTCTGGGCAGTGGCAGTGTGAAAAGAAGGAAATGCAGGCTTTTCCTGCTCATACTTGATGTTTTTTCATCTAGCACTATCAAATGGCAAGTTATGACACACAATTAAGAGAATTAATTTTCTGTGACGGTGGACAGTGGAGATGTGCTCAGCTTCTCAAACATAAACATCCCCCCCCCCAAGAAGTATGATCTGCAACAGAGCCACTTAATATCTTCTAATCAACATTGTTTCCTCCTATCAAACATTCTAAAGGACACATCTGTGCAGATGAGAATAAAACCTATCAAGAGGGGACAAAAATGTGTGAAGTTGAGCCTGTGCTCTACATGTGCAGAGTAAGACGATATGCACAGAGTACCGACTCACCACAATTCTACCATGTAAGTGAACATGTTTTAGCCTTGTCTGCAGCTACAACTTAACTGAGGCTAAGCAGCCACTCATTTGCATCTTTCAGAGGTACACATTGTCAACATGTGATTTTCAAAGTGTTAACAACGTGCAAACTTAAGACATTTGCAGTCACTAAGCATTATTTTGATTTTTTTTCTAAAAAAAAGTGAACATACGAAAAAAAGGAAAAACCTAAATTGCTGAAAAATGCAAACTCATAGATGACAGATTTCAGACCATAAGACAGACTGCCAAAAACTTAGAGCCTATAAAGTGATCAGGGCTGAACTTGAGATGTTCATTTGGTTGAAATATTTCTCTGCTTTGTTTGATCTTTGTTGGTTGGTTTTTGTTATTTTCATGGTTTTGTTCAGCTCACTCAGTCAGCCCAAGTTAAGACTGTGTTTTTCTGCAGTATGGATACAGCTCAAGTGTCAAGGGTAGTGGTGATTAATACATCCACATTTTTCCAAGTCTGGCTAAGCCTATATGATCTTTCTCTTCTTTCTTTTTGTCAACTGTTTGTCAACTTCTCTCCCTTCTTTGTTTAGAACATCTCACAGGTTAGATCCTGAAAAAGGGAATTCCATGACTGGACAGAGGTACATGGGATCTAAAATATAAAAAATTCCTAAATTTGACATCAGCTGCAGTTGCTTACAAGGCACTGCCTCACTCCTGGTTCAATACTGTTTACAAGAGAAGGAAAGGAATGGTCAACATATGTTATGGAAAGAATGAACGACCCCGATGGAATGGGTACCAGAGATCCTGTACATTGCTCACTGGCAAGACATCTGTTTTCAGCTGTGGGGCTTTTATTCAAGAACTGCTGAATAAAGGCTCACCATATCTAAGGACCATTGCTAACTCTGGTGACAGAATTTCTCTGCATGTCACCCCTATCACCCTGCACTAGTGATGTTGCCTAAGCATCAGGATATGCTAAAGTTTGATTGACTTCTTACTTCGAGTTGCCACTACAATGTCTCAGTCATCATGCCAGGCTAGGCCATCGTGAGCCTAATTTAAACACTGAAGATAGAGTAGGACATGTAAGTAGCATTACATCTCTAAAAGAAATTAACCTGTTTAAATTTCTTCTCCATTTTGCTAAAAACTTTCTTTCAGAAATACTTAAAAGTCTGAAATTAACCTGCGTATTGCCACTGAACTGGAAACATCATCATCACAACACAGAAAAATCAGTTAAATACCCATGGAAAGGACATTCAGATAGATGTAATTCAGACAAAATGCAAATAAGCTCCAAGAGTCAGACTTTTTAAAACAATAATTCACTGTTATTGGGAGGGAGGAGATGTTTATGGTCGTCTTATCCCAAAGGCCACCACATACGATATTCCCACTGACTTTAATAGTTATAGGAGGTGCTGATTTATGATTGGGTATAAGGATGTTTCAGTCTTCACCTCTTCACCTCTTATTAGCACTTGTCTTCTGCTTCCTTGCCACGGTTTAAGCAGTCCCAGATGCTGTGCAGTTCCAAAGCTCCCCTCTAGCTCACATAAAACCAGAAAAATAGGATCTTGTGGAGTACATTGTGAGTGGTAGAGATGGGGCAGGAGGGCAAAAGGGAAGGATTCTCTGTAGAATATGACCGGATGAGCTAAGGATGGTCTCAACTTGCTACTAGTTAGAGTTAAACCCAATGTTGCCCTGAATATTACACGAATTTTCAAGCTTAATGCTTCCACCAGTATAAGTACCTTCAGCAAATCTCAATCCACTTAACTGAATATCTTAGTAAGAAAACTTAGCGGTGAGGGGTTAATGTGTTTTAGTCAGAAATGTGAAAAAACAAACCTATACAAATTTAAAACAAGTATACATTTCTCACTGCCTTCATGAATGAATCTACTCAGGCATTTCAAAACTACAGTAATTCTGCCAGTTATAATTTCAGTGATTGGGATAAATGAAATCTTTATATAGAATAAAAGAATTGAGGCTAATGCTGTTTTATTTGAATAAGAATGTATGGAACTGACTTTATCCTAACATTGCTGTTTAAAAATACCATTTACATTGCTCTAAATCTGGAAGAAGTTCCTACAAAATCTCTTGGGCTGTAGAGTAATGTGGAGAAATGTATATAATTTTCTCTGGAGAGTAATATATTCTTCTCAGAGTATTACAAGTCCTGCAGTTTATGAATGATACTTTCTACAGTGCTGTGGTAAACAGGAATTTTCACTTACCATATTCTAGCTGTAATTAAGAAAGATGGTTTAGTCACTTTGTCTCTTCCTACCTCTGCCAGAAGGTCAAGATTCATATAAAGATACACAACTGCCTCTCCAGTATTCTTTTTCTTAAGTAGCCAAATGCCTCTCCCTTTTCTGGCAACCACACTCCGACCTCATTATTGTGAAGTCAGGGATTGTGCCTGCAATATTGCCATTAAAATGGCATGCTGGGGGCAATTTAGCAATGATACACACATGCATCAAATGCCACCGGCATTCCATTTTGCATATCCCTCAGTTTTTTTCTAAGCCATTCCCTACATCAGTAAATAAAAGCCACAATAACAACAACAACAAAAAAAATACCTTCTCCTTATTAGACTGCCAGAGATCCCAAAATCTAGTTGATATCTGGTTCCAATTTGTCTTTGTGGAAGGGAAGCCAAAGCCTTGCTTTTCCTCCTCCGTGCAGAACGCAGCCAAAATGTAGCCTAACCTGGGTGCACCCACCCACACTCACCCGTGTGTGCATACTGGTCATGGCTCGAGTTAATAAATTTGATTAGCTCGTACAGTACTCCAAGCCAGCAGCCCACAAGGCAGGTTCAACCAATACCTTTGCTCCACTCACTGCTCTCAGCAGACCACCAAGGCTCTAGTTTGTATTTTTAAACCTGGGTTAAATTGTGGCATAACCACAAACCATTGTATGCGATTAACAGTGGGGTTCCAATGACTGACTGACAAACAAAATCTTAGCACACTGAGTCTGCTTCTCCCAGTAGTAAACACATGTTATTAATGAAATGATTCTAACAGGCTACACAATTGGAAGCCTTTTTCTTGATTGACAGACTATGCTTTTCTCAACAGGCAAAATAAAGAGGGCAAGAAGAGTACACTTGTATTTTTTATTTTGTGAAGTAAAGACATAAAACTATTGCAAATAGTCTCTCCATTCAGTCATAGCCCAATGGGGTGTTTCTCTGGCCAGCCACTGAGTGATGCATTACCTTGATACACAAGCTCTGTTTCTGAGAGGGCCAAGGCAAAAACAGTTGGCACAGAGCAGGCATCTTTCAAGGGCTTTTTGTAGTCTTTTAGTAGGGAAATTTCTGAGGCCTCAATAAGCAACAACAAAAGTGCTGCCCTCCAATTCTTATTGCTCCCTTTCCATCGTGGACCCACACCTCTGTCATCACTGACATAGCTTAACAAGAGAACAGATGACTGGGGAAAAAAAGGAATATGTCAACATGCATGTGGCATGAGATCATGACACCATCACTCAAAACCACTGCAGACTGGTACAGTTTAATCGCCAGCTGCTGGAAACAAGGCTCGCTAAGCTAGACTGGGTATTGAGCAGCAGGGTGGAACAGATGGGCTTCTCATTCCTAGGCACTGGAAGTTCATACTCTCCAGAAGAAACAGCAATGGCCAAAAAACAGGATGGGAAGCATTACACAATTTCACCACGCCTTTTTTTTTTCCACAAGGAGCGGATGAAACACATATCCAGCACATCTTTAATGAAACAATTCATACCAAGACTGTCATCACAACTGCCAGGGCCTCTAAATTGGACCTACAATATTCAGGCATGGGATTTAGTTACACACTCAGTAGCTGTGTTCTTCAGGCTATGAAGCAGCCCTCCCTACTTCAGTCTTTCCCTGGACAGTTCATATACGCTACTACAGTGTCATTTGCCAGGCTGGAGGACAAAAAGAGGAAGCAGGGGGTTCTGTCAGTGCTGCTGCCAAAAGAGAAAAATGCAAGTTTTTAGCCTCACTCTGATGAAATGGCCCCAAGTTCACCCACCTGGATTATCACTACACCTAACAATGCCATTACAGCCAGTAAACAGTAACACACACGTTACTCTCAAGGTAAACTTGCTCCTGTACTCAAAAGGAAGGTTTGGAATATTTGTCTTCATGCCAGTCTGCACAGCAGAGCTGCTATCATTACACCACATGCTTGGCCTCGAGTGCTGCAAAGAGAGGATGAGATGAAATACTTGCCTTTCAGGGGAGGTTCTTACTGGGGAGCAGAGAAGCAGTATTTTACACTGAGCACATTCAGCACTCCACTATCAGCACTTTCTCATGCTTTTTTTCATATCAAACACACTAAAAGGAAAGATCAATATTAATATTGCTATTTTGAGTTTATTCCAAGCAATTGTTGCATCACCTGCATGTGAATGGCAATTTTGCTGGAATAAACAGTCAGTGTCCATGGGATTCACTGTTTCATTTCAAAGAAACAAGCTGTGAATGCTGAAAGGAGATTTCTTCCATGCAAAAGGTCAGAGTTCATGTTAGAGCAATCTGTCACAGTTGAGTCACTGATATTTCCATGCTGCCCTGTTCTCCCTGTACGTGGTATACAGCATGCTGAACTGGGTTTGCTTGGTCACTTTTTATAATTTATTATTGACCTCCCTCTGGGAGACAGATCTCACATCTCAGAACTTTGCAGCCTTCTGGGGCAGAAGAAGAAAAATTTATGGGTGGGAGGGACCAGAAAGCTAGAAAAGGAAGGACTGGAGGGAATGAAACAGTACTGGTACAGCCAGGCAGGATTATGTGTCAGCCTGTGACGCTGCCTTCCGAAGGCCCATGAGGGATGGTGTGGATTTTCTCCAAACAACTAATGCAGATATTCCTGGATGTTTCCTGCAGTTTGATGTGCACCCACTGCATTTCTGTGCACCCACTTTTGTCCTTGCCTTTTTCTGTTCATGGGGGAATAAAATGCTGCTTCCTCTGCAGAAGTGACCCAAACTAGAAAGCCAGTTGTTACTGCTCCTTTTTGTGGATAGGTAATAGCCACAGGCTAACCTAGAAGTTCTCTTCAGATTCTGCTCCTGAGGATCATTCTTCTCAAGAAGAGACTAATTTTTCTTCGAATAGGACTTCAAGGAAAGAGATAAACTGCTTTTGCCTGCTTAGTTGCATTGTTTTCTGTTTCCCTCATTAATAATAGAGCGGCAAAAAAGGCTCCCCCACCTTCCACAGAGAAGAGGAGAAATGGCAAAAACAATAGAAAATAATCCAGCTATAGATTGCTTTAAACACTAGGCTTAAGCAAGGATTTCAGTCAAGGCACTTTGGAATCACCCACAGCATGGAATATTTCAAAATAAGGTGACACCCTCTCATTAAACCTTAGAAATTAGTAACCTTAAACTTGTTGACAATAGTTTCAGTGGGATCAGTGACTTAAATGAACACGTATAAATGCTGATAAAAATTTGCCTTATTATACGATGGAAATCATACTAAAGGTAACCTGACATATTGCTAAGCAGGGATTTCTGCCTCCCAAGGACCAAGGAGTGAGAGAACATGAAGACTGGGTTTTATTGCTCCGGCTGGGCTGGCTGTGATGAGGGCTTGGTTCTGCTATCATAAAGCACAGACACATCCTGTTGTCAATTAGACTCACCGGTATTCTGGGGCAGCAGCATTGGGCCCCTGGGATGTTGTATAGTTTGCTTTGCTATGTAAACACCATGAAGTAATCCAGGCAGTGAAGAACACAGATGAGCAGACAATTTGCAGCATACTAAGCAAGAGAATAAAAGGTCTGTGAGCGAGAATCAGAGAATAAATATTAACAATGTCCCTGGGATATAATATCCACTGGCCTGCAGTCATTAAAAATATATACAAAAGAAAGTTAAGGGACTAAGTAAAATAAAATACATCTGTGTTTTGCTTCTGTGGATAGACTGAGAGAAGGACATACTGTAGGGCGAAAATTGTTTTAGTTATTCACTTTTAGCACATATCAAATATAGCTTCAAGGTGGAACTTTTTTTCATATAGCACCTATGCTTGATTCAACTGGGCTTTGAATCAAGCTGTAAAACCAAACATTCATTCTGTACCTGTTTATTTATCTCTTTTGTGAAAGTAAAATGTAATAAAATGTCCTTAGACACATTTTAGTTGGAGCAACTTTGGTCCTCTTTGTTTGAAAATGCAGTCCCACATCACCCTTGAAAAATCTATTTGATACCAGCATAAACTTGTAAAAAAAATGGGACTGCAACATATTTGAGAATGTGCTCCTGTGTCTGTCTTCCTCTCCTTTTGGACACACAGAAATTAGATATTCAGGATGTTTAAAACCTATCAGAGTCTATTGATCAAAGAAAATATATAAACTCATGTTTATTAACAAAGTTTGTGTTTAAATAAAACTAACGACAGCACACCAACATCAAAATATTCCCCTTAGTCCCTTGGTGCTCTTTGTTTATGGCATTCAGCACAGAGAGCTCCTTCCCACCCTCTCATTTATAAATAGTGCTTCGCTGATGGTAGTCTTCTATTATCAGTTTTACAACAGCATGTCATTCTGTCTTTGAAATTTCTAGATAAGACTATGGAAAAATTGCATGGTTTACTGTTTTGAAGACTGTCTTGAGAACCAGCATTCCTGGTTTCTATTCCTCTCTCTGTCAGCACTTTGCTGTGTGGATGCAGCCAAGTTTCTCATCTTTTCTCC
Source organism: Corvus moneduloides (assembly GCF_009650955.1). Taxonomy (NCBI): domain Eukaryota; kingdom Metazoa; phylum Chordata; class Aves; order Passeriformes; family Corvidae; genus Corvus; species Corvus moneduloides. The sequence continues at coordinate 58,261,212 of NC_045480.1, forward strand.
TCTTTGTTCCGCTACATCTGCCGTCTTCCAGATCCTTCATCCATCCTAATGTTGAATAGGTGCAAGCAGTTTTCTGGAGTTTTGTCTCGCTACTTACAACAGAATAGAAACTACTGAAGGCAAGGGACAGAAAAAATAAACTCTGTCCCAAAGGATTTTGTTTGTAGTGAAAAGGCCAGAGATTTCACAGGAAATAAAACCCAGGCAGCAATGTGACCAGCCCTATGCACTGTTCAGTACACCCAGGAAGGAGCAGCTGAGCACTCATGAAAAAAAACTGTGGGAAGAGGGGATATGGAGATGCATGGCAAATAAATAAATTCAGAAAAAAATAGAGAGGAAAATGTTAAAAACCAAAAAGGTACAGTAGAAGCTTCTGTTCAACAGCTCAAGCACATCTTCCATGCCAGACTGTGTCGACTGACCAGCCACAACTGGATAATCCTGGGCAGCTGGTTATTGACTTCCCTGGCTATGGCAGGAAGCATCACAGCAGGAGCCAGCAGGGCTGGACACCCCTCTCACAGACAGCATTAAAATTGTTTGGTAGGAATTATCAGTGTTTAAGTTTTCCCTCTCTCTCCCCATCGTTCCTTCCTACCAGAGTGAAAATGTCAGCTCCTCATCTGAGAGGGCCAAGGCAAAAACAGTTGGCACAGAGCGGGCATCTTTCAAGGGCTTTTTGTAGTCTTTTAGTAGGGAAATTTCTGAGGCCTCAATAAGCAGCAACATTGGAAAAGAACTGAAATCTCCTCTTTTGCTAAAAACATCCCACATTTTACATAGGAATGGGAGTTTAGCCTGCTAGAAAAGACTGAAAGGCAGGTCACTATTCTAGAGACAGTGAGTTAATGGGGAGGTAGAGCACACACAGATTCAAACTTGACTTTTTTTTTTTTGGTTCACACAATGACAGCATAAAAATAGATTGGTTTATGACAGTGTGAGCAATGGATCTGCCAAGTTGAATTTAAACTCAACTCCATAACAGAATTATATCCCATCAAGTGGCATGACATGCAATATTTCATTTGCTGGCTCACTACTACACTTTCTGTGAGAAAATATAAAACCAGTATCATTGCAGCCTCTATTATTTGTATTTTCTGAAACTGTGTGGTATTAATTAATCAGAAAGGAAGGCAGAATTCTTATATGAAATATTTTTTCCATTTTGATCCTCATTAAAACAAGCTGAGCACAAAAATTGTAAGAACCGATCATGATCACTAATTGTAAATAATGAAATGGAAATATACTTACCCAAAAGATTTCCATTGATTCACTTTTAGTATTACTTCTTTTATTTTTCCCTGAATGAATAATGGAAAGCTGACTTTTTTTTCCCAAATAATTAATCTTCTATTCATAAAATTGGAAAACTCATCTTTTTTATCATCTTCATTTACTATTGCACTGGAAAATAAATTTCAGAACATGACAGTTAGTTTGTAGACCAATTACTATATTGCTTTAAAGCTAGCCAGAACCCCACCTTCCTGTGCTGGCACTATACAGCCCTTGGGATTTCCAGAAGAGAAGTCATGACAGCAAAGACGTCACGAATTCCACATTTTTCACTAATGTATGCATAAATTTATATTCCTGAGCTGGTGGATTCTGATAAAGTAATTGTTCATATTGTTCAATTCTTTAAATAGGTGCTTTAAATCATACAATCACAGAATCATAGAAACGCTTGGGTTTGAAGGAAACTTAAAGATCATCCAATTCCAACCTCCCTGCCATGGGCAGGAACACCTTTCACCAGACCAGGTTGCTCAGAGCCCCATCCAACCTGTCTTTGAGCACGTCCAGTGATGAGGCACCCACAGTTTCTCTGAAAGAACCATCCTGACCCATAAGGTATATTGGAACAGAGAATAAGCAAGACATTCACAGTTCTGAAGATGACCAGTGTCAGGTCTGAAGTGATTATGTAGTTTACTGTATTATATCAACATCCAAAATGGAAAGTTTTCATCAAGAAACATATTTCTAAGGTATAAAATTGCAAACTCCATTTGCTGAGAAAGATCCATGTTTGTGCAACTTGAGCCAAGTAAAAGCATAGAAGCAGAGCAACACAGCATCAGAGAACTGTTTTCATTTTTTTTTTCTATTAGCAGAGGAAATCTAAGCTGATGGCAAATCTATCAGCCAGCTCATTTTAGATCTCCAGTAAACAACAGTGGTCATAGGCAGGGGAGGATGGCTTTCTTTGGAAACACATTATACCTATATTAACTTCTATTAAAAATTGGCTTTGGGCACAAAATTCTTGACAAACCAGAGATTTTCTCGGTGGTAGGGAGAAAGAAGTGCTGATTATCCCAGTCTTGTGCTGCTGCTCTCCTACACCCCTTCACATCTCTAACTCTTCCGTAATAAGCACCCCAGCTCCCTGCTGAGGACATTTCACATGACAGGCTCCCCACTAAATACAACATCCCAGCCCTTCTTTCAGCTCCTTCTCAGAGGACCCAGTGATTAGGACAGAGAGGACAGCAAAGGAGAAATAATCCAGGAATATCTGGGGGAGGATATGGGAACAGGGAGAGAAAAACTGTGAGTCATGGCATTCCCTGTGCCATCTGGCAAAACTCCTCTGAGGGAGTCCCTAGCTGGGACCTGGTGAAGACTTATTTGCAGATGGGTTCCGGGAAATAACAGCTTTTCCTTAATTTCCTTTCAGTGTTGGGTTTCTTCATTCCCTCCTAGGCTGGATTTTAGCCCACCAGACAAAACAGTTCTGCCAGAGCTCTCTGAGTCTGTGTCTCTGTGCACCTCTTGGGCTCAGGGGATGCAGCTACAGGCTGTCTGTCTGTCATTTACTACTTACTCCAGAGGGATCCAACTGTACAGAGAGATGCTTGGTTAGCTTTGCCTTCTCCAGAGCATTTCTCCAAGAATTAAAGCCTTAGGGGACTTCTGTTCATTTCCACAGGAAACCAATCTTTCTAGATTTTCATTGTTGCCTTCCTCCATTTATATGATAATATCATGTTTGGACATTAATATACATTTGAGTTGCTGTACATATGGTATCAAGGACTCCTCAAAATACAATGACACACTAGATGAGGCATTTGTTCCAGACAAAATCTGCAGCAATTAAGACTTAAAGAGTGACAATATAGCCATTGAACTTAGAACACTTAGCACAGAGGAAGATAAAACCAAAGGTGTTGAAAGACTATTATCTTCCTTCTGAATCTATCAAAATAGTAAGCATTTTTCTACTAAAAAGAAACACAGAAAACTGAAGGATGCTGATATTAATAAGTTCTTTGAAGTCTTAAAAACAAAATAAAAATCACTTGGCCAAATATTTTTAACCCCTGAAAAACCACGAAGAAAACATTTCTCATCATTTGCCTTTTCAAGACTATTCTAAAGCGGTTACAAGCTGCCGCAGATACTGTGCTGTTCTTTGACCAAAATAAAGACAGAAAACCAGATATGTCTCCTGTAGAAATGTTTCCAAAACCTGAAAATAATTGAGGATCCTCAGTGGCCCACCCACAGACTCAAAAGTAGAGCAAGTAAAAATGTTTATTCCTAGACTAAAGCAACTTTTGCACATCTTTGATGAAATAAAGATCACTGCAGCATCCTGCTAATGTAATACACTCTGTTCACTACAACGAAATTCCCTGAAGAGTTCACTGAGTACCAGACTGGACCTGGGGTGATTCTGTTGCTGGATGCCCTAATGGTCTTCTATGATCCTAGAAAACTACCCCTTTGTGCCTCATAGGAGGAGTTTGCAAAAATACCTTCCTGCCTTTTCAGAGTATTTAATGACCTACACATGAAAACGTATTCTTTTTTTCCATGTGTTTCATGGTACATACATTTTATACCACCAATTCTAGAATTTGGTAGATTTTTGTACACTAATAAAAATCTGCATTTCTTTCTCTGCCAATATTCAAACCTGACTATTATAACAGAAACATTTTTGTATTTGTTCCACTGCCGTTCTCTGTAGGATTAAAATCAGAAGAAGTACATGTGAATCAGATGACTGAAGTAAATGCCAGTATTTCCTATGAATTTAATGGGTTCCTAGTATCTCTCAGGAATAAAAGTTTCTTTCTTAAAATTTATTTTGGACACCAATGCTTTAAAAATACTCACTGGAAGCACATTAAACTAAAGCTTAGTTATTAAAACAAGTGGAAGATTTAAGGAATGTCTTTTTACCCCAGAGATTTTTAAAATAGAAAGCCTCTTCCTATGCAAAATATCAAGAACCAGAGTTGTGACGAATGTTTGAAGAGCTGTGGCCATTTTGTTGTTTGGAGTCTGTGTTCCATAACAAGTATTATAGACTTGTAGAACTGAGGATCGAGACAATGAACTGACACTAGTAAAACCTCAGCTCTTCACGCAGTTGAAATTGCATCAAGTATCTCTTCCCTTTGTTGCTTACTTTTAAATACCAAGCAGTCGGGTTTGGCACTTCTTCTGAAGGGAAGAGGTTGCTCTAGTCTCCAAATTTTTTCTTCACTGGTGCCTTGCCAGTTGTGCTCATTGTGCTACATGGTATAATAGAGAAAACAGAGTCAGTCCAGCCTGCTAGACTCATTTTCACTTTTCAGTGAAATAAGTTTTAACCAAATTTTTAAAAGGTGAAAAGCCAGTGCATTAACACAGTAATACAGACGGAGAGGTTTGAAGTCTAGAAGTGTTCCATTGTAAACCCAAGTAATATATTACATGCTCTTCAGATTAAGCTCCTCCATAAGACACATTTGTTCCAGAGACGGTTAACCTCCAGAGAACGTAGTTCTCAAATCTCTGTGGAGAAGGGTTCTTTCTGCAGAGGAAGAAAATATTTCCTAGTGAGAGAATTTACTGGAAATACTGTAAATTCATGCCACATAAAGATGACTGGTAACTCCTTCAGCATCTTCAGGAAGGACAAAACCCAAAGCCAAGGGAATGTCAAATTACTTTAAGGCTTTCCTTTGCCTGACCTGAGTGAGAACCTGAGGTTTTATCATAAAAGGAGAAAACTGGAAACTGAATGGACTGGCTTGCGGTCGTTGAGAAAAAACATCAACATCTGTTTCTGGTCTTTTCCTGAAGACTCCTTCCAGCTGATCATCTGGATTGAAAGTAAATTGGTTTGTTTCCATAGGCCCATTTCTTCCAAGCTCAGATAAAACAAACCTCTCCTGTGGGCCTGATGGTTTGTGTTCTGAATTCTTGGTTCATGTGGCAGAGATTCCCTGTATTATATTGCTAACATATTATCCCTCTTGAAGAACACAAAGCCGGCTATGCCTTGGCATGTTTCTGTACGTTTCCTTGTCTAGTTTTAAAAGATGTAGTGAAGGCATGGAAATAGGGTCCTGATAAATTTTCCATGGTCAAGGAAAGGTAAGTGTGCGGGCATGTATTTCTGTATCTGTAAAATGACATTTGTCACAAATGTCAGCTACAGCATTTTTGGCGGTTTGATGAGCATTCTAGAAGGAAATCTTTAGTAGTTCTTTACTAGCAAATTCCGCTCCTAGATATGACAAATATTGCAGAGTTCACTTTAAAGCTCTGCCTTAAGCATGAATTCAAGGTTTGGCTTCAATTCCTGTGTGCCTATGTGCTACTAGAATTACATTCAAGAGTTCTGGGCCCCTTACTTCAAGAAAGACATTGAGGTGCTGGAGCGCGTCCACAGAAGGACAATGGAGCTGGTGAGGGGTCTACAGAATAAATCATACTAGGAGCAGCTGAGGGAGCTGGGGGTGTTCAGTCTGGAGAAAAGGAGGCTCAGGGGAGCCATTATCATTCCCTAAAACTACCTGAAAGCAGGTTTTGGCAAGGTGGAGGTTGGTCTCTCCTTCCAGGCAACCAGTGACAGGACAAGAGGAAACGGCCTCAAGCTGAGCCAAGAGAGGTTCAGGTTGGACATCAGAAAGAATTTTTTCACTGAAAGGATGGTTAAGCACTGGAACAGGCTGCCCAGGGAGGTGGTGGAGTCACCATCCCTGGAGGTGTTCAAGAAATGACTGGACATGGAACTTACTGCTATGGTTTAGTTGCCGTGGTGGTGTTTGGTTGAAGGTTGGACTTGATGATCTTGGAGGTCTTTTCCAACCTAAATGATTCCATGATTTTGTGAAGATGACAGTTTAAAAAGTTTGTCCTCAAGGAAGGTTTCAATCTCTTGCCCAAAAGTAAAATGAAAGCATAAAACATGAATCTTAGAGTGAGATTCACATTCTGCTGATTCTCCATGGGACAAAGTACTTTCTTAGGAGCAGAAAAATGTAAAGTCATGAGAAATTTATTTGGGGAGACAAAATTACAGATATACAGCCATTCTAAAGCTGTGATTTGTCGTGAAATGTTTTACTTGAGCACTGTAATATATGAAAACAGTTTTCAATTTCTTTACATCTCAGGGGAAATAATAATACAAGAAGAAACAGGAAATTACCAAGTCTATCTTAGGAGAAATATATTATGGTTACCATAATTCATGAACAGGAGTAATTCTATCGAAGATGCTCTCCCTGACCACCCATATAATTTTTCAGGACATTAATTATATGGGGCAAGTACACTCAGGAAGCCAGTCAGGGAAAAAGCAGTATTTTAATGTAGTTTAACATGTTAATATAGGATGAATGAAACTACTACTTCTTTCTCATTTTTATCTCCCGACTGAGGATATTTACATATTTACAGTAGGATTTTTGCAGATTCATCATCTTATTTCCCATGAAAGAAGAGCAGGCATTTTCTTTATTTTCATTACAGCATCAAACCCCCAGAGAACCAATGGAGAGCACAAACACTGCTCACAGGGCCTTCTGCTCAGTCTGGCAGGGCTGTGTGACTGCTGTGGAAGGGCTCAGTGACAGCTAAGGTAGTGCCACTGCAGCCTGCAAGAGTTAGAAAAGGCTGCCATGGACCACTAAGTTCCCACCTGGTTTTGTGTGTTTTAGAGAAGGAGGTTCACAGGAGCACTGTTTTTAAACAGATATAAAAAGCCCTGGTTTTCTAGCATCCATAGCATTAGGGAACACAACCAAATTCTGTGTGCTGTGAGCAGTAGAGGAACAATAAAACACAAAAATATAATAAAAATACTTTCATTTTCTTATTTAATTTCAGCTATACACAGTCTTTCAAGTGCCAGTTGAAGAAGACTCAAAGCTTTAGTCTGATTTCCAGTCAAGTTACAAATACAGACTTCTCTGTATATAATGATCACAGTTTTATTTCTGTTGAGTAAAACAGTTTTGTCTGGAATCTAATCTTAATTTCATTGCACCAAATATAAAAAACAGTTACAACTTACTGAGGGGTGGTCCCTTCTTTTGCCAGGGAGCAAAAGAAGAAAAAGGACCTCATTTGATTAGTTTTAAAAATGCTTACAGACATTCCCAAAGACTCAGTGAAATCTGCTCTGAGAACATTTTCTGATATGCAGAAAAATCTCCAAGAGTGGCATGTTCTTGTAACAAAGGTTATTTACAGTGGGAAACAAAATATGGGCAATCTGAGGGCTGAAACAGCTACCCAAGGCTCTGTATTTGGAAGTCAAAAAGGAAGAAAAAGTGTCAACAGACATTTACAAACAGGCCAAATAACTATCCAGGTTAAAAACAGCACTATTTCGGGGGGGGGGGGGGGGGGGGGGTGTGGGGCAAGTCTCACAGAAGATCAGATTTTCTGAGTGAGCTCTTCACCTTAAATTACATACCTACTGGTAAAATACCAAAAATTGAAAATGGCCTTCAAAAAGCTTAAAGAAACTCTTTGTATTTCACTGAAAACCCAATTTTTACATTAGAAAATAATAATTCTAAAAAAAAAAAAAAAAAATCACTTATTCTTAAATACTATAAGAATTCTGAGGCCATTTCTCTGACTTAGGAAACCCTAGCACCTAGCTAAACTACCTACTTTACAGATACTACATACAGAAATCGAAATGAGATTAATGTATTGTGCTCTTTTTTAACAAAACATGTTTTAAAATGCTGTTTTGATAAAAGATGATTTCTTTCTTTCTTTTAATGATTGTAAATGACTTTGTCCTCCAGATTTCTATACATGGTACACCATTTTCCTTCAAGAATATTTCATTTGCTTGGCAATATGCATTTAATGATGATACTTTTTTTATAAGACACAAGCTACCTTTCAGCATGAGCATTTGACAAAGGAAACTAACCTGAAATTGAGTAAAACGAAAATATGCTACAAATATGTTAGGTCATTCAAAATCTACAATTAGAAGTCTTCATCCTTGACTCCATATAGCTCTCTGATGAATTGTGATTCTTCATCTGCTGGAAGTTGAGGAACCAAAATTTCCACTGAGCTATCTATTGTACCTGATTATGATTGGTGTTTTCTTTAGGGTTGCCAGAATTTCTCATAAAAGTAGCTGAAATTTCCAGATGTTTCGTCAGTGAAGAGTTCTACTTCTTCTCTCCCATATCAAATCTTCCCCAAAGACCACAACTTTCTTTTCACAAATATTGTCAAACATCACAGCTATCAATATTCTAGCTTCACATTTCACACTTACATTGTTGAGTTAATTTAGCAAAACCCATGAAGTAATTCAGACATGGCATGTTCTGCTCGGATTGTGTGTTTGGGTAATTTTGCCATTCTTGAACTAATGACAGCTTCTTTCAGCACTCCTCATGAAAAAACCAAGTACATCTCCTTGGTTTTGTCATCTGACTTATAGTGTAACATTATTGGGGAATTGAGACTTGCTTCTAAGTACTTTGAAGTTTCAATCATTAAGAATCCCCCAACTTGCATGACAATTCCAATAAATTTTCAAGTTTCTGCTGGCTTACTTTTGAGCACATTACCTCCAAAAAGTAACAGTGCAAATCCTATTATTTGGGCAAAAATGCCTTCTAGTTGATCAGCAAATATCTTCATCTATTTAACTAGTAAAGCATGTAATGCATCAATATTTGATATAATAAATATCTGAATATACAAAACAATGTATTTATTTATATATCTGTCAAAACCAGCAATATCACAATACTAGGCAATTAATTTTCTTACTCTGAATGATACAGGGCATGGAGTAGTAAGAGTGGAAAAGAATAAAAATTCAAAATGTCATTAAATATTTATTAGAACATTAGGAAAAAAATTATTCCAGCAGTAATGTTAAATTTCAAATTGCTTGACTGTTGCTGATCACCACAATAACAGTAATAATTTCAAGGCAAAATTAAGAGAAACTCAACTATTTGACTGCTGAATCTGAGAGTATTGAAAGACAGACAGCAGATGAGTGGGACCTAGACTGTCACATCTGAGACCGTTCAAGGATCCCTCCTAAGCCTGGGGAGAAAAATCAGTACTATTAAGGCATGAGACATCTCATTCCAAGGCTACACAGACTTGATGAATAATAGTTAAGAAATGCCTCATTTTTTTTCACTGACTTGAGGAAGTTTAATGACTAGTTCTTACAGTGGTCCTATACTGCTGATGTCCAGCTAACCAAGGTGAATCCTGTACAGGATACCTGAGCTGGAGCTACTGGGGGACAGAAAGAAACATGACGATTTAAGCCTCTACCACTTGGCGAAGGAGTAGGAACAGAGCCTGGATCTGAGAAGTTTTATGAACATGCTTAAATTTCTTAGTGCTTAAATGAACCAAACCGCAGAAATCTGAGGCTTGCCCTTCATGAGCTGGCAGATTACTATTTTTGGCACTCAGTTTTTGTGATGATGTCAGAATGATTATTTTATTGTAATCAAAATTTGAATGTATATGACATTTTGTTTATGCCAGTCCTCTTTTTGTTCTCCATGTGTATAAACAGATACACCAGCACTAAACAACTACAATTTTGTGTCCCAGACACAGATGTGGAGCAATATGGACGCTTTCAAAAACTTCAAGGTTGCCAAAAAATAATGTTCCACCTATCATCTCGCACCAGTGTTTCAGAAGACTTGTGCACCACATACACAGCAACTTTCTACTTGTGTAGTAGAAGAAAAAACAGGACTTTCCAGGATTTGGTTGCTCAAGAAAGATGGCACACTTACAACTTCTACCGCGAATATGTCCCTAATCATATTTTAAGAGTTTCCGATCAATTCTAAATATCTGCACTTTATCAGAATTTCAGAACATAATTTGAATGAGGTCAGAGCTGTCCATACTGTAGGACCAAACTGCATCTTAATGTGTTTAGCAGTGCTACAGTACCTGCTCTTTGCAACAAAGCAGTTATTGGTGGTGGTTTTCCACAAGCACATAGGCTATTTAAAGCTACTTATTTCATAAACAGCTTTTAAAAAACTCAAACAAACAACCTAGAGATTGTAGCCTAAAAGGAAAGCTCTCAGTGAAAATCTCTCCATCAACTGGGATGGCAGCTTCTCTCCCCATCGGTTCTTTGGGGTGTCTTTAAAGACCGCTGAGCCTGTGCTGTGGCCAGAGGTGTGACAGTGGGGCCTCCAGGCACTCCTGAGCGGGAGCCCCACCTTGTCAGGAGCACTGTGAATGCAGGAGCCAGGATTCCAGCACAGGGTTTCTCTGTCACCCCGTGGGGCTGTCGGTATGACTGTTTCTGCCACAGGCACACTTCTGGTTGCTCTGCAGACATAAGTCACCTCACTTGATTTTGTGTATCTACAGCTGAGTCAAACTTTCCTCGTGCTACCAAGCCCTGTGCTGGCAAGCTTTCCTTCTGTGTACAGTGAGTCAATATACTCCGACTCTGTTTTCAAGATTCTAGAAAGACAAGGCTGGAAAAGCAGTATAAATCATTCCATGTTGGAAATAATTACTTACATTTGAATTCTGTAATCCTTATTTGAACAAAACTCACATAGACCTTAGTGGGAGTTCAGCTCAGTTAATGACTGAAGTACTTGGCCCTTAATTCCTTTTTCTGCCCTGCTATCAGATGTATTATTATTATGAGAAACATCTGTAATAATACTTTACACTTCCATAGCCCCTGACATCTGGAGGCTTCAACAAACTCTCTCTGAAATTACTATTAGGTATTCTTATGTTACTAAGGATGTCAAGTAATTTGCCCAAGCCAGAGATACTATGTTTATGCTTTATGCGGCTTTTAAAAAATTAAATGAGGTTGCACTGATAAATACCATCCATTATACAGCCCATGTATTTATTAACTAGCTGGAGAGAAAGACAACTTAAAAAATTACTGATGCTGAAGATTAAAAGAACTGTAGATGCCTAATATCAAATAATGTCAAATTCAGCCCTCTGTACTTGAAAATTTTTGTTTTGCTTTTCAGACTCTAGAGATCACTTAACAAACACAAGGCCAGAAGTCTAAGTGAGACAATAATGTGGTTTCTGTAGATGCTTGCTAGCTTGTCTGTCTGTGTTTATCTGAGGACTGCAGCTAACTGATCACATACCATATCTGTTCCAGTGTGGCAAAACAGCACTATTTGCTTTGTTTTTCTTCCTCAAGGTACTTTTAAAAATGATTCCAAATATAAAGCAGCCAGTTATTTTAGGGGATCTCAGACCTGATCATGTTCTATCACACAAAATGTGGCACATGGCAAGCAAACCCTCAAAAATGCACCTGAAATGAGGTGCGTGATGTACATGTGGTCGTTTTAAAAGAAAACCCAACAAATCTATACGCTACAAGGAAAGAAATTACAGATTCATCTCATTATATGAGAGCAAGAAACCCAGAAGAGATGTAATGTCATGAAGAAAGTGTCTGCCAAATTGATCATAAACAGCAACATGTTCATGACAGTGAAAGGGAAGGGTCTATTTTCAGTTCACAGCTAGTTACAATTCATCCCTCATTGTAAGGCACTCAGTTATCAAGACTTAAGAATAATAGTTCATTGTTCTGTTAGCTCTTTCAGACACTCAGAACCACAGGATTGCACTTCTCCTCTGAGTATCCCTGTCACTGTAAAAATATAGAACACTTTACAGCCATGTATGTCAGCTGTTAAATCCCCTTGTACCTTCTTTATGTGGGCTCTCAGGGTGATAAGGCAGTACAGTACCTCACTTTCTGGATACTTCCAGCTGTAATTTGCCCTTTATCAGATGAAGAAATACTGAATAGAGGCTGAGATAATTGAAGCATGAATGGGCACAGAGCCAAACAGAGTACTTCTGCTTTAAAATACAATATATGATTTATCTCATCAATTACCACATAACAATCTACAGAGAGAAACAGATTCAGTTTCAGTCCTAAAAATCTGCTAGGATGTAGTGCCTTGCTGAAGCATTTGAATGGCTTAGAAGTGTAAAATGCGTGGTTCACAACCCTAAGTCTTCACATGCATGTTCTTTTAAGGGTAGAGGGCTGACTGAAAGCATTGCCTTAGAGGAGGGGGAGTGAAAGAAAGTGAGACCAAGTGTTCTGCCTAGCTGCCTACAACTTTTGGCAGCGGATCAGACAAACAAGTTCAGCAGAAAGTCGATGTAATTTTATTGGACCACACTGTCTCAAGCAATTAGAAAAATATTTGTAAAACATCAGATGAGAAGGGGAAACGTGGAGCCCAATAATGCAAAACAATGTTTATAAGACAGAAATTGTGAAACTAGAAGAATAAACATAATTACTCTATCAGCACCTCCAGTTCTGAAGATTGCTTAGCTTAAAAGCAAAATGTTTTCTTGTTTCATTTGAAGGAATTCATAGTTAAAAGAGATTTACGAAGGCACATGCATATTAAAAAATGTTATATATGGATTTTTACTGTGGAGTTGTCATTGCTCATCAGCAGAAGATTACATGCTACATGAATGCACTTTATGTTCTGACATTCACATGCATATTTGGGCAAGGAATTCAAATCCATGGTTGAGCAAGAAGGATCATTTTTAGAACCACAGATTCTTTTTAGAAGGACAACAGATCATCCAATGTATGTGTAAACCACTCAGATAAATTAATAGTGTGTGAGGCAAAAATCTTTCTTTGTAATTATTATTTTCCCCCCCTTAAAGACTGTGCTGAGGAAAACAGTTTTGACAACTTGCACGCTGCAAGCTTAGACGCACACAACAGTAAAGATGACCATATGCATTTCTTTTTAAGTTGCTGGCAGGCCAAAAATTTGCCAGGATCTTAAGTTGGGATATTTGTTCTTTTCTACCAAGTAGAAATACTTCATTTTCTGCCCCAATTAACATCATAAGACTTGTCACATTAACTGTTCTGTTAAAACTCCAGCTACTTAGGCATTAGCGCATAGAGAAGATTTATCTGTTAATTCTAGGATAACACAGTACTGTCTGACTGTTGGCAGCTATCTGAGTAATAGGATTGGACAAAACATAAGTATTACTATGTCCATTAGAGGTTCTATCAAGATTAATGATGGTCGTTAATGAATCAGAAGAAGATTCTGAGCTCCCTGGAATTCAGGTGTATTTGGTCTATCAATCCAAAGCTATCTTCAGCCTGCGGTCCGTGTTTATCCTTTGTGCAAAAAGGCAAAGAATACAAGCTGTTGAAAGGATTGTTTTGACCTGAGTCTCAGTGAAAAACATGGCGTACCAAACAAGAGAAATTTAGGTGAAAGAAGGGCTTTCTGAGCAAAGATTTGTGGTGCTGAGTGACAGAGGCAGGACTTCCACAAACACAGGTGGCTTCAAGCTAACAGCATGGCAGCCCAGGGTCTGGAAGAATGCTGCTGTTCCTACACTGGGAAGAACTCTTAGTGTAGTAAACACTGGGATCCAGGAGTTGGAGCTGCTAAAAGTTTCAATAGTTTATAGACTACTACAGTTACTCAGTTGCAACCTCAGCAAAAGCAGGAACAGGCCTTTATAACACCAACCATCAAGTTTACCTTCCAGGCTCGATTCCAGTGCCAACATACTCAAATAAAATCCAGAGAGAACAGCCTGTGTTGCCCAAACAGCCTTCTTGTACCGAGCTGTACAGCAGTGATTTCTGGGCAGCAGTGCAAATTATCTACAGTATAACAGACTTCTCCCACAAGCACACTCACAATGAAAACAAGCTGCGAATTTCAGGATAAACCTAAGTCTAGAGAAAGCAGCTCTGTTTGAAGTTGTGTTTACAGTGAAACTTTGGCAGTCCCAAAAAACAGCTAAGCTCCGATTTCCGTACATCTATATACTCTGCAATATATCTTGTGTGGACTAAAAATGAATCCTTTGCATTCCAGACGCATCAAAGGACAACTGCTGAAGAAGACTAAAACTTCTGTGAGTGATTGCTGGCCACGTATGTGTCTGTGTGTGTGACAGAGCTGTAGCCAGACAGGACATTAAATGTCCCAGCAGAGCTGTTGCTTACACACATCCTTTAGCATACTGTCAACATTGGAAAAGAATCTGTGCTGGAAAATACTGGGAAAATACGTTTTTCAATGCTTGTTACGTAGTCAGCTGAGCTAAGGCTCAGGAACAGCACATGAATTAGCTGATATCCTGTGTTCAACCAGCAGCATGGAAAAAACATGAAGGCAAAAATGGACAGAGAAAAGGAACTAGGCAGATAAATAAGAGCATGGAAGACAGTAGCGAAGTTGTATGAAGAGATTACATATGGGGTTTGTACAATTTTAAGGAAAAAGAGTTTAAAGAAGCATGTCATATAAGCAAATTTCATTCTGAGAGAAGTACTTCAGCAGATCAATTTTCTACTGAATGTCTTCATTGACCACGCAATATTTTTTTTTTTCAAGGATTAATGTTGAGCAAATACAGGGTAAAGAAACCCTTTGCAAGAAGTATTTACAAACAGCCATTTGAATAAAACCACAAAGTGCTTTGGGTGGTATTTGGTTTACCTCACCATTCACACTCTAAATAATGAAAATGACTCGCATTTCCAGAGAGAAGAGAATTTTGTTATTAATATTTTTTAGACTATTACATGGAATTAAATACACAATAATACCTTTAAAGTTTGTGACTGGAAGTTACAGTTATATAACAGGTAAGATGCAATGACTATGCTTATAAAGCACGCCAGAAAAGACTGCAGGGTTGTGAATATTGCTGGCTTTCTCACCTTTCACACTTGGGGGCTTACTACCTGTTTGGAGAGCAACGTAGCCTCACTGGAGCATTCAAACAACAGTAATAACTGATAACACAGTATCCCAGTGCCTCACTTTCTTGGCAAGGATTGCATCATTCCCAAAATCAATGTCAAAGGCATTAACAGAGCTACTGAAACACACCTGACAAGGCAATCCTGTGGCTATGAGACCCTGAACCTTGAACTGTGTGGTCATAAATACACCTTTTCTATGCAGACATATTTTTAAAATTAAGGATTCACAAATCTGGCATTTTTAACATTTCCGATGTTGATTGTCCCTCCCGACCTTGAAAGAAAAATAGCATTGCTGGAGTTTTCAAGATGGTCCTCTCCTTACACAGCAAATGTTGCTTAATTAGAAATAACCTGCATTCTCAGGGAATTCAAAAAGGGAAGATTAGACATGTCTGAGGATAATGAATATATCAAAAGTTATATTAAATCTTACTTTTTTAAAGAACAGTATAAACTCATGTACTTAATGAAATATGCTAACACATAAATATTTGAGGGTAAAAAGTTGCTTCTCAAATACATTAGATTTACTCATGTGCAATTCTTTGCTGTGTCCTGAACCAAATACTTGCCACATATTCTTTACCAATGCTTGAAACTCTATTTGCATGGAAAACTCCAGTAGAGGTACAAAGCTAGGAGCCTTATGAATCAGATGATGGAGTAGTAAGTATTAGAACCTCATCCCAAGTTCAATTCAAGAAGCCCACCTATCTGAAAAATGTAGGTTAAGTTCAGAAAATTAATGTTCTTCAGCATGGCAGTGAACTGTAAGACAACATGGAAAATAGCCCAAAATATGAGTATTATTTTCCCACTGTCACATTACTCTGTCTTCCTCTCATGGTAAAAAAGTGAGACCTAACAGAAATAATACTTTGATTGGGATCTTCTCCAAATAATTCAAAAATTAGGGCATTCCACATGTAGTTCTAACATATCCTTTGATTCAATGGTTTCAGTTGTCTTCAAACACAAATCAGCACTTTTCAACAGTTTTTCCTGTATCTCAAGCGATACCATGTACACCTACCCCAAGGGAGAGCATGAAAGGGGATGATATAGGGTGATCTTCCTCCTGATGTGGTCGCTTAACATGGCAGACTATGCACCATTACATGACCACAAACACCCTGAACTAGAAGTTACTCAAGTAGGAGATGAAAATACCATTTCTGAAAACATTTCAAACAAATCCAGGACACATTTGTGAGAAAGTCTGTATGTACTCTTTTCCCCTTTTCGCATCTTAATTGCCTTTGCAAAAGCATCAACTACAATTGGAAATAGAAGAAAAGTAGGAACCTACAATATAGTCAAAAAACTGAACTTGGAAAATGTTGTTTCAAAGGAAACTAGTCCAAATTACTGTAAAGACTTGTAGGTTAACTTCACCTAGAATAAGTCACTAAGCCTGAATGCCAGTTCATTCTAGCTGTTTAGGTATGAGGCAGTGAAACAACCCATGAACAAGAAAAATACACAGAGTGGTTCTGCAGTGTGCGCTACATAATCTGAAGCAGTAGGCAGCAATAGCAGCTTTATCTTGTGAGTTCCCACAGTCATTCCTTAAAGATAGTAGGATAGAAAAGAAAATGTACAGATCATACTTTCACATAGAAAAAAGTAAATGGAGGAGGTTTTCAGTTGGCCACATACAGACACATTAGCTTAAACTTCTCACAGAAAAAAAGAGAACTGAACAAAGCCATCTTTGTCTTGCTTCTTTGCATCAGTTGACAATCATGGTCCATCACAATCAGCTTACACTCAGGTATAATAAACAGTACTGAGGAGGTTATATTTTAATGTGAGAGATGTAATTTGCTGCTGGTGACAGGATCGAACCATGCCTGTAAAACCATCATATAACACATCCTCTTTTAGTCCTACTTAGATTTAAAATAATAATACTGAAGGATAGGTTTTGGCTTTGGTACTTACTGCAGACATTTCAAAAGGACATACAGGGAAATGGGATGAATTCGATTGACTCATCCAGAGGACTTTCTGGGTGCATCCAACAAACCAACTTAAAGAAAAGCATGCCCATGCTCTGATCACATAATGGTCCTCCTTTACATTAGTGCATGTGTGGACATGCATGGCTGTGTAGGAGACAGGGAAAAAGACACAGGAGAAGGAAACTTCTCACCCCATTAGGCACTGAGTGCTTCCAGAAGCTCTGCAAACCATAACAGCAATTTCCCACCCTGCCCTGCCCCCAGGGTTCATCTAGTCCTTGCACCATCGTAAAAGCAGGAAAGCTGTAGAATCACACAACTCTCAGCATCTTCTTGTTGACATCTTGGGTTTAAATAGGCCTCTGTAGTGCTCCAATACAAGCATTGCCACATTTTGATTTTATGTTGTTCTCTTTTCCTTTCTGGAGAAAAAAACCCTGTGGTAGCAAGTGAAAAAAATCCCGCTTTGATGTATTCTCTTACAGTAAAGGACATAGTATTAGGAATTAACTGTCCCAAAACAGTAAACTTAACAGATTTAGTGAATCTGAATAATAATTTATCTCATGTAAGTCTGGGGAAACGAGTTTGATTCCAAATATTTGCCCCAAAACTAAAACAAGCAAAGTCTTCGTAAAATTTTAGTCAGTTTATTTCATTATTATTTTCCATGCTCCTAACCCTAGCAATAACCAGACCAGATCTGAAAGGCCAGAACTTCTGCAAGATTGCCTTCGTGGATGGTCTAGTCCCCCACCTTAGATTTTGAATGTCGGGCCAGTTTAGATAAATGTTGTTGATTTTAGGCACCTATCCAAGACCGTTGCTTGTGTTATTGGGATGTGAGAATTTAATTGGAAGGACACACTTTTTGTAGAAGCAACTGATTGATTACATTATGTGCAAACTCCTATTCATAGAAACAGCAGAACACAGCATTCTACAGGCTGAGATAAAGAGTGTTTGTGTGTGTGTGGCTGAGGGGAAGGGGCACAGCAGGGGAGTAAAATACTAAGAATATCGGTGCACCAGATGAGATGTCAGTGGAATAGAAAGTCATCACAGGATAATGGTCTCCTGCTGCTAAATGAAGGCCAAGGCAAAACAGATGTTGACTCAGAGCAAAGAAGTTTATTTTTAAAGCACAAGACACTGATCCTGTCCTAGTAGTTACTCAGCTAAACTGCCGGTAAAGTATCACTCATTTCACTTGACAGAGATATTGAAGGAAAACATTACTTATTCCATGATACTATTGACTTGTTATATTTTTTACTTAAAAAAACCCCATCAAACTCCCCCACTACCCCAGACTTACTGTTGTGTTCCACCAAGCAGAAAATAAACTGGTACTGAAAGTATAACTTCACTGGAAATTGCACTGAACCTTCATGTTTCTGCAACTTTCTGGCTGAGGCTGGTTTACTGAGAGGCTTCAGGTCATTAAAAACTAAGTCACCTATCAGTGCAACTGGCTGGCTGCAGTTGCCTCTTCTGTAAAAATCAGTCATTCATCCTAACATGCAAGTGCAGGAAGGAAAGGAGAATGTTTGAGTAAGGAACCCAATTTTTTGTTAAAGCAGACACTTCTATTTTAAAAGCTTGGATAAGACTAACAATTCTAGATGGAAATCTTGGTCCCACTTAAATCAGTGGCAATATACCCATTGATCCACAGGTACTAATGATTTCACCATTCGTTAGTCTGAAAAATAGATGTAGATGAGAAATGTCCGGTGTTGGAAATTCCTGTCTGCTGCCCAGTGATGCACTTAAACTTTGCTGTTGGAAAACCACCTCAGTGAGGGATAGAATATCTTCCCCTACTTGTTTATGGCCTTTGGAAAATCCTTTAATCCCAGTTTCTCCTTTGTACATTATGTGATCCCCTTTTCTTATTTTTGTTACAGGATCTTCATGGCAGGGACTGTTCTGAACAGAAGATGCATGGGGAGAGGGTAAAATCCTCAGGCACCGATCACAGCTATTGTCATTGAAACTGCTGTGCTAGAAGATAATAAAAACATATCTGACACCTCACCCAGTATGCTTCTCTGTTCACTGGCTTTCTGTTGAACACAAAGACAAATAAAAGGCCTTGACAGTCACATCCGAAATACTTCACAGATTTGGGTAAGGCTATTTGAAGAATTATTTCAACTCGAGTTACAACTTTTCATCAAAACTACATTTGGAAGAAGACAACTCCTTAACCAAGAGGACAAGAAACTTTCCTAGCAAGTTGTGAACAGCTGTGTGTCAGAAGAATTCTAATCTGGAAAAAAACATCACAACTGCAAGTTAGTGTCTTCTTCTGAGAGCCATTAGTAAATCCTTCTTTAGAGTCTATATTTTAAAAAATCATGGGCATTTATGAACAGAGGACTCCTTAAAAACCAACAGAAATCAGGCTCCCAAGCCTTTCTGTTGCTCTAAAGAACCAAGGTTACACATTATTTTTTAAAGTCGCTCAGAATTGTATAGTGTAGTATGTATAGTATAGAATTTAAATGCTTCAGAATTGTACAGCTGTTCATCTCTCAATAAGCTCTTGAGTATAATAGACAGCATTCCTAAAAAATGAGTGCATCTGTTAAACTCCTCTAACCAGTGCAATACAAGTATCAGGCAAATCTATTTAATTTGATTTTCTTGATGTATATTGATCACCTCTTTACTAAATTAAACACACTGTACTAAATTGAGCAGCTGTGCTATAATTTTCGTACTTTTTCTAGCACATTCCCATTGGTCAAAGGATAGTAGTTCAAATGTAGACACAGAATATAAGCTCTTACAAGAATCTCAACCACAAAAATCAGTATTACATATAATTAACAATACGGACAAATATGTCAGTACTAGCTGAGAACACACCCATAACTGCAGTGACAGTAAATTGCAGCTCTAAGAAAGTGGAAGTCACCACTTCTCACAAAATAGTAACTATATCACAGACCACAGCCTGTTTTTAAATACTAATCTATTTGTACATTCTGGTCATCAAAAGATGACTAAAACCAGATTTTATTAGAATGGGCTAGTTAATGAACCTGCTCAACTCACCCCAGTTTCGCATTCTAGACAGAGCTTTCACATGTTTGAATTCAGGTTTGCCCAAGCTGTAAAATGGCGATAATGATACTTTCTCTGCACTTTATAGCTTGTCTATATAGACTGATAACTCTGTTGTGCAGGAGCAATCTCACTGGGCAGTTTATACCACACAGCAGGAATGAAAAACTACTCTAAAATGCAACAGATTTTTTCAAAGACATTAAACTAAGTACTAGTTAACACAAATGAAGAATTTTAAACATGAGTGTTGCTACTGGTAGTAGAATTCAGGTGATATTTAAAACATACTACTTAAATGCTACTTAATTTAGTTTCTAATTAAGCACCATTTTTTATTGTAGTCAACTTTCAGAGCATAGGTAAAAGGTGGAACATCATTTTTAGAAGTGGTTCCGAACCCCCTTTGCTCTATCCACTTCTGTCATATTTTCCTGTCCTTATGGATTCGTGGGGCTGTGCCAAAGAAGAGCAAATCCCAAATCTACTATTCCTGTACTCCCCAGTTATTCTATAGGTCATTGTGCAGGTAACCACTGCAGATGTTTAAGAATTAACGATGGGAAAAAGCAGGAGGGACAAAGTGATTTTGGGGTTAAAAATGGATCCTGGAATTAGTTGTCACTGTCTGAGCTACACCACAGAGTTAACTGGTTAGGCCATAATTCATCATGTGCACAATATTACAGGTAAAACATGACACAAGATGGTGGTCAATGAATTCACATTTTGGGTACGGCTGATTGCAAGTAAGATCTTCTTTGAACAGACACAGAAGTGAACGGGGGATGTGTGCAGGGGCAGGAAAGCAACAGAGCACACACAGAGCCTCATTCAGGTGAATCTGAGTGCCTGGTGGAAAGCCTGGTGGACGTGGATTTCACCATCTGGAAATGAAGCTGCTATATGTTTACTAGAGTTCTCACAAAGAAGATTGATCATTTCCAGATTTCCCATTTTGTTGGGATGGATTAACATCTGGAGAAAAGAAATGCTGTGTTTGCTCTTGCAGAAATTTCTGCTACTTGAACACCTTTGTTGAAGCCTGCAAAGTGCTGGGATATCAGAGATTCCAACTGCTAACCAAATCTTTATAATTTCTAGATAGTGGAATTAAGCTCAGAAGGATTTTGCCTGTTCTTGGTAAAATAGTTACTGCTGTTATGTAGAATGACAGGATGTAGCTCACTCGGAGAAGTTTCTGTTAGACTTGACTGTCTCCCTTGTAAAAGTTTCCCTTTGATTTCACCAAAACAGGTTTCTGACAATAGCACTGATCTTACAAGACTCTTTTTTGAGCAAGAATCTTACTGCCATCAGTCTGTCAGGTTTTGCTGTTATCTCATCTGAGTATTCATCCAGAGTTCTGCATGATAACTATTCATGAAATAAAAATATTTAAAGAATTGAGGACATACTGAATATCATTGATACCACAGATTAACGATTCATGTCCCAAAGTCTTTTTGGACAGAAGAGCAGGGGCTAATAAAAATTACAGATTTCCATTTTTCTTTAACCATTGATCAGATTACTTATTTTGTAGAATATTTTACTTAAATGCCAATCTCTCTGAGTATGAATCAAGAAGGCACTTTCATAAAAATTTTTTTAGTGTAACCTGAAATACTTTCTTGCACACAAATGAAAACCTGTGATGGTTTGGACAAGCTATGTGACTCACTCTATTGCTTTTCAAATAGTTATGAATTGTTTCTTAAATATATGGAAGACATTTTCTATGAGAAAACATGGGCATTAAAGAGATATTGATCAAAATAAACTAAAGCTATTTTGAAAATAAAATGGTACATAACTTCATAAAAAAAGAGAACTTCTTTTCTTCAGTCTGATTAGAAATTGCTCTGCAGAACTCAGGGAAAAAGAGATAGCTTTTATAAGCTCTAAATCAGCAGTTTGTTTGTACTCAGAAAAGTGATTTAGTACAGGTTTAACTTCAGGCACATGGTTAAATTCCATTGATTCCTATGGAAGTAAGGCAGATGTGCTTGGAGCAGGTCACATGCTTGAATAGTGTTGAATTAGAGCCTTTATACTTTACAAGTTCAATATAGCAAATGGTAATTAGTCCTCACTGCACTCCTCAAGAAATGTCTCATTACTAAGTGCAACTAGTGGGACTGGAGATTGCCTAATACCTCCAGTAGTGACTACTTAATTTGTGCTACAAAGTGTTGATGCAGACCTCCTAAGCTTTCTCATTTTTCTAGCACTGCAGAGTCACAGATAGGAAGGAGGTGCTAAAGACAAAAAAAAAAAAAACAAAAAAACAAACCAAACAGTTTCTTGTCAATAGAAGAACTTCAGTAAATACTTCTATGTTTGTGTGTGCAGCCTATATTTCAATCATTGTTGGTGAGACACTGAGAAAGAAAATAAATACGTGCAGTATGGAGGCAGCATGTATTCTTAGTGGTCAAAACAGGAGGTGAAGAAGAATGATAGTCAAGAGAAGCAAATTTGATAACACCACACTATAAAAACTAAAGCCTCACCAGTGTGGAGATGTCTAAGACTACTAGACCCTGGAAAGGAAGACCTTTCAAACTTTTTAAGACAAGTAAGTATAAACAACAACTTGTGAAGCTTTTAAATGAATCTTGCCATTACTTCACAATATAGGAGAGTAGGAGGGCACTTCCACCATGTCACCCTGCCAAACAGTCTATATTTTTTAACATCAGAAGAGGCCTGAGTAAAAAGGAGGCTCTTTATATTTTGGGTAGCTTGTGGTAAGCATGGTTAAAAGGTCCAAACCAAAGACAACCAGGCTTTCACCAATCCCACAACAGGTTTTCAGGGTTGACTTCAATAACAAATACACATATGCCTCCGACTAGATATTTCAGTTAGTTGATTAATCAAGAACAGATTAAGCTTTATAATTCTAGTACAAGACATATCCAGAGTTAAACCAATTCCATAAGAACATTTTCTACACTTTAATAGCACACCATTTCATTACTAGCCCCGCATAATTTACCTCCATCTAATCCCTCCTTTACATCAGGATTTTGTCAGTCATCAATATTGCCATAGGTAACAGCCTTTCATTATTCATCAATAGCAGAGGGGACCTATATTCTTGGTAAAGAGAAGAAAATGCTGGGACATCTGGCTTTCCTCTCTCTCTCCAGTCACTTTAAGAACGGATTAGAAAAAGGTTAATGGAGAATATTTTAAAATTAATAGTTCTGTTCCGTTACGATTTTTGTTCCCACTCCCTCCCCGCCAGAACAGTCTTAACAGTCATAAAGTTTCTGAAGAAAATTCCAGCATCCAGTCTTATTTACTTTGAAAAGCAAGACTCTGATGTCGAACAAAGCATTCATTAGGAACAGGACATCATGGGGAGCTGGATGGTTTTCACCTCACACTCTAGAAGTTTCTTTAAAGATGTACTGCCTAAATTCATTTTTGCACACTGACACTGTCCTACATCCTTCTGACAAAAGATCCTCCATGGTATTTCCCTTTAACAGGTAGCATATGGGGGGGAAAAATTTTTTTAAAAAGTCTTCCCTAGGAATCTCCAGTGCCAATATTGGAAAATGTGACCATAGACAAGAAATGTGTTGTCTTATTTTTATGTCGTAGTGTAAACTGGGGTAAAAGATTTCCCAGTGCCAACGGGTTGGCTCATTGGAATAAACACAGTGGTCAGTGGCTTGAACCTCCTGTGGCCAAGTGTGTCATTAAAACCTGGTGGTCCCTGTGTAAGGTGAAACCACGGCCAAGTAAACACACACGCCATTTCCCACACGTCCCAAGGAATGCTAGAACCTCCTACTTCCCCATGGAGTGATGCTGTTTTGTGGGCAGTGGAACCTGGGAAGCCAACGTAACAGGCTGCCTTTTGCTCCCCTCAGTTTAAAATTCAATCGCTCCTCAGGAATACTTCTGTGGTACTGCAAATAATCAAATAAAGCATCAAAGATCATCTCCCTCAAAAATGACTGAACAAATTGAATCATACTGAATAAAAAATTTCTCTCCAAAGCGTCTTTCTGGATAAACACTTTTCCATCAAAGAAACAGCACATTCTGTATGAGACTTGTTCCATTAACCCACAGAAACTCTTTATGCTCCTAATGTTAACTGTTACTTGGAATCAAGGCCAGAACAATGACATTGTCATAGGATCAAGACCAGGTTTAATGTAAGAGTAGTGCATATCCTCATGGAACACTTTGTAAAACACAGAAACAGCAATGTACTATGCAACAAAACAGAAAGCTGATGCAGCACTAAGTAATCATTTCCAAAGTAAACCTTAGATGAATTTCTTAACTGGCTAGCTGCTTGGTTATCACTGCTTGCAACTCTAAGATGTCACTCAACAGGCATTATCAAATCAACTATCATAGTCAAGAACCTTTATGTGGTAGGGGCACGGCTGACGTCTAGAAAAAGGAGTTCAGTCTTGCCAGGAATGGACAGATACTAAAAAGAGCAAGAAATAATAAATTTAAAAAAAAAAATCAGACCAGAAGAAACTACAAAGAAAAAGAGTAACACGGAAATAAAGTTACATCGGCAGAGCTGTAGGAAGAGATCTCAACATACACTTTATCAGTTCTCAGCATACACAGAACTGCTCCCAAAAGATCCAGAGAAACCCATTTTCAGATTTAGAGTGAAAAAAGATTGGGCGGCATCCCCAGTGGCCACTTTCAGGTGACTTTCCTAGTGCTTGTGAGAGCTGCCCTGGCTGGGAACCAGTTTTGCTCAGAAAAGCCTTTAATTCCCCTATGAATTCTGCCACGCAGTACCTCAAACCTGATCTGATATGCTGCCTGCAGGATTATCCAGGCAGCAGCTATGCAGCTTATTTAGGGTAATCATTTTGGATGTGGGCCATTTAGAGACATTAATTGCAGCAAAAGTGTGCCTTCCTTTGACTCTCCAGCAAGCCCAAAAGTGGCAGAGTTATCCAAGAAGTATTTATGTGCTGATATATTTTAAGAATACTAATTATTTATTTTAGAATTGCTCTTTGTTCTAATTTTCCTAATTTGGAATGGTCTTTTTTTCATGCTTTAAAGCCATATGCTGTCATAAGGCCCAAAATAATGTTCAATATGTATCTTAGAAGCTGCAGTGGGTGCAAAGTCCACACTTAGGTTTTGATTAGCTCTACTCCATGCTATATGTCAGAACAAAAACTCTTGCAAACATTGGCCTTATTGTACTGTAGGACCTACTCATAATTATTTCAAAACACACAGAAAGTGGCATGCAGCAAAGCAACGAATAAAATATAAGGAAAAAAAGTCAAGAGAAGTTTTAGATACTAGAAACAAAGCACTTTCTGTAGGACTAGCTTCTTTTAAATCCAACATATTTATAAGGGTACCCTGCTTTAAAAAAAAAAAAAAGGAAAAAAAAGAAGCTGTATATAAACTAGATAGCATACATAGCTGCTCTGTTTAGAAAACAGCAAAGTACCATGTAAAAAAGTCTCTGTTTAGTCAGCCCACCCACTATGAAAGAGAAAAAAAAAGAAAAAAGCTGACATTTAGAAAACAGGATATACTGAACAGTTTTCACAATTGTGCCCAGCAAATCTCATAGAGCTTTTTGTGTAAATTCTACAGCACAGGCCCAATCCTGCAAGTTACCACATATTGGGAAATGAAAGCTATCAAGGATAAAAATTAAAATAGCCTTAGAAGCCCAACCTTCCTTTATAGCATGGCATTTTTAAAAACCACGAGTTAGCAGGGAAATAGGGAAACAAACAGTAAGTGTGAATCAAATATCTAAACAGCCCCACCTTTTGGAAAAGTGATCTTTTCAGTTCTACTATAGATACGACAAAATATTGTTCCTGACAGATGAAATGACAGCTGAAAAGCCCCCTACAAGCCCAAAAATAAGTACATATAAACATGAGAAGAAAACCCAAATACTCTTAGATAAAAATTTCAGAACATGGATTTTCCTATGTGTTTGGAAAAAACGCTAAACACAATGAGGTCCAGATGCTAATTGGAGCCACCAAGCTTAATGCAAAGCAAATAATGCACAGACTTATCAT
Source organism: Corvus moneduloides (assembly GCF_009650955.1). Taxonomy (NCBI): domain Eukaryota; kingdom Metazoa; phylum Chordata; class Aves; order Passeriformes; family Corvidae; genus Corvus; species Corvus moneduloides. The sequence continues at coordinate 58,287,398 of NC_045480.1, forward strand.
GCAGGTCACTTTGGACACTCCTCTCACTGCCTGGTGCAGGGGCAGCCCCTGTGTGACACTGCTAGGGGCAGTCTGGGTGTGCTCTGGGTGTGACGTCAGCCGTCAAACACAGCAGTGAATTATGTGTGTTTTGGTGTGGTGGTGTGAAATCTCCTGAGTGCAGGTACAGGTGGGTGACATTCAGCCTCTGAAACCACATCAATACAGTCTCAGTCCTTCGGGTTTCAGATTTTCAGCAGTCATGAAGCCTGTATTTACACACACGCCCACATGCACATGTGTGTGTGTGTATATATATATATGCATACATTTCTGATTGAAAATACTGCAGTAGGGGGCACATTTACTGTGGAAAAACAGTATAATAAAGAAATGTCATTCTTTACTGTGTTATTTGTTCTTGAGAACCAAGCCTACCTTGTCTCTGCTTCTGGCTTGCCTGCTTCCCTCCCTGTAGCCCAGTAGGTCTTTTCCATTTCCCTCAGACCTATGAATGATAAAGAGCATAGGCAACAGATAAGGAACAACTTTAAACACTGCAGAAACATAAACAGAACTTTAACTGCAAATTGAGTGATTTTTCTTTCTTTAAACGGCACGCACAGCCCAACAGAGCCATCCTATACTAAAAATTCCAACACAGAATTCCTGCAAAAGGCAAAATCCATTGCCAAGGAGTCTCCCCTTGAGTATTCACTGAACCTTACTAACTAGACAGCGGTTGAAGGGGATTCCATTGGGGCACGCACAAAATCAGCCCTTGTACAGATTTGTGTCAGCCCTGCATCTCAGGAACAGAGTAGTCTCAGAAACAGCGGCACACTGTCAACCCGATGGCAGGCCCAGCAATTCAGCTCCTGACAGGTTAAAAAAGTGCTCACTGTCTGAGCAGCAAGTCAATGCAAGCCAGGAAAAACTTTCAGAGATTAGACTAGTGGCTAAACTTCAAGGAACAGAGGAAGTTATGCTGAGGAATCCACTGCTTTTTTTCTTCTTTTCTCCTTCCTGCCAGAGAACAGAAGGTTGGACCTGCAGTGCAGGCTGGCAGGGAAAACAAGAAAATGAAGGAAGCTTTCCTTTAGCTCCTTCTTATCCAAAATTATAGTATGTTCTCTCACCCAGTTTCCTTCAATACTGCTGAAAGACAAGGATCTACTCTAAAAGCAAATGTTTTGCCTTTGCCTTCTAAACAGAGGTAAAGGGTTTAACTCTTTTGAGAACCACTAACTGCAGATTCATCCCTAGGAATAAATCCTGAAGGGTTCTTTCAGTAAGAATATGTTTGCTAAGAATCAAATCACCCTATTTTGGGGAATCCTAATTTCAAATTATAATCTTGATAAACATTAAAGACTACATCCACAATTTTCATTAGTGTCTCTCCAAGCTTAAAAAAATACTTCATGTTTCTCTTGTTCAGTGGATGGACACTTAGTTCCTGTATGTCCCACCCAATCAGACAGTGAGATGCATTACAAGTGACTGAGTTCTACTAAAGGCCTTAAACTGTAAAATGCTGCTAAATTATATAAGCCTTTCAGATGCATAGGCTATTGATTACACACCAAAGTATCACAGAAATTTTTAGAACAGTTAAAAACTGGAATTCATTAATGTAGGGTTCAAACAAGTCTGACCATCACTTTTTTCATCCACTTGACCTAGAAGAAGCAATGGTTCTTCCATTAAAAATTGTTCTTGAAAATCTTCATAACTTTCACTATTCAATTTAAGCTTCTTCGACTGAATTTTTATCATACTAGAGGACATACACATTTGGAGTTGGTCTAAATGTGGCAGAACTGATTGCAAACAAAACTAATCCAAGTGTCATTGAATAATGATATACAGGAAGAGAAGATAAGCAGATAAATAAATCCTTCGGTTTTTCCTGGAGTGCTAAAGACTGCACACTCAAGGAAAGCTTCTGTTGCTTTTTAGCTAGTGGACAACCCCAGGTATGGAAAAGTGCTAAATTCATGTCCCTGTCCACAACATTCACATCTTTTTTAGGCTCATGAAGAATTCCTTGGCAATACCAGAAAGGAGAGATAAGTTCTGTTCTTTGCCAATACCATATTTAAGACCACTATAGAAAGTGCTAAAAAAATTACATGTTTCTCTTGCCTACTCTTCCAAATTTTATGGCTATTCCCTGCCTCTCTCTAAGTTCCACTGGGGCATTGCTATCTGCTGCCATATGTTTGCCAAATTGAAAGGAATATACAACTGTACTTGTATACACTGAATTAAATGACTGGCACAGCAAAGAACTTGCAGTTTGGCAATTGGACTGATCAGGGTGGGTGACAACAGGGGATGGGGATATATGTCAGAAATCCTATGTTAACCTAAAATGGTGCCTCCAAAATGCCTCGCACCAAACCAGGTAAAGGTGCAATACCATTATCAATGAAAAGTGAAGGAGAAAATGTGTGTTCTGAAACCTGATAAAGTCTCAGTAAATGTAAGGACTATCATTCTGTATCTTTGTTAAATGTAGTCTTAAAAATATTTACTAAATGGCTAACCACGAGACTAAACAAAAGCATTACCACCATTGTAAATCAAGATCAAGGCAGTTTCATGCCAGGCAGGGAGGCAGCTGATAATTTAAGAAGAGTGCTACAGATATTATGAGAGGTGAGAGATGATGACGATCCCATTGCTGCTTTTTCTTGAGATGCTGAAAATGTATTTAATAGGGTAGGATCAAATGCTGATATCTACAATACGCCTCTTGCAAGTTTTGTTTTGGATTAAAACTCAGAAACCTAATTAAAACAATTTACTTTCACCCATTAGCCTTAATCCTTATGAATGGCTTACTGTCTTCCCTGGTTATTTTACCAAGAGGCACTTGAAAATGATGTTCTCCCTCTCCTGTCCTACTTTGCACTTGACCTTGAGCCTTTGGCCATCTCCTGCATTTTTATTCTGAAAAAGTATTTGGCATCCAGAAACTACTGGTATGTGTAGGCAACATCCAGACAGCTATTACATGGCATTTTCAAAGAATAACAAAGATTTTCAGTGCACTGGTGTACCAGAATATCTAATACATCTAATAGCCAAAATTTTGTCTATTGCCTAATTCCCATTGAGATCAACTAGTGTTACGAAATTTGCTTGCTTAGGGATTTTTTTTTAAAAAGCAGTGGATTCCCAAAATTTTAAAAACATGGATTTCTTCTCTAAGTAAGAATCAGGGTATTACATAAACTATTATATTATAAACTACTATAATTTTATAGTTCAAAGAAACAAAGCTCTGCCAACTGCAGAATGAAGTTCCTAATTCTAGCATTTACCTTTAAATCTTTGATAATTTTTTCAAAGTGCAAAATACTTACAAGTAAATTTGGAGCTCAAACAAAAACGAAAAATACAGTGAATGATAAAAGCATAGAAAACAATTTAAAGGTTTCAAAACTGAGAACATCTGAACTGTAGTTCAGTCTTTCAAAAATTGGGAAGCTTATATAGAGACTTAGTTCCTCTCCACTGGCAAGCAATACAGAGTCCATCCAGTTGCTCTAAAGAAACAAAATATACTGAAAGGAGCAGAAATTCATACCTCTGGCAGGTGTAGGAACTGTTCTTTCTGTAACTGATTTACCCAGCTTCCTACTCTACATCCATCTTTAGAGAGGTTTCCAACTAAATCCATGGTAGCACACTTAACAGACATGAAATGGAGAAAGAGAAGAGGAGTCAAGTTGTCTGATATCCCTCAATCTAGGGTGATCCACAGAGTCCTTAAGGGAGGGTTATAAGTCTTCTTCCAATGCAAATTCTACTCATTCTAAAGGAGAGAAAAATTAAAGGCTTTGTCATGCCAATGCAATGCTATTTCAAAAGACAATCTTCTATCCATTACAAATCTCACCATATACTAGTGAAAGGGCTTCCTGACAACATAATTTCACCTGCTTGTGCAGAAAATACAGTTTAGATCATGAAAAAGCAACTTTTCAGTGTTGCTTTTTGGGGGCTTTTTTAGCAGCAACATTGAGGTTGTTTTTTGTCAAAGCTCCTGGCCAGTTTTCAAATTCTACAAAGTAAGTACCTACTAAATCTCACCTAGGAACAAGCAAAAGATCCAGCTGACTCGGCTTTATGACTCACTCGATGGATCTGTGCATGTCAGAGACTGTCAGCAGCTTTGGAAAGATCAGTAATCCAAGTACAGTAAGTAGCATTTCCAGCTTTTCAGAAAAACAAGACTCACTCTTTGCTAAAACTGAGAAAACTGGATGTTGTTGAAAGAAACGTCCTTGAAAAATCTTAAAACACAGAGAAAGCTAAGTAAAAAATTAAACAAAAATATTGCTGCTTCATATTTTCTTCATTATGAAGAGCTTTTATAACTTTTCACCATTCTGGGCATGTACTTTTGCCCTACCAAGCCCTCACTGCTCCTCTGCCCATCAACCATCAGCTTGGTAGCATGCACATTGTTCACTCGCATTTCTTTCTACCATTTCTCAGTTTTCAAACCTCTATAAAAAACCCTAAAACCCTACCTTGCTTGACTTATTTTTCTCTCTGTGCTAGAAAAAACACCCAGCTAAAAAAAAAAATACAAGTAAGTCTCCAGTTAAAAGCCACAGAATTCCTGAGGTTGGAAGGGATCTCCGGAGGACTTCCTGCTCAAGCAGGATCACCTCGAGCAGGTTGCCCAGGAGCTTGTCTAGCTGTGTTTCCAAGTATCTCCAAGGATAGAGACACCATAACCTCACTGGGCAATCTGTGCCAGTGTTTGAGTATCCCATAGGAAAAAAAAAAAAAAAAAAAAAGCAAAAAAAAAGCCAAGCACAAAAACAACCAACCCTCCCAACCCTGAACAACTAAATCCCTCAAACCAAAAAAAAAAAAAAAAAAAAATAATCATACCACTATTTCAAAAGCAGATGATATATTATAATATTCCTTCCACTCAAAAAGGAAAAAAAAATTAAATTTGCAAACTCTGAGTGACTAAGCCTATGTAAATATGAGTACCTAGGTGCCTGCATATATGAAAGTTTCTCCTATGTTTATTTAAGTATTTTAATAGGAAATGGTCTGTTCAGATAGAGAAATTTATCCCCAGTGCTGTCCTAGGGCAGAACAAAAATAAGACAAGAATATTTATCAGTACACATTTTAACAGATAAGGCAGGTTAAAAAACAGCGGCACACCTTATTTTCTTGAGAACAGAAACTAAAGTCTGTCCAGCTGAAATATAATATATTTAGTTTAATAACTTACTCTATTCGATATATGAATTTATATCACCATACACATTAATTTTCAAATTTTTTTGTTATGATTGGGAACAGAGATTATTTGATAACACATCTAGTGCAATGCATACAATATTATATCTAGAAACTGAATTGACACATTCCATTTTTAACAAAAGGATGAGCACAACCACAGTTTATGCTTGACATGTTTTCCTATTTGCAGCATAGGAAAAGAACAGCTTTCAACAAAGAAAAATAGGTGAAATTCTGCTCTTAAAAAGTGTCTCATCGTTTTCCTCAGTTTTTACACAAGAGTAAGAGAAGATGGCCTTTTAAAATCTCAGCTGACAGTTTGCCATCAATGCTGCAAACCCAAGGTTTGTGTTTATTGAGCATAACATCAATTTCTCTCCTCCTTAAAATCTTTACTGCTTTGGAGTTGTCCTCCTCCGCCTTCCTGAAGCCCCTGAAATACATGACTTTCCTGTGCTTTGTACAGGTTTGCATTTAGAAGATCTGAGAAAGATCACATTTCCTCAGTAGTGTCATTTCTGGGAGCTTGGCTGGAGGTTTTTCAGAAGAAAAAGAAGGCATCCAATTCCCACTGATTTTCTGTGACTCATATTCTTAGGAAAACCTCATTTCTTCCCTGTACTTTCTTACAACGACAATTTTATATACTCTGATTATCTTCTTTACCTATTGCTGCAGATAGCCCTCATTATTTGAACACCCACACTGATTTTCTGTGACCATTTGTGTCCAAAGGTTATAATAAATTTCACCTGTTCAATTCTCTGACATTTGTTGTTGCCAAAAAAGTTCAAATCTCTTTTCAGCCAGTAATAATCTTGGTGTCAGCTGCCAGGTCCTTTCCTTTGTGGACTTTTGCCCATTTAAACTAATGGTGTCTTATTTGTTTTATGATTGTTTTTTTTCTAGTAGCTGCCCTTCTGTGAAGCCTTCTCTTGGCTATGTAAGTCATACACCAATCTGGAGGACACCTGCTTTTTAGTACTTGCTGCCAGACCTATTTGAAAAGTCAAATCTCCACTAAGCACATCAAACACTCCAGTCTCACTAGATCAGAAACACTGTGAGTTGTTTAAGAATGTGGCTTGACATTATACATAATCTGGTCTAGCTGCAGGTGGCTGCCAAAAGGGGAAATCCTGCTGCCCCTACCCCCAACCTGTGAGCTGAATGCTCTCTCCCTCTCTCCAGCCCCATTTGAAAGCAAAGATCCCGAGGCCTGTGGCTGAATCAGTTCAGTGAGCTGCTCCAATGGAAAAATCCTGCCTTCCCCCATCAAGAAATGAGTGATGCTGGATGAACTGACTCCCTGGCAGCAGCACGACCTGCTAGACCTGATGTAAGGAGAATAAACTCCTGGACAGGAGTGAAAGATACAGGAGCACCTTCTGGCAAAGAAAGAGGGCATTGATTAGGAAGATTCATGCAATGGACAATATTCTGTGCTTCGAAACTCCATCCCAACTGTGGTTTTCTTAGATAGAGTAAGAGCTAAGTATCTTCAAAACGAATTCTCAGAACACTTTTTTACAAGACTATTTGTAATCTACTTCTCACAGAGAGAGTTTTATGTATTACAGAATAGTCTCAAAATGACAGATAAGGGAAATGAAGCGACCATCCTGTCCTAAGACTGTAGAATACATTTGGCAAATTGCCATAGCAGAGAAAAATATCTACATACAAATAAAAAGATGAAGGCAATGAACAGAAAATATATTAAAAAGGCAAAGCAAAAAAAGAAGCAATAAGTTATGTGAGGGAGTTATAGTGCCAGGGTCTGCACCTAGCATTTCCCAATGAAAACAATTGATTCTAGATTTGGAAGAACTAATTCTACATTAGGTGAAAAATCCATGGAATAGTTTTCATAGTAACTTTCATCTAAGGATATGAAATTGTTTGGCAAGTAGGAAGTAATTAGGATGCAGAGATGGCTTGTGTGCTTAGGGAATATTCATACACACATTCCAACGAGAAGAAATTAAACATCAACCAGAATGTGACATTCCCAAGAATATTCCCAAGAATATTCTATTAGAGAACCAAAAATAAAACTCACATCACTTGTACTGAAGTCCTATATAAATCCAAGCAATTATAAGATAGACAATATGTCAGCATACTGATTGGTGACAGGCAAAACTCCCAATTGTTTAGAAGACATTCTCCTGGACAATGACTTCATTGACTTATATGTTACATATTTTAGTTCTAGTTTGGTCCAAGAAGATGCATATAATAATGTGTGCTACAGAAAACTTGTTCAGCAAACTACTGCATGATACTAATAGAGCAGCTCTGTGGACAAAGAAAGCAAGCCTCAAGGATGAAGAAACAGGATAGAGCCTGACTTTGGCTGCTATTATAATAACTTAACCATAATAGCCACTCTAAAACTCTATTAGAAATTCCAGCAAGCAAAGGCATCTTAGCTTAGCTTTCAGTGACATGGAAGTCAAAGACAATGCTCCCATAAACTAGAAGATCAAAATCATTCAGATCTTATGACTAGCTAACAGAAAATCATGAGAAAACTCTGCCCTTTGACTCAAGAGCAAAACCAAGCTCTATGGGAAATGATGCTGATAGAGTGGGAACCAAAGTGGAACAAACTGAGGAAGCACATTATGATTTTCTCTACTGTAAGTGATGGTTCCTTACAACGCAGCCTTGACAAAACTGAAAAATGGTTGACGAGATTTAAGTGTAATGCATATCCCAAATGAGGAGAGGTGCAACCCCCAAGCAGCATCTGGTAGTAATACTGTACTGTAGCAAATACAATAACAGTAATAATAATTTACATTGCTATATACTCCCCTTCAAGGCATCTGAAACTAGCTACTGTCAGAGAACAGATGTAGGACTAAATGGCACGTGTCCAATATAGATGAAAAACCTGATTCCTGACTGCTACATTTACATGAGGGGAAAGAAAAAAAAACCCAAAGCAACAAATAATAAGAAGAAATGACTGCTCTTTCTTTTCAGAGAAACAGCTTTTAACTGTAATATTTATGTGAGTATAGGCAGACCCCAGTAATTTATACTAGGACCTCATTATCAAAAGCCTAAATTGCACAGAACAGTGAAGTTAAGCTTGCAGATCACCTCCAACTTCTCTGAGTTGGTCTTTAGCGTGACTTAGGTGAAAATATCCCAAGAGCTGCTCTAGCTTTTATCAGCTGTCAATCACTTCAGAAATCACTGTTGAGAATTTCAGAATTCAAATAATTTCTCCATGCCCTTCATGCTTCACTCACAGAAGGCAGGTGCAGTCACGATATTCTGAAAAATATTTTGCTCATACAAAAATGCTTCCAAGGAAGGATCTAAAGCTACTGAATGTGTAACCACTTTATGTCACTGAAGCTGTTCTTAGTGACACAAGCCACTATGTGACTTTCCAGGGAAAAAGAAACCTTTTTCCCTGAAAATTGTTGAAGAAGAGAAAATTGTTGCTTTCAGTCAAAAAAGCTCAGAGTCAAGACTACAACTTGCAATGCAGAACTCCTAGAGTACTAACACAATCCTCATAAGTCAAAAAAAAAAGAAGAGGCTGTCTTCACAAGAGAGAGAAAAACATCCCAAGTCTGTACCATTTGATTTATACTTGCAAAGGAAAGTTGAGCCAATTCTATGCGTAAACAGGGGCTGAGCTGATGCGTTGCTTTTCTCCTCTTCCATTCTGGGAAATGACTGTGGGTGATCCCTCTTCTTTCTTTACCTCCCACTGTCTCTTCCTCCTCCACCAGAAAAAGGAATTAAAGAAAAAAAAAAAAGGAGAAAAAGATCTGTTTGCCAGTAGCCAGTGTGAATACCAGCTGAAACACCTGCACGCCAGACACATCCAGCTGTCCTCTGCCCTGCCTCTTGCTGACAAGGCATCTGTGCTGCACACCACACACACCAGTTTGCTTGCTGTAGGTAAGGAGAATTTTAGGATTATTATTCCCACTGCTCTTGCAGTTCTCCATACCATCCCCCATAGCCTGCAGAGGGGAACTTCCCCACAATGTACAGCAGCCCAGCAAATATGCTTGGTATAACCTAAAGCAATGGCTTTTCAAATTCTCTTATGGTACAATCACCACATCATTCCAGTCTTGGGTTACAGGGCAGCATGAAGACAGAGCCCTCCTCTAGGCAGGAAATACAGACGTTTATAAGGTTAAAACCAGGCCTAATCCTCTACTGCAGGACCTCCTCACTCCATTTTCACAAATTGCTGTGCTTAGATAACAGCATCACTTCTCATTTCTTCACATATTTTCTTCCTGGTTGTGCAAGAAACAGGAATAAACTGAGCACAGCAGGAAGTCTTCCACCTTGAGAATTCAACCCTTATTTCAGACATCCCAGAAAACTGGACAGGAAGGATAAACTTCCAACCAGAGTCAAGCAAAAATTTCAAACCTCTGTGCCTTAAGATTATGAAATAGAACTGTATGAATAACTTCTTTCAGTTCTTGTCTAAAGGAAAAAAAGATTTTTAAAAACTGTTTCAGTTTAACAAATTATTTTCAGGGGTTTCATCTGACAAGATACAAACGATATTTTGTAATTCATTAAAACAAAAGAAGTGCTATACACAGGAAAGATTGTTTCAAAATGCAAAACCAAAATACATTCTTTTAAAAATGTAAAATTAGTATATCTAGCCTTTTTCACCTACTTTTTTTTCAGCAAATAATTCACCATATTTTCCTATGTATGTAGTCTTTCAAGTGCTGCCCACACTTAACTTTCTGCAAAAAGAAACGTTGCATGACATTCGTTTCCCCAAAAACATTTATAAGTGAAAATGGCCTGAATTTCAAAACTGCAAAACACTTGCAGTACTCTTTCACTTAAATTACTTCTGTTTTGTGGGTTCTGAGCATGTATAGAAACTGATGCCTGTGTGCAGAAATACAATGTAAGCTCTTACCATTTGTCATCTAGATTTTAAAATTTTGGTAACAAGTCAAAAATCTGCAAGACTGCAAGACCAAATGCAAAGACATACATATATAGTATTGTTATTTACATAAAATCAGTTAAATTTTAATTTTTCCCATTTTCCAAAACTTAGTGACAAAAAATGGCGACTTTTACCTTGTCAGATATTTGATACTAAAAGAACATAATACATTTTATACTTGATTTTTTTCTTTTCTTTCTCACGTGCTCTCAATAACTTCACTAAATACTAGCAACAAATCTTGCTTTTAATTATGCTGAAGTTATTGTTGTTGGAGCTGACCAAGATCAAACTGCGGAAAGACAGAATGAATCTGGAACATCAGTTCCTAGAGCTCTGTATTTTTTCCGCTCATTCTCTTGAATATTTAGTTTCTAAGAGGTGTGTTCACCATTTTCAGATAACAAAGAACATTTTTCAGAAAACAAACAAAACCATTAGCAAAGTGTTTGTGATTAAATTTTAAGGCTCCACTGGGTTTCATACATGGCATGAAGAAGGATATTAGTGCTGGGAAAGCAGAATTTCTAAAAGCTTTTTAAAGGCTACAAAATACAATTTTTTCTCTCAGTATAGGTAGTGATAGTGGGTTTATTTTTTAATATACCCGTGTGAAGACAGTTAGGTGTCAGTAGGAAAATAGATACAGAGCACTTTAACCTGCCCTTAAAAGTCAAAAAATCAAGTAAAAGTAGTGGCAGTGCTGCCATGATAAAACAGATGATTTCAGTTTCTTCCCAAAAAGAATTTGTGGTTCTGCCATTCTCTTGAGCAAAGACAAGGGCAGACTCCTAATTTAGCCCAGAGTTTCACCCTTTTAATCAGAACTAGTACTGTAACTGGTCTCAAGCAATGATGCTCAAAAGTTGTCCAAACCTGTTTTCCTTTAGAGTTCTAAGCAATACATGAAGAAAAATATTGTTAGAAAGTCATGTTAACATGAAGAAAAGTAGGAGATGGGAAAATGTAAACAATAAGCCCCGTAAAACTCACGAACAAACCAGGACATTTTGAATTGCTCTTTGGTAACTGATGAAAAAAAGTGTTATGAGGCAAATCCTTCACTGGGTCACTCACTGGGGAGACTGGTAAAAATAAATTGCACAGCTCTAATTTTCCTAGCAGCTTCCATGCTATTCTTTGAAACTGAGTAAGAAACCCTTGGCCTAATCCCAAGAGCCAATCTATAGTAAATAGTGCACACTTAATGCCTAAGTTCCTTTTTAGCACCATTCAGACAGTGACTTCAGCCACACAGCTTAGTCATAGCAGACATTTTTGTGGTGAAAGCATTAAACCCACATGCAGCTCTCTTTCTGTGGCCACTGGGGGTCATGCTCCTTTCCCATTAGCTGAATAAATCATAAAGTCTGCACAGACCACACAAGAAGCAAGGCTAGCAAGCCACAGGCAGTGCCTACAGCCTGCTATTTCTTTTCAGAATTTAAAAAAAAAAAAAAAAAAGGAAGAAAAGAAAAACAGGAGAGAAACACAGCAAAACAGCCTAGCTTTAAGAAATTATTTGCTTTTCTAAAAAAATTTGATCTCTTTGAAGTCCACAGAGATTTGTTTGTTTGTTTGTCTTTTAACCCAAGCAGCTACAGCAAAGAAGAAAAGCAGAGAAAAATAAAAAGAGTGGCAGGCAATTCTTTTGTCCTATGCTGCAACAGCAGAAGGTACAAAATCCTGCTGGTCTGTTAAATAATAGAGGCTGTCATACAATATAGAACCTTATCAGATACCCCGAGAAATCAAAATAGTTGTTGATAAATAATATATAATATAGCACTGAACAAGGAATCAAAATAGTGCACGATAGTTTTCACATCAAATGATTTATTCTGCCAAAGAAAATGACAGTAACTGAGCAAGGTCTGGAAGTCTAGAGGTTGGTTCAAGCTCCCATCAATCAGAAAACAAGATAAGAAGGAATTTTAAACATAGCCATTAGCATGCAACTAATGAACATGGAGAAGATATGCACAGCTCATTATGCTAAGGAGTGTTCCTTTAAAATGTACCAAACTCTGAAATAGTTTAAAAAGTGCACTGAACTTTAGCGAGACTTCACATAACAGCTTGATTGGCAACTCGAACATGCCCTGCTTCTCAAAGCCCCCCGGTGGGGCGGGCAGGGGGAGCGGCTGGGAGAGCAGCTTTTCAAACCATGTTCTTGTTCCATGATCCCGTCTAGATCATTTGGACATGCAGTGTTTAGAAAATAACATTTACATGCTTCACTGTCTACATGCTGAAAAACTGTGCTGAGTGGGGAGGACAGCTGAATCAGGGATCGCTGGGTCTATTTACGCACTGTCAGCTGAACTTTTGTTCCCTATCCTTTTTTGGGTTGGCATTTTTGGTGCAATCTAAGGTATTTTTCAGCACAATAAAAAACTCCAAAAACACAAAAAAACACCAGTGAAGAAAAATATAAAAACAAACCTAAAAAGCTGAAGGACAAGAGAACAAAAAAAAAAGGAAATAAAAGAAAGTAAGCTAGGGTCAGATAGGCGTAGCCCAGAGTTTAGAAAGCTCTTTCAATCATCTCTACCAGTAATCCTATATCCTTACCTGCAATATAACTTACTCTTGAGCTATTATAGTCCTCCTGAGCAAAGACAGATAATCATGTTGAATTGTGACAAATTATACGGTGGTTTTGAGATGTGAGCAAGCACTCACAGGGGAGTAGGGCAAGACCACTTAAATCCATTTCATTTGTGACTTAATATTGTGGGTTAAAACTTATGTGACCTTTGCCAAAGACATCTCATATATGTGCAGGAGAAATATCAAATCCCAAGTCTCAAAAGATTCCCAGCAATAAGATATACAGTTTCTGACAGGTCACCCAAGGCACGGCCTGAATTTTATCATGGAATTCTTACTGATGGATTAAGTACCACTTTAACCAGAAAAACAATAAATAAAAATCCCTCAGTGGAAAAATGTAGAACTGTGTAAAATTTAAGATTTCCCTCATTCCAGTGGAACAGCCAGCTTTTAACATCTTTATACGTGTGTTTTCCCCACCAGCAAAAGACATTCTTAGAGCTCATACAGAGTATGCTCCCTGAAACTGGAGCACTCAAAAGATCTCTAATACTTGAGATTTCTAACTGATGCAGTTACCAAAAGAAGCTGCATGAAGCACAGCTCCTTTTTGGCCTTTATAAGCCAATTTTTTAACCTTTTCCTTAGGCAGAATTTATGTTGATCTCACCAGGAGATTTGCTCAAGTGAGGACAGCAATACTAGACTCCACACTAGCAGCAAGAACCAAGGATACCACTCCAACGATTTTAAAATTAAAACCATATAAAAATATACTTGCTTTGTCCAAATGTGTATGAACATTAGCAACATAAAGCATTTCATAGGCCTGCTTAACACAAGGACAGCTACAGATTCAAACGTGGCTACTTTCAAAGCACCCTCGCTCGTAATGAACAAACACAATGCAGACATTGTGAGGCCAAATTCTCTCTCCAGAATCTGGCATGGGTACACGCTCTCCAGAATCTGGCATGAGCCCAGGCTAGGGTAATGCAATATCTGTAAGGGAAGGGAAGAAAGGCTTTCTCAAGGCAAGGAGAAGGGAGCCTAAAAGGTTCAGGTGAGGGACAAAAGGGCAATCTTCCCCTCTCACTTTTCCCTCACTGCCTGATGTCCTAATCATAGTTCAAAGCTTTCAACTGAGTTTAGCTCTGCCATTCCCAGAATAGAGAAATGTTCATGTATTTTTGCTCTTCTGAAAAAAAGTAAAAGGAGTAGCAAAATGGTTTAATCCTTAAACAGCTATCAACAGCGTAGTACGAGGCCTCTTCCCCAAATGTACTGATGAGGAAATGATACAGGGTTACAATACACAACAGCCAGAACAAGCACATTGTTTTCCATTGTATACCATTACTTCTACCTTTGCAAAGGAACCTAAGATTCAGGATGTTTAAATGAAAGAACAGTATCTGACAACCTATCCTCCACCGGTGTCTTTTGTACCAATGAGTACCAGCAACAGTAAAATTCAAATCATAGAAATCCTAAGAGTCAGAAGCTTTCCTGAGCAAACACAGGGGTCTTCCATCTTCGCTGAGCAAATTCCAGGAACAGCACAAGAGCATAAGTCACATTTTTATGTAGTGCAAACCAACCAACGCAATACAATTTATAAAAAATGTGAGCACCTCCCATGCCAGTAAAGATTTAGAAAGAGCTGGGGCTGCACAGCTTGGAGAAGAAAGAGAAGGTGAAGGGGGTGGGTGGGAGTGTTTTATCAATGTATATAAATACCTGCTGGGAGGGTGTGTAGAAGATAAAACAAGACTCTTTATATTGGTGTCCAGTGAAAGGACAATGCACGACGTTCCCTCTGAACCTCAGGTTTAACTGTGACTGAGCACGGGCACAGGCTGAGAGGCTGTGGAGTCTCTTCCTTGGAGATACTCAGGAGATGTCAGGAGAGGGTCCTGGCTCCAGGTGTCCCTACTTGAGCCCTGACTTGGAACAGGTGCCCTCCAGAGGCCCCTTCCAGCATCAACCATTCTGTGATTATGTGATTGACTTCAAAAAACCTGAAATTGTCAAATTTGAAGGTTGAATCTGTGATACTAAATACCTTTCCACTTTCAGGCCACAAATTTTAGACAAAACCACAATATTACTAATTGTACTGAAGAAATATGAAAGAGTGCACTTTTACTTGTTGCATGACTTGGATAAGTCAGTCATTAAGGGTTCATGTTTTCTGTATTTTTAAATAATAGATTAACAGAGTGTTTATTTATAACAACACTGTGAAAAACAGTTTACACTGCAACAACACTTCAATATAAGAAAAGTGTTGCTCACTCTATAACTCTGTATTAAGTGTGATGAGGTGTCCACTAAGTCTCAAGTACTCTGGACTACTACTATCACTATTTTCCAACATGCACAAGCACACACATAGAGCATAGCCCCTCTTTCCAGAAAAGTTCTTCCAAAAATCCAAGAGTAAAGCTAGGGATGTGGTTACGATGAGATAGTACCAGCCACTCATGTTTTAAAGATACCCTGTGATACCCAAGATAAGGAATATCTCATGCTAACCAGGTTCTCTGTTGTGCCTAATTAAGTAATTACTCTTTTGCCACCTTCCTCTGCATCTTCACTGCTCCTTAACATTACAACAATACAAATTTTTTTTTCTCTTACTCTTGTTGATCTCAGGATTTTACTAACTGGTAGTTAGGAAAACTATTAGAAGTATGCTACTCACAATACTATAGGTAGGTCTGCTCACCAGTTAAAGGTGTATTCTTTCATTATTGCATAATGAAACTATTTAGAACTGATGGGCAATATCCACAGATCATGTGCACAGTGCTTCCACTGATTTAACAAGAAATTACTGTGGACATAAGGAGCACTTAGAACTGTGACATTTGCCTACATCCCATCAGTTAAGATTAAATCTTAAAATTTATTATCACGATGAGTGATTATTTTATAGTCTTGAATCCAAACGCTACTGGAGCTATATAAAGTGGCTCATACTTTGGTATGCAACAGTAGATTAAGACTTGTTAAAATAAAACTAAATTTGGCTACGTTAGATAGTTTTCAAAAGGTAGAAAGTGTTAAGTTCTTTAAAAATGTTCCTTCAAAAATGGATTACAATTGGATTCATTGTGTTTCTAAGAATACTGCCATAGACCAGATTCAGACACTGTTGTTCAAAAGCAAAAGGTATTTATACGAATATCCCTAATTTGGAAAATGCTTATACTAAAACTGCTTATTGAAAGGACAGTAGATTGCTCTTTTTAAGTGCCAAAATTAAAATACTGTATCAGTTAGTCAAATATTTTGCCAGGGAAAAACTACATGAAATAAGCCATCACCCTGAAATGACTATAAGAATTTCTGTTGGTGTAAAACACACTTATCTAACTCTTTATTTATCAATGGGGGTAATTCCACAAACTTAAGAGAAAGTTTCAGCTCTGTCCTTCTTTGAATTGTTGTCCCCTTTCCCATTGAAAATCACTTTACTTAGAATGATGTACATTTTGAACTTAGGAATATATTTGTAAAACTGGTAGTTGCGGTAATAAGATGAGGTTTACATGTCTGTCCACATCAGCACCATGTACTCAAGATGGATTTCAGCTGCCAAAAAGGTCAATCCAAACTGCTTGCACAAACCTGTCTTTATGCTCCTGTTTATTATGCTCCCATGTAGTCGATGTCTCGTGCACTAAAACAGTGCAGCCATATGTCAACATCTCTCTGGTGGTTCCCAATGTTCTAAACAAGAGCAAGGGTGCACTGAACCTCCCATGTAAACTTTATACAACAGATTCAGCAGAACTGTAATTATTTACAAAATGATGGCATGAGAAATCTCTGGATTTATATCTCACTTTAAAGTAACAGGGATTGTGTCCACATAATTCTGGAGCTCATGGTAGGTTTCTAATTCACTTTCTTATTTTTGGTATGGTAAGATACAACTCAGCATTCTTTAAAAATAAATGTCCCTAATTTTTTAAGTTATTAATAACTTTCTAAAAGAGCACTTCGCTCTCTATTTTTCTTCTCTTTCCTCTGTTTCTTTTTTCTTTTAATAAAGGCCCTGTATTTCATTACAGATGAACCTGTATGTTGAGTAATTGGCACTACATGACACTTGTGTCTTGGCTTCCAGTTATTACCTGAGTAGAAAGGAGTAAATAAACAAGGGAAGCACAGAATTCACTCAGCTGCAGAGGATAACTGCAAAGAATTGTTTGTAGGTAAATTCTACTGAACTCCACTTTTGAGCTTCTCTCAAAGCCTGACAGGTTTGTCACTACGTAAGGTCCTCAGCTGACAGACAAATGACTGTGTCTTTTCCATCACTCTTTGCAGACAAATGGAACAGGACTGCAACGACAGTCAGGTCTACCTGAAACAAAGTGCACTCAGGGATTCTGACCAACTGATACCAGCTCTACAGGGCTATCTCTCACCAATCCTCCCTGAAATTTGCATCCCTCTCTCAGTCTTCTTCCTTCTTACTTTTACAGTCTTCTTTTAAATACTTTTTCTCGCCCCTCAAACACTACATGTACAATGAATCAAGCTGCTTCTGTAAGATCAGACTAAGTGACTAAGTACATATGACACCTTGGTTTTTAACTTAGTAGCCACAATGTTTATGAACATTTGCATCAACTGCTTTTCATCTGCTTTAACATTTTCATATGCAATTAATACACATTAAGGTATTCCTACATAGTGCATATTGAATTACCTTTGCTCCACGTAGAAAAGCATTCAGTTGTTTTTGTTGCAAAGATAATATATAATGAAATAATAATGATTATTTGTAATACAGTGTTGCTTGTCTTAGGATCTCCAATGATTGAGTATAATGAAGTATTTATTATTTCTATTTCAGAGCAAGCAAACAGTGTTAAATGTCTTCTCCAGAATCCAGGGCTTATGGTCCTCTGCTCCAGCCACTCTTACTACAGTTTGTTATTTCTCTATGCTGGTGGGCCTCTTGCCTGAGTTTAAGACAGTTAAATAATGTAATTAAACAATTAAGATGATTGTCCCTAAATGATCAATTAAGACAGAATTCTAAACATGCTTCCTCATTTGGAATTTAGCCTACTTTCTATCTCTCTCTGTGTATCAGAGACAAGGCAGCTAGGCTAAATTCAGAAATCACTGCACTTCTTATATTATGTGGTTTATCCTAAGCTTACATGAGTGCTATGTGGTGAGTCATTCTATTTTAGGGAAAACGTACATCTATACAGCCAATCAATGCAGCCAGCAGCTGCATGGACTTAACATGAAGAAAAGACACATATATATGTTACTTTCTTCAATATCTGGCAGATACAACAAGTGAGTTCTAGAGTTGAAATGAATGTCCATGTTAAATTTGCTGAAGTAACCTTCACATGCTTACTTAGAACAATTTTTTGTTAATTAGACTGGAACTGGAACAACAAAAACCGAAGCCAGTGATAGCACACTTACCACACCTGTATTTAAATAATTACCAGGCAGAACTGAGCTGATAGAAATAGAGAGGCTACAGGGATTTTGTGATATGTAAATAAAACTGGCATGCCTAAAACATGCTTCATCTCTAACTGCAGATATTGTAATTTAATTTTAAAGGAATAATATTTAAATAAAAGATTACCCACTTAAACAAGTTTTCTCTCCAAGACTCCCTCTCAGTTTTAAGTCACTCTGTTTAGATCCTTTGCAGAACTGGTGTCTTTCTTTACTACTTTCAATCTGTATCATAAACATTCAGTGTTATTACAGACATCATGGTATCAAACTCCAGATAGTCTGATGTTTTAGGGGAAAAAATTAGACTATTTAAAGTGATTATAACTTTCCACTTGATAGTTTAACATTCTACAATCATTACTGAGTCTGCAGGCACTGTTAACCTGTTCTGGTGAGACAAACATGTCTTTTCTAATGTTTACTGAGATATTGTAAATTACTTAACGTGCAGCAGAGTACATTTTTCTCAGTTAATCTAGATCTGATCCCTGAGGGGCTATTTATTACATATGTATACAACCTGTCTGTAGAAGTGAAGTTAATGTAATATGACACAAGTAGCACACATTGTTTAAATGTGCTCCAGAAAGTTAGCAAATTTAGTTAAAAGAATACTTACATGCTCTTCTGCCTGGAAAACAATGAGGAAAAGGGTTCTAAATATTAAACACTGCTGTTCACTGTAGGTGGCCAATTAATACACTGTATCCAAGCTGGAACAAATCCTTCAAATATATACATAAAGCATATAATCTCTTATCTGCTTAGGCATGATCAAATTTTTAACAAATCCTAGTAACTTCAAACACAGCTTTAATGGGATGTAGTACTAAAACATGCAAAGTAAAGAGCAGAGTTTTTAAGAACATAATCTGTTTTAGAATGTTTCAAGAGAACTGCTTTGAAATGCAATTATAATCTTAACACATGAGTAAATGTGTGCTATCTTGCACAATTAAGTAACATGAATTAATATACATAGAAAGAGATACTCTGTTGTTCTTAACACCTATCACAAATTGAAAATGAGGGTTTACATCTCAAGATACAGAAGTATCTTGAGATGGTTCTAAAGGGTAGCAATGTTTAACACAGGAGCACGTTTATGGCTACAATCTTGGTCCCTGTAAATGTTTTATTTGATGATGAGAGAGAGAGTTACTTGAGAGAGAATCCTAGCAAGATTTTACAACTATTCTGTGCCCTGATAAATAGTTGGAATATATTTTAAGAGCATCTATCTGACTTTTGCATCTTTATCTCACTACCCTAAAATTAACACAATGCATCTCTTTCTCAGGGTGCAAAAAGCTCAGAGTAGGAGTTGCTGATCCCCAGACAGTCTCAGCTTTCCCTTACACGTATGGTGAAGACACTTATTCCAAAAGCTGGGCTTCCAGTTTCCTTCTTGTATGCAGAAAATGAGTTTTTCACACTGGCTTGGTCCCGTTTTGCTCTGGTTTACAGTTCACTTGTCTGCATGACTGACAAATGAGACATACTTTGAAAACAGCAATATGGCTTTAGAATTGGTTCTATTACCTTGAAGACCAAGTGCAAACTGTTTCAGGTCATAGAACCATTTAGGTTGGAAAAGACCTTTAAGAAGCTCAGTATGTTTTGTACAGAGGTACAACTCAGACTAACTGCTTCTCATTCGGAGACAAAAATTAGCACCTGATAATTTAAATTTCCCATCTTTTCCCAAAATATGTTGCGATTCCCGATTAGGAGAAGAAATAGCCCGTATGCTTGTGATGCAAGTCGTGTACTCTAATACAGTAAGCAAACCACTAGACTATTTACAGACCACCCTGTTAAAGAACTTCAGTGAACTCTGTGAAGATGCTCTTTACAGTGCTTTGATGTTAAAAGGAAAAGGATTTTTGCCATATATGGTAACTGTGCAAGGTGTGATTTTGATCTTTATTCAGTGAACAGTCACAGTCAGACACAAAGAAAGATGCAGAAATACAATTGAAAATTCAGGTAGAATTTAAGCTATCATGAAAAGGCTATTCAACTCCCACCAAATATAATCAAACTCTAAAAGCACCTCAGTTTTCATTTTTTAGAGTCCTGAGTGCCTTCATTGCTGCTTTCATGCCTGCCTCTAAACATATTCAGTTACCACAGAGCAGAGCAGCTCATCAGACCGTAATTCCTGCCTAACCATGAGCATCCCAAGGATCTCTGACCAGGCAGTTTGTAGACATTTGAGATCAGGTTCCAAAACCAATGCAATAGTAACTACAGCTTCTGGGTTTTTTAGATATGGCAAAGGGTTAGATTACCACTACTTTTTATTATTAGTCTAGCACTTGCACTATCCTCTGCCTTAAAGAATTGAAACCCTTTGCAAAAGAAGTTACCACTGCAGGCTGGAAAAGAAATGGATGTGTATGCATGAAGAGCAGTTAGAATCATTGTGCTGAAGCTGTTTTGGGAAAATCACGGTTTGAAGGTTTCTGTTCTAAGACTAAAACAAACCAGGAAAAGGTGTGGAACTGGAGTTTTGTCTCATGCTTCAAGAACATTATTTATAATTTGTAGGGAAAAAAATTAGTCAGTCCATAAACAGATGATTCTAGCACTGCTAAGCTGGTAAGCTCCTGGGTCTCTTGCTGCTAGCAGGAAGGCTTCATCACCAAGTCTGACAACACTGTCCATATTTGCTCCAAGGAATTCATCTGTAGTGGTCAAGACTCAAGGGAAGAGTTTGTGTCCCTTAATCCCTCTGAGACAATTACGGCCTCTACTAATCACAGCAGAGGAAAAGTTTGAGTCCTCTAAAATGGAAGAAGGACTCTACTTGGCATGCACAGTGTGTGAGCACTAATAATAGACATCTTAATTGTTTTGGAGGTTGTCATGGCCACTGGAAAATTTAGAAAAAAACAATAACAAAAGAACCCCAACAAAACCAACAAAAACACAACAAACCAAACATCAAAGAATGTCTGAAACTTATGTTATTCTTGAAGTTATACTGGGAGAGGGACTTCTGCTGCTCTAACAGAACCAAGTGCTTACCTCTCAAACATCTTATGGCAGGATTCAACACGCACCTCTGCCTTCACCCCTCTCCACTGAATAACTAGATGCTCAGTGGTTCTGGTGCCTTCCAAGGCCTTTCTCTCTCTATAAATCATATTACCACTTCAAGTCTACTGTGCTGGCCACAAGCACAACATGAGAATGGCAGGATGGAGCAGTGAGCTCCAGCCCATAGTGTGGAATGACATTACTTGTACCTTAGTATCTGTGTGTTTGCAGAAACATAGAATATCCTGGTTATATTTGCAAGTGCCAAGCTAGCATTTACTGTACATTCCCTGGTTTCAGCCCTACTTCAAGGTCCTTCGTAATGAATAGCATCCTCAGTAGGAGAGGAATAAGAACTTAAATTGAAGCTAGTTGTTTCCTTTTCCAATTAATAAGTAAGATGTTTTCATTTTTAAATTAAGTTTGCTAGAAAGATTATACTATTTCTTCCACTTTTACTATACCACATGCTGATTTGAACTATATTTATTACAAACCTGATTTATGTAGTTTCTACATCTACAATAGCTCTCATTCTAAAGGAAATAATGGGGATGTCAAGTATCCAAACAGAAGTAATTCCTTTTGTAGTCAGTATAAAGCAGGGGAAACAAAGAACTCTGCTGTAATCTGTACTAGTTTGGAAATGCCTCTAAAATGCATACAAGACTAAAGATTTCAAAACAGGATCTTGATCCAAATCCCAGTGAGTTTAACTGAAAGGCCCTCCACACCAAACAGGGCAAATTCCATCAGTTTTGAACCAAGTCCTAGTATCTTTACAGTGATTTGAATGTTCTTTTCCATGTTAACAGAAGATGACAAATATATTCAGGCACAACGTTATATTTATTTAAACATTTATTCCTGGTCCCAGTAAAGTCACTGCAGATTCTACTAACCTGAAGAAGGTATTTATGTGAAAACTTTTCTCCATAGCTTCAGCACTATAATCATTGAAGTTTATGAGTTAATGTTCTCTTAGCACTGTTTGACTAATGACTAAATCTTTGTATCAATGACATATACAACAGAGGTAACTTTATCAAAATATTCCTAAATTATATGCCTGTTTCCCTTTGAAGAATTCAAAATAAAATATAAGTATTTATATGGGGGTTTTTTAAGAAATGGAGACACTAAAGAATAGGGAAAAACAATTTTCTCCGTATTGCACAACAACCTAGGAGCAGGTTAACAGGGCACAACAAACCATTGCAATCACCCTGTCTGATCTCATGAATAGCATCGGTCAAGGACCCTCTGGAGTTTAAATAAATAAATCTGGTTTAAAATAGAGCATATCTTCTAGAAATAAATGGATAGAAGTAAGAAATAAAGTGTAATTCTAAGATGTTCAGTGACTGTCCTGTTCTTGCACTGCTCCAAAAGTTACTTACCTTCGCTCCTCAAAATAACACTTTAGTTGAAGTCAAAATTTTTCTAGCTAAGCTATCAGTTGTGCTGACTTCTAACTTTGCCTGCTAGAATGAAGAGCTCTTTATTAGAAGATTTTTGTTCCACATATACATACTTATATGGATGAGAATGCAAGAATAGGATTTCAGTTTTCTGCCTGATTGGCAGTAAGCCAGTCACTATAGTCCCCCAGGACACCCTCCCACAACTACTGCTAAGTATAGTTTTACATTCACTTTTGAAAACAATGCATAATTCATATTACTTTGATATAAAATTAATGACATACAGAAGGCAAAACATATCTTTACAACAAATTAATTTGAATTGTATTGTAGTTACAAGAGAATTTAAAAAAAGGAAGACATCTTGCCTCAAATTCTTTGTGGACTTTTATCTTCATCAATTTATTTCCCTCCTATTGATGCCAAAATCTTAAGATCCACCTATATAGAAATTTTTACTGTAAATTAAGTACTTGTTTTTAACTACATGGACTACATAAATCTGCCTTTTAATAAAACAGGAAAAAATTTTTCAGTATTCAGTAGTGCTATAGCATATCCCCACAAAAACCCTGAAAATTGTATACAAATCTCTGGCCTATACAGGTTAGTGTATGACATGAAACTAAGTTGCGTCATTGAAACTTCTATCCCAGCCTCTCTCCTCCCATTAGAGGTACCTAGAGATAGACCATTAAGTCTGATAAATTTCTATTTGAAGAACAGCCATCTCTTTTCTTTCAAATTTTCTGAAGTGCTCTCCAGCTCAGAAAAAAACAGAGGAAACAACAAACATCCAAGAACTTAACTTACAATTTACCTCAAGAAATCCAATACATACATTTTCTGAATTATAATTTTTTGTGTAATGTCACATTTGCAACTATTTTAGCTTATAAAGGTATAGATGGTCCATTGCTTCCAAAACTAGGATAAGAAGGGTTCAAATATAACAAGAGCAGTGTCTAAGTCTGGTTGGTGCTCTGCCACCACTTACTCTAAATTCTTAACACAATACAGACTATTTAAAGATACTTATTTAAAGTACACACTCACTTAAATCACATTATAATTAGACATAAGTTGCCTTCCATACTGAGAAAAAGATTAATGAAGGTGAAAAAAAGATGTTCCTCTAGTTTGCCTCTGTAGGCCTAGATGATACCAAGATGCTGTAGAAAGAACCAAGCACTCCAGCTAAATAACTGGTAAGGTATTCATTTTATCAAAATCTGCATGCACAAAATGATTTGAAACTTCATCCTCCAGAATAAATACCTAGGTCTTTATGGGTTTGTTTTTCTTCATTTTGATTTTCTAAGAGTAATAAAGATCTTGGGGTAGGGCATTTCCTTTGGATTAATGACTGGCTGGGGTTAATGGCCAGGATGTTCCTTGGGCCATCATCCCCTCTCAGACGGTCATTAATCCCCAGGAAATGCTCTGTGCCTCAATCATTATTGCTTAATTTCAGTGCAAACAAACTACTGTGGCAGACAGCATGCTGTATGCTATCCCTTAAACACAAGAAACACAGATTCACTTCATTTTATCAATTGTTTACTGTATGAGCTATTTTCTGTAGCTGGAGGAAATCACAGATCTTTTGACTGTTCTATGAAATCTGTTGGTTGCCCTCATGATAATTTGATAGACTGGACTATTTCTGCATGAGTTATTCTGTTTGTCACTTACGTTGTCATTGTTAGTAACTATCAGCTGGAAGGCCATTGCTCACTTTATTTCCCAGCAAAATTCAAATAAATGCCCTAAATATTAAATATTACTTGCAAAATGTATTTTCCAATGACAGTGTTACCTGCCCATGCCCGCACATCATCTTAAGTATGAGGTTATTAAATTTTACAGGATACCTCATTTGACACATCCTGACATTTACTGTACAATTTCAGGCATGCCACAGAGTTATTAAATTATCAACAGTAAAATATAACATGGACTTTCTCCAGGCTTGTGCTATACAAATATTTACTAGAGCACAGAACTTTGTTATATTTCTCTAGTCTACTTGATAATCCCCTGATTAGACATCCACATGCTTGGTGGAGCCAAAGAAAAACTGTAAATGGTCAAAGGCGATGCAGCGTATTTGTTTTTAAAGGCTAACTTTACAATAGTTTGACTTCAGAAAACTATTTAATCAAACTGGCCAACCTCATTGATTTCTCAGCTTTGGGAATAAAACAAAAGGATTCAAAGAAGCTATTAGTGGTAACTGAAAGCCACTTTTACTAAAGATTTAAAAGCTGAAAACTTTAGGAATTTGGATATTGCTAACTAATTGGGGCCCTTATCCTCTGCCTTTTGTGTGAAAAACTTCAAAATACAGACAATGGGTAAGTGCTTATGGTCAAAAGCATTTGTTCTTTTCCAAACTGTTACTCTTAATTCAAATTCCAGTATAAGGACAATACTATGCTAAAAAAAGTGGAATGACATAAGTAAAATAAATGGAATTTAAATTACCATTTTCAAGGACTTGATGTATTCTTCATAGCTAAATGCATTTACCATGCATTAAACTTCTCTGTGGTATGAAAAGTGTCCACTACATCTTTCCAGTGATTATTCACAGCTTTACATTGTTCTGCTACAAACCTCAGTGATTTTTTCTCTGAATCCAAGAGAGGATTTAGCTGTGAAGACAGCAATAGAGAAGGTGGTTGGGTTATAAGAATTCCTCATCATCATTATCTTGACTGGGCAGAGCTCATACTACAAAAACTGAACAGATAGCTAGGCTGCATTTCCAAACACGTTCACCCCCCCACATAAGCAAGCTGAGTTCCAAGAAAAGATGCAGGAAGCTGTATTAGTACATTCTATCACTACTGCTCTGATAAAAAAGTTCAAACTCTAATTCAACCCTAATGGTTTGCAGCATGTCCATGAAAAGCCTGGGCTGAAGTGCTGCTAACAAACTTGAGTTGGCGGCACTGAGGCAGGGAGGCCTCTTGCAGAGTCTGTTTTGACAATGCCCTGACAATTTCCTCTGAAAAAGCTGGCTTTTACACAGGCCGGCAGTTTAAGAGGTTGTTTTAGGCAATTCTGTCAGTCCACATGTTAATACATATAAGAGAAAAATATCCCCACAAAGGGTTGCCTTGTTTGTTTAGACTACAATACAGTAACAGGAACCCACAATTGTAAATAAAAATAGTTTAATATGAACTATATTGAACAAGGTCACCGAGCCAAAAAGGTAGGACAGAGCTGAAAGCAATAAGCTTCGGTAAGTGCACAAAAAAAAAAAAAAAGAAAGAAGTACACAACAGGCTGAAAAAAAAAAAAAAAAAGAAAATGCACCAAATATATTTCAGATCTGAATATGGCATTTTAATCTAAAAAATATGAACAATTGGTTGAGTGAAGTCACCCAGGTCATTCTAAGCATACAGATGTCAGGTATTGAAAAACACTATTGCACTTTGATTCTCTGAACAAGAATTTCCAGTCTTTTCCTGCATGGTTTTGCTTTCAAGTATAAGCAGACCATGTTCATTAAAACCAGATGCTACTGTCTCTTTGCTCCATTTCAGTTATCAATATCATGTTTGAAAGATTCAAAACATTTTAATAAAAATTTAACTGTGTTTGTGATCACATCAGGCAAGGCTGGGTTAAGATGCCAAATTCCATAGGCCTTCTTGCAAAGAGAAAAGAAAAATCTAGATAATTAGAACTGTACTCCCCCTTCTTCTTTAAAACAGTTTTAAAATCACTTGTGCATTCCAGAACAAAAAAGCAAACAAATAAAAATATCATCAAACCCAAACAAAAGCTAAAACCCTAGGTAACAAGAAAACATATGTCATCTGATGGCACGCCCTGCAGACTTTCGGTCAGCTGGATGGGGAACCAGCCATACTTTTCCCCTGTTTTCTTCTACCGAGGGAGGCTTTAGAGAAGGAAAATGCAGAATACCTCTACTTTGACTTTGCCTTCACTTCAGTGGTAAATGTTATTCTTAGGGGATCTATTCTCTGTTTCCTGCATGTTACTCCAATAGCTGAAATGGAGGTGGTCCAGAAAAATCACATCTTCAAAGCCTGGATGCTTAGTTTGCAGCTCAAACTCATTCTCATATTCTGAGATCTACTGGGCTCCAGGGCTTATGCCAAAGGTCAAAAAGTATTGCTCTAATTTAGGTTATTATCATTATGGGAGCTTTTAATGGATTAGTGTTGTACATTTCCCTTGTTTGGGCAGATACACACAGTATGGTACTTGGCCGTGCTCAGAGCTGCTTCATTTCCATCTTTGCATTTCTCAGATTTCTTACCACTTACCAGGTAACAGCTACAATATTATTCTCAAGCATTCCATTGCTGGCAGTTGTTAGATATAGCTCCACAGCCTGTGCAGGTCCCATTACCTTTTGATTTATTGATTTTTCTTCTCTCACTGTTTCTCTACCGAGCACATTTTCTTCCTTTGTAATTATGTTACAAGAATGGTTCCTTCATTTTTTTCACATATATTGTTTCTTTTCATTATGAAATATCTGTATTTGCATGTCCTACATCAGAACCTTGTCATGAATCACTGGATCTGTCCTACTTCGTCATGAACACTTGTTTCCATCACAGAACAGCTCCAGAGGAAGACTGTGGACTGTGGACAACTGAGTCTTGACACCAGTGAATTAAGCAGTAAAAATACTTCTTTAACCCAGGACAGAATTTGATTCCAGAACTGGAATAAAAAAACAGGGTGAAGATGGCATCAAGACATATTTATATGGGGAGACTTGCAAATATGTCCTAAAGGTTCTAATTTTTCCCATGGAATGCCTATTTAACTTCCTACTCCTAAAATAATACACAATGGATCTTCCACTGAGATTATGAGTAGCTGGATATTCCAGTAACAGGACCCATTTTTCTTTTTATTTTCTTTGCCTATTTTCAAAACAAAGCAATTTCACGGAGGTGAGGATAAATAGGTAGTGACATGGGTTACTTTACTGATCTTTTCTATGAGAAAGGTGTAATTGCCTTAAAATTACCTCACTTTGAAAAAGTACATTATTTTGAAAGCCTAAGTTAGGGAACCTCCCTTTGAGAAGTTCAAAGATACTTTACATACTCATATGCTTCATATTTCAAGATACTTAAATGTATATACATCAAAATGAAAGGGAATACAATGCATCTCTTAAACAAGTAATATACTCTACACTGTGTCATTTCAGACAATTTATTTTGAAATCATCAAGTGTCCCCACGTTCTCAGAAAAGAACTGTGAAAAATATAACCCTGATAGACTCCAAAACTTGGCTCATGAGCACTGTTAACTCACAGAGCTCTATTTCACAGGTCACAAAAATTCTGCTTAGTAATGCAGCTCTACCCCCTGATCATTTCTATCTACCAAACCACAGCTAAATGCTGTAAAAAGAGCAGCATTCTGTCTGCACAGCTGCAAATTGCAGGGTCCCACTGCGATTGTGAATCAGATGAAACACACCTTGTGTGACTGTAAACACATAAAGAAGTACTGTGTAGTACCATCTCTATATTTTGTTCTGATCCACACTAAAAATGACAGGGAATCTTGAGCAGGAGAACTCTGAGATACTGTACACTTTAGTTCTCCCAGCCATGACATCCTTTTTCCAGCTGTAAGTTTTGCTTGGGAAGACAAAGTGGACTCTGATGATTTGACAGAGATTTACAGACAGCCAGAAGAGAAAGGAAGCCTTATCTGTAGACTTGGTCTGCATCTGCACAAACTCTCTGGTATCTACAACAAGCAGCTGATCCAATACAAATGGGCCTCGCTGGCCTCTCCACACATTCATTACCTGATACCTGTGCAAAGATTTTGCTTCAGAGTCAGACAGGTTTATTTGTAATCTTGGAAATCATGTTTAGTAAAACCCCAATGATCCTGAGAGAAGTGATCCCTGAGTGGGAATTTTAACCTTGGTTAACTATATTGTTCCTTTTCTTCTATGAGAGGTTTCCATTCTCTCACAGGGTAAAGATAAATAAATACTATTGAACTAATTTCATTCAAATGGAGCAAACAAGAAATGGGCACAGATATTCCTCTTTGGATAAAGGCTTTCCATACCTAATGGCTGCTAGTGAAATCTATTTGTCCAACCCTGAACACCAAGGATCACTGGACACTTCATTACCACAGTTAGAATGGAGATCAGTATTTTTTATTGTCAAGATGACATAATAAATTCTCATTTATCCAGGGGGTCCTGATGGCTAGGCATGACTTTTTGAGGGATTTTCTCTGGATGAAAGCATGAATTCCTAAAATAGAAGGCATTCTGTCTCACATGTCATGCCTTCAGGGTGTGGCCACACTTACTTGGAAACGTTCACCTCTCAGATTAACAGAGATGATTTATGTAGCACTGAAGACAGTTGTCTAAATAAGAGAGAGGAAGGAAAATCACATTGTAGGGCCACCATGATGGTTAAAAGAGTGGCTAAATTCAAACAAACTATCATACAAATTTTCCTGTTTATGAAGTAAAACCTGAGGTAGTCACATACTGTCTGCCCAACGAACCTCATTTTAAGGGCTTCCTTTCTGCTGGAGCTTTCTTTTGGTGTGTTTAGAACTTTACCTACAATGTCCCCAGGCAATCTGTGCTTCTGTTTGTATTTCCTCAGATCACGTGCTATCTGTATTTGAAACACAAGGAACGACAAAAGATTCCTGCAAAGGAACATTCTCTGTACCAAGTGCCCCAGTTACTACTCTCTGTATCCTTTTATTCCATGATGTTGTCTTTGAAGAAGGGTCCTGAAACTGCATGTAGCTCACATCTGACACTTGTGGATCACAACATATTAGTAACTATAGTGCACAAAGAAAGCTGACAGTTATGCTGCCACTTGAAATTCTTGTGCATTTAGAAAAATAAATGGTTGGCTTGTTTGTACTGACAATTATTGAACCAAATGGAATTTTTAAAGCTTAAGGAATTTACATTTCTGGGTTTACTTCTTGTCTAACGGCCAACTCACTATACCTAGAAGGATGAATTACTAAAAGGAGAAGTAAAATATGTAATGCCCCCGCCAATGTTTCTTTAATTTCCTCCTACTGTCATCACTGGCACATATAAGTAAAAGCTCAACTATCAATAAAATGACTAAAATCGCTAGACAGCAACAGATTAGTGAAAAATTAAGTGATGAGGCTGGGATTTCTTGACACTCCCTTTAAAGCCTTTCCTTGTCACATGTCATGAAGCATCTGCTACACTGCATGGTGCTAAGTGGAGGCTAATGACCCTTTAGGTCCCCTGGCAAGCTCTCCTTGACAACAAAGGGTAAATGGCTCTTTAATACAGCCAACCCCTATTGAAATGAACCTTCCAAAGCCAACAAGGAGTGCTGGGCTCTTCTTTAGCATGGCATCTCGTGTCTTTGAGGCTGCAGTGAAGGACCTAAGTTAGCAGAAGAATGGTTTATGTAGGATTTACAGTTGAGCAGTAACTTATATTTCCCTAAGTTCTTCGCTGTAAGACTGCTTGGGGGGGCAGGGCATCCTGGATGCTCTACACAGGAGGGTGAATCAGAAGGAGAAAATTCTTCCAAAGTAAAAAGCAGAGAAGGTATACCTAAAAAAAATAATCTCAACGCTATGAAAGAAAGTAAAAATTAGCCTCTTTTCATTTGCACTGAGAGAAGTCAAATGCCAAAAGAAATCTAGAAAATAACAGAGATACAAACCCCTAGAATTTATGTAGAGGCTTTTGAATTTCCTTAAATATAAACATAAGGACACAGACAAAATTTTTCAGGGACCAAAAAAGAAAATAAATGATTTTACTTAGTCATTGGATGGAAAAAAAAAAAAAGCAGCAGGACTTCTGACTTATTTTCAGATCTGCCTTATCTGGATTAGCAACATTTCTATAGTTGTTTACTTCAGTTTAGTTATTTCTTAAATGGGAATACAAAAATTAAGTGATAGAGGAAATTTTACAGTTTCTCTTTTGCATCATGATTTAAAGATGAAAAGTTCTCTTTCAAAGGCTATTAATGCAGAAGATATTTTTGTTTATTGAACACTTTATAGTGGCTTCACATTGCCCATGGCCCCCAATACAAGAGATACTGACAAACTGGAGTGAGTCCAGAGGAAGACCACTAAACTGATCTGGAGAACATGACACAAGAGAAGAGGCTGAGAGTTGAATCAAGTCTTAGGGATTCTATTGTTCAGTTATCTAAAAGCCAGTCAGGGTCTTTGCAGAAATGTAGAATAAAAGAAAATATCATGAGATCCTAATCACCTACAAGTCAAAACACACTAAAAAGAAGACAACTGTGCAGGGAACAAGCTGCTTAGAGAGGCTGAGAAAAGTCCACTCTTGAAAATACTAAGGTTTTACTAGGCAAGGCATGGAGCATGCTGATACAACATGGAAGCTGGCCCAGCTTAGGGCAGGTGACTGGACCAGACAACATTCACACTTAAAGTATCGTATGATTCTGTATACATGGACATTGATATTAAATTTTGATGCATGTTTCAAGAAAGTTTTATTGGTCAAAAACACCCCTCAAATCATGAAACAAACTTAATTCTAAGTGATTCAGCACAATATACATCACTGTTGTGACCAGTGATGAAACTTTCATTAACTACCATGAAAGACAAGCCAGCAATTATTACCTTGTACTCTTTCCTCAGCCCTTAAAGTGTCCTTTAAGGTATTACAGTTATTCCCATATATGGTTAAATTATAAGCAGACATGGCCTTAAATTAGAAATTCAGAAACCCTCCTGAACTTATGAAAAAGCAGGATCCAAAGTGAAACTTTGACACCCTAAACTTTTAAGACTCTGAATTTAGGAGGAGCTTATTCTGTCAATGTCCTAAAAGAAATGGCTTGCCCAGCTCCTCCAGGAAGCACAGGAGAATGAAATCTTGGCTCCACTAAAATGACAGTAATTTTGTTGCAGTGAAATTACAATTTCCTCAGTTTGTACATTTTATAGTCTCAAAGTTTGTTCACTTCATTCCATCATCTTTTGGATGCAAATAAGCAAGGCACATAGAAGTTGAAGCTATCTTTGGAAATAGCCCCATGGGCTCTTTAAGAACTTTCAAAAAAGATTCTGCCTTAAATCTCTGGGTACATTTACAAAATAGGTTTATAAAAATACGTACGTAATCATAAATCATTTTAGTCTTGACAAGAGCATATGAGTTTAAAGAACATGAGTCATAAAGGCAAAACTTCAGTCAGATAGAAGAATCCAATTTAGGAATTCCATTAGCTTGCATGTTACTTTATTTGACTTTCTTGAGTGGTACATTCCAAAGAAGTATTTCCAGCAGAAAAATAGTCAACATCAATAGAAAAGTGTTCTCTTCTCCATATTAAAGGAATATAATCTTCAGTGGAATGTTGAGGACTCCTTAAAGTAAAAAGGATTGCATCTTACTGTTCAACCAAACTGCAATGTGTAGGCATCACTTCTGGAAAGTGTTTATATCAAGCAGACACAGGAGAATAAATACAAAGAAAAACTCAGGGTGTCTGTAAATAAATTTCTATTTCTTCAACAAAAAAACTGATGCCAAGCAGGATATTGCACATAATTATTAATTCAGCATCAGATCAATGGTTTTTTGTAATGGTTTATTCTCTAAAAGACAAAATAAAATGAAAGTAAGAGGATCTCTCTCCTGAGAAAATTTGTATTATCTTTGTGGCATTCACAAAACTACTGAGAAAACATAACTATGCATGTGTTTGGGTATCAGTGTCACCACATACACCTATATTTATAGATTGTTTGGCTCAATTTTAATGTGGATCATTACAGTATTCACTATCATATTCAGTGTACAATACAGTGTAGTTCTTTTTACATTTGAAAAAGACCTCTTGTTTAAATTGATATTAACACTACTTGGTTTTCTTCTGGATAAGATGGCAAGGTAGGTGGAACCTACTCTCTTTTAAAAAATAATATAAATATTTGGGACTTACTGCTTTATTACAGCCTACAACTTGAGTCCCTCAGTTTCTACATCCTTAATTAAAAGATAATTGAAAGTGGCTTGAAAGTGGCAGGTTTCTGCACCTGTTCCTAAAATTGGTGTCAATGAGTTCATACTTTTGAATCTGCCAACAACAGACAGGATTGAAAAAGATCCAATTGTCTGTTCTTAAAAGATAAGACATTAGGGAACAGGCTAAGATTTGTTACTTTATCACTATAAATTACTCTCATAATTTATATGGAAAATACTTTCTCTGCAATAAAAGACCAGCAAAAATAAATAAAAAAAAAAATTAGAAGATCATTAACACACAATCAAAAAGATGAAAGCATACTGAAGGTTTGTGCTGTCTCACTGGTTTGAATCAAATAACTATGTGCCAGCATTCCCCTTGGTTCCGAGCTGACACACAGAAAACAGCCAGTCTCTTCAAAATGGCAGGGCAGACTGGTGGAGATTCAGCATAGGAGGTGACAAAATCCTCTGAATTACAATCAGCAGTCAGCCTTCTAAATGATTGCTGGTGTCTCTCTGGTATAATAGGCTACCTTTCCCCAGTGACAGTCAGGGGTGGTATCTCGCTCATACTCCTAAAGCCAGAATCTTACTGCTATTTTGCACAGCAACAACAGAATGGACCCTGAAGTCTAAAAAGATGCACTCTTTGTGACAGTGGAAAGTCTCACTGACTTCTGCATTGTTTGAGTAAACCAGGAAAAACAAAACACAGATGTAGAGACAAACAGATGTAGAGATGCAGAGACGAGTGATACCTACTGTGATACATGGTATGGCACTGGTGACTCCTGCTGCTGTGAATCTTGTTTCTTTCCTGTTAAAGCTGTTGAATCAATATTCGCTTGTTAGCTAAAAAACATCCACAAACCTGCATTAAGAGTATGTGTGTGTGTACTTATTTCTTAACTGTAGGAATTATCAGTATATTCCCTTTTAACTGAACAACTCTACTCTCACACAGGAACCAGCAATCTGGCATCATGGAATCTTTTAAAACAATGGCTAAAAGAGAAATGGCCTATTTCTTTAAACCCTTAGGATCTCATACCTTATCTACAACTCCCTAAGTGTATTTGACATAGTTAACTTGGACTGTTCCCTTGGGAAGTGAGAGGAATTAAGGTGCTCATATCAAAAAGTATTCAGCACTACTGTGCCTTTCCTGAGATTTTTACTGTACGGTTTAACAAAAGCTTCAATGTCTTTTACATCTGGTTGCCATGCTCAGGACACAGCATAAGGAGATGGACCACACTCCTAAAGGCAAAGTAAAGATATATAGTGATGAGATTGATGTAACAGCTATGTGTGGCATGTTTGTTAAGGAAGCACATCTCTTATGCTTTCTAATTCTTTGGTCTTCTTATTTTTTTTAAGCTTCATTGCTCAAAATTTTGTAATTGGAATATTTTCTTGAGCTCTTTGGTATCTTATATTGAGACATAGAGAAAAACTGAGGCAGCCCACTCACTGACAGCAGCAGAAGTTACATAGACCCAAAATTTATCTCTGTGCTGTACAACGCAAATTATGACCTGGCTTCAACATGGCAAAAGACTAAAGGTGAGTTAGCCAAGTTTTCAGCTGTTGGTTCTTTGTGGTCTCTCTTGGAAAACTGTATGAAAAACACCTACAGCATTTTTAACTTGCCATGGTATCAGCAATTTTCATGGGTTTTAACACTAAAGACTTCAATAGAGATTCTTATGGTGGCTTTGAACAGTAATAAATTCTGATGAAATATCCCCCTCCCCTTCAGACTACCTTAATCTCCTTCAGACATGTACTGGATAACCTCCAGGAAGATCAGCACTCTGCTGGGATACTGGGAAAAAGGGAGAAAACCTGTGGAAGACAGTCCAGCTGAGAGATAAAACACACCAACTTTCTTTGAAAATCTTAGTATACAAATCTTAGTATACAATCTTAGTATACAATCTATACTGATCTTAGTATACAAATCAAATGAAAATATTTTAAACACTGGTTTGTCCTACACAAAACAGATTTCCACTTTCTGTGCCAAAGAAGAAGGTTGCAATCAAAAATTACCCTTTGAATCTCATTTGAACAGGATGGTCCATCAGAAGAAAGAAATGACAATTTCCTATAATTGGAGGGGAAAGGGAAAAAGCTTCTTTTAGTAGGAAATAAGAGAATCATACAGCTTTTCATTATTTTAATGCTACTAAGTAACTACTATTCTTTGAATACTTTCAAATTATTTCTTCCCACAAAAGCCTCAACTCTTTTTTTAAATTAGTACAGTAACAAAGCTGACTTGCTTCTTGTTGGGAACTACTTCTCTAGCAGAAACCTCAAACTGAAAATTTAGATACAGAAGGACATTACACTAGAAACTTTTTTCTTGTATACAGTGGAGAGATCCTGTAGTAATTTATAAAATCTGCAGTGCCAGCAACTAGACTGAAATGGCTCTTCACTGCCTACTGTTCATCTTGTCCATTTTGCCTCTCATGAGTAAACACCTCAATAAATGAGAAGATAAGATGATGAATCTCAATTTTTAAAAAAATATGCTTTCTAGCAATGAAGTCATCAGGCATATGCACATCATTGTCAGAGAGCAGCAGCAGAGCTATTAGGCAAGCAGCG
The DNA here is from genome assembly GCF_009650955.1 of Corvus moneduloides. Taxonomy (NCBI): domain Eukaryota; kingdom Metazoa; phylum Chordata; class Aves; order Passeriformes; family Corvidae; genus Corvus; species Corvus moneduloides. The sequence continues at coordinate 58,322,818 of NC_045480.1, forward strand.
CCGTGAGGAATGCGCAGGATGACCAGTGGCAGTATTCAATGGCATTAATTCCACAGTACATTCTTTTTGAGAAGATATTCACACCACAGGACATACCTTTTAGAACAATATTTAGAAGATATCCGGCAAGAATGACTGAATAATATCTTCATGTCCATACTCTATCATCCCCAAACTCTGACTTGGATATTTAGGTCATAAGCTCTCTATGGAATGTTTACAGGCGAAGTAACCTGGACTTTATCAATCAAAGACAAAGATTCCATGCCAGAAATTTATAGCTGAATCATAAAATCATCTTTCAAATTGCCCTCTTACAGAAATTCCACAATCCATTTACAAATATAGAAGCCATCAGATGTGTTTTGCTGCTGTTTAGCATACCAGGTAAGGTTATTGCAGCTCTCCAGTACTGGAGACTAACAAGATAGTTTGGATAAAAGAAGAATGCTAAAACCCTAGCATTACCTGGACTGGGACTTTAAAATATGTGTAATGCCAATTATTCTTTCACTACAAAGCTGAGTGAAAACCAGGTTTTGCTTCCAAACTTTCAAAGAGGTTGCTTAGCTGAAACCAACAAGCAAAAAATCACACTTCTCCACACTCTCTGATCTCAGTTGGAAGTAGAAGTATCAAATATCTGCAAAAGAGACTATCTCACTGATATTACTGACATGTCTGAGGGCAGAATACTCATGAAACACTCTGATGCAAGAATTATAGAGCAAAAGGTTAGGAGTTCAAATAAGCAAACTTTTTTCCCCTTCCAATTTAGGAATTACTAGAACAGCCTAAACTATTCTGTTATTCTGTGAGCATTTTTCTCTGTACTTAGGAGTAATATAGCAATTAATAATAGGAGTTAAAAGTGGCACATGGATGCAATGCGAGTGACTTAGTGGCTGCAAATCCCCAGTGTTCTATAGCAAATATAAACATAATATCAATAATTGACAGCTATCTGATATATAAGGAGCATTCTGGTTAGCAACTTAGCTTCTTTGTTAAATCAATATGGGAAATATGCAATTTAACCACAATTAGTGCCTACAACTTGTAATGCATTGCTGCAAGTTTCCCATCTCTGGCTATTACCATTTACATTTAAAAGTGTGGTGAATGTTGTACTGGGTCAGACCTATTGTCCATCTTAGCCAGAGATCCTGAAGAATAGCAAAGAGGAGATGCTGCCTAGGGAGAATACACAAGCCTGGTCTTTATCCAGAGCCATTCCCCTGTTGTCCAACAACCAAAATTTCCAGATTAGGGATGTTAAAGAGTACCTCTCTGTCTATTTTGTTTAGTGTCTGTTTATGGACCGGATATTCACGAATTCTTTTAAACCCTTTTGAACCCATTTATACTATCTACACAGTCTTCTGTCAAAGTGTGCACAAAAATCAGCTATCTGCACTGTAAAAAGGAATTATCCGTTCTGCATGGATCTCCTGTGAGTTTCAACAACTGATTTCCAATCATAAAAGTACCACATTAGGAGCTAATTAACATTTTGCATTCATTTTACCTACCACCCTTGTGTTTTTGCAAACTTTTATCATAATTCTTTCCATCCATCTTTGTTTCAAATGTAGTATTTCAGTTGCTCTTCATAAGGCAGATGTTTCATCTTCATTATCTTTTAAGTTGCCCTCCTCTGAACCTTCTTCACCTCCACTGTCTCCTCTTGAAACACAGAAGTCAGAAGTACTCACAGTACTCAGCATGTGAGCACATCAGAGTTTTTACACAGTTAGGCTCTGTCCTGTTCTCTGTACCCTTCCTGATAATGCCAGCAATTTCTCGGCTTTTTTGGCTGCTGCTGCACATTGTGAGGGTGATTTCAGGGAACTCTCAATTATGACTATGGATTCTCTTGCTTTAGATGCAACTGCCAGTTTGAATGAAGCTTCATGGAAGCATTACTGAATGACCTTTAACTTACCATATCACATTTTAAATGACACAGTTACTCAGGACTCAGAACTCAGTTCTGACTCGGATCCATGAGCACCTATTTGTCTAAGAAAGCCTATGCCAACCTTCTTAGTGTGTTGCATATTTCAAGAATGTCTCTGTAGAGACTTGCAAAGAACAATGCTGCAAGGCAAACATTTTTAGAACAATCCTCAACGTGTGGCCCAGGTTTGTACTTCATGCTGCAGCAGATGTGGTCCCTTCTGTGCCCCTTTTCCAAGACAGGTAGGCCACAGCCAGCTGCTTCTGTTTGCTCTCTCGGTTTCACGGGCTACTTGAGACAGAGATAGGAGTGGAGCCCGGCACAGAGCAAAAATGTTTTGTGCCAAATTGAGTGTTTTGCACCAAAGGGAAATGTGGGATCAGGAGTATAACAAGTCCAAAAGGGTAAGCAAAGAGCTTGCGGCTGAAAGCAGCGCGATGTGTCAGCGAGAGAGAACAGCAGCCTTGCTGGCACCACTGCTGGCCAGCGCCAGTAAATCACTGCGCAGCCAACACGTCAAAAAAGCTTGGCCACCCTGGTGTACAGGCATCAGGCAAAAAAACAACCTACTGTGCAAACCTCCAGCAACAACCCATGCCAGTGTGCAAAACACCAGCAGTCCTAGGAAGAGGAAAAGCAAAATGGCCAAAGTCCAACTGCTTTTAATCAAGAGGCCACAAGTGAAAAGATCCTGTCCTACAATCTTAAATGAGAAAAAAAGCCTCAAGAATACAGTCTGCAAATTTCCTCATCTCCATTTGGGAAAGCACTGTAGAATTTTTGGCACTAAGATGAGAAGTCAGTAGCAATTTAACTAAAATGTCAAATGTTACTGCCAAGTGTTGGTAGCTATTTCAAGGTATAAATCCAGGTTGCCCTGAAAGCCTAAACTGCTAGCTTCTTCCCTACTATCATCACTAGTATTTTATGGGAATCATTTAATCATGCCAGAAAGGTTCACATTTTTAAACAAAACTAGAGATCTACAAATTTAAAAGTTCTTCCATCCACTCCTGTGTGTGTAATCAGGCCAAGTTATGTTCTCTGATTCACCACACCTGGAAGCAGCACACAAGATGGGGTGCAATCTCCTAAGAGGACTAGTGAGTTGCCATGGTGAAGAACTCAGCGTGCTTCTCTAGGGCAAATGCCCTAAAGAATCACACAGAGATATAAATATTACATAGAATCAGTCAAGATTTCTTTTTTTCTCCTCTCCTTGCATAAATTTTGGTTTTCTAATTCACAATATCCATGTACTTAAACAAGAATTTCTCATGGAAACACACCGAGCTTTCACCAGGAAGTTAAATCCTGGCCAGGCAGAATTTTCCAGCCAAATCTAAGGTCAGAAACCTCAAATTTGCACTAAGACAGGATACAGGACACACAGATTCAAACTGCTGATTTAATTTGAAGCAAGAACATACAACTTCCTCATGAGGGGAAGAGCAGGGGCTGTGGTGACCAGTGACAGAACCCGAAGGGATGGCCTGAGTTGTGTCAGGGGAGGTTTAGGTTGAAGAGTAGAAAAGGGTTCTTCACCCAGAGGGTGCCTGGGCACTGGAAAAGGCTCCCCAGGGAAGTGGTCACAGCACCAGCCTGCCAGAGTTCAAGAAGGGTTTGGACGATGCTCTCAGGCACACAGTGTGACTTGTGGGGATGGTCATGTGCAGGGCTGAGAGCTGGACTCCACGATTCTTGTGGGTCCCTTCCAACTCAGAATATTCTGTGATTCTTGATAACTTAGACTTCCCAGAAGAACATCCTACCTACTCAGACACCAAATCAGTCCTTCCCAACAAAATTACTATATTTGGGGAAAAAACTCCAGCTTAGTAGGACACAGAAAAAAACTCAAACAAACTATGGTCTAGTAGCATGAGAAATATCTTTGGTGGAAAGCATACCAACATTATACTCATGCTTGCACTGAGAAAATTACTCAAACTACATGTCAGAGGTCTACTAAAGAACTGGTTTGGTCCGCATCGCTCTCCTGTTTTCATTCAAAAATACATATTGAAAGCTTCCGTTTATGTTATTTATTATGAAAAGCACAAATATTTCAAATTGCTAATAACAATGTCTTTGGATAATTTTAATATTGGGTTGCTGAACCTGTTTACCAGCAGTAGTAAATGCTATGCCTGCTAAAGAAAACAATCTTTACTTCAGGTTTGCAATAAAGAAAACAGAAAAAAAACAGTGGGGAAATAGTGACATGAAACACCAACCAATTGCCAACTTGTTTCTCATGGGTGATCTTTCTGAAAATTGAATTTCGCTCTGATAGGTCTCTTCTCTCATATATACTTGCTAATCTTTATTAATGTACCTCCAGTAACCTCAAGAGACAATGACTTTGAGAAAGCTAGAAAGATGGCTTTTTATTACATGATTTTGCAAATAAAAAATTTACATCTCCTACTGTGACTTAGGCACAGTTGTAATTTTTGTTGCCAGGCATGTATTGGTTTAATTTGTGCCATTTACAGAAGTCAATGCAATCCTTCAAGAATCAGGCTAAAAAGATGAAACCTTTATTACTGAGGTTACAGTAGTGCTAATTTGATTACTGTTCTTAAAATAACACTTTTTTGTTTAAGAAATTATTTATAAAATGATAGCACTTACTCTTTGACAGATTGCTTTCTGTATATTTACAAGTAAATCCCTTAATTGTCTGCTGAAGTAAAAGTTCTAAAATTTGATCTTTTAAGAAGCAAAATAATCCTATAGCTTGAGATTGAATAATAGGAAGAAACCTGCATTAGCTGCTCCATTTTACAAAGCTTCAATGTAAATGCAAATGTGCGGTTAAAAGAATTATCTTTCAGCACCACCAGCCTTCAAATTTGTCCTTGTTATGGGTTTTTATTATGCTCCCTCTCACGGGTGACGTCTGTTTTCTCTTTTAACAGATGATTGCCCAGGGAAATGGCAAGGACAAATCCAGCTCCACTTTTCACAGCAGATAAGGAAAAGGTAAACACCATTACACCACCAGGACGGGCATCCAGGGCTAATTTGTAAATGAGATGAGAACCTAACACAAACACTAAAAGCCAGATGGTCAAGTTGCAACATTTTAATAGTCAGATTTCAGGCTTTCTAAAAGGTATGCGTCATCAAGGTCAGAGCAAGCACACACCTGCCTCACAGTGCCAGCAGCCCAATGAATACTTTTGGAACTTTGTTTAAAAAATCCTTAAGAGTTCTGTTATTCAAAGCTAGCACATGTGAATAATATTGAGTGAATGTAATTGTTAGTAGAGACTTTTTTTACATGCCACCTGACAAAGATTTATTAAGGTAGGTTCATATTGGCATAAAAATTACTCTAAAAAAATCAAACAAATAATAGTCTTTGAAACATTTGTAACACCCCAACATTTTGGCTAACATGAAAGTGCACATAAATGAGTCAGACCCTGTTTTCTCCCTTAGGAGATACTACTTTAACTTAATTGAAAATCGTAGCAGAAATGCCATGAGGATATGTCATTTTGCTCAATTTCAATATTAAGAAAGTGATATTTTAAATTAAGGAGCTGAGTTGTCAAATAGTTTATCACATAGTGTTTTATAAACATTGAAATTTGAAAAAGGTCTTCTCACTGAGAACCCAAATCCATTGTAGTAAAGCACAGAACTGAAAATGTATAAGTGGTACTTCATTATTTCCACCAAATTTGGAAAAAAGACATTGAAAAATTCAGATTTCATCTGGTACAATCTCCTCTTTCTTGGTCACCTCTAAATGAATCTTAAATTAAAACACTGCCTGGTAGAAATTATGACTGGCAATTATTAATCAGGGCATGGGTTGAACCGTAAGTTTTAAGCGAGACAGATACCAACATAAGGTACCAATTCTGCAAAACTTCTATTTGAATAATATTAAAGAGAACTATAAATAAAAAGATCTAGGAAAGTTTTTGTGTGTCCAAAGTCCACAACTGAGTCTAAATGGAGTCATTAACAGGTCTTTTTGGCTACAGTTCTATTTCTTTTAGTAGTTGCATCAGAATTTATCCTCATTATTACTAGGTTGAACCAGCAGTTTCCGTTACCATTAGGCTTTATTTGTCTATACTATCAGCTGCATCCACCTGGAGCAGGGCTCCATTTGGGTTTGCCACCTGTCCCTAACACCTTTGTGCCTGTATATGTCTACTATTTCCCAAAGGAATTTAATGACCTTAATGATACTAATGAAAGGGACTCCACTACATCATAATAAAGGCTCTAGTAGATCTCTGGGGCCTTGTGCAGACAGCACAATGGAGCATATAAAAGATTACCTTGTAATGACAGTTTGGGCCTCTGCATCCTTAGCCAGAATGTTACAGACAGCACAGACAGCCATATTAGTGGGCGCCAACTTGCACAGCTGGACCCAACAAGCACATCCTCCTTCTGGAAGCTGTCACACATCCCTGGCTAAACAACAGGAACTGTTGTTTCTCATTCCTACAGAGTGGTCATATGGCTTTTGGATTGTTAGAGGAAAAATGGAAAACAGTTTATGTTTCTCCAAAACAGGTTTTAGAATAAACCAAAACCTCTGGTATTGCCTCCTGCCTGTTTTCAGTCATTTCCTTCTCTCTGTCCCTCAGACATGGAGGAAAGAAGGTCAAAGGACATTCTTTCCTTCTCTTCCAGCTGCGATAAGCTGTTGTCTTTTTTCCTCTAGTTTTCCCTGAAAAAGACTTGCTTTCACCAAAACTGAAGAATGCAACTGCCAGACCACCTTGTTTCTTCAGAGCTGTAAATCTTGTTTAATAATCTTTAGAAAATAAGGCAAGGCAGTAAATGAGGAAAATCAAGTGTTGGTTATTTCCATTCTGCTGCTAGAGCTTGAGCTAGTACGCCATCAGTATGTACATTTCTTCCCATTTAAAAGCGAGTCAGAGCACGATCCAGCATGAAATCATTGTGGACATTGGTAGTTCAGACTAAATGACAGACATCGTTTTTTAATGGTGATCTTCTTCCATACTTAACACTTCTCTTCCCTCCACAGAGACAACTACAAAATTAATCATTCAGCTTCCTTATCCAGAGACTTAATATTCACATGCCTTCCACCATTTCTTGTTGTTTGATGTGTTGTGGGGTTTTTTTCCGAACTTTCAGGTTAAAAATTTCTCTTCAATACTTAATGCCTGCAAAGTCAAAAATCATATATGATCTTACAAAAAGATTATTGACTGCACTGTGAATATTATATGCTTACCTTAAAACAAGTGTGAGAACAGACAGCACTCTAAAAATGGCAGGAGAGGACCCATTGCATAATTTAGACGTAACTCCAAGTATAGCACCATGATCAAGTTTATAAAATGTTCTATTCAGAAGAGCTATGTGAACTTTCATAGTGTAAGAAGCTGTTCTTGGCGCAAAATTATTATAAAATACAAAATCTTTGAAAATAAAGTTTTGATCAAAATAAATGCCTTGCTGGCTCTCAAGTCAGCTAGCTGCCTGAAAAATGGTATCTTTGGGGGCTACATTAGTTCTATGGAAGCTTAGCTAAGAGATTGCAACTAATTTCTATCCTGCTTTAATAATGGTTTAATAAAAGACATGCTTAGTTCCCGCACTGTTTCTGCAGTGAATATAGTGCCAACATTTTCCTTCCTGGGCCCTGTCTTTTTTTAGTAAACACACAGCAGTGGCTACAAAGCATAAATCGAAGTGTAAGTTCTCTTCTGAGTTTGGCTGCTCGATGTGTTCATTGCTAGACCAGCCACTTTTATCCTTCCTCCCCTTATTTAGGGTTTCGCCTATCTACCTTGACATGATATTAACACAGAAGTTCTTTTACCCCTCTCTATTAAAACAGTAGTCCTCATTGATCTAGTGGAGTTTGCAAAACCACTTTCATCTCTGTGTAGGCTCCTAAGAACATTTAGTATTCCTCAAATAATAATCTCTTTGTATTATTAAGTCTGTTTGATTGATTGCCCAGTGTTGATACTCAGTATTTTATGGTATATTGTGTGGCCTGTCACAAAATCTGTTATTTGTCAACAAGTAGGCCACCAGCAACAGCATGCCAAATGTTGTGGAATGACAAACATAATTACGCATGGTGTTCTGAAATGCATCTCACAGTTCCAATGTGGAGCAGGATTACCCCTTTATTCAGTACTCTGAGAAAAGCATAGCGACAGAAATGCAGGGAAGGAATCTGGGAACATCTGAGTTCAACTCAGAACGTCAAAGGGAAGCCCATTACAGTTTATAACACTTATAATCACACTAAGATAAGTCCAAGAATCAGCTGGCACCCATGTGGTAAGACATTTAGTATTAAAGCACTGCACAGCTGTCCATTACCACACAAATATGCTGGGATTCTGCAGAGGGAACAGTAGAGAGCAAGAGGAAAGGAGAAGGGTATATGAACAATGGATGGAAAGCACATTGCTTTCAGCTAGTAGAAAGATGAAGCACATTAAAGAAACAAATTGTGTGGGCAGACAGAGGCATGATGAAGGAGAAGGAACATTAAAAGCACAAAAGGAGGAGCAATAAGAGGTCATAAAACCAAGTGAGTCAGATGCAGAGGTTCAAGCTATTGGGGAAACCCAGAGGAGTGACTGGAATGTGCTTAATATATTCCATGTGAATATATGTCTGCCAGCTCCCTTTCACCATCCTCTGTTTCCCACAGCCCACCACACTTCTTCTGTGGAAGAACCTGCTTTGAAAGGCCTCAGATGGAGGACTTCCCACACACCCTATGTGGCTCTTCCAACATACCCTATGCTAACTCCCTTCACATATCTAGGGCCTCTTTACAGAATCTGGGATGAAGAAACAAAAATATTAAAAAAGAAGGAAAGTTGAACATATGTTTCAGTGAAGTCCAATAACTCCTGTAAACAAGTACTGTGTGTACTATTTCAAAACTATTGTCCTATGAAAACCCTTAAATTAGAAATATCTGGAACGCAACAGTAATGGGATCTGTTCCCTCTGGCCCATATAATCCTTCCTAGCTTACACCACCCACTCAATTTAATGTTGCTCTGTCATAAAATTGGCAAAAGCATATGCAGAGGTCAAGATAATATATTGCTAGAAGATTGTCTGAATCACATTTCTTATTCAAGAGTCTAATTTCCTAATAAATATCCTAGTGATCTGTGGTTTTGACTCTTGCATGTGGTTCTATGAATACTAAAAAGAAATTGTCAAGTGCACAGTGAAGACTGGGTGGGCAATAATGAGTGATAATAGATCTAATGGCAATCGGGAACTAGCTGGAACACTCTCTTCATTCCTGGGTTTTTGTCATATTTGAGGTTTTCGAAGTGTAGATATTTTCAGTATGTACATTGCTCTGGGTTGTTAGTAGGGGTCCATTAAAAGGCTTCTGGATTTTTTCTGATGACCACCAACCACTGTTGTATTCAGTGTTTTGCTGGCTAAGAGATGTGGTCCCAAAAGGGGAAGTGGGCAGTGCTCAAATCCAGTACCTGAATTTCAGTCACTCTCAGTATCTTTAACCTCTTTTTTACTCTCTTTGAGTTGTTTCATTGGATCTAACTTAGTTTTCACCATTCCTGTTGTGAATGCTTGGTGGCAGTCACTACTACTTCATGTGGATGAGAGAAAACTGTTTGGACAATGCCTGCCATCACAATGAAGAAATAACCTGTCACGATACACCACGGCTTTTCAACTACATGACTTGGGACAGCATCCAGACAGCACGGAATCAACGTTTAACGTCAGTATAATTAGAGACGAAAAAGAAGAGATCACCATGGTGTTGCCTGAAAGCCAAAAAACCCAATCAATCTCTTGATAATGGATAATTTAACCCCTTGTTTCCTACTAAACTTAGGAAAAATTACTGTGGTCAATCTTAAGATATTTTTTTCCCCACACAGAAACAGTACAATATATGGCACATTATTTCTGGTAAACAGTGCCTTACTGACATGTTTTTTCACTTTCATTGCCCTTTCAATCACAGCTAGCATGCCTTCCTTCTTAAAAGCTGTTTTTGACCAGATCCCTCTTCAAAAAATCCAAGTTCTTGTCTAAACCAGTCAGTATTGCAGATTGAGGGCTAAAGATTGTGTTTAGTGATGGCATGAAATAATTCTTTTAGATTTCTGAGGCATAGATCCAGACATCTCCTTTTTTTCCCAGTAGTTTGATATGGAGCTCAAGACTGAAAAATACTTTCATCAAAACTCAAAAAACACAAAAAATCAATTACAAGTAGATTTAATGTAGAAGATTGGAGGAAATCAGCATGTGCCTAAGAAAAAACAAGGAAGACTGTAATTGGAATATTTTTTGTGTTATGTGACAGGTCTTGCCTCACAACCCTACTGGAATTAGTTGCAATGAACTGCACAAACATCTGAAGAAAGGCAGGGCCTGGCCTATTTAATCACAGCCACTTCTGAAAATTGATGGGTTGCACAAATACAACCCTAAACTGAAAATAGATTACTGCATCTGTTATCCTCCCTGCAATTGCTGCAACTAAGGACAGCAGTCTGTGCAAGGACAGATGCAGTACTTTGAAGAAAGCATCCTGGCAGGCTTCCAGCTCTGCCTTTCCCTCTGAAAATCTCACTACTGCATGGTATCTCTTGGTTTTGTGCTTACACACACTTATAAACTGCTGTCACATTACTGATTTTCAGTTGCTGTGTCAGCTCTGGGTTTTTTGCATCACAGCAAATAATCTCACAAAACTCATTTCGCACAAGTGAGGTGCAAAATATGTTGTCCCAGAACCTGAAGAATTATAAGCACGTGGCAAATAGAGTTCCTCATATCAGTATTTTCCATTGCAAAACTATTTACAATACAGTGCAGTTCTGCAGAGACAACAGTGACAGTGGCTCCATTTCAGTTATCCCTAAAACTGGGATGTAAGGGCAAGCCATGTGAACAAGCTGCACACTTTAAACAGTTGTATTGAAACAGGTTGTTTCAAAGTACAAATACCTCAAGACCAGACTACATCTAAACTGTCCAGATTCCAAATTTAAGTACATCAGCATTGCCTTAGAAGCATGCTCTCCTAAGGAAGTAAACACAGGCTTGACTTTAGAGACACCAGCGGAGCTACTCACACCCCCTAAGCTGGTGCCTCACTAATTGGCCTTGGCCAGTGCTGAAGAGAGAACCTCGGCTATTTCTACAGGAACTGTAAAAGCAGGAATAAGTAGTAGTTCTAATTCTGAACTTTGATCCCTTTGGTTGAAATCCACTGTTGAAATCCATGTAGTCCAGTGCCTGATGCATGAAACTCTAGGCATGAAAGTATTATGGGATCTGAATGTGTTTCTTTTCTGTTTCGTTCACCAACACATGCATCTCTGGTTTATATTTGATTGGAAATATCTCAGGTAAAGAATATGTCTAGCAGTTTGAAAAAAAATTAGCCTCCTGCACAAAGAAGCAGAAGCCAATGCTATGATTGTTTTAAATAATAGCTTAAAGTCTTCTTATTTTTCTAAGTATTCATTGGTAAAAAACCTCACTGTTCTTAGCGTGAATTTTGCTAATGTCAGGAAGTAAAAAAATCAAAAAACAGAGAAGTATTTCAAAATTTAGTTAAAAAGAAATCATTATTGATGAAAGAGTAAATTCTAAATCCTCTGAAAACAAGCAAAGCTTCTGATAAACTCAGTAGTGGTGTAAAAATCAGATGTTTGGGCTTTACTTATACCCTAAGAAATGGTATTTTAAAGTCTATTTTCCTAAAGAAATAACATTGGATAGTGCAGCAATCCAGAAACTTTTGATTTCTGAGATTATTTTTGCCTTACCTCTCAGTTGGCCTGGATATAGAACTGCATCAATGTAACACCTCTGTTCTGCGAATGTTTCAGAGCCTTTTTTCAAACAATTGTTTTATAGCAACAGAATATTACCTTAGAGTTTAGTAAAGCCCATTATAGTGTCTCACACCATGCCTGTCATATCCTAATGTCCTTTTTTCCCCCAAAACAACTACTTTTCATATGCTCAATGTACCTCTAAATGGTTTTCAGGAGCATGGCCCAAAAATTAATAAACCTGAACTCCATCTGGACAAACTCTATAACCAGAAGCGTTCAAGTTGCTACCTGTTTGTTCTTCATGAAGGCAAGGTGCTGCTCTTTTTTCAGCTCAGACTTGTTTCATTAAATAAAAAAAGGACATTGAAACACTTCTATCTCACATGCTCCTGTTATTTGGAGAAAGTCAGCAAAGAGTAAGAGGTGCTGGAACAGCAAACATGGCCTTTATAAATCAAACCCAATTCCTTATTTGAAACCCAGTGGTGTATTGCTTGCTTTTTTCTTTAATTCAATAGATGTGTGGGCATTCATTTGAGTGAAAGTATTTCCCGGTACAAGATAAATTTGCACAATCCAGAGACATGGCATAATCTACATGATGGCTATAAAATGGCATTCTGCTTTTCTCTCTCATACTTAAACTCAGTGGTAGAACCACATGCAAAAAAAAGGCAATCACTGTATTCAGTAGCCATGATTTCGGCAGAACGGTAAGATTTTGTTCCGCATCTCTCCTCCGAGATGGAAAAACAGGCATAAAACAAGAAACAAACTGAAGACTAGTCCATGACTTCCTATAGGATGAAAAGACAGTGCAAAGGCTAGAAAAGGGGCATGGCCACATGGGCAAAGATGCAGATCCAAGAATATAAAGATGGAAATTTGAAAAAAAAAAGAGTACCCTTATTTTCCTAATAAAATATAAACAAATATTGTTTGGACAAATATTCATTCTCCAAATAAGTCAGGCTGTGAAAAATTAAATTTTAACCCTGATTCAGAAAAAAGGTTAACTTTGAACATGTGTGCAAATTATTCAGCAACATTCACTAAATATGTGATTAACTGAATATAAGACTAGAATTAAACCTCACACATATTAATGCGGGACACTACAACTCTCAGCAAAGAGTAACTGGTTAAATTGGCAACATACTAATATGTAGAACTAAAACCAGAAATCCCATTACTGATTATGTCACAGATGGAAAATTTTGCCAAGCAATGACACCTTAATTAGTACCACTGTCAGCTGCAAAAGGTCATCTATTTTCAACTGCAATAGCAGCATTGTACAAATTATGGTTGGCAGACTGGTATCTCCTTAATCAAAATAAAACATAAAGTGATCCTTAGTGGACCAACTGCAGCTGTCCAATCATAATAAACAAAATTCCTTAGTTGATTTCTTTTACTCGATCTATGTTTTCTTCACCTTTCCAATAAATTAAATGGATATAACAGAGATGAAGGAAAAGACATTTTAGGCTGATTTGTGTGTGTGTTGGATTATCTCAGATAGACAGCTAAATCTGGGTGTTAGCCTGAAAACTGTGCAGTGTCAATTTCAAAATAAATAATGGTAATGGTATTTTCAGGATCAGCTATATTTTTTCTTTCTTGTTCATTGCCAAAGCATTTAGAGGACCCTGCTGTACTTGCAAAGTGGCGAAAAGATTTACCTTGACACATCTGTTGTTCCTAGACAACCTTTTGCATATTGCTTGAGAGCACTGAATGCAAAAAATTAACATAATTAACCTTGATGCTGCTAGGATGTGAAAAAGCACATTAAGCAAGGCTCTTAAAAATAATGGCATTATTAATTAAACACTGAGTTCAATATGTTTACAGTAATTTGCCCTAGGAAATGATGTAGAAAGAGTAAATAAAGCATGTGTTTTTTCCCATTCAAATTAGTTTGGACTAAAACCTGAAGGCCTTAGTAACACAGCAGCAGTTTACTGAGATGTCAGATGCAGACAGTATTTACTAAATACCACAAATACATTCAGTACCATGCATACAAGAAAGTACCAAAAATCCTGCCTCTAAGGTGTGGGATCTGGTCTACTGTAGTCCAGTAAGCGATAACAACAAGTCTTTGATAGCCATTAAAAATGTGTTATTGCATTATGAGGGGCATTCATCTCACCTAACTCTAATAACTGCATCTGGTCTAAATGTACACACAAAGCTCCATTTCTAGTAGATTCAGGGAGACAGGCACTTACACAGTATGATTCATCCTACCTCTGTTTGAGATCCTAGATAAGACTATGAATAACCTTGAAACGCAGGCAAAATTTTGATTTAACCTGACCCTAACTTAAGCAGAATTAAATCAGTGTAATTGAGAAAAGAAAGAATGCCTATGGAGTATTTGCTGGGTTTAAGAGTTTTGAAGTTATTCTGTACCTTCTTTCAAGACAGTCTCCAGCCACAGTGTCACTTTAGAGTTATTTCATAAACTTTTGGTTATTATTCACAGCTAAGAAGTAATGACTAAATTAATACTATAGCAGATCTCCTGTTAAAACTCTCAGGCAGAGAACACCTTTATTGTAGGTCTCAGTTTAACCCTCCTCAGAAGCTACTGAGTTTTAAGCTCTCTGATTTTTTCCTCAGCATCATCTTCCCAGTAGTCTTGTGTCTAGCATCATTAATGGGTGAGTCTCCAGTGTTCTTAAAGTCCTTGCCTGAAGCCTCCAACACAGATCAGTAAAATGTCCCTGTGAGTAGCAACTCTGTGCAGCCATTCCTCAATCAAATATTGTCAGTCAGACAAATATTAATTCCATAGTAATTCCTAGGAACCAGCAGGGCCTTTACAGAAGTTTTTGAAGATAAATACCAACAACAAGCTTCATTTTCCACAATCCTACATAAAAAATATTATTAACTCACCATTTTACCTAACAGTTTTCTCACCTTGTTTTCTAATGTACTTTGGTTCAATTCCAGATGCTCAGCAATGTATTGGCCCAGGAGCTGCATGTCAGTAAGACAGCTTGATAAAGAACTCAAAAAAAAAAAAGGGTGAGACAGTGAAAAGAAGCTAAAATTACAATGCAGCAGACTCAAATTCCAATCCTAACTTTATACCTGATTTGCTAGATGGTCCTTGTTTCTTGGCTCCCTCTTTCACTACTTGTTTAGAGTTCTGTACCATGCCTTAAACAAAGAACATCAATTCAACTAGCTTTTCATCTTTTCTACTGTGCCCAAGGACTGCATCCCAAGTCACATAGTGTAAACAGGCCACAGAAATGAGTGGTACAAGCTACAAAGTGAGGCAGCAGTCCCTGGAGGAGATTGGTACTGCCACAATTGATCTATTGCCTGAAGGCAAGGAAATTTCTCAAAGGGAAGCTGCTAGAGGAAGAACCATCAAGGTGAGGTAATTCCATAGGACTGATTAAGCCAGTGGAAAGAGTGCTGCACTCAATGTATTTCTCCATATATTCATCAAATTCCACAAACATAGACTTCTCCGGGTTAGGTAATGTCTATTCAAGCCAATGGTTCTCAGCCATTTCAGATGTGCAACATACTTCAAATAAGCTTAAAATGCTAAGGCATCGTTACCCTAATTTAACAGTCTTCTATCAGAAAGAATCTTATGTAAAAGCAATGTCCTCTCTAGTTTTCAGAAAGACTGTAGAAAAAAGCTACAAAACCACACATGAAGTTAATGGCTTTATGTCTGACGATCTTCTCCATCTGAAAGATTATTTTCATAGTAGTGACTCAGAAACATTCCCAAAAAATCCGCAGTTTCTTCTGCATGAAGATCTCCCAGCAGCTTCTGCTATTTGTTTCTCAGCATTTTAGTAACTTCTTTTCTTGATTATATTTTTCCAGTTAAAATCAGTATTGACACTAGAAGTGTGAAGATGAACATTTTAATGTTTCCAGAGACAACGTTCTTCATTAAGTATTATTTAATTTCTCTCTTAAATACTCTCCTGAAAAAAAGATTTAACTAAACAAAATTTGAAGATAGGTAATGATCTGTTGATGTAAGTGCACAAAGAAAGACAAAGAAATTTTGTATTTCAATTGCTGTTGTCCTCATGAAGGAGAAAATATTGGTCCTACAATCCATTAGGAGGTTTCAGAAAAGCTGAATGTTAGGAGGCCTTTTAAATTATTGTTTAATTCCACAGTGATAAAATAAGCAATTTTTAAATGTGAGAGAAGTTTTAGGGGGAAAAAAAAAGATAAATTCAACAATTACCTCTACATGCTGCTCCTGTAAATGTCTATAGTTTTAATAAATTTCGATTGACAAAAATTTTCATTATACCAACCACAATAAGAGTATTTTTGGAAGAACTTCAATGGCCTCACAGAAGCTGAAGTCGGGGTGGAGGTGATGCTAGGTGTTTGGGAGGGAAAAACAAGATTCCATTGCACTTGAGCATGACCTAGTGGTGGGTTCGTTGAGTGGCATTTATGGTAGAAACAGAAAAGGCAACTTGTCTGCTCAGGGCAATTAATGTGTGTGCAGCAGCTCATTGAGGATTGGATAAAGGGAAAAAAGAGTGGCCAGGAATGAGGTATGTAGATGAAAAGACCCACACTACCACACAAATGGGCCAGTTGGGACCCATGTGCCTGGTACTTGGACCAACCAAATGCACTTGCTCAAGCAGATTTGCACGGAGGATCAAAATCTGTAAACTTTCTCATTCTTTCCAAAGTATTTAGTATAAAGCCTATTTAAACTATATAAAAGCTTAATGGGATAGAAAAATAGAATTAGTAGCTCACAGTTAATATCATCATTAAACCAGAGGTTGATATTTTTATTATTCTGTATTTAAATTTGGATTCCAGTTAGACAGCAAGTGAAAACTTTGCTAGTAAAATAAATGGTAAAAGAGCATATAATCTCTATTGTTTACATGTTCAAATCATATCTATAGTTTGTCCAGGAACACTGTATACTTGTTCTTTATACTTACAAAATAGTTTCCTCAAAGTCAGCCAAAGAGTTATTTAACTTGAGTATCCTGGCTAAAATATCTGGTAAATGAAGCAACTGACATCTGTGCCTATTCAAGAGTTATTGATGCTACTTATATAATAAAAATTTAATGTGATTGCCTTCAACTTGAAAAATACTAGTTTGCCTTAGCCATGAAATATCCCACCATAATATACTCTACACATTCAAGGCAATAAAATGCAAAGCTGTTTGACCTATACCAGTCAAACCAAAATGGTAAATGAAATTATGTATTATGTTTTCATTACCAATTTTTAGCTAAATCCCTTGAAATGTAAAACAAACTCATGTTACTGAAGCTGAAACAACTTTAATACTGCTGTGTCAACAGAATCTGAATGCTTGTTGATGATGACTGACAGATAAAGATAAATATATATAAAATGTTGTAACCCCCATCCTCTTTATCCATGTCCTATGACATCAAACAGGCTTTTGCACCTCTCCCTGTTAGTGGTCAAAACACTTATGGCTTCCAATCATTAAAAAAATTACTTACATGTGCATTACTTTGAGCTACTTAATCACTCTTGCTACTCCTTGACAGTCATTCAACCACAAAACATTCACCTTGCTATCCAGATCTGATCCACACTGAAGATGAAAGTCTTGGCTCTGATCTACACTTTCATTCATTCTGCTGTCTTCTCCCTTAATAAATCAAGAGGACTCAAAAAAAAAGGTACAAATTTAACAGTTCAGTTACACTTGTCTATGTTTCAGCAAGATACAGCTTGCCCTCATGCTGACCCTTAGTTTGGAAACTCAAAAGCAAAGGGACGAGGTGTGCAATTCTGCTTGTAAATCATTAAAGCCAGGACCTATTACTTAGACTGTGAGATCAGATTTTAGTCTCAAAATTTTCTTTCAGGCTGCCAAAAAACACTTCACATGAAAGCAGAAAATATACAATTTTAGTGATTGGTATATTCCTTTCTGAGTAAACGTGTCACTTTAAGAAGAACAGAACACATTGGGAGTGAGTAAATGTATTCCAAAAAGAATTAAAATAACATTGTCTTTGGTCCTGATTCCTGAATGGGACATATTGAAAAGTCCAGTGGAAAAAAGTCAGGGACTATGTCATCTCCTGTTTAACTAATGAAAAATTATTCTTAGTTGAGATAATTCTTCATAACACCACCCTACAGAGTTCATAAGTCAAATTTATATGCAGCCTTTTTGGATGAGCAAACTGCACAAGGCTACTTACTGTACACAGGCTGCAAATAACGTCAACCAAGGGAAAGGCAAGCCTACTGCACAAAGCCACATAGGAAAGAGGAGAAGCCTCCACAACTTCCTGTTGTGGAGCTGCCTGTGGGGTGGAAAGCACATGGAACTAAGCCTCTTGCCACCCACACACTCAAATTTTACTGGAACCAGGTACAGTATCTTGTATGATTTCCTTCTGTGTCAGTGCTTCAGTAACTTTCCTGCACAGGCCTGCATGCATAAAGGACCTACTCTGTTAATTTGCTTAGGGGAGGAAGAGAAAGAGAGGAACGTTTTGTGGTAAGGAATAATGCCTTCCTTTCCCTTACCTCCCTCCCTCCTTCCCCAGCTATCATTTTGTTTTAGTTGGATTTGTTATAATGAAATGGCCAATATTCTCCTGCACAGAACATCCACAGCTATGTAATTGTCAGGCGTCTTCAGGTTTCATGTGAACAGAACTAGGTAGAACCACTAAATCCATCTCAGAAAAGTAACCCCTGGATCACTGTAGTGACAGACCAATATTTTCATAATCCAAATGATATCTAGTCATTACATAACAGTTTCTAAGAGGGAGACACCTACACCTGTGTTACTCATATAGCCCTCCAAATTTTTGCACAGCACCTCCAGATTTTAAAGCACACATTCACTTGGTCTTCGATCCCACACGTAATTTGCAGCTGGTGGCAGGAATTAAAGCCCACACTGTGCTTTTGCTTGTGCTGGACCGCCCACATCTGCAGCAAGGCCCAGCCTTTCAACACCTTTTCCACATTTCTTACTAGAAGACAGACAAGTTCTTCTGCAGTAGAACTAAATAACAGCAAAAGAACCCCAGTGTCCACACAAAATTGAAGAGTTGTCTGCACTACACAAATAAGAAGAGCACATCAAACCCAGCTGACTTGTTCTGTAGAACCCTCACCGCTGAGACTCGAGCAAGTGCTTAGCTAGGCAACTGTGGATGGATTTTTGCTGCAAAAGGACAGTAGGCAAGGAAAGAGGATGAGAAGAAAGCAACCACAAATGGGCAAAGAACTCTGAATCATGAATGAGAAAACACTGATCTTGGCAGTCTTACAAAAGTAATATTTTCACTAGAATGAACTGTTCTCAAACAATTTCTCCAATATGTTAGATACAAACAAGTTCTACTTCAGAATTAGGCATGCATGTCTTCCTTTCCACCTCTTTTTTTTTAGTTCCAAACCCAAATTTATTGTGACCAAAAGTTCTCAAAAAAAACACCCGTCTCTGTTTGCATTCTGTGTTTCTCTCTCATGGTATACCACAGCAGTGATGCAGTATGAGATCTCATTCCAGAACAGTATTTCCCTTTCTCTATCCTTCTCTTTCAATAGTCCCTTGCCATAGAGAAACTACCAGCATTTAGTGAGTTTCTATGGCAGTAGGACTCAGTTTTGGAAATGAATGAGTTTTTCTTCGTCTCTCACAGATACTAGTAAGTCAAATACTAATGCTTTGACAAACTCATAGTAACCAATAACACGTTATGGATTAGTTAAACCACAAGTGAAACCTAACTGCCTGTGGGAGGAAATGTGGCAATTGTTAAACAGCGTCTGGCTTCAGACACACTTTAAGTTTAGACAAGCAGCAAAGTAAAGAACCAAAATTAACTGAAACTTGAAAGGGGATGCAGAGAGGCAAATCAAACCTGGAGCTTGGTCACAATTAACCCCCCTGCTTTTTTAGGTACAATTTAATAGCTGCATATGATGAACATCACTACTTGGCAGGCTGATGAAATCCAAATCAGCGGTTTTCTAAAGGGATGAAGTTGAACACATTTTCACAGGGAAACCGAAAATGGCCTTCTAATTCCAAAAGCACTGCATTAGGGGACTTACTTTGGCGTTGATTCAGATGAGACGCCTGAAACTAGAACTTGTGCTTGTGAGGGCATCCTGGAGAGATAGATTTTGTGTTTGAAAATTATGTACTATTTCTTCATTGCCTTGGGAAGACAGTGGCATTAGCAGAAAACAGCTTCCTGTTGGATGTCATCAGTGTGGATTCTCATTACGTCTTGGGGTACGGGCAGGACTTCCCCATCTGCTTTGGCTACATTTAACTGGAGTTGCATTAAGTTTGAAACTGTAAACCGTAAAATGTAAAAATCCTTACTATGTGTAAGCTTTCTACAATGTTTTTAAAATGGTTTAAATCCTGTACCTGAAAAGACTCTAAATATCAGCATTATCTCATTGAAAACTTGCACCCTTCTGAGATCACACAGAATCATCTGAATTAGTTTCCTGATTTAGAGATTTCTGAGCTTCTATTGTCTTCTTCTTCCATAAAGATCTTTTCCTGAAAATTAAATTGATAATGTCCTAAAAAGTATGACAAGAAATTGACTATGCCCCATTATAGTAAACTGGCTGCCAAAAGCCTCTTTTCAGTGGATATATCCTATTTATTACTTGAAAAAAGTAGAAATTAGAGAAAAGTCTTAAAACATCTGTTGAAAGAAGACAATATTTCTAGAAATATTTTAGCACAGTGTTGTGAACTCTTGGTTTTTATTGCAACTTCAGTTCAGCTCTCCCCCTATCTATCTCCATATCAATATTATTTTTCACATGACATAAAAACTTGTGTGTGATGTTTTTGCAAGAAAAGGACATGTCTCAGATGTGGGAAGTTCATAGATTTAAGCCCCAATCATGTAAATGATCTGGATCAAGAAAATTTACTCCAAAATATTCTGTGAAGTAATGATGAGACTTCGCGTTTTAACAATAGCCTGTCACATCATTGGTGTAAAGTAAATTTTTGAAGTTTTAAGAGATTTGAAGAAAAAAAATTTGGAAATAAATGGCTATTAGAAAATCAGATGAGAATGGGACCAATGAGCTACCATACATACACAATTTGAGTGGGGTTGTTTGGTTTTTTACAGGTGTAAGTCTTTTAAACATATTTATCTGAACACTGTAAGGAAATAAAACCTGGCAGAGGGACGCTTTTGTGGCAGCACTTCAGGACTGTGAGATTAACTACAAGGAGTAAAATGTCAGGGAAAGAAAGGAGTACACAGTATGAAAATAGGACTTTAGATAGAGATACCTACTTGTCTGCGAGAGAATTTCCATTGTCCCTATCACCACATGATTCTCAATTGTGGAAATCTCAGAGGTAAAAACTGACGATGGAAGTCTTGCCTGCTGTGCCTCTGAGATGGTGCTACACCTCCCACAGAACTAACTACCATTTGAGATGATGAGCTCTTTCCATGGACTAATGATGAAATGATTGAATGTCCTAACTGAAAATCACTATTGTCAGATCCACAAAGTATGGGTTCTGAGCATTTTGGCTGGAGTCTCCCGGTGTTGTACGACAGCAATCTACCACATAGTTTCCTGGCTAGGTAATAGCAAAACAAGTGGCAGCGATGTAGCATTTTGCATTGCTGAACAATAAACACGGGATGGAAAGTATGTCCTAAGTTCAGAAAGGAGCTTTGTTGTCTAGCTTCCATAGTAGGTTTAAGACAGCAATCTCACTGGAAATTTTGGAACAATTATAGAGTCAGCATCACTATGTACAAGAAGAGCATGTGAAGAGCGTGAGTAAATTTCATTAACTAGAAAAATTCACACAAAAACCTGCAGACTCAAGAAGATAACTTATTTGTCATGTAAAGCTAATTCATCACTTTCTGACATTTCATATGCAAATTCTCTGACATTACAAGTCCACTCAAGCAGTATCTCTAATTAAAATTATATTTGTCTATGTATGAAGTAAAATACACTGCACAGTGTATTTGTAGTAACAAAAGTGAGCAGATAACACCTAAAGACCATAAGGAAATAAATGTCTCACTGGGTGAGGGAAAGGTCCACCCAGCCCACTGTTCTGTTTTCAACAGTGACAGTGGCTGATGGGATTTTGGGAGAGTAGCCAAGGACCTTGTCTACAGGTACCTATTTTTAAGGCCTTGTTTTAATGACACTGCCAATATTGCATGCTGTTGATACCCATGATAATTTATTAGCTATCAGGAGGTTTGAAAGAAACCATACACCATTATAAAACACAGACTCTTTTGCAATACAAAGCAAAAGGAATTCTTTAGATGATTCCACTGAAAATTAGCGTGAGTAAAAATTAGCCTTCCAAATATAAATACAAAAAACTACACCCAAAATTGATCTGATAACAAATATTTGAAAAGCACCTACGATAAAATACCACAAATAGTTTGATAAATTCTGAGTCATACAGATATATTTAATTTATGAATTAATAAATCAAAATGTTGATTTCAATCAGTATTTGAACACTGTTCATCAGCATTTTAGATGTTGCTTCCATTTTACAAGTGCTGCTAAAATACAATGGAATTTCAGATGCTCTCCACATTGACTTAACTTATCTGTTACGGAAATCAACAGGGAATTCTTCTGAATGTCCCATTTATGAGAGAACAATTTCACCAGCCCATCCTTGTCTCCAAAAGTCAGAGTTCCAATGCAGTAGCTTGCTGTTGTGATTTAAGTATTTCCATAAAACCAAATGTCGTATTTTTCTGACAGTAGAATATGTAGTGAAAATTGAAAACATGTTATAAACAGACTGAATTACTGTATAATTAGGATTTCCAAGAAGGCAGATTGCAGGCTAGTCAGCATTTTAAAGATGCAGAAATAATAAATAATGGGAATGTTCATGTAGTCACTTCCCAATAAATACAAGTCTGCTAACACAGCTCCAACCGACATGGATCCAATATTTAATGACTTTTCTAAATCAATATGTCTTAGTCTGTGATTTCATCCGTTCTATCAAAAACCAGTGAAATATGAAAATAGTCTATCCAGGTGAAGTTTTGAAATACAATTAAATGAACAGAATACTGTGAAGCTCCCACAGTACAGTGTCACAAGTACAGGTGGCTAAGCATGGAGGTATAGAATATTATTCAAAAAATTCTCTTTACATATCAGTATAAACCCTCTGCTTTTATGTTCTACATCAGTAAATGAGGAATTTTCTACATGTTCTACAATCAGTTGCATGAGGAAGTATGCTTACAGCTTTTTACCGGCTAAGCGCATAGTTCAATGCCTTAGAAAGCCTCGAGCAGCCTAGAGAGGTAGCGCAGGCAATCCAGCATTTCAGTAGCTCTAAAAGCAGCAAAATGGTAGTTGCAAATCTAATACCACCAGCAGAAGCAAAGAGGGAGAAATATAGCTCCCGGCTTGCCTAATTCCCGCAATTACAGCTTTGAAAAAGAAACAGACAACAAGAGATGTTCTCAGAAAGAGTTGCAAAGCCAAGGAGGGCGGATCCCCCCTTGGTCCTTTCTTTTATTCGGAGGAGGGGAAAGGGGAGGACTGGGGGTGGACCCGGGGTGACCGGCCAATCAGACACTGCTAAAGAGTTTGAGTTACGTTTGGTTTTGCCCGCACTGGGAACAAAGGGGTTCAGAGCACATGGCCGAGGCAAGTGTCTTGGGGAGGGGAAGGGGAAGCTCAGAACAGGCAGCAACAATTGCATTTTTCCTGGTCTAATCACACAGGTCCAAACTCAGGGAGCTCAGCTGAATTAGAAGCCTGGAGCTGAAACATACTATGTGCTACATGGTGCAATGCACAGAAATGCTTCAGGCTTCCTCAACATTTCTTGGGTTGCACTCTTTCCCCAAGAATCTTTGTCTACCTCAATGACAGTTTTCACTCAGCTGAAGGCGATATTTTAATATTTTCTAGATCTACATCTGACTAGTCTCACTGTCTTTTTTTTGGCAATCAACTAGGATCCTCCTTAAGAAGCTGGTAACAAAAGGATTCATAGAATCATGGAATCATTTAGGCTGGAAAACTCCTCTAAGATCCTTGAGTCCAAATGTTAAAACCATTGAATTAAGTTTTATTTTTAAGTCTACATTTTAATACATTAAAGTTCTAGTGGAACTGTAGGAATGGCTTGTAAACTGACTTCCAGTTTTAGGTGGGGTAGGTAGCAGAGCTTGTCCTCATACCTTAGCTGGGTTTATCTGGACAACAGCCAGTCAGTGCAGTGCAAATAGACAGGAGCTTAACTTATTGCTGATATAAACTACCAAATAATGTTTTGTCACTAGAATAAAAAGTGACATGCAGGGTAGTCCAGGGATGAACTGACTGAAAATTCCAAAAACGAATGACTTGCTTGAAAACGCTCTGAACATAAACCCTGTAACAAATTTTAAATCACTCTAGTATAATTATAACTCTTTTTTCCCAAACATAAGTTTATGCACAAGAATAAATAATTACCAGTTCTCATGCTCTTACACATTAAAAGTAGATAGGAATTATGGTTGTTATTTCATTTTAACTGATGGGGCTGATGTTGTACTTACAAGTAATTTGAACATACCACTATGTGTATCACTTTGCTTTTAAAATACAGAAAGAAATGAAAAGCATGGTTAATAGCTTAATCCTGCTATTTTATTAAGGCCATGAAATATCTCAAAAATTATGACTGCAAGCTGTTGTAACAGTAGGTTGTAAAATGCCTGTCATCTCAGCATACTCTTTACCATGCATCTCAGGAGATGCGTTATTCTCACAATAATAGCAGTACAACCTCCTTATATTACACCTTCCTCCAGAGCAACGTCTGATGGAGTGCAATTGTGATTTCTTTCTGTGAGGTGATTTGGAATTAGGTAGTGCTGTACTTGAATGGGAAGCCACTAGAGTAAACAGGAAGGTTTGCATCAAAATGTTCCTGCACTGAATGTATTAATCAGAGAATTCAAGGGAGTTTTATAATTCAAACTCCTAAACCGGGCCATGTCTGTCTCTTAGGGATGTTGTAAAGCTGGCCACCCCTGTATATCTATTTGTCTCTCACAAGTAAGGACCAACTTGTCACTTTGTAGGCCTAGATCCTTAACAATTACCACTCTTCACACCCAGGACCATTACCATGTTGACCAGGATTGTACCTGTTCCAGCAGCCTGTTCCTAGGACCATTCTTACTGTGTCTGGCACTTCAAGAGGTATTTCATCAAACAATATTTATTATGCAGTTATTTCAGATATGTATGTGGCAACACATAAATACAACTAATTGCCTTTGTTTCTTCCAACTATATTTCTTCTTACTTCTTGAACTACTAAATCCCTTTACTAGTTAATAGGAGTAATCATGTACAGAATCTGGTTTTTACTTGGTGACCATGTGGGAGACAGATCAAAAATGTAAGCAAAAATTGCACTTTGCGAGCAAGCAAATGTGCAGGTGCACATTGGCATTAAAAATAGCTTTGTGCAAAATATGACAAAGAACATAGTGGAAAAACACAGCATCCAGCCAGAGCCAAGAAACACTGAAAGTACTCTGAAATACCTACATTAAGCACTTCTACATGGAACACCATTTAAATATTTCACACGTTTTTGGAAAGGGGTTGGTGGACAAAGGAAAAATACTCGAACTGTGAACAGTCAAATAACAGTAAGAATGCTGTCATGAACTGTGATAGACTTTTGAAAGATGAGCGAGGGAAGGAAGAAGAAACTACAGTAAGTCCACATTGCAAGCTGAAAGCAGCTTAGATGCAGTATTTTCTCTTGCTACTGAGCAACGAAGAACAAGAATTTCTGCATCCTCTGGACCTTTCTGAGGACCAGAACAAGATCCAAGCACCTGAACTGAGAGCTTTTCCTCATTTCCATGCATTCTTTCAAGTTTCCTGCTACATTACTGCTTTGTGAGCAGTAAAGACAAGAGAAAACCTTGTTTCATCTCCTTGACATGACAAAAAACCAATACAAAATGCATATATGAGCAGTTAAAGATATTCAGATCTACCAAATTGTGTTGACACAAGGAAACAAAATGCAAAGTTTCATTTAAAAAAATACTTTCCTATTAACATTCAATGCTTTCACAATTTGCTTCTAGGAACAACAGTATGTAGCAGCAACCAAAGAACCATTATTTCACAGTGATAAACTGATAAAAAAGTTGGAACAATTTATTACGCCTATCTCCAAGATGTTTAGTCAGAGTGATATCATACTTTTAATAACACTTTTCCAATCCCCAATTATTCATTACAAAGGCATCCAACAGAGATTAACATCACACTCCGTATCAACTGATAATCTAAAGATTGCCTGACAGTGATTGGCTCAGATTTCAAAACTCTACTTTATAGAGGACATTAAACATACTGAGATTTTATTTTTTCCCTACAAGATAATTATTCGTAGAGTGTCTCCTTTACCAACACAAGGAAACAGATGAAGAGTGTCATGCATGTTGGTAAATATTAACGTTGGTAAATATTAATGTATTTAAGTTACTAATAGTATTTGTCTCTCCAGAAGTGCTTCATTATGAAAAAATTACTAAAGTTTGGTGTAGTGAAACCCCGCACCTTCTAATACCACGTGCCCTGGCAATTTTTCAGAAATATTTTAAAGTAATTTTCTGTGTCTTCAAAGAATCAGTTGTCACTGATGAATTAATTCAATATGCCAAATTAAGTGTTGGTTTTTAATGTAAAATTTATTTCAACTGTAATCTGGATGTCTTTTTAGCTGCCAAATATATAACAAAGTGATAAATAGAGCGTCCTAAGAGATTTATTTCAATTAAGCTTGGCTTCAGGGTGGTCCTCATTTCAGTCAAAACTAGAAAATTGATCTATGATTTCCAAAGCAAAAGTCACACCAAGTTGCAAAAAAATAATTCATTCTAACATTTTACAGAGTTTCATTGATGTGCGTTCATGGTATGTTCCATATTTTATTAATTGTTTATGTATTTTAGTACTGTATTTCCAACAGCCTATAAAAAACCTTTAAATGTGGCTCTAAGAAATAGGAAAGCTGACATATCCCTTAATTTTTTTTCTGAAATAGATGCTTTCACGGATACCTCTTATAAGTAAATATTAATTTTTTTTTAAAACCCAGCTCTTATAGAATACTATAAAACATTGAAACATTAATGCATTAAATATAATGAGAATAAACCACCAACACCTTTTACAGTTAAGTATCACCAGACAAAGAATAAAAATAGGGACTCAAACTAGAAAATTTAAGACATCAGAATACAGGAAATATGGTTTAATGTTTAAATGAAAATGAAAATCACAAGACTTTTCCTGCTTATCTTAAAATGAAGTGTTACATTTCATTTAAATGCTTTTGAGCAAACGTGATGGGTTTCGCATGTTGTCATGTTTCTAAACATCTTATTTGCTTCATATTTGTCATAGAGACAGATACCGAAAGTTATCCTCTCCCCACTTCCATTACAATATTTACACGTTTGTCGAATGTTTCCTCTCACCAGAGAACATCAATACAATAAAAATTACATTTGATTGGCCTCTCCTTTCACAACCACATTGCAAATATGGTGGTAACAGTCAAGACATCCTAATACTTCTTCTCTACTAACACTTCTTATGTCAAGTAAACATATTTAATAATCTCAGCCACTACATTTGCAAATGAGTGAAATGAGTGTCACTTGTCACCTGAAAACATTTGGTGCAGTAAATCCATCTTAAAATATAAATTTGCCCTTTCTTAGGGACTAGTCAAGTAACTTCTTCCAAAATGGAGAAGAGTAACTGGCCACTGGATTTCTTCCATGTTTTGGTACATATAGCATGTGTTGCTGAAGTCTACTCTTCATTTACTCGGGCAGGTCTCCATACATATTTTATTTCAATATTTGAAGTGTGTAAACTTCAGTTTGAGTTCAGAAGTTGTACGTGCTTTTGGGCCAACTTGTCTAATGTGAATTAAAATTGTTGAGCACCTTCAGAAAACCATTCCCTCATAGACAGCTCCAAAATACCAGCAGATATAAAGAGGATAAGACAATACCATACAAAATTAAAATTCACACAAAGAGCCATTCCTCTGGCTATATAACACCGGTTAATAGAAAATCATAGAAAATACTCAGCAGAGTTGCAAAATTATGTTCAAAGACATACACATGCATATATTGTGTATGTACATACTTATTTTGGACATAAAATATATTTTCTTTTTATTTGCCAAAGAAAGCATCTCTGGCTATTAATTTATATTCAAATCTTTGTCTTTATTATTCTGCTTCCTTTAGATGATTGTATTGTATTTGGACAACTGTATTGTAGAAGGTTTGACAATATAATCGAAGTTAAGGTGATTAAAATCTTTTTCTTTTTATTTTCTCCTTTTTTCAGTGCTTTTAGATTAAACTTGTTGAAGTTAGCACCATGTTGCAAACTGGAAACACCTGGGTACAAATGCTCCTATTTGAACTAAAGACTAAAACTGTATGATCACAATTGGATAATTCCGGTGCTGAATGTCCTCATTTGCAGAAACAACAGATTTAATTCCAACCTGTCGTCCACAAAAGAATACGCTGGATTTCAAAGAAATCATGTGCCTTGTATTTAAATGCCAATGCTTCAGAAACTCAAGTTTTCAGAGACATGACTAAAACAGAATTACAGCATTTACTGATGTCAAAAACATCATACTGTCAGTTTATATCTTGCCACAGTTTGTAGAGCAGTAACCCCATTTGTTTATAGCCAAATAAACATTTATCTTAATTTTTGTCCATAGAAATAGTGTCTCAAACTATATTAAATAGTGTGGTTTGTCACATAATACTCTTTCTGAAAGCAAGTATTAAAAGTTTAATATTCACGCTAAGATAGCATTCCTAGTGAAATGAAGGAAACAGAAATTTTAAGTCATTTTCTCTTACTCCAATTTACCTAAAAAATGTAACATGAAGATTTAGAGTAAATTATTAAAAAATCCTGGATGTTGCAATGCTATTGCCTTAGCAAGTGTCTTACTGAAAATAATCAAGCCTTCTAGTCATGAATAGGGAAACAGGCTTCAAGATGTATTACTTGCTTAAACTGTATTATTACTGTTTGACACGACTATACCTCAAGCTCCTGAAAACTGGAGACACATTGTCCCATCATCTACACTGGTAATTAGTAATTGCATGGCTTTATAAAAAATAATTTCCATCAGTTCAATTTCAGTCAAAGGAAACAAGAATTACTTTTCCAGATAAAAATTAAAACAGTACCAGTGTATCCTATGATGTAAACAGAGAAGCTCCAGGCAAATCCTAAAGAATGGAAGACATTAAATTCATGTTTCAAAACTAATTCCAAAAAAAGTAAGCCCTTTACAGTTCTTAGCTCCCATCTTGGAGCACAGCTTAAAGGGACTGAAATAAATTTTCCTAGTCTATCTGGGAGAACTATCATACCTAAAATAAAACTCAAAAAATTTTTCACACCTTACTCCCAAATAAATCAGATGGGAAATTCTATACATCAGGCAGCAAAAAACCCAAACATACTACAAATAGCTGCAATGGAGGAGAGCAACATTCTTTAGGTACTTTCACTGAGCATGCCACAAACATTGGTCAAGCACGTTACCTTCACTCTACAAGTGTTTCTGTTCCAACTTTTGACAGGGATGAGCTAGTCATGAATAGCAGTAGTGAGCTTTCTTCTTACTTCAGTTCCTACCAGTGTTGCTGCCCTGCGTGTGCTGACATACACAGCTGGCACATTTATAAGGTCACCTCATCCAGCCCTTGTCCATTCGGAAGTGCTTTTTGCCTTTCACTTATCCTCTGTCATGAGTAGATTGAAGCAATAGGATTTCTCCTAATTAGTAAGGAAATTTATTCTATAAGCTCCTCGAAAGCATTTTATTTTTCCCTTGATATGTTCATCTTTCATGTATTCTACTTGTGAGCAGAGCTGTGAACAGTCTCTCTTCTCCCTAGCCTTTCTTTACATCTGTACAATGTACAGTTCCTATGTCCCTCCCTGTCAACCTTTGGTTCCAGCTATTCATTCCCTGTAGTAATTCCATATGAACTGCATGGATTAGATAGTGAGCTCTGAGAGGAAACAACCAGATCTCTGGTGTATATGGCTCATTCTCCTAAGAGGTTTCTTGAAATGGACTTCCAACAAACTCCTAAGAACATCCTCCACACAAAGCACAGATAAGATGACCAAAATTAAGGTCTGTAAAGGAGTGTGTTGAATAGCAATGACAGCAAAATGAGGTTAGTCTCTTCATAGCCAAATAAGCCACTTTTCTGGTTATTCCAGGTCACAAATATCATGTAGGAGAGCCAAATATTTAGGGCCAGATGGTCCAGTTAATTCCACCCTTCATGGCAATCATTAGAAAGGCTGAGGACTTCAAAGGGTGTCACAGGAGCTTATGCTACTTGGCCAAAAGCTACAGGACACAATACTCTGGAAAGGAATAGATAGGAGAGCCTGATTGGAATGAAGTAACTGCCTTGAACCAGAACTTTGCAGCACTGTGTAAAGCCCACTGTGACGACCAGAATTCAGAAATGAGAATCCTCATCCCACAGAATTGAAGCCTGCCTAAGAAAATGATTCAGGATATAGATCTGAGTGTTTCCCATGTTTTATATGCCTTCTCTCAGGTAAGAGCAGAAATATCTGTAAAACAAAATAGGTGTAGGTAACCACAAAGTTTGGCCTATGTTATATAATCCAAACACATTTAGGTTAACAAATCACGACAGCTTCCTCAGCATGACCATTGTGTCTTCCCATTCTTCTCCAGAAAATAGGTGTTTAGCAGCTTACTGTAAGTCATAGAATCTTGGGTTGGGTTACAAGGGACATAATCACAGAATCAGTCAGATTGGAAAAGACCTCTGAGAACATCAGGTTCATCAAGTGCTGTGAACAATAGTCTTGGTGGATGATATTTTCACATGTTTAGGATAAGCCACAGAAGTTGTTGTCTAGTAAAATGTGCCTAAGAAATAATACTGCTATTCATAACATACTTTTGCTACTTGAGAGCAGATAAATAGAGTAGCAGAATAGGCAGAAATGTCTACTGCCTGGAGAGCACAAAAAAAGATGTCAGCTATTAGAGAACTGTCCTTGTCTCAAGCATATCTCGAGGCTGGGCTGGAACAGATTCTACACAGATCCCAGAAACTTGACCCAGGTATGCAAAATAGAGGTTGGTATTACAGATGGTAATTATATTCATACCATATGTCCACTGTCATCTGGTGAAAGCACAGCTGGGATTAATGGAGTTTTCTAATATTTATTCAAGTTCTGCTACTTGTCGGTACCATCCCCAAAACATTGCCTTTCCTCAAAATTCTTGTGTGGTCAGTTTTCAGTTTTTCAAATCCCCAAGGCACTTGATTTGTTCCTCTTATTATTTGCTAGCCTTTTTAATTCTCCAAGTATCCTACAGGCCATGAATTGGTCAATGGACTATTAGGCTGCGCAGTTAAAGAATCCAGTGGACCAAGGGCAACACTCATCAAAGACTTGGATGGAGGTGGCCAAAGGCATCACAGAACTGAGGGTGGGCCTGTTCCACAACTAAGCCTTGCATAGCCTCAGTCTGCTTAGTAATTCTTTTTAATTCATGCCTCCCCCATGGGGTGAGAAAGCTGGAGTAGGTGGCCTGCTGGTCCTCTGCCAAGCTTGTTTCCCCAGCTCCTACAAATGCCCAGACTTAACTAAGGGAAAACATACTGGCCAACTTACCAAGCCCTCTTTCCCCTGCACAGTTCACCCACTGACGCTTCCTGTCCCATAAGCTCTAACATCAGTTTACTGCTCTTGTGTACAGTCTCACATCAGTCTCACTACCCCACTTGCCCCTTGCATCGTCCCCCGCATGTCCCTGATAAATCTGCTGCTATTTCCCAGTGTATCCCCTCTCTCCTAACACATGCCTTCTGTGCCTCTGCTCCAACTGTCTGCTAACCCAAAGGCCTGGATGAGCATGAGGGAATAATGGCTTTTATACTATAAAGTGGGCAAGCCTTGTTCCCAGTTTCAGAGCCATGGTTCTGATCTTCTTGGGTGGGCTAGTCATGACCCTGTCTTGACAAGAATTAAGGACTTTCCACATGGGTTGGGCAATATTTAGGCACACGGCATGAGGGAAATGAATCAAAACAGGGATGGGTGGAGGACAGAAGGCTAAGTTGGCAGGGGAGAGTCATATGAATGTGAGAAAAGCAACTTAGAAGGCCAGAGGACTTTGTGAATCTAATTCTGGAAGGCTATCTGAATTAGATGAATACTGCATCCTTGGGAAGTGGGATTAAGGTCAAGAGGAGAAAAAAAGTCAGATGATTTGGACAGCAAGGCTTAGCTACTGGCCTTCACCTAACTAGCTAAATGAAAGAGAGGATCCTAATATTAATGTCAATAATCTTTTCCAGGAAAACAAATTACTCACCCAGCTATACTGAAAATACAGTATTGAAAAAAAAATACATACCTTATTTTTTCAAACATTGCTGTAGCCTCGTCTCTTTACTGCCCTCTCCAAGGTTCCTGGAAATTTGATGGTTAGAAGCAAGTTGCAATTTTCTGGGATAAATAAATACTATAATCTCCTTATATCCATGAAGCTATATTCAATGTAGAAATTAACTATCTGTGATACCGTTTATATTGCATTCATCTCAACAAGTACTTCTATTATGACCAAGGAACTAACTTTAAAGCAAGTATCAATGAAAAACAAAATTAAGCATTTGCATCAGAAATCAGATTTTAAGAGAATTACAGCATGTATTTGACCAGGACACAGTAGTAACACTGCATAATTTTTGTGATCATTAGTAACCAAACAAAATAAACTTTTAAATATTTTTTTTTCAAACAGCAAGCCATGCTACATTCCAAATTAATGAGATGTTTTCTTAATACATTAAGTTTCAAATAACTATATTTAATAATTTCACTGGTCTGTGGATATTCAGTGAAGATTTTTCTTCCTTGGTAAGCTTGTCACTACTATTTTTCTTTCAGCCATTCAAGTTGACTCATGTTCAAACAGAAAATTGAGCCATCTTACATTAAAAACATCATAGTTTTTCTATGGACTCAGAACAGGGACTAGGCCCACAGAGGAGAAATATTCCCTCCTCACTCCATGATGCAGTGTATAAACTTCAAAATGGAGTTTTCGGCTTCCTACAACACTTCCACTGATTATGCCATACCCATTTACAACTTGTTAGTTCATTTTTTATTTCTCCATCCTCTGTAGACCATGCTGTTGATCACAACTCAAGCACAGTTTCACAGCTAGTTTCTTTCACAATCCACGGCCACGTTGCCACCAAAAGGGAAAGTTCTCCCAATTTCATTAAGCCCTGGGCTCCTCTTTTGTGCCAGCACTGGATTGCTTGGATCAGATGGATTGACTCTATTCAGCTGAAGACTATAAAAATTAATTAATTAGTTTTCAGGCAGATCAGCTTTTTGATCTAAGCAATTACACAGCTGCATGAATGTTGGTGCCACCAGAAGAAAGGCATTATAACCCATTGCCTGGAGTGGAAAAGTGGTGGGACAGTAGCAGAATAGACTTAAACTGGTTTACACCAACTGTGAAACTGCAGCCCCGAACTCACACAGAACTTTGCTGAACATACTGATTGCCATCTTCAACAGCACAGCACTTTGAATATTAATAATCAATTAAATAGTTGTTGATGTGACACTGTTAATATGTACAAACAAGAAATTAACATATCACATTATCAAGCACTGAATCACCTGTTTATTAAAATGCATACTATTCTACATTATCTTTGCCTTGGGATCTTACTGAAAAAGGGAACTTTTAGATAAATTTTTGTCCCTCATCTACTTCTTTCTGCTTCATAAACATTAACATTTATAACTTGCTATTAAACCTTATCTAACAAAAATGCCTGCATTGCCATTTCATCACACAATGAAAACGTTAAATTAATTTTATCCTCATTTTATGTCAAGTCCCTTAAAAGTATTTGCTACTGTTACTATACACATACCATTACATCTTTTTGAAAAAAATTGAGATATATAGTTTTGATCAGTCCAGCAATAATTAATATATTAACGTACAAGTTTCAACTACTTCCTCACTGTTCATATGCTTTGTTTTATTTGTTTCTGTAAATTTTAGCCCCATTGAAGGTCCTGACAGGTGAATCTAAATGGGTATTGCATCTGTGGAACAAGAGAGACATATCAAGTAATGTAACTGCCTAGGACACATAGCACTGATTTTCTAGAAATGTACTATTCATATCTGTTGAAACAATTTTGTTTCTAAAAGAAAAAAAGTAGGTACCAACTCCCTTCTTTATCCCTTTCTTCTTAACTATATGATGCTCAACATCGGATTGCACCAGTTTGAGGCAGTCAATAATTTTAAGTCAGCCTTGCAAAATGCTGTTGCAGAGCTCTGCTGAAAAATCAGTGTAAGTTTTCTCAAGGAATTATAAAGACTATTTTCAGATATTATAAGCTTCTTGGGAGAAGTTTGTCCCAATATACTGATGAGATTTAGAAATCACCAGCTTCTTCCCTCAAATATCACATTCCTAGCCATTCCAGCAAGAACTTCATCTTGCTTGTTTCTCCCATGGACCCTCTAGACTAAACTACCTAAAAATAACTAAAATCACAGAATACTTTACTACAACTGATATACTTCTACTCTACCTAGTTTTTGAACAAACCCCTAGAACCCACACTGTTACCAACATACTGCAATCAGAAATTTAAAAAAAAGCCAAGCAATAAACCCCCCAAAAACAACCAGAAAATAGTCAGAAACATCAGGTTTTCTGGCTGTAGTTTTTCCATTTCACCTTTAAATGCCAGAAGTCATTTGTCACTTCTACTGGATTACCTCATAGATGTTCAAAGCCCGCCAAGTGCTTTTCACTATTATTTCCATCAACCTTTCAGTGTGATGACTAATCTGCTGCAGAACCACATGATGTAACACAATGGTTAAAAATAGCAAGGAATATATTTGCTTTCTTTTATTGCCAGTCATTTCCGGAGTTCTTCATGCATTCATGTAACTTTCTGTCCTTATAAAACAAAAATTTAAGCAGCTTTCTGTCCTTCAGTAACACTTCCACATCAGTCTGTTTGCTCACACTATATTTTATATATATATGTACACATACATTTATTAATGCATATGTGTAATTATACACATCAAAAATGTATATATTGAGACTATGACTTTAAGCAATGAAAATCTAGAAAACACTGGAGTAAGTGTTGTTGGTAAAACCCCACTTAAAAAGCTAAGAGTGACAGAGGCCTTACAAAAATCTCAGAAAAAAATGAATAATTCTACCTTTGAATGAGTATTTGAAATGTCTGTAATAAGTAGGGCTTGGGGCCATGCATGATAAGGGCAAAGCAATGTATTTAATAGCTGCTCATTAAGTGCATCCTGCGTGAGGTAGGAATTCTGTGGAAAAATAGTGTAATCTCATAATTAAATGTAAACACATGAGGAGGGACCAAGTTTACTCCATCAAAACCTCCCAGGCTTTTTCTCGTTCCTTATCCCTTACTGAAGTTCTGTTATCCCCACTGTCCACGCCTCTCTTGTTCTTGTCCCAATTGCTTCCGTTGATTTATATATGTTTGCCTTTTCCCGGCCTACATTCCACCAAGGCAACTCCTCCTCTGTGTTTCCATGGGGGTACAAAGCAGCAAAAAGAAAAAGAGACTGCCTGATTTGTTTCAAAGACTGGACCTAGATCCAGTCCAGTTTCAAACGGTGCAGGAATACACGTGTACAAAGCAAGAGTTCAAGGTTGTTATATCTAAAGAAGAACACAGCTGACAACTTGATTTTGACATAGATGGAACTCTGGAACTCCAGTAATGTGCAATCCCATGAGTCTGCCCATGGCAGCAAAGTCATGCCTTAGGATGTGTTTGTCTCTTCCAAGCATTGTTGAACAAAAAGTTGGAGGTCGTGTAATTAAACATGGTGAATATACAAAAGCTCAAATCAAGCTGCACAGGTCATGCTAATATATTAAGTCCTATGATTTGACTTCTGGACTTGAGAAGTCCAACAGTGTTCTTTTAATACAGCTTGTGTGTGTATGTGTCTGTGTTTGTACACAATTTATTTTACAATAAAATAAAATTTGATCAATGCTCTTGATCTAGAGGAGCTGTGATTCACTTTTCACACTGCTTTACACTACTTTGATTTCAGCATAGTTATTTCTGATGCATATTAATCTGCCAGTAAAGTATTAGTTCTTTTCATACCTGTGAGTACCCCGACACATAAATCAAGTTTTATACATGCAGTCATGTAGGTACAGGTACCTGCACACTCAAACATTAAAACAAAGAGAGTGTACAAAGCAATTTATGTCTTCTACATTATGTGTATGGCCATGTCTGACTGCATTTGTTCTACTGTGTTTTCGGGAAGATTATCTTACTAAGCTCCTGTTCAAGCTTGCTGCCAGAAAATTTCAGTTTAGCACTAAACTGAAAGCTAAAATAAGGCAATAAACTAAACTTACCCCTTACTCCCAGAGGGGGTCCAACAAAAAAAGAACATAAAAGCTGCTTGTTCATCTGTGGCAGTCCTCTTTTAAAGCTATTGTATGACTGCCTCTATTTCAATGACACATGCTGCTTGTCAGAAGGTGATAGTCTCTGTCATATTTATTAAAAGGCGTTTTGGTACTAAGCAGTCTTAAGTAGCCAACTAAAGACTGTGACATAAATCATGTATGGCATTATAAGACACAAAAAATGGTTCTCAAAGTAGTTAGCAATGAGTGACCCTACTACACAATATTTTTAGCAATACAAAATGATCAGAAACATATTGTCTTACAGGGCTTACAGAAGCTTCAAAACTTTTGAATGTCAAAAGCCATCATTCTCAGCAGTTGAATTCGATTTTGCCTCTCTCTGGTAACTGAAAAGGTATAGAATCCTGCAAGCTAGAAGCTTTCTGATAGGTATACCTTTTCAGAGACTCATGAGAATTGTTTTATCTAACAGTTTCTGCATCTCATTAACTCTGTTTTTTAAAGTGTTCCTGATTGCTGATCAAAATATGCAATAAATCATACTTTTAGCAGTAGTTACTTACTATACCTTTTCTGAACGTAATCTTCTAATGCATCATTTTTTACACAGCAATAGCATAACATTTAAGGGTGGTATGCCACTGCTAATTTACATTACAGAAAGGACTGTACAAAAGACTGGAGTGCAGAGATGTCCAAGCTCACTTTAAGCCACCTACAAGAAGACATCCTGCTGCTTGGCCATGGCCAAACATATCATCTTATTTAACCTGGAAAACCTGCATGTTTCCCCAGCAAGATTTCTGCCAGTGGTTAAACTTGCTTATTTATACAGGTATTTGGGTACTTCTACATTGTGCTAGATGTGCAGGTTTCATTTTTGCATCTCTGGTCCTGCCTGAATTTAACAAGACTTCTTGACTTGGCAGCACTTGCCATGTTGCTGCTACTATAAACTTGAAAAGTGTATTTATATTTCCCTCGGAGACAGCTAGTATGAAATCCTGATATCACCCTAGCATGTGATCCTGATCACATACACAATTAAGGTTTATAAACACACTAAGCACTACCTTTCCCTTACTATACCTAACACCAGTGCATTATTGGGTTATTGCCAATAAAATTGGGGCAGGTATCACAATACTTTGCCTTTGGACAGTAAAATACAAGGAAATACAAAATTTCAAGGAATAAAATACAATTCAAATATTTTATGAGGCAAAGTATTAAATGTGATTGTCTTTATAAGAAAGGTGAACAATTGCTTTGTAAAGAAAGGAAAAGTTGGGTTTGGCTGGGTAAGAAAATGGCAGGAGAAGAAGAGACCCTGTAGAAGTTACTGCAGGCCTTGAAATTAAGATAAACCACCAGAATCAAATGGCTGTGAGATCAGTGCTGCTTGTTTCTCTCTACAAGGAGATAGACAGAAATGCTCAACACATATTCAGGTACAGAGATATCAGGTCTCCAAATTCCACAGAGAGAAAATTGATGGGTCTAAGGGAAAAAAAGACATGAAAGTCTAATGTACTGGCTGTACTACCTAACAGTTTTCATGTTAAATTCCATTTCTTATTCCTAAGGACTCCATTACCATTAAACTAAATAGCTCAATTTCTGCAAAGCAATGAGAAGCACCATCCTATCAATAACCTATTTTGTGGGTAAGAACTTGGAATTCAAACCTGGATGAGAAATTACTTTGAATGATTGCTGCTGACAATTGTTTTGCTTCATGCTATTTCTTGACATTGTATCTGGGTGGTAAATAGTTCCTTTCCTCTGAAATTCTGAAATCTCAAAAATATTTCTTCCCCACATTAGAATTAACCCCAGAAGTTTCTAAGTTTTCCCACATAAAAGCAGGGAAGACAGAGTCCAGAACAGCCAAAAGGTGTCAGTTTTCAGAGTCTTTATTTTCATGTCAGAGCAGGGACTTGAAACTCAGCTTTCTGGAACCCAATCCCAGTGCTCCCTTTATTTTTCGTATTTTTCATTCATTTTTTTCTTTCTTCTTCATTCCTAGTTAAAGTGTTCATGAAGTAGCATTTTCAGGGAAAAAAAATACATTACCCCTCCTTAACAGCTTTTGTAGAAGGAGAGAGGAAAAATAGCCAGGCATTTTTCTCACTCTTACTGCAAAAAGCAAAGCCAGGTATGTGAAGGAACACAATAATTTGCTCGATGAAAATATATTTGTTTATAGCAAATTGAGAATATTAATCTAGTCAGTTATAAGGTGTAAGGATGCAAACCATTCTGTTGAATAAAATATTAAAATAAATCAACATACTATTAACAACTATTCCAAATATTCCAGATTAAATTGGAAGTGAAGAGATCAGGCTAACATTATTAGCCAAAGAATTTTCACCACTCACATGAATTTAAATTATTTAAGCCAGTTTCAACATTTGAAGAACTTTCCTGCTCTCAAGGGAGATATTAAACATATACGTCAGTAATTCACAGATTGCTGCTGCTGCTAGTCACCAGAATCTGGCTTTAATTCCATCCAGTTAAAATCTCTCTTCAAATTAAGAGTGTTTAATTCACTAAAAACATATCAAAATCGAACAGAAACTAAATAAACTTACTAATGATAGACAATTTTAAATGATACTTTTCCTTTAGGACCTGAGAAAGGGAGGTGCCTGATTATCTGAATTATCTGGAGAGTGAGCTGTGATCTAATTTACATGGCAGTAATGAGCACACAGCTTTCTAATTACTTCCTGAACCGTTTGCACACTGAGCTGACTGAACCTGGAGTCCAGAGAGCAAAGAATATGACACTATAGGGAAAAGGAATAGTCCAAGCCAAAGGAGGTTACAATAAATATCTGGATGCAATTTGCATGGGTGTGAGGAAAAAAACCTGGGTCATACTGTGGCAAAGAGTTCAGTAGTTTTTGTTTCCCACCCTTCATACATTTTAGGGCTACTATTCCCAGAAGAAACAGAGGATAAGGTAGTGATCTTGACAATTCAGCCTGCCTTAGGCAGGGCTCTTGTTTGTTGCCTCTTCTTGAATGACAGTATGGTTTCAGAACGGCCAGCAGAAGATGTTAGATTGTTAATTTGTCCTTTCATTCTTCCCAGCCATTAATCAGATAGGCAGGGGCTTGCTCTTCTGTTCCTGTACCATTCCTCAACAAACCTGGCTTTCAAAGATAGCTTTCAGAGCAGTCACCAGCCTGGGAAGGCATTAACAAATCATTTAAGTGCTACCTGGCTACTTGAGGAAAGAGGGGCTTTATACTCAAGATCTAACACATTCTCCGCAGATACTGAAGCTGACCACACTATGAATTGCCAAAGAGTTTTCAAGGAATTCAAAGTGGTTGCATTGCTATGTTAGAATTCATTTACAGTTGTATTTATTGAACAGCAGGGTAAGTCATTCCTTTTTGATTTCTTCCCTAAAATGAGACCAAGTGTCAGCTAGGCTTTAGCTTGTCTGACAACTTTTATTTCATGCAGACTGTCAGATACACATGTTAAAAACTCCCAGTGACAACTCTGATTCCCCCAAAAAGGTTGGGATTTTTTCTAGGAAGTCCTGTTCTACAGGTGAATGTGAAACTTTCTGTGATGTTAGGCAAATAATGCTGTCTCTAGGAGTCTTCTAAACCTGTGTGTGGTTACATACTTCAATTTAATGGATTTAACCCCATTTCTCTAAAAGACCCAATAAAGTAGCTCCATTAGACACTTCTGCCTGTGTTAAAAAATTCTTACAGCTGCTTCACTGAGGTCAATCATCCTTCTTTGAAGAAAGGACTTAAAATTTGGCAGGATCCTTTTCGCTGTCACTATGCAGTCTCACCCTGTGCAGACATGTTCTAAACTTCTGAGAAAAATCAGGAGTTTGCACATGCTCGATGAAAGCTTGCTAGAGGGTATCAAGCAACATTCTTTACAGAGCCTGTTTTCACATTTTGTCTTCCAGACTGAACAGAGCTTTTCCTTGCAACAGCTCCTTATGGCTGCCAGAAACAATTATGGCACTGGGCACTGGAACAGAAAAGAGGCAAACAGTCTTCCTGTGTTCTCAATGTTCTTCTTGTTATACACACAGCTCAGAAAAAGAATCACTTGGGTTGGAAGACAGAGTGCTCATAAAAAAGTGAGTGAAAAGTGTATGGGGAGACTTGACAGGAGAAAAGAAGAAGGGGCAAACTGCTGGGAAAAGTGTGGAAAAATATTAATTAGTACTTCTAATTCCAGCTTCGTACTACTAAGTACAACTACTTCCCACAAGAACCTGGAACAGGACACACAGTTCTCAATTTTTAAGATTCCGCTGCTGTAGGTATCCTGTTGGATAAGTCACTGCTGAACTGTATGAGTCTTCTCCACGCTGTGGTCAACCCACAAAGGAGATGACAGCTTATGGCTGCTGCCAAATACTTCATTTGAAGACACGCAAAAGCCTCTGCTACAGGTCAGTAAAATCTCCATTTAATATGAAGATTTCAGCCTGTGTAGCTCCACCCAAGAACAATTCTGTTTTTCAGGAAGGTCTTATTTCCTTTACTACATTCCACCTTGTCAGATAGGATGGTACATTAAAATCTAGATTAAATATAACACATGCTACAAAGTCTTATTCAAAGTTTAAAAAAAATCAGCATTAAGTTGACCTGTACAATCTTTAAATGCTTCCTGTGTGCATAAGGATTCTACTTTTTTTTTTAACACGAATATATTTGGGATCCCTGCTTCATTCAATAGTCAGGAAGTACAGTGTTTAGGCAACAATTAAGGCCTAGGCTTTGAATAAGGACATTGTCATTAGACTTCTGCCTCATTTCCTCCAAAAGGTAGACAATACCCTGGAATGAAGCAAAATCAAAGATTGGTCTTCTCTTCTGACTGTCTCTGTTAAAGTCTCTGTTGAGATGAATAAGAGGAGATCCTGAGGGAAGGAACAGCACTCTAGTCCTTCAGGGAGCAGACTATGTCAGGAGAAAGGTGAGGGAAGAGAGAGCAAGGTCTCACTCATGCAGTGGAAGACTGCTCTGTTGGAACTGTTCTGCCTCTGAAGTCTGCCAGAAGACCTCAATTCTTACAACAGTGACATAAGTCAAGAAGATCTCTGCTTTTCACACTTCAAGCTCTATAAGCATCTCAAAACGATATGAGCAATCGGGCCTAAGGTCTCCTGCATTCTGAGGAACAGACATTCTTGACAAAAGAGGATTTGGTCTCAGTCTTTCAGGTACACAGCTATTTCTGTGGTGTCATAGAAAGGAGCTCATTTCACAAAATAAACTATTTCTTGCTTGCAGGAAAATCATTCAGTGTAGGAGCAATTGCATAGAAAATCTCACATGGAAATTAGTTACTCAAAGCAGGGTTTGGCTAGAGGTCACTAACAAAGCAAAAGGGGAAAACATTGATTATGCAACCACAAAGCTATGCTGTGTTGTCAGCTCAACTGAGATATTTAACTGGAGCAACACAGCTCCATAGACAGATAGACAGGCTTGCCTGAACGACAGACACTGTGCCCTCTGGGACAAAACACCCTACTGGCTAGTAACATAAAGGATTCCTGCATTAATTAAAATAAACTTGTTACCCAGAATTTGCTGATGTTCCTGTAAATAACAGGTGCATGCTAGGAACTAGGATGTAGGGCTACAGGAACCCAAAAGGGTTGAAACATCCCCAGCTTCCAAGTCAGTTCAGAAGTAGCCAGGAGAAGAGTATGTTTAGTCGGGAAGCAGATGAATCCTTAACTCTTTACCCTCCATGATAATCTGTTGCACCAGAACATAAAACTACGTTTTATTTACACCTTGAATAACTGTGGAGATATAGAATGGATTTCAACTCTGTCTCTTTCAGACAGCTGCAATTACATGTCATTTCCTCACAGAATTTAAC
Organism: Corvus moneduloides; assembly: GCF_009650955.1. NCBI lineage: Eukaryota > Metazoa > Chordata > Aves > Passeriformes > Corvidae > Corvus > Corvus moneduloides. The sequence continues at coordinate 58,365,186 of NC_045480.1, forward strand.
CTGAAAAACACAACCAGCAACTGATTTAGTAACCTACATGACTCAGACAGGAGAAAATACTGTAAAGAGTCCTGAATTCCCAGAATATTAAACTTATGAAGGACTGTCTTCATGTCTGAGGATCAGATTCTTAAGGTCCAGTCTGCGTAAATGTTGCTTACATAGGTCTTGACTCAACAGAGGGACCACAAACGTTGTATACCATGGAGCCACTCAACATAATCTGGAGAATATTTCCTTCAGTGTAGCTGCAAAATACCATAAATAGGCATTCCCTCTGCTTCCTTACAAAGAGCAAAATCTCAGACTTGGCTCAGTAAGACATCTGCTTCACTTGGAGGAGAGAATCCCCTTCATTTCTTTCCTACAACCATGACTATGTAACAGAACCAATACTTTAAAAAAAAGACGAGTCTACATTGTACTCATTTTCTCTGACTTCATTATCTGCAAAAAAAGATTACAACAGTATGAGGGAGTAAATTTCACTTCCTATATGCCCTCAAGGAAAAGTTAATGCACAGCAAGGAAGGGGACAGAATAACATGGAAATCAGAGGGCTGTTAAAACCACTCTTGGCCCTACTTGACCCCAACGATTCATGGCTTAGAAGCTAAGGAAAGTTTTTTCCTTTTCTATCAAGTGGCTATCGACTTGAATAGGTCAACTTGTCTTGAAAATTGTTTAGGTATATGCATTATAGTAATAAGGGATATACATGCATGGTTCACTCTGATACTGAGAAAATTGATTGCCCACTGCAATTGGTAAGACTGGAGATTGAGTGCCCACAGCTACTCAAAGTACAGTGTTGCCTGTTACTGTCTCTAAATAGCTATAAAAATTAATAATTCACATGTCAAAATAACACTCCTGTAACAAACCTGGACTGTGCAATCTAGTCTCAGATAAAATGTTCCTTTGGTTTTTAATAAAGAAAACATTTTCATCTATTTTATTTTTCTCTTCCTTCAGGCAACAGTTGAAAACAACTAGCATATAAAACATTTCTTGCTCTTCGTTCTTTATGTGCACACACCATGGACACAGTGAAGATATTAACCAGTATTGGTGCCAGTAGAGACCCTTGAGAGACACCACTCATTGCTGGTGCCCATTTGGACACCGAGCCATTGACTGACTCTTATCTGCCTAATAGTCCTTCCATCAAATCAGTGTCTCTCACAATTTAGAGGCAAGAATGTTGCAAAAGTCCAGAGAGATGACACCAAAAGCTCTTCCCTTGTTCACTGATGCAGTTAATCCACCCTTGAAGGCTGCAGGATCAGTCATGCACAATAGGCCCTTGGTGAATATTTGACCTTGGTGAAGCCATGCTGGCCATCCCTAATCTAATTTCTGTAAAATGTTGCACACCTTCTTGATGTTTTAGTTAAGGATATGCTTCTGTCATTTTGATTTAACAAAACTCATGGTACTCAGATGTGTGATACCATTTTCTAGCATAAGACTTCCAGGAAATGTGGCTTTTAAGCAGAAAAATATCCCAGCAACAAAGGTTATGCTATCTAATTGTTTACTGTGAATAATGTGAGCAACTACAAAGGATTCATTGGTTTTCAGCAAGCAGCAGACTGTTATAACACACACCACCCAATCATAATCTTTGGGAGCCAATGAGGGGTGACTAGGATTTTGGAAATGCTGAAAAAGCTACTAAAATGATCTTTTATTTTGGAAATTGAGTCCTTGCACATATTGCAATTGAAAAGCTTGTGATTCTTTTACAGGACTGTTACTCCAGCAATGCCAGTGACTGACTATATTCTGCCTGTGGTTGTGATTTCATTAAATCAGGGTAACAACGCTGAGAATAAATTTCTGTTAGAAAACATGAATACAAATAGAAAAATCTAGACCAAAACTTTGTATCACAGTGTGATGCAAAAATTTTGACAAACCACTCTTCAATGGGTAACTATGACCTAAATTCCTCTAGTTGAATACTTTCTGCAAGCCAAACAAGGAAGAATTTACCAGTATGAAATATATCCCTTTTCAAACCCATTGGCTTCCTAGGACTTCATTGTCTTATCCATAAAGTTCTGCACCCTCTTGAAATTGCTTTAATTAATAGTGTGTGTCTGGTACCTAGTAAACTGGTTCTGCTGCCATTTCCACTGCTCCTGTTTCTTCCATCGTATGTAAAAGAATTATCACTGCTTGTTCTTGGTTCTGTGCTACTTTTTCTGGTTTTCAACCATCTCCAAATACTTGTTGCAAGTCTTTATTGCCTCTGGTTCACTGTCTTTTCATACATCATGTGTAGTTTCCACATCTTATTTAGGTATTTATTTCTTTCACTAGCCTCTCTTATTCTCCAGTGCCTTATCCTCCATTTCTTTCTCTATGAACTAAAGACATGAACCCTGCAACTGTTCACTAAATATACTTAATAACTATAACTATGTTTTGCCTCACTTAAACTTTATCTCATTTTAAGTATGCTGTTACATAGTCTTCTACAATATGTCTGACTGTAACCCTCAAGTAAAATTCAGTTTCACTAATGAATAGTTACCCATAAGTAACGAGGGGTTTTGTTGCTGTTCCTGTCAGATGCTTCAATTCAGTTATTTATTTTCTCTGAAAGTTGGCATATGTCTAAATTATGTCTTCAGCTATTGTCTTCCCTTCCACTTTTCTGTCATCATCAGTCATCTCCCAAACGAAAGACAACATTAGGGAAGGCAAAGGAAAACCAAGAGGGGTGTAGGATAGTGCAGTAAAGTGAACAGGGCAGAAACAGATGGGAAACATCAGACTGAAAGATATGGGAAGAAAATTGAGGCAGATGTGAAGACTAAAGGAAGACAGAGTGAATCCGTGTGAAAAAGAGAGCTGAGCATGAAAGGAGAAAAGAAGGCAAAGGAAAGAAAGACTTGGGGAAAACAGTATAGCCATAGATAGCATAAAGATTAGACAATAAGAAAGAACAGGCAAAGAGACAGAAAACAAAGGAGATTAATCAAGACCAAAAAAAAAAGGCCCCGGGGAGATGATCTGTATCAGAAATAAGGGGTGTTTTAACCAAAATTGGAGATGCCTGGTATAATGGAGAACACTACAGACCAGAGTAGGACAATAAACAGAATAAATATTTTAGAATAAATGAGCACAGAGTGACTAGAGCAGTTGTGCTGCTGTACATTCTAAACAAGGAAGAGGTAAGAACATTAATCTGGTGTTTCTCTGCAATTGAAAAGGAAAGCAGGATGCTGAAAGGAATTAGTATAAAGCTAAGATTGGATATTATAGTGGGTTTTTTGCTATATGCTCTTGATACTGCTATGTGCTACAGTATATTGAAAAAGGATAATAAAACCACAGAGCTCTGCTGTCATCACACAACGATACATGGTAACAGTAAATGTACATTTTACATTGGGGTATATTGCTCCTGATTGCTTATTTCAGCCTTTTGCAAAGCTGTATTCTTCCCCATTCTTGCTCAACATTTTAAATATTTTTAATGGAGATGGAATACACATCAAAAGATGTGATATTATTGTTTTATGAGGCACTGGTTAGACCTCATGCTTAGTTGGGCTCATTTTGCTACAAAAAGGCTGTTATTGTACAACATAATGGAGTACATGGGATCAGTTCAGCTTTTGAGATAATTTCTTATGAGAAATTGCATGTTGGCAGATGCACTGATTTCAAGTGAGGCACCCATCTGCATCTGAAGGTACAGGATACTCCAACAAAAAGAAACCTGCAAAGTAACCAAATGAAATCCTTTAAAATGATATTGTCAATTTGACAAAATATTCTTGGTTCTTAGGGTGTTTTCAATGCACAGTGCTTGGTTATTGCCATCATGCTCATCTTGCCTAAGGAAAAAAGACAGAGTGACTTGACAGAGGGCACTTGGCAGATGCAAGGCCTGAAATAATACCATGAATTGGTAACATCAGCTTTGCTGAAGTGGATATTAAAAATTTAACTAGCTGCTACTGTGCCAGGCCTTAAGCACAGTTTTCCTGTCAGTTTGTCTATTAATTTATCAATCTAACAAGGCAAAATTACAGTGGCCTAGTTCTTTTAGAGACAGGTGGTAGCTCCCACTTGTAGCATCCTCTTCGAAGACTGTTTTGAAAGGACAACTAGCCGCTCTAGACAAGTGGCTGTGCTGGGGAAAAGGAATGTCTAGTGCCAATCTCCTTTTCTGGGTGGACATGGCACAACAGTTGGGCTTCAAGCATGGTTACATATCTGAGCAATAGGTAACGTGTGCTTGTGAGGGCAGTGCATGCCCTTACAGGCATTTTCTAGCTCCTCCTTGGCAAATGCAGCAGGCCAGATGGAACTGTTCCTTGGGCTGCCAGTCGGACCACCCTTGTTTGTACCAAACAGGATTTTAAAAAACCCAAGGGGATGGAAAAAGTCTGAAAATTAGCAACTAAAAATAAACAGGAAATGAAGGCAGAACTGTTTCACTTGAAGTGCCATAAGTAAATGAAACAGAGTTCTCCAGCTGGAATTATCAAAATTATGAATTTAAGTAAAAACACTGTGAATAGTGAAAATAATGCCAGGACAGAAAGGAAAGGAGAGCTATATTTGAACAAAAATACTAAACAAACACAGCTACAACAATGCTATCACCAGAACCACACCTGGATATCTTCAATGTGAGGTAAAGGAATGTGTGCAGAAGTATGGCATTTTGAAGGTCTGAAACATGTTAACTTTAGCAAGTTTCCTGTAACCTCCTTTGGAATTCCTTGTTTGTCACAGCATATTCTGTTGCTTGAAATTTTTTTTCCTTTAAGTAAGAGCTTTGAAATATTAACATTCAGGCCAAGTACATAATGGAAGCTTATATTCTATGACTTGTAAGCATGAGCAATTAGATAGGAGAAAGTTACTGCATAATAACAACACGAATACTACAGCAGCTATCCAGCATCAGCTAAGATTTAACACAGATTTTTTTCCAGATGAAGGCTAGACACTGTCAGTCTGTGCAGACACATCACATTAGACATTATTTAATGGAAATATAATGCCAAATAGAAATAGCACCACCTACAATTTGATAGTACTGTTTGAAGCTCAACAAATCAGAAGACTCTCTCAAAAAATACAAGGCACAGTCCTCTGTTGCCAAGATAAAACCTAGATGATCTACACATGACCTTCTCCTTCTGTAGGTTTTGGTACTGCAAAGAGCTATGAAATTGCTTTCTGACTATTCTATTTAACAGTCACACCAACAAAACACAACACAGAAAGCAAAACATAAACAGGTATTATTTACACAATAATGTGTAAATAATCTATGCCAATATTGAGATACTGAGTAAAATACTTCAATATGCAAATCCTTTTGGTATTTCAATCATCTGAGACCTTAAGACACTAAAGGCTGTGGTTTATAATTTTGGAGTTTTACACAAATGCAGGCACTGGAGCACTTTCATCATCTAAACAGTTCCCCCAGAAATTTAAACACAGTGAAGGACAATCAAGCCTTATCAGATAGCTTATTAAGTAGGGCTTGCTGGGATACTTGAACTGTTAACCAAAACAACACAAGCACCCTGTGTTTGTGCAGCAGGCGAGGAGCCTTGAAAAGTCTTGCTCTTCTGCAAGGTGAATTCCACTGAGTAACACTCAGTTCTGGGGGGAGACAGGGAGCTGGGGAGGGAAACAACATCAAAACAACAACAAAAAAGAGATGCTCCTTTCCTGCAGGACACAGGGAATGCAAAGCATGCAGAACATCAAACCATAGAAGAATCACTTCAGAATTCTTTGGATTTGGAGCACTCTCCCTACAGTTAAGGCCAGCTACACAGTCAGAATCTCAGGTGTTTCCATACCATCTCTAAGTCAGCACTTTTCAAGGTGGCTGTCTCTGAAGCGTCACCAAAGGAAGGACCTCTTGGTGGTTGTGCTTGTCTACCAAACCTCTTAAGCTAACAGGTGAAACAGAATGAGGTTTCTTTGTTATTATTCTTTTTTTTATTGGTACAAGTGTAATTTGAAAAGGATACTGTGTTTTTCTGGTTCACTCTGCCTTATGAGCACCAACAGTATTTCTACATTTGGAATTTAAAGTAATAGGTAGAAGACTAATTCAGTACAACAGAGGCTGGCTAACAAAGAGTACATCAAAAGACCATTTAAGAGGGTGGAAGGAAATTGCATCCTGCTTTAGTTGGCAGGTCACCTTCCTTTCTTTTGCTACCAAACTGCCACTACACTTTAATATCCTAAAGTGATAATGCACAAGATGAAGCACAAAACATTTTATTTCTGTTTTCTGGGTATATTTTTTTGCACCTCAAAGAAAATAACATGGAAGGGTCTTTACATAAAGACCCTGGGGCAGATTTGAAGTTAGAAATTATTCAAACTGAAATCAACAGAGACATGATAGTTACAAACAGCTGATGGGCCTCCTCTTCTCTGTTACAGCTGGGACTTGAACGTGGCTATAAAAGGATCATAGAAAGTCCCAGCACAGAATTTCCATGCCTCAGACATCAAAGACAAAAATCTGACTCTGCTACAGGTTTTAATGAAGCTTTTTCTTCTTTAATTCTTAGAGCACGGACACTTCAAAAGCTAAGAATTTTTTGAATTTTCAGTAACTTAGGAATTTTCAATCTCATAGAGAGTAATGGCCTATGTTTTCCTTTCAAAAATTTAAGATTTACATTAAGACCTAAACAACTAATAAGTAAATGAATCAATCTATTAATTTAACATTTTCTTAAAAAAAGAATTAAATCTTTATTAATATATTTAGAACTATTCATAAGACAAAACCAGGAAATCACCATTTAGAATATTATCTATAGCTCAGAGTTCACACCAGAGTTCAGCAAGTCTCAATTACTGCCCAGAGATGTTTAATTTAATAATAGAAGGAAGCGTGCATTTTTTCCATATACAATAGTACCCTAATAAATGTTCCTTCTACAATCTCCATATTTCCTTGGTTTACTTAAAATTTACTCTAATGTTACTCTACAGACTACTATAATATGAATTAAATGGCAAAATCAAATGCAGATTGCAACATGCAGGGCAACATACAAATACATTTAAAATACAAAGGGAAAATTAATTTCCAACAGGCTTAAACAGAAGACCAGAGTTATATTGAACTAACTTACATAATAAAGATTTTTAAAATAATTTTTTGAGCTTTCTGTTTCAGTATGTGTCTTATTCCTGTACTATCAATGAAGTACATAAATTTCCAAAGGCAGGTGATTCAGACACTGTTTCACCTGTGACACCATGTGAAAATAAAACTAATTTTGATGCACATTGTACCAAAATGTCAATATAGGTCCTGCAAATAGTGTTCTGTAGCAATACTCACATTTTTCAGTGTCAGCTAAAGTGTTTAATGAAAACTAATTACCCATTCTCAGTATGAAGCATCGATGGAGTTGGCGGTGGAATCACACTTGGGTTGCAGCACTCCTCACCATCTCAGCCAAAATCCACACAGCCAAGGGTGTTGGCTACCTGCAAAGCAGTGATTTCATCATTTCCAATTGTCTCCTTTCTACAGATATGTAAACAAATCAGAGCATCAACCAATACGGCTCTTTGGAAACGTGCATTTCTACAAACAAAGCAAATTGAAGAAATTGCATCTTCACAGTATTTTACATTTTATTTTGAAAATGTAAAACTGTAACCACGAAAAAGAAGGAATCTTTATCATTCATTTGAACAGGAATGTTTGAATCTTCATGTGCTTCTGACATATATTGATAAAACAGATCCTTAGTTCTTTTCCATCAGGACAATAATAAATATTCCAAAATGCTTATAAATATGCAGACACATAAAGCATTAAACCTGTATGACAAAGCACAAGATCTCTCAATTTTGGTTGCTGTATGTTGAAACAGTTTCTCAAAGCCCTTGATACCAATGAAAAATGCATGTTTATCACGTGTAATAATCTAATAACACAAACTGCAGTGTTCTCTTCTATTTTGTGGGTTGCCATACACAACGACTGTATCTTACATGCCAAATGAGGCAATTAAACATTATTCTCATTTAAACTCTACAGAAAGTTACAGAGCAGCCTGGCTAAATAATTTTCTGGGAAGAGCTTAGGTTTGGGAGTGGAAGAAAAATTTCCTATTGTAAACAGTACTTAGCACTTAAGAGGTGCTTTGCATTTCCACAAGGCTCCTCAAACAAGTATGTAAGGACTGTGAGCATTGTACAAGTAAGGTCACTGAAATGGGCATCTTTCTCTAAAAAAGATTATAAAATAAATGTTTTCTCAAGTAAGAATCAGAATACACTGCAATGGTTTCTGTTTCAGAGGTAACCAAAACCCATGGCTTCCTCAATTGCTCAAAGGTTAAGTGGTACATGAAGCACTTTTATTGTCCTATCAATGCATGACTGCAAATATTCCATATTAATGTAACATTAATGAATATAAAAATCAACATAAGTATGTTAGTAAACAAATACTGTATAGGTAGCTAGCTAACATCTATGTACTCACAAGAAATAAAGTATCAGCTGAAGTTCATGTCCAGGAGAGAAGGATCTCCACATAAGGGAAGAATCAAGAGAGGACAAGGGATAATGACTTTAAACTGACAGAGGATAGGTTTAGGTTGGATATGTGATAGAAATTCTTTACTGTGAGGGTGGTGAGGCACTGGAACAGGTTGGTTAGAGAAGCTGTGAATGCCCCATCCCTGGAAGTGCTCAAGGCCAGGTTGGACAGGGCTCTGAGCAATCTGGTCTGGTGGGAGGTGTCCCTGCCTATGGCAGGGAGTTTGGAACTAGATGATCTTCAATTCTCTCCCAACCCAAACTATTCCATGATTCTGTGATATGAAAATCAGGGGAACATATTGAATGGGCTCTGGATCAAGCCACAATGGAGAGGATAAAGCATATGTGAAGGAACCTTGATTTCATTACTCACTTTTCCTTCTCTATTTTCTCACTAATTGTTGTTCTTCTTTTTCTTTCATATTTTTCAGTCCTAGTCTCATTTTATTATTATTCATAAATCTCAATGTTCTTCAAATAAAAGATATTTACCTAATTCTACCCATCAGTGAGTGAATTGCTGCCTGCTTTGAGAAAGGATATAAAAAAACCTCATAAACCCATTTAAATCATACACCTTTTCAGAATTCTCTCATGCTACTGGGTGGATCTCAAGATACAGTGTGGAATCCTATTCCAGAAATCTCTAAATCAAGGATCAGTAAGAAAGAAGCACAAGACTGCATCCCCATCAAGTTATTTTTCTAGAGGTGTCCTATTTATGTCCTACATGACTCCCTCCTTGTAGGAAAGCAGAAAGATAAATGACTCATAATTACTATGTTATCTGCTTGAAATTACATTTTTAACATCTTGTTAAAATCAGTATTAAAACTTTAAAACTCTGTCTCCTATCCAAAAATACTGGAAAATTCAGAATTATTACTTGTCCACTCAGCTCTGTCAAAGCAATTTGATTGTGCAGACTTCCAGACTAGTTCACTGATTTCTTGGTACAACAGCACTCTCAGGGAACATACAGCTGTCACTTAGATGTGTTTCCCAAAGTTTTATCTATACAGATTACCTCCTCCTGAGACATGCAAGTGCCCCTGGTGTTAAAGTTCAAACCCTTTGGAAAGCCATGCTTGGTGGAGCGATACACAAGCCTCCCAGAAGAACTGAACGTTTGGTGTGAGGTTCTATAAAAAAAACACAGGTCCACAGAGAACAACCCACACAATCCCTCTGCTCCTTCAAGCTGCCAGAGGCACAGCAATCGAATGTCCTCAGAGCCTTCCTCCCTTACATATATTCAGATAAGTTTATCATAAACAGTTCCACAGAAGTAAAGTGCTACCATCTCAGACTCTGTATTAGAAAAAAAAAAAAAAATGACTGCTGGAACAAATAATTCCCTCATGAACATCCAGCTGACCCCTCAGTTTCCAAAAAATGTTGAGTGGCAGTAGAAACTCATCTGAGTCCCACTGATACTTGACTGATTTGCCAGCAAAATTCAACAACTCGTCCAAGACATAGATATTGTCCCGCAAACAATGTATTTCCATATTAAAAATGACTAAGTATCATTATTCCACTGGATGGGTCTCAAAAAACTGATCCCTCATGAAAGTCAACACTTAATATCTGAGTGGTGACCTATACCTACTAATCTTGTCCCAAACATAGAAAGTAGTCTGTAACTTTGCATCGTCCCTGGAATGCTATGATTCTGTTTTATAATTTAGGCCCTATTATAAAAAGTTATATGGGGAGCAGGAAAAGTGAAAAAGCTGGAATAGTGACCACTTTAAATCATGTTTTTGCCCAAATTAAAACCGAATCTCTACAGTAAGGGTTAAGTGCAGTCTGTTTACCTCATTCAGACAACATGTAGTCTGCAGTGACCATTCCTTGGGAAATTAGGGATTCCCTCACATCTGTAACAAATTACATGGAGCAGTACAGCTCATCCTTAAAGTTCATTTGATAGTGATTGTAATACATGCCTTAAGGTTAGGATGGAGTGCTTAACTCAATCACTTGATTATATGCAGAATTTCAAATGCTGCAGAAGCCAGGCTGCATATGGAAGTTCTGGGATTGAGGACAACTCACCTGGAAATCAAGGCTGTTATTGTTCATATCCTACCACAGGCAGACCACATTCATAGGGAGAATACTACTTTCTAATGGAGAAAGAAACATGCAATAGACTAGAAGGAGTTTTCTATTAGAGCTGTCCAGGAACAGATGGTTCCAGCATCTGCTATTGTGTCTCCTTATCCTGAGTAATTTATTTGTTTTTAAAAATATGGTTTGGCCTTAAGTTCAGTCAAAGTTCATCTGGCATCCACATCAGTTTACATCTTTATCCAAGGATCTTCTTTCTTCATGCATCTTACAGTCAAATGAAAGAAATTATTCACACACTGCCACCTGTGTGTGAACCCACCACCTACTTAGATGTGTTTCTCACCAAAGTTAATGGACTCTTCATCTCAAGGTTTGGAAGAATTTACACAGTCCAATCTGTCTTTGAAGACCACATTCCTGGCAGAATAGTCTCAGGCTGAAGAACGAGGCAGTCCCAAAATCTGATGGTTTGACAGTACTCTGTGTGGATGAAGCAGCTTTATGGCCACATCCTAAGTTACTGGCCAAGCGAGTGCCGACATTCCATTTTAATTACTATGAACCTGAGCATGGTTTTTTTAGTTAAAGGTTCACTATTGTACATAATCTAAGACCCATATGCTTGAAATTTGCTGTGCATCACAGGAGTATGAGAGGGGCAAGCAGGCCAAACTGAGTGAGGCACAGCAATCGAATCGAAACTGAGTGACTTCCCAAAGAACACCCTCTGTAAGCATTAGCTTTTCACAAAATCACCTGCTTCTTCCAGCTTTTTCTTTACCTAACTGGGACTCAGGCTACAGCTTTAATCCTCTCCCGACTGATCTCATCCGGTCAGGATTTAGGCTGGTAACACAATGTTCCCAATGCCCCTTCAGGGAAACAAGATGAAAAAAGTAAAGAAAAGAGAGGTTAAAATTTGTAACCACAGATCAGTGGAGGCTGGACAGTCACTTGTAAAAGATGGCCTGATGTAGGTATGACACTGCACAGAAGTGGACACAAGCCTGCAGAGCTCATGTGTGATGCCAGAAATGTGAGGCAGCGTCCAGCACCACTCGGAATCGTTTAACACGGCAGAACAGCTGATTTGGGGCAGGCTGTTGCACGGGGCTGAGGATGAGTGTCAGGTACACCACTGCTTTCCCCCATGCACCAGGGCCCTGAGTAGCTGTGAGAACAATGTAAGAAAGAGCAATTGTAATAGAGCTGAACTCCCTACTTTCCAAAAGATAAATTACGGTACTGAACTAGAGACATCTTTCTGAAAGCTGCATCACACATATGAATTGGACACGTGCTGTTCCAGAAAAACATGTGACAGTGGTTGCTGACTCCACTGTTATTTTCCACCTGTGAGAGGAAAGTTTTTTTACCATTTGCAAAGTAGCCTCAAGCTAATGTAGCATATATGCCCGACATGCAGCAATGCTGTACACAGTGCCTTAGCGTGTATTATACAAAGCTTCTATGAAGAATTTCCCCAAGCTTCCATATCATATAGGAATTGACTCACAATGATCTATGGAACAAAGAGAAATGCACATGCACCGCATCAACACAGGGAAAACCTGTGGAATCCTGTCTGACATCCCAGTCACTGGGCAGCTCAGAGCAGAGTCTCATGACCATTTACTTTTAACACTGTCAGGGTAAAATCTCCATCCCCACACTCAGCAGGCTACAAAGAATACTAGGCACAAATATTTAAGTCCATTATTTAGTTCTGGCATGTACAATATCACTTATTCAGAAAGACCTTTATTCCTTTGGTAAGTATTACAAGCATTTCAGAGTTCCCCTGTTGACATATTATGCAGATTGTTCCTACAGCACGTTATGGATACTTCAAACACTGGAGCAAGGCACAGCATACACGTGGCTTGTAAACTGCAGTACAGAGTGGGATTACCACAGTCCCTGGCAGGAAAGAAAGATTTTTCCCACAGCAGCTTCCTTTGTCTCTTTGTAACACACATAAATAGAGACCCGCTGTTGAGGTGAATTACAGCAGGTAGTGAAAGTATGCAGACTATAGGCAAGAGGGCCTCTTGAGTCTTCATTCCCTCACAAAATGGTTTGCTTTATCTGCCTCCTAGTTAGACCAGCCCTCATGGCAAAACTGAACACATGTAATTGAAGGTTTGTGTTAGCAGCTGACATGATGTGCTAAAACAATCTGCAGGTCTTAATCCCTGATGAGCCAATCAAGTGGAGTTAACATCAGTCCAATACTGCTTTTGTACACAGACGGGAATCAGGGTTTTTTGAAGTCTTGTGTAGAGAGGAGACGCATTAGTTTACAGACTCAAATGGTCCAGGTGGCTTCAGCTGGGTTAGAAGATTTCTAAGAGCCATGGGGAAATCTGCGGTAAAGGCATACCCTAAAAATCTTTCTGTGACTGTCTGGGCACCTATTATAGCCTAACTGTCTGGGCACCTTGTTATATCCTAACAAGTCCTGTTCATTCAACCTTCTTCAAGTCTTGCTTATACATCTTTACATCACCCCATCACAATAGAGCTTGAAGTTTTGAGCACTTTATATTATATACAAGGTCAACAGGACATTCCACAGAATCTCTGGGAAATGTCTCCATCATAGATCCATGTAAAATTTCTGTGTAAGAGGCAGATCTTCACAAACTGTCAGTTCTTTCTTAGTTTGGCAGGTTGATCTAAAGCCCATTTCGGGACATTTTTCTCTATCTAATTAATACACCTCTGTCATAGGTTAGCAACCAAACCACAACACTCAAACTCATCTCCTCTGAGAACTGATACAGGTATTTATGCCAACACAGGGGAAGAGACATACAGACCTCCTAATCTGTCCTTAGGCCACTACAGTTCTGCCAGTGTAACCCCCTGTGAGAGGTCTGCTTGGGAATAAAAGAGACTTTATTCTGATACTGTGATTCTGCTGTATACCAGAATCACTTTTATTTCAGAATAATCTGCACAATACCACAGAGTAATGAAAAGGGCATAGCTGTCGTCGTAGAGCTGCACTGCCACAGTTCTGCTGTGTCAGGTTGCTCATGGAACAAGTTTGTGTATTGCAAAGCAGTACTCTTCTCTAAAACTACAAAGCAACGATGCTGTATCTCAGGAACACACCTTTATTTCACTCACCAACATGAGTGATGAGGCCCAAGCTGTACCACAGGCCTTCCTTATTCATGTGGATGTGGCTCGAGCCTTGGCTGGGAAAATCTTCAGTCAAATGAGTGAGTGGCAAGACAACGGGTAGTCTTGAGTTAAGGAACAACTTGCCTTCAAAAATACACTTGAAGGGAGAGGGAATAATCTTTGTGTCTACTCAATAATTCATCTGATGTGCTATTTATTGATGCCAAACTCCAATTTAGTTCAGTGTGGCTGTTTAAGAGGTCACGTGTAAATATGAAGAGACTCACTTTGCTTGGTGAAAAATGGGAACAGGGCCTAGTTGGTCCAGCGACACCAGTGCACATGAGGAACTTAATGCAATACTTTCCCTTTCTCCCTCCTAAAAATGGTCTTTGGGTACCAGCCAATTTTCCCTCTATTTCTGCGATGAGCAGCCAGTGCCTGGTAAACACACCTCTGACTTTACTTATCCAGCTGTCCTTTGCCTCCAAGTTGGTGGCTGTAGCTGCACCCACACCTCAGCCACCTCTGAGGGCTTACCCTGGGCTAGGATTCTCTGGGCTTCCACCTTTTTTCTCCATTTCACCCCTGTTGGCCTTTCCCTTTCTGGATGGCTCCTGGCCTCACAGGTGCTTTCTTGCCACCAGGTACTTGGATCTTCCTGCTCCTCCCAACACAGGTCTCCCGTTCTCGGCACACCAGGAGGATGTTCATCCCTCCACATGCCGCTCCCTCACACCTTTAGGAATGGCCGCCGCGCCACCATCGCCAACAGGTTGTACTTTGGTCATCGCGCTCACACACACCAAGGGTCTGCCAGCCCGCGGCACCTTCGGGGTCAGCCACGGTGCCGAAGTCCCGCTGGAAAAAGCCACCGCGAGCTGAGGGCAGCTCCCACCGTCGACGCCCGCCCCGCGCTTGGCCCCACACCTCTGGAGCCTTCCGTGGCGCTTGGGGATGAGCTGTGGGAGCAATGGGCGGACACGGGCGAGCAGACTCCGAGCCGAATGCTGAGGGAGCCCTTCCTCGGACGCCTCGGCCGTCGGGGTCGCAGGACCCACCTACGGCGCTCGCCGCGATCCCACCGGCTCCCGCCGAGACAGGGGAGGGGGAAGGCGCCCGCCCCCTCCCTCTCTCCCTCCCTCTCTCCGTCGGCCCTCCGGGAGGCCTGGCTCCCGCTCCCCAGGGGGGAAGGGGGCAGCCGGACCCCCTGGCGGGGGATCTCCTCGGGGCGGGGCGCGCCGCCGGCCCCGCCGCCGCTCCCTCCCGCCGGGCGCGGCCCCCGCGCCGCTCCCGCTTCCCGGCGGGCCCCCGCGGGCGGCACGCGCGGCCGGTGGATGCCGCCGGGTGACGTGCAGGGCGCGCGGTGGCAGCACCTCCCCGCGCGCCGCTTAAAAAGAAGAAGAAAAGAGGGAGCGAAACATGAGAGCCCGGGCGAGCCGCAGCCGCCGCCGGCAGCAGCAGCGGAGGGGGCATTGCCCGGCCCGGCCGCGGCCGCAGTCCCGCCGCGGGGACACCCTTCCTATGGGACGACAAGTGAAGGGCTGCTGCCGACGCCCGCTGCCCGGCCCGCCCCGAGCCTCGGCGCCTCGGCGCGGCAGCGGCAGCTGCTAAAACCTGTGCCGCTCGCACAACTTCGCCGGCTTCGAGCATCCTCCCGCCGGGGCTCGGGGGCTCGGTGCCCCCGTTCCTGCCTCTTCGCGTCCGTCTTTCTGGAAGAAGCGGGGGTGGCCGAAGTGCTGTTCCTCCGTCGGCTCTTTAACCGCTACTGTTATTATTCTCCTCCAGACTTTCCCCTTTTGGGGGAGGGAGGTGGTTTCCTGATCTGAAGTGCAAAGAAAAGTCAGTGGGATTCCCCTCCTTCCTTCTCCCCCCACCCACCCCCCCACCCCCGATTTGGGTGCATTCACACGCTCCCTCAGGCATGATGCTCAAGATGCTGCCGTTTAAGCTGCTGCTGGTGGCCGTGGTTCTGTGCTTCTTCGAGGGGGATGCCAAGTTTGGGGAGAGCGGCGCCCGGAGGAGAAGGTGCCTCAACGGGACCCCGCCGCGGCGGCTGAAGAAGCGGGACCGGCGGGTGCTGTCCCCGGAGGCCCCGGGCGGCGGGGAGGCGATGTGCCGCGGCCTCTACCCCCGCCTGTCCTGCTGCTCCCGCTCCGAGGTGCAGGGGCTGCCGCACGCCGAGGCCAAGGTAGGCACCACCTGGGGCTGCGCCGGGATTTGGGGGAGGTTTTTGGTGGTGTGGGTTTTTTTTTTTTATTTTTGCGCCGAGCAGCGCACCGGCCGCGAACCTGCCGCGTTCCCACGCGGGTGGGGGCGATGCCGCGGCGGGGGGCGGCGGCTCCTGCCCGGGGGGCGAGGGCGCGGCGGGAGCGCGATCCTGGTGCGGGTCTGGCGCTGCCTCGGGAGGCGCGGGGAGCCGGCGCAGGTCCGCGCCCGGAGGGGACGCGGGCGCCCCGCGGGGGGAGCGCTGTGCCGGCTCTACCGCAGGCTCTGCCTCCGAGTTACTTTTTGTCCACAGCGCCCGAGTTTCTGGCGGCGGCCCCGGCGCCGGTCCCCTCCCGGTGCAGCGAGGCCGGGCCGCCCGCAGGTACCGCTGCTGCCCGGGCGCGGCTGCGGGGAAGGGCGGAGGAGCCGGGCGGGCTCCGGGCAGCGGCAGCGGAGGGGCTGTGCGCTCGCCCGGCGGTGCCATCCGGGTTGGGTTTTTCCTGGGATGAAAAATCGTGTCCACATTGCTCCACACGCGTACTTCGGGAGGAGGTTTGGGTAGTGACTGATGCCGGTGTACCAACATTCCGTGATCTCCGGCCGCCTCGGGGCCCGTGTGCTACTCACGGTTCCGTGTATCAGCGCCGAAAGACCCCCCGAAGTGTCCGCTGTGGGACCCCGGTCTCCCGGCTCTCGCCCAGGGCCGGTGTCTCACCAGGTGCCGTGAGATACTCTGCCTTTTCACATTACCTGGCAGCCTCTCTGCCCAATTTCAAGCTGCGGTCATGTGAAGGGAAGCACCTCCTCTGATCAGTGATTTCTTAAAATTGTCAAGTTCTCGGCATCCTTTAGCGAGTTAAATTCTGCTTATCAGCCTGTTGCTTAGACTTTCAAACGCATGGGTACCTAACCAGGCAGGACCGTGTTTGATAAGCTGTGCTCTGCTGGCCAGTGCTGCATCCGGGGGTAAGCACAAGGAGGGAAGTTGCTGAATAATGTCTTTAAGAATCGCTGCACATGAAATAAACAATCAGGTGTCTTTTTAAAAAAATTATTATTACTTTTCCTTTTCTTTATTGGTTTTTTTGTTGTTGTTGTTGTTATTGGGTTTTTTGTTTGTTTGTTTGTTTTTTTACATTTAATCCTCGTTTAGGTTTAATTAAGAATTCCTCAGTTACAACTCTCTAGTTGTCAAGGTCTGAGAGACTCTTGGAAAACTTGTGTTTCAGTCTTGCTGGCCCAAGCATAATAAAAAAAAAATACCCAGCCTGAATCGAATTTTTATGCTCAGTTCACGGTAGATTTCACTCCATTCTCATGTAAACAGCTTCTACGAATCAACATATGTGTCTGGGTGGTATCTCTCACTTTGTTTTGTAACAAAAAGCCATATTGCATCATTTAATTTGCTCAAGTCATGCAAATAGGAAAAAATCAATAGGACAAAAAGGGGTCGACTTATCCTCCTCCCCACTAAACTGCTGCCCACACACAGAGTCCTGTTGCTTATGGCAAAAGAATAACAACAACACCATTGTGTTTGTTAGTTGGTTCACTAATGGGTGAAACTGGAGAACATCATTCTCCTTCAGTCCCCAGCTCTGTCCAAATGTTCATGCCTTTTGAGGGAGCATTTGTCCTACCCCCTCTATTCCCAGATGAGTGAGAACTGTCTTACTGCAGGTTTTCAGCTGCAGATCTCTTTTTATTCATACCATATGCAGCAGCAGTTTGAGATTCAAGGCAGATATATTTCTTCATGTTGTCTAGAGACAGTGTCATTAAGCTCCTGTGTGATAATTGAATTAAACTATAACCACACACAGATAACCTGAAAGATCTAGCTGGAGAAAAAAGAAGGGAAAAAAAAGGAAAAAAATAATAAGGACTGGAAAATATGTCCTTAATTCACCCTGTTTGCAATGTCTCGGTGGCATATATGCTACTGAGATTATTCAGTGCTTGGAGACCCTTGTGGTAATTGGTTGAATGCAATAAACTGGAAGTTCAATTTTGGTTAATTTTCCATCCCCAGGCAGTTGAAGTGTTTATTCTCTTCTTACTATTACTTAAAAAAAAAATCTTTTAATTCCTTTTCAATGTTTTTGTTTCTTACTGACAGTACTAAAAACCTGATGTAAATGTGAGGAAGTGACCATATATGCCACAGTACCTATTTCTGAGCTGTTGAACCTGTTTTGTATTTTCTTTAAAATATAAATTACCTTTTTTAAGGTATGTTATTATACAGGGTTGTAAAATCAGACTTTTTTTCACCAAATATTAATTTTTATGAAACTCACAAATCCGCTTAATCATAGCTAACAAACATATATGTTTAAAAAAAATGTCAAAATATATGTCGTTTATACTTGACAGAATGAGGTGGTCATTCTGTAAAAGACATGGCAAAGTATTACAATATACATTTGAATGTAACTTTTCTAAAAGCACATTTTTTTAAACTGTGTTCTACTACAGTTCCAAAACCAGCTTTTTCAAACTCTGTCACATACCTACACGATGGAGTGGCCATGCCATTAACAGAAATCTGAGAGCTGCCATCTTTAAAAAAAAAAAAAAAAATTGAGCATGCTCAATAGACATACTAATAAGAGCTTCTTGGTTAAGATGCTGGGTCTATGAGAATTTTTGACCAAATCATTGAACTGTGCTTATAAATGAAAACACCACCTGCAGTTTTGGGAACAGTAATGGAGCTACCTAAAGAGCAGATACAATATTGCGCTGGCACAAGTAAAATATTTGCGTCCTGTTGTTGACATTTACCTCTTTTACTTTTCTGGGAATATCCCCTTGTTTATGAAGGGCTACTGACAGGCAAAGAAGTCCTCTCTACCTTGGATGGTTTCACAGCCAAGGCTGTCAAGGAATGGGTGAAAAGTAATTGTTTTCAAGTGTGCCCTTTTACAATCATTTGTTTGCTCTGGCTCTTTCATGAACAAAGGCTATTGTTGAACACATCCAACTAAACAAATAACTCATCTTGGGGTCCCTTTAACAGCTGCCTTAGTACAATGATCTATTTAAATATTACCCTAAAATTGAAACTGAACTCTTTAATGACATAATCCAGCACTATAATACAGAAGAGGCATATGTTCAACTCAACAGCTGAACAATCTCGTCAGCACATGATTTTTAGACATAAATGCTTGTATATCAAATATGGCTTAATGCAATGACTTATTTCACTGGTTTTTTTCTTCTGTTAGTATCAAAATTCTACTGCCTTTCTCAACTAGATGTGACAGAGTACACAGAACAGATGACAGTATTAATTGTAAAGAATTTCTGTCCATTGTGTCATCTTCTGTTTCTTCTTTGCACTCTTCTTTCTGTTGATAAACCAATTTAGTATGCTGTGCTTTCCTGTGCATTCCAGGATTTATCTTACCTTTCGTCTACCCATTTTACTTTCATGTGGCTAGAGATTAAAGGATGATCTTACAGATGTTGTAAATTAGTCAGCAGCAGGCATAATCATTATTAGGCATGTTGCAATAAATGTTTGGAAGTTTTACATATTTTCCAGAGCGCAGTTAGTTTAAACCACTGCAGTTTGACGGTTTCACATACGACTTTAAAAATTGAAGCAGGAAATTAGTTTACATTTCTTCAAAAGACCAAAGCCATTGTCAACCTTAAGGTCATTTTCAAAGCAGACATCCAACAGAAAAAGCTTCATTAAAATAAGTATTTCAGAATCTGCTTAGAACTGGTTTAGTATACTCCAGGATAAATACATTATCGATTTACTGAAATTCAGAATAGAGACTTGTCCTATCTCCAAACCAGTATAGAGTTACACATCAGACCTCACACAGAGCAAATGTTACCACCCTATTTTGCTTGAGCATTCTAAAAGTTAAGTAACATTGTACTTGATATTCAAATAATTGATTGACTCTCATTCCTTAATCTTCTGATTAGCTATTATATGACCAAGATTCATTCCAGAAATGACATGAGGGGGTGAATTCCTGTGGTTAATTCCTGGATAGCAGCTGCTCAGGGGGATTAGGATCCTTTTGTCTTAACTTTGAGGACTGAAATGTTGGCAAGCCTGTATCACCAGGCAACGTCAATTACGTTTTCCACAAGAAACAGTAAATTAGCTTTGCTATCCTGTAATTTATTTCCCCTCCCCCCCACCTCCACAATGGGTTCTGGAGTCTTCCAGCAGAAGTACAGTTTTCTATCTGCATCTCTGTGGAGTTAATTCAATAAACACACTATTTACCTAGTAACACCTTGTGTTTACTTGTACTTCTAAACACACCATCACACTGTTACCACAAGAAAGCCCGAGATGAACTCCCTGATGAAGACTTCTGAGACTTCTGCAAACCAGGTGATACTACTGCATGTAGGCAAGTACTTTGAAGGGTCTGTACTCACAGTCCTTTGGTGGAAACACCAAAATGGGTCACTTCATCCTTACTTCAAGAGACAAGTGACATGATGTTCTTAAAAAGTAGCATTTATGGATAGTGTTTTTGCTCATCCTTCAGACTTTGTCCTGTTCGGCAAACAATGACCTGATTGAATTATACAGGCCCCTTCCCATCAGAATCACAGCATCCCTTAGGAAAGTCCAGCTAATGCAGAATATTGCCTCAGCAGCATGGATTGCTGCAAGCATGTCAAGTCTCTTCTCTACTACCTGGACTGCAATCCTAGGCAGAATCAGTCAAGTTCAAAGTTATAGTTGTTATGTATTTTGGTTATAGTTTAGAGTAGTAATCATTATATTTTTAGTTCTTGTCTTCAAGATTTACCATATCTAGAACATCTGAAACTCAAGGAAGAAGTCTAAGGTTAACAGTTCTGCTGCTGTGGCCCAAATGAGCAACCTAGCAAAAAGAATATAAACTTTTTCAGGGAAGAAGAGCCTGTGGTTCTGGAAAAAATTCCCCAGAGAATTCAGGACTTTTGCCATAAATGCAATTGATTACTGTTTCAAAGCTTTAAAAAAACCCCAAACAAATAAGGACAAACCCTTTACAAAATATGTGAGACAATTGTATTCTCAAGAAAGGTTTGAAGAGGGATAATAAACTATATACAGCAGATGTTAATCACATTACTGACCTGCAGGTGATTTGAAGCTGAGGGTATTTTGACAGCAGATAGTCTAAAGAACAGAACATTTAATGCATTTAGTGTTCCTGGCAAATCTGGAGGAATTCTTTTTGAAGCCAATGGCAGCACATCCAGAATAAGGGTGGAAGCCAAAGGGTGTTCTAATCAGTGGTCCAACTTCCAACACTAAACTTTAGCGTGCATTTCAGATGGTCTTCTGACAATATATGTATGGTAAGACAAAATTTTCCTGGATAGAGTTTGCCATATATTGGGTAATATTTTGAGTACGTATCTGCTTTAAACAATGGAAAGTGCATTTCTCTCAAGCGTTTGAGGTCTATGTAATTATGACCCGTAAATAAAAAGCTGCGTTCAGACCTGTGTTATCAAAGTACAGCATCCCAGAAGAGAGCTGACCTGTGAGACAGCAGACTCAAGCGTATCAGGAGTGCTCCTGCCCTGAATAACTTGTTTTATCAACAGTAACTTAGATAATTCCCTCTAATGTTACGTGGCAAGGGAATGACATTGGAAAGTCCTTCTGCAAATCAGCTCACAGATACGAACTACAGAAAAACTAGCAATATTTTCAAATGTGTGTTCTGCAAATATTTCCAAATTTTACAGAATACAAATATTTACCACATCAATATTTCTTAACATAAGTGTGTTACAGTCTTTGTTTATAACTGCGTATAGAAACAGCAGAAAGAACCTGAGCTTTGTTTTTGCACTGGATCAGATTCAGTCCCTCTCAACGGAGAGAACACATTTCCCACTGCCCACCATTGGGATGAATGATCAAAAAAACAATCCATGTGGTTAACAATAGATTAACAAAGTGCACTGCATTCAAAAGCTAATAAAGACAACTACGCTGTTTTCCATTATTTTTCACGATTTGATGACATTGCACTCCTTAGCCTCCTGTGTTTACTTAAACACATCATTAGTTGTGGTTTCATGCCTCTTTAAGTGCTATGCATACATAATATATGCTTTTTTTTAAGGACAAAGTTACAGTTTCCATATTGACACAAACAAGATGTTACAAATTCTACTTTTTCACTTATAATAGAAAGATATGTCTGAAAACATACAGGGTTTCCCACCTCCAAATAGTGTGCTTTAGAGAGAGCAAAGAGCAGAGCAGCATTTAAAACATGAAAAATCCATGGCACCTGCTGAATTCCACAGCAGTCATTTCAGCAGCCAGGCTGTGGTGTCGTTCAAGATACACCTATTTTACAAATACCTACACATGGTTTTCCTGTTGTGTTTTTATGGTACAATTTTAATTTCTAGTCTCTAAACTCGAGCAGACTACCTTACAAGTTAGGTTTTTCAGTATTTTTTGTAAGAGAAGTGGGTAGAAGGCCTGCTGCTGTAACTCCTTCTTATATAAATGATCCTTCTAGTTCAGAGATTGCCTATGTGATGGCAGGCATGGGTCCTTAAAAGAACTTAAGTACTGTTATTCTTATTTGAGAAGCAAGGTCAGATAAGAAATCTTATAGAAGATTCTGTAAGAATCTTTTGTAAGAAACCAGAGAAATTAAAATCTCACTGTACCAGTGGCATATTGCACATTTCATAGTAATAACTTTTGCACCTCCAGAACGGTGTCATCAGACGCGATGCATTGATAATAACTGTATTGGTTCCACTAGTATTATTTATGGCATTAGGCCATGCAATCTTTCTGCATGTAAGATGGGGACACAGGTCACACATTTACTTGTCTCTGGTTTGTGGCTTGCAGGTCCTTTCCGTTACCAACAACACAGAATGTGCGAAGCTACTGGAGGAAATCAAGTGTGCACACTGCTCACCTCACGCTCAGAACCTATTCCACTCACCTGAGAAAGGGGAAACTCCTGAAAAAGAACTAACGCTTCCCTACCTGTGCAAAGACTATTGTAAAGAATTCTATTATACCTGCAGAGGTCACATACCAGGTAAAACTCATAACAAAATACGGGGCTAAAGGGTGTCCTGATATGTTGTTATTGCCTGAGCGGTCATAGATCCAGCTTTTAACCAGGAAAAATCCCCATTGACATCCAGGGGAATTTGCCCAAGCAGAGACAGAATGTCTTCATAGCAGATCTTGTGTAGGGAGGTAAATATTTTGAGTGCTTTCTTGCCACCCTCCTATTAAACTCGCCATGAAACACGCATGGTTTGATTGTTGTCAAAGGCACCTGAAGCTACTACCTTTGCTGAAATATTAGTGTGTTAATTCTAATCATGCAAACAAGCAGCTGGCCATCCAAAAGGCTATTCTAAACGATAGATTGCTTTAAAACGCAAAAAAAATAAAAGGTCCTGGCTGGTTGCTGTAGCCTCTAAAAGCTGATGAGTAAAGTGTTTTTTCTGGTTTTGTTACCCTAGAAACTGATGTTTTTTCCACAGGGTTTAAAGCCCATGGAAATCAAAGGACCCTATTTGATAGACTTCTGTGATCTTTGAATCACTTCCAGTGTGCTGTTAACAACCAAATTCTTAACTTACCTAACACTTCCTCACTGTAGTCAGTAGAGTTAGCTGGACATAACCAAAAGAAGAGTTTGCCTTGTGTTGTCTGAGGCAGTCACCAAATGTGTGCTATCACTTGTAACTATATCAACAAAATAACCGCAGAAGATGGCTCTTTTCGAAACACTGTCTTAAGACACTATTATGTTAAATAACATCATTGGTATTCCCAATAGTAAATTATTTATATGTCTAAGACTGTCATTTTTAAACTATGCTTTTTTCCCTGTCCAAACACTTCCTATAAACAATGCCACACAGGAGAAAATAATTAAATTGGTTAAGATTTCTTTTTTTTTTTTTTTAAACTAGCAACACAGACTGGTATAAAGGACTTAAAAATGAGATGAAGAATGAATTTGTGAATAGTCACTTTTAACATATGAACACAGCTTTGTAATATAATATAAACATGTTTGAGTAAAGGGGATAGTTTAAGTGGATGGGATTTGGAGGACGGTTTCTTAATTGCATGTGTACAGTGTGTACTTGTTTTCTCTGAAATCCCAAGGGTGCAGGGATTTTTTTGCAGTGTTCTTTTATTGATTTGAGAAAACATTTTGAATTCACTTTTTCCCTTTACTGTGCTTTAACATGTATCTCAACCCATTCAAATATGAAAATATTATTATTGTCTTTATAAACTAAGAGATGTTTCTAAGGCTTTCTTAAACCAGCTGTTTCTTGCTCTTTATCACATTCCCCAAAGCAAAGCAGAATAGATCATAGTTGCCAAGACTGCCTGCTGAACAGCGATAACAGATTAGATATTCTAAATGTTTGGCCCATATAAGAAGTCAGCACAAAGACATTTTTGACATGAGTTTGTAGCTAGCACAAATGATTTTCATATTTTGCAGAGCGAGACCCTCAGAGTTGTTTTGTGAAATTCTGTGTTTATGAGGAAACAATTTGTTTAATTGAAAAAAGTGAAAGAGGGAAAAGGGGGAAAGAAGGAGGAGGTGGAGGGAGGGAGAATGAGAAAAGTCCGAGCAGCACAGGAGCTACAGCCACAGGAACCTTGCTCCTCAGATCAACATATGTGGTGACGAATGACAAATTTATTTTTCTACAAAGTTTGTGTATATGTAAAACTGCTGAAGTGCATCAAGATGTCAAGTGCTTTTTGTGACCACCCAGGTTGCCTTGAAAGATAACCAGATGAAAGCATAACTTTAGCACTGGGCAGAGCACTGTGCTTTGCAGGAAAAGAACTTACATACTTTAGCATCAGTTAAAATAAGACTTTTCCTACATCAATCAGATGCTAATAATCATTCTAAATACTTGTCCTGAAAGTATGTTGTACTAACAAAAACTTGTTGCATGCTTACATCTACCAGCAGGATTAATTTGGTGAGTTGACTGGTACTCATGGTCGTTGATACCTATTCTAGGATTTCCCAAAGGTATTAATTAAGATTCAGGTCCCTCTTTTTGAGGAGATGGCCTATAGAATTTTAATATAGTTTCAGAGTCCTGTACATTCTGAAATATAAGTAATTAAAATAACTTATTTGGGGGTTCTGTTTTCCTTGTGAGATGTGTATATCCATAATAATATTTATTGCAAAAGAAAGAAAAAAATAGAAAATGTGGAAGCTGTGTTTTCAGCTTAGTCTGGAGGATTTAACAAAGAGTTGAAAATTAACAGGCCCCCAAACCCAAGGTCTCTGGCAATGATTCACTGTGCATTTGTTAAAATGTCGAATAATTACTCTTCCTCCATTAGGGAGTGCTAATTGTTTTTGAACACCAATACAGCAGAGTTTAAGGAAATTGCTGACTACAAAAATAATTTTATCTCTTAAGTCCTGCACAAATGAGAAATATTATCAACAGTTTAAGATAGCAAGCATCTTTTCTGGGATTGAAATTTTAGGAGTACATATTAACCAAGAAGGCTGAGAAATTATGCATCAGTTTTTTTCATGAGTTAGCTTCAAAAATTCCTTTATTGTTCTGTCTCCTGCAAAGATGAAAACTCTAGCAGATCCTTGGTTATCTAATTTGAAGACAGCAGTTTGCCCACCAGTTATGACTGTATCAGAATTTCCATTGATTTCTTTAGGAATATTGAGAGAAGAAGTGGACCCTATTCCTTATTCAAGCAGAATAATATCAGTAGCTGTTAGGATTGTATGGATATGCAGGAGGGTGTAATGTTTCACAAAGAGCATGAGATTAGAGCTTCCCTCCTTCATTCCAGATAACTGTTCTGATTATTTCTCATCTGATCTTTACTGCAAGCCTCAGTTTAAGTGATTATTGATAAGGACACTCAAGTTAAGTGATTTAATGAAGTGTCTTCAATCAATATGAATTTTAAGTTTTCCAAGGTCATAAGGGAAGACCGTCAACATTTATTACTAATATAGCTAGTAAAGAAAAGCACAGCTGATTTTGCCTTTAGACATAAGCAGAAACTTGATCCATGCCATTGGAAGTGGCATATTTTAAGGAACAAACCTGTGCCACAGTCACGGTGCCATCCAAGGACATGGGAGAGATTTTGAACTATCTGGCCTCCATTATCTTCATTTGAAGAAATGGATTCCAGATGATTGTGGGTGAATTCAGATCCAGGCCCAGATCTGAATCCAGGCATTACCAGAACAGATGCTTGATAGGACTTTTCAAGCACCAAACAGGGTGTTCCAAAATGTTGGAATTCTAGCCCAAAACACTGTAATTCTAAGAAATTCTACAATTCACAGAGCACTTACAGAAGTTCTAACATGGCTGATTAATAGTCACAGTCAATTTGGTCAACCTGCAGAAAAACAGTGGCTGGTAAATTTGCTGCTGGTAAATTTGCTACTGGTAACAAGAGCATGAAGGGGATTAACCCTTGCCCTGCCTGTGTGCAGGAACCTGCAGTGTCTGAGCAGGAGAAAAAGGTCACCAGTCACTTGCAAACCAGTTGGAAATTATGTGAGCTACCAGTGGACTCAGTACATTTTGAAACAATCAGTCTGAAATCACGTCTTTGATTTGGTTTTCACTGGCAGTTGAGAAGAGAAGAGAATGGGAGGGGTTTTGTGAACAAATTCACATCTAGGTGCAAATCAGAAAAAAAACCCCAAAACAGGTAAAGACTTCTTTGACACAATATTGAACTGTATTCTGTCACAGCAGAAATAAAGCAGGTGAGCCTGACTTCCAGATGCCCTCAGAGGCAGTATAGGTCTACTCCTGTGTGCAGTGCAAACGGGAGGGAGTGAGTAGGAACTTGGTGCAAAGACTGAGACACGTGCTACCACGGCACTGGAGCTGTGTGTCAAAGAGAAGAGGCAAGGGAATGGGTAATCAGGGAATCCAGCAAAGTGGAATTTGGTGAAGGTAGGATAGGAAGGGAGATACAGTGTGAGGAACAACTGACTGCAAATACAAGTGGAGAGAGGAGGTGGGGATCAGCTGGGAGCAGTTTTCCTTTGAAAAGGCTTTTAATCTTGCAATTTATTCCCACAGTGTTTTATAAAGGCGAACACAGAAAGCCTTCACTGTAGCTGCCTTAACTGAAAAGCCTGTCGTTGGATTCTTGTTTGCAAGACAGAAAGTTTAGCATAGAAATGCAAGCCTGTGCAAAATCTGACACTTAAACATGATGTTTAATCTTCCTTTGTGATTTCAATTTTCTTTGTTAACAGAGGCACTGCTCTGTCAACACGTACACAGCTGGTAGGAAATTTGTAATAATATGTATGAGTCTTTTAAAATAAATTAGTAAGTAGAGAAATTCACACAGGACGGAGGGTTGCAGTCCCTATTACTTTTTTTTTTTCTTTTCTCCAAACAATTCTAGTGCTTAGGGGCACTTGTCAGGGACCATTCTTCTGGACACTGTACAAACCGAACAAAATGGCAAACTGTACACTAAAGACCTTACAGTCTAAGCATAAGAAAGAAGACAATAAATGGCTACAAGCAGATAGGAGAGCAGAGGCAAATGTTCCTCTAAATGTCCTCAGTGAAGCTGTTAATATGTTAAATGGAGCATATATAACACATGGAGATTGTTTTTTTCTAAATTACTATGGTTTTTATAGAAAAAATAGCAAAATTCCACCCTTAATGCACAGGTGAAACTGTATTTACAGAGGTTACATTCCTTCCAGTAATGCAGCATTTTTCATAGTTTAATTCTAACTCCACTTTTTTACAAGCATTTCTAATGAAAATAGTCCATAAGCCTTATCCTTTCTTGAAACCTGCTGATGGCTTTGCTAAACAGCAAAAGGCAACTGCAGTGCACCATGCACTTTAGTGCATGATAAAATATCTCATGAGGTAAGGAGATTAGTCTTACATACGAGAAAAGGCATTGCACTGGTCAAGTGAGTTTGCATCTGATTGTTATTTGAAATGGACATGTACCGAGTGAACAATGTGATCACAACATGATCTGGGTTGTCCTGACTAAAGATAACACTCAAGACAAGAGAAGTTTATCTTTAGTAAATGGTAAATGGTATACTTGGAAAATTCTAGACATTCTCAGTAATCGTACACCTCTAATTTGCTATTGCATTTTTTTTAATGACCCACTGTGCCTAGAAAAATAAATTATTAAAGACAAACCCCTGTATTCTTAAGTCAAATAATTCAACAGCAAGATTTTAGATTACCTTTGATTTTGGCATTATATCTACAAGCCTTGGAATACTACTCTGTGATTATATCAGAGTTCCTCTTCAGTTGTTCCACTTGAAATTACATCTCCCATTTTTTCCAAATAACTACTATAAATTAAAAGCAGCTCCTCAGAGATGAAATTTACTGAAGCTCCAAATCACGGTAATTAAACTTTTACAGCACAACACTCTACCATGTGTTTCCAGATATTATTTTATGGAAATCAAAGGCAGGCTTTGTCGTGTCATTTTTCCAATATTTTTAAAGGAAGATGTATATGAAAAGAAGTATAGTTGGGTGGGAAAGGCTTTTCACTCCACAAAAATTCTGGGATCTAAAAAAATTTTCCTATTCCACATAAGGAAGAAATTGAACTCTTTCGAAATTTTCCATGAAGAAAGCCACAGAGAGACCACCCCAGGATAGCTAATAAAGTCGTTGTTAGGACATTTACTTGGGAAATGGGAGACTTAGGGTCAAACTCTTGCCTGACAGATGAGGGGCATTGACCTGAATATTCCTCTTCCTAATGAAACACCCTAATTACAAGACATTGGAGTGTAGTGATACAAGGTTTGCTGTCTGGTTCTGTCTTTTTCATTTAGACCAGAAGTTTGAGCTTGGACCAGAATCATCATGTTAAGTAAAATTTTGTCAAAACTGATAATGTTTCTGAAAAAGCTTTGCTTGTAAGAAATTGGCATTCTCCAATGAAACACAGCTGTCCCTGATCAGTTCTTATTGTACATTGTAAGCCAGAGGTTTTATTGCCAAGATCTAGGCATTACTGCATTATTCACAAGTGGTAAAGCCATGCATAAATTAGCCCTCTAATTCCAATTGAGTGCTAATTCCGTGTATCCTATGAGTTATGTCCTGGACCATAGTACATCCTAAAACAGTTGCCAGTAATGCAAAAAGGAATGAAGGTAACTTAAGACATTATCTTAACAATGTTCTGGTAAAATAGTACATGTATAACTAGCCAGAATCTGTCTTCTTAGATTTAATACTCCTGATTAAAACCTGGATAGAAATGACTAGAAATAGGTTTGTGAACAGAAATAGATATTTTTTCAATGTCCTTAAACATAATACAAGAAAGTAATAGCGATAGTGGCAGGGTTTTTCCTCAAAGGCTCTCATTTTATCAACTTTGTGTTTCTCTGGGTCTTTGAACTCCTTCCCATTTTAACCTAAAACCTAAGCACCACCTTTCCTCCAAAGCAGCAGGAGACATATCCCCCTTTTCAGAGGATGGGGCTGAGGAGCCATGGGACACTGCTCAGCTACTTTAATGCTGGGAGTCAACCAAGTCAACCGGAGGCCAACTGGATGTCAACACGGTGCAGTTTTCAGCAGTACTTCCCACTTTTTACCTCTCCAACCAATGTCCTTTGCTGGCAGCATTCCACAAAATTTTTACTGCATTTTCTGCACTTTTACCAAAGTCTTTACTGAGATTTTGACTAGAACTAATCACTTGAAGCAAAACCAGAAGCTGCTCAAGCTATTTTACGGCTGATACTACACTTGATTGATAGGGTCAAAATTAGGCAGAAGTGTGTCACAGCCTCAACTCTGAACTTTGCCTCTTAATTTTTTAGTGAGGGAACTGTTGTGTCATTTTGAATGAAACTTAAGCACAGTGAAAATGAGGTTTAATACAAATACTGATGAATAAACTGTAAAAGGCAATACTCAGTTTGTGTTTATACATTTGTGTTTACTCAGAGCAGGCTTTTTTTTTTTTGCAGACAGTCCTTTGTTTAAAATGACCTCTTTTTCCACTATAATCTATTTAAAGATGAGTTTGGTGACACAAAACTGCAGACATGACAACACACTAAATATTTGTATGCTCTTTTGCATTTTTAAGGTTTCCTCCAAACTACTGCTGATGAGTTTTGCTATTACTATGCAAGAAAAGATGGTGGTGTGTGCTTTCCAGATTTTCCAAGGAAACAAGTGCGAGGGCCAGCTTCTAACTCCCTGGACCACATGGAAGAATATGACAAAGAGGAAGAGATCAGCAGGTTCATAAAGATAAATGCTGTTTAATCTGAAAAAAAAACCTCTAGGAAAGCCTGTGGTTTTCCCAGTGAAACAGCTCAGTGTGTGCTTATGCTGAGCAGCTGTGTTTTCCAGATGTGACTTTCTTTTGCTGCTGCTAGTGTACGTCAAAAGAGAAAGTTACATGAGCTTCAGGATTTCAGTACCATTTGGTATTTGCCTTGCTGAAAAGGTGTTAGAATCCTGCTCTGATCCACCCTGTGGATCTTGGTTATCGTCCAGCCCGTGGATTATACATAGTTCTGGGAAGTAATTTGTACCTGAATTTAGTATTACTAAACAACTACAATAAGTTTATTAGTAAAATATTTATGTTGTGATCTTCAATTTATTTCATTTATGTATTTTTTGGTGAAAATAATTAAATTAGATGATTCCATCGTAAGTCATTATTTTAAAATGGATTTTAGAAGCCAAATTTTATCAAAGTGATGAAATTTACTGTGTTTATTTTATAGTAGAAATTCTGTATTTCTAAATTATTCTCTTCTTTCACCAAATTTTTGCCGTCCCATTGTATTTTGGATCTAAATTTAGTTAATGTTCTCTTTCTTGTATACAGACCAAATTTTGCTCAAGTGAAGCTCCAACTGATTTTCTATATTATGTGCTTGCATACATTCAAGGAAATAATTTACATACATTAATAAATAAATTTTTTTTAAATATAAGCCTGTTTTTAATATCATTGCAGAGCGATAATTTTATCTTTTAGGAACATGTTGTGTCATGGTTACGAGAAAGCAGAAAAGTCTCACTATTTCTTTAAATTTCTTTAGAAAACACAAGCACAACTGCTTCTGTATTCAGGAGGTGGTGAGTGGACTAAGGCAGCCTGTTGGAGCAGTACATTGTGGGGATGGATCCCATCGCCTCTTTATTCTTGAGAAAGAAGGATATGTGAAGATTTTCACTCCCGAAGGAGACATACTCAAGGAACCTTTTTTGGATATACACAAGCTTGTTCAAAGTGGAATAAAGGTTAGATTTTATACTTATCGCTACCTTTTTATATTTTAGCATGAATATGGGGAAAATGGGAAGAGTATTTTTTTAGATATTATTTTAATTTAAATAACAAAAATGAGTAATGACAACAGACACCACAGCTCTTTCTGGCAAAGAAGTGAAAACATGTAGTGGGGAGGGAAAACACAGCATCTTGTAACTCTTGCCAAACTTTGTCCTTTCCCTTAATTTTTTCCTCACTTTAAATTCAAATGAAACTATTCAACACCAGCATTCCACAGCATTATCTTTGTATTTTCATCCTTTGGGCTCATTTCCATCCCATTGAATTCAGATGAGTTTTGCTGTGGTGCCAATGGGAGCAAGTTTGGCATAGGGCCCCCCTGCCCTCCGGGTGCTCAGTGATACCCAGGGAGCTGGACAAGAAGAGAGGCCTGGGAATGCTCAGGGATGCCCTGGAGAGGAGTAGGGGTGCTCATTCCCTCTTGACTCGACCCCAAATGTAGCACAAGCTGCCCTGGATGGGAGGCTGCTTTAAAACTGCATGTATTGGAGGGGTACATAAAAGTGACTGACCCTCTAAATTCAGACACAAGGGAGGGCTGGTGCTACAGCTTCCATCCTGTTTACTGGGAACACTTTCATGGTCGGGGGAATGAGTGGTGAATGGGCATTGATGGGAATATGTTGGAAGGTGGAGGTGAGAAATTACATCTAGTTATGGGGTAAGTACCAAGGGAAAACTCTTAAGTCTGCTGGGGCATATTTTAATTTGGGAATGTTGTCAAGTGTTGTTCCATGTTGATTTCTTGTCACAATTCAGGGTGCTAATGTAAGTAAAATCCAGATATATAAAGAAGTTTTAAACTGTAATCAGGTTATGCCTAGAACAGTCAGGACTATGTATGAAAAAGCCTTCACGGATGAAAGTTATATTGTCAACACTTGACAGAGTGATCCTAAATAATAATTGGGATGAACTAAATCGATTTAAAATGCATAGCACACGTTAACTGATAATTTTGTTTCAGCTATAAGAGCAAGAGGCCAGTTAAGATAGACTTTTCTGAGATCAAATCTCAGAGTTTTTAGTGTGTGTTGAAAAAGAGAGCAATGAAACATAATTGCACCTTTTTCAGGAGAAAAACCAGTTTCTATTATTCTGTGTTTTGCTGAATGCTTCCATTTCTGCCCCTGTAAGTAACCATTATGTTCAAGATATCCAAACAGAAGGGACTTACCTGTGGTGTTATTGAACAACCATCTAAGGCTGTTCCGTATTTCTTAACCAAAAGTCCTGATCACTTGTACTTGTGAAAAACTGACAGTGAAATTTCCACAGAACTGTTATTGGTCCCAATGAAACCTTTCTCAAGGAAACTTTTACAGCTGCAACTTAGACGCAAGGCTAAATGGAAAACTGATTTTCCATGCTTCTGAACAGGCACTAACCTGCTTGATACAACTCTCAACAGGTACCCTCAGGACCAGATTTAACTTTTAGTTCTGTTTTAAATCAGTGACCTGATCTTTTTAATCTTTACTGTTCTAACCATCATATAATGCTCTACACTGGATCTGTTTCAACTATAACATTTTGTGTAAATAATTTGATGTTTCTAATCTGGAAAGTCTAATTCAATTCCCTGAGATAACAGTCCAGTGACTGGGGATAATTGTATTGCAATGTTTAATGCAGGCTGGCAAGAACAGAGGCTTTATGTACTTTGCAGGTAAGGAGAAAGGGAATGTGCCTAGGAGCAAGACTCCAGCTCTTAAACAGAAAGAGTAAAGAATTTCTGGAATAAGTACATTACATAAAATAATAAATAAATCAAAAAACCCAAACCCCATGTAACCAAAATGGTAGTTTTAAAACAAAGGTTCTTAAACATCTTTATGTGTATCCTCTGTGGTCTGATTCCCGTGATCACTGTCCATGGTCCCTTACCTACAACAATGGGAGATCACTGTGGCAATGGTAGCATTGTCACTACTTGATAGAGTATTTGGTTTTACTTACCTGTTACACACTTCAATACTAGAAATCAGTAATGGAGAATACTCTGTGGATAGATGATTTTCCAGCAGGCAGTGCAGAACAGTCGGCAATTAAAAAAACCTCAACAAACATCGGTCTAAAACATTGCATCCACTTGCACAGTGCAAACATCATGGAATGTGTCCTCTGTGCTCACTCAGGAAACATGTGTCAGGAAACAGAATCTGGATGTACACACTTTGAAGAAAACAAAAACTGCTCACCTCTTTTCCAGCCTTGGAGCAGTGATAGCAAGAAAAAACAAACAGTATTTTTTCCCTAAAAAGAAGTGTAAATATTTTCTCTCTTATACTCAAGTGCCTGAAAAAAGCAGTTTCTGCTATTTTCTTTCTGTACCTGAATACAAATGTTTAGTTCTAGTGACAGTAAAAACAGCAAAAATACTTTTTCAAACTTTTAGAGACATATGTTGTACCCAGTAAATAATTAGAATAATGATAATGACCATGCTAATAATAGTAATGCAACTGTGATTGAAGCAAAGGTAATTTAAATTGATGCCTCAAAAGAATTTCGGACAGCTATCCCACTAAGATATTTTTAATGCCGATAGATGGAATAAAATAGTGGTGGTTAATTTTGTCTTTTTTTTCTAATGTCAAGAGGAAATTTAGCAGTGATAAAATCATTATATTGTCACAAAGTAGCAGATCTGTTCCAAAGGACTTAAAACTATCTTGAGGCTGATATAACCAAGAAACTGAAGTGATGTATGTTTTTCATAAAAATAATCCTGGAGGTTAGTTCTGATCTCACTAACATATTTCACTTATCACAGCACTGGCAGTCAGATAAGGGGAAAATAATATACAAAAACAGAGGAAGAGAGGTCACTGCATTGTATAAGTCATGTTTCCCTCCTAAAAAAGATGCCTTTTTGTTTCTCTAATGGATCAACTGGTCCCTGTGTTGATGAAATTCATTTGGAGCCCCTAACATTGACTGTGAGCAAGTTTGCAGGGCTTCTTCATGGGCCCTGCTGCCCTAAGCACATCAGTAGATTGTCTGGACTTGCTTCTTGTCCATCACTCCTGGGAAGGTTTGTGGATATAAACAGAAAGTAAGTAAGAAGAAGGGTACAACTGTTTGCCTAAGTTTTATTGGTCCATTGGCTTTTAATGTTCATTGAAGTCACTGAGGTTCTCTGCTTGAAAACTGCTGCTACAGTAAAATTACTGACAATTACATGATTTAATTTTAAGGAGTTCAAATGAAAAAGAAGCAGCAATAGTTTTATCTGCTGCCAGTATCTCAGAAGGAATTAGCAAAGTGTGGAGAAGTGTTTCACAACAGAGATAGATTCCATGAATGGATGATGGTGACTTGTGCTTCTTGGTGGCCCTACTCAAGAGAAAATTAGAGGCAGGATTCCTGAAGATTAAAAAAAAAAAAAAGCTTAAGAACCAATTTTTCTTTGCACATCTCCCAATTTCTAAATCTCTTTGACAGCACAGTTAGCAGGAATGCCTTCCTGATCTTCTATTTTTTAACTTAGTTGTTGGAAGCCGTGAATGGATATTAATCAAGAATTGCTAATTCAACATCTGTGGCCTTCCCCAATGCATTTTATGTCACACTGGCTACATAAGAATTGTAGTAGTATGTGTGCATGGACTGGGCATTTGGCCAGCCCCCTCCCATTACCTCCTTCCCTATGTCAGGAATGTGGTGACAAGAAGAAGCCGTGTACCTCGGTCTTGCCTCAGAGCTGAGCAAGGACGAGTGAGACATGCACCTGTAACTCAAATCTAGGCCATGCACCTGGGCTCTTTTAGTGATATTTAGGGATATTTAGGGATATCTAGCCCAGTGTAGTGGAGAAAATACTGATTCCATCTCCTAATATATTAGCATTCCCATTAATATTGCAAACTATCCTGAGTATATTCAGAAGAAAGAATCTTTTACCAAAAAAAACCCCAAACCCACCCAAACGAAAAGTCTGCTTCCCCGTTTTGGTGATTTACTGCTCCATTATTTTGTGCAGCTGTTAGTTGCAGAGCAACATTTTACAGTACTTCCTTCAAAGTTATGTAGCAAAGACCATTTTTTAATGAAAATATTAAAACCCTTTTTTCTCTCAGACTGAATTTCACTACTGTTACTTTCTTTCTGTTTTAAACTATTGCCAAGTAGAGAAGAGGCAGAAAGTTGAAATGAGAAGCTATTGATTTAAGTAGCATTTAAGGAGACCTTAATTACTTATCTAGAACTGATGTGTCTGAATCTATTCTCAAATAGATATTTCTCAAAATTTAGGCAAAATAATTAAAGGGTCCAAAAGTATCATGCTAGTCTGATTTTATCCCATAATGCAGTCAGCAGGGGAAAAAAAAGTGTCAAAATGTTCTAAATACTTGGATTTAATGATTTCTTGAGATGCAACAATGCTGAATATGCTCTTATTACAAGATTAGTCCAGTCACCTTGTACTCAAGATTGTATCTAACTTACCAAAAAAGGGTCAATGCTGTAGCAGTTCTCCAACTTTTCATACTCCTGTGACTGTATTTTATCTTATTAATTGTATTATTTTCTGAGATTTGGAAATCTTTAGGTTAGTAGCAGTCACCATAAAATGTAGCACAACCTATTACATCAATTTTCACTTACTTTCTTCTCTCCTGAGCCCAAAAACCTGTATTGGTCTAAAATATATTGGTCTAAAATATATTGTTCAGAAGGGAAGACATCAAGGTACGGTTTGGCACCAACAAAAAAATTAGGAGCTTACCCCTTCTCTTGGGAATTAAATGCTATAATCACCTTTCAGAATACTTTCTGAAACGCTAAGTAGCTCTAGGGCTGCAACTGTTAGTCCTTAAATCATTTTTGTGGTCCTTCCCTATAATCATTCAACTTCCCCAAATCCTTTTAAAACTAAGGACCTTAGAACTATACAAAGTAGCCAAGTTTATGTCTTACTGCTGCCAATGGTAAAATCAAGTCCCTGTAGTTAGAAGGTCATTTTCTACTTATAAATCCACCAACTGAACGAGCTCTTTAGGTACGGAATTGCAGCAGGGCTTCATGTTCAGTTGCTTGTCATCTCTGATCCTTAAGTTATTTTCAGTTTATTCCTTCTTTTTTTGTTCTGTTTTGTTTTCTTTTTGATTGTGACTAAGCTCTGGTGCAGCTCTGGTGTGTATCTGCTGGATACAGGGTCATAAATTCTGCAGCCAGCAAGAACGGCTGCACTCTGCTGCACTTTGCCTCATGCAGTGCTGAGAGCAGAAACCCCTGCAAAATGGGTGTCCTTAATTTTGCCATTATGCAATTACCACTTGCACTTGTGTAGAGATTCAGATATTTATTTTTTTTTTAACTAGCAATAAAATATTTCTCATGTATCTCATGGGAATACCATGATAAAGGGCAAAGTCTCTGAGGAAGGAAAGGGCAGGGCAGAGGAGGGAAGGGAAAAGGGACAGAAAGTCTCAGTTAAAGAGTGTCAGAGATCACGGTTGAGAACATATGAGTTAAACTCGACCTCTGTCACCTTCTCTGCTTTAAGACTATGGTTTTCCTTGTCAGAAACACTTAAACAGAAACTTCCCCTAAATATTAAGCCATAGTCACCTTTTTAGTTCATTTTGCTTTCAAATTAATATTAGCAAGACTACTTTATGTAAGTTTTTAATTCCCCAAGTTTTTTAAATGCTAGATTCCTATATAATTCCTTATAAATATTGTAACAGCCAGTTCTCTTTGCAGGGAAAAAACTCCATAGAAATATCTGACAATTATTTTAAGTGTATGCTCAGCAAATTTCCAAGGAATAGCCTTTAGATGAGTTAAAAGTTAGATATATCTCTTGCTGTGTTTTGGTAGGTTTTGTATCAGAGCACAAGTGCTTTCAGTCCTGCAGAATCTTATTAATGAGTGATCCAGTGATTCAGGTAGGAATTTTCTGTGATACCATGAAGAGTGCTGTGGAACACAGTAATTCATCATTCAGTATAAGACTATGGGAGTAGACTTTCAGGTATTAAATATGTTAACTGTGCTGCTATGAGCCAATTATTCCAAAGTTTCTCAGGATCAAATGAGCATCTGGTCACCACAGGCATCTTTTTTGCTGGAATGCATTAGTAGTGAAACATCTACTGTGCCTTCATGTTTGTGTCAAGATATTGGAATAGTAATGAGTATTGTGGACCAAACCACTATACTAAATTGGTGTTTCTGCCCGATTAACAAACCCAACCCGCTACAACTGCCCAGGGAAGTGGTGGAATCACCACCCCTGGAAGTGTTCAAAAGGCAGGTGGATGTGGCACTTGGGGACGTGGTTTAGTGGTGAACATGGTGGTGCTGGGTTAATGGTTGCATTTAATGATCACAGAGGTCTTTGCCAAAGCTAATGATTCCATGATTCTGTAACATTTAATCACATGAATATGTATTACTCAGGTCATTCAATATATAATCAAATAAAAAACTTTTAAAAAATTGCCACTACCTCCAGCACTGGAAAAGCCTGCTCCAATAAGCTTACAATAGGTTGTGCTGTCTTCGCAGTAAGGAGTGACTACAGAAAACTACAATAAAGCAGGGATAAAATCTATTTAAAACTTAGTGTGAGAATAGAATCAGATTGTTTGTGTTATTTGCTGAATTGCTCAGTTCTGTCACCGATAGAACTTCTCACATATTCGTCTTGACTGGATGTGTACATTTGGTTTTGCATCATGCTGATGCACAGACAGATCTAAGTTAACACCTACACTGTCCATTGATATCCACAGGATTTATATTACTGACAGCACACCCACAATTCACATAATTCATGCTACTCCTTCCATTCAAGTCCAGCAATTTCAATTTATTTTCCTCTGAACACTTGGATGAGGGTGAAATCAATGAACCTTTCTTGAACTTTTTGCCCTGACATCACAGCAAGCTGTGCTTTCTTCCACTAAGCACTAGCTTGTACTCTCTACAAAGGTTATTTGCTCTCTGCTCTCTAGAAAGCCAAACTTACAGTAGCTACTAAATTTGTGACCAATTAGTCCCAAAAGGGATTCTTTTGATGCATGGAGAGAAAGGGGAGCAGTGGAAGGTTGTATTTCTCTCCAGGCTTTAGGACTGGAAGGACAATTGAGAGATCCTATTTAAATTTCTTCCTTCTTCAACCCAATGGGCCTGCAATTCTCCAGTTATTCAGAAACAAACTCCATGAAAACTCTGGAAAGTAAATCCTCATTGTTCTACCAGACCAGGCTCTCATCTCTATATGAAGAATAGGGATAGTCCTCTAAAACAACGATGTTGAGGTACAGAACATAAGTATGACATATATCCTATGATGGACAGAGCAGGATTTCATTTTAATTTCATTCTACAATTAATTCTACCAGTGCTGAGTGCAAACTCTATTTGCTGTCTTTCCCCTGTATTTCTATGACTAATCAAATGGTAAATCCATGTAA
The DNA here is from genome assembly GCF_009650955.1 of Corvus moneduloides. NCBI lineage: Eukaryota > Metazoa > Chordata > Aves > Passeriformes > Corvidae > Corvus > Corvus moneduloides. The sequence continues at coordinate 58,404,006 of NC_045480.1, forward strand.
GATATGTGCATAGGCCCAGGCAGGGGGGCAAGGTGAATAAACTCATTGGTGTATAACAGTGATACCTTTTTGAGGTACTCTTGGGTGTCCTGGGACTCCTCATTCAGTGTATGAAAAGGGAGATTCTAGGATGTCTTTGTTGAGAAACTGAAATGCTACATTGCCTGTGTTGTTGCAAAAATGACAAGGCAACCAATACAGAGCTCGGATTTCCCCTGGAGACTGCAGAGGGAAGTGATGAAGACTATTTTTCAGCACAGGACTTGCAGGTGAAGTGATGTCAGGTCACAGGACATGGGGGTTTCTCACTCATCCAAAAAGTCAGAAGAGCAGCAGTCAGACCTGTGGCACATCATTTTTGAGGCCACACCTCACCTGGGACCTGCCCACTAGGCACCAGAGTTAATTGCTTATAAATGTCTTAACATAATTGGAGGAGAAACTCAGAAATAATAGTTAAGGTGTGCAAATGGCCAAATGTGAAAAAATCAGGACATTTTAAAGATAAACCACATAGAATATCCCTGGTTATAGAGACCTTAAAAAGAAACAAAACAGACACAATGCACACAGCAGAACAGTCTGCATGAGAATTCAGCCTTCTTCATGAGAAGGAAGATTTTTTTCCTTTATCAGTGATAAGTTCTTTGTAATTTTTTAGAGGGTGATAATACTGTTGTGAGGACTTAATATACTTCAACTGCATTCAGAAACTGTAAAATACTGTGTTTTAACCAAAGCCTATATAATGACAGTGAAATGTGCCTGGATTTCTCATTAACTGTTTGCAGATTTTGGTTCTAATCCTAATAGGGGCACAACAGGCCTTTGAAAGAGGCGGTATCTTAGCACCATATAGCTCTGTTGAAAATGAAGTTTCTTACCATTCTGAAAAGCATGTGCCAAAAAGCTCTAGAGACCTCTATTTTTGTGTGAGAGACTGCACTAGATAACCATACTCGAGCTAGCAATTGTGGAACACTGCAGTGGCTCTCAGGTTGTAAGCTGACCAGATGAAGAATTGCCAGTTTATTCTAAGGAAATTTGAATCAACAAAACATAATCGTTTCTGTTGATTTTGGGTAGCGTGGCTCAGATTTGAGGAGCTGAGAGGGGAAAGAAGATAATACTTTATCATTTTACATGCACATGTGTAGATTTTAATGTTCTGTGTTTCCTTGAGAGGAATCCCATGGTGCCAATTAACCTAACTTATTCCAAAACAATTCTCTGTTTGGAAAGAATAATTTTCATTGTGGGTGTTCCATGAAATTGTATGCCTCATACCCTGTTATTACTGAGATGTGTGCAGTGCAATTGAGAATGCCAGTTTCTTTTCCATGCACTGTATAGATTATAGCTGTATCCCACACACAGTGCTAGATAATCCCTACTTTAATTTTGTTATGTGTACAAATCCTTTTTGAACATTTAGCGGTTTAAAAAATGTAAAAATCCATCATCTTCTGAAACTACATTTGTTAAAACCAAAAGCTGAATTTAGAAGTGATCAAAACCAATGAATAACATGCCAATTATCTAATTAAAAGGAAATTGTTGCGTTTACTGAAATGTAACAGGCAGATCATGATAGCCAACACAAAATGGCAAAGAAGGAATAAAGTTACGCAGAAAATTCCATGGTTTTTAGCCAACACAGTTTCAACCACATGTTTTTCTTTAAGGGGAGGAGGTTTAACAGTCCACTAAGGCTCCAGGATTCATCATCCCTTTAAGCTCTTGGACACCCCAAAATCTGTAATGAGTTCCTAAGAATCCTTCAGGGAAGCCATGACGTACTGGAGCTCTCAAAACCAGTCCTGTGTCCTTGGGACTTCTTCTGTGCTTTCCTGTCCATCAGAGCTATGGTTTCCTTTTGTTACATCCCTTCTACTGTGCCACATGGAAAATGGGTCCTGTGTTTGTCTTGAAAGAGGTGAAAAACTGAGTAACACATTTATGTTCATAGTTAATACAGCTCAACTGCTATTCCTATATATATTTCCCCCAGACACCACAGAACAATTTTCCTTTATATCCTCTTACACACATTTTCTCACAAGCTCTTAAGTCCTATTCCTTAGACAGGATCAGCAAGTTGGATTGAGGGAGGAACACTTCCTCCAATGGAGCACTGGTATATTATCATGTTTTCCACCCATTTTATCCCCTCTGCAGTAAAAGTTGGACAAATGATCTGCCCCTAATTAATGGTTTATATATAATTTTAGCTTTAAAAAGCAGTCAGAACTAATTTTTCTCATTACCAGAAAAATAAAAAGCTCCCGAAGATGAAACCACTTAGTAGCTGACATTTCTCTTCATTGTCAGTGTCTGCCTACATTCTCATATTGCTGGAATTTTTAAAGAAATTATTCCATAAATCTCAATGAAGTAATATTCTCTCAGATTTAATTTGGAAAATTGAATATACAATCTGTGGGAGAGAGGTCTGCAAAATACTTTCAACCATTTGTTTTTAATTTACAGCAGATACTTTTTAAAACCTTGATCTATCTTCACTGGCATTGGACCGCAATCCCTACAGCCGAATTGCAACAACTTTATGTAATAATCATTATTTTTATGCTAACTGAATGCCTTGAAAAGAAATACAAGAGGGAGTAAATCACCAAAAAGCTTTCATATTTTTGGCATTCTTAAAAAATTTGGTGAATCCCCATCAGCTGGATTTTCAATCACTGTAACAGCCTGGAGACAACACACAAGTGGCAGTAGATGAAGGGATCTGCGTGATGCTGTAGTGTAAATGAGAAGAGGTTTTTATAGTATCAAACTACATAAGAAAAATACTTACTTGAGCTCTTCCTAGAAGAAAATACATACCTCTCCATAACAAATGGAATGCTTAATTGTTAGTAATGAATGTAAAATGATATTGTACACCTCACAGAGGCCTAGTTGAAGATGTGACCAAGCACTATTGACTCTCTTTATCAAGTAGCAGACCATGTTTAGGTCTGCTAAAACCTTGAGCACTTTGATGATCTCAACAAATTAACAGCAATGTGAAATGGTGGCAGCTTCCATTGCTGCTCTTTTCCTTCCCCATAATGGCCTTACAAGATATGACAGGACAATATTATCGGGACAGGATTGCTCCAGTGACTTTTTGAGGAAAAGAGCAAGAAGTCAGCACTCTTATGTAACAGGCAGGTGTGTGCCTGTGTGAATAAGTCAGAAGATCAAACAAACCTTAACAAACCACCTACGAGATTACTCCAGTTTGCCTTCACAGTGACTTACAGATCACAGCCCTGCCAAATGCTGGGTAGTTCCAAACATCATGTCCAAAGTTTGAAGCAGCAGAAAAATCCAAAAGTAGGTAATATTAGGGAACTGCCTCACAGAAACCAGCCCCTGTGGAGCTTTACCCCTCTGCTAGTTCCCCCTCACTGGGACAAATCAAAACGATTTCACAGACAGGATCCATGTTTCTCCAAAGGCCTGTGGGGCTGGGAAGGCCGCAGGTAAAATTGGATCAAACCCTTTATTTACAAATGTTTGGTAAAGAAATGTGTAATGGATTACTTAATTTAAAAGTAGTGTCATTTTGGAAGCAGAAGCATTCAAAACTGTGGTTTTGCTGTAGTTTAGTGAGTCAGCATTTTGTAGCTTGCAGCATTTTACACTTCTTGTAGAGATACTTTCTCCTTAAAACCTATATTGTCCATTATAAACTTCTGCTTTTAAAATAGGATATTAAACATACATGATACAAATAAAAAGCCAAAAGGAATATAGTTCTATACAATCCCCATAATCTTTTATTTTGTATAGGATGCATATAAATTTCATCAATGTGTATAAATTTTATTTTATTTTACTATCTGCATAAATATTTCAGCTTCCAAGAGTTAGTATTCTAAGGAAAAAAAGGTAGCAAATGACTAAGGGAAGTGAACTTCATTTGCTCCTTACTAACCTAGTAACTTCTCTAATCACTTTATATGAATGGTCAAAAAAAAACCCAAGCAAAATGCATTAAAGAAAATCACTCTCAATTTGAGCAGAACTCAAATTATTTTTAATAAAGCCTGAGAATTCCTTTATTCAATAAAACAAAAATGTACCTTCAACAACCTGTGAAAATTTAGGTGAATTGAAACATAATGAACTAGAATCTCTGGTACTGAATTTTATTTATTTGATATCCTTAAGTGTTGTAGTTCATCAAGATAGATATTACAGATGATTTCATAATAAGTAAAGAGAATGTCTTACCCATGCATTAGATGATCTAAATACGCAGTGAAGGAGAGGTGTTGGGGGAAAAAAAAACAGCTTCAAAACTGAAGCACTGGGTTTTAAAACAGAGTCTGCAAGGTGCTGATTTGCTTAGCAAATTGTGTATGGCCACTCAGGAGTAAGCAGTGATAAAATAGAAAGTGCAAAGGGTATTGCTGTGTTATAGTATCACTCTGTCTGGAGTATTCAGAGAATCTCCCAAGGCTGGACTGCACAAAACTTGCACTTCTTCCATTATGTTTCCTTGTTTTCTGTGTGAATTCTGCCATTTACAAAAAGGTAGAATAGTGTTTTCCTAATACTGTCCTCAAGCACACAATTCTTCATTTGATCAAAAACTAGAGGAATTAGGATTTGTGTTCAACTGATTAAAGGTCTGGGTCCATGATACTTTGTTTCAGCTCTAGCTGTTTGAAACTTTATCGCCTTAATTTTGAGACTGAACATACACTGTGTTGTTCTAATTGCACTGGCTTTTTGCAAAGAACTTTGTACTGTATTCAGCCAAGTTACAGGGTTTCCAAGATCATGGTCTTGGCTCAGGATAAATGGAGCCAATGAGCTAAACAAATTCCTGCTTTCTTGGTTCTTATAGTACGAGAAAAATGGAAAGAGCAGGATACTTTTACTGCTTTGTACTAGTGAAACAATCCTGGAAACTGCAAAAATATAAGTTAGCTGTGTTTATGTCAGAAAGACACACTATTTTAGAAATTATTTTTAGCTTTCTTTTGAAATGTGAACCACAAATTATAACATTAATGAAACAAACATTTCTCTCTGGGCAAATTTAAGGAAAGTTCGATTTAAGAGAATCAGTTTGGGATTTAAAATAATAAAGAAATTGAGTCTAGTACAGACAAATATTGTGTTCTCATAACATGTAATAGTCATAGCTCTGTGTTGAACGAGGATACACGTCTATATTTGTTTCAACTTCTGTTATTGAGAATGCTTTACCAATGAAATAGATTTTAAAACTGGGGTTGAAATAAATGAGTAATTGAAAAAAAAAAGAAGAGAAGGGACTTCTAATCAGGAAAACAGTGTACATTCTTTCAAAGTTATGTTTATAAGTTCAGAGAAGCAGTGGATCCAGTTCAAAGACAAACCATATTTCAATCTGCTTTTCTGAACTACCATATAGCTCACTACTAAAGTTTGCTTTCAGCTGAATCTTAGCCCAGCAACAACTGATGACTTGAGACACATTACTGGGCATCATCATGGGCTTTCACTTGTAAGGTATCACAATTTCTATGGAATACTGAAAGGGCAAATCCAGTCTTGATGCAGATCTTGAGCAAAACACGAGTTGATACAGGAAGTTAACGTGGTTGAGCCACTAAATAAAAGCAACCATAATATAATTAAGCTCAACATCCTCCCGTGGGAACCCACCATAAGGTAATAATATTACAGTACTTTTCAAAAAAGGAAGATTTTTATATTGAGGAAGTTAGAAATAGCCTGAAGGGGAAAGTTAGGAAATTAAAATCCATAGAAGCAGCATGGAGGTTCTTTAAAAGTACCTTATTAGACTCAGGGAAAATATGTATATACTGGAACAATCAGGAATGAAGAAGGTGAGAAATATTACAAGGTACAAGGGAAAGTTCAGGCCCCCAAAAAATAATAATCCTATAATAAAATGGAAATCCAACTCAAGTGACACTAATAGAGCAGAATATAAATTCAGAACACCAGAGTAAGGGTTATATCCTGCCATTGTTTCTCTGACAGAGTAAGTAGGAGTTTTCCATAAATATTCATGGTAGAACAACATTCTGAGGTTTGAGAGGAAATTTAAAGGACAAATAGGGAAAATACAGAGAAATTTTAAAGACATCATGATAAAAGAACTTTCTCAGACTAGATGATGATCTTTGTCGGCGGCTGGTTAGGTGGACCAACAGAGCATAAAAGCAAAAGATACAACTTGATTTCTTTCCATAAGAGATACTGAGAAAAGCACATCCTATAGCTGGTGTTTAACATTTGCTGCTTCTCCACCTGTAGGATGAGAAGGGGAAAAAAAAAAAAACAGGGAGAAGAGAAATCATGGAAAGCACCAGCATAAATTACCTTGAAAATAAGTGCTCTAAAGCAATTGAAAATTTCAGTAGCTAAGATAATGAAGCTGTACTATTCGTTTTTACAAAACTTCTTCTCTGAGTTTGGCTGTAAAAGGGCCCTGAAGGTCATCCTTCAAATAACAGAGAAAGGAGAAGCCACAAAAATCCTAGATGAGAAATTAGGAGAATTGTGAAATTAGGTCAAAAAAGCATCTTGTTTATACTTTAATTTCTTGCCACAAACAGAATGCCGTCAAAGAATCTGTGAGATAATGAAGAAAAAGTAGTTTATATGTCTAGAAGTTTTTATTTGGTGTTTCTGAAGAAAGTGGTATGAGAGATTGCTGCTCATAAAATAAAAACACCCTGTTATGGTTCTGACTGCACTCAGGCAAGAACTGCTCTATACCAACCCCTCTGGACATATCTCTAGTACACTTCTAAATTAGGAGTGAAAAACAAATAGAAGAAATAAATAATCCATATCTTTAAAATAATTTTAAAATGTGTAGTCTTGTATTGCTTCCAGAAAATCAGCTGTTACTTTGAAAAGTTCATAACTAAGTGTGAGAATTTGCTGGTGATACAAGATTGAGTGTGCTGGGAAGAAGTCTAGAGAATTTTTTTACATATAAGTAATGAAATGGCACAGAAATTCAATATAACGTAAAGAATCTTAAACACAAAAAGAGCTCTCTCACCTTATTCTGTTCTATCCTGGAAAAAATATAAGAAGTGTCAGTGATAACTCCAAAAGTCTAACCAACTATAAAAAGCAGACATTGAGCAGTATCTAAGAGAGGGTTTGAAGTATTTGGGTAATGAACACTGTCACTATTTAATTCACCAGCATCCTCAGCAGTACAGCAAGATACAATTGAATAAAGTAGTGTTGAAAAGGGGTTTTGTTTGATGGAACCTAAAAATATATTTAACTTGGAAAAAATAAGATCTAGAAGAAATAGGTGAAGTAATACATTTCAGAGAAGGCAACATTGCCTTTTCATTCTGTTTTTTCTTTGATGAAAAAGTTTAACAAATTGAATTGTCACACTTAAGAGGAATGACATTTGAGCAACATAATCACTTGTCTGTTACACGCTGCTGCCTTGATGGTTTCGATTCAGCACCAATTAATGAAGTATTCACCTGTAGCTTTTCTACTACTATAATTTATTAGCCAATTGTTTGCAAAAAATACAGCAGCCATGTAGCTTTCCTGGGTCACCTGTCAATAAAACTGGGTGCAGGTAGGTCCTGTGTCTGCTGGCATGGTCGCCTATACAACAATCACCTTTAATATTTTCTTCAGATTCCTTGTCCAGAAATAACGTAGTGTTAGTGTTTGTTTTCTGTGTGGGACAGAACCAAGCATCTCAAAGTTAGCTTTTCTGTGAAACTTGAGGTATGCTGCAAAGCTTGGTAACTTGCTAACTCATTTACTCTATCAGACTCACATATGTGGCTGTTTTGTATCAGGCATGGATGCAATAGAAAGCATTTCCAAGAGTAACTAGGAATTGTCAAGATACACTTCCGGGGATGCTTATAAAACTCTAAAATATTGGACACAATATATAATAAGACAATTAAATTCAGAGAGGCCGCTTCAAAGGCACATATAAAGTCAGTAGTCCTTGCTCACAGAGACCTGCTGTGCTGCTGCATGAAATTAATATCGTTTGGTAAAAGGACCCATCATTGCTCTGTATAGATCAAGGAAATCATCCAGGATATGCAGGTTACAGATTGTAGTCCCTGTCATGAATCAAGTGCAGAATTCCTCTCCTGATTTTTAGGAAGGTTCTTTGGAAACCTTCTCAGGTCAAGACTAGAAATTCTAGTAAAAACAGAAAAAGAAAAGGAGACAAAGTCCATAACAACATAGCCAGTAGCTTGATAGGTTAGATCTTTAGACTGGATGTGTGAACTGGGGTTTTTTTACTGGTTAGGGTTTTCCAACAATACCTGCCACAGAAATGCTTTCCCAAAAATCCTAGACTAGCATAAGGGTCACAGACTCCTGCAGAGGACAGTTACAATGGGGATGTCATTCTCTAATTTCACTGCCACACTTAACTACCCCACTTGCAGCACAAGGTCCCGAATTCTTCTATTCTCTGGGCTGAACAAGCCCCACTCTGGCAGCCTCTCTGCAGAGGGCAAATGCTCCAGTCCCCAGCCCCCCTTCACTGGACTCCCTGTGGTGTAGTGACACCACTCTGGTACTGAGGGGCTGTAGAACCAGGTGCTGTATCCTCTCTGCAGCCTCCTGAGTGCAGAGAGAAGGGAGGATGATGGGTTTCTCTGCTGCCTGTGCTCTTGTTAAACAGCCCAGTCTGCGGCTGGTTTTCTCCGCTGCCAGGGCACTCTGCTGGCTCATGTTCAATTTGCTGTCTGCTGAGACCCCACACTCCCTTTCAGCAGAGCTGTCCCCAGCCAGTCAGTTCCCTGCCTGCATTGTTGCAAATGTAATGGGGTTTGGAAAAGAAAAAGTCGGCAGGAATTTGTATCTGTAGTTCTGATTCATTCATTCTGGCTGGGCTACCCAGAGGTAGTTCTTCTCCAACTCAACGAAGATTGAGGTTTCTGTTTAAAAACTAGAATCTAGAGATGGCCCTCCCCAAGTTATCTTTCTTATCCTTTTCTCCCTCTTCCCACCATGAAACCCATCCAGCTGCTTTAAACACTGTCAGGTTTAGAACTTCCTATCAAGCTGGCTCCTCTCTGTCTTAAGATTTGCTTTAATTCCTCAAAAAGCAGTATTCAGATGAGATTTGCCAAGTGTATGGATGTGCATCAGAGTTCAGAAATAGCAGATGCTGTGATGCTGTTGACTTAATGGCTGTGAACTGCACATGCACACAGAAGGGTGTGAAAGAAGCCTCACTGCTCACACTATTTCCACTGAAGACTGTCCTTTAAGGGGTTGATTTTCAGAACTCTTAATCACTGCTGTAACCAGATACTTAGACTTGAATATTTATTATATACGTAAGGCATTAAATACTTATTGTGATTTATAGCTTGGGTTAGGATGTTATTTTTGAATAAGCCATGTAAAGTACCTTCAATCCTGTCCATTCACACACGCATGAGGCAGACTCCAAAATCATGAAATTGGCTTAAGAGCCACGTGGTTAAAAAAAATCCATTTGAAAACAGGGGGAGTGGAAATTCACTGCCTCCTTACTTTCTAGTTTGATTTGTGTTCTCAGACTTCTTCCTGCAATCAAGAAGTCTGAAGGTTTCAAATTAAAAAGCTGAAAACCTACTTGCAACCCTTTATTCTACTAATTTCAGCTTTCAATACACCTCTTATACTTTGCAAAGCTTGTAATTTAATTGCAAGCATTGGCTACATGACTTACTAAGATGTGCACACACAGCTATGTAGCTGAAAATTCCACAACATAATGAAAAATTAGTTGTAATTAACAAGAGGCTGGATTGCTGAGGTTCTGTGGCATGCCTGCAAATGTTTGAGCCCACATTCCTTCCATACAGTCAGCTCTGATGAGGTTCATAAGTCCCTCATGCAGTGAGACTGTGGGAAGAGCCCATATGGACAGAGAGCAGGGGAACCTGCTGGTGTTCTGGAGAGTATCTGCTTTGTTTCAATCTTCATAGCAGAAAGGGCAGTTTTCATATTACACTTATTACATTTTGTGTGTCCCTGGGAGATTTTCCTCTATCAGTTCCAAGAACAATTGCAAGGAAATCTTTCTGAGTTTATGAATTTGTAGAGGAAGCAAATTTACCGCTTTTAAATACGTTTAAGCAGTAACATTTTTATTCCTCAGATACAGCAAACTGTGTATAGCCTGTCATTTTTCAGAAGTTATTGTTCTTTTTCTCCTAAGGGAATATGGTTTCTGTAGCTTTAGTGAGGCTCTACTAATTATTACATACCTCATATTTCTAAAGAAGAAATTATGTTTATGTTAGCTATTTTTTTTTCAGAAATTGTTCCATTCAGTACTTAAGTATAGATTGCAAATGTGTGAATTTCCTATTCCTTTCTGGGGGGAAGGGAGGGTAATAGAAAATGCTGGCATTTATCAAAGAATAATATATCAGTGTATTACAATATTCTGACAACTCTAGTAATTTCTTCTACTTTGAATTTGAATAACTGTCACATTTAGCTAATGTCCATTCGAATGCAAAAGTCACCATGTGTAAATAATGACATCATTTAAAACAGATGCCCAAGTCTTCCAACAACAACAAAATCAGGAATAAAGAATAATACTTACTTAAATTTCAAGTTTATAATAAGTAATGCTATGTACTATTTGGAAAAGTTGTCAGGGGTCTTTGGATTAAATTGGTCCACATCATTTGTGTACTGCATATCGTTGAAAGATGACTTGAAAGATATAATTCCAGTTGATAATTCAAATTAAATTACAAATTAACTCAACAAGGATGCTGATGAGCCAGTCATGATGAAGCAACAAAAAATGAGTCCATGACTCCTCCAAAACATTTTTTAAGTTTGATTCCAAGAAGCCTTTGCAGACCAACTGTGATAAATGTGCATTTGTCACGTGGAAGGGAAAATTGCTTCCTATGTGAAACAATTATGATGATGCTTACTTATTTTGAAGAGAGCAACACTGAAAAGCATGGTTCCTCTTTTCATGTAAGCCCTCAGACTTGGGACTGAAACTTTGGTTCTTACAGACAATCACATTTTTGACAAATTGCTACTGCTGTACTCCTATCATTCCTGGACTGTTTGGGGCTTGGATTTATTTTGTTTCAAACAAGTTACAAAGATGGCTTAACTTCAGAGAGATTTTCTTAATGAAATCCATTCCACCCAGAAGGTGTTCTCTCTAACAAATGGGAAACATCACTAAATTTAACCCAAAGTCTGAGCATATGGAAAGCTATATAGATGATGTCAGACATTACAAATATTATTTGTACTTGCTAGTTTACTTCAAGGGAAATTATGAGAATGACATCATAATGATGACTGACTAATTTTTATTAGTGTTTTCTCTCTGAAACTCTAGCCTTAGAGTTATAAAGAAAAACAGCTTTTAAAATGCCGTATCTGTTATTCTTTTCTAACACTTTGTGATTTTCTTATTTATAAAAGATATTCATATTTTAAAATACCATAGATACTATCAGCTCTTATTCTACGCCTTTGTCAAAAAAAAAAAAGTTATTATTTAATGTTCATAAAAGATAGGAAATGATCACATCTTCTTTTAAATTAATTGCTGCTTGGGTTGGCCTACGAACCTATAAACTCTGCTGGAACAGTTGTAGCTAATTTCTTTACAACAGTTTCTTACTATGGAAATGAATTATGCTGATGAAGGGGTGATGACCAGTTTAGGAATAGCGATATGTTTCTGCAGTCAGCAAAGACAAATCACAGGGTGCCACAACTTTGAAAACATCCAAAATCCACAGAACCTGTAGAGCTCTATTTTACAGCAAGAAATGTGGTAATCCAGGGTTGCATAAGTACTTTTTACAAAGGTCCATTGGGTAATTTTGCTGAGGACCTCTTACAGGATCAGCTCCAGCTCTGCAGGACAGCCCAGGTGCTCTGTGTTACCTTCAGGGCCGGAGACAGCAGCAGCCAAGGACACCAATAAAACAGTGTCTCCCACGGCAAGGCAAGAAACATTTTTCAGGCCCAGAAAAATGGCATCCTGACACGAATACTGTGAGAGTCATCAAGGGACAAGATACGATGAGTTGAGTCAGTAGAGACTCCACAACTAAAATCTGGTGGGTGGCACAGCAAGTCAAAGAATTGTGGAGAATTCCCCTCCCTATTTTTAGGAACTTAGCACCACCAAACTGCATTCCTAGGCTCTTTACTGAGGACAACATTAGGCCACAACACCCCTAATCTCCATGACCATATTAGTATCTTTCTCCAGACGCTATTGCCCCATTCAGCACAGTGTTTATGGCTGACCTCAAAGGCAATGGTCCTATCAACGTGTTTATGGTTGAGCATGCTCATAGATGTAATGTGTATTAGGACCTTTGTTTATCCGTGAAGACTGTTTTCACGAGAAATTAATATTTATGGTGTCAAAGTGCTTACACACTTTAGGGTACTTAAATGCTGTGCCCCAATGGAGCCTTCGTATTCATGAATTAATTTAATATGCAAAATTCAGGGATGAATTTTGCATCAATTATCCGTGCCAGACCTGCATATATGGCTCTGACTTCTGGCATAAAGTGATGCATTCTCAGTCTCAACTCCCACATAAATATATTTACATTAGGTGTGCAAAGGCAAGGTTCACAATGTGACTTCTGTGGCTGAGTTCAAGTCCTACTGGGAAAGCTTTTGAGAAATTGCCCTCTCTCAGTCTTTGCCACCCTCTTGCCTCAGCAATGCTGAGTAAATGCCTAACTGCTCTCATTTCATTCCAGTGCAAAGCAAATAAAGTTCAGCAAATAACTTAAGGCTTGGTACCATCACACAGTGTTACAAATTTTTACTTCCAGTAAATCCAGCAACATCGTCCATAAATGATGTCTATTTGAGTTCAAAGATATCCCAAAACAAGATGTCTAGGTCATATCAATTCATCTCAACACAGAGGGAAAGTTAATTCTGAGACTGGTTTGCAGAGCAATTCTAAAGAGAGCTACATCACCATGTAATGGGGCTGTGCTCCAAGGAATGCTCCCCTAACCAGCCCCATTTGCAAATGATTTTCAGGGTAAAAATGAGCAAGTGATCTGTAATAGATAATAAACAGCTAATCATTACATCACACATACCACATCAATTAATATTGATACATTTATTAAACCTCTTTTATATATGACTTACATTAAAGCATTCTATTTTATCAAGGATTCAAAGGGATTAGAGTTTAATTTGTTATTGTAGTATACTATACCTTTAAATTGTTGACATATAAGTTGTATAAATAGAAACACCATAAATCTCTTAAAAAATGTACCATAAATTTTTTATGTATGACCTTTAAGTAACAGCAGTCTGTTGCATAACTCTGCAGGGGAAGTCACATGGTGGAAACCTCATATTTCCTTAAATTTATGGTTGTTTCTTGGTGGTCTAAAAGACTTCTTTTTTTTTTTTCTCTTTTATTTTTTCTAAAGTTGTAATCTTAGTAAATTGTTTAATGTTTGGTCTAATGCAGGTCAATGTAAGTTCTTATTTAGATTTATAATAGGAAATATATAATGTCAGATACCAATGAAGCCTGGCTAATAAAGTCAAGGATACCAGTGTTATGTTTCATTATAATGATGTGAAGATAATGCCTTTAGCTGCATAACCATCACGTTAGCTACAGACCATAAAATAATCTTTATGAAATCTTGGGGTAAGATTAATTAAGAGAAAAAATACTCGATTTTTTCCAGCATTTTTTTCCCTCCTCAATCAGAAGCATTTTTGATTGATAAATCCCCTCATCACCATTGTATCAGATCTCATTTACTGACACCAAAAATCAAGTAAACGCTGAAGTGGAGAGAATTGGCTGCCTCATGTTCTCCTGTTTTGTACTACAAAAAAAAAAATCAGTGGAGTTTGGGCATGTGCCTAAATGCTTGCTGAATTAGGGCCTTACGAAACAAAATTTTATATTAAGGTGATGATCATTGCCATTACTTTGAGGAAATTTTTCTCTTTCCAACTCCAAAAGAGTTTGGTTTACACTCAGAACAGTGTTATCAGCATTAACAGAAAAGGTCTGTCTCAAGTTAAAACATGCAAGTGAATATAAGTTGCATGAACAAGAAGAAATTATTAGTGGTTTTCCACCTCCACTGAAATCCTCAGAATCCAAAACAGGAATTTACAACACTTGGCAGAATAAAAATTAGACCCCACTCAGAAATGTCAATATTTAACATACGTAGTACAACCATAATTTAATGAGTTCTTTAAAAATACACAGGCACATACATCAAGTGCACAATTTTCAAAACCCTTTTTCCCCAACAGTGGAATTGAATGTTGGAGGCATAACAACATCAGTTTATTCTTTCCTATAAAATAAATTCTTCTAGATAGTCTCAACTCCCACGTAAATATATTTACATTAGGTGTGCAAAGGCAAGGTTCACAATGTAACTTCTGAGGCCGATTTCAAGACCTACTGGTAAAGCTTTTGAGAAATTGCCCCCTCTCAGTCTTTGCCACCCTCTTGTCTCAGCAATTTATGGTACATAAAAGACCATTTATTTAAGCCTTAAGATATGCAAATCAAGCATGTGTGCACTGTTTATACCCACTCATGTTCCACTTTTGGGGCTACAAAAACAATTACATTTGATGAGAATTTAATCTACAAGGCCAAGGAAAACTGCCTTCACCTTAATGCTGGATGCAAGTGTATGTAGTGAGTATGTGTCCATAACACCTAAGCATAAACAGCTTGGAAAATCCAAGCTCTGCACAGTTATAAATCCTCCCCTGAGAGGCAGATGTGCAAGGCAGATGAGCACGTTCCACAGGAGATGCAAGTGAAAGCAGTGCTTTGTGTGTGCAGCCTAGCAAAGGACGAGGGCAGCTTTAGATTGGATATTAGGAAGAAAATCTTTACCATGAGAGTGATGAGGCACTGGCACAGGCTGGCCAGAGAAGCTGTGGATGCCCCATCCCTGGAAGTGTTCAAGGCCAGGCTGGATGGGGCTCTGAGCAATCTGGTCTAGCGGGAGATGTCTCTGAGAATAGCAGGGGGGTTGGGACGAGATCTTTGAGGTCCCTTCCAACCCAAACCATTTTAGGATTCTATGAACTAATATAACACAATTCTATAATGAAGCTGAAAGGGGTACTAATGATTCATTTTCAAGGAACAAGGGATGGATTTACCATCAGGTCATACATCCATAGGCTACTAACTAACAAGCAGAGAACTCAGCCCTGCTGATCTGCTCGTGCTTGCAGTTGCAGTGGGCTCTGTAAAAGGCTGCTGTTCATGCCTCCAGCCTCACTGCTTCTCCATTCAGCCCATGTCAACCTGAATGTAACCCATCAATCAAAGATACCCAAAAGTGTGCCTTTAGTGTCTTAACAACATTTGATTCAAGAGATTTTGGTCAGCTTGTCCAGAGCTCTCAGGTGCTAGGTAGGTTCAATGTATACTAAATAAGAATGGAAAATACAAGAATGATTTTTTTTTTTTTGCATTCTGATTTCTGGATAAGCACTAAAACAATTAATACATGCTAAATAAATATCTCCAGGAGGGTTTAACAGTGAGAAATCAGATGTGTCAAAAATCTGCTGAAAACCAAATGAAGACCAAGATAAAATAACAGCCACTTTACTGTCATCGTATGAGCATCGCTCAGTTAAGGAACAGATAATTTGTATAATGAGTGTGTTTGAGCCTGGAACAGGGTTAATCCAGAATCTTGACAGACATGAAAGACCAGCAAACCTTTAATTTTCTCAATAATTTCCTTTCAAAAGAGCATTTAGAGCCTGAACTTAGGGGAAGGATGATACTACTCAAGGCTAGTCTGGAGAAGAAGGAAAATGTGCACCAAAAAGAGAGCCTGGAACTTTTTCCTATGCATGCAAGGCATTCATTATCCTCACAAATAACAGAAAAATCAGCACTGCTGAGGCTTTCACAAGTAGATGAGGGTGTCAAGGGAGAGGCAAAAATCCATCCCGCAGGCAGCGAGTCTTAAGAACCTCAGAATGCTGGCAATGGCTTCGTTAAAAACCAGAGAGCCTTCCAATGCCAAGAACAGACACTAAAATCTCAGACAGTTAATGCAAGAACAGGATAGAGAGAAGTGAGAATATTCTGAGATTTTGAAAACAAACTCTCACCAAGTGTGGACTGAAAGGTTCTCAGAAAGGGTCAAATGAAATATTTCATTTCAGTGTTGACATTCTTTTAACTAAAACTAATTTCTAAACTGAAAACAACCCACTGAAATAATCAAAGTTCCCACTTTTACACGTATTAAAACTGGATGTTTCAAGAATTTCAAAACTATTTCACTTTCTGCCCCCCAAATACAACATGTGTCACAAGCAAACCTCCTTTTCCATCAGGGAAAGCAGGGGCTTGGACAAATCAGCATTTTCCAATGCTGTCCTTATCCAGAGATCTTCCAGCCATTTGTACTGAAGACATTTTTCATAGTAATTTACTGGTTGTCTTAGGACAAATGAGTTCTGAAGTTCCATGTCTGCATCAGCTATTGACGCACACAAACATATTCCTCCAATTATTCTATATGCATGCAGTGCCTCACCCTATTTCATTTTTATAACTGTGCATGCTTAACACATTCCTTCTTTGCAATGTCCAAAACTATCTTTGCATTCTCAACAAGAAACATATTTCTCATTCACACATCTTGGGCCAAACCCAGATGGTATTAGTTTCCTACAAGGGTATTTCCTGTATGTCTGAATTGTCAACACGGCTGTGGATTGCCATCATTCTCCTCTTATATACAGATTCTAGTCATGGAGAGCAAACCGTATATCCTCCACCACCCTGGTTTTTCCACTTGGCACATTTCATAAAAATATTCACATCTCTCTCCAAAATACTAATATTTTTCTCACTATTTTAGTTGAGAGGTAAAGACAAGACCTATATGAGGGATCCGCAAAAAACGCCTGATTATTTTAGCTTCCTCTGTCATGCGCAAAATGTCTGTGGAAAAAATCTGAATATCTCTGGATTTGTTTACTCCTCGTTTTCAGGTAGCTGGCACATTACATATATTTTTTAGATTTATTGAAAGAACTAAAATAATTGCTTAAGTCAGTATTTAAAGCCAAGCTTAAGTGCAGTAGTGCAGGCAAGTCACTTGCTGGCCTTTCTGCCCTCGGCCTGCACAGCTCCTGGGGCACCAGGAGGCTGATGGGATTGGCAGAGAACCAGTGAGAAAAATCCTTGGGCAGTATCAGAGAATTCAAATGCTTTTTTTCTTCTCTGCTCCCATTCAGTGCCTTTTCAGAAATGTGGAAGTTCAGTGCTTAAATGTGTTTCTGACCCAGGTACAAACACAGTGCACATGCATGAGTTTTGTTGAAAAAATGCAATCATAGCCTTTTTTGAATTTTTTTCTAGCTGCATTTGTATCAGGACTCCAAAAAGTGCAGTCTTTATATTTCAAGGAGTTTGATTTCAGATAACAAATACAGTTCCAATGCTCACACTCACATGTGGAAGCTTAAAACTCAGTAGCAGATGCTGGACATTCAAATGGGTTTTCTGTTTGCATTTGTGCCAATAAGACAAGACTGTTTACTTCTTGGAACCGCTGAATGGCCAAAGAACACAATTTCAATACTGGTATACACAGTTTCAATACTGGAGTAAGAAGACATAACAGAGTGGGCTAGCCTTCATCCAGTAGTGCTGTTGTATGTCTACTGGTAAAATGTTGAAGAACACTTAACAGAGCTTCTAAATACAAAGTCTGACTTTGCTTATTACTGAGAAAACCAGCAACACATGCAACCAGCATTTGCTTTGAAAATATGACATTATTATCAAAACTATGCTGAATGCTGATGCTAAATATAGGCTGAAATATGCCTCTCCATGCATGCAGATTTCAGAGTCCAAAAGTTCTTCGGATATTAGAGAGCAGAATAGCATTTGCTTTATCACTAGGATTTGCACACACATTTTTTGGCAGCTGAAAAATAGTGACATGTTCCCATCTTTTGGGGCTTGCAGGAAAAGCCTCATGTTCTACATGGGGTCTCTGCCCTCAGGAGAGAATCTCAGACAAGATCATAGGAGGAATATAAGCATCAATTGCAGTTAATGTTTTATATCCTTCCCATCTCTCTCCTGTGTTTTTATGCTACTTGAACTTCTAGCCTTCAAATTTTCTCCCACGCTCCTAGTAAAAACCATTCAGATAATGCAATTTTCTAGTTTCTTACAATAAGAAGAAAAGGAGATTTGAAATGTCTTGCAGAAATTGCTTTAGAGCCTTTGATAAGTACCTTCAGAGCCTTAGTGACCAAAGCCAGAAATTTGCTTAAGAAATAACCTTCAATGAAGAAGATTACTTTTATATTTTACAGTGAAGATGAGCATCATTTTGATAAGCCATGGAACTCACTCTTCTCTCAAAACAGTGACAGAGCTCATAAAGGCCACAGTTTAATCCAGGTTATGTTGCAAACATGAATGATTATCATAGTAATACTTGGCAAAGAAACACAAATGGTGTGGACTGAATAAAGTTCCTCTAGCCCTTTATTACCCTCTGGCAAAATATATCCTGTTGAAGGGGTGATTTAAAATTCTTTTTTAACCATTTCTTTTGCAAGATGCAGACTGTTAGTAACTTTTGTCACTTGCTGAGCAAGTTTTAATACCCATTAGCGTGCAGACAACAGTAAGGACATGGAGACCAATCTAAAGGGAAATCCATAGCTTTTTTCCTTCAAGCTGGCTGTGGTTTTCTGTTTTCTCCCCCAGCCCCACAATATTTAAATACATAGGTCATGTGAATGTACCATTCCTTTTGCAACCAGAAAAAGCAAGTATCTGCTCTAATAGGTGACAATTTAGCACTGAAAGCCAAGGGAGAAAGGCAGAATTGTTTGTAAGAGGAATGTCATCATGGCATCTTTCCATTTGCATCCCTCTTTTTTGAAACTAGTTATTTTTTAATGCCTACAATTAGACAGATCAACATTTCTGGTTTTAATTTAATGCAGAGAGTATGATAATTGCTGTTATTCTGTTCTGAATTATATCCCTAAATTTCCATATAAAGTGGTCACGGTAAAACAGCATGAATTTGTTTTCGATTATCGGAGTATAGAATTTGTTGTAGGTTCGTTCATTTTACATAAGCACTGTCAAATTTGCTTTGTGTCACCATTCATCCTCTTTTTTTCCCCTCTCTCAGCAGAAAAGAAAATAAGTCTTACAGCACATTTTAAAGTGCTGTAGACTTTTTTGTCAACATTTATTAAAATTAGGAGCTCAAGAAGATCTTTGTATGATAGTAGGATTTTTTGTATTTCCATAGCATATTTTTATCCTTAGGAAGGACAAAAGTGACAGCAGTGATTGGCTGAAATGTCAGGCCATAAAAAAAGCAACTTCTGTATTGAATTATAATTCTTAGAGTCTTTTGACAACTCTCTGCCATTAATCCGTATTTTAAGCAAAATGAAAAATTCTATTGAACATCCTACTGAAAAGTAAAGATAAGTTTTAGATACCTACTGAAGGAATGAGAGCATGAGAAAACTAGAGCAGATGGCTGAAAGGACTATAGTCATATTAGAGCATTGGTACAACAGCAAATCACTAATAAGATTAATTTGTATCATTTGTGTCTTTACAGAAAAATAAAGTCAGATAGCATCAAAATAGGATGTAAGTTTAAAAAAGTCATTCTTGATTAGAAGAGGTAAAGCCACAGTTTTGGTGACTGGGAAAAAGGATTATTAGTGTCTTGTCATCATGTCATGTGTTTGCAAATGTTAATTGGAACGTAGTCTTTTCTCTGCGGGGTATCATCTGAGCCAATTTTATCGGACTGCCCACTGAAAACGAGTTGTAAAATTTGCCTTTATCACAGAAGTGGCATGGAAAGGTGGGTAAAGCTTCAGAGCTACAGAAAGGAGGAGAAAAAATACAAAAGGTCATCAGGTCTATTCTCCCCTATTAATGAAGGATTTTCATGGTCAGTAAATTTCTGAACAATTACTGCATTCTCATTCACTGGAAGGAAGCTTTCTGGCTGTCCTGGAAGGCTAATTCTGCAACACAATAGACCTCAAACCAATGCAGCAGAAAACCTGTCAGGGAAAGACAGTCTGTAGTGGAAGAATGCTGAAGAGGAAAAGTGCAGGAGAGCAGATATGCCAAATAAATAAATAAAAGACCAGAAAGTGGAGGTGTGCCAGGGAACTGAGACGGAGCATGCTTATTTTTTACCTTCCCATAGTGGCCTCCGCTGGTGAACCACTCACTGAGTTGCTGGTGGAATGTAAAGCTTCCTTGAAAATAAATCCAGCTGGGGACAGAGGTGGAATCACCACCTGTGTTCCCAAAGGATAAATGCTGCTTACAGCTCAAGAGGCCTCTGTGGTGCAGGAAAGTGTGTAATTCACACCTTCCTGAGCCAGCTTTACTGAATGCAATAATCATCTGGTCTTTATTTGAATCTCCCTCTTCCGGGACTGATTTCCACTGTCTTCTGTTATTCCAATTCTCCTAAAGCAGTGCAGTACATAAAGTTTCTCAGTCCAGATGCAGACCTCACATGGGCTCATGGCCACCTCCTTGCAAGCACACTCACAGCCGTATGTCACTCTGCCCAGAACTGCTCAATTATTGGCTGGCTCTGGGCAGTCTCAAAGCTTTCAGCTGCTCCCAGCCAATTAACTGGGAGAGTCGCAAAAGCAGGATTTCTGTTGTACCAGAAGAGTGTGAAGGAGGCAAGCTGTGGGTTTGTGTTGGGTTGGCATCTGCATTTATAAGTTTCATGTACTTTCTTTAGGAGGATGGGAAGAAAGAATTGTATTATCAGGGGACGAGGACTGTCATTTGGATTAAACTAAAGACTTGCCCAGCAGAACAGCAAAATCTGGAGTTGAGGAATTAAAAAAAATAAGTACAGAGGACTAGGACTAGAAGTGAAAGGTCCTGCATTTAGTGACTGGTATCTTCAAAGGACTGTGAAGGTAAGGAAAAGAAAAAAAATGATCCCCCCATGTCAAAATTTTGTCTTTGCTGCAACAGAAGTAAGAAGAAAAAAGAATCAGGGTTTAAGTTCTATTGCTATCAAACATCAGAACAGAAAACATTGTGATGGATGCACTTTGGCCTTTTTCAGCTAAATCCTGCCCTGCACCTAAATGAATAAAAAGCATCTCTAACTTCAGTAGGTTTTGTGCTTAAATTCCAAGTCAGAGTACAGTCCTTTAAGTATTTCTCATGTATAAATTTAATTGTCAAGCATTCTTGTACCTAAAGTTATTTTAAAGTTAAGTATTAAAATAGTGCATTTGTTGAAATCAGTAAAAAATAATGAAAATGTTTTAAAAAAATCCTTAGATAACTGCAAAGCCCTTTACAAACAAGGAAAAAAGTGAAGCTCTGCAACACAAGAGGAAAAAGGAAATGCTTTGGAGATAGGGTCTAGTATGTAGACCATACTGAGCCATGACATCAGTGTAATTATTTTCCCCTAAGGTAAATGTCTTAGGTTACAAATGCTTCCCTTGCCAGAGGCCTCAGGCCCCACAGATAGCAAAGTACTTGAGTCCTCAACACCCGAGAGGTCTAGTAGGAGCTCTGCTCCTGCAGCCTGCCTGCAGCCCAGACAACTTCTGTTCTTTTCATTCTATATTTGCTGTATTTCCACCAGGCAGGGGCAATTCCCTGTTGTGGAGCTCAGAATAGGTGGTGCAGCTTGAAGGGCAGGGTGTACCCCTGCAGCAGACCTTGGCAGGCTTCTGCTTCTGCTGGAGTCACATTTCTATCCTGTGCTGGGGCCAAATTTCCAAAACATGGCGATTAAGCAACGACTTCCTACAGAGAATACCTGACACTGATCTTCAGCCCTCCTGAATCTCTTTCTGAAGAGTTCAGACGGTGCTGCCTGATAAGAGATTTTACACCCTTCACCCATGTTTTTTACAAATAAAACTCCTTAAGATCAAACACTTGGTAAGGCATACTGATTATGCTATTTATTACATAGGAAATAAACTAAAGGTGACTATATTACTTCAACAACTTACCCAGCATTTGCACTATAATAATAGATGAAAACAAATGGTACAAAGATATCAGAGTTAAAATATTAAGTCAGTGTTGAATTTGCATAATTTAAGCACTACCCCTTTTAAAAAAGGTTGTTACTCCATTCCAACACGAATGGGTTTGTCTAGACACAAGAGTTAAGTATAAATACCATTCTATAACAAATATATATATACCATAATAGTACTGGTAAGTATAAATACCATTATTTTATAAGTATCATATAAAGAGTGCATTTTGAAATCAATTTTAAAGGAAAACTTGGAATATGCTACCTACATTGTTTACTATTAAGCCACACAGAGTAATGGAAATAAATGGTCATGTCTGGTTTTGCTTACTAGCATTAATTACTACTAAGGATATGTAATTAAGGGTCATACATACAATATGATTTATTTTAAATTAAATAGTTTAAAATACCAGTTAAAGCATTCCTTTTTATATTTCTCTGTATTTACTCTATGTAATAACACATATATTGACATAATTAAATGGCAACATGTCTTAAAAATAAGGGCAGCATATGTTTCTGTATCATAGAAAAAGTGTAATACCTTAATAATATTATAAAACTTCTGTCTATAATATCAGAGATATACCAGAGTACATTTGAAAGCACACAAATTGGAAGCAGAGCCCACTTCTAAGGAATGGTTACACGAAAATAGCACCATTCTATAAAAATCCAGTATTCACGTGCTTCACATGCAGCATTCACAATGCAAGTGACTTCTCTTAGTGTGAGTCAAAATACAAAGCGGATCATGTTGTGCACTTATTTAACATTTTTACAAGTGTAAATATATTATGTCAGAAATTACAGTGCAAAAAGAAACAGCCACTTAAAAATGAAAAATACAGAAACACTTTGTTTTAAAGTTTACTTAGCTTTGTACTGACTTTATAGAATTCTGATTAAATGACTTTCATGGCTATGGTCTTAAACTAGGTCAAACTGAGGTTTAAAGGTACAAGGTTCCTGGTCCAAGGAAATCAGTTTTGGAAGAAGTGTAGTATTGGTGCAGAAGGTGTCACTGCCATGAACAGGAGAGGGGAATGTTCAAGCTACAGAGCAGCGCAGGCAGACATAGAAAGTGGGAGCTGCCAGATTTAGTTACAACACCAATTTCACATTGGCCCCAGTCCACAGTATGTTTAAGTAATTAATACTCATTTCAGCCAACCATCATTCTTTGTCTTCAACAGACATCCCAATGGAATACAAAGATTTGCCTCATTCTTCTTGCCGTTCCTTATACAACTGACAAACATTATTGGTTATTCCATCAAATAGTGCAGTGCAGAATCTCATACAAGCTGCTTTATCATCTACAGTTTGTTGGTGCTGGTTTCATCTAAAGGGAAACTTTCAAAAAAAAGGATGTCAATAACTTATTAACCTGCCAAGAAAAAGATCCAGATGTTTGACACATGGTCTCCCCAGGAAAGACTGAACAGCCTGGGATGCTGGTTTCACATCAAAAGTCCATTGATAAAAAACGTAAAAGTGAGGAATATTCTATAGAGAAAGTCTGAAATTTTGTACATAATTATTTGGTTTGATAGTACTAAAATGCCTGCTCCTAAGGGATTTTGCTGGATATCTCTCAATTTACCACACAGCATATGAGACAACACTACAGCAAACTATATACTTTCTGGCACATAGAGGGCATTTCAAAAGCTATGGAAGTTGTGGCAGTGATTTGGTTGGAAAGAACAGGTTTGCCAGTTAATGATAAAGCTGAAAATACACATGAACAATCAGTTTCTAAAACCAGGAAAACTAAATATGGAAAAACTCATCTGGATTTCTAGTTGAACGCAAGCCAACTAATGGCTTGATGCTGCACTGATTTCAGTATCTTGGAGGGATATTCAGAAAGTTTTTATTAACTGCATGAATAAATAGACTTTTTAGAACAAAATGTCTATCCGACTTTGAAAAACAGCAGTGCGACTTTTCAAGAAGCAATAGAAACAATGTACAAAGAGATATATTGCAGTCTAACAGAATCATGCAAGACAGCAGTGAGTGAAAGTCCTATGAATGCAACTTGCCATAGTTACTACCTTGCAGGTCCCATGTTTCATCCATTTTTCAAATTCTTGCTTCATGTGTACTTCATTAAAAGCTCTTAATTTAATTTTCACCTGTTTATGCTTTCAGCAACTTTGCTTTCACACTGAGACAGCTGCCATGGCATCAAGCACTAAATAAAATCTTCAGCTTAGTAACAAAAAGATCTCTTCTTACTAATACTTTCAATAATTCACCTTGCATGGCAGACCTGGTGTGACTCATTGACATTCCTGGGCCCTTAAATGAGTTGAACTCATCTCTCATGAGAAGAAATAGGATTGTCTTTGTCTGGGCACAACAGATAGAATCATTCATCAGGAATCTTTGAAATATGCCTTCCTGTTCCCAAAGCAACTGATTTGCCTCCCTTTGCTTCAGACTTTATCAGAGCAACTTGGTCAAAACTCTTAGAAACTCAAACAATAATATCTACAATCAGTTCAGACTCAGCTGCAGAATTATTTTTGGCTCATAAGGGAGAAAGAGCTGGATTGCCAGTGCCTTCATCCATGATGACTGCAACTGATTTGGCAGCTCTAACTAGACTTTCAAAACTAACCTCTCTGATAACCCCCTGAAACTAAATTTTTCTAGCAAACAAACTAGGAAATTTTGCCTGCCTCTAAATTAGCAGGATCCAGATTTCATTGTACAAATCTGTTTGTATGGAAATCTCGTGACCTATTTACATCCCCATTTCAGATTCAGGTTTCTCTTTGGTGGTTGTGATTAAAAAGGAAGTACAGCAATCATGTTGAATTAAAATAAATTAAAGCTGTGCACTTTCCCAGTTAGGCCCTTTGTGGGATGACTTTCAACAGGAAGACAGGCCCATCCATCACTCTGAAGTGCAAATACATTTTAAAAGGTTCATTCTCTCTTATAATTTAAAATTTCATAATTAGTTATCTTGGGTGTGGTTAGAGTTGCAAAACGTTGTTTCCTTACGGGTGCAGAACTGGAGCACTTGAATCTGCAACAGTCACTGGTTCTAGTTTTGAAGGGCTGGCAAGCCCTGGGTTAAACTCCAAAACAACTATCAGCTTGTGAATAATCACATATATGAATTGAATTTGAATTGTTTTCTGTGTGCTGTGTTTATTTCTGTGCCTCAGCTTCGTTCCCTGTATTGCCTCAAGAGCAACAAATGAATCTAAGTTTTGTTCTTCATTTATACAAATTCAGTTTTAGGCATAGTAAGGGTACATACATTTTTAGAAGCTTTTTAGAAGCCGAAAAGAAAATTGCCTTCTATTTAAGTGCACAGGGTATTTGCATTGTCACAGTACATTACATAGATTGGATGCTTAACATATAACTGTACTAATCTTCATGGCAAACATAATAACAAAAGAAAGTTGTTCCGAGATTTTTCTATTTTTACTTTAAAAAATAACAAAAAACCTTTCCAGTGAGGGACCACATGTAAAAACTATGGTTTCTCTGCACACAGACCAAGGCTGCTTATTACCTACAGTACACCAGCTATGATGAACAGACCACCATAGTTGTGACAACTGATGTTGCTGCCTCCAGGGTAAAACAAAGGTTTACATATTACACAAGCAATTTAACTGTTTTCTAAACATATTGCCAAGACAGTGGGAGTTGGCAGCCAGCACTATGTTTTAGGTTTTGGATACTTGGATTAGAGGTGACTGCTGATTATAGACCTTTTTATTCGTCTTCTACGAATTACAAGCAACCTAGTAACCCAGCAAAGAATCCTTCACAGCACTTAAACTTGTCTTCATGGCTTCCCAAAGATTACAAACACAAATCACTCCACACAAGTGGCGTAACAGACTTGTGCATAGATAACTACATAAGGCAATTGTCTTGTTCTAACTCTTAAAGACTTCCCCAAAGTGAAATGTTTTATAATCCTTTTTGTGCAGTAGTCAGGAAAGAAATAAAAGAGTTTGGGCAAAGATTATCCACAAGAAAGAAACTTTTTTTTTTGGGTTCCAGCTGAAACACAATAAAGAACATAATTAACTTCACAATTCTTTGTGTTTTTCATTTGACTGCAGGGAGGAGATGAAAGAGGACTGTTAAGCCTTGCATTCCATCCCAATTACAAGAAAAATGGAAAGCTGTATGTGTCTTATACCACCAACCAAGAACGGTGGGCTATTGGGCCTCATGACCACATCCTGAGGGTCGTAGAGTACACAGTATCCAGGTATCAGTAGAACTCTAAAATTCACAAACTCTTTATTTCTCAGCAACCTCTGCATTTTAGTATTTCTGATTTCTAAAATGAACACAAGGTTTACAATGTATAAACTTAGGCACCTGCAGAAAAACTAGTGTGGATTTTATTTCAAACTTCGGTTTTGGGATGACAGGAAGTACACTGTTTTTTATTTTTAAGACTTTTTTTCAGTTATTTGGTCATGTTTTAATTATAATTACTTCCTACTTATTGTGTATAGGCTGAAAAATAATTGTTTGTGAATGGTAGAAGATTGAAATTTCTCAGAAATAACTGTTAGGCATTTTTCCATCAAGTTACAACATCCACATCTCAAAGTATCATTTGAATGAGTCAAGTGTATTTTTAGAAAGAAGAACAATAATAGTGAAATGTGAGAACTGTGTTCGTATCTTTAACTTCCAGGAAAAATCCACACCAAGTTGACATGAGGACAGCAAGAGTGTTTTTAGAAGTAGCAGAACTACATCGAAAACATCTAGGAGGACAGCTGCTCTTTGGCCCAGATGGTTTCCTATACATTTTTCTTGGAGATGGCATGATCACTCTAGATGACATGGAGGAGATGGATGGCTTAAGGTACAAAAACTACCAGTGGATAGACTGCTATTATTGTGCTTAAAGGCTTCTGTGGCTCAGCAGAATTGCAGGTGATCCTGCAGTTTTTAAGTATTTTTTAAGTATAAGGATATACTTAAAACCCAGGCCAGAGGGCAATTGTAATACTGGGTTTTAAATTAATGTAAAACAACGGGAGACTGAAACAGATTAATGATGAAGAAAGAAAGGAATGAATTTAAACATCACATCTTTTCATGTTTATAAAAAGAGTTTAGGCGCTCTTCTTCTACTTCTTCTTTCCTCCATCACAATCATAAATGGAAGTTAAAACATTTTAGTTTCTCTTGTTTCACATAACAAGAAAATTCTGAATCCTTACAAAAAAGTATCAACATCTCCATTCAAATAATAGAATTTTTTTCTCACTTGCTTTCTATATATTTAGTCTTTGGATTGTACTGTGACTAGAAATCATTGAATTCAAGAGTAGGATCCAAAGTGTGAGCAAAAAGCATTATGTAATTGCAATGTGATAAATAATATCCATAGTTACTCTAGATGACACAGAGTATAAAAGAGTTAGTAGCCTTATATTTGAAGCCATAAATAATTTTGATGTTTGGAAAGTTGTTCTTATAGATCAAGTTGATTCCCAACAACATGGTCAGAGGCGTTTTAGTCTGCACATAACAAGGCAAGGTATTTGCCAAACTGAGACTTGCATAGGCTCTGTTACAAAGAAGTTTGGACTTGCATCCACCACAAAATCAATCTCTACGTGTTTAATCAGTAAAGTGGGTCATTTATTTTGCTGGTTCACTCTAGTATTATATGGATTAAATCTACCAGTAAAATACTTTTAAAAATGCAATTCTTTTACCCTCCAACTCTCTCAGTGATTTTACAGGTTCTGTATTGCGCCTCGACGTCAATACTGACCTGTGCAATGTCCCTTATTCCATCCCACGGAGCAACCCACACTTCAATAGCACAAACCAGCCTCCGGAGATTTTTGCACATGGACTCCACAATCCAGGCCGGTAAGTAAGTTTCAATTAAACTGAAATTACTCTAGAGCAGACACTGTTTTCAACCAGACCTTTTTTTATACACTCAGGCAGCAATATTTCAATAATAAAAGCACTCATGAACTTCTTGAATCTTCCACTCCTCCACCTCCATACATATGTCACTGTTAGAAACAAATGTACATTGGCAAAGGGGAAAGAGAAGAGCATGCACAACTACTACAAGTCAAGACCCAAATGACAGAAACAAAGTACAGCATTTTTAGTTTTAATAAATAATAAAATTACTACCTTTGTGAACCCAAAGAGCTTGAAGCAGAGAGTTGGTAAAGTACAGCTGAGATGGGAATCTTGACTGGGAAAAAAAGGCACATGGAAAACAAATGAGAACATCTGGTGATATCTAAACAATAGCAAGGAGGAGAACAATGCTTTAACTAAACAACACATAATTCAGCAAATTAGGTGGGTGGTAGTACTGAAGTGACATTTAAAGTCATGGTTTGAAAAAAATCAGAAAGTCAAGTTGCTCAGATAAGGAGTTGATTCTTGGACTTTTTAACAGTCCAAAATTCCTACACCATGTAAGTTCATTTAGCTTGGTTAAGGCTCTATTCCTTTCAGGTACTATAGAGCAGACTACATTTTATCACTAGGGAAAAACTGTTTTACTTCACATTACATAGACGTGGTGTAGGAATGGGAAAGTTGAATTATCTCTTGTGTATAAATCTTACCACATTTCTCAGGTATTTTGGCTCAGCATGAAATAGGTCCCTCAAATGAGTAGGTACCACAAAGAAAGAATAATACTTTAAAATGTAATGCTTCATATTGATAATTATATATTATGAACTCACCTTTCTCATGGATTTTCTCTTTTTTTCTCTTGTTGTTTTACAGTTGTGCTGTGGACCGGCACCCAACAGATGTGAACATCAATTTAACTATACTTTGTTCAGATTCAAATGGAAAGAACAGATCTTCAGCAAGAATCTTACAAATAATAAAGGGTAAAGACTATGGTAAGTTCTATCCAGGGTAAAGCTGCTGGCAACAGTCAGTTTCTATGTCTATGGAATAATAAATAGAAAGCAGAAGAGAATACATAAAGGACTGTATAGCCATGATAGGAAACTTACAGCATACATAGGATAAATAACTTATCAGACATAGAAGTGAAAAGTTCAATCTTTTCAAGAGAAAACTTCAATGTAGAAGCAGATAAAAGCTTCAGGACAAAACCAAATTGAAATTACTCAACTTTGTTCTTGTTGGTTTAGAATACCATGTAAGTAAGATTTAACAAATTTGACAGTTGCTAGTCTGTCAAAGATCTCACTGTTGCTGTATATTTTGGCTCATAAAGAGAATATTTTGGAATATCAGGAAATTATGAAAACGTATTCTCAGTCTTTCACAAATAACCTTTTAAGACAGAGAATGGAAACCTCATGTAATGTGCCTCTTATAATGGAAAAAGTGAGATAGACAACAACAGACCACAACCAAACAGGGAAATAACTGAGCTCTGTTTAAATGTTACTAAAAATAAAAAAGTTAGAGAGAGGCACTATGCTACTACTTCATAATAAATGACTAGTTTAGATTAGATTACAAAAAGATAAATATACTCAGGGACTTTAATATATTAAAAGGTTGCATGTTCTCTCTGAATCAGTATGATTGTCAGTCACGATTTCAGTTTGATATTTAACTCTGGTGCTCACCAAGATCGCTTGCTAGTTCAGGCAAGCCAGGTGACCCTTCCTCTGAGCTATCACCTGCCTTGACTGCCGATTTAGCAGCTTGTAAATTCCTGATGGTAACATGTGATAAATGCCAACGGTGTGTAAAGGCAGTGAGAACTGGCCTGTCTCCTGGAATGTAGCATTTCCCTTTCTAATTCACATCCCTAGGTTCTCCCACCTGCACTTCCCTTAAAAGCAAAGCAGCTGTGCTGGCTGGCACAACAGTACACAATAGCATAATGCAATTGTACTACTTCAGTTATTGCATGTATTTTCTGTGTCTGTTTTATAAAAGCCAAACCAAAGAATAATATTTGGTTAACCACTTCTCCAGTGGAATTTTGACTGCATCCTTATTGCAGAGTGTAAACTAAGCAATATTGTGTCTATCCAGAGCAGCTTGCCAATATTAATACTAGGCTGTGGGTCAATGGCTTCAATAAAAAGAGTTCACCATCCTTTTCTCCCCCATAAAATTTCAGCTCTAACTCATGTAGAACAATCTGGGAAATGCATTTATCAAAGACATGCAGATAGCCCTCTGACTAAAAAAAATTCCTATTAAAAATGCTCTATTGCCTATGGCTTTTTTTAAAATTATGCAGCTAGTATGTCAAATGGAGCCT
This sequence comes from Corvus moneduloides, assembly GCF_009650955.1. Classification (NCBI taxonomy): domain Eukaryota; kingdom Metazoa; phylum Chordata; class Aves; order Passeriformes; family Corvidae; genus Corvus; species Corvus moneduloides. Next base: position 58,434,381 of record NC_045480.1, read on the forward strand.
ACTTGTACCCTAAGCAGTATTTGACTGCATGAATAGGAACATGTACACTGAAACTTCCTTGAAGAATTATTTGATAGGACTAAACTCTGTGGTTTTGTGAAATAAAAAAGGGGAAAAAAAAAGTGTATAGGAATTGCAACTACTACAGCAGCATAAAATACATTACCATGAGAAGGTACAGCCAGTAATACCAATGTTTTATGGGATGTAACACACATATCATGCTTAAAACTGTGATTTGGAAAGTTTCTCAAACCATTGAAAGGCTTTCAAACCAAGTTCTACTGAAAATCACTGGAATTTCTGCACTGGACTCTACAATGAATGGGGTTATTTTATTCCTGAAGTTCAGGAGATCCATTCCGCAGACTGGATTGACATGTGGAAATTAATAGCAGTAATTACACCGATTTCAATGGAAGTCCAACCTAATCTTTACGTAGTTTTATTCTCCCTGCTTGCACACATGGAAGAAAACAATTATAGCCTCTTCTTTGGAAATCTCTAATGGATTGTTTCACAACCAGACTTTGCTGTAATTTTCTGATTTTTTTTAACATCTCATTTCTAGCAACACATCTTGAATTCTGAGGAATCTTTAAATGGAACTAATATCTTTTCTTGAAGCAGTAACATTTTCATAAATGTGCATCAATATGAAAAAGCATGTGATCTAATGCTATGGTAGTTCCTTTGCAGAGAGTGAGCCCTCACTTCTAGAATTCAAACCATTTAGCAGTGGATCCCTGGTTGGTGGATTTGTGTATCGGGGCTGCCAGTCGGAGAGGCTCTATGGAAGTTATGTGTTTGGAGACCGCAATGGGTAGGTTTTGTACAACTCACTCTTAAACAAAAATGTGTGTAAAGTGTAAGGTGTATTTAGTCACTCAGCTGCCTGTAGAAAGCAACACCCACAGCCTTGTATATTGTGTCACTTTGCCAGTTTAGCAGCGTGGTAATGCAGATTAGATTCTAGATTTGAGAATAAAATAGCACAGCATTCTGATGAATGGTGACATACAGAACATACCTAATCCTTGGAAAAAAGTACAGAAAATCATAAGACAAGGAACTGCACAAATGTATCTATGAAGCTACTTGCAGCAATTGTTTACTTATTTATCTGGACAATGAAAACTCTCTGTTCAAAATGTAATATAACAGTTTGTTTTATGTGTTTTTGAATATAGAAATTTTTTAACGCTGCAACAGAGTCCTGCAACCAAACAGTGGCAAGAGAAACCCCTCTGTCTTGGCAACACTGGCTCATGTAGAGGTTTCTTTTCAGGCCCTGTCTTGGGATTTGGAGAAGATGAATTAGGTAAATACTAAAAGAATTGTTCTTAAATCATAAGGCTTATCAGTAATTCCTGCTGAAGCATTCATAATTATAGTAAATGTTTAAAAAGAAGGCGATCTGTCCTTTGCCATAGCTGTCTACACTGCTCTCAGCTACACCTCAGCAGCCTTGCAGGAAGAACTGAGAAGAGGATGTGTTATTGCAAAGGGCAAAAGTCCTTACTGTGTCTCACATGCTGTGAACTGTGTCACTCACTATGACACAATGTATAAAACATTTGCTTTTCTTCCCAACATTACAGAATTAAGGGGCAAAGATACTGCACGAGCAGACTGACTCCCCTCTTCTCCCTTCCTCACTGATTTAAATTTTTTAACCGATTCTATACTATATGAAAGAAAAAACTCTCACGATAGCATATTTTTCACATTTTAGCATTGGTTTGGGGAAAGTTCTTATATAAATTTTCAAATAGCAAATGATTCTGTCGTATATTTCAGTGTTTCTTCTGAAGTTTTATTAATTTCATTTGGCAAATACAACTAGATCACAAAAGTCATTTATTTGACATCTTAGGAAAGGAGAACTAATTTATTGCACTGGTTTCCCTTGCAGGTGAGATTTACATATTATCAAGCAGTAAAAGTATGACACAGCCTCACAGTGGAAAACTCTACAAGATTGTTGACCCAAAAAGGTGAGCGCTGCATTTCTCTGTAAGATCAGCCTTTCCTTCAGTAGGTTAAAAACCAGAAGGTAACTGCAGTTCTCTTCATGTGGCTGAATTATGCAATACTGCCAATCAATAATAAGGAAAATTCTCAATGCAGGGGGCTCTCTAAAAGCAAATGTTCCAGCAGCAACAAGCAGAATTGATTCACTGTCTCGGAGGAAGGGAATGTCAAAACAACAGAGCAGTGACCAGCACTAACTTCTGGGAATTTTTACACTTAGACATTGTGCTGAAAGCTGCCTAGTTTCCCACCTAGATGTATATTCTTAATTTGTTTTCATAGAGATGTAGACATACTTAATGTGGAACCACATGGACTGGTAAAAGATGCTCCTGGTAGTTCTGAAGCCAAATGATTTGTAAGTACCACAGAAGTTACACAGCATCAATGGAAGGCAGATGCTGGAATTCTCCCCGTGCTGCTGCTTCCTCACCTGCTACTGTGATGGGACGATGCACAACAGGAGCTGGCTCCAAAGACCAGCACTGTGTGGCAATACCTGTTCTGTGTACTGAAAAGCAACTTGGCAGTCCTAGCCAGTGTCAGTTTCACCATAAGTAAGCTCTAAAGAACTCGTTCAGTCTTTCCCAAACATCTCTTCTGTTGTGCAGGAGATACCACCAATGGAGAATAGTAGAGAGGACTCAGTTCTCAGTAGGTGTGAGTTGTCACTCCTTCCTGGTATTCAACATCCTTCCATACCCCTCCCATTACCTGTCTCTCCCTGGGCAGGCTTGGAGCACCAAGGAGGGAAATCCTGTGTCCTTGGACTCTGTGCCAGAAATAAACGAAATTCTTTAATAGTTCTTAAAGAACTGCTTCCAAAGGGCTTATAAATCCCACTCAAGTGATTTATAAGACATGGAATTAATAGGATTGGTCTAATTATTTTGGCTAATTTACCAGTTGTAAAATGAGGATAAATGAAAATTATCAAACCAAAGTTCCTGAAGGCATGATCTTTGCAGAGCAGCTGGAGCTATGAAAATATTAAGGAATCTAGAAGGACTGCAAAAAGCCAGTTCCCAACATGACCCAGGGCCCCAGCAGCAATAAGAGCTGATGACTAGCAGATACTCACTTTAGCTGAGGGAATACCATTTTCTTCACGATGGATATTGCTGCTCTATCAGACCAACTTCTGACATGTAAAAGTAGCACATCCATCCTGAAAAGTATCAGAAATCAATTCCAAATGAAACAGCCAACAGAAATGAAGTTTGCTGTATAGTTACATTGAGCCCATCATACCCTACAAAAGCAGCTGCCTATTTGTTCAGCACCTATTTCAGCATGTTCCTCTATGAGTATCAGATACAGTTAGACCTCCATTTTTGGCTTTGCTGTTAAGAGAGGAATTTATTTTCTTGTCAAATTCTAAACATTTTTACTGGGATAACAAGTGAATACAACAATAAAATCATGACATTGGATGCATGCTGTACTATAAGTTACAGTAGAGTTTCAGTGGTAGGGGAGTTTCAGTGTTTTATAATTGTACTATCCCAAAACTACAGCAAATAATTTGGAAGCAGATGTTACTGCAGGTTAGTGCAGTCTGTCAGTCAAGGTTATTATGTATGTTTTATTTATGCTTTCTGGTATTGAAAACATTTTTTTAGAACAAAACTTGCCATTCTTCCTGGGATTGTTTAGTCTGTTGGTGTATGGTTTTAAGTGAATTTTACACCCTAAATCCACTATTAGTATCTAATTACATGGGGCTGCCTTGTTTGACCTCAGGTTTTTGTTCTTGTTACCTCTTCCAGTAGGGTGGTCTTCAACTGACATACCTGAAAGGCCAGACCTCCCATTGCTGCACTCACGGTTGGCTGTTTTCATGCACGGAAAAGGGTCAAGACTGTGTTTGGTTACTGGTGAAAGTAACCAGAAAACTATAAAATACTTTTGTAAATTGGCACACAGTTGAAATTAAACAGACTGTGGCAAAGGGATATCGTTTTTGGTAACGCTTCTCAGAAGCATGGGATAATTTTCATTCACACAAAGTTTTGAGTTTTGTTGCTTTTCAGTCTCACACCATTGCGGATTTTAAGGGAAAGATAATGAGTGAGTGACTTCCACAAAGAGCATTGCAGCTCTATTTACCATTCCATGCTAAGTTCATACCACCCCTGTAAACAACTTAAAAATTCCATGGCTTTGGCAAATGTTCATGTAAAGTTTTAGTAACAAAATATTGTTATTTACAAGATAACATTCTTTTCCGTGTTAATATTTTGTTGCTTCTCCTCGTGGTGTGCACCATACCAATACAGCAAATACCCACATAAACCCTACCATGCTAAGCTTTCTAGAACACAAAGTAAAGATGCTGCAGGTGGACTATGAGTAGCAGATAAAAATAAAATCATCTAACTATTGGTCTGTCATGTCTTACAAGTTCATTGATTATTAAAAAAACCCTGTGAGAGGTGGCCCCTGGCAGACCTGTTAATTTGCAAAGAGAATCTTCCATACCTGGGGCAGTGTAAAAAACAAAATTATAATTTCTTGCAGTAGCCCCTTGCTGGAAATCAATAATTCCATGCAAATCCATCCTTCTTCTGCAGATGGTCATTTATACACTGCTGCAAACTTACAAAATTATTCTTTTATTTTAAAGAATGAACATTACATGAAGGTGCAGGATTTGATTTCTTTTGATCTTTTTAGAATCATAGAAACATTAAGGTTGGAAAAGACCTCCAAGATCATCAAGTCCAACCTTTGAGAGATCACCACCTTGTCAACTAAACCATAGCACTGAGTGTCATGTCGAGGTGTTTCTTGAACACCTCCAGGGATGGTGACTCCACCACTTCCCTGGACGCTCCATTCCAATGCTTAAAAACCCTTTCAGTGAAAAAATTCTTCCTGGTGTCCGACCAGAACCTCCCCTGGCACAGCTCGAGGTCATGTCCTCTTGACTTGTAGAAAACTACTGCATAGTCAAAGTTGCTCTCAAACATAACCATGACTCCTATTTTTCTTGTATCAAATGTAGCTTAAGACAGAAATCTATTACTTGGATATAGAAAAAAATCAAATTAAGTGAGCAGGTTAAAACATTAGGAGATCAGAAGATGAGAGTAATCCTGAGAATTCTTTGCATTAGTCTTCAGTACTCAGCAATGAGAAAGTCCCATCCTAAAACAATCCTTCATATGTAACAGAAATGAGGTGTTAAACTGAGGTGATATATGACAAATTGATGAACATGATCAACACGGAGGTTCTGAATCCCACAGTCATCAAAGCAGTTTGAAATACAGCATTCCAGGTACCACAGTAAAACTTTTGTTCAGTTCTTCCAAATACTTCATGTCAATAACTAGACTCCCACTGAAAGCACCGAGTGGAATAATCCTTCTCTTTGTAAAAAGGTTGTTATAATGATAAATTGGTGCCTGAGAGCTCATGGACAATGAAGTGATTAAAAAAAGCCCCAAGTATGTGAAGTGCTGCAAAATGTAGATATACTACATATTACCAAAAATCCCATAAAGAGAAGAGTATAGCCAATAACATATTTAGCTTTGAGGATGGAGGAGTTGTGGGAAACATTAAAATTAAAAGCACATAAAACCAACATTGGGCACATTAGTTAAACTGGCAGTTAAGAGAAGTTCTTAAGGTAAAAGTGTGTCTCTGAAAAATATATCTATCGTTTGATGATTATAAAAAAACCCCATTACCGCTACTTTCCAGGGGTTGGAACTAGTGAGAAAATACTGGGAGAAAGACTTAAGTTCTTCTCAACTAAAAGGTGGGGTCAGTCAGATACCCTGAAGGTCAGTGCAAATACTAGCATTTTATAAATTGTTTTTGTGGCCAAAAACCAAAACCTTTTTATTTTCTAGTTTTCTGCTTTCTGTTTCATAACTTTTCTGTTGTGTTTTCTGTTTCTAAAAATACATACTAATATCAATCACAAAAGTATTGATGAATTCAAAAGAAAAAATAACTAAGTAAACAGTGATGCAGAAAATGTATAGAGGTCCAAAGATTCCAGTTAGTTGATAACAGAGAAAACAGGAGACAAACCCATTAGAAAAGAAAAAGTAATCATTTTTCTAGCATGATGAGAGGAGAAAATCAACTGTGAAAATGAATATTTAAATAAGTATGATTGTTGATAGGTCCATGCAGTCTGTAATTTAAACATTATTACTAGACCAAGAAGTAAGAAAATAAACTTTGGATGGTGGGAGAACAGCCATAAAGTGGCTTTGTAAGTCTTCTTTTAGAGTACTTATAATACAATCACTTTAATTTCTAAGGAAATTACAGATAAAAGGAAAGATATTCAGAGAAGAGTCCTCAAAATGACAGACAATGCAAAAGTTTTCCATTTAAAAGATGTTCTGTATCTCTTGTGAAGTTTTAAGTGTGAAGCTTTAAGAGTTTGCCACCATCGATACGGTGACTCCAAAGGGGATGAGTAATTGTTTTGACCAGGATGGCTCCCTGAAAGCAACAGGTGATTTTTATGAATGAGGGCAGAGCCTGAGTACGTGTTCCTGCACACAGAAGAAGATTTCCTCTTCCTCTCCTTGTAACACCTTATAGATCTGGATTTCAATGTGTTTCATATCAACAGCCGGAATAGCTGCTTCCCGTTGGATTGAAACTTGAACTTGATTCAAACCATCTCACTCCTCTTTCATGCCCCTCCAGAGTATATAATTCCACTTACCATCCTTTCCATCATCACCTTCCAGGATTTCCGCTGTCGGACAGCATTTCCAAACAGACTGATTTCAAACACGAAGGGACAATATCTAGGTCATGCCTCATTTTGACGTTGTTCAGGCTCTTTAGAAAACCATCAGTGATTTGATTTTTTAGTATGAGTCAGGAGTGTTTGGTGGTATTACATAAGAAAAGCATTTATGAAAGTGTAGCCCTGTTTGAGACTTTAATTACTATGGAAATGGAAACACACAGTTTTAGAGTAATCTGCATCAAGATACTCAGTTCTGATGGGTTATAGATAAACTCCAAAGCTCCTACTGGAAACTCTCTGTAGAAGGAGCCAATTTTGTTGGTGAATGCCCTCACCAACCCAGGTGGGCCATATGATTTCTTTCTGTTCAGAAAGTTACTATCCCTTAAGTCATTTGAGGGAATGGAAAGCCAGAATTAATGTCTAATTATGTTTCGTTTAGCCAGAGCATGCAAAATTCTTATCTCATTTACCTACCCACATGCAGTTACTATTCCCACAAGAGACACTAAAGAGAAATTAGAGCTTTTTGCAAATACCAGTCTAGAGAGTTTCACTTTACAGAAGTACTTCACAAAAACTCCTTTGTAACCACGATGGAAAAACCTAAGGATTTTTTTCAATCACATCACAGTTCACTGACTGTAAAAGTTTTTGTTTTGGTTTCGTAGTTTTTTTCCCCTTTTCTTAAAGTCTTTCTAGTGTTGGCTATTAAGGAGTTCTCACTTTTTATCGCTTTATAAGGAAAAAATACAGCTCAGTTTATCTTTCGCTTATTTTCTGGAGCCTGCAGGAAGCCTCTGCCATCCTAAAGAAAGTCACACATAATAGAGCAGCTTTAGCCCAGTAAGCCAGTCTTTCCCAATTCATCAGTCAAAGTGCTATGCAAGTGGCCCCCTAAATTGATAAATTCCCACAGTGCCTGTTGACCCAGCTGCCAAGTGCTCATGCAGCAGGTGTTGTTTTCATGACCACCCTGACAGTAATACAAACTGTTTAGCAGTTGCATTGACCTCTTAGCTATTAACATTGATACAGGCTTCACTAGGGACTAGTTTTCAAACATGACAGAATTTCTTAAGACTAGAGGTCATGAACAAGTATACCATATAAGAATAAATTTGATATGCTGCTGAGTTTAAATCTTAAAAGCCGTGAGTTTTTTCCACATTATTCCCATGTAGTAAATCTGGAGACAAGTAACGAGCTTTTGGCATCTCTCCCAGGACTAAAGGTATACTTTTTAATTTTAGAAGCTGTACCTGAAGAGATGCTATATTTATTCTATGACAAGTAGTAAATTTAGGCTATGACAAGGAGTGAAACAAAATTATTTTTTCTTGACATTTTCCCTTATAAAGGAAAAAACCTCAACAACTAATGCACAAGTGTTGGTGATATACTTAAGCATCATTCTCATATCTAATATCATATGTGCAGGTAATTGAAGCATAACATTCCATATATTTTGTATCAGGATTTCTACAGCACTGTCTCTTGTTTGAATCTGAACATCCAGGAATTTTGTCTGGCTTTTTTTTTTTCTCACTTCAGTGGGAAGTAGAGATTTTTGATACTGTGTCAAAAGCCTGGTGGAGGAATTGTTTTCTGTTCAGTACCATTGTTTTACTGCTGAGTTCGGCCCTCCATTTGCATTGATTTATGCACATCTGAGTTACAGATAGCTCATACAGCAACTAAATCACTCTGTGTGTTTAGTGGAGCTGTGAAGAGATGCACTAAAGAAAGCATGAAGTTCTAAGCTATGCCAGGATGAGTCTTAATCTATTAAAGCATGTTGGACTTTTATATGCTTCTAAACTAACAGTAGAGGCTGCTTTCTTCTACTAGCTATGGTAAGGCAGCAAAAATTATTTCACACATTGCACACTCAAGAATTCCCAGCTCACTGCACACGTCAGCAAAGGGATCCAGCGAGGCCCCAGCCCCCAGTACAACTTTTCCTCCATGTTCCATACATTTAGAGTTGTTATACAGTTTCATGAAGGCCTGTTTTAACAAGCAAGATATACTGTACTGTACTGTATATATGAACAGCTCTTTAAGATAACTAGAATTGTGCAGACCATATAAATAGTCATTATCAGCTACATTTTTGGCTGACTTTCTGCGGACCAAATAGTGCTTACTGTAAGAGTAATCAAGCTGTACCCTTTAGAGTTTTATAGATTGAGGGATACAAGGAAAAAAATTCTCTCCAGCCCAGAGTGTGGCTCCATCCATTCCCCTCCATTTTCCATGTCAGGAGACACAGCGAAGCACTGGTTATATAAACAAAGTCATGGTCCTGTCTAAGTGCAGGAGAGATCGAGTCCCAACAGTCAGTTTCAGGACTTACGTTATCTTTGTGGGATTCACTTCAACTTGCGCTGAGCCTGACCATTTCCACCCCTTTCAAGCCCTAAGAATGCAAAGTGTGAGCACTGTGGGGCAGAGGCTTTCTCTCAATGTGTGTTGGTCCCAGAGCAGCACTTGAATCCTGAGAAAGAAGTGTGGCTTTTCCCAGAGCTCAGCTAAGGGAAAACCAGCGATTCTCACACACGAGGATTCCGCTGCAGCTGCATTTGTATTCCTCTTCTCCTAAGGCATCCTGCCAGCCAGAATTTTTTCCATCTTTGTTTCTACTCCACCTCACCATTAATAAATACTCTCCAAGGCTGATGAGTGCAAGTTATTGATTGATGGTAGAATAAAAGGCAAGGTTATATTCACAAGTACCGAGAGCCGTAGAAAACTTTAAATCATAAAAGTGACCAGCCATGCTCAGCTGGATACAAAAAAAGTGTGACTTCTACCTTCCTAATTAAATACAAAAAGACCCATATATTCTAGCACTATCATAGATAAATACTTCACATCTATTAATAAAATAAGTCATTATCTTCCCAAATAAAATACCTCTGTGACTTACAAGGTCATTCTTTGCTAAAGATATGCCACTTGAGCTCTTTTTCAAGAGATGCTCCAGGAGCCTGAGGTTATGCTTCCTGCTAAACACTGTACTGTTCTTGTGGTTGATTAAGAAAAAGAGAAGCCTTCCATTTAAAGTAACTTGAAATAAATGGGGTTTAACAGTGACAGATAAAGAATGTTGTCTCCTATGCAGTTGGGTATACAGAAATAATTTCAAATGTGGGGCTTTTTTCCATACATAGGAATTAGAAGACAGATCTTTTTACTTTAAATCTGAACAAGTCTCCACTGAAAATCATATTATTTTCTAGAACCATTTCCCAAATAGCATTGGGTGTGATATTTGCATATAATTTTTTAAGTGTAGAAACTTTCTAACCAGTTCATATGTAATACACTCATTACTACAGAACTGGAATTCCTTACAGGTCAAAAAAATAATGCATTATATTTAAAAGACAGCTGTGGAAATATGTAAACAGTCAAACTGAAAGGGTTTCAAATATGCTGCACCAAAGGTGTCAAAACATATTTCAAAGCCCTTAAATAATACAGGACCTTCAGTCTGATTCTCAGAAATGCTTTGGAAATCAGGACTTGGTGCTACGCTAAAGAAACATCTACACATTCTTTCTGTCCTTAACATCTTTGGGGAACCAGTTCTCGTGTGTGGATGCTTAAATAATCATGGCAGTAATTAAGACTGAGCAGAGAAAGTGCTATGCTGAAACAAACCAGTGGGCCTGTACTGTATTACTCTGTTTCAAAGAAAAATGCAAGAAACCCTGTAATGGACCATTAACAAAATGCTTGCCTAAATGGGAGGGGGAAATGTAAGCCCAGTCAGCAAGTGAGGGACTTAGGTATGAATGCTTATTTTTTAAAATATTATTTTTTACCCTATCTAATATTACTTTGAATGGCCCCATTGTGCACAGAAATATCTATTTAAAAACCTAGTGGAACATGTGCTTCAGATATCTTTTGATATCTTAGAAGCCACGAGTTCACCTAGTTAATTTTATTTTCTTTAGCTTAATTTTTTTTCCCTTGATGTTTCTTCTGATGTTGAAATGGGAGATAAACAAGAATGCCCAGTTTTTCTCCACTTTTTCTTCTGTCACAGTTTTCTGCACCTCCGTCATACCTGTTCTTTCTCAGGATCCAAAAACTATCCTTTCCTCCACGCAGGAGTATCACTCTAGGAATTTAATATTTGACAGGGTCCTCAGTGCACGAGCTGCTATTGCAGTTATTTGCATATAACTGGGGTGTAATACTGATGTCAGTATATTGAACAATGTTATTTTCTATTCTATTCTATCTCATACAATTTTGTTTTGGTTTGTTTGAATTCTAGCTGGACACTTAGCCAAGGTTTCTCTAAGCTCTCCACAAAACTCATAGAATCTTTTTCCTGCTCATTTCAACCTTAGTATGTATGGCAGTGGTTCAGGTGATTTCCTTGAAAATGTGTTAACTTAATTAATTAATTAACTTAATTTTCCATGATGCTCCTATTCAATTACTTGATCAGATCATTTGGGAGATCCTGACATTCTTTTCCAAACTTGTACCTGTTTGGTTGTACCTGTGCAACCAAACCTACAGCAGAGACAAAACATGGTACCTCTACTGTGAACCTGTTGCTTTTGGATGATCCTATCATCCCAACCAAAACATCCAGTATCAGAAATATTCTAAGTCAGCTGAACTAGAATTTCCTTCATGCATACGTTCCACAGAATCACTAGATGGTGAATGGCTGAGTTTGGAAGGCACCTCTGGAGGGCACCTGGTCCAACCCCCCTGCTCAAGCAGGGATTCCTACAGCCAATTTCTCAGGACCATGTCCAGACAACTTCCAAGTATCTTCAATGATGGAGACTCCACAACTCTCTGTGCAACCTCTGCAAGTGCTTGGTCACTCTCAGAGTGACAAAATCTATCTTAAGGTTCAGATGCTTAAATAGGCATTCAGAATACACAATCCAGATATCATTCCATGAAAATATGGAAATAAAAAGCCAGCAGTGTAAAACTGAATTTGTAGACAGAGGTAGTACTTCAGCCAAATTATTACACGTCATAATGTGTGACATAAAACTTGTTCAGGTAACTCTTCCCCCTTTCTTAGGGAAAATCTAGATCAGCTAGAAGTGCAAAAAGACCATCAGATGCTGCCTGCGATAAGCTGGCAGCTTTATGAACCCTCAGCAAGATGATTTTGGCAGGTTAATGCTTCAAGAATTCTCAAGGACTATTGCTTAGTCTTGTAGAAGATCTCTGAAGGCAGTTATATGAAATAATAGCAACTTGCACTGTATTTTTCTGTACTCTAACATATCATGTCTATGCTTACTGTTTTTTCGGAGGAAAAAAGAAATCTCATGATTTCTCCCACTGATAATACTACAGCAGAGAACCAGGCCTTTAATAAAAAAATCAAAATTTTTCTCCTTGATCCCACCTTTTAACTCTTTGCTTGGTTTGTATGGTTTTATTCAGGCCTTTAGTCCCTGAAGAATGCAAAAGAACAACTCAGCCTGCACAGATACTGACATCTGAATGCTCAAGGCATTGTCGGAATGGGCACTGCACTCCCACAGGAAAATGCTGCTGTAATCAAGGCTGGGAAGGAGAGTTCTGCAGAACTGGTTTGTATTACAGATTCATAGCAACAAGTGAAAAAAGCAGTGACATGTTGTAATTAGTTTTTAATTATTTGCTCAGAGAAATTTTCAGGTATATGTTGACCAATATATTGGCCTTCAGTTCTAAGACAACATTAAAAATACTGATTTCGTGAGTTGTAGGAGAAAAATAAGTCTTTAGATGAGTAGAACTCTGAAACATCTAATGCACTGTGAGCCAGTGCAGAATGCAATTGATAGCATAAATATGACAACAGGATTCTTTTTTTTTTTTCCACCAAGATTTTAAAATGAAAGGAGATGCAGTCAATACATGTCCTGTGTTTGGACAGTCACCTTCCACTTGCAGTATTATTACTGTCAGTGTCAAACAGATTTGTCAGAAAAGGTGGTAAATCAGAACTGCAGGTCTCCATTGCGTATTTTGCACTTCACTAACTTAATGCAGATTTTTTTAGTTTTGGTACATTCTTGCTTTTGATCTTACAAAATGAAATTGCTCCAGTTTGCTAAAGAGAATTCTATGTACAACTTATCATGAAGCAGCTAATAATCAATGCTATTGTGATCCATTATTACAGTGATTTCATCAAATCCTATCATGTAGCCTTCCATTTTAAAAGTCACTTGAAAAAGTGACTGTGATCAAACCAAGATGATAGGTGTGCCTGCAAAGGGATGAGGTGAATGAGCCTGGAGTGCCACAGCTCTGCCATCACTGTCTCAGAGGCTGTGGTTCTGTCTGAGCTGTGTAATTTTGGCCAGTGCAGATACTCCAGAGCTGACCTGGGTACGAAGAGATGTTATGACAAAGATGTTGTTCCTCAGCATCAGCAGAGTCCTCTGACTGGGCATATTTGGTTGGCGAGTTTGACCAGATGCCCACACAAAGAGATAACGTTAGCATAATGGCAGTAGAACTCAATAGCAGGGACTAAGAGAAAACAAAGACCCCATGGATAGTTCAGGTTGGAAGGGCAGGAGGGCCCTGATGAAGCAGGACCATCTATGAAGTCCTTCAGCGTAAATTTCAGCAACCTCCAGGTTTTTAGTGATGAGTAGGAGTGACTTTGGAATGAAATGAGATTAATTAATCGCTAATAATGTATCTTACTGGCAAAGATTCATGAGCTGGCCTTCTATAACCCAGCAATGAAGGCAAGTTAGAGAAATGGATGAGGTAATCTGGCCAAATAGCTCTACTTCAATTGTCCTCACTTGTCAGTCAGAGCCCTCCCACATATAGAGAATGAGGCCCATTCTACAGCCTTTGTCCAAGTGGAACTTAAAGTAAAAAATGCCTCTAACATGAGCATAAATAGGTCTTGAATAACCTGTTTTGTTTAAAAGATCACAGCTTTATGACAGATAATTTGATGGACACAATGAGCAAGAAAGCCACAGAAAATATGTAGACTAAGGATCTTCCTTCTCTGTATCCCACACAACAATTAATAGGGATGTTCTAAGTTGAACCTCAAGCTACTCTTATAGTTTAAACAAGAAAATTTACCTTACAAAGTATGAGCTTCCTTTTTGTGTAATTAAGAAACTCATGGACAAAATCAAGAAACCTGTATTTCTATAGTGTATTATAAATATCCATAAATCCATATTAAAGCTTATTGCAATAGATAACATTAAACAGCATAACACCTACAGAAAAAGAAAGATGTATTATATATGTATTATATTTATCAAGGTGCTGTGACTACCCCAGAAGACAATACTTCCACAACTAAAGTTATTATTAATTTTGCTAACAATGGCTACAGTTTAAAATAGGAGCTCTCTTTGAGAAACTGAAGCAAGCTGATAACCTAGAACTCTATAGATAAACTGGCATCTTCTAAAGAGAGAGAAAACTTTGAAACTTATATAACTGATAAAAATGGTTGAAAAAATACTCTGGCTCTCTTTTCTGTAAAAACAATTCAATTTTGGTCCCAACATTAAGTGATTCGAGAGCCAAAGGAGTGCATCTGGTCAGGTGTAGTCTGCTTTGCTAAGGCAAAGTAGTGCATAACTCTGAGTATACAAAGGAGTTTGCCTGAGATTCTAAATGAAACCGGAATATGGGAATTGAACATTTTCAAAAAGTCTGTTATTTGAGTTTATCAGTCTTTCCTGGGTGACATCCTCTCAGACATACAAAATTACTTCCTCTCTCTAATATTCTAAAATTTTGAAAAATATGCTTTCAACACTCAATATTTCAACCTATGTTGTTTTTAATTTATATGCTTTATCACGGCAAGGTTAGAAAAGCTCTAAATGAATGTGTACTGTATCTTTTTTGGTTTGTGATGTTCTAAACAAATTGGAAAATCGCTGTTTTTTCTCCCACAGCAAAATGTGACCCAGCCTGTCGACATGGAGGTGTCTGTGTAAGGCCCAATAAATGCTTATGTAAAAAAGGCTATCTCGGCCCCCAGTGTGAACAAGTGGATAGAAACATCCGAAGAGTGACAAGGGCAGGTATTCTTGATCAGATCCTAGACATGACATCCTATTTGCTGGATCTAACCAGCTACATTGTATAGTTTCTGGGACTATTTGGAAACTCCACTTTCAACGGGCATTTGTTTTGAATCCTGTCATTTTTGAAAGACTGTTATCCTGCAACAAACACCGGTGATTTGATTTACTTTATTAATTTAAGTGTAATTTCCGCAAATGTGCAGAAAATCCCTCGTATGTGTGTAAATATTCCTGCGCGTCTCCGCAGACGTCCCGGTATCCAATATGTGCACACATACACACGCAGCCGCTATCACGGCTTTGCAGAGAGTGGAATCTTTTTTAATATTTATTTCTTCATGAGAAATAGTTTACGAAGCAATTCCACTGTAAAACACATTTTCGTCAAAGGACTTTCCTGATGTCTTAATGGCTTCTTTGACATCCCAGAAATCTCATTCCTGCACCTATCTGATTATAGCAGTGAGAAAGCAGTTTCCAAACACTGCTGTATAAACTGCTGGACTTAATAAAATCCAGTTGTAACAGTTTCTAAGGTAAACTGAACTCCATCATGAGACAATATTTCAGAACTGCTTAATGCATTCCTATCTAGGCAATTCATTGTAAGACTGTAACCTTCACTTTCATCAATGTAACTCTATTACAGAATGTTATTTCTTTATCTAGCATAGATGCAAAAATCTGGTTATTGCAGCTTAATATCAAGATTGTTTCAAGTGTTTAATAATTAAATTATATTCGCATATTTCAAAACCAGTCATCCTAGAAGGTCTGCTTTTTATCATATATTTTATTTAACGATGGGCACTGGGTTCATGTTGCATATTTATATTATTTTATTTTATTTTTATAATGTAGACATCACCTAGATGAGACAGCTTTACCATGTCCTGTAAAATACTAAAGTTACATTTTCACCAACTCAATTGGAAAGACGGGGAAAGAGAGAGCAAACACACACACACACTTTAATGTGTTGTGGATCTAATCTAGAAATGTACCCTTGTGTCAACTTGTATTCATTTATGCTGGATGAGGAAAAAAGCAAACATCCACCAACCATAATAAAATTCCAGCATGTGTTAGAAGTGTCCATAAAGTGATTTTCACTGTAGCAGGACAGTGTAAGAGGTTATACACGGGCAGGCTCTGCTGATGCCACACTGAACGGAATGTCCCGGGGCGAGAGCACACACGAGCACGTGCTGACTGTGTGTGGTGTCACTTGTACAACACCTACAGCAGTTCTTGCCAAATGCAGTTCTAAATGTTCCTTGGAGAGCTAACAGAAAGCTGAGTCTTTGTAAATGCATCAATAAATGTGGTGTACATGCTGTAGTCAGGTTTTCTAAGGAATTAATTAATTAGATGTAGGTGCAGAACTGGTGCCCTCTTATCTTCAGCTCTACTGGCAGTTTCTTTGTTCACTACTTACCAACTATCAGGTTTCCTTTGCACTACCTGCAAACTACCTACTGCAGCTTTTATAAAATCTTGCCTGAGAAAAGAAAGCAGAGCAGCCACAGTGTGCACATCCTGTGGTCCTTAGAAGCAGCTGCTCATGCATCAACAATTGACAACACTTTAGCCAAGCAGATCTAAAAGTCTTTTTCGCCATGTAAAATCCAGTAATAAAATCATCTCTCCAGGGCAGCAACATACAGTGAATTTTCTCTGATAGAAATTCGTCAGTCTTCATTTACTGAGTATTCAATTTGAAATTACAGCATAACCAATACTTGCATTTCTGTGTCTCACACATTCCAGCTCTGAGGAACAGATGATTACATTTGCCTTCCATATATGTTTGCCTGGGTTTCGAGTGACCTCATGCCAAATGGAAATTGGTTGAGAAATCTTGGTTAAGTGCTCAGAGAACAATGGTCTGCATTAAAAAGTGCATGCACAATTTTGCACAATGTAGATTCAACTGACAGTCCATTGAGAGACATCTTGGGATTAAATGAGCATGAAGACCAAATTGCCCTCTCACCCCAGAAAAGGGTGGTCCCTTATAGTCACACGAACACTTCATTGGCTAAGCAGTGTGACCAATCTTAAAATGAACCCTGTGGTAGCATCTGTAGGTTAATAGCAGCTCTTTGTCTCCGCTGCTTTCTGCCTTTAGTCTTTTCCCTGAATTCCATCACAAAAAGTTTTACAATTAAAAAATGTCCTGACAACCATTTTTGTAAATTGACCTTAGCATCTAATCTTTCCTTATTCAACGTGGGTGACAAAAATGTGAACTTCTCATGAATGAGCCAGCTGTCTAAATCTGTCACATAGCACGGTTTTATTACACTCTTCATAATCAGCAAAGCAAGAAAGTCGCTGAAGTATTTTAGCAACGTTTAAATATCTGACAGAGATAACATCTTTAACACTTTCTTAGATTAAATATATTTAAAAATAAACCCAACTTTAACTCCACTGTGACATGTTATTTTCAAAAACCAGCTGGGGAGATGTGATAGTTCTTTTCTCACTGCTTAGTTCCTTAAGAAATGCCACAGATGGCACCTACATTGAAGATTCACAATAATATGTATGCCATAGTCATGCAGAGGACAGAAAACAATGATCTTAGAGTTCTGATCTTAATAATAAAGACAGTTAATTTAATAGGGAAATCCGAAAATAAAACTCCAGTAAGAGCTAAGAATTAAATCCAGGCCTCATTCAAATCAATAGCAAAAACTCACATCAACTGTGCTGCACCCAGAAAATCACCTTCCAAATTTAAGCAAAATTCTAGTTTGTTTACTTTTAAAAAAATTTCTGCTCTGAGTCATTCCATAAAAACTTCAAAACTAAGATATAATCTAAGTGAAGGTTAGAGGGAGAGGGGAGATAGCTTGTGAAACTGTTTTGATTCATTTTTAAACTATCTTTTATATTGTGTGAAAGCAGGCATCTGCATTAAGCCCACATGTACATAGGAAGTCCCAGTGGAAAAGAAGTATTCTCATAAAAAAAAAAAGACACAAAAAATCCTAGCTGCTTATTTATCAAAAGAAATTATTCTATTAAAAAGAGTGAGCAAACCCCAGGCCTAGCCACCCAAGATGCTGATATAAAAAGGGCAACTGCAGTAATTGCCCTGAGAATTGGCATAAAAAAAAAAAAAAAAAAAAAAAAGGGTCTGTAGAAAGCCTGTTGCCAGTTAGGTCATTCTGCAGCCATTCTCACACAACCTCCGAGAGTGTCCCAGAATAAAACTGAGCTTATAAATGAAACTAGATAAATGAGGCAATTAGATAAGGGCCTCCAGAAGGGATTTTATGTATGTGTTCACGTTGTCTCTGTCTCTGTGTCTCTCCCTCCTAATCTTTTATTCCATTCATTTCTTCCTTTATTCAAGATACTGCCTCTCTGTTCCCCACACATTGTACATTTCAAGCATTCTTTCAGCCTTTCTGCTGCTAAAGGAGAACAAACGTACCTGTTGCAAGAAACATGACTCTCCCTGATGCCTGCTAGTTTTAAAACCCTGCTTTATTATTTTGGGACAGAAAACTCATCTTTCTCTTTTTGTATGCCACTGATCAGAAAAAGGCATATTACTGGAGTATAAGGAACAACATCTTTACTCCATAGATAAGCAGGGAGACAAAAAGATGTTATGCAAAATCGGCTCCAAATCGTTTCACTCCATTTCAGAAAAACAGTAAACTCATTTTTCTACTGTGCCCAATAAGAAATACTAACTCAAAGCCTCCCCCTCTGGGAATAAATTTCTTTTGTTAACACTCAGGGACACAGATCCAAACCCTTTTTACCTTTAAATCCTCACACGTTGTTCTATTTCATGCAAAAGAAGTGTAAGTTAGGTATAAATAAGAGTATAAATTCTGTATCACTGACATGACACCTCTGTTTATCTCCTTCTTTCATTCACTTGTCCACATTTGGTTTTGCAGCTCCTTCCTTTCTAGACCCACAGTAAACATCAACAATTCCTGGTTGCTGCAGGTGCTTTTTATTTTTGAAACTGCCTCACAGATGTGCGCATCAAAAAAGCTTCCCAGCTGGCTGAGGCCTTTATCTTTTGGTCATTCCACAGAATTTTGTTGTTTTATAGTGACTTCTAGCACTGTGTCTTAGCTGGGCATTTACAGTTCAGGAGTACCAGCCTCACACAGCTCAGGCACAGACAGACTGAAGCTGAAGGAAGGCAGAAATCACTTCAGTCACTGTGTTTATCAGAAAGTTATCCATTGCAAGCCAGGGATCAGATGGCTTAACTGAAAAGCAGAATGATATTCCTGACATGATGAAATGTAGCTTTTCTATACACATTTTCTCTAATTTGGGTTGAGAAACAAGTACCTTTTCCTATAAAATTATGCAAAATGGAGATGCTGAAAATATGAACAAGTAATTTCACAGGTGCAAAGTCGTACTACAGTGAAAATGAGTGTTCATACATGTAATTCTAATTGCATTCATGAAATAGGCATTTATAAGATTAGTTCTATATGGAAAAAGCAAGTCCAACGGCACCCTGTTCTGCTAATTTTTCCTTAATTGTGTATATTCTTTAAAAGAAATTCATGCATTTTAATTTACTATCCTTTAGAGTATCTGTGTATCAGTTTAATTAGGAATTATACCATTTTGATCTTCTATCCAACTTAAAAGCTGTCCTTCATCTTAGAAAAAAAAAACAGAAAAAAGCTAAGTGGTAAATAAAAACTAATTATTTCCATTTTGCAATATTAAAAATTCACTAATATTTTGTCAATTAAAAAAGAAAAAGTAACATTCTCATAAAAAATGCAGCCAACCCTTTAAATTAATTCCAACTCAAATTTGCAGAAAATTTGTACCAAATAATCTGGATTCTGGCTACAAAAAAAGTGATTAATATATATTTCCCTAAGTAGTTTCAGGACAAAATGTTTTGGAAATACTGAAAAAAATTTAAGACTGTTTTGCTGAAAAGATTTTTCTTTTCAACCACAGAGAAATTCAGTGAAATAAGGCACGTACTTTTTGGGGATATAGGTGTGAAACAGCAGCAGCCACCTGAAAGCTTAGTACAGGATTACTTTAATCTTTGAGGCCCTGACTCCAAGTCTATTGATGTCAATTGATAATCTCCTATTGACTTCATTAGCTACAGGATTAAGTCCTTAAAAGATATCCACTTAGCTGGCAGAAGATCTTAACTTCAGACATCAGTGCACACATGACCTCTCCGTGTCTGCATCTGCAGTCATTAGGCCAATGTTTTGTGGAATAAGACTGCAGATCCAGCCCTGCAGAAAGCCCTACAGAGCATATCCACTCCTCCTGGCTTTCCTTATAGGTATTGCCAGCATTTACACAAAATCTGCCTGACTTCTTGATACTTCTTCAAATGTGTCCAGCAATCAGCTGATGTGAAAGCCGAGTGACTCACCTGCTTCCCTGAGCTCTCAGTACTGAAAAGGTATAGTTTAGTGATCATTCCATGCTACAGACATTCACAAACATTTAGTATTCTGGGTTATATGCAAATAATGTGTGTCTTTACCTACTGTTTACAGCACACAGACAGGCTTCCATAAACAAAATTGTCAGGCATTATTGTACAGACAGCAAGCTGCATTACTGGAGAAGAGTTTTATTTCTACCGATAAAAACCAACTTTCCATGTGCTATACATTACCAAGAGGGTCCAGTGTATCATATCTTAAAGTTCCTTTTATGGTTTATAAGATTTTCCTATTTATTTTCCTTTTGCAATGAAATAAAAAAGTAAAAAATATTTTAAATGAAAAACTACTTTAATTCCCAGGAAATTTCAGGAAGGGAGCATCAGCTAAAGCATGTGAATATACACAATGGTGTGCTCCCAGTATTCTTGGAAAGAAGGCAGAGAGAGTTGGCTGGTTTGGAGACAGGGTTTTTTTTATGTAGGATACATTTTCCAGTAGGACAAAAGGGTGTTTTGCATCACAAGGCAGTAACAAACAACCCCATTTTCTGAATGTTCCTAGGAGGAGCTGCTAAAAAGAAAATGTTCTAGGCAGTCAAAATGGGTGTGCAGACTGAACTTAATTCATACCAAGATATGCTGAGAGCAGAAACCATCTGGTATTAAGACACCAGATGTAGCTTGTAGTGGTCTCCATTAGTACCCGAAGCAGTAACCCTACCCTGTGAATTTTCCAGAAATGCTATTAGCTGACCCCCAAAAAATATACTGCAGAATTAAATCTTCAATTCCCCTTTGAGAACAATTAGATTGTAATGGGAGCCAAGCAGCAAAGGAAATAACAAACTTCTGTCACTTGAGAACATTACTGTTGTGACATTCCCCTGTTCAGCAAGTTTTATTTCATAGTAGCTGTCAGGTACTGTATGTACATTTGAAATGTGGGAAAATAGCTTAGAAAATATCACTCAGACTAGGCTTAAGTATCTTCTAGAAACTGAATTATACTAGTAAGCATATACAGGCACCAATCTAGCTGGGAGCACACAAGTAATTTTAAGCATATGAGCCACACTGAAGTCATGTGCTTAACATTATTAATATAATTAAGTGCTTTCTTGCTTCGAGACCTTACAAGTCTTTGCAAGTCTACCTACATAGACTCCATATGCTATATGTGCATTTCGTTTTAGGGAGACAGCAGGACTGAAGTTCACAACAAGAGAATTCAGTCGCTGTCTGTCACAAATTCTATATAACCTGAAATAATTGTGTCTTTGTGCCTCCACTCTCCATCCAAAAATTACTGAAATCAATCTTTGTAAAGCGCTTTGAGCTCTTCAAATGAAAAGTGCTATAAAAACTACAAATTATTATTATATTATTGAACACCATGTATGTATACACACTATTATGTAATATATAATATATGTATAATGCATATAAATTCTAACAAATGTATTTGTGTAATATCTGAGAAATGGAACAGTTGTATCTGGAAGTGATAAATACATAGAGTTGGATTTATTGTTAATCTGTGGATTTAATGATTTTTTTTAGACAAAAGGATGTTTAAGTGTATAATTGCTTTTCTTAATTTAATATATTTATGTAAATGCATGCCTGAAGTTCTGATTAGATAGTTATTCTGTGTCCCTTAAGCTAATAAAATATATTAAACTTTA
Organism: Corvus moneduloides; assembly: GCF_009650955.1. Taxonomy (NCBI): domain Eukaryota; kingdom Metazoa; phylum Chordata; class Aves; order Passeriformes; family Corvidae; genus Corvus; species Corvus moneduloides. Next base: position 58,456,326 of record NC_045480.1, read on the forward strand.
TCTTACTATATAAGGTACACCTGCTGCTTTAAATTTTTTTTGTTTTAATATTTTTTATGACTAAATGCATAATTTAAAGTTCATGAAATTTTAATTTTAATCGGCTCTTTGATCTTTGCAGTAAAAGCAAAACGCCAGCATTTTATATATTCTTTGAAATGTACCCTAGTTTTATTTATATAAATTCTAAGATGCTTTCATAAAATGTGACTGAACACTGCTATTATTTTTGGAATGGGAAGTTTGGAAGGGGGTTTCCTGGACAGAAAATTAAGACATCCATATTGAAAAGATACCTGTTGCATTGCAAGCAGTATGTGTATGGACATGCAGCTGGACCAAGGGGATTTTACGCACAGGCTTTGGAAGTACAGATATCTTGGAGAATTAGTTCAGCAACAGTGGGAGAAACACTGGGGTCATTTATTTGTTTTGTTTATGTCCTATCTTCAGAGAAGCACATCATCGAATCAACATAAGTTAAATTCAGAGGTACCATTTCCAGTGATTTAAATGAGGGCCATAAAAACTGGATGCAGTGCAGAATTCTTTCCTTTTCTCCCCATCCTAAGACACAGGTTCTGTTCCATTGAACTCAACACCTGAGCATACACATGGGAGCAGGGCCAGCTCCATAGATCAACCCACTGTGTTTTATGATACAAAAGAACAATTAATCACTGAAGAACAATTAATCACTGAAATGCAAACTACACTTGCATCTGGGACAGCAAAAACCAGTTGGGACAGGGAGTACTAAAGAGCCAAGGGCTTCTTCACACACTAAGTTTACTTTGGTGGTTTGAAATGCTGTTGAATTAGTCTTACACATTTAACTTACCCAAAGCCTTTAGCCTGTCCTGTGTTTATTTCTTAAACCAAAGAATGAAGCATTACCAACTCTATGATATTGATGCTATCTCTACATTTCAGATCGAAGCCAAAATAATCTTGAAATTTTCACGAAATTGTTTTTCCATTTTTCAGTTAGCTATACCATTAATGATATGGGCTGGTGGCCAGCCAGAGAGCTAAGATCCAAGGAAAATTTGAACTTCACCCAAATTTGAGGATATTTGGAAATTCTATTTTACTTCAGCTTTTCAATGAATAAATATAGCAGTTGCAGCAATGTTCTTTTAAATGCATTTTCCTGAAAATTTTCTTCATTTGAAGAAGCACTCAGAACAAGAAAACAGCTGAAAGATGGCAAATAAATAATAAAGAAATCCATGAGGATTGTTTTGATTTTTTAGTGGGATCTATGTATTCATGAAGAGAGTAAAAAGAATTCTGTGAGTTTTGTACATAATTACAATAAATACAGTGCAGTGTGTAGTTCTGGTGACATCATGAGTCACTGAGTTTGTTCTTGTAATTTATTAAGACATTATGAAAACCCACTGACATATTTATAAGCCTTGGAATTAACAGCTACCTTTCATTCCTTTTACAACACATAAGACATGAATTTTACTTAGAGAATTATATATACTCAGCTGTGTACAGCAGGACTGTAATTCTACCTAGAGCTTCTGATGATATCCTAAACCTGAAGGGAAAAATTTTGAATCTGCTTTTGGATTTACCAAAGGAGGTATCTTTGGCCTCTTGAACAAGGCTTGTGTAGTTTGCCAAAAGCCATCAGAACTTTCAAAAAGAATCCAAAGCCTAAATGCACAATTCAGGAGCATTCCATGTTAGTAATACAGTTAGTACTAATATATTTGATTATATTTGATCACTATTCCCAAAATATATACTTCGAGCAATCTCCTGTCCTTTTATTGCCTTCTCTTTATTTCCACACACAGGTCTGTGTTCCTTAAGTCCTTTGTTCTTTCTTTGTTTTCTTACAGATATGCTGCTTCTCCATCCTATTGCACTAAACTGCATATTTACAATTCACTGCGTATTTACAAGTATTTCATGAGACTGATTATGGCACAAGTGCTTTTTTTCTATTTTACTTTAATGAAAACACTAAGTAATGGATCAGCCCCTGGTTTAACTGTAAATTAAAAATGCACCACAAGTAAGTAGGGTAGAATCTTTAGGATGCCAAAGAATCATTTCGGTCTATGTGGTTGGATTTATTTACTTTGGGGGAAGGGTTGGTTTGAGCTATATTTGATGACATGTCTACGGATGACATACGTCTCTGGGAGAACTGGGCAAAGTGGGACATAGCTTTGGTTTGGAAAACCTCACTCAACAGTGGCTTCCTTGTTTGCTTGGTTCGGGGTGGTTTCTGGGGTTTTTTTAAGTTCTTCTTTTTTGTTTAATTTTTTGTCTTTCAGAGCTGGATTTTGCGTGAATTCCAAAATTTTGGGCTAAAACAGTTGAATGAATGGCTCTTACACTGGTTCAACAGTCAATATTCAAAATTTCAGATATTGTCAATGTTTCAGTCATCTCCAACTGTTGCTCATCTTCCATTAGCACAAAGTCACTGGTATCAGTGTTGCCAGGAGGTGAATCAGGAGAAGCAGTGGCTTTTTCTTTTCGCTCATTTTATATCACCTCAAATACATTTCACTCAGAAGTGTCTGTCACATTGTCCCACAATGAAACTGGTGTCATTATTCTAGCACAGTTTGCTCCAGTTATACACACTGGAGCAACTTCTATGTGTTTCACCTTTCACTCTGCACATTTGATTACTCAGAGGTAGTTGAGGAAGGGAATGTAGGAGTTGCATGCCTGTCCTTCATCAGAACAAGAGGTATGTTCTGCTTTCAGTATTAGAAAATTGGAATTCTGTGATATATATACAAGCTATTTCCACCTCAGGAAAAGGGAACATACATGTGAATCAAATGGCTGCCTTTGGTTCAGGAGGTTTATAAAGAAGAGATCCAAACTCCACAAACTCTCCTGCAGTGGAATTTGTGCTTTCCTGGTTGGATGAATAGAACAGGTGCAGATACAGCTTTTTCAGGCCTCTAAACTACACCAGCCCAAATAAATTACAGCTACGGAGCATGTTTAGCAATTTCAAGCAAGCATTAGAAATGCAATGCCCATGGTGCAGATAAAGTGCTCATGAAAAAGGTGGACGTAACATCTGTACTGGCACAGAATGCCTGACCTAAAGTAATAGCTGCAAAATGCCTCCTATAAAGCATAAGACTGTTAGTACAGCTGCAGCTTTTAATAGCTATTGAATTTCTTGATCAGGGAGGCAGGTCCAGAGCAAGGGAAATGGACAAGTGAAACTATAAACTGCTATTTTACACCTATGAATGTAATATCAAATAAATGTGGCCGAGCCCACTTTTATTTTTTTAAGAAATTCATCCCCAGAGAGCCTCATGCTAGATCTTAGCTAGCAAGCCATCAGAAGGCACTTATGTCAGCCTAACCCTGGTGCTTGCTTGCTTATTATATCTGTAAAGAAACCTGCAGTCACACACCTGCTAATACCTCATGCATCATTTCTGCACTTACTCAAAGCTATTTGGTTCTAGATCAATGCAAATAAGCAGTAATAATAAATAAACAAGAAAACAAGAAAAGGTAAACAATAGGCAGTTTTTAAGATGGTTCTGCCAGAAAAAAAATATAGCGAAGTGGCTGAGTTGCACAGACTTCAGTATGGGCAACAGGATGCAACCAGTAAACTCATTACCATGTTAGATTATTAAAATTATTCTGAAGAATACAGCTGTCTGGCATTTTCTTGGGTTTCTTATTTAAATAGCTTAGTATTAATATGAATTCATGTCTAGGAGGCCCCTGTAAATTACTAGAATCATTTTTACTTTGCATTTATAATTACAGCTTTTTGTTTTGGATGGAACTTCTATGGAATTATCAGATTTTCAGTATGCTGATAAACTGCATTTTAATATTTTCTAAGCTTATTGTCTTGCAAATTCTTCATGTCTTCTATTAGCCTGGAAATGAAATCCCTCACATAATACTCAGGCAGCAGAGGCTGCTGAGACTGCAGATTCACCCGAAATTACCCCAGATGGAACACTCTGAATATTCACAGAATATCCTGAGTTGGACCCATGAGGATCGAGTCCAACTCTTCAGGACAAGGCCCACATGGGGATTGAACCCACAGCCTTGGAGTTGATGTCGTTCAAACACAGATTAGACAGGATTGTTTTGGTTTGTTCTGCTGTGTTTAAGACTACTTTTTCCTTCAAGAAGACAGCAGTTTTCAAGTTACAGGCTTTTGATATCTACCCAAAGTGTGTCCCAGGCCTGTAAACCCTTCTGAGTCCCAAAGAACAATTCCATCTACCCAATATCCAGTACTACTTAAATATCCTGGCACCTGAACTCACTGTGTTTCTTTTAATATGGCTAAATTTTTTTTCTGGCTGGCATATATGCTCAGAAGTACCTGAACAATATGGAGATAGATAATTATCTCCATCTAAAAGCAATGCAGGATAAGATATACAACTGCCAAAGCTTACTTGAGACCTTGGAGAATCCTGAAAAGTTAGTCATAGCCAGCACCTCAATTAACTTCATGGGTGGTGGTGCCAGTTTAATGATAAGAACACCACTACGATTCACAAAGAGGTGGATCTAACTTCTGGTTACTTCCCAAGAAATTGTTTTGACTGCAGTCTTTCTGGTTGAATCCAAGGTAAAGTGAAGCCAGAAGTGATAAAAAGCAGTGGATCAAAAGAAGAGAGGGAAGAGCAGAGTCAGAACCTTCTGGCCTAGAAAGCTTATTTGAAAGTGTAAACTAGCCCACTAAATTAGTCCTGCTAAACAATTTAGATATATACGCTTGAGAAAGCAGGACCGAGTTCCCCAGTGCCTCCTTCCAGGTGAGTCAAACTCCCTTTCCTGCCTCTATGCTCTGCTTTTCCAAGTGGTCTGTTTGCAACAGGCATTACCGACAACACTCCTGCTTCCACACTTCTTCACTTACCCCTCACTGGGGCAGAGCATCTCTGAAATCTCCAAGAGGTTTTGTAAAAGAATTTAGGGACAAAACCCAATGTGTCTGTTTATAGGGAATAATCAGGGATTTTTAAAAATTATTACTCTTTCACAAATTATAAAAGCCCCAGTTCATACCACAGGCAGAGCATCTCCTCAGCTCTGGTGAGACCCCACCTGCAGTGCTGCATCCAGCTGTGGGAAACCCAGCACAAGAAAGACACAGACCTGTCCAGAGGAGGGACACAAACACGATTAGAGGGATGGAGCACCCCCCCTATGAGGAAAGGCTGAGAGAGCTGGGGTTGCTCAGACGGGAAAAGAAAAGGCTCTGGGGAGACCCTACTGTCTTTGAGTACTTTAAGGGGACCTGTAAGAAAGATGGGAACAAACTGTTGAGCAAGGCCTGTTGTGATAGGACAAGGGGCATTAGTTTCAAACTGAAGGAAGGTCAATTCAGATGAGATATAAGGAAGAAGTTTTTTTATAAAGAGGGTGGTGAAACACTGGCACAGATAGCCTGGAGAAGTTGTGAATGCCCTGTCCCTAGAAATATTCAAGGCTGGACAGGGCTCTGAGCAGCCTGATGCAGTTGAAGACATCCCTGCTTGTTGCAGGGTGGTTGGACTGGATGGCCTTTAAAGGTCTCTACCAACCCAGACTATTGTGTGACTGTGATTTACAGAGCAGAGAAAACTAAACAGAAAAAGCACAAACCCATCACACAAACTCCTAAGAAAACAGTGCCAACATAAAAATTACCACCTGAGAGCTACAAATTTTTGGTTTTCAAAACCCACCTGCCAGAAGAAAGTCACAGAGTAGATCCAGATCTGTTGATGTCCACAGGAGCTCTGCCTGTGTTTTCAGTGGTGCCAGCATACCAACCCACCAAGAGATTAAAATCTGATGAAGCTGAACAGACACTTTAGAAAGGCAAGTTCAAACAGCAATGGGCTTCAGTGGAGCATGTGGCTATCACTGTGAGTTTTGAGCTTCAGTCCCCTGACAAGTGAATACCCCTACGAAAAGCTCAAAACAAAAGATTTGCCAGATTATGGTAATGAGACATTAAAACCCCACAGGATTATATGAATCCTTCCATGTATCTTTTGAACAAGTAACAGAAAGTGCTGAAGTGTTTCCTATATCGTAAAAGCAAATGTAAGTGAAGACAAGTCTTTGCCAAAGTTTTGAGTGACTACAGAGTTGAAGAGAGATCTGGGAGACAGCTTTGAGCATGAGCAGTAGTCATCAGGAGTGGCATCAGGAAGTCTAGAGCAGCAAAGAGACATCCCAGGTAAGCCTGTGAAGCTCTGCGTGACTGTTTTAACTGCGACCTGCATCCTGAAGTGCTCACAGACACCTCATTCAGAAATGTATTCTGGCTGCTGCAGTCACTGTTAACTGCAGCACAGGCACAGCAGAAGGCTCATCTTTAGTATCAATACTCACTTAAGGAGAACCTTCCAGAGAGCAGAAAATGATCCCTCAAATTAATAGGGATGAATTAATAATTCATATTAACCTTTTTATAAAGAGCAAAAAGAAGCAAATGAGATTCCATCCTCTGCCTGTTTTGAAAGCTGCCTGCTCAGAGGGAGCTTTCTTTCAATTACCTGTAATGGGATTATTAGCACATTTTCCTCAGTAAATTTCTCCTTAGAAATAGGTAATGCTGACAAAATTTCCACAACTATCAGAGACAAGAAATTTTAAACAAATTAATATTCTCTGCATTGCAAATATTTAGATTACCATAATCAGAGTAATGATCAGCACTCCTATAAAATGACGGTGCAGTATAGGATAATATTTGAAGTAAATAAACTGGATTTTGCCCATGTAAAATATTTTCACTGATTTCAATTAAATCTAAAATTCTCCTGCATCTTCTGCCTATATTTCCTACTATTATAAAACAACTGCTACATTGCATTTTAACCACACAGATAGTTTAGCTATTATTACTTACCTCCTGCTTTTTATGTAGTCACAAAAGCATAAGGTTTGGCCTTCTTTCCATTGATTCTTGGTGACCAAATATTTCAAGTATTATTTTGGCTACAGCACAGTTTTGCACACGCAGCATGTAAGCTGCTTAGCATGAAAGAGAAAAGGGATCTGCAGGCCCAAATCCTGCCACCAAGTGAAAAGAAACGAAGTTTAATCCAAAAAAGCAACAATGTGCTGTATCAGATGTGCACACTTCTGTACACAAGTGTATTTAACTCTTAAAATTTTGCATGCATAAAAATTACACTTATTTGTAAACTAGACAATCCTTAAGCACCAGCTATATATGTACAAAATACACATTTATTAAAATATATCAGAGCGATGCCTCAGAAATGTAGATGGTTCAACATATTTAGCCTGAGAATACATCTGGAGGGGGTAGTCCCTTCTATCAAAAACTAAATAGGTGTGAAAACATCTGGGAATTGCTATTCAAACTGAAAAATTACAAGACACATTGCAGAAGATGCTACGTGCAATGTCCCATTCTCAACATCAACCGGCCACTACTTCACAGATAAGAAATGAAAGAACATGGACCTATTTTACATCCTAAAAAAAGATTAAGGCTCAAACTAACTTTTCCAGCTTGCTTCTATCAAGGAATGACCATAAGAATTTCCAAACAATATGCAGGGGAATATTTGAATAACAGGAACGGAATAAAACTCTGAGAAAAGGAATTAGAACCTGATTTTTAAAGTCCTTTGCATAGAAAAATGATGTCTGAACAACCTTGAAAATCTGGCTTTTATTTCCTGAAAAGTGCCCTACTTGCCAGCTTTAGAAGTGTAAGCCATTGGAATGAGCACAGAGCATCTGCTTATGGATTTTAAAATTTCACATATGTAATATTTTCAGAATCATATCTTGACAATAAAAAGATTCTTTTCATTCCTGGCTTCCTATGATATGACATGAAAATCTCTCCAATGTTCAGGATACTTTAAAGATAGAACTTTAGGAGTTTTTCAGCAGAAATGTGTTTACATTTTTTTAGGCATATCAGTCACTTGCAGTAGCTTTTTCTTTCTCTCTCGATTAGTACATATCCTCATGCCTCAGCAGCCCAAACATGAATGTGAATAGATAAGCTAAAACCTGAGAATTTCAAGAGCAGTGAAGTGCATGCTTTCACCTCTCCCCCTTTTAAAAGTGTCAAATGCTTCCTGACACGCTTGGGTCCATGGAAATGGAACATATTTTCTCATTACGTTAATTAATGGGTCTGCTTGGGTGGTATAATTCAGTATAAATTTCCTTTAGTATTCTGTCATACCTAAAAGGATCTTATTTTTGTGATGTCTTTAAATTTTTATGACTTCTACTCTGTTTAGTCTGTGCGTAATCCTTCTTTTGAAACCTAATGTCCTAGAAAATCTGCAAGTTTCTCTCAAAACTGGCACACTCTGTAGTTTACAGTCATTTCTTTTTCTTGCCTTCTTAGAACTCCCTGCGAGTCCTTAAGGTGCAGTTCACAGCTCAGGGAATTTATGATTACATCTTCAATGCAAACTCAAGCACTGCGATATATTAAACCTGACAAGATGCTGTTCGTTAATCTCTGAAATACGGCCAGGTGTGATGTAATGAAGAGAGGCTTCCAGCTCTGCAGAGAAGCCTAACACAGCTCCCAGCTCAGCTTGATGGTGGCTTCCTTTACCTCATCTGGGAGAAGGACTGCCTGGGTGGGGACTCTCGCTGGAAGCGTAATTCCAGAAAAATGTGGTTTGGGGAAAATGAGACAGGGTAATCCCTTGCCATGCCAGTGTTGCTGAAACAGCTCAGCTTCTGCTTTCCTTTCATTTCCAGGTTAGAACACTAACTTGGTCATGCTGTCATGAACCACAACTTCCCAAGGAAATGGCTTGATGGGCTGGAGGTACATTTTTACGTATAAAAAAAAAGGAGCATTTTAAATATTGGAGTCTCAGCTAGCAGAGAAAGCAACATCAGGCTCAGAACACAGAGCAGCAAGTGCTACAATTTACACACACATTATAACTTGATCAAAAGAAGGCTTTAATTTGGTTGTGACAATTTATTCTTTTTTTTTTTAAATTAATAATTGTATCATTTCAACACAAAAAAGGGTAAAATCAAACCAGACCAAAAATAAGGGAAACTCACCATTTCCACATCATTAATTCAAATCTCAACATAAACTGATAAATGTTATTACTCAATTTTACGTCATTAACAGCATATGTGGAATATATACTGAGCAAAAGTAAGACTTTGAAACTCATCCCTGTTATGGCAACAGAAGAAACTTCGTGAATGAAACTCATATTTGTGCTTATTCCTTTTGTTGAAAAACAAACAAATGGTTTTTAAATATGGAAAGAAAAGATAAAAATAAGTTTTTATACACTCCATGACTGAGCATTTTGCATCCATGAAACACTGAAATCCACATCCTAAAATAAGTTAAGCCACTAGGTAGATTTGCTCTCAATTTGGTTACTGCAACAGTGCAAAACTGGTTGATTTTCACAGATTACTTGATTTTATTGGTTTCATCCAGCTACAAAAGATAAATTTTGAGTACAAAGATAGTTCCTACTACCTCTACCCTGGAAACAAAAGACAGATCTTCTCAGAAAAATAAGTTTGGGCACTTAAAGTTTTTGTACTACGTTTTGAAACTTCTAAGAAAGAATGCAGAGCAAGACTAGCCCTGCATTTTCTTCTGACCATGGAAAAGTTATCAGGAGAAGACTCCTCTTTTTAACTTGTCTTTCTACTTTTTTTTTTAATTGTTGTTATTATTATAGTATTAAATTCTCTTCTGTTCATTTCAGAAGCAATTCTGCCTAGCTCTTCCTGAGCTCCTCATTCATGGACAAAGTGAAAAAGACAGAAAAAGATTGTGAAACTGGAAACAGACAGATCGGATAGTTTGGATTTCTGTCTTAACGTGCATGGCCCCAATCACTGAACACTTAACTTTAGAAGAGAAATTACATCAGTAAATAGATAGGAATACACTGGAATTAGTCTGCACAAGACTATTATACCTAAAATCTTAAATGTCTAATGGATTTACTGCATTTATGCTCAGGTCATTCAAGTAGTTTTTGCAAATATTCTGGCAATTTACTTGCAGGAGTGATTAGGCAGATACTGATGGACATTCCCCAAAAGTGAATCGTGTATTTAACAAGAAAACAGATTTTTAGAATTGTATTCATCCATTAGATTAGAAATTTCACTTTTGGCTAGGTTATCCATCAAGCTAAGTTCAAATATGATGTCAAGTAAGTACTGCACTGATTATTTGGTCGATTATCACAGAACCATAGAATGGTTTGGGTTGAAAGGCACCTTAAGGATCAAGTACTTCTCACCTCCCTGCTGTGGGCACAGACACCTTCCACTAAACCAGGTTGCTCAGAGCCCCATCCAACCTGGCCTTGAACACTTCCAAGGATGGGGCATCCACAACTTCTCTGGGCAACCTGTGCCAGTGCCTCACCATCATCACAGCAAATCATTTGTTCCTATTATCTAGTCTAAGCATTCTGTCTTTCATTTTGAAGCCATTATCCCTTGTCCTACCCGTCCATGCCCTAGTGAAAAGACCCTCTCCAGCTCTTTTGTAGCCCCCCCTTAGGTGTTGGAAACTGTCCTCAGGTCTCTCCAGAGCTTTCTCTTCTCCAGGCTGAATAGCCCTGGACCTTACCATTAATTTAACTATATATCTCTTATTTAACGACATTAATTGAATGAAACATATAAAAATATTAAATAACTTGCTCCAACCACTTGAGAATATCTTAAATCTTCAGAATTACTTTGAACTCACTCACAAAGAGAAAGAAAGGTGATGTATATCAAATTAAATATCCCACAAGAAGAATTAATTTAGCAACGGTCAAGGTATGTTGCAACTTCCTCTGTTAACATTGCATTCCTGCCCTGAGTTAACATTGCATCAATTCTGGATCAATTCCTGCCTTGCAAGATAATTTGACACAAGAGTTCTTGCTTTTGCTAGAGGTGCGCCACCAATGCTTTATCCTGACCTCTCAGCCTTTCCGGACTGCTTCCTATTGCAAGAAAGGCATTCAGCAAAGAAAGAAATGTTTCTTGTTACATAAATATTTAAGAAAGCAATAATTGTGAAACAAAAGTACTGCAAAACTGACACAATATTCACCACATTTGGACCTTTTTTTTTTACCCCAGCAATAGCCGGATTTATCACATTTCAAGACTAGGAACTAAATTTAAATTCTCTTGATGCCTAGCCAACATCTTCACTAAACTACTGAACCCTGTAGGCCTCTTTCTATACTAATGCTACATTCATTAAAAAATTCATTAGACCCAAGCATGATGGTACATCTCTGGTAAATCATTTCAGGTAAAGGTGGACTCAAACCCATCAGTGAATTAGTTACTTAATCCCAGGCTGCGTAAAAACTTGGATCCATCATGAAAATAACTGGTAGAACAAATCAAGAATACGTACTTATACTTCAAGAAAACATTAAGTTGAAAATTCTGTCCACAAGAATGAAAATTACAGAAACTGGCTGCAGCCTTAGTTGCAATAATCAGGAACCAGTTATGGTTTCAAGCTGACAGAGAGAGCAAGTTTAGATTAGATATTATGAAAACATTCTTTACTGTGAGGGTGGTGAGGCACTGGATCAGATTCCCCAGAGAAGTTGTGGATGCCCCTGGAAGAGCTCAAGGCCAGGTTGGATGGGGATCTGAGCAACCTGGTCTAGTGGAAGGTGTCCCTGCCCACGGCAGAGAAGTTGGATCTGGGTGATCTTTAAGGTCCCTTCCAATCCAAGCCATTCAATGATTGATTCTATGATTCCATTCCATTCTGTCCCAAATGATACTGCAGGGATTTGAAAGCTTAGATTCCTTTTAATGTTGTGAAAACATGAAGATTTATATGCTTTTTGGTGCACTTATCAAATTAGTCACAAAAGAAATAATGCAAGAGCTATTCTGAGCCAGGTTTTCCTCTCAAAAGTTCACTGATACATGGAGAATGAAATCTACAACTTGTATTTTGTATTTCCACAGTCTTTATGCTTCCCATGTAGAGAAATGCTGTTCTGAGGATTGTGTATTTAACATCAACTATGTTAAAATAAATAATTAGGCAATAACTCAGAATACAACAGATTATTATAACAATTTAGGCTAGTAGTCAGGAAAGGGATTCACACTTGATGGTCTTGGAGACTGTCAGACATACCCTTCATCACTTAAAAATGCAACTGTTGTTACAGATTCCAGAAGCAAAAAGACAAAACCTCTGTGAATTCCATGTCTCTTGCAAGTGCAAATGAAAAGAGTTCTCAAAATCTTTCCAAAGCTACAGGGCTTGCAGTGTCATTGGCCAACAAACCTAAATCTCAGCTACCAAAGGAAATTAAGATTTAACTAATTACCTTTCAATAGCTACTAGAACAATTGTACAGATGCTTTATTCAGATAAATTAATAGCAAGTCAACACTGCCTCCTGCACATTAAATCTGCTGGTAATGCCAGAAATAAACAATGTTCCCTAGGAGTATTGACATCAAAACTATTCTGTCTCTCTTCTTTTTCTTCTTGGCACTTGGCTTAAAGTTCTGGGCCAAATTTTATGTTCTAAAATTAAATATCAACGCTCAAAATGTATACCTTTATGTCACCTTCTACCCAAAGTTTCAGATAACTTTGTAGGGGCCAATTAATTCTCTAAATACATAATGAATATTAGCTACATCTTACAGAAAAGGAAGCAAAAACGAAGCTGGCACAACAAATCTGAACCTAATTTTTCATGCTGACTAGTCTAAGCTCTGGAAACACACCACTTCTGCTACTGGAAAACTATTAATAGAGATTCTGAATAGCAACCACTACATTTGAAAAATATACACTAAAATGGTGCTCACCAGATGTGGAAAAAACATCACTGGCATTATCCAATGACTGCTTCTTTCTCTGCATTATCTCAATCACCAATGTATCCTCAGTTGTGTATGAACATCCACCCCTTACAAACATATTTTGTGGCACAATCCCCTTTACCTGAAAACAAACCCTGTTCTTTGCAGAAGCCTGTCTTGCTCCACTCTGCAGATTCCCCAGAGCACAAGCACATGACCTACAGAAAAACGTTTGAGATATTTATTCACTTGTGCTGGCACACCTCACCACACTTCTCGGTAAGTTTAATACAAAACCCCAGGTGAAGCAGGCGGCTTTTCTAAACATCTGTGGGAGTCTGTCATACCTGTGTCCATAAACTATTTGCCTGTTGAGATATCCAAAAGCTGTCACGGTCTTTAAAAAGTCAGCCTCTACTGAAACTCAATCCTTCTCTAAACAGAGTGGGAGGTTAACTGATTTCATTCTATCTGCTTCTATTCTTTGATTTTATCTTTTAATATTAATATCCTTGAGACCACCCATCAGCTAGCCTGCTTAACAAAACTTACTGCCCAGTTATCTGATCAACAACTGCAGCGAGGCAGAACTCCCTAAAAAGACACATAAGGTAATTATTTAATTACATTCTTATATCATGGATCATTCTTTTTTTTTTTTTTAAATACAAATATTCAAAACAATATAGTGGATATAGGTTGATATTTAAGATGGTGGGACACTTCAGATTTGATTCAAGAAGATACTTAAAGCCAGGTAGTTCTACTCAGATTAGTTTGCAAATAGTAATCCTCAAATTTCTTACCTTTAGAACTTAGTAAAAAAAAATTCATCCTCTTTAAAATTGGAAAACTTAACTTGATGTGATATAAAAAATAATTCTCATGCAATATACGAGATTTACTGAATTACCTAAAGTTAAAGGACAATGAGAGGACTATTTGTGGTGGACTTGGTAGTGCTAATGCTTGAACTTGATGATCTTAATGGTTGAAGATTAAACCATTTCAATCTAAATGGTTCTATGATTCTATTTTTAAAATCTTTTCCAATCTAAATGGTTCTATGATTCTGTTTTTAAAAACTCTGAGGGGAAAACAAACCAAGAACCATTGTTGTATCTCTTTATTCTATATTGCATAAGCCACTTGTTTCAAACAGATTCCAAATGAAGGAAAGCTAAAATGGAGCATTGCTAAAGTTCTATGAAGCCTCAGAAGATTGCAAGGCAAAGGACGTTTGCATTACAGATATTAAAATAGCTGAGTTCCCATTTGGATAGCATACTACTGTCCAAAGCACATGAACACATTCTGAATGCATGGCTGCTCTGAAAATGCACCTCCACCGCAGGGAAGGAAATATGGGATTAATAACGTTCTCTCTGAGAGCAGAATTTACGACTGGTAAAAGCACACAACACATGCTGTATATTGATTAAAGAAAAAAGGTCCATCCAGTTTCATTGATGTGTTGTCAACACCATGTCACCAAGTCCCCGAAAACGTGCCACCTAGTGGAGCCTATGCCCATGTCCTGCAACCCAGAAACGGCCAGATCTGCTCTGGTGCCTTCTGCTACCTCGCCTGGGAGAACTGCTCTGCATTTCCCATTCCTCTCACTGCAAACCACCCATCCTCCTCTGCCCTCCCTGCAAAACTTGCTCAGCTTACAATTTAACCAAAAGATTTCTAGAATACCTGCTACTCATGACTAAAAACACCTAAATAAGCCCTGCACCAATACCAAAATTAGTTGAGCACAGAAGAATGTACCAACAGGAAAAATCAAATGCAGCACTTTCTCTGTTGTCTGCCTAGGAGTGGAATCTGCATGAGACATTATTCCAGTGTAAGGGACATTATTCCAATATAAGATATTCCTGATTCTTTTCCCCTAACCAGAAGTATAGGACTGAGATGCTGAGAAAAGAATTATTCACTGCTAAACAGGAAGACAGACACACACATAACTCACATGCCTGAGGAAACAGCTGGGAAAATTAATCTGGAGAGTGAAGAAGGCAGATGAGACCAAATAACATCCAGTTTCAGCTATCCAGAAGAGAGTAACTTCTGAGTCTAAATTCTACCTTAATATGCAATTTTCCACAGGATAACTTTATTTTCCAAAGACCCCCAGCATTTCTGAAGTCAGTACTAGCTAATTGTTCTTATAAATTTATAGTAAAAACCCAATCACCTTCACCTTTCACCGAAAACTAATTGATTCTTTTTTCTTGAATTTGAATACCAAAATATATAGGTTCTTTTAATCTTATGTTATAATTAAAAAGTAGACTTTTTTTTTTTAATGAAGCATAATTGTATTAGTTATAGGAATAGGCCAGGACAGAAGGCACTATGGGGAGAAACTTCAAAAAAAAATATGAGTTGTATACGATATTCAGTTAAAAGTATGAAGTTCTCAGTGCTGAATCTCTCTTAGAAGAATAATACAAGACGTGTTCATAGATCCTAAAATGCTCTGAAAGTTGTTCTGTGCCCTTACCTCTTTTCTAATCGCAGAAAAACTCAAGGGTACTAAAATAAAAAATAACTGACAGTGAGGTGTAGTTTCATGGTACACTTTTCTTTGCATTAAATTTTCTGAGTTTAAGGATCTTCACTTCATGTAATGGAAGGAACAGTAGGCAATAAACATAAGAAATTTCAAGAGAAGTAGAAAAAATATCCAGAGAAATATGAAATACAGTTACATACTGAGATTCTCTGACAGCTGCACCAATGTGCATTTCTAACAAGACAAGACCCATATAGACCTCAGAAGAATCACTTACAGACCTTTTCTCCTCTCTCTTCTTCAAAATTAGTTGTAAGTAAATTTAACAGTGAAGAAGAAAAAGGAACATAACCCACCCCCCAGAAAGCACTGCCTGGCACCACTGGGACTCTAGTCCAACACACTGCTATTACAATTATGTCTTCTTGGAAGATGTGTAAGTACAGACATTGTTTTACCAGTTGGAGATTTATGGCAGTGCACAGGTTTCTAACACAGATCCCGTCAGTGCTCTGTTACACTCTCCTTGTTTGTGCTTTGAGAAGGAGCAGTCTGTCCAGAGAAAACAGACTAGGTTTGGTGATAACAGGGGAATGCAGGCATTTCACAAAACATCCATGTGTTACAATCACAGGGATTGATATTAAGCATCTGCTGAGGAAAATGAACATCAGCCAGGTTCTTTTCATGTTGCCCTCTATTGCTGTGGTAGAGCCCAAATGCTCCACTTGAGTAGCAGCTGCTTTATTTGAACAAACAAAAAACCAATCAACCAATGATAAATCCTTGCCATGTATCCAGTCTAAAAGACTCAACTGGACAAAAAGCTACAGAATGCTTTCACGCTCTGAAATAAAAAGAAAACCCCTGGAAAAGAAGGTTGCTTGTCTTAGCTGAGACACAAAGACACACCTCCTCACCCCAAGATACAGCATGTTCTGGGGAACAAAAATAGGCTATATTTGTCATTTCTTGTAAAAAACAAATTCAGGTGGTTATTTTTCTCTCCCTCCTGTCCCCAAAGCCTATACACTTCTGCTGCCAGGACCTTAGCTTGTAGGTTGGAAAGGTAAAATGCTTTCACATTACGCAGGTGCAAAGATTAAAAAATTATACTATAATATCCTGGCAGCTGCTAAATTACCTAACTAGACTCATGAAGATTAATTTCCTTTGCTTCCAGATTGTCAAATGGTGATTTCCTCTTCTTGTAAGAGTATTTGATGTTCTGGTATAAGTATAAGCAGAGCCACAGTATTTCAGAATTTTGTGCAACTCAATTTTCTCTCATGAGAAATTACAAATTCCTCAAATTTGTGTCAGCTGGAAAAAAAAAAATCTAATCTAAAATGAGGAGCCAATTTTAATGAGAAAGAATAAGCAAATTAGTCACCATACCTCTAATGGTTTCCTCATACACATTTTCCCTGAGTTGTCCAGCACTGTCAATGCCCACAGCTAGCCTGTGCTGTGACATACACAGTCCCACGGCAGTGAGCCCGGACCAGAGCATCCATCAATAATTAACGAGGGATGAGAAAAGCGACTGGTAACAGTTAAAGCAAGTGTTCTCAGGCTGCTTTGAATGGGTTGCTCTGCATTCTTTTGCAATGAACAGGGAAAGCTGTGATTTGCTCCATATGACTGGCAAAGGTGATGATAATATGACTTATGAGCAACCTGCCACAAAAAGTATTTATCTTGCGATATATGAGGTGTATACCAGGAAAGATGATCCTCTAGAGGTACATCACACAATAGTTAAACACACAATTTAGTGAGCTGATTATAAAATCACCTCAATACTCATGTAAGCAAAGAATTTTTGTAGCCACAAGGCAATCACAGGTATCAGAACTGTGAAGAAAGTAGTGGATTTTACTCAATTCCTGCTTTTGGGAACAAATCTCTATTAAATAATCTCAGACCTTGCAACCAGCACAACATGCCAAATGAATTACACAGGTATCATACTTAGAGAAAGTGATAGAACTTTCCAAGTCAAAAGGAACAATCGTGTTTGCATCCTGCTGTGTGACACATTACCACAAAGGTCTCCTCTTGGCTCCTTCTGTTCTTTTCCAATCTATTGTAGTCTGGATTCTCTCTTACTCATTGCAATTTTGGTTGTTTCCTCTTTCAACTTAAGTTTCCAGATGTTGCTTACCCAATTTTTCCCTGCCACGCAGCACCCTTTGCCTGAACTTCTCCACCATTCCCTTCTGTGTTTCCCCCCACTATTCAACTCACAATCTAAGTCAAGATTTAGAAACCTGTTGTAAATTACATTAATTGGCAGTTCTTTCCTGCAGCTGTGTGCATTTCTTAAGACCACAGGCTTACAGGGCTTGGGGGGGGAGTGTTTCTTTTTACCTTCTTTGGACAAATTTTATACTAAGCCAAATTGCACCTGGTTCCAACACCATCTGAACAGTCATGCTGGTACCTTTCAGGGGTCCTAGCAGGGACAGGTCTATAATTAGTTTGTTCAGTATTCAAATGGGTGAGAGTTGTACTGGAAATTTATAAGGAAAACTGGATTATGTAGAACATGCTTGAATACTTCATGCTATCATAGGTAGCTCATCAATTTTTTTCCTATGTCCTAAATGCAAAAATACGCTAATGAATAAAGAGCTTTAAAAAATGTGAGTCATGAGGTTGTCTGGTAAAAAAATGAGGCTGCATGAGCACGGGCAAAGAGTTTTATTAGCCCTGCTAATAAGGAAAGTTTCTATTTTTATTTAGAATCAATTTAACCCACATAGTTTAGAAAATAATTATTTAGAGAACAATTTAGGTTACCTTAAAATTACAGTATTAATTTCCAGAGTTCATTTTATAACATGGCCTCATAAATTCAAAACAAAATACTGGAATTATTCAAAGAAAATATGAATAAAATCTACAAATCAGACCACAGCACTGTAGTATGCCAAAATAAAACCCTGAATCTGTCCAATATCTTTGAGTTCTAACAAAATCATTCAAGAGAAGGTACTGTTTCTTTATATATGCACTACAAAATCAGTAAGGAAAAAGCAACTAAAAAGAGAAAATTAGGGGGAAACACTTTTGAGTTTAGATATTATTGTGACTTTTTCATTTAAAACTAGGGAAAAAATCCTAGTTTTGTTGAAAAATGAAAAAGTGCCATCCAAATATTTCATTTATAGATATATCTGAACCAGAAAGCTCAAAACTACGGTGGCAGAATATCTGTAACCAGCAAGGTTGTCTGTAGAAGACACATTTACTCTGACCTCCAACACCTCTTCCCCAGTCTAAAACATAGATTGCAAATCCAAGACACATCTTTAGTCACGCAGGGAAACTAAAACTGCCTCCATCAGACATATCTGAGGCCCCAGTTGTGATGTATCCTCCTGTATGCAGTGATCAGTGATGCAAAGGAAGCCCTGCTCATTCCCAGTTCTGCGTCCCCTGTCCCTGCCGCCCTTTCCTTTGCTCTGTAGTACTCTGGCTCTCTCCTGTACCCTTTCCCCTCTTTCCTTCATCACTTTTTTCTCACCTCTTCCCTGAAATTCTTATTCTCTCAAACATTTTAAGACATTTTTTCAAAGCATTCTTAAAATTTTCTCTCTTACCCCTCACCAACTGGAGATACGTCATATCACCTGTGCCACCTATCTTTAGTAGCTGATTCAACAGCAGCACATGCCACAGCTGGCTTGGTGATACAGATGTTCTACAGTCAGTACATGTTTGTTGACTGATCAATTGCTGGGACAAATAATACAAATGACCATCAAGCTCAAACAAATGATGTTCCTTCAACAAGAGCACTAATGGTGGTCTCCATGCAGTCACTGATTTCCCCAAGGATTGTAGGAACAAGGCATCCCTCAAATCTCTATCTTTCTACCTAACAGATTTTAAATTAGTCAGTGTTTTTAAAATAGTATTGCATGTTAAATTGTGAATATAGTGAAAAATATAATATAGTATAATATATAATATAGTAAGTACAAATGACCGTCTCCATGCACAGAAAAACAAATTTCATATACCTTCTGGCTGCATTTCAATTTCTGTTGGCTTTACTAGACATTGGAGGGTAAAGAGGTTGACAAGTAGCTTTCTTTTCATGTCTAGTAGAAGAATGATGCCACCTACCCTAAATCTTACAGCTCTTTGAGCTGTGAGACTCTATTGGCAACCTTTTCACAACTTTTAAATGACAACATACTGACCAATTTATAGATGAATACTGAAATTCATACAAAATAAAAGCAAGTTAATCTCATTTGTTTTCATCTGTTTTAACAACAGATTTTGCTCACATTTTGCTCACACACAAGAATATACATTATTAAATTAGGCCAACGAATGCACTATCAAAACAAGTACACATGTCACTGATTTAAATTTTCCTACACCCTTTTTCTGTGTCTTGCTGTGCTTCCAGGCTTCTAATACAGAGTTCCTGAAAACAAGGAGCTTGGACAGGGTTTCAATTGATGAATATTTGAATGCAGTGAAGTTCCACTGCGTTAGACCAGCAGCTCTGGTGATGCTGTGCACAAAATACTGTTCTTTAAAAGTAACCCTGTTACAATTAAATTAATATGTAATAATACAGAAATTACATGCATTTTTTAGGATTACATACAAACCCCTGACAAGTGCGATTTATCTGAGGTTTGTCAGAGCCCCAACATGGCTTTACAGTGATTCACCACCCTCCTGGCCAATCTATAATGAATTAAGAGAGCTTCAGCTGCATCCAGGGTTCAAAAACACTTGGGTTCAATTATCATCCAATCAACTAATAAAAAATATAAATATTTTTATTTTTTAAAACTAACTCGCACTATCAATTGGACTGTGTGGTTTAAATCAGCTATGGAATTTGGACAAACAAATAAGAACCATTTTACATAGCCAGCTGCACATCAAAAGTAATTTTGCAACACAAAAATTTTCTGGCCAGACCTGCCTTTCAGACAGTTATAGATCCCAGTGGAGGCATGGGAAGACCAGAGTTCAAATTCAGTTTACTATGGCAGTTCTCCCAGCTCTGAATCTCAGCCATGTGACTGGCAATGCTTACTGTCACCACAGGGGAGTCTTAAAAGGGAAAAGTGGTAGCTCTGACATTCAAAGAAAAAGCAAATACTACCATACAAAACTCGTGTAAGAGTAGAATGTTTCTCAGTAGAAATTTAAGCTATTTCTTAGCACTGTGCTGGTACCTCATTGTTGCTTGAGAATGATT
Organism: Corvus moneduloides; assembly: GCF_009650955.1. Lineage (NCBI taxonomy): Eukaryota > Metazoa > Chordata > Aves > Passeriformes > Corvidae > Corvus > Corvus moneduloides. The sequence goes on from NC_045480.1 coordinate 58,476,929, forward strand.
GCAGACATAGAATAAATACTATTAACCTGGAAAAGTGCATTTGTCAGCTTATCTGCCTCACTGAGCACACTGAATAAAGTAGATACACCACGAAAAAAAGGCAAGAGGCACAATAACTACCTCTACATTAGCAAGCAGTGTTACTGAAGTCACTCACCTATTGACAGAGCAGTTACTACACAGACAGCCTCAAGAACCTGACATCCCTGCAAAACTCGCTTCTTCAGACTTCCTGTCCTAGAATTGCTTTAGTTTGGGGCTGTGGATAGAACACCAGTAGAGTCTGGAGTGTGCACTCCTGGAGTACAAATTTCTCTTGAAAGGAATCCAGTTTTTGTCCTCTGGGACTTCACTGTGATACAAACCAAAAATGCAGCAAGTGGAGACTGCTGTGAGGTTGTTTAAAAGCACAATCATGATCTGTAATAAACATGTACCTGAGGTTTAAAAGCATGAAAAAGTGTTCCAGGGGAAACAAACCAGTACCTATTATGATCATCCTCAAGTCACTAATGTTTATCATCACATATCCACACAATGGATTTAACGCTTCTGTGCCTATCTTAACGCCAATACAATATTTGGAATGAATATGTGGCATTTCAAAATTTTTTTGCAAACTTTTCAAGTCCTTTCTTCCCAAATCCAACATTATACCTGCTCTACCAATCACTATTCTTTTGTAGTTTTCACATTAATGGTAATTTAGGGAGAGCTCTTTCACAGAATCACAGATTAGTTGGGGTTGGAAGGGACCTCTGGAGATCGCCCAGTCCAATTCCCCTGCCAAGGCAGGGGCACCTGGAGCAGGTGACACAGGAACGCATCCAGGTGGGGTTGGAAGATCTCCAGAGAGGGAGACTCCACAACCTCCCTGGGCAGCTGTTCCAGTGCTCTGCCACCCTCAATGTAAAAAAGTTCTTCTTCAGGTTTAGGTGGAACTTGATGTGTTTTAGTTTATGGCCATTGCTCCTCGTCCTGTCACTGGGCACCACTGAAAAGTGTCTGGCACCTCTTGGCACCTGCCTTTGTGATATTTATGTGCATTGATGAGATCCCCTTCGGTCTTCTCCAGACTGAACAGGCCCAGCTCCCACAGCCTCTCCTCATAAGAGAGATGCTCCAGACCCCTCATCATCTTCGTGGCCTCCACTGGACACTCTCCAATAGCTCTTTGACTTTCTTGTCCTGAGGAGCCCAGACCTGGACACAGCACTCCAGATGTGACTTCACTAGGGCCAAGAAGAGGGGCAGGATCACCTCCCTCAACCTGCTGGCCGTGCCCTTCCTGATGCACCCCAGGATACCTTTGTCCCTCCTGGCTGCAAAGACACATTGCCAGCTCGTGGTCAACTTATCATCCATCAGGACTCCAAGATCCTTTCCTGCAGAAATGCTCTCTTTTTCTTTTTTTCTTCTTGTTAGCTTCTTCCAGTGAATTATTTATACTGAATTCAGCACCATGAACTTAGACATGCAAACTACATGTTTATACCAATAAAACTTCAGTATTGTTAATCGATCTGGAGTCAAATAAGAAAAGGTAGCCCTGGCATTGTAACTTACCCCTAGAAAACATTTCTTATATCCCTATACACCAAGAAGCTACTGTAACACAAAGGTTGAGAATTTTAAGGGACCAGGTAAAGATGTAGAACCTCTTTGTAACTGGAAAGTATCACAGATGAGGAATGGCAGTAAATCTAAATTCAGGATACTGACATTATTCAAACTGTGCTGGTTGGTTGTGACATCAGCCAGTCTATACTAAATAGAGTGCCTAAATCTGGCACAATAATATCCAAGATGAGTATAAATGCTATTATGATAGAAGCTTGTTGAGAAATCAAAATACAGCATAATAATGCAAACAGGTAGTGCAATTTGTGAGGAAAACCAATGGAATTCTCTAGTTGATTCATATTTCAGTTTTTGAGGGAGCTAAGTATACAGCTTCCTATGCCAAAAACACATCAAATATGAGCAGGTTGACAAAATACTTATTTTGGGGAACCGTCACCAGGACTGACACAAAAAACCTCTTTTTAGATGCCTTGGTTTTACTGATTCATACAACTGGAAGTAATGACCTCTTCTCAGCTTTAGCATAATGGTGATTAAGCATTTAATCCAAACCTCTGGCAAGCTATAAGCATAGCTAATCACAAATTGGTGGAACTGAGGAACAGGCTGACCCTGCAAGAAGGAACATCGTATACTACCTCTTCTGTCACTTATGAAAATCTGTAAACTCATAAATGCAAAGTCATAAACTATAATAGAAGATTACAGTTAGGGAACAAGAAAGATCCTTTCCATCCAACAAATTATTGAGATTCTGTGCAGGTCTTTTCATTGCCAATTTTATCTAGATACTTTAAAAACAAATGGAAATAATGTTGTTATACAGCTGCCAATTTGTACAGTGTACACACAGATTTGAAAAGCTTTCCCTGCAACAATCTTCAGCTTGTATTTTTCAATAATTCAGCATCATTCTCCACCAACAATACAATGTCATTGACATGTCTCCTTGTAAAATGCGTCTCCAATTCTGTATTATGGAGTCAGTGACAGCTATGACTATATGGCTTTGGCATTTAAAGGTGGTTTTGCTATCAAAAATGCACAGCAGAACAAAATGTTTCAAGAGTATCAGACAATATGGGAATTTTTCATCTTTAGGTCACACTTGACCTCCAGTCAGGCCATCCCATAGAATAGATTGGTGTTTTAACAGTATCAGATAATCAACCATATCAATAGAATTATTGCTATAGTGGCCAGCATTTGTGAAAAAGCCAATCAAGAGTTCAAAAACTACATGGGCATTAAAAAACCCACCAGACATTGTATTTTTTCAAGTGACTTTCATAATTTATTTTAAATCTTCACTGCTGACGGCACGACAGCTTAAGGATAGGAACATTTAAACTTGTTTCAACAAGCTAACTCCAGGATGAGAAACAATTCTGTTGAGGTATCAGAAAGCATGGTATTTGGTTAATTACCCTGCCAAAAAGCAGAGTGATTAGCTTAGCTAAGTGCCAAATGCAGGGAACATTGTACAAACGCTGCTACATGTATTGAGCCTGTGCCGTACAATCACCAGATTACAGGGCTGTCAGTCTGCTACGTGCAGAGCTGAACTGGGTTTGTGTGGCAAGGCTTTGGTTACAGGGGGGCTACCGTGGGGGCTTCTGGGAGAAGCTGCTGTGTGATGGAGCCAGTGCCAGCCAGCTCCAGGACAGAGCAGCTGCCGGCCAAGGCAGCCATGGTGGTAACGCCTCTGGGAGAATGTGTTTAAGAAGGGGAAAGAGCTACTGCGCAGAAGCAAATGGCAGCCAGAGAAGAGAGGAGTGAGAATGTGTGAGAGGAGCAGCCCTGCAGACACCCAGGCCAGTGCAGAAGGAGGGCCAGGAGGTGCTCCAGGTGCTGGAGCAGACATTCCCCTGCAGCCCAAGGGGCAGACCATGGTGAGGCAGCTGTGCCCCTGCAGCCCAGGGAGGACCATGGTAGAGCAGAGCACCTGCAGCCCCTGGAGAAGCCCACACTGGAGCAGGTGGATGCCTGAAGGAGGATGTGATTCTGGGGGAAGCCTGCACTGGAGCAGGCTCCTGGCTGGACCTGTGGAGAGAGGAGGCCAGGCTGGAGCAGGTTTGCTGGCAGGACTTGTGACCTCATTGGGGACTCACACTGAAGCGGTTCTTGAAGAACTGCAGTTTGTGGGAAGGGTTCAAGTTGGAGAAGTACATGGAGAAGTGTCCTCCGTGGGAGGGACCCCACACTGAAGCAGAGGAAGACTGTGAGGAGTCCTCCCCCTGAGCAGGAAGGAGTGGCAGAGACAACGTGTGATGAAAAGACTGCAATGCCCCTTCCCTGTCCCTCTGCACCGCTGGATGGAGAGGAAGCTGGGAATCAGGAATTAAGTTAAGCCCAAGAAAAAAGGAAGGTTGGGTGGAAGGTGTTTCTCAGATTTGATTTTACTTATCCTACTCTGATTTGCTGGACAATAAATTGAATGAATCAACCTGAGCCTTGTCTGTTTTGTCTGTGACAGTAGTTGGTGAGCAGATCGATCTCTCCCTGTCCTGATCACCACCCACCAACCTTTTGTTATATTTTCTGTCCCCTGTCCTCCCGAGGAAGGGAGCGATGGAGTAGCTTGGGTGGGCATCTGGCATCCAACCAGGGTCAACCCACCACAAGAGCCTGAATTCATATGCCAAATAGTGGAAAAGCTGGTCTACACAGGATAGGTGCACAGAACAAAATAATGAATTTTGGCAGGACATAATTGTAATTTCTGAGTCAAACCTGTAGTCATACTTTTTAAAACCATCTAAGAGACATATTTCTGATACATAGCTTATAGATAAAATCATAATTAAGCTATTGTTCTCTCTGCATTACTGTCTTTTTTTTTTAAAACAGCAACAAAATTTATTTTCAAAGAGAAAAGCAGTGTGCCATTTTTATCCCTCACATTGGGGAAGTTATGAAAAATATTACAAACGTATCAAATGGTTTCTTTGCATGTTCTTCATCTAAATGATATTTTCAATATACAAAAATTGCAAAAGTTAGAAGGCAGTAGGTTCACTTGAAGGCTTCTTCAAGTGCTTCATAGCTCCAGCTCCTTGGGTTCCATGCAGTACAAATTTTTATCTGTGATGAGATTATATTTCAATGATAAAGCCTGGCAACGTCACTAGAAAAGGCTATAAAGATAAGAATGTATGTCACAAGATTGTTGCCCTCAGAAGGAACAGGACTATTGTTCTACCACAAGTAGACAACTACCAATCTGACTGCAAAATAAAGTATTTCTGTTATTTTGAACTAATCAAAAATGCCCCATTAAGGAAAATACAACTGATATTTTTAAAATTTATTTCCTTGTTAAGGTATTTTCTATAAAGAAAACATTATGCATAGAGAAAGCACATTTTTCATTCAGAAGACAGAAAGAGAGCATGTCATTCTCCACATTGTTTTAAATTCTGTTTTCAGTGGGCAGAAAAAAGCTTACATACGGTGTACTTAATATTCTTTTAGATTAGGAAAATCCCTCCTTGGAATCATGTTTTCCTAGTTCAATGGCAACAGTCAAACTGAGCCTCCATGTGAGCAAACAGGCTCACCAAGTTATTCAGAAAGGCAGGAAAGACAAACTTGTTAAAAGGTTAACAAAGTTATAAGGAGGAGAACATATTCTGATTCATTCCCCTGGCTGCACCACAGCCAAAGGCACTGCTGTCCTCATGGGGAGAGTCAAAAGACACCAGGCTTATAAAAGCCCAGAGGGCTAAAAGTGGATAACAACCAAAAGTAATGGCTTGAAGCCATCAGTACATTTCCTTCATTTACAAAAAGAACTTCAATATGTGCTTGAAATGCTTTGTTTTAATTTGTTAGCTGTTCTGCAAAGATCTCTTGATAATACAGAATTTTTCCACAATAAATGTTGGCCAGAACAAGTTTACTCTAGAGTTTTACTCTATCATTGAGCATTTACAAAATAAAATAAATTTAAATAAGTCAGGTTGGCCAAATGCAAACCACAAATCAAAAAAACCACCAAGTAGGACCATCCTCCCTGCCAAAGCTTAATGTGACCTAATGGGAGAGCTGTAAGAGGTTAGAGTTGGTTTTTTATGTAGCTTCATGTAATATTTGGCAAACCAAACGGGCTGGGTCAGGACTCCTGATCCTTAAGCAAACATTTGATGTAATTTTTTTTCACTTTTTTACTATAATAATACTCTGCATTCTGCCCTCCTATGACCTCAGCCCCTTTTCCCCAGGGTGGGTCGGATTTAGAACCTCCTTCTTCACTTACGAGTGCCATTTGAATCGGCCCCTTCCAGATGTGTTTCACCTCCACCCACAACAGGCCCTGCAGGTCCAGCAAAGCGCAGAGAGGGAAAGGAGCACAGGGAGAAGGAGCCGTGCCCTGGCAGCACATCAGTTGGCTCACAGCTTCTGCCTGAGTTTATTATTCATAGCACTGGTGGGAGGGCAGGGGGCAGGGTGACTCACACAACATCTTGTCTAAATTGAAAACCAATACCAATCCACACCCCTGCAGCGGAGCTGTGGTGGGTCAGTGTGGTCAGCTTTGCTTCCAGGGGGTGTCTGGGCCCCAGGGATTTGCCGCTCCGGGTTGAGTAGGTCACTCACAATCACTGAAATGGAAGAGAACAGCAAGTTTCTCTCTCCCTCCAACACCTTCAGAGAAGTGACCTCCACTGCCTGTTCTCTCTGAGAGAAGTTACTTAATGCTTGTGACAAAAGTGAGAGCCAGTGTGAAGTTACCCGAAATAGATTTTAATTTGCATGAAATATACAGACAACAGTATAAACCCCCGTCCAAGCACTCCAATTTAGTGCTACCCTAAAAATATATAAAAGTAAATTAAATTAACCACCCTAACCAGTATCCATCCAAGTAGAAAAAGCAATGTTATTTAGACTGAACTCCACAATATTTCAAATGCAAGTGAACAAGAAAATTATGGTCCTAACTACAGATTGAAAGAGTAATGTAGCATGGCAGAAGTAAAGTGCTATTTTCCTTCAGGTACTACTGTTGAGAAAACAATAGTTTAGATGTGTTGGATTCAATAGCAAAGCATTTGCCTAGCAAAGTAAGAGATAACATGTGTTCCATGTTTTAAACTAGAAATTCTGGTGTTCCTGCCACCATCAGAGAACTTTAGTACTTCAGATATGTATGTATCTTCAACAGTGATGATATGACTTTTTTCACAGTGGGACCACTGTCTGAGCTTTCACTGTTTAACAATTCTCTATAATCTCACCTTCTGCTTGCCCCCTTGTGCTATTTTTGATGACCAAATACCTAATCCTGTTGTCAACACACCCTACCCAGGTAAGGGCAAAGAACTACAAAACCCCAGCCTGGAACAGGTCCTCCCAATGAATAGGGAGCTGGAATGGGGATCCATCAGCACCAGCCCAGAGCTGCCAGGGAACCTGCTCAGATGAGGAGTGATAGGAAGCTCCTGGGATGCTCGAGGTTGTTTCAGACACCTGGAGCGAAGCAAGGGCAGTGAGGACAACAGGAAATGTCCTGCCTCTATGCCGCTGCAACCTCTACCTCCCAAGAGCTCCTTCCTGCCTGGGATCCAACAGGGAGGAGATGCCCCATGTTTCCTGCTCAAGAGTGCCACAGTGGCCCCAAGTGGTAAATAAGGAAAACTTCAAGCAGAAACCCACAAGTCTTCTTGCAGTGGAGCCAAATCCAAAATTAAAGGAATGTGTGACAAAGCTGCCAAAAGTGTGACACCTGGCAGCTCTCCCAGCTGCCTTCTACTACTTCCCTTCTAGCCCCCAAAGTATCTGTGATGTGAGTAAGGGGCACTCTTAAGTAGCTGTTGGCCCTTTCCCACTGCAACTGCTTGGAAGGACTCTTGGCTTCTTCAGGCGTCACTGGGTTAAGGTAGAGAAATGTGGCTCCTGGGCCCCCTGCCCATTCCTATTCAGATGGTGGAAAGCAGCACAGGAGATGGCTGGATCCTTCTGAATTGAGGAAAGCTTCTAGCAAAATTAGGCTCCTTTCTTCACAAAGCTACACAGAAGAAAATAAAGCAACAGCCAAAAATCTCTGCCCTTGCTTTCTCTGAAACCTGATGTCAGCTGGAGTTAACTCCCACTATTCCAGCTAGGGATGGGAATTTCTCACTGTTCACATCTGCTTAACAAACCAGTGTCTCCTCTGAAGTACTGATGGTGCCTTCACAATCTTTTTTCAGTACCTTCAGTCCCAACACCCTGGAAGTGAGAAATGTCGGCTTTAGCTCTTTTCCTTGTAGGTAGAACACTCGCTCTTCACCCAAGTCACAAAAGCCACAGTTACAGAAAAATCTCTCCCACCTCACCCTTGCTTATAAACTCTTTTCATCTGGCTAAAATTAAATTTAAATTATTTCTTCTCAGTTTAGATTGATATTTCTAATATTTCACGTCCAGAGGGGGTAAAACCCCAGCAAATTACCAGTGTGTTCCATATTAGGTTACACTCTCCACTGAATGTCTCACTGACTCCTATCCATGTAACAATAATTGTGTTTCATGTGTTAACATTAAAAAGTATAATTATATGTCATCTTTTACCCCAGAAGTTGAGCATTGCACAAATATGCAGGTATTCAACCAACAAAGCTAGCTACAAACCAAGGGAAAAGGACTATTTGCACAGACAAAAAACAACTCATAGAGGAGCAGAATAAAAATGGAAATATCAAGGATAATTTGATTATTCAAATTATAATTTCAGCTGGCACAGATATATATACATACAATACAAATAAAATGTTTGAAATGTGTGAGTAATGCTTTCATATCTTACTGATAACTTGGAGGCCACAGGCATGCAGCAGCACTGCATTGTTTCAAGTGAACTCTTGCAGTTCTTCGGAACATTCCATCCTGCTACCCAAATGACATTACTGTGTTGAATCTGAGGTATCTGACATACAAAGTAGACACCATAGCTGGCTATTTTGCCATTTTTTTACAGCCCTGAAGATACAGCTTCATGTAGGGATTTAGGTTCTTACCCCTCCCAAGTCACTGGCTAATTGTGTGAAATCAGCAAAGTCTATTAATCCCTGTAGTAACCCCTGCTGGTAAAAAACCTACCTTTTGTGACCTCTGAATGAAAGGTAAGATACTGCCATTGCTGAGGTGACCTGAGGAATTCACAAATAAGTTTAAAAATTGACCAAGCTATGTTAGGGAAACAACTTTTATATTCCAGACTATAGACAGACACTTACATAGAAGATACAGACGAGACATATTGAGGCCCAAATCCCTTTCTGAGTATCCTGTCATTACAAAGACCCCTCAGAAAGCTGCAGGCCAAAGACTACTTGTTTTACACGACTACTATCTTTGAAAATTGGACACTTCAAATTTAAATGAGCTTCAAGATGGAATTTTTAATTGCATCCTGTCAGTGTATTTTTAATAGAAATTTTCTTAATAGGGAACCACGAAGAATTTAGTTTAGTATGGAAGAGAGTAATTTCTTCTGGAAAGTCCATTGAAGAATAACTATGAAAAAACACACATCTTTCTTTTCTAGAATTCTGGGGTTCCATTTGGGCCTGAATGCCAGAAACCAGATGTTTCTTTTCCTACCTTTCCTACCTGTCATCCCCAAAGAAGCAATCATACCAAAAAAATTGTATTTTTATATATTTTATTTATAAAAATTGAATTTTTATATTCCTCTTATTTCTGTAAATGCAGCCACTTTCTAGCTTCCTAAATTGAGAGACTTCACACAAAATTAAGACTTCTCTTTTTCAACATCCTATCTCCATGTTTCTCTCCCCCTCAGCAGCACAAGTTCCTTAGGAGCATGACTCCACTCAAAGACTCAAGCTCTATTTGCTCATTTGCTTCTGCATCTCAGGAGCCATTCCCTTCTGAGAGGGATTTCAAAATTGGTTTTCTCAGTGAAGATTTGACCATTGGACCCTCCATACAATGTTCAGAGTCTGGCAGAAAGTTGTCTTGGTTGAACTAGGAACTGCAAACTGGAAAAAGGGAATCATTTTCCTTACACATGTATCTCTTCCCTTGGTTCTCTTTGAGTTACTTAACTTAAAATTGCCATCTGTTTACACACTAAGATTATTTTTAAGTGTAGGGTTGAGGTTTTTTCTTTCACAAATTTGATTTCATCCATTTTAAAAAGAATTAGAAATTTTTTTGAAGGAATGGGCTACTTGAGCACTGCCTTAGTGTAAAGGGCAGACTCCACTGGCCTGTACTCAGGTCTCTCATGAGTCAGTGTTTAATATTCAGTGGCCTCCAATATAAACTTTATTGTATGGGTGAAAAGTAGCATATCAGGATAGAATGGAGATGCTTCCCAAGAATTCAGTTTGTTTTAGAACCTTGAAAAAAACATCACAGTGATTTTCAAAAAGTTGCTGCTTACACCACAAATCAAGGAGGCATGGTAACCCCAAAAGAAAGCATGTAAGAAGCACTGGTCATCATTGCACAGCCTGCTGTTGTATCACAACACGTGGGAGATAGGGACAGAGAACAGTATTTTTTACAAGTGTACAGAACATTCAAATCTGCTTAAACACAGGGATTTTGTAAAACAGGATTAGTGAACTAAACCTGCTGTTCTACACATCCCAAACAAAAGCAGTTCAGCGACACAGTGGTACCATAATTGCATCAGGGGGCCTGTCAGAAAATTATTGAATAGCTGAAGCATTAGGTATTTTAAAATTTATTATAGTTTGTGACCAAACTGGCAACTGCAGAGGGGTTGGGTCTATATTACAGTGTAATAAAAACCTCATAAAACATTTAAACAAACTCACACATCTGCAGAGAGATGGGAGGTATTATGTAATGCAAGTCATTGCTAAAGTCACCTCTCACCCTATGAGCTGCTGCAGGAGCAGTGCTCAGTGTAAAGTACCTCTGTGGTTTCTCACTCTCTGTCTCGCTCACCCCCCACCCCCCAAAACACACTCACACACTCCCATGCATGGATGTTACTTACAAAAAGGACACCCTGGGTTTGTGTGGTTTGGTGCTTTTTTCAAAAATACTTTAAAAAAAAAAAAAAGTTGAAAATGAAAAATGAAAAAATCTGGAATTATTTTAGTTTCAAACAAACAAGCGTAGAGGCAAAAGAGATCCAGATCTCATTTCATCTTAATCCCCATAGAAAGGAAGTCTTGGATACAGGTCTTTCCTTTAACTCATATCTAACAACCTCCAGCGGATTTCACTGGATTTAATAAAGAATATTCCATGGACAAATTCTTGACCTACATCCTAGGCTGGCATTCCTATTGTGTTTGTTCTTAGAAAATTTCACAAGAGCTCTACAGCATTCCTTTTGCAGATTGCCAGAGAGCTTATGTCTCAATTATATGCAAATGCAGATGATAATGTGTGAGGTAGGATCCACAATTTCACTCAGGGGACTACCTCAAAACCAGTCCAACAATCAACAATACTCTGTCCAAACCACAAAAGACAATGAGAGATGAGTGCTTGGAATGTTTTAAAAAATTATGGCCACCAAATCGTTTGAAGGCAGTCAGGAATGTATAGTGAGGAGTCATTAGAGTTCCTCCCTGGCTACTCTCTTCACTGCAACATATTCAGATCAGCTCCCAGAAGACCCTTGATGAAATATTGAGTTACTGAGCTGGAAAAAACAAATATCTTCAAAGTTTCATTTCTTTCATTCTTGATTTTGTACTGACCTACTCTGAGACATGACACAACATGGAATAAGAACACTCTGCAATGCAAAACAGCATAACCACCACCTTTCCTACTATTGAAAATACCACTATTTTTGCCAGCTGGAAGCTGAGCAGAAGCTTTGTAAAATGCTGAAATCCTTTGTAGCCTGGTGGTTTATGTGAATAGATATTATCTTAGAATACTGAAAACTTCCATGCACTTTGTTGTTAATTCACTTCTTTTCAGTTTTTATTTTCTAACTTAAAAATCACATTTTCACGTATAAAGGTGCAGACCAACAGCATCCATAACCCAAACTATTAGCAGTAAAACCACTCTAAGTAGCATTATATGTTTCATCTTCCTCTGCTAGAAATATGTCATTAGTAAGAATATTCCAGCACAGGATAAAGAGAAAGAGACAGATGAGTGGGGAAAAAAAAAAATCTACCCATAATGGTGATTTCCAGGCTGCTCAGTTGTTCCCAAAGAACAGCTCAGACACAACAATGTCTTCCCAGCTTTGAAAACATTTTTCAGAGCTATCATGAGATGAAACGTATTTTTAAAAGCTGCTGAAGTCATCTAAACTCTTAAGTAACTTACCTACTTCTCTCCTGTATATTATTTAAATAATATATTAAAGGGTAAATTTACACTGTGTCTCTTATTTACCAATCTACCATAACGTCATGTTGTGATCATAGATTGGAGGAGTGCTGAACTTTTTAATATTTTGGAAGAGACCTTGAAAAGAGTTCCAGCTTTATCAGCTTATCTAATGAAATCAGCTTAGCTCTCCCATGAGACTCTTCCTCTTAAATCCCATAGAGTGTAATCCCATATAGTGTAATGGAGAGCTGCTCAGTGAAGCACAGAGCCCTCTTGGCTTTGGGAAGAGCAATCTATAGGGGATATTAGGGATATAATGCCTCCATGACACCATATAGTGGTGGGTGCAATAGTGTTTAAGCAGGACAGGCATTCACCAATCTACTTTCGGAGTTCTGACTGAAGACTTTTTGATGTCTGTGATTGGCAAAGCTCAAATTCTCCTCCAGTGGTTTTGAAAGATCAACATGCACTTCAAAATTACAGTATAAGACCTCATAAAATAAGCTCCTGGTCTTACAGTTTTGGGAGCTAGCCTAGCTGGACTCTGTAGGGAATGTGTTATCTCTGCATAATCCTTTAGGCAGATCACTGCCAGCATGGTTCCCACAAGAATTTAAAATAGTTCAGGACTAGTCATAGTTTATAAGGGCATTCAAGGAAGTACTGTGCTGGTTTGGGAGTACAAAAGCTCAGCACTACTGTTGCTATCTTACCTAATCATCTCTTGGTATGGCTGCTGAGAGAGTGCTTTATGTCAGTATTTTATGACTGTGTCTCAGCAGTATTGCAGTTCCAAATTAAGCTTCTGTCCAAGAGGAAGGCTACATGTACAAAACAAAAGCTTTAAATTACCTTTGTTGACATGAAAAGATCTGGAATGCCAGTGATGAATTAGATACATTCTAGGGTCCATGTAATTTTTTGTATTGAAAACTTTAAATACATATATAGATGCACATACTGTAGCTCAGTACCTGAAAGTAGTCACGATAAATGTTTACGGAAAAACAAATATAAGGAACAGGCAAGCATAAGCAATATTTCCTGGACACACTGTCCCACATCTAGCCATGTGTGACTTTTAAGAGAGTTTCTGGGCTATTCGTGTTATCCTTCATCCTCTGAATTCAGTGGAGATCATGAATTTAAGACAGTCCCAAAAAGGAAAGAGATTCAAATTAAATAAAGAAAAAAAAATAAAAGGAAGTATAGTTCAAAACTTTCAACTCACAACAACTTAATTTAGAATCTGCTGTCAGCTGAGAAGTGTGTTAGCTTCAGTGTGAGACAGACGAGGCCCTAAAGGTTTGGGTAGCTGATGCACAACACAATTATTACAGCTTAATTAATTCTACAGGAATGTATGTTCAAGTTATCTCAAAGAATTGCTAACATTCGTAACACACAACAATCACAGTGTGTTTTTTATCAGTGGATAAACTCGTATTTCACTAAAATTAAGTTAATTACTCATTGACTTCCACTTTCTGTTGGAAAGGCAACTTTTTAAAACTTTCAGTGCAAGCTCAGTAAGCTCTTCGTATCCCACATAAGTAAAATGGCATCTTTACTAAAGTGCCTCTGATGGAACTGTTTCTCTATTTCTCTGATGTAGAAACAAGCTCTAACTTAACATTCTCCCAAGAGTGCAAAAGTACAAGTAATTTGATATTTGAGTACATTCTAAAATACGATTAACAAATATTTATCGATAAAAATTGCATTCATTTTTCTAGGACAGAATATCAAGGAGTTGCATCTTAGAGCAATGCATAGTCCAAAGTTTCACAGTGGCACAGTATTGAAAAATGTATAAATAGCATTTGTTGATTGCAAAACATTGGTGGAGCTGCCAGAATGAAAAAAGAAACAACCCTGAGAAGTAAAGTGACATCACAGATAAAAGCACATACATACATATTCAAGGAAAATGCACTTCTCTTTGAAGAGCTTAATCTCCTTAAAGTGAGGGATTGTGCACCTCATTAAGACTGCAGAACTCCTAAATACAGAGCACAGACTGGCTGTAGATTTCTTTCAAACTAAGTAACACAAGCTCCATATAGGAAACTGGTCAGCCATGGTTTTTATTGTGCACTCAAGAACAGAGAGAATCCAGGCACAAATAACAGTATCTTACTGTTAAAGTAAATGCCACTTACAAGACTGTGTTTTACTAAGTGCAGAAATCACACAATGTAGTTTAAAGTCTATTTTACAGGATTCTTGGAGGAAATAGATCACTGTTCTCAGCAACCAGTCTTGTTCCACTGATGTGCAGTAAGCAGCACAACAGTGCATGACTGCTGTACCTGCTCTCCTTGGCTGCTGCAAAGTATCGTAATTCTGGGGCAGTCAGTGAAGCTGTACTGGTCTGGCACAGCCTGGTTTTAGGTAGCAGGGGGGCCACAAAGCTGGCCCCTGTGAGGAAGCCACTGGAAGCTTCCCACCATGTCTGGCAGAGCCAGTGGCTGATGGCTCCAAAGATGGACATGCTGCTGGCCAAAACTGGGCCAAGGAGAGAGGTTGGTAATGCCTCTGTGGTGACAGATTTAAGAAGAAAGTCGAAACAAAGTCACAAGGTTTGGGATTCTAGTCAGAGAAGAGGAGGAGGTGAGAACGCGTGAGGGAAACAACATGGAGACACCAAGGTCAGGGGAGAAGGAGGGGCAGGAGGTGCTCCAGGAGCCGGAGCCGAGGTTCCTCTGCGGGCCGTGGTGCAGCCCATGGTGCAGCAGCTGTGCCCCTGCAGCCCATGGGGATCCACGGGGGATGCAGAGATCCACCCACAGCCCATGGGGATCCACGGGGGATGCAGAGATCCACCTACAGCCCATGGGGATCCACGGGGGATGCAGAGATCCACCCCCAGCCCATGGGGATCCACGGGGGATGCAGAGATCCACCCGCAGCCCATGGGGATCCACGGGGGATGCAGAGATCCACCCGCAGCCCATGGGGATCCACGGGGGATGCAGAGATCCACCCGCAGCCCATGGGGATCCACGGGGGATGCAGAGATCCACCCCCAGCCCATGGGGATCCACGGGGGATGCAGAGATCCACCCGCAGCCCATGGGGATCCACGGGGGATGCAGAGATCCACCCCCAGCCCATGGGGATCCACGGGGGATGCAGAGATCCACCCCCAGCCCATGGGGATCCACGGGGGATGCAGAGATCCACCCCCAGCCCATGGGGATCCACGGGGGATGCAGAGATCCACTCAGCACCGGGGAGGTGCCTGTGCCAGAGCGGGTGGATGCCTGGAGGAGGCTGTGATCCAGTGGGAGTTCTGATGGAGAGAGAGGGCCCTGCTTCCAGGCTGGAGCAGCCTGTCCTTGGAGCACTGCACCCCGTGGAAGAGTGACCGATGCCACAGCAGTTTTGGGAGAGCTGTGTGCCCGTGGGAGGGGCTCAGGCTGCAGCAGGGGCGGTGTGGCTGCTGCTCCTGAGAGCGGACCCACGCCGGGGAAGTTCAGGAGAACTGTCTCCTGTGGGAGGGACCCACTCCAGGGAAGTTCAGGAGAACTGTCTCCTGTGGGAGGGACCCACTCCAGGGAAGTTCAGGGAGAACTGTCTCCTGTGGGAGGGACCCACTCCAGGGAAGTTCAGGAGAACTGTCTCCTGTGGGAGGGACCCACTCCAGGGAAGTTCAGGAGAACTGTCTCCTGTGGGAGGGACCCACTCCAGGGAAGTTCAGGAGAACTGTCTCCTGTGGGAGGGTCCCACGGCCTCACAGGGGAAGGACTCCTGTCCCGGAGCAGCGGGAGGAAATCTCGGGGATGGACTGACCAAACCCCCAGGCCCTGTCTGCCTGCACTGTCAGTGGGAAGGAGGGAGGGGCTGGGGGTGGAAGGTGTTCTAAGGGCTTCTTTACTTCTCAATAAGGTCCTTATCTCATTCATTAAGCCTTCGTTAATTTTTTTTTTCCTTTTCCCTCCTCTGCCCAGCTGTGGCAGGGGAGGGTGAGCGAGCGGCTCTCGTGGGTGCCTGGTGTTGGGCCAGTGTCAAACCATGACAGAAGCCTCTTCAATTGATATCACAGTGTAAATCTAGTATCAACTATGAGAAGTTTAGTCTAGCTTAATATTCCTTCGACTATGTATGAACTGATGTTAACCAAGTTAGTATATATAAAATCAATATACTTCTATAGGCATGTATAAGAAGGAGGACTGGAGTTGATGATCTAAAAAGTGTCTTCAATCCTGTATCTCTATCATTACCCCTCAAAAAAAAAGTTCCCATGACTGTGATTGTCAAATGAAATGTAAGGATGTTGGTTTGTTTGTGAGTCATCAGTATTTACAAAAAATAGGAACAAAATTCATTGTGAGTTCTAATTAATGGGCTGTCTCCTTGTTTGAGAACCAGACAACTGGAAGGATGCTACAAAAATATTTTTGAAATTATATGGAGAATGATATTCCTCCACAGAATATGGAAGGAAAGTACGTATCCCATAGAATAATATACTAGTCTATTATATATTGCAGCTTAAAAAAACACTTTAAAATATTAGATATTTCTATTAAAGTCATTTGTTGGATTTTATTTTTAATCTCTTTCTGCCTTCTCATTTCTAAGCAGTAGAAGCATTAGAAATTCTGGACTTAATGACAGTATGTCAGAGAACATGCTGTCTTGGGAGAAAATGAGTTCTGGATGCATCACCAGCTAAGTCTTACACTTTCACCAACTTCTCATTACTCCAGTTAATCCAGATCTTGAATTCTGAACTGCTAGAGAACAGCACTCCACGCAGCTGAGGGAGAGATGAAAATTCAGTTTTAAATACAAGGTATTCAGCCTCACCCCATCTCCCAGCAGTAACTGGAGCTGTTTCAGCAGCTGGTGGCTGCTGTGCCATGTGCCCACACCATCTCAGTTTTCACAAATCTTACTGGAATTCAAGCAGAGGTGAGGCAGGGGCCACTCTGATACACACACGAGAGGAACTAACTTCTATCTGGCTTTTATGCCTGCATAAATATGACACAGTAGTGCCTGGCAGCTTATCAGCAGGCCTAATGCCTGCTGAGTGTGTAAGGAAAGTAACACCTGGAAATTCTCCAGCTATTGGTAATATTACTCCTCTGTCTGAGGAGGCCTGACTAGAGATTTGGATCAATTGTCTAGAAAGTGGACATGAGAAAAATCTACAACCACAGAAGCTTATGTAAATAACAACTATGTTTAAAAGTTCATTGATATTAGATACATTTGTGAATGAAGGAAATTTAAGTCCACATTCTGACTTCTTCATTCCTATCAATTAGACTAAGTAGTATTGACACACAAATTCTGTATGAGTGATGTGGCTAAATCCCCACTGGTTCCAGCCTATAATTTCAGTCAGCCTGGTCTTCTGCAGCAAGAAAGAGGGATTTTCCAATTACTGAGAGACTTGTTCTGTTTGTACATAAAAGATACAGGACAGATGATAAGTTGGTAAGTACAGGATTATTTAGCCCATTTGGTCCAAGAAAAACCCATCCGCACAAAAAGCTCTTCTAGCAAAGGACTTATAAACCTCTTAGCTGGTGATTAAATGGCTAACTGATGTATTCCCATTGCCCTTTAGAAGCATGAGAAATCAGGAAAAGAGGGTGGAGTAAACTGAAAAGAAGTTAGTTGCTCAAGAATAGTTTATGCCAATTCAAAAGAAAAATTAGAATTCTTTCCAAAAACAGGGAGTTTAAGTGAAAGTCACAATCTGTGTTTAGTCCATTTGTGTGGGATTTCACACTGAGGAATGTATTTGTTTACTTTTCAGGAGAAGCAGCCATACTTACCATAATCCCAGAAATATAGGAACTCTATTAAAATGCATTTCAGCAGCACAGCCCAGGAATTACCACTCCACAGCACAACTGTGTATAGAGCCACATTACAATGGGCCTTTCCTTCTTCTCTTGGAACATACCTTTCTCTTACAAGTAGGGCTTTGGGGGCCATCCCCAAGATCCATCTTTAAGAAGGATTTTCTGTGCTTTGGCTTCTGCTCATTTATAGATGAGGTCTCACTTGTCACTGTAGTAACATCAGGGCTCTAAATGAAGAAAGGGTCCAAAAATTCAAATTGTTCTTCCTTTGTCAGAGCTTGCAAGACAACAACATTGAGCCTGAGTCTCAATAAAGATATTGTCACAGAGAATCAGAGCTATCTCACAGAAGGTATTCACTGAAACGGCTCCCAAAAGTTTGTTGTTTTGCCAGTCAGTGGAAACCAGAGTCCCAAGCTGGCAATCTCAGCTCTCTTGGCAGTGTTTGGTGAGAGACTTCAAGAAAGAGTCCTCAAAGGGAGCAAGCTGAGCTTGGAGCTGTGTAAGACTCACCTACAGCAAATGCCTTAGAGATGGATTTGCATTATTCCTGAAACTAGAATATGTTGACACAACATGAATAGAATTCCAGCCAGTACACCTACACCACCATGTGCTGTGATTTCCAGCAGGGATGCTTCAGGACTGGAGTGCAGACATAGCCAGCCCAGAGTCCGAGATGGTGGTGCAGATGTGCTCCTGAACACCTCCCTCTGGACAACGGAGGAGGACAGTGGATTTCCCTCTCCCTCACCCACCCACCACCCACGTGCAGGGCCAGAGCTCACCGACCTTTCCAATCCAGTGTGATTTCAACCCTCTTCTATCACTTGTGTGGCAGGTCAGGATGCAAGAATGAGGAAAGTAAGGAGAGGAAAACAGTTTATAGATTTTTCATGTTAAGCTGACCCACTTGAAGGAAACATTCATCAGGCCAGCAGAGAGAAGAGAACACAATTCTTCCCAATTCCTAGAGACGTGCCCAAACAACCAGACTAGAGTATTTTCCTCTGCTCTTTCATAAACACACACACCAGTGACTCATAACTGCTAATTAAAATCAGACCTAAATGATTCCATAGATAGCCAGAGGAAAAGAACCAGTGAAAATACAGGTCCTATGGTTTTCTGACATAGTCAGATAACAGAGTGGGCATTCTGCAGATTAAAAAACTGTGTTAAGAAGCGAAGGATGGCTCTTATTTAAGCCTTTAAATTGACTTCATGACCTAAGCCAGCGCTCACATAGATAAAGGAATACATGAAATTCCTGGGGCTTCTCAGGGCTCACATGAGCCCAGGGAAAGACCACTGCAGGTTTTCTGGTACAGGCATCTCTTGGAATTTTGGACAGCTAAACTCCATTTCAAAAGATGGAGTAATTTATCACTGCTGTTACACCTACTCTATGCAGCATTTCTGCCAAGTTCTAAATTATCACAAGGGAAGAGATAGCTTTAACTAAAGTACCTGAAGGACCAACAAAAATCTAGCAAAACAGAGTGTTTTTCTGGCATTCTTAGGTTCTCCTCCCATGCACAAGTACACTTAAAAAGGAATCTCTGATCAATTGAACAAAATTGATGTGACATTAATAGAAACTCAACTTTTTCCTATCTTGTGAAGGCAGAAGAGCATTGTCCCCTCCCTTCAAGACAAACTGTCATAAACTAGACTGGCAATAGCCTGGCCTTCAGAGTATCTTACATTAAATATGTCAATATTGCTTTTATAACTACTTATATTTTTGTATTGCAGAAATTTTATTTTTCTCCTGGCTTCTTATTTCCCATAAATAACTTTCTGTGAGTTATATATGGCTTCATATGCGCTGTGCACATTCAACTCACATAACAATGGGTGACTCACTCCTTTTCTGTCATTAGATAAAAACAGATTCTGCATTTCATGTCAGGAAAGGAGTTGATATGGTCCAATCTATGAGCACCAATCCCTTGCGTTATTTGCAGTTTGGCATCATAGTCCCTTCCTTGCCTTGTATCAGGATCTCAGAGATAGCAGGTATAAGAGAAGGCATAGTTTATTAGCTTTCTACCACACAGGGAATATTCTTCCCATGAAAAATCCTAAGTGTTCTTGTTACTGAAAGCCCCCTCAGCAGGATAGAAAATATAGTCTTTGATTTTGGTACAGATTTGTTTCTTCAAGTTTTAACTGTACATCAGTTTTGATTGTCCATAAATGTCAAAACCAAGCACCTATAACATTCTGCACATTTTATACTCTCTGAACGTTTTGACTTCAGAAGGCCTGACACCATTTTATGGCATGTAATAGTTATTTCCAGAGTAGTAAAAAGAGTTTTCTACTCAATAGCCACCTCTGACGCATGGAATAAGCCTTGAGCAAAATTAGGTCTCTGATATGTCAGTACAATATATTAAGTAGAGATTATTGAGCTTGGTCTAAGTCTTTAAGTTAAATAATTGATGCACTTGCAACAGTCCTTCAAGACAGCTCTGACAAATTTTGTGTGTATTATTTAATGTTCATTTTAGTTGCACTATGGCTTTTATGAGATTGATTCTGCTAAACATGTATGAGCAACAAAAAATGCAAACTGTCATTATCTAGATTAGTGTGCCAAGACTAAGCTGTTTTAAGCATAAGCTGAAGCATTTGGTATCACAATGCTTTCTGTATGGTCCTCCAAAGTTCTTTGGAAGAATTAGACACAAAATAATCACATGAATCCTGAAGTTGAAATTTGTAATTAGAAGCAAAGTGCTACAAAAAAAGGAGCCTGTTTGATTTTGCCTCCCTATAATAAGAGGAAATGGCAACTAAAAACCAGAAGTCTGCTGAGTGTCTTTACAAGTCACAAAGTATTTCAACAACTATTTTACTTTCTATTATTTTATGTTACATTTTAAATAACCTAAAAACCACACTATGTTTGGAGGTTTAATGAATAAACCACTGTAGAAAGTACAAGTCATCATCAAACATAATTTTCACTACACACATCTCTTGTATCTTCCTGTGTATCAGCCAGCACATCCCTTTACTATTATTCACACAGAATTTTTTGAGAATGATAGAGCACAATGGTATCATGTTGTCTCATCCACTCACAGAGTTAATAAAAATGTTACTGTTATAGCAGTTTTTGAAAAACCAAATTTTGGTCCTAACCCTTTGGATGGAAGTGTCCTCAAGCACACTGTCATTGACAAACCCCCGATTTTGAAAGTTATTTTTTTTCTTGTTAGCAAAGTATAGCCTAACAGTGCCTTTACTGTAGTCTTGCATGAAAGTAATAATTTTTCTGTACTTTTCCTATGACAAATTTATTTTTCCTATATGCTTTTACTGGCTGGTGCAGTTGGCATGGCTTGACTGACAATGAGCCAGAAAGATGTTGAGTGTAGGGAAAACTCACAGCTCTCTCAGCTGCTGGCACAGGGGAGGGGAAGAGCACAGCAGAAGTGATGCATTCAAGCACAGCCCTGTGAGTTAGCATTCCCTGCCTGCCAGCTTGGGAACACTGCTGCCAGTGCATGCAAATGCAGATTATTCACACTGCTGTAAACTAAGAGAAGGTGTTGGAAACTAACTGCACACAAAAACATAGCAAAATGTTGTAAGTACTCATCAATTGTATGAGCAAGAGAGTGCTGCTATTTGAGCCCAGGATTTTAAGAGGTAAAGATGATTTGCAAAATAAAATGCACTGTCTATCATGCTTAAAACAATAACTGCTAAAGATGTTTACAGCACCTGTAATGTTTGATTGTGTTTTGTTACCAGAACAGAATTATAGCCCCATTAGGACACGAATCTGATGAATTTTTATCATTTATGGGAACACCACTGGATCACAATACTGTAGTTGAGTCTTAGGGAGAATACCTTAATAATTCTGTGTTGTGATAGACTCCATCAGGCGATACAATGACAAAGCTGGTGGTACTGAATAATAAATTTGTATGACAACAACTCATCTTAAATCTCCGAAGTCCCAGTTCACCTGGGCATTAGTGATTTGAAGGTATCACTACCTACAATTTGAATTTTAAGATGGCATTCAAAGAAATTTTGTGAATTTTTACGTGAACATATGAAGAGGAAATAGCAAGATATCTCTCTGGCAAACAGGTTCCTCTGCTTTTTAAACAAATCCTAGTTATGCACATGCCTAACTGGAAGTAAATTACAAAAACTTCAGGAAGTGAAAACACATGTTAAAGAATTACTATCATGCTTTGTGAAAAACAGGGGAAAATCCTGTTGTCAGATGAAACAAAAATAGTTCTGAATCAATGAAGTTGAATAAGAATCAACACATGGTTTTTATGATTTAAGAAAGCTCAGCAGACCTAATAGTGACACAGGACAACATTATAGGTGACAGCACAAACATACAAGCAAGATGAGCTAATTATCCAGTCCAACAAATGCCCATAAATTCTTTTTCTTCTTACTTCAGTGGAGCTCAGTAAGCTATGAAATCCAGGAGAAAAAGAAAAGGCATACTGTAAGCAGAAGCAGATACAATTCAAAAAGAATTTATCTCAATAAATGCTAAAGTAGACATGGACAGAAGAATACTTACATTAAGAGCTAAAGTACTTTCTTTTTGGAATCTGTGATGACAGAAACCAAGATGAATATGACACTATCTGACTGGCCTAGGTTTAGTTGTAAGCAGTGTTGGCCAAAAAGTGCATTTAATAGAGTATATCTAAGATCCAGTTCTGCATGTGTTTGAAAAGGAATGGCAGGGAGAAAAATAAAGAGATCTTCTGCAAACACAATCAAGTAGATACCAGAGCTAGAAGTGGAAAAGCTTTAGAAACTACATTACTTGTGATATTTTTGAGAAGCGGGAAATGACAAGTAAGTTCTGTGGCAAGGAGTTTATTTTAATGGAACAGCAGTAAAAGGAATGACACAGTGGAAGCATTTTGTGTGGTCCTGTTCATATTTTCACTGGATGGACAGAGTGCTGATTCCACCATAAGCTTTTATTAACAGCCAAATCCGACAAGATGTGATTTTAAGCTAAAATATATACATATATAAATTGTTTATTATTTAAATTTCAAAACAAGCATAGCATTCAGACTAAGAACTAAGCTCTTGCCAATTTTATAGAACATAACACTACGAAGGTTATGTATCAGTCTAAACATTTTCTCAGTGTACTGTGATGAGAAAACAGTTAGGGTCTTTTCCCCTGCTCCTTTCTTAAACATACTCCTCCTCAAAATTTTGCTTTTTGGTGTTACTGAAATGCAATATTTAATTATCAAATCACGATGTTTCTACTCTCAGTTGGCTTCACATTCTACACAAGTTTTGGCAACAGCAAAATGTTGAAGAACTTAATCACTGAAAAATGTACGAATGGCAGCAACAAGTAAATCCATGAGGTCCATTTAGTTCAACAACCTGTCCCTGACAGGAGCCCACAGAATTATACACTGGGTCCTTCAATATTTTCAAGCACTTTCTAGTGCTTTGGAAGGTGCTCTGAACAGGAGAGAAAAATCTTCATCTTTGACCCTTTGAACCTAACACTCCTTCCTTTTGCCACATTTGTTGTCTGTCCCCTGTAGTCACTTTGTTTCTCCAAATTCTTGTTTCCCTTAATCCCTTTCCAAGCACGAGTTGTTTGGTCTTGTTAGGGCTTGATGCCATCCTGCTCCTAAAAAGGCACTGGTATAGACCAATGCCAGCAAGCAATTCCCAAGGGAACGGTGTAAGAGCACAAGTATATAATGGTATTTCACCCAGTACTCTGGTAATCTCCAACAGTTTATGGCCTGTCCTTTGGATTTCATAATCTTCAGAGGATTTTTCTTCCATAAATTTGTTCAGTCCTGTTTAGAAACTATGCAAAAGCTTTAAATGTCTCCAGCCTGCTTCAGCCAGGTTTAAGCTACACAGCTTAAATACAGCTTTAAGAACAATATACTTTTATTTATTTTGAACTTCTGCTGACATAACCTGATATCCTCTCATTTTTGTATAGAAAAGACACGGGGAGGGTGAAGAAAGAACAAAGAAAAGTTTAATAA
The DNA here is from genome assembly GCF_009650955.1 of Corvus moneduloides. Lineage (NCBI taxonomy): Eukaryota > Metazoa > Chordata > Aves > Passeriformes > Corvidae > Corvus > Corvus moneduloides. The sequence continues at coordinate 58,500,678 of NC_045480.1, forward strand.
TGACAGAGCTTGAAAAACAAGAGTGTGAATAAGCCTGGCTCACACAAGCAGCTCAGGAGAACTGGGCAGGAGGCGTTACTCTGTTCCTTTTACTACCATACAGACTGCACGCTGGGGAAGCAGATTCCCAGCAGGGTGCTACAGAAAATGCTAGGTTAAAACCCTCTCAGAGCTCATCCTGGGACACTGCTACTCTAGCACAAATCCCTGGTGGAAGCTATAAACAAGCATAAAAGAACAGAGATCTTTTTAGTACAAATACCCTTGGCAGACCGTACCTACATAGAAAGATACTTCAACTAGACTGGGGAAGCAAATAAATTATTTTAAAACACACTGACTCTATAAACCCCAAATAAAAATAGCTATTCTAATGTACTGAAGCTTAGCTAGTTTCTGTAGAGAATTAATTTTAAACCAAATGGGAAGGTCCACGCAAAGTGACAAAGCACATTGCCCAGAAGATGCTATTTGGTGAAATGTGAACCATTACCCAGGGTTCATTCCCTCACAAATCTCTTCCGAGTTTCTCAAAACTTAGCCAAATTGCAACTCTGTTAGCTGAAATTTCCCATACCAGCTGTCTGCCTCAGGCTGAATTTATTTTTGAAAAATCCAGCCAAAACTATTCAGCCATTTCAGAGAAATACTCTCACAATCTTTTATTTGGAAACTTTTAGCACTCAAATGCTTTACAGTGGAGTTTCTGAAATTAGATGGGAACAGAGAGAGAGTAGGAGATATACATAGAACCATTCATGAAAGTCTGCCCAATTTTGGCCAAGCCTAAAAATGCACACCCCACAGAACAATCCTGAACATGATCTTGGTGTGAAGCTATGGGGCAAAGTCCACCTTTTGCTGTAACAGCTACTTTCAGGTATTGTATCCTTGGGCTGGGTTGAGTATTGTAACCAAAAGCAGAAAAATCTCTCCCCAGTGCTCTCAATAATCTCATCATCTGCAACTTCAGCAGGATGGGAAGAGAGCTGACAAGCAGAATATGTATTATGCAATGTGGGGAGGAAGCATGTGGTATTAGTTGGGACTAGCTGGGAAAGAAAGGAAAATCTTCAGGATTAGTGGAGGGAAAATGGAAAATTACGGGATTCTGGGGGGATATTGAGAAAATGAGCAGTGGGTGAGAAAATGTTTGACTGAATAGGGTATAGCATGCTGCTACAGTGACTCTGGGAAAGGGACGGAGACAGAGAACTCTGGGGAAGGAAAACGGGGCTGAGAGGAAAACCAAAGGCTAGGATGGAAAAGCACTTAGACTTAGAAATGAGACTGGGCCTAGACTGAAGACTGGGGAGGAAGCAAGCACTGCAAATAGTGAAGCAGGGTTCAGACATGATGACTTCCAGAGAAAAAAATTTAGGGCTGCCATGAGAAGCCAGAGAAATCAACTAATTGAATGCAAGCTTCTGGCCTCAATAAGTGAATTACATTGTTTTTATGAGAAGATTTTGTTGTTTTTCAGGTTCTCTCTTGAGCTGAATAGAATGAATGATGCAAGCAAGCCTCTGCCTTTAGGAACGTCTGAGAAGGCCAGGTACTTTCACTAATACTTTAGAAAATCTGAACCAGAGCTTTCAGAGAAAGAAACAGACAATTAGTGATCACCTATGAAAATATTCAAGTGACTTTGCTAGAGTTGTTGTGTGGGAAAATAAAGATGGAGTCCAACTTTCCAAACAGCAATCTGTCTTAATCAAAGAACCATGTCCTCCCTTTCTGCAAGACTTCACCTCATTCACTCCATACTTTTCAAATTTCCAGCAGAATCAGAGGTCATAGACACTTTTCGCTATGCTATTTTGATTCATTCCTAAAATAAGGTGGGGGAAAAAGAACATATAATCATATACAAGAGGCAGCATAAATTACGGGAGCAGGAGGATTGTACAAACAATTTGAATAATCTTGACTTTTGACAACATAGATAAGCCTGTCATTGCAAACTTTGCAAGATACATGTATCAATCTTTTTCCATTTAATATGCAAGGCCTGAGTCTCTCCTAGCTTGCACTGTCCCACTGGTTTAATGAGGCTGCCTTTGCTTTATGTTAACATGAGAACACAGTTAATTCTTCTATCTGGAAGAAATGAAAACTGCAGTATCTGGAGGAGAGCAGTTTAAACAGCCATTTGATGTGAATGATATACTCAAAAAATATCTCTGAGAGATCCAGGGATGACACAAACACTTTGTTGGCTAATAGAGACAAATAATTTCCTGTTTTTTTCAGGTATACCCAGATGAACTTACCTCCTTTTAGAAGTACAACTACTTCATAAAAAGACTTCATAAAATATGAAAATGAAGGAAACAAACAAATTTAAAAAAAAAAATCACAAACAAGGAAGAATTAAAACCAAATTTTTACCACGGGTAGAAACACAAGGTTAGGGAAGAATTAAAATAAAAAAACTAAAAGAAAAATTATTTTTTGATGACCTACATCACTGCTTTTTTGCAAGGCCTTAAAAACTACATTGAATAATCAGAGTATGAAAATACAGTAGGATTGGGAATGTGGGATACAGCAGCATATGAGCACATGTGGTACATGTGCTCCCACTGAGAGTTACATATCCACCTACTAGAAGGTTTAGAATAACTTGAGACTTAGTTAAGAGACAACAGAATATAAAGACTCCTGGTTTTTCAATAAATTAACAGATAGAAAATCAAACATAATGAAGATTCACATAATTTGTACTGAAAGATGAGCTATCTCTGCTAGAAGATTAACAATAGCCTGGAAGCTTTCAGTAAGATTTCAGTTTAAACCTTTGTCCCAGTAGTGTTCCCACTGGTTTTCCAATGGAAAAAATGTACCTTTAGAAGTGCTGTAATTCTCTCCTGCCAACTACCAAATAATGGGAAATAGTACCAGACAGAACAGATAAAGATAACATCTGAAATATTTAAGACTAGTCTCAACTAAAAGTAGAATAAGCTTTAAAACTGAATACAAGAGGTCACAAGATCCTGGCCTAGCAGTAGGTCTTACATTAAAAATTACATTGTATTTAAAGATAAAAACATTCTAAGAAATCAAAAATCACATCAAACAAAACATGAGCATTAAATTAAATACAATTGAAAGATTAGGTTTTATGGTTTTATTTGTTCCTAATAGAAGTTCTTTTCAGAGATGTGTGCCCCACACTAAAGATTCTACTCTGAAGCACCAGAATGAATGAACACCTCTTTATTTTATATTGATTTTCAGTGGCAACAGGAGAGCAACCTGAAGCAGTTGTGTAGAAAAACAGGTAAAACCTTTGCAAAAGAGTAGTAAGAGTTTATAGTTCACCTTCTCCTTGAAATTTCTAATCAGTTTAAACAAAGTGAAAAACACATTTTTAAAGGAGATGTACAAATGCAGAGAACAAGACAATTCCTTTCCTGAGGTGTTTTCTAATTAAAATGCCTAGACATTACTTTCTCATAAATTAATTGTTTATCATGGTAGTGTTTTTCTAGGGTGAATGAGACTCATTTATAGATGCTTTCCTCTCTGCTGCTTCACATTACAGATTATGTGCCAGTACAAAAATATGGTAAATATTGAAATGAAACAGCCATGAGGAATTTTGTTTAGATCATTCTTGTAAGCTAGACATCGTCACCCACGCAATTTCAGTCATATACTCAAGAATAATATTAAACATCCAAAAAGTGAAATGTTGCAGAGCTCTGATGCTCTCATCTTATGCAAGGAATTTTTACCTTCTAAGTTTAAAAGAATAAAACAAATTGCATGTTCAGTACTACATTGCATGTGTATGGAATTTACTCCTAATTTTGCATATTGAAAGAAGCATTTGACAAAGAAACTTCCAAAACTGCTCTAGGTTTGCCTCTTTTTATCTATATAACTGGGAAGTCAATGATCCCATTTAATTTCCTTAAATTAGAGCATTAAATATTGGCTAAACTGTTCCCCTACAGTTATTTATAATTATTATTACAATTATATAGTTATTTATAATTAACAGCAGTAATTCACTTCAGTGGGATCAGAGTTTAGGTATTTAATGTTTCCAGTGATCCCAAACTTACTTTCTCACTTCATATATAATTATGTCTGGATTATATCCTCTAGCAGCATCAAGTATTAATATAATTTTCATTACCTGGGCCTTGGGGTTGGGTTGGTGTTTTTTTCATTCTGCCATTAAACTAAACCATGCTAATACTGTTGACTGCTGCAGGAGAGGTTTCTCCCTTGGTGCAAATGGAGAAACTGTCACAGGCAATTGTTAGGCTGACATAAAACAGCTCTTTGAAATGTCAACCTGGAGCTACAGCAAATATGTCACGTGAAGGATGACTTTAAATTTGCCTCCATGAACAATGTTTAATGATGCTTTATGCAGCTTTATAAAAGCACCTTAACACCTTTCTGATCTAAACCAGAACACTTAAGTATTCCAAACCAACAGCAGACCACCCAATACCTTTGCCTGGAAGCCTCAGCAATCCCATCTTTAGAGGGACATACTCTTTAATATTATGAACATTTTAATTGCATTTAGATTCTTATCTCATGCTCCAGCAAAAAACTATTGCATTTAATTAAAGAAGTAAAGTAATGTGGTAGTTAAATAATATTTTTGTATACATGAAAAAGAATGCAAAGCATTCTTGTGATCAATGCATCAGTGTTAATTAACCGTTAACACAGAATGACAAAATTTAGGAATAAGAGCGCAAAGGTTACCAGGAATTAAACAAGTCAGGCCCTCAAAGCACTGCACTGCACTGCATGTTATAACCATGGGCTCTTCAGAGCCCCAAACCTCTACTTCCCCCATGCAGGCAAGCATGTGCTGAGGTCAGTCTGGGTCATCCAATAATCCCAAAGAATTCAGATGCATTCTCCTAAAGCTGCAGAGTTTAGTGGTAAATTCAAGAAAAATATCCACTAAAAATTATGTCCATAATTCATTTACACAGCAAAACATGGTAACATTATGATAACAACTTACTCTTTCATTTAGGCCTGGCAGAGCAACGAACTCTTCTTTTGTATTTCACCGAGCAGACCCATCCTGGAAATACAGGTTATAGAAAAACCCACTGACCATTTTGAAACAAAGACACATATTTATGGTTGACAAACTGTTAACGTCTTCAGGATTTCCTGAGAAGTTTACTAGTAGAGTAGCTTCTGGCTCTCATTCTTTCTTTACAAGGTGTAGTGCAATTCAGCCCTAATTACTAGGTTCAGTCTTATGACCCTGACTCACTCCAGGCAGCACAAATTGCCTGAGCACCTGTTTCACTTGCAGTTCTTCAGTCCAGGCAATTAAAATTATTGCTGGCTACTGCTGTATGAAAGGTGGGGATTTTTCAAGCAATGACCTACTGCCTAAAGCTGTGGCCTGCCCTATTACGTGAGGCAACAATTTGCCTTCCCAATATCTGGTAGCTCTCCATGGTCCTTCAGTCTCTTCCATCCCTTCGTTCATTATGCCCAAGTTCCTGAGTTTTTGCTAGTCAGTACTGGCAATCTCAATATCTGGCTCTCTCTAACGTATAAACAGATTTCAAGCCTGAATAATGTTTCAATTACTTCCCTTGAACTGTTTTAACATAGGTGAAGAAATCAAGTACCAACAGTAACACTTGCTTCAGGGAGGTAGAACAAGCACCAAGACGCAGCTGAAGAGTTTCAGTGGTGCATCTATAGTCAGGGTGCTGGCATCTCCCCTACAGACTAAACTAGAACAGCAGAACCCAAAATATAGTTTAAACTTTAAGATGGAATTACATACAGAAATTGCATTACTGAAAAATTTGTCTTTGAAACAGGATCATTATCTGAAAATCAGCTTCACAGTGAAGATAGACAGTGATGATATGGCTTGAACTTCCAACTCTGCCAGAGATTCCCTATGTGAACTTAAACAAAACATAAATGTTTTGCTCTTCTCCATTTTAGAAACCAGGAGCAGCAAATACCTCTTTTCTCCCTGTCCTGCCATCTGCCTTTTTTTATTTACACTGTGGTGCTAAGAAGACACACAGACATGACTTAGTCAAAACACAGGTACTCTCCTTCATTTCAACAGTTCCTCAAGATCCTGGTCACTCAGATACCTCCCTCTTCTACATGTCTGCAAAGGAAATAAGCTAAACTTTAATTAAAATGAAGGGTTTTATACTTACACTGGGAATCAAATTTCTGTTCTGTGAGGCAGAAAGGCCTAGTGTGGTATCTTCCAAGAAAAAGTTTTAAACCCCCTAAATTACCACTATTTGAAGTGATGAGTCAGATCACTGCCAAATCATGATTTTTTTTAGTACAAATACATCTTCCATTTTGTCTGTCATTTATTCCAATATTACTTGTACTACTTGATATTTATCAGGTGCTTCTTATACAAGAGAAAAAGAGAAAGTGATAAGATCCCAGACAACTGCATGTCTGAAAACAATGAGCAAGGAAAAGAAGCAGCAGCTAAACATAACATACATGTAAGTAACTTCCTGAATGACTTGGCAGCCCAGTTTGTTTATCTCAATTCAAGTACTAAGTACTATATTCGTACACAAAGGCAGCAACTTGCTTTATTTTCAGACACACTCATCTAGGATCTCATCACTTAAAAATCAGCAGCCTTACGTGACCAAGTGCCAAAAATGTTAAAAACCAAGCATACTTCCACAGATGTTAAATACCAATGCAATGCAAAGTATCTACAATTGTTACAAAACAACACAGAAAATATTTCTTATGGATTTAGAATGGCCACTGCACTTGTTTTTAGGTAAGTACAGATTCCTTCCCCAAAAGTGAAGCTTAACATAACCCAGTTTACCATGGGTATCACGGGTTCTTAAAACCACTTGAACACAATCCATAATTTCAGAATAGGATACATACTCAAGCTACATTTCAGCTTATTCAACTACACTGCCAGAAATAACAAATCCAAATTTTTGACACAAATGCTGCCCCCTATCCCATATGAGCATTGATGTCCTGAAAAAAATCAATAAAAGCAAGAACAGTTCTCTAAAGATGCAAAAATGATGCCTACTGAAGGCAAGACAGAAACAAGAACAAGACCGTGTTGACAGGCTTGTTCCTAGTTTACCGGATAATGTTTGGCACAGAGCAGTATTACTCTAGACATTACTTGCAGAGTGACATGTATGAAAAGATAACTGTTACTGACCAAAGCACAAAATTACCACAGAATTATCTGTGGTAGAATCCTTAAGTAGGAAACAGGGCCTTGATGATGCAAGGCTAGGATAGAAAACTGCCATCTTATCTTCTGGGAGAAAAACAGGAAAATTCCATGCCTAATAATCTCCTTTCTTAAAAACCATCCATAACTTATCAAAAATAACTAGATAAATCCAGGAGAGGATTTTTGTTGTTTTTTAACAGCAGACTATCATGTGGACATCAAAAGTACATAATTTGCTTTCAATTAAGTGAATGGGAATGTACAATTCCCTGACACTATATAAGAAAATCCACTGAAGAGACAGATTTGGTGAAAGGCACAAGTTCAGCCAGCTTCTGCTAAGCAGGAATTCTGCAGTTGATCCACCTTTTACATGGAAAGGTAAAATAACATTAAGGTCCGCCCAAAATGATTGAATCTACATTTAAATAGAAACCCCAAATTAGTCATGCACTTCTCTACGAGGTTCATTATCAGGAAATGCCCTGTTTAATGACCCTCCTAAAGACTGTGGAATTCAGTCACAGATAAAACTTTCCAGTAAGCAACAGCTTCATCAAGTATATAAAATGAATTTCAACAGTTAAATCTTCCTCCTTCTTTGACAACTTTCCTATTTTCCTCTATTTCACCTCCTTTCTCCTCTGCAGGATTATGTATCATTGTTTGATGAGCCTCCACTATTGTCAGCCTTTCCTTGCTCACAATTAAGAAGAGTGACAGAAGTTTTCCTTGGCTGAGATCAGTCTGGATTGACCATCAACTTTCATGGCGCTATGAGGGAGAATGGGTTTGATCAGTACTGAACATTTTAAAAGAAACCTTTGAACTTCAACAACCTCTCTAAAATCTACTCCATTTTTTAAAAGATTAAATAACTAATGACTAGATTATGAGACATTAGTAGAGGTGCTGAATATTCCTACTCACAGCAAGCAGACAAAGCACACATTTTCCTCGCAATGCTCTTTACTTTAAAACACACATTAAAAGAATTCTGTGCTCTGAACCTGAGATTACTTGTGTTATACACTTGAGTTCACAGTACTTTAGAAGGTGCATTGGACCACCACATTTATTCCTACATTGCTCCAGGATGCCACAGCGTTCCTAACTCTCCTGTTTTCAACAGCTATCATGCTAGATGACCTATACACAGTGTATCTACATTAATGTATATATACTATATGGAATAATTTGGAAAGGTTTGGTTTTCTTCATGTCATTGTCATCTTCACTGCATTATCAGTCACTAGAACAGGCTCCCCAGGAGAATGGTTACAGCACCAAGCCTGTCACAGTTCAAGGAGCATCTGGACAACACTTAGTCATATGGATTAGTCTTAGGTAGTCATGCAAGAAGCTGCAAATTGGAGTTGATGATCGTTCCAGGCCTCTTCCAACTGGAGATGTTCTATAATTCTATGATTTACTTTGCAATTACAAAGAAGGCTAAATCCATGCAGATGGCCACTAAGCAGAAACAACCCTCTAGAGAAAAGGGTACAACACATTAGCATAAGTAATAGTGGGAAAATACTACTGATAATGTCTTTAAATCCTCTCTGTTCAAGAAGAAGAGCAACTTCTAAAAGAGCAGGTTTTGGTAGAAGAACAAACTATTTCCATGCATGATCATTAGGGGAAGAAATCACCAGCCCAAAATACCTGTATGACATCAAATTAATTATTGATTCCCACCCAGTCAAATACATTCTTTTAAGAGTGCCTGGATTGTTTTTTCCCCTCCCAGAGAGTACAAGAGCACTCAGACTCCTAGAAAAAGAAACAAAATTACAGACTACAACATACTGTAACACAAGATTATCTTTATTTCAAAATTGTACAAAGTATAAAGATATAATTACACTGAAGTAAACCCTGCTCTTTAAGTATCTGAATACTTTAGCAATGATATGGTCATGAAAAAAATACCTTTACCATTTCTCTTTAGGAACTTTTATCTGATGGAGCGATACATCATGAAATCAATTGTTGTACATCTGGGAAATTTACCAATGGAGCTCTCCTCCACAGGGGTGTACACTTTGATTTGCCTCATGTGAGTGTCTCTTCCATTTTGGTGATTCGCTAGAACAGCAATCTGGATCATAAAGGTGCGAATGGGCTTCTTGTGAGTATCTGTCAGAGGAACATGGATCCAGCCACTCGGTTCCACTAATTCCAGTTGCTGCCAAAAACAAGACAGGAGAGCAAAACACTCAGAAACAGTTCACATACTTCATATAAATGATCACATATTATACCCATTTAATAAAGCAGTCTTGTTAATCAGATTTTAGTTACTTTTTCAAATTAATTTGAAATAACAGAGTTGAATACTCATAGCTAATTTACTGGTCACATAATTGAATACAAATTAATTTGGTTGTCTGCAGTTGTGTTTGCTTTTGCCTTTCAGAATCTACTCCTCATTTTGTGCCCTAACCTTAAAATAAAAATCAATATAGAAGAACATAGAATCCACTGTAAACTCAAGAAAGAAAAAGCAGTAGTATTTGGACCTTCTCACTGAAGAGCAATGCTCAAAGATGACAGAAAGGATGCATTTTAAATTGCTTTATCTAGGCGCTCTGAACTACAATATACTAAAATTACTTATGTAGGAAATTAGGTGCACACAAAGTCTGGATTTTCAGAAATTCTTTAGATTATTAGGGGGGTTGGGGAGGAGGAAAAGGAAGGTGACAGAGGATAAAATATCTCATGTATCAAGACAGATGCCTGGCCAATTAATAATTGCTGCACAGCCATTTAATCACATTCTAATCACACTTCGACTTGCATTTTTTACAACATACCCAGTGTGATATGATTCTTTTTTTCTTTTTTAATTTTAATCCTACACAAACCAATGCCAAGGCAAGCAAAGAACAGCATTTTGTTAACTCTAAACCACATCACTGACACATCAGATTGCTGAAATCAAGCTGGATGCTATGCAGAGCATGGTAACAGCTTTTGTTTAAAGCTAGCTGCCCAACTTCAAAGCACAGCTCAAGACACACATGGAAGAGCACACAAGTAAACAGAAGTCTTGGGGGGGAAAGAAAGCAAAACACAAAACAATTGTCCACTAGCAAGCGGATTTCACACAGCTAAGCAAATAAGAGTGCTGTTCTTAGCAGCTGAGTTCCCCTAAGGAAGATGTCTGTGCTTTGAGCAGCTCAAAATTCCCATCGTTCTCCTGAAAATACTGCATGGCACATCCTGTTCAAATGCCTTGTTTATGCTGAAGCTTTCAAAAGACCCATCTGAGAGCTACTGGTTCAGAGGCAAACACCCTGAGAAAATTACTCAAGAAACAAGTAAAAAAGTTTGATGACTACTTCAGCTTAAAGTAGCAATCAAAAAAAATCTTTTTCACCTCCACCTTAAAAGGAAGAACAAGAAAAAAACAACCAACAAAAAACCACAACCCAAAACTCTCCACTGCTGCAGACTCTCCAACGAATTATTTCCAAAGCATTAAATTCACTAAATCTTAGCAGCAAATCATTTTACTCTGGGAGCTAGACATTTCCACAAACACACAGTCACTTATTTGTTGTAGCGCTGTCCCTTTCAAAAACTTTTAAAATCTTTTTTTTTTTTTTTTTTTTTTTTTTTTTTTGCAAAGGAAACTTCAGGTAATGGCTGGCTTTACAAAGGGATAAAAAAAAAGATGTCTTGTTGATGCAGCTTGACAAAGGGGAAATTTATCATGGTGAGGTGGCAGTAAACAGCTTGAGCAAGGATGCTTTCCATTTTCATAATAAACAGAGGAGGAGGATCCTCCTAAAATTTTATTCAACTACTACTGAGGTCAACTGACTGTGATTTTGAAGAGAATTAAAAGGCTATTGTTTTTTAATAATATTATTTTTAATTACTGTTAATTAAACGTGCATTTTAATATTATTCTCAGCATCTACAAATTTTGACTGCTAATTCAAAGTGGAAAATTTGAGTTCAAGAGCTACGATACTGAGATTTTTATGCTTGAATCAATATGAAATTGATCAGTTAATAAAGTTTTTTTTTAAAGTACCAAAAATAAAAGTATAGCATATTTTTCAATGCTTTGTTTCCTCCTGATCAAGGGAGGTGGTTACACACTATTCACAGCATGTTGTTTTCCAGTCCTGCTACAGAGGCAACCAATTTCTTCCCAAGCCTTTCTACAGAGACCGGACAAGTCATTCCTTCACCTGTAAAATTGGCAACTGAGGCATTAGGTTAATTAGACTAAAAGGTTCCCCGGCTCCAGATGTCATATTTCACGTACTCTGAGCTGGTTTTTACTGTCTTAAGTGAAATACAGGATTTTACAGGAGGTTTAGCTCCCACTGAGTTCACTTGCAGTTCTGCATTTCTGCAAGTAGATCCAAGTTCTCAACACAGCCACTCGAACACAGAGTCTGAGCAGCCACCTAGGAGCAGTCACTTGAGTGCCTCTCGCAGAAATACCACGACTGAGCACAGACAGAGTGCAATTCATCAAGCACCACTGAACTGTCTTAGCCACAAAGTCTTTTTCTTAATTCCCCATGTCTCAGCTTCACTCACTCCACATTTTTAAACTTCCCTAACAGATGAATACACAACCTTTACTTGTACAAATTCTGGACTCATCAGAATAGGCCCCTTTCCCCATTCCAGTCAAACAGTTGCCTCTTGGACAAAGCACACGGCACTTGTGATAAAGTTGGAGGCTACAGTGTACTAAGTGCAAGAGGTCAGAGTTAGATGTTTGAAAAAAGTGAGCTCTTGATTTCTGCCCTCTAAATAACATTCCTGTACTGACATTTGAGTCTAACCTTTTTTTTTAATTGATGTTCACATAGTTCATTAAAACCTTGATACCCACTCAACTATGGAGGTTTAAATGCAACAAAACCAAACAGAACATTCCGTAGAAAAGGAAGTATTGTTTTGCCAGTATGATACACACATTTTCTGTGACCAAAGGAATGGTATAAACCAGACACACACACTCTCCCAAATTCTTCTCCTCCACATCTGTCATGCTCTTTCAGATGAGTGAGACAGTTTCTTTTTCCAGAGGGCACAGGTCTGTCACCAGGGAGAAGGAACAGGACATGGGAATAGGCAGGGGTGATACAAGACACAATGCTGCCCACTCCTAGCTCAATGTCAGCACCCAGACCCAACCGTCACAACTCCTAGCAGAAGTGGGATGAAATATGCAGCTCTACTCTGCCTGGAGCATTCCCAGTGTGAACAGAATCTAAAGGAAGCTTACTGTGAAGTTTTCAGAAATTCCTATTAAGCCCATGCAAATGGCAATCTTTCAAAGCCTTGTAAACCGGTCTGGAAATTTGGGTGGATTTTTACAGGGAGGCAAAAGGCACATCCTCAACACAAAGGCTGAACTATTGCCAAATTTCAAATCCTTGCTTTAGAGCTTGGGGGCACTGGAGCATCAAAGAAGGACACCAGAATATTCTCACACAAGCAAAACAGCATACTTTTCACTAGCCTTATTCTTGGAACAGAACTGCTTTGGCTGAAACTTTCAAAAAATTCAACCCAAAGCAGATATCTGGCATGGAAAAATCTGTCTGAACTTTGCCAAAAGTTAAAGTAACTAAGAGTTAAGCCTTAAAATGGAAAGGGTCCCATAACCTTATGTACAGGTGGCACTGGCATCTCCACCTACAGTAAATACTATACTTGAAATCCATTTCAGTCAACTTTCCTCAAAGTCAAGCCTGTTCTTTAAAAGCACAGACTACTGCATATACATACAGACATACACACACACACGTATATTTCACCTCAATTCTGTAGCATCAGTCCACTATGAGCAAATACCAGATTAAGTTTCCTCCTGTATTTTTAATCTTATGTAGATCATTAAGACTCAGTCACAATTAAATGTCTTCCAAGAAATTTTTAAAAAATCAGCTTTATTACTAATCACCTGAGTGAAATTAAAAATTCAAAATTTCTTTCTGCGTTTTTCAGGAAAAAGTTTTTTTTAAAAAAAGGAAAACACAGGAATGAATCAGTGCAAGTTCAGTATTGGTAACTCAGAACAGTTCCTGCAGCTCTAGACTAATCTTACTGTACAATATACTAAAAGACCAGGGTTTGTGGCTTTTTAAAATTTGCTTTTAATACTATACATTTTATGACAATTGGAAAACAAGAAGACCATGAAAGTCAAAATAAAAGAACAAAGGGATAAAAATTGAAATGGAAAAATCACTCACTTGTCCTTGCTGCTGTTATACTCTAGCTCTTCTCCTGCTTTCTCTCCGTTGCTTTCTTATTTTTCCTGTCCTCTGCGTGCTACAGCTTTACCTACGGACATACACTCCCAACTCCAGGAATCCGCATTATTTGGAAAACCAAAGCAAAATTAATGTTCTCAATGGAAGTCTCCTCCCCAGCCTATTTAACGGCCCTGTTTCTTCATTTTATTGTACAGTCCAGAGGTTCTACACAATTCCATACATATTTGGCAAGGCTACTGTTGCAACTAATGGGTGTCCTATCATAGAAGATGCAAACCACACAACAAAACGAAAATTTAAAAAAGAAAAAAAGACCAAAGCAACTTGAGGCTACACTTCAGAGAGATGACTGAACACAAGATTTTTAGGAGGAAGCTCGTTCTACAATCACTAGCCTCCTTACAGGCTAGGAAGTTATTTACCCAAAGAATACTTTTCTATTGTATTAATCCTACTTAAATTGAATATTGATCTCTTTTCCATAATCAGTGATATTTTGTTTACATTCTGTAGTGTCTCCAAATGGCACTTAACTCTAATTGCTATTTCTACTGGGTTACGAATGCAACCCAAGTTTTTGGCAACATTTACAGCAAGCTAACATCCTTGAAATAAGACATGATTTTTCTTGCCCTTTAAGGGTATCTTTTGTGAAGATACAGAAAGGAAAAAACTCCCTGTAAGTAGTTTCACACTCAGGGATGTATGTTAGACAGGGCTCCCAGCTCAGGGGAATAAATATATATATATAGGAAGAAAAAGAAGCCCATTTTTTTGCTCTGGGAAGAGTGTGCAGAAGAGGACCTATGTACTGACAGAAAGCTGAGAATTCTTGCTGCCATCACAGCTTCAGCATGACAACATGGTTCTGAGATGTTGGTACCTCATCAAATTTCCATTTCATCAACTTTACTACTAGATTCAAATGGCTGTGAAATCAAACAGCATTTGATTTTACTCCTTCTACTTTTCTCATAAAACTGTTAAAGCTGCTTTTTGTTTTAGTGACTCAGCCAACTATGAAATTAAAAGTAGTGGCTAGACTCCTCTTCACACATACAATTTTGTCTCTCTATGTGCTTAGCTAGTTCTTACAATACACTTCTTATAAAAACCTAAGCTTTCCAAACAGGTGTTCTCAATAAATAATGTATTCTTTCAAGCAGCAGATTATAAAACTAAGTTTCAGGGAAAAGAAATGCTATGTTCAGAAATTAAATATTTATCAATACACAAACTTTCTCATGTAGGGAAAGGCTTTTTCCTGTTTAGCCATTGTTTTTTACAGCTATGCAAATATGTTTTCACAACAACTGACAAGGAGAAAGAAGGCTGGCTTGAATTCCAAACTTCTGTTTCCATAACTGCCATGTCCTACCATGTAGTTACCAGGACTGAGAATCTGTGTGCCTCTGCATAATTCCAAGTATTGGAACTGTCAACACATGAAGTAGCAGAGCTTGGGCTTCAGCCATCACTTCACTTAGGAAGGAAGAGAACCAGTTAATAGCAGTGATGCACCAGTTCCAGCAGAAAAAATGAAGCATGTCCAAAAGAAACTCGGTGAGTTCCAAGTGAGCCAAAGGAGGGACACCACATTAGCAGCTTAACAGGGAACATAGGAACAGGCTCAAAGGACCCACTGTGAACAGCACACTCCTGTGCTCGGATGAAGCAACGACCACCTAAGGAGGTGCCTCTGTGGTCTTAATCAGCCACCTCCTTAAACGGTCAAGCAATCTCATTTCAGTCCATTAGGCAAGAGAAGTTTTCCATTCTTTTAAACAGCAGTTCCTGAAGAGTCTAGAGGAAACAGTCCATCCCTCAGGAAGAGTCCGCTGTGGATTTGGGTAGACAGGAGACTGATGCAGAATAAGCTATATTAGAGAGTGAAACCTGCAAACACCAGAAGTTCCTATCTTTTAGTATCCTATACACTAAAGTATCCTATAAGCTCTTTGTTCAAATAAAGTGAAAGAAATAACTTTTGGGAAGACTGGGAAGGTTGAAAAAGGTCCAAAAGATCCTTGCAAGAAGTTTTATAGAACCTCCTTCAGACTATTCTGCTCTAGATTAAAACAGTAAAAATTAATCAATGCCCAGGTGTTAGAAAGTTGCATCCAATTAAAATAAAGACAACTAAACACTCAAACCAAGCTAGGAAGAATATGTAGAAAAGGAAGAAAATCTAGAAAAGGTAATTCTTCATGGATCAAGGATTAGTATTCACAATGCTTAAATACAGATTCTTACACTGCCTTTCCAAATTTCCTATTTGAATGACTTAAGCAGCACAACACACGTTGGACAACGTCAGTGGGTTGTGTCACAGTGCCACTTTCTGAGGGGAGCAGATGATGCCAGTTGAGCCATGTATGACGCAACCTAAACTTCATTTGGCAGAATGACTCACCAGCCAACCCATGAAATGGTCTCAGTGACTGGTCCTCTTTAATATTCTTCAGAATTGGGTGTCTTGATTGTAATTTCCCCATACAGCTAAAAAGGAACCCTTTTGATTCTGCTGAGAAACCAGTGCAATACCTTCCAAGATGTATAGTTGATTCAGACAGAATTTCAATATTACAACAGGAATAAAGTTAGGAAGAGTTGAAATTTAACCCATGGAATGGTAAACATGGAAAGTCAGTTTTTTCATTATGGATGCCCTCATAATCTGTCTTTGAAATCTTCTGAAGTCAGACAAAGAACACATAAGAAGACAACAATTAAGTCTTAGACACAATGGGCAGCCTCTGGTAAGTATGTACATGAGCCTACTGTCAAATGGAGGAAATGGGGTACAATGGCACACACTGTGGAATACCAAGAGTTTTAGAACATGGATTCACAGGAAAAGCAGCTCTTTCAAAAGCACCAAGTGATGAAGAATCCCACGTAATGATGCCTGCAAAAGGGTCATGGCTGTGCTGAACTGCCCACATACAAAACTCCTGACAGATGAAGTCATGGATGGTCTCGACACGTGTGGAGGGGCCCCTGTCCGTGGTACTTAAGCAACCTCCACCCTGCCCATCACACTCCCACCACTGCATCTGCTCACAGCACTTGCACAGTCAGGTACATCCAGCCTGAGAGGCAAATAAATAACCTGCCAAATGCTCAACTACTGTGAAATTGTCAGCCAGAACTGTCTGACTCAATTGCCTGCTTAACTCTGGGTGGCAGGAAAAAAAGCAAAAGGAAAGGAAAAAAGAAAAAAAGAATTGACAACAGTCTTTGAATACTTCATTCTCTAAAATGTGGCTGAAAACAACTCTTCATTCTAGAAAATTTACCTGCAGAAACCATCAGGAATTTGTCACAGACTGTTTGCTAGGAAAGTCTCTCTGGAAAGAAAGAAACACTGTTTTCCCATTTGCTGTGCCATATGCACTTTTTTTTCAGTATGTTCTGTGAGGAGCAATGCATAGGGAACTCAACATTTATTACAAAAATGCATACCTCAAGAGGTACATAATGCTTCAGAGAAGGACAAAAATGTTGAACAGCCTTGGACAGTTTGCTTTTCAGTCCCACATTTTTGAAATCCTATTGTAAAGTGAGGTCATTTGAACTTTCACGTAACAGTTTATGCTGGACACATCCATAAATTAAATCTTGTTCGGGAAGGATTGCCAGGCCGTGTATGCCTTAAGTGGCAACCATCCTATCCACTGGAACTTCAGAAAAAAAATACAAAGACCTTCTCCCTGTCCCTTTGAAAAGCAGAATGATCAAGCCAGCAAATATAGAATGACAATGCAGTCTAGAATGGAGTTTCATATGTGCAAGTACGGAAATAAGGCCTAAAACCCCAAAGCAAACCTACCCACAGCAGGAAGTCATCTAAGTTTAGTTTGGTATCAGCTAAAAGAGATTCCATCTTAACAGGAATCTGTTGCTCCAGAAGGAATACTATCTCCAACTGAAATCAGCCGTAACAGCTGTGAAATTTTGAAACTCTGATTTAAAAAAAATGGGTTTCATAACTCATTTAAGAATCAGTCAAGAATGGAGGAAAGGAAGACAAATACATCCTAAGTGCAGCAGCATTCTCCTGCAGGGACCTAGTCTCACTCCACAGCTGTCACAGCCCACAGGAGTGCCATAGCAGTGCCTTTGCAAGGGCACTGCAACTCTGAGAAGATTCCTGTATTGGGAGAATCCTTCAGATCTACAGGGACTCAGCTCCAATGTGAACCTGTTACTGCCCCTGAGCTTCAGCACACTGAAGATGAAAAAGCTACCAAAAAATTCTTAAGCTTAGGCTCTGGCGCGGTGGCCTGGCTGAGAGTATCAAAAAATAGGTAATGCAGCCCAAAACTAGCCTTCGGCTGCAGTTTGCCTATTTCTGGTACCTAAGTTGTGTAAAGTTTTAGTTGCAGACATACTGGAACAGACTGCATCTGGACAGTCTGGCATGAAAAATGAATGGTAGAAAATCCATGGTTTGCTGCAAGTCTTTTCAAAATTCCAGCATTCTGAAAGAAGAATGAGGATTTTTTTTTTTTTTTTTTTTTTTTAACCAGGGTACTTTGCAACTCAAATTATCGGTGACTCAGTATTATAGATGCAGATGTGAGAAAAGAAACAGTACATTCAAAAAACAAACAAAAAAACAAAAAAAACCCCCCAAAACAAAACAAACAAACCACAAAATATTACTGTAAAATATATAGCGAACACTGCACATAGCACATTTAGAAAGAAGTGCAAATCTCATTTAATGAAAACAAATGTTCTACACCTTTAGGGAAGCACTTCAAATCAAAGTTTATCTTATTAATGTTTCTTCATTTTATGGACAAGTAAGTAACTAAGGAGGAGGCCCCATATGCACAAGGTAACTGTGTAAGGATGCTGCTAAGCAGGAATCTGAAAATGATGACCAACTGATACAGTAACTTTTGCAGTGCTTTTGAAAACCCTCAGTAAATTTTACATGATCAGAAGATTGGAAAAAACAACTGTCAAACATAACAAAAGCCACTACAGCTTTCCATGTTCACTCAAACAAATAGTACCATCTGCATTCAAAGTTTTTTGTCATAACACAAAATAAAAAATAGTGACAAAAGTATCAGAAAACCCCCATCTGGTTAAGTATGTGGACTGAGGTTTTCATAACAAAGGAAATAGGGCACAGAGTTCTTAAAAATTACTTAATAAAACATATTACTAGCCCTTTTATTTAAGTTTGTATCTTAGTCATAAATTTGAGTTCTCCCTGCCCAAGCACCAAAAAGCCCTAAGATTTTCCTGTACTGAGATATCAAAATCTTAGTCCCTCTTCAGAGCAGCACCCACCCAATATAAAGACATCATCTCTTACAACTTCCAGGTGAGTCAGGCTGCTCTCAGGGAAGAGAGTAGCACTTCATCTACTGAAGAGAGGCAGGGGAAACCGGTAATGAAACAGCAGACAGCTACACAGAGAGAATAGAAACAGACTGAACAAGGGCTACTGCAAAGAAGCCTGAATATATATTTAAAGAACCATTCTGAAGTTCAGGTTGAATTTGCATTACAAATGGAACTGCAGAACGGGACAAGGCAGCTGCCTTTTATGAAAAGTAACAGAACAGGCTGGACTTGATGGTCTTAGAGGTCTTTTCCAACCTAAATGATTCTATGATTAACACCACAGAATCTTCAAGGAGAGTATAGACAGAATATTCTTTAAGCAAGAAACAAGTGCTGTGAACAATGGCCTTATACAAGAGGACCTTAAGGCAAATAGAATGAACACCCAGAAGATGGCAAAGCATAAAGGGAGAAGTCCTATGAATTCTTTTTGAGCTAGAACTGCTGGGTACAAGTAGGAACAATATAAATGTATTCTATGGGCGCACTGCACATACTGACTGTAAATGGAGGTTAAGGCTGGAAAACATTTCTGGGAAGTAACTAACTTTACAAAGGGGCAGAAGTTTGCAAATTGGATGAAAACTGTACTGCAGATGTCTGCAGTTCCCATTTCTCCTAACATATATAATGGAATGATACTATGTTTGCGAGAAAGTGCAAAAAAACCCAGGTCATAATTTACCTTCAAAATTGTTTAGCCATATCCAGGAAATATGTCTAGACATAGCTACAGTTAAATTATACAAAGAAAGTATTTGAAAAAAAAAATTATGCAAGGAATATTAAAGATTTAAGTGTCTGAAAACTGGCCACACTGAGTTAATTGTCTATCAAACCATTTCAAATAACTTAGTGGCAATAACCTAGTGACCACATTTCATACCATGCACTTTGCATCCCAGAGAATACAGAAAATTAATATGGGAAATGAACAAATGTAAAAAAAATGGGAATATCATGATATTTAAAAATTAGTCCATAGTAGTAGTAGCAGCCAGCTGCTAGCTCTCAAGAATTTTTTATAGGTGAGGGGAAGAAAGTACATCTAAACCAAAAAAAAAGACCAACATTCCCCTCACTGAAAAGGGCTATTACCACACCTTGAAGAGAACTAGATTCCTGGTCTTCTACCAGAAGACAGGCCCACAAAACTGCATGGCTGTAACTTTTTATCTGTTACACAAGATTGCAGCTCCTGAGTGACTTTATTTCTCGGAAAAGACAGGAACAAATTATACCTGAGTGCTACCAAATTAAAAAAACCTTGCTCATTCTTTACCAGCGAGAGGAAAAGTTGCTGCTTTAAGACACAAAAAGCACTGGGGTTAAGGGAAAGCATTTTTCCTGGTTTCATAGGAGTGGCTTGTTTCTGAGAATTGCAGAGGGTTGCCTCTCACAAAAATCAAGGAATTTGAAGACCCTAAACCTATGTAAGTAATCTCCAAATCCTGCAGAAGTACAGTATGCAAACAAGTAAAACATTTCTGTGTCTGAATAAGGACTCTGTGTACGCTCAGTAAAAGCGAGCGGGGCAAAACCTGATAAACTTCAAGATTACTCAAGTGTGTTGTAGCATGCCAGGTTTCAACATGCAAATGTAGAGTAACATTTCACAGGATCCAGAGTGTAATGCTCAGCTCAAGGAATATTTACTCTTTGGAAACAAATGCAAAAGACTGTTGTGAAAACTATTTGTGCAAATTTAAAATGCAATGCAAAGTCTCATCTAAGAAAGATCCCAAATTCATAAACATGTCTCACTGGAGATATATTTTCATAGGAATGAACTTTAAAAGGGAAGAAATATGAGTATATCTGTCAGCGGTTCAGCTGGGTAGTTTTATGTGAGCCAGAATACACTTCCATAAATTTGCAAAGCTGGAATCAGGTCTGTTGCCCAATGGAAGCATTTAATTTTACATCTAAACAGAATTTCTTTAATGTGCTGTAACAAATGCAGTGGAGTTTTTACCTTTTGCTTGTGTTTTCTTACAAATCAGTAAGAAAGCATGTCCAAAAAAAAATGCAAGGCTTTTTTCCGTTGTTTTATGTGGAGGTCAGACTCTAGACTCTGCTTCTTTCAATCTAGATGAATTTTGTTTCTTGACTTCTTTCTGGGACTCAAAGGTTCCTCAAGTCATCATTTACTCAAAGAATGTACAGTTTAAAAAGGTATTCAGTGGTGCTGTACACTGTTGGGCTAACAACTCCCGCACTGCAACAACACTTCTGCTACAAACAGCATCTGGAATAGCCTTCGTGCTACATCCTACAGACCAAGAACATGAGCTTTTCAGCATGAACTGTGTAAGAATCAAAATAAAATGACATCCAAAGTATGCTCCTGAAAAATGAGGGGGCAGGGCAAAAAAAACAAAGCATGAGAATGAGATAATTAAAAACTTGTTTACTAGCAGGCCTGCTATGTCCTAAGTCTAGAGCTACTGTGGGGTGTCATCTTACTGCTTAACAAAGTGCAGTCAACAACAAGCAGATGGAATTGGATTGCAAATCTATGCGATTTACTGTATATCTACAAGTCCTGTGGCTACATATGCTCCTCTGCTTAATTTATTTCTGCTATGCAAGTAAATGTCTAACTCCTCATGACAGCTTAAAGAAAAAGAAGAAAGTCCAATAATTCCACAATAGAAGTTCCTACTCCAGCAGTGCTGGATTTACCGAAAGCTGATTTATGAAATCCTCTTTTAAACATGGTGACCATCATAATCACAACAGAGACCTGTTCAAGCAGAGGGAAGTCTACTTCAAAATTTTACTACATCATTTCTCCTGATATGGAATCACAACTCTTTTTGAAACAAAAAAAAAAACCAAAACATGATTTGATTTTTACCTTACTAATTATGCTCAGCAACACCATCTTACTAAGAAGTAACAAATTAATCTCAGCTAAGAGAAACAAATCAGGATTTTCTGCATTTGCTAGTAGAAATAACCCAAAAAATTCCTTCATACCCACAGTTGAATTTGATCTCTGACAGATGGGGGGGGGGGGGGGGGGTGGGAATAATAATTAAAAAATAAGTATTAGGGGCTAGGCCTCATGATTCACTCAAAAACTGTGACTGAGAACAGCATTCATAAAAAACTTCAATAAAAAACTGTATTTGTTAACATTCTTTTAACATGAGACATAAAACACTACAGAATTCATTCTGAAATAAAATAGGACTGTTAGATAAACCTTCTTTAGGAACTGGATGAAGGCAGCTAGAGAGCACAGGCCCTCAAGCCAGACACATATGCTACATTATTATTCTCACTCCACCCTCTCCTGTGTGTTCACACTGAAAATGGAAAAATCCTGGGAAAGGTTTTTCCGACTCAAACACACAATCTCAGTTATCTTATGACAGATTAAGACAGAGAACAGCCCTCAGAAAGAAATAAATTTATACTTCATATCTATAAAAACATTTCCATGCACTACTTGAGATAAGGAACAGGGTAACACCACATTCAATCCCTTCCCACCCAATAAAACTTAGCAAAGAACTGAATTTATACCCTGCGTAGCAGTGTTCTCATCAAAGCTACACGCAGACAAGTGATCTCTGACCAAAACAACATTTCAGTAATCACAGGAGCAAGACCTCACTCTGGAAAGAACAGCCATGATGGCAGCTCTGAAGCAACTGAGCCTCTTGCTCAAGAACCCTGGATTTGTTCTAGATCTCTACCACCTGCCAGGTAGCATTTTCTTCTGAACACTGAGGAGTGCTTTAATTTACTACATCAGAATTCCTTTCTGGAACTACTTTCCTAGTGACACCATGAATAATCTCAGCTTTCCACTAGAATGTTAGGCTTCAAGAATGACAAAAAAAAAAAAGGCAGATTGTAATTATAAAATCCCCCCCATGTGCCTACATAAAATACCCTTGTTCCTTTATTTCTACCTGAATTTATGGAAATTTTTGATTGGATTTTTTTGGTGCTGACTTGACAAAGCATGGCACATCCAGTGCATTTAATGGATTTGTTTCAGGGGTTTTTTAATCCTAATTAATAGCAACACCTGATAACTTTGCCACAAGGCAGTATGTACTGCAAATAGCCAAGTGTGACTGCATTTGTACAGATGCAAATAAAAGTATTATAACATGGAAGCCACACATACAGAGAATAATAAGTGGTGGGCCAATTGGCTCCTAATTTCTTCTAAATTGGGGCCACTTCCTCCCTCCACCCCACTGCCAAACTATTAGTTTGGCAAAGGGTGGTGAACACAGTCACAGGATGTTTCCAGCTGCTGGTGCCTACAAGTTGTTTAAGTGAAACATAAAATAAGGTGTGCTGTGCCAGCTGACCAGCACCAGTTGAGATGACAGCTTAAAACTTTGTTAGGTATCCAAGAAAATTCCCATTCCTTTCATATCTTTTCTTATGCTTAAACCAAATTAAATGTTGACTGCTGGCTTTACTTTTGGAGGATTTTGATACTATGCTAGCAGCAGCACCCAGAGGGATCAGAATCAAATCTTGGACTTGACCTTGCTGCATGTATTTGGCACTTCTTAATGTCTGAAAATATCTAGTGCTCCCTCTAGTTACTCTCCACAATTAAGTCTGTGAAGGCAATCAGGTAAATCAAAGATGATTGTTTATAATTCACTGACTTTATCCTCCCAATCCATTTCACAGTGTAGAAAAAAGTAGCTTAAAGGCAAGAAGCTTCCCAAAGGTGAGCAACCTCTCTAGAAAGAGGAAAGCAGGAGTGAGTGAGCAGCATCTTACTGTCAGTTTTGACACAAGTCTTTAACATCCTTCAAGCAAAAGATGGTGGTGTGACTCCCATGATGTTTTCACATTTGGAATCCAAAACCAGAGGAGATAATTTTGGATTACTCAAGCCTTCAGAACTTACAGAATGGGAAAGAGCATGACTGTAGAATGTAGTAGGGTAGAAGAAGAAAAATGGGATAGAGAAATAACCCTTTATTTAACAATTTCCATGCACTATGCAGGGCCCTTTACTACAGAATAATAGAATTTCCCTTCCAAATACAGGTCTGCTGCACTTTTCCAAGATCTCCTTCCTAACATGCCGCCTTCTTGAGATCAAAGAAGTGTCCCTTGTTCCAGACAGTTTCTTCCATGGTACCTACCTCCTTGCTCTGCTAAATAACTGTGAAGTCAGGTGTCCAGAATCCACTTCCCCAAAAGCCAATAAATGATACAGCCAGCCAACAAAGACAAAGATATTCATTTTCCCTAGTTCAAACCTTGAAGCCTTATGTGACCAGGAACCCCTTCAAACACCCAAGTAAAAAAATGCACTAAACAGTTTGCCTACCAGGGTCTCCATCCTTCTGTCCAAGTGCAGAGAGATCAAACACAAGAGATAAAATAGATGTTGCTACATGCTCCAGTTTGCAAGTGAACAGGATCACGTTTCATAAACCACAGTTCAAATGAACTCCGATCAGCTGAGGGGGTTCGCCTGACTGAGCACCATGAAGATGTTCTGGGTGAGCATCACACTGGCACCCACTATAAGCTGTAATGCTGGAGGCATTCGTATGTTTTAAAATGTCAGCTAGACACCACACTTGCATTAAAAAAGGAGAGGGAAGGAAGGGAAGGGGTTAAATATCGAAGTAGAGAAGCTAAGTATGTGTCTTCTGTCATGCTGTCACCTCCCCCTCCATCCACCCACCTTATTCCTCACTCCCATGTTCAGTCTTCAAGAGAATGCTTAAATGAAGAGAAAAGCAAGCACCAAGATCTTTCTTGTTACAGTTTTTATGTTGCCAAATCCCTGCTTGCTTCTCTTACTTCTGAAACATTAATGATTATCTGCAAGAAGTATCTAGTGAGCCTACACTGGTAAACTGTAACTAGAAATCCCTACAAACTTTGAAAAACCATTGACCAACAAGTATCCCAGTACACTCCCCAAACACAGAACCTTTATTCCAACAGGAACTTCCAGTAAAAAATTATGTGTGAACAGCAGACACTGATGTTCACACAAGCTTACTGCATACAACCCAGCAGGCGATTTTTCTGGTTTTTTTTGGATTATGCCCTGGAGGTGCTGGCACAATGGAATTTCAATATAATTGCTTATTTCTCTGTGTGCCAGCTACTGAAATAACAGGTAAAAAGAAAAAAAAATACACATAAAACAAACATTCTCTTTTTTTAAATTACAGGAATCACAAAATGAAATGTTTTTAATTCTCTAGTTCAAACGATGTAATTTATAACCATGACACAAATAGAGAAGAAGCACAAAAGAAGGGAAAATACAGAAATAACATAACGTTCCCAAGGTTCAGTTTACAAGGACCTCACACAAAGTTTTTTTTTTTTTGCAACTCTTACTAGAAACAGTATTATTTGCTAAAAATGCAGTAGCTGCCAAAAGCTATGATCCATCTAAAGCAAACATGTTTAAGATGGAAATAGAGTGTTAATGCTGAAGAAAGACAGAATTGAGTATACAAGTTTTCTTTTTAAAGTGTGGAAGCAACTGCAGTACAGAGTTAAGTTTGCTTTTCATCTTTCTGAGCAAAAATTGATTGCATTTGCAGATAAACACCTAAATTAAAGAGAAGTGCATTAAGACAATAACAGAAGTAATCAAATTTCAAACTTTCTAATTAAACCTCTTTTTCCTGCAGAAGGTTATTGGGAATTCAACACTAGCCTTGGTTCACATGATAGAACAATGGGAAAATTTTCCGAATGGTTGAACGCTAACCCTGACAAGTGTGGAGAGCCAACTACAATACATTATATGGTAGCATAACCTGCCACCCACGTTGCTGAGAGAACAGCTTTCAAACACATGCACCGAGCTGTAAAACCACAAAATCCCTTATTACACATTGTCCCTTACTTAAGGTGAAATACACTATTCCCCCCTCCTCCTTTTACAGATCTTGGTGGGGTTTTTTTAAACCTTCATCTCTGAAGTTTATTTAGCAGCTAACTAGACCATTTTTCAGACTTTATTTTCCAAATGCCATTTTTCCTGTTTTGTTTTCTAACCAAAATAAAATCATGTTTTTATAGTACACAGTGAAGCCTGTTGTGCCTTTCACTGTTCCTTTTTTTTTAAATACTACTTCCACCTGTGTGACATTATCCAAACTTTTAAAAGGAAATGTCTGATATATGACTAATTCACTTGTGAAGACTTATTTCTGGAGTGAAATATTTTCCTTTTTTTAATGGGAAGATACATGACTCATCACTGGGTAAAGTAAAAAAAATGGTTCCATCGTTCTTTTGATTGGAAGACCAGATATTCTGATATTTACTGTGGTTCTTTTCCACTGTTATGCAATCCGAATGTATTCAAAAAGATAAACTGCCACAGCCTGTGTGGTTATAGACACTGGCATTCATGAAAGTCAACCATTGCTGCAGAATGACAAACACACTCCACCCTCATTACAACATGCTGTGGTTACCAGCCAAACACCTTCGCCTTTTCTGAAAAGGCTACATTATAATAAAAGCAGACCAGCAAAACAAATCATACAAGGGGACCCAAGGGATGGTAAAAGTAGTAACAACTGGTAGAAAACATAACTCTGAATATGTAAAGTGAACAACTTAATGATTTGAGGAATGCATACAGCCTCATGCTGCAAAAAGAGCCCACTGAAAACTGCTGGTACGTACAACTTTCTTGGTTAATGATTCCCCCCTCCTGCCCCCTCCCACTGCACATGTCTGCTGCCTGAATCATTGCATTCCAAGATAGTTAGAGGATATACAAAGTTTCTTCAGGGGTTTTCAGTTGCAGCTTTGCTGGCAAAGGGAATTTTATTTGCAAGTGTTTCTATTCTACTGACAAGGTCAATTAGTCCCGCGAACTATTGGTTGTTCTGTCTGATAGCTCTGTGTATTTATTCAAGCA
Source organism: Corvus moneduloides (assembly GCF_009650955.1). Lineage (NCBI taxonomy): Eukaryota > Metazoa > Chordata > Aves > Passeriformes > Corvidae > Corvus > Corvus moneduloides. The sequence continues at coordinate 58,527,430 of NC_045480.1, forward strand.
AGCACTTTTATAACCCACAATTGAATGCAGACAGTTACCCTTGTAAACACGACTGTCCACAGGGATTTTCACTACATTTTGAGCATGTAAAAGAAAAACATGCTTTTCTTCCCTCAGCCTGATAGCACATAAGTTTGATTACAACTTGGAAATTTCAGGGAGCGAAGGGCATGGGGGCTACTGTTTTAGATCGATATGATCTACTGTACATCAATATACATATTTGGACCAATTCCTAGGAGCTAAAGAACACAGACATTTGATCTCTCTAAGAGCTCCAAAAATTTGGTAATGCTATCAAAGGAAGACAGATCAGCATCTCTGCTCTATCCAGGCATTAGAAAGAAAAAGCCATGGTTTAAAAGAAACCAAGCTGTATGTAGCTCTAAGGGCTGAAGGCTACATAAAATGCTTTCACAAAAGCCAAAAGCACAATATGTGTATGTGCGTGTGTGTGTCTGTGCAAATCAGGTGCAGGAGTTGGTAGAGTTAAAAATAAAATCAGGACAAAAACCCAAGACTATTCAACAGCTCTAGCTAGAATTTTCGTATATGAGCAGCATGGCCATGCCACTGGCAACATCTGCAGAGGAGAAAAGTGACAAACCCTACTCTCACAGAACTTTTATTAAGACATACGTGTGCTCCCTTCACCATACATGTACTCCCTTCATAACAGTATCTTCTTGTGAAGAAGAGATTCTTCATTTTTACTAATTAGGAATGCTAAGGGGGTTAGTCTATTGGTACACTGATCTTCATTACTGAAGTCTTCCCTGAATAAATCTTTCAGAGATATAGAGAAGGTAAGAAACTATCAAGGAAAACCAGCAGTTTTTCACAGCTCCCTTCAACTGCTTTGGGTATTCTAGAGGTACTAGAAAGATTGAAAAGCCTACTGAAACAATCTGGGAAGTCTGTAGTACAGTAGACAATCACAGAGATAATCAATAATGAAAAATGTACTCCATAAAGCAATAAACTTGGTGAACAACACAGAAGTGTACACAGTATATTTAATCTCTAACATCTACCTAATCAATATTAAAGCACCACTAAAACCATACTTTTCTGAAAAGTGTCACCGAGAAAAGCTGACTCAGTATAACAAACTGATGAACAAATTGGAACAATAGGTTTTAAGGACTGTTCTTAATGGGAAGGAACTTTATACTTAAGTGTGTATGGTGCTTTTTCTGGGGAGCTTTTAAGTAAATGATACCAGTTCAAGCCAGGCAATCCTACACAGAACTAATTCACTTGAACAAAAAATGTCAAGCAGCTATAATCTGGTACCAAAATGAACAACACAATTGCAAGTTTCAGTCAGGTATAAACTTTGACTTGGGATACTGGTTCAATAGCAGAGATAACCTGCATAGACTACAAACAAACCACTTCACTCTCCTACAAGATGATTACTATTCTATAACAGTAGTATAAGATAACTATCACAACTATTATATGATTACTACTCTACAACAGTAGTATTATCCTACAAACTTCAAAAGAGTGCCAGAGATTATGCTCACCTAATATGCTCTATAGCATTCTATATCTGCTGTAAGGCCACAAGTCTATCCCTGCTTTTTAAAAAAAATACTAATATAAAAAGTTCAAACATCTGACTCTCTTGCCCTCACACACAGAGCGCTGTGTGCAACCTGCTCATGGCCCAGCAGAGAAAGGACTGGAATGTGTTTACAGTATTGTAATTAGAATACAGTAGGGAATGCTGCATTAAAGCCAATGAAAGATTACCCCATCATGCTGGAGGACAGTTTAACTGCATTGATAACATATAGTTTGAAAAATTTGAATTTTTAAGCCACTGGTACCAGAAAGACTTTTACATAAGTAAAATATTTAACAAAGATTTTGGGGAAATCTCTTCAAACCCGCCTACTAGAACTTCATGCACAGAAAAGAGATGAAACAATGTAATAAAATACTGGCTACAGGAAGAGAAGGTGGCAGTGTGACCTAACTGTGGCCTTCCAGTACCTAAGGGAGCCTATAAGAAAGAGACATTTTACAAGGACACGTAGTGATAGGACAAGGAGGAACAGTTTTAAGCTGAAGTTTAGATTAGATCTTACTAAGAAGTTCTTTACTGTGAGGGTGGTGATTTTCCAATTTCTTTTCCACGGTGGAACTTAAAAGAACCATCATGAAGAAGGTTATAACTGCAGGAGAGGCTTTCACACATATGTAACACTCAGTGCTTCAATCAGTTCCTAGGCTCTCTGTACTTGAGTTCCCTCGAGGAAAGCTCTGTACTTCATCAACTTGCTGCCCTCCACAGAAGCTGTTGCCATATTGTTTCACATGGCTTTTCCTCTGCTTCAGAAAGTCAAGTCAAACTGACAGTATTAAAAATACAGGGCCTCTTTAAGGTACCCTTCCCTAATTGAGCCCTTCTGTGGCAAGAAAAGATTCCTTCATAGATTTGTTTCTGACTGCTCAGAAACAAAAGAAAAAATATTTTTTACATGTAACACATACCACAGCACAAAAACCACATTTAGTTTTCCTCTACAAAAGAGATGCTTACTTCTCTTAATATACCATTTCATAGCAAGGTAAGATAAAAATGCTTAACAATTTTATAGTGTGTAGGCCAAAATAATCTTCCACTGTTCTACTAGCTCTAATGTGGACCTCCCTATTTGTATATACCTCATATGCGTAACAGGCTATTTCAATAACTGCATTTCTCATGACTGCACAGTAAGCTCTGCTCTAATGTATTACCATTCCAGAGTATAAAAGGGCAGGAAAATTGTAATCCTGTTCATAATTTCCACAGTTTGAAGCATTGAAATAACTAATACATTAGTTATTTCCATAAGCATATGAATGATGAAAAGGTCATATCACCTACAGTGATGATGATATTGGCAGGGAACGGTGATGTTATGTCATTTAATTTGCCTTCTTTTTGTAAAGATGAGTTCATGTAAACACCCCAGTTGGGGATTCACAAAATATCCGCTGCTGGAAGGTGGAAGTACGTATGGAGTACCAACTGCATCAAATGGAAATAACCCTGCTTCCAAAATTTGATTCCTACCTTTGACATCAATCACAAGGCTTGATAACTAACCAATACCAGTGGAGCATTCTACTCCCCTGCTTTGCAGATTTCCAATACCAGTGCATTTTAGATGTAAGGAACAGGTCCTGTGTGCATCCTGATGAAACAAATCCATACTCAGCCAGCATTAAGAGGAAGATAACAATCAAAACTAACAACTTGTGTGATGATTGTGTCTGTGGAGCATCTTAGAGACAGACAGGAAAGACTACAGATTGAAATTCTATAAAACTAAAGTTTACTCAGTCTTTTCTTAGCATCAAGAGTAGTTTGCAGAAACCAGACTATTTTTAATTGACATTCTAAACCCAAGGAATAATTAGTGGTCAGAAATGTCTCTTTTCTTGAATGGAAGAAAGAATACAGAGGAATGCTTTCTAACCGAAGTACCTGAAGCCTAGTCAGGAATCTAAAGGAATAACAACTCAGTACTCCACCTTCAGTGGCAAGCAGTTTAAAAATGCACCTTAGAGATTTGATTTCCTTGATTGAATACCTTGCAACAGCCTTATGACAAGCTAGCATGTCCTCACTCCTCAGTATCTAAGTTTACTCCACATACAGGAAATAGGTGAAGATTGCTCGCTGCTGGATTCCAGAAAACATCTTCACTACAGTCACTGGACACTGCAGGAGTAAAGGCATTACAGTAGGGTCACTCTTCCTTAACTATCTCTTGGAAAAGCTCCCCAGCTTGGGCATTCCTCCAGTTGGTAATTCGTCCCTCTACTGCAGAATCTCTTCAGTGAAGAAGGAGCCCTGTCCGTGGTGCTCAGTCACAACCCCACACCATCAGGGAGGCTGCTGTGCTTGCACCTGGTTACAAAACACCAGGCAAGGCCAAGAGGGACAGAAAACAAACTGAAAACAAACCAGACAGCAATCCAAAGGAAAAGCAAACAAACAAAAAATCCCAACAAAAACCTAAAACAAAGACTTCTCACTGTTGCCATCAAAGGTGTATTAAGATTACAGGGCTTTCACCTGAGTCTACATGATAGGCTGACAGCAGAAACCCCTGCAACTACGAGGTGTGTGTATATATATATTATATATGGATAGAGACTATACCCTGAAATACTATGTGCACTTAGCATCAAAACACTTAATATTCTCATAGCAAGATGAACTGCTGAAGATCTAAATGTCTCAGAGAAGTACAAATGTAATAAGCAGGTGAGCATCACTTGAAGAGAGCAGAGATCTCTCACAGACAGTACTTCACTCATACCCTTTGCAGTGGGTTATTTTCATATAATGAAAAAGTGTAATAACTTAAATCCTGAGGAGTCTGGACACTGTTCCAAAAACGCCTCTACAGACTATCTTGTCCATCCAGACTGTTTGTACCACCATGTGGGAAAACTCTATGACTGGAAATGAGAAAACATTTGCTCTCCAAGCCTGGCAGCTGTGATACAAAGGCACTTAAGTCATAGGAGAAGGCTGACTGCACACACCTTAACTGCAGCAAACAAGGGAACGGTCCTGCCAGATTGCGACGGCTGTTCCCATCACAATCCCTTACAATGGAGTACAAATGAGGGGGAAGAATTATTCAGAAAATAATTTCATCTTAGGTTCCAAAAAAGATACGCCTACATACTAGAATACAGACTAATACTAATCTTATATTTGTGACAAAATTTAGCCTAACAGCATATTGCATTGTGTTGAAAATTAGACCATTAGAAAAGAAAACACATTCATTAGACACTATGAGTTGGGCAAGCATCCATGGAAAAATATAAAATGCTTTAGCCTGATTTTCCACCCAGTTAATCAGTACTGAAGCCAATGGAATCATTGTATAATTAAGCAGATTTCTGTAAAGAGCTCATAACAGTTCACACTGCTTTAATAACCTCCCCATGTGTCAGAGAAGCTGAAGAAAGGAGACAGTTTCAGGACTGAAGGAAAATGTAACAGTATCATGCAGTTTAGGAAATATGAAAATTGATAGCAACATGTAACATCATGGTGATGACAGTCACAAGCATTTTACAGCATCCAAGTATTGTATCTCACTAACAAGAAGTGTGACCGTATTTTCTCCTAAATTTGGAAGTAAAAAAGGCACATGAGCATGTGGTATGCATAAGAATTACTGTCATGCATCATATTATAGTCACACTCACATACCATAAAAAAAACCTAGTAACTTGTTTCATTTAGAAGTACCATTTTTAACTACATAAATTTATGCATAGAATCCCGTGTTTAACAAGAAAAGAGCTAAAGAAATACTGCCTGAGACACTGGAGAAAACTAATACACTTTTTATACATTTAATTGCTTTACAGATCTTTAATATGTTAATAACACACATACCCTCGAGAGTGGGAGTCTACCAGTGTATGAGAAACTTAGGCAGCTTTATGTATAGTGCTGTACTAAGCATGATTACAAAAAGGATAATAATCACTCAGTTACTGAAAGGGCAAATAAAAGTGCAAAAATCAAACTGATCATTAAGGACAACAATGACATCTAGTGGACACTCGGGAAACTGACCCGCAGCCTAGCAGGGAAAAGATCCAGCTGCCATTCTTCATATACTGTGCAATTCCCAAATTGCTATGATACAATTAGGAAGATTGAAAGGCAGAATTTGCAGCTGATGAAAGTCAAAATAATGTGGTGACTAATTTCTTCCAAAAGAATATTTAATTAATTAAAGAAAAATAGAACACGTTAAGACCCTTCAATTTAAAATTTAGGATAAAAGTGTAAGTCAAAACATATATGCTGAGAGAACATCACAAATCATTAAAAGGATGTAGACAGAAACATAATGCTAACAGACATCTCTACTACACTTTTTTTACTCCCACACCATCTACAACCTTCTACTTGCAACTTACTATTGGGACTTTGAATTGTTGGGACTGAAAACCAAAGCGAAAACAGTAAAAATCCCAGAAGTAAAAATTCAAGCCACCATTTAGCACCACCCTTTTCTCATCATCCCAATCCTTCTGTTATTGTAATACCTGCCATATAAGGCTAGTAAGTTAAACATTTCCAAAATACCAGCCAGTAACTGCTGAGCTCCAGAGAAGAGGAATTTGAAACATGAGGCTACCCTGACTCAGAATGAGCAAAATACCTGCTTATGAGTAACCTGATTAGTTTCCAAGATGGACTTCTACCAAGATCATCGATAATTTCAAATCTGCTTTTACCATTTACCAAAAGGTAAGCAAAACTAAGCAATTAAAGCAATTCAAATCTTATTAGAGTTCTGGCTAGAAGCACCACCATAAAAAAATACTGGATTTTATTATTTTATAAATAATAACACTAACAAAACACTCCAACTCTGTCTCATTCAAAGTCTTAAGCATATCTGCAGAAACAAAAATTGGATTTTGCTTCATATTGTTAAAAAACTGCATCCCATCCAAAATTTTTACATCTCAGTGACTGTCCAGTATTAAAAAGATTAAAAACTATACTCAAAAGTAAAACTTAATTTATGAACATATTCAATTATAATAATATTTGGTAAAAGAGCCTGATTAAAAAAAAAAACCAGAAACCAGTCTACTAAATTTACAAGACAAAAACTAAAAGCAAACATCAAATAAACCCAGCCATCTTCCCCCTTCAAGCACAATGCCACATTTTACCTCCAAAAACCACTTGATTACATCAGATGTCCTAACAAAAGAGAACTGCCTTAAAACAGAAAGCAAAGCGTCATTAACCTACCCGGATTTCCTGGAGATTATGAAAATTATTTCCTACTCTGACAGAGATTTTGCTTGGAGTGTAACTTTCATCAGATTTGTAGTCTGCATAAATACATAAGGTCTTCACTGTTGTTTTTCTTCTGCCAAGAAGCAAAACAAGCTATGTAAGCATCATAAAGAAAAATATTCAGGATGAATTTGTTGCTAGCTTGCAATAACTAAGGATTTAAATGAAAATGAATATAAGTGTGCCTAGTGATTCATAAGAAACTTGCTGTTAAAGAACTAGGTGATTTTCCACATTACATTATGCACACAGTTGATTTTCACCATTCTCCTTTGCCTGCCTTCAGAAATGCCAGTATACCAAGAAACAGATGCCAAATAAGCACCTGTATGCACGTAACAAAGCTTAAGTTTAGCTTTTCAAATATGGGCTCTCTTATTAGACCAAGGCCTTCTCAAGAAAGTAAGCAAAAAAAGGTGACAAACATCTCATCTCAAGTTTGGTTAAAGAAAAAGTACTGAAAGCATCCTACACAGGACAGAATAAAAAAAAGTTTTCTCGAACTCAGCTGTCAGGTTATACAGGACTACATTAACAGCAGTCATCTACTCTCCAAATGACACTCAAAGACACAAAATCAGGACATAAGTCACTTTACATGAGTAAATGTGATGCTGTCACAACTGACATACCATTAAGCATTCCTTTTTGTTGCTTGTTTAGGCAGTTATAATGATCATAACATTTGAAAATCTCATTTTTATAAATGCTATCTGACTTGCTACCAGTTGGGTAACAGAACTAACCCAGCAGTTCTTGCACTTCCAGAATTCCTACCTTGGTGAACAGTAATCAATATAAAGTTACACAAAGCACCCTAACCCATAGGGAGTATATTTTAATACCTAAATTGGATGTTCACCAAATGAGGCTGTGATCCATCTGACTGCCAGTAAGTTTCTAGATTATCATCTCGTAACTGATCCACTCCAAACCCTAAGAAAAAGAAAATGTGATAATCTTGAGTATGCCATTTCTGTGATGCAAATGTAGCTTTTCTTCAACCGTTACAAATTAATGTCCCCCAAGTTAAAACATATTAGGAAATATTTCTAGATATCCAAGCTGCACCTATGCTTTTCTAACACAAAACTGAAATAGCGGAGTCTGCAAAAGCTCAATACTGTTGAGGTCTGTGGGGTGTGAAACTATGTCAACATGTCCTGGAATTTCAAGTGGTTAAGTAGTAATTCATATTGATTGCCAGAACAATTAACATTTAGACTTTTCCACCTATTCTGTAACTTAACTGCTGAACTAAAGAAAAATCATTAGCAGAGACTATTCATTTATTATAAAATCTTAGCCAAATGTGACATTTCCTTTTCAAGTAGTCTCCTGAATTTTTTTTTCAAGTTACTAGCTAGAACAAGCAGCAGGTGGCAAAAACAGTAGTCCTAAAAGTTAATGCCATCCCATTTAAAGAAACAACTCTAAATCTGTATTTGCCACTGCCCCATTATCCGTCCTTTTACTACGCACATCCTTTTATTGATTGTCCATGCTAGTTGCAGTTCTAATACAGCAGTTGAAGTTTAATCTGCAATAAAAAATTTCCTTCAGCCTCTTTAAGCAACAAAACCATATGGTATTTTTCTACAATGTCCCAGGATATCAGACCAAAGCCATTTAGCCTGGGCATGATATTGTGACAAAGGGATCATCGACCCTAGGCTGCAGCAAGATAGCAGATCAATTCCCAACAGATATTTCTGAAATAGCAACTCAACCACCCCAAAGGGAAAGAATACAGATTTTCAGATATTTTGAGCAGGTATCACTGACTACACCTCAGGACCATGGGTTCATTTTACTTGCAGGGTTTTAGGGCAACCCTGTAATGGCTAAGCCCACACAAAGTTTAGGCAGAACACGCAGGTCACCCAGCTGCGTGGTCATCCTTAGTTAAAAATGGAAGAGAGCCAGACAAAATGCCAAAGCATAGAAACAAATTACAGAGTGCCAGCTGTGATTCTGCTCACATGGTTTAGTTTGTTCACTGTGCAAGGAAAAAAGAAAAAAATTAATATAAAATAGGCAAGAGTTCTGTTTAGTTCACATGAGATAGCTCCTCATAGTAGGATTTCTGATACAGTTATAACTTTCACACTGTATCACATACAGAGAAGGCCAAAATTATTTGTAGTGACTACAGCCTACACTACAGCAGTTTTACTGCTGTGGATGTCTTCCTCCCAAAACATAAATGCAACTTTTTACATCGTTGTTGTGATTTTACCTGGCTTACAGGATGAAAGAGACCAAACTGCTTGTGAGCCTATTTCTCTAACAGTACCAGTCCTCTCTAACTGCTTTGGATCAGCACCAGGTGGGGTCTTGTTTGGGGCAGTCATTTCTAGTGAGAGAAAAGAAGTGAGTTAGTTGACATATTTTTAGCTTGATGGGAAAATTAAAGGATTTTGTTTGTTCACACAGACAGTTTAATTCTTTGGCCTCACACTTATTATAATAGCCCACCGAATATGTGGTTTATACATATACACACATAAGCATACATTTTTGCATGCCTGTAGAACCTTTTATTTATATATATATATAAAGCAATAAGTATAAATATATAGCATATATATATGTAATAGATCTAAGAGGTTCCACATACATGTAAATTTTGTGTCCTTAATAATTCAACTTACACTTGGAACATTCTAAAGACATATTTTATTTGTATCATTCTAATTTATGCACACAGAGTTAGGGTTTCAGAATTTGGTTTTTACAGTTCTGTTTGGTTTTTAAGAAATTAGAAATGTTGGTTTAAAGGCTAGCAATACAACTTCATTCTCTCCAGCAGTCACACTTAAAAGTTCTCTTAACCTGCAAATTCAGAAACTAGAGCAAGAGATACTTCTCCCTAAAATAGGAAATGGGAGTTTAAACAAATTGTATAATTTGTAGCAATTGGTTATAGCCACATTTATTCATGGACCACATCCTTAACTTCACAACTTCATCTGGAATCATTAACTTGTGACTTGCATTGTTCAAGTAATCACAGTCAGTCTCAACACCCAGATTATGACCACATATACGACAACTTCATTAAGTTGGGTTTTGTATAGTACAGAGCACATTACTATTTCCTAGGAAGTAGTTTAAAATACTAAAAAAAAAAAATTCCAAAGAAACATAAGTTCCATGAAAATAACTACATTAAAGCTTAAAATTAAACCTAGAGCACTAAAGAGTCAGGGAATTAGAGCTGACCTCTCATCCTTTGCTTACATGCATGACATCATGTCATGCTCTGCTAATCTTGGAGAAAGTCTTCCAGTGCCTCTCCCAGACAGCAAATAAGGGATTGAGTTAGGCTGGTACCCCCAGGATCCAGGTCTTACCCACTACAGGACTGACACAAGGCAGAGACAACATTTTCTATGTACCAAAGACTCTGCAGCTAAAAATTCTTTGTGGGACACAGGAAATCTGCATTCTGTAGTGCACCAAACACTTTCTACTGTCCCTTGGCTATTTTTTTTTTAATTTTGCAAACATAAGACTTGACACAGGTATTTTACCTGCTTTCTCATGTACAAGACTGCAGTCCTAACTACCATAAAGAAAACATGAAGAAATAATTGCACATGTAGAAAAATCTAAATACTGACAACAGTGAGCGCCACAAAACAAAAGGCTGCAGACAAAACACCGTCCTCTCAGAAGAGAAGTTGGACACTACACAGCAAATCCTACAGATATCACATATATATTGACAAATATATTAATCCTAATGCCATCTAAATAAAAAAACCTTGGAAAAAAATTACAGAATATCTACTTCACAGCTACTTGAAAAGACAAACATTTTTCAGAGAATGGTTTGGACTGGTGGAAGGGACCTTCAAAAATCACCTAGTCCAACCCCCATGCTGCACCAAAATTCAAAGTATGTTTATTAAGCATTGGGGAGACTACTTTCCTGGACTTGTGAATTTTAAAGCTCAAATGGCTAGTCCAAACTCTGTGCAGTTTTTTTTACTTTTGTGACAATGAACTAAGAGAGGTTGAGTAGCATTCACTTTAATTCTCAGATTTATATAGACACCAGAAATGCTGTTCTTCCGACCTCTAAAAATAGACATAGAAAATTCAACCTCACGAAGTAAAGCTAAATTGTTCACTTGTAATTCAAGCGATCACATCTCAAAAACATCATAAAAAACAACTCTTGAATATTATCACCAACAAGTCTTGACATTCTTTTGACTTCAAGAGAAAATGAATGAAAAACTCCAAATCTCACCCTTAAGATGCAAGGAGTATGCAATCAACCCCTCAAAACCCACCAAAGGTAAATCAGAGGAATTACATTTTTCACTCAGATTACATCACAAAGTTGATTACACATGCTTTTAGCAAAAATTACTGGAATTTCTAAGGTATGCAGAATCCCTTAAGACAATGATGTTGAGATTTCTTATAAGCTTCAGCACACACAGCAAAGCTCTAAATAACTTAATAATGCAAGACTTGCATTGCACTGGCTCTCAAAAGTTTGAGGCATTACATTTTGGGGGTCTGAAACATACAGCAAGAAACCCCATTTAAGTTTCCTACTGTTTTAAACTGAGCTTGTTTCTTTCTATCTAACAGGCAAAGCTACTCAAACCCCAAAATTTCAACTCCAAGCCACTGCTGGCAAATAAATCAGCCACATATTGTGTGCTAGTGACGAGAAAGACCGAAAATTTTCAATGGTTGAACTAACTGAATCAGACTTTTATGACAGAACTCTTGCTCAAGAACAACACATTCTGGGTAGCTTTGCTGAAGCTCTGAAATACTCTCAGAACTTTAAAACCTGAAAGCTGATAGAAGTATTAAGGAAAAACAGTGCAACAACAGGCCAGCTCACTCAAGTAACACTTCTGGACGTTTTACTAGCAGAAGTAAAAGTACCTTATTTTAAATGAGGCACAAATACTTAGCTTGAAAGGAATTTCAGCCACCTAATAAAATTTTTCTTTCCTTTTTCAGGCTGTGTAAAAACAACTAATTTTTCTAGAAGCCCTTCTCCTTGACATGTGCTGAAAAATGGAAAGACACACTGTATCTTTAGAAGCATTGGCTGGAAACATCTCTTATTTTCCAATCCAGTTATTCCAAAAGATCATTAACAGCCTGCTGTTTCCATATTAACAGCATGACTATATGAATGTCTTAATGACATGATCAAAGCCACACTTTCATTTTGCCATTTTCCACTCTGTGGTTTGCACATCCTTTGATCAAGACAAAGCAGCGGCTTTTTCCCCCTCTCCTTGAACTCTTTATCCCTCATCTTCCTCAGAGAAGTTTGCTCTTTTCTGAAAAACATCCCATCCCTGTGAAGTAACAGCCAACTGAAGATGTTTTAGCAAGTACAGTTTGTGAACAGAGTGAAATGGATTTAAATGGTTGGACAGCCTGCCTTTCCCAACCAAACCAGCTAGGTTGTTCTCAGTGTACCAGCAGAAGACACCTTTAAAAGGTGCACACCTGCAAGCAAACCCTTCTGTAAGCACACAACACACCCAAGAGGAGACACTGAATGATACCTCATGGGCCTTTCCTACTAAAGCTCCATAAAAATCCAGGCTCAAAGAAAATTGCAGATTCCAAAGCAGTTTTCCCCTGTTAAAGCTTCTAATTCCACCACCCTGTATGCATAGAACTGTTTAAACACACACCTGTAAAGGCCTTTGAGAGACCAGACTGTGTCCAAGAGATGTCTGTCCAGACATTTACTTCTCCAGCAAGAGATCTGTGGACAGCCAGCTTCAGGTTTCATCAGCCTAAAAGCTAAATGCTTTAGCATCCAAATCAAGTATCACCTAAAAACAAGCATCTCTTGCTCTACAGAGGACTCAAAGACTTGTTAATCACTGGCTTTTACATAGCAACCCTTTTATTGATGCGAGGGCACTCATCAAATTTGCTCTTAGTTTCTTCCTTTCTAGAATGTCTATGCCTTTCAAGCTCCCCTCACAAGGTTTTATAAACCAAATATTCTTGCAGATTCTAGGTATCTAGTACTATTGTTTATAACCAGACCATTTCAGCTAAGGCCCTTTTTCAGCAGAGTAATCACTTCCCTTGTCTTTATTTTTACTCACACTAGTTAACGTGACAAAGCAACATCTGGTTAGGTGAAAGAAAATAATTCTCAATTAATAGCTGTTTTACTATACACTACAGTGCTCAAATGCAGTACAAATATCCAGTATTTTTTGGGATACTGTTTCTGTTCACTGACACTCTTTCCACTAATCAGGCCTTTGATTTTTTTATTCCTGTGTTCTCTTCCTCCCTCAGTTCTTGTTAACCGAGCAAAGTTACACTGATTTCCAACCTGCTACAAATCTTCCCAAGATGGTTTTTAATTTGAACCCTTAGTTGTACAGTGCTTGCAATCCTTCCAGTTTTGTGTTCAACATTACAGGAAGTAGTGAAAATACACTCAAAACTGAACTCTCCAGGAGCATGTTTCATGACACCCGTCTAAAAGTGAGTTATTTAAAAGTCAGCCTCAAAAGCTCTTAAAAAAAGATCTTTTAAAAGAATTATTTTTAGAGCACACTTCAGTAGCTTGAACAATGGCAGAAATCCCGTAAAACTCAAGAAAGACTCCTCATGTTCCTTCCTTATTAAGTGCATTGACTACTGTAAAAAAAAGCTTGATCTAGACTACTCTTAACAAACCACACTAGAGTATCTCCTGTGCACACACTGATTTTAATTGTTCTCTACTTACTGACAGATTCCCTTCCCAAACCACCTCCTCAGAATCCTTCAGGGGATCAGAGCTCATCTGGCTTTTCTCTTTTTTTTTTTTTTTAAGAAGTATTACTCTAATTGCATTCCAGTAATGTAATTTTATTCCATTTTAGCAAATATCTGACCACAGCCTTTCCAGGAAAACTGAACAAAGGCTCCACTGACTACCTCAGCATTTTCGCAACATCCATAAGACTGTTTTTCCCATTCTTAACAGAAGCGAATTTCATACCTCAGATTCCCTGATTTTCTTAACTGCACTACTCATTTTACCTCACAAGTTCTTGTCCCTGCTCTCATTTTCTTTGGCTGGACCCTTGCTGGTCTAAGGCCTTTAGAGATCTCAAGATATATCTGAAAACCAGACTCTCACTATGCTTCCTATTTTTTACTCAGATAGAAGATTAAACATTAAACATTCAAATTACTAATGTTTAACTAATATTTAATAATGATAGTAAGCATTCAGCAGCACCCTATTTCAATTAGCTCACCTGTACATTTGATCCCTCAGATTATTCTCTCAATACAACTTTAATAAACTTATTATTTTTACCCTGCCTCCAGTGCATTGCTTTCAGCCTATTAGCAAAAATTACTAATCTTTCGTTGTCACAAATATATTTTACTGAAAACAAAGATAATTAAGATAATTATACAAGCAATTTTCTACATGTATTCCTAATCAACCTAAACATATACTTCTTTCAAAATATATTTTTGTGAAAGCCCAGACTCCCAAAGGTACCTGGTAAGGCTACAAGCTGTTCCTTAAAGGAGGCGAGCACATCTTTACAAGGAGTGTAAAGGGTAAATGTTAGGTGGAAGCTGTCGTGAAAACCCAGAGCAAGCAGAGGATGAAGCCGCTTTGAAAAACCAACTGGTAGCCATCCCCCCACGACTTGTTTGTGGGGTTTTCAATTAATATTAATTATAACAATTATAAATAAATATAATTAAAATTAACCAGGTTTACAACACTATATTGCGGCCATGTCCCCCAGGCCTACAAACCGCTTCAGTATCGGAAATAAAGCAGCAGCAAGCACCTACTCACGGCACACACCGGCCTCGCCGGATCCCCAGGCAGGGCTCCGCTCTCCGGCCGCGGGGGCGATGCGAGACCCCGCAGGCTCCGCGGGAGGGACCAGGCTGGGCAGCCCCCGGACCCAGCGCGAACGTGCTGCCCCAGCCAGCCGAGCTCCTGCCCGAGCTGGACCTTCTTCTTCTTCTTTTTCTTCTTCCTCCTCCTCTTTCCCTCATGCCCCCGGTAGAGCCTCAGCACCCACCTTTCCCACCTGATCCCGCCAGGAGCCGCCGCCGCCGCAGCGCAGGGCGGAGGAGCCGCAGTGCGCGCGCGCCGCCCCGCCCGCTCCCCCTCAGGCGCCGGGGCCGCCCCTCACACGACGCGCTGGGCGGGGCGGGGCAGGGCGGGAGCGGAGGGAGCGCCGCGGCCCGGCTCCTCCGGCGTGGGACTGATCCTGGGATGTGTTCGGTGTTGGCTACGGAACCCGAGTTCCCGAGGTGGTCTCTTGGAAGTGCTTCCCCACGGGAAGGAAAGCGCGTAGTCCTAGAGTTTCAGATGCAGATGACACGCTGCTCAGGTCAGGTAAAGGCCAGCAAGACCTTGGTGTCGTGGCACCCCTTGTGAGGGAGCAAATCCTTAGACATAATTATTACTGGGAGTGGTACCCTTATTGAGGTGATGGGCTCCTGAAAGAGAGTGACAGTTCTTCCCGATGGGAGTGAAAGCCCCAGTATTCCAAGTGCAGATGACAGCTGCCCAGGGCAGGTAAAGGCCAGCAAGACCATTCTATCTTGGTACCTTTCGCGTTGTATCAATCCCCGGGCGGATCCGATTTTGGAGCTCGGTTCCTAATGCCGAATCTGCGCTCGTGAAAGGGAATGGCAACACCTATCCTTGAGGAAAGAAGCAGCCGTTCTAACTGCTGCTGCCGCCCGTGATCATCTACCCAGTGGAGATAGAAGCCAGCAAGACTTTTCTGTCCTGAGAACGCGCCGTGCCGAACCGGGGGCTCCCCTCGGAGCGGGGCCGCCCCTCGCAGGGCAGGCTTGGGGAACCGGGACGGCTGGTGCCTCCCGCGCAGCGTCCCGACAGGCTGCGCTCCCTCCGCACGGCCGCCCTCGAGGTCTCCATGGCGAGGGCCGCCCTTCCTTCCTTCCCCTCCCCTCCCCTCCCCTCCCCTCCCCTCCCCTCCCCTCCCCTCCCCTCCCCTCCGTGGCGCGCGCCCAGACCCCGCCTCCCAGGCCCGACGGCCATCTTGGCCGGGTGGCGGCGGCGGCGGCGCGGGCACGTTGCGCGCGCGGGCCCGCGTGCGGGAGCACCGGACGCCGTTCCCCCGCCGCGGCCCGACGGCGCCGCGCGCGCTCCCAGCCCTCCTCCCCCCGCCCCGCCTCTGCCCCCTCACAGCTCCCGGTAAGTAACGCCGGGGGGAATTCCGACCTTCCCGGACGCGAATGGAGGCGGTAGGGCAGGGGCCCCTCTCCTCATACCATGCTGCTGGCCTGGCTGCCGCCGCTGGGCTTGGCCTGGGTGGTGGCCTCGCCCGATCCACCGTGGGAGAAGGGTCGGCTCGACCGCGCCCCGCCCGGGCCTTAGGGCCGGACGCTCCCGGGAATCGGGGCTCGCTGCCGGCGTGGGCACGGCCCGGGCCGGCACTGCCTGCACACGCGGTACGTCATCCCAGACGCCTCGGGTTTTGTGCCAGCCGGGGTCAGAGAGCGCCGTCCCTGCTGCTGCTCCCGGCCGCAGGAATGGCTTCCCTGTGGATACAGCGCGGGATCCTCGCCTGCTTGCGGTGGTGGCGGCCTGCCTCTGGGAAAGGGAACGCCGGCATTTTGCTCCTGTGGAAAGGGGGAACTTCCTCCTCGGGTGGGGGGGAAAGCCGTATTTTGCCTTCTTTTGGGAGAACCTGATATCCACGTGGGTGCTTGTGGGGCGGTAAGGAGATCAAGCCTTCTTGCAGGTGCGATAAGATAGTAGGGTAAGGCCATTTCCTACGAGGTATGTGTAAAAACAAAAGAAGAAGTCGGCAGGGCTTTTCTCAAGGACCATGGTGGTGTTTCCTCCCTGGAATGCACATGGATGTTTCACCTGCACGTTCCTGTGACAGTTTTCACGCCCTAATTTAAGTTTCCCTGTTGTGGTTCCTTCCCTAAACTGCAGTCCTAAACCAGTGGTCGTGAAATTCTTTCATTAGTTTCATTAGAGTGCTAATTTATGGTTTCATTCTCACACGTTTCACTTCACGTTAAGGGGAAATGTTAAAGACTGAGTGATAATTAATACTGCTCAGCACAAGCTAAACACACCCACTCGTTGTGCAGCGTCAGTATATTTGACTATATGCTTTCATGTTAGCATCCTGTTTTCTTATTCGTGTTGTGTCTTATGAGTAACATAATGATTTAATACAGTAGGGAAATTTAGGCATGTCTAAACTTTTTTTACATTGCCTCAGTTTCTAAAACTAATGTCAAAACCTTAAGCATACACTAGTTCTTAATTCTTGGCAGATTTTGTTTGTTCTTGTATCATTTACTATTGTTTCTGCTTTGAATCTTATAGATGTAGTGATCTCCCATATGCAGTTTGAAAATCTGTTTTATTTTTCATTTAAATTTTTTTTGGGTATTCTAGTTCTTAACTTTCTTGTTCTTGTTATGATGGACTGTATGTAGTCAGTACATCAGCAATGGAATTAATAGGCAATTCTTGAGCTTGTTTTCAATGGCAGCTGGAAATGCTGCTCATCCTCTCTTCTTTCCACAGCATTTCTCTCTGAGGTCTGATGCAGTGTAATTTTATAAAATGTTCACTGTTTTTGTGCAAAGCAACTAAAGTATGACACAATTCTGAACCCAGACCTTGCCTTCACATCTTTCATTGAATAGTCTCTGGTTCTGTTTCAGGCTTCGTTTACTTTTAATGTTTTAATTTTTCTTTGTTTTAAGTCTGAATAATTCAGTGCAATTTCAAATCCTTCTCACTCATCATTGCCTTGACTTAGTGGATTCTAATTTAGCTCTAATGCCTGTGAAAGAAATAAATATTATTATGCAAGCACATTGCACTTGTTCTACAGATCGTACATGGCTGTTGCCTTCTGTGACAGATAGCAAGATCTGCACATGTGCTGCTTTTTTTTTTTGTAATCTGGTGTGTCAGGGTGTGCAGCAGCTGTGTCAGACAGCCTAAGAATGCTGACTCAGAATGCTTGTGATAACATGTTTTGTGTCTTATTTTTAGACATGTTTGATTTTTTTGTATTAAATTACATAATTGAACATAATATACAGCTTTTGGCTTCAACAAGTGATACTGCCAAGGTTTTTAGACCATCTTTTTTTCTCTAGCCAGAAGTTTTAGTCATTCTCTCATTGTTTCACCTGTGTTGTCAGTCCTTTCTGGGAAGATTTTCTGCTGCTACTCCATCATCATTCACTAATTCAAAGCAACTCTTTAGTCTAGTAGTTAGTAGTAAATTAATATTTTCATACTCTGTTGTTTATTCTGTTCTTCTTGAAATGGAAAGGAGGAGTGCAGTCATGAAGTCAAATGCTTCTGAGTACCAGTTTCTCCTGCCCCTAAACTGCTGACTGCACTGCACAGTTGCAGGTGTGCTATTCTGTAACATTGCTAATCTGTGTTCAGTGTCCTGAGAGTTCTACTTCTGCTCTTTGGAATCAGACCATCCTATAATTTAAATGCCACTCAGCTAACTGGACGTGAATATGTAACTTGAGTTCAGTCTGGTTTTGGACAGTTTGTTTATTTGTTTCTGAGTTCTAAGTAGAAATTATTACTTTCTGTCGTGGACAGTTGTCATTGTAGACATCAGCACAGTCCTGAAAATATTGCAGAAGTTACAGGAGTCACAAATATTTTTTTTTCTGAAAATGGTTAAGACCACCAGAGAGTTTTGGATAAACTGACGCTTCCGTTAGGTAGATGGGAGCAAAGTGGGAGGAGTGTGTGTCTCCATGCTGCTTCATTGCTTCTATTCCCCCCCACCAAGTACTCTAATAAATGCTTAGTGTACATACTTAAGTCTGTGACCCCTTCAAAACTATTCAGCACAGATGGGCATTTTCCCATGTAAGTTAGAATTAGAAAAAAATCCTAAACTTGGGCTGTTTGATTGCTTACCAACCACAGTCTGATTTCAGCAGTGAGTGTAAACTTCAGTCTGATTAACTTGCCAAGACTGTGCAAAGCTTGCTGAGAAAATTGGCAAGAATTGCTTGTTTTAAGCCATACTTGCCTTGGTGTTTGAGAGCAGCCCCGTCCCACTCTTCTCTTTTGCAGCTTCAGGCTAAACCCGAGCTGGAAGGGGGCGTGGCTGAGGGGAGATGTCTGGGCTGCTCTCGGCGCTGCTCAGCAGGAACCTCGAGCAGGGTTTGGGGGGCTGGGGAGGGCAGCCTGCTGAGCCACAGCAGGTTTGTCTTCTGGAGCTCGCCTGTGGAACCCACGGAACTGGTTCACTGCTGCTTAGAGCCAGTGGTCTGTCTGTCTGCTCAGGCCTTGGAGAAAGGGCTGACCCAGGTTAGGCACTTCCCCTGGGAAAACAGAGAGGGAGTGATTCACCCCCAAATACTCTTTGCACTGTAAACTGCAGGATTTTAATGAAAAGCATTGGGATGTCTTCCCAGAGAATGTATCTTTATTTGAAATAATGACAATAACCAGTATCTGTCCCCAAGAAAATTACCCTGACTTAGACAGCTTTATAGTCCTTAAAAGTAAGGCTTTCAGTTTCTTGTTTTCTCATGTATTAAAGTGAGAACTGCAGACTCATTATTCCGTGCCTGTTGGCCTGGCCTGCGGATGTCATTTCAATGTTCAGCCCTACTTTGTCAGTCTGGTCTGAC
Source organism: Corvus moneduloides (assembly GCF_009650955.1). Lineage (NCBI taxonomy): Eukaryota > Metazoa > Chordata > Aves > Passeriformes > Corvidae > Corvus > Corvus moneduloides. The sequence goes on from NC_045480.1 coordinate 58,546,955, forward strand.
AATACAGAACTGTTAAATAAATTTTAATTTTTTTTTTTAATATTCAGTTGTTTGTTTGAAAACATCAGCTGTGTTAATAGGACTTTCTGCCTTAGGAAATTTAAAATAGTAAAGTAAGAAAATGAAATACAAGTAGAAACTAGCGCGGTAAGGTTGGCAGCGTGACTAGTAGTTACATTCATTTATAGCTGATAAAGAATATTTTTGACATTAGTTTTAAAATACTTTGTAAATTTAATAAAGGAATAAGACTACCACTTTTAAAAGGAACCACTTAAATTATTCGTAACTATGGTAGTAATGGATTTAAGGATACAGTAACATCTGCTTTTCTGACCTTTGCTGAGTGTTAGATGTCCATCTTCTTTTCATTCATATTGCAGTAATATCTGGGGGATTCCTTCCAACTGAAGCTTGTGGAAGAGTAGAGTTTAACATGATAAATGTGCCATACACCTATTTGGTTCTTGCTTCCTTCAGGAGTTTGCCAGTCACAACCTTTCTTCATCCAGTAGCCTTATGAAATAAATACAGTCTGTAAACCACTGCAGGATACTTTGGTTTGGTGAAGCAAAGGTGAACTGGACATCCAACAGAAAATACTTTCTTTAATTAGAAATGTTGGAGTCCTTTGGATGCAACTGCACCTTTGGATTGTATGGAAACCTGAAGTATTTCAAGACTTTTTCCCAATTATATCACTGAACTACTGATACTGCATTGAAATGGTTTTGAACATGCACCATCTGTAGGGCTGTCATCCCTTTATTTAGTGGTGGTGAGATGGAAATGCTTTGTACTTTATGGCATTTTTTGACCAAAAAAACCCTGTATGTCATCTGTAATATCTTAAAATCTTCCAAGACCCTCATAATTCAGTTGTCTTTGTTGTTCTGGAGCTGAAGGGAGTTGTCCTTAGGCGTGCCTTGTTCATAGGAACACAAAAGTTATTATTACTGTTATTTTCAGTACTGTGAGTGAATATAGTAATGGAAATATGAATGCACTTTAAAACACATTGCACCTTTTTTACCTGTCAAGACTTAAATGTAAAATTCTCTGACCTTCCCTTCATTTGCTGCAGCTATACAAAGTCCCAGTACTATCCCGTGCTTGTCAATGTACATTAAAAAAGCTAAGCAAGGAAAGAGAGGGTTGTAGGATACAAGTTGTAATTTCACATCTTTGCATGCATTTATTTGTTACTTCAGGAATATTTAATCATCTTGTACTCCACAGAATTATAGAATTTTTTAGGTTGGAAAAGATCTCCAAGGTAATTGAGTCCCACCATTAACACAGCACTGCCCCCTAACCTGTGTCCCCGAGTGCCACATCTACATGTCTTTTAAATGCCTCCAGGGATGGTGACACCACCACTTCCCTGAGCTGCCTGTTGTAGTGCTTGTCCACCTTTCAGCGAAGATATTTTTCCTAATATCCTATCTAAATCTCCCCTGGTTAAATCTGAGGCTGTTTCCTCTTGTCCTGTCTCTTGTTGTCTCTTGTTATTTTGGAGCAGAGTCCAATCCCCCACCTTGGTACACCCTCCTTTCAGGCAGTTGTAGCCAGTGATAAGGGCTCTCCTGAGCCTCCCTTTCTAAACACCCCCAGCTCCCTCAGCCGTTCCTCAGACCTGTGCTCCAGCCCCTTCCCCAGCTCCATTGCCCTTCTCTGGACTCCCTCCAGCACCTCAGTGTCTTTCTTGCACTGAGGGGCCCAGAACGGGACACAGCGCTGGAGGTGCAGCCTCACCAGTGCCCAGAACAGGGGCACAGTCACTGCCCTGGTCCTGCTGGCCACACTATTGCTGATGCAGGCCAGGTGCCATTGGCCTTCTTGGCCCCCTGGGCACAGCTGGCTCATGTGCAGTCACTGTTGACCAGCACCTCCAGGTCCTTTTCCACCAGGCTGCCCCAGCCTGTAGCACTGCCTGGGGTTGTTGTGACCCAAGGGCAGGACCCAGCGTTTGGCCTTACTGATCCTCTGCCTATGCATCCGGCTTGGCCACATCCTTTTGCAGACCCTTTCGATGTTCTTTATAAAGAATTTTACTTATTTTTATTGAAATGTATTACAGGCATTGATACCATATTAGGAGGTGCAGAATGTAACTGTAGTTATTTAAATACTACTGAAACTCGAGATTACAGAATCAAACGTCATCGTGTATGTCTGCTCACATTGCCTGCTTTACTTTTTATATGCGATTACAATTTTCACTTTGAAAACTAGTTTACATTTTACACTGTTTTAAACCTTTAATACAGAATATTGGCATACAGTTCGTAAATGTAAATTCTAATTATATTCTCGGAGTAATAGTTGTAGTCACAGTTTGACAGTGTGAACAAGGGTGCTTTACACAAGGCAGCTTGTGAAACTAGACTTTGCAGCTGTATAGATTCTTACTTATGTTCTTACTACAATATGCTTTTTTTGGAAACAAATCCATTTTCAGATATAATCACAATTTTATTTTTATACTGGAAAAATAGTAATGGGATGGAAAGTTGATGTTAAAAATTTGTGCAGTTGTCTATGCATCAGTATCCTTGTTATTTGTATCTCTGACTTTGCGCTGTTTGCCACGTTGCTTAAAGGAGGAAAAAATCAATTAATTTTGTGTTTTTCATCTCTGCACTCCACTAGTAATAACTTAGGACATGTCTGTTCTCTGTACTGTCAGTAACATGGGGTTTTTTTCCCTTTTTTTTTCCATAAGGTCTGGAAGACTCCCACTACTACTTGTCATAATTGGTGTATGTGTTTAACCCTAAATTGTGCATTATGGCAGACAAATTAACAAGAATTGCTATAGTCAACCATGACAAGTGTAAGCCAAAGAAATGTCGTCAGGAATGCAAGAAGAGTTGTCCTGTGGTTCGAATGGGTAAGATACAATGTAACAAAGTATTTAAGCAATTGGAGACAATTCAATTTCTACTAGGAGGAATGAGCTTTTTATAATTGCTAGATTTTTGTGTATCATTCAAGGTTTTGTTTCATAAAGCCTTTAGAAATATCACTGAAAGCAGGAACAATTCTTAGTAATAATGACACTTTTCAACCCTTTAGATGATCTAAAGCTGCACTGAACATTCATCAGTTGCATGTTCCTCTGTGGAATTTAGTAGGCAGGAGTTCTGATTCACCAGAAACTTTATTGACCTTATCTTAATTTTTTTCACCAGGAAAACTTTGCATAGAAGTCACATCACAGAGCAAAATAGCATGGATTTCAGAAACACTTTGTATTGGTTGTGGTATTTGCATCAAGGTAAATGTTAAACTGCTTTTTTTTAAAGTGCTAAATGTTCCTTATTTTGCTATTATATTTAGTAATGCATACTGTTAACTTGAAAAAGCAGTTTTCTTTCCTGGACTGATCAGACCAAGTTAACTGCTACTGTTCACAGAAAGTTAAGAACTGTGTCACTTGACTGAACTGGTTGAGTTGCAGGGTGTGGGTTTTGTTGTGGCTTTGTTTTTGCTTAGCTTTGTTTGGGTTTCTTGTTTGTGTCTGTAGACAGCAGCAGAATGATGTTTTTTTGAAAGAGGTGGAGAATATGTGCAGTGTGCCTTATTTGTATTGTAGACCAACAGTCTAAATTGCTGACTATTAATTTGAAAAATGTGGTATAGAACTTCCTTGGCAGGTTGATCATGTAAAGGAAATTTGGCACAAGTCCATGTAAAAATGCAAATGCACAGCTGGGTGCAGTATAAAACATAGTCTTTTGATAATAAATTGTTGTGTGCACTAATAATCTCTATTTTATTTCAATTCCAGAAATGCCCTTTTGCAGCTTTGTCAATTGTTAACTTACCTAGCAACCTGGAGAAAGAAACAACGCATAGATACTGTGCCAATGCCTTCAAACTTCACAGGTATTTTATTTTTCAAATATCAATGTAACAGAGACAAAAAATCCAACATAGTGCACATCCAAGCGTTCTTGTTTCTTATTTCCAGTAGCTTCCTTTTAGAATGTTAATTACGTTTTTCTTAGTAAAAGGTATTATAATGAAATAAAGTGTAAGGGATTATTTTACAGAGCCCCTATTTAAAAACAGACGACCCTTAAATATTTCTTATGATCTTCTATTTGTAAGGAATTTGATATTATTTGAGTTAGATATTTGCAAGTTAACAAAGTGGGCTGTAATAATGAGAAATCTGAAAATGACTTGTAACATTTACTTGACCACTTAATGTTGGTGTCTGATGACATTAATATAACACAAAGTTATCAATGTTGTGTACAGGTTGCCTATCCCTCGTCCAGGTGAAGTGCTGGGATTGGTTGGAACCAATGGTATTGGAAAATCAACTGCCTTGAAAATTCTAGCAGGAAAACAGAAGCCAAATCTTGGAAAATATGATGTATGTATCAGCAATAGAGTTGGCATTCTAGATAGCTGTGTTTATATATTTGGACTGAATTTTTGTATTTGTGTGGATCTTGGTGCTTTCCCTGTTAACAGCCAGTGACCTACTCCACACAGGAACAGTAGTAGAAGGTTATTGTTAACAAAGGCTTTCTTGCAAATTGCGTGTATCTCTCAAGAAAGATCAGGATACTAATTATAACTATAACTCGCAGAAGATAAATATCAGAGGTAGGTTTCTGTCTTGAAGTCACACTTAAGGGCTTGGAGTTTTTTTAATACCAGTCTTTTAAAAAATGTCAAGTTTTTCTCCCTGCACAATTTACCTGTTCCCAGGAGGGATTTCCATAGCTCAAGTTTTGGAGTTTCTTCTAAGTTAACTTTGTTTTTATCTGAATAGCTCTAGGGTCTATGAGCACTTGCCATGTACACTTGTAATTTCTTAGGCATTTTTATCTTTGATTCTTTTGAGGAGGATTTCTCATAAAGTATGTTGTTAGTACGTAAGCTGTGGTTGAAGATATTTTCCAGTGTACAGTTTAATACTGAGCTCTGAAAATCCTTAGTTTCTTCATGTTGCTAGTTACTTAGAGATAAGATTTTTTGAGAACCAGACTTAACAACAACTTGTAACTGCTGGTATTGATGGGAATTCATAATCCATTTTCCTATGTATGTACTCCAAGTCAAACTGCAGCCAGTGAGCAAAATACCAGGGCTTCTTTACCTAGCACTACTCCAAAGAGTAAATACTGTTAGAGAAAAGGCATAAATAACTACTATTAGTACTCGTCTTATAAGTATTTCAGATATCAGTTTCTTACCTTCAAATTGCACATGGACAATTGAATTCTGATGGACACTTTTGTCCTTCAATAAGCACTTGTAAGAACAAGTGTGTTCAAACTTTCTTCAGCAGTTTCTTTACCTGAAAGAGTAATGTTTTGATAAACTGTTCATTTCATGGCGGCCACCTAAAGCTGCAAAGAAATAATCATTTCCCAGATACATTCTCTTTCAAGTTTGGTTTATATTATTTTGTGGACTTCTTGTTTCAGGTGGTAGTATTGCAGAAATAACAAAATTTTTGACTTTCTGAATGTGTATTTAATTGAATTACCATGCTTCCAAAATCAGACTTTGCTGTGAAGGAGCTATATCAGTATGACCACAGAAACATGTGGTATGAATTGAATCTTCCATGTTGCTTCTGCTCTAAAACTGATGGAGCATTTCCTCTGTGTATTTGCTTGGTTTGGAAATATGACTGTGCCGGTCTGATTCCATACTGTTTATCATCAAAGTAATTAACTCAGCACCCCTCAGAGTAGTACACTGTGCAAGGGGGAACTTTTCATGGGTGAGTGCTTTGAATAGTCCCTTTCTTTTTCAGTTTGTCATTTTTCCTTGGTGTTCTCATTCTTTTTCCTTGGAAATGTTTGCTAGAAGCAGAGAAAACTACCAAATTTTATTGCATCTTCTGTGCAAGTTTGTGCTTTTATTGTTCCAGTCCTTTTCCTTTGGATTAGCTGTAGTGTAGTACTCTAATCCATGCTGTCATTTTCCCCATGAAGTTGTTTCAGTTCAGTAGATTCTTTACTGTGCAAATTTAATTTTTTTTTTTTTTTAAGGCTAGTGATACTTGGAAAAAATCTCTGAACTTTGTTTTTAGAATGTTTTTGGAGGGTTTTTTTGTTTGTTAACTTACAAGCATATTCTATTTTCCCTTATTGGTTGGAATTTAAAATTAGGGTTTCTTATTATGCTTTTAATGGTATAAGTAAACCCAGGCTTTAATTTTGTCACAGGATCCACCTGACTGGCAAGAAATTTTGACTTACTTCCGAGGATCCGAATTACAAAATTATTTTACCAAGATCCTGGAAGATGACCTTAAAGCTATCATTAAACCTCAGTACGTGGACCAGATCCCTAAAGCTGCAAAGGTGAGACCTTTCACAAGTTAATAGAAAGCTGGGAGCTTCTTCTGTAGTACTTCTCTTGTGATTAAAGGTTTTATTTAGCAGCATAATTCAGAACTGTCTGAAATGTTTTATGTTGTTTGTTTTGTTCTTTATTATCTATCATGCAGGGAACAGTGGGATCAATTCTGGATAGGAAGGATGAAACTAAGACACAAACTGTTGTATGTCAGCAGCTTGGTAAGTAATTTTGTACAGTCAAATTTTAAAGCAGTTGAGAAGCTTGTATTTACTGAAACAATCAAGTTACCAGAATGTGATAGAACATGTAAATTATACCAAAAAAAATTATATACGTAAATTATACAAAAAAAAACCCAGAGAAAAAGTAAAGGTGCTTTAGTGTAAAGCCTAGGGCTAAATAACACAAATAATACTTCCTGGTGGCAAAGGCAAACTAATTGATACATGCTAGTTAACAGAATGTAATGCAGTTTCTGTTTCATAGTAGAAAGTGCTTATTTTTAAATCTGCTGCTCTTGCTTGCTCACAAGTGTGGCAAAATCTTAGCATCCCCCTTGGGAGAACCACTGCATGTAGAAAGTATTATCCTAGTGTACCACACTCCCCCCAAAGCTTATATACATCTAATTATAGTAGGAGTAACACTGACTTCTGAGATTAATATAACTAATAAGAGCATCTGCATAGTTCAGCCCTGGTGATGTTTTGTATGTGTTTTATGTTTGGTTGTTACTGAATTTAGTTGTTGCTAAATTCACAATAGGATTCTCTTTGGTAGAACTGGGTGGTAAAAGTGGGGCTGCTATTGTGCCACCAAGAACATGGGCTTTGAGTCTCAATTTATTAGTGACACAATCTATTCTTGAAATGCAGTGTTCATTAAACTGCCTAGAAAATACTGGCTTCACCCTTCTGCTGTAAGGTTTGAGGGACTTGATTTTCTTGAAAACCAGAACTCTTCAGCCAAGTCTGACAACAAACACTTTCAAACCTGGTATAGTTTCTTTTTAGGGCCAGAAGTCTTTACCAAATATGTGGTGGAAAAAGAAATAGAAATGTAATCCTTCTGCATGATAAGAAGCAGCCATGCAGTTAATGCTGCAGAGAAGCCATAGCTTGCTGTGACATAGTATTAGCAGTATGATACTGATACTGTATAAACTGAATGCTTATTCTCCTTTGTTTTCTTTTCCTCTGTGTAGAATGCTTGCTATCTTTATACATGTTTCTGTAGGTAATAAAAATATGGATTGTTGTGTTGGTTATAACATACCTAAAATTAACCACTTATTTGCAGACTTAACACACCTGAAAGAAAGAAATGTTGAGGACCTTTCAGGAGGAGAACTTCAGAGATTTGCTTGTGCAGTTGTTTGCATTCAGAAGGCTGATATGTATGTTTAATTTACTTCTGTTACACATTGCTTCTAATAATCTGTCTCAGAATATGGTCCTCGAATTTACACTTAACAATAATACTTCTGTTTGAAACATTGAAAAGTATTTATTAATTATTAAATAAAGTTTTAAAAGGATTTTTTAAAAAACCAAAACTTTTGCCAACTCATCAGCTGAAAGCCATATTTAGTTCATGTATAGTCTCTGGATTTTGCATACTTTTATTTACCTGAGTGGAAATAGCTGATTTCAGAAGCTAGTGTTAAATTTCAGCATCACAACTTCATAACCTCTCCCTAATCCCACCTAAATATATCCTGTTGGACAGCACACCTGTCTCAGCCTCTCTGAATGAGAAAGGTACAGCTGCTTCCCCACCTCTTGGAACTTGTGTCCCTCCTCTCCTGTCTTGCAAGCAGGAAATCAGTGTCTAATATATGCTGTTTCCTGACTCCTTGGGACCAGGAAAGCAAAATCAGAAGAGTTATGAGGTTTTGGGTTTTTTGCTTTGATGAGGTTTTAGTTGGTTGGTTTTGTTCTGCTTGGGCTGCTGTTTTTTGGTTGGTTGGTGTGAGTTTCAAGTGAGTTTCCTTGTTCAGTTTTCTCTTTTTGGAAGATGTCCTTCTTCCATTCTTCTAAAGTATTTCTGCACTTTTCAGTTCATGTTAAATTAAGGTAACTCAGAATGAGTGCATGGGACTCCTAACTGCTGATTTCTTGTAACTTTTGGTAACTTTGTCAGAGCTCATGACAAAGTAATACTTAACTCACTTTTCAGATGACAGTCTACAGAGAATGAAGGCAGGTGTGCACAATTCTCATTTTTTGTCTCCCTTTCTCAGTATAAATAATGATATTTTTTTTATTTCCATGTATTTAATGGTTGAAATGTTAATATTATGTTTGAATAAGTAGAAAGCTTGCATTCACTAAGACTTCACTCCTCCTTTTGGGATTAGCTTCATGTTTGATGAACCTTCCAGCTACTTGGATGTCAAGCAGCGATTGAAGGCTGCCATTACTATTCGGTCCCTGATAAACCCTGACAGGTAAATACAAGCTTCAAATGTTTTGCTAGACTGTAATAATGCATGCCTGTTCACAGAGGGAAGAAACATCCAGTCCATCTCCTTAGAAGTGCTTACTCCTCAGTATGGTATACTAACATGTTTCAAATATTCCAAGCCAGTCATATTCTATTCTTTTGCATTTTGGAAACTTACTTCCTGTAGTTTCTTGTCTCGATTCAGAATTTTGTAATAAGGATGGGAAAACATTGGTGGTTGCTTTCCACCTGAATATTGCTGTTTCATCCCTTTCTCACAAAGATTTTTATTTTCTTAAAATGTGCTAAGTATTTTTCACTCAAATCAATCAATATCCTTCCACTTACATAAAGAAGCTGCCGGTTTACACTGAAGATGGGCTTTCAATTTGTCATTTGCAAGTTTATTGGACAGTTTAAAAAATGCTTGTTAGAGATTTGAACTCTCTCCTTTTTTAGTATAAAGTGAAGAAACCATGTTAACTAAAAATCGTGTTGATAGCTCTTGTTTATGCAAGACTAGAGTAAGAAAAAAGGAAAAATGTTTTGCACTGAAGTAAAAAAGCATCTCTCTGGCTCTTTTTCAGGTACATTATTGTTGTAGAGCATGATCTAAGTGTGTTAGATTATCTCTCTGACTTTATCTGCTGCCTGTATGGTGTGCCAAGTGCTTATGGTGTTGTTACCATGCCTTTCAGCGTAAGAGAAGGTAATTCTTGCCATATTTCTCCTTTTAAGCATAACCAAAAAAGACAGCAAAATGCCAATTGTCTGTTGTATAAACTTGTCCTCTTCCTGTTACAGTTCAGCAATGAAAATCTACTGTTTGATTTTCTGCAGAATTTCTGTGTTACATGATTCTAAATTTGTAACTCAGCCCAAAAGCCTTAATTATGAAATGCCCTTTTTCTCTTGCTATGGACATCATTTTGATACTTGTAGGCGTTTCGTAAACAGTGGAGTTACACAAAAGACCTTATTAGTAGAGAAAGGTCAGGAGGCAGTTTGCACAGTGCAGAGGTACATATTGTTCATCTGAATTGACCCCACTTGTAGTACTGAGCTCAGTAAAAACTCGTTTTGAGAGAATGGGCCCAACAGCAGTAGTTCCTTTAAGCCCCACACACATCACTAACTGTGGGTTTTCAGGAAGAGCTGCTACAGCCATTCTGTAATTTAGTAAGGGTTTTCTTTATTCAATTTGTATAATGTGCACACTTTAAAAAGGGGAGGTCTTGTTGCTTCTTTTACCGTGCCATTTAAATTCCAGAATTCTCCTTACCTGAATGGAATTTATAGCCAGGAATTGAAATTCATCTTGTTTTACTTTGTTACAGACCTTTTTTAATGATCTTTTTTCCTCCCATCATAGGCATAAACATTTTCCTAGATGGCTATGTTCCAACAGAAAATCTAAGGTTTCGAGATGCATCTCTGGTATTTAAAGTAGCTGAGACAGCTAACGAAGAAGAGGTTAAAAAGATGTGTATGTACAAATATCCAGGAATGAAAAAAAAGATGGGAGAATTTGAACTATCCATAGTAGCTGGAGAATTCACCGATTCTGAAATTATGGTGATGTTAGGGGAAAATGGTGAGTGCAATTTATGTTGGAAACTGTTTCTCCAACCTTGAATATGCTCCTAAAGCCCTTCTTCACTTCGGGAGCCAGGCTTCAGAATTACTGAGTTTGAGTCAGGTTGAGCTGCTTGTTACCTGGGGAACACATCACACCATGAGTCCCCTGACTAGAGAGGTGAAGTTACCGTGTGTTAACAATGTCATTGTTTGTCTGTTACCCCATTTTAAAACCTTACCATTTTAAGATGTCTCTTCCATTTGAAAAAGCAAGTAGTAAGTGCTGGAAGTTAATATAGGAGTTCTCAAAGCAGTCTAATTTTAAAATGTATTCTTTATTAAATAGTCTTTGTTGTTGTTGTATCAGTGACTTAATTGTTAGAGGTCTAAATTACTAAAAAGTGATTAATCTGTAACTTGTATTTTAACTTAGGAACTGGCAAAACAACATTTATCCGAATGCTTGCAGGAAGACTTACACCTGATGAAGGAGGTAATGTGTAATACCTTAGCTGAAATCTATTTTAAAGATACTGGAAAGGCTCTTGTTTACAATATTAATTTTGGTTTTTTATAGGTGAGGTCCCAGTCCTAAATGTTAGCTACAAACCACAGAAAATCAGCCCTAAATCTACGGTATGTTTCAGCCTTATTTACTAAGTATTGTGTTTGCTACAAAACGCAGAGACAGAAATTTTTTTATTCTTATTTTATATCTATTATCTATTTTAGATAGAATTTTTTTATTCTATTTATGCTTGTTTTCTTGTGGTGCATAAAACTGAATAGCAACATTTTCCTTTTGCTAGGGAAGCGTCCGTCAGCTGCTGCACGAGAAGATCAGAGATGCCTATACACACCCCCAGTTTGTAACTGACGTGATGAAACCTCTTCAGATAGAAAACATCATTGACCAGGAGGTATTAATTGCTTGAATCAACATCCCACTTGTCTTAATTCTTAACCTGTACCTGAACTAAGCATGGCCTTGTTTCTTCCCACACCACCAGGTTCAGACACTGTCTGGTGGTGAGTTGCAGCGTGTGGCATTAGCTCTTTGTCTGGGGAAACCTGCAGATGTTTATCTGATTGATGAGCCCTCAGCATATTTGGACTCTGAACAGCGTCTGATGGCTGCCAGAGTCATTAAACGGTGAGTACACATGGTGGGGAAGGAACTGAAATTGGCAATAGTACTACAATGAGATCACATTACTCTCTCTTCTTTTCTTTTTCTCCCTCATTTCAGTTTCATTCTCCATGCTAAAAAAACAGCTTTTGTGGTAGAACATGATTTTATCATGGCTACATATCTTGCTGATCGTGTGATTGTTTTTGATGGCATTCCTTCAAAGAACACACTGGCAAACAGGTAAGAGAGTTGTTGGGATTAGTAAGCAAGATTGTCATCCCTGCTTAGGGAAATTTAAGCTGCATCCAAGGCTGTCCTGAGGGTTCTGACTTTGGTTTTGAATCATGGAACAGAAAATGGGATTAATTCTCACTTACAGGCTGGCTAGACCAGAGCTGGGGTGGGGTTGGAGAACCTAACCAAACCCTCAAGAACTAGACCACCTCCTGGCTTAGACCAGCCTTAAGCCAACTGCACAATGGCTAAATTACGATCAGAAGAGATCAAGTAAGTAGCATCAATAGTAAGGAAACAAAAAAGTAGCATCTGTTAAGTGTGCTCATTGAAAATAACTTTCAGATGTATTACAAGAAAGCAGTGTATTAGTGGTACCTGTATGCAGATGTAGTGAAGGGCAAGTCTTGACAGCGACATGCAGCATACATTGTTTTACTCTTTCAAAGCTGTCCCATTTGATATGTCTACTTTCGTAAATAATTTTATGTAGATTACAGAGACTTTCTGATGAGCAGCCTTATCAGAAACCAGGGTTTTAGAACAGTGAGTACTTGGCACGAGCCAGATGAAGTAAACACATTGGTCTGCCATGTGTCTGCAACCCCCTGCTCTCCTGGTTTTGATGGAGTTCCTTCCAAGAACACACGTATTGGAATTCAAAAATAGCAATTATACCCTGATGCTGAGAAAGTTATGATCTTTGTCAGATTTCGCTTATGGTGCAAGGGTTGGGGTTTTTTTCTTTGAATATAAGCAAGTGTGCCGGCACACACATGTAGATACAAAATAAAAATAATGCAAAGGTCATGGCTGGAAGCCACACTGAGGTACTACTCTCATCTTTCAGCAACCTCTCAGACAAGGTTTGACTAAAAATGTAGCACAGCCCAGTACATCAAATGCAGCTCACATTTGCATTTCCAGCTCTGAGTGAACTCAGGATGGAACTCAAAGTTGCCTGTAATTGTACAGTATAATACTTCTGAAAATGTAGCTAAAATATTCTTCTCTTTTAACAGTCCACAGACTCTTTTGGCTGGAATGAATAAGTTTTTATCTCAGCTTGAAATCACTTTTAGAAGAGACCCCAACAATTACAGACCAAGAATAAACAAACTCAATTCCATCAAGGTAAGAGAGGAGCACCTTTACAGTAAAGGAGCTGTGATTGTTTAATATGAAGCCAAGTTTTAAAGTAAGGACCAAAATGAAGATTGACATGGGAGTTCTGCTGTGCTGGAGAAACAGCATGTGAAACTAGTAAGAGTAATAATAAGGGAAGCAGAAAGGAGTTTAGATAAGTGTCTTTTATTTCAGTTATGTTCAAGTCTGCCAAAGACTACTTCAAGTAACTGTGACCTTTTTTCTCTTCCCAAGGATGTGGAACAAAAGAAGAGTGGAAACTACTTCTTCCTGGATGACTAAATATTGAATCCCAGCATCTTTTTAACTGGCATCTAGACATGCATATTGGAACCTAAACAGCTGTGATGAGATGGCTCAGATCAGGTTTTAGAAAAATTAATCTTTTGGAGCTTAAAATCTCTTGCTGCATTTAACATCCAAGACAGTAGCAGTAAACATCCTAGTCTGAGTAAAACTGCCACTTTCTATATTTTGGTGACACAGCCCTATTTTCAGTGTAAAAATTTCAAAATAGACCACCTTGAAATTGTGCAAATGGGTCTTCTGATTTTTCAAAATTTAAGGGAGGTTTTCAGTTCAATATATCCTACTCATGTACCAAGTGCTGACTGAACTTCCTCATTTTAAAATAAATCTTTGAGGCTGTTTTCTGTCTAAGAGGGAAGTTTACTAAGAATGTCACGCTACAGGACCGACTCCTCTTTCTAAAAGGTTGAATCTCTCTGGATGAGGGTTTCAAAAATAAAATATCCACCTAACTTACAACTCTTCTGTGACACTGCAGAATTTCTTCAATAACTAATTCAGAAGTGTGTATATGATGTCACACACCCCTTTTCTCACACTGTAGTGCACACAGACGATGCAGCACAAAGAATGTAAAAGGTAGCGACATCTTTTTTTGATCATCTGCCCCTGTGCATCTTCTCAGACCTAGTGAGACGAAAATAATTTGTGAAACAATCTTAAGGAAATACTAACATCCTTTCCATCTTTCCAACTTCCTCTTCCATGAAGTTTTTATAAGGTTAAGATGCAGGAATTACTTTAAGAAAAAGTAAAAGCCTTGATCCTTACTACAGACAAAAATGAAAGTAAGAAATATCTTGCTAAAACCTTACTTCCATATACAGTAAGGTCCTTGAGGGAACCAGAAAGGAAATTTAAAGGTTCCTTGCTTACTTAAGCAGACATGTAAAAACAACTTTCAGCTATGTATCTTAAAAGGAAGGGTGTTTTCCATTCAACAGTTCTCTGCCTTCACTGGCATGTGAAAAACATTATGAGAAAACATGGCTTTGTTCTTTGTTTACATTTTTGCCTCAGAAGCTACAGAAAGGAGTGGTTTTGTTTTTTAAGGCAATTCTGTGTGTTAGTAACGTGGTTATTTCATAACCTTGGCAGTACTGAGCATTATATACACATTACCTCCCTCTTGTCTTGTAACAGCAATCCACCTGTACTACACCAGCAGAGGGACTCCCTATGGAAGTGCAAGTATTGAATACATCTTTACACCACCACCCTGGTCAGACAAAAACTTCCAAAGGCTGACTAAAGCTTGTTCTCCTCTCACAGCTTAACTCCCCTTGGAGTGGAGTTGTGCATTTTCTCTTAATCACGTGTAATAAGGCTAGGTAAAGATGTGGTTCAGCAAATACCTGAAGCTGTGTATCACAGCTCATTATATGCTGAATATTACATATATTAACAGGAAGATCCTGCAGTCTAAAACATCATGCCCCAGGCCAGAGGTTGGGCCAATCAATCTACAGCTCTTTCAGCAAGAGAGGAAACCAGACTTACTTGATCAGCAATGGAGAAAATACATCTACACCTTCCAGTCCTTCACTGTCCTAGAGTAGCAAGGCAGTGTAGGCCCAGCTGAAAGTTGGTTTTTAAAAGTAAATTCTAAAAGCACATCCCTCCTAGTTACTGCCATGCCTCTCTTCCCCAGTGTTTCCCAACAAACTTCTGTAGAAGTGTTACTGCCTTCATTCTTGCAACAAAGCTTGTGACGAAGAGCCTGGTCAAGGACAGAATGATTATTGGGGTACAACTGGAGTTACAAGTTTAAAATTCACCAGTAAACTCAACAAGCAGCCCTCTATGGTTTTGAAAGGAGTTGAGATAAACTGAGAACGACAATTGTAACAACAGTTAAATCCCTCAGTGCTTGCTTCATTCTTAACCTGAAAAGGTGAAGATTGCCTCTTTGAAATCCTGAATACATTTCTGAATGAAAACGTATTTAAGATTAAAAAAAGAAAAAGCAAAAAGCCTTCAGCATGGCCCCTACCCCTACAAACAAAAACTGCAAATTCAGTATATGGCCCCTTTTTGTTCACTGCTTGCCACATCCTGTTCATCATTCTGCTGCTGACTACAGCTGGCTCTGTAAGAACAACACTTCATTTAACATCATTGCAACAGGTTTAAATACATAAATATAATTTAGAAAGCAAGTGAAAAGACAAAACATTTATTTTAATTAGGGTTTTATACATGGCATGCATCTGAAAACAAACTCTTTATCATGTAACTATCATCTGGTTTCCGCACCAAGGGTGTACAATCTCAGACACAATGAATGGGTACCATCACCTACACTACTGTTTACAGAGATATAAAAATATACACAACAGTTCAATTTTACAGAGCAACAGAGCTGAGTGAATACTGTGCACACTGCACTCTCCGAGTCTGGACAGCTGAACATCCAGGCTGCAAAGGCAACAGGAACACTGCAGAGATCGTAACCGGGCTCAGAAGAAACAGCATCAGAACTCTGACACAGTGTAAAAATATAAGGCAGAAGCCACTTTCTTCTGAATTGTAGGGAAGAGCAGAGCACACTGAGACTCTCCATTCTTGCTTTTAAAAGTAGTTCCAGCAAGGAGTTGTACATGCAAAACATCAACAGTGCAACAACAAAAGAATACTGAACAGTAGCTCAATCGTACAAACTTAAAAAAACGTAACACGTACTTTATGCATCTCCTCACAAAATATCTAGGATTTGTCAGTGCATTAGTGTTAAAGTGGCATTAAAAAAACTTCTGCTATTATAACAGATGCAGAATTATTTTGGAAATGCATAGCATCTACATTTTTATTGTCTTTGTAATTATTCAGTTGGCATAGGCACCATTCTAGTCACACCAGCATTAAGAAGAATTCATGGTGGAAACAGCCATTCTTATCAGTTCAAACACAGGTATTCTTGACTGCTTGTCTTGATTTTAATTTCAACAAATAAATGCTTTTTAAAATTCAAAAATATACCCTATGATTATGAAAAGAACTATATACAACATACCTAAGACACAGGGTTAGCTGGCTGCCATACGTGTAACACACAAGAGAAAACATTCAAGTTTGACAGATATTTTTTCTTTTTGAGATGAAAGGCCTTTGGGTTGGAAGCATATCAGAGACAACAGTGCAGTAGGCTGAGAATTCCTTTAGCTCAGTTCAGAACTAAGGCATTGTATGATAAAATATACATTTATATTTGGTGCAATGTTACTGTCAATTTTAGAATCTAGATCACATCAAATGCTGTCATTTGTCACTCTAGTAAACGCACATACCCATCTTCTATCACAAACGCAAACCTTTGTGGGGAAAAGAATTATCAAACACTAAACCTATTTTTTTTTTCTAATTTGACATTGAGGAAAAACTGCTAAGCCAAACAAACTCTATAGACTCTCCCCAAAAACCCTGTGGTAGGACTTGACATCCTCCTAGTCTTTACTTGCCAAAAATTAAACATACTGAACTTCACTAAAAAGAAATTAAGATTTTAAACTGCTATTTCAAATTAGTTTTTGCTTCTTAAATTTTCCAGTTATCCACTAAACTCTA
This sequence comes from Corvus moneduloides, assembly GCF_009650955.1. Lineage (NCBI taxonomy): Eukaryota > Metazoa > Chordata > Aves > Passeriformes > Corvidae > Corvus > Corvus moneduloides. The sequence goes on from NC_045480.1 coordinate 58,563,699, forward strand.
TGCTTGCTGTCCCCTCTGATTATCTCCCAGTGTTGCCCTTCTCCTGTCATTCCTATATGGCTGCCCTCTGAAGTTTCTCTGATACTGGTAGCCATCATCTCTGCTTCTGCTGGGTGGTCCTTTCCAGGCCTCCTCGTTTCTTTGGAACTGGTACCCTCCCCTGCTGGAATACCCCCTGTCAGGTCTAGGCCTTCTGCCTCCTCCATAAGTCTGGTTATAGAACTGCTTGGATCTGCCACTCCTCAGCATGTCAGAAACCTCACTGTCATCTTCAGAGCTGTCTTCCCTCGTTCTCTGGGCCCTGCTTTCTGTCTGCACGTTCCCAGTGCCCTTGGACTCTTTTCCTTTAGCAGGCTTCTCCTTCCGGCTGGGAGTGCTGGGTTTCAGTTCGTTTTTGGGAGGTTCTGCCAGCAGTGGCTGCATGCTGGGCCCTGCCACCGGCCTCTCCAGGCCCTGTGTCTGTGGAGGGCGATGTTGCTGCCCAGCTGTTTTCTGCTTAGGAGCAGCTGAAGGACAGGTTTGCTCCAGCTGGGGGGCTCTTGCTGAAGCGTCCTTCGGGGTCCCTGCAGCAGCCACTGGGAATGGGACGGTGTTGGAGCTGCTGCTGCTGTTGGTCTTCTGGAGCTGCTCTGCACAGTTCACTCCAGGAACTGGAGGGCTGCATTCTTTGCTCACATACATGTTGGCAGAGGTGCCAGCTGCTGCCTCTTTGTCCTCAGGTGACAAGACAACATTAGGTCTTGCTACTGAATTCTCAATGAAACCCTGAACTGGGTACCCATACCAAAAGTGAGGAAAGAAAGGAGGTGCTATTGGAACAGCTCCTAGAAAGTGATTGTGTCCAAAGGGCGGCTGCGGGAACATATTTTTCCCTCTTAGGGACTCCTCGTAGTTCGCATGAAGAGCTTGTGCTGGATTCTCCGGTTCGACACAGACCTGCCCTTGACTTTCTGACACCTGAGCTGAAGGGATGATCAGAGGCAGTGATGGAGATCTGTCAACCTGTGGAATCTGACCGTTGGACCTGGTCTCAGTCTGAACAGCAAAGTGCCTGTTTGGTCGTGCAGTTTCATTTTCGTTCTGAGTCGGAGCAGCCTCCTGGAACCAGGGGTTGTGTGGATACACAGGAAGGGACACATTTGGGTACATTCTACAAGCAGCTAAATAGGCCTGGTGCAGGGGGTACAGGTAAGAATGGGGTGCCCACATGGGACAACTGTATGCCTGCAAGACAGCAGGGAAAAGAAAATTTAAAAATCAGTTATTTGGTCTTTGGAATGTTCAGAGAGACATAAAAGCACACTAGTCGTTTACCATTTTGAAACAGTTAAATTATAGGAGATAAAAGTTAATTTTCTTTACAGTGACTGCCCTCAATTCTAAATCCTACGACTCTAGGATGGTGTTCTTGTTTTTTGTTTTCCTTCCAAATGCAGTTGAAATGGGCAACAGTTATGACCAAGCAAGAAAACATAGTAGTAGTTTCTATACAGTTAAACATGCAATGCTATTAAGCTCTAGCTATGTGTTTGAAGAGAAACATTTCAAACTCATTTTCCAGAATCACACTTACTAACTAATCAGCCATTTGTTCTACTAGAGCTCACTTTGCAAAGACTACAACACTGAAGTTGTCCACCTCAGGTGGCAACCCCTTCCCTTTTCTCTACCTCCGTGTTAATGAACTGGACTCTGTAGGAACAGGCCCTGGAGCAAACCATCCTGAAAAGCCTAGCCAGACCTCCTCTCCAGGAGGCCCTTCCCTCTCAGTGTGCAGCTGGAAGGGTGTGGGCAGGGCAGAGGCTGGAGCAGAGCAGCAGACAGACAATGCAGAAGGTATTTTCCCGGGCCTGCTGTACCCTGTGACACCACCGAAGGAGCACAGCCACTAGAACATGGGCTGAGACCAGCAGATGGTGCTGAAGCGCCAGAACGACAGGCTAGATCCTAACTAATCCAAAATACCAGTAAGGAGAGTCCCAAACATGTCAGCTTATGAACCTCACGCTGTTTAAATACATTGTGGTGACACTTGCTAATGAATGACTTAATGGATTTTCTATTAAGCAAAGAGACTTATATTAGGTAGAGGTATCTAATTTACATTGGAAACTGCTGAATATTCCCTCTTTGCATGCCCAGACACAAAAGAATATCGTTGCTATAGCCAAAGTCCCATGAAATAAACCCAAGAGCTCTCAGCACCTTGCCCAAAGTCGTTTGCCTGACAGAAGAGATAAGAAGGTAAAAAAGGAACGTGCAGAAGGGAGAAAGAAAGCAAACAACTAGTCCTTCCCAAGCAATGGAAAACGCTGGGATTTGGCTAAGCCTCTTCCCCAACCAAACACACAGATTTGCACCACATTTACACATACACACACCTATAATTACTGAAAAAGTAGAAAACTGTTGTCATTAACCTGAGCAGAAAGAACAGACACCCAGGTTACTTTTAAGGGAGTGTCCCCAGGGAAAGATTTTGGGATCTGTACTGCAGTGGCTTTGCCAATACACAGCCAGGGTTGAAGTCTGAGGACATTTTCTCATTCCCTATGCACTGCATTCAAAAGAAGCATCTTCACACTCACAATTTATCTGTGACTTGGTAAAGCACAATTTGCTGACTGTGCAGCCACAGTTGGAAGCCAATAGTTCTCACTATGGTGTTGACATTAATTTGATTTCTGCTGACTTGAACTGCACTGTGGACAACTGCTGGAATCCCAGTTAACAGCACACAAATAAGAAAGTATTTCAAACTGAAAGATGGACTTGAAATGCACAGCTGCAGCAACAAAACTTCCACACTCCAAGTTCCAACAATTATTTACAAGCGATTTTTGTAATAAACATGAAAACGTAAGTTTGAAGAGTTACCTTCACACCAAGATTGAAGAAAAATCTAAGAATATTCTTATCTAGAAAAAAAAAGAACAAAAATATTTATGAAGACCAAAAATATTTCATTTGATACAAGAACTGCATAAAGTTCTGTTTCAGTAGAGAACACTGGTATTAAGTTACTGCTTGCATGTCTTCAATTGATTAGTTGGGGTTTTTTTGCCACACTAAGATATCTAGAACACGACAGCAGTTTAATTTTTTTTTTAAAGAAACAGTTCACTAAACAAACACCACTGTGCAGTCAGACATGAAATGTTCTTTATGGGCATACCTTGCATTCATAGTATGCCAAAACCTGTATTTTCTCAGGCCAGTAAGGAAACGCTCAACAGCTTCCAAGCTTTTAAATGACACAAGCAAACCTATTATTCTCACAGGAAGCAGTTCTCCAAGAATAATTCTTTACATGCACAAAACCTCAAGTTATGGTAGGGCAAGCTAAGAACCACAAAATGATCCTACCAGATTTCCAGGTGTGACCACTTGAAACAGTCACAATGTTGGCAGTGCAAACTACAGAGTTACAACTCTATTCAATATTCCACATCTTAAATCACAGAATGACAACTACTGGATCTTTTGACAGAGAATGACAACAGGACCAAAAGTTGTGTTTATCTGCATTTTAAGAAAAGAAGACCTATCAGGGAAAATGGTGTAAAATCCAGACTTCTCACCTTTAGGTAAATCTTCCCCAGTACTGCACAGGGAGTAAGGAGGTGCAACGGCTCTTTCTCCCTTTTCATTAAAAGGGAATCCAGGGTATAGCGGATCCTGGTAGGGATTCAGAGTCTGAGGCAAAGGCATTAAAGGCTGGTTAACTGCTTGTAGCCACACAGGAACTCCAGCAACTGAAGCAGATGTTACCTGAGCCTGTGATACAATAGAGTCAGGTCCTGTTGCTGGTCCTGGCATCAGTGAAGAAGCAGGTATTTGGGTTGGAATACCTAGAGGGAAAAAACCCCAACATACATACATACATAAAAATATAACAGGTATCAATACATATATATATATATTTATGTATATACAGATGTATAATCACAAACCAAAAGACATCAGAAAAGCAGGATTCAAAATGCAAAGAATAGTTTTCAGAAAGAATTAAGCAGGTAAGCTAAGCTTTCCAGAAACAGCTAAACTGACCCCGTATTTCTTTTTAAAATTATGAATACCAGAAGGAAATAGGAAGGAGAAAAAGTGAAGGAACTGAAACTTTTATGTGAATCCTTGAAGTTCTCATTCTGACAAGTCATTTACAGTCAACTCTGAATCTGAGCTCAGATCAACTGGGCTACACATCTTCTGTCACAGACACAGTCAAGCGTGACAAGACTGTGACTGTCTCATGTGAACAAAGCAGACTGATCTGAAAGCTGGTTCTTGTAGAGAAACAGCAGTGTGAAAGAAAATGCAGCACCTGATCTAATGAGCAATATTGATTCCAAGCCAACTCCACAGACCAGAAGATATGCACAGCACTCAAAAACCCACTACACTGGCTTTGCAGCTAAGGTCCAAATGGATCTCATTAGTTCCAGACATACAAGCCCCAAGTTAAGTCCTCAGTCAGCCAAGGAACTTATTATTACATGGGACACAGAGCACAAATACGTATCAGGTTTCAACATGCTGACAATGTGTTCTACCTTAAGCAGATCCTCAGAACTCAATGCTATCCCAGTCAAGAAGAAAAATGGCAAATTGAGTACACAACCCTCTTATACCTTCAGGTTGCTCTACACCTTAAAGCAATCTGTACATACAGGCAATCAAAGATCTGCCAGAACTCTCACTAGCTTTCAGCAGTGAGACGCTACATTCCTATGAATGCCTGCCTTTGGAATGTGAAATATACGAGACAGTGTATCCTGGGCGAATCTTCAACTTAGTAAGAGTGTTAAAGTATTTTCCAGGGTTAGTAATTTCTGATTAACATTAGTATTTCTGCAAACCTGCTGGTCCATAGGTTGCTGGCTCACTTGGCCAAGCTGGCACAATGGCTGGTACAGAAGGCACTGCTGGAGGTAAATGCACCTCGGAAAAGACTGGAGAGGGTGTCGGAGTTACACTCGGCACGCATTCCGTCAGGTTCTGTAAAAACAAACAAACCTAAACCACACCATGCTTGGTGACCCTGTTGACTCCATCTTACTCAGACTACCACCATCCCCACAGGGAAGTACTAACTAGGAACATATCCAAAGAAACCTGAGCTATGTCACTGTGTGGAGAGCTCTGCTCTGAGCTCTATCCAGCCATGCCTGTATCACAGAGCCATCAGTGCTGGAACCACCCCCACAAGCTTTATATTTAAGTATCTCCAACCCAAAAGAACAGCCACCCTCACAAGCAGTTACCCATAACCTTGGAGAAACCTGAAAAGGCAAAGCTAAAGAATTTAAAGGAAAAAGCACCAGTTACCTTGGTAGCAAGATACGAAATAACCCCTCTCTCAGAAAAGAGTAGATATACTTCTACTTTTCTACCAAGGGTTGTCCTTTTACACTCTTTATGCTGGACATATCATAAAGATTCCTAACTGTAAATATGCAATTTTAGCATTATCACCATAGAAATGCCTGTGTAATTAAAAGCCAGTATTGTAATACATACGTGGCTGTGATGAAGCTCCCCTTTGTCTGAAGTCTCCTGACTGGAAAACTTTGAAATCAAACAAACATTTCTTACTTGCTCAGCAAGAATCGGAGAATCTGTTTTTACTTGTTCCAAAGGAGATGAAGCTTTTGGATAACTCTCATCTTGACTATTCTTCTAAAGCAAAGTTAGAAACAACAGACACAGCTAGTCTAATAGTAAGATTAACTTTACAAAGAGTTACTCAAAAACAGTAAACCACACTCCATACAAGGTGGGCTAAGTACCCATCACTATTACACTAGTGTAACATTTTGCTCATTGAAAGGACAGCAAAGGTTAAAAGCCAACAAGAGGCCACAAATCTTCACTGAACTTCAGAGCTCAGGGTCTGTTAGCACAGTAGCTATTAGCAAACATCAAATCTTCTGTGGTCCCATTAAACTGAAAGTACAGACTGTACTAAGCAATTACAAATCCAGATTCGTAAGTGCTCTCAATAGCCCAGGTTTGAAGACTCCCATTGCAGAGAAAGACTAAAAGTATGGGTTACAGGGCTGAGGAAAGCTGACAGAAATACAAGCCTCCAGCCTTAGGAGTATTTCACTAAAAGCTGTAAAGCAGCAGCAGCAATCACAGCTCTAAAGGCAGCTATTGCTCTGCTAATCATGTATCAGAGAAGCAATAACATTAAAAAAAAATTTGGTCTTTTCTTTAAGATTACCTCAGATGAATTTGGCTCAAGCTTCTGACTTAAGTGGATCTGCCTGGAATTTGACTCTGCAACACCAAGACATAACCTAGTAAATGAACCATTACACCACTTATGGCTATCAAAACTTAAGCCAGTTAATTTGTCTTTCCAAAATTAAACTTTCAAAACGAAACCTATACCTCAGTATATATTACTTCAGAAAACTTAAATTTCTATTTTTACCAAAGATCAAAGCATCCTAAAACAAACAGTTGTTCAGGCAGTAACAGAGCAGCTACTTCAACCTGGGTTCTCCAAGCTCTACAAGAGTTCTTTAGTGATGTTTGGTAACCATTTCAGTGATGCTTGGGGAAAGCAGGAATGAAATGCAGCCGTCCCTTTACACATATTCATTCTAAATTGCTCTTAATGAAACAGAAGTTTGTACTTTGCTTAAAGTGAAAGTATTCTGATCTGCATTTTCATTTTCAAGTGTTAAGATAACAGAAGCTCAAAGTCTTGTCTACTTTTGACTGCATAAAAAACCAGTTTAGAATGTTTCAGTGGATAAAAAGATCTAAAAAAATTTTCAGACTGCTGCACAAAGTTTCATTTCTCAAGCACCAGCAAATACTTTGGTAGGGAAGTGTTAAAAAACAGTCATGATATAAAAAGATCTGAACAAGTTCTTCACGTTCTGGCTTATATTCAGACCCGGCTACCACTGCTTGTCAATCAAACTCATGCCCAGAAGATTATCAATAGCAGATACCAACTGTTTAAAAGCTTGTTATATACTCTGTCACAACTAGACAACAGTATAAATGGAAACAGTATTGATTTTGAGAATTACTGCCAATTCCCCGAGCAGCAATAGGAATCCCTAAACACTCAGAAGGAAGTACACGTGATTCCCATGGGATTGTTAACCTAGTTTCACAAGAGGCAACACAATCCAGAGCATCACAAAAAGCAGAGAAAGCTGGACATGCCATGCCCCTCAGCCAAATCCATCATGACACTGGAGTCTTTACTTTCTCTCCAGATTTCTCTACATGAATGTTCCTTTGGCATTGCTTATGGAACAGGTTTGCAAAGGAAACAACTTTTTAGACATTTGGAGAATTAAAAATAGCTAAGGTGGGCCCTTGTGAGACCACTCAAGAAAGGATTCCATCTTGTAAGAGGGACTAAGGAGCACACATACCATAAACAGACAACAGCAATGTCTCTGCTGTTGCCAGAGATAAGGGAACAAAGCAAAAAAAAAAAAACTTTTTAAAAAATTGAGGGAAGGAGCAGCTTCTATGAGGAGACTAAAGCATCTGAGTTTTATTTAGTCAGGGGAAAAAAAAAAGTGGAAGAAGCCAAGAAAAAATCTGGGTTTTAGTTACGGCAAAGCTGATAGGACAAAAAGTTTTAAAAATACTAATTAAAAAATCCTACCAACCACTGCCAATTGCAATTAGCAAAGATTTACTAACTACCTCCTGACACGTATAGCTTCCATCTATTACTGCCATGTTCCACTTCGTCACAGAAGAGGAAAAGCTTTGAGTCCCTCAAGAGAAGCTAAAGAATGCTGTAACTGACTGGGGGGAGGGGGAAAACCCAAACAGAATTTTGACCATGTGACAGATCTTTCTACTGTAAACAGGTTTGTTTTTCCAGCTCTTCTGTACGCCATCCTCTCCCCTTCCTGTACCATCATATGCTAATTCTTAACCATGCCACACTGAATACTTTTACCTGTTTTTCTCATAAATTACTCTTAATGCTCCTCCCACTGGCACTTTCTGCCACACACTCTAGAATTTCAAAAAGGATCTAATTTAGAGTAGCTCTGGTAAGTACTTTAATTTCTCCTCTTCCCATTTACTACAAAAATCCCAGCCAGGAGTCTGCTCTCTCAGCCACATTCACAAAGCAGGAAAATGTACCTTCTTGACAAACCACACCCTTGCTACCTCCAGCCCAGCTTAGTTTGGTACTGCTACTCAGGATAACTTTCCCCTCATTGCCTAAACAGATACCCCATTTTGAATAAATTCTGGGGCTGGTAACAAAACCAAGCAAACAAAAAAACAGCCATGATCTAAACCCATTTAGTTTTACCTTTCTCCTTCTGCTCTTCCACTTCTGCTGTCCACTTGCTGTTTCTTCTTTCATTATTTGAGAACTTTTTCTGGTTTACATTATCCACAGTCTGTGTAGCAGCCTGACTGACTGACTGATTCTAAAGACGTTGACAAAAGCAGAAATACCACTTTATGTAATCACTCCAGTGACACTCTGCCATCATCTGCTATGAGACTATTATGCCTTCATGACAAGTAATGTTTATGTTTGTGATAGGCAGAAATGGGGGGGGTGGGAGTGGGGGTGAGGTCTGGCTCAGTATCACCCACTGGCAGATTCATCCACTCTTTCTCATTCCTTGCTACATCTTGCCAAGTGCCCTTTAAGAGCATTCATGTCACTAGCTGACATGACAAAATCTGCTTCACTCAGACAATAAATCACATCTCCTCCTGCAGGTGAGCAAATAACAGCAAACTGTTACTGCTCAGAGGGAGAGAGCAACCTCTGTCCTTTAGGCTTCAGTCTTGCACCTACTCATTCTTTCCAGCCTTATTTTTGTTTCTGTTTGCCCTAGGATTTAAACCCAAAAAGCCCCACACATGTTTAAAACGAACCTATGTGGAGACTAGCTCTTTACCCACAGGATCTGCTCACTTCCCTGGATGTACTGAGATTCCCACTCACTTCCATTAAAACTGCACCAATAGAATGATCTCCAAAATCCTACAGCTACAGATGCTCATGTGTCTCCCATATTTACATGCCATGTGTGGTGGATGTTCAATTATTCCCAGGATAAATTACTATGTGTATTTTCTTATCTTTAACCTGTAAAGTGTTGAAGATACTTTGTAATTAGAAATACAGGTGAGTGCAAAATTAACATCCCTAATTTTTGAATTGCAGCATGATTCAAGGACTGCAAACAAATCGCTAATGAAAGGTTCGCAGACAAGCATGGAAAGTGCACTATTAATTACAATGAATACAGCATACATTGCAAAGAGCAGGAAAAGCTTGTTCATCCCGCTGCTGGATCTCATAAAGGGAGCGAGACTCCTCTATGGCCTGCTTCTCCCTGCGCTCCTCCGGAGACAGCCCAAAGTAATTGCAGTCCCTGCTGCCATGGCTCAGCTCCTCACTTCGCTCACGCTCCGCTTTTCTGCACAGGAAAAAAGGAAGCGGGATTACCTGGACTACAAAATTCAGGATCAAACACAATACAAACTCATGGGTTAAGGAGGAAGAAAGCAGATGCAATGATGGAAATTAATTCCAGAGGAATCAAAAAATCACTACCAACAAATGCAGGCAAAACGCTGTTCTCATACTCCTTTCAAGTGGTTAAGTCAGAACATGAAGCAGTCCCCTATGACAGGTTTAGCAAAAGCTGAGGGAAGATGTTAGCCGTGCCCAAGAAGCACTTGCAACATTATTTCAGCCCCAACCAAAAAGAAAAACAACAACTGCAACAAAAACCCACACCAACATCCACTTTCCAAGAAAAAAATGAGGCTCTGTACACAGTTGCTGCCATGCAAAAAAAGAAATAATTATTTTTCCTGTACTTGTGTGTATTCTTAAGGACTTGGGACACTTCTTAAGAATTCAATGGCAGCATATTTCAAAAGAGTATGCTGGAAGCATCTGAAGTAGGCACCTGGGCTTCCAGGAGCTCAGTCAGAGTTCAAGCCAAGGAAGATGCTGTTTGCAGTTTTACCTTACAGACTGGGAAGGATTCCTGCCTGGAGCTTTTTGCTCAGTTGAGGTCTGATGAGGTTGGGGCCCAGAACACAAGAACTGGTGCTGCCTGGTTCCCACAGTATGCTGAAGTCGAGGAGGTAGTGCTGACTGGGGTTTGATTGACTTGCTCTGATTCTTTGGCCCTTTGCACTCTGCATCTGTGGTAACAACGTGGAAACAGGTAAGACTTTTGCTTTAATCATTTTTTAAGCTCTTTGGGACAAGACATCTGACAAAGATTCTGCCACACAAAGACAGGTACAGTCCTACCAGGCTGAGCATTCTGCCCCCATGTTGGGTAAAACTTTTTTATCTTCTTCCCTGGCACAGTGTTCCAGCCCTCCATAGGAGAGGTCTGTGGAAGAGGTTTAAGGCTCTTCAGTGAGACAGCATGCCTACAAAACAAGGAATTACAGAGGGAATAATATCTTAAAAGACCAGACTGTGGCTTGCAGAAATTAATACCACATGTTCACTAATACTGACAGATCATTCCATTTTTGAGAACACTGCACTCAAACTCCTTTGCCTTTATGATTACACTCAAGCAATGTGTAGAACAGCAAACCCTTTTTTTTTCCTTTTTACATAAAACTGGTAAGTTGACACAAACTTATCCGGTAAAGAATGATCAGCCATTTGTGAAGTGCCTATTGTAATGTCTCCAAGGCAAACAGAAAAAAAAAAATGATCACAAAAAGCAATATACTTAGATAAAAGCAATACACTTAGATAAATTTATTACCAACACTGGAATAGGTGCCAAGATAGAAAGACGTTACATTGATGGTGTATATCCCAGAACAATTACTGCCTTTTTAAATGAGGATGCTGTAAGGATGGTCCAAGCAATTGTTTGGATCATTTGAAAGGCAGACATTCAAACAGGTTAAATTCCAATTTAAAAAGGGTTCAAACTGCAAGATAATCTTTGGATCTCACAATATTTTCTTTTTCTAATGGAGATCAAATGAGATTAATGGACATCTTTCTCATTTACCTTGATTGAAAGTGTTTCCTCTTCCCAAACTACAATCAATGTGGGTTTTTTTGACCCAGAAGTCACAGGACTTACAGCAGAGCTCGGGATATCTCAAACTGCTCTCTCCCTGCCCCCTCCCCACCAAAAAACCCCAACAAACAAAAAGCCCCACCCCACACAACCAAAACCATCAAATCTGCAACCCACAACAACAACTTTAAACGATTTTTTGTCTCAGGTAGGGCAAAGATGATGCTGATCTAAACAGCAGCTTGGCACTCTCTGCATGAAATCAGGCAGAGCTACTCAACCAACAGAGGAGCTCAGTGCTTTAATGGACCTTTCAATATGAAAAGCTTGTCACAGATCTAGCATCTAATTATTAAGTACAAGCAACACCTTATTAGCCTGGTGTCAATCTGTTTAGGTTTGAATCTTGTGCAAAAAGAATAAAATTAAAATACTACTAATGTAGTTACTGTTCTACTCTCCAAGTAATACCTGGACTACTTAGCACTACAGAAAAAAGTATGAAGTGATAATCAATTTTTCCTTTTTTTATTAGTATGTTGTTTTCTTAACAAATTTGTGGTACTACTGCTTCAAGTAAAGAAAAAGATACATTTCAAGGGCTGAAGTTAACTCTGAACCAAAGTAATGCTTTGTTCAGTTTGGTGCTTCCTTCCAAAAGAGATTAAGCACTTACTTTGCTCCAAGCTCTTCTACAAATACAACAACTGGCCCATTCTCTGAAAAAACTTCTTGAATATGGGCATTATAAAATTTCCCATTATGGTCTAAGCGCACCTGTAAGGAAAAAGAAAAAGAAAGTGCATTAGTTCCAAAGATGACAGTGAGAGGAGGTAACTCTTCAAAATATCAACATTGTTAGAAGCAGAACTTTTCCTCTGGGCAGCAGAAGACCTGAGAATGCACATCACAATTCAGTAAATGAATCAAAAGCCAATCTTCAATCCCTATTGCTTCTTCAAAAAGAAATAAAAATACTATTAAAACAAACACACACACACACACAACACTAAACAAGCAGCTTACTCAGGAACACTACTTAACGAACTATGCTTTTCAAAACCACATGAGAAAGTTAAAAGCAATCAGTGCAGCCAGGCTTTTCAGCTTTTCTGAAAACACTCTCTCACAATAAAACTCAAAGCTTTTCCATATTAAAATCCACTTCACTTCAGTGAAATTTAGTCCCATCAGGAACATAATGAACACCAATTACTTTGGGAGTTATTCTTCAGAAGGTCTTTTTAATTTATAAAACAACTAAAAATGTTCTTCAGACATGATCATGTTACTGGTCTGACTGACATTCTATGTTCTTAAAATTCTTCTGTTGAATAAAAAAAAAATTCTTAATGTTCCACTACAGTATTTGGCTTTACAGTTGTATTAATTTGATCAACTCTAATTTTCACTATTTACTTCATGTTTTCTTCCCATGTTTTTATCCCACAGGTTTACTGTCTTGCCACATACATATGAAATCTGAGAGAGAGAATATGTTAATTACCAGAGTGTTTTCTCCTAATAATATCTGTACCCTTCAATAAACACTACACAAAACAGCCTTAGGGTCTAAAATGCAAATTTTAAGCCTGTACTATTGAACAATAAATAGTCAACTCAGCATCAAGTTCCTTTGGCTTGGCTTGGGGGGGAAGGGGTTTGAGGGCTTTGTGGGGTACTTTGTGGTTGGGGTTTTTTAGGTTTAGAGATGTGTTTTCCCTGGAGTTTAGTCACTATCGTTGATTCCATTCCACAAACAAAAAAGTACAAATTGAAAAAGCCCCTGTGCTGCATGATTACCCAAACTGAATATTTTCTCATTAATACTGATCATTTTAATAGATGATCAAATGTCCTAGAAAGAAACATGTTTAGCCAAGTACCATCAGTTTAATTAACACACTTAAGGGGACTAATCTACAATTTGAGAATTTAATGGCAAACCTTGCTTCTTCTTAAGCAGCAACACTTAATACAAATCTTAATCGAATTTAAAGACCACCTCTGTAACACACTTGCAACACCCTAAGCGGAAGAATTGCCCAAAACTTCAGGATCTGCAGTAACTAAAGCAAGCTCTACTTCACTACTTGGAAGTATTGAGATTTCATCAAAGCCAATTTACAAACAGTAATCGCTATCTCCAGTGTCAAACACAAATACATGGATCTACAATTCCATGCTTAACGCTGAGGCTACCAGACATCTTACACACGTACTCTTGCAGTTAACCTTGTGGCTTTTTAATGTAGCAAATTTGCACTGATGAGTAGTACGTATGCTGTAAGTCACAAACACTGCCAACAATTAAAGAACAACTATATCCTCAGCTGAAGACATAACCCAAGCGTATTTAGAAAGCAGCAATATCAAAATAGTTAATAAAAAGGGAAAATTAACATCTTGGGCAAAATGTTAATGTGGCTATAAACTACAATTCAACACTACTTACTTTACATTTATCTCCAATGGAGTATTGCATGCCAGCAGCAATAGAGAAATCTTGTTTTTGCTGATCTGTAAAAACAGAAGAAGTAATACACTGTTAGTCTAAATACAACAAAAGAGTTACTTTCTTGATGCAGTAAAAATGCAAACCAGGTGTTCAGGCCCTAAATCTGCCCAGTGATCCACGTGAGGAAAACCAAACTAAACTCAAACTGCCACTTGCATCTGTTCTTCGGGAGGGCTTCACTTCACACAGCTTGCAAAAGCTGCAACTTTGAAGTATTCTGTTACTCACCCCATTTGGATCGGAGCCAAACATCGTATTCAACGTTTCTGTAAACCAAGGGATTCAAGCGATTTCAGAACCTTTTTAGGCAACGCCAACAAGTTGGGATTCCCATTGCTCTCAAGGTGCTGCACAGAACAGAACAAAGTGCTAAATGGTCAACTACATAGACCTGTCAAGTTTTGCATTTTTCAATCAAGTGCTCAAGCCTTGTACTGAAATATAGAGAAGCTGAAGATACCTAGAGCATAAAGAGCTTTGAAAAAAAATAATTAAATGGTGTTCTTTTAACCATACCAGAACGTAATTAAGAACTAAGCAGCACTAGAAAGGACACTGTCCACCTCTGAGCACATCAAAAATATACATTATTTTTCAAAAAAGAGGGTAGTTTTTAGGATATTACATGTTAGGAAAGCTATTAACTCAAGAGACTCTCAGGAACATTAAATACTAAAAAATACAGGAGAATACAAGTTATTAGAAAGAAAATAAATCTCAACAGAAAAATACCTTGTTGCCAGAAAGAGACTTCATTCCATTCATATCACTAACTGTTGTAGCTTTACTTCTGTAATAGGACAGAGACAAGTTATGTTTTTATAATGAACTGCAGTATTACTAAGGTGTGAAAATCAGGTAAGACACATCTAGAAGGGGACAAAAATACTGAAGCTACCATTCTCTACATGTTTTCCTGACAATAAGCATCCCACAGAACATCTTCACCTCTTGAAGTGAAAAAGCTGTCTAAAATAAAAACTACGTTTTTAACTTTCTGTGATATAGAAATAAGATCTTGGGTTTAAGTACAAGTTTTAGGAAGTCTATTTTATGTGCGCTGACTTTGTTGTCACTTTGAAAAAAAAAAGCAAGGGGTGGAAGGCAAGGGAAACAAAAATCCTCTCAGAATTTTTGCAACCACAATGCATAAGCAGACATAAAAAAACCTCAAAACCTACTCTGTTAGTTAACTTGCATCAGGCACTCTAATTTACTCTTATTTTCTATACCTGACATCACTGGAAAAATAGTTTCCATGGAGAAAGTCCCACGTATTTTTCCCTACAACAGTTGTAGGCAACTCTCAGCGTGAAATTCTCCCAAAACTATTACACTTAATAACAACATAACTCAAAAGTTTGTATTTATAAAATGAAAAGAATCTTCTGGAAAATTAGCTGATGAAACAAGCTGAAGTCAACTTTAAGACAAGCAAAAGATTTAGGACCTCATAAACACAGTAAAGGGTTTGTAATTTGTGTTAACTGGGTCAAGAGTCACATACACACACCAGCCCTTGCGTTATAGGACATATGGTTTAAATCAAAAACATTGAGTTCCACAGTCTCCAGTGAGAATATGACCTTATTTCCAAAGGTGCTGAGGAGGTTAGCAGGATATTTTCTTAGGAATCCCAAAGATACAGGGTAAGGCTACTGCTTTTGAATCCCAGAAAAGCTCCAAGAACAGAAAGGAATAAAGATTTCCACTCACTGACATTTAGCTACAGTAATTGTTTCCTGAAGCAGAAATACTTTGTATTTTAATTGGCAAAATTCCCTAGTATTTTTTTTTCCAAACACAAAAATAAGCTAATCCCTTTCCCAGAACTTCTTTTTTTTTTTTTCTGTGATATTTTCCATCATCTTCCTTTCTCTTGTTTTCAACCTGTGGGAGAAACCAGCTCCCAACAGCTCAAAGAATTTTTTCTGCCACATGCCACACAGCAGAGCCCTAAGGAAGGACTGTAACAATCATTGGGAAGAGGGGACATGATCCACTAATGCAGCATCACCTCCACAGTTTCAATGGAATTTCATACAAGCCAGAGTTAAGAATCCTACTAAGCAGAAGAAAACCCGCCAACACGTAAGTGCAAAAATGGCACTGTGAAAGACTGACTATGCAAAAGGAGTCAGGTCAAAATCTCAAAGCTTGTTAGAGCATCCAGCAAAAAGAATATAAACCCACCTCATAAAGATCAAGATAAAAATGGTGCAAGCTACATCTCTGTGTCTCCATTAGCTTCACCTCAAGCAGGCATTCCAGCCCCCAAATGTGGAAGCCACACAAGATGGATTACATTCCTGTAACTCTACTCAGCTGCAGAGTAAGCCAAGTCATTCTCACAGAGTTTACCATGGCAGACTGGCACACTGACAGGTCTCCCAGGGAATTCTGTTATTCTGAACAGGAAGAGGTACATGTTGCAATGGCAATAATCCATTATGTAAAGAGACTCAAGGCTAGACCGCATAAAAAACAGAGGAGCCAGAAGCCTGTCCTTAGGTAAGTGAAGATTACACATTGCATTCTTTCACACTTCTAACCCTACCTCTTTGTGCTTCTTCTCTTAGTCATTTGTAAGTGTTTTCAACCCTAACTTTGGATTCTACTACCTATCAGAAATTCAGAAAACTCATTTAACTTGTGTTCACAGGCATCTTGTGTTACCTTTTCAATCTCATTTACCTGTAGTTGTCATCTTCTGAATCTGAAGCAGACACTTCACTGCTCCCATTACTTTCCTCTGTCACACCAACAGCACTAAGTTCTGCCATGATTTTCTTTACATCCATATCAAACACTTTCTCATAGAGCAACTCATACAGCAGAGCTGGGGAAGAGGAGGAGAAAGTAGAAGAGCAAAATCAATTACCAGCTGAATCAGTTTTTGTTCCAGCATTACAGATGGTAATCACACAGTCACTGACAACTCAAACCGAAAACCAACCTACTAAAAACAACTGCGACAAACTTTCACACAGAGCCTTTTCCTGAAACCTAACACTGACAGCTTTAAGATTTTTGGTAAAAATATGCTTTTAACTAATGGCTTAATACTTACACTGGCACAGAGCAGCCTTTTCTGCATACTCTATAGGATACACAATATCATAGTGATTTCCATTTGAGAAGCACAGCAATACCTATTAAAAAAACCACACAGATATTTTAGGCTTTGCATCTCACTTGATTTTTCATAAGCACTACCTTTTAAATTCAATTTAAGGCACCCATGTGCTTTGTTGTGTCTCAGCATTTCAATGTATCAATAAACAGTCAAAATGTTTGGGGATGTCCTTTAAACCAAACAGAATTTGAACAAAAGTCAAAAAGAATTTAAGACAAGTTAGTGCCTGAAAATTTATTTTTACAGAATTTTATATTAGTAGGAAGACATGCCACACCCTAAATACATCCCATCTATTTATAAAGAAGTGTTACATGTATTAACAGCATAGCTGCCTTAAATACGTACAAAACAGCTAAAATTGAAATCTCAGAACATTTCATTGTGTTGAATAATAAAACTCACATGCAACTACTTGCTGTTTATAAAGTAGTTTTACTTCAGCCTGTCACAACAGCCATAACTTTATTTTTTTTACCTTATCAGGAAAGCCATTTTCAGTTACACGTGAAGGAGAAGCATTTGGCTCCTGGTATATTATGAAATCTTTCCTGGAAAAAAAAAAGGTAGTTAAGAATTTATTTTAAAAGCAGTATCAATAAAAATTTGAGTATTGAAGTCAAATTCAAGGAACATATATAACCACAGAAAACACCTAGGGGTTTCTCTGCTATCATCAATCTCTACCATGGTTTGAAACTTAAATATTTTCTCTCTCCCTTTCATCCATAATGTTCTCTTTCAGTTCTTTGCTTAACAACCTGTCACTTCCTCCAACTTCTTTCTCACACAGGCAAAAGTGTTATCAGTCTTGCAAAATAATTGAGTATATTCACAGTTTCTGGATTTAAAAAAAAAAAAAAAGAAACTTTTTACAGCTAGTCAGAAAAAGCAATTCTGAGAGGAAAAGAAGACCCACGTACTTCAGGGAGCGAAGAAAAATTTACTAGATAACCAAATTATATTCATGAGAGGTCTAAAGAGTGAAAGTGAAATCACACCTATTCATACTGAATTTCTATCCTATGCCTGGAAAGTCTGAAACTTGCTTACTTATTCACTTGGAACAGAAAAGGAGATTTGTACTTCTGCTTCCATTAAGTCTGCCAGCATGCAGGAAAGAAAGCAACTGTTTCCCTTTACCTCCACCACCATTCCTACCTTCCCTGAGACTCTAAATTGCCTTTTCAATAGAAGCCTGTCTTCCCAAAATAAGCACGGCAGTAACTACTCTTGTGTGTTCACCTCTGCAGTGAAATACTACAAAAGAGTTGCATCTGTGCCACAAAACCCTCCTGATGCTTTCAGTGAAAATTAAAAAACCCACTATTATCAACCAGGATTTGTCTCTATTCATTTATCAGCCCTGGATACCAATGTGGCATGACTGCAAAATAAACTACTCCTATTTATGAGAATACATTTCTCATGGCCAGAATACAACAGATCATGACCATCCAGTTTCTGATGTGATTAAGCATCCAATTCTGCTGACTTTGAGTTATATCGCTCTACAACCTGGCTCAGTGTAACCATCAGACCTTCTCACCAAGCCTCTTGAGCCAGATCTTGCTCTGACTTTCAGCTCAGTCCTCCCCCATCCCTGCAGCCACGCAACTCCGAGCTGGTCCCACTGACCTCACAAAATGCAAAGAGAGAATTCCATGCAATTTCCCACACGTAGCACTCGAAGTGCCTAAAGGCAATATTCAACTAGTTTTGATTCTTCCTCTTATCAGCTGTCTCACTAATAGAGAAAGCCATTAATTTACAGTAAACATTTTGAAGTACTGAATTTTTAATGGTTTTACAAACAGCAGACAGTGAAGATGCTGCGGATTACTCACTCTCTTGTGCAATAACTAGAAAGCAGTTATAAATATTCAGCACATTGTTTCTCACTACTTTGTGAAGAAAGATTTAGTATATAGGAAATCAGTACAGCCCACAACCCTTAGCAAGAGGATTAGTACTAAAGCCTTAGTGAGAAACAGGAAGAAAAGCAATTTTAACAGAAAAACTAGGATATTAAAATTAATGAAATACAAACTGTACGAGATTACCCACAACTGGCTGGCAGGTGCAGATACATGGCATTACTGCAAACCTCTACTCACATCCCGGATTAAATGTCATTTTCTAAACTCATTTTTTCTATTTTTTATTTAATCCCTTGGACAGCTGCAATTTTCAAAGCATATTTATAATTTGACAGAGTACTATGGTATGCATAACATAATTCCAGTCTTTCTATTCCAACTGATTTACTAAAAAAACAACAGAAATTATCTCAGTAGACATATTGAAAGATCTTCTTACTTGTACATAAGAGAAAGGGCACTTATTTCTACTTGTCCAACCCATTCCTGTATTGAAAACAAAAGAAAACTTAATTCAAACAAACACACAATTATACCTCCTCATTAGATGATCAAGAGATGCAAGAAATCATTGTTGAAAATAAATATATGAACACTGAATCTGGAATTCAGCAAGACATAAAAATACAATTCCTCAAATCATTTTACAGTAGAGAGTACATACATAAAACTATATATTCACATAATTCAAAGACCTTCTAAGCTCAATCAAAATTACTTTTGAGGAAAAAAAATCCAATTAGCCATCAACTTCAAGGAAAGTACTGTTTTCTATTATAAATCAAGTTTAACATACCTGTGGATTTTCCAAACTTTTTAAATAATCTTCAAATGGCCCCTCTATGAACTGGATTAAAAAAAAAACCAAAACAGCAGTAATTAGTCATTTTTAATAGTGCAGCATATGGAATCCCCAGTCTGTGACCCACTGTACCAATGGGAATGTACCACTGGAAATTGAAGGCTCCCCTGCCCTCAAAAAAGCTTACAACCTAAGTATAAAGTGATGTCGAGATGAAGGAATGAACAGTCAAACACATTGGTTTGCCTTGCAGAAAATAACCACATCAACAGCTTTCAAAGTCATCAGACAAGCCAAAATAAACCAAAGAAAAAGCCCCAAAAAGAAATTCAGCAGCCAAATGGGGAATCTGGAAGAAAGCAAAGATGATGTAATGTAGACGTTTATAGGCAATTCATCACAGGCATACAGAGCATCACTGAAGAGAGGACATGTGGACTTGAATTCAAGTATCTTGTTAAATAAACAGCAATGGACAGTCAGGAACAGGCATCACACTTCTGCAGTAAGGAAGCAGTGGTAAGGATCTAGTACAGCCAACTCATAAAGCACTTTTTCCTCTGTTCTGTATCACTTCAAACTGCTTTTACTTTCAGCAAAGGATGCAAACAATCAGACTACACTTCAAGTGCCAGCCCAAGAAAGTGATCCTTCAGCTGGACTCACTAACACAAATGAAGAGGCCAAACTCACATTTGCCAAGAGCAGACAAAGATGCTGCAGTAATTGAGATATCTTAACTTCAAAGTACTTCAGCCACACTGGCCACAGAGAGGCTAAATTTAAAAATTACTCTTTAGTCACAATCTGCTTGATTTATTTGAAATAAAGATCCACAGATGTCCAAACCAAGACGGAAATCCCTTTATGAACTTAAGCTGCAAGCTGGATGGCCTCTTTACCAACAGAGATTAAGAACAAGATATAAGGAGAACTGAGTGGAGTAGTGAGATTAAAAGTTCTGCTTTAGCCATTTTGAAGTGAGAAGAACCAACAAGCCTGGCCCGAATTTCTAATTTAGATAGAAGCAGTCAGGTGTGAAGTTAAAAAATGTGCATCAGTACGACATGATCACAGACAGCAGTTGCTTTTTGTGTCAAAATTGAATGACCTGAAGATATTGCACAGAGGAAGAAAGGAAGGGCACCAGGAAGTTCTCACAGGAAGCTGAAGAGTTAGAGAATGAATGTAACACAGCAGCAATTCAAGATAACACTTCAAGAAAGGCTGAGGATGGAAATGAAGATGGTGGTTACACTCCTGAAATTTTGGTTATAACAGTATCAGTGGAAACAAAGACACAAATTCAAGCTGAAGTGATTACAATAGACAGAGAAGAGGAAGTTCAGTAAGTGCTGCCAGTACATGTCAATAGAGCATAACTACTGAGGAGGCAGCAAGTGAACAGCTGAACCAGGAGATATGGGAAAGAGGCATTTGTTGTTTATGCTGGTTGTGTGTTTGGGTTTTTCAAACAGAGATAACAATGCTGTATTCCTGACAGAAAACACAAAGCATAGTGAGAGACAGAGGCAGCAAAGGAGAACAGCAGAGCTGAAGCGAGGTACCCGAGGGAGGAAGAACACTGGGAAATGACAAAACATCAAACACCTCCTCTCACAAGAAACTTTTAGAAAGGAAACTTTTCAGAAAGACAGCAAAGATGAACAGACAAGAAGTCATACCTTGGGATAATGTCTGAAGGAAAAAAAGAACACTGGGATCAGGAGTTTGGAGGAGAGACACCAAAACAATACTAAAACCATACTAAAACCAGCTCAGGCTAACAAAGTAGGGATGGGAAACCACAATATGGGAAACAACATACACTTAAGAGTCAAAAAGGGCATGGAATTTCAAAACACTACACAATGGAACAAGAGAACAGAAGCAGAGAAGCAGATGTTGGAATGAGTGGGGTAATTCTGGAAAGAAAGGTATTAAAAAGTCAGCAGTGAAAAAATCAAGTAAGAGAGACATCCAGGAGTTGGTAAGTCCTGGATGGACTGGAAACAATTGGAAGGAGTCAAGTCAGAGCAGCATTGTCCCAGAGAGATCTGCTGTATTTTGTATCTTTAATTCCTGATAACTTCCACATTCATGTGATCACTCACATTTGAGCCCAGGGTACTATGTCAGAAATTACAGCACAGAGACACACCCTTATTCCTGCTTTCCTTCTCTTCCCTACACCAGTGCATATCTATAATAGTCTCTATTTTGGATCTGGGTAAATTCAGAACAGAAAAAGAGAGCTGAGTAACAATCTTCTAGTAGCAAATCCTTACACATACTCACTTCCCCTTTTGTCTATCGTGGAAATCAGGTAACAGTATATACACTAGAACCCATACAAATACAAACAGAAGCACCATTATTGATTAGTGCTCTTTTAAAAGGAAGTGAAAAAAAGGATTTTATGATGTTAACACTGATGGTATTGACCAAGTATAGATCAATATCAAGCTTAGTTACAGATGTTTAGGGAAAAAATCCTACAGTGCCAATGCAGAATAAACTGCAGACCCTGAAACAAATTTCACTAATCTCATCAGTCAAATCCCTTATATATTGGAAAAGTAATTAATTAGCAGAACAAGAACATTTTATGACTTTTATTAAAGTAGGCATAATACTAAACTAAATCCCAGATTTTAGTAGCTTCACTATAGACTATTAAAGTTTAAGTAAGTTTGCTTTTCTTTCTTCATGAGCATTAAAAACTTCTCACACCCCACATCACTCCAGTCCAAGGAGTACACAGGTTTCTCCAGGCTCATGAAAATGAGTTACCACCACATATGAGCTAATTAATTTAAAGAGCATCAACTGGTATTTAGCTATGATGAATATTGCCACAAACATAGGGAGGCACAGAATACATTGAAGTCGAAGGAATAAAGTCACTTCTTTTAAATGCTGACAAAGAAAACAAAAATACTTACTGCTTCAAATTTCTCCCTATTTTTCCGAAGATAGTCTACACAAGCCATCCTAACATCAATGTGCCGAGACTGAGAGTGCAACACCTACAAAGGGAGAAAGAGAACAAGGTGACATTGGATCTCAGGAGTTTTGATGACAGGCCACAAATAATTAATGACTGCTGTCTAAATACAGGTTTGGAAATACTCTAGTTTTATTTTTAAGAATATTTAATATGCATACTCATTCATTAGCAACCTCCTCAGGCAAGTCAAACCTCAATTAATTAATAAAAAATTAAGTAACTGCAGAATTCACAGGTTTGCTAAATTCAAACCTTCAATTTCAAGAGGACTTACTAAGCAAATGAATAGCATTTATTGTTAATCTTTAACTGCCTGCTTCGTAAAGGACTTCAGTTAACTGAAGTAAGTTATAGCAGGAGTGGATGAGGATGTCAACTACCAACATGCATTCATTCAAATGAAATCCAACCAAGTCTCACAGTGCATGTTTACCTTCTCTTCATTTTGAGAGACCTGTTGCCCAAACACTCTCTTGGAAGCCACAAATTCAGTTCCCAACATTGACACCTGCATCTACCTCCTGTCCAAATCTCTACTGGAAAACTGACTTTCATCACAGGTTCCAAGCTACCTCACTACAACATAGGAAGTTCCAGACAATTTAAGTCACTGTGTCTCTTGCAGTCCTTACACACAACCCTCAACATAAATCACTTCCAATTTCAGTTCAGTATTTCTGAATGAAGAGTACACAAATTATACCACATTTGCACATAAACACTTAATAACTCTGAATTAAAGACTTTACTTTCTTAGAGGTCATTTCCAATCTACATGATTCTATAATAAGACTGGGATATTAAAAATGTAATAGCTGACAAAAAGTTCTATCAACACTGGAGTGTGAGAGAAACCTTCTATGTATTAATTAAAAAGTCAGAATAGCAATATATATTACACATATATATTCCCTTGAGATAAAAAACCCCACCCACTTCCAATCAATAGTGTTTACTTGCCTGAACTTATCAACTCAGCAGAGAAAGGAATTTTTTTTTAAAAAGTGATCTGTGTATAATTAGCACAGGAATCTGGTTTCCCACAATCAGAAGCACCAGAGCTCCCACTGCTGTTTGCTTGTACTTAAGACAAGATGACGCTGTCGCTTTTTTCCTTTAACACTAACACTGAAATGGGGGAGGGGAATTCAACAGGAAGAACAAAATAAATTACTCATTTTCTCTGATTTTATAGTAAACTAATTAACAAAACTAAGAACGTGGCTTTTCAGCTCTTTCCACTAAATTCTGTTTCCCAGTCTCATACCAAGCAGCTGTATTCCAATGTTGAGATCTTACACCGACAAAAAGCTCTGAGGAGGCGGTAGAAGGTCAAAACAGATAAGGATTTCTTGGTGGCAGGAGGCAGCTGTACACACAGAACTTCTCTCACCTTGCAAGGTGGAAATTATTGTAATAAAGTCATGTTTTTCACTGGTACGTGACTGCATAACCTTAGCCTATACCTGTCCGCATTTTAACACTAATTACCACCCACTAATGAGATCTACTTCCCATACCTTCGTGAGAAGGAGCTTTGTTTATGTAACCAGTTACCTGCTCGGCCACAGCCCTGAAAAGGCAGGACCCATCCTTGGCCACTTTCTTCCTGTACAAGCCCTGAGATCGCAGGTAGCGGTCCATGGACGTGTCCCCGGGGGCGTCCCCGCCGCTGCCGGGATGGCTCTGCTCCCCTCCGCCGGCCCTGCCCGCCGCATCCATGTTCACCGAGGAGAACGCCGCACCCCTCCTAGTCCCACATGGCGAGGAGAAGCCGCGGCGCAGCTCCGGGGCCGGGCGCAGGTGCAGCAGCCGGAGCGGGGGGCAGCGCTGGCCCGCCGGCAGCCGCAGGAGCAGCAGGAGCAGGAACAGGAGCGGCAGGAAGAGCAGCAGCCGGCTTCACGTTGTCCACTCGCATGTGGGGAGCGCGGAGAGAAGCGGCAAAGTTTCCCTGCGCAGCCCGGACTCGCAGCTCCGTCACTGCCGCGGCTTCCCGGCTGCCGCGGAGGGCCGGGGGCAGCTCCGGCGGGTCCCGGTGCCGGGTGGAACGGGCGCGTCCCGGGCGCGTAGCCGGCCTGCGGGCGGAAAACAAAAGGGAAAGGAAGGACACGTGCAGCCCGCCGGGAGGGAAGGAGGGGAGGGCGCAAACAGGAGCGTAACCTGGCGCTTATTTTCACTTTCAGCCCGGGCGCTGCTGGGAGCCGTAGTCCCGGAGGAGGAGGAAGCGGCGGGAGGCGGACACAGAGCCGGGAGGAGGACACAGCGCCCGGGGCCGTGCTGTCAGCCTTGCTCCCGGTTAGGATCATTCCATAGCTTCTAAGTTTTAGAACCAGCACGGGGGGGAATGGTTGGTGAAAAACTCTACGTAACTCGGTAGTGTGCGCTCGCAGCCCACAAAGCCAGATGTATCCTGGGCTGCATCCAAAGCAGTGTGGGCTGCATCCAAAGCAGCACAAGGCAGCAGGGCGAGGGGGAGGATTCTCTCCCCCTCTACTGCGCTTCGCTGAGACCCCACCTGGAATACTGTGTCCAGCTCTGGTGCTCCCAGCACAAGGAGGACATGGAACTGTTGGAGCAAGCCCAGAGGAGGCCACAAGGTTGATAAGGGGACTGGGGCACCTCCCCTATAAAGACAGGCTGAGAAAGTTTGGGCTGTTCAGCCTGGAGAAGAGAAGACTGTGTGGAAATCGTACAACAAACTTCCAGTATCTGAAGGAGGCCTAAAAGGAAGCAGAAGAGGGACTAGGAACTGTAGTGACAGGACAAGAAATAACTGGTTCAAGCTCAGAGTGGAAATTTAGGTTAGATATTTGGAAGAAACTCTCCACTGTGAGGGTGGCGAGGCACTGGCACAGCTTGCTCAGGGAGGTTGTGGATGTCCCATCCCTGGCAGTGTTCAAGGCCAGGTTGGATAAGGCCTTGAGCAACCTGGTCTAGTGGGAGGTGTCCCCACACAGGGCAGTGGGGTTGGGACTAGATGATCTTTAAGGTCCATTCCAACCCCTTCACATTCTATGACTTTGTCTGAAACCTAATCCACAGTATGTGGAATGTGTGCATTTAGTTAGGCTTTGTTTGGTCTGGGCTTTCCCACCCTGACAGATGAGATTGTGAGATTACTTTTTAACTCCATCCACTTGCAGGAAAGAAGATGGAAATAAAACAGAGATAGTAAAAATGGGCTTACTTTATAAAGGGATTTTAAAAAGCCACAGCAATTCAATACTTTTAATGTATTACTTTTTTTGTATGCCACTCTTAGTTGTAAGAAGCCCAAACATTTGTATTGTAATTGCATGATTAAATTTTGCTTGGCATTGTAAACAGGATTTTTGATGCACAAAATGTGACAAGAAAGGATGCTCTTCAAACTTGTAAGGCGTTTATTTTTTTACTGTGGTTGTGCAACCTACCTGGGAGGAAGAGCTACAAAGCTCTCAAGTAGCACTAGCAACAAATAAGATGCTATCAGTTACTTCTTAGCCTAAATGAACAAAATCAGATGCAGGAAAGAGAAGTGAAGACAGAAATAATGGAAACCATGATTTTCACTTTCAGCTGATAGTAGTAAGACCAGGGAGGGGGATGATTTGAGTTGAGATCCCCTAAGTAATAATAACAAATAATTTATTTTATAAGCACAAGTTACAAGCCAGGCCAAGTCTAGTGCTCTACCAGCTCCTTACAAGCAGCATCAAACCATCTTTCCTAAGAGAAGCTCAGGTTTGCCGGAAAGGAATAGGAAACAAATGCCAGTTCCTGGGATCTACATAGACAAGGAGAACAGAAAGTGAAAGAAGTAAAAGCAAAGCTCTATCTGCAGCCGAACCTCCAAGACACAGCCAGCTAGTGAGACAGCAAGGAGATGGATGTTTGAGACAAGGAAGGGGGTAAAAATACCAGCGAGGGGCTGAGGGAAAGTTCCAACTTCTCCCCAGAAGATGGGAAAGGTCATCTATAGACTAAACTATAAACAGTTGCTGCCACTGACTCAGCTACCACATTCACTCAAGGAACTCAGGCTAGCAGAGCCCTGCATGTGAGAGCTGCTTCCTCCCTAGATAAAAGTGATTTGGAAAGATGCTTTTGAGACCTTTCAAACTAGTGTCCAGTTACAGAGTTTCTTAGGAATATCCTATTTTTTCTCACCCTATTTGTCATGTTTAGAGGCAGAGCTATGCTCTAATATTTAACAAATCTGTCTTCTCATATATTTCAGCCTTTTGTCATTGTGATTCTAAAGGCTGGTGAGGGGAAGGGCAAATGCCTTTCATCACATCTGTTAGACTCAAGAATGCCTATACACACCAGGCCACTCAGTATGTGACAGGATGTAAATGTGGTTCTCATAAGTGAATACACAGAAAATTAGAGCATTAAAGTCGTCTAGTTGCATAAAACAGTCTTCTAAAATCCTGCTCTTCCTGCAATCAACCCCTGAAGCTGATCAAGTGATGGTGACCCACAGAGTTTTTTTCCAAGTGCTGCTATACAAGAATCAATCCATTTCTAAAGAGGTTTAGTTTTCAATGAAGAAATCTACTCCATACGCATATTTGCTAAGGCTCAAGGAGAAATGGACCCACCCAAAGGCACCTGAAACACCTCAGCATTAAAATAAATGCTCAATCAAGATAAGAATGACCAAGTTATAACTCACGAGGTATTACAGATGTTCTGATTAGAGTTCCTACAGATGCTCTAATTAGAGTTAATACAGATGTTCTAATTAGCAAGTAGCTTTATTAACACTTTCAACCAGCACTTGTACCACGTGCAGCAGCTCCAGCCACGAGTTTAGTTTCTCCTCTCACTGCCCATACCCTGAATCAGCCCAGGAAGCTGACTCAAGCTGAAAACATTTTTTTCAAAAAAAAAAAAAAAAAAAAATCTAACTTTATCTTTAAACCAAGATTGGCTTTGTGATCCAGCTCACGGCCTGCTTGTCCCAACACCTGGGCCAGCAACCTTGAGGAGAGCAGCCCGGTGTTCCCCCGCCTCGCGCGCGCCCTTCCCGGTTCGCCACGCGCCTCCTCCCACCCGCAGGTCGGGCACGGGCGGCTCGGCGGGGCAGGCCGGGGACAGGCACCCGGGCGGGGGCGGCCCCCCGGCCTCCCGGAGCCGCGCCCGCAGCCCCGCGATGCCCTGCCCGCCCGGCCACCCCCCCGGCACCGCCGCCGCCGGGGCCGCGCTCCCGCTGCCGCCGGCCCATGGCACTTACCGGCCCCCTCCTCCTGCTGTCCCCCCCACGGGCGACGCTAGCAGCGGCGGCACCGCCCCACGCTCCTCGCCCCGCCGCGGCCCCGGCACTTCAATCTCCCGCGGCGGCCGCTCCGCCCGCGTCGCTCCCGGTGATGCGCCCGCTGCCAGCCCCGTCCCGTCCCGCCCTCCCGCCGCGCCGATCCCCCCCCGCCCGCTGTTGGTTTGTCCCGCCGGCCACACCTGCGGCTCGCACCATTCGCCGCGCGGGGGGGCGCCAAGGGGGGGAAGAGTCTGGCGGGGAGGGCGCCCGGGCGCCGGGGCAGCGAGCGGGATGTAGCGCTGGGATGCTGCGCTGGGATCCGGCCCCGATCGGCTCGGAGGAGCCGGATGGTGCCGAGGCGAGCGGCAGTCGCCTCATGTCGTCCTCACCCGCAAGGCTCGCAGTGGTACAGCCGAGGAACCTCTCCTTCCCCTCACCCAGCAGGTCCCAGCGAGGGGCGGGCGCTGCCATGTGTTAGCGCCTACATCAGCTGTTCGGCCCGGCGGGAGCACCCCGCTCCAGCTGTGGAGTGCAACGGGAAGCGTTTCTAAGCGTTTTTCTGACGGGTCATTTTTCTCTTAGTGAGGTAACAGCTGGGGAAACAGGTGTGGAATAGAACAGGGGACACCCCGCGTCACGCTTGCCACAGGGATCACGCCACAGCCACACAGGTTGGAGGGATCATCCCACAGCCACACAGGTTCGAGGGATTATCCCACAGCCATACAGGTTGGAGGGATCATCCTGCAGCCACACAGGTCGGAGGGGACACCCCACAGCCGGTTGCGCTGCCAGAAGGAGAAGTTGTTGAAACGTGCCCTCGGTACGTGCGTGCTGCCATAGTAATTGTGTATATTTCCGAAATATAACCATAAATTCAGAGTGTATTCTCATATCCCATTGCTCTTCCTCAGAAATGCTCTAGCAGACGTGAAGAAACCTATGAAATGTTTGTAAAGCAGTAGTGGGAAGATTGTGAGAAGAGTAAGCAAGTGCGTAGCAAATTCAAATTCGATTTTTTTCCCCTGGCTAAAAAGCTTATTCAGGCTGGGAACTCAAAAGCAGCATGGCCAGCAGGGCAAGGGTGGGGATTCTGCCCTTCTGCTCCACTCTGGTGAGACCCCACCTGCAGTACTGCATCCAGCTCTGGGGTCCCCAGCTTTAAAAGGATGTGGAAATGTTGGAGCGAGTCCAGAGGAGGGTCATGGACATGCTCAGAGGGTTGGAGCACCTCTCCTATGAAGACAGACTGAGGGAGCTGGGGTTGTTCAGCCTGGAGAAGGTTGTGAGGAAACCTTACTGCAACCATTCAGTACCTAAAAGGGGCTACAAGAGAGCTGCAGAGCGATTTTTTTATTGCCTGTAGCAATAGGAGAAGGGGGCATGGCTTTAAACTGAAAGAGAGTAGGTTTATATTAGATACTAGGAAGAAATTTTTTACTCTGGGGGTGGTGAGGCACTGACACAGGTTCTCCAGAGAAGTTGTAGATGCCCCATCCCTGGAATTATTCAAGGCCACATTTGATGGGGCTCTGAGCAACCTGACCTAGTGCAAGGTGTCCCTTGCCAGTGGCAGAGGTGTTGGTTGGAACTAGAACCTC
This sequence comes from Corvus moneduloides, assembly GCF_009650955.1. Classification (NCBI taxonomy): domain Eukaryota; kingdom Metazoa; phylum Chordata; class Aves; order Passeriformes; family Corvidae; genus Corvus; species Corvus moneduloides. The sequence continues at coordinate 58,592,921 of NC_045480.1, forward strand.
TTCCAACCCAAACCGTTCTATGATTCTGTGAGTCAGCTATCCTGGCCATGCTCCCTCCCAGCTTTTTGTGCACTTCCTCACTGGCAGAGCATGAGATACTGAAAAGTCCTTGACTAAGGGTAAGCACTACTTAGCAACAACCAAAACATCAGAGTATTTTTCTCATACTGTATCCAAAACAGAGCACTGTACCAATTACTAAAAAAAAAAAACTCTATCCCAGCCAAAACCAGGACATCATGGCAGAGGGGTTGGAACTAGACGATCTTCAAGGTCACTTTCAACCCAAACCATTCCATGATTCTGTGTTTCCCTGATCATCACTCAAACACATGATCAAGCCAAAGAGTTTAGGGAGCATTAATAAATAAATACTTCAAGCTAGCTAGCATGAATATTAATAGTGGTGATAAAGCCTGATGCTTAAGGGAACACAATTAAAAAAAAAAAAAAAAAAAGAGGGTGATCTGGCTAGAAAAAAATATTTTAAGTTGCCTATTTGCTTAGTAGTCCATGATGAGATTTGTGTCCTGTCAAACTCCAGCCTGAGAGACTGAGGATGTTAGAGTTTGACTTGTCCCAACCCCTTCTGAACCAAATCTGAACAGCCTGTTAAAAGTTTTAGTTTAATTCCTCCATGATACCATATTTTTTTTATGGATGTGTGTGTGTGGACAAGCTTGGATTTAATTCTGCTGATGAAGAATAGACCTGGATTTAATGTCCCTCATGCAGAATAGTGGTGTAGTTATAGCAGAATATAGTAATGGTTGCATTATTCCTGCATGCTATTTATAGCTGACTGCATCTTTGTGCTTTATGCATGAGCCAAAGGTGGTACACTCCAAGGACCTGCATTCCTTCATTACATCTCAGGGAACTACAAGAATGCAGTCTGCTTGAGTTTGAAATAATTATTCCTCAAAAATGTAGTGATCATGTAACATTTTGCCTTCTGGAGAGCTTTGGTCAAGGCTAGAATTTTAACTACTTTAATGGCTTTCCTTCCATTTAATGCCACATCAGGTGCTCAGCATTCAGGTGGGCAGCACCCAAAATATGATGGACTGATGGCACAGGCAGCAGGTTAGTATATCAGCACAACAGAGCAAGCAAAGGAAGGCTGATTTGAGTTTGTGGAATGAATTCCTGTGGGAGCAACTAATTAACGCTGTCCCACATTGAATGAAAAAGACAGGATAAAAGGGCTGCGTGTGACACGATGGTCACGGTTCTTAGTTATACCAGAAGTACTTTTTGTGCAGCTGTGGAAGGTGTATCCTCAAATTCTGGCCAGAATATCCCATTGCAGTCCCTAATTTTGGGGAAGAATATTTTTCTTGGTTGGTTTTTTTTTCTTTAGACAAATGGTTACCATTCAGTACAACACAAATGACAAAAAGCATGTTGTGCTAAAAGCTGTTCCTTCCACCCTGAGGAACATTTCATAAACTGTCTTGAAGATGTTGGTCTGAAGATTTGTATAGTCAAGAAATGCTGAGAGTTGAGGCAAGAAGGTATTTGAGGTAAATCGAGTCTTTTTAAAGCTTTCAGAACTCATGAATGGTTGTATTCTAAGCGCAGAAGGAAGATGGCAGAGCTGTATCCATTTAAAATAGAGTTTCTGGTGGTATAAAGATAGAACGCGAGTAATTGGCTGTGAATTGGGGGCTATCACTTTAGGTAAGGTGAACAGGTAGTTACATTGTACTAAAAATGTGCTCCTTTCACAGTTTCTTTAGGCTTCCAGAGCTTTGTGTAGGGTTTGTGTGCCAAGGTCTTGGCAGAGGAGGGCCGCAGGGGTGGCTTATATGAGAGGCTGCCAGAAGCTTCCCACACGTCCAAGGGAACCAATGCCATAATCCTGTTTACAGAAGTAACTGTGTGACTGCAGCTAGAAAAATCCAGGAGTCTGGCACCAGTATTTGCAGAAAAAAATATTTCCTGTAGCTTGGAATGAGTAAACACTAACACTTTGGAGGATTGGTTTGAATCAGTCGTCATGAAAATTTATCTTAGGTCAGTGAAAGAAAACTTTGATTTAAATGATTGTTTATATTAAATTACAGTTATATTGTGTCTTAAAGGCTGATTTTTCACTGTTTGGTAACAATTAAAATGTGCTGATTATGGTCTTCATGCATAATTTACCATTTCTTTTTGCTAGCAAAGAGGGTGTGGTGTAGTTAGTGAGACATTTCAGACTTTGAGATAACATCTCAATTTTTACATACATTTCACTATTTTGGAAGATGAGGACTGTTAATTTTTTTTTTTTTCTAGGTAATTATTACACTTTTACTTGTGGTTCATACCAAACTCCTAGTGGATAAATATGGGAATTGAAAGAAAATAATGAGGAAAAAATCCCTTTTTATAGCTGCTTTTAGTTGAATAAGATTACTATAAATTTATTTGATCCTTCTTCTTAAGGAGATTGTCTAAGTATCTTTTGCATTGAAAAAGGTTTTCTTTAAAAAATGGAAGTACACTTACAGGAAGAGAACATGATTGGTTTGATCGCTCAGTCTTTCAAGTGTTAGAACTAGTAGAGATCATCTGGTCATCTCCACCTCTTTTTTATTTATGGATGGAAATAATGAAAAAGAAATCAGCAGAGGTAATCCATGTAAGTGAGCCGGTTGAATGATCAGAAATGAAGGAAATACTGCCCCCTTGCTTGCAGAAAAAGATGCTTGTCAAAAACTGTTTCAACAGTTCAGCAAACCAAGATTAATCCTTCAGCAGCTTGAACAGAAAGTCCACACTGTTTAATAATGCTACTTTTGTAGTATTAGTATTATTATTTTGTTTTTCAAAGCAAACATATTTAAAATTAAATTTTAAATCAACCAACCTGATTGATTTTATTTTTATCGTTTTATTTTAGAAACCCAGAGAAGTTACCAGGCAAGAACAATTTTTTTTGCCTTATATTTAAATCAAGCACAAAATCAGACTCTTCCAGAAACGAGGTACTTTTCTTCATGTGTAAAGAGGCGGTATGTGATTGGAGGAATCTGTCTTTTAACAAGGCAGGAAAAAAATACCATTTAAATACATAAATCTCAAATATTGCTGCAGAATATTTGTTCTTTAATGTGTTTTGGAAGGAGCATAAGTTCGTAGCACTATCAACTTTGTTTAAACTAAGTGCAAGTGCATGAAATTATATTCATTAATAAAATCAGGATAAATCATGTTACTAATAGAGCTCTAGTGGTAAATAGAAAAAAATACAGAGGTGGACTTTATAGGAGCCAGTCTTGCTGAGTAATAATTTTTATTTTTTTGGCATTCCAGCTCTAGCCTTCTGTTGCCTGTGCTGTTTTGAGCCCCAGAACAAGTGAAAATCTGTGGCGTTTAGGGGCAGTGGTTTTCCTCTCGCTGATAAGGCCGGGGGCCGGGGGTTGTAGTTCAGCTTTTGGTCGTTAGATGACGGTAGCTCCCCGGGCATTTTGGGCTCTGGGTTTTCTGACGTGTTCAATTATGAGGTGAGAGAGTGCAGCAGGGATTTCGGACTGGTGTTTGGGTAAGGGAACACAGGCAGTACACTCGATGCATGCTGTCCCACTCCAAAAAACCCCAAACACCCCCCGCCACAAACAAAAAAAAAAAAAAAAAAAAAAAAAAAACCAAAAAAAAACAAAACAAAAAAAAAAAAACCAACACCCCAAAACCACACAACAGAAAAAGAGATTTTTGACTGAAAATGAAGGATGCAGCCCAGCTCCAGAACACAGGGCTGAATAATGTCCAGTTCTCTGAGCTCAGTCTGTCCCCAGCCACTGTAGTACAACAACTCTGAGGTGTAAATTAAGCAGCAGGGTGTTGTCAGGTTGTTCTCCCACCTATTCTGCCTCTGCCAGCTGTGTACAGGCACAGAAATGTGGTGTTTTGTTGGCTTGATGCCACGAGAGGCTCTTTGTACGCATTAGTGGCTCCCTGTGCTGTGGCAAGGTCAAGTCCTACTGTTGATGTGTGCAGGGACAGAACTGCAGTTATCTACTTGTGATTAAGATTATGCAAAGGAGTGCCACTGATAGCACACTGCTTTGCTGAAAATACCGCTGTGTTCCTAGGTTTTGTCAGTCACTGCAAGTAATGCTCTTTGAAATGATAGATTTCCCACATGCTGTGTTGCTTTTCAGTAGGATACAGGCCTTCTGCATGTTTTCAAGTGCAACGTTCATGTGCATTTTGTGTAAGAGAATTAATTCAGCTGGTGATGACACATTGGGGCATTTAAACTGTGTATGCCTCTACTGCAGAATGTTTTCAGTGATAAGCCAAATTACCTGAATAATGCATTAACTGCAAAGGAAAACAACTGAGTAAGGCTGCCACAGTTAACAGTGTGCAGTTCCTCCTTAACTGCAGACCTTTTAAGCCTTTTTTCATCTCAGTCTCAAAGCACGGAACTTCTTGAACAAGAGCTTTACTATCCATTTTGTAGATGAGGAAACTGGAACAACAAAATTTGATAATATGTATGTGATCATCCAGGAAGTGCCTGATACATCTGGAAATGGAGCCTGGGTGGGTTTTTGATCTCTGTTCTCGTGCCTTCACTGCCACATTAATTTTTCCATTTGCTGTACAGCTTTATTTGGTAATAGTGGGGTTGCTGTTTTTCACAAGACAGTCTGAGCTGGTGTCCAGATTAGAACAATAGCCATGACAACTGTTTTCTCTTTGATAAAGTACCATAAAAATGCACAGTGCTTTCAAGTAAGCACATGTGTGAGCAAAGAATGCAATGCCTGTTCCTTGACTTAAAAGTATCTTTTGTGAGCATGGAGTTCAGACTTCACAGGATGCTAGTCCATGGATTTCCACTGTTTTTTCTGAAGTCAGTGAGGCTGCAGCTATATAAGTGAAGTTTGAGTTTTGCCTTCTACTTTCAAAGTAAGCATTTAATAATCAAGTAGACATCAGAGTGTATTTTGTGCTGGCTTTTAACTCAATGATATGCAGCACTGCAGTTGAGAAGGCTTTCATTGCAGCTATGTCTCAGCTTGACTTGTAAGGTTGCTAAAGGAATGTCTTGTTCTCGTGCCATATTTGTCTTGCTCAATATTTTTTTTTTCTTTGTAATTTATTTGCTTTAGAGAACAGAACCAGACTTAAGCATCTGTTTCTCAATGAGGGTGGGTATTTTTTGGGGAGATGTGGGGGTGTTTTCACCCAGTGTTACAGATGGTTTTACTAAAGAACGTAACAGTTAACTGAGTAGCCCAAGGTGATTCAGTGAACTGATCAGCCTCCCTGAAAATGTTGAATTCTTCTGGCTCCTTGTCTTTTAAATTTGTCTAGCCACTAAATCATATTGGCTCCCAAATGAAATGAAACTTTGGGAACTGGAAGTCACTTTTCATACCGTCTAATTGCCATTCTTGTGTGGGAAAATTACTGTAAAATCCTGCCTGGGAATGCTACTGAAATTGTTTTAATAATGTTAAACAAAGCTTTTTGCATCAAATAATTTATTATCTGTTGACACTAATTCACGCAGAGTATACGTATGAGAAGTTGAGCATGTTTTACTGGACCAAAGCAGGAGTGTGTGAGGTGATGTTGTATTGATGTACCCAGCAGAAAACAGAGGCTGTTCAAGAAAAGGACAACAGTTTCTGCCAGTATAAAAAGAAAGGGAAAGAATTCTCTCAGAAAGGCATCTTTTCTTGTGTAATGATTTTTAAAAGACAAGCACTTCCAGTTACTAAAAATTTTTCTTTCCAACTATTATTCAAAGGTTTTCTTGTCTCTATGCTTCTCCCTTTCCCATTCTTTCTGTTGCACTTTGGAACATGTTGTGATGACCATGACAATTTGAAGCAGTAAATGAGGAAATGTTTGTGAGGAGAATCTGTTATTAGACTGATAGAGTGGTAAAAAATGACCATACTTTAAGGCACAGGTGTGATCTGAGGAAAGGTTTGTTTGTTCAGTACCTTATCTGTGTTTGTTACTGTGTCATCTGGTGTAATAATAGAAAAAAAACCCCAAACCTTGACTTTTATTTTCCATTTGTCTGTCCAATTTCTCTGTCAATTCTCTGTTTTCAACTCTGAAAACAAATGGTGAAAACAAATGGGGACAAAATATGGAGAAAGTTGAATAGAAATAGAATGCTAAAACTTTTTCTTTACTTATTGACAGAGGATTTTGTTTGCTTTTGGGAGAGGGAGATGACTTCTAATAGCAAAACATTACTTAAAAACAAATGAGGAAATGCTACGGCATAGATAAATTGTGCATTTAAATTTGTGTAAGACAAAACCTGTTAACTGAAAACACACACCTTAGTTTAAAGTTGAACTCACATCTTTTTGTCTTTTTAAAAATACCATTTTATTTTGCATACCAACTTTTTAAATAAAATATATGTCTTCCAGTTATGTGGCTTACAATGTAGTATTAGCTACTGATGTAAAGGTATTTTACCCACATTTCTTCATATTTCTTTTAACTTTCTTAAAATAGAAACTGTTTTATGTAAATACTTCTCTAAATAAAAATCTTTCCTGATTTGCTAATAAGGGGAAGCTAAAGATATGTACTCCAAGCTAGTGGATTGACATAGCTGTTGCATAATCAACTATTCCAGGATAATGATTCTTGCTTGGATAGGCTCTTCCAGAACAAAAAGTGGATTTACTCCAAAATAATAAATATTTTTCCAAAGTAGAACTACTCTTTGCTGATTGGGTTATTGTGTGCTGAAATAAAATACTCACCTGAGAACAGGTGGTTCAAGTAAATAACAAATATTTTCCTTTCTAACAAATATTTTCATTAGTTTCTCTGGGGCAGCTTAGGTAAGATGTTGGCATCCCAAGGTTTTCAAACAAGGGGAAATTAAGTAAATTTTGACTGAAACAAGTACCTACCTAGCTCATTGTGTCACTCCTAACTCATCATGACATGCAGTATGGAAATTCAGAAGAACAATAATTGGGAGATACTTCTCTACAACAAAATTTATGTTTCAGGTGGAGATTGCTTGACTTCTTGCTAGGTAACATGGTAACATTCACATTCCATTCTCTTCAACATTATCTTATTTACTCTAGCAACAAACTCAGCTGATGTGTTCGGCTGGCACTGTTCACTTTTGCTCTGAGTCTTGGCCACTGGAATTTTTACCGTTTCCAAAGGGGTTTCCAGGGGTTACAGACTCAGAGCCCTTCCTGCTGACCAGCAGACCATCATCTCATCCAGATATTAGTCCAATGCTCAGGCAGCAAGCAGAGTGGTGACTGAGGGAGACAGAGTGTGTCTTCTCCTGCTAGATTAATCACATAATTGTCTGTCAAATTACTCAACTTTCCAGCACTGGCACTGGAACTGAGACTGTCTCTATTGCTGCCAAAGAGTATTCCCCTATCTTTGGCTGTATTTTAGGCTTTTCCAACTTGTGCAGGCTATCTCTGCCTATTATTTTTCTGACATCATACATTTTGCTGTCAGTAATCCTGCAACACACAAATAATTTGTTTTTTATGTCTGTAATTTATGCTCCAGAGTTGAGTAAATTGCTGCACTTCAGACCCAATCCAAAGTCTAATTAAGTCATTGGAAACATTCCAGTTGACTTCACTAGGCTTTACATCAGGCCCATAAGTAGTACTCAGCCTGCCACTGAGTCAGAACTTATAAAAGACAAAAAAAGCAGAACACTTTTTACCATTCTTAGTCAGAAAATGCCAAGGAAAGGAAAAACAGCAAAAAAGAATCAGACTGTAGTTTAAATTGCAACTCTTTCAGCTGCTAGTCCTAAATAGTGCTTCATTCAATAAGAAACCAATAAAAAAACTACTTAAGCATTGCTACATTAAAGGATTTATGAAGACGTTTCTTTTATTTATTTCTGGGTTTTTTTCTTGTATTTTAATTGCCTATTTAGAGGATTCTACATCATGCTAATATGATTGCTAAATGTTACTTTTATTTTCAAAGTCTTGTTTTATATGTTATGGGCACCAAAGTGCTGCAGCTAACACCAAATGTGTGACTCGCGTGACAAACAAGAAAAATTAAAAAGATAAGGTAAAAAAAAAGTATTTATTATTTCTTCTACAGAATCCAGGTAGCACTGTGAGAAACAGGGACTCTTGCTTCTCTTAGTAATGCTAACAATTGTGGAAACTGTTAAACCTCTCTTGAAAAAGCTGAACTTGAAATGTTTGAAAGAAAAAACCCACCACACTGATTTTCCCCCAGGGCTGCAGCAGATTCTTTAAGGTAAACAAGCTGTAGCACTGTGCTGTGGGTGCAGGTGGCTAATTAGTGCTCATCCCTATCTTTAATACCAGGGGAAAGGAGAAAACCTTTTAAATCTCTCTATCAAAAATGGATGTAGTCAAGCTTGAAAGGAGGCCATGACAAGCTGACTGTAGAAGCTGTGTGAATTCAATTAGATCTTTAATGCAAATATCTCTGGAATACAGTTGCATTTGCATATCCCTCAGCAAGGACTTAAATCAACATTTTTAGTGCATTTTTCAGCATCCACTGAAATTAAATTAGTGAAATATTTGTGAAATGTAACTTCAGGATCTAGAAAACAACAGATTAAAATACCATTTATGGAGTAAATGATAAAGAAGATTAACTGAGTTTTAGGGTGCCAGGGAAGAATCTGAAGAACCTGCCAGAATCCAAAGAGCTGGATTCTCACAATTCTAAACAGGTCATATAAGGTCGGATTCACAGATTTAATTAGGTATCTAATTTCCTTTGGGCTTCTTAGTGATGTTATAAGGATCTGGTTCCTAGCTTTTCAGGTCTTGGTTCTGTGGATGTTTCTCTCAACAGCATGTCCTCAAAACCAGAAAAAAACGGGGAGGGGAGGAGGAGTGCCTTTAAAGTTGGATCAGCTCTCTGCTCTGGTTTATTATTCAGCTCCACAGACAATCGCAGAAGAACAAACAGGGCGTGGGCACAGGCGTGGAAGTGATCAGGGATGAGGAAAGGGGGCTGGAAGCACTTAGCTCTGCCAGCGTGAGAAGCTGCTTTGGAACCAGCAAGCCTCATTTCCTCAGGCCTCATCTACACTACAGAGTTTTCCAAGCAAAGCTGCCTTGTGTACCCACATGAGTTTGTAAGCTGGCAAAACATAACCCTTACTCTGGGTGAAATTTCCCATACCACAGCAGCCCTCAGCCACCAACCACTCTGCTCATGACATAGCAGCAGTGGCATCCAGGAGCTCCTGTCCCTGCTCATGGCAAGCATTTTTTCAAAGTCATTTTTTATCTAGGGGAGCATATCTAACAGGTTTTCTGAGAGGTGATGGTAAAGCATCCTGATTATATAGATAATACCTATTGCTATTTTGTTCCATTTTACTATGGAAGTGAGCCCTTTGCAGTCAGACTGTTACTGGTCGTACACTGTAATAATCTTTAAATGCTTTGTCTCAGAGAAATCTTCCATTTAAAGACAACTTGTAAATCATAGTTATCAAGTGTGAAATACCCAAGTTTAAAAAAAGAGAAAACATTTTCCATTCTGTTCACATCTGGGAATGAGAGGAATGAGAGAAATAGAGAATTTTCTCTCTGTGAGCAGGTTTCCAGAATTTAATTTAATTGCATTTGGGAGACTCGTCTATTAGTGTTGTAGCACTTACACTGCACAGTGACTGCATTGCTTGGTAACTGCTTGGACAGGAAAAACAATATAGTACAGAAGCAGAAACACATGCAGTAAACCAGCTTGGTGCACACAACAGCAGGAAATCCTTCTGAATGCAACAAGTGCACGAGGTAGCTACCATAGCAAAGAAGCCAAAACCAGGGTAAATATTTTGTGCTGATTTCCTTACGCAAGATACTTGGATCAGTTGCACTCTCCTGTGTTTAAGCCAACAACATGTTTCTTCTCTATGAACACTGACAGTGGCAAGTGGTTATGCAAAAAGGTCCTCACCAGGGAAAGCAGCGGAACTGAATGAAAAGTCTGTTCCTGTTTCTCACCTCAATATTCAATCAAATACACTAAATGGAGAGAATGGGTTTCCTTTTAAAACTTTATTAGTTGTCTGAAGAATGTCTGCTGCACAAATAGGACAACTGTTTGCATTTTGAAACTGGTATTTTTTTGCTACACCAGTTCAGTTCTAGAAACGCTCGGTAAGATTTGCACGGGAGCATTCTAAGTCCTCACAATGTCCTTATTTAGTGGAAACTTGAAAAACTAGGCCATGACATACAAATGCACATCTCTATACTAATATAGGCTAGGCTAAGGCTTTTACAAACTATTGATAGTAATTCTCATTCTGATGGCAACTGCCGAGAACTTTGTGGAACAGCAGCATGATTTGGAAAAATAAGACCAAAATATGCATAATTTCAAAATTAGGAAGGCTTCTGCTCTTGATTTACCTTGTTACCCTTCTTAATGCAGTAGTATCAGTAAACACACTATCATGATAAATTCCATCTCAATCATAGTGAATGTGGTTTTCTCCTCATCCTTGACTATATCTATATAAACCATTATTATCAAAAGCACACAAAAAGCTAGGAAATCTCTTCATATTTCTTCGCTAACTCTACCCTCATCAAAATATGTTATTGCTGTAATCTGAACATAATTCTCCCTGAGTCTGTAACTTCTGGCAACTTTGAGTTTAATATCAAGACCTCTTTTACACACTAATCAGATTGATCCTTTATTTCAACTGAAAGCCCTCATTCTGTGATTCTGTGATTATATAGATTTTAAAACCTTTTTCTTAAAAATTTTCTTAAAAATCTTTTACAAATTAAAATAGCTAGTGCTGATAGATATGGGATGTAACACTATGGAATAACTATTTTGTATGAAGAAAAGAGATAGAAATCATGAACAAGCAATTCATCCCTGCAGCACTAGCTCTTCTTTGCTATCAAATAAATCTTTACATATACTTTCAAACACCACTTTTATCTAGACTCTGCAAAATTTGAAAATAATGTAACTTTAGACTGAGAAATGTTGTCCCTGTCAGCTGTAGTGAGAATAATGTACAGGAAAAGGTGATGTAATGATCGTATCACTTACATTATTCTCTCCCTAATGAATAATCTTCCACAATAAGGATGAGCTCACTTACTATTATTGGAGCCACATCTGTAGGCCACAGCACACTGCTGAATGTAGCAGAGTTTGGATGCTGTATCATCTGCCTGTAGCTAACACTTTTCATTGGAATTGCAAAACCATTATATGTACTGCATATGGAGTAAATTTTTCTCATGAGGAATCCGGCAGAATCAAAGAAAAAAAGCTTTTATTCACAGCAGTTGTACTTGGGATTCACACACTTCCTAAGCACAGCTACGTCTTTCTTTGAAAACTGGTCCCAGACTATTATTAGTTTGAAACAGCTAAAACATGTGATGAATGTTTTCTGTTCTTATTTCAGCCAGAGCTCACATGATTAGTATAGTAGTCTAAGTTTGATTTCAAACTAAGGATAGAAAATCTTCTCTATTTCCATTCCTGTTCCTATTTGTACCTTCAATGCAGACAGTCTGTGTGCCCAGTTGTGCAACTGTGTAGCTGACTTATGTAATGTGCTTTCTGTAAATGATGAATCATATTCTTATTTATACCTGGTAATATAAGTACGGCTGGGAGTCAATTTGGAACTCAAGAAATAACATAATTAGAGCCACTGAGTAATGTAATTCAGTATTACAAATGTCTTGAATGCACAAGCTTTTATTAATATTAATGAAGCGGGAATGGACAAGGAAGAATATAGTGTGTATAGAAAGTCTAAAATAAATACTCTCCCATAGAATAGGCACATTCCCTTACGCTGTTCTCTCCATGCATCTAATCCAATAACTGTACTGGGCTGGAAGGCGTACTGGGAACATTTTAGGCTGTGATTCAGGAAAGGGTTAAGCATGTGTTTAAAATGACACGTGTTTTTATGTGTTTTGCTGAGTGCAGTACTAGGAGCTGAACATAGCAGACCAGATTCCCTTTTTGTGGTGGCACTGTGTGTCTGTGGGAGCAGTGTTTCTATGGATAACTGTAAATTTCTCATTTAAGTAGGAATAAAGTTTTCTCATTTCAGTGTTTTGTCTCTGTACTCATAAAACCAGTTAGAGAAGTCAATTTTCTTAAGAATTTTTGAACTAAAAATACGTCAAGGATTGCAAAAGAAACTTCAAAGCCATTCCTCTTCCAAATATGGTCCTAACACTGGGATCTTCCCTCTTAGTTAAACAACCTGTCATCACAAATCCCAAACTAGACTTATATATGTGTGCCCCCACGTACACAGGCAAACCCTTGTGTAAGCAGTAGTTACACCGTTTCAGATTTGAGAAGTTTGCCTCCAGGGGTAGTGATGGCCCCCTCAGGCTCTCCCACGCTGACACTGGTGTCCCCATTCTCACAGTCACTGACCCAGCTCCCAGCCCACCTTGACTTCTCCATAGCACTCTGGCTCCCAGTGTCCCCTCACGGAATGAGCCAGTGCTGTCTCTGTGTGTGCAGATAAAGTGGGTGAGTTGCTGGCCTGATGGGTGGCCCAGATATGCAGCTCTGGGGAGAGTTCTTCCCAGGTGCCTCCTGCTGGAAACTGGAGCAGCTTGTCACATTTGTGCTGAGGTCTGCACCAGCCTCGGGACTTGCCCGGCTGGAATGTGCTAACAGAAAAGTTCCCAGTTTGGATTCAGCCTAGGAGGTACCACAGCTCCTTGAGGACTGTCATCTGTCCCTGGGGTTATCTGTGGGAATGAAGCACCAGCAACTGGCATTACTGGAAGCTGGGCCACTCACTGTGAGAAAGACATCGAGGGGCTGGAGTGAGTCCACAGAAGGGCAAGAGAGCTGATGAAGGGTCTGGAGAACAGGTCTGATGAAGAACAACTGAGGGAGCTGGAGGTGTTTAGCCTGGAGAAAAGGAGGCTCGGGGATGACCTTAGGACTCTCTGCAACTGCCTGAGAGGAGTTTGGAGCTAGGTGGGGGTTGGCCTCTTCTCCCAAGGAACAAACAACAGGACAAGAGGAAAGAGCCTCAGGTTGTGTCAGAGGAGGCTGAGGTTGGACATTAGGAAAAAATTCTTCCCCAAAAGGGTGGTGGCAGTGGTTCCAGGCAGTGGAACAGGCTGCCCAGGAAAGTAGTGGAAGTGTCCCTAGAAGTATTCAAAAAATATACAGATGTGCCACTTATGGACATTTTTTAGTGATGGACTTGGCAGTGCTGGGTTAACAGTGGGACTTGATGACCTTAGAGGTCTTTTCCAACATTATCGATTCTGTGATTCTGTGATCTTACATGTAGAGATTCTCTTTTGCTTACTAAAATTTGAACTGGACTCATTGCAATGCAGTGACATGATGTCTTCCTCTCTTATGCTTAACTGGACATCTTTCTTCTATCACTTCCATCACAAAACATTTTAAACTTTAATTTTTGGGATATGAATGTTTCTTCTCGATTTACTAATTGGACCCTACAATGCTTGCCTTGACACATTTCATAAACATTTTTTATGTTCTGTTTCTATTAGCTCTCTTTCTCCTAGCTGTCTCCTCTCCATTTCCTTTGAGAGGCATCAAGATTGTTCCTCTGCCCTGTTTCAAGACCTGAATAATTCTACAAAATTAATGCATGATGTCAAGTATGGGTAGAAATAAGCCATTATGTCCCTCATCACTATATTAGTCATTGATTTATTCAGCTCACTCTCAACCTTCATACAAATATATCACATCTTATAAAATTTCTCTCTGTTGCTATTTTTAGTGGATAAACATCAGCCAACAAAATAAACATTTCCATTCCATAGTATGAGATAGAATAGAGGAAAATATATTTGGTTCCTCCTACTAATTTCAGTTGTCCAAGTGTTTTTTTTCTCAGTGTTTGTGTCTCGTCTTTACTTGTGTAGGCATATTTCTATAAATTCTAGAACAGGTCAGTTTTATTCTGTGCAGTGCAACACCAAGTGAAAGTATCCCCTACATGGACAGGCCAGTGAGTAATTTTCCTCTCTCTCAGCCTGAAAAACGTCCAGAAGTATGTACGTATATATGTGTATTTTTTTTAACTACAACATATTTCTTCAGGGAATGTGAAATTTCTGTAATTGCAGCAATGGGCACAGTAAAATGAGTACAGATGATTACAGTTTGCACAAAGTGAATGGAAGTTTGTTTTCCCATAGCGCAGCAGGTAAGAAAAACACATAAAATCTCTTTGTTGAAAAGGGATGATGTTTCCACATCTTTTACAAAAAGCACTTGTTTCCTAGATTTTCTTAGTTTCACTAAAAAATCAGACCCAAGAAGAGTGGATTGCATGCAAAATAGAAAGAAAAGTATTTACTTTAATGTAAAGTAAACAGTAAAAGGGTAGAAGTAGAGTGTTCAGAGACACTGGTCAGGCTGCTTTTGTACCTTTCACTCATGCTTCAGCATCTACTACCATGCCTCATTTCCTCTCTCAAAGCTGAATTTTCTGCAGCAATCCTTGAAAGGGATTTTTTTTCCTTCTTGATTTGAAATTTTTGAGTCAATGCTTAATAAACTGGTGAATGACTTGCAAGAACCATGTGATGAGAACATGCTTCCTTAGGAGCATCTGACACTGAAGTATCTGACATGCAATCTGGAGTAATTTGTCTGTTTAGAAGATTGCTTACAGCCTCTTATGGCATATAGTAAAAGACAGTCCAAATAAGAAGGTAAGTCACTGGAATTCTGATGTTGCTATAAAAAGAGGACAAGTTCTTTCAAGCATAAAAATTATGAGTTCAGCTTTTTTTTTTTTCAGTCAGGATCCATCTTAAATTAGTTTCTGAAGTAAATCTAAATGGTTTTGTTTGAAAATCAGATTGAAAACTTCAACATCTTGCATGACTTAAGTGCTTTCTTGTTTCATTTGGGTTTGACATACCACAAGAGTCAGACACTTTTGTGTTCATGTTTCAGTGCTCGCAGTACTCAGGATAAGTCAGTACTTACACATGAAGTGTCTTCACAGTTAATGTTAAAAGGCAGCTACTTCTGGGCTTAATCATGGTTACTGGTTATCAGTGCAGAGCAAAACCATGGGAGAGCTACGAGAGAAGCGAAGTTCAGCTCAATGGAATGCAGTTATCCAGGCCAGATTTTCCCTCTGCATCTTCCATTTCAATCACAGAGTGCTACAGGCTGTCTCTTTTCCTGGTGTGGAACCAGTTGTATCATGCTTACATGCATGGAATCCACTGGGCTAGGACACAAGGGATACAGTGTCCAGCTCAGTCATGCAATGGTATTCACCATAAGGAAATTAAAATTCATCAGAGAAAGAAACAATTTTCTCAACCATCTCTCTAGGACACCTAAGAATCATTGCAAATCATCCCACCATGTTTTCTCTGTACTATATGGACTTCTTGACCCCATGTCACTAATATGAATATACAAGAAGATACATTCTAAGAAGCAAAATAGCAAACACCTAATGAGATATTTCACAACAACAAAACAACTCACTAAATACTGTTCTACAAGCTAAAAATTATCACATTTCTAATTTCAATATATTTTTTTAAATTGTGCAATAATAGAGAAGTAGATTTAATTTCCAAATGAAGTAGCTTATAAGAACAGCTGGTTTCACACACAAAAGCTGTGAGTGAATATTAGCTTTGAGTTAATACTTTTTCAAGTGCATTGAGATTCATGACTAATGTATGAATTGTAGAGAGGAAGTTTTATAGATTTTATTTAGCGTGATGTATAAATTTGTATTTGATTCTTAAGTTCATTGCAAACATCCATTTGCCATCTGTGAGAACAAATATTTCAAGTATCAGAAAATTAGCTGTATTTTTAGCTGTGTGATACATGGCTAAACCCAATACAACAAAAATACAAATATTGTAACTACTGTTAAAATTCCTTGTATTACAGATAAATAATCTGGCGTGCTTTCCTATCTATATGACATATTCTGATAATTGGAAACTTAAATATATACATTTCAGTTATTTTTTTTCATTTCATGTTCCCTTCATTGTAACTCTTAACTTCTGGCTGAGAAAGGATTTTTGAAGCCAACAGCACTAAAATCCATGCAGCTACTGAAAATATTCTCCTCTCTCTGGCTTCAAAGCTTGCTGCCTAATGCCAAAGTAACACTGTCCCTGGGTCACAGCAACACCAGAGAATTAATAAATCATGTAAAACAGACAGTTGAGGAACAACTTGACAGCTTAGGAAGCACTGTCAGCCCCTCTGCCCATGGGTTCCCTATTGATGTCTACTCCAGTGGCCCACCTCAGGGCTCTCACCAGATGTGATCAGCCAGATTTCCCACTCGGGGCAGTGGGGACACAGAGAGCCCATTCATCCCTCTGCACCGTGCATGGGCAACTCCAACCCCCGTAGGCAGATCCCCAGGCAGCTCAGAGCCTCATCTGGTAGCCATTTGGATCTTGTGAACCCAAATATTATTTGAAACTACTTCTTTCTTCGTTCACTAGGCCCCACTGTTGTGATGAGACATCACAGCTGATGTGAAGCCCAGATTATTTCATGTTACAGTGTTAGCAGCAAACAGTTTTGTGAGCTTCTTCCAGTCTTCTCAGAAGCTTGAAGGATGCTTGAATGTGGAAGCTGTCAAATTTCATCAAAAGTTTAGATAAATGGATAGATATAAGTATCCGTAAGATAATTTATTTCAAAAACATATAGGAAAGGAACTGGATAATTATTAACTACTTTGGCTACCATCATCAAACACAGCTGGCAGTGAAAGGCATCTAAATTGTAGTTCTAGCCTGGTGTTTGATGGGTTATACCAGAATATGAACAGAAGAATTATTTCCATCCTTGGGCAGCAGTATCTTCCACCTCTCATTTTACAAGTTGATACTGTATTATAGATTACGATAAATGGGAGGAACTAAGCAGATTTTCTAGATACTTCTCTTCCTGTCACTGCCTGTAAATTATGGTACATTATGTAGTATTTAAACTTACTTACGTAATGCCAAGTCCCCCCAAATTTTAATCAATTTGTCAATGAGGTTGCTGTAGAAATAGATCTGGAAACAGGAAAAAGTATGATATAATCAGAAGAGAAATGAGGCATATTTGCTGCCCTGAGGTCTAGGCTGACCTATTGACACTGTACACTCAAAGATCTTAATTAGCTGGTCAATTGTAAAATGCATCTCTTGGTACATGTGGAGTCTTTCAGCTGTGCACACAAAAGGATTAGATCAGCCTAATTTAGTTATGAAATCAAAGGGCAGGATTTTTAAGTAAGAATTGTAACTAAAGGTTAACTAGAATGACTTGGATTTTAAAAACAAGACTTTGTAGATACAGAGAAAATTATAGTAGTCCTATGTGAAGTCTGAGAAACAAATGCCTTCTTTAAAAATAAGGTGAAGTGAGGACCAGAGTTTAGGGTTTACCAATTCAGAATTTACCTACCTTAGATCTTGCATCTAAACACATGATTTTCAGCTCTCCAAGTCCACTGTAGGACCCATAGGTAATAGTAGTCTCCTTACAGACAAGGAAAGCCCTAGTCTACCTGCATGAATACCTAGAAAAAGTCCTGAAATGTGTAACTTGAAATCAGAGCTGTCACCACCAAGTTTCTTCATGAAAACACCTGGCTTCAATTCATTCCCTGAATACAAGCTCAACAAGTCTGCTTTTCACTGTGGGGCAGATCTTGAGCTAAAATTATCCTGTTATCAGATACAGCTCAATGCAATAGAAAGCCAGTAAAAGATGCACAGGGCTTACATCAAAACTAATGCAAAAGCTTTTAGGATGATATTCCAATATAGCCAACTCCCCGTCTCAATTTTGATGTCAAATTTCATTAATTCAACCCTATGCCAATCCTAAACTCTGTATGCTTTCCTATGGTGCCTCAGTAAAGTGTACATCATATATGACACAGTCTTGCATATTTAAAGACTTAAAAGTCAGGATTAAGAATTGGTTGGCTCTTAGACCTTTAAATATACAAGAGTGTTTCAGAGCACTCTACTAAACTTCTGTGAAACTTCAAGCACAACTAAACCCTGTTACACTTCACTACTGCTGGTGCACTTAATAATAGGCCACCAGAATCCTCAAGTGTGGTGCCGAGATCACTTGCACTAACCTAAACTCAGGGGTGGTGCCAAAAGGAAAGATCCTATTCTGCCCCAAGGTGTGCATTTCCACATCCTCCCTCAGGCTTGACATAGGCATTTGAGCAGCCAGGAAACAGGCCAGATGACAAAATTGATGTGGCTTAAAACCATGTCATAAGAAGAAAAGAATCCATCACAGAAAAGTGAGGTGGAGTAGAACCCTTTCTTGGATCATGAAATGATAATTTGGGCTTTTTAAGCAACAGGCTGGGAAATTTCCCAGCAGAAAAGGACCTGTGGGTACTCAACAGCCCCTGACCATGATCCACTGCATGCCCAGGTGGCCAAGAAAGGCATCAGCAATAATGTGGCCAGCGGGACCAGGGCAGTGATTGTCCTTCTGTACTGGGCACTGGTGAGGCCACACCTCGAGTGCCACGTTGAGTTCTGGTCTCTCACTAAAGAAAGACATTGAGGTGCTGGAGTGTGTCCAGAGAAGGGCAGTGGAGCTGGGGAAGGGTCTGGAGCAGAGGTCCGATGAGGAGGGTAGTCACAGAAGTCTCCTAACTGTGTGGAACAATGAGCAATAGCATGTGAATAGATTCTTATTTTGAGAATGTTGTTGCAACATAAATTTGTTTTGAAAGGCACTGTAAATAAAAGAAAATTATGCAGGAGCCTATAAAAGCATAATTCACAGGACAAGTATTTCATTTGAGTTAATGTAGAAAGTAACCTGCAATATTAGGCCATAAATGAAAATGAACATAAAGAAACTTTTGTCTCCAACTATTCCCAGCATCAGAATATGAGACACTTTGGCAGAGGCCTATGCAAAGAATAATCTCTCCTCAAAAAAGCTCAAGATAGTGATAGTGGGAATCCTACAAGCCAACAGTGGGAATAGACTCATCAGTATTTGTGTGGGCATGCACAAAGTCTGTCTGTGCTAAGCTTGGCTGAAGCCACTGCTATGAGTCACTCACAAATTTAAACAAAAAGTGTTGTGGAAGATTAAACAGAGGCTGAATAAGGAGTTTGCAGTCGTCACCATGTGTATTTAAGATTCTGTTCATTTTACTACAGATTGACAACATGAACAAAACAAGGGAGCATTTAATAAGTGTTGAAGACAAACGCCTTCAGTGTTCCAGGTTTTGTCTCATTCTCCCTTCTGCTCCCTGCAGCAAACCGAAGGCATCTAAAACAATTTGTTTAAAATAAGTGTTTTCTCATCAAAAACGCTCTTCATATTTCAATGCAGCTAGCTATGTTGGTGTAGTAGAGAACAAAATTTAAGATGTGTTGTTCGGAATGTTTATTGACAAATACTTTGAAAATTTAAGTCTCCTGTCTTCTCTCTTTCTTCCTTACTGAGGAAAGCAGAATTTTGAGAAGGGATATCTTCAGGTTTGTAAGTGGAAAGACAGTAAGATGGGGCATTTCTGTCAGCTTTATATAGGCCAAAGAGGTAGAAATCAATAGCAAATGATACAATAGCTGTATTATTCTTTTACCAGTACATATTGGTAGTTTGTGAAGCATGCAGGAAAAAAGGGATTGATTCTTCACCATTCCTATTCTGGTTTTATAGATCTCTGATTTTCAAAGCCTGATACTAATTTTTCAGAAATGGAGGCTTTCTAGGTATCTAGAATAGATATTATTAAAAAATAAGTACAGTTTAATATACTAGAAAAAGGATCCTATCTTCTTTGCCTTTAAGGTGTCTGTCTAGTTAAGTTTGTCTAGTTAAGTTTGTGCTTACACTGTGGGTGTTTGTCAGCTACTCCTCTGAAAGTAACAAATGCAGGAGATCGTTCCATTATCTTGTAAATTAAGTTACATTCCAGTTAGCTGAGATGTGACACCACCAGGGTACTGCAGCACATAATTCAATCTGATTTCATTTTTCTCATCTTTGTGTGCCACTTGTAAAATCCAGATGTATTGCCAAGTTCTTCAAACACATTTCCAGCAGCAACATGAGCTGAACAAGAGCCTCTCATTCCTTGACAGCCTCCTCAGGCAGCTGCGTGGGTGGCTTTGGAGTTTCTTTGTGGTCTTTCATGTGGTTGAGTTGCTGATGGGCTGTTTTGTCTGCTTTGCCCTCCTGGGTATCAGTTCTCTTTGATTTTGAGGAATTTACACATCTTTATCCATCTGAGAATACAGTTCTGTGTAAAACTCTTCTGAATTATGCAGAATCTACTTCTTTGTAAGGAAAGTGTATCTTCTAAATCCATGATCTGGATTACAGTTGGATTGCATAAAACCTTGAAATCTGACATTGAACATTTGATTTAAATTATTTATTTATCTGTTTATAACAACAGGCACCCTTAAAAAGCACAACCTAATTATAGTTTATGAAATATCAACAGAGAAACAGGAAATAGAAGTTAAATGTTTTCCTGCAAAGTTTCTCGAGCTAAATTTTGTGACTGCTGTATCCAAACAAATCATGTTTAAGAGATGTTGCATAGAAACTGAATGGCACTGAATTGTGATTTTAAACAAACTCCCAAATACTTTAAAAAGTGTCAAAATTTTAAGAGTACTCTTGGTTTTTTTTTTTTTTTTTTTTTTGGACTTGCTGCACCTCCTGTCTGTGATCCCAAGAGTTTAGGGGCATTGTTCCTCTCTACCTGGCTGCAAAATAGTACCGTATGTAATCACATTCCTTCTTACATTTGCTCTTTCCCTACACATAATAGATAACAGAGTTAAACCACGTGGCTAATATGCTAATGAAGATTTTTAAAAATAGTTAAGATTAGTCCTGGGCTCCTGAAAATCTTTGCTTTGAACTGCTGAAGTGTGACAAACTGTTAGATGTAAAATCTTGGAGTGTTTGTCACCACCTGATAGCCTGTTACTACTTGTTACCTAGCTGGGCACTGGTTTTTTCCCGGAGGGTGGCTGTTTGTTAGGGAAGTTTTATCACAGCAGGGTTCCTGACATGACAATGTTTACCGTGTAGCAGGAACAAATAAGTGCTCCTGGCATCTGCAGATAAATATGGAGAATGTGAACAGTGATGACAGAAGGAGAATGTATTTATGATAGCTCAGCTAATTAGTATGATTAAATTAGAAACAGATGGGATAAACTGCAGCATACAGTCTAGTGTTTTTTCTTGACTCTGAGTTATTTTAGTTCACATGATATTCTGAGTGAAATGGAAGAAGCATCTAGACTGAACAAAGCACGCTGTTGTAGTAAGTAGGATGACATAGTAAATCTTTTTACCACTAACTCCTAGGCTATATTGTTCTAAGTCTTTATGATCTAGGGATACAGGAAGCTCCCTGACAATACAAATGGTAGCAGTGAGCATGAGAATATGTTTATTTCTCCCTGACAGACTTGATCTTTTCCATCAGCAAAACTTTATTTTGGAGGTCTGTTAAAATTACGATCACATAAAGTGGTTTATATTCCAAGTATAAATTTTCAATATACTGTTTTTAAAAGAAAAACTCATGGCAAAAGAAAAAGTCCTACAGAACTGGAATTGTAAATGACCACATAACACATCTCTGCCATAATAACGACAGAGCTGGTTCTGTCCCTCCATTAACTGCATAAACTGGAATTTATTGAAAGGGTTGCAGCAAAAGAGGTAGGTTGCAGGTCTGCTTTGATATGCCAGTGAAGTCAAGGCTTATCCCTCTCCAATTCCCACCATGGAAAAGTTTGTCTGGTTAAGGTGAGTACAGGTGAGAGCTACCTACAGATAAGTCTGGGGCGATGCTGGCCCCCGGGAAGCAGGCAAAGCTAAGGTGAGAATTGTGTCTGTGTCTGTTACAGGTGATACAGAGCTGCCACTTTTGTTCTCCATGGGAATAGTTTGACCTTTTGACCAAATCTATCCACCAAATCCATGATAAAACACTGTTGAGCTGAGCATGGTCATTTTAATTTGCTGCTTGGTAGGTATGGTCTCTTTTCCTTTCATGGAGCAGTGAAGAGAGCAGGGAGGAAAAATGAGATCCAGAACTCATTTCTCTGTGTGAAAGTGCCTCTCAGTGCTTCGTCTGATAAATAAATCAGTTTGTACTCTGCCCACCCACCTTGTAGAAGGGAAGTGCCTTGAGCCACTCTCTGGGCCTAAAAGAGGTGAGGCATGGATGAGAATAACAGACTCATCAGCTACTACATCAAAAAATGAAAAGGAATTAGTAGAATTTTTATATTACAGTGGTTCTGTCTGTATTGATGATAATTTCACCATCTACCAGACAGACTGGTAGGAGAACATTTCTTTTCAGTAGTGGTGCAAGGTAATTGGATTTGGATCTGTCAAATCATGGCTACATGAGATGTTCAAACACACCATCTGAGTCTATATTTTTCAATCTGTTGTGGTGTTTTTTCAGGCAGATGTTGTAAATTAGCTATAAAAATATTAAAGGCAGGCAAAAAATCCCTTCTGGTAGTTTTGAGTGTGATGTGGAATCCACACAGACTAGCTCACTCAGACACTGAAACTGATATGACTCAGCAAAGGTCCTGAAGTAACTTGAAATTATTTTCTGCTGCCATTTGCCCACTTCTTGGCTTAGAGCCTCAGCCACACATCTTACTAGCTTCCCAGAAATCTGTGAAGTATAGAGCTCTGATGCTTTTCTTCAGCCACAAAGAGACGTGAGTGCTTTAACCATTAGTCTCCTTTAGCACACCAAATAAATACAGTCTAGTGGATTTGAATTAGGAGACTTGTCAATATAGAGTTGCAGCACCTTGGCAGTTACAGTTTAGAAGTAAAATTCCTATGATGCTCATAAAAAAACTTCAAGGAAGCCAAAATTTTTCTCTGTCTTTTAAATAAACTTGGCTAATTCACTGAGTTATCAAGCGTTGCTTATCGAATGCATAAAATAGTGTCTCCAGTAATGGTAAAACATGCACACTATTTTAATCAATATCGAAAGTAGTTATCAAGAGGATTTTGACTGTATCTGCTGACAGATAAATGTGCATGAATAATGTACACAGATATGCTTTTACTGCTCTGCCAACTTTCTCTTTTGTAAGCATAGATGCTGCTAATACCAAGTAACTGTACAGAAAGCAGGTTTTTGATCCTATTCTCCTGAATTACTTCAATATAAAAGTCTAATAAGCACAGTCTAAATCATGGTCTTCTATTCAGCAGCTACATCAGTGTGGCCATATTGTTAAGGAATTGAGTTTGAGGTCTGTGATAAAGTAACACAAATCTGTTTCCAGCCTGATACCTGCTGGCACATAAAATGTGTGATAGCTGGTGATAATCTACTATGAAACATCAAATTCCTGTCCCCTCTGTCCTCGCAGTAAATTGCTGACAGACTTTCTTGATGCTCTCCTTAAAGTAGAAGAGCTGCAAGTATTTTAAAAAATTATTATTCTTGAGGGAAAATAGATTCTGGAAAACAGGGAGTCCGTGAGCATAAAGCTGCTATTTGAAAGCACTTTGCCTCACCGTCTGTGTGTGTCCCAGCAGTGTGAGGAGAGGCGGGCTGCTGTGTGTCAGCAGTTTACCTCATCAGGAACCCAATGCTAGGGGCTATTTATTGGCCTTACTTTCAGAGCAGTGATCAGGACACAACTCTCAGCACTTTTTATAGTTGAGGGTGGAACGACAGAGCTGGTGCTGTGAGGGAAGCCCAGTAAGTATCTCTGAAACAATCTCTTATCTCTATAAAGTTCTCTATAAAGTCTCTTTAAGCTTAAGTTTTAAGAAAGTTGAGCCTTTTACACATGAACACAAGGTACATTTTTTTTCTAGCATCAGAGGACAATCTTGTTAGAAAGAGAGATGTAACTAGAGTCTGGGAGAGTGCTAAGTGCTTTCATCTTTATAATTGAGGCCTACTGGTTAGGAGAAAGGAGAGAGTGGTAGTGCTGCTTACTAAATGTGCCTCCCTTAAGGATATCAGTCTAATGTTTTTCTTCAAAATTTGCTTTTTGATTTTTTGTTTATGACAGATCTTCCAGGTGTCCTTAACAAAACAGACTATTTCCTTGATTTCCCTTCTTGTGTGATAATTACCGAGATTTGAACATGGCTAGAGATTAAGTTTATCATGTGCTTGGAGCAGATAATCCTTTGAGAGAATGACAATATTTGAGCTAACTGGCAAGTATGTTATTGTTGCTTGTAACACACCTGGCAAACTTGAGACATAGTCTCAAGCTGCACCAGGGGAGATTCAGGTTGGACATTAGGAAGAATTTCTTCACAGAAAGGGTGATGAAGCATTCGAATGCCCAGGGAGGTGGTGCAATCACCACCCCTGGAGCCGTTTAAGGAAAGTGCCATGGTCTGGTTAGCATGGTGGTGTTCAAAGGTTGGGACTCGATGATCCTCAGAGGTCTTTTCCAAAACAATTGATTCTGGCATTCTCTGATTCCTTATTATATTTTGCTACTCTGAAAAAAGACTGTAAAAATACATCTTCAAGGAATTCTGTGATATAAGGAACTATCTTGCAAATCAGTCTTGGCTAACAGGAAGAGCTTACTTTAGTGAATGAGACAAATAACTGGAATTCATAACAGACGGAGCACTTCTGCTAAGCCAGAATTTGCTGTATATACGAGTCACTCAGAAAAGATGCATCCGTACACTTCCTTTCTTTTAACTGATATCAAACAGTCTCTTGTATACTAAAGGATGTCTACTTAGCCGTGAAGGCCTAGCTCAGCCTTTACAACACCTAGAAAGCAGGTGGTCATCCCATCAGGATACCCGCGTTAGGTACCCAGACCCTGGTTGGTGTCACTGGAGAGCCAGAGCTCTGATCGGGTCACTTTGGTGAGTGTGAGTGTAACCTGTACATGATGGGGAACACTTGCTCAGCCCCCTACTTAACACCACTGTTGCTGTGTCAAGTCTTAGAAAGACCACAAGCCCCACACATTTTGGCTAGCAGTACCACCTTTTCCATACAACTACACTTTTTCTCTCTCTTTTTTTCTTTTTTTGTGCTTAGTCTATGTCACTTAGAAACTGAATTTTCCATGGAGCTTCTCTATCTTGCAAACATAATGTTTGTTGCACCTGCAACAAATGTTCAGGTGTATCATAGATCTGGGTGTATGTTATCTGTGGTTGTAAAACTTACCTTGTCTAGGTACTACAATGTTTTGGGGTTTTTTCCCTTCTGAATAGAGTAGTATATCATTCTTCAGCTTATCTGCTCTATACATGCCATGTACATAATCTCAGTTGTCTTCCATGGGACTGCCTTTTCCAGTGGTCTGCATGTCAAGAGATACAGGGATAAGTGGAGGTTGATGAGTTACACAAAATATAATAACATTTCTTTCTTGCACCTCTTTTAGTGGCTTCCAGCTCTATCCAGATAATCAATGGATAACAAATCTTGTAAAAATACAAACACTGGTAATGTAATTTTTGAGACTTAGAGCCAATACTCAGCCTAGGGTAGCTTTAGGCAGTAGTACACAGTTCCTTGGGTACGCTTCTCAGTTATCAGTATCCTTTATTAATGTTTATTTTTACATAATTGCTTAAGAATAACAATATACTTGCCATAGAATAAAGATCTAAAGTGTTTATTATAAAAAGAACTATGCTGAGGAGAGAGCTGCATTGGCAAGTCTGGAAACAACCAAAAATACAGACTTCTGTTTCATATTGTGGTTATTTCCTTTAAACCAGAATAGCTAAGAATTTTCTTAAAACAGTATCTAAGTCCTGTAGAGACTGAAATACCACAAAGTGGCTGCAAGAGAGATTTTAGTATAATAGATTATTAGCAATTGTTATTCCTGTGCCTGCATTAAACTAGAAACAAAGTCTAGTGGCTTTTTAAATTATTTGGAATCAGAAGGGCCAAGGTATCCTCTTGCCCTGCAAACAAGCAGTTTCAAAGAATGTTTATCAGTATGAAAAAGATATTTATGTGTGCGTATATAAATATAAATAATATGTATATGAGTTCTGCATGGCACAGCTAAATGACAGCTATTTCTGTCTCTAGATATGTGTTTCTGATACTGCTGCTCACTTTCAATAGTTGCACAAATAAGGTTTGGATTATTCTGCAATTTATTCAGTTCAAGTGAAAGGTAAGCTGCAGACAAGATTTACATCCATGAAGATTATAGGGTTTGTTTCTCTCCTTTTTGAACAAATTCCCTCGCTATCAATGATGCCAATTCAGAAAACCATATGAATCTGACTATAAAGTTAAGCATTTTAAATCTAATGTCATTAGCTGCAGTAAATCTCAGAGAGGTTTTTAAATTATTTGCTCAATAGGAGACAGAGTTCTCAGCTACATTACAATTAATATGCTTTTCACTCTGAGCCTTTCTAAGCAGTTAATCCTGTGCAAAATCCACTTTCACACTCCTGATAGTGCTTTTTTTCTTTTTTTGCTTGTTTGTAAGAGCTTTTAAAGGTTATTTTTAATTCATTTGTGCATCTAAAAATATTGGAATATCTGGTTGGCTATCGCAGGTTTAACCTTACTGCTGAGGTTTGGTTATGTGCCACAGGTAATGGAAACAATATAACCATTCTAGTGTTTTCAAGCTATGTTCCCAAGTACAGTAGGAGTTTACACCTAGCTGTAGCATTGGCATCTGCTACTACTTTTTCTCTTGATTTCATTTTTTCAAAACCAATGAAGACAAATATTTATGAAAGAGGTGAAACTTGTTTGTTAGTCACAGAAATTCTGGTATAAATACAGCTGTGGCCTCTGAGAAGATTATATATATATAGAGAACATGAGCATATAGGTTCTTTATGACAGGCATTTTTCTGTTTAGTTTATCTCTTCAAGCCTTAACTAAATCATGTTGCTTTTAAAACTCATCGTCTATATGGTGTTAGAACTCAGAAAGAAGAAACCCTGTAGGTTAAAGTCACTTAACCTACACTCATGTTCACTTTCCTGAATAAGCAGGAAAAATTTTTGTTATGTCCCAGCTAAAACTGATAACTGTAGTAGTGATAAGGTCTTTAACAATATTGGTATTTTAATTGATACTGATAGGATTCAAGGCCAACACACAACAATGACTTCACAAACTTCTCCAGCTATTTCTGTACATGGACCTTGTACAGGCACAGATGGTTCCTCTTTAATTGTTGATAACAGTCTAGATCAGCCTCCCTACTTGCAGATTCACAAAACATTCCTTATGGCTGTGCAGCTATCTGACCAGCAAACTTTCATTTCATTCCTTATCTCTCTGTGACCCTCTGGAAGCCACCCAGAGACATCTTGAATTCCACAAGTTCCTGCATTTTTGTGGCTCAGCAGCTGAAAATTGTTCAAGGTTCTAGGCCTATTCAGAGATCTGCTTAAAAAACTGTCAGAAAGATTATCTTGAAAGTCTGTACTCTTTCACACATGCACAGACACAATCACTTTTATTTTCAGTATAAAACGTTAACGGAAGTTTATCAAAGTTCTATTAATTCTTTAGCTGGTTAAAATATGAAGAGGAAAATCGATGAATGTTTTCCATCTTATAGTTTCTCAGTTTTAATCTGCATTAAAAACCAATAGGTTTTAAGAAGGGCTTTTATGTTTTTAAAGAAGCTGAAATAAAATTCTACAAACATAAATGAAAATACTTCATGCTGCTCTAGCTTGTGCTGGGATTTGACAGGCTGAAACCATGATTTTCCCACATATTTTGAAGGGACCCAGACAGCAATAAAATTGCCTGTGGCTCTGAAAATCATGCTTCATGCTTGCTTGCCTAGTGTTGTTGGCCAGAATAGCTCTTCAGAATAATGGTGCATATGTGTACTGTCATCCAAAATAAATCAATGATTTTGTGGAATAAAAATGTCTCAGCAGGGAGTCATTCCAGGCTGACACCACCATTCCAGAATAGCTGCACTATTCACTTTTCCCATGCAGTCTTGCAGTGTTGTCCATGTTTTGCCCACGTTTTATTGCCTTGCCTGATTAAAAGCTTCTACTTGTTTATATAAAGTAGATTTTAAAAGGAAGAGAGATATTAATGGAAACTCCCAATCTCTTTATGCTAGCAACAAATATTAGCTCAAAGCCTAGGTCATTTAAAAACAGTAACATTCTGGAAGGGTGCTTCTCTCCTAACCTCCACCATCACATACAGTGACACTGTTTTTTATCAAGCATGTATCAATTATGTATTGAATGGTTTGGGGAGAAGAGACCTTAAAGATTTTCTAGTTCCACCCACCCCTGCCATGGCCAGGGATGCCACCCACTAGATTAGGTTTCTCAGGACCCCCATCCAACACCTGAACACTTCCAAGGATGGTGCATCCACAATTCTCTGGGCAACCTGTTCCAGTGACACAGCACCCTCTGAGTAAAGAATTTCCTCCTACATCCAGTCTCAGCTCTTTTAGTTTAAAACCATTCCCCCTTGTCCTATCACTATCTGCTCATGTAAAAGTTGCTCTCTATCTGTTTTATAAGCCCCCTTTTAGATACTGGAAGGCTGCAATGAGGTCACCCTGGAGCCTTCTTCAGGCTGAACAACCGCAGCTCTCTCTGCCTGTCTTCACAGGAGAGGTTCTCCAGCCCTTTGATCATCTTCATCACTGTCTTCTGGACTCACTCCAAGAGGTCCATGTCCTTCTGATGTTGGGGGACCCAGAGTTGGACACAACTTATGACACAGACTCTGGACAGTGTTGCTAAAACTAGAGGTTGATGAAGAGCTAGTAAGTAATTTAGACAGGCAAATCCGTGTCGCCTAACTTCCATTTTAGAACAGTAGTGGCCAGTCAGAAATGCTTATGATAAAGAAAATAAGCCAACACACAGTACTACCTGCCTGTTAATTCTCTGAGCTTTTGTGCCACCACGTTCAAAATGAGCTGGAAATTCAGGTGACCCTTGCAGCAGTGTACTAGAGCATTCTAAACAGTTCACCCAGGTTGCCCATTCAGATGTTAGGTCAGGGTATGATGTGCCAGGACAAACAGAGTCATCGTATACTGGATTTGGAAATTCTTTCAGACAGCTGGTGTGCCAAGGCCAAACGGAACCTGGTAAGATAAACCTGACTGTTCAAGGTCGAAACCCAGGAAAACAAGGACTCTGTTATTTAGGCCAAGTGCTAGAATGAGATGGGCTGGTCTAGGGTTGTATTCAGTTTTCCGGTCAGTTTGCATCTTGTTGTTTGACAGAGTGTCCAAGAATGTGAAGGTCTGCCTGAGTTTTGTTTTTCTCATAGTCTCAGGGCAATGTCCACAAAGGAGGATCCTGTGTATTCCAAGACGTTTAGTAATTTTATGCTTCTGCCTTTCCCTGACACATACCTGATAGGCATATATAAA
The DNA here is from genome assembly GCF_009650955.1 of Corvus moneduloides. Classification (NCBI taxonomy): domain Eukaryota; kingdom Metazoa; phylum Chordata; class Aves; order Passeriformes; family Corvidae; genus Corvus; species Corvus moneduloides. The sequence continues at coordinate 58,622,342 of NC_045480.1, forward strand.
TACTCTCAGAGTCTTTGTCCTTAGTGCATTCCCTTTCTGCATAAGACTTTGTAGGAATCTAATTGCCTTGAGACCTCTATGCTTTATCAAATCCAGCTGCACGGATGTGAAAGGTATTCAGGTTGAGAGAAAGATATGCAGAGAGACACTGGGATCATAATGATTTTGTTTCCATTAGGACAAAAAATAAAGAGAAATTTTATTAGATATTCTTAAGGAATTCAGTAACCCTTCAGCTTTCCAAAACTCTTACTGATAAAGGGAAAATCTCTTACGTATTAGTGCAACAGGCCTGTCCTTTACCTTCTCCAAAATGGGCCTTGTCGCAAAATAATTGCAGCTTACATGAGGAGGGTGGTTCAGCCTGAAACCAGAATTCCATCACTGGGGTAAAACAAAAATCTCCCATTCTCAGACTGTGCCTTTTAGCTTAGTAACCACAGGGAGGGGAGAGATGTGTTATTGCTGAGGTGGGAGGTATCAGGATTCCAGCAAGCAGCTGCTCATCTGGAGTACGCTCGCTCCATGTGCATCCGATTGATTCTTCTGTTAGACTTAAATCCTAAGAGTCACAGTGGGTGTGCAGTTAACAAAGAGGGTGTGTGCATGCTGTGAGTTCTATATAGGGGTGCTGGTAGTGCCTTTCAAGGTGTCACCATCAGTGGCTGTTTATTTAAGAGAAATGGCTGTGCAGCATGATCTTAAATTGTAATTTGGGAAAGAAAAAATACAGTCTGGAAGACATCTCTAGAAAGCTGTCAATCCTAGTCTTTTTTTAGCCATACAGGTATCTTTTTCATGTATTATTGATTAGATCATATTGGTCTTCAAACTGGATGTGCTGCTGTGGAAGCTTTTTTCATCTGACAGCAAAATCATTACAACTAGCATCACTGCTATTACCTTTGCTAGTAGTCAAAGTAGGAAGACAAATTATCAGCTGGAAGTAAAGGCTAGCATTTTGTAGATTCCCAAAGCCTGTGACTGCCTATATTCTCCAGTTTGTGAGGCCTGGAAGATAAAAGAGATTTTAAAATACTTCTGGTCTTTCTCCTTATGAAGAGTGCCTTGAAAATATAGCATGACTTAAAAAAATCACTCAGGTGGAAGACAGGTCACAGATTTTTTCTGAGAGTTAGTAGGTTATTTGTGGTTCTCTGTCAGAAACTTAGATCTGGAGAGAAAAACATAGCTGTATGCCACAGGGTTTGCTGGGAAGGCAATCTGTGATGCTATCAACTAGAGCAGGAGGATGTGGCAAACTCCGTAATAGGTATCAGGAAGGATAATCTCCGTATAACACACGGTGCAGTTTGACCAGGTGGAGCAGAAAGCACTGACAGTAACTACCTGGCTGGCCTATGTAATATAGGTCAAACATTCAAAGGACCTGAAATCACATTCTGTGTTGCATTATGGTGTTATGGTATCACCGGTTACAAGGTTTTCTTATTCCAAACAGCATTACAGGACAGCTGGATCTTCTCCTACTATGGAAAAAAATTAAGGTTTCAGAACCTGTGTTATGTATTGGCAACTTTTGTAGGCAGTACACCTTTGGAAGATGTAGGATGAAAATGAAAAGTGCTTCTTTCTGGCAATAGGGAAAATACTTTCAGTACCAAGCTTTTATTCTGAAACCAGGTATAAGCAGACACATTAAGAACAGCTCATCATTTTTGCTGCGCAGGCTCATTATTACAGACAGATATCTTTCCCCTGTGTCTGTGCAACTCATCCCTGCAGGGACTCTGAACAGCTCCACATTGCTGCTCATGCAACTACAAGCTGCTCATAGCTGATACTCAGCTGTCGGGTTTTTTTTTCTGAGCCAGACTATCTGCAGGCACTACAGCTGTATTGACCATTCATTCTGCTCTGTGGATCCCTCTTGCCATCAGTGTTGTTGCTGTCACTGTATCTTTGCTTCTCTGACTGCTTCTAAAAAAGATGTCCTTTAATTGTGGTGGCAGCTAACTGTTGGGAATTTGATAGCCAAACACTGAGATGCCAAAACAAAATAGGCTATGTTTGAAAATGTAAGGTCTCCATCCTAATCCTATAACAGTGTCCTAGCATCAGTTTAGTACTGAAAGGTTGCTGAAAGCCCTAGACCTTTATTATTGGCCATACTTTGTTGTCTCTTGAACTTCTCCAAAGTGCTGTCCATTGCTTCCTACCACTCATTCTTGATGAAGTGTTTTTCTCATTAGCAAGGCAACCCTATGTGTAATCCTGCCTGATTTACATGAGAAGATACTCAGCAGCATGGAGCTGAAGCTGCTCCACTCCTGGCATAACTCAGAAGCAACAGCATGAGTGGTACTACTAATGTTAAATCAAAACTGCAGGTAGAGGCAGCACTGTTGGTGTTTGGGGCTTGTTTCAAAACAGTTGTGGTCAAATGGCAGGGAAAGGGTTGAGCAGAGAAATTAGCTTTCACATCTAAAACTACAGCTGAAGACAGATACCAGTAACTGCTGTGGAACTGAAAGTACTGAAGGCAGGGGAATACATTTATGTTGTGGACAACATCAACTATAAATCTTAATTGTCTGTGACATTTAATAGTCTAGAATTCAGCTCAATATGTAGGCAGCATCTCCTCACCTTTCACTGGTGTTAGCTCAGGCCCTGACTTGTTTGGAGAATTGTCATTTGAAAATATTATGTATGCCAGCAATTACGCCAAACTGTTCTGTCAGTGGAGTGGATCAAGCAGTCAAAATGATGCAGCATTTACAAAGTGCTTAGTTTCTCATTTGCTTACTACAGCGTATGAATAAACATTAAGCCGTGGTCTACTCCGAAGGAAAACTTTCCCACAAATTCTTAACACTTCTAACCTATATTTGGGAAAGATATTTAACAGTCGTTGGTGGTGTGCAGCTCCAGCTCTGGGGACACACTGCACTTGGAAAGTGTTTATCGGTCTGGGAGACCCTTCTTCACTCAGCTTCCAGTTCAGGATCCCAATGTCTCTCAGGCTTTGCTAACAAAAAAGGGTTTCCTTCCAACAGCGCTGTGGGAAAAACACAGCTCCATTTGAATATTGTCTGTATGACACCTTCCTCAGGCTCTAGAGCTGACAGCAATCCTGATTAAGGGTTACAGGTTCAAAAAAAATCTCACAGTAGGCAAGGCCCTGCTGACTTTTATTAAAGTTACTCACATGATGACTACAAAATCAACAGTTGTTTTTCCCATATAAAGACCTGTTTGAGAAAAGGTCTTCAGGAAGAATTGTTTAAATACAAACTATTGGAATTTTTTAAAGAAGCTGCTACTCAATTCACACTAGAACAAAGTCAGAATCATTCATTCAAGGATTTCTCTTTTTTTCAATAGAACATTAGGTAGATTAGCAAAACAAAAGCATTCGTAGCTCAAGGTCCTTGCTGCCTGTTGTAGCTTTTAAACAAACCCATTTCTGAGTTTTCCCTTTGGACCTTTTTCCCTAGACTGATTAGCCAACGTTTGTTGTCTGTAGTTTTGTAATTTCCACTTCTTGGGAGAAATGCAAATTAAGGCAACTTTATTATCTTGGAGCTTAGTATTTCCGTGAAAAAAAGGCAAAAGGTTTACTGTTCAGGCTATGTGTGAAAAGTCACCTTCTCATATGTAAAGAGCTCAGCCATCTGTCTTTGTTTTGATGTGGGTGTGGATTAAGCGTTTAACAAAAAGTGTTGGTAAAGTTCACACTACTTAATTCTTTGGTGAAGACTTGCTTAAACACAAACTTTCTAAAATAAAACATAATTCAAGGCTTCTCAATAAACAAACATATTCTAATTCCTTCTTTAACTCATTGATACTCAGCCGGGAGCCTTTGCTCAATTTTAATACTGTCTACATCAAAAAGACATCCCGTCTTATATGTGAAACTTGGATGATTTTCCCATCCCTAACACTTGCTCTAATAAGAGACATTACCTCTTCCTGCAAACCTTGGTTTATTATATTGCAAAGCATAGCAGAAATAGATGAAATTCAAGAGGTTATTATGGAGAGATTTTCGAATGATACACCAAAAAGATCAGAACGTTTTTAGAGAGGGAGCCAAATACTTGGCAGACATATAGAAAAATAAAATAATAATAATAAATTTTAAAAAGCAGAAAGAAAATAAATCTGATCTAGTTTCATTGCACCAGTTTATAGCCTGGTGACCAGACTGAGGTTTGTGTTAACTGTATTTCTGTTGCATTGAAAATGCAGTTTGTGTTAATTTTACCTTGATATAGTACAGCAATACACTGTGTTTTATTTGCTTTTTCTTTTGCTTTTATATATACATATATATATATAAAAGACATTACTAGGTTTACCAGGAAACTTCCGTGATTTGAAACTCCCTGGAGAAAGTTTGGCTTCCATTTCTTTTGCAGTCATATTAAAGTCACTTCCTACACCTGAATGGTTATATCATTCATACATGACAAACATGGGCAGGTCATCATGACTTGCAATTAAGACACATTTTTGGGACCCAGGAAGGTCTTATTTTCCAATACCAGCTCTGCAACTGATTTAATGAATAAAATAATTTAATTGAATAATTTGGTCTTTCTGTTTCAGTTGCTGTATTTATAGCATCTCACCCCAGGAATAACATATGATGAGGTTGTGTGTGAGTTTTGATTCATGTAAGAACATTCCTTATGTTAAAAAATGGTTAAAATTTATCCATAGATATTACAGGCAATATCATTATATATGAGAACATTTTTGGATGTCAGTGGACTGAGACTTGGGAATACATTCTGAGCTAGAACGGTAAGGAGTTGACAAGTTTCCTGTGGGATATTTTGTCTTTAGTAGGAGAGCCAAGCTCATCTTACTCACACTTTTGATATCAGTGTGACTGATGTAGGATGGGACTGGTGACTTGCAGAGTAAGAGTTGTGAAGTGTTGCCCTATGAGAGCAACTTTCTGCAGGATGCAAAAGAATTCTGTGATTTCTAGCAACACTGGTGGCAGTTATGGGTGAAAAATACTGTCATAGGGCTGGAAAAATGGGAGCATATACTATTCATTTTTACTTACAAAGATTTTTTTTTAAAGTTAATATCCATTATTTCTAACAAGAGATAACATTCCATAGTTCTTTGCTTTAAAAATAGATTTGTAGGGGAAATGGGAATAGTCAAGTTTTCCATGTTCACCAGACTAAACCTATCTGCCTAATTGCATACCACAGCATCCAAACTGTGGAATTGATAAAAAAGCGCCCCCAAACAAACAACAAAATTCTCTTTGCAACTAGCTCATCCTGAGGCATTTAAAATGTATCTTTGTAGAGTCTAGTAAAGCAAACACTTCAGCCGGTTAGTAATTACCATGAGTAATTAACTGTTAACAGTGTTCTCAGGAAAAGTGTGACATTTTGTTAATGTTCTACAGGACCATATAAATATAACCAAGGGAGAAGTTTGTTGTGAGCATCACAAAGATAGCTGACACAGAAGAACTAGGGGAGATTGTAATGTGGGAGAAAGGAAGGAAGATTAATTACTGATACATTTCCTGGCATTCACCTTTATGGTCTCAAATCTTGTGGTAGCATCTCTCCTCCAACCCATGAAGAAATATAGGGGTCTGACTCCAGTATATTTAGTGAGTTTGTAACAAAGATGTGTTCTGTAGATAGCATTTTTTGCTAAAAGCAGTGTTTCTCTTGAGTTTTCAGAAGCAATTGCATTTTCCAGGTGGGTGATTTCCATTTCACTCACCCAGCACAGAATTACTATTTTGCTGGCTTAGTGAAAACTCTGTAGTAACTGAAAGTAGTATTCCCATTTTGTTTTTCAGATTCTGACTGGAGCCTTTTTAAAAGGATATTCTTCTGCTAAGAAAAGGGAAATGATTGTAACAAAGTGATACAAATCTCATAGATATAAGTGCCAGGCCACTGTCTGGCTAAGGGTAACAATGCATATTCCCAGCAGGACATTGATTTTATGTGTATTTCAGTCTTGCACTTCTTTTGGGCCAGGGTATCACCTCTCCAGGGAGGTCTGCCTAGTATTTGAAGAAGCTTTAAAGAGGGAGAGAAAATAATACGCATATCCTGGGAGAGAAGTGGGAAGAGAGAAGAGAGAAAAGCATCTGACTGGAGAGCGTATGGCAGTAGATAGCATAGGAAGTTGAAACTGGGGAATAACATGGCTCACAGAAAAAGCCTTTGCTTTCAAGAGCATCCAAAACACTGCCTCCTTCTCCTCCTCTGTGCCCTTCCCTCTCCTGGCCCAGGGTGAGCCACGCTGCTGCCATGGCAGCCTGGTGGTTCTTCCTTTCCTGCCAGAGCCCAGGCTCACCAGTTTGGGCACGGCAGCTGTGGAAGGCAGCTCTGAAGGGCAAGGCTGTAGGGCAAGAGGTGGTTGTCTCAGGAGGTGCCTTAGCAAGCAGAAGATGCAGGTATTAGGGAAATGAAGGGAAGGGCCCGGAGGCAGTGCTTTGATGAGGCTCTGAGGAGTGCAGAGAACCAGCTAGAGGTGCTGGGGGCTCCTGCTGTAACATGGGCAGCAGGATTGCCTGGATGAAGCCTGCACATACACTGCTATGTATTTTTTCATGCAAAGACTTGAGGCAGGGAGAACAGAAGGTGGGCACTGTTCCACTTGAAGAACTGGGGTACAGGCAAGGAAGGGGAGATAGGAATAAACAGGAATGGAAGAAAGAAGGATGACAAAAGGGCTGTAAATGTGAACAATACTTTTAAAAAACAAACAGGAGTTGGAAAACTTCCCAAAGCTGAACTGGTTGTTACTTAAAGGTTGTATCAACCCTTGAACTTTTTTTCTCTTGCTTTAGCAGCTTGTGAAGATTGTTTTGGGAAGCAAGGCCGGAGGTAAAGAAACCAGCGGTCCACAGTTACCTTAACTGAAAAGTGGAATATATCTCTGGCTAGCTAGGGATGGAAGAATTTCCTGTGTCTTTGCTTCTCCAGAAATTATGTCTGGTCATTTTAAGTACTTTGACATAAAACCTTTCATGTAAGCAATGTGTCCTGCTGCCCAATATTAGCAATGGCTTTGTCTTGATTGCAAGGTTGTCTTTTGTGATATGAAGTGGTTAGGAAATACACCCTCCTTCTTGTGAGGCAGCTCAGTGAACAAATGCAGCTTTTTGGAATACCTGACAAGACCTGCATTTGTGTTACTTAAAACAGATCAAATATCCCTCCCACCTGCCTCAGTGGCCTACTGTGGTGTGGGAGCAACAGTCAGTGGCAGGAGCAGAGGAAAACTTAATGCCCGTGTTTCTGCAAAATCCACATAGTTCTGTGAATCAGTATCATTTAGGGTCCTAAATTACTATTCTGCAGTGGCTATGTTAGAATATTTGCAAGTTCCTCAAAATTCTTCCCTTTTACTGGCATGAGTTTCTTTTGAATTTGCAAATTGCTTTTCTCACCTTCAGTAATCACTTTCTAATACCATCTTTCTCGACTGTGCCTGTGTGAGGATGCAAAGAATCCCTCACTCTTTAGATGTGCTTGTCTAGGCTTGGATAAAATATTAATTTTTGAGAACATGTTAGCTAGCTTCAGCCTAATTATCTAATCCCATGACCATGCTAATGAAATTTGCCTTGTCAGTATCTGAAATTTAGGCTGTGTTAGAGTTCACTCATCAATTGGCAACAAAATAACCACTCTATCATTTCACTGAAGACAAAACTTTACTAGTTTGGGGCAGGTGATAAAAAGAGAAGGGGGAATCTTAATGGGCTCTGCACAGTAGAAAGATAATTATTGGAAACTAACTCTGCCTTCCATGGCCCTCAAATGTGTGTTGTGTCCCCACTTTTGAATCACTTCTGATGTATGTTGCACGCTGTTACACTCTTTGTTCAGACTACTTGCCCAGAAAAAGTCTAGGCACCTCCTTTTTTTACTTGGATCCCTTTTCTCCTTGATTGGTTTTCTCCTTGATTTGAACTGGCCTGGGAAACGGGTCTGACAAGCTCGGAGGAGCACAGCAGGTAAAGAGGCTGATCATGCTGCTGCGAGAAGAGTGGGGAGACCAGGTGACCAGCAGTGGTGAGCTGTGGACTTCATTTCCATTGAACATTTTTGGAAGGTTTAATAAAGCAAAGTTGTTCTGGCAGCAATGGAGTCCACAGATGAGTTGATCACTCTATTTTAAGACCTGCTTCTAAACTGAACCCTATTCACATGGGTCATGAAAAGGCAGTAAACTGAGTTGCTGCTTTGCTTGCTTGGGCATCTTGATTTGGCTTGAATAGGTTTTGAGTTCCATTGAACTTTTTCCTTCAGAGGCACAGAAATCAAGGTAACTCCAAATATTATTGAACTGTGGCACCAAAATGAGACATTGCTCACAGTTAATTGGGCAGGTCTGTGACTGTATCTCCTCCCTACTGCTGAAATAGTTAACGGTGTTGACACGTAAATTATCTTTACTGTTGTTTTAATAAAGAGCAGAAATTGTTTCTCCCAAACAGGTACAGTCCACCCAAGGAACCATTACACAGATACCCCGAGACTTGCTCCCAGCTACTTGGTTGCTTAATTATGTGCCCCACCTCTTCCTTATCAGACCAGGAGCCCTATTTCATCAGCAGCAAAACTATCACAGACACAACATAGCCAGCAGCGTTCCTTGGATAACTGCAATCCCTTCACTTCACATGCACTGCCAAAACACTGCTGGCCACATCATCGTCAGGGTACTCAGCTCTCACAGTGGACAGAGCAGTGCTAGGCAGAACCTGCCCCTAGCACAGCGCAGATTGCATCAGGGCTGGGATATTTGGACATGGCAGAATTGCCATCTCCATGGCTCACACACTTTCCAGTCGTATTTGTCAGCCCAGCGACCCCAGTAATCAAAACTGACAACAGCAATGGGAAAGAACCTCTGACACTATTTTACTTCTGTATCCATCCCAGTCAGGTGAACAACTACCTGCCTTTGGGCTCCTTCGGTGCTTCTGGAGCCAGTTTGACTGGTTTGGATCTGGCATGGTCTGCTCTGCCAAAGCCAATAATGCCTGGGGCACCCAGGACAGCCTGTTGTGCCTGTTGGTAGTGCAGAGGGTGCTTTGCTCTTGCTCAGTAGCTTTTCTATTCGGTGCTGGATGATCTTCTTAAGAAGGTTGCTACAGATTTGGATGCCATTGATTGTTTTGTGACTGTTTGGGTGAGTTCTGGAACTGTTTTAAACCTTGGCTTGTTTAAAAATACAAAATGCTTGCATAAATAATGAAGTGGATGGAGAATTTCTGTTTCTTAGAGCTATCTGCTATTATAGACTTAAACACAGAAATCAAATTGCCTGTGTTCTGGCACAATGCAAGAAGATGCTCAAGGATGGGAATATGCTGGGGGGAAGTGAAAAGAACAGTGGGGATTTCTGTAAGGAAAATGTCTGCAAATATCTGTTTAACTGTGGCCTCGGTCAGATGAGCATATCACACTATCTGTGTACCTTTGCTGTGAACCAGAGAAGAGAATAAAGTGCCTTTAGTTGGTTTTCTTTCTTACAGCTTGATTAGGTCCCTTATTCCCATTCCCAGGCACAGCTGTGCACGCTGGCACAAGGGAAAGGGTGCTGTAAGTGAAATGTGGACAGGTATAAACTGTGCATATGTGTGTGAGGGGGAAATTACGGTGTTCAGCTACACAATAAGCCAGTATTACTGCTGAAACTACAGCCTGAGGCACTACCTCCCCCCAAAACGAAAAGGGGGCAGCTGGAACATTTTTATTGTGCCTGAGTTTGGATATCCACTTTGCAGCATAGCCCCACAAAGTGGCAAAGCTGAAGGAACAGGATGCAGCAGCTTGAGGTTGGGACAAACAGAAGGGGAAAGCTTGGAGTTCCTGCAGCCACAGTGTCTGCACAGGGTACCACAGCCTTAGGACTTCTGGCAAGCTGATGGAGTAATTTATGTGAAGGCTTGGACAGTAACTCAGCACAAATGAAGTTGTAGGTGTAATGATGTTTTGAATCAAAACAAACTAGTTCAAAATTTAAATCAATAACAAGTGCTTAAAGCTATCATTCAGGAGAGAACTACTACTGGCATAATGGTCCACAGTTTTGAAATGCAGATCAGCATCTCTGAAGGCCATTTGTTGGGCTTCCTGTGAAAGTATATGTGGCTTCTGAGATAGGGCTTTGATGCAAAATGTGTATCAGCATATTCTTAACTGTAGGTATGTGAAGTCTTGTTTACCTGCATAGCTGAAATGAGACATAGGATGTTGTTTCACAACACTTTTAGCAGACATAAGCCAGCACTGCTGCCCAAAACAGTGCAACAGTGAAGTTAGAAGATCCAGTTGAGCCAAACTAACAGGTCATTGCTGCTGATAGGAGGAGGTGCTTCTGTCCTTCTCCTCAGCCTGTCTCCCTGCTGCTGGCCATGCACTCCTTCCACTTCTCCTGCCCCGGCTCTGTATTCCTCTGATCCTTCAGTGAGCCATTCCAGCTCCAATGCAGTTAAAACACAACAACAGTTGCCCCATGGTTTAATGAGCTGAGTTGGTCACTGCAAGGTCACTTGGACTTTAGGGATGCACAAGCAAGAAGGACCTGGCTCCACAGCTGCAGACAGGTGTAGACGAGAGCGGGAAGGAGGGTGTGGGGCTGATATTTTTGGCAGCAGCAAGCTAGTAAATCAGCTTGGCTGCCTGATGTAGCTGCAAGCAGAGCTAACCCTGCTGCAGTCCCACACAGCTCTCGGTTTTTTATTCCCCCCTACCTCCCTCCTTGTGCCAGCACCAGCACTTGCACAGCCAGCTGATGAACTGTGCCAGGCTCCAAAGCCAAACCAGCCAAACCATTGCTCAGCTCTAAACAAGATCAGCTTCACAGATGAGTGGCAAGGGGGCAGGAAGAGTGGGGCATGGGACTGGAAGGGAAAAGATTCTGGAGTTTTATTTCAGCAGCAGAGGCTGCTTAAGGAATTGGTGAAAGTACATCCCTGCAGGCCTGCTACTGTGGTTAAGTCCTAGAAAATGAGACATAACCGAGTTTCCAGAGCAGATTTGCATGAAGCTCTGAGGGCAAAGGCAGTGGATTCCTCTGTTTCACATTTTGTTCGCTGACTTCTTCCAGAGGGTAACTTGACCCAGTTATCCATCTCAGGCAACCCCAAATTCCTCCTCCTGTTAAAATCACCCTGTGATTTAGTAAGGAGTATGTAAATGAATCACCTTGTCAAACAAGTGGAAAAAAATACACAGCCTTTCACTTTTTGAACAACATCTGACCTGTTTGTTTGCTAGATATTTGTTTTAAAACATTAATAAGTGTTGTTACTGCTGAGACAAACACAATACAATGCCAAAACCTAAACTGGATTCACTGTTGATTTTGCATTTTTAAGTTCCAGTTATCCAGGCTGTCTGTTTTCAGTTCCAAATCATCAAACAACAACCAGATTTAACTTCTCAAAAAATGTTGGATTTACTTGAAAGAACTTAATAGATATTAAGAAGTTGTTGGATGTGTTTTAGCATTGGCTGTAATGGCTGAAGCTTAAAAGCTTGAATTTTAGATTACACAAGTCAAAGGAGTGTAGAGCCAAAAATGGAAAAGCTGGACTGATGCTGTGAGTGTAGCCCGCACACCGACTGCAGGGCTGAATCCACAATCACACTTTTCCTCAAGAATAGCCCTGATAAGCTGCCCCACAGAATGCTCATAATGTGACTGAGGTGGGAGGAGGAATGGTGCAGCAGCTGGGCCCCTGAAAGAAACATCTGTATGGCTATAACCTGCAGGGATGTCCTGGTGGGCTGCAGCGAGAGAGAATAATGGTGATATGGAGGGTGAGAGGCTACACTGAGGCTGCCACCAAACACCTCCTTCAGGGAAACCTCACTCCAGCTGTGGCCTTGTTTACATGTGTTTAGGGCAACTACTTTTCTATTTGACTGGGAAAAACCCCCTCACTTTTCCACAGTACAGAATCTTTACTGCATTGCTTGCACATTTAAAAAGCTCTTTATTATTTGTTTTATGGCAGTGTTTAGCTGGCTGTTATTAGCTAGGTAAAATATGCTATTTTAATGTGCAGGAAATTTCTTTTATCTATTTTCTTTCTATCTACCTATGAAAGTGAATTGAGCTTCTGCTGCCATTCCTGCATGACACTGAAATTTGCTTTCTTGTATACATGTATGCACAAGCAGCTTCAGTGTTCATGGGGAAAAAAGAAGCGTCAAGAAAAATGATGAATAAAACTAATTTTAAAATCTGAATTCACTTTAGACTTGTAATTTTTTTTTTTTGAGCTGAAATTATGCTTCTGAGTTCCCTTGCTCTAAGTAATCTGCTCCATTAATTGAATGTGTGTGTTTTCAAATTAATCCTTGGAATGACACACTAGATGAGATCAGAGTATTTTAAAGATGTATTTTATGAGAGTTGGAGCTATACATATCACCAAATGCAAGAAATTATTATAAATCAGTCAAAACTTGGGGCAAGTAAGCCCAAATCCAAAGTTTTCATTCCATGAGCATTCCATTTAGTGTCAGCTTGAGCCAGGTTGGCCATGTATGCAGATTTTTAGCATTCTATAAAATGCTTTTAGGAACAGGCCATCTTTGGGCAAAGTCCATTATCTGGTAAGAAGCAAGAAGAAAATAACTTTTTCACTCCAGAAAGAAATATCAAAAGACAGGACCATATTGCCACATTACTCATGATAGTGATGAACATCATACTTCATGGTATTAGAGCTATTTAAAAAGCATCTCCTTTGAAGCAGCAGCTCTTTTTTCAGTCATCTAAACCAATTTTGCTGCTGCAACCCTTCTTCTGCGCTAGTGCTGACATCTGTCTGAGCTGCCCCATTATGCTAGTCCAGCAGAAAGTAAATTCAATAGTTTTCTGCCACATAAGGAGTATCTCTATTACTACTAACATCTGCCACCACTACACTTGCTTACCTTGTGTCTACAATCCCCTTCTCTATTCTTCTTGCTATATGAAAATGTTATTTGGACAAGGGAGAACAGTTTTAAACTAAACGAAGAGAGATTTAAATTAGATGTTAGGAAGAAATTCTTTACTGTGAGGATGGTGAGGCACTGGCACAGGTTTCTGAGAGCTGTGGATGCCCCATCCCTGGAAGTGCTCAAGGACAGGTTGGATGGGGCCCTGAGCAGCTTCATCCAGTGGGAGGTGTCCTTGCCCATGGCAGGGGGTTTGGAATGAGGTGATCTTTAAAGTCTCTTCCAACCCAAGCCTTTCAATGATTCTGTGATTTCTATGATTCTATTATTTCATTTCTGTAAGGTTCAAGTTATATTGATGGCTCTCCAGAGGAAATCACACAGCATTTCTTCATCTTGCCTAATGACTATAAATTAAAATTGACTTTTTTTGCTTATGTTTGTTCACGCATATATTTGTTTGATATTGGTTACCTATTTATGGCTTTATGTCCTTAAATTTCTTAGTAAATTCAAATTGCATCAATTTGCACTGCCCATTTGAAATTTCACCTTTTTTTTTTTTAAACCTGAAAGTAGTTTTATACTATAATAAAGATAAAAAAGAATACAGATTCTTTTATTAATTAAAAGTTCCACTATTCAAAATGAGGGCAAGTGTTAATGCACTTTTATTTGGTTGAGCTTTTTTATACTCACTCAGAACATAATTTAAGAACAACTCCCATATTTTACAAGCATGGGGCAATAACATACAAATACCCCACTGACACCTGAAAATTTAGAACCATATTATTCAAGACTGTTATACTTCAGGGATTTTAGTACTTTGTGTCATGCATGCTGCTGAAATAAAGGCATGTTACACCTATGCAATTTCACCACCTTGTCATTTAGACTGGACCATAACATAACCTGAGATGATGCAGGCAGGGAAAATACAACATACCACTCATTTCACTAACTCACATGCAACATGCTGAAAAATGTTGTTACTCCTTGTGAATAACCCTGTCATATCCATTTCCACTAAGGCTTCACAGCTTAGTCCTTGGAAGTTGCTAGTGGGGTTGAAAATGATGAAGAATGATGAAAATACCATATGAACTAAACTGTGAATCTCTCTGTCCTCTCTCAGTCTGTTCCCACTGTCTTTTTCCCTCACACATGGTGTTGTAAGGCAATTAATATAAATTGAGATTATTCATTTTGCTCATCCCAGAAGTATGAAGTTTCATGTATGTACGCCAAAGTTATTGTCTCATATATACTGTAGTTCATGTTTATCCATGTTTGGAAGTTTCAGAGAGCTCATCAGAGGAAAATAGACACAGTTTTTCCATTTCACAATGGAGCAGACACAACATTAGTCCAATATTCTACCTGCGTCCCATTGTAATATCTTTCTTAGTTTAAAGACTCTAAGTCCCTCTGGGAGTGTCACAAATCCATATAATGTCCCTTTGTGCTAGATTTTTGTGTTTCTATCTCTGATTTAGTAGACAGATGTGAAAAAGCGTATGATGCCAGATAACTCCCTAGTAACCACACAGCTGCAGATGTTGAAGAGAGCAAGTTGTTCTGGCTAAGGTCAATATTAATTTGTGCTCAAAACTTTCCATCCAGACACACCATTTTATGATGGCATAATATATCTTACTGTTATTTTGGACTGATCCCTCCCACATTGATCAAACTGTTTCCCCATCTGTGGCCTCTTCTAGCATAAAATTGCTTTTCCTGGGCAAGGAGAGTAATCTTAATTCACAGACAAAAGCAAGACTGGGTTAAAAAAGTCTTGAGAGAGCAGAATTTCAAGACTTTATGACTTTTTATATCTGTGAGAGTTTGCAAAACCAGTTTCCTCTCCACCTTCATCTTGTTATTTCTGCTTGGAAGGGCAAAACAATCAACAGAAAATAAGTTTTAGTTTTCTTTTGTCACTGGCCAAATTCTGAATGCTCACATCTCTTTTTCCTTTCCCTTTGATCCATTTTAAAATTCTTACCAAATTCCCATTCTGCTATGACCCCAGGTTTGGCAGAACTACATGTTGAACTCTGTTTAATATAAACAGATAGTACAAAATAAAAGATCTGCTTTGCAGTCAATTGGCATTAGCTAGTGGTCATTCACAGTAGGGTAATGTGGTTGCATAATGCGTTAAAATTTGGGGTGGGCTGGGTAACCATGCACTTTTAAAAGCTATTTTTAGCTATAAACTTATCTCGTTTAGCTTGGACAACTGCCTTTCCCATAAAAGAAAAAGCTAGTTTTAAATTTTTAAAGTATATTTTAAAAGATTCTATGTTAGTGAAGGTCATTCAAAAGTCCCTTCTGGCATCCTTCTGAGTTTAGTAGGCGTCTTCCCACCTTTGTCAAATATCACTGGATGTTGAAAAAGCACAAGCATCCCACTCTCAGTGGGAAGGCTTCAAATACAACACAGAATGTTGCAGGCATTTGCCTTTTTGCTGTCCACCAGCCAGCAAACTTACAGAGCTGCCCTAACTTGGCACTTTTAGCAGTTCTTACTAGTTCCAGCTCAGGATCATGGTCATGAAGCTGAAGGGCTTCAGCTCAGCTTGGAGCATGGAGTAGGAGCAATTTTCATCTGCACAAAACAGGTTGTTTAGCTGCACCTACAAAAGATCACCCTACATACACATTGTCCAATGCTGAATGGATCTATCAGATTAGGCCAGTATCCCAGCAAATGATCTACTGGCTGTGGGAGCAGAGCAAGAGGAATTAATCTGGAAAGGAATTGATTCAGGTTTGAAAAAGAGTAACAAAAGAAATGTCATAACCTACTGAAGCAGGCTGAAAATGGCACCGGAAGTACAGTTCTCCTTGCCATTATCATGCCTTGAGACAAATACCTGTCTTGTAACATTTGCCCTAAATCTTTCCTCACATGGCACATAAACACCACGCTCCTCACAGAGAATCTCAGTATTGGCCCATGATCACGACTTGGGGAGAGACTTTTAATAGGACCTCTAGCAACAGGACAAGGGGTAAAGGTCTTAAACTAAAAAAGGGTAGGTTCAGACTAGATACAAGGAAGACATATTTGTGAGGGTAGTACAACACTGGAAAGGATTGCCCAGAGAGCTGGTGGAGGCCCCATCCCTGGAAACATTCAAGGTCAGGTTGGATGAGGCTCTCTACAGCCTGGTTGAAGATGTCCCTGCTCACTGCTGGGGGGTTGGAGTAGGCGGCCTTTAAAGACTCCTTCCAACCCAATCCGTTCTGTGACTCTATGACTTGTGTCACAACACACACTATTGTGGTGTTCATGCCTGGTTTTGGAAACAGCTATTTTGTTTCTGCTACTTACGAATTTTGCCTGCAGGTTTTCCTCCACGTGCAACAAAGGTTCAGTGTTTGCATTTAAGGCAGTGCCAGAGGATTATTTTTCTTCCTTGTAGCCACTTGCACTGGAAACAAAAAGACAAAGTCAGAGGAACAAATGTGTAGAGAAAAACAAAACAAAACAGTCTTGTTTTTGCAAAATTCAGATCTGGGGGCAAAATATGAGTAGACTGCTATTGTTTGTAATTCAATGACCAGGGATCTGGCCAAAGCATGGTTCCCCCTCAGCTAGTGTGCCTGTGTTTCTCCCCCTGTGGTGAAAGGCAAAGTGGGAACCTGATGAATGCATCTGTCTCACTCTGAGATAAGGCTGTAATGTAGCTGGGTTGCACATCCAGGAGTTTGGGAGCATTCTGGATGCTTAAGTTAAGGTATATTTACTGTGATCTTTAGTAACAATAAACTACCATGTTAACTGAGTGGGTTTAGTGTGGTTGTAACCTTTTGCATTCTTTGGACTTTGCTGTTTATCTGGTATTTGTGCTATCAGATACACATTTAAGACACTCCCTAGATCCTGGTTTTGTTAGTGTGTCTTTGCTGCTTATGCCAGCGGTGTGTTCTATTCTGAGAGGTGTTATTTTGTCAATATACACTGCCCCTTAAAATCACTCTTATTTATTGCCTACAGCACACATCTCGAGCAATTTGCAGATGATCTCTTGGAAATGCTGCCAAAATTCCAGGAAGGCTTCATGATGGTTCCCTTTACTTGCTGGATAGAGTGTTTAATGGCGAGCTCATTTCATACATGCTTGCCATGTTTGTTCAGCTGTGCACCTGCTTTGGAAAGAAATTTTCAGTGGAGCCTGGTGCTGCTTTCACAAGGCAGAGCAGGCTAACCCCAGGCGCAGGATTGCACCAGGCAGCAGAAATTCCAGTTACCAGGTTTTGCAGATGCCAGATCCTAAGCTGCAGCTCTCCAGCACTAAGCTGCAGCGTGCCATGGATCTCATGCCAGAATCAAGGTTGCCTGTCCGTAGTATAGACATGTCTTTCATGTTTGAAATTATGTCTAAGGAAGAACCGGAGATAAGACAGATATTGGCAAAGGGAGAGAGGAGAAAGGAATTTCTACATTTATTAGTCATGTTATTGAAGAAAGAGGGAAGATTTTATCATGGCTGTCTTGCTGAAAGCAAGGCTCTGGGTTCACAAGATCTGCTGGTTAGAGTGTGTAACCGAGTCTACTTTCCTACAGGTTGATGCTAGAAGGTTACCGCTGCTTTCCTCACAAAAGGGGAAAAAAGTTCTGTCAGCAGGGTGTGTACTGCATGTGTGCCTCTGTAGGCATGGCCAGTAGGTGAGAATTAAGCTGGCCTTTTTTCTAACCTTACTAAAATGTGTGTGGTGGGGGGGAACATGGGACTAATCCCCACAGGGATGGAAGGAGAGCTATGGAATGCCCACTGCTGGCCCAGCCAGATGAAGGGGCTGAAGTCCTCCCAGCTACCCACTGCTTGGTAAACAGGTGCCTGCTGATCAAAGCACTTATCACAAATAGAATAAAGACTAATGGTGTGAAGAGAACTACAGCATTCCTACCTACGGAAATCCCTTTAATGGACAAAAAAAAAAAGACTAACTAACTAATGGGTTTTGCTGTTTCACTGGTGAGAGGAGCATGGTCCCTTTAAAAGCCTTGGCCTCCTTTTCTAAACGCTGTTGCTGAGCTGTGCCCCACCCCTGCATAAGCAACACCTGCATACCTGCAGGGTACTGTCTTCTTGATAGGTTGTACACCTTAATAATATGTGGTGGTGGAGTGGTCTAGGTTTGGGATGTTTCTCTATCCAGTCTATTAATGGAAGGACGCTGAGGTAGCATCTCCCAGATCCCCAGTGATGTAATAACATACAGTGCTCCTAATATCCTTTTTAGAGCATTTATGTTATTGGTAGCCACCGAGCTGAGGAGTTTTAAAAGGAAAAAAAAGGCACACAAAGGCACCTCCCTCCAAGATAAACTCAAATGGCAAATCCTAGCAAGCAGAACACAAAACAATTCCAGATGATGTGGGAGCTGTGCACCACAGTTTTCTCAGCAAACCAATAGTGTTGCAGTTTCTCAGTGTTGACTGACTGCTTATGACATATGTTAAGCTGAACTGGGGTATGTGCAATTGCTCTGGATACAGAAATGCATAACATGTCCAGGAATGCTCAAAGCACAGATCCTATGTGGTCTGAGGAAGCCTGATGGATTTTAAGGAGAGATGAGGCATTTGGGAGTGATAGAATATTCAAGGCTTCCAGAAATCCTTCTTCAGCACACTGTGTATACATGGATTGCTCTGAGAAGAAAAGCTAACTTGCAGAACAAATGTAAATGGAGTAAATAAGATACTTTTTTGACGGAATTAATGAGGTCTTCATTGTGTGGGAAGGAGGGAGAGAAAGAACAAAATTTTAGGGATGAGATCAGGGAGGTAAATACACAGAGAAAAATAGCTCCAGAGCATAAACACAATGTAAGCTGCAGAAAGAGACACAGAAGAAACAAATATTTGGCTTACTGGGTTAGGACAACAGGAGCCAGGGAGATGGTTGGCAGGGTAAAAATTAAGCCATGTGCATGCCCACTAGAAAGAGCTGCACAAATATCAGCCATGCTGCCCAGGACCAAAGAGCAAGTGCAGTGTTTCAGTGCATGTTTGTACAGTGTATAACACATGCAATTTCACTCCTGATTACTAGTAAAAGACAGTGTATACACAATCAAGAATTATCACATAAAAGCCTCAGTAGGAAACACAAGACAAGGGGTTGGCAAACCACTGGCTGACCTAGTCTGTCACTCCTTGTTTTGTTCCTAGTTACTCATTGTAGAACTAATTAGTGGCAAATTGCAGAACTGAGGTCATTAAGACTTAGAACTCCTTGCATCTTCTCCACCTAATTTTAAAACCAACTAGAGTGCTTTGGTATGTTTCCTTTTTGTAGGTAATGCCACTGCATTCAACCCCCTGTCACCCTTTATTTTGGCATTTGCACATGGTCACTGCCATTCATAGGGCTTCTCTAAACACAGAACACTGGCCGGAGATCTCCCAGTGTAGAGACAGGGATGTTCTGTCCTCCGGACCATAGTCATTCCCTGGAGTAGGTGGGAGCAGTACCCAGATTCTGCCCCACATGGTTCACATCTAAAGGACCTTACTTGGCTGTTGGAAAACTGAGCTGTGCTAGGAAAAGCTTCCAGGATGACAGACAGCTCTGGAAAATCCAAGCAGCTTTAAAGAGAAACACACTGCATTCAGCTGTCTCCGTACTGATAATGAGCATTTACAATCCCGAGATCCTGACAACTGCACCATGCAGGGGTAATTGTCTGTTATAAATGGCACTGGAGTAAGGAAGAGACCAGTGATCTGTCCTTAACATGATTATACACCACAAACCAACAATAAGGCAGGCATTGCTCCTGATTCACTTTCAGCAAAGATGAATGACCATAAGGCAAAGAAAAACAAAAATCAAAACAATGCACATAATATATGGATGCTTCTCAGCCTAAAGAAATCTAGAAATTAATTCCTTTGTAGACTGATAAACTGATACATCTGAGCAATGCAATCATAGAGAGAATGGCAAGCTTTATAAATTCATTTTGGCCTTAGCATTCACTCTGCAGCATCCTGCACCACACAGCATGCAGGAGGTGTTCTGCTGAGAGGGCAACTGGACAGCAGAGCGAGTCCTGACCACTTGAAATTACCAAAATCCATGAGGATCATATTTCTGTTTAGGCCATCATTTAATTTCAATGTCCTGGCTAAATTTCAGTTTGATTAATTACATTCTGACTACTTAATTTCTCAAGCAACATACTTGTCATCATCTTTCATTATTTGGAGATAAAAATGTGCATGGTTTTTTGAGTATAATAGTTACCCATAAAGTTCTACTATTATACTGTATTTTTCAGACAAAGAAAAATATACAGAATTGTAACCAAGGAGCTTAAAATCATCATAAAAATGAAACCACATTAGACCAGCGTCTGGGCAAATGAGTTGAGGTAAAGATTTTTAGGTGGGAGTGTGAATGGATGGGATATGTGAATGTAAAGGAAAAGGAATGTATCTCTAAAGGGACAGATTACATAATTTGCTTTATTTTGCATGTGTCTTGCTCAAAAGTTCTCATGGTGTTTGCAGTCTTAGAGGAATTTAAATTTCTTGGGTTTGGTGCCCTAGTATTGAAAAGCTTTAAAATGGGATCTTGCAGAGAAAAGGCTAGCAGGTTGTACTAGGCTCATAGAAACCAAACAAGCTCCTTTTCTCCATTTATGTTGCCTCTGAAAATGTCATGTCCACAAGCAAAGACAAGAATGATTTATTTAATTAATCATAAGGCATGACTGTAATTTTATTTCCTGTCTGAAAAATGAGAAATGTGGTTCCAGCAGTACAGTGCCCCTTCTGCATAACAGACCAGGGACCTGTTTGGGTACCTCAGACGTCTGGGAATCTAGCCTAAAATCGGGACCATGCCTTAGGAGCTCTGTCAGATGAATCCTCAGTCCAAATCCTAAACTGTTTCTTGCAGTATCCGTGTTTTCCCTAGAGTGTATCTCATCTGAACACTGACCAACCTTGACCTATTTTGTGCAAGATTTGATTAGATCACAGTGCAAGCCTGCCTAACTGCAGGCCATAAATTGCAATCCTCCATCTGGTTGCTCTTTGACAAGTGAATGTGGTCCATCAGCGCTGTCTCCCAGGTGCTGCCAGCTTGGGCACAGGAGCAGGGTGGATTAGCTGTAGGGTCCCCCAAGATGCAGGGTTCATGTTCTGTGCAACTAGACACTGTAGCAGCTGGACCAGCTGTGCACTGACTGTGAGGCCTCTTCGACTGCAGGTTTTCAGAGAGAATAAGGCAGCATTGCTACGTGCAGTTTTCTTCTGGGGCCTTCTGTAGAGATGTCCATACTGAACGTTTGATCCTTGTCTGTAAATATGATACCTTTAGACATCCAGATAAAATGCGTTACACTGAAAGCTACTCGTTGACTGAAGAGGCAAATGTGTTTGTATTTATCTTTTTTTTCATTTTCACTCCCTTTCTAAAGAGCCACTGACTGTGGTATTTAAAGCCATGTAGTCCTTTCCCTTCTCTCTGACACCTCCAACAATAGCAGGATCTCTGTCTGTGCACAGGGTGCTTGGGTCCTTTAAACTATATTATTAGTGGACTGAGATCATCACTTGTAATTCAGGTTGCCCAGTACTTTCCCCATTGAGACTATATTGATTTTATGTGTTTAGAACACCATCAGATGTTAATTGTCCTTGGTGTGTGCTTTGGGCAGAGTATATGTAGAAAATGTCAGTGAAACAGCTTAAGTATATCTGAAAACAGGATAAAAATTAATGCATTTATTTGTCAGGGCTGAAAATACTAGAGATTTTTTTTGAGATGCTCTAGTGGTCCTGTTCACTCAAGAAGAGAGTTTAAATTTGGCAGGGAAAGGAAAGATGAATTTTGTGTGGAGAAATGAGCTGTGAGTTGCAAGCCAGTCTTAGTTTTACAACTAAATATTGCAAAACCAGTGTTCATAATGGCTAGCTCCAGCATGAACCTAGGGAGAAAACAAAATAACTCCCCATTATTTGAGCACTATTTGTTCTGTTCACTGAATAAGGCAGGGTCTTTAGAGAGGAACATGTATGAGCACTCAATTAAAGACAGGTAGAAGGATGCACTCAAACTGAGTGCGTAACTAAGATTATACTAGCAACACTAATTTTGATTGGTTGCAACTTTCAAATGTTTAATTTAATTTTAAAAAAAAATTTTTACTTATAGAGAGGATTTACCGATGTGATTTGCGCAACATTGTATGAAATGTGGAGGGTTTTTATTTAAATGCTGCTCGAGCCTCTTTGTTAAAAATTTGACTATTCTGGGTCAAGCAAGAAAAGAGTGGCATTTAAAATTGGTCTAAAAGCTTTTGTCATGTGGGCAACCTTTTCCAACACTTTGTGGGACTGCCCGGTTCCCTGAAACCTACAAGGTAATTTCCTCCTCAACGTGCAAACGGAAACTAATGTAACACACATACATTCATTGTCCGGGCTGTCTGCTATTGAGGACTCACTAAGAGCCCATTGCCTTGTGATGACTAATTAAACACTGATTTACTTACTCTCCAAAGTTCAGTTTCTTCCACGCCTTAAGCAAAGAGCAAAGGAAAACTCTGGAGAATACGGGAAAGAAAAAAACCCGTGGGAATGCAGGCATACCCAGTGCTGAGCTATCAGCTTCTTTTAAGTCAGATGAGAATCACTCTGTCTTTTGAAGAGTCAATTAAGAATTTTTGGTGGGATCCTTGCAATTCTTTGGTCTCTGGTTGGTTCATGAACAGCAGAAGAGCAACAGGCTTTTTTCTTTTTACCATGCAGTGCAATGTCCAACAGCTGCCTTTTCTAATATGCAGTGATCACATCAGCTCACTGAATTTCTCAGTCCAGTCACACATTCTCCATGTGTTCTGTTACTCACCAGTGAGTCCTGTTTGTATGGTTAGTGCAGTTCTAAAACCACCTTTGCGGTTATGCTCAAAATTAAAGCATTTTTCCTTGGTTAAAACAAAGCTTGCTTAGTCTATCACCATTTCATAACCACCTTAAACTGGCTAAAGTCAACAACACAATAAAAAAGATAAGTTTCACCCTTCCTCCTACCTCAGTCCTGCCCCTGAGCAAGAGCAGCACAAGGATTTGGACAACCACACAGTGAGCCAGATCAGGAAACTGATCCAAATTAAAAACGAGCTTGGCCCCTGAAACATTTGCTCTCCCCAGCCATCTGAGTTCTCTAGGCCTGTTCAGCTCGCAGCTGCACAACAACTGTGCCAGCACAGAGCGGCTGGGTGACACGGGGTTAGGGCTGAGCAGCCCTTGCGTAGGAGGGAGGGTGGGACTGTTTCACACCGACTTATTCAGCCAAGAGTGACACTGAGCTCAGGCAACCTGACTTAGAATTCAGAACCTTTTCCTTTTATGTTTTTTATCATTATATAAAATGGGCCGAGTATACAAAATATCAACCAAATGTAGTAGTAAAGGGATGCATTTAGATGCAGTATATGTCATTTTGTTAGTCTTCCAATGGTGTAATATAGCCATCTCCTCTTTGGGTATAAATGAGATAGACCCCTCTGTTGAGACAATTACCATGGTGTTTCCAGCCTTTGCACATTGCCACAAGCAGTCCTGCTCCAAGGCTCCTTATCCTATGGGTGCTAGTGCAGCTGTGTGACCATGGCAGTCCCTAGTCCTGCCAGCAAGCTGTGGCACACAGCCACTCGCACAGCCCAGGCATTTGGGCACTGCTTGTGCAGCCACGGCAACCAAGGGACCAAGAAGTAACACCTCAGGATTGCCAAACCACCTTTGATTTCTTTTCTCATAGAGTTATTAGCTTTAATTTTGCCTCTGCCACCTGTCTGAATAAATTTTAATATATCATTCTCCGGTGGTTTTCGCAACAAGATGTAACTGGGACAAGGACTGTAA
Organism: Corvus moneduloides; assembly: GCF_009650955.1. Lineage (NCBI taxonomy): Eukaryota > Metazoa > Chordata > Aves > Passeriformes > Corvidae > Corvus > Corvus moneduloides. The sequence goes on from NC_045480.1 coordinate 58,646,180, forward strand.
GAACTTGAAAACAGTCATTAAAGTGGGAGATAAGATTAATCTTAGCGGTGTCTTCCAAGAAACCAGCAATAGAGCTAGGTTATTCCAGTTATGTAAATCTTTTTAAGCTGAATGACTGAAGAGAAATTTAATTTTCAAAGAACCGATAATGTTTGATTACACCGAGTCCATTATCTCTTGCTGAGGTGACAGGCAGGAGAAAGTGAAACTACCTTCAAAAGCTTCTACATGGATGCAGACAAGATCCAAAGGGAGAATTTAATTCTCTAGAAAGTACAATATTGGTGCAGTACAGTGGGCAGGAATACTGTGCTTCCTGGAAGCATGTGATGAGCTGTCAGAACAGAGGGCAATCTCCCTTCTTTACCAGAAATGTAACATTGCTGGAGCAAAGTCCTTACATCAGAGTCTATTGAGAAAACAACCAGTAAAGGAGATAAGGGAGTGCCCTGCTTAATACTTTCTTTCAGCCCAAACCTTTTGGAATAGTAACTTTTAATAAAGATCTTGGCAGCTTTAGCTGGGTACATTAATTTTAAGAAAGTAATGAATTTTGGTCTGATTCCCATAATCTCAGCAGTGGAAAAGACGAATGACTACTCAATCTGATCAAAGACCTTTCTGGTATCTGCAGATAGATTTATGGCAGAAGCCTTATTTAATATAACAGAGGGAAACACATGTAATAACCTTGTAAAATTATCAAGTTCTACATTTATTCTATATGAATCCCACTTAATCATGGTGGGCCAGTTTAGGAAGAACTTCTAAGAGTGAAATGGATTCTTTGTTCTTTTGCCTATGACAGTGAGTCAGAACACTGAGGCAGGTCCCAAGTAGATATCTGACTCTACAAACTCATGCAGGAGTACACTTCATTCCAGAAAATGGCCAGACACCTCAAAGCAGGACTATAGAGAGCCCTCATGTCACAATTGTAGTCTTCAAGGCCTTTCCCAATTTAGTTCCTTTTTTCCTGTGCTTGTACTGTGGCTAGACAGGACCTTGTATCCAGATGGGCTTTGAAAACCATATGTAGCACTGCACAGTTATGATGACCTCCTATAAACGCTCCCTACCTTCTTCCCTATGCTGTCTTCTGCCTGAGGCACCTTTCCCAAACAGATTTGTGTAGTTGCTAAGCAGTCTGGATATCCTATGTTAATAATGCTGAGGTGGGAGGCTTGTTCAATACCTCACCTACTCAAAGATGAAGCAGACAAGCCATGAAGGACAGAGGGTGATAAATTTTACCAGCCAGACCAAGAAAGAAGGAAATAATGAAATCCAGTATCCTTAAAAAGCTATTATTCTTGTTGAGAGAACTGCCTCTTCTCTCTGAAAATATTGTTGGTATTTTCCCATGCTAGGGCAACAGTGTAATGGCTGAAAAGAAAATTATTCCAGTGATTTTAATGTAAATAATAACCTGGGTGTTTGATATAATTTAATTATTTAATTATCCATGAAACTCTTAATTTCTGGCGGAACCCTGGTGTACATGAAGGTGAAGCAAAGTTACTGACTTTGGAGCTAAACTGTCTCCAGAAGACACTCTGCATCGCTGGAACCTCTTGATTAAGCCAGATGAAGCCTGGCTGAAGTTAACAAGAAATACCAAATCATAATCTACATACACACTTGGATTTTAGAGGAAGATCGAAAGCTAATAGTTGTTGTAGCCACAGTATTGGTAATAGTAGTATTTCTTAAATACTCATTACATAATAGTATAAAATATGCAGCATAATGAATGTCTTTTAGCACTCAGCCTTCTGATAATCTGTTTCCGAGACACAGATTTTAAAGGTGCTTGGTGAGATGTTAGAAAGTGTCTCTGAGATAAAAGTTTCCTTTGAGAATCATATTAGAAGTTGATCTGCATAAGTGCCCCAACTCCATTAAAATTCAGGTTCACATGCCTTATGACTGATGGTGTCATCAGATTGTGCACCTACTCTGATGAAAAGCGAGGCTGTTTACAGAAGGAAAGATTCTTCTCTTTCTTCATTGCCCCAGCCTCATGGCCTGTTTTCCTTACGCCAGTTTCAATGATCATATAGTTGTAGAGCAAAAAGAGAAAAAACCCATTCTCTGTCGCCTCTTGAGATAGCACAGTTATTCAGCCCAGTGCAGAGGAACATCAAGATTGATACCCAGATGTACATACCCCTCTGATTGCCTTTTTTCAGTTTTGTAATGTTATTCAGAAAAGCCAGGAAGAAGTTAATGATTCAGGGTATTAAAGTAGCCAATGGAGTTAGAAGTGGTGAGTGTGCAATAGGACACTGCTGATACTGCTCACCCACAGAGTAATGGGTTTGGACAGTCAACTCCGACTGGACATCCTAAAGCAGGGAGCAGACTTGAAGTTTGACTCAGCTGTGTGCCAGAACAGCACAGCCAGGGAAGCCTCGAGGCAGATCTGACCAGGGCACACTGTTTCTGCTTGTCCCCATGCCTTCTCACACCACTGGTCTGTCTGAAGCCAGGTCTAACCGGCCCTCTCCAGGATCACCACTCTGGTTATTAAACATCAGCAAAAGACTCTCCTAGGCTGTTTTATAGCCCTTTTTAGGAAAAGGAGCATATTAATGTGATCCTCCCCAAGCCTCAATGTAAGTAGAAAGTAATTTAATTCTCTCATGCCAAAGCCAACCAACCAGTCAACTCTAACAACAACAAAAGCAGTAAAACCGTGGTTTTAACAAGACACCTGACAAACTGCAGTGCTTCCCTAATTATCTCCTTGTCATATCTGTTTAGCGTGAATCATGAATTGATACTAGAGCAACCAGGATCCAGTGGATGGAGCTTGTGCCCGCCAAGTAAGCATGCAGAGCAGAGCAGAGCTCAGGCACACATAAGGCCTTTTCCGTGTATTTCTCTGTGTGAGACTGGATCACGGAGACTGCCAAGTTTTTGGGGCAGATACTTCTGCTGCATCCACCACTCTTGATCCAGGACACTTGGCTCCGGATTAAGCACTACCTCAGTACAAAAACCACTATCAGTTTCATGTTTCTCCTGTACCTTGCTTGCAAATGTCTTCATTACATTGACAAAATTTAAAGACCTTTCAGTTTTTCTTGAGATAAACTTTACCGGTTGTATCTGCAGCCCAGTGCTGCACTGTATCCGTGATTGGACACAAAAAATTTACTTGCTAACTGTAGTTGTGTACAGTACAAGCACAAAATACACATTAAAGATGATTATTGAAGTTCACTCATCTTAAATCATTTAAGGTTCAAAACTTAAGCAGTAAAATAGCAATTTTATTCCAGGCTTCCCCCTTCAATATTATGGCCTCATCCTGTGTGGGAGTTCCTCTACTATTATTGTAGCATAATACCTAACAACATAGTACAGTTCACCTGTTTGCCATTTATGCGGTATTTATGTGGCAAAGAAATGGATGAATTTTGGATTATGAAGTTAAAAAGAAATGCTGATACCCTTACAGGCATAAACCTGGGTATTTTTTACTGCTGCCATCATGCTCCTTCTGCGACCTTGGGCAAGCCATTCCAGTTCTGTGTCTTCAGACTCACAATGCACCCGGGTGGGCAGGACCACTGTTCACCCGGTAAAACTCTCAGGGCCTTAAGTCCTCTGGGCCTCAGTGTTGCTGGATTTTAAAATTAGGTTAAAGCCATACCCAGAACTGCCTATACATGTGAAACTTTACTGGCCTAAGTATAGGGATGTAATTGTGCCAGTATAGGCGTATCAGAGTATTTTGCCACGTAGAAACATCTTGCACTTGTTGCTTCATAGCTCCTTCCAGGAATGATGACTGGATAAAAGCCAAAGTATTAGTTAAAGAATCAGTTTCAGTTCAATCTTGTTTGTGCAACACTTAACTGACTACTGTAAAGATCCCCGTAAACACAGCAGGCAGGAGAAGCTCACTGTTCCACTGTTCCACATGTGGACTCCAAACTTCCAGCCAGTTCTACTTCGGAGCTGACACTTGCAGCTCCAAATGGAGTTCAAGTTCGCTTCAGACGGACAGCGGCGTGAGGGTTCATTACTGTGGGTCTGACTTGCACAAGAAGCCTCACGCACTGTAATGGGTTTACTCGCATGAATGAGGAGTAAGTGCAGCAATACCTACGGGCAGGAGGACGTCCACGTGTAAAACACCTGCGGATAGAGAGTGCTCTATCATTGGCAGGTATTACAGCAATTACTTCAGTATTAAGACTAGACCAAGTCAAGGCTGAATCACCCGTGCCAAGCGGCAGGACATAATCCTGTTCGATCAGGAATTAACTCCGACAGCATCTGCCGCTGTCCCCGCAGCCTCGCTGCCGGAGCTCCCCGGCCGTTCCGGCGGTGCAGTAACGCCTTTTAAGCCCCAGTGAGGGTGTCGGAGGGGGCTCACAGCCGGGGCGGGGGTCGGGCTGCCGGCCAGGGCACACAGCGGCCGTGCCGGGCCGGGCCGGGCCGGGGCCGCTCTCCGGCGGCGGGCGCAGCGCTCCCAGCGGGACCCGGCGGCGCGGCGGCGGGGGCGGGAATTTGGGGAGGATCCCTGGCCGGGCCGGTGCGTGTGTGTGTGTGTGAGTGTGTGTGTGTGCCGGTGAGCGGCGCGGGGCGGCTCCGGCCGCCTGACGCCAGCCGAGCCACATCCATCCCGATCCCGATCCCGATCCCGATCCCGATCCCGATCCCGGCGCGGAGAAGCTGCCCGCCGGCCGCCCGTCACTGCCCGCCAGCCGGTAACAACTTCGCGTCTCCCCGCGCCTCTCCCCGCTCGCTGCCCCCGGGGCCGGGCGGCTGTACCCGCGCATCCTCCTCCTCCTCCTGCTCGCTCCTTGCCCGGAGCTGCCGCGGCGGTTCCCGGCCGCGGGGCCGGGCGGCGCGGCGGGAGCGGCTCTGGGCAGCGCTGCGCTCCCGCTCTCCTTCCCGGCATGATGGCGTCCCTGCGGCGGCCCGGCGGGGACCGCTCCCGGCTCCAAGTTGGTGGGTAGGTGCCGCGCCGGGCCCGGCGGGTGGCAAAGCCCTTCCCTGCCGGGAAGCCGCCGTCCTGCGCCTCCTCCCCAGCCCCAGCCCCATCGTGGCCCGCGGGGACGCGGCGGAGCCCCGGCCGGCCGGGGCAGGGGCTGCCTTTGTGTGTGCGGGAACAGCCTTTCGCCTCCCGCCTCGGCCCAGCCGCGTCCCTCTCTGTCTAATTTATCTTCTTTCTTCTTTTTCCCCCCTTTCCTTTCTTTTCTTTCTTTCAACAGCCCCTTCCCTTCCTGGTTCCCCCCCCTGCCCCCCCCTCCCCTTTCTTCTTTAATGACAAATCTGTGCTTAGAGGTCAAGGAAAGTTCACTTTTTTTTTCCTTTTCCCTGTTAGAGGGTTTGGATGCTTGAGATTTTCCCCCTCCTCAGTATAATTGCTTCATATACTCGTACAGCCAAATAATCTTATCCTGAATATAGATCTTTAAAGCTTATTAAAATTTACTGGCGTGGAGATATTCAGTCATGCGTTCAAAAGGATCTGGGCCAAATACTGACCTTTTTTTTTTTTTTTTAAATATAAACTGAAGTCAGAGGGAGTTCTGACCGAGGCAGGGCTGCTGTGATTGCTCTTTTGTTAGTAGATCAATCTGAAGAAGGTACGTGGTCCGACCTTACAGTTTGCTTTTACAAGATCTGGATAAGAACAGCTTATTCTGAGAATTAATCGTTATTTTGATGTATTTTAGGATAAAATGATGCTTACTGCCTGTCTAAAAGGTAACAGTTTTATTTGGGGAAGTATTATAAACAGAAGTTAATAAAAACAGTACTGTTAGAGCCAGATGGGGAGGAATAAAAGTAGATGTGTATTTCAGATACAGGCAAATGGAAAAGATCATTGCCTGAAACATGTCAGTGTTTAATGGATGTCAGTGTTCAAAGATACTACACCTTAAAAATAACATATGTCTTAGGAAAGAGCTGTCATAGCTGATAGTTTGTATTTCTTTTGCACACAGAGAGGAAGTCCAAAAAAGAAAACTTGTTTAATACTTTTTCTTCCAATAGTTATATGTGTTTTTAAGCAGCACTCAGGAGTAAGAATAAAAACTGTAGCTTGCCCAGCCCACAGAGAACACGTTTCTTTGCAGGTGTGTGTCTGTAATTCTTCATGTGGTTGACTGCATGCACCTTGTCCTGTCAAACAATAGGAGCAAATCATGTGAGGGAACCTAAGTTTGGCTTATTTTTTTCTTTTACTTGTGAGTAATGACTTGGTTGAATTATGGGACATGAGTTTTTTAGTCGCAGCTGATTAATACTTAATTTCCACCTTGAACCAGAGAGCCGTGCTATGAAGCTTTTTCAAGATTCTCATTGGATTTTAGTGCAGGTTTTGAGTGCTCACTTCTCTACTGTGACTGGAAGAACATCAGTAAGAAAATGAGAGAGATCTGGCCCTTTCTGAAGTTCTTGCTGTGGTCTTAGGGATGAAGTCTTGCAATTTACTTCAGACTGTACATAGGCGCTTGATTTGGGCGATCCAGAAGCCTTCCACAGCTACCAGAAAGGATCAGTTCAACGCATGATCAAGTTACCCTAAGGGTAGGGATTTGTCCTTGCATCTGTTTTGACCCCATTAGCATTGGGTATGTAATCAAATACATTTTTTTCCTACTCTGTTCTGTTCAACTTGCTTTTTTGTGTACCCTTAAAGATGTGATGATCCAATACATTTGAGAGAAGTGACTGAGTAAACAGATGGAGATCTTTCTGTTTTGGTATAAATATTAACTATCAAATCAAATATTTGAAAGCTGATGAGTCTGGTGTTTGCTTTTCCTCTGTAGTTTGAACACAAAAGTAATGAGCTGAATGTAAAGAAAAGTAATACAAAGGTTAATAAAAGTGCAACTTGTGTTTCTGAGTACTGGGAAATTATTCAGATTGAACTATGAGTTTCTTTGCTTGCTATAAAGATTTAAATTTTAAAAACGAATGGGTTATGACTGTTTGGGTTTTTTTTAAAATTAGAGCATGAATGCACTGGATATTACATATTGCCAGTGTTCTGCTCTGTGGAGCCCAAGCCATGTGTGTAAAATAAAAGCTCATTTGAGTAGTCTTACAGGCCTAATGGAGGCATCATCTCAGCTTTATAAATAATGTAAGTTGTGTATAATGTGGAGTCCCCAGAGACTGCAGAGAAAGCATCATTACCAGCCTTTTCAACCTGCTGGAGATCTTAAATTGATTTACAGCACTGAACTGGTGCAAAATGATACATCAGGATGACACAGGGTCAACCTGTAAAAGTCTATGATGTGAGCCTGTTAGTTCAGTCATCATAATTAAACCATATTATGAGGGCAGCAAAGCAAGTGTCTGTGACATGTCCCATTGTGCTTCAGATACGGCTGGTTTAAGAATCAAATAAAGAGAGCACCGTGTTTATTATTTAAGTTACGCAAAGATAAGTTGAAATTAACACTTGTGGCCCTGTGAAGAGTAAAAGCTGAACCAATTTAGGTTGACTCTCAATCTCTTCCTTGCAGTCATTAGGAGCTGAAATAGAAGGAATGTGCAGCTTTGGGATGTGTGTGTGGGGAAGTGGCTGTGAGTGAATCTCTGAAATTTATACATCCTTTCTCAAGGATCAACTAGACTTTACCTGCAGACTGTGCTATCAGATATCAAAGGAACAAACAGGAAAACAATCCAATTGTTTGGCTTTTTTCCCCCTAGTATTTCTAGCCTACTGAAGTTTGTAACTGCCTGTTGAAATGTTCCTGCAGATCTGAGTTCTTGTATAGGACAGAGCATTTTAGTCATTGCTTGAACTATATGGCCAAACTTATTCTAGAACAGAGACTCTAATTGTGAATATGAGTTGGCATAGGTCACTGTGCTTTTCTTAGTGAAGACAACTGTGGCTTCGGATTCGTGTTTTCCTCTAACAGCCCTAGAAAATAGCGTGCCACAGGTAGTAAAATGTTTGCTAAATACTCAGCATCTTAGGTCTTGCTGTTTCTGCTGGTAAAATTACTATGATGTGTTTTGGGAAAAATCCTGCAAAAATGACTTTTTTTTCTTCTTTCTGCTAGGCAGTGTGCTGCTTGGGGATTTGAGAGTTTTGCATTTGTTAGTGTTTAAACCAACTCCTCATACCTGAATTGGTGTGAATTTTTAATCTCCTGAGGTTCTCCCAGCCAAGAAAGGAACATACATTATTTTTAGTCATAAATGTAAGTAAAAAAAAATTTTGAGGCATGCAAGTGAAGCAGAGAAAATAAATGGTCACTACTGGTAAGAGATTTATTAGTCTCCAGGTTAATTTGCACCCCAACAGCATGTGCTTTAGCTAAGGTGCTTTTTGAGAGGCAGATAAAAGAATTAAAACTCACTTTGGAGTGCAGTGGCTTTTAAAATGTGGATGTGGATCTGTCTTTTGCTGTGTCAGTGCAGATGAAGAAACCACTGTATTGGAGAGAGAACCTTAAAATCTGTGAAAATGAAAGTCAGATTGCACAAATTGCTTTATGGTTAACGAAGCGATCCTACCGATGTGTGGGAGGTTTGTTGGTTTTGTTTCTGGTTATTTTTTTAATTTCTGGTTTAGGTTTTCATGACAAACTCACCCAGTTTTGCTTTCAGAGTAGGGAAAAGTCTATTCTGCCCATAAAAACTTCACTGTTTTTCCCTGTAGTAACAGCAGACTGATGTTTTTCCACTGGCCTTTCTTCTGTGTATAGCAAAAAACTGCATGCATACCAGTCTTAATAGTTAAAAGATGATATGCAGTTCCTAGAAGCTTTCCTTTGAAATGTACTGAGTGGAAAATTCGAGTTTAAAATACAGACCCCAAGTTGGCAAGCGAGGTTTGAAATGCTGGTGACTTACAGGCTCATCTACACAGGCATCTTGCAATTCTCAAGCTCTTTTGCTCAAGCTGTAGAACAGCATAGAGATTTTTTTTATCGAATGGAGGGTTTTGCTTGGGATGGGAAGGAAGTAATTTTGAATTGATATTTTAAAAGTTTTAGTGTTGTCTCCCTGCAGTCTGAGGTATAACTGTTTCCATTAGAATGTTGCTATTCTTCAAGATTTGAAATAACCAGAGAGAATGTTTGATTGGGCCTTTTGTAGAGGGCTTTACAGAAAGTGGATTCAGGAGTGAGAACACCCTTGGCTGGCTAATGGCTGCCACAAAGATCCCTATCCTCATCCTCAGACAAATGGTAATTTGCATTACAGAAGCTTTTCGGGTTGCTGTGTATTTGAGGGGGGGGACGCCTTTGTTTTTTAACGGGATAGAGAAGGCAAGCATTTAGTAAAATGGGCTGATTTCAAGGAATGAAAACATTTTCTAGAATGATCCCAGATCATACGGGATCTCTCCCTGCATCCATTTGATGCCTGCATGTGTTGGCACTGGAAGTTCGTCCTAGTTTAATAGGAACAAAGGGCGAGCACACTACTCCTAATTAGCCTGTGTGAGGTCAAGTATTCCACGCACAGAACGCTGAACTCTGCCGAGCTGTGGAGATGGGTCCATTTTTATTACTTTTTTATTTTGGGAAAGGAGGAAGGATGTGTCAGGAGCTGCGGTCGTGGGATTGCTCCGGTGGAAGGGTTGTAGGGCTGTGACCATAGTGCCACACAGCAGCTGAGTGGAGCCATCATTAGATTCCAAAGGGTTTTCTGCAAGCACGGATTGCTTTGCTCAGTTGTACTCTTCTGGTGGACTGCTGTCTTGGGAGACTGTGTAGAAGCTGAGTTTACATCAGGAGATGAAGCTTTTTTCTTCCCCTCTCTAGACTTGCCAGTGTAGAGGAACCTGACCAGTAGAGCTATTCTGGACACTTGCACAATTTGGTCGTTCTAATATAGATCTGTGATTGTTCTGGACTATGTCACTTTTATTCCAATATGTGTTATCCACTCAGGAGAAGGATATTAGAACAGATGTCACCAGTCTCTCCCGTTTGGTTCTTCCCCCACCCTTTCTCCAGCATGCACAGGCGAAGTCTAGAGTACAAGGAGGAAAACAAATTATTTTTAAACATGCCTTTATATAAGTCATTATATTTAGGCACTGTTCAAAGCAGTATCATCCAAACCCAACTATTATGTTGACTTGGCATGTAAGCAAATCATTAATGTGGTTCACCAGTGATTTCTGAAGCATTATTTCATATTTCTGTACTCGTAAAGGGAACACTCTTCCCAACATGGCAGCAGATGAGACTGTCTAAGTCAGTGTAGACAGTCTGAATTATAGCACTTAATGGTATTCAGAAGTATATCACTTGCATGTTTTTGTCATTAAAACTACTAAAATGCCAATCCACATCAAAGTGATCTATGGACTATCAATCCAATATTGGGTAACTTGAAAATAAGATACCCATTAAAAGTTTTTACAGTGCTGAAGTGGTTATAGACAGAATCATGAGAGTTTTCTCTGTGTCCTTGTGTCTTTCCCCAGCATGGGTGTAAGAATCACATCTGCCCTCCAGTTTTGACTGATGGACCTTCTTTCAGTACTTGGAACTATTGTTTGAGGGGCAGCTGAAAATATGTCCTCTCATTACAGATTTCATCCGTGAATAGAACCTGGATTTCAGGGTTTACAGCATTACAGAGGTTCTTCTGCAGAGGTGGCAAGACTGATGTACATGTTTAAGGATGTGTCTGAGTAGATGAAAGCAAAAAAAGCATATGTGCACACACTTGACACTCCTGTAGCAGGTTGAAAAGTTTTCTGTGAGTTCAGAGAACCTCGTATGTTCATATTGATTGGTGCATGCAGTGACCGTAGTTGATTACTTGCTTTTATTTCTCACTTTGCTCAGCTGCCAACTGGTATCTCATACTTCTGTGTTTACATGAAAGATTGAATTACTGAGATATTTTTCTTGTAAATAATTTCAGACTTCTGATTTCAAGCACTTTCAGGAATTGGAAATATAATCAGCATTCTGTCTGGTGTAGCATGTTTAAACCAGGACATGAGACTCTTAAAGATATTTTATTCTTACAGTGGTGTGTATATAGGACCCTTCAGAGTGGATAGGTATGCTATATGTGTGTGTGTACATATTAATACCTAAAATAATAGTCACTGCTGTTGAAAGTTAAATTATTTGAATCAGAGGAAGGTAGGCTGCACCTATATATAGTTGAGAAGAGTCTGTACATTTATCAAGGTCTGTGTATGTAATAACTATTTATATATAAATACTTAAATGCTGTTTAAATGCTTAAAAGCTTAAAATCAGTTTTGGTTAAAGATGAAGTAAATAACTGGAGAATCATGTTGCAACAAATTGTGGTTTCCACTTAAATGTGTTTCTAAGAGTGATAGAAGGAGGAAACATCTGCTGTTTGGTCAGATGCTGTTAATGAGCTGCATATTTGACTTCATTCTGCCAGTGTATTTCACCTTTGTATCTGCTGGGTTTCATTTGAATATTGACGTGGGAGGAATTAATCAAACGCCCTGGTTGTCTTACCTGCATCTTACTAGTAAGGACTTTGATTGAACTGATCTGTTGAGGGAAAATATATGTAGCTTGTAACTGGACATATTTTCTGTGACAGGGGAAAGAAGGGTCCCAAAATTCTGTCAAGATAAACATGGTAGTGTGTGTAAGAGAGAGGGTGGAACGTGGTGTGAAACTGACATCTCCTGCTCTTTCAGTTGATGGTTTAATTCTCTGGAGTGTCCCTGTAATTTAGACAGCTGAAGAATAGCAAAAAATATATGGGTTGGGTTTTTTTGTTCTCTGTTGTTTTTTAACTCCTCGTCCTTTCCTTTCTAGCCCTCCCAAAATGTTGTAAAACAAACTCTGCTAGTGTTTTGGTAGGACAGAATAGTTGGCAGAACACCGTTGCTCACTGTTGGCCAGTTGTCTTTTTTTCAAGGGTTTCCAAGCTGTCTTACATGAAGCAAGAAATTTACTTTCAAGTTAGGCCACACACTAGCACCTGCTTAGGAGTATAGATTCTGCTCCCAGGTCCTGAAAAGTTACTGAAACTGGCTTGTCAATAAAACACAGTCCTGTTTGATGAAGGGTCTTTCTCTTGATATCTAAATGCTCTGGTGTGAAATTTGACATATTTTTATCACTGTTATGGTTTCCAGGCTGAAATATACTTTGGGGAAGGTGAGTTTGGATTTATTTTAACCTAGGAGGGGCTTTATTCAGGTTAGTAAAACTGCAAACTACAAGATGATTTTTTTTTCTGTTGACTTAATTCCATGTATAATAAAATAGTCCATCGTGCTTTTGCAGATAGGCTGGGAGACAAATGGGATGTGAACATGACAGGGCTTAGTCATGATTGCTTAAGGTATCTGGAGCTATAGTGATGAGCATGGGATGGGAACCTCTGTAGATCAGAATCTTCCAGTAGCTCACAAGCAGTGAAAAATGGGGTGGAAAAGTGGTTTCTTAACCAGGGTTGTATGCAAAGCAAGGTGACAGTGATGAGGACTTGTGTTTTAATGGAACAGAGCCATACATGAAGCCACACTTCAGGGGTAGAAGCATGAAGGGAGGAAGAGTGAGGCAACTCAGAAGGCTTCTGGATTCTCTGAAGTGGTCAAAATCAGGGAGAAAGCAGCTTTCTTGTGCCTCTGCCTGTGCTCAGCAAATAGAGCTCAGTCCCTGCCTCAGTGTAGTAGCACTTGAAATGATTTTGTTCTTGTGCCGAGGCAAGCGGAGTTCTACCCAGTTTTCTTGAACCAGTTGCTTTTCTGATGTGATCAAATTAATTGGCAGGTGGTTGTTTTGAGAACTTCACAGAATCACAGTACGGTTGATATTGGAAGGGACCCCTGGAGGTCATCTGGTCCAGCCTCCTCCTCAGTCACGGCCACACAGGTTGCCCAGGACCATGTTCAGATGACTTCTGTTTTTCCAGTTGTGTGACAACTGCTCTTGTTTTTCCCAACAGTGAATAAAGTAGATTTGAAATTTATTTGAATCTCAAGGACCTGTCAACATGTACATGATGGCTTCTGAGATTGTTACACGCATAATGCCATGATGCTGGTTTAATTTCAAGTGTGTAGTTCAGGAATCCCAAACACATGTAAAGCGTGTGCTTCCCTGTACAGGGAGGGAAGAGGGAGATGAGAGGGACGGAGACCCAACTTGAGTGACTTTACTGAGGTCTTACCATGAGTCTAACATTCAGGACCAGAATTGCAACTCCCTTCACACTCTCTCTTGGTCTTTGCTCTTGTCAGATATGTCTTTTCATCGCTAAGGAGAGAGAGAGAGAGAGAGAGAGAGAGATAGATAGATAGATAGGTAGATGGATAGAAAGAGCAGACCTTAGTTATGTCATCATCTTAGTTCTGCTAATTACCTGGTGAATGCAGTGATGAACTATACTGATTTGAAAAATGTGGATTTTGACCTTGCTGAATGTCTTGGAAAACTTGGCTTACATATAGGTTGCCATCCTGACTATTGCAGTTTCTTGTTTTGCATTTTTGCCTGCTGCTGGCTTTACAGTCTGGCATATTTAATAACAGGCCCTTTATTATCCATGCTGGCTAGTGTCAGTGTTAAGTGCTTTCTCTTGGATATAGTAGCCAAAGGAAAAGTCTTTGTCTTTACTAGTTTAAAAACTTAGGATAAAGTAATTACAGTTTCTGTAATGTGTCGTATTATATTTCATGTGGAAAATACTTTATAGATGCTCTTGGCTTTAAACTCTGCATTGTGTGGTATTTTTGGATAGATGGATATGAAATCACTCTTTTTTCCCCCAAGTTTTCAGTCTAGTTACTAGAGCAGAAGGCAGTGGCATTAGAGGGGGGTTGAATTTCTTGCTGGAGTGTTTGGTTATTCAGAACCAGCCAAGGCAGGGCGCCTTGCCCTAGGGATGAGAGCAGGTTTTGCAAATAAGCTGAAGTACTCATGCCTGAGTGTGAGCTAATCTTTGACCTGGATATCACTTAAAATTTGGGGGTGGCAGCTCCCCAAGATGCAAAGAACTCTTAAGAGTTGGGCTTCTCTCAGCCCCAGCCAGGGATTTCTTCGCATAGGCTGGCTGGGTGACTTTGGTGCTCTGAGCTGACCCCGCAGAACGTGTTTTTTGGTTTATGTTGGTTTTGCCAGGTTAGGAAGGTGAACTGACTGACAGGTAGAGGAAAGTTATGTTGCAGTACCGAGGCTGGGATAAGGGAGTAAAGAGAAACCTTTTCTCTCTGGGTGGGAGTGAGCCCTTGGGGCTGCTCACTGGCTTGTGGACCTGTGACCTTGCTGGCCCAAGGCAGCTGCTGGAGGTAGCCAGTCACAGGACAGTGCTGTAGCACTCCCAGATGAAGACTTCCTTAATACGCTTGCCAAGGAAAGGTCTAATTTACAGGGTTTTTTTCCCAGATACTTATGTTGGTGATTAGCAGGGACTCGACTGCCAACAGTTACGTCAGCCACAAAGCCCCAGTGTAGCTCTATTGGCAGCAAAACGACAGTGATTAATGGTGCAGTGTCTTTTATTGGGGGTGAGGGAGGACGGATGGAGAGCAACACTTAAACAAGCTTTTCTGGTCAAGTGTTGTTTTGCTGGTATAAACTGCAAGCTGTCTTAGAGATGTTTTCTAGTTTAGTGCAAGCAGATGAGCAGAACACATCTAGTGCTCGTCCTGTGTGAGACAGGACAAGTGGTTTTCCTCAGGAGGAAAAGAGTGTCCGAGTTTAACTTCTTGGTAGTAGAAACTTTATTTTCCTCTTCAGAGGATGAAAGAACTTGAAACAATTGGCAGACTGGGTACAGTTAGCAGCATTATCAAGAATTCAGAGAAAAGGTAAATACATAATCCCCTAAAACCCCTTCTGTAAAAGTAGATTGGTGTTACCAGAAATTGCTGCCAGTGGAGATAGTTAGGACACCTGAAGCTGATCTGTGGTGTGAGCCAATGCACTGTTTGTAGCTTTCCTGGGTACTGCACCACTGCATAAATCACTTTCACATTTTGGCTTTCAATCCACTTTCCTCAAAGGAAATGTAGAAAGCATTTGTTTTGGTATTATATAGTAATGTGTTTGAAAGCCCTTACTCTTTCTTGTTACTTGCATCGCTGTAGTATGTTTCTTAACTTTTAGGAATTAGACTATCTACAGATTTAAAATGCAAACTGTAGGTATTTCCCTAGTAGTGGGAGCTACTGCTTTTCCTAGTGCTGGAGCAAGGTACTCACTGAATTTCCTTGTAGCCTTCTGCTGTGCTGAGGAACTCTCCAGATCATGGGAATCTGTCTGTAACATCTTTTTAATTTTTATCTCTGGCTTGGCTAGAGGCTTCTTTGCAGAAATCGTCACCGTAACTGGCATAAATGCTCCAGGGCTATTTACTGCAGCTGACTGGATAACTGTTCCCTTTGCCCTTCTCCCCACCAGTTTATCAGGAATGATTCTTGCTCATGGTCAGACCCGACACATCTGCTGTGGTTTGTGAACTGGGAGTGCTGATGGCAGGCTGCTTTGGCTCAAGTCTCATATTCCTGATTTTTTCCATCACACCTTTGCCTACCTTCTTGCTTTCACTGACTTGGTACATGAGGGCTCTCAATCTTCCAGCCAGCCAGCAGGCCAGGGTTGTTTGAGGCTAAAGGCTTCTTATCTTTGGAGCTGGGGAGTGCTGGTGTCAACCCCAGAATTAAAAGCATCTTGTGTTAACAGCTAAAGACAAAGAATCCGAAATCTTTGTGTGTTCTTTCTGTGCACTAGCTTGTGGCCTAGAAGTAAGTAGTCTTGGAAAGCTACAAGTGCTGGAAGTTCACCCTTGCAGCCTCACTTTGTGACTTTGGAGCTTGGAGTTCTTCTGTTTATCCTCAGTACCAGGCCAGCTATGACTGTTTGTTCAGTAGCAGGCAGCAGCAGCAGTGGAAAATTTGGAAGCCTTATGGCTGTTTTAAGCTACCCTGCTGCTGACCTTGCAGAGTATGGGCTGTTTGGAAAATGCCGTGTTTTGGTGTCTTGGCTGTAAGAGACTTGCAACTTTGCCAAATTTGAATTTTGAAACTTCAAACTGGTCTCGAAAAATTATGGTGGAGTGATTAATAGGCTGCCTTATTGCCATATGCAGAGTCATACAGGCTCTGTTAATAAGAAAAGCTTGCAGATAAGGAAAGGGTACTGAGTAATTCTTTTTGTGACTTGGTTCCTCTTCCAAAAATCATGAAAAGCTTACAGATAACGAGGGGATCAGACAGACAGATTACAGCCCTTTTCTCCTGTTGTAAAACCTCTGTATTCCCAGTAAGCAGTGTAGGAGGATATCTCCCACTTCCTTTCAAGCTATGCTGTTCCCAACTGCTGTATTAACTATCAGTTCCTATCTGTGGGTTGAAGCCTTTGTACAGAATGCTCCAAAGCCTTGATCTCAGGAATATGAGAAAACAGTTTGATGTGAGATTCTGCAGATGTTCTGGCACAGGGCTGTGACAGCTGCTTTTGCCTCATCCCACAGTTTTTTGTATCTCTCTGACTCCTCGTGTATGGCTGCACCCTTGTTTTGCCCTTTTGGAAGGGGAAAGGTGTGTCTGTGACTTCTGGGTCTGTTTTTAGTGTAGGCACACTCAGAATTGCACCTCACCTGCTGGTAAAGGCCACGATCAACCTTACATATGTGTTTGCAGGTGTATTTTAAATGGTAACCCAGAGTGCCCTTGATTTGGTCTCAGGAGGATCCCTAAAAATTTGTACTTGCCTGTAGGTTGTAATCTTTGAAGAGTTTAATTGTCCTGTATGGAAGCTGAAGGGCCATCTGTAAACACTGTGGTCTTCCATTTATAAAGGGTCTGTGACTTAGGGTGGTTTGATAAATACCAAGGAACTGCCAGGGAGTATATGCTTTGATGGGGTCGTGCAGCTGCTGCTCCCTGTCCTGAGGACCTGGAGCACATTGGGCTTCATGTCATCTGAAGTCCAGTCCCGGTTTTCAGAAGGCCACTCATGGCACACTGTAATTAAATAATGTTTCATTGGACTGTAGAAGTCTGGCAAATATTGGTGTTTGTGTCTGAGTTGTATAAACTTGGCTTGGAAAGCTGTGTCATCTTCAAACACTTTCTCTGTCCTGAATGGTAGTTGTGAATTGCAGGACACTTGACGAAATTCAACATAGACATTTTAAAGCCGTGGAGAAGGTACAGTGTTTTAAAATTTGTTCGAAGGCGAAAAAATAGCTCTTTAGTTTTTACAGATAAGGCAGAAACCAGGAAAGCTGGAGGAATCCTTTAAAAAGAGTAAAGCGTGCATCTCATGAAATGCACTGAAATGTCTTCAGTGCTGGCAAACTGATTATTCTTATTTCAGGTGTATAAATGGTGGGTGGGGGACTAATTTGTGGAAAGATTCATTTCATTTAACAGCATTACTTTTTTGGTTTAATTTTCATCAGTTTGTTCTGCTTTGCTGAGGCTTGACCCAATAACTCTTTTATTAGTAAGTAATTTTTCTTCTCAGTTTTTGTCATCTCTTGCTTTGGTGAAGGATTCTGTTTAAAGCTGAGGCTCTTGAGCTGTAATTTAACATCTTTACTTAATCTCTGATAAATGAAGTCTGGGTCACAGTCTTTAGAAGTGGTTTAATGCAGCTGATGTAACTGTATTGGTGCATGCTCTTGGTGAAATGAATCATTTGGAGGAGCAGTGACTTGCCTCAGCTGAGCATAACTGGAGTGTGTTTGGTGGGGTTCCCCTCCTTAAAAAATACCCCATTGGAGCGCTGCTCTGGCTGGGGCTGACAAACCCCTTTTTAAATTCATGCAGTCTGTGCTAGACTGTGCTGTTCTCTGAAGACAAAACACATCTTGCATTTTATGAGCTTCACTCAAAAATTTTGATGCCTGAGTGGTGATGGACATTTTTTCTTTCTTTTCTGTTTTAAAGATTTTCCTTTATGCTGCAGATGTATGTTTTAACTGCCTAAAAAAATCCCTGAAAGTGACATGTCAGTAAATTTTCCCCATCTCACCTGTGAAGGAAGTTCCTCCCACCCTCTGCTGATGAATTGGAGGGAAATGCTTTTTTCGGCTGATAAAAAGAAATAAAATTCCATGCCCTTCCCAAAGGAGGAATTCAACAATTGGACAAGTGATGTGGGACCATGTGTTGGTTTGTAAAAGGATATAGTTTGTAAAGATGTTTCCTTTGATGCCTGTGATGAATATGGATGTGTTTCCGTTGGAGAGGGTTTTGATTAAATTATGCAATTAGAGCTGACCAGACAGATCTAAATATAGGAAGAGGTTTCAGTTATCCTGCCTTTGTGTGTATTAACACACCCACACAGATGTGTGTTTGTTATTGTTGTAAACAACACCTGTTTTCTAAAGACAGTTCAAAAAGTCAGGAAAGGGAATGGTCTCTGTGGAAAAAGGGAGTTATACGGGAGTTTTATGATGAAAGGGAAAAAAAAAAAAAATCTGTTTTCCCCAGCTTTTTCACCTTTTAGAAGAGGACTTCTGACTTACTTTAATAGCTAGGCTAGTCCTGGCATCTTTGTGGATGTTCACAAAGCCATAGCCAGTGCTCCAGACTGGTCTTAGAGGTTCTTCTGCATTTTTCAGGACTTGGTCTGTGTCATCTTACAATGTTGACTGAGAGATCCTTGGCTGCTTCTGTACTCCTGAGTGCTCTTAGTTCCTAGTAGGACAATGCATGGAGTTTAAGTACTCCACAGCACAAGTGAAATGGATAAACCTGCCCCAAAGATGCACAATACCCACTGTGATGGCTGGTAATTAATTCTGTTCCTTGACAATTGTTTCTTTGGATATGTTTTTCTTTTGAATGTCTTGTCATAGTTTGAGGATTTCTCTGAGAGGCCTTTAGCTTGGAGAGAGGGAAGAATGAAGAGTGTCTTCCTTCATAGCATTTAGGGAAAAAAACACCTTATGAACACTATTCTGGCAAGTTTTGTGATTCCTTGTATTCATCTTATAGGTTATTTTAGTGAAGTTCATATTTTGCAGTCCCATCTGTGGCAGAGTTTTGACTGAATCATCAAGTTGCAGTTCCTTCCTGACCTTGGTTAAAGCACTAGGCTGTGGTTTTAGAGATAGTCTTTGAAAGCACATCCGATTCAGTCCGACTGCTCGCCAGCACCAGAAGGGATTTGTCCACACCTGGGTGGACGTTTTGATCATCCTACTTGTACTAGCTCTGCTGTGCACCAGGCTTACCCAGCTTCCTGACCAAGTATCTTGGCAAACTTGGTTTTAACTTTTTCCTGTAGTCTTGGCAATATAAAATTTATATAAAATAAGCACGGCAAGGAGACCTGCAGGCGGTAGAGGAAGAGCTGGTGTGTTGTGACTTTGTGGAATCTCACATGCATCTGAAGGCAGGAGAGAGTAAAATTCAGCAGGGTGTTTTTCATCTCTGGTGACAAAGGCAGGATTTGAGGATCTGGTGATCACTTAAGAGGCTGTAGAGTGTTAGTGTTGTAACCATGGTGGAGCTGTGCTTTAATGAAGGTGAAGATAAAACTCATGAAGGATGTGGTGTTTAAATTTGTTTTCAGGAGTATGGTTTTCAGTAGGTCAAAAACAGCAAAGGTATTGGGAAGAAATGTTCTTAACCAGGACAAGGACAAATCTAATTGTTGATGCATGTCTGTTAAAACTGGGAAAGAACCTTTGCCATGTTCTTCTCACAATGATATACTAGCTTAGAAAGACTTTTGTGCCATTTTAGTTGTATTGTAACACAGGATTCGGTTTCTAATGTGTATGGAAAGCAGGTATTTTTTCTGGAGAAGCAACAGTGAAGTTACCATAAATCTTTCAAATCTGGTACCTTCAAATCCAGAAAACCTGTAAGAATTTGCTATTGTTTTACTCTTGCAGTCGTGATAGTTGAGACTTCAAGGGCAAGGAGCAATGCCTTGTGTGCCAGAAGCTGAGTGGGGAGGCGGGCAGGAGAAAAGCTGTGGTTCGCTGTAGAAACTGGCCGAACACCGTGTTCTTGGTTTGAACTGTGGGGAGCACTGGGAAGGAGCTGGCAGATACTGAAAGTGTAAGGTTATCCCTTCATGCTCTGGACTAACAGAGCAGTGGGGTTTGTGGGTTTTGGGTCACTGTTGCCCTCCTTCTCTCCACTGGTAAATCCTGCATTGCCCTGCGGTTTCATTTTGCTCTCCCCCCGCCTGCTGAACTAAAGGGTGCTTGTAGGTATCTGACAGGATTTTCCCTGTGGGCTGTACAGTGGTACATGGGAGGTTTTCTTGGAAGGGCAATCCCTCAGCCAAATAGCACGAGGGATGGATGGCCCAAGAGGAGTTTTGATGCAGACTGGGTGTTTTGGGCTGTTACAGAGGTTACTTCACAGGACAGGCTGGAGATACCCATCCTCCTGGCCCTTGCTGGATCTAAGTAAGGAAAGGAGTCTAATGCAGTGTCAGGAAAAACCCTGCCTACTCTGTTAGGTATGATGAGGTATTTTCAACACCAGTGTGTTCCTCTTTCCTTGAATGATATGTTGTATATCAGAACACAGGATTGCTTATTTCAATGGTTTTTTGAGTTCTTTCTACCATGCCAAGAGAACATAAAATAGTTAATTTTTTTCTTTTTTCTCTTTGTCATTTTCCAAACCTACAAGGAAAGCCAAGTCAGGTTCTGTACAGGCTCTCTAATGAGTTCTACAGCGCTGTGATGTGAAATGTGCTTTCTTTTTACATGTGTATTGTAATTCAGTGAGGTTTCTGCCAGGTTTAGTGCATTTTTCCAAGCTGAGCAAGATCTGATCTTCTGCCATAAGAAGGTGCAAAGAAAGAATTTGTTGACTGAAAGGAGGGTAATTCAGCAGAAGACTCTGGACTTTCTGTTTCACAAAGCACATTACTTGAAGAAAGAAATCAAAACTTTTTGCTGCTTGCTCCAAGGATAGGGAGCTAGATGAAGTTAGTGCACAATATGTTGTTACACATTCTACCATTGCAGCTGCTTAGACTTTGTGCCTTTTAGTAATACATAAAAACTGTACATGGAGATAGTTCCTGCCAGAATAAAGAGACAGCTCCCTGGCTTCTATGCCAAAATCTGTTTTTTGATTGGTTTTTTTTTTAAGAAAAAAAGTCTAAATATTGTACTGAATACATGAATTGCTAAAAATATATGTCTCTCAGAGCAGGTAAACGACTAAATATTTTTAAAGAAGTAAATTAAAATCTCTCTGCTTGTTATTTCTTTATAGTGTTACTAAGTAATGGATGCTGGGAAGAGGTATGTTGACTAAGATAAATTGAATTTTTAAAATGTAGTCATAGACTAGACAGTTTTCTCTGTGGTTCACTGTGGTTCCTGCCCATTTTTATGTCTAACTGTGCTAAGCATATATTAAAAATATTTAATAGGATCCTTTTTGCCTGCATCACTGAGCCTGTAATACAAATAACGAAATTAGTAGGAGAGTTAGAGTCACTTCTTGTTTGCCTGAAACTTGGGCTAGAAGTTGTTTTGCTCCCCCATCCACCCCTCTGGGAGAGGATCATCTAATTGTCTAAACCCTTTCTCCACCCATCAAAAACAGTCATTTATGCAAAGTGGGACAGTTTCCTATGGGATCTCCTGTGGGAATTTGAAAGCAGTCTCGTTGAATATTTTACTGTCTGCTTCATGTTGCTGACGGAGTAGCTATCTCTTCTTTGAGGGCTAGAAAAATAGAACTTCAGTCTTAGGCATTTTGCCTGAATATGTTTGTTTAAATACAAGGCTGGCCAAACAGATATATAAAAATATAATGCTCACTTATTTTTTCATAGGCTGCGTACAGGTTTGTGTGTTAATCCAAAGATGACAAAAAAAGACAACAGCAGTGAAGGAAGACAAATAAAACAACACTGGGATTTGAAAGAAGTTTGTTGATTCCAACTCATCCATCAGCAGACAGAATGCATAATAAAAAGTGCATGGGTTTGGATGTGTAGAGAGTGTCTGATAAGTGGGTAATACTCAACTTCCTTTAAACTGTTGCCAGACTGCTTTTTGGAGAGTGCCCTGTTGTTTTGCCTAGGTTTCTGTTCTGTCCCTACCTCATGAATAAAGAGACCCTTCAAGGGCTGGTGGTCACTCAGCTGTTGGAAATACTAATTCCCACTTTCCCAGAAGGGCACGTGGATTTGGGGAAGAAAGACGCAGACTGTGTCATCTGCTGACTCGTGGTTTAATCTTTATTTTGCACTTCCAGCTGATAAGACCACTTTGTGCAGAAGCAATACAGGAAATGATGCAGTGCAGAAACCCAGAGTGGCAGAAAGGGAAATGGAATGTACTGGCAAGGGCTCAGCCCTGCGGACGAGCTCTCTGCTTCTTGGAAACGAAAATCTCCACATACATTGTGGTTTGGGTTTTATTTGTTTGGTTTTGTTGTTGTTTTTTTCTTTGTCTGTTTGTTTGTTTTTTGGGTTTTTTTAGCTTAATATTGGTTTTGGAGCTTAGAGAAACTAGTGTACAGCAGCCTGTGAGTTTTGTCCCTCTTCCCTTATCTTGCTGCTTGTTCAGGGCTTGGGGTGTGCTTAGGCTTTGTTTTGGAGGCAGGACTTCAGCAGGAATCCCTGGCTGGAGGCTGGTGGCCAGCTGGGTCCTGCTGAGCTGCATTACTCCCAAGCTCACCTCCAAGCGCTGTGCCTAATGCTGTTCCTCCTGCTCCCAGCAGCTGTTGTCACAGAGATGCCACCGTAGCTTTGATGGTGAGGGTGAAACTTGTTTTGGAGTGCATGACTGTGGGAATGGGATGTGTGTGTGCTGCAGGATTTGATCCAAAAACTTCAGAGAATCTGTTCCTTTGGTCTGACTGCTTGGGGCTGCATCTGTCATCTTAGTCTGTGCAGAACTCATGTACTAGCCCATGGTAGGGTTGTATTTTCAGGCACTGATATAAACATACAGTCTTAATAGAGAGGACTTCTCCTTTTTCACAGCAAGTAGCTTGGTGAAAAATGGGTCAGGCCTAGGTAGAACCACATTTGCAAACATTACTGATGTTGAATGAAGCTTGGGTCAAAACGTAGGCTTTGTGCTTTCTCCTTTATTAGAGCTTCAACTCAAGCCCTTTAAATCTTTTTTGTTTAATTCAGATGGATGTGAAGGAGAAAGCTTTACTTGGTATACTACTGGAACTTGTAACTTTTGTATGTGGAACTTGTATCTTTTGCTTGAAAAGTGCAGAAAAAAGATATTTAGAATATTGATTAAGATACAGACTATATATGAATTGAGAATAACTCAGTTACAAACATATTTAAAGCACATTCCTGTGTGCTGGTTCTGGTAATTCAGTTATTAAATTAGCACAGCATTTTAATAGAGCACTTCATAGTGCATGTAAGGATAAAGTATACCTGGACTACAGTAAGTGACAGTAATGGCGTTTCAGTTCATTTAACAGTATAACACATGCCCACGTAACAAAACAGATTCTTAAATTTGCCGCAGGCTCATGCAAGTCTTTCCTTGCATTAACATTATTATTTCAAATACAGCATAAAAGAAATGGGATGTACCAGTTTGAAGTGTAGGTAGACATGGCCTGTGTCTTAGTCCGTAACCATTGTTCACATAAATGTAGTTTATGCATTCAGCCTAATAAAACTGAACCTCTGCAATTAGATAACTGTTTTAATGACAGGCTAATTTGAATAAAGTGGATGGTTTTCAGCTTAAATTTCTTCAAGTATAATGGTATACTATAAAACCATTGCAGTGCATGACAGTCAAGAGGGTAAGTGTGCCATAGCATTTGCAATTTTAAGGTCTGCAATCCTCTCTTAGTATAGCTGTGAAATCCTGTCTGATGTGGATGTGCTGACACCTTCTATTCTCTGTGTGTATAGATTGCTGGTTGGTTGGGTGTTTTTTGTGTTGTTCTGATGGCAACAACAACATTAATATCCTTTTCCCCTTCCCCCTTCCTCTGCAACCTGTTGGTATCCAGTCCAGGATATGTTTCCTGTCTTGTCTGTCTATTTGAAAATCAGTGGTGTGGTACTCTTTGTCTCATTTTCCCCTCCCTGCCAGTCCCGGGTCTCTTCTGTTTCCCTTGCCAGAGCCTTTTGCTTGCTTCCAGCCTGGACAAGGACAAAACCTGCTACTCACAGCTGGGACTCCTTCAAGTGTGGTGTTCCTTCCCCTCTTGACCCATCGCTTCAGTCCCATTCCTTGTCTCCCAGCTTGGGGACCACTGTGCTGTTTAAAATCCTCTTATCTGGACTTCCTCATCCTTCCCACTCCTTCATGTGTCCTTGAGTATATCAGGCAGACATGGCAGCAGAAGGGTCAGTGTGTGTAATCGGTGAAGTTCATGATAGTCTTCCCTCACAGTCTGCTTAGTAGCTCTGAGGGCTCTTGGGTGGGGTAGGCACACGTGGTTTTCTTTCTCTTGTGAGTGAGTGAGAGCTAAGATCTTTCTAGTTTCACTTTCTTCTTTTTTTTTTTTTTGCTTTGTTCCTCAAAGTAAGTCAGAGGTGAAACTGAACTGGTTTTTTTTTTCAGTTTGAGTTACACTCAGGTCTAGTGCAGTGATTTTTGAACTTCATGCGTGGCAATTTGGAGAGGGTTGGGCAGCACATTGCTGTTGAGGAATATTGCTTCTAGCTGCTCTCTAAACTAAATAATAAAAAAAAGCATTAGTGATCCTGCACTGCTTCCTTGGGATGTTTTGCTGGTTAAGGTTGCAACAGCTGACAGGCAGAGTGTAGCACCCCTCACACTTAATAGTGAAAAATTTAAATTGGGGGACTGTTTTAGGCTAGATTAATGTGAATTACATTTCTAATATAGGGATATACTGGGTTCAGTAGCAGGTCCTTCTGCTAAAGTTTTCATCAGATGTGCCTTGAGTCCTGTCAGCACTTTGTTCTTGTTTTGTTGTTGGTTGTTTTTTGATCACATCGCTCTTCTGGGTTGAGGTGGGGGATATTTTAACTGCTGTATGTTAACTTGAAAGGTAAAATCCTTTTTTTTTTTCTCTCTTTCTCTTTCTGTTTCTCTTTCTCTGATACTCTGCTTTAGGTTGTCAACCAGAAGGATTTAGAATAATGAAAAGGTTGTGACCATCAAGGGGGAATGTCAGCGCTGCCTTCCTGGGACAGGAGGATTGAAAAGGAGAAGGGACCAGAACTGTTTGATCCAGGTTGCTTTTGACTGCTGACACAATCTGCTGTACCCTGGTGGTGGTGGAAGAACAGGGCAGTCGTTCCTGCTTGGTTCTGTGGTATCACAACAGCGGGGTCACCATGAATGTAACAAGTTTATTCTCCTTCACCAGCCCAGCAGTGAAGAGGCTGTTGGGGTGGAAGCAAGGGGATGAAGAAGAGAAATGGGCAGAGAAAGCTGTTGACGCATTAGTGAAAAAACTGAAGAAGAAAAAGGGTGCTATGGAGGAGCTGGAAAAAGCACTAAGCTGTCCTGGTCAGCCCAGCAACTGCGTCACAATTCCTCGTTCTTTGGACGGCCGGCTCCAGGTGTCTCACCGGAAAGGGCTCCCACACGTCATTTACTGCAGAGTGTGGCGCTGGCCGGACCTGCAGAGCCATCACGAACTGAAACCTCTGGAATGCTGCGAGTTCCCCTTTGGTTCAAAACAGAAGGAGGTTTGCATCAATCCCTACCACTACAAGCGGGTGGAAAGTCCTGGTAGGTTCTTTCTTGTTTGTACCTTTACACCTTATCTGAACAATGCAAAGTGTGGCAATTAATCACGTGACTCATCGGCTTAAATAAGCAAAAGTGGCTGTTTGCACACCTCAGATTCTTCCTGTGCAGTTTATCTGGATGTAGGCATTGATTAGCAGTTCTCCCTTTCACGTGGCGAATGCTTCACTTGTGTAAATGTTTTGTCACTACACAGAGGTAGTCTTAGCATGTGCCTCAGGCTGCTGGGCCTGGTGTCATCTGGGAATGTTGGTACCCACTATCCCTCAGTTAATTTGTTGTTTACTCAACTGTGCAGATCTGTGATTTTGTACGAAACACTGCAGGCTAACGTAAAGGATTATGTGCATTATCTGTGTGTGAAAACCATTCTGACACACAGCAGTAGTAATACTAGTAGTAGTATTTCCAAATTATTATTTCACTTTATCACTTTATTTTCTTCATCCTACAGAAAATAGTACTGTTTTTAGGATGTTTCACAATTGTTGCCTTTTAAAAAGACTTTGAGTTTAGACAGCAGATTATAATCCCCTCAGTTGGAACTTTGATAGCACTGTTTGATTGTACATGAAATTTTACTGTCTGCTGTTCTGCGAACACAGTTTGCTTACCTGTTACCCACTGCCTCACTTCTTTTTTTAAGGTGCCAACCATCCTCTCTTCAGCCTCCTTTTCAAAGGCCAAACCTCTTTTTGATAACTCCATGCTTAATTTCATTCCTGCAAGTTTATTATCAGGGAATACTTCCAGGGACTAAATTGAACTGTGCTTGGATGTGTCATCACCAGTCTCCAGCTGTTTGTGAGGGTGTACAGGGACAGCTGCAGAAATGCATCGCAGGCATGGGTGGACTTCCCTGGTTTCAATGTGGGAAGTCCAGCAGTGTTAGCCATAAACTGCATAAACGGCAGCTGTCTGTAGAGTGGCAAGGATACACAGATCCATGATGGAAATGAGGTGGTTGCAGGATTGTTTCACAGTGGATGGAAATTGCATTTGTCTTGGATCTGCAATGCACAGTGCATATCTTGATGTTAAAGATATGCTGTGTTAGTATTAACTTGGAAATCATGTGAATGGCAGATGCAATTCCCATAATGTATGTATTGATGCAGCAGCAGCTTGAACAAAGGAACTCAGCACTGAAAAACAGTTCTGAAAAAAATTTTAAAAAAATTCTCAACAATTTCATGTTAAGTACAAGAGGGATAATAAAATAGTCATGTACTTGTACTGCTGGATGTCTGCATATGTCTGGGTTGGTTGCTTGCATTTAGTATTCCAAAATTCTGAAAATTAAGATTCCTGAAACACCTCTATTTCTGTCAGACTGAGCAACAGTTGGGCTCTTACTGTAATGCCAGATTACATATTCTAACTAATTTTGCTTTAGTATTGAAAACAGTTACTGAGTCTGAGAACATTCTCATATGGACCATTTATGCCATATATAAAGCCAGGTATTTGTAAATATCCTGTCACTTCACAGAATCGCAGAATCACTGAGGTTGGAAAAGACCTCTGAGATTGTTGAGTCCAACCTTTGACCAGACACTTCCATGTCAACCAGACCGTGGCACTGAATGCCACATCCAGTCTTTCCTTAAACACCTTCAGGGATGGTGACTCCACCACCTCCCTTAGCAGCCCATTCCAATGCCTAATCACCCTTTCTGTGAAGGAATTCTTCCTAATGTCCAACCTAAACCTCCCCTGGCGCTGCTTGGGACTCTGTCCATATTCTGTGTTCACTTCTGTGAGTTATGCAAGATAGAATAAATTTCAAAAGATGCCTAACTAAAATGTACATTTTAGGCTGGGTTTGTAATGTAGGAGGGGTTTGTGTTTAGTCAGCCACAGATTGTTTTGAGGGATATTGCACAGAGCTGAGTGGGAAAACAGCTTTTGGAAACAGGTGGTAGCTGAACTCCCATTTGGTTTGGAGAGCTGTACTCTGTAACTTCTGACTTCTTTTTTCCTGTCCCTTCCTTGTTCTTGCTGTCCTCCAAGCATGGCCTTTATCTTCATTTCCTTGACAGTCACTCCCAAATTCTGCTAACCATTTTTTCCCATTTTTGCCAGGACATTAAAACACCATTATTGCTGCATAAGTGCTTACACTTTGAGATTAATGGGTAGTGGGAATTCATGCATGAGTCACCATTTCCAACAGTCTATGGACTCGAGCAGATATCAAGGTTTGTGCTTCCCAGAAGGCTTAGAAATGTGCTTTCTCTTGACAAAGCAAAATTGGAAACTCAGATTGTGTATGAGACGTGTTTTGTATGCAAGGTACATCATGAATTTCTGGCTCTGCTTGACAGTGTGGTCTCTGTTTAACTGTTTTGTGCAGAACCAGTTACTGGAGAGCTGAAGGGTATGATCCGTGCATGGGATGGCATCTGTCCTTTCATTCTTCTGCTGATTGTTGTGTGATTTGTTTCAGTGTTGTGTAAGGTTTGAGGAACGGATTAGTGGTAAATCCTCAAATATGTAAAGTCAGGTAATGCTCTTTGTTGGGAAATCAATGCTGTGGATGCATCTCAGTTTCCACAGTGCCAGAGGCATGAATGGATTTTCTACCTTGATACCTTAGTCCATCTTCACTGTTTAGCTTGTGAAGATAAGCTTGGAAGGCATGAGAACTGGCGCTCTGTGTTGTGTCTGTCAGCTACAAAGCTACACCTGAATCCAAGTAAGATTTTTGTGTTAGTCAGGCTAGATAGGAGCAGGTTGTAAACAGTGAGAGGAGGCAGAAAACTATCAGCAGTCTCAAACAGGGAATCTCCCAGTGTCCCTGCACATGGAAGGGAATGTGGCATCTGGCAGGCACGCGGGTGTGACATGATAGGACCATGCTCGTGCCTAACCTGACTGGGAGGTTCTGCACAGGCACGGGGGCCTGTCTGATCCTGTGGCATGTCAATCAAGAAAACTAAACTCACAGAAAACTACTTTTTGGCACAGTTAACTTGGCAAGCTCAGTGCCCTCAGCTCATTCACGTGGAACCAGATGGAAGCACAGCAGCGTGGGGGCACAGGGTGGAGGTGAGGAAGGGTGGCCTTCCTGTCACAGTGACACTTGTCCAGCCTGGAACCAGCGAGCTGATGGAGCGATGGAGCCCCGCTCCATGGTGGGGTGCATGGGCTGCTCCTGCTCGCTGTGTTGTGCCAGCACAGCTGTTCCCATGGCCTTGTGCTGAACCGGTTACTTTTCCTCTCCTCTGCTGTGTTATCTTTCAGGCTGATCAGGGCAGCACAGGGGCTTTCATCCTGGCTGCGGGAACATCTGTACCAACACAGCCCTGCGGAGGACGTCTGGGAAGGAGTGTGGAGGTGGAGGGACGTGAGAGGAGAAAGTAGAGACTTGTTGCTGGGAGTCGGAATGCAACCTTGCACTTGAGTGCCAGGAGGAAATATCTCCTCGAGATGGGTTACAGTAGCTCACTGCTGCTGTTCCCTACGTCTGTTGTGTGCAGAATTATTTCTGGAGCAGGGCAGTTAATGGCTGTCGGATTTCTCCCTTGGCAAGGCAAAGCAAAGCTTTTAATTAAGGAGGGCAAGGTCTGAATTTGATGGCTCTTAAAAATTGGCATGCTTAGCTGAACTGGTGTGCTTGCTTGGCTGAATCTGCTTTTTCTCCTCAGTTTTATTTTTTGGTTTAGAGATATCTGTCAAGATTATCCTTAAGTATGATCAAGACTTGAGAAATAATTAGTTGTACAGCATACACAGAGGCTATGAGGAAAAACCCAACACAATGTTTCTCAGCCCTCTAAAAATGCCACAAATGACCTCTCAAGTTTTGCTGGAGAATATGTAAAGTCCCTCCTGAGACACTTCCTTCCCATCTTTTATTCCTTAGGTTTCTGTGGAGATACAGCCTCTGCTGCTTGCTTGTCCTCAGTTATGTCAATAAGACCAGATGAAAGATATCATCCAGAATTTAGGGGAAAAAAAAGGCCTGTATCCTGTTTGCTCTAACAACAAAACAAAAGAAATAGAATATGGAACAGGGAGGATGAAGAGGTGCTTAAATTGACACAGCTATTAAAAATAATAATAATAAGTCACACCTCTAATGTGGCTTTAGGGGAGGAGGTTCAGTTCTTTCGCCTTAGCTAAAGGGGAAGGAAGGAAGATGAAGAAACTGAATATTTAATTTTCTTAAAGTGCTGGTGAACACTAGCTCTCCTCCATTCTGATGCAGAATTGTGTTTGCCTCTACTAAGTGTCTTTGCCCATCATCCTGGTAGGTTCTGACTTTATACTATGTTACAAAGGAGGCAAAAGAGAAATTAACCTTCTTTTTCATGTTTAACTTGTGGAGGTGGTTGAAGGTATAGTGTTTCTGTAAATGGCTATCCCTCGTTTTTTTGCAAGTAGCAATAAAGAGTAGATAAAAAAGGCTGAATGGTTGTCTTCTGTTAAGGTTCTCTTCTTCAGGGAGCTGGCTGCTCTACATCGAGGGGCTTTATGAAGCTGATGGTGCCAATGTTCCAGCCAAACTGGGGGCAAGCAGTGGTCGCTTTTTGGTGATGCAGACAAGTATCCTGTCCTAACAGTTGAATTTTCAATTCTGCCTAAAAATGGTGATGTTCCTTTCAATTATAACCATGAATTCAAAGTGTGTGTCTGCTTCAGCAAGCTTGTTGCTGGCCAGAAACATTTTACCTGCTTTACAGCTGCTTTTTGCCACAAGAGCAGGCCAGGTCCCCAGGCTCTGAGGAGAGCGGTAGGTGTGTCATGCTGGTTTTGCTCTTGGTGTGGACTCTCTGCCTATGACTTTAACCTGATTATTTTCGTATTTGTCTTTGATCTCCTCTGCTTTTTGCTCTCAGTGAGGCTCTGTAAGGCAACACACCTACTGCAGGCTCCCACAGAACCAGGCCTGGTGGAGGATAATGCCAGCAGTGCTAGGCATCTGGAGGAAGGGGAGAAGAGAAGAGGGAGAGAAGAAAAGGCAAAAGGGAAGCTGCTCCTGGGGTGTAAGGGAGGGCAAAATTGCTGCATCCCTTCAGAGTTAATATGTAGAACCAAGTTAGAAAAATCCTTGTTCCTGCATGATTTCCATAGCAGGATTTCTTCACCTCTGCAGGCTGGGGGTGAGGGAGCAGAGTGTCGTCCCTGAAAGGTTTTGCTGTACAGCCATGTGTGCGCTTGGGTGTGACTTTAAAAATAGCGTTGCTACAACAGGTGGGCACAACTATAGGATAGTTCCCCAAAATAGCAAAAGCAACCATCAGTTTGCTTGGCAAGCAGAATAAAACTTCCCTCATTTTGGCTTTGCAGAATTCAGTTCTGAAATTCCCCACCAGAGCTGACCTGGGCGAGAGGAATTGAAACACGGAGGTGGAAGGAGGGAATAGTCTTATAGCAGGGCTTTCCTTGTCTAGCCTTACTACATATCAGAAAAAGAAAGTGCAATAAAGGGATAAAAGTTGCTAAGAAAGATATGTTTCTGTCCTATTTGGTGTGTGTTTACTTTCTTTAAAATTAACTAGATACAGATGTTTCTTCTGATTTGAAACACCAGACTTCCAAGTTTTAGCCTACTCAGTAGGATGGTGACTGTGGCTTTTGTACAGTTAATTTGAACTCTGGTCTGTGTAAATGTCTGAGTTAATACACACTATCACTGTGACTTCCTCCTGCATCAGGACTGCTCCTCCACCAAATCTGCTTACAAGGACTCCCTCACTAATGTGCATACAATTAGTACTAAATTCTGAAATTGACCTTGACAAATGTCAGTTTAATCAGAATGTCAGCTTATCGGAGCATCCACAAATAAAATCTAATGTTAGCTGAATATTGTAATGCAGGAAATGTCCTAATATTACTTGTCAAATGCATTTAGACCAGATGTCTGATGTAAAAGCAAAGTCAGTAAAGTAACAACTGTTCTGCCGTTTGTTTTGGGTTTTTTTAATACATCTTCATTTGTGACTATGCAAAATGACAAGCCAAGCTGTGGGGTCTCCCAAAACTGCAAATAAAATTAAGAGTTGAGAAAACAAGACAGCTCTCAGCTTTCTCCTGGAATAGAAAGCTTGTCTTTCTGTCACCCAAAACAGGTTGCTGAATAGCTACAATTACTAGAACAGAGGTTTGGAGTGAAAGTCTCAAAGACTGGAATTTCTCCTTTTGAGAAACCAGCAAAGCAAAGCTGTGATACCACAGCCAAGGGTTACTGGAAGAGCTTTAAGTAGTTCAATCCTCAGAGATTGCTTTTGACACAATGCTTATTAATTTTATATTTTTAACCAAGAATATCTCAGGCAACATGAGAAAACCTAATGACATAACCAGTTTTCTCTCTACACAGTGTTTTAGTGTTTACAAGCAAGATCTTGGCAAGGCCTTGCAGTCTGAATGCTTCAGTGACTCTAGTGCTGCAGAGAGCAGACCAAACAGCACATTCAGCTGAGCATGTGTTGGTACCTGCTCTGTTCCCACCGTGGGACTGGAGTGCTCATCAGGATGCCACAGCCAGCTTCAGCTGCTGTGACCTCAAAGGCAGGAAATGAAGCTGGGAGTCTTCAGAAGGGTTCAAATTTGTTAGTTTAACACAGCTGCTGTCTTTTGTTGGTTTTGGAGTTTTTTTCCCCCCTTCTCCTAACTCTTCCTTTTTGTTATAGCTTAGTCTTTGCAGGATTTTCCTATTTCCAGATAGCGTGAACTTTTGTTTTAGGATTTCCCTTCTTCCCAACCTGCAGTTCTGTTTTTCTGGCAAAACATACATGGCTTTGCATCAATTCATATGAAAATGCAGCTATATAATGCTTGGAAATGAAAGTGCTTTGTCTGATGGTAGTGTTGTCAGATCTTCATTAGCACTGAGGGCCCTGTTGTGGTACAAACCCTTTTACAATACATATGTTAGCCAAGTCATGGTTTTGAAGAGCAAAAAGTGCAGCACCAATTGCTTATATTTTTCTTTTTCCATTTATTCTATAAATAAATTTTTTACAGAAGAAGTAGAATCTACTTTGGCAAGGAAAGTGGATCAAAGTCTGTCTTTTTATATGTGGCCCCTTGTATTTCATTACATGGTCTTTCAATTTCCATACGTGGAAAGAGAGATACCTACCCAAATTTTGACATAACATGCAAAGAGTGTGGAAAAAATGAGCCCTTGAGGGAAGCTAGCTGTCATCTGGGCTTGTGTAAGATAATCAAAACCCATCTGGATAGAAAATATGCTTCTTTGAAAGTACAGCAGGTCCTTTGGATTGGATTAGTTTGGGGTTTTTCATGGAGAAACTTAAAAAAAACGTAGTTATGTTCATAAATTGGAGACTTTCTGTGTTTGCTGAAATCATTATCTCTGGAATGTGAAAATAGAACAAAAAAGAAATGCAAGAAGATCTTTATTTAGGATAGCACAGCTGTTAGTTTTCTGAAGAACAGGGTGACATGCTGGAGATAAAAAGAGTAGAGATCAGTAAGTTTCTTCAAAGGCCACTATTACATTTTCATAAAAGCATTTCTTCCTTGGTGTGGTTAGTCAGAACATTTATCTGAACAGCCAGGTTGCCTTTGGTCTATCTTCTGTATTTTTGGCATTCTTGGCTCCTAGATGAAATAGCCCTGTGGGTGAAATTGCCCTATAGCTCTAATTTCTTTAATACAGCTCCTCTTGTTTGGTGCAGGCATACTTGGTCTTATTTGCATTGTAAAAACAAGCTCCCCAATTCCCAGGCTGTCTTGACAGACACGGGGCCTCAGCTACAGTTCCACAAACATACCCAGCCTGCTTCCTGGGGGTTTATCTCCCTCTTTCTTACTAGTAACCTTACTGGTAGTAGTCAGGTATTAACTCTCAACTCCAGGTTCACATTGACAGAAAAACTTGGGAGTAAAATTTAGCCACAAGTATAGCACATAAAAACCTTTTAATCCGGTGTTTGAAGAATTACAGAAATCAAGCTGTTGGATGACTTGTGGTTCTACTCCATTAACTTTAATGAGGCTGAGTTTGCAAATCTGTTGCAGTAGCTTTTTAAGATGACAGTGTATTCAATAGTATGTTTCCTTTAAATATATGCTGATGATACTGATGATAATTTTTTTTTTAAAAATGATTTTTTATTGTATCTGTGTTCCCTTCCGCTGAAGAGGAAGGGAGGAATTGTGTTTGCAAATGGTTAGAGCCACATCCTGCAGAGATCTGCCCAGCAAAGATGTGCACTGCTTCATTATTTCATAGCAACAGGTGTGCTGGCTTTGCACCGAATAACTCTCTCATGCTCTCCCCTTCAATTATACCTCTTCCTGGAGCTGGCAGCTGCAGCAGAGATCAGCCTCCTCCCCTGCTGGACTGAGCCTCAGTAATTTGTTATTCCATGTGGCTGAGGTCTGCAACCTGACCAGAAGCTCAGCGCCTTACGCAGGGGTGAGGGGAGCAAGGAGGGTGTGCATCCCCCTTTATGGTTTGAACTCCTGGCAGCCTTCCATGCTCCAAAGGGCCCAGTCCCTGCTCATGTCTTTATTCCTGAGTGAACAGCACTCAAATGAACTCCTCTGTGGCTCCACTAGGAGCAGCTTCCCTGCAAAAAAGCTGGGAGCTGCAGAGAGATCAGGTTATGGCAGTGAGTGACTTGGAGTTAGACTAACTGGAGCACTGCAGCCTCTGTCCCACCTGATGTGGCCTTTCAGGGCTTTTCCTCCTCATTGAAGGTTGCGTGTGTGCAGAGAGGATGTGAATTAGGGGCAGCCCTCAAAGTAAATTCTGCAATGATACTTTTGAGACTATTTGTGTTGTATCAATACCAGCTGTATTGTTTTTCCCCCTTTTCCGTGTATATTTTGAAAAGAAGTTGGCATTTAATCACTTGAGGTTGATGGAGTTGGACAAAAAGCGTGGGTTTGCATGAAGGACACATGGGAAAAGGAGACTTGTTTTTATCTCAAGTGCTTCTAAACTTTGCCAGTGGTTGTGCCCAACAGGAGAAAACATGTATATATACCTTGGGAAAATCTGGCACTGCATTAATTTAATTACAGAAAACATACAGAAAATATCCTGTTCTCCTGCTATTTTAAAATGCTGTAAATCATGTGGCTTCCTCTGATGTCATGTGTGTCATTGTTTAATGTGAGGTAGGGGATGGGAAAGGTAGGTGATGTACTTTTTGCACAAATTAACTCCAGGAAAGTTAATGGTTTGACCTTCATCCGTAGGAAAGGAAGAGATACGAGAGCTGTGTTTTTAATGCTTGGAAAAGTAAGAAAGAATCATAAAGACAGGAAGGGGAAAATACATTTTCACACATGATCTCATTGTTAATTTTTTCACTGCTAATTTATTAGCCCAGCAAATGTTGACTATGACAATTAAATAGTACTTGACCTAGCTGCAAAAGGACTTCTTGGTTTAACAGAACAAGCTTAATTCTGAGAGATCCTGATATTCAGAGAACTTGGCTCTGACATGTTGAAGATGAGGGGATTTGTGATGTCCACCTGAATGCTGAGCAACTTTTTTTTTAACAGGCTTTTCCAGTGGCATGTGAGAATGGTTGTGTTGGAGCAAGAAACAGTCTGCACAGCTGGGGGAGAAGCAGCTTCTCCTGGGGTGTTTTGCAACTGAGAACTTCCGTAGAATGACGGTTGTGTTTTGTTTCAGAAAACACCATAATTAGGAACTTTGCCTTGTAAAGTGGAGTTTGTTTTTGTCATCTAAACAAATTTACTCAGGGGTGACATCTGCCTCAAATATTTGAGATCTGTTGGAATCTCAGTGAAGTTGCTCTAAGAAATTGAGAGATCAGATTAAATCCTTAAAACCTGCTTCTGACCTGGGCAGCCTTAGTTTCAGGAGTGAGGGTTTAGGGTTTTTTCAGTGTATGTTCAATGAAGATTTCTGGGATCAGACTGCTCATGCATTAATGCCACTAGCAGGCAAAAATGGGGGCTTAATTTCTCTTTTAGGCATATGCAAAAAAAAAAAAAAAGAGCAAGGGAAACCTACTTCTTTTTAGTTAATCTGTGACTTTAGGAATAGAGAGTGAGTTTTTAGTGTGGCATTCATTTATATCCCCTTTAAACATGAACCTAGACCTCAGACCTGGTCTATGTGTTGAGTGGTATCCTGGTACTCTTGGACTTTCAGGGCACCAGAGTAAGTACCTGAGTGCTGCTTCTGTAATAGCAAAGTGCTGAAAGAGTAAAGATGCCCCAGTGTCCTGGAAGAACCTGTTTGTCATGTCAAGAAAATGCTGGGTTTTATTTTCTTTTGTTTTGTTGTTCTTTTTTTTTTTTGCAATTAGTTTGTAATTCAGCCTTTTAATAAAGCAGCTGTCTCCAAAACACCTTTCTTAATCTGAATGATAGTTACGTCTGTATAGGCTTGTTGTGCACACATGCTCCTGTTCCTCTTTTGTGTGCCCAGGTGTTGAGGCCAGAGCAGGAGTCTCAAGGGGAGGGGGTGGTAGCCTTGGCTTGTTTTTCCTGGTTTTTGCTGGGTTTTTGGCATCCTATCTTGAAGGCAGACTGTGTGGGGGGGTTTCTTCCAGTCCTGCTCAGCCATGGAGTTGAGAAA
Organism: Corvus moneduloides; assembly: GCF_009650955.1. NCBI lineage: Eukaryota > Metazoa > Chordata > Aves > Passeriformes > Corvidae > Corvus > Corvus moneduloides. The sequence continues at coordinate 58,682,361 of NC_045480.1, forward strand.
TGGAGGTTCCAAAGGGGGAAGACATGAAGAGGACTAGCCTTTTTATTTCTCTTCCACTACTTTGTGCATGGACCTTCCTCTCCCAGACCTTGCCTCTCCTCCTCTATCCATCACCCAAAAATTTCTGTGAATAGAAGAGCTTTTAATCCTTCAGTGAGCTTGGACTTTGCTGTGAGGCAAAGATAGAAGCCGAGGAACTGGAAAAAGACTTGATTCTTTTATCTTAGTGTATCTGGTATCATGTTCATATTCCCAGTTTGAAAGAGACCTTTGTTTCTCTGCTGAGAAGGCTTCAGAAGTGTGGTGAGACTCATAGTTTCTGATGTTTCTCTGATCCCACAGTAGCACATAGTTGCAGCTCAATTGCTGCTCAGTTGGTTTTTTTGAACTACATAATTTTGTTTAAATTGCACATTTTGTAAACTGACTTGAAGAGTTAATAAGTGTTTTAATAGTAACTTGTAAGAACATAGTCCAGGTTAAAAATAAAATTACAGCTGTTGGGACCAGACTGAGTTCAAGGCTTATTAGTATTGTCTTCAGGAAAAAAAAAAAATCTGTTCTTACTAACAAGGGTTTGGGTTACAGGCCATTAGGTGATTAGTAGGATGACAAGTGCAGCAGGAGGAACTGCATGTCAGCATTGTCAAGCTCTTCCCAGCATCTCTTTGTGCGAGTAAGACTGAAAAGCAGAACTGTGGTTTGTTCTTGGCTCTTCTTCACTGGCCCTCTGTGGAAACAAGCTCCCATCTGGCAAACCAGGGAGCTGCGGATTCAAGCTGTGCAGTAACCGGATGTAAGGGAAAGAGTTCTTGCTTGGACATGTGCTCCTAGGCTTGACTACCTTGTTTTTGAGGCAGATGCGGATATGCCAGGGGGGAGGAAGAATGTGGGGTTTTTTCCCCTGTATACCTTCAGAACTGAGTCTCTAACGCTGTGGCTTTTCTCTCTTTCTCCCTTTCCAGTCCTTCCTCCAGTGCTGGTTCCAAGGCACAGCGAGTACAACCCCCAGCACAGCCTTTTGGCGCAGTTCCGCAACCTGGGACAAAACGAGCCCCACATGCCGCACAACGCGACTTTCCCGGACTCTTTCCAGCAGCCCAACAGTCACCCGTTCCCCCACTCGCCCAGCAGCAGCTATCCAAACTCACCTGGAAGCAGCAGTAGCACCTATCCGCATTCTCCAGCCAGCTCGGACCCGGGAAGTCCTTTCCAGATGCCAGGTACAGTCAGCTTCCCTTCAGAAGGGAGAAGGTGGTTGGACATCACTGCTGTCATGGGTTTTTTGCTTATTAACACCAAATGATCGGCCAACACTTGTGTTCAATAGCAAGTTGAGAGATGTAAGGTAATACAGAGTATAGAATCTCTTTGTCTGGTAATATTGAAGGCTTTAATATTGTGCCTGTTTCAAACACAGTTAAAACATTACAGTAGAACTCCTGTGGGGTGTGGGGAGGGATCCAAAATACTCTGGGGACCAGTTCAGCAGTTTAGCCCACAAAGCATAGTGTTCAATGCAGTAGAAGTGTGGTGCTAGAGATCATCCTTGCTTAAGAAAGAGATCATCATAAGTTCATCACAAGGCTTTAGCTCTGCAGAAAAAGGATATTTCTCAAGGTGACCATGGTACTGCTACTTGATAAACAATTTCTTCGCATAGTGGTGTAATTTCAAGCAGCAATTATACTTCAACTGAAACACAGGTCCTAAAAACAACTCTTCAGGCAGTTTTACTACCTAAAGTCAGAGAAGTAAGATCCTTCCTTTGTTGACTCGTGTCTGTAGAAAATTCTGTGAAGCTGCCTTATTTACATGTGACTGGATAAAAAATACTGCAGAAGCAGTCTGTAGTGGATTTCTTGATCTATATGCTGGGAGAAGGATGCAGTACAAATGCTTACTGATGTTTTTTGCCTGTTTTCTTCAGGGGCTGAGGGAGAGTGTGTGTAAACAAAGCAGCAGATTTGTGAAAATCTGTTTCCTATTACATGAAATTAATATCCATAGATTTTTGCTCTTGATAATTGTTTCAAATTTTTCTCTTGTGAGTGAAGACTACTGAATTTGCTGGAAGGAAGGAGAGTTTGTATTGGCTTTTCTAAAAAATGTGAGGAGTTCCTGTGAAACCAGCTGGGTTTTTTTTTTCCTTTTTTTTAACGTGATTGCTGTGGTTGGGGGCTCTTCCAACAGCGATAAAGACCCAAGAAGGTCTTCCTGAATGCTGGCTTGCGGAAGTTCACTTGATCTTTGAAGGTCTGTTCTGTCCACACGCCCTTAATGTCAGCAGCTGCAGTGAAGAAATTGAATTAGAGGGCAGGTCAGGATACTGATGTCCTTGATGCTTAGCCCTGGACTGTTGTCCATCTTGCACTAATGGGGAAAGGCTGACTTTTGAAAAATACAAAAATAAAGGGGCAAAGCAGTTATCCTTGAAAACTTTCTGGATACTGGTTAATTTGTTGCCTGTGGCCTTGGAATCTTGTGCATGACCAACGTCGTGTTTGCACAAACACTTAAGGCATAGTAAAACAGGAGACTCAAAATCCAGTGCAGTTTGTTAAGCTTTTAATGCAACCCTGTTGCCATCTCTGTCTTTCTCTGCTGCTTTCTCATCCAACTGAGGGTGTTCAAGTAAGGGAATTAGACAGGCACGTGCCAGCATTAGATGTAAAGCTCTCAACAAAATACCAGCTAAACAATCAGTAGTTAATAAATGTCATGAACACGTTTTCTTTAAAAATACATTAAAATCTAAACAAAACCACCACTCCACAAAAACCCCCAAAACTTACAAAGCATTCTCCTGCCTTTTGTTGATGCTAATTTGGTTTTCAGAGTTTTGGAATCCCCTGTGATTATTTGCTGTGGCAGTTTGCAATCCATACTCTCAGTAATGGAAATAAATGTGGGATGAGCAGCAGCAGAGACAGCACAGTGGTAATCTAATCCCAGTTTTTGCAGCGAAAGCTTGCAGGGATCAGGCAAGGGTTTCTCTCGCTCTTGGATGTACCTCTGTGCAATTGATCTGGAGGAGAGTGTCCTCTGGTGTATTGGGAAATGGTGACATTGGCAACTTCCAGCAGCTTCTAAGAAATCTTTTGGGAAGCTTTCCCAGAAGTGGAATAGGCAGCTGAAGGGCAGTGCTGGCTGGGACACGTCAAACAGGGCTGAAAGCTGTATGTTAATGAGCGTGGTCACTGTGCACGGGTTTGTTCTGTGCTGGTGATGCAGCCCTGAATGGGACAGGACAGAGACACTGACAGAGAAATTCCAAACCCAGATGGCCACTTCTGTAGAATTAGGGTTCCTGAATACTCTACTGTTCCCAGTCTACAGAAACAGAGCTAATACTTCACACTGACAGTGATAAGGCCCTGGATATAACTGGGATGTTTAAATACTTTGCTGGTAGAATTGTGTTGGAAACGGAAAAGCTCGAACTGAAAGTTTTCTGCTCCAATTTCTGTTCACTCTTAACATACTCAATATCTACTCCTGGCTGGGCCCTGAGATCTCTTTTGTGCCCTAATGTTTGTATGGCACTTTTCAGCCTGCAGAACCGTGGGCTGGAAACACAGCTGAGCTCTCTTTTGTGGCTTTATGTGGGGGTGAAGTGACTTGTTTTTATTGCAGTTGTGCTTAATATGCACAGTAATTCTTTGCTTTCCTTATTTGAGGTCCATGATTGCTTTTTCAGATTTCTGGTGGGTGGAAGTTTATAGCTGAGTCAGGCTGGAAGCATTTCCAGGCTCAAACTGTTTATGTGGATATGTAGATGTGCTTTAAAGAGAGGAAAGGAGTTGTGTATCTCTGCCTTTTCTATATTTAGCTGATACTCCCCCGCCTGCTTACCTGCCTCCGGAAGATCCGATGACACACGATACCTCCCAGCCCATGGATACCAACATGATGGCACCTGCAATTCCCCCTGACGTACACAGGGGAGGTAAGAACACTTCCTTCATGTTTTCTGCTTCACTTCTTAAGAGTAAAGAACCTCCAGTTCTATTACTATTACTAGTAATAACTGAGTTTTAATTTTGGATGGATGTTATTCATGAAAATTGTTGTCTGCAGAAAAGGGAAAAAAACGGCCATTTAATTTTTCTTCTGTTGTTGTGAGGGATGAAATAGTAAAGCTGGAGATTATTTATAAATGTAAATATTTATTTAAGACAGGAATCTATCCCATGACTCTTTAAAAATGTAAAATATATGGGGTTTATTACTTTCTTACTCCCAACGAACTCAAAGACCAAAGTAATTTTATGTTTTCTATTGGGAACTTCCACTAATCTCTGAACGGAAAGAACTTCTATAAGGCTGCACATTTCTGCATGTGATACTGAAATTACATGTGTGCAAGCAAAGGAATCTCTTTCTCTCTTATGATTACATTGATTTATTGGAGCAATGCAGTTAATGCTATAGAATACCTGCTGAATTGTGGGTTACAGTAGATGTGGTCAAATATAGCTTTCCAAGCAAAGACTTGACCAGAGGAGGGATGCTAAACTGTCAGTTATGTAAATGCCCAGAGACGTTTTATATGGGCAGCTGGAATATCTGCTTTTTTTCCTCTGAGACAGTACATCTTCTAAAATTGTGCTTTTTTGTTATGTTTTTGTCCTGAGTTTTAAACTTTAGTCTTTAAAGAGTATGTTCTGCTTTTAATAAAGTTCCCCTTCTGGTTATAAGGGTATTTATGGTTTCTTGTATTTTGTGTAGTTCCACCCTCTCATCCCATTTTTGTTTCATCTTTGAATCAGGCAGTGATAACACTTGGTTCAGAATACAGAGTTACCTTCCTGAGGCGTGGCATTGCTACAGACTTTAAAAATCTGTATTTAAATAAAGACCTGTTGCTTTATGTACTGTGACACAGACATGTTTTTACACATTGCTTGCTAAAGCCACAGCAGCAGCCGCCACTGCTGAGCAAAGGATTCGGTGCATTCATCATCACATTGTGAGAAATGGCCCCTTCAGAGAACACTTCAGCTTACACAGTTGTGGCCCATGCCAAGAAAGAGCAGCAAGCTGGATGCTGTGCCAGAACAATTATCAAGATCACAAGCACATGAACAATTTAACTGTTGTGTTTTGGATTTTTTGGTGTTGGTGGGTTTTTTTGGGTTTTGGGGGGTTTTTTTGGTACTTGTTTTGCTGCTAAGCTCAATGTCTGGTTTCAGGAAGTATATCTGCCCTTTTAGAACAATTTGGATGGCTTTTGTGTTAGCCTGTTTTACTCTGCTTGGAATGAGTTTTGAATGTGATAAACCCCATCTGTAGCACTCCCCATTTTTTGCTAATTACGCAGACTACACTTTGCGTGTGTGAATAGTTTGCAGGAATTTTGGGCCAGAAATTTACTGCCCCAAAATACATTTATCAAACTTTATGCCTAACTGCAGACCTCTGCATGTGTGTCCCTCTCCCAAAACACGTGAGTACTGTAGAATTCCTCTAACACATGAGAGTTGATAAAGAGAAAAGGCTTTACATTTTTCTTCTTGGTCTCTTTATCATTCAGCCATTTCAAAATAAAAATTGTGTCTATTGATATTTTTCCATTCTAGTAGTTTAGTACAATGGATTTTCATCTCTGTCTCTTCATTAAAAAGAAAGACTTTTGGGTGCCTTCACATGTTTATTATTCACATATGTATGCTGTGATTGCAGTACTTTAAAAAAAAATCTGCCACAGGTTGTAGAAGAAGAGTTTTTACTGTGAACTTACTGCACCATTTTTGTTGCAAACTTTTTAGAAGCATGTTCTTCATGGTGATTTGTTAGCCTTAAGAGATTTGATTTAACAAGCTGCATCCTGTCAATGAAGTTGGGTAATTTCCATTGTTGGCCCATGCTGGGAATAGAGAGACTAAACGCACCTGCTCTGCATGACTTAAAGCAAATGCAAGGAAGTCAGTATGAAATCTGTGTGAGAGAGATATGATTAATTCTGTAAGAATGGCCAGCTGGCAAGATTTCTTCCTGACTTTGAGAACTGGGGCAAAGCTGCAGCTTTGATAATTGCTGGCATCTTTATGGGAATTAAAAATGTAGTAACCTCTTACTAATAATTAAAGACTGGTTTTTCTTCGTCTTCGTCTTTTTCTTTTTTTTTTTTTTTTAAACAGTGATGTGAAGGGATAGAAATTGCCAGAGTATCAGGAAAGATGAGCTTTTTACCAGTGTTTTTAAGCAAGTAATTAGCAATAAGCACTATGCTCAGAAGTTTTGCATAGTGATGTAGGATGTGTTATCCTGCTCTTGATTATTTGCCACCTTTTGTATCTACTGTGTACTGCTGGCTCGAGGGGGATTTTTGCTTTTTGTAACAAAAACTCATAGCAGTGTAATCTGTGAACAGAGGAGAATATGAGCACAAATCTTAGTTGGCTGATACCAGTAAAAACTTGGAGCTGGGAGAAGGAAACTTATGGCCAGAAAAACAAGTTTTCCCATAATACCAGTCTGATTTTCATTGTAGCACTTGGCTTTGGTATCTGTGAATTTGGTGTGTTAGCAGCAAGTCCCACTTTCCTAGTCTTAGTAGTGAAATAGTGTCCCTCATTTGAAAGAAACCACATAAAGCAACCACAACCCCTGGTAGCCTCCTTTTATTTGGAGGCAGTTTAGCAATTTTTAGCTGTATTTGGCACCTTAAAGAATGTGCTCTGGGTGGAGATAGGTATACGAAGAAGCCTGGAGTTGTTGGATACCCACTGGGAAACTTCTTGGCTAAGGCCTTTGGTATCATCTGGAGAAATTGTTTCCCATGCACAGTCACAAGTGTGACTTCAAGACTTCCACATGTTTCTAGTGCTTGAATGATTAGAAGTGAACCAGGAATTGCCTGTCAGCTTTCTGTACAATTCCCAGCTTCAGTTAGGAGCTGCCAAGGAGGAACTTCTTGTTATGAGCATCTGGATAACTGCATTCTGAGAAATCCTTGCTATTGCTGAGCAAGTTGTTCTTTTGGTGGTGAAGAGTTGGAGATCTTGCATTTGGTAGCAGTTGATGAATAAAAGGTCCTCATTAAATACTCTCTTCCTCCAGTTCCTCTGCTCTCCAGCCCAGTGTAACTGTTGGGATCCTGTGTGTGAATGCCCTATTCATCCTCCAATCCCAAGCAGTATCTCTTCATATTGTGGATGTGCTTCATGCATGTTCTGCAGACAAATATCAGTCTCTCTTAGGTTTTTTGAAGTCTCCTACCATTCTCCCAAAAAACCCAGGAGAAGGATTTGGTCATGCTCTGGATGCTGAAAGATTGATCTGCTGACTGTATATTTAAGCTTCCTTGCTGTACTTCTTTGTAAAGTGAGGAATGGTTTTTGATGCAGTTGTGTGATGCTGTTTCTTCCTGTTGCTATACAGCTTTGCAGTAAGCAAACAGGTGACTCGTAGTTTGTTAGTAAAATGAAGTAGAAATCCCATCTACTGAATAGGAAAGAAAGCTGAGTTGTGCAGTTGCACTATTTCTCTGCTGTCTGGGCCTGCACTGTGGCATGTAAGAAAACAGGGCAAGGATATTGGGGCACTGCTTGGGATGTGCCCAGGAGCTTCCTGCACTTTTCTGCTCATACCTAGTGCCAGCCTTTGTCTCTTCTGAGTCTTGGGTAGAAATTATTCTACTCCATGTAGCCTAAATCTTCAGGGTTATGACTCTTTACACGTCGAGCCTGTGTTCCAGCACTGTTAGGCTGTAAGGTTTCCGTTGTTACTTTCCAGATGTCCAGGCAGTTGCTTATGAAGAGCCAAAGCACTGGTGCTCCATCGTCTACTATGAGCTGAACAACCGTGTTGGGGAGGCGTTCCACGCGTCCTCCACCAGCATTCTGGTGGATGGCTTCACTGACCCCTCAAACAACAAGAACAGGTTCTGCCTGGGGCTGCTCTCCAACGTCAACCGCAACTCCACCATTGAGAACACGAGGCGGCACATCGGCAAAGGTGGGTTTGGGATCTGGCCATCCATTTTGGAGGTGGGTGGCATTTCCTGAGACGTACAACCTGGGCCACTTCCCTCAAGAGTAAGCTGCTCTTCCCTAGGATGTGGGAGAAGTGCCTGTGTTGGTAAACATATAATTTTCTGGCCTAGTCTTATAAACAAAGTATTGTTCCTACCTGGTGTGTAATTACAGGAAGCTTTTACCCTTAATCAATTTTTAATTGCCTGAAGGCTATCGAAATGTAAACTAGAATGAGAGGTTAAGGCAGTTTGTGTAATGAAATGGTTTTGATTTATCTTGATTATTGCTGTATATGGAAATCCTCACTGTGGTTCTTGGCACCAAATTTTTTAGGTAGCCTTAGTTCTAACATAAATTAGCTATTCTAAGATGTATTTTGGGAGATAACCTGCTAAATCAGTTTATTCCAAATGCATGTTTCACAGGCTGGTGATTCTTTCCATGGGAATTTTTTGCTTCCCTTCCATGTCTGTGACAGTCTTGCAAAAGAGAAAATCTTCATCTTTATGCCTGACTAATACAGTCCTCTTTTCTGAACTCACCTGTAATGCAAATGGCAGGCAAAACTGACATTGCCCCCTGCTATGGGGCCATTCCTGCAAGGCAAATATTTTAGGTATTTACATTATTTGTAAACTGTAAATTTTCTGAGACAGTTGAGGGTTCAGCATGCCCAAGCAGTGGGGTGGATGTTTTACGTGCCAGTTCATGAGAGGAGGAAAGAATTGAAGCTGAAGAGAACTGTCAGGTCCTCGAGTCTGAGTCCCCAGTCTGGAGAGCTTTTCTCTTCATAAGAACTTGTGCAGCTCTCAGCAGTGCACCACACCTGTGTTGTGCCACTCAAGTGCTAATACTTCTTCCTTCTTTTCCTCCCCATCCATCTTCCCAAGTATCAGGATATTTATTTAACACCTCATTCATTTTTCCTGTTAAGAGTAACCCAGCTGCAGGCAGAATTCTGCTGAAGCACTTAACTGTGTGTATACCAAAGCAGAGCGTGGGAGAGACAAGGATGCAGTTGAATAGTAAATGCGTACAAGTGATGGTGATGTAGAACTGTTAGTCTTTGAGAAAGGAGAAGTAAATCCCAAACCTGAAGACATAGCCATAAATGTTTTTGCAGATCAGGTGGGAGTATGTATGTACCCACACAGTCAGTGGCAAAATCTTACATGACAGAGCACAGTCAAGGCTTTCTTACTGGACTGCAGTCGAGTTTTTTAATTCTGTGTGTTCACCTCTGGGATTTGTGACATTGTGGGAGGTGAAAGGTTTAAGTAGCAAATAAACCATTTTTAAACACAGAACGTAAATTTTCGGGCTTTCTCAAAACCTTTGGAATTGACTCCTACTGATACAAAGGTTCTCTATATGCTACTCTTCTGGGGCTTTGCTGCTGTGGAAGACAGGTGAGGGAGCAGGCACTAGAAGGGGAAAGCACTGTAAAATTTGTGTGTACTCTCATTTGGCAGATATGGCTGAAGAATTTGAAGGCTTTTTTTTTCCCCACCTAGCTTTCTGAAATCAAAGCTAGCTGACAAAACTCATGCTACCCAAACTAGAATTCAAGACTTCTCCAGAGCATCAAAGCTTGGGGCTGGTTTAGTATCTACAAATGATGCAGCAGGTTTCTGCTCTCTCTGCTTGGATTCCCAATAACTGCTTCACTTAAATATAACAAGAAAAAGTTCAAGTGGTCAGGTTGTCCAATGGGAAGGCATCAAAACTACTGTGCTTGCGGGTTTAGTGTTGCTGAATATGTAACATGTTGATTCCCCTTACATACATACATACATACATACATACATGCATAGCCTTCTTTCAGATCGCCTGCTGATGAAAGAGAAAAGTAAAAATGAAGGCTGAAGACAGATGATGTTCTGATATGCAGTTAAGGTTTATCTCTTTAAGCAGAAGCCTATCTCTGTGGAGAAAGAGCATGAAAACAGACACAGATGTGAATTTGTCAACCCTCCTTATGCCAACCTTCTCCTCGCAGGGGTCCATCTCTACTACGTTGGTGGGGAGGTGTACGCTGAATGTCTGAGCGACAGCAGCATCTTTGTGCAAAGTCGGAACTGCAACTACCACCACGGCTTCCATCCCACCACAGTCTGCAAAATCCCCAGTGGCTGCAGTCTGAAGATTTTCAATAATCAAGAGTTTGCTCAGCTTCTGGCTCAGTCCGTGAACCATGGCTTTGAGACAGTGTATGAGCTTACGAAGATGTGCACTCTCCGGATGAGTTTTGTAAAGGTATGTGATTATTTTATAAGCAAAGTAAATTATTTTTTCTTAATGTCATGATTTTGAATGGTCCAGTAACTCTCTTCATCAGCTTATTAATGGCTGCTGAATTTTAAGGATGGAATGCTCATTGGGTCTAAAACAGATCTCAGTGAAATGAAGTATTTGGGGACAGAAGCCCATCTGACCCACATACTTAGAAAGCTTGAGGTGACTTGCAGAAGATGTTTCTTCACGTAAGTCCTCTAAATCTTGACCAGCAACTCACAAATTAGGAACTGCAGTCATTATTTAGAATAATATGCATACTTTTCTATTCTACGAGGGCATGCAAGGTCAGGATTTGTGATGTGGCTGTTGTGTGAGTGTCAACATAGGTACTGATATAAAAGGGCTGGTCCTTACATGAAAGTAATCAAATGAAGATGGTGATATGCTGCAGTGCTCTTCATGATGGGAAGATGGGAACTTTCAGATGTGTTAAGACAGGGATTCCTAAAATTGAATAGGCTGTATCTCTGCAGCCTACAGAGTTGTATGGCAGTGTTGCCTAAACAAACAGGACCTCCTGTGTATTGGAAGTTGTTAGAATTGAGGGGTCTGTGGACTCCGGCGGGGGGAGAAATTGCAGTCCAAACCAATATGGTTGATAAAAGCAAACTCCGTTTATTAGGAATCCAGAGGCACTTATATAGTATACCAGCTTGTTAACTCTTAAGTGGCTTAAAACTTACCAAAGCGCATTTCTACTTCTACATAATTGGACTTACATTGGCAAGCTTCTACAGTTATGTTATGATTAAAAGAATTCAGAGTTCACCTCCCCTTCTCCGGGTCTTATCTGTACAGCTGTACCTTCTCGAACTCCCTTCTTGTTCCCAGGCCTGTTTTTTCACACAGGGATTTTCTCATGGAGAGTTTTTCTCACACAGGCCTTTGGCTTGCAGGCTCTTGCTTGTACAGTTCTTTTATTGATCCCATAATTCTATCAATGATCCATGCCTTGCAACAGGAAGTTGCACTGCACAGTGTTCAGAGCTGCTGCCACCTGTGCTGGGAGCTGGGAAATCCCTTCATTAGGGGTTAATACAGAGCAGAGCAAACTGTACCTCCAGATGTCATGATCTTCTCTTCAGACCTGCCCCAGAAATGGTTCACTTACAAAACAATTTTGAATGCTTTTAAATATCTCTTTGTATCTTTGGTAATTACTGTAACAGAATCAGGTGTGAGCTGAAACAAAACCTGCCTTAACTTGAGAAGTAGCCTGATGGGGAATGGCCATTCCCTCTTTCTCCAAGGATGAATGCTTCTGACTTACTGCTCAGTTTATCATCTCCATCCTGAGAATGATACTTTGGTTCTTGTCAGACAGATGCCTCACCCCCATTTCCACATCAGTCTATCACCTCATCTTTTAATTTTTTTATCTGTTTGGCAGCATCTCCCCCCAGTTTGTTCTGTTTTCAGTCTTGGCAGAGAAGATTTGAATATCCCCCTCTTCAGAGGCTTTATAGGGACCTCAGGCAGCTGGCAGTGATGTATGGGGAAATTTTGCACTGCCACAGGTTATGCCTTTAAAGACTTCCATTCCAAGAGTTCGGACACAATACTTTTTCCACATTTATGATTTTTTAGCTTTTGATTTGTTTGTTGAAATGTGATAATAGTTGGTGGGTGCTATGGGTGCTATGCCACCCTGCTGATAATGACTGTTGAAAGCTATTTTGGTAAGAAGTATACTTTTCATGTATTTAATACTATAATATAAGGTGATTTGTTTTTTCTTTCCCCACTTATGATTCTGTTTCCAGGGCTGGGGAGCTGAGTATCATCGCCAGGATGTAACGAGCACTCCTTGCTGGATAGAGATACATCTCCATGGTCCCCTTCAGTGGCTGGATAAAGTACTTACTCAGATGGGCTCTCCTCATAATCCCATTTCTTCAGTGTCTTAAAAAGTCCCAAGCTCCTGCATTTTGGAAACAGTTGAGCCTTGCATGTACTTGAAAGATGTATGAGTCAGACACACATTTTTATTTTTTTTTCCCCCTCAACTGGCAACAGCTGAAAAAGAGCCATGAAAACACTTGACTTCTGTGACCAACTGTTGGATTCAGAAAACAAAGATAAATAAACCCCTTTGACATACTGTCGGTATAAAGAATTCTAGTTTACATTGTAATGTACTATTGTGGAGTTGATTTGTGGGGCTTAGTACAAGAGGGACGACAGAGCCAAAGCCAAACTCAGTGTGCTGGACCCAGTTCCCAAAGGATTTTTCTGTAGCCGGCACTCTTAAGGTTCTCCTTCCTCATTCAGCACTCGCTGGTTTCCCCCTTGTCCTCTGGAGCTAAGAGTGGAAGTTGGCCAAGTCTGCTTTTTGCAGCCTCTCTTCAGTACTTCTTAAAAACATGACATTGATGGTTGCTGTTCTCTTTGAAAGTAAAAGAAATCATAAGGTTTAATCTCAGTAACTGTGTGCTATCTCTGAAATTGTGTCCTGACCATACTACTGTAAGAATGTTAGGTATGTTCTTTTGCTAAATGTATGTATGGTGTATTTGAAAGTTTAGAAATAAATTAGATTTAGACCATAAAGGAATTAGGAATATTTGAATGGGGGGAGGTGGGAGTGGGAGGGGAAAATGACAACTGAAATGTAGAATATATTGTAAACATAGTGTGTTAGTTTAAACTGAGGTCTGAATTTTGTTGTGCATTTTGTTTTCATAGTGGCTTCATCTTGTTAGTTCGGACTATTTTTGCCTCTTCCTTTTCCCCCAAAGCAGTTGTGCAGCTTCTTTTACCCATGAAGAGGACAAAATGATTAATTACTGCAGTTTGAAGGCTGCAGCTCTATGTATTTCAAGACAAATTTGTACAGAGTGCTCTTTAACTATTGAGCAGTTTTATACAGTTTATGTAACAAAAGTAGGCTTTTAATTTTGTGAGAGAATTTTGTTTTGCCAAACCTAGTAACTGTTAATTGTTTGGAGGACTTCAGTATCCCTGTGGGGGTCTATTTCAAACTTCAAAAAAATATATATATTTTTATTTTTTTTTTTTTTACTGCTTTGTTTATTTTCTTCTCTTTGCTCTTTTATATTCATGTAAGCTGTAGTACTTTTAAGTACTTTTATTCCAAAACGAGTGAGTCCTCTTTACTGGAAATTTTGAATAAAACCTGTTGTTACTGCATACATTTGATTAAAACCTTGTCTTGTCCACTTCTTAGCAGACTCTTAACAAACCAGATAAAGGTGTGGTCTTGGAGGAGGAACAACTAGAAATGAAGATGTGCTGAGCTTAGACATAATGATTAGTACAGGTTAGTAGCTGAATTAAACTCAGGAGTGAGTGGACGCTGAGCAGCAGAGCTCCGTGTATGTTCAGCCAGACACAGAATGCATCTGTCTGTCACCATAAAGAGTAATAGCCCTTTTTGGAGTATGAGTGTCTTGGTTTGAAATCAATCCCACCTTTTTCTCTTTTTTTTTTTTTTTCTTTGTTAAAGTTAATTCCACTGCTTGGCTCAGTATATATTTTTAAAATTAACAATTCTCCCCCTGCACAGGGAAAAAAAACCCCATAATGTTCAAGTTCCCTGTAGAGAAGAGAGAAGAACCTGGTACTTCTAAATTCCAAGAACGGGTTTTTTGGTTTTGTTCAGATTCAGTTTGACATATCTTTTTCATAAAGAAGCAGTAGCACAAATAGTAAGTCTAGCACAAATAGCACAAATGTAAGTCTTTAAAATAAATAAAATTTAAAGATGACCAAAAAGAAAAACAATGCTTGCTGCTCAGGCACTGTCTTTGGTTTTGATATCTTCAGCCCCTGCTACATAAACTCCCAGCTGTTCCCAACAGTTTCATTCCTTTTATGGAATGCAGCTGTGAGGTAGTGACTTCTTTTTTAATTAGTGCTGTAACCATCCATCATGCAAGTCTTAAGGAGTGTTTCTGCTTGGATGTTTTAATATTTGGATGATCCTGTGCAAGTTTTGATAAACTTTGAAAAAGCGTTGGAGTAAGAAAAGACAGTTTTATGTTGTAACTGCTTTGAATGTTGCTGTCTTGTATGTTTTGGGCTGTAAAGCCTCTCTGTTTTTCCTAAACAGGGATTAAAATTATAAAATAGTAGCTCTGCAGTGCCTCAGAAGCTTTCAGTGGTAATCTGAATTAAGTGGGACCTGCAGGATCCCAGTTTTTCTAAATTCCTTCTGTTATTCTGGAATACTGTTGAAGTGCTGGGTACACAGTATTTTCTTTATCTGTTATCCAGATACCTGTTTGCTTGTGGTGTGGAAAGGAAAATGGTCAGATGCAAGGAAAAAGTGGAGCATCATATGATGGCACAGAGTATCTCAGCTGTACTTCATTAAACAAGATGAGTGAATTGGAGTAGCACCTGTGACTCTCCGGTGGTTTTTGTCTGGGTTAATTTTCTTTTACAGTTACTGGTATGGGGCTGTTTTGGATTTGTGCTGGAAACAGTGTTGATAACACAGGGATATTTTTGTTACTGCTGAGCAGGGCTTGCACAGAGCCAAGGCCTTTTCTGCCTCTCACTCTGATGCCTGAAGAGGCCACCTAAAAACAGAGACTAGACAAGAATAAGGGAACAAAGGTAGGTATTTATTTGAAGGGCCTTCAAAGGTACACCCTGGGGAGCCAGATGGACCCTAAGATGGACAACAGGTCACAAGTTCTTCACACTTTTATAAGTTTGGTTCATTTGCATATTTAATTCTCCAATTAAAGCTTCAGTTAATGATGTAGTTTCCCCAAGCTTGCCCTTCCTTTTAGAGGCTTTGGTTTACTTTTTGGGCCTAGGACAGTCTGAGTGTCCTTGGAGAGCAGGCCCGGAGAGGCTTTGTTATGTCTGCCTAGCATGAGAGAGCAGAAGTTAACAGGCTACCAGGAACTTCAGTTACACACTAAGCAGTACAGAATTTGAAAAATATAAAAGTTAAAACCTAAGGCATCAACCCCACCCCACCAGTGAAGAGACTAGAGGTGCACAAGGAGTTGGGAGGGGACACGGCTGGGACAGCCAACCCCAGCTGACCCAACACATATCCTATAACAGACGGAGTCATGCTCAGCATGTGAGACTGGGGAAGAAGGGAGGGGTGTTTGGAGTGATGGAGTTTGTCTTCCCAAGTTACAGTTAGGTATGATAGAGCCTGGATTTCGTGGAGATGGCTGAACACCTGTCTGCCCATGGGAAGTGGTGAACGAGTTTTGCTTTGCTTGTCTGTGCAACTTTTGCTTTACTTATTAAATTGTCTTTATCTCAACCCACAAGTGTTCTTACTTCTACCCTTCCAATTCTCTCCTCCATCCCACCTGGGGTGAGCAGCCTCTGAGTGGTGCTTAGTTACCAGCTGGGGTTAAACCACAACAGACTAACAGCCAGAATCACAGGAGGTAGGACAGAAGTTACCTGGGAGGAAGCAACTGCTGGCTTGAGGTTGTTGTGAAAATTTTTGGAGCATTTTGAAGAAGTTTGCTTACTGATTTGCCATTTTGGATAGTTGGAGTCAGAAAGCTGGACAAGGCAAAGGACAAGAAAGAGAGGAAAAGTGTTTCTTGCTGACCTCTCACAAAACAGAGAATGATGAGAACTAGAAACATGGACAGAGCCCACAGTGTCAGCTCTGGAACCAGGTAAGTTCCTGCTGCTTATTTGGTTTTATTTCCCCATAGTTTCCTCCATTTAGTCTGCTGAACAAAAGAGTTAAAAACAGAAGACACTAGTTAACAGCCAAGGCAAGTAAGTCCTTGTTAGGAGAAACTGAAGAGACATGGATACCTGTATTGAGGAAAAGCAGTGAACAATGTATGTGGAGACATATAATTCCATGCAGCTGAATGTATTTTGAAATGTCTGCTTTGGTTTTTAAATGCTGGAAATCAAGTAACTTTCCCTGAGTGGAGATGACTTTAACCATTTAAAAGTCTCTGGTGAATGATTAAAAGATTTGTTGAAAGCTAAGAGAGGTAGTCCTGCTTACCTATATGGGTTTAGGAAGGAATGGATAAAAATAATGCATGTTTCATCACACCCTGTATCAGAACCATGGGCTTGATCTTCTAATGCTTTTTAACCTGGTATTGCTATCTACTTTGTTAAAGCCATTTGCTTGCTAAATCGCTCCTCTTGCCACTGTAGCTATTGTCTTTTATTGTCTTAAGACAGCTATAGTTGTTGCTTTGTTGAGACGGACATAAACGACACGCACACTTGTTGTAATCTAAAGCCATAAGAAGTAGAAGTTATTTTATTATTCTCTGCTGCTGCTCACAATTACTGTGGCTTAGGATTGGCTGCTTGCAAACAACGACAAGGCTGTCTAACAAACCATGACCATTCAAGCAGTAATACAATTAGTATACAAGCAAAAGTATAGTTGGTTACGTATTATATGCAAGTTTCTTCTTGTACACACTTAATGTTCCATAATAACAAGAACATCTTCTCCTTGTGTCCAGAACATCTTCTTTCATTGATTGTCTTCTTGGCTTTCACTGTGGGTTTCACTGTGGCTCCAAAACCTCACAGGTAAATTCTGACTGTCTTTAGGTCTGACTCTGTGAGGCTTTCAGACCAGCTGTCAACCTCCTCATATAGTTGTCTTTTCTAGCCTCTAAACAATACAGATGTGTGAGTATTGTTTGAAGACAACAAATCAGTGTAGAGATGTCTGAAATTGATAGGCACATCAAGAAGGGTCTGTATCTCCTTGGTTTTTCCTTTCTCTTGTCCTAGTCTAAACCTTTGATCAGCACCTTGGAAGTTAGCTGTGTTCTGGTGCTCTCTGTAGTTATTGTTGCTGGTTTGTTCTGTGAAGCACACTGTAGCCTCTTACTGTGCTCTTGAGATTCATAGCCATGAACTGGCAGTCACCTTTTTCTGGATGCCTGCCTAAATATACAACATAACTCTACCATCACCAGCCATGGTGGAGCAGAATATTTTTTACATGCATCATCTCACAGTTCATTTTCTTAAATATGTTTGTGATTCTGTGCAGGAGGGAAGGGAAAATGGCTCTTATTTTCCTCTGGCCCTTTCTGTTCTTGACTTACCTTAGTGAAGAGAGACGCCCTTGCCCTGTTGTCCATTAGGATATGTTCTCTGTTCCTGAAGCTCCCCTCACTGACTTCTATATTCTTGATGACTTCCCTTGGTTTTTTTGAACTCTGCAAATCACTTTTTGTCATCCTCAGGGGTGCTGTCCCTGTGCCGCTGTGGGTCACATGTCTGTGTGCCTTCATGTGCTGGGAGCTGCTGAGGCAGAGGGCTCTGGTTCCCCACTTTTGTTCAGTTTAACTGAGGTGGCTGACAGGTGGCTCCTGTTTCATTCACCCCACCTGTAGGAGCTGCTGGTCCCTTCAGCTGGGAGGGCTGTGTCCCATGGGGGGGTGTATGGTGAACTGTTTTTCATGAGGCAGGTGTGATGGAGAGGCAGCCTCCTGATCAAAGCCTGCTGCAAACGCAAAAGTGACTCGAGTAAGATTTACAATGTAAGTGTCCTCTGGGCTTGATGTGGTTAGAGGTGAGCAGGTCTATAGGAGTGAGTGGACAAGACAGGTATAGTTTTCATGCAGGTCTGATAAATGCCTTGCAGTTAAAAATGATCCTCAGTGTATGTTGTTAATTGATCTTATGCAGCCGAAGTAATCAAAAGTAATGTCAAACAAACTCACATATTTTACAATCAGTCCAAAAGTCTGGAATTTGATTTAATAATCTTTAAGGAATGTTAAGATTTTTACAATTCTATTGGGTGCAGATTGATCATTTTTTCTTAGGAATTGGTTTGTGATTTCCCCTTTTCATCCTGCTGCTAAGGCATGAATTGAAAAATCTGTATCTTCTCTTCATGATCCTGCCAGCTTATCTGAGATCTAAATCTGTGAAGTTCAGAGGAGGCTGCTGTAGTCTAATTTTGAAGAAGTAAGCACTGTCACTTGCTCCAGACTGTAGACAGGAGCTAAGATATCTCATAGCAGTGATAAAAACCTGCCACTTAGAGTTGTGTACCATAGTAAATAGAAAATGAGCTCTATATATTACAGGCATTCTTTGCTCAAAGAGTTTGGTTTATGTGGAGCAGTCGCTTGCTTAGACATGCTGGGAAGAGCACAGTTTGCCTTTGTAAAGCACATTCTGATTTTCCTGTTGCAGCTTTCCCCAGTGTCCCTGTAATGTGTAAAAACATTCTTTTCCATAAAGAAAAATGGTATGCCTAACTTTCCCTTCCCCTTTCTCCTGTCATAACTTTGAACTTCTTGATCTGCTGTTCCTTTAGATTACTGAGCCAAGCTTAGAACAAGCAGGAGAATGAGGCTTGATGTGTGTAGTGCTGCAGTAACACTCTACTATTTTTCTGGAGTGCTTGGTTCTTGGCAGGAGAGCAGGGTCTGTCTCATCTCTGAGCCCTTCACGTCTGCCTTCTGTTGATACTTTAGGGATTGGTAATCCTGAGTGTTGTCAGATATACATGTTGAGACTGAAAGATGGCTGGTGTCCCATCAGATATTTCTCCAAGTTTGTGGACCAGTCTCCTCAAGTCAAAATCACCATGTGCCATAGTGCTGGCAACAGCACTATTTAGAAACTGGATCCAAGCATGGCTTCATTTTAAACGTGATTCGGCCAATGGTTTGACTACAAACACTTTTCAAACCTCTCAAACAGAGCTTGATCCCTCTGTCTGCTGGATTTGGGCCATGCTGTTTTCTCAAGCAGCACAGAAAGAAGCTACCTTGATCTGCATGCTCTGGAGACTAAGTTAGAGTCCAGGAGTTGGGTTTTTATCTTGTGCCAAGAGAGCAGTTCTGTAAATACTCTTTCATGGGGTAGCTTTTAATTGGAGTGTGGGCTTTTTCTGTAGCCATACTGCTAATGATTGATATGGCTCTAATTCAGAATACATTCAGGGCACTGTGGCCAGTCAGTTTTCTGACCCAGTGTGTTGCTTTTGGTCTTTCAAGAATCACGTCATTGCCTCAAGTGTCCCTGTTATTTCCCCAAGTCACAGGAGCAAGTTTCAACAGATAAAGCAGTAGATCCTCAGTTGAATTTGATGAGCTTACATTGATAGAAAGCAGTTTACAATCAAAATATTAAACCACTAAACTCTCTAGAAACTGACCATCTTCAAAAAGATTCCTCGAAAAGCACTGGGATGTCTTAATGTTGGCAAGGGCACATACAGCAGTTTGAGCTGTCACCTTGAGGTGGGAACCTTGAGTTTTAGGACCTTGATTCAGCAGCACTTACTTTGAGTAAGGGGGCATCCACTCCCTCATGGGATCTGTTGGCACCATGCAAGCCCCAGATTAATCCATATTGTGAGTAATCAACAGAAGCAAAGCAAAAAGATCCATGTGTGTTCAGTGGCAAGGGAAGGTTCACAGCCAGGTTTTCTTACCATCACCTGAGAAAGTACAGGGAATGCCCCTTTTTGTGCCGGCAGGGTGGGGCGGCAGGGTATAATGGCTGTGCCATTACATGGAACAATCCCACGCATGCTCAGACCTGGAACTTCACAGCTGAATGTGCATGGAGGCTGTGTTGCGTGTGAGCATTGTGTTGGATAAAATGGAGGGAAAGGATCACCTGGCCACGCTATGAGTGATCTTGTATTTGGTGTTTATTTTCACTGTTGTTTCAGAGTTGTGTGGGTGCTCTTGCACTGTTGTTCCTTTGATAGCTAGATGAAAGGATATGCAGAATACGTGGCCTTTCCTCTGTTTTTCTCCATGTTCTGGTCACCCTCTGTGTTTTGTGAAACATTACTGTGTCTCCTTGTGCTGGGAATTACCATGGCCTTACACAGGTGGGGTATACAAGAAGCCCAGTCAAAATTCATTCTCTCTACAATTGTATCTGGAATGCCTGAAAAATGTGACATGGCCTGTCACATAAACAGG
Source organism: Corvus moneduloides (assembly GCF_009650955.1). Taxonomy (NCBI): domain Eukaryota; kingdom Metazoa; phylum Chordata; class Aves; order Passeriformes; family Corvidae; genus Corvus; species Corvus moneduloides. The sequence goes on from NC_045480.1 coordinate 58,702,540, forward strand.
AAACAGCCCTTGTAAGTGTAGCTGACAGCCTAACCCAAATAACACTGTTAGTCATCTCCATATGGGAACCTTTCAGTGCCACATAAGTTTGGAAAACGTGCTTGTGACTGGCTTCCACATGCAGGATGAGTGGCAGATACCAGATGTTGCCTTACACACTGAACTCTTTTTCTTTAAATTCCATCCGAGACACAAATGTTCTATGTACAGCAGTTGTGGGTGAAAGCCTGCACATGTGAAGGTTTTGGTGTTTGCACAGGAACAGGGCTGGACCTGCACCACTGCAAGCAGGGTTGAGGTTTCTCTGGTCATCTGAAGTTTCTGATGACAACAAGCAGTAAAAACCAGAGAGGTAGCAAATCGAGTATGTAGTTGTCAGAGGTAGAATGCAGTGTACTTCTAAGTGCTGGCTAGTACGTCTGTAAAAGCTGGCCTCATTTCCTCAAAAAGAGCCCCATGGAATGTAACAATAAACTGATGATATCCTCTTTAGGCATATGTAATAATTAGGCACTCTTAATATCCATATTTTCAAATGTATGGGCTATGGATTATATCCTCTGTCTGGTTTTCGTTTTTCAAATGCAGAACCAGAAGGCTCCTTGTGAAGTTCCTACCTCTCAGTACTTGTAGCCTGCTCCCTCTTTCCACAACCTTTCCACAACCTTTCTTCTTCCTCAGTGCTTACAGAAGTTTGGAGAGCACAGTAAAAGGGCTGGTTACTGAAAAAAGCAGAGTATGAGTTAATGTGATACCATTAGACGATACCTGGAAAAACAAACAGTTGTGTGGGGGATATTTTTGATTTCTGGTTTTTGTTGTTGGGCATTTTTGAAGTATCCTGTTTATTTTTTGTGGGTTGCTGGAAGTGTAGCTTCCAGACTGTAAGTCTAACATCGTTAACCTGGTATTGCTGGTTTGATTACTAAGGATAGTAACAATTACTATCTCTACAGTAGGATTGGAAATAATTCTAAATTCCAGTTCTTTAGAGAAGTCAAATTCTATCAGATAATATCCCTACTTTTAAGGGATACTTTCAGTTGGGTTTTTGTGTTTTGTTTTTCCTGGAAAGGTAGATGAAGACAAGTGAGAAATTTAATTCCTCATACCTGGGGAGGGGGAGTACAGAGATCTGCTTCGCTTTCTTCCTTGCCACCTCCCCCAAATGAATTATTCTTCTGTGGTTTTATGGGAGGAAAGGGAAAAATCTGGAGGGACTTGTTCCATGTGGTTTCCCTCTGGCTAAAGCTGACCCAGCCACTGGGGGAGATCTCACAATGGAACAGATGCTGTGTTCTTCAGATGAATTATGAATTTCAGCCTCTGAAAAGATCAGTCTAAAAGCTGGAGGGCTATGAATGGAGGGAAATAACTTTGAAAAACTAAAACAACATTTTGGATGCATAAAGATTTGAGAGAAATTCTTTTAGGAATGCTGCACTGGAAGCATATTTGAGCCTTGTACATGTTATGCATATGCAGAAGTGCCGTAAATGCCAGTCAGGTGATGGGCTGGCTGCATCATACACCCTTTCAGTGGTGTATGGGATGGTCAGAAGAGCTTTGTGTAGCGATTAAAGTAAAATTTAGAAGGTATTTTGCAGTTTCCCTATGAACCCTGTTCCACTTATTAGTCACTTTTGTAGTTAGAATGTTTCTTCTACTATTTGGTTAAAATTTGCCTTACTACCAAATGGGTTTGCTTTATAGCTCTGTAGGTCTATATATTTTATATTGCCTTTTGCACTTGCCTTTAGTGATTGTCACTCCACTAGAAATACAGCGGGTTTCCATCATGCTTTCCTGGGAATCCTGAGGCATTCATCATTTCATGATGCTTTCATAAGGCTCTGGTGAGAATGAGAAAGTTGGCTTAATCTCAGGAGTCTTACATAATTGAGCTAAAATTTTTAAATTTTATATCTCCTGGAAACTGATCACGTGGAATGTCCAGATTAGTCCTCAGAAAAGTTTCAATAATTGACAAAGATTATACCCTTGCATTAAACTAATTTTTTGTTCTTGCCTTTTCTTTTTTTGACTGTTTCTCTGAGAACTTTTAACACTTAAACTCCTAAAAGTGCTGTTTGCTTGTTTAAATATTTACTATTCTTTTTAAAATAAGAGTTAAAATATTTATCCAAGAAGCATCTGAGAGTTACTGTTTAAAACAACTGCATTAAAGTTAGGAGGCAAAAGTTGGGTGGTTTTTTTTTTTCATTTTGTCTTATTTCAAAGGAAAAAAATGCACATGCTGTCATCTTTTTCTTAAATCACAAGGAACAAAAGGAGTTTTCTTTTAGAGGTCAGATTTTAAAATGCGGTCTTTGTTATTTAGATGCATTAACTACGAAAGTATGTGGTTAGATAACAGCATTAGGTCTGTGTTTGTAGTGTTCTTCCAGAAAAGCTGACCAAAGGGTTTTCAGGAGTAACCTTTGCTGAATTTCATGCTGCCCTGTTGTCTGAGCCTCTGAGACACTGCAGTCGTCAGTAACTAATGCAGGGGTGTTTGTGTGCACGGTGGCAGAATCAAGTGAGGAAACTACCTGCTCACTAAGTTTTGCTCTAAAACATAATGGTAAATAAATGTGATTTAAAGTTAACTGAAAAGGTCAGACCTGGAGGTTTTGAAACATGCATAGATAGCTACTCTGAGGAAGAAGAGTTCAATCCCTTTACTCTGCTTTGTGGGGAATAGGACAAGAAATAGCAGGCTGTCTTGGTTTGAAAGACAGGTGTCTGCTAAGGAAGGCAGGAGCCTCCCTTGGAATCGCAGATGCAATCCCCTTCCCTCCGAGTTAATATAATTTTGAAATCAAGAGGCTTTTAGACAAAGATGTGGAAAATAGGAATAACAGTTCTTTACTATTATATATCTATATGTGTACCACAAGGCAAACAAATAGCAGTAACTATGGCAGTAACAGCAAACAATCACAAACCCAGTGCCAGCCTTCTCGGCTGTCGGGCCCTTTCCCCTCGGGTGCAGTTCCGCTCGCAGCCGGCAGGGGCGCTGGCGGCTCCCGGTGAGCAGGGCAGGTGCGATGGTTCCCCCGCGGCTGCAGGGGGCGCTCCGGAGCGAGCTTGGGGAGCACGTGGCACTGGCGGCCTGGGATCCCGGGGAGGGATGGGACAAAGGCTTCACAAACCCCCAGGCAGCCGATCCCCGTGTCCAGCCAGACCCTCGGGAACGGCAGGCTGGAATGGCAGGGATGAGCACAAATCCCAGCCATGTATCCAAACGGGGAACCCCCTGGAGGTCTGGGCAGGCAGGGCAAGCACGGCTACAATGTAGCGAAGGCTCGAAGCAACGGTGGGGGCAGGGTGGCCATGGCCCAGCTCCCAGCAGGGCAGGGAAAGGCAGGCTTGGGATCCCGGGGCTTGTCCGGCAGAAGGAAAAGCAGCCGAAGAAGGCAGCCTCTCTCTCTTGTCCAAACTCCGGGGACTGACTGTCCCCACACCCAGGTGCAACAAAATAGTAGCCAGATGCACCCCACCCTCAGTGGGTAGGTCTTTTGTTTTTCTTAAATACCCAGCAAATTGTCCCCCTAGCAACACATATGGGGAAAATTCCTTTAACAGAAAAAAAAAACAAACCAGGAGAACTCCTGAAACCCCAGCATTATCCACCAGGAATTTTTCCCATACTAACATGTTACATGAAACTTAACCCTTTGAACCATATAAATACATGCATCACCCGAATTACATACATATATACATGCTGATAATGATACAAGTACAGAGCAATGGGTAGTTCACCCTAAAACAAGGTCCCCTTGAGGTAAGCATCGGGTCTCTCCATCCTTTTGCATCACCCACCAGGTGCAACCTGGTCCCTGAGCAAAAACAACCCCACGGATGGGTTTGTCTTTGCTCAAGGCAGACTTAACCCAGACAGTTTTTCCAAGCATACCTCTCATGTGCACCACTGGAACCTTATCCCTGTCTGTTGTTTGTAGGGGTTCGGATTGGGCAGGGCCTGCTCGGCTGGTGGAGCCTCGGGTGTTAACTAACCAGGTGGCTCTTGCTAAATGCACCTCCCAGTTTTTGAAAGTCCCCCCACCCAGTGCCTTCAAGGTGGTTTTAAGCAGTCCATTACTCCACTCAACCTTCCCAGCTGCTGGTGCATGGTAAGGGATGTGGTACACCCACTCAATGCCATGTTCTCTAGCCCAGGTGTTGATAAGGCCGTTCTTGAAATGAGTCCCATTATCAGACTCAATTCTCTCAGAGGTACCATGCCTCCAAAGGGCTTGCTTTTCAAGGCCAAGGATGGTGCTCCGGGCAGTAGCGTGAGGCACAGGATAGGTCTCCAGCCATCCTGTGGTGGCTTCTACCATTGTGAGCACATAGTGCTTGCCTTGGTGGGTTTGAGGCAGTGTGATGTAATCAATCTGCCAGGCCTCCCCATACTTGTATTTGGACCATCGCCCACCATACCACAGGGGCTTCACCCGCTTGGCCTGCTTGATCGCAGCACATGTCTCGCAATCATGGATCACCTGGGAGATACTGTCCATGGTTAGATCCACCCCTCGATCTCGTGCCCACTTATAGGTGGCATCTCTGCCCTGATGGCCTGAGGCATCATGGGCCTATTAAGCTAGGAACAACTCTCCTTTATGTTGCCAATCCAAGTCTATCTGGGACACCTCTATTTTTGCAGCCTGATCTACCTGTTTGTTGTTACGATGTTCTTCATTAGCCCGGCTCTTGGGGACGTGAGCATCTACATGACGGACCTTCACGGATAGCTTCTCTACCCAAGTGGCAATGCCTTTCCACTCCTCAGCAGCCCAGATTGGTTTTCCTCTGCGCTGCCAGTTTGCCTTCTTCCACCTTTCCAGCCAACCCTACAGAGCATTGGCTACCATCCATGAATCAGTGCAGAGGTAGAGCTTTGGCCACTTCTCTCTTTCAGATACATCCAGAGCTAATTGAACGGCTTTGAGTTCAGCAAATTGGCTCGATCCACCTTCTCCTTCAGTAGCCTGTGCAGCTTGTCGTGTGGGGCTCCATACAGCAGCTTTCCATCTCCCGCTAGCACCTACAATTCGGCAGGAACCATCAGTGAAGAGGGAGTATTGTCTTTCACTCTCTAGTAGCTCATTATATGGTAGGGATTCTTCGGCACGTGTCACCTGCTCCTCTTTTTCTTCAGAAGATAATCCAAAAGTCTCACCTTCCAGCCAGTTCGTAATTATTTCCAAGATCCCAGGGCGATTTGGGTTTCCAATACGGGCGCGCTGCGTGATGAGGGCGATCCATTTGCTCCAAGTAGCGTCAGTGGTGTGATGCATGGAAGGAACCTTTCCTTTGAACATCCACCCCAGCACCGGTAGTTGGGGTGCCAGAAGGAGTTGTGCCTCTGTGCCGATTACTTCTGAGGCAGCTTGGACTCCTTCATAAGCTGCCAAGATTTCTTTCTCTGTGGGAGTGTAGTTGGCTTCAGATCCTCTGTAGCTTCTGCTCCAGAATCCCAGTGGTCGGCCCCGAGTCTGACCAGGGACCTTCTGCCAGAAGCTCCAGGACAGACCATTGTTCCCAGCTGCAGAGTAGAGCACATTCTTCACCTCTGGTCCTGTCCTGACTGGGCCAAGGGCTACAGCATGAGCAATTTCCTGTTTGATCTGGGCGAAGGCTTGCTGCTGTTCAGGGCCCCAGTGGAAATCATTCTTCTTGCGGGTAACCAGGTAGAGAGGGCTCACGATCTGGCTGTACTCGGGAATGTGCATTCTCCAGAAACCTATGGCGCCTAGGAAAGCTTGTGTTTCCTTCTTGTTGGTCGGTGGAGACATTGCTGTGATCTTATTGATGACCTCGGTGGGAATCTGACATCATCCATTTTGCCCCTTTACTCCCAGGAACTGGATCTCTCGGGCAGGTCCCTTGACTTTGCTCTTCTTGATGGCGAAACCAGCTTCCAGGAGAATCTGGATGATTTTCTCTCCTTTCTCAGATACCTCTAATGTCGTGTTCCCCCACACAATGATGTCATCAATGTACTGCAGATGTTCTGGGGCCTCACCCTCTTCCAGTGCAGCCTGGATCAGTCCATGGCAGATGGTGGGACTGTGCTTCCACCCCTGGGGCAGTCGGTTCCAGGTGTACTGCACGCCCCCTCCAGGTGAAGGCAAACTGAGGCCTGCACTCTGCTGTCAGAGGAATGGAGAAGAATGCATTGGCAATGTCAATAGTGGCATACCACTTCGCTGCTTTGGACTCCAGCTCATACTGGAGCTCCAACATGTCCGGCACGGCAGCGCTCAACGGTGGAGTCACTTCATTCAGGGCATGGTAGTCCACAGTCAATCTCCATTCCCCGTCAGACTTGCGCACAGGCCAGATGGGGCTGTTGAAGGGTGAGTGGGTCTTGCTGACCACCCCCTGGCTCTCCAGCTCACGGATCATCTTGTGGATGGGGATCACAGCATCTCGATTTGTCTAATACTGCCAGCGGTGCACTGTCAAGGTGGCAATTGGCACTTGTTGCTCTTCCACTTCGAAGAGTCCAACTGCAGAAGGATTTTCTGATAGTCCAGGCAGGGTGTTCAATTGCCTAATGCCCTCTGCCTCCACAGCAGCAATCCCAAATGCCCACTTGAGTCCTTTTGGGTCTTTGTAATAGCCATTCTGGAGGAAGTTTATGCCCAGAATACACGGGGCCTCTGGGCCAGTCACAATCGGATGCTTTTGCCACTCCTTTCCAGTCAGGCTCACGTCAACTTCCAACAGGGTCAACTGCTGTGATCCCTCAATCACCCCAGCGATGGATACAGGTTCTGCCCCCACATGTCCCGATGGCATTAAAGTACGCTGTGCCCCAGTATCAACCAGCACATCATATTTTTGTGGCTCTGATGTGCCAGGCCATCGAATCCACACCGTCCAGAAAACCCGGTTCTCCCGTGCCTCTTCCTGGCTAGAGGCAGGGCCCCTCTAGCCCTGGTTATCATTCTTTCCCTGGGTGTACATGCTCGAGGTACCTTCTAGGGGATCTGACATATCATCCTCCCTTCTGTAATACCTGGCAGCTCGGTCACGGGAGGCTGAGGCTACCTTCACCTTAGCGGAACCCCCTCGGTTAGTGCCTCCCTCCTTGAGTTCACGCACCCGCGCTGCCAGGGCAGAGGTGGGTTTCCCATCCCACCTTCTCATGTCTTCCCCATGCTCACACAGGAAAAACCACGGTTCAGCTCGTGGGGTGTACACTCTCTCTCTAGCTGGGGGATGACGGGCTCTGACTTGGGGGCCTGTGACTCGCACTGGTGCCACACTGATCTTCCTCATCTCCTCCCTCATCTCCTCCATCTCCTCTTTGAGGTCCTTAACCACAGCAGAGACATGAGCTTTCAGTGGACCATTGTGTGGGAGTGGGTTTGTTTGGTTCGGTCCAGGTCTCCCCTTTGGGTTTTGAGTTGTTGTGACTGTCCAGTTTTGTACCCTCCCAGTTCTATGTTAATTGTCTTACCTTCCCTCTTTGTCTCCTCCCTGGCCCCTGCCAATCACTCTGGCACCCCTCCCAGGCTTCTAGAAAGGAGCGTCGGGTGATTGGCCAGGGGAAAAGGGTCCCTCCCTTCTTCTCCCATGATTGGTTCCCTTATGTGCCCTTTATCCTGTCCAGCACACCCTCCCCTCTTCCGATTGGTTGTTCCTATGATCCCTCCCTTGTTACCGCCCTCCCATAAAACCTCCTGTAAGAGCTTTCCAAGCTCGCTCTGAGCTGGGCACCCGTGGGAGGTGGGATCTCGTGCTCGAGGGCACAATAAACTTCCCAGATTTCACCCAGATCTGAGCCTGCCTCCTCCTTCCACCACCTGCCTCCATCGCCGCGGTCCTGTGGAAGGACCCACGAGCCAGACCTCTGGTCGTCTGGAGGCTGGCCCCCGCAGCCGACTGCGTCCTGAGCTGACCGGGCTGAGTGGGATCTGCTCCAAGAGGACGCAGAGGCAGCTTGGCGCCCAATGTGGGGCCCCCCACTTCCACTGGACCCCACGGAAGGGACTGATTGGATTTCCAAGCGTGTTCTTGGGACGTCAAGCTACTCCAGTAGTAGCACGCTCCGTTCTAGTGAGCTGCGCTCCTGGGGGTGAGGACAGTAGCCCCGCCTGCGCCAGCAGGGTCGTCCTCGGTGGGAGGCTGGTCGCCTGGAGCTCGCCTGGATGCTGCTGGGTAAGTATCTTCCCTGTGGGAGGGGAACTTACCTTACCTTAAAAAAGCCGGTAAAGGCTTTTCGGGACCTGTAGAGTCCCTGGCTCTTGAGGAGCTGAGGATAGGCTGCGCAGCCCCGGGGCGAGTGTGGGTCACTTGCCTCCGGTTCGCTTTGGGGGATCGGTGTCCAAGGGTTTACTTTGAAGCTCCAGACGGGGTGCTGTGGGTGTAGAAATGGGCGCAAAATTGTCCACAGCACAAAAGGGGGTATATCTCCAAGTTGTGGGACTCCTTGAGGGTGGGGGGAAACGTTTTTCTAAGGGTTGTTTGAAAAGGTTTGTTCGTTGGCTGTTTCTGCACTTCCCTCAGTGCTCCCAAAATTTGGTTTTCAGCGTTCCCTTTTGGAACGCCGTGGGAGCAAAATTGGCGCAATCTCAATTGGCTAAGGAAAAGAATTTAGATAAATTTTCTTTGTTATATTTACAAATTCGGTCTGCATTAAATCAAAAAAGGGAGAGGGAAGGACAGCCAACCCCGGGCTCCCCAGTTACCCCTAAGCCTTCTCCTAAACCCGTGTCCCCTAAACCGAGCATCCTGAAGAGAGCAAACCGCGACGCTGCGCAGGGTTGCCACTGACTCCCTGGCTCTCCTCAGGATTCTCGGCACCCCCGCCCGGACAGTCCTGGCCAGACTGCCCGGGGCTCCTCCCGTTCCCCAAATTCCCCAGTTGTTAAACCCCGAGTTCGTTTCAGTTCTTCGGAAAGTTTAGAAAATGGCTTCCCCATCCAAGGAGGACAAGATGGCGGGCACCGTATGGCAGAGACCCCCTCTTGCCCTCCCTCTCCTTCTCCATCCCGAAACCCTTTCCTCCCAAGTTCTAACCCCTTCCGTCCCAACCCTTCCCTGTACCCTGACTCCTCCTACTCCCAAGTTGGGTCCGCCCCTGTTACCCCTCCCACCTCACATCAGTGTACACCCCCATGCTCCGCCCCTGGAAGTAGTCGTACGTCCTTGTCCGGTTGCCACCCACTTCCCGCTTCCGGTTCTCACGCCCCTACCTCCAGTTCCCACGGCTGGCCTTCCGGTTCCCACGGTGAGTGGCCGGAAGGGGGGGGACCTGAGGACCGGAACCCGTAACTGGACCCCATTCCTTCAGCCGCTCCCGTTTTTTATCAGAGGTCCCGGAGAGGGGGAATGACCCACACCAACTGGGAACCCCTCTCCCATCAAACAATTAAGGAACTCTGCAAGGCGCAGAAGGAGTTTGGGAGGGAGAGCGAATATTTTCGCGGCCTTTTAAAGGCAAACCTCTCCGGAGCAGTAATGACGCCTTTTGATCTGCGTCAACTTTCCTCATGCTTGCTTTCCTCGGCAGAGTTTCTGCTCTGGAAATCGGCATGGGAAAGGGAGCTCCGCCGACTCCCTCCAGTGCTTTTGCAGGGATCCGATACAGCCGTTGATGCCGATAATCAGGCATTAACAATGGACCATCTGAGCGGCGAGGGGGAATGGGCTCCGGCCCCGAAGCAGGCCCAGGGTCTGCCCCTAGAGGTGCTGTAGCAGGTCAAGGAACTGGCTTGTAAGGCATTCCTTGGCCTGAGGCTGGACGCGCCCGTGGAAAGCTACTCGCGGGTCCGACAGCAGCCCATGGAATCGTTCCTCAAGTTTGTTGAGAGACTAACCCGAGCTGTAGAGTTGCAGGTCAGGCAGCCAGCGGCTAGAGAGGAGGTCACAGTGGAGATGGCAATGGCAAATGCCAACCCTCAGTGTAAGGCAGCCATTCTGAACCTCCCTCTGGACCCCCTGCCAACGGTACAAGCTATGCTAGAAGTCTGCACTGCGAAAGCGCCGCACCTGCAACCGACCAGCTTGGACAAGCAAAGATTCCGGGGAACGGTCTCTGTGGGAACAGCTACACCACGCCCTGCTGCGAACCAGAAGAGAACCGCGGGCCAAGGCGTCCGACTTCCACTAAAGAACGCCCGGAGGCAGCCCCAACAGCAGGCCCGGAGTACCTGCTTCCTCTGTAATCAACCTGGACACTGGACAAAAGACTGCCCGCTCAAGCGGCAATTCCATCAATTTAAGAAAGAGCAGGGGCTGGGGGGACTTGTAAGCGAGTCACAAAAAAACTGAATGGGGAGCGTGCGCCTGCCCCATGTGATGACAAAAAAGGGTCGGGACACGAGGGGGAGGGAAAAATGAAAGGGGCCAACTTAAACTTTACAGAACTACCGGACGGGACTTTACCAACCTGACTTGACTCATCCTTCTTCCGACGGTTCTTTCAGGTTGCAGCTGTTGACACCGCTCTTCCTGAGGACCAACAAGTGGCACGCCGCACCGGTGAGTGTCGGTGGTGAGCTGGGGACGTGGGACCAGAGCCCCAGCAGGTATGTCATTGTCGGAGATGTTAACTGCACACCGCCTGAGATCGAAGTCGCTCCGGGACTTATGACACCTACTCCCGAGGGACCCGCTCTCTGGCTGCGCTGTGTCCGACCACCTCTGTTTCTGCCCAGAGGGCAGGAGGTCGCCCAGGCTATCCCGGTAGAAGGGCCACACCCGACAGTGTGCGCCACACACGTGATAGGAACCGGGAAGCCGAGGGTGGACTGTAAAATCAACAGAGGGGAAGAAGTCCTTCACCTCAAGGGACTTCTGGACACAGGGGCAGATGTGATGATCATTCCCACACAGGAATGGCCAGCACATTGGGAACTGCAAAACGTGGCAGGGCACGTGCAGGGTGTTGGGGGTATCCAATTGGCAAAACAGTCAAAAAGCATCGTGCAAATTAAGGGACCGACAGGACAATTGGCCAATATACGTCCATTCATATTAGATTACAAGGAACCCCTCTGGGGGAGAGACCTCATGCAGCAGTGGGGAGTCACCATTGACATTCCTGACCCCCCGCAGAATTTTTGCACGGCGGTCACTGAGGAGCGCCCTACCCAGAAACTGAATTGGAAAACGGACTCTCCGGTGTGGGTAGAACAGTGGCCGCTCTACGGTGAAAAATTAGAGGTGCTCGTGGAGGAGTAGGTCAGGAAGGGGAATATCGTGGAGACCAACAGCCCCTGGAATTCCCCTGTCTTTGTTATTAAAAAACCCAACAAAGACAAATGGCGGCTCCTCCAAGACCTTCGCTGAATTAACGACGTTATAGAAGACATGGGCTCTCTCCAACCAGGGATGCCGTCCCCAACGATGCTTCCCCAAAATTGGAATTTGGCCGTGATTGATATCAAAGATTGTTTCTTCCAAATTCCCCTGCATCCTGACGATGCCCCACATTTCGCCTTCTCGGTTCCAGTCATCAACCGAGAAGCCCCGAGGAAGAGATATCATTGGAAGGTGTTGCCACAAGGCATGAAGAACAGCCCGACCATCTGCCAGTGGTATGTCTCTTCCTTGCTTGCCCCACTACGCGCAGCCGCAAAAGAGGCCGTCATCCTTCACTATATGGATGATGTCCTCGTGTGTGCCCCCGACGATGACATGCTTGCAACTGTGCTTGACCTGACAATCAATGCATTGGTTGCGGCAGGGTTTGAGATCCGGGACGAAAAAATTCAAAGGATGCCACCTTGGAAATACCTTGGCCTAGAGATTACCAAGCGGACCGTTGTGCTGCAAAAATTGGCGATCCAAACGAACATCAAGACATTGGCAGATGTCCACCAACTGTGTGGGTCGCTAAATTGGGTAAGGCCGTGGCTGGGTTTATCCAACGAAGACCTAGCCCCCCTTTTTGATTTATTGAAAGGGGGAGAGGAGCTTAGTTCTCCCCGGACGCTTACCCCGGAGGCACGGACAGCCTTGGAGAAGGTGCAACACCTGATGTCCATCAGGCAGGCAAGCAGGTACAGGCCTGACTTGCCATTCAGGTTCATCATCCTGGGTAATCTGCCACACCTGCACGGCGTTGTCTTCCAATGGGAAGACAAAAAGAAGAGCAAAGAGGACCAGGACCGGAGGGACCCTCTCTTGATAATAGAGTGGGTCTTTCTCAGTCATAACAGGTCCAAAAGAATGACGCGGCCACAGGAGCTGATGGCTGAACTGATCCGGAAAGCTAGAGTCCGGATCAGGGAACTATCGGGACGTGACTTTGACTGCATTCACGTGCCAGTTAGGATGCAAACGGGCCAAATTACTAAGGCGATGTTGGAGAGCTTGCTTCAAGATTGTGAAGCTCTGCACTTCGCTCTGGAGGGTTACACAGACCAAATTTCTTTACATAGGCCGGCCCACAAAATTTTCAATTCAGAAGTTCAATTTGAATTAAATACAAAAAGTGTTCGGAGCAAGGAACCTTTAAAGGCCTTGACCGTTTTTACTGACGCATCTGGGGCGCCCTACAAGTCAGTTATGACTTGCAAAGACCCCCAAACTCAGCAGTGGGAGGCGGACATTAAGGAGGTAGAAGGATCACCTCAAGTTGCTGAGCTAGACGTAGTCGTCAGGGCTTTTGAAAGGTTTCCCGAACCCCAAATTTAGTAACCGACTCTGCATATGTTGCAGGGGTAGTCTCCAGAGCTGAACATGCCATATTGCAAGAGGTCTCCAACACGGCCTTATATGAGTTGCTCTCGAAATTGGTTAACCTAGTCTCCCACCGAGAGCAACCATTTTATGTGATGCACGTCAGGTCACACACGGACCTGCCCGGGTTCATCGCGGAGGGCAACAGGAGGGCAGATGCCCTTGCTGCGCCAGCCGTGATGGCCCTGATCCTGGATGTATTTGAGCAGGCCAAAATTAGCCATCGGCTGTTCCATCAAAACGCGCCTGCCCTGGTCCGGCAGTTCAATCTGAAACATGACCAGGCCAGAGCAATAGTGGCCGCATGTCCTGAATGTCATCAATTGGCTCTTCCCACCATTGGCACCGGCGCAAACCCCCGTGGACTCAGTAGTTGCGAGGTGTGGCAGATGGACGTGACACATGTCGCTTCATTCGGCAGAATGAAGTACGTACATGTGTCAGTGGACACCTTCTCTGGAGCCGTCTTTGCCTCTGCCCACACAGGAGAAAGGGCTGGGGATGTTAAAAGGCACCTAGTGCAGGCATTCGCTACCCTGGGCATCCCCAAAGTTATCAAACCAGATAATGGCCCTGTGTATTCATCCAAGGAGTTCAGGGGCTTCCTGCAGCAATGGGGAATAGAACATAAGACGGGCATCCCCTATTCCCCCACAGGCCAAGCCATTGTAGAGAGGGCTCACCAGAACATCAAAAGAACGTTGCAACGCCAGAGGTCCCCGGAAAAATTAGAATCCCCGGTTGTCAGACTCTCAAAGGCATTATTCACGCTTAACTTTCTCAATTGTGCCTTTGAGAACCTGAACCCACCGATTGTGCGGCACTTCGGGCGGTCTCAGCGGTTGCAGATGAAAGAAAGGCCCCCAATGTTAATCAAAGACCCGGAGACTCGGGAAATACAAGGCCCTCGCGAGCTGGTTACCTGGGGGAAGGGATATGCGTGCATATCCACCCCCGAGGGCCCTAGGTGGATCCCATCAAAATGGGTGAAACCGTGTATTTCCCAGCCCGCCGGAAGAAGGAGTCAAGCACCCCCTAAAACCGGGGTGGGTTAACCTTATGTCCCTTGGACCCCAAGTCCCTCCCCCAGGTGTTTTCCCAATGTTAATGTTCTTCTTTTTGAGTTTCGTTTTAGTTGAGACTACGGAGATGGGTCCTGCTTCGCCCGTCCGAGCCATCGCCAGAAATCTGCAGCTCCTCATCATCCTGCAGCTGCTCCCATGGCTTTTGTTGCTGTGGATAGTTCCCCAGCCGGCAGCAAACGTATGGTCGGTCCTGGCGCGAACAATGGGCCAGGACCACATATGTTTGTCCACAGCCGTGGCCCGAAATCCTATGGCCACATGTCTGGTGGGGATCTCTCTTGAGCAAGAGGAGTTTACTTCTCTCTTTGAAAAGCTCAAGCCCACGCAGACTTTGACGACACCTGCCCGAACCACAAAATCACCAGAAACGGGTAAGGCCTCTGTTGTCAAACCGCCTGTCAACCTGCACCGTCCCCGGGTACCCTATCGGAGATGGCCCCCATTCAGCTGGCACCGCAGGGGGAAACGAGACACCCTTGAGAAGTGGCTGCCCCAGCTCCTGACGACCAGTAGTGAGCCCCAAGAGCTGGATCTCTTGGGATCCTATCCGGCTCACTACTGTGTCCAATTTCAATTCGGGTTGTCCCTGGATCGGGAGGCTTTTAGAAACATTGCTCCAAGTCACCGAGAGTATAAGGCAGTCAAATGGTGCCTGGCCATCAGCAAAGTGACCACTGAGAACCCCCATAGGTCACGTCCGAGAGGGTTACCCAGGGGAATATTTCTCATCTGCGGCGACAGGGCGTGGGCAGGCATCCCCTCTCGCCTGTTAGGAGGCCCTTGCACCATAGGCCGCTTGACGCTGTTGATGCCCAACCAAACTTTAGTTGACGATTGGGAAAGAAAAAGAAATAGGACTTCCGAATTGGCAGTTCAGAAACGCGAACTTTCAGGTTTGGACCAAAATTGTGACTTGGAAGTCGTTCATTGGGCAAGACCAAAAGGGGTTGCAATCACCGTGCTTTTACCGTGGGTGGCTGCAGCCAAAGCATTAGGGGAATTAGGTCATTTAGAATGTTGGGTCGTCAAACAAGCGAACCTTACTTCAAGCGCCCTAAGTGACCTCCTAAAGGACGAGGAATTAACCAGACAAGCCACACTGCAGAATAGGGCTGCAATCGACTTCTTGCTCCTCCTCCATGACCACTGGTGTGAGGAGTTTGAGGGGCTGTGCTGCCTAAACCTAACATCAAGAGCGGAGAACGTCCACAAGACCATCGATAAGATGCAGGCCATGGTGACGCAGATTCGGAGAGAAACTGGCGACTGGCTCGGCAACATCCTCAACGGATGGGGACTATCAGGATGGGCAGGATCTATTCTCTGGACCGGACTGCTTTTATTTTTCGTTCTCTTGGTTATCTTAATCGCATTTGGACTCCTTAAAAGGATGTTGCTTAAGTTAATTACAAGCTCCCCCTCCCCCACGGACATCGGCCAAGCTGAGGCTTTCCTCGAACCGGAGCATGAACTTATGGCCCCAGAGCTGCCATGGTTTGGGGACTTATACCCGGACTCTGAATATTATCCCCAACCTGAGTTCAGGTTATCTTAAAAACAAAAAAGGGGGAGGTGTGGGAGTGTGTTTGTTTGGTTCGGTCCAGGTCTCCCCTTTGGGTTTTGAGTTGTTGTGACTGTCCAGTTTTGTACCCTCCCAGTTCTATGTTAATTGTCTTACCTTCCCTCTTTGTCTCCTCCCTGGCCCCTGCCAATCACTCTGGCACCCCTCCCAGGCTTCTAGAAAGTTCTGGCCGGAGCGTCGGGTGATTGGCCAGGGGAAAAGGGTCCCTCCCTTCTTCTCCCATGATTGGTTCCCTTATGTGCCCTTTATCCTGTCCAGCACACCCTCCCCTCTTCCGATTGGTTGTTCCTATGATCCCTCCCTTGTTACCGCCCTCCCATAAAACCTCCTGTAAGAGCTTTCCAAGCTCGCTCTGAGCTGGGCACCCGTGGGAGGTGGGATCTCGTGCTCGAGGGCACAATAAACTTCCCAGATTTCACCCAGATCTGAGCCTGCCTCCTCCTTCCACCACCTGCCTCCATCGCCGCGGTCCTGTGGAAGGACCCACGAGCCAGACCTCTGGTCTCCCAGAGTCTGGAGGCTGGCCCCCGCAGCTGACTGCGTCCTGAGCTGACCGGGCTGAGTGGGATCTGCTCCAAGAGGACGCAGAGGCACCACTGACCATACTGTCATAATTCCTGAGCTTGTTGGCGACAGAGCCCACTGTTTCTTGGTTATTGTCAGTATCAATCATCGCAATGAAGGTGGTGTATTGCTGTGGCCCTAGCTTTGCCAGGTTCCACATCATCTGTCCTGTGCACCTGACCTTATCGAGGTCATTATCATGCTGTCCATCCTTCCCAAAGAGTACCTCTAATATTGCCACCTCTCTTAGCTGCTGGATCCCTTCCTTGAGTGTCTTCCACTGCATTCTATGATGGTACTGCTGCATTCTTTCTTTGTGAATGAACCTTTCTCTCACACTCATTAAGAGCCGCTCCCAGAGAGAAAGGGGTCCTGGCTCCCTCACAAATATCTGGTCCACACCCGGGTCCTGCGTCAAGGAACCCAAATACCTTGCCTCACCACTATCCAGTTGCACACCTGTGCCCATAAGGTCCCAAACCCGAAGCAGCCAGGTTGTATAAGGCTCACGCCCCCGCCACACAATGTCTTTTCGCATACTACGGAGACAGTCGTACAACAGGGACTCAGTGATGATTTCTGGCTCTGGCTCTCCTGCTGGTTGTGAGGGCCCTGGTTGCCCATCATCATTAACTGGTCATACTGATTTGGTCTTATACTTCCTCCTTTGCACAGGGGTGACTGCTGCTGGCTGTGGTTGTCCTTGTGGTTCAGCTGAAACCTGGACAGTTGTAACATCTGTGGCTTCCACTGCTGCAGCATCAGACTCACCCTTTTTGGGGCAGGGACAGGGTTTTTCACTAGCTGAGGAGGTGTATTCCCTTAGCACTTGGCATATCTCCTGGCACATATCCTGGATCCCCTTCATCAGTACCCCCACCCAGTTTGGGTAGTCCATTTCTGAGGCGGGCTGTTGGGCGGTATCAGGCTGTGGGGCAGGGTCTCTAGTGTCAGAGGCTGTGTCAGGCTCTGGAGCTGGATCAGGCTCTGGGGTAGGATCTCTAGTGTCTGGGGCTGGTGTCTGGGTAGTTATCCAAGCCATTCTCAACACACACTACTGAGTGCTAAATAGAGTAGGCCTACCAGCACCAGTTGGTTAGTACTCAGAGGGAATCTAAACCCTTTGAAACTTGGTGGGGTGGGCCCAAAGAACTGGTTGAGGGGTTGGGAGAAAACTTCCCCTGGCGTCATTTCCTCACAGAAGGTACCATTTTTAACATAACCCCAAAAACATGCACTTAGTGTGTGATAGCCCTTTACCCATGTACCCACATTCCGGAAGAAGTTAAAAGCCCATGAATTCCACACCTTCTTGACCCATAGTGCAAACTGGATAACAGCAATGGTAGCCTTAGTCAGAGGACCCATGTTTAGGTAAGGAGCTGCAAAGGGGAAGAATATAGCCACGACCACCTGCCACCCGAACCAGGGTAAACTAGACCACACAGTGCTGCCTAACAAGGTTCCTATATCCAACACACAAAATTAAGTTACCGAGGAACTGTTATTCCTTTTCCACCCCTTTCCTTAATGCCCTCAGGCCCCATGTTGGGCACCAAGATCTGTCTTGGTTTGAAAGACAGGTGTCTGCTAAGGAAGGCAGATGCGACCCCCCTTCCCTCCAAGTTAATATAATTTTGAAATCAAGGGGCTTTTAGGCAAAGATGTGGGAAATAGGAATAAAAGTTCTTTACTATTATGTATCTATATGTGTATAACAAGGCAAACAAACAACAATAACTATGGCAGTAACAGCAAACAATCACAAACCCAGTTCCAGCCTTCTCAGCTGTCAGGCCCTTTCCCCTCGGGTGCAGTTCCGCTCGCAGCCGGCAGGGGCGCTGGCGGCTCCCGGTGAGCCGGGAAGGTGCAATGGTTCCCCCGCGGCTGCAGGGGGCGCTCCGGAGCGAGCTTGGGGAGCGCACGGCACTGGCAGCCTGGGATCCCGGGGAGGGATGGGACAAAGAAGCTTCACAAACCCCTGGGCAGTCGATCCCGGTGTCCGGCCGGACCCTCGGGAATGGCAGGCTGGAACGGCAGGCTGGAATGGCAGGGTCGAGCACAAATCCTGGGTGGCAGACGCGATGTATCCAAATGGGGAACCCTCTGGAGGCCTGGGCAGGCAGGGCGAGCACGGCTACCATGTAGTGAAGGCTTGAAGCTACATTGGGAGGCCACAGCCCAGCTCCCAGCAGGGCAGGGAAAGGTGGGCTTGGGATCCCGGGGCTTGTCCGGCAGAAGGAAAAGCAGCTGAAGAAAGCAGCCTCTCTCTCTTGTCCAAACTCCGGGGACCAACTGTCCCCACACCCAGGTGCAACAAAATAGTAGCCAGATGCACCCCACCCCCAGTGGGTAGGTCTTTTGTTTTTTTTTAAATACCCAGCAAATTGTCCCCCTAGCAACACATATGGGGAAAATTCCTTTAACAGAAAAAAAAAAAAACAAACAGGAGAACTCCTGAAACCCCAACACAGGCTTAAACTGCAGAGAAAAAAAATGAGTCTAATACTGGGGGCAGGGGGAAGAAATTTGTGTCAGTAAACATACTAAACACTAACAAGTTATCTGGATAGGTTTTGGAGAATTGGCCATTGGAGATTGCTATTCCCAATACGCATTTTTCTAACCTGTCACTGACAAAGGTCTTCTTGATGCTTTCTTGGATGCTTTCCTGCTGTGAGTTTTTAGGGCTTGGTCTGAACTTTGAAGAGCTGAATTCCATCAGAGATATTGAAGATCCTTTTGTCACCTGAATATATTTTCATACCTACTGAGACATAATGATTTAATATAAAACAGGCAATGCTTTTTTCCCCTCTTCTGCTTGTTCCAGTTGCCTGTGTAGTTAAAGATGAGCCACAGCTAAAAAATGTATTGATTTGCACAGCTATCCTAGTAACAAACCTTGCTGTCTGCTGAGGAGTGTGTTCTGCTATAAGCATTTAGCCATTATCAGGAATGCTGGAGTGTTACAGTGCGGATACTGCAACACGCATATCAGACAACGAGGCCTGTGGAAAGAAATATATATGGACTGATTCTTGATAGATGTTTCAGAGAGATGTTTATTTTCCAGCCACATGGCTGGAGCTCTGCCAAGGAACTGAGGCAATCATGGGGCCTGAGGGTCCTTGCCCGTACAGGGAAACACAAAACAACCAATGGGGAACAAGCCTGACCAGGGGCTAGGGAAACCCCATGCCTCCTCCCCAGGGCGCCTCTTCCAGGACCACACGGCAGGGGGGAAGGGACCCCGACATTTCACCTGTTTATTTTTAACAAAAAGAGATTTTAAACTTAACATTGAAAACAACTGGATAATCATAACAAGAAGAGTTTCAAAACAAAATAAGCCTCCCTCCTGAGTCTTTAAATGTCCAAACAGATTCTCTGGAACATCTTAAGGCTGACAGAAGGGAGACAGGACTCTCTGGGCATGTTTTGTGGGGAAACTGATGCAGGAGAGGGTTTAATTTCTTCCCTTCCCCTTTTCATCCCCCACTCGGCATTGGAAAGGGATTTTTGGGGAAACAATTGGCAAAGGTATGGTTTTGTGAGGGAAACCATGGATGAAAAAACGGATTGGGAATACACTGGGGGTAGTAAGATATAGGATAAAGAGGAAAGGTGGGATTAGGAAAGGGAGACTGTAGGGGGGGGGCTTATAATGGAGATACTGTTCTAACATGACTATGATTTTTAGCATATATACTGCCTTTCACAGAAACACCATCAGGCCCAGTGACCTCTGATGCTTGTAACCCTTTTCTACCTAGTACAATTTTGAACTCTACCACTTCCCCATCTCCCAAGCTTAGGATGCATTTTTCAGGGTTTGATGCGATGTTTTTATTGTGTTTTTATATGTTCTTTGTATATTCTTTGTACCCTAATGGTTCATCCCTACCTTCCCTACTTCCATTCCCTGTTGGTTTGTCCCAGATCCAAGCCGCTCCCCCGGTGTTCCCTATATGGTTGTTCTCCTCCCCTTGTTCTAGTTGGTTCCCCATCAATCACCCAAACCCCTCCCATTATTCCCGAAGATTCAGTGTCTATCACCTAAGCCCTCCCTGTTTATCCTTATAAATAAGTCCTTGTCCTTGTCAATCCCCTGAGATCTTGCCCCTTCTGATACCTCCCCTCTGGGAATCCCCTAAACCTCCAGGCCCCATTGGGGCATGTGACCCCTCTCCCTCCACCCACCGAAACCATTGGACCAGATGTGAGTCCATCCCTCCAGCATCCCTCCCTCCTAATCTGCTTATTGGTCCCTAGTTAGGTTACTCCCCTTGTTCAACCCTCCTTTATAAGGCATGGTCATGTTGCAACTGTTGCTTGTGCTCTGTGGATACCCTTCAATAAAGTTGGATTACCAACCTTGCAAGCCTCCTTGCTACTTTTTATCTCTCCCTTCGTCGAGGGCTGCTGGCTGCTACAGTGCCTGGAGCCTGTGCTCCGCAGGGTAGAGCAGAGGCTTCAGAGGAGTAGCTTTAAAGCTCCGTGCCTCCAGCTGCTCCCCACTCCTGTCACACACCGCTGGAGCCAGCCTGGGCAGTGGACAGTAGTGGTCACTGCGACAAGGGTTATTCTTTTTAATAGCAGTTCTGTGAACAAATATGTCTTGCTGGTTGTCACATCTTGTTATAAAACCATAATTTTGTTTAACATTTTACCATTTTACTATTCCCAAAACCTTAGCTATGGTGATTTTTTTCCTTTTTCTGAGTGGCTGCTCTTTTCTGTCTTGCTGTGTTTTTGCTTTCTCTTTCGCTTTTGCTCGCTCCCGCATTGGAGCTACCGGGGCCGTTGGGGCTGCTCGTGCCTGCGCGCTCTTCCCGGGGTTGCATTTGGGGCCGTGCGGGCTGGGCCGCTCGGCTCCCCACACGCCGCTGCCTCTGCTCTCAGCTGCGCTGCCGCAGCCTGGGGCTTCACCCACCTCTCAGCCGGGCCCCCAAGCACCTCCTGCTCCAGCACACATTTCGGCCAGGCGCAACTCCACTCCGCAGCCATCGCCGCCGGCCGCCCCCCATGTGCCGTCACTCTCGGTCGGGCGTTCACAGGGCTCGCTCCACCACGCACTGCGCGGGGCCGGCCGGGCGGGCACCGCCAGGTCACGCCACTCCCACCATGCCTCGCTCCGCTGCCGACACTGCGGCTCGCATGGCTCCGCCCACGCGTGGGAATTGCCTCGCTGCTGCTCACAGAGGGCTCGGCGCACATGGTCTGGGTCGCATGGTCCCTGAAGCACGCTTCCCTTTGCTGAGACACAGCTGACATTGCTCAACAGTCGTAATATTCACCAAAATATTCTTCCATCAGCATATATTTTGACTCAGAAATTAACTGTGTCCAAATGGTCTTCCAAAAGTCTTTGGTAAGAATTAAATCCCCAGAAATGTAGAAAAAGTTCTTAAACAACCATGCCAGGAAGTGTTTCAGTTCCTTTTGAGCTTGAATTAAGCTAAAATTTACAAATTGTTGTTCAAGAATCTTTTCAAGTTTAAGATAAATGTCCATATGCGGCTCTGAGAGCCAAGAGTCTTTCCACAGTTCCTCCATAGTTTAGAGATGGAACAGCAAAACAAAAACAAGAAGAGAAATCCAGAGTTTACTCACAAATCAGTTGCTGTCCTTAGGGATCGGGGATCGTTCTGCTTGCATTATCCACCATTTGTTACAGTGCGGATACTGCAACACGTGTATCAGACAACAAGGCCCGTGGAAAAGAAATATATATGGACCAATTCTTGATAGATGTTTCAGAGAGATGTTTATTTCTCCAGCCACATGGCTGAGGATCTGCCGCAGAACTGCTGCAATCACGGGACCCGAGGGTCCTTGCCTGCGCAGGAGAACACAAAACAACCGATGGGGAATGAGGCTAACCAGGGGCTAGGGAAACCCTGTGTCTCCCCCCCAGGGCCCCTCTCCCAGGACCACATGGCAGGGGGGGAAGGGACCCCGACACTGGAGTATGAATGCCTCATACAAGACATCTGGAGAAGAGCTTTTCTTGAAGCTTATCAATATTCCTACACAGAATCTGCTCTCAGAGCAGCAAGACTGAAGAAGCAGTGACAGCTCTAATGGCAGGGCACTAATGACTTTGGAGAAATGGTACCTGTGTAATTGGAAATGATACAAATGGTGCCATTAAAACAGATTGTTGATGCCACCTTTATTCTTTTCATAGGCTTAGTTACAAAAATGGATTCAGTCTCAGGAGATGGTATCAGAATTTTTATGCTTTCCACAACTAGATGGATAGATCATGAGGCTTTAACATATGAAATGCTGTTTTTCCAGAACACCAGCTAAAGGGAGTGTGGATTTGAATGACTGCTTACTTTTCCTTCCCTGGAACAGGAGCACCGGGAAGGTGAAATGTCATTCTGAATGTGATTCTGAAATGTGGAGTAAGAGCTGAGAGCTCTGACTTGAGCTCTAATTTTCTTGCATTTTTTGATTTGCTGTTAGCAAAAAATTCTTTAGAGCTCAGCATATAAAATATGAGAAGCTTTTATAAAAACAAAATCAATATCCCTTCCCTTCAAGAAACATCTCATTCTGGAAGTAACTTCTATTTTAGTCCTTTGAGTCTCCACTCATTCTATCTTTTTTAGAAGTAGGTATGACAATTCAGCAGCAGAGAGGCATGGTGATGGGGAGAGACACTGCAATACAATCCTAGAATACTTTTACTGCAACACAATCAATTTTTTACTTATAATTTTAGGTTATTTTTAAGATCTAATGGGCATATCAGGCCTTCTGTCAGACCTCCACTATTGGTGACTGCACCCTCATTGATGTACTTCGCATCTGTTTATCATATTTCAGTATCAGTCTTGTTTCATGAGGAAAAATAGCACAAGTGGCAAACAGGGACAAGGGATGGTTGTGTGTGTGTGCGTGTGTGTGTGTGTATTCCAGCCTTGTATTCAGGAGTTCCCATGATCATTTTTTAATGTTTCATCCACTGACAATTTATATAGTCTGCCTCTGGCTGAGAAGAGAGCATTCCTGGAAGTTCCTGGAAGTGAAGTATTCCTGGAAGTTTCCTTCAGAAATGGCAGAAAGTCTGAGTGTAGGCCAGACTGGAGACATGCAGATAGATACAAAACTAGAAATTTTGGACATACCTAAATACAGCTTTTGGCATCTGACTGCTGCTGTTTCTTTCCACACCACTGTGGGAAGGGCCATCTAACATGTCTGATTAGCTTAAGTCAAATAAACAGCTGGGTTTTTAATGATGAGAAACTGAAATGGAATAGCTGATGAGAAAAAAACCCCTCAGTCAGTCTACCCCATTCGCTACTAGAATTGCAAAACATCAAATAAACACAACTGAATGTGCTCTGAAAAGGATGAAGGATGCTGATGACCACAAGCCGTGTGAGCTGTGAGTACTGCAGATTTCTTGTCTTCATTCTAAACAAAAACCCAAAATCCTTTAATATTGATTAATTCAACAAGGCAACTCCTCATATGTTTCCTAGGAAGTTTTCTGTTCGTTTCCCACACTGATGCTCTAAACAGGTGTCTTAACACAGCAGCAGAATTACTGGTTAAAATGTATGTTTTGTATTTTGTTTCTGGTTTAGATGGGTAAATAAGATGACATTCCTGTGTAAGCCTTATGTTACACAGAGATCCCTGACTTGCTGCAGTGACCAGAGATAGGGAAACAGCAAAATTCTGCTGGGAAGTCAGAAACTTGCTGTAAAGGACTCCTAAACAGGGTTACAGCCACTTGCTGCTGGTCTTCTGTGACTAATTCTCCAAACAAAACTGAGATGGAACCTGTGGGAACCGACAGCTGGACTGAAGGCCTCACAGATTTCGACTTGGACACAATCACTTTGTACCCGTGAGAATTCGGTTTGTACCCTTGAGAATTTTAGCATCAACTGGAGCAAAAAACCAAAACAACAGAAGAAGAATGCACAGCTGTTTGCGGGAGGCTGGTTTATGGGTTTCGAATGGGTGTTAGTTGTAGGTAACCAATAATTTGTAATGTAGTAACTTAGGAGCCAATGGACACGCAGCACAAGTGCCAAGAAAGTGTATAAAAGAAGCTTTGTAAAATTAAAGATGCTTTTTGCCTGGAGTTGTTGGTGTGGTTTGTGCGTGTCGCATCTGTCTCAACAGCGACATCTGGTGCCTCCGACGGGATACAACTCCACAGGCGGCTGCCTGTCGGGCAGCCAAGCCAGAGGGGAGAACGGCCGGAGGCAGACAGGAAAAAACTCTGGTGGACGAAGGTTCGGACCAATTACAGCCTTTTAAGGTGAGCTGCTAGGGGAAAAATGGGAGCTCATGTATCCCAAGAAGAAAAGGCTATAATTTATATATGGACGCTTACGTTAGGCAAGCGCGGTATTAAGTACTATAAGCACACCTTGGAAGTCCTGTTACTATGGTGCAAGAGTCAGGGTTTGGAACCTACCTCAGCGAATACATTTAGTGTGACAGTCTGGGAGAAAGCTGGGCAACTTATTTTTGACGCTGCCTCCCGCGGTGACAAAACCACAAAGACAGTACTTACTACCTCGAGGGTGCTACTGGACACTTTGAAAGCTGTGAAAAAGAAGCGGAACTTGCAGCGGCAGAATTCTGCGGATGTGGAGGGTCTGAGCGGGGTGGAGAACAAGAAGGGAGGGGTCGATGGCTCTGCACCAACACACACAGCTGAAACCGGCGGTGAACTGTGTAGTGGGGTGCCGGCCGCCCTTGTTTGTGAGCCCGGTGCAAGCTGCCCTGCCCCTCCTGACTTCACAGATCCTGTTTGTTCACCTTTGCCTGCAGACGGGTGGAGCGATAGCGAAGGCGAGCCCATGCCTATGGTTTCCCCCACTCCCAATGTTCCGGACATGCCTGCGCCACTACAGCGGCCGCCATTGCCATCAGCACCAACCCTGGTGGCGCTGCCCCACCACTGCCCGCTGGACACGGCGATGCCTGTGCAGTTCCCAAGCGGACTCGCATCTTTGCAGTCCTCGGGCGCCCGGAAGCGGCCGCATGGCCCTTCAGCTGCCACTCACTGTGCCGGGGCAAAAGCTTTATACACAGTTTTAGCTTCCTTTTTTGTCCCAGGAGTAGTGTCTGGAAAAGCATTGAGATTGTTAAATAAGTTAGGTTGGTTTCTTGCTAAACAGACTAATGCCACTTTGCTTGCTCCATCAGGATTGCTAACTGATGGTGATTCTATTAGACACGCCACCCTGCAAAATCGAGCAGCCATTGAGTTTTTGCTGCTGGCACATGGACACAAGTTGCGAAGAATTTGATGGCATGTGCTGCATAAATCTTTCTGACCAAGTGTAGTAGTTTGAAAACAAACCAGTGGGAGGCACCAAGTCAGAATAACAATTTAATAGTGTAATTAAAAAAAGAAAAAAAAGGCAGAAAACACTGGGTTAAACTGACAGAGTTAGGATACAACCTGACGCCCTGTTAGTCAGGGTGGCGCTGGCAGTCCGATAAGATGGTGGCTGCAGTCCTCCTGAAGTGGCGGATGTGGTTCTGTTGAAGCGGTGATCCTGTAGAAGGGTCTGGTCTTCCTTGGAAGTTCCAGTGGTGGCTATGTAGCTCTTGTCCTCTGGGAATCCAGTGGAAAGGGTGTTTGTGGTGGTTGGGATCTCAGCTTATATCCAGGATGGAATGCTTGGTTCCTCCCTCTGGGTGGAGCATCTCACAATGGGATGATGAGTCATGAGGCAAGGCATTGATGGGCCCATTAAGCAGTAAATAGTCTGGAGGGAGTTATCTATGAGCCATGCAGCAGGGCATTGATGGGCCAATTAACAGAAGACAGTCTGGAGGGAGGCGGCAAGGAAACACTGCCCCACCTGGGTTCAACAGCTCATGAGGATAGTAACAGAACACTGCAACCCAGGACACTGCTCTAAATCAGTGTTTGCTAATATCAAAGAATTACAAATAAGTGTTTCAAAGTTAAGAGAAGAAAATGAGTCTGGCTGGTCTAAGGCTTTGTTTTGTAATTGGCAACTTGCTAAATGGGTCAAAGACCTCATGAAAATGGGATGTTTAATTGTAATTGTTATCCTTCTTATTTTACTCCTTGTGCTGTGTTTATTATCCTTTCTGCAAAGGGCCCTGCAGAGGACCATAAATTCTGCATTTATAGTTCAGAAACAAAAAGGGGGAACTGTGGGAACCAACAGCTGGACTGAAGGTCTCACAGATTTCGACTTGGACACAATCGCTTTTTACCCGTGAGAATTCAGTTTGTACCCTTGAGAATTTTAGCATCAACAGAAGCAAAAAACCAAAACAACAGAAGAAGAATGCACAGCTGTTCGCGGGAGGCTGGTTTTGGGTTTAGAATGGGTGTAGGTAACCAATAATTTGTAATGTAGTAACTTAGGAGCCAATGGATACACAGCACGGGTGCCAAGAAAGTGTATAAAAGAGGCTTTGTAGAATTAAAGATGCTTTTTGCCTGGAGTTGTTGGTGTGGTTTGTGCCTGTCACATCTGTCTCAACAGCAACAGAACCCGTGCTCGCAGAGAGGCTTTTATATTTTACATTCTGAAGCCTCCTGAATGCACTCTCAATAAATGTTCAGTGTGTGTAAGTTCCTCAGGTAGTTAAACTCCGCCGTGGCCGAACAGGGCAGGTTTACGACGGTGAAATGAATGCTCACGTGTTCAGAATCCATCCAGGCTGTATCAACCATATAGCGCTAGCTTCCCCTTCTGGCCAGAAGAAGTAAGGGAGCCTCAAGGCAAGAATCACAGGAATTATTTCTCAATTTTATTCCTCTGCTGTTGCAGTGGGGAGGGATGGTACGGTGCCGCAACCTTCCAGAAGCGCCGCCAGCAAGGGAGCCACTCGTCAGGCCACTTCACACACACAATCACACACGCATGCCAGGGAGTTTGTAATCCACAAGAGGGTTGACAACAAGGAGCAGGGAAGGGTCCTTCATATAGAGTTCCACAAGTGAGGTTTATTGGGGTCTCAAAGGGGAAGGGGTCCAGGGACAAAGAACAAAGGATAGTGGAGGGTCCAGGGGTTTTATGTGGGGCTGGATTAAGGGCGGAGACAACATCAGGGACCAATGGATGGAGGGCGACAGGGAGGAGCATAGGCGGGTCTAAGGTCCAGGAACCAATGGGGAGACCCTGGGGGAGGAGCCATGGCACATGGGCCAATAGGGAGACGGGGAAGTGAGAGCTTTCTAGAAGGGAGACATAGAGGGTAAAAAAGGGGTAGGGAGGCCCATGAGCCAACCAGGGAGACAGAACTGTGGTACATTTACATAATTAACATAATCAATGCAAAGCCCCTTGGGAGAGTTGCCCTAACCTAAGAGAGCCCTATGGCTCATCCTTCCAGGGGGCCGTTGTGGTTCCTTCGATAGACCCACCAGCCTCCACACTCTGCACTAATGATAAACACAAATTTTCAGACAACAAATTAATGGCTAATTGCCAGTGGTGGGGAAGTGCAGGCAGAACATCTTTGATTCTTGCAACACAATATAATGGTATATCGAGATGGGGCTGCTACTTGAATCTACAATTCTTTTCTAAACATGGACCTAGACTGGAAAGCAATTAGATGAAACTACCAACTTCTGAACAAAAAGATTCCAAGTTACCCTTCTGGACCTCTGTTAGCTGGTCCTAGAAACAAATATTTTACTTCTTTTCATACGCTCTGTGCTAATTTTCCCCATGCAACTGCATCAGTTACGATTGTAATGGGGTTTGTTGTTTGGACTTTGGAGTTTTTTGCTTCCCTTTTTGTCTAATTTAAGGATTCTTCTTTCATCTTAATTCTGTGGTACAATATTTTGTATTGTTAGGCTAAGCTTTGTAAATGTACTTACATGAAGGTTTACTTTGTGGTGTAAAGCAATGACACAGTATGATCCAATGGGCTTTTTAACAAGCCTTTTCTAAGTTAGTCAGCCTTCTAGAATGTTGTTTTGCTGTATTTCTGGATGGGTTGATCATACAACAATGAATCTTAGCAAAATATTCCCTTTTTGTCATTTTCATGCCCATCTGCTCCAGCTGCCTGGAAAAATGGGACATTTAGCTCGCACACAATTTTGGATTATAAGACCAAAGTCTTGCTTTTGTGGGCATGTTGGAGAGTAAGCAAGAAAACACAACGTGTATGCGCACACCTACTGTCTTAGTTTGAAAGACAGATGTCTGCCAAGGAAGGCAGGAGCCTCCCTCGAAATGGAAAATGTAACCCTCTTCCCTCCGAATTAATATAATTTTGAAATTAAGGGGCTTTCAGGCAAAGATATGAGGAATAGGAATAACAGTTCTTTACTAATACATACATATATATATGTATAACAAACAAACGACAATAACTATGGCAGTAACAGCAATCACAAACCCAGTGCCAGCCTTCTCGGCTGTCAGGCTATTTCCCCTCGGGTGCAGTTCCGCTCGCAGCCGGCAGGGGCGCTGGCGGCTCCCGGTGAGCAGGGCAGGTGCGATGGTTCCCCCGCGGCTGCAGGGGGCGCTCCGGAGCGAGCTCGGGGAGCACGCGGTAATGGAAGGGATGGAAGCAAGGCTTCACAAACCCCTGGGCAGCCGATCCCAGTGTCCGGCTGGACCCTCGGGAACAGCAGGCTGGAATGGCAGGGATGAGCACAAATCCCGGGTGGCAAACGAGATGCATCCAAACTGCGGAGCTGCAGTGGGAACCCCCAGAGGTCTCGGCAGGCAGGGCGTGCGGAGCTACAGTACTGAAGGCTTGAAGCAACAGTGGGGGCAGGGCAGCCGCAGCCTGGCTCCCACTGGGGCAGGGAAAGGCTTGGGATCCCGGGGTTTCTCTCTGAGGCACACGAGCAGATGGTGAAAAGGTCCCTCTTTTAGTGAGATAGGGTGTTAGGGTCCCAGTGCAACAGCCGCTCCAGCGAGCATGCTCCACTCATGGTAGAAGGACGGCAGCCGAAAGCAGAAACTTGCAGCGGCAACGAACTCTCTCCACAATGACGGCAGCCCTCCTCTCCCTCCAAATGCTGGGAGAACAAGAGAGCTAGGGACTGTACTCAACCCCTTTTTCCCAGTTCAAATCTCACAGCATCCCCCCCCTACACGAGAAAACCCCGGGTGAAAGAGAGTAGCCAATTGGATCCCTCCCCCTGTGGCCAGGTCTTTTGTCTCTCTCAAGTAAACAGTAATTTGTCCCCCTGGAAACATGTATGGGGAAAATTCTTTAAGAGAAAAAGGAAACAAAAGGAGAACTCCTAAAACCCCAACATCCACACAGCAGAGAAACAGAAGACTTCCAGCATGATAAACAGTAGCCTCGTGTTTAAGGCACTTGGGTGGCCTGCCAGAAACATCCTTCCCTGTTCACACCATGGGTTTGGTCCCAACTGGAAACACTTAGGTTTTCCTACATCTCAGTCTTGAATCCTGACTATCAGATTTACCATGGGCTTGGTCTTCATCTTGGCTGTGTCTTCCTGGAGCAGAAAATGTCTTGATATGTTTTGCTGCAATGTTATGTTCCTATGGATAATTCTCACCATCTCACTTCCATCAATTGTGGTTTTCACAGGCTAGTGAGGCACTCAGTGTGGAACAAAGAACTCTGAGCACCAATGCTGTTGCAGATGCAGGGAAAAACACCTGAATGTGTGGCAGTGGTGAGCGGTGGTAAGGTGCTGTGACCTTCCCAAAAGCATCCCCTGTGGAGCCGCCTAGCGAGACCTCCATACACACGCAGCACCACAAGAGTCACTCAAAGCTGGACAACTTGGTAAATCCACTGGCAGCAAAGAGACGAGAAGGGTTCTTGTATGGAGTTCCACCAGAAGGTTTATTCCACACAGGTGAAGGGGGGTCCAGGGACAAGAACCAAGAACATGTGAGGGTCCAGGATTAAATATGAGGTTGGTAGGGGCGGAGAGTGCACCAGGACCAATGGCTGGAGGGCATCGGGGCGGTGCACCGGTGGTGTCAAGGTGCAGGAACCAATAGGGAAACGCAAGGGGAGTGGTGAGGGAACAAGGGCCAATGGGAGAGTAAGGAAGGGAGAACTTTCTGGATCAGGGACATATAGGGTAGAAAGGGGCAGGGAGGCCAATGGGCCAATCAGGGGAACACAACTAGGATACATTTTCATAACAGAACAGGGTATCCTGGGAGAGGCCTTTTTGGTCACTCTAACCTGGGGTATGTCTCTCCTCCTAAGGTACCTTCCTTCAAGGGGCTCTGACGTTCCCCAGTGCCACGGACCCACTGGCTGCCACATGAATGCATGAGAGATTTATGCTTTCACTCTCAATGCTCAGATTGTCTTCAGTGGTACATGGAGTTGTGCATTCATCATTGATTCCTTGCCCCAGTGTATGCTTCACCTTGTAAACTGCAGTATTCACTTATGGTGTATAAGATCATGCTCATTTCAAACTGACATAATAAACCATTAGCACCCGGGGCTGGAGGGAAGGAGGATTGTATTTAGTCACTTGAAAGTCTCAGTCCTCTGCTCAGGACTGAGTCTTTGGCAACTACAGAACTTAAAAATTGCAGCCAATCAAGCCTTTCCGTAAGCAAAAAGTAGCTGGGAATGAGGGCGTCTCGGCAAAGTCAAGTGCCAGATTGTATTACACTTTTTATGTTTACTAATATGCTTGCTAGGGTTTCATTGCTGTATTGAAAAAAGCCAGGAAGAGGCAATTAATGATTTCCTTTTCAGCTGTGCAATAATGAACTACATGAGAAATATTTTGGTACCATGAGTCATTGGTGGCCATGGAGAAAAACATATTCTTTAAGCCAAGCTTTTAAATACATTTTTAATTGAAAGAAAAAAAAAAAATTTACTGGCAAATGACTTGCTATTCCAGGTTTATAATTTTAACAATGAATCAATCCTGGAGAACATTATTTAACTTGCTTTTACAAGCAGTAGTAGTATATGAATAATGTTCGGCGGTTTTGCCTATCTAGTCTAGTAAATGTCTTTTTTTCCTTTTGGTACAGAAAAGATAGTTGCTTTTGTAAGAAAAGATGGTTTTATCTGTTCCCTTTAAAATTATTTTACATCAGGCAGTTCATCATTAACAATTAAAAAACTTGTATTTAAGCAGTAGAAAACTCTCCTGTAACGGCTGGTGTCATTTCTCACTAATGTGCCAACAAGGAAATGTTGAAGTCACTGCTCTAAGGTTTTGTGAAAAAACTTCAGCTCCCTTGTTTATAAAAACATTACACAAATAAAAACCATAGTTATTTAAGATCTTTTTTCCTCTTCTTTCTTCAGATGCTGTCTTGTAGGTCTCAGCCAAAGCTCAAGGAGCAAATATCTTTTTCCAGGTTCTGGAGCTCTAGCAGCCCTGACAACCTTATGGCTCCTCACCAGCACAAGTACGGAGAATCTGCTCAGCCATGGAGTTGTCCCCTCTGTGTAGGTGGCTGAACCTGGGAAGCTGTGGTAAGGCTGTGTTCTCCACACCTAGCCAGAGAGCTGACTTGCTGCTCTGTCCCAGCCTTTGTAGTAAAACCTTGGGATGCTCACAGTCACCAAACACCTGTTGGTATAGCTGTTGGTGAGCCTTTGGGGAGATGGACTTCTTATGTGCTATGTCCTTGCCTGAGTCGCAATTGCAGATCTGAGGCCTGGGCTCAAGTTGCATTTCAACAGGCAAACTTTCAGCTGTGAATATGCTTCCTAGTGGTTTCATTTCAGCTGTCCAATTATCCATTAAGATAAGGCAGGAGGTATATTTTGTCTAGAGTGCTAAATCTGTCCTTGAAAGGCTTAGCCTTTCTTCTTGAAAGGAAGGCTGTAACCAGTGGTTACCTTGCTTCATGTTTTGCTGTAAACAGGAGGTTGCATCAAAGTTCTTTCTCTTCTTCTGGGAAAACTGAAATGAATTGAGGGGTGTCTTCTGAAATAAAGGACAAATGGTCATTCGGTCACCAGTATAGTTTCAGTTTGTACCATGGCAGGGACTATGGTTTTGTATTGGCCTCTACAGCACACAGCTGTAAAGAAGTGTCTATGACTACATTAAGTACCGTTGTATTAATTACATGCACAAAGATTACTTTGGGGTTTCTTAAAGAGGAGGTAAACAGAGCAAGGAAATCAGTGCTGCCAGAGAAAGAAAGAATGAACTAATCCAACTAAAACTGCAAGGGGAAGCCAGTTAGGCTGAATTTAAATTTGCATGGTTGAATTTGGCAGATTCTAATGTTAATACTAATCCTGCTGTGAGAGGTTACAGAAGGGTCTTTTTCTATTCTTTTGTAATGATCTGGATTCGGCTGCACACTTTGCCTGAGTATCTGTGCCTCCCTGCACCTTCAGCTTATGGCACAGTATTTACACCACTTTACAGGATGTTTGATTTAGTATTGGCTCAGAAGGAAGACTGCCATTTCATGAGTTAACAGAAGTACCTTTTTCTTTAACACTGGGATCAATTTGCAGTAAGGAGGTTAGAACAGATAATTTTCTTAAATCCTGGACAGCTTTTCAGACTGTGATGAAATACCTATGGGGTGCACATTTTTATTCTTCTGACATCCTTGGGGAAAAGAAGAAGCAAAGAGAACAAAGAATATGAGTTTAATTTGAAATAAAAAAAACCCCAAATCCACAAACACACTCCTCCCACTCCAAATTTGAAAAACAATATGAAAAAGAAAAAGGAGAAACAGAGCCTGATGTGGAAAATTACTGAACTACCCTCCTCAATAGCTCAGCAACAATGTTAAGTAAATTAATGATGAACAGATAAAGAATACAGAAGCCAAGAGAAATCTGTATGTTGGAGACCAGAAAGCACAAATACAGTGAGTCTGACCAAAATTCATTGGGCTGTGCGTAATAGCGACAAAAAAACCCCTTTTTACCTGCATACATTAAATGACCATAGGAGGAACACAAGAGCACCGTATAGTATGGCAGGATGTAGATTAAGGAGACTGTAGATATGGTCCAGCTTCTAAGGGAGTATTTTGCTTATTTTGGATGAGGTTAGAGGAACAGAAAATCAGAGGTGGTAGAAGAGCTCTCAGTACTAGAAGACCTGTGTTACCTCTATTCCAGAATATTGAAAGAAAGGGTGTATATAATTGACAAGGCAATAGGAAGTCTTCCTCTCATTCTGGCTTTTGGAGACTGTAGTCTGTGACTGGTGAAAAGCAAACTTGTTGAATAACCGAGTTGGGGGGAAAGGGGAACAAACAAGAGGTGACTTGAGCAATTTGGATTTCCAGACCTCACGAGTGTGCAAAGTCTTGAAAACAGTTCTTGCAGGAAGACAACTCTAAACCACATACATGCCTGTTGGTGGCCTTATCAGATTGGCAGTACAACTGGTGGGCTGTGTAAAAGAGCAGCAGTTTTGTTCTGAACTGCTGAGTGCACGCTTTAATCTCACTTCTATTATTCCGGTCCACAAGGTTATCATAGACAGAGAACTGAACAATCCCCTCTCCTCTATAGCGTTGATGAAATGTGCAATTTTGCAAGCCTGTTCATCGAGGTCACTGAAAAAAGTATTCAAGTTGGGAGAACAGAAAGGGGCATAAACTGAACGATCAATTAAGCAGTAGTAGAATGGGGTTTTTTTTGTTTCTGCTGTTATTAAAATAATAGTGGGGATATGCTACCTAGGTGTAAGCAAACAGAGAGCCTTAGAAAGCTTGTTAATGAAGAGATACAGTGATCCACGCTAACTGTGGCAAATAAAGACCTGGTTAAACAGAAAGACCTCACAAGGCTATTTTGAAATGGGACTTCTTGTCTCTTTCTGCCGTGGTTTCATCCCATGCTGACAGGGACACAAAATGGCCTATTTTCTTAGCCCTGAACTGTTTAGTTCTCTGTGTGTCATAATCTTCTGGACTGGAATAACAGCAGTGAGACTAAATCATGCATTCAGCAGTTCAGAAGAAAACTTTTGCTATTTTACAGTCCGTCATTTTCCCTGCCCGTGTGGTGACACTGTGAAAAATCTTTGAAGGACAGTGCAAGGCATTGGGAACAGCTCAATCAGTGGATTCTGTGCATTTACATTTATTGTGAATAAATCTGTGTACTTAAAGAAGATGAGCAGAAAGGAGATGGCAAGATGGAGATATTAAAAAAAAAAAAGAGCGAAACAAACCCCACCCCACAATAAACAAACATTCCATGCAAGAAACTTTAAAGAGGAGGTTTAATGAGGCTGGAAATAACCGTGATTTAATAAGCACAAGTGGATATTTAAGCTTTTCTTCTCCCTTCCGAGTGAATGAAACGAAGTGGGAGGACTCGTAAATCGCCATGCACGGCTTCAGAGTGGAAATTGCTATGATTTCAGGAGAGAAACGATGATTTGAAACATCATTCACTGTAAGGGTACAGCAGGGAGACTATGACTCCATGGCCATGGAAGTTTGCGTGCTCATGGAATGGCCAGCCCTGAGCCTTGAAGCCCTCACCCCCCGCTCCGAGGGGGATGGCGGGGACACCCCGCGCCTGCCCCGCCGCTCCCTCCCCCGCCGGGCAGCGGGTTCCGGCTCAGCCTGAGGGCGTCACTTCCCGGGGCGGAGCGGGGCGGCTCCGGTAGGTGCCGGGAATGGTGGGCAGCGACCGGGAATGGCGGGGAGCGGCGGCTTTTCCCGTGCCTTCATCCCCTCAGCGGCCGCCCCGGGCTGAGGCGGCGGAGCGGGAGCGGGGCTGGGGCAGCCCGGGCGCCTCGGGGAGGCCTCAGCTCCTCCAATTTATTTCTAAATGCTATTGTGTCTGAAATCCCGCCCTACCAGACCTTTTTTTCCTCTTTCTGATGAAAATAAGTGCAAATATAACCTCATCCCGAATAATTGCTTAAAAAAGCCCGTCAAACTAGAATATACCGCCATTTCTGTAAGCATAAGGATTGATTGTTCCTCGATTTGTAGTGTGCTGCAGGTGCGCTCAGAGGCTTATTTAAAAGTACTTTTTTTTTACCTGCCTATCTATAAAAATAATATTTTGATTTATGAAGTATGATAATAAAGAGGTACTGTGCTATTGATTATATATCTTGTTTTTACTGCATCTGTTCAACGGGGAAAGGGAACTAATTTTTTTATTCATGGCAGCAGGTGCAGATAAAATAAAAGCTGATGATCATGGGTGTGCATAAATTTCATTTGAGTCCTCACAAGTGCTTTGAAGAAAGTAAAAATGTTTTGCTTTCTTTTTAGGGTGTCTGCAAACAGAAGTGAACTGACAACTCTGGTAGTTTTTAATTCCAAAAAATATGAAGATTCTCACTTTGCTGCTGAGATTCCCTCATTGTTACTTCTCCAGAAGAACTTACTTCACGAACTTTCACTTTGCGTCCCGAGCAGATTTCCTGGGCATTGAATCTCTTGGGCCAGCGCACTGCTGTCGTACAAAATGGATTTGTTCATCAAATGGTTTGAGGAGAGAACTGTGCCAGCAAGCAGCCCCTGAGCAGCAAGTAGAGAGACTTTCTGACTGGGAACAGAGACTTGTAGACAGA
This sequence comes from Corvus moneduloides, assembly GCF_009650955.1. Lineage (NCBI taxonomy): Eukaryota > Metazoa > Chordata > Aves > Passeriformes > Corvidae > Corvus > Corvus moneduloides. Next base: position 58,737,980 of record NC_045480.1, read on the forward strand.
CTTTACCATGGACTGATCCAGGGTCATAGAGCTTGTTTAGCCGAAGCCATTACACTTATAGAATCAACTCAGAGTAGGAAGAAGAAAATAGCCCAGGTGCTCCTTCAGAAGGTATTATCCTACCACAGGGAACAAGAAAAGTTAAATCAAGGAAAGCCACTTGCCTTTAGAGTGGGTTAGTCCTTTTATGTCTTGTCTAGTAGTTGCTTACATGTGATTACAGTCCTCACCTTTTATCATCACTGCTGTTTGTGGTCTGTAGTCTTGTATTGTTATTCTTTTGTGGTTTATAACCAACCTAGATTACTTCTGTTGTCCAGTGGAATTATGCCTTGAGATGAAAAATGATTTGAAAATGCTTTAGAAATTAGTGTTACTTCCTGGGGGTCTGTCACTCGGAGTGTTTTTGGTAACCATTATAAGCTGAAACATTAGTTAGTTTGCAGACTGATGCAGATGTTATCTACACTTAGGGAAAGATGTAGTCAAGCAGATGTGGTCTTTTCCCGAAGCAGGTGTTTTCTTGAATACTTCCTGAATCCCTTTTTTAGTCTGCAGAAGGAAAAGCATGCACCTTCCTGTTTTATGGCCCTCCTTTAAAGCAGCGTACTTTTCAGCTGAAGGAGACTTGAACCTGCTTCTCTTGGAAGCTGTAAAATATTTTTCCCTTACAAAGAGATGGACTGCTAACGTGTCATGCCCAGCTGTCATCTCTGCTGTCTGTACAAAGGTAGTAAGAACAAGAACTGGGGCATGGGAGCGAGAAAAGTTTGGTGCTAATCTTAGTTTAGGAGCTTTGACATGCAAATAAGTGGCCTCATTTTTTTGAAAAAACAGCTCTTCAAGGTAAGGGCTTGCTTTTGCTTTAAGAGTGTTTCTTTTATAGTAAATCTGAAAGATCCGGTTCTAGTATATAACATTTTGAAAGTTCTGAAGGATAAGTCTTATGGCATAAATAATTTTATTTGGAGGGAAGGAAATGGGTGTGGATAAACCCAGTGTTATACTGGTGTGAATAGGATGAGGAGTGATGAAGTGCTGCTATGTTGGGTGAACCAAACTACGGTTTTATAGTTTTGGCATAGCTTTTATTTGCTTTTGTTGTGATGCTGTGTTAAAGTATGAATTGTTATCAACTTAGATGTTGTTGGTATTCATGAGATGTATTACTTATTTGACTGACAAAATGCTTTTTTCTTCCTAATATGATCATTTAGGGTTGTCTGGTCCTCCTGGTGCTGGAAAATCAAGCTTCATAGAATGCTTTGGGAAAATGCTTACAGAAAGAAAACACAAAGTGTCTGTGTTGGCTGTAGACCCTTCCTCTAGTACAAGTGGTGGTGAGTGTGAATTAAAGTTTGAGTCAGGTTTCTAATACCTTGTCAGCTACAGAAGTATCTCTTTGGGCCAAGTGGAGGAAAATTTGGTGCCTATAACAGTAAAATATAAAAAAATAAATAAATCAAGTTTTCATATTTTTTTCCTATGTGATACGAAATTGGGAAACAGGTGTCAGTGTTGTAATTCTTCCAGATTTCCTCTTTTCCAGGGTTCAAATGTTGTCTTGCAATTTTATTTTTCTGAATTTGAATTTCTTCGAAGTTGTGCAGGATTACTGATTACAGGCTGTAATCTGTAACTCTCCAGTAAAAAATTATAGGGAAATTACAAGCTGACCATGCCTGATTCATGGTTTCTCTGATACTAATAATGCAATCTCGATCTTTTCATAATGTGTAGCTGCCAGGCAGCATCATTAATTTTTCCAGCTTCTGTGCTGTTAGAGGTGTGTAACTATTTATAAAGAAAACAACTAGAGCATTGCAATGGCGTGGAGCTAAGACAGACTATGTTCTTGAATGCTTGCCTTCAGGATGCATCAGTAGAATAGCAAAATGTGACAGCAAGGCTGCAGCAGTTGGAAGAATTGAGCATCCCTTATCTTTTGGGGTGTGTATCGAGTGCATAGATCTCACTGAATCTGATTTACAGTTTGTTTGAGTAGAAGGAAGGCAGGACATGTGTCAGCTCTCTTAAAACGAAAAATCCACCATCAGGGAGTGTCAGAATCATAATGTCCCTTTGGATGGGAACAGACAAGATTCAGCTGTCTGGCCCGATGTGTATAGGCCTCAAAAAGCCATTCAGGAATTCTGGAATTCTTTCTGACCTAGCACAAATTCTTCATGTTTGTTAGCAGTAAGGTCTGCCTGTCAGGCCTTTCCAGCTTCTGAGAAGTGGAAGAACCAGGCAGTAACTTCTAGCCCTCAGCTAAGCCTTGAGCAACCATTACTGGGATATTCATTTGACTGACATTGCCCAAGAGATCTGTCTTTTCTCACTCTTTTATTGGTGGGGCGGGGGGAAAAGGGGAAGTTTGGCTGTGTTGCACTTTTGAAATAATTTAACGTTAAACATTCAAGGTTCTCTACTGGGGGACAAAACACGGATGACTGAGTTGTCAAGAGACATGAATGCATACATCAGGCCATCTCCAACCAGTGGGACCCTGGGAGGTGTCACAAGGACCACAAATGAAGCCATTCTGCTGTGTGAAGGAGGAGGCTATGATGTTGTTCTTGTGGAAACAGTAGGTATGTGCTTAAGGTTTTCTTTTAATTGTCCTGCTGTGACATGAAAGTAAGGTGTGCTAATAATTGCATACTTTCTGCCTTGATTTTGCCCATGTTTTCATACATGGTCACTGGTTGAACATGAATGCTCGTTCTGTCTGTTTTCTAGTCCTGTATGTCTTTTACAAAACTAATGTGTTTCCAGTTGTCTTTGTTTTGTTAATGGGATTTGTTGATGGGGCAGTGCTGGGATCTGTTGTAATTACTTGTCATTAATGTGACTGAAAGTTTGTAGTAAATGGTAAACTCTGAATTTTATTTTTTAGGTGTGGGCCAGTCAGAATTTGCTGTGGCTGATATGGTTGATATGTTTATATTACTGCTACCACCTGCGGGTGGAGATGAATTACAGGTATTTTTTGATTTCTCTTATTGGTTACTACCTGGGACTAGAAAGAGAAACTTAAATTCAACATGTAGTATCTGTGCAGAAAGTCCATATCAATAGTATTTTGTCCATTATACTGTTATTATTAAGTATTTTCAGTGTAATCTACTTAGTGCAGAGTTAAGCTCCCTTTTCTTTTGGTTTTTAAAGTATTAGGATGTAAACTTTTGATACTCTGTGGCTTAACTTTGACATGTTTACTAGTTGCATATATTTTTGGGGCGAAAACTAGAAACTAACAAAGCCCTTTGACCTGCTTTTTGTGATGAATCAGTGTATCACACCCCCTCTGGGTACTCCTGGTTTCTTTCCCTGTTGCATTTAGGGCATCAAACGGGGCATCATTGAGATGGCAGATCTCGTTGCCATCAATAAGGCTGATGGTGATTTAGTTGTGCCTGCCCGGAGAATCCAGGCTGAGTACATCAGTGCTATGAAGCTGCTTCGCAAGCGTTCAAAGGTTTGGAGGCCAAAGGTTTGTGCACTTCGCTGTGCTTTGTGGGGCTCTTTGGGTCTGGTTTGGGTTTTGTTTGGGTTTTGGTGGTGTGTTTGGGTTTTTTTGTATTTTTTCCTCCCAGAAAAAGTGCTGAATGAGTTAGGATTGGTTTCTTCTCATCTGGCTGTCCCAGTCTCCCTGGGCTCTTTTATAAAAATTGCAGTTGGTTGTTCAGTCTCACAGTGTGCTGGAGAGGTGATTGCTGCTGTCTGTGCTTCACCTCTGATCTCAAGGTGAGTCACATGAAACACTGCAAAGCCAGTCCTCCTCCCCAGGACTTCTGCCCTGAGCTACAATCTCTGCACTAGCAGAACTATTACTGACATCAGGAGTTTACTTTTTTTAAACTATGCATATCTAAAAATGTCTCTTAATCTACTTCTCCCTCTGTTATAACTCTGAAGCCTGTGATTATCTTTGTTCTTTCACTAGTTCATGTGTGTCCTTTACTGCTTTAATTTTTTTGTTTGTTTGTGTCTCACATAATGAAATTGTCTAGATAATTGGAATTTTCATCCTCTGGGTCTTCAGTTTTAGTGCTGTATTTTGTCTACTAAAAGGTTATGGTGGATTTTTAAGGAGAAGATTCAGTACTAATTTTTAATATGTGTATATAGAATAAGCAAACGCACACACTCTCACTTCCTTTATAAATAAACTTCTGTCTGTAAAGGAGGTTTGTTCTACCCTGGTATTGAAATTGACCCATGAAGTTGAGTTTAAATCAGCTGGGCTGACTGAGGTTTAGCCTTTCTTTTCTAGGTGTGGAAAGAGAGAGAAGCTTTTTTAAAAAACCAGGCTGTTCAATTTGAAAGACTGTGCTGGATGTCTGAAATATTATTGGCAAAATTAATTCCTGTTCTGGAAAGCAAAGGCAAAAAAATAGTCAAAATACCTCATTTCTGGCATATTTTAAGTACAAAAGAATAGCTACCAAAATACGCACTTAACTTTACATTTAAGTAAAAGAGCAATAATGTACCTTTTAGCTGAAGGACTTACTAAAAATGATTCTCATTATACAAGCTGTTGGACAAGGCCTATTTATCCCAAATACTATGGATCTTAGGATCTACTTTTAGTTAGTAGAATCCTACATTTTTTGGAGGGGAAAAGAAAAAGGCACAGAAATGCTTAGAGCCTCATGAAGTGAGTATTGAAGGAAGTTTCCCTCACACATTTCTTAATTCCCCTGCAGTCTACCTGATCCAGTAATTGAAACCTCAAGGCCAGCAGCTAACTTGGCTTTAACAATTCCTCTGGATCCAACAGGTACTGCGCATCTCTGCCAAAACCGGGGAAGGGATCTCGGATATGTGGGATAAAATGACTGAGTTCCGTGACCTCATGCTCACAAGTGGCGAGCTGGTTGCCAAACGACGCAAACAGCAGAAAGTGTGGATGTGGAACCTTATCCAAGAAAACATGCTGGAGCATTTCCGGAGTCACTTGGCAGTCAAGGATAAGATCCCACTTCTGGAAGAAAAAGTTCTTAGTGGAGTCTTGTCTCCTGGACTGGCAGCTGACCTGCTGCTGAAGGCATTCAAAGATGGTCTCTAAGCATTGTTTTCTACTCTGTTCTTGCTAAGTGCACATTTATGTAAGTGTGAACATTAAATACACTTTTTCTGTGTGTGGATTCAAATGTTTTACTGCAGCAGACATGAATAGAATAGCTATCCAGTACTCTGCAAAAGAATTCTGTTGGATTCTGTATATGCAGCGATCATGACAAATCCAAAGGCTCACTCTCAGATTACTACACACTATATTGGAAAAAAAATTAATTTCCAAATCTCCAATTTGTACATGCCATAGATCTGTTGATGAAAACTGGATGCCCATGTAAAATGGTTGGTTTTGGGAGGGTGGGAGAGTGAGGTTTGTGGTGGTGCAAGGTTTGATTCTGGTTGTGGGGTCATCTCAGTGCAGTTGACACTGCAGCTTTCCATTCTAATATAGCAGCAGCTGTTGCCATAATGGATTGCATTTTCTTTCCTCACCTTGAGTGACAGCAAGAACATTGGACTGCCTGACAGCACCAGACCACAGCCTTAGTTTTAAATAAATTGTATACATATAAATAGAACATAGTGGTGTTTGGTCCCTCTTTGGAAGCTGTAGTTAGTTATTATAAACTGTACAGTAGGAGAAGGGAATTTTAACCATCCCAGTTTCAAAATAGACGCTTTATTAAAAAGCAAAATTTAGTTAAGACTTTTTTTTACATGCAGACATCAGATGGAACAAATGTTACCCATAATGTTTTAATAGCAAATGTCTTTATACTAGAATAATTTATCTCTAAAAATAATGTTTTATGGTTTTCTGATCTGACATGTTTTTTGGATTCAAACAAAACGGCCAGGTGTGTTTGGTATTTTTTCTTTATCTCTTGCAGAAGACAGGACTGCTTCCAACCAAAAGCACTTTTATTTTTTTATTTTCCCTTGAGAAAAATCTGGGCGAAACATTTTCCTGATCTGTGATCTAGAAAGCAGAGCTCATCTGGTACCCACTAAATGTGAAGGATAAAGTGGAAAAGTGCTGATTTTTGGAGACCTGACAGTAAAGCCAGTAACACAGGAGAATTTGGTGAGCCTGTTGGTGCTTAGATGAATTAATTTTTAAAGAAATATAATGGAAGTGATGAGTTTCTCAGTTTTGATTTTCCGGACATGTACATGAAAGGTATGGTGACTTTAGCTCAGTTTCACCTGTTTGGGCTCTGGCAACCCAATTCTAGTATAGCACTGAATTGGGTTACTTAAATCCTCTTTTTACCTTCAGGGTGTTTTCATTCGGACTTTTTTCCCAACAATATATTTTTTTCTCTTCTTTCCCCTTGTCCCAGTTATTATATTTTGTTCCCAACTTTTTCCTGCTAGACACTGTTTGCAGTGAAATACTACAGAAGGACATTGTGGTGTTTTGGGGCTGAGGCATTTCTTAGTTAAGACATTTTGCACTGGGGTAGCTGGTATTAATGGTTTCCACCACATAAATTGTCAGAACTTCTCTGACCACTTATTCTTGTTTCTTAATCAGTACTTTGGGATTGCTGCAATCAATCAACAAAGAAGCAGCTATAGGAATGTATGGAGTGGAATGTATGGAGAAGCACAGTGACTGTTATGACCATGCTGAGTTGTGAGAGAAATGCAGTGCTTACAGTTTCTTTTTTCTTTAAACAGCCTCTGTTGAATGTGACAGAGAGTGCCCCAAACCAAAAGCAATGTCTTGTGTCCTTGTGTCCTTTCATCTTTAAATATTGACTGTATTTTATGGTACCTTGTAGAAGAAATGACAGTCAGCTGGGAAATTAATTAATGAGAGCAGCAGCATTTTAACCAGTGAGTTCTCAACTTTTTGATAGTCCATTTGTTTCAGGTGGCAGTTTTTGAGGTGACCTCATTTGTGTTTATCTGTTAGATCAAACCCTTATTATGGTCATTACTTTGTCTTCTGTCAGGGACCACTGTTCTTGTCTGTTATACACAAGCTGCCAAGCAAGTAAAACTAAAACCTGCAGCTTTGTTTAAATGAGAACTGCTCAAGCAGATTATGTTTTACAGCTTCTTCAGTGTTTGTTTTCTGGGTGCAGATCTGCTGATCCACTCAAGCCATGGGCTATCATTATTTTCTCATTTTGTTGCTTCTTTTACAGTATTGTTAATTTACAAATGAACTCTTAGCAGAAGTGCAATGGCTTAAGCAGGTTCTTTGAACTGCATTTTCCTCTTAAAGCAGAGCATTAAATGAAAATCAGCTTTGCCTTCTTTATGTGTTCAGTTGTGCCTCATGCTTCAGTAGATGGAGAAATCCCTTCTATTCAAAAGGGTCTTTGGAAACGAAATGGTAAATGAGGGTCCCTGCTTAGTTTTTCAGTGATTCCCTACCAAACCGAAAGGCTGTACTGTGCAAACTGTGAACTGAGCCTTCCATGTGAGAATCAGATAGTTTTTTTTATAGCCTGTAAAATTTTGCTGTGATGTGTTTTGGAATCAACTGGTATTCAATTAATTGTGCAGTTTTGTTCATGCTCTCATGGGCTGGCAGATGCATTGTCCTCAGAAAGACTGCAGAGCTTCAGCTGGTAGGCTACAACTCAGTAAACAATCCAGTATGTCCCAAGATAGGGAAGAACATTTCCAGCTTGTCATTTTTAGCTCTGTGGGATTAAGTTGGCTAAAATGCATTAAAATATTGCTATACAAGTAAACAGGCTTCTGAAAAAAGATAGTAAACAAATCTGTTGAGTAGGATGTTGACATATTCTTAGTTTCTGGAGTTGTCAAGCTGCTCTCATGTTAACACAAACCCAGAACTATTGCAGAATAGTACGGGGAAATAATATAACTTCATGAGAATACAATAGCAAGATGAAGTTTGTAGCTGGAGGTATGATAAACTGTTAGACAAATGAGTATGGGAGGTAAAGAATAAACTCTTCAAATACACAAACTTGTTTCCTACAAAGTCTTGCAGTTGTCTGTAAGTGTGAAACTTTTCCCTAGGTCCCTGTGTAATGGATGTTGCTGGTGTTTCACAGCTGGAGAAAACAAGTGTGGTGAGATCAAGTGATTTATCCAGGACTCTGAAACAGGTCAGAGAGTGTAAGGGTTACAGTTCAGTAATCTTTACTCTGAGCCCCACGTATATTTACAGCCACGTTACTTAAGGTTGAAAAAATGCTCTTAGCAAGTTCATGCTCTTAGTGTGACTTATTCCCTTTATATCTAATCTCTCTGTTTTCAGTGACAGGACCCAGTGACCCCTTCTTGACTACTGCTCTGTTGTAATGTCCTGCTTTAAGTAATAAAAAACTTCTCTTTGATATCTAATCTGCCCTCGCCTTCTGTAAATGCATTACTTCCTGTTGTGCATGCTGCTTCAAGCCTTTATGTTCTCCTCACATATATTGCTTTTTTGTGAAATCTGCAATGTGTTGGCTATTTGAGATTTTTGGGAATGGGAGTTGAGTAAAGCTAAAGAATACCAAGGAACTTTTTTTTTTTTTAAACTGTATGCAGTTCCCTTCCTGAAGTTTTCTTTCTTAATATGGCAAGATTCAATTACTGACTTGCTCTGTATTGGTGTAAACACACTTATTTCCCCTTTATTTTCCTTTCTCAGAGCGCTCTATTGCTCCCCCTTGGATGCACAGTCAATAAGTAACATACTCCATGAGTTAAAATGAGAAAAACACTTTCAAGAGCTTAGTGCTTCTGTAACTATTCCTGCTGGACTATTCTAAAACATTTATAATTTGATGAATGATTAAACAGATGTTGATAAGGAGTGTATTTAAGGAAAAATTAGTATGTTCCCCTGAAACTTAAGATTTGGAGAGTCATCAGTGCACAGACTGACTAGCGACAGGATTCCTTTTCCAAAACCAGTTCAGCTACTCCACAGTCATTCTCCACACTCCACACATTCCTTACAGTTTATTTAAAAGTAACCCACCCACCCCATAATGGAACATTAACAGCATTTTAAAATTGAGAATAACAATTTCAAAAGTAAAAACTTATAAGCAATTAGAGTACATACTTAGAATGGAAGGATGACAGGCATACTCTCTTCTCTCCTGTCATACTAAAGCGTGGTTTAGATGGTGAACAAGGAAGGAAAAGAGGAGTTGACATTCATGACAGTATATGGAGAAGGTACTTTATGGAGCAGCAAGAAGAATGCCTATTTTTTTCCTATTCTTTCCTCCCATGGGAGCATAAGAGTTATCTTGGATAATTTACTGTGAAGCCACAGAAACTGTATGACCCACAGTGTTTGCCATGTGAGGCTTACAAAAATTGTAAATTCAATTCCCTTTCCTATCTTTTGGATTTGTATGTTGCATGGGACCATGTGACACTTGTCCTTTTGCACTAGGTAGGTTTGTTTGTAATTGTGCTCTAAATGGGGACTAGTTATAAGTTCTTGTAGTTTAAGTAAATGATTGTTTACTTGTAACAAGTTAAAAGCTTCACCTTTCAGAATGCATGGTAAGATTCCTGTATTTTTCCTTAAAATATTATGGCAAAGTGAGTTCCTGCTCTGTGTTGTTTATTATGTCTCCATTTCCTCTTCCAGCTCTTCCACTGGTGGAGTAGCCTATAAAAGCTTTAGTAATGCACCTTTTAACATGACTCAAATATTCATGAAGTTAATCAGGGACTGACAACACTTTTGCTTTGTTTCTTCAATTGAAAGTGACTAGTACAACCTAAAGATTACAACATATGAGAACCCAAAGGCTATTTTACAGCTTCAGAGGCCTGGGCTGACCTGCCCTGTGCAGGCTGCAATGGCTGGGGATGCGGAATGTATGTCTAATGAGAAGATGCTGCACGGGCTCTGTGGCTCGGAGCAGTACACACTCACACTGCTAAAGGTTTTCTCCTGGCCCTGAATCTGTGATCCTGTTTGTAGTTCTCTAATTGCAACCAGCAGAAGACAAGAGGAATGTTGGTTTTTATGACGTGTTGCTTAGCAGCGTTGATCAACAAAAGTACAGCCTTTTCTTTTCCTGTAACCTCGGTGAACCCGGGCTCAGACAGAGCTCACCAGCGGAGAACAAGGGTTTCTGAAGTCATGTCAAACTCCTGTGCTGTACCTTGTTAGCAGCGTCTGAGGGAAACCGTCTCTTCTTGACCTCTTGGTTACCTTTGCCCTTTACTCCTCTTTCTCTCTCTCATCAAATCTTAGAAGAAAGCAGGCACCATCCTAGGAAGATGTGGAGGATGGGAAATACAGGGACAAGTCAACTATGCTAAGATGTATCCTGCCTCTTTTCAGAAAAAGAGCTGAGCTGGTTCCCGGACTGTGATGTCAGATCCTTCTCTCATGGAAGGAGAAACAGACTTCAGCCATCACAGTAAGGTCTATTCTTATTTAGAGAAGCTTTCCTAGTATTTTGAAGTAGGCAAAATAATCCACAGAGGAAAGGGAAATTGGGGCGCTAAGAATTTCCTGGTTTACATCTTTTAGAAGGGATTTCACAAACTGAACTAGAAGGGGTATTGAATGTGTTTGAAAATGATTAAGGATCTGCACTGAATGTGTGCTTTTATCTGATCAAATCTGGCAAAGCCTGTAAAATAAGTGCAAGGAATAAGTTGATTGTTTCACCTTAACTCTAAACTGTAAATTGTTAGTCTGACTGGACAAAGGCTCTTTAGTGACACCAGAAGCTGCAGCAATTAATGTGCCTTATGACAGCCGAAGCTTAGACTAGGAGCTTTTACTGTTGCTCAGATGCTTGTCTTTTAGTCCTAGATCTGAGTAAGAAACAGCTGACTATTTGTATAGTTCTTCTGCCAGAAATGTTGTTATCCTGAGTCACCTGTACATTTGTGGACATTAGGTGGAAAATAATGCCTTGTCAGTGTGCTGGTTTTCTCCTTTCCCCCGTGTCACCTCCACCACTGACTCCTCCCCTCTATTCATTGGTAGCTTTTCAGAGCACTATAGGTCTCTGTATTGAAAGGTCAGCATGTGTTTCACAAGCCTGTTATGCTCTGGTGTCCCTTCTGTTTTGAAGTTTAAAGAGAAACTCTGCTGTTCAGCTATCCCAATCTTGTAAAATTCATGTAGAGGATTAATATTGCTGTAATTGCTTAATTGTCATCAGATAGATCAGATATTCATTCCAGAACAGGCAGCTGCATAGGAAACTGGCTTCTGCCCTACATGCCATGTCAAAAGCATGGCAAGTGCATGGCATCTGGCAGAGCTCAATCAAGTAAAATAATCAGCAAATGGGAATGTGAATTATTTTGCAAATATTGTTCTTTTTTTTTAGGTTGCATAAATCTTAACGAAATGATCTACCTCGAAATCCTGACTGCTATCTGAGGCTGAGAGGAATGACTTTTTGTGCCCTTGCTTGCTGAATAGAGCAAATTGTGTTCACCCAAACAGATTTCTTTATTTTGAGCTGTGAGTACAATTTGTCTGTCTTCACTGAACAGCAGCTGCTAATACTTGATACCTGTGGGACTCAAAACAAGTGGCTGAAGCCATGTTCTTAACTTGTGATTTACAGGAGAAGTTGAGAACTCGGAACAAGATCAATAAGCTTTCAAAAACAGTTTCAGTAAAAGTAAAAAAACCTTTTTTGTTGAGTGCTATGATACAGCACTTACAACCTGACTGGTTCTTTCTGCATGCAGTGGCAATAGAAACTGATTAGATTTGAAAATTAATGTCTCAGACTTCAATTCAAATATTGTTATCCTTTACTTTTCCTTTTCACTATGCATTGGAATGTGACATTCTTAGAAATGAAAAAGTCTTTAATGTGGGACTCTTTAGTACTGTCATTTCCACACCTGCAACAATGGAGCAGACCACGGCCACTGTACAGTGCCAGTACAACTAAAAGCCACTGAATGCTTTATTTCTGTACTGACATAAAACAGTTATTTTGAATTACGATGTGTTGAAAGTCCCAGTTTCATGTTTTGCATGATGCACATGGCTTTCAGTTTAGCTGGAGACACTGCTCCAGACACTCATTTTCACCACACACAATTCTTTCCATGTTAGAAATGCTGCTGATTCTCCACACCCTGAGGTCAGGAGAAGTCAGCATTGGAACATGTGCCTACACGTGATGGAATAAGGTCCTAGAATAAAGGCTGCCTGAGGTTTGTCCTGCTAGGAGGGTCAGTTTTCCATTTTTGGGGTGGTATACTTCATATGCAATGAGACAGGAAATTTCAGAGGGAAACTGGGATAATTAAAATAATCTTGTTTGGCCCACTGCCAATTCTTTCATCTCAGAAAACATTACTGTGGAGACAGGCACAGATCCTGTAAATTAGTCTAGTCTGAATAGCTCTTATCTAACATTTTTGAACATTGAACCTTAGTGAACATCTAAAATGCAAGGGCATTTCTGTGGGACAGTTCGAATACTTTTGGTTTCCTAATTCATTTTTTTTTCTTTATTGGCTGTTCCTTGAGATTAAGGCTGGACTAAGTGGATCTTCAGGTTAGTGTGGTATTTCCTCATGTAGATTGCATCACAAAACCACTCCAGAAGAAGATATTTTCATAAGCAAGACTTGTGTAAATTAAGAAGAGAAAAAAATGTGCCTGGAAAAGCTGAAATAGAGATTTAAATATTGCACAAGCTGGATCGAATTAAAGCTACTCTTGTTTCTCAGCTAAATCTAGAAGCCGTAAAATTTTCTTCTCCTGTGCTTAATCTAGAGTGTTTGTAATAAACCACCTTGTCTGCATGCCAAGAGATCACCACAGAGAGAAACAAATTGCTGCTGCTAACAGAAGTAGATACTGTTAGTCTGAAAATTATTCCTCAGGCAGCTTCTCGGTAACTTTGTTTTCCAGATGATTCCTGATGAATCAGTGGCATCGACTCCCAGAGGAAACAGTTGCTCAGGGAGTTCTGCTGCGGTGACACTGGTGTAAGGGCAGGGAGTGTGCCTGGGAGCCTGGCAGCTGGCTGGGAGCATCCACAGGCCAGTCCATAGGTCTCCTTCCATACATCCCCTCAGCAGTACTTATGGAGAGCCCTTAGATGGTGCTGTATGGCAGCGCTTGGCCCGTCGGCACCTCCGCTGCCTTAGGGATGCCTGTGCCCCACCTCAGGGCTAAAATTTGGCTATTATCAGTCTAAAGAAAAAGCAGGTTCTGGGCACTGTTAATTAGGATGAGTAAATGAAATCTGTCAGTAGATACATATTAAATATTAAATTCAAACGCAGATTTTAATAGCTGCCGTAATTTAATTCTTAAAAACTTGAATCATGTCATGCTTGAACATCCATGCCAAATGTATTGCTCTGTTTGAAACAAAGGGCTTTTAAATAATAGTTGAGGAGTTTTTGAGGGCATTTGACAATCATCCTGATGGAAGAATAGTGTTCACCCTGGAAAATTCCTCATGTAAATATGGGTGTGGCGGTGTCGCTTTCAGGTTAAGTCTTCCATGCTGTGAAACTCACTTCATTTGTGAAGAATTAGAGATGCAGATTTAGGAATTTGAGCTGTGCTGTCAATTACAAAGGAATTGAAATGGAATTTCCTCTAGCAGGATGAGTTTCAAGCCACAAAGTGAATTTTATTTGGAAACTGTTGGTTAAATTATTAAAGAGAGTTATTGGACAACTCTCAAATACTGATAGTATCTTTTGTAACAACACAGGAGAGAAGTGAGGTGTTGAAAATAAATTGATCGCGGCCCCTTGGAAAAGAGTTATGTGACTGGTTTTTCCCAAGTTGGGAATATAGCCTTCCTATAGTTTTACTGCGTGCTTATGCATGTTCCTGTATTTTTTAAGTGTTTTCCACCTGTTCCTGCAACTTGAGGGGGTTAAGCCTGGGAATATTCTGCCAAAGCAAATGAAATATGCACATGAAATAGTTCATGTTTTCAGAATGACTTCATTTAGTCATGACTTTTATTTATTTATTTAGAGAGAGAGAGAGAAAGAGCTGGTGTTTTTACAGTCTCTGCTTTCTCTGCTCTATTTTTTAATCTCTGAAACTTCCTATAACTCTTTTTTTTTTTTTTTTGACATTTGAAATGTCCCAGGCTGCATAAACTGAGTATCCTCTATGCCTTCCTCTTGTCCCAGTAGTTCTCATCCTGTGGTCCCTGCATGCTGTTATTTTAGGTGTACCCTTTACCATTATGTGTGTTGCTAACATTACCCTGAATTCTGCTGCCACGTAGGTGGGACCAAGAACTGAGATTTTCTTTCTTGTGAATTGAGAAAGAAACTAGCTTGAAAACACTGACAAGTTAAATGTTACTGGGTGGTGATTTGTAGCCTAAAGCTGGTGGCTATAAATTCTCACCTGTGAAAAGAGAATCTTGTAGCTCTGCACAATATGTTCTTCCAGCTGCAGCTGAATTTCTGCTCTGTTAATATCCTTAAGCAGCTGCAGCAATGTGTCACACTGATCTGGCATTTTGCATCCCCACAGCTCTGCTCAAATATTTGAACTTAGTAAGGCACTCCGCTGAGCCGAGAGGGAGGCGAATGTTGCTACGACTTTACAGAAAAAGAAACAGCACCTGGGAGGTTAAAGCAACTTTCCCTCACCATGCAGCAAGTCAATGGTGGAGCTGGAATTACAGCTCAGGAGGTTCCTGGCTCATGCTACACCACGCTGTGGAGAAAGGTCATTTCCCAAAATAGTGCAGAAGGTTTGTTATTGATAATAGGGCAACAAAGGGCTCTAGATGTATTAATAGGTCACTGTGTGCTGTCCTTAGTGATACATAATTCAGCAACCTTGCAAAACGGGCTACATCATATTTTTCTGCAGCAGTATCAATTTCACGGTTTTGTCTGCTATACTCTTGATAGGTATTTTTGTTTTGGCTTTTCTAACACAGTTTTATTTAAGGTAAGTAGGGACATTTACTAAGTAGGCATGAAAAGCCTCCTGGTTAGCGGCCACATTAAACTGCAATATCCAGCTCACCTTTCAGGTCAGCGCAGCTCCTCTGCCACTTGGAAGCCACTGAGCAGAGCTCTGCCTGCCTGAGGAGAACACAGAGGTGACAGAGGATTTTGGTGACAATCATGCCTGGCAGTGCACGAGCTGAGCTGCAAAGATGGGAGCCCACAGAGCTGCCAGGTTTGGTGATGGCCTAAGGCCCCCCAGGGAGGAAGGAAAACTTCATCCCCACCCAGTGGGACTGAGTAGAGGGTGCTGGTACTTGTGAAGGGGTTTTCATTGAGATTTGGTCCCAGCTGTTCCTCAAATCACCTTGGGCAAGGGGTATTTGGTAGCTATTGTTGGAGCTTGCAGATTTTTATTTCAATCTGCCTTTTATAAAATGCTGTTGATCCCCTTCGAACTTTTTTACTTTGGCAATGCACTTACTGAAGGATTTTGTTTCTTCTCAAAATGAATTATTTGACCTGCTAGGTTATTCAGCAAATTCAAAAGTACTGAGTACGAAATAAGTTAATTTTTTCACTAAGCACACAGATCTATGCATCTGCAATTGAAAGAACAAAATGGTGTTTTGCCTTCGCCAGGTCTGAAGAATTGCAGTGAATAATGGTGGGAAGAATGACATTCAAAAGCAAATTTATTCAGTCTCATTATGGTTTGAGTTTGGGTGAAGAGTCTCCAACAGGGAACACCTGGGGAGAAAATGTGGAAGCCAAAATGTGTAAGGAAAGTTACGCAGAGCACATACAGCATACAGAGATGGCAAGGGAGCTGTTCTCTCATCTTCATTTCTGTGCATATATGTATTTGAATTAATGAGGCAATGTGAGCTTTATGTGCTGCATTTGCTTTTTAATGCATGTTGGTTGAAGTAATTGGATCTATTGTTGTGGGCACTGGGAATGCCAGCTTGGCTCTTACGGTCACTGACTTGTGAACATGACCTTCTGGAGGTCAAAACACTGGAGAGCTTGCTCTGTTTCATTCTCAGAGTTACCAGTCGTAACAGTTAGTGCTTTGAAAAAGCAATGTAGATGTTCCCTGCCTTTATCTAGTTTGTTGTTTGTACTGAACTGTGGTGTGTTTTTCCTAGTGTTTTGTTTTGGGTTTGTTTTACTAATTCATCTCTTTAACTATCTTCTAGTGAATTCAGAGTTTTTGAAGTTTGGTTGCCTTTTTTTTCCCCCTTTGTGTGTGTTTTGGTTTGTTTTTTTCCAGCCACAGTTGAGTTTTCACAACTGAAACTGGTTGATAAGAGATTGAATTGTAAATGTTAGTGGTTTTTAGTGATGTTTGGTGATGTTTACTTGACTGGGCATCCTGCTTTCATTCTTCCTGATGATCAAGTCAACCAGATGTAGTCAAACAATCCCACATAGGAAAAACAGGGTACTTTCAGGCAGGGGCAAAAAACCCCTCTTGCGATTGATGCCAAATGATTCATGGCAAATGCTAATGGATACGTAATTTCAGCATTGACTACATCTGCCTTCCCTACTAGGGAACTCAAGAGAGACCTGAATAAAACATCCTATAAAAAAATAGACAAATGGTCTCTCTAAAGAGTGTTTCAGTTCATCCTCCTGGTCTGGGCAGTGCAAAGCTTGAGTCCTTGTGGCAGAAAGGGAGGTTTCAAGGTCTGTGTGGTTTGTATTTTCTGGCATCAGATGGCTTTGTGGTTCTTCATGGTATGAATCCTTTCCAGGAGCTCGGGGAGCTGCTGTCAGTCCTCAACTTTCCTCATACAAACCTGTCCAAATATACAGGATTAAAGCACCAAGCATGGCATGAACCAATAGATTTTGTGCCCATTACTGGATCTGCTGGACTTAGAGCAAAGCAATCATGGTACTGGTGATTAGATTGCCTACCATAAAATTCCTGGATGGCTCACATGGGGATAGTTGTGCTTCCTCAGAATCTCTTTATTTCTCTGTAAAAGCTCACCAGGATATAAATATCATGTTGCCCCTGTCAAAGATTCAGTTTTATCTGATTTGAATATGTTTTTTCCCAGTCTTTAGCCTTCTTGCACCACACTGCTCCTTAAAAATGCTCCCATTACCAGCTGCAATCTGCATCTGCTATAGGGATTCTGTTTGGGGTCTTGGGTAGGCTTACTCTGTCTAGGTAGTGGTATTGTTTTTCCTGGGAGTTAGGAGAGTTTAGACCTCCTTAAAACTGAACTCCTGCTTACAACAGATTTGAGTATTTTTATGTCTTGCTAGAGAGCCTTATTTTTTTTTGTGCTGCTCTGTGGCTTGATCGGGGCAAGCAGCATGTTATATATCTGCCTGCACTTGTTTGGAATTGATGGTGTGCCCTGGGTGTTGTGCTCAGATTTACAGCTGAGGTAAAAAGAACAACCACTTGTTGCCATCTTTTTTTCCCCCTCTTCAATGTGTCAAACTGCTCCATGGTCCTTTGGAAGCATATTGGGCTGCTTAGAACCTGGGAAAATGTGCTAAACAAAGTGGTGAGCAGAGTCCTAAATCAATTGTCTCAGGTCTCATTTCTTTCAGGGTTCTGCATTTCTGACTCTTTGGCAAGGGTTTTTTCACTGCTTTGCAACAGGCAAGAACTACTGAGGATATAAAATGTTTTGTAGCTGGAGAAGAAGCAGGGCTGGGAAAATCAGGAGTCCCAGCTGTTGCGTAAA
This sequence comes from Corvus moneduloides, assembly GCF_009650955.1. Taxonomy (NCBI): domain Eukaryota; kingdom Metazoa; phylum Chordata; class Aves; order Passeriformes; family Corvidae; genus Corvus; species Corvus moneduloides. The sequence goes on from NC_045480.1 coordinate 58,755,601, forward strand.
TAGCTTTAAGGGCACAACTTCTTTGAAAAGGCCTGTTTGTGGTTAAGTCATTCAAGGCATTGCTCTTAGTCAGGAAACCTGTTTTCTGTAGCCCAAACAGATTAAAATCCATTTGGATCATCCCCCACACACTTTTTTTTTTTGCCTTGATATCTTTTGTTTATGTGGTATGGCCTTGCTAAAACTAGCCATCCCTCAAAGATTCCTTCTGCTCATACTTTTAGATTCTCATGAAGGTGTATTGTATAATTCACACAGTGAATTGTATTGTGTATTGTTCTCCTTTTCCTTATTTGTAGATTGAAAGCTGCTAGGGCTGGGGTGAAATCCATGCTACCTTTAATTACTGAGGGCAAAGTTCCACTTTTGCAAAGCACGTTTCTTTCATTTCTTTCCAATCTGTGTCTTTGCATCTCTGTCTTCTGACTTGTTTGGCAAAGGCTGACAGACCCCTCTCTAGCCTGAGAGGGCAGTGCTGGCAGAGGCACCTCACAGGTGCAGCCCTCTTCACCAGTGTAAGATAAGGGAAAATGCATTTTTCAGCTGGAGTTAGAAAATTATCCACACTATAGTCCCTTGCCCAAAATCCTGGCTGTTTCTCTTCAAGAGATGCTGAGCTTATATCACGCATCTGACTGGCTGATGCCACAGTATGGAGCCTTTATTTATAGATGTGTATAAATAAAATCAATCTTCCTCTACAAACTTTCAAATTGTATTTCCCAGAAGCTGAGGAATCTGCAGTCCATTAAATCTGGAGGTAATGAATAAGCCCACTCTCTAGAAAGAGCACCTTTTGTTCAGAAAGACTGGTTTGTTTTAATCTGGCTGCTGAGTTGTCTGCAGTTTCTTCCTGCAGCAAAAAATGAAAATATTGGTTTGATGTGTTAAAAAAGTTGCTGCACTGTGGTATTTAGTGTAATTAGGTTAATTTACGTTTTGAGTTAAAGAGATCCTGAATAGTTAAGGGGGTATATTATATGAGCACAGACAAACCAAGATGTGCAGACAGGGGATGAGGAAGGATAATTACTTAAAGAAGGTGTTCTTATTCTGACATTATTTGTGCAGGGGAGAGGGTAGATCATTGGCAGCAGGTGCCCTGAGCACTTGGTATGGCTGGCTGCTGTTCACCTTTTCAGGATGTGGGTTTGAATTACAGTGTTCTGTTTGATCATCATCAGGAAAAAAGAACATTTTGAACTGAAGTAGCTTGAGGTTAACTTCCATGCCTTATAAATTAAGAAAAAAACAGTTGCTTGTCTTCGTGGCCAGCCTATGAGACATGAAGGATGCATTACCCATTTCCAAGTTAAGCTGCATTAGTCTGTTTTCTGACACCTCTCATATCCAAATAACCTCCTGGCTCTGTCAGGGCACAGCCATGTTGAGCTTGCTGATGAGAAAGGGTTGGTTTCAGGACCTTCCTACAGGTCTTTGATTAGAGTCTCAAACTCCTGCCTCTCCATTCCTGGAGAGTTTTTTTGCCAATCTCAGGTCCTTCCTGTAATGAGCCGAAGACTGGATTGGCTTTGTCACATTCTTGATGTTCCATTAGCAAGAGAAACTGTGCTAATTGCCAAGAACCCCACAAGATACATTGGGCTGTGCCCAATCGATGGATGGTGTGAGGACAGGCTGCTGTCTTCTCGTGCCTGTGCCCAGTGTCCCAGATTGCCTGCTGGAGTTGAAGAGGGTGAGACTTTTCCCCTGCACTTAACAGCAGTCTCAGTCTGTGGCTGGAAGGTTTCACTCTGTTCACTCACCTTCCTGGGAGATCTTTCAAAGACCTTTGAAAGAGGTGGGACAGTATCTCTCCTTGAGGGTAGCTTCTTCCTGGCTGTTCTCTTTATAGCCAGGAAGGAAAGGGTAAACAAGGACACCATCAGCATTCGAGTTGAATGGATCCTTGGGATGGTGTAAGATATCCGATTTCACTTGGCTTGACTGACAGTATTGATTGTGTTGGGTGTTGGAAGTGCTTTTTCCTTTTTTGTTTACAGGAAAGAAGTCTTCAGAAAGTCCCTTGCAGAAAGCTTGTGATGAGATGATGTGAGGGACTTGGCAGTCTTACATTGGAAGCAAGATAATTGGTCTGAGTTTTTTATGACCCTGCAACATGTTACTACGAGCAGTCCACCCTCTGCAAGAGTAGAGCAAGAGGAGATCAGGTATGTGCACTTCTGCTGGGGTGGAAGTTCTCTGGCTTTCAGCATTTGCACAGTAAATTCAGTGTCAACAAACCTACAGACAGCAGATCTCAGAGGAGTCAGAGGTAAATAGCCTGGCTTTTTTGAGGTTACTAGAAAGAGCTGCAGAGCTAAGGGATTTCTTCCGAGTTTTTGGCCTGTCATGAGTTGGCAGATGACTGGGGAGGAGGTAGTCCCTGGTCATTTGGCAGTGCCAAGAGCAAGCTTTGAACCATGCAAGCTTCTGGCAGGTTAGGAAACATTCCCACTAGACATTTCAGAGTCCTGGCCTCTTGGCTGCCAGTGACAGTTTTGGGTGATCTTTTTTATTTATATCTGGTCACTACCTCAGTTCCTCTCTTAGAGGAACTTAGACTAGCCCAGGAAACAAAAAAAGTTCAATGGGAAACAGATTTTTCTGAACAGTACAAAACCATACCCCATCCGTTTTCTTCTGGCTCTCTAAATGTGGAGGATTCTTGAAATCTCTACCACCAAATAAGAGCCTGGATCCTTAACAAGCTATTGATTAGGTGGCAGAAAATACTAATGACAACACTCATGTGACTTGGGCTGCCAGTGGCCAATACAAAAGTTGAGGAACTGGCTATTAAAATGACAATCAGAAATCCTGATGGAGAGTGTCTAGTTTCTAAAGAATGCCCAGGAAAAATGCTCTGTGTACAGGATTTTGGGAACCAGATCCAAAGGCAGTCAGTCAGAACATGGCCAGTAGCCAGTTTGTCAGGAACCACAAAATCTGCTCCAGAGCAAATTCCTAGGTCTTTTAAAACTTGTCTGACAGCAAAACATTCCGCTGGAAGAAACCTCTGAGCAATCCCAGTTTATGGACTTTAATTTTTTAATTCTGCTTTCTTCTGAAGTTTAGTCAGTAGCATTTACCTGGAGAGCAGGATACTGGCTGGAAATGAGAAATGGAAGGGCTGATCTAGCAAGGTCAAAACCCCTTTACCACCTGTGGAAGTGAACTGTGAGCAGAATGAGCTTTTCATGAAAGGCCTAGAGGAAGGTAACAGCAATGTTCACAAGTACGAAGTGGTTGTAAAGCAGAGCTGCTCAGCCAAGTAAAAGCAGGTGCTTGGGAGAGCTTTAGATGGTGGTACACACATGCAGATGTGCACAAGAACCTTTTGCAGTGCACATGGCATTGTTTTCCTGTTAAAATTAACTGTGAATAAATATTTAATATGCAGTTGTTACCTTTAATAGACTTGCCACGGAAAAGTAACAATGTGAAAATGGGGAAGAAGACTGGCCTGGCTGAATAGGGAGGTTTTGGTGAACTCAGGGAAGAAAAAGAATTTCTGACCTTTGGAAGAAGGGGCAGGCAACTCGGGAAAAGTACAAGGATGTCATTAGGTCATGAAGACAGAAAATTAGAAAGGTGAAAGCTCAGCTACATCTCAACCTGGTCACCTCTGTGAAAGATAATAAATAAGTGTCTTTACTAATTCATTAATAACAGGGGGGCCTTGGAGGTCTTGTCCAAACAATGATTCTATGATTCTGTAAAGTACATTTATCCATGAAATATGATAGCCCAACTTTTGTGAAGTGCTTAAATTCACCTTAATATTTTCCTGGTTTGAGTTGCTGGCTCTGTCTTAGAGAAATCTGTCACTTTGAGTAGGAATGAAACTTGACTGATGCAATCTTATCACAGTATCACCATATAAATGGATCTTATTTATTTTTAATTGAAATGTCAACTTAAAAGATGCAGTGCATATTTTTAAATCACACTGACATTATATTTAGATCTTTTCATTAAGTTCTGGGTATGCAGTCCCATTAAAAATAGGGAGCTAAGTATAAAAACATGAAGTCTTAATGCTTACTTACTAAATATTCTGAGTGCAAGTGGGCATTGCTCTGGTAACACCTGTGAATAGAGCTATTCTGGTACATTTTAAAAGTGTCATTGGCATGAGTGACAGCCACCAATGTATTAATATTATTTCAGAATCCTGCTGATGGAAGGAGCTTTCCTGCAACTATTTATCTTTACTTGCAATCCCATCCCATTTAAAATGTTTTTCCTGAGTTTCAGGAAAGAAAGAGCCAGTGATTTTTATTGCTAAAACAAGCACTGCTTGTAACTGTGCTGGAATGCAATTGCACACTACGTACTCGAAGTCTAGATACCAGGGAAGTGTTAATCCCTGCAGTCGAGGAATACCAGATGGGGATAGTTCATCTTAATGTATTTTGCTGGTTCTAGCCCTGAGCAGGGCCTAGCCCGGGCTCGTGTGGCAATTTGTGGCAACTCGAGGCAGTGAGAGCAAACTGGGAGAAACCTGCTCCTGTTCACTGATGCATACTTGCACCTATGGCTCCAAAGTCCTACTCACCCATGTGTGAGCACCTTAGTCACAGCTTTGACCCTCCCAACTGGCTTCCTGTTCAATCTCTTAAAAACAAATTCTTCAGCCTGGCATGTGAATGAACATTTCAGGCTTAAATAGCAGGGAAAGAATCAAGAAAGTATTTGTTGCTTTGTTGACCAGCCAGGAAGCAAGGCCTATTTTTGGTTTTGGTCACTTTAGGCAGTGCTGCGAACATTGGCATGAAGGTCTAGGGCTCAGCGAGAGAACATTTTTCTCTTCTTTATTTAAACAGGCACATTGCCAGAAGAGTAACAATCCAAAGTTTACACTTGCAGTGAAATGCTGTCTGAGAAGTGCTGGAAAAAGAAAGGTGTGTGATAGAAAGTAGAGGTCCTAAAAGTAAAGCAGAGCAGAACTAAATGCAAACAGAAGAGGAACTTCTGCTACAGAAACTTGAAGCATTTTTTAATTAACTATAGCCTAAATTGGAAAAAAAAAGGGGGACGGGGAGCAGGTTGACTTTTTTTTTTTTTACAGTTGTGCCATATGTTGGTTTTAATCATGGTTAAGGTGGAGGAAAATGAAATGATTAAAAAAACCCCAAATGAAAACAAAGCAAAACCAAGCATGGAAAGCCCTTCCCCATTTTAAACAGGGAAATAGGCTGCCAGAGGCTGCAAAAATAGTGCCATGCTATCACTTGATGCTCTGCTCTTCTCCTGTACAGTTGTTGGGTTTTTGGGGGGGTTGCTTTCTTTTTCTTTTTTCTTTTTAACTTAATAAAACATTTCCAATCAGTGCATTCCCCTACCCCTGCTACTGCTCAGCTCCAGCTCTAACTTTCCTTTCCTTGTCATATATGTAAATCAAGCCACTGCCAGGTTGGTCAAAGACAGGTGTGGAAGCCCAACAGCTGCATTTCCAGTGTAGTGCCTGGCATCCAGCAACTGGATGGCTTTCTATGGTATGTTCCCAAGAGCTCTGCAAAGAGCCCAGCAGCCAGGTACAATCCTGGTCTTTGGTTCAGATGGAACCTGTGATCTCAGCCAAGGTCTGCCCCCACCCTTTTCCCAAGGGCTCCGGCTGGACACTGAGGCATCGGCTGCCCCATGTTCAAGGTTAGCTGTCACTTCAGGCATTTTTTCATTGCTTCTCTGGGAGTTTCTAAAACTTTGGTGCAAGAGAAGATGCCTTTTTCTTTTGCAGACTCCTTGAGTGCCCTGTGCTGGGCAGATGAGGTACCATTTGCTGCAGCTCCACAGACATCATGGTGGCTGACAGACTCCAGGCAGGAGTGATTGCCCTGGTGTTTTATTAGCTCCCAGAAAATATACAGCAGGGAAAGAGGCCATGCAGGCTCCAGCACCGTCTGTCTGAGCTCTGACCCCTCGGGCAAGAGGCTACATTGCTTTTACAGCCAGCACTTAACCTTGCTGCTGAGACTTGTCAACAAGGAGGCCAATTAGCAGCAGATAAGATGGTGGATGATATAATGCAGATGTCTGTCTGTTAGGAGCATAACTGGTGTATTTTTAACACAACAAGGATCTGAAAACACGACTCTGCATAAATGATGCTGTCCCCTCCACTGTAGAGAAGCACTCGCTACAGTAAAGTGTTACAGAAAATTGTAGGTTTGTTGGTTTGGCTTTTTCCCCCCACCCCAAAATTCTCTCTTAAAGCCTTGTTCTGCTGGGCTCATGATGACTGTGGCATGTGTAGGATAGTAAGAAATAACTGCTTGAAAAAATGCCAATTTTATTTTTTAAAACATATATTAAAAATGTACATAGATTCAGAATGAAAACAGGGCACTTCTTGTTTTGCTGAAAGGGTCAGTACACAACTGGAGCTGTTTTCTATAATCACACATGGAAATTGGAATATTATCAGAAAACACAGACTAGGGAAGGTTGAGTTAATTGATTAAAATCATGCAGGTCTACAAGCATGTTATAGCCACCTGCTGCAAAGGACTGGGGCTCCTTATCACATCTCTCAGCATGTCACACTAATACCCCTAATTTGGATGCACACTGGGGTTTTCTGTCAGACTAAAGCTACAGAGGCTGATTGCAGGCAGTTTATGTTTTGGTTGAGACTGGGCCTGATCTTTTAAACAAAAGCTTATCACATATGGCTCAAGGGCTGAAGCTACTACAAGACTTGCACTTAACTGCTAGGTGACTACTTAGGCAGTCAGGATAATTCAGTAGGATAATTCATCCCCCTCCCAGCTTAGTTTAAGTAATTCTGCAGTCTGGTTTTGGTGATTTAGAACTTACTTAAACAATTAAGCCACTTCTGCAGAGAATCACAGAATGGTTTGCATTGGAAGGGACCTTAAAGTCATCCAGTTCCAACCCTCCAGCCACAAACAGGGACACCTTCCACTAGACCAGATTGCTCAGAGTCCCCTTCAGGCTGGCCTTGAACATTTACAGGGATGGGGCTGCTCTGAGCATGATTTGCATGATTGCCTTTTAATTGCTAGGATAACTATTTATGTCTAGTGCAAAAAACTCCACAGAGAATATCACTGTATATTTTCTATTACAGATACAGTGTGGGAGGGAAGAGAAAGAGAGACACCACCTCCTCTTGAGAGACACCATGACTTACCAACTCTGTCAAAGCTTTTCTTTCAGCTAAGGAGTCAGCAGCAGAAGAGGAGCAGTGAATTCCAACACCCAGCCTGTTAACATCAACATGTACAAGGTACTGTTAAAGACCCTGAAAATTAGTATCCACACCTCAGTAGAAGTAACTGTAAGAAGTTTTTTCAGTTGATTAGACCTTAACACTGCTCTGAGGGAAAAAGGCAGTCCACATGTATTTAATGTTAACATTCATATAGGTGAGGATAATTTTTACCTAATGAACACCCAGATCTTTTCTTTCCTTGGTTAGTGTGTAAGTAGTCTAATTCCTTTTAGGATGTTGAGCATCTTTCCTTGTTCAGTTGAGTCAATAGTACCTTTGCTTCCTGGAAATTTGTCTGCCCTTAGGGTTTCCTTCTTTAGTGCACTCTGTGCATTTTAATCATTCCAATAATTTCTGGTTAAAAACCCAGGTTTTTCAAAAATGCTGATAAAATGAGGACACAATATTTTTACAATTAAAAAAAAATTATTTTCATGACAATGTTTTAGTGCACTGTGTTCTTTTATTCACTGCTTAGCTCATCTTTAAGGAAGTTTCCCTGAGTTCCTTTGGGCTACTTCCAAGCAAGAGCAAGTCCACCAAACTACTGCTTAAGGAGCTGATTTTTTTGAAATGCATGACTGAGCAGAGTGCATGGAAGAGGAATTATCCCCATTGCAGAACTGACCTGGAAGGTTGCTACAAGCACAGAGCCCACCGAGTAAAGTCCTGCAGCTGTCTTAGGGACTATTTGCTGTATTTCTTCATCAGGAGTGAGAGCCAGAGCTTTCCTTTTCAATTTCTAATTGAATTGAAGATTGATTTTTATTAGTAAGAAGAAAAAAGGGAGGCTGTTATCTTCTTGTCTTGTAAGAGAACCCTTTCCCTTCCCCCTCCAAATCAACTCTAGCTATATTTAAGGTGAAAAAAAGAGAGGAAGGAAAACCAAAAAGAAACCAGAATATAGCCAACCTTTTTAATTAGAGTATATTGTACTTCCAAACTGGATACACTAGAAATTGGCAATGCAACATAAGATGCAAAGAAATATACCAGTTACTGTCAAAATGACCCTGTACAGCCTTATAATGCAAAAAGCTTTATACAATACAAATTTTTATTAATGTACACAAACCTTGACAGAATGATATTTGAACATAATACAACAAATAAAATAAAAAAAAAAAAGGAAAGAAAAAAGTGCTGAGAACTTCAACTGAATTACTGAATGGAAAAACACGCTAGTTTCATTAAAGAATGCATAGTGAAAACCAGTATGAAATTACCTTTATGGTGGGGGGGAATTTATCAGAACTGTTGGTCATTAATCAGTAGGGAGAACCTCTGAAGAACATTTCCTGTCTTTAGTCTTGAACTGCAAACCAATCATTTTAATATGCAAGAGCTCTGATAAATAGTGTATTTTTTTTTCTTAAAAAAATAAAAACCTCCTAACACACTTTTCCTTACAGAGAAAACTTCTGTAACTTGCCAGAAAGAATGAATTTATCCTTTCCAAAGTGCTAAACAAATTTCCCAGGTACACTAAACATTGCCAGGTCAGATACTGGTGCAGTGGAACATGGTTGAAACATGTGGCGGTCGCATGCGTGCAGTTCATTCTTGGAAGTTCCAGCCCTATTTAAATTGCCATTTGGTTTAGATACAGTGGCCTACAATAATATTCCTACTTCTTCTTCCTCCTGGACAGCTGTACTTTACCTGTAGTTGGTGTGAAAAATAAGCTTTTTGATTTGGGAGTGTTTGGTTTTCTGTGGTGTGGTCAGAGATGCGTGTGTGGAGTGTTTTACAGAACTGGCAGAGCTGCTGGATACAGATTACAGATTTCATGCTGTCGAGATAGTAACTATTTTATGCTCTGAGTACTTACCAACACAGTATTTTCTATTTTGTCTGTACTCCCAGGGAGGCGTGCCCAGGAGTTCTGATGGAGTAAAGCATGGTGAGCAGGGCCCTGAGTTAGGTAAGTTTACAAAGGTTTACACACAGTTTGGAGCAGATGGGTTTTCTTCACTGCAAAGACAGAACCGCCACGTGCTCGCTAGAACCAAAACTGTCTGCTGGAATGTAAACAAATGGTGACACTTTTCTGTCCTGTAATTAATAATGCCAAATGATAACCTGCTATGATTTTGGATATTTCCCCCTTGTAACTAGCTTCCAGTATGTTAACAGGAGTGCAGAGATTAGGATGTCCTCCCCGAACAGGAAGAATTTGGTCATGACAGTGGAGAATGTTTGGCCATCTCTGTACAAAACAAATGTAGGAATCTTGCAAATAGGTTAAAGTGATGCAAGTTTTGCATCCAAAAAGTCTTTCTACACAAGCTTCATTTAAGAACTAATGAAGACTGAGTTACATTTCTAGTTGTCCATATGGCTAAGAGCCCTTGTGGACAAGAAATGCCTTCCTGAACTCGGTCGTTGCTTTCCTGCTGTCACGAACAAGGGGTGGTTGGATGCCCCCATCCCACAACAACCTGCAGAGGAAGTTCCTTCAGGACAGCACGAGGGTGGGTGGGTAGATAGCATGAAAGATGTGACTCAGGGCACCTTCTACAGTGGCTTGGCCAAGGGACAGGGATGGGACTGTGGCAAAAGCTAGGTCAGACACTTCTAATAGCTGGTGAAAGACAGCCAGATCCAAATCCAAGAGACACCATGGAAAACAATAATTCAGTATGAAGGCATTCCTGTACATCACATGATCATTTGGAAATGCTTCACATTTTATACTTCCAATTGTAGAACAGTGTTTTTAATCCCAATCTTTCTTCCTGCATATTAAGTTGTCTAAGGAACAGAAATCAATTAACAGTCAGTTAGCTTCTCTTACATTAGGATCACTCTTGGCATTTTGAGATTAACAAAGGTTATACAACCAATCTGCATTTGCTTCTTCCTGCAATAAAGTGCTACATATAACATGTCATTTTAATGACCACGAGTAGGAGCATTAAATAAGTACAAAATTAGCTTCCTAGCAGGACACACTCTATCTGCCATCAACAGAAAGGAATAAAGTATTACTGATGACATGGAGGGGAGGGAGAGGACTGTCAAATTTGCAAGTACAGTTGAAATACTGAGGGTATAAAAGAGAACTGGATGGTTCCAAAAGCATTTTTTTATAGCTTTATATTTCAAAGAAGTTACTGGTACCTTTTCAAATAAACAGTCTTAATAACTTCAGCCCACAATTAGTTTTTTTCTTTTTTTTTTTTGCAAGTGAGAAACAAACTAGTGCAAGACTAAAGCACTGTGCAAAACTGCCTTTTTTTTTTTTAGTCTGAGTATTTATACCCAGAATTTATCCATACCCTTTTTTAAATCCCCTTGTTGGATTTTTTTTTCCACCATAGAATTCTAGTTATACAAGTTGTTCCTGCAAACTAAAAGGTAACCACTGCATAATACAGTATATATATAATATTTATATGCCCTTTTAAAACAAAAGATGTATGCTGTGGCCCAGAGGCAGGTGTTTGTCACACCTGTGTAAGAGCTGAGAATTGGGCCTGCTGTATGGGTGTGTGGGCTGCACACACTGCTTGTGTGTGTGGACTGACACACACTTTTCATTGTCATGCTCTCATCCTGCAGTGCTGAAAGCAACTTTTTTCCTCATCAGTTCTACCCCAAATTCTCAAACCTTGACAACTGAGTACAAGGCATCAAACAACTAAAGGAAGCTGCAAACAGCACTGAAATAATACACCAGTTCTCCCCCTGCCCTGCCCCAAACATGGCTCCTTCTACAGCTCCACAGTCCAGGGGGAGGCAGGGGGAAGGCAGGGAGCGAGTGTGTGAAAAGGGGAAAAGAAGAATGATTAAATAAGCCAGTCCAAGGGATGTGCAAAAGCAATGTCATGGCACACTACAGGCAGACTCTCTTCCACACACCCGCACGCACACAAAGCCCAAAAATAAAATGCATCAATATGTCATCTTACAAGTGCTGATTGCCAATAAGGACACTCTTCTTTTTTCAGCTTAACAAGACAAAATAGTTTCTTAGATAAGAGTACTGGGAACATGCCTCTGAAGGTAGAAGTATGCAGTAGATCACCTCTTGGAGATTTAATAAAGCAGCTTTCATGTCAATGCAATAAGTATACACACAGAGCCATTTGCTAAACCTTACTAATGATATAGTACAAGTGTTCGTTACCTCTTGGGGCTACGTTTTGCAGCAATGTGTAACCTGCTGGGTTTGTTGGGGGATTTTTGGTACAGAATGCAACTGCCCTCAGACAGTTTCTGCCCTTTCTGTTAGTCCAAGGTAGGCAAGGAAGGAGTGTTTAGGTGAAGAGGCACCTCCCGGAGCAGTCTGAGGTCTGGGTGGATGGAATGTGAGATCGTAGTGGTTTTTGGGGAAAAACATTGTTAAAGGAATAAGGTGGGCAAACTCTGAGTTCCAGTATTTATCAAAGCACAGGGAAGTGCCGTTGATGGCCAAGGCTTTCACTGCCAGGTTTGGCTCTGCCCCACTGCCGTGTGCGGCTGACATAGCTACTGTTTGCAGAGCCTGGGAGGCAGACATAACTGAGAGGGGTGACAGAAGGTTCCTGGAGCTGTTCACTGGTAGGAGTGGACTGGCTTCCTTGGAGGTTGAATACTGGCCCTTCTTCTCCTCTTCGGAGCAGTCCCCATTCTGGTGCTTCTTCACGTGGCGGCTGAAGACAAAAGGGTGGGTAGTCTTGAACAGGCACTCGTCGCAGCTGAAGGTCTGGCGTGGAGCGTGCTTCAGTTTCTTGTGCAAGTTGAGATTGTCTTTGCGTTTGCAGCTGTAGCTGCACTGGTCACAGTGAAAAGGGCGCTCGCCGGTGTGGACACGCACGTGCTCGATCAGCTTGTTGGCCGTCTTGGACAGGTAGCCACACTGGTCACACTTGTAATGGTTGCCAAGGCGGTGCTCACGGATGTGCATCTCCAGCTCCAGCTGGTTGGCTTTCACTGTCTGGCAGATCCGACACTTGTACTCCATCTTGTAGTGAGTCTTCAGGTGGCACTCCATGGCTGCGGGGCGGTTCGTGGAGTAGATGCAGAACGGGCACCTGGTAACACAGCAAGGAAGGGCAGGGACAAAGAAAAGAGGAGTCACTCAGCTGGCAGACCTGCATTCCTGCTTTAACCCTGTCACTCACCCCTTTCTGACCTACTAAGGAAGAGAAAAAGGCACTCAGTTCTCCCTGTGAAGCCTCTTTCCAATATTTGCTTCACCTTGACACATCTCTGTTTAGAGGAGGTTTGCCCATTTAATGGCATTCCTAGGGAAACACTGATTCACTCTGAAGAAACATCCCTTTAACCTTCTGGCTTACCTTGATGGGGTCTTCCCCCAAAGCAGGCTGGGGAGTGCAGGGTGGGTGACTGATGCACAGGTACCTTGTGTAACGATTCCTAGTGTTTGCATGAAGTCACTTTGGCCATTTTTTCCATTAAGAAGTGGTTTAAAGTGAGTGTTTACAAATGAGTATGAAAGCAGCTGTTTAAGTAAAGATGGAATAAACTTGTAATACCACATGTACAGTGAAGGCTTAGGAAATCCCTTTTATGTGACCTTGAACAACAAGCTCGCTGGGTATCCTGCTACAGGAACAGCTGAAAGCCAGGCTGTTAGGATGATTTGTAGGGACTCCCATTTCTGGGAGATGAGCTAGCCATGCTGAAAGGGACATGTGCTTGGCAGTGTTTGCCTACAGCCGCCTCTGCCATGGCAGGAATGGCTCCTGTGTAGGAACAGGATGTGGGTTCTGCTTACTCACAGCAGCAAGCATCCGGCCCAGGGTGGACATGGCAAAGGGCCTCACCCCAGTTCCTGAGTCAGGAGGGGCTGAGAAGGGTAGAGGAGGGAATCATGGAAGCTTGGAAAGAAGCCTGAGCTGCACGCTGAACAAGCCTGGACACACCCGCTGTTGCTTGGTGCAGCTGAGAGGAAGTTGGTGGGGACAGCTCCCTGCCAGGGATCTCTGCTGTACTGAAGCAAGCATACAGCCTTCCACGTGGAATTGGTGAGCTCAGAGAGCAGGGCTGGATAAAAACTTACAACTAAGGAACCTGGCTACTGTCTTCCAACATCCCAGCTGCCACGCATCTGCATTCACTGTTTAGCAGGTCTGCTAATTGTGTTCTGTCATTTTAGAAAATTTCTAAGCAGAGATCCACTCTATGTGTGTTTTCCTTGCTACATTTGGGTGCACATACAGGTTTAATATTAATCTACAAGCTAATCAAGAGATTTTTTAGGAAAGTGAGTAATAACAGGAGGACAAAGAGATACTAAAACACCTGGACAGTTCTCCTGATGCACATCAAGCACTCTGATCCAGAGAGGGAGCCTGTCACTGAGGTTTCTAATGTGATTATCTCTTGCACCAGAGGACTTGGCTGTCAATGCACACATACCTCTCCTGGGCTGGGTGCTCTCTGGATCAGAATCTCAGATTTTGACCTGGAGCTGGAAGAATCATGTTTTTTTTTCTCTTCCCCCACAGCAAACAGGAGACAGAAAAATACAATTTACTTAGATCTCTTCAGGCTCTTCTGGATGCCTTAAAAAAAAATAAATCAGAGCTTTTTCTTAGATGCAGCTTTCAAGGTACCTAATTATCACTTGAGTTGGGCAGGAATACAGACTGAGAAACCCATTCTGTCAGGAAGACTTGAGTCATAGGTCATGGTTTTTCCTTGGTAAATAGAAGAGATTTTATGCAGCTTAAACCAAATGTGCATTAGACAACTGGTCTGTATGTCCAAGGCAGACATCTCATCGTTCTGGCACACTATTTGTTTCTCAATCTGGTCTTCTTCCCAGATTCAGTCATCTCATCTCAAGTGACCACAGATCCCAGTCTGTGGAACTACTGAGCTGGAGACCAGAGGCTGCCTGGCAAACAGGACCAGTTTTCCAAAGCTGCAGGGCAAACCAAGGGAGCTGTGCGCGGTAACATTGAACGTGGCGCGCTCCTCATGTCCCAGCCGCAGTGCACTGAAAACATCAGCTGCTCAGCAAGAGCAACAGAAGCTGGGAGCCCTGTGCTGAACCCTAGCTGGGCTCCAAGTGGTTCCAGCTTTTTTTCCTGCAGCAGCTAGAACAAACAGAGACCAGGGCCGTGCCTCTTTCATAACGTCACACTGCCTGCCCAGAGAGCAAGCATATGGCCCCAGCAATCCCTCCTTCCCCTCAGGGGTCTGACTTTGACATGAGGGCATTCTCTAGAAACACTGCTCTGCACCAAAAGACCTTAAAGGACACCACCACAGCCAAAACCAAAGGGCTTTTTTTCTTAAAAGACTGTATTACTCATTACATGTTAATTTATACAGTAGTGATTATTGTGGGGCATGCAAACACAGCAGAAAGCATCCAAGTTCTTCATTCTTGGAGAGAAATGACTTTGCATTTGAGTACACAAAGGCTATAACCTTTAAGGTTGTAACTTCATACCTAGTTGCAGAGGCTGTACAGGATTTAGTTTCTTTGAGCCAGATGCAAAACAGAGCCTGTGCTGGGTGCTTCTTTTTGCTTCGATGCTTTGAAAAAAACCCCTTAGTCTGCCTAAAGCTCTTTGTAGTGCTGCCTCATTCTCTGTAGGACCCATCACACACTGTCTCCTCTTTGACTTGAAAACGGGAAGGACCATAGTTTGTTACAGCTCCTCTGCTGCTAGTTTACCAATCTGCTGTAATGATGCAAGCCTGACAGGCCTTGGGTCATCTAAATACAAGGAAACCCCAAATCTGGATTCTTAATTAACCAACCCTTTCTGACTGACTTCCTTTTGTCCTATCCCCACAGTATTAAGGTGCTTAACACAGTAAAAGTTTGTGTACTTGCTTTCCTTACTTGAGCCCACCGGTGGGGACAGTATGGCATTTCTTGTGCTCCAGTAATTGCTCAGGTGTCTTCATGAACTTGTGGCACACATCACACTCAAACATTCGTGTGATCAGGTGGATTTGCAGGTGACGTTCAAACATGTTTTTTGTTTTGCAGACAAAGTTACAGAAAACACATTCAAAGCCTGAAAAATAGAACAGGGAAACTCAGTCCTTACACTGTGGCCAGGTCAACTGCATAGAGAGTGAAAGCTTGTATTTGTTAAAGAGTGTTTTTACCTTTCTCTGACTTCTCTTCAGTGTTCACTGAGGTCTGACTACCAGGCACTACAGAAATGACCAGCAGGTTGTTTGACCCCTTGTTTTTTGGGGTTATATCTGCATCTTCTTTGCTGTTAGCAGAGTCGCTTAGTGTTGACAGCGAAGATGAAGATGGACTGTTAGATTCACTGGGTGTCTTCCTCTCTTCAGCTGTAAAACAAAGAGCAAATAACTAATTCAGCAGATTAGATGGAGTCTCCATGATTCTGTTTTAAATTTCAGGAAGACTTACCTTTGAAGTTAATTCAAAACAGGTCTGAAATTAATTGAAATGATTAAAAAAAACATTGTTGGGCCTCCTTCCTTTTTATTAGTGTTTAACCACAGTACATCTCTCAGTTTATCCTGCAATTGAGTGTTTCTGTGATGGTAGTGGGAAGGGATCATGCAATTCTACCTTATTACTGGACTGAGAAAAACGTCAAGAAAACACTTTGACTACTATAGTTCAAAAACTATGAAAACTTGTCACTTAGGAAACAGAATTTCTGTAGGTTTGGGGTGCAAAAACCTACCAATCCAAGCTAAACTTCCCCCACCTTTCCATTTATGTGGGTCCAGTGGGTAAATCTGGGATGAAGGGTGAAGGAGAATAATCTCAGTCATTGTACTGAAGAGCATCCTCAGTAATCATTGCAGAGGTTACAGCATGGTCTCAAGATTCATGTGTTTTTATTAGGATCTCCTTCTAAAGGTAATTGAAAAGCATGTTATTTAACTGGACCTAGAGATAAAGGTTCATTATGAAAGAAAGCATCAGAGCTTCCTTATGTGTGCAATAAACGTATGAAGTCTAAATCCCAAACCCTATCACACACTAAAACTGAGCAAGAGGGAGAGTTCCCATATGAGAACTGCCATGAGCCAAAGAGGCAATGATGGGCAAATTATTCCCTCCCACCCGTGTCCTGGTTCAATCAGAGCTGTGTTAAAAGGAGACTTCACTAAAACTTCAAATTCTCCATGTGATACAGATCGAGGCCTCTGCAAACACCAGCACCTGTGTACTTAACTTTAAACTGACGAGTGGCACCTTTAAGATAAAAACCTAGGAATGCACTAATGAAATCTGATGACCTGAGCTGCCAATAGGGAGGATGACTGGATATCATACAGAAAGATTCACTGACTTTGGGGACCAGAGTAATAGAAATGGAATGAAATTTAATAGCACAGAGGACAAGGTTATGACCTAAAGGACCAGTAACAAGAACTTTTGCTACAAATGAGAAGTGCTTAAGATGGAAACAGTCCAGGAAAACAAAAGCAGAATTTGAGCAGAACACGGGATGAACATGAACAATCAGTGTTGGGGAGCTTTCAAGGAAGGTAAATGTGATCACAGAAAGTTATTGTGTGACCTATTCTCAGTAGCTGCTGTTGGTTTGCACTGCCACCACTGCTTATTTCATTTCACCATGTACAGCTGTGATTGCATATGTCCAGAGCAGGCATTCCAACGAGAACATATGCAGTGAGGGATTGGTACAGCAGGAAAACTGTGTTCTGTATAGGAAAAGGCTCAGTGTACATTTAGAGGGGAGAGTGGTGCTCTCCAGAAATGTACTAAGGGAATAAATACAGTGGAAGGAAGGATGAAAGGTGGACTGCTGTTTCAGATAAAGGGCAGTTCTGGCGCAAGAACAACGTACGTGTATTCTGATTATCACTAAGACACACACTGGAAATTTTAAAAAGGTCCCTAATCTTTCATGCAAGAAAGTCTACAGCTGCCTGGCTCTAGTTTGTTTAAAACAATGATACTTCTTTGAAGGCATATGTCATATCCTCACAAACAGTCCCTTTATGACCTGGTAACATCACAGGGTAAGGAACTGGAGTCAAGTGACCCAGAAAACCCATTCTATTTTTTACTCTGTATTTGCCATATGTGTGAGCATTTGGCTGAATCACCAGCTGAGTGGCTCAGTTGGGCAGGGTGAAGGAAGAACAAGGGGGTTTTGCCTATCTTCAAAAGACAAGTAGCAGTTTCAATCTTTTTGCCACAACAGGAAAATACAGCAGAGCCCAGCTCACTTTTGAGCTCTGAGGCTTTTTGCATAGCTATGGGTGGTGTTTCTCATTCGCCTTGAACTCCTCTTTATGAAATGAAGTAGTGCTGAGAGCTATACTGGCATAAAATCCCTTGAGAGCTTTCCAGTAGTTCGTATGTCTGTAGTTACATTTAAATTATATATCTGTGAACACAACCAATTGTATTCTTCTTCCCCTTCTTCATCCCTCCTGTTTTCCCAATTTTATTCCTGGTAGGACAGGAAAAGCAATTTAGCGATGGAAAAGTTGTGCTGAATGCAATTCAGGTTCTGTATTGTAAACACAACAGTGAGTAGTTTGTGGCAGAAAAATGCTTCTACCTGGTCTTATAAGAGAAATTAATTAAAAGGATTCCCATTTTCTTCTCCTTTAATTATGCCAGACTTCATTAGTTGGACTAAGCATATGGACCTTGTTTGAAACATCCTTGGCTATTAAGTGAGCAGGACCAGGGAGCGAGCACGACCCGTTCTGCTGTTTAATATACAGTTACATTTATGGTATTGCTGAATCACAGTGTCAACTAAACATCAGCATGAAATTCCAAACTGATGGACTGTGGGGGCAAACACAGCGAAGAGCAACGCTCAAAATAATGTTTATTTCAGACTTACAGCCAGGTATGCACAATTAGGCCCTCAAAGTCACCTTACCATCGCTGAAGTCAAAGCAGGATTTTGATGAAATAGTAAACCAGTCAGAAAAACACATGAAATATGCTGACTCCAACAGGGGAGGAGATTTGGGGGATAAGAAGAATAGGAAGAAGAAGGGCTAAGTAGTCCTTCATTTATTTCACTCAGCTTGAAAATTGATCTGCACTACCAGATTATTTGCCTGGCTGGAGTCCAATTCACTTCAACTTTGAGAGATCAGGCCTTAATTAGCAAGCATTTCAGTGAAAGTAGAGTGGTAATGGGAAGTGTGAAGGTTGCACCTAAAAAGCAAGGAAGAGAGAGATCACTGCAGCTAGGAGAGAGGGATCATCACCTGTGTGCTTGTTGTTGACATGAGCCTTCATATCTGCCTCTTCCATAGTGACAAAATCGCATGCCGTGCAGCAAATGGAGAACATCCACTGCTCCTTATCCACGTGGAGGGACATATGACTGACAAACTGGACATTCATCTCCGTCTCAAACCCACACACATGGCAGCTACAGGCAGAAGAGAATTCAAGAGTCAGAAACATTAAAAAAGAAACCACAAACAGAAGCCTATTGCCTTTCCCCAAATTTGCAAGAGGAAACTCATGACACAGTTTTCTGCTCTTCCTCACTGCTCAATGTTCACTGCAAAATTCTTTTGTCTGCTGAACTGCCTTTGAACTGATAGCCATGCCAATGTGATTAAGGGCAGGCACAATGCAACAATCCTGTACGTGCTATAATGATGCTAAATAATCATAAAGTTAATTAAAAACTACAGATTCCAGATGCTGTGCATCACCTAACCGATTCCTTTGGGCAATAAGAGGCACTGCAGCTTTGCCAAGATGTTTAGTACAGCTGATACACTGACACACAGAGAGCTTGCTGCACACTCCAGGAATGATTTTTGAGCCCTGGAATGGTTCCCATGCCAAACTGGGATCTTGTGCAAAACTGCCTGGCAGTTCCAGTGTAAGCAAGTAAAAATGGGTTCAAACATTTCTTATGCTTGACTGGAAAACAGCAGTCTTCAGCTATGCGAATAATTAGCAGGGATACAGATTTTGCAGCCAGCACATAAACAGAGTGATACTGAGAGGCAGTGGAAAGGACCCTTTAATTTAACTTTCTTTGCAGCGTCCTCCTCTTGCTTTGATTAGGCCATTAACACTTAAAACAAGCCAGAAAGATTGGAAAAGGCATATACTCCAGGGCACTATTTTGCTTTCCCAAGGCGAAGGACTAGATAATCTAATCCAGCAGGTCTCATTTATTTCTTACTTCTATGATTTTGTAATTAAATCTGCTCTTGGCACTTTGACTAAAAGTGAGAGTGATTTGGTAATCTGCTTGGCCACTAGAGTGCACATCACAGTTTGCAGAGCGCACAACAGTGCATACAACAAGAAGAATGTCTGAATATCCATTTTATCTGGGCAGTTCCTTTCAATTTTTCAGGCAAGTTCTCATTAAGGTTTTCTTTCTTTGATCATGTTGTTCACAGAATGTATAAACCTCCAGCAAACAGAGGAAATGTGTAGACTGATTTAACAAGTCTTGATACAGTTTTGGACTATTTGATTTCACAGATTTGGCTGAAGACAAGGGAACTATTGGAGGCAACTGGAAGAACAGGGCTTTAGATTTGCTATGAATCCGTGTACATGACGGGATGTTTCCAAACACAAAACTTAAAGGAACACTGCTTAAAAAGTTAGAGAGGCTTCTAAGAGCACAGCTGCCTCACAAAGCCATTTAAAAAAACCAACCCCACAGCAAACCCCTGAGTCCTTCCCAATGGCCAGCCAAGTCAAACAGCACACGGCAGCCAGCCGGGGTTCACTGCTCAGCCTAAGCCAGATACGGGCAAGACAAATACTTCAATCAAGGCTCCAACCCCGCAGCACCAGAAGCGTGGCCCTGTCACGTCCTCAGCAGGCACATGAGACAGTATGTAGTGCACAGCCCTCGTCTGAGTGCTCACCTGTAGTAATAAGGGTGCTTCTTTCCATCGCTGCCCTCGGCCGTGACGGCGCTGACGATGTCCTCGGTGTCGGTGCTCACCAGCTTCACAGAGTGCACAGTCAGGTGCTGGTTCAGGTTAGCACGGCACTTAGCAGCATAGGGGCACAAGTGGCATTTGTATTTTCTCTCTTCTGAAAAAAGGAGCAGAGAGATGTGAGTGTGTACCTCAGTCTGAAGCCAGCTTCTTTGAAAGCTGCCAGTAACCAAGCGTGCATTCCTTTGGGTTTCTCCAAGCGGCTTTCAGGATGAGGTACTTGGGAAGCTCGACATTTTAGAAGTTTATAGGAGTTCACAGCAATTACTAAAAGAAAAAACCCAAATAAAAATAAAAACCCAAACTATTTGAAGATAGTTTAGGACAAGCTTTTTTAATTTGCTCTACCACTTATAGTCAGATAATATGAAGCCTTTATAAACTGGAAAACTGGGACAACTGCTGTTCTGGGAGCTGCAGCAAAGCCAGTGGAGAAACAGGTCAATAGTCTACAACTACCTCCTTTACCCAGCATCTTCTATTTGATTTTTGGGCTTGTTGAGGTTGCCCATATGACCACTTGCAGAGAGCTGGTAGTTGATGATTTTATATTAAAATCTGAGAGTAGAAGGAAGTGGAACATTGTATGTCGTTAGTCCAGTTCCAAAAATAAACTAATGAAAAAGCTCATTCAAAGAGCAGTTGAAAGAAATAAACTAATTCCTTGTGAGTTTCTGATGCTTTACAATTTTTAATATTCCTCCTTTTTATTTTAAATTAAACATTTTTAGATCCTGGCAGCACAGTTTTGTGTGCATGCCAGGCTGCATTTTGGGAAGGGTTGATTAAAATAACCAAACATTACATCAGCTTTTACAACCTTTTCTTTGAGGACCTGCTGCTCTAAAATTGAAATATAATGCTACAAGCATGAGGGGAAAGGCATTCCATAAAGCAGCTTAGGACTAAGGAAACCCCACTAGACCATGGAGCATCCTGAGCCTTTTCAGGATGGCTCTGCTGGATGGCTCAACATACAGTGGCATTATACCAACAGGATTTCTCAGCACTACATGGGAAATTCTTGCTTCCAAGTGTTATTTTGTGCAGTGCACCTCAGCAGGCTGACAGAGTGCATCTTCCATATAAAAACTCTGTCTCAGCTGATTTGAAGCTGATTTGCTTTAAGAAAGTTGATATGTTGTTGAACAACTCCTGTTCCTCTCAGCACTGTATGATGAGAGCAAAGATGAATGAGTTATTCAATCCTTTCAGTTTCACAAATCTGAAACACCAAGGCCAAATCTTCTGTTGTTCAGTGACATTTAAAAAGTTCATCAGGTGAACAATGTTTTTGTCCAAAAAACCCCTAAATCCATCCAAAAAAAAGGCTGTGCCTTCTCTTCAGAACTCCATTATCAAGCTTGGTTACCAGTTGGTGTCTGCAGTCTGGTGTGCTGGAACCCGGACAAACTTGAATTTGTAAGGAGAAATTTCACGTAGGCTGCGAAGAAATAAAACGTTACCTCCCTGATGCTGCTCTGACATTGTGTCCTGTTCCTGCGCTTGGCTCTGCTCCAGGTGAGCCAGGGATGGCTCACACATTCCTCTCCTTACCATCTTGTTCCTCCCTAAAACAAACCCCACGGAATTCCTGAGTGCTGTAACAACCACCCAGCAAGCCCTGCCTTACCTGTGTGCAGCGAGAGATGCCGGGACAGAGTCTGCTGGCGACCAAACACTTTTCCACACACATCACAGGGAAACAGCTGGTCGTTAAATTTCCAAGGTGGCAATCCATTTCCCACCTCCAGCCCCAGCTTTTCTGTTTCTATGCCAAAAAACACAAAGTCATCTTAAGAACTCGGAAGACTTGCAGATTTCATTCAGTAGAGCCCTGTAGGCGTCACATAAAATGCAGCACTTCGGGTGCACGCTGTGTGATCTGGCACATGAGTCCATTTAAAAAGGAAACTCCCAATGCTGGAAGGAAATGAATCTTTCATACAGCATCTCTCATACACACTCTAAAGCAGAACACTGAGCCAAAGTGTTCTGGACATAGGCACAGCCAAAGGCTTAAACCAGGTCATATACAGAGAGAAAGTCAAGAGTGAGCAGGGCAAGCATTAATCTCCAATTATGGTTTTGTGGAACAACAACTTCTTTGGCTTTTTCAGTCACCCACCTCTGTCTGGTGCATGAAGAAGCCTGGTCTGAGATGGTGGTCTGTCTAACACTGGATTATTATTCAGGGCTGAAGAAAGATTTCCAGATAGTTTCTTTTCTACCGAGGCAGGAATTTTTGTTACATAGAATCATTTAGGTTGGAAAAGACCTCTAAGATCCAGCGCACCCATTAACCTAACACTGCCAGGTCCATCACTAAAGCCATGTTCTAAAGTGCAAATCTACACACACATGAGTAGTCTGACTCTGAACACCAGAAGACTGCTCAGACAAACATTAAAACAAAAGGACACAGCACCCCAGAATGTGGCTGGCATCCAAGGTAAGCTCTACCCAGCACTACTGTCCTCTGGCATCAAAATCCCCAGCAGCTTAGAGGGCCATCCATTGAAAAACTGTGACCCAAAGTGAACTATTATCTTTTAATAAGTGGTTTGAATTGTTTCAGGAACAGAGAATACAGAAATACAGAAAAAAAGAAATCCCACAGAGCATAGAGCACAGATATGAAGGCACTTTGTAAGGAAGTTGAGAGAAAGGGACTGGGAATAAGGAAGAGGAAAAAATGTACACAATGCTTCAAGAAGTTGAAAGCATGGCCGGTTTTGATTTGGACAGAATGGAGCAAAAAGCAGGTACTTTGGGGAGAGCAGTGTACTACTTAAATCAGCAAGAGAAAGAGCATCAGCAAGTCTTGAGTAAAAAAATACTCTGTGCAAGGGTCCTGTTCCCTGAGAAGGGACTGCTTTTGTAAGAGGTGCACAGAACTACCAGGGTACTCTGCAGGTCTCTAAACACAGCAGCCAGCAGTGAGGGGGCTTGCTGTAATTCTTCTAGTTCCACTGGAATGAAAGATGCCACAGGCAGAGCACCCTTTCCCAAACCGCCACCGCCTCTGGGATTGCTGCCCAGAACAAGCTCCACCAGTGCATGTGAACATGCCCTGATGGAGGAAAACCACTTGGCTGGGATTTCCAGGTAAATGGGAGGGGAGGAGCTGGGGACAGGAGTTCAAAAACGTAGTGAGTGTAAGTTAACATTGTGGAGTTTGGCACAAACAGCAAAATCCTCATCCCATGAAGCACTGAGGAATAAACACCTCCCCCTCTTGTACTGGCAGCCCCTCACTGACAGTCACCTACCACTGCAGATGTGACTGCCATGGCTGAGAGAGTCTCTCCTTCAGAGAGAACTTTTCAGACAACTCTGCTGTGGTTTAGGCAAAGAGCTGTCAAATACTGTATTTAATTTAAGCAATAATAAAAACAATGCCTCATTTGAGGCAGAGAATCCACATAGAAATCTCAGCAAATTTAGGGCTGGCCATACTTGCCAGTCCCCTCTCCACTGTACATTCTCCTGTGACCCTGTAATATGTACAATATTCACACCAGAGGAATTCTGAGCCACCTCTGAGTGCTACCATCCAACAACACATTTTTCTTAAAAGAATTTCTAATTAGAAAACAAGGTCTGCCTATTCAAAATAGTCATTTTGTGAAATTAAAAAGGAAGACAACCCCCCCCACCCCCTAAGGGCTGTAAGTGACCCATAACCTCCAAGAACTTCAATAAAGAAGGATTCTTTTTATTGCTATCCTTGAGTTCCAAACAATAGAAAAATCTGACTCTGTGGAAGTGCTACAGATGTTTCAGCAGAGCTTTTTGAGTACATAACCAAAACAGTGCTTCAAATGAGGATAATAGTAATAATTATAAGAGAAGGTCACAAGGGTGTAGGTTGCTTCAGTATGGTCACAACAAAAATGAATTAATTGGGACACATACCAAACAAGCAGGCTCAATTAAGTAAATAAGTTTCTTAACAATTCACTTCAGCATTAGTCATCAGCCCTCTTTTATCTCTGAAGAAAAAGAAATATAGTATCATCTTTCCTATGAAGGACTGTCCTGGGAAGCTCACGGGAAGCTGGAAAAACAGCAGCTTTCTGATTATCTCAAGCTGGTGACAGCCAGTCCCTTGCAAAGGAGCTGCATATTTTCCATTGATGCAAAGGAGAATGCTGAGGTGTTTTGGAAGTATTTCTGTTTACTTTAAGGGTGTCTTTCTGGACTCCTTACTACAGTGCTTCTTTCTTCTCTTTTGACTGAATCTTCTCTCTGCAGCAAAGTGCTTTTTCTGTTCAGCAGCTTCTTAGCTTGCTCATGGCAAACCAGAACTGGTCTCTTGCAACAGAAGCCTCAACACTTTGTGAAAGATTTCTCAGCTCCAAGGAAAACCACCTACGTCCACCCATCTCACCCTCTGGGCAAGTTTTGACTGCATCCTGAAAACTGGAGCTCTGTGTCCATACAAGGGTCCAGAAATCTTCCCAGAACATGCCCAGCACCTGACCTCACCAGTGACCTGAAAAGTCATGTGAATCAACTTCCACACTCAATCCTTGGGCTCTGGCTCTAATTAATGCCAAAGAATGGTGTTTTCTGGGAAGTGAGTACAGGCCCAGCGACTCCAAGGCCAGAACACTGGGCTGCGTACAGCATTCTCTGTGCATCCCTAAGCTCTGATCCAAGGCAGTCAGAACTGTCAGCCTTTAAGAACACCTTACACGCTGGCCAGGAAGAAGATGAACTGAGACCAAGTAAATGTTAAATAATAAATCACTGTTGTGAAAAGTGTCTCACAGAAATCCATCTTTCACCATGACACCCCCTATACTAAAACGAAGAGGAAAACAAAAAGAGAAAAAAAAAATGAAGGACTTAATACAAGATTTCTACTTTAAATGAATAATCCATAGCAAATTCCTGAACTCCTATGTTAGGAAATCATAATGACAAAATTGAAATTATTAAGCAACAGACTGTATTTCTGTGTGGGTTTTGGAGTTTAAAACAAAATATGCTCAATAAAATGAAGGGCCTCCAAGTTCTCCAGTACAACATTAAAAAGAAACAGAAGGATTAAGACTCAGGATATTACAGGCTAGTGATAAAAATATTTTGAAATAATTTTGCATAGAATTCTTAAGTGCTAAGAATCTTATGTAAAGGTAAAACAATTAAATATAGTGAAATACATCTTTCTGGACACCTGTACATCTTTATGGACACCTTTCCTGCCCTCCTGCATAACCTGGTATCACTCCCCTTCTAGCCACAAGTCAACTCCATAATGAGTAGCTGTGTAAAGCTGATCATCTAAGAAGGGGTTAGGAACTGCCACCATCTGTATTTTCTCTGAGGTGAGGACAACTGCGGAAACATTGTTCTGTGCCTCCTCTTCTCGCTCCAAACAGATTTCATTTCTGGCAAACAAAGCACTGCAGCTTGGAAGAGCCACCATTTACCCCTTTCCTGAGGTGCTGGGCATAGTTCTGCACAAGTATGTATTTTCAGTTTTCGCATTTAGGGATTAATCTTTTCCTCTCCAACTGGTGATATCAATACAGAGAGTGTATTAACCTTCTGAAAAGTCTTTACCCTGCCTTTTGTCAGGATACGCTTCGAGAGAGGACACCGTATCTGGTGGAAGCTGTAACTGAAGAAGAGGATGAGGCGTGACCTGAATACATAAGTGACTGTCCAGAGTCACCCAATCAGCCTTGTGACTGCTGGTGTCTGTTGGGCACAGGAACTTCCCAGGGACTGGCTTTGGACTCTGATACTTTGATTACTTATTTTCTTTTACTTTGATGTATTTGTCAATTACTGCTTCACAGTGTTTTATGCTACATTATGTTTTAATATGCTGTCCAGTGCCATGCCCAACTTTAGATCTTTATACAAACAATGGAAAGAATGAAACCACTATTTAAGTGAAAAAGACAAACCTAAGGAAACAAACAAAGTGTGCTGAAGTGTCATTCAAAGAAGATAAATTCATGTTTATAACCTTTGCTGGTTTACTGTCTGCTCTCACATCCTGTAACTCATATCAGCAGCTGCTTCTCTTTTTTATCTTTGCAGCTCCATAGACCTCGGAAGCAAACAAATCCACAAGGGCAGATCCTCATGGTCAGATGGAATCCCATGGATATAAATTAAATAGATTGTTCTTTGCAATAAGTATTCCTTAATGAGATGGAAGTGAGAGGTGCTGGTAAGTCTTAACAAAGAAGGTCAAAATTCATTTTCTCTCCATTCTTCTGGAAGTGTGTGCCATAGTTAGTTATGTTTTGGGTTATTCAGACAGTTTGACACCACAAAAAATGGTCAAGGAGAAACCAGGTAAGTAATTTTGAAAATAAAATGAACAAAAATCCTGTGAAAATAGAGAATGGTGGTTACATTATTTTCAATAAATGCTGCTTGCAAGCTGAATGCCATGAAGGAAACAAGTCAGAGGTCCAGAAGGTCTGGAGACAGAAGAGCCACCCAGGGTGAGGCTGAGAGCTAAGAGGGACAGCCAACCAAACTCTGGACAGGAGGTGACATGGGAAAAGGTAGATGATACAGAAGAAAAGGAAAGAAAGCATGTGGTACCTCCCTCCTCCCACTCCAGGGGATAAAACCTGATGTAAAAAAGACAAGATGCAGAAGGAAGCTCCTATGGAAGAGTGCATCTAAAAAATTCCACCAAACCAGAAAATTAATAAACTGACTAAGAAGCAGTGCTGGACAAGGTAACTAGGGTTCTGTGAGCTCATGGCAAGAGGATGAACACTCCTGTGCAGATGTCCAACAGCAAGGCATCTCACTTTGCTGTGTAAGACTTGGGACATTAAACAGTCATCAGGTAACTTTTGGCTGCTCCCAGCCTGAGGTGAATTGCAGCTTTTTCCTTTGAGATCTGTCAAGTACCCCACCTTCACCCAAGAGGTAAATGCACTGCATGCAGCCCTACAGAAACGTCACAAAAGCTTGCTCCATTTGTAAGGTTATTTCTGTTTGGTTATGTCTAAATAACAAAAACTTCAAGAAATTATTTATTCAGAAACAAGGTATTAAGGTCAGGTAGTCATGCAAACATTGCTTTAAAAACATTTATTCGCTCAAAGAAATTTTCTTTCATTCTTCTGTCTGCATCTATCTTATTATACTGTCTTACTACTTTCTGCAGTGTTTCCATCATCAAAGATGCATTTTATTGCTTTGGAGTCTTCCCCTTAACATGTTCATCTATCACCTCTGGCAGGCACACTGTATTTAAAAATTGAGAACTCCTTTTATGAAATATGTAATTAAGGCTCTGTTGCAAGCTTGTTTGCCAAAAGCCTGTGAAAGGTTCCCAAGCTCAAAAATATATTGACTATACAAAATTGCAGTGCTCCAGACACTATATCTCTTACTCCCTTTCCAACTTGCTTCCACAAAGGTTTTATTTGTAGGACCAGAAATCTTATTTCTAGTAAGTCAGTTAAAATAAACAGTGGGATCCTTCCAGGTACTGTAGCTCCTGAGGAAGGTATGTCTCTCCACGTCGATAAGATATCAGCAATCCTGACTGGTCCTGCAATCTTCATTTGTCACCCCCTGCATCACAGGATCCTGTCTGGTCTTGATTCAGGGTTATCTTTTACTGTGAGCAGACTCATCCACTATTAACTGAGATAAGCAATTGCTTTCTACGCATAGAATTTTCCCATATTCCCCACAAAAATCCAAAGAAGATAGAAAATTCTAGTTCCACTTGTGAGGGGGTCATGTCCTTTTTGTTTCATAAGCCCCAAAAATCTGCACATAATCAATCTGAATGACAGAACAAATGCACAGAGGAAGCAGGAAAAGTCTCCTTTCCAAATAAAAAACTTTACCAATTAATGCTCTTATTTTTTTCCCCTCAAAGGCTTTGCAAATGTTTAACGTTACTATGGAGTGTGGTAAAAAGCAGTAATGTTATGATAATTTAAAATCCTTTAAAATTCCTTTAAAATATGGAAAAGGGTAGAACCCAAGTGGTTTTATGTATCAGTAGCACAGTACTTAAACTGCTCTTTCTGAAAACAACAACAATCAAAGTTGGGAATACTTCAATAAAGTGCTTGCACAGCCCACCAAAAGAAACATCAATATTGTGCACAAAAGTATTCCAAGTGCACAACAATCGACAGCAGCACTTGAAAAGGTCACTGAGAAACAATAAAGATGTCAGGGTTTGGGAAAGATTAAAAAATAGGTAAAAGATGAACTTTAAAGCTGACTCCATAGAAGAACATGGAAAAAAAAGTGAAGCCCCCTTCACTGCTAAGACCAAGCCCATTGCTCAAAAATGGACAAATCAGAAGCAGGGTGAGAAAGTCAGGGCAAAGACAAGGTTGGGACAACACTGACTTTAAAACACAAAGCCACTTCCACCTTTGCATCAAAACTCACACCTATTTTCACTTTGTGATAACCTTCAGCTGCATTATAAAGCTCTGGGATTTGCATTTATTCTCTGCATTAAGATCAAAACTTAAGAAACAACCAAGAAGAGAGAAAAAAATCCAGTAAATTCTGTGCAAGGTGGCTGAAGTCGCAGATTTTTAAGGTACTCTAAAGCTGCAATAATGTTGCAGTCATTTCTTGAAAACTATTTTTACAACATGTACATTATGACCTCAATTTGAGGATAGTGATGGACAACAGCCTCTATTTCCCCCAGCTTGTATTACCACTGTCTTGCTTGCTTTAGCATAAAGCATAAACAGGACTGTCTTGTGGTAACTGCATCCCTTACACAACAAGAAAGAAAAGAACAATGTAAAATTCACAACAGATGCAAAATCAGGCCCTCCCCAAGCTGTGAATTTGGTGGCCAAGAAGCAGCAGTTGTGGAAGAGTCCCTTTATCTCACTGCACCGGCATCAGTTACCACAGGGAAGACCAGCTGGATTTCATGGCTGCAGATGAAGCAATGCAATATGGCCCAGAGGGGAAATGACATACTTTTTCTTTCACTGAGGGTGCTGAGACATTTCAAGAAAGGCAAAGGAAGCACCAACAAATCCCAAAAAGTGTTTTTAAAAGCTTTACCATATCACTGTTGGCCAAGAACAGCTGATCCTTTCAGTAGCAAAGGGCTCTTATCACCATTACTACTTTTTTTTTTTTTCTTGTTTAGAAATAACAGCTAAAGTCTGCATCTATTGTCAGAGAAAAACCTGGTAATGTGCTCTCTCTTATCTTTGCATAATATATTTCACTTCATTTCCTCCTGAAAATATCCTCATGACAACAGTAAAATGTGCCACAATAAACTCACGTAAGTTTCTTCTAACTCACTCCCAAGCAGGTGGCCCTCACATCTACCTCATCTATATTTACACTGCTTGTAACATTTATTTTGGGTGCTACAACACTGAGTTCATATGAACTAGTGAAAGTATAATTTGCTCCTATTGCTATTTTTAAACCAAAATTAATTCATTTCCATAGTGCCAATAGGTTTCTACCTTTTAATTTCTTTCATACAATTCTGCTTAAGACACACTTCCAAGAAACCCTTTGAAAAAATCACTCAAACATTGTGCACATTAGGACCATTATGGGGCACACAAATTTTCCTTTTTCTCTTTGGTTTTTGTCAATGTGACAACTTCTGCTTGCAAGTCCACACGAAACAGGGGTTTTTCTTTCCTTAAGAGAAGGTAGTAAACACACCTAGGGTGCTTTGCAGAGGCTAACACTAGTAGTACCCATCCAGCATTCAGACACAAATAAAGAAATATTTGCCTTTGGATTATATTTTTCTTTTCAGCTTTCTGCCTCTTTTTGGGTGAAGCAAAATCTGTACTTGGAAGAAGCTGGTGACCAGAAACCTCAATGGGGGAATGCAAAACCCAAATGCAGGTTGGGTTCCTGAGCTGACTGAACTAAAACAAAATAATCAACACTGGATGAACAAGTAACTACAAACATTTGGCCAGAGCCACCTTTCCCAAGGTGCTTGTGATTGCTGCTGTACAAGAAAATGTTCTTGCTGCTTTTATTGCAGATTCCCCAAGTGATAAGCACTGAATCTGCCATTTCCTTGAGGCCTTTAACTCGCTCTTTTTAAGATATTCACATCTCTCCCTGCTCTCTCTTCTATCACCAGCACAGGCATCTGCCTGTAAACCATCCCCTCCTTCTGCATAATTCTCCCATCTGCCTTCTGCTCGGACTGCAGTGAGCACCACGACAGCCCCAAACTCAACTAAAACACCCTGCAACAAATTAGGGCAAATTTGTACTCGGATTGAAATCATGCTGTAGAAGTAAAAACCCCAAACTTGTCCTCAGCTTTGCTTAGATTATTTTTAAACAATAGTCTTTATGTCTATCTAGCCATCTGTCCAAACAGCTGATGAATTCTAAATTTAATTTACTCTTAGGCAGACAAATGTTGTAGAAGACAAACTTGTATAAGGTAAGATAGGTGAGGACTGGAGAGTCCCAAGGTAACTAAAAAGAAATGTCAGAAATGATGTGTTCCAATTCCTTTTGCAGAGCTAGAAAACTAATTTTAAAACCTGTCTTTCTATTTCATGTTGAGCTTGTATTTGGAAAAGTTTCATCTTCAGGAAACATTCTGACTCAGTGCTGATGCTTACATTTACAGGAGGTTCTGATATTAGGAAAGACAAAAGAAGATATGAAACTAGAGATAGGTTTGAATGAGATGCAGATTCTAAACTACAGCATGCTGAGTATCTGTAAGACAAATGCCTCATCTATCAAATCTCTTTCAGGAGGTTGTTCAGTCACCACCATGGCTTTGTTACTGAATTTATATCCCAGAATTAGAGCTGGAAGGGGCCCCAGGAGCCAGCTTGTCTCTCCCTCACCCAGAGGCACATCAGCCACTCACCAAACTTATCCATCAGTCCCAACAGATGCTTTTCTTACTTATTTTTTTAAAAAACCCTCCTGTGACAGAGGCTCCAGAGGCTCCTCTGACAGTTGTGCCAGTGCAAAAACACCCCACTGCTAGAAAGTTTTACTTCAGTCTTGGAGTTTAGCTTCAATCTCCTCCGCTGTCATTTAAGCCTGTTATTTCTTATTCTGCTCACATGAACATGGGCAAGGTTTATTATTTTACTCTCAAAGCTGTCATTCTACATATCTGAATGCCATTATCATATCTCCCCTCTTTTCTTCTCCAGACTAAATAAATAGGTAAAATTCTTCAATCTTCATGCACAGCTCATGTGTTCTAAACCTCTGACCACCTCTGTCTCCTCCACATTGTTCTTGGATTACAGAGCTCAAAATTGAATTCAGGGCTCCAGCTGCAGAGCAGAATTACTACATGTGCCTTACAGACAACATTCCCAACACCTCAGCCAGATATTTGTCCTTTCTGCAATGCCAGCTCTACACATAGTGTCTGACCAACCTTAATCCAGATCCCCGCCTTAAGCTGCACTGCCTGGATGTTCATGCCTCCTCTTTCTTCGTGGCACTCACCATTCCCCCAGGCACAGAACTTTGATCTCACTGCACTGGTTGCTAGTTTTCACACAGTTTCTTCAATTCCTCAAGGTAAGACTGAACTCTGTTGTTCTGTCCTCCCAAGTGCTTATGGCACCTCCTTGCAAGGTGTGCCCCAGACATTTAATAAACATCCTTTCTCCTCCATCATTCACAATGTTAATAAAAGGACTGATGAATACCAGAGCAAGCACAGCCTCTTGCAGACCCCACGTGGTCCCTGGGGTTTGACAGCTGCACCTCACCACTTAATTAGAGCTGTACCTACCCTGGGTTTCCCTTCTTACTATGGGTATATTGTGGGAGGACAAATCAGAAGCTTCACTCAAGCCCAGAGGTCATTAACTGTTGTTAGGCTTCTTTCCATATGCATCTCCAAGTTGGTTCCAGTTATCCTTCCTGAAGCCAACAGGGGTTATTTTGCTGTTTTCCCTTCTTCCTTTCCCAAACCCAACATTCTACAACTTTGTGGTCATTCTCCCCCAAGCTGTCTTCTATTACCTGCATCAAAAGCTCCCAGGAACTTGCTGGGCAGCCCTGTGTTGTCCCAAATTCACTTCCCAGAATAATACATGGTAGTATTAGCAAGTAAAAGTCCCACATTTCTCACTAAGTACTTCCAATGATTGTAGCTGCTCAGAAAACCCTTCTCAAATTTGACCTCCACTTGCGTTACCTAGTTAAGAATATTTATGGCAACAGTGATTTTACTTTTTCAAAAATCACTTGCTATTGAGTAACTATTACTCAGCAAACTTATTATGATAAGTTAAATGATAAGAGTTGCCAAAATAATATGAGATGTCAAAACCTGCCCTGCTTGAAAGGGTAAAAAAATCCAAATGCTAAGTTTTATTTTTCCATGCAGGATAAAACTGTTCAATTTGGCCATTTTTGCTCTGGATTTGAAGCTGTTGATATTTCTTAACAGTTTTTGGTTTGCTGGGTTTAATGATTGTGATCTAGTTTGGGTTTATTCTAAATGAAACCAGAAGGTATTTGTTCCGAGTGAAATTACTTTGCTTTTCTGTCCTTTATCATAAGTTGGTTATGCTCTA
Organism: Corvus moneduloides; assembly: GCF_009650955.1. Classification (NCBI taxonomy): domain Eukaryota; kingdom Metazoa; phylum Chordata; class Aves; order Passeriformes; family Corvidae; genus Corvus; species Corvus moneduloides. Next base: position 58,788,274 of record NC_045480.1, read on the forward strand.
GAAGGAGCAAACATAAAAGAGAAATGAAATTTAAAAAGTGAATATTTTTGCCTGCAAGAGAACACTGCACTGTATGAGAGGGAAATAAAATTTACCCTGTATAAAGGCAGCCCATAGTAAAACAAGAAACACAAGTTTTCAGATAGATGTCAAATGCCTTCCAAGACAGTCATTAGACATGGACCTGAACTCTTTCTGCTTGTTTTAGTTAACACCTTTCATCTTGAAGGTCCTGTAAACAATTGGCAAAATTATCAGTGCGGTGACTTCACAGGGAAAAGAAGCTAACTCTATGTGCCCACAGCAATTTGTGCCAAGTCCTGCTATTTAGCCTGTAGTGAAAGATTCACCAGGAGTTTCATGGGATGCTCAGAAAGACATGATCACATTTCCTGCCCAATAAATACTGACAGTTAAGAAAAACTAAGTCATGTACAATGATGCACGTGCTGCACATCTCACTTGTCCTGCTTCAGCCAGAGAACACACCGTACCTGCTTGAGCAAGAGGCCAATTTGCTGTTTTGAAATGGTTTGTTCTGCATAATAATGAAATTTTCAGCTCTGAAAGGGACTCTGCTATTTATGAAAACTGTGTGGCTGCTCAGGACACAGCCTCTATTGCTGCACTACAGATCTGCACCACATGTGCAGGAGATGCAAACCTGCTTGGCAGCAGACCCAGAAGATGCTGCAATGAGTTGAAGCCGCCTTGGTTAAGATCCCATGGAATGAACCAGAAATGTGGCAGTCTCTGCTTAATGGCTGTGGTGCAAAGTGGTTGTCAAGGCAGCTGGGTGCACAGGGAGAGAAGGCTGCACGCAGGCAGACGGTCATGGGAATCTGAAGACAGGATGCGATAGATGGAAAACGTGCCAGAGCCACTATCAGGCAGTTTAGCACTGAATTATGTTGAACAAATTCTGCAAAATCTGTCTTGCTTTGGATAACTATGCCAAGCACAGCCCACTTCTACAGCAGTTCAACTATCTCACCTTCCTAGAATCCCTTGCCACAAGTCGCCAGCTATCTGCCTCCTGCTATCAGACTGCAGAGAGCCACCTCGGTGGCTGACAGTCCCTGGCCTTCCAGAGAGCTCATACCAGTCACTTGTACCCACAAGACATTCTTTTTGTGGGAAGAATTAGCATGTTGGAGATAAGGAACTAAAATCAGTTACTAAAAATCAATCTGCCACTCTGTCAAAAAGAAAACTTTCCTACCATCTATGAAGCTGTCACACAGGCTGGATTTGTCAGAGCGACACCACTCCAGTATACTTATTCATGCACCTGTGTTGATTTTTACACAACCATACACATGCACACCCCATGTGTACACACACAAAGAAGAGTATCTGGCTGAATCTTACTCCCAGACAGGTACCAGAAGAAAAAGAAAATTAAAAGGGTGCTTTTGAGGACTGAGAGAAGCAGACTTTGCACAGCTTAGGGAGTACCTACAATTGTGCCCTGCAGGTGGCAATGACTGTGTGGCATCTGCTTCCACTTTTCCCAAGCACATTTCACAGGAATCCTACGACAGAAATGAACAGCAGGACCAAATGCCTGATGGAACATGCCTTGGTAGTGAATTAAGTGCCACTCTCACTTTTCTGCCCTGACAGGAAGCCAATAGGGGTCAGGGACTCTCATCACCAGGAAACTGAAGGGGGTTAGCCAATGTCTTGGATGTGCAGAGCTCATAACTCAGACCAAAACTGAAAGCAGATAAAATGATCATAAGCACTAATAATGGGATAAAGCAAGGGGGGAAAGAAGCACTACATAAGTCAATTCACATGCATGTGCATTCCCCCTCTGCAATTACATTGGCAATAAAAATTGCTGTTCCATCACAGGGACAGAAACAGCTGCCAGGATCTTGAAATATTCTTTTAGACTGTCAAAAAAAGTCTGAAGTCCGGCAAACATGATTAAGGGAATGGAGTATCTGTCACAGAAGGGGAGCCTGAGAGAGCAAGGACTATTCAGCCTGGAAAAAAGGTGACTTGGTGGGATCTTTCCAACCTGGAAAAATACCTGATAGGGGGAAGTAAGAAGATGAAGTCAGGCTCTTCTTAGTGATGCCAGTGGAGAGGAGGTAAGGGCACAAATTAAAACACAGGAAATTCCATTTAAGCATAAGAAAACAGTTTTTCTTATGGTGAGCAAGGTCAAACACTGGCACCTGTTGCTCAGAGATTGCCCAGAGTCTCCATTCCTGGAGATATTCAGAACCTGACTGGACATAGCCTTGAGCAACAAGATGACTCTGCTCTGGGTAAGGGTGTGGAATTAGACTTCATACCTCAACCATCCTGTGATTCTCTTAAAAATAATAATCCACAGGTTCTGCTGTCTTGAATGAATTAAAAATCAATTGCTTGTAATCACACTCTTAAGCCCTGGCTTTCATTTACAAATTCTAACATTTAAACATTTGAAGAAAGCCTTCCTACAGTAAATAGGATTGCCCACAATGTGGAGTTAGAGGCTTTTTGGCAGATGTAAGCAAACAACTGTAAGAAGGTGTGAATCATTCTAATTAACTCCATGGGTACATAGCTGGGAAGCTACACAAGGGCAATTTAAATGCCAACATTTCACTGCTGGTCACTTCAGTGGAAATCCTCAGGGTTTCACAGTCCCCTAAGGCCTAAAGACATTTTCCAGGGTGACACAAGCAGCAATGGTCCCCTACACAGAAATCGAACCCTCAAGGTGTCCCTTCATTTCTGCAGTGTGCTTATAGTGGTCTCAGGAACAATGCAGGGTAAGTTAAAAGGAGAAAGTCTGGCAGCATAAAAGAGACCAAGAAGGGAAACTGTCACCAGCAGCTCTTGAGGAAATGAAAGCCATAGCCAGATTCACTCTAATCTCATATTCAACCTAATAAAGTCATAACTTTCTTAACTAACCTAGTGATGACCCAAAATTCAGAGCTGGTTGCTGTAGATGGTTGCAGAAGTTTAGTTTGCTGCAGAGCACAGGAAACCAGAATGAAGCACAAATACTGCCAGAAAGTAGTGGATATGAATTAGCACCTCTGCAGGTTGGACCAAAAGAGCTCTTGCTATCTACTTTCTAGATGCTTGGAGTCACAGAAAATGACAACACCAAGAGCTATAGTGACCTTAAAGCATGCTTAAAAAGGAATTAGGCAGGAAGACACATGCAAACTCATACAAAAGAATGTGGTATCTGCACAACACCACCAGCTTGATTATTTATCACATTCAAGCTAAAATTCTAAACCCTCAGCAGGTATTTTCCAGCTACAGTAACAGAAGAAAGTGAACAAGATTAAGTGTGCTCATGGGCATGCCAGTCTCACACAAATGCTGAAATTTCACATGGTCGAAGGATACAGCCTCCCTTCACCCTGCTCACATCCCACCATTCCCACAAACTATTGGGAAAAAAAAGGAGATTAGTTCACTACTTCCCCTGATGTGGCCACACAGGTGTTGGTACTGCTGTGTAGCAGAGTATGCAAAGATGAGGCCCTGGGAGCAGGCAGGTTTTCACCTTTTAGTGTATTGAAGTTACAGTGGAATTACTGCTTTAGAGAAAAGGAGGACAGTGTGAGTATGGAGAGTGACAGGAGAAACCTGTACATCTGCAGAATAGTCCTGGAGTTCCAAACATATTGGAATCTGTTACACATATTACCTTACATCAAGAAACATAAACATGGGATGATCCCACTAATTACATTGTCAATAAAAGAACAACTGACACTGCCAAAATATAAAGTTTTTGCACTGTGTTTCCAAATTTCTACTGAACTAAGCTCCATGCAACTGATTCTGGACAATCCTGAAGAGGAGGCACTGCCTGTCTGTCATCTTACAGGTCAGTACAGAGTGTGGACACACATGGCAGAAGAGGCTCTGATGCATTTCAAAAAGGTACTGGAGCACAGAAGCTTTACTGGCTTTATTTCACTGAAACAAACCAACAACCAGTAAATTTAGCTGTGGCAAAATTTAAAAAGACAGGGCTATTCCTGGCCTACAACTCCCTCAGACCTACGTCCTCCAGTTCCAAAAGTTTATTTTAGCCATGTGAAAGTCATTTACCACGATCAGAATTACACTGTTGCAAGTAGTACTAAATTCTCACAAAAAGATACATTTTTAAAAAAAATTTGATCCGCTACAGATGGGATTCTTTCAATATTTGGCAGTGTCAATGCAAATGAAGGAGAATACCACATCCTTGGTGAACAGGAGAGAAAATAATGAAATATTATTATACTACACACAGATATACATGGAGAAAAAAATACTACCAGAAAGCCATGGCTGGTGTTTTCACCAATATCAATGAAACATCCAGAAAAGGAATAGTGAGTATCACTCATCTGGCTTCCATGAAGGCAGGTCTGATTTACAGAAGGAGTCAATGAGATGGTGGAAAACTATTAAAGCACATTAAAGACTAAGGGTCAGGAACAGCAGCATACAATCAAGTTTTTAATTTATCCAGTGATCTGAACTGAACTATATAGTCTGACATAAAACTAAACTATTCTGTCAAAAGAAGAATCTTAAACAGAAGATGAAAATGTCCTCTTTTAAAGTGACTGAAATAAAAACTTTAATTTCTTCTCCCTACCTTTTGCTAGATTAAAAGAGGCTACATTCTCATAGGGGGCAGTTGAAATTATTGAATTTTTTTGGATATGACTTTGTTTTAGATATTACTTTGATACCATGGTAATTTTTGAGCGAAGTGTGTTTGGTTGATGTGGGCATCAAAACTATTTTATTTCCATTTTTGAGTAAAAATGAAGTTATTTGGACAGTAAGACTAATACAGAAAAGTGCAATACAATAATATGGTTATTAACATAAAAAATACCTTAAAAAGTAAGAAAAGCAATTCTCCAAAAATAACCAGTAAATTTGAACTATACACTCTAGGAAACTCCTGTCTTCCCTTCTCAGAGTATTAGGAATTCACCATAGATTATCAGGGAGATACCATGACTTCTGTGGGTCTGATGAGTCCCTTTCTGACAGCTGTCGGAGATTTCATTGTTATTTCCTTGGATACTGAAATTAAAAGTTTCCACATGAGAATCAACTCTCCTGTCTTGATACTGCTGCTGATCAGGAACACTCCACCCTTTTTTCAGACCAAATCCATCACAATATCATTATTTATTTAGGGTTTTTTCCCCCTCCACTGAATGCCCTGATCAGTGCATTGATTTCACACATCTTTTAATATTCTTTCCTAATTATTTCATACTCCTTGGGGATCTTATCTACTCAATGCCCTACAGAGAGTGCTCTTCCACTTATATACCTGATTTTGCAGTTTTCTTATAAACTGGCTATAAAGTGAAGTGGTTTGCACTGAGGGGGCCACTAAGCCTAAGTCTCAAGGACTGAACTTTGGACCCGTTGTACTTAAAAATCCTCTTTAACAGCTTCAACACACACACACACACAAAAGCCCACAAACAAACCAGAATTGCATTAATGAAAGCAATATCAATATGCAGAAATTTCAGAGTACTAAAGAAATTATCTTGAGAGCTAGAATAACAAGTGAAACAATTCAAATTACAAGGTCATATGCCTAAGAGTGTAGGAACAAGAATTTCTGTTGCATGCTGAAATCACCAGCTGAAATTATAAAGGAAAAGAAAAACAAGTTACTATTTGACTAGCAAGAGAGACACCAGCATGTTCTAGTTACAAAGGCTGTGATTAATCAGGAGAGGCATTTCCAATATGCACTCAGAAGATTGCAGGCTGCTGAAAAAGTCAGGGGCAAAGCCTCCTATAAAAGAGCACATATAGTTCTGACTACTCATATTTGCAGAAATTAATGCCCCTAAACAGAGGCAGAAGAAGGCTAGGAAATGGAAACCCTATTGTACTAAAAGAGACTAAAAGACACTGGCTGGCTCACTTTTCCAAAATGAGAGGCAGGATTAGAGGAATGTAAGATGGCACATCAGATGGTGAACATCACAAGGGAGAAGAATTATCAAAGTTGAAGGACTGCACTTGTGAAACAACAAAAGTAGAACTTGCTGTGAATAAATTCAGGCTAGAAAGAGAGTGGTCCCAATTCTTCAATAGGGATGAGCTTCTGAAACGGCATCCTCATACAAATAATGATGATGATGATGATGGGGTTTAAGATAACGAATAAGGTAACGAATAAGATTGCATAATGTTACCTAGTATAGAAAAGAATTGAATTTGACACACGAAATATCTTACTGTCCTATGTTCCTGTCACTTTTCCCAATTCCTCTGCAGCTAGGGTGCCAAAAAGTCTGCAGACAGAAAGTTGGCAGGAGTCTGGGGACGCAGCCACCCGTTTTGGTGCTCACTTGAAAAGAGGCAACTGCATACATGGGGTCCCACCGGGGCCCTGGACTGGGAATTTCCTATCATTTTCTCATGTTTCTCTTTTCTACTTCTTACTGTCCTGTTTCAGGGATAGAGTAACCCAAACCAAATCTCAAGTGAAAGCATTTTTATGTGGGAGACCACATATGCATTTCCACAGCGTTTTCTGTAACACTTTCTGTAGGCCTTCCACAATGGTTTGTTTCTATCCCTTCAAAGAGCAGCATAAAGGAACAAAGTGTTTTCAGAGCTATCCATAGCACTACATAGGATATTTCTTCTTGCAAGGTTGAAACTAGTAAGAAATTTACCTGTGGGCATTCTGCTGGTTTTTACATGAATATAATATCTGTAATTGATTACAAATTTAAATCACATTCTTGGTGCTACTGTGAAGTTGCACTTCAGGCCCAAGAATTTGTTACGAAGCTGAGAAAAAAACCAACATATTTGGAATGATAAGAGTTGTTCCAAAAATAAAAACATAGCAGAAACTGGCATTTTAAAATTTTAGTAGTATACGTGCTACTATTATATATAAGAGTCTTATAACCACAGAGCAATATGTATTATAATACACAGAGCAATCAAGGTTCCACAAAACAGATTACGGAGCAGCACAAACATGCAAAAACCCAGTTCCCTCAGAAGCCATTCTAACCCTACAGGATGACCTAACCCACTAGATCCTTTACATCTTTTAAGCAGAAGATCAAACATGTCACCAAAGCCCACCCACACTTCTAGTGGCCTCACTTAAAGTGAAGTCTTAGAGAGAATTAAAATTCTTATGCATTTATCTTGGTGTGATGTAAGTGTCTTGCTGCTAGAGGCTGTGTCCTCTGAGGTATCGAGCCCTGCCTGAGGAGTCTGTGAATTCCCATCTTTCATCTGGGCATATGAATATTCCATGTTATGCCAAGGTCAAAAGCCAGGATTGAGAGTACTAACCTCGTTTACATTTTAACACTTAAAAGCACCACACCTGATCTGGTTCTCCTCACCCAGAGGTACAGAATCCACTGCTTCCTTGCAGAAGTGTGTCTGTGCCCAGCTGTGGAGACCCTTGTCCTTATGCTACAATTTTTTTCCTTCTTGCTATGCATATTTACCCTTAGACAACATCTAGCTCTTACCCTCATCTGCCACTTCACAAGCTGTCAAATGACTATTCAAGCATTAAAAAAAATGAAGGGTCTGTTAAGTTGTAAATTAAATGACAGTCTATAGCTGAAAATTAGCAGTAACGTGCCCAAAAGTTTATTGATTGCTAAGAAAAGGTGAACAACCCCCCCTACAGCTGACTGTGTAATTACTGACCTTTAGAACCCCAGAGCTATTAATTTAAGAACAGATAGAGTGAACTAGCAAACGAGTTATTTTGCAGCAGGACAGTGAAGGTACATATCAAGTTTTTGCATGTGTTCAGTGCGACCTTGAATAGTGTTATTACATGCCTGTATTTTCCATTTTAATGCAGAATATAACCCAAGCTATATCTGGACATAAAATGCCTGTCAACTAGTTCAGAAAATCAGTGGGAAGGCACCTGCAGCTACTGAGGCCTTTCAGTACATTTGAAGAACTCCACAGCCTTCCAGAAAGGTTCTAAAGTACTGTTAAAGGCAGGAAAATTGTATTGCCAAGCTCAGACAGCCGGTACATGTTCTGCAAACATTTCATCTGTACTCCAGGAGATGGAGATGGACACAGCCAGGAACAGGGCAACAGCAGACAGTAATTCAGCATCAGTACAGTGGCAGGCACACACACACAAAAAGCCCCTCACCTCTCTTCATATTGCTAAATTTCATCTGCTGTAGACTATTGCACAATTCATAGAAATAGCAGCCTAAAGACTATTAACACAAATGCTTCAGCAGTATTTAACTTTTCTCTTTTTCTTCTAAATAATAAGCACTTATTATAATGGAGAAATAGCTGCCTTTTGATGAAGCAAACAATATTTCAAGAGGTCACGTGGTGGAGTTTACAGTAAGAAAAATTTTTTAAATATCTATTAGCTGGAAATAGTGAAAGAAAAAAGGTATCTGACCTGGTGCAGACGTCCTTCCATGAAGAGTAGTTTCATTGGGCAGGAGATCTTTTGAGTTAGAAGTGAATGGTGATTGTCTAAATGTGTCTTCAGAAAAGAAAGGGCTACAGGAAAAAACAAGATGCCTTTTTTAAAGGAAAAGAGCAGTTAACAGAAGAAGTAGTAAATACGAATTTTGACCCCAACATCTGAATATTGTAAGAAATACCATCTTATTAAGAAACCTGTTTCACTTACAGAATTCATGCTGGAAAATAGACAGACCATGAGGCAGCACGCTTTGGTAAAATTGCATTTCAGAGTAAAAACTGAAGACCTCAGAAAAGGCTTTTACCTACATTTCAACATCTTACATTTGCTACATCACAATACAATATGGATCATTAAAATTAACACTTCAAAAATGTATATTCTATGGTCATATCTGGAGAAGGCAATCAGGAAAGGTAAAAAATATTATTATTTAATAATCTGAAGCATACAGTAGTTATCGTTAACTTTTCAAATATTAGGTTAAGATGCTGACTAGTTCTATTCTGACATGGCCTTTCATGAATAAAGTTAACTCCATAAATTTGATTTTTAAAGCAGGAAACAATTCATAAATTGAGCGGGTGCATCCCAAAGAGTATTAAGCACAAAAATTATCAGCTACATGATTCCAAAAAGAATATTTTGCTTTAATTAACAGGCAGAAAAAAGTCAATTTCAATAGTGAAATGGCATCTCTGTCAAAGTATTTGTTTTCTGCTCAGTTAAAGATCATAACAGGAACAAGCATTCCTTGACATACAGACAGACATCAGCAAGAGGTACATAAGAAAATTCAAAATGGAAAACTACAGTCTTGCTTGGAAAAGTGTTTTCTAAGGAAATGTATTCCATCTGCATACAAACTATCAATTTCTTCTAAGCAAAGTGAGAATTACTTTAAATCTGATCTCTCCCAGATTGAGAATCCTTAACAGGCTGGTGTGCAGTAGGTGTTTTAAAGGTCCAGGACAGGAGGCCAGACCATTTCTGCAGCCTGTTCTTAACCAGTAATGAAATCCACAAATCTTTTCAGGATAAAGGACCTGCTATGAGGTCTTACAAGGTGTTGCACAGTGGGTAGTCCAGACTCCAAGTATATATCAGCTGCACCAAGCTGACCTCACCAGTCCAGATACCCAAAGTTTCTGTCCAAAAGACATCACTTGCCTGAGTTTTCCCTCGTGCAGTTTTTCTGCAGAGAGTGAACCAGGTGTCTCCACCAAGTCACTTGTATTCTTAGTCAGATCTCTTCTGCCTCAGGGAAACTTGTTGATAATTAGTTAATGTGATTGTGAAACTCTTTTGGCAACCACATTGTTTTACTTTCCTATTAGACATTATTCATTCTGTGCTGTTCCATATGTGACAGTTAATGGGATATTTTGGTATTTCTACAAAAGTTTGAACACATCCATAAGCAGTCAACATTAGGGTGTGCTGAAGGGGAAGGCGTGAATTTGCCCCAAACCTGAGAAGTTTGGTGAATGCCAATAGCTGAACAATGCAGGATACTCCAGAAAACAAGTGACCAGGATAAACCAAAACAGCTCCAACCCACATGTGTGAAACTTAACTTCTTCCAAGACTCACACTCCCACTCAGGGGTGACATAATACGAAACAGACTGACACTGTATAAAAATACGGCACGATTTATTGCAACATTCCTCTCACTGGTTTAATAATGATTTGAAAGAAAAACGTCAATAAAAAATGTTTTAGTACTATTGTAATTCTTCAAAATCTTGTAATCCACTCGGGTTTCCATGTTGGCCTTCCTGTTTGTGCCTCAGATTCAGTCACTGGGACACTGCTCTTTGCTGGTTCTAAGCAAAACGGATGGTGCAGAGCTTATCTGTTTCAGGTTAGGCCATAGATCACGAGCAGGGTGCTGTTGAGGGCCGCATCATATCATATCCCAAGGATTTCCCTCTCCACCACTGGCCTCTGTGAATTGCAGAACCATCCTTGGATACATCTTTTCTGCCTTCCTCTAGAATGGCAGCTGAGTCTCTTCAGTGGTGGCCCTATTACTTCTATTTCAGCAGGTACGTCCTCCGATTCCCAGTGCAAAATACAGAGGGAGGAGCTCCTGCTTCATAGTAAGAAATGACACACATTGTCCTCAATCACTGTGCAAAGTCCTTTCTGATGAAGATTAAGCTTTAGGATATCTTTTATTTTTCCTCTGGCTGCACTTTTCCAGTTTCATGGCTACACAGTTCTCTAGATGAAAGAAACTTATCTTGGCATCTTACGCTGGTGTACTCACTTCCAGATCACTCGCTTCTCCACTTTCTGTCTTCTTATCACAGATGGCAGGCTCTACCATCTCACTCAGCCAGTGAACTGTGAGGAATCCTTGCCAGTTCCAGCTGCTTAAGCAAAGTCATATGGAAGTATATGCTGGCAAAGTCCAGGAATACTCACAGGAGGAACAGCAACAGAGAGGTGACAGTTAGAAATGTTAATAAGGAATAAGAGAGCAAAAAGTGCTTGTGTACCCCATCTTGCTGGGGTTTGCTGATTTCAGCCTCACCAGTGACACAGCTAAATCTTTGTGCTCCCCAGCTGCTCACAGGTGGACAACACTGACCTCACCTTGGCTCTCTGCAGCTGTCAGCACATTTCACACAGCAATTGTGATTCAAATGCCTTTCTGTCATTACTCCAGATGTGGGCTGGTGAGCCAAACTGCAACACCACATGTTTTCTTAATGCAGTCCAAGTGCCTCTATCCTCCACTGGCTGCTCCATCACATTCTATTTTTGAGAAGGCGTCATACCTTACCAGTAAAGGCTTCCAGCTGTTTATTTAGTTTGGGGTGGGTTAGGTTTTTTTTGGCAAGGTTTTCAAGTGGCTTGAACTCACAGGATTTAGTAGACTGACTCACTTCCCCTCTTAAGAAGCTCTCCTTATTCATGTCTTCTTCTGTTGATAAATAGGCAAGATAAGAAAAGCACCCAGAAAAACTGAACCAGGCACTCAGCATTTCATGCCCGGATGGGTGGCAGCCACTCTAAGGACATCTCAGTAAAGCTCAACACAAGTTTGACAACAGCCAACTGCGCTACCCTCTTAAAAGTTGGCAGTCAGAAAAAGGGCAAGTTATCTTTGAACTGTCCTCAACCTTTCCAATTGGAATTATCTTTGATAGATCCAAAAGTAGCTCTGGATTCTCACACCAGTCCTGCTGGTAACATTATGAGACACTGAAATCTATTTTCAACTATTTGCCAGCCCCTCCCTGCAGTGCACCCTGGATGGTTAATGAGTAGTTGGACAATACGTGCATTGATCTCTGTTTGTATCTCAGGCTTATGTGCTTTAAGTAGCACAGAAAGGCGCGCAGGCTGCATATCCGACAAATTCCCGCACTAGCAAATATGGGAAGCATTCACTGTAACCAGAAGCTAAAAGCTCAATTGAATTATCTTTCAACTTGTAACATTAAAAAGTCCCTAATGTACATTTACTGAGCTGGTCAGTTTATTAAAAACAAGTTATTTATTGCAGCTACCATGAATGAGTAGGACAGGCCTAGAAATTTAAGTACAATATATTTTAGAAATGTTTTCTTTGCAACTGAAATGCTTTTCCATTCTGTCTGGGCAAAGCTGTTTTAATTTAGCACCAAGAACTTCTGTAAAGGGGCTGCAGAGGCAAGAAGCTCTTACTCTATCTTTGAACGAACTCTTCATCACTTCAGTGTGCTCAGTCTCCAACCCACCCACAATAACTTTCAGGTAGGGAATAAATGTATCCTCAACAGTTCCTGCCTACTCCTCCTACCCTCTACCAAGGGCTCCTAAGTCTTTACCAATTACAGCTACCAGCACTTAACTGTCTAAGATCTTTAAATCTTCCCACAGGGACACCTCACCTTGCTGCTCATGGATATGTAAACACCTTGTGGGCTTGCTCCCAACCCCAGAACTGTAAAGTGCACATTTCTTTAACAGCACAGGCTACAATAGGATGACGTTTTTAATTCCTGGCTAATTTAAATTATCATCATAACGTAACTGTAATTTTTAACAAGTGTTTTGTTAGCACTGTCCTACAGTCTGACTTTTAAAAATTCATCTCTAGAATGTATTGAGATGACAGAAATACTAGACTGAATTTTTTTCTAAGGAAATCTAGTTTGACAGAAGACAATAGAAATCACCTCTTCTTACATTGGTCCATGTCTTAAAATCCCGTTGGCAGCCTGGTCTTCCCTCAAGCAAGCACTGCATGTACCATGCAGTTTAAGTTTCATTTTTTGTTGAAAAAAAATAGAATAAGTAATTCTTAAAATGATGTGTGAATACTTGATCAGAGGAGAACAGTCATTTTGGCCCAAAAGGTTTTTGTCTTACAAACCCTAAGCAATCAAATCCATATTTGTAGCTTTTCAGACATGGGCTCCATTACTCATGGAAATATCTTACATTTGTACTATCAGGTCACATTTGCAGGACATAGGCAGGTTTGAGTTCACAAGGCAAGAGGAAGCAATGCTATTTACAGTGCAGTTTTGCAGGTAACCATGGGCTGTACTTACCTGGCTGTAGTTCTGATGGTGTTATCTTTATTGTGGTTGTGCTCTTTGCTCACCTTTTCTGCAGAGGAACACACGCGGGTTTTTGTGATTAGCATATGTCATATGATGTCTATCAGATTTTATTCAGCAAAACTATTTTAATGCTTTCAGGTAACAGCATAAGCCAGGGTAATTTAGGGTAAATGGTTCCAGCATGATTAGAGAATGGGCATGACTTTATTTAAACTGACACCCAACAAGTTTTTTCAGCTCCACACGTCAGTGCTCCATGCAGAGTGTGCAGTGCAAGTGTTCATTGAACAGTGCTGGTTCCAGTGCCTTTGTATGAATGACAGATGAGGTTCACCTCCTTTGCCAAGGGAAGTGGGCAGTGCAACCCCAGGAGTGCTGCATCCTGCAGCCACTGGCCACTTAGGCCAGGAACTGCCATCTGCAGATTCCCCTCTACAGGGATCAAACCAGTCGTCACAAATTATTTAATTAGCTTTCAAAAATACAGGAGCTGAACTCTGGCTTTTCCAACTCAGTTGAAATACTGTGAACCTGACCTGGCTGCCACAGTGCTTTAAAGCATATGCAAACTATGGGAGACATTTGGCAAGGCCTCTGTGTTTCAAGTGTGAGGGTAGGAAGGTTCTAACTCCTATTATTTTTCAGCCCTGGTGATCTCACAGTTTCATAGAACTTTGGGGTTATACAAAAAAATCTCATTTTGTTCTTTAACTCCAGCTATGGAGCAATTGCACTGGATTTACCTGATAGCTGGAAGAGCAGTTCAGACGCCATCTTCACTGATATGTCCTGGCTGAAGAGATTTCTCTCTGGGAGCACACGGCCTTCAGGTGCCTTCTGGATGCGCTCGCTGATGTCTCGCCCCAATAAAGTGCTGTAGCCAACATTTTGGCTGGGCTGGCTGGGTGACACCGAAGCCTGCGAGTCATGGATGTCAACCTCCATCGGTTCTTCCTTTATCTTTACCGTCTGGTTTTCCTTGAAACTCTCAGCTGCAAATATGTATTTAAAAAAAAAATAAACAAGCACCATAATTATTTAATTAGGCTGCAATTTTTCAGAGTGCTCAAAGCAGAAATCACAATTACCAAGTTATAATTTGTGTACCGCATCCCTGCAAATGGGAAGGAAATCAAGCAGCTGACAGCCTCAGTATTCTTCTGGCTGTCATAAATAGAAGCATGCTCTTGAAAATAATTTTTCAAACTAGAGAGCAGAAAACAGTTGCATATTTGCAAATATGAGAGTTACATCACTTTCTATGAATACTGAATGTGTGATAACACACCAGTAAGCGAAGCTTTGTTTCTATTTAGTAAATGGAGTTGAAGCTACACTTCAGCTCTCCTAAGGTGGGCACTGAAGGTCTCTCACAACTCCAAGTTACTCTGCATCAGCAGAAGTACCAGCACCAACAGTCAGAATTATCAGCATGGGGATAGGGGCAGAGGAGGAAACCTCATCTTTTCCTCTTCCACTCTCTTTGGCTTTTGTGGAAAATTCCAGACAACCGTGTGAAGAACCTGTTTGTTACACCTGCACAAGCTTTCAGGATGAGAGGAGTATTCTGGGGCTCATGTTTTTCTCAAGGCTGACAGATATTCCCTCATACATTACAAGGTCCATTAACCTTGATGACCAGTTTTGTCAAGTCCATATCCTCCCCTCCTTGCCTTCCTCTCTAGCATTACAGGTCTAGCAAACAAAACCATAGTCTAGAAGCCAATTTCTAGTTCATTTTCTACACTTGGGATTCCTTGGAAGCTGCTGAATGCTTTGGTTTGGCTGCAAGGTAAGTGATAATTTTTTCCTCAGAAAAAATGCCCTGAAATCTCAAAATCAAGGCTCCAAGGTAATTTGTTTACCACACTCCACATACCTATACAGCCCTTTTGTTTCAGACTTTCTGCTGTGAAAAGAGAAGTTGAAGACCTGTAGAATTTATTCTCAATTTCATTTCAGAGAAAGATGATTTTTTTTCCCCTGATGAATTTTCATTCAGAGCACTCCTGAAAGGGCATTGGTATCATGGCAGAGCTGCCCAATGAGGTGTTGCTCCTGCTGGCTGGATGCTGACCAGAAACTCCAGAAACAGGCAGCCTAAAAAAGGCAATATGCCTGGAGAACCAAGAATATAAATAAATGCATGAACAGAGTTAAATACCAGAAGGGACACCCAGGTAAGGAATTGGTGCAACAAAATGTGTTGCTGCTCTCTCTGTTTTCACCATCCTCTGTAACTCACGTGTGAGTGTGTCGTCTTCACCGATTTTATTCCAAGTGGAAAAGTTTCAGGCCTTCTGTTTTCAATTACCCAATATTACAGTGGATCTCAGAAGCACCAAAACATGGTTTGGTTATCCCCAGAAATGTTTTCAACCTCCTCAGCTGTTCGGTGTCATGCTGTTGTCTCCCGCAAAAGATTAACAGAATCCCTTTATTGTGAAGGCATAAGCATTCTGCCTAAAATTAAACTGGTATGTGTCACCAAGTCCTTTTTCATTACCTTGGGTTTTCCCTCTCTCCACATTCCTGGAGTAGAGAAAAAGTGGCTTTACTTCGTACAGCTCTTAAAAAAAAAAAAATTGAAGCCAGGAGATAAAAGCCACTTGGATATGTTCCAGAAACAATTTACATGAAGTGCTTTCAATCTTTTCTTATGACATTTCTTGACCTTTAAAAGACACATATAAACATTGATAAAAATCTTTACCATCTACTATCCACAGATACATCTCAGACTTCAGAAATTTTTATAGTGAATTCTCAGCTGAAGACCGGTTAGAAATATCATAATGCCTTTCTTTTTTGTCCTGTTAAGAAGATTTTTCTTTCTTTTTTTTTTTTTTGTTTAAAGCTTCCATTACTCTCTTATTATAAAACCACAGAACCTTGCATCTGTGTTTAAAAGTGTAAAAATAGCATGCTGTGCATTGAAAGTGAACACAGAGCAGCAAAGGAACGCATCAGGTAACACTGTCAATCAAAAGCTTGCTCAGGTAATTCCGCAAACAAATGACTTCTTCAGATGTCTGACAGACTGAGCACTGCACCCAGCTGCCAAATTTAGGTGCAGAGTCAGGCTGACCTTTGCTGCTCTCTCTGCTTTTAAAATATTCTTTCTATTTCTGTTCCTGCTCCACACAGTTTAATTCCCTGTCCTGCAAATGCTTTTGTATCAGAGAAACTGATAGGACCCCAACTAACGCAAGAGTCAAGCAATACCAGTGACCTTCTCTCCCTCACCATCAGCAAGCACTCCAATTGCCCTAACTAAATCTACATATTTGATCATTTCCTTTGACCTTTATCTTCCCAGCTGCACCCTTTTGATCTGACAGAATGTCCCTGCCAAATGTGAATTCTGTCATACTCTAAATCCCCAAAGCAAACACACAAAGAGAAGACTGAAGGAGGGTTTCTGATAATTTTACAAGAGCTAATGAAAGGGAAACACAGTCACAGTCTGTCCCACAAGCAGCAATCACAGGCATAAAACCCCGCTGTGCTAGATCTTGTACTGGCAAAACACTGCAATTAAGGTTATGCCCATACCTGTCTCACCACATAGGCAGTCAAACTCCAGCTTCTTGAAGATTATTTTCCCTTCTGTACTGTTCATTGCAGAGCAAGGTGATAGCCCTTATTTCTTTACATAGGTATCTCACACAGTTATAGTGCAGCTAAAGCTTTTCAAGTCAAGTACAGGTACACAAAAAGGTCTCCCGGTTCAAATAATGAAAATCATTTTATCTTTGACTTTTATAGCAGACCCAGTAGATGAGCTGGTTAAATAATCTGCAATGTATCAGAATATGAAGTTAATACGAGAGTCACGTTTTTTTCTTCAGGTCAGATTTTTATAATAGTACAACAAAAATCCGTGGGCTAAAAAGACTCAAGTAGCTCAGAAGTATCCAGACCGTGATCTCCAAAATATGGCCTGCTATTCATTCAAAGCTAACCTGGGTGAGGCTCTGAATAACAGCACAGCAGTGCTGAGACACATGTGGCAAAAGATGAACTAAGTCACCTAATATGTCTTTTTCTGCCATTAACTTTGTGATACAGAAACACCTTAACAAAATAAGAGAAAACAGAGAAAATTATTTTACACATGGATGTACTTTATCAACCAACAGAGATGCTGTTTCTTTACAGAGCAGTGTAACTTTTAATCATCTAATCTATGAAAGCCTTAATTAATGTCATCCCATTCACATAGAGTGAGACGATTTTCCACATCAGATATGAGAAATAGAGTACTGGACAGGCTTGTTCCAGGAGGAAGCAATTTCTTCCAGTTTTCAAGTTCTCTGGCATTCACAAGTGCAAAGAACCACAAAGTAGTGATATGTGCTAAAAAAACCCCCCCAAACCTAGAAGAGCAGAAACATACAACAATACTTGTGCTACCTAAAAGCTCAGGGTACAACATTTACCCCTGAAGGCCTGACAGTGTCACCTCAATAAGATGTAGTAGTAAGAGTACTTCTGAAATTTAGCCTTAGGCAACACCTCTCTCCAGCCTAGGACAGAGGCTGGCAAGTTCTAGAAAGACCATATTCAATCTCTGAAAATTGAGGCTATCACAACCCAGTCCCCACTGAGCACAAGTCAGCAAAATGCCCTTGTGGCATCCCAGGCCAACCATATTTTGGGCCACTTTATCAGATCTGCAGCCATCAGGCAGAGGGAGGAGATTCTTACCCTCTGTTCCGCATTTACGAGGCTGCATTTAGGGTATTGTGCCCTATCTGGGGCTCCCCAGTACAGGACAGACACTGACATCCCAGAGCACGTTCAGAAGGCAACCAAGGCTGTCACAGGGCTGCTACAAGACAGAACAGGAGAACAGCTGCAAAAACTGGATTTGTTCAGCCTCAAGAAAACAACACTAAGGGGACACTTTGTTGCTGTTGACAGCTCTCTAAGGAATAAAGGGAAGGTGTAGAGAAGCTAAAGTCAGACTTCTCTCAGAAATACACAGTGATGAGTCAACAGACAAGTTGGAACATGGGGAATTCTGTTTATACATACAGGAAAAAGTATTCCCATCAGGATGGTGAAATACTGACACACGTTGCTGAGAGAGGTTCGGTTTTCCATCCCTGAATACATTCAAAACTTGGTGAGACCCTCAGCAGCCTGCCCTTATTGGATCTGCTTTGAGCAAAGGTCTGGAATAAATGACCCTGGAGGTTCCCTCCAAACAAAATTATTTCCTGAACCTTCGGCACCAGGCCAGCTGTGGGTTTATCTTGCAGAACTTTCAAAAGGAAGGGAACACTTGTTCTAATGCAGCACTAGAAATTTTTCTTAATGTCTACTCCAAACTTCCCAAGCTGCAGCTGGCACCCCTTCCTTTACCATCTGCCACCAGGGAGAAGAGGCTAACTCCACCACTTTCCCAAGTTTCCTTCAAGTAGGTGCAGGCTGCAATTAGATCGGCCTTCAGTTCCCCTGTGCCAGACTGAACAGGCTCAGTTCCCTTGATGCCTCTCAGCAGAGGGAAGCCATGACCTGATGGACCTGATCAGAAGGTTTGGAACACTCTCCCTGTGGAGACAGGCTGACAGAGCTGGGCTTGTTCAGCCTGGAGAAGGGAATGCTCCAGGGAAACCTTACAGCAACCTTTCATTACTCAAAGCTGATTTGTAAGGTGAGGACAGACTGTTTAGCCTGTTGTGATACGACAAGAGGCAGTGGTTGTAAATTAAAAGAGGGTACATTCAGACTATATATAAGGGAAGACTTTTTTTACAATATGAGTGGTGAAACATGGGAACAGGTTGCCCAGAGAGGTGGTAAATGGCCCATTCCTGGAAATGTTCAAGGTCAGGGGCTCTGAGCAACCTGAGTGTGTTGAAGATGTCCCTGGTCATTGCTGAGGGGTTGGACTGGATGACCTTTAAAAGGTCCCTTCCATCCCAGACCATTTTGTGATTCCAGGCAGCACTCACATGCTCTGGAGGGGACACTGAACATACCCTTCCTAATGCAGCACACTCTGCTTTTCCCCTTATTTGAGATAGAAGTCAAAGGTAAGTGGATATATTTCATAAAAAACACAAGTCATGAAGTAATTATTGCTTTTGCTGATACAACAGCTGTCCAATAACCTTGCATTGCCAAAATCAAATGAACACTTGTTAAATCATTCATGTTTCTTCCCACCATTTTGTTTAAAACTCCACTCTGTGACTAAAATTCTAAGTTGCTCATATTTGCTGAAATGTCCATCAGCTTTACAAATCAACTTTATGAATCAACTTAGAAAAGAAAGCCTTTCCCATATGTCTCATAAATTGGACTGATGTACCAGTCTCCCCAGTGAAGCAGACAGGGGTAACTAGTGGGTCAACTTGTACCAGCTTCAAAAGCTTTCAGCACAGAGAATCAGGCGTTTTGTTA
This sequence comes from Corvus moneduloides, assembly GCF_009650955.1. Taxonomy (NCBI): domain Eukaryota; kingdom Metazoa; phylum Chordata; class Aves; order Passeriformes; family Corvidae; genus Corvus; species Corvus moneduloides. The sequence goes on from NC_045480.1 coordinate 58,807,716, forward strand.
TGCTAATTGTTCTGATTTGCTAGAAATAAACATGCCCTAAAACAGCTTAAATAAAACCTCAGAGGTAGGGAACAGTTGGCGAGCCCTGAAGGTTCTGCTACAGAGACACAACAAGGAACATCTGATGTTCCCTAGGGCACTGTGCTTGATGCTTTATTTTGCTAGTACTTTTTACAAACTGCTGTTTTATATAAGACAACGTCAATGAATCAATGTAACAGGATCCTGCATTAAAAAAAAAAATCATGAAATGGCTCATATTTTTAAAAGTGGAACCTCTGAACTCCCATGTTACAGAATTTTGCAACTACAAGCTGCTTCACAGAAATGAGAGCCAAGGAAAAGAAATGGAGCAAATTAAAGCAATAGACTAATTAGAGTTGTGATAGACATCTGCTGCTCCTTCCATTTAAATGGCAGGATGGTGGTGCTTACCTGCAAGACCCTGCTTGAAGAACCTGGTTAAAATAAAAACCCAAAACACCCACTTGGCTAGTAGCAGGGTATAATCTGGCTATGTGACTTGCCGTGGTTTGCCATTTCTCTAGTTCCCACAAAGTCTTATTTCAGATCACACACTTCACCACTTACGTTCTGGGCTCCTACAGAAGCACCAAGGAACAACAGACTTCCCTGTATTTTGCCTCCTCTGCCCGTTATCAAGGCCTTGACAGCTCTCCTGCAATCAGTCCAGGTGCAGGGACTCTCACGAGGTACCAGCAACAGGGATCTCCAAAGAGCAGCCTAACTCCACACAGGCACTACCCAAAGCAGTCCACAATGTTGTGGAAAAGAAATATGCAGCAAGGTTAGTTCTGGCCTTTACCATATGCTAGAATTGTACTATCAGTCTTTTCCCCTCGTTTTACTCTTTTAAAATTGTTGTTCTAACCCATGTGATTTCAATTAAACGTATGATACAGTGTCAAAAAAATTAACTACAAGGCACGATATACAAAATTACCATAAACATTTCTAAGTGGATAAAGGCTTCATCAAAAAATGCCAAAAAACCCATCACACCCCTCCCCTGTAATAACCAGTTGTTCCAAAAGAGGAACTATCATATAATTAGGTGACAATAAATGGAGTTGATCAGGAATGCTTTTGGAACAGAGCAACACCTCACTTTGTGTGCTGAGGTCATGAAGTATGCACTAATTGCATGTGCAGATAACCCAAAATTAAGACACTTTGTTGGTACTGGTGTGTTACAAGAGAACACTGTGTGACCCGAGGATTGAAGAATAAAAAATCCAAAGGAACCAAACAGCACAAAGGTCACACATTTGCTTGGGATAACAAGGAGGTGTGCAGTACATGGGGAACTGACCCACTGAAAAAGAGAGGAGGAAAACACCCTCAGTTACTGCTGACATGCAAAATGAACACATTTCAAGAAGAGGATACATCTGAAATAAAGGTAAATGTGATTCAGACAACATTTCTAAGACATACTAATATCCCTGGGTAAAACATTACTTGAAAAGTGCTAGTAGCTGGTATAGAAATTATACTCCTCCACCTATGCATTCATTTTCAGACAAGAAGCCAGAACACTGTATGCTTCTAAAAGCTAATATGTGCCCCAAACATATCAGCAGCACGACTATTTCAGCAGAAAATGAGTTTTTCAGCTCTAAAATTGGCATGTAAATGCAAATATTTATTTTCAATTTCAATCTTCTCTGAAACCTACCTTTCAATTTATAAGACTGAGTGTATGAAACTGATCAGGAATCATTGAGGGCACCACTTAATTAAGTATTTTGAGAAATAAATTAGCTTTTCCACAAAAGAGAACTTGTAAGAATGTAAAAAACAGTTATTCTAACTGATTTTATGCAATATTGAATGGGAATGTAAAATCTTGCAGGGATGGCACCCTTCCAAACAGAGATGACAGCAATTTGCCCCACTCCACTATCTCCTCAAATCTGTTTGCTCACCACTGGATCTAGTCTCAGTCAAAACTTAGCAATGGACAGAATTCCCACCTCACCTTTGTGCACTCATACATATCATGGCGTGAATTTTATTTTCTTCTGTAAACTGGAGGTTGAAAGTCTGCTTGAACTTTGCCTGGTAACTCCCAAGCACCATTTCTTTCAAATGGGCATTTGATTTATTCTGAAATAGCAGTTTGATTGTTAGGAAGATTTGTCCTCACCATTTGGATGGAAGTGGGTTCTGCCTAGACAGGCCCAAGAGACATGAGCCCTCTTAGCCTGGATAATCCTTTGGAAGAAGAGTGAGTAGGTATCACGCCTATGAACTGAATCCCAGGGGAACATGGGAGAGAGAGAACTGGTGTAAAAGGTCCAGTTCCACCAAAGTCATGTGCGGGCCTGATCTCACACTGGTCTTGTTGCTAGAAGCAAGCGTCCCAGCAGCCTGCCAGCTTGAAAGAGAGAGCCTTGTCTTGTAGAACTAAAGTAGCTGTGTGTGATTTTCTCTTGTTTCTGTCCATCTGCTTCTACAATGGCAACTAACAAATGTTCTGTTAATGTTCTACCACAGCAGAAGATGTTTATTATTCTAACTTTTCCTAGCTCTAGAGCCATTTCTGAGTGGCTGACAAATGGGGCCTGACAAGGGGCTGGTGATTTGGAGTAAATCTACCTTACAGTACGTACCAGACCAAACCAGGCTCCAGAGCTGGAAAGGCCTTCCACTACCCTGTACAGCTAAGAGCTGGCAACATTAGCACCTCGTTTTGGGAAAAGAGGTTTCCCAGTGAAAAATATAAACCAGTTTATCCTTCACATGGAAGGAGATAGCAAGGTCTATGCCCAAATCCCAAGAGGCTCCCACCCAGGAGGCTGAAACAATCAGCAATATTCTTGCTCAGGATAACAGCAGCACGTATGTCAGGAATGCAGGGAGCACAATACTATTATGTTGGAAATCCCTTGCTGAATTTGTATGTGGTGCAGGTTTTGGTGATTAGTATTACGCAGAAGAAAGGGAAAATAACAAAGCAAGAACACAATCCATTCAGTCCTAACCAAGAATATAAAGAGTCTGGAAGGACTTGACTCAAACCCAATAATAAAATATATCAAATCTAACAAGGGCACTTGACTGACGATTTCCCACAAAGAGTAAAACATCAAGATATACTCATTCCATTTTTTTTGTTTCTTTCCAGTAGCATGAAAAAGGAGGAAGTTTGTTCTTGTTTTCCCTTTAATCTGAAGAAGTAGCTCAGGAAGAAATGTGGATGCCCCATCCCTAGAAGTGTTCAAGGCCATATTGAATGAAGCTCTGAGCAATGTGTTCTAGTGGAAGATGTCCCTGCCCATGGCAGAGGGGCTGGAACCAGTTGATTGTAATCTGTAACTCCCTGAAAGGAGGTTGTAGCCAGGGAAGTCTCTTCTCCTAAGCAACCAGCAACAGGACAAGAGGAAATGGCCTCAAGCTGCAGGAGGGGAGGCTCAGGCTGGACATCAGGAAGAATTCCTTCACAGAAAGGGTTGCCAAGCATTGGCATGGGCTGCCCAGGGAGGTGGTGAAGTCACCATCCCTAGAGGTGTTCAAGAAATGACTGGACGTGGCACACAGTGCTGTGGCCCAGGACAAGGTGGTGATCAGTCAATGGTTGGAGCCAATGATCTTGGTGGTCTTTTCCAGCCTAAATGATTCTGTCACCTTTAAGGTCCCTTCTATGATTCTATGAAGAAGTGGCTTAATTGTTTAAGTAAGGTCTAACTCACCAAAACCAGGCTACAGAATTGCTTACACTAGGTTGGGAAGTCCCAGTGATCTGGGAGTATTCTACCAGATAAAGATTAAAAAAAACCCCAAAAACCCACTAAAGAAGCCATTCATCTTAAATCTTCCCCTTGTAGTTGTCCTATATTAAACTGTATCTCAGTTTTCCTCTAGTGTTTTCCTCTACAGTTTCTGCCTTAGATGGTAATTCAGGGAAGTGCAAGTTGAAAACTGTCTGTGACAAACTGGGTGTAACCCCACCCCCTGGCTGATGACAGAATACTGACGGCAGGAACACCGACTTCATAAATCCTAGTCACTCTTCACCTCCTAATCTATGGATTAGCCAAAAAGACCACTGTCAGCAAAAACTGCTCAGTTCCTAAGAGCTTGTAAGAGAAATGTTACACTGGTATATTTCTTACTACAGTCTTTAAAGCCTGGGAGGTCCCAACACAAGCTGAAGACTTGACCAAGATTTTATACATGAAGGATTTCTCTCATATAAACAGGTATTTAAGGCACAAATATTCTAACATAATAGTCAGCAATAAAACAATTTAAAAACATCCTGCTTGTGCTGAACTCCAGACTGACAATCCAGACCACTTGTGTCTCTGAAGTACTTGACAAAACATTAAATTACGGAGCTCTTTCCTTATAGTTACATAAATTTATATGTACCAAGAAAAATAGTCACAGCTTAGCATTCATTAGGCTGCAAACTTTTGCTACCAAAACACCCCACTCAAACCAGTTACCAGCAGTAACAGTGAACTACACCAATAACCAAATATTTAGTATTTGGGAGTCTGGGAAAAATCTGGAAACTGCTGCTCTGATCAGCTTTTGTACTTGGAAAGCACTTTTTACACCACTAACATGGAAGGCTTGCAAATCAATGATTCAAATTCTTCTGCAATTATAGTGTGGAGGCATGAACAGGAGTGAATTAATTACATGTTTTATGGGGGAAATCCTAGTCAACTCAAGTCTTTCAGGTACAAATCTGAGCTCAAATTCAAGGTTGAGAGCATCCAATCGACAAATGATTGCAGGTAGGTTTGACAGGGATCTCAGAAGTTACTAAACTTTAAGTATTCCCACCAGCACTTCTTGCATGACTTTGGCATAATTAAAAAAAAGTCTTGTCCAGTTTTGGAGAAGACTTAAAATCTATCAGATCCAGTTCAGGTACAGAAGTACAAAACCCAGCCTGCCACACTGACTTTCATGTCTTGATCCTAAAATTGGTCTGTTAGAAGTTCAAAGCCTTTTCATCATTTACTTCACCTGATCCCAGTGGGAAGAATTCAACCCTTTTACTTTCTCTTAAACCTCAATTCTGACAGGTAGCCAAATCATAATTAGCAGAATATACATTTTTATTTGACTCCCTTCAGCTTTAACATTACCTGTGTGTGTACACTGTCTCCTTGTCTGGAAGAAGAATCTATCATTGAATCAATGTAGGCAAGTTCAAGTGGCCTTGCTAAATGCAGAAAGCTGGCTGAGTTTAGATAATTTTTTTTACCAGTGTATCTTGAAATTTTGAATACAATATATTGTCAGAAAAAAACAAAAGGCTTTAAAAGTCATATTTTATAAAGCTATGTCAGATGCAGTAAAGTACAGACACTTTCTTATGATGTTAATAAAGTGACACGTGAATAAATTGGTATTAACGTGGTTTTGTACATTTTCAAAATTATGGCACCTCAAAGCTTTAAGGCATCATTTCTTTTGACTTATTCCATAGTTATTGACATGAAAATCAGAGCAGAGATAATTAGATACTGTGGCTACAGGCCAAACGGAGATGTTCCATGTACACGACACTGTGCAGACAGACCTTTTCAGTTGTTCTTTAGCTTACTACTAAAGCTGAACTTACCTTCTGCAAGGCAACCCTGCCAGCATACACAAAAAAATAATTAAGAAATTCAATATTATTAAATATCTACCTGAGAGCTTCATGAGGAGCTCAGATGCTGCCTTGACTGACATGTCCTGCCTCATCACATTTGCCTGTGCTTCTTGTGGCTTGAGTTTCTCTTCGGGGATGTTTGGAGCTGAGGCTTCAGATTCTTGGCTGAACACATAGCTGGACTGAGACACAGCTGAACTTGCAGCTTCTTCATCCTTAGGCTCCTCCTTCACTTTAAAATTAGGAGTCAAGGGCTCTTTTTGATTTGCAGCTGTCAAGAGAAGGAAAGAAGTAAGACTTAGTGTAATATATAATCCTGGAGCAGCTAGTAACAGGAAGAAACCATAACCTGAGAAATGCTAGAGCAGGTACTGGAAGCAGACACATCACACTGTGCTCAAAGGTGCTTCAAGTGGCAAACAAACTTCTGCACCTTTTCTACAAAGGGAGTTTTGAAACATAAAAAATGCATGTACCAAAGCTCAAGAGAAGATCCTCTCACTTTTTTTCCTCTACTCCTCCTAAAAGCACTTCCCTGGTCATTGGTTTGTAGGTCTTCTATAAGCTTGGTGGAAGTTTAAAACACCATTTCATGTAAGGGCAAATTTGGCAAAGCCCATGGATACGACATGTGAAGTTTTTAGAGCATGGTAGAGAGACAAGAGATGAGGAATAGGAAGATAGAAAACCTAAAGGGGAGTAAAAGGGAAAATGTAGCAAATTCTTAGGTCCTAAAAGTTGGTATGTTAAGAATGAGAACTGAGGGATTTTCAGAAAACAGCTCTGCACTGTTCCAAGTGCTATATCCATAGAAAGAAAGAGTTAAGTTTAAAATATTCCTTTCAAATACTCCATCTAAGCAGCTGTACAGCCTCAGAGGAAAGTAAGGAGACTTTGGGGGGCTGCTTAAAATTTACACACTGAGCAGCGCTGTTCTTGAAGGGTCTTTCTGATACCCTTTGACAGTAGTAGATCCTCTGCACTGTGTTTGATTAAAAGGATAAAACCGGAGCAGCTCTTCAACAATACTTCCAAGCCCAGCCAACATAAATTCATGGGCAGATGCATGACAAGCAGAAGGCTAAAGAAGTTGCATTATTTTTCAAGTAAATATTCTTATAACTTTTTTTATGTTTAACCATGAAGAGATACTTCCTTCCCTGCCTCGAGACCTTTTCTTGACTGAAACATCACTTCAAATTCCCAGTAACACACAGCAGATGATTCCTTGAGTGCCTTTAACTTTGGCGAGTTTACATCTTTCCCACCTCCCTAAACTTCTGTCTTTGCAAACACAAAAGACAGAGCATTGTCCCCAACAAAATCTGGCAACATTTACTGCTTAAAGTCTTGGTCTACTTTCTCCTCCATAGCTTCTTACTTCTTACTCTCAAGGCCCCTCACTTTTCTGGCTTTTTTCCTCAGATACTCTCCTTCTCAGCAATTCCCCCAAAATTCCTAGAGAAACCAAATTCCTGATCCCACCATGGAGTGCTCACCATCTCCCAGAGACCCAAACTCTAAAATATGAGGTACAATTGCCATCTTTATCAGAACTAGACACTTAAATTTGCTACTTTGAGCCTTTGTTCATTTCCACACAGTTCAATTTTTGTTTTGTGTTTGTCTTTGGGGGTGTTCTAATAATTTTTCAAGCTACTGTATTACCCTGTACCACAACACATCTTTTCAATTTCTATTTCAGAGTTGTTTGATTTTCCTCCTTGTTGGTTGGCAAGCCATTACCAAAGAACAGGACTAAGGCAAGTGGTATAATGAGTGCACACATAAGCAATGTGCACATACACATTAGTGCTACTCACTTCAGAAATTGCCTTACCTTATATCTAATTTTTAACATGACCTATAGACACTTCCACCAGCACAAGGAATTGCTTTTATTCTTTTTTTCTTAAGAAAAGACAAAGCAGAAATATGAAACATTAAAACTCTCAAGCCAGTCTTAACTTTACCTAGGTACTAACAAAAAAATTCTATCTATCTTTTTTATCCTGGCCTCAGTCTATTCTGGGGTTTGACCTGGGGTGATGAATGGTCACCAAAAAAAAAAAAAAAATCCAAACCTTCTCTGCTGAATTACCTTCTGCTGTCCTTTGCTTTTACAACATGCCACTCCACCTGCTATGCTGATATGAAAAATAACTCCACCAGGATCTGAGTGCAACCGAGAGAGAGCAGTCTGCCTGAACTTTCAGAGAACATTGAGGAAAGAAAAAGTCTTTTAAATTTATTCATTTCAAAAAGGTAATAATTCAAATTTGTCCCAGAAAATAAAGGAAGCATGAGTCTGAGTAAAGAGGTAAAGATGACCCACTGAGAACAACCATTAACCTGTGGACCCAGCCTTGTCTCTGCCATGAACCAGAGCAGAAAACGAGCCAGGTAGAGGAAGCACTACAGGCTGGGTGAGCCTACACACTTTCACCATTTAAAATAGAGGTGATATTTAACTCACATGGATCAGTGTAAGTTTGCAACCATACACCATGGCAAAAGCATCCATAAACAAACAGAATCTCTGTAACAGAATTCATGTAATATCACAGACTTAAACAAGGAACTTACTTCAAGAGTTAGGTGCTATGGTATGCAGTGGCAGATGCTTATTGGATCATCCTACCACAAGAAAAAGGATCAAAAGGAGGGCTTTTGGAAGAAATTAGCATTTTTTTAAAATCCTCTTATCACCAAGCCAAAAGTCAGCAGTCAGTTTGACCAAATCCAAGGGCAGGTGTAAGGTGGTGCCTCTATGCTCTTCATTCCAGGGCATCCTCAAACCCCACTAAGAGAAGACAAGTTCTAATAGCTCAGAGGACCAGAAAATTCGAGGTAGATCATGTCAAAGTTTAAATAGTTTAGTGGTAGTCCAGTTCTTGGCCCCTCAATTCAGGAAGAACACTGAGGGGCTGGAGTGAGTCCAGAGAAGGCAACAGAGCTGCTGAATGGTCTGGAGCACAAGTTTTATGAGAAGTGGCTGAGGGAGCTTGTTGGGGGTGTTCAGCATGGAGAAAAGGAGGCTCAGGGGTCACTATCACTCTCTACAACTCCCTGACAGGAGGCTGTAGCCATGTGGGGGTCAGTCTCCTGTCCCTGGCAGCCAGCGACAGGACAAGAGGAAATACTCCCAAACTACGCCAAGGGAAGTTCAGGTTGGTCATCAAGAAGAATTTCTTCCAGAAAGAGTCATTAGACATTGGAATGGGCTGCCCAGGGAGGTGGTGGAGTCACAATCCCTGAAGGTGTTTAAGGAAGACTGGACGTGGCACTCAGTGCTGTGGCCTGGTTGATAAGGGGGTGTTTGGTCATGGATTGGACTCAATGATCTCAAACATCTTTTCCAACATGACTGAGCCTATGAAGTGACAGATCCAGAACGAATTGAGTTCCCCTCCTTTCTTCTGTCCACCTTTCCCTTTCTCTCCCTACCCCATATGAGCTCACCCTCAGTGACAGCACATGCTGCTAGGAGCCACTGCCTCCTCACCCTTCTGAGCCATCATCCAGGCTAACAGTGATAACCAAAACCATGTTGGTAACAGGTCAACCAGCACAGCATCAGCCATAATCTAAATGAGCTCTTCATGAGATATGCATAATCTGTGTGTTTACAATACCTCACCCATGAGAAATATAAAACATAGTCAGGGTCCCCCAACCCAGAGGAAGGCCTGAAGGTGTGCCTTTGGCAGGATTACACGAAGGAAAAGAATCCCAGACTGTTGTTCTTACCTCAGTCACTGATTCTGCCTACTCTAGCTGCTTTGTTTTGGACAGAAGAGGGAATTAATAAATTAGGACAGAAGTAGAGTCTTATTTCTTTAATTAACTGGCAGCACATTCCTTGACCGATGTTTTCTAAAAAACAAATGTCTAAACTGTAGATAAATCACAAAAATAGAAGAGTTATTTGCCTTACTTTTCTTCCGCAGAAAACAAAAACAAAATCAGACAACTACTGGGTCAGTTTCAAGCCAATTACTCCAATTAATAGGGTTTTTACTCTTTCTTGAAATAAGCAGATTCTAATGTAAATGAAGCCTAAAACAGAAGGACAAATAAAAACGGGGTGGTTGTCTCATCTATCAGATCCATACATTAAAGCTAGAGGGGAAAAAAACCCACAGCATAAAAAAGACCCCCTAAACAACAAAAGTCCCCACCACTCTTGCCTCTGTCCCATCTTGGATCCACAACTATGGACAAAATTGGTAACACATGGGAAATAGCAAGTATAATGCATCCACTAGCCCTTTTAGGGAAAACAATAAACAGATGTAATAAAAAAACATTGCAAATAAGGGAAATAAAAGTTTACTATGACCAGTTTTTAAAAATCCCATGACTGAGGATTCCTAAAAAAATTCAAACTAGACAAGAATTAAAAAGAGTATGTTGAAGATCATTAAAGTATATTTGAACAACAAAATTATTACTCCCCAGAAGGAAGAGTATCTTCCACCTACATACAAAAATAGATACACACACATCTCCTTAATTTGTATTTAATTTACATTCATTCTGAACAGCAGTGAGAACAGAATGAAGGATGTGTTGTCTGCAGACTGAATAAAAAAACCCCCAGCAATTTAATTTTGAAATACACAGCGAGGAAACAAAACAAACCCACATAGCAAATGAAACCAACAGGCAGGAATCTCTCAAGCATGGTGGATAATGCTCCATTTGTTCCATTCCATATCCAGAAAAAACACAGATCAAAGAATATTCCAGACTGCTGATTTTTATCTTCCCGGCAACTGGAATCATTTGAGCCATTTGGCAAAAGTAGATGATGAAAGTTGTAACACTTTCCTGAAACTGCCAAATGCCACAAGAAAAGCTTTGGGTATCTGCCACTAATCTGAAACGCTCTGGTAGAAGCTGCTAACTCCATCAGTCCACTTAAGAGGATTTCTAAATGCCCAAAATGTTTATAACTGAAAGAGGAAAAATGGGCTGATTACTTCCAAGCCAAGCTCAATATTACAAGTCACAATCAGCAAGAAGTTGGTCACAGTTCCATCTGTCTGAAAGAAGATGAGGAAGAAAACAGAATCCACAACAAAAATTCTGCCATGAAAAGGCCATGAGAAAAAGCATCCACGGAGTCTGGGTTGAAGGGAACCGTGATGACAATGACACAGTACATCACTGCACCTTCGTATAATTTTATCAGTGATGCCAGACTACAGCTACAGAGATTAGAGACCAGTCATGGCTGAGGAAAAAGCTAACTATCCTGATCATCTTTAAAGCTGCTCTGTGTTTAGGGAGCTGGAGTCAAGCACAATGAGAGACAGCAAAGGAGAATGACCAGGCCTGCTGCTGTGCCCTCAAAATTTCACCATGTTCTAATCCAGGTGGAATGGAGGAATTAGGCAAATTGCTAAGGCAGGTGTAGAACCACACATCTCTCCCAATGCCCCAAGATGTCTGCTATGCAGCCAAAGTCCCACAGGCTGAAAAAGGCTGTAGCATCAGCCAAGACCATCTCCTCCTTTCCAGGTAAAAACCAAAACAGCAGCAGAACAGGTAAGGTTGTGAGGAAGCTGGAGAAAAGTGAGAGAGGAGTGAAAGGAGCAAGGAGGAATTTGTTGCTGATAAGAAAGAATTACTTGCAGTATGGGAATGTCTTCTCTCTACAAAGGAGCAAAAACAGAGGAGGAGAAACACCACCAGACCGACCTTTGTATTTATTTAAGAAAACAAAAAACAAACCAAACAATCAGAGATGATTGAACTAACAGTGTTTTCAAATCCCATTTTGGATGGATGTGAGAGAAAGGCTCATGAGCTCGGACTTCTGCCCAGAGTAATGGTGTATTCAGGGAAGCAAAAGAGCCATCAGCCTAGTCCAGTCCTATACTCCAAATGTGAGAGCTTGTGTAGACGTTAAACCTAAATTGTAAGCACAAACTTGGTCCAGAATCATATTGCTGGCTTCTTTTAAGTTGTATTGGACTGAGTGCACAAAAAAAGGGAGTTTCTTATTCTGCATTTTTAATTGCTGAATTAAAACAGAGACTACACTGTTTTATCTTGCTAAATTCTATATATTCCTTCAAGCTGTAAAACATGACGGGTGGGATTTTAAGGATGCTGGGAAATTGTGGTTGCAAGACTAGAAATTGCTGAAAAGAGATTAAAAGGGTGATGATACATCAGTAGCAAAAACTAGAACAAGATTTTATTTGCCTAAGTTTTAAGTAGATGTGCTATTGCCCCTTCACAATTTTATTTCAAACAAAAGGTCTATATGGAAACCAGGAAAACGCAAATCTGGAGAGACTTCAAAGAGAGAACATGATGACGTCAGGGGTATTTACACTGACAGCAGCATTATGGGATTCACAGTATTTTTAAATTAAGGACATGGCTCAATAATTGCCAGTCCTGTGCACTTACATATTCTAATTGAAATTTTACATTCTGACATAAACTACAAATCCTAAATATAGACAGTGTGGTCTTTTCTTTGGAACTTGCTACTCAAATACATCAATTATGGCAATTTAATTGGACATGCTTTTATTTTATTAAAAATAGCTGTTCGAAGACTTCAAGCCAGCCAGTTCAGTACTGTCAATGGCAAATGATAAAACATTTCAAATTACTTGTGTTACCTTTAAGGAATGCAGTAATTTTCGCGAGCCAAAAGAACATATAATCTAAGTGATTACTTAGCTTATCTACTAAAACACTGTACATAGCTGTCTGATGATTTACTCTTTCATTATTCCATTAATGGAATCAGCTAATAAAACATGAATGCGGAGCCCAAATATTTTGGACAGTCACCAAAGTCCCATGGCGGCTTTATTTCCCAAAATAAAGACTTGACTCCTTGCACGACAGCAGATATGACTTAAACTGGGAGAAAAGAGTTTCTAATTGATTTAACACGGCCAGCCCCAAACCCTCAGCATTTTTGCTCCTTCCTCCTGTCTTTTTTAAAGTTGTTTCATGCAGGTAACTCGGGGAACATAAAAAGAACAGCAGAAGCAAGGCACACTTGATACCACTCCACAAGATGAAGAGACCTGCTTGCTGGAGCAATGCACTTGTTTAAACACAGAGAGGTGGGGAGAGAGGCCAGCAATGAAGGATGTGTACCAATTATGTTTCCACACAGAATCCCACTGAGAGCAATAGTGCAAGAATCCCATTCATTTTGTTGGGATTCATTTATTTCCGAATGTTAAAAGTTACTGCAGCACATAATGTAGCCACAGTAATAGCATCACTAGGGTCCACTGGCCATTGTAGTTTGGATCATTGTGAAAGACATTTTTTATTACCAAAAAAACCCCCAACAAAACCCAAGCCTCAAAAGTGGGTGGAAGGACACCAGTATTTAAAGAGATGTGCTGTATAATGTCTGCCACTGAAACCCTTGAAACAGGAAAACCAAAAACTCTTCAAATTAAGATATGAATGCTGTTAGAAAGTTTCAAAATGGAATTAATGGACTGGGGGAGGAAAACATTCTGGCAAAGCACTGATACAGCAAAACACTGGGAAAACTTAAAGTGTACAAGCAAGCCTCCTGAAATCAGAGGGGGAAAGATTTGAAGGTAAAGACATGCCCATGCTTAAATACTCCTCTGTTAATGTGTTAAGAGTCATCTGCTAATTGTCTTTACAAATAAATCTGAATGAAATTTCAGAGAACCCTTTTAAATTTCTTGTGAATTTAAAAGCCTCCCCTACCTTATACTAGGGCCTAGAGAATAGAATCTGGAAAGAAAATTTCAAAATTTGTTCTAATTTTTAGATTTACATTTGGTGATTTGTGTTAAGCATTATTTCATAAAACACATAACTGAAGATCTTTCTAGCAAGCAATGGCACAGAATTGGGGATGAAGTGGTCTCCAAAAGGTCCACACCAGTATTTCTCAATCTCTTTAAATCTAAAGCTCCCCTGAGCCTCTCTGAAAAAAACCTGAGTGGCTGTTTTGAGCAGTGTCACCATAACTCACCTCTGGCCCACTCCAAATCAGGTCTGTCTTTGAACATCTTTATTTTTTTCCCCAATTTGCATCTCTACATCTTGCTGCTTGTTTTTGTTTGGATGACATTTTTTGCCACTGCTTATGACATCCCATGGTCCACTGATTGAGATACACAGATTTAGTCCATCTTACTGCCTAATATGTGACCAGCCATAAACAGGCAGCTGTTTTTACATTTCTCCAGTGGCAGAGATGCCACAATCTCTCCAGCCAAACTATCACAGAGGTACAAATACCTCAGCTTGGGAAAGATTTTCCTAATGCTAACTTAAACCTTACAGCAATACGGTCCTGTTACTTTTTGTCCTAATTACAATGATTTTATGATTATTTACTATAATCTCCATTCTCCTGAAAACTGTGCGAAGGCACATGGAAAACAAAGAAGTGATTGGTGAGAGCCAGCGTGGCTTCACCAGGGGCAAATCATGCCTGGCCAATTTTGGTGGCTTTCCCTGGTGGACAGGGGTACCTTGTCTACCTGGACTAGCGCCAAGCATTTGGCACTGTCACATGTGACACCCCTGTCTCTGGAGAGACATGGATATGATGGATGAACTTCAGCAGGTTTCCCATGCAACTGGAAGTATACAAACTGACACCAAGGAAAAAGAGGAGCAATAAACATTGGCAAGCAAAAATAAATGTTCATTTAGAACATCAATATTCAATAAGAATAAATGCCAAATTCTAGAAGTCTTTACATCTATCTACTGCTTCCTTCTTAGCCACAAGGCCTGTCAGAGAAGAAAATTAGATTGTTTTGACATAATTTGGTCTCGAAAAATCTGTGTTAGCTCTTACAACTGGCATATACAATTTGAGATGTCAAAAGATTTATATCATTGGAAAGGTAGGGCAAATAATTGAAGCTCTGATGGGCCTAACAAGACTGCTGTAATAAAGAAATCACTCAAAGGAACTCCGTCCAGCAGAGCAAGCCGTCAAAGCTGCAGCTAATACTCAGCCAACTTGCTAAAAGAGAATTACTTCTACTCCAAATTTATGCACTCGGTATTGAGGAAAGCATGAACTAAATGTATGGAACACAATATAAATCTCAGAAGAAAAGAAATTCCCTTCCTTCCGACGTTGCTCTTTTAGTGTAGCAAATTTGGTGACTGGCAGTACGTTTTAATCCAAATACGCGCACTTCCGAAATTACAGATACATCTCGCTCCCCCAGCGACTTTATAACATGTTGCTAGGTAACAGTGCATACAAGTCAGGTTTCAAGACCTTTAGTAAGTCACCATAAAATAACTGCATAGGCCTTTTGCATGAATAATGTACACTTGTATCTTTTCTCTGATGCCAATAGATCAGACACTGAAAACATGACCGTCCGCCAAACTGGGAACAGTTTCCCATCAACTGCTACATGAAAAGCTGCACACCAAATTGTTGCATGTTCTCTCAGTGTCCAGGCTTTCCCCACTCTCCTGCACTCTGCTCTCATTGCTGCTACACGCAGCCATCATGAGCACCACCCTCCCCAGGCCAGCCCTGATGACGTGCAGAGCCTCTTCGTGCACAGCAACCCAAATTTAAGATCGACATCGGAACAACAACATGTGTGGGACAGCTGTTTGACAGTGCAAGATGGATTTCATATCAAGTCCAAATTTGAAACTCAAGTACAGAAATGTACAAGCAAATCAAAACAGACTCATCCTGCCCGCTTTTTGTCAGTCAGAGCAATAATTTATATTGACAGATTATTTAATTTTTTTTCAGGGGTAAGTCCTGTGGCTTCTTCCAACCAACACAGCAAACCATCTGTGCCAGCCCAATTCACCTCCTGCTTGCCCTCAGCTGTTTTCTCTTTTTCTGGCTGGCTTCATGAAGCCTCAGTCTTGATTTCTTGTATTAACCCATTCTATTCCATTCCTCACTGAACTGTGATCCCAAAGGTAGAAAGATCTGGGAAGATGAGGAGAGAAGGATTTTCCTAAACAAATGGCTGTGTTTTCACCAAGGCTGGGCATTAAGACAGAGCTATTTCCTTAGTTTACCTGACAACAAAATTTGCTCAAATATAACTTACTTTCCATTTAAAGAAGAAAGCTGACATTATTTTCTATTGAAAAGGTTACCTTCTGTCTCCAATGTCTAAAACTTCCCATAAGGATTGAGATCTCCTTGTGAAACAGAAGTTTCTTGAGTGACATTTTTCCTGACTTCTTTCTCTTCAAAAATTCAAGGCCAATTTTGAAAACATTTGGCATAGAACACCTCCCCAGCATATCAACTGTTCTGAACTATTCAGTCAAATCAATAAAAGAGCACATAAAATATAACAGATCCACCCTAAACACATCCTACACTTCAGTCTCACATATGAATACCATTCTTAAAGCAATAATCTAACAGTGAGAAAACACTAAACACATACTTGGCATTAGATATGGAGTTCAATTAAAATAATAATAATAATAATTAAAAAAAGAAAAGCTGTACATGAATCTCTAGGACAACTCTTCTTTTAAAAGTGTTAACAACAAAACCCAAAAGCAGTAACATTCACACTTCACATGTATTTACTACATAGACCTCAAATACTATTTGGAAAGGAAGGTGACCAATACTTTATTGGTCCTTTTTAACAGATGGGTAAAGGCAGAGAACTTAAGAACTGAATTTTTGAACATGCTGGACACCTTGGTGACCCTCAGTGATTTCAGACTAGAACTACAGGTATTCAGCATGCCTGGAAAACACACCACAAGAGATTTGCCAAGGTAAACGCTAATGAACATGAAAGCCTGGATAAACAGTTCTCACTCCTAATCCCAGCAATTAAACAGCAAAACCCCTCTCTTCTCACTGCTTCCCCTCTGCCCTCCACCATACATCTCTTCTATCAAAAGAAACAAGGAATTATAAGTTAAGAAGGTACAATTTTTTCTCCTTGCAATTCCATGACTTAACAAACCCAAGACAAAGTGTCTCTTAGCTCCTAAAGGAGCAGTCAATGCTGCTGCTCAATTACCTGACAGCTTCATAAGAAAATCTGATGCCATCTTGACAGAGATATCTTGGCTGAATAGTGCTGATGCTGTATTGGCCACAAAGTCAGAGGAGTCTTTCAGCTTTGTGTTGTTGGGGGCTCTGTCAACAGTGCTAAGAGCAAAAGGTGCAGCTGAGGCGCCAGTGTCATCTTTGGGCTCTTCTTTCACCAGCAAAGGTGGAACCCCCCCACCAGGCTGCCCAGCCACATCAGGTGTTTTGGATACAGTGAGGTCAGGCCCTGCTCCTTCCCTCTGTGGTCCCGGGCAGGAGTCACTGTTTAGCTGTGGTGACCCCTTCACCTCAGTTTCTGGCATTTCCTCCTTCACTTTAGACTCTGTCCTGAGGAAATGTTGATGGCAACGCATGTGGAGTTTCAGGCTGAAGTGGCGGGAGGACGTAAAAGGGCATAGCTGGCATTGGAAGGTCTCACCCCTGTCTTGGTGCTGATGAACCTGGTTCAGGAGGTGAAAGATAAAAGCATATATTAAGCCAAGCAGATTAACAGCATTGTAGAAATCTCAACTCTGCATTTCTCACACCATTTAAAAAAAAAGAAAATATTAACTAATGAGTGAACTCTTCATTCTGAGCACTTGGAAAGTGGTTGGACACCAAGAACAGTAGGATTCTTTCACACAAGTTAAAGAACATAAACATCAGACTCAAGTGAAAACAAAAAAATCAGGAACATCTGTTTCTGCAGCTTGGAAATCATGAAGTCTGCTTTGGATCAAACAACCCTTACAACCAGATCCTGATGACCTGTCAGTGCATAAAGACTTCCAAGCTATAACTAATAGCTTTCTTGATTAAAAAACAAACATAACTCTGTGCAACCTAACTAATAAAAATTGTTCAGAGCGACCCAGCAAAAAAAAAAAAAAAAACCCAACCAGTACAGCAATGTCCATGATTGATTTATGTATCATTAGAGTAAAAACACAGCACCTGGCAATACTGAGGAGCTATTGAAACAGTTTGCTGCAAATTAATTCTACCAGAAAATAAACAGCTCTTCTATGATAAAATGGAAGCACGAGAGATGGTGTCTGCCATCTCTCTCTGTCTAGTTTATCAGTCAATTAAGGATCACAGTTAATCTTACTGCCCTCATATTTTGACTACAGGCTCTTTGTCACAGAGCCTGCATGCTCCAGTATGAATACAATGCCTGGTATCCTCAGGCTTGATCCCGATTACCTTTTAAAGGGAACTCCATCCATCTGTATGTAATGGCTCACATATTATATGAACAGACACACTCATTAAACTATATAAGCTATATACATATAATTACACAATGTCTTGCTTCATACAGTACTCATTAAAGGGAAGGAACAACTGAGCCCAGCATAATAACAGCAGGGCTGTTGAAAAATCTTTTCGCTATGGCTTTACAAATAAATTTTAAATCCTGACAGCAGCACTCCAGGCTACTCCCTGCAAAAAAGCTGGCAAATGCATACATTTGTTCCTTACTAATAGATGAACATGTGATCAGGGCACACTGGCACCAGCTGAGCTCCACACATTCGCTTTCACTTGTGACTCAAGTTGGTTGGAAACATTTCAGTGAGACAGATTTTTGTTGGAAAATGGCAATTTGTTGAATGCAAAATATTTCACCTGAAACATGGAGAGGTTTGATGAACTCTTGGCAGACAAGGTGTGATTCCCCTACCCTACTGAATGGCACTCTTCCTTCTCCCTGCTACCTGGGCTTGGCTCAGAAGCAGCCAGCTGTGCCAGGGATCCAAGGCTTCCTGCTACAGCCTGGGAGTCCAAAAGCCCTGAGGGCAGCAGATCTACTGAGGGAACTTGGAAAACCTAGCTTTAGCTAAGGCTTTCAGCACCTTCCAGTCTCCTGCAGAGCTGAGATCTAGATCCTGAGGGCCCTGGTGCAGACACTGCAGAGCTCCGGGGTAACGGCAGCATCTCCCAAACAGGGCTCTGGAAGAATTCAGGCTGGACTCTCCCATGGCTGTAGACTTGGCCTGATTCATTTCCTATATAGTAAGAGGAATTCAGTCACAAGCTCAGATCCAGGATTTCCAGCTCTACACAATCCCTCAACTCAGGTCTGCTAAAATGTGAAGCTGGGAGATGTCCCTCTTTTTGTACATTTTGCATTCAGTGAAGACACATTTCACCAGTGCTGTGTAGCTTTTCATTCAGTGGTTCTTTGGGGGCTCTGGAGGTGCTAGACAGATAGCAAGAGAGAATTTCTCTTGACCAGAATGAAATTCTCAATACTGTATAAGCATGACATTTACACACAAAGCAATTCTGGAATCTTATAATTGCACCTGACAATGACCAAAAAAAAAAAAAAAAAAAAAAGGAAGTAGCTAATGCTAACCTAACACAGATTTAAAGTAATCTTGCAGAAGAATAGCAGCACAATAAATTCTAAATATTAGTAGCAGTTTACAATGAAAATGCCAAGCAGATTGCCTTTCTACACTACTGGAAGCAGGATGGTCTGTGAGCACAGCAGTGTGTAAAGCACTCTTCACAGAGAACACCAAGATGTACTCAGGGCAGCGAGCACCTTCACCATGGCAACTTTATCTCTTACACCCACAGATTCTGTGTGCCAGGGTTTCTCTCCAGGATCCCCTTCAATCAACATGTCCCTGCCTATGTATTTAACCACATCTTCCAGAGGCCCCTATCACATCCATCAATACGATGCCTTCAGAAGGCTGTCACTGCTGCAGGCGGGTGACAAAGCCTGTGTGGGAGCCCACCTTCTCTCCCTGGGAGTATGGCATGCCACCCCTGCAATATCTTTTGAGAATGGATGAAAATAGGAGCCACTGATTCATCTGATTTGGATTTTTTTCTCCTGCCCAAAGACAGTAAATTCATCACCAATGGATTTCTCATAAAATAAAGAACGTTTATAACTCATAGCCAAGAAATGACAGAGTTCAAACCCAAACATTTTGAGTATTGAAAGGAAAAATTTTAGATCTAGAAAAAGAAAAAAAACCCATTAAGCCAAATATTTACCCCCAAATGTCCAGAGTCTATTCCCACCAGAAGATTTTAACTTCTATTTTCAAAAATAAATAATAATAATTTAAAAATCTGAACACTAGAGCAATTTCAGCTTTGCTTTAAAGGAAAAGCTGTCCCTTATTTGCCCATTCAACAGCAGCTAAAAAAGCCAAGAATTGCCACTCTTTGCCATTTGGGGGGAAAAGTCAAGGCAGCAACTACTTGCTGCCGAATAAAAAACAAGAAACCCTGTAGAGCTACACAGAAAACCACAGGGGAGATTCAGGCCACGCAGAGTTACAGTCCAAAAAAGCTGCCTGCTCCCTCCAAGAGGCAGAGAATGGCTCTTACACTGTGCTAATGCTACCCAAACCATCAGATGTCTTCTTTAGACTCAAACAGGCTCTTCCTGCAAGAACCACAGGCAGGAGGAGACAAGAGGGCAGCTGGCAGGTTTTCCCCAAAGTGCCAGTCTGAGCCCAGCTGCTGCCAGATTTGGATGTCTCTGAATTACGCTGCAACAAACCACAGTGCACAACCTGCTCATACACAATGCTTCTTTCAAAATCCCATAAAACTACTGTTTGACTTATGCCAGAACCACTTAAGGGCTTCTGGCTTCAGAGTTTATTTCCTTTAACCACGGATGTTCTCCTTGACTTACCAAAGTACTTGTATCGTCTTTATTTTAACCCTACAGCCTGCCCAGTCTCAAATGATATTTTGTGGTTCTGCAGTTTTTTCAGTGTGTGCTTGCTATGACACATGCAGTAATTTTCAACAATTATAGTGTCCTCACGAACTTTATGCCCTGTTTGAGGACTTGGGTACAAGTTATCTATTAGTCAAAAAATTTTAATTTTTGTTTCTCTCAGTTTCTCTTGCTGCCTCCTCATTCTCACGTTACAAGAAAGAAAAAAAGAGGCCGTTCAGTTTATCTTCTCTATCAAACATTATTCTGATCACACATCTCTCACCCTCCTGGCAGTCTCATTCTTTTCAGCTTCTTTCTCCAAAGGGAGTCCTTTCTTGCCATCCCACTAATAATTTTCACTGCCAGCTTTTAAAGCCCCTTCCATTCTCATATCTTTTTTGATGCAGTGACCAGGAGTGGCAGCATACCATATGCTAATAGTAACATTGTTACATTTTCAGTGTTATTTCTGTTGTATTCTCCAGACACTCAAATATCTAATGTGCCAAGAAAAGGTTTTCATTGAACTGTCTACAACAATATCCAGATATTTTTCCTGAGCAGTTACAGTTCATTATATCTGACAGCCAGGTGCATTATTAGACTCTGGTTTCCAAGGTACAGTACCTTCTATTTGTCAACAATAACTTCATTTGCCCCCTTGTTTATCAGCCAGCCAGCCTCCTTTTGTTCCCTTTCAAGATTTGCTTTTCTTAATCTCAATTCATGCACATAAGGTTGTACCATCTATAATTCTCTTACCCGCAGTCATCACTCTGTGTAGATCACATTTGCTAAAATATGCACAATTCCACTTTTAGTAATGGAACACCCCTCTGTTAGCCTTTTGTCATGCTTAAAATTGCTAATTCCTTCCTACCCTTTGTTTTACCATCTCTTGGTGAATTTCTAATTTGCCATAGTACATCACACTGCTTAATTTATTTGGCAGCTTCTCTGTGAGAAGCTTTGCCAAAGGCTTTTTTCTTAGACCACATAAATTTCCACTGATTCTTAAGTCCGTGATTTTCCTGACATGCTCAAAACATCTTAGTAGAGGAACACACAATTTTCTTTTACAGAAACCACATGTCCCTATCCTATCACATCATTTGTATCACTGTGCTGGGTTTTCTGTTACTTTTTTTTTTTGTGGACCTTGTAACTTTCCTGGTATCATAAGCCACTTCTTAAATCATCTTTTCATACTTAAAAGCAACATCCCTGCTGATTTACCAGCCATACAGATGTGGCACAGTTACAAATATATGTGATCCCACCCAAGAGGGTAAAACAGGAGTAGGGGTGAGGAAAAGGGTGACACAGGCACATCCTGCAAGTTTTGTAGTGCTGCTAAAGTTGATCTTTTCCCTTCCCTAAAGCTGGGTAACGCTTTGCACAGACTCTCCTTTCTGGTGATGAGACACAGGCACTCACATTTCATTTGTGGGATTTAACTAGGGTTTTTTGCTATTATTTTAAAAATTGACTACACTTTCCATTTTACATCTATCAGGTGCCCTCTTTTCATTTCATGCTCTTTTCTAACAAATTCCCTCATTTTTAAAATATTGCATTTTCAAAAGTTGAGTGCTACGGTGCTAGTTTTGATATGATCCTTCCCCTCAGGACACATGTTATTAATATAGTATTTTCTTTTTTAAACTATTTCCTTGCTTTGCTTGAGAACAAAGGGGGGAAAAAGCCTCTCTGCAGGGCTGGACTGGACGAGGTGTTAAAAAAATTATTTTTTGAAAATATTTAAGGTAGCAATGCATATCCTGTCTTATCCTTGTCTCATATGCAAAAAGTGCAACTAAAAGGTAGATACTTTAAGTCACTTGTGGTACCTATCTGAGACTCTGGGCACAGATCTCGTGTGTTGAAAAGCTGTGCAAGTTTGCATTACCTCCCCTCAGCTGATGGGGAGGTCATGGAATCACAGGTGCCTCCCAGGGCTCCTAAAGTTTAACTTAAAAATAAACAAAACCCTCTCCCATAAAACACAGCCAGCCTCCCTCTCCCAAGAAGGTGAAGATGCTTTAAAAAGAACCAGTCCCATACTTCACACCAAAGTGGATTAGGAAAGCTTATTCAGTTGTCTGACAGTAGCTGAGGAAGAAAGAGGGAAAAGCAAATCACCAATGGGCACTGAGCACCTGGCCACATTCCTCAGGACCTTTCCTGGTTCCCACTATCACATAATTAATAGCCTCTCCCTAATTGCGAGGCTGATTATAACCGTCTTTGTATTAGACAGGAACATTAATCTGGATCTTACTGAGATAGCTCCTCTTCACAAGCAGGAAAACCCTGTGGTTGAGCATCACGTGACCTGCCTACCACTGCATTGAACTTTCCTGTTAAGCTTCATCTTCTCTTCCCTCATTTTCTATCATACATGTTTCAGTGTGTGTTCACAATGCCAAACTTCTTTTCCACTGCTACAACAGCTAGCTCACC
Source organism: Corvus moneduloides (assembly GCF_009650955.1). NCBI lineage: Eukaryota > Metazoa > Chordata > Aves > Passeriformes > Corvidae > Corvus > Corvus moneduloides. Next base: position 58,830,564 of record NC_045480.1, read on the forward strand.
TACTTCTGCCTTGTGTCTATACAGCAGCACAAGGAACATTTATAGATATTGGTTTTGGCCATATGCTCCTCTTCCTCACTCCCCCTTCCAAGGGCTCAGGCTAATATCCTGTTGCTTTCTTGGAACGTATCTGTATGATCTCACAGCCTATCTGTCCACCAATTGCTGAGCAAGATATGTGCATGATCCAAAGGCACCAATTGGCCAAAGTCTGACTGCTGCTTGTGGTATTGCCCTGAGGAAAATGTAATCCCGACCACAAAAAACAGAAAAGCCTGACTACATCTTGCTGAATTACACCACAACTTTCCATTGCTTTCTGCAGAAGGAGTACATAAGATACACCCTCAAGAAGAAAACATATTCCAACTGAATATATATTTTGAGAGAGAAGGACTCAAGCATAATACTTGCTGCCTGCTTGGACAAGACACCGCTCTCAGTTACTCATTCATTTTGTCCAGCTTCATTTTCAGTTCAGTACTCTAAGTATCCCTGGAAACCATGCTATGGTACCAGAACCAGCTGCTGAGATGCTCCCCTCAGATTCCTGGGAATAAGAGCCCAAACTTGTGGTTATGCATGCACTACAATTTGCCTCCAAAAAAGACTAATAAAATTCGGTACTGTGTCTATTTTAGGAGTTCTCTAAGGTGTCTATCGCTGTGGAATCTAAACACAACATAACAATTACAGTCAACATTGAGTGCCTTAAAAGGCAGGCTACTCAGCTCCCCTTGTTTGTTGTGTGTCTGTGTGGAAACTTTCCTTCTGTTTCCCTTCTTGCGCCTTTCACTTCCTCGCCTCCAGTTGTGAGTTGGCCCTGGCAAAGTGCCCCTAGTGGAAGCAAGCTTCATCCATGTGGTGGGTAGCACATGCAACTCTGAATATAGGTCAGGGCTGAAATCATTCCAGCTCTCTATTAAGATTTTCTCCATAGCAGGGGATGAGACACCAAAAATGTTGGCAACGTTGTGTTCTGGGTCAGTCACTTAGACGTGATAATTATCATAAAATTACACAGTATATATATTATATAGTTATTGGTCATTAGCCTAAAGACACACACAGTAAGGAAGGCCCACACGGACACACAGACGACTCATGCAAATTAAATCTCCAAATAACCAGTTTCAACGGAGAATGCCTACAAGAACCTAGGGAAAAAAATAAGGCGGTTCAAGCTCACGGTTAGGTTGCCTAGGAGGAAGCAAAGACAAAACAATCAGAGTTTGAGGACTGCTGGACAAAACACCTCAACACATTTTGCCTGTTATCAATAGAGAGAAAAAACTGAAAACCAAAGAGCAGCATAAAGGAAAAAAGCTTGGTTTGTTACAGCATCCTGGAATAAAAGTTGGCCTGTAGTGAATGACAAACACCAGCCCAGTACCTCAGTTCTGAGTGGTTTTATTTGGTTTTGAAAAATGAGTCTTCACCTGTAGCCACAGCTGACACATAGGGAGAAAGGGGTGGAGAGGTAGAAGCAGCTCTACCTTCATGGGCTGCCTGCCAGGAAGGCAGTAAGGCCAGCTAGCTCCCAAAGGATACTAAGACAGTAAGAAAACCCAAACACCCAACCGGCATAACCAGAACACTGCATCCCAAGTAGCTCCCAGCTGTACTGTACCATTTTTGGTGTGTATTCAGTCCATCTTGAATGCTGTTGGCTTATATACGTGCCAGTTATTACAGTATCATATACACAGATTTAAAGGCAGCACTGTTTTATAATAAGAAATCTGGTATTTTTTATTTTTAATCTTGTTATCGATTTACACTTCCACAAAAAGGAATTCAAATTATGTCTAACACTTTTGGACACAAGACTAACATGCCCCTTCCTCGTTCACCTGTTTCAATTTTGATGTGATAGAAAATATTTTTATTCATGGTCTAGCCAACTGAGGAAAGCCTATGAAACTGATTGAAACAAAACATCTTTCAGACTGTTGTGCTTGTGATTCTTTACATCTATCTGTAAGACCAAAAAACAAATGCAAACGGCCTGGTTTTGTAAGACAATTGCTTTCACCTCAAATAGGGACAGTTTTACCAGCGAAGATGCCCAAGTCCATTGTGACCTGCATGACTGGCCCGCAGCGATTGAGGACACTTCAGATCCGGCCTCCACAGTAAGGCTGAAGGTGGCTGTAATCTCTCACATCGAGTCAAGCAGGCCTGACTCTGACCTCAGTGATTTCTAACTGAGCATTACCTGGCCATAATCACCATATTACCAAACAATTACCACTACACGCTACATGACTGTACAAGGAAGTATGTTTTAAGTAGATGCAGACTCAGATAATGAAAGCATTAATGCTGGGAGGAGAACAGAAAAGAGCACAAGGGCCTCAGACAGCCATCACTTTGAGAACACACAGTGAAAAAGTCCCTGATGTTCTCCAACATCCTACCTGTGCCCACCTGCAGAAATCACCATGCCAAAAAGGAAGGGACAGATCCTCAACCTTCAAGTAACAATTTTTGCCAGTAAGGCAAAAAAATGCAGAGAACAATTATGTCTGCAGGGAATAATAGGGATGTCCTTTACAAAGCAGGGGACAACATCAGGTCTTTGCCAGGGAGAGGTAAGCGTCTAGGTGATGCAGGCTTCTGTGCAGGCTGTCAACAGCTGAAAACAAACAAACTAAAAGCCCCACACTTCCTCTCCATGCTGTGTTCCCATTTTATCTATTCATCCTCTGCTTAGGATGGCCATCTGTGCCCTCTAGTCAACATGGAACACCAAGTCCTAAAAGAGAGAGATAAACACTGAGCTTACTCGATAAGGATTAGAAGGATACACTGAGGATGCCTGGGAAGAGTGCATTGATCTACAGTAGAAGTGTTAAGGAATGAGCCTTCAGAGAGAGATTCTTCTTTAGAGAGATTATTTCAGACTTAGCAACAACTTAAACCATGGCAAGATCTGATGCTGTGACCACAGGAATCTGAATTATTTACACAAAAGGGAACAGTTACTTGACTGTAAGCAAGGCCGTGCTGTTGTCCAGTAAGCTCAGATTCTGTGACAGCATACATGAAACCTGAACAGGCTTTTCTGTCCCCCCTCACACCAGTCTGATACAGTTACACACATTCATCTAAAACAGACAAAATGGGAACTATAATAAAATATTTCACTAGTATTATAAAACTCAACTGCATTAACAAGGGGGATTTTTTCACTTCAGCTTCTTCATCAAAGGGCTAAGAGGACAGGAACCATTTTTACTTCATCAAGAATATTCTACAGCTTGCAAGACATGGCACTTTGTGTTGCAACAACATAGTACTTCAGCTAAGCAGACATTGAGTTTCTTCACACTTATATATTTTCCTGTGTCAACACAGATGTTGCTTCCTTCAAAGGGTCATCTTCAGCTTGAGCCCAAAACTTAGGCTGAGTTAAAAACACACTTTAAACTTAATGGAGACATTATACTGTAATGTTTTGGTTTCAAATGTGTAATTCATTTTGGTGTGGATGATTCACTGCTGAAGTACCCGCAGTTAAAAGCTACAAAAAGAAAAAAGTTAAAACTGCAGGCCTAGCTGTAGAAAGCAATGGAGAGAACCCTGCTAGAGCTGACCAAGTTGGTTTGGCCACCTAATGTGAGACACTGGCATGCAGGGTTATTAGCTGGCATCCTGGAGAGCACCACTGATAGGATTGTGTGGTGTCACAGCCCAACCAACATCCCTGCTTCTTGTGCTTCCGGGTCTGGAACTGAACCAGTCACAGACAGCTTGTGCTGCACCAAATTAACATAACCCAAGGCAGTTTCCACATTGCATAAAATGGAAAGGCAAGCAATGGAATAAAAATTATTTCTTTCTCTTTTTATGGTCTCTTTACTTAAGTACAGGCATCATTCGTAGTACCACTAGGGAGATTTTGTTCTTGCAAATAAAAATGAAATAGCTTTGCTATACTATCAGTTTTTGACTGATGATTTGAGTATTTTGATTGTCAGTAAAGACTGCGCTTACCTTCATGTGTGATTTGAGATTGTCCTTGCGTGCACAGCGGAAAGGACAGAGTGGGCACTGATGGCTCTTCAAGCCTGTGTGAATCACCATGTGCCGTTTCCAGTAACTCTTCCTCTTGATAACCAAACCACAGATGGGACACTGGAAAGGTTTTCCCCCTTCTTCTTCTGAGGCTTAGCAGAAGGGGAAAGAAAAAGAGAAGACCCTTTACAGCCACTTGTCAAATACTCTCCCCTTGTAAACATACTCAAGATATCATTTCTCAATGCTAGAGTTTCATCTGTAAAGAGACACATCAGTTAAACAACAACAGGTACCAGAAGTTTCAGTTCCTCCTCTGTATGTATACCTTTTCCCCTGGATCTAGTTATTATCCCTCTGAGAAAGGTCACCATAATTTTTAAAGGTTAATGCCCCAAACTTCCTTTCACTAATCAGTAGAGGATGCTACTCTCTCTCTCACCTGGTCCTAATGTTCCTTATAATTTAACTGCACTGAGATGAATGCCTCTCATAATCATCACTTTTCAGCTTCATTTCCTATCAAAGGCTGGTTGTAGCAGAGTATGGAAAATATGCTTAACGGTTAAAAAATGATCCATTTCCACATCTGATGGTTAGCCAGCAGGGAAGCAGGATATAAACAGAAGAATCTGCAACTTAACTGAAAAGCATGCTGGTATTGCATACCAGATACATTTAACACCAGAAGTGAAAGACTTCAGAAGCCTGGCTGCTGAAATTGTTTAGTTATGGCTCAAGCAGATATGCTGCAGCATCAGCCATCAAAGGTCTTCAGGTCATAGGTTTCCTTCTGCTCCTCTAATTGCCAGGGCTTTAAATCTGCTGCCTTCCTAAACGCCTGCACCCTGCTTTACTGCCCAATTCACCTAAAAAAAGGATTTGGCGGCTTCGATCTTCCAAGTGCCAAACCATCACAAGGTTGAAGGAAAGAGAAATTCCTTGCTGCTGACTTTGCACAACTAACCATCCGTCCAACCTCTCACAACAATTTTCTCTCATTATTATAAAGAAAGGCCTACTATTACAGTGGAACTGGATGTTCTTTTCCTCACTGTAAAACACAGGACTGTTTTCAAATATCCAGAGCTCAGCAATGTGCATCTTGCTATTCAAAAATTCTCTCAGACTATTTAATCTCACTACTATCACTTATAAGGATATAGCAAACATCAAATTCCCTTGATGAGGAACTAACTGATAAAAACCTCCAGAAAGATTTGTCATGTCCTAAAATACAATTCTTGCTATTAAGTAGGAAACAAAACCACTGTAATTCAACTGATCAGGCAGTCATTATGTAAGTACAGAAAGGGACATAATGCCGAAGCATGTACTACTGCAAGCTCAGAAATTCTCCTTGTAAAATATTCTATCACACTTAAAATATCAAATCTCTGCATCTCTAAAGAGGAAGCCAAAACTAAAGTCGTAACTGCTTATGCTTGTTTTAAAACATTTTTACTTTTTTTCTTCACAAAAGGCAGGGAAAAGACAAACTGCAGAAAAAAATACATGGGTAGCTTTTTTACCTATCACTTCTTTTCCTTTTATCACATCTTTTCTCCAGCCTCTGGTTATCATCCAGAAGAGAAATGTGTAACAAGTTATTACCTATTTTTGATCCCCTTAAAAATAAATCTGCAGTCAAGATGAAGCAATGGAGATTTAGCACATTACAAAATATACAAACAAGTAGGATGAATGCATGTGACTTCACCAGTAACAGTGACAATTAGTGTTACTCAAGAATTGTGCCAGTGTGCTCCAAAGCTGAGCCACATTAGCTCTATACTATACTGCATGAAGCTCAGAATAAAAAGAAAATAATGGGTTTCAGCTTTCCTTCATTCATGTTGATGCCTGTTTTACACCACAATGTTACTCCAGTGAGGAGAGAATCAGCCAGTGCTTCCCCAAAGCACTTTTTGGGAACAAAATTGCAAGCATCACAGGCATTAAGTTACACCAAATAAGTATTTAGTCAGTAAAAGAAAGGTCTGTCATCCACACTCTTTCAAAACTATCAGAACTTAACAGCTATTCCAGGCTTCCTTTTAAACTTAACTCCAAATACGTGAGCAGTTTATAAAATTTGCAATATTAACAGATTGATAGAAAAGTTGGTCTTTGTACCACTTTACTATAAAAAAAAGCAAGTAATGATTAGGTTGACCAAACCTGACATGCCATTTCAGAGGCAACTACACTCTGGATAAGCCATGACTCCAGCTTCTTGCCTGAAATAATTCTGAGCAAATAGCTCAACGTGGTGGACAAAAGAGCAGCAGGCATACTCTTACTATTAACTTACTCCTCTTTAAATAGCCTTCATCTTTGCTGCTCCTTACTTACATCTAATTAATCTCACTGAGTACTGATCTCATAACCAAAGGTACCTGTTGCTGGTGGGGAAGCGAATCAGACTCATGACAGCAAAGCAAACTCATCAGTGCATTAAAAGTTCAAAGTATGAGAGGGGGGGAAAAAGACCTCTCAAGCTATACCTACTGAGAAAAGATGCTTCTCTCTGGGAACAAGACAAAAAAAGTCTCAAGGAGCAACCAGACAGACACAAAAAGATAAATCATTATAAGTTTTGGTTTTTTTTTTTAGTGCCATAAGGTTCTATTCACAAAAGGAATTAGGTATGTGTGACATTTATTTTTATAGCAAATACACATGTTCAGGAGGGTCATGCAGCTTTACTCAACTTTTACAGAAGAGAAGTCTTCGATCAAATGTCACTAAATGCGACCTCTTCTCACAAGCTGTATTTCTCCATAGCTGAAGGCATAAAAGAGTCTGGCTTTCCATAATCAACACACAGATATGCTAACCAACGCTTTGCTTCTTAACTTCAGTTCACTATTCAGAGAGGAAAAACTTCATAGCATATCAGTAAATGTTATGGACATTACACCAAAGTTTGCTTGGATGCCAACTGGTGTCAGCCCAATGTGCATGAAGTGGAAGGAAACACCCTTCTTCTGGGGATACTGGTCCCGTGTAGAATAAAAAATGAAGAGTTGTTCCTTAGTTACCAAGGACTTGAGGCAGTCAGCCCCCATTGTTACCTTTTAGCAGTATAGTGTGCTTGGGCCTTCAGCAAAGAGAATACTTGCTAGGAATTTGCTGCATCAGAGCTAGTTTATAAAGTGCCAGTACTACCAGCACACTGGTACAGAGCACTCCTCTAATACAAACCGCACAGACAAATCCCCCAGTTTCTTGGTCAAACACAGAACCTGGATTTTACTACAACCACATACTTTTCCCCAGTGGTGTGAACAGCTTTTTCCCCAGTAGGAAATAAACCAAGAACTTCAACTAAATTTTAACTCTACTTCCTTTCTATGCATTGCTGCCTTTCTTTCATGAAGGCCAGTCCTCATGGGGAGAGTTAAATTAATGCCCACATTCACACTGGTGTAGCCACTGTGGGTACTCCTATTCCCAAATGAAAGGATCTTTTCCTGGTTTAGTTTATGTTAGTCCAAGAAGGACTTCATCTAAACTAATGAAAACTTTAGGCCAGGCCCATGCCAAGAACAGTTTGCCACTTTAATTGCCTTGGCAAAATACAGCAGTTAAGTGTTGATAGAACACATGTATAACACAGAGCAAAAACTGGTACTGGCTGCAACTCATTGCATCCCTCTCCCTCCTCTTCTAAGGGAGGGATAAGGATTGCTGTCCATCCAATAGCTTCTACCCTATGAGTTTTGACCAGACCTCATAATACCCCTAAACAAAGAGGTTAGGCCAGAAAAAACAGCAGTGCAATTACACAACATCCATGTCAGGCTTCATATCTGTACACTGGCTTGCTACACCTGTGCAGCCAGGCTAGTATTCCTGATAAAACTCAGCCTGATAAAGCTGGAATATACTAAACCACTTTGTGCATCTCGTGAAGATACCTGCCATGCTTCCTTTTCCTTTGCAACAGGACACTGATGACACCTGAAGCCATATGTTCCACCAGAAATATGAATCCATGATGTGAACTTTTTATAGAAAGAGATGAAAGAAATTATTTATCCTTATTTCGAAGATGGATCATTTAAATTCCCCTGCATGGCTTGCCAGTTCTTTAAAGCTTTTGTTACCCAGACAGCTTCTTCTTCTTCCCTGTAACCCTGAATCCTTGATTGTCAACAGCTGGAACTGACAGAGGAAAGTCAGACGTGTAAAATGGTTCTTGCTGAGCAAATTAGAGAAATGCAGTTTAGTTGGATTTTTTTTTTGTTAACAACAAAGGATTGTAAAAAAATTTTAATGAAAAGTGGCAACATAATAATATACTCTGGTAAATTAGGACAGGGTAGTAAGCCATTATACAAAAGTCCATTTGTGACAGAGACAGCAGGAGGGAGAATTCTCCCTTGTCCAATATTTCAAAAGCACTAGTCTTGTACATGCTCACTGATACTGTGAGCTCCCTAACAGGGATTCTTTGATCTTCTCCATTAAATATTTTTGTGGACACATTCTAAACTTGGTAAGAGAGGAAAATACTATTGTATGGAATAAAAGGGAAAAAAAAAGTACCAAACTGTACACTTATACCTTTAAAATAGGGAAACATTTGTGATGGCTTGGTCTCAAAGTGGTACTTCAAAAAGCTTTTCTATTGTTCACCTAAAGTATCTATTTCTTATTTTCATAAGACACAGAATCAAACCAAATCCAGACCCACTGAAGAGATGTTACATAAGCCTGTAGCAAAACAAATACATTGTACTTAGTGGTTCAAATTGTATCCATACCTGTACTAGTGGGTTTGGATGCTCTTCCCTTAGGGACTGGTAGTAGCAGTAATTCCAAAGACTGTGGTGGAGTTGCTTTCTCTTGTTTCATCTCTGAAAGCTGCAGGGGATCCTCAGGAACCAGTGATTTCTTCTTTTCAGCCAGGAGGGTGCCTGCAGCCCTTGCAGCAACCTCCTTGAGAAGGGCAGCTGAGGAGGTCATGGAAGCCAGGGAAAGGAAAGAGCTGGCCGGAGGCGGGTGCTCCTGCCCAGGAGTCATGCTTCTTTCGCTCGCTTTCTTAGATAAAGCTGCTAACGTGGAGCTGGCAGACTGAGAGCTAAAAGGCGAGGAAAAGGATTCAAATCTTATCGTGTCCTCAGTCCTGGAAAAAGATTTGTCCTGCAGAACGGCATTGGCTGCAGCTTTCAGCTTCAGGATAGCTGAATCAGGGGACAAACCACAGGTGGTGGTTGAGTTTGGCAACCACTTACCTTGATTCCATATAAAGTGACTGCCTGCATTGTATTGGTCACTTTGTTCCTGTTTCTCAGCAAGCTTTCTGGCAAGCACACTCAGCTGCTGGGCATGGTGAGCAGGTGGAGAGAAGGAGATGTTTGAGCCAAGATTTACGGGGGACTCAACTCTGCCATTGACTGTAACAGCAGCATCCAACTTGAGGGAGCCAGCCTCTAGGAGCCGCCTAAGGTTACTGCTCAGTGGCTTGTTTGGACCAGGAGGTTCCTCTTCACCCAGAGAGGACACATCTGGAGTAAGGTGCTCCTTGCTCTGCAGCGTGTCTCTTAGTGCCTCATTTTCAATGGATCCCAGCTCCGCTGCGTTGCTGCTCGGTGTTGCGCTTCCCAAAGAGGTATCGGGAGAGGTGGACTGCTCTTGGATTCTGTCCTCAAGAGACAACTTAAAGTTCTCCTGGACTTCTCCATACGATGCTTCCGAAGGAGTTTCTGAAGAATTCCCAAACCAGCGTTCTTCTTCACTGAGTTCACCTTCCACTTCTTCCTGTCTGGTACCATCTGTGTGGAACCATGAACAACAGCATTATTCCCAAATCTGCGTAACGCCGTTTCATAGCATGAAGCATGACTGACCTCTGCACAACCCTCCTGAACAGTCCCCTAACACGCGTCCCCTAAAGTGCATGGGCTTGCAATCAGCCTGGATTCAGTGACCAGAAAAAAAAGAGCTTTTCAAAATGAATAAATCTTTCTTAGAAGACAAAATGATGACAAACCTGTCATCTTTCAGTCTGTGTAACTACAACAGACAGAACTGCAACAATACATATGAATATAATATATATTCATATATTGCAAACAATTCTTTATTGGCATAGTCTGTACATCCTGCAAAATACTATGAACTCTCTGGTAAAAGGCAGGGATTTAACAGACCAGAAATTACTGGATACTTGTGTATTTGTACAGCCAGCACATGTGTGCCTTCACAAAAGCAGATCAGATGTGTAGTTACTCAAATCTCAGACAAATCCTGCAGTGACCCCTATCTAAAATAAAATAAAATAAAATAAAATAAAATTTGCACTGATATTTCACAATTCTTTCCTGAAGAGCAGCAATGACTAATACATGAATGCAGGCTAAAGCTCTCATCTCTCCAACTACTTAGGAAAGGAGTATCATCCACACAGTGTTGTCTTATACAGACACTAGTTGTTCTTATTTATTTGTCACTGTTTAATAAAGTCTTAAAGATCACCCTAAACTGAACTTAGCTTAGCTGAAGAGGAAAAAAAAAAAGAACTGTGTTGGTCTCACTGCAGTTAAGTTACATTTTCTCTTCTCTGGTAACTGCAACACACCGGAGTCTCTCCTGAGACCTAACTGCCAGTGTTTAAAGCACTGTGACCCTGGATTGCTCCTCTTCCTGACAGAGATTCAAAGTCATACAGATGTGACCGAAACTACTTTTTTTTTTTTTTTTTGCAGATCTTCCTGCCCAATCAGAACACAGAAAAGAACAATAGCAATGCTAGAATTAAACTCATTATCTTCTCTTGCCAGACACCTCTCACATTTCTTGCTTTTATACTCAATGTCCCAAGCTGCACAAGTATCTTTGTAATCACACTACAGCAAAACAAAAGTATTTAATATAACCCTCCACTGACATTTGGAAATAAGCCTGCATGATATGCATTGTGTCTATGATCATGTATTATTCCCAGGTTCCCAATTTAATTCCAGCAAATTACAAAACTTGGAGAGAAGTTAATGAATAAAAACTTAGATTTCTATTATTGCTTTGACTGCTTTGCTTCTTTGCAAAGAATTTAAGGAGGAAAACCCCAGACAAATGTATCATGACTACAGAGATATAAACCTACACACTGAAAGCAAGGATTTTTTTTTTCTTTCATGTTATACAGAATATGAGGAATAGTCTCTCACAGGAAGTTTCTTTCATTCAAAACCCTTTGGAAAAAAAGGCACTGGTATTTTAGAAGCCTGCAGTAAACACACTCAGTTACCTTAGATTAGTAATTCAAGCAGAAGAGGTCTAGCATATTCCCTTTTCAAAACAAACAGAAGCCAAACAAGCTCTTAGCTAGAATTATTTTCGTATTGTCCAAGTTAACATCACAGGCTCAGCAACAACGTGCATAAAGGCCACTACCATGCACATTCAAATAAAGGAGAGAGATGCTAATCAGTTGAACCAGCACTTATACAGGTTAAAGGAGAACTGAATGTATTCACTTTTCACCCCGTGAACATTAAAAAAGTAACTTGAGCATGTCTGTACAGCTGGGTGCGCTCAGATGAGTGCTGCATTCACTCATCCCAGATGCAAACAAGTTCTGGAGTGGAAGCCAAAAAAGCATCTTACTGGCACTTTTTCTGAAGTGATACACCAAGTGCAGGGCACATCCTCTGGGACACAGCCTGGAGCTGACACCACTACACAGCTCTGCAGCCTGAGCTAGCCTACTTCCTACCACTTACACTTGTCTGTTTAAACAACCTCTCCCCTGCAAACTCCACTCTCTCTGTCTCTGTACTTCCCATCCATTCATAGGGAGGGAGAATTGCATTTCCCTTCACCCAGAAAGCCATTCAAACATTACAGTCTGAAGCATATTTAAGTGTAAATGGATCCAAGAGGGATTGGATTTTTGTTTTAGAGAAATCTGCAGCTTACTAAACCCCCAAACTTCTCTGTTCCATGCCATGTACCTCAATTTCTTTCTTTTTCCAGACATGCACATTCCACATTGGTCTTGCCGATACGGAAGGGCAGCCACCACCATGTTATTGACAGGGAGCAGCATGAGAGCAGGACTCTTCATTTAAAGGCTTGCTCCCAAGCCCAGGATTTCCCTCCTCTTTAGGTAACACACTGAGAGCTCCCTCTCCTGTTGCTAATCTACCTGTGACCACTCAAGCCCTCTCAAAGCTCCATGCAGCCTCTATAATAAAGGGCAAATTTCCTCTGCAGCCTCACTATCCCAAAAGCCAGCAGGATACCTTTTTTTCCCACCAGTGCAGCTTTTTTCTGTAGCCAGAAATCAGACCTCTAACTGCTGACGGTGTTCTAATTTTCCTCTTCTCAGTAATTCCCAGCTGCTGCAGCACCAAGCCCACTGCATTTGAAGGCTGTGAGGTTAATGCTGAAAAAACCAGCATCAGTGCCTTATCATGAGCTCAGTCAAGCCTCCCTTTAAACACCAGTGAATTGGTTTAGAAGCAGAACAGTGAAGCCTGGCAACTTCATTTCTAAGCAAAGTTGCCTTTCAAGGCCTTCGGGCAGAATTTTAATTCACATTGACTTGTGAGCCTGAGAATTTGAAGAAGCTTGAGAACTCCAGGAGAAATCAACCCAATCCAACAACTTCTTTATAATTTCAAATTATATAAAACCTTCCTTCAGAACCCAGGGGGTTCACAGGTCACTCAGACCAAGTTTGTCTGAAACACGAGCCAACCTCCATGTGTCTGTCAAGATATTTCAGCTGTATTTCACATCTGTGGCAGAAATCTGCATTACATGTTTCTCCCTTCTCTCACAACACAGTTATGGAGCTCTTCTAAGCACAATTCAAGAGTCAAGACCTGTTAATACCGCTTATTCCTGACTTCCAGAGCAATTCTGAAATGAGAACTGCTTCCCAAACCTTTTGCCACTGGCAGAGGCTAATGGAAATTACAGACATCCTGCATGTTTCAGGACTATCACATCACAGCACCCAGGAGCCTCAAAAAAATATTTTCCACTCCTGTCACCAATGACAAAAGGCACCAAAGTACTGCTGGGTGACTGCTGCCACTGATGTAGCCCATGTATCCATCTCTGGCAAAGCCATAAATGTGTGCAGAAAGCACTGTTTGAAGAAGTGCCAGTTTCCCTCGCTCGCCAACTCATCTGCTTGTTTTCAAATACAGAGAAGTTCATTTTCCTCTTCAAGAGATCAGTTTGACAGACAAATCTTATTGATCCCAAAGAGTGTTATTTCACTTTGTGACCATCTGCCCTTTTTTTTTGAGTGCTGATTAGAATCTGACCCTGGTGCCAATAGAAATGTAAATATTAACTTGCTCAAACTACTTATATTTGAAAACTGAAAAAGACAAACATGTTTGTTGATTTATACTCTGAGCCACTTGGTTCAAATGCTGGAAACTTTCACTGTACCCAGTGCAATGTACACATGCCACTCCTGAAAATGGCAAGTGTGAGGTGATCCACAGCTCCACTTTGTAGGACTTGGAGGGGAGAAATATCAATGATATTTCAGTTAGATCTACAGGAAAGGGAAGAGTCTCAAAGTTGTGTTACTGAGCAACAGATATGGGCAACGAGAACATGACAGAAAGAACACCATTTGAAACACTAGAAATTATCTGAGAAGAGGCTACAGCTAAGGAACCCACGCCAGAAACTGATTTTTCATGCTAAGGACAAAATTCCACTTTGATCATTCACTGTAATGAGTAAATTACAGAACTTCCATACAAAACCCCATATGCTACAGTGATATGAAACATATGGAAATTGTAATGATGGGATTACAGAATGAAAATTAAAGCAAACACAAAAGTAGACAGAAGTCAAATAATTTCAAAGAAATGCATACAGGAAATTTGTTGATGAGATAAATTAATCAAAATTGCCCTTTTTTCAGCACTTACATTTCAAGGAAAAACTGGGAACCTACAGAACCAGGATTTAAAGACATAGGAGAGCCAAACCTCATCTTTATAATCTTGCTATCAATTATCCTGATCTATATAAGGATTTCAGATATGATCATTCAAGTTTGTGTCAATCTAAATAAAGTTACAATTGCATTTGTTGTTCATTTGACACCCCGATCATCTTCCTAATTTTCTGCTCCAACAACTCCATCATTTCATCTCTAGCACCTACCATAAACCATCTTTTGGATTATTTTACACTGAGCACTGTGCCTAGGCCTACTGAAAGAGCTGGGATTAAGTGATAGCTTTACACTAGGGAACTGAGGAGCTCTGCAAAGATACCTAAAGAATTTAAAAGAACGCATTAAACTTAAATGAAGCAGGAAGCCATCCAAAAGGAGTTCTGCGGAAACACCGACTGGCTCGGCTGAGCAATCAGTTTAAGGCCAAGTAAATAGGCAGATGCATCAAAAATAAGGCAGAGACAATACCTCAGCAAGCTAGGACTTAGCCTTGGGTGACTTTTATCAGCAATAGCAAGAAAAGTGGAATGAATGAAGAGAAGCAACTATTGACAACCAAGAAGGCAAGGACAGCTGTAAAGGCCTTTAACCAGTCATGGACAAGGAGAGGTGAGACAGATAGCGAACTGGTAGGCTCATATCTAGCCTCCAGGATGGGAGTCTTGTTCTATTCCTTCCTGAATGCTTTCTTAGAACCCTCAAATAAGGACTAAGGAATGAGGCCACAGGCCAGAATTCACTGTCCTGGCAGTCCAGTTCAGGATACCCTCTACTGCTGTAACCCAGGTTCCATCTCGATTGTTACCATCACATCCAAATAAGACACATTTTCCCATTACACGGTGGCTGTTAATTCAAGATCAGCACAGGCTGCCCATGTCTCCACTTTACCTCTGCAGACCAGATAATATAGAGGAGAAAAGAATGAAGGAGCTAAGCACGAAATACAACAGATCCCTTTAGGTTAACTGTGTAAGCGCATCACTTTAGCCACAGTAAAGAACAATTACAATAGACCACTTGCTAATATCACATCACTTTCTAATTCACATTTTCTCTGGGTGTCAGCTGCACATAAGCCCTTGCTGATTTCACAATCAGGTACTATAGAAACCAGAAGGCACAGACCTAAAAATGACAGTCATATCTGGAAAGTCTATTCTATGGTATCCTACATAAATTGCTCAGTCTAGCTGCCTGCCTACAAACTACCCTTTTGACATTCAGGCTGATTTTTAAGCATTTCAAATTTAAAAAAAAAAAAAAAAAAGTGAATGTAATGTCTTTGGACTGATCAACTTTTATGGGTTTCCACACCCACCAAACCATGCAAATGTGTGTGCTGTAAGACTAACTCCAAGAAGCTGGGCACACTGTGCACCAACACCCCATAGTCTCCACCTCTATAAAGCACTTACAGCCCCATCTGATGAGGCTGTATATCCAGAGCAGCAGCTGTGTTGATTTTCCTATAGGCATGCTTGCTAGAAAATCATGATTTTAATAAAAACGCAAAGGCAGAATATATCTACAGCAGCAAATAAGACATAAAAGCCACAGTTACATAAATAGTCGTGCTAGAGTGCCCTTGGTCCCCCATTTTCCCCTCACGATTTCTGTGACCTATAACAGGTAAGCAGCACAGGAAGTCACCATCCTCTTTGAATGGAATTTCTGGCTCACTCCTTATCAACAGGATGATTATTCAACTCTTGACCTCCTCACAAAATGGTTTAGTAGTGTTGCTGGTGCTTGAGCCAAATTTCTCTACTGCAGGCTGACCTAGAGAGAGCAGCACAGCTGCAAGAAGGATTTGCCAAAAAGCCACAGCTCTTCTGTTTGGTCCTTCTCCCCTGTGTTTAGGTTATGTGAAAAAACTCACACAATTAGACAGGGAAAGAAGCTCTAGGTAGGACTCTGTATTTCATCTCCACATCTTCCAAGATAATGATTTTCCTAACTGGAGGGAAGGAGAAGAGGGGAAATGGAAGGCACAGCTTTTAAAGACAGGGCATATATTCCCTACTTTCATCCCTAACTTAAAGTGACTCTGAAAAAATCCACATACAAGAAAAACCCCAGAATATTCACCTAACAATTTCTCTAGTACAGCTTTTTAGAAAAAGGACTCAAAGGAAAAAAAGATTAGAGAATATTAATTATTTTGCAGTAACTAGAACTCTTCAAGATACTTTGCCTATACACACAAACAACAGAATGTGCCCAAGTATTACATATTCAGGTTTGCAAACTGCCAGACAGCCATAGAATATCAAAATGCATGTACAATACCTCAGTTTCCTCTCAAAGGCAGAATCCAGGTGTGATGGACTCTTCCAAGGAAAAACAGAATCAGGACAGATTACTGAAAAAGCTTGTCACAGACAACATAAAATTGCCTTTATTTCCTGTCCCTCAAAGGAGAGGAAAGTTGTGGTAGATGGGAAAGAGAGGCAGTGGCCTTCTACCTTCAGCTGCAAGCCCCAGAATAAATGTGCCAAGAGGGTTTCATTACCTGCCAAAAAGATCCATCTTTTGTCAGCAAGTATCCATGGAAGGGGACAGAAATACATGGTTTCTCCTGAGGAGAGCTGTCACTACTCCTTGAAGGTTCTCAGGGCTGGTTGACAGACCACAAGATAGGACCTTACAAAGACAAGTCTGATCTCCCCCAAAAGCAAGTTCAAAAGAGAACTTGAATGATGGATGTTTGACATCTTGCCTCCAAGAAAGATTAGCTATTCTTCTGTTCTAGGCAGGAGGTTATAGTTAGTGGCTTCGAGATCAGTGTTTGAGGAGTGTTGCTTCTACTAGGAGTCAGATATTTTAAGCAACAAAGGAACAGGCACCACCTTACAATGCAGTGAGGTGACAAAAGCTCAAGACCAACAGAAGTGGCGGTCCTGTGCCCTCCCTTAGATTTGCTCTGTTGTTTGACTGCTTCATGAGCCAATTTCAACTCACTAAGCTGGCAGAAAACTACTCTGTCAAGAAATCAGGAAAAAAATGGATGCAAGGGAGACAGGAATGAGAAAACAGGTGGAGTCAATAATCTGAGCCACTTATCTCCTCTGGTCCTCTAGGGTGCAAAGTATATCACATCTTGCCAGTGAAAAACCAACAGAGGATTTTCTCTCCCATCCCAATCCTCAACAACATCCTACACCCCTCAGGAAGAGCTGGCCTGTGCACTCAGGGTGGCCACAGCAGTCAATATCATGCAGACCGATTTAGAAGCCTAATCTGGGACATCTGGAGCTGGGTTGGCCACCATATACTCTGATCCTAATTAAAAAAAAACCATCTTCTCTAGAACTGGTAGGCAGCATCTTCCCGAGAGAAGAAAAGTTCTAAAGACCCAGAAATAATATCTTAACAGTGAGGCACAGCAATCAGCAACCATGAAAGGAGGAGGGCAGAGCAGTGTGTCTTACAAGGTAATAAATAATGTTACATATAAACAGTACACGTGTATAATAATACATGTATAATATTTTCTTACTATAATTTAGAATTAGTTGATTCTAGCTGGATTTTGCCAGTATTTCAGGCTCAGTGAGCTGAAGTACTTGAGGTGTGCACATGAAACAGAACAGAGCACACATGGCCTTAGAGGAGGGAAATGTTTTTGAAGACCACCTCTCAAGAGGTGTGCCACAAAATTACAGCCTACACAAAAAGCTTCCATCAGCCGACTTGACCCAACTTGATCACCAGGGAGGTGATCCTGGCTTCTCTACTCAGGCCTGGTGATGCACATCTGGAGTGCTGTGTTTGGTTCTGGCCTCCTCGGTACAAGAGAGACGTGGGGCTCCGGCCCAGCAGAGAGCTACGAAGACATTTAAGGGACTGGAGCATCTTTCTTACAAGAACAAGCCAAGAAAGTTGGACCCATTCAGCCTTGAGTAGAGACAACTGAGAAGGGACCATCAATGTATAAAAGTATCTAAAGTAGGGGGTGCCAAGAGGATGGATCCAGGCTGTGCTCAGTGGTGCCAAGCAACAAGACAAGAGGGAATGGGCAGAAACTGATGCCCAGGAAGTTCCACCTGAACACGAGGAAGAACTTCCTTACTGTGCAGTGACCACACACTGGAACAGATTGGCCAGAGAGGAGTCTCCCCTGCTGGAGATATTCAAGAACCATATGGATACAATCCTGTGCCAGGTGCTCTGGGATCACCCTGCTTGAGCAGGGAGGTTGGACCAGATGAACCCCTGTGGTCCCCTCCAACCTGACCCATTCTGTGGTTCTGTGTATACCTGGAGACAAGGTATACAAAGACAGATGATTTTTATGATGGAGGTTTTCAGAAGAAGCAAATATTTCTGAGGCCAGTTTATGCTGCAAAGGCTGCCTAGTAGCCCCAAGACAGGTTCATAAAACACATGAAGTGTCAGTAAAACAATAGAGAATCATGTTCCTTACAAAAGCTATTTTATGTTACCAATGTTCTTGCAACAGTTTTATGGAGACAGAGCAAAATACCAGAGCCAGACTTACTGAAAGTTTCTTCCACGGGCCCTTACAAGAATCCTGTAATAACCTACAGTTGAGGCTGGGCACATGTTTCATAAAGCACAAGATAATGACCAGACTGACCTATACACTATAGGAATGTGGCCAACAGAAAACGTGGAGTCAGTATATCAACATATCAAAGGAATTCACCTCTTCTTCCCAATGTAAACAGAGAAGATGATAAACCATTTTCTATAAAACCAAACAATTTTTTAGGAAGCAATTTCTGAGCCACATTAAAGTCCCTTATCAGGAATTTCAGGCTTCCCTGTGTTTTTTAAAACCAGCTATGATCTCAGTTTATGACTCTGACAGATTATTATAAAGTTGAGGAAAAACTGTATGTGCAGGAGTTCTACTGTTATTGCCACAGCTCTGCTGGAAACGGGAAACAGTGTTAAGAATCTGTGGCTCACGTGCAAGTCTATCCAGAGACATTCCCTGCACCTGGAACGGCTCTGTACCATTGACATCAGTGCACATTTGCCACTTACACGTAAAGTTCAGCACAGCAATTAAAAATTCTACCTTTTGTTAGTTATAAAGAAGTTTAAAAACTCCTTAAAATTGTTTCTAGTTAGCCAAAATTTACTTTGCTTGTTCATTTGTTTTGCTCTAGATAGATGTCTAAGCCAATAAGCTGCTGCAGTGAGAAAATATCAAATACCAAACGATAATAGGGATGCTGGCACCTCCAAAATAAGAAGAGTTAAAGATTATTTTCAAGACTTCTCTTATCCTTAGACCAAAGACAAGGCCTATCATGTCAGCCTACCTCATAAAGGAGGGAAAATATTCTAAAATTTCATAACATGGGAAAGGAAACCTCAAACAATTCTAGCAAACAATTTGGAAAAGCTGGCTACAACTAGAAAAGTCCCTAAAGGAGGAATTTTAGTTTCCACCCTAGATCAAATTATTGTGGGAGAATCACACAAATGCCAAATATTCAATATAGAAATCCATAATATCTTAAAGCCATCCTCCAATAACATCTAACTCCATGAATAAGATTTTATATCCTTTGGCATATAATGAAGCCTTCTTTAAGAAGTTGCTTGTGGAACACAGAACTAGTGTCTCTATTAGGAAATTCTAAGCAGAAACACAAAACTACCTTATCTTAAGCATAGTATAGCTGCAAACCAGAGGCTCAGTTACTCATTTCCAAATGGCTACGTGCGCTGTGGTAGTTCCGTTCTCAGTCACAGAAGCCTCCACACCAAAACTGAAGTAATTATGAATACTACAGTTTCTTAGGTCACATTTTGTATCCTCTAGGTGCCAAAAAAAGAAAACAACCAACCCCACAGGAAAGCTCTGCTTTCTAGTCTTCATTTACCCTGGTAACAAATAAAATTGGTGGTCTGCTCTATTTTGCATACCCATGTACTCTGGTCTTAAGCACATCTACAAACTGCCTACTCTTACTGAGTGCCTTCATCAGCCAATTCATCTCAATTAAGGGCCGCCCCTGACCTGCCACCTCCCCAGAACTGGCTGCAGTGATAGCTGTCTCAACTCTTTACTGCCACAAAATGCATCTTCATTGCCTGAAATGCACTGCAAACCTCAGCAGCCACAACCCCAACAGTTAAAAGGAGGAGGCACAGGAATTCTCAAATATTCCTCTCAATTTACAGCAGCCAAGAACAAGTGATCTGTTTGCGGTACAGATTATTGCACTGCTGATTAACTCTCAATAGGTGTGACTCATTTTAGTGTGGCTTGTCATTTAAAACTGACAGGGTCACCACAGCAACAGTCGCCCTTACAGGTGGAAAGGAAGCAGAAGAGAAGTTGCAAGCATCAATGCAGCTGGCAAAAAAAGTAAGAAAAGAGTTCAAACATATCACTTTGTCACATACAGACAATTTGCAATGAAAATAAACAATTCCCTGATCACAACTGCAATTTGGCATTATGGCCTGGGAATGGCCATAAGTTTACAAAAGTTCTCACATTACCTGAAAGACTAAAATCGATTTAAAAGCTCCATGAAAAAGGTGTAAATCACCTGTGTTCTGAGCTGTGCATAGCAATCCCCAACTTTCCTAAGAGACAAGCCATTGACCAAAGGCCTAATTGAGGCACCAAAACCATGCTGGCTGATTACCTGCTCCTTCACCCATTCATTCCGAGGAGTTGCCCTCATGTGTTGTACACACCATATAGGATCGTGCCCTTAAGCAATCCAGAGTAAATTTACCATAGCCACCACGATGTATCAGAAAAAATTGTCTGCTAAGGTTCATAAATCAGTCAATTACCTGCTTCTTTGACTTTTATTCTTGTGTAAATGTTTTCAACCTGACATTAGCAATACCTGTAAGAAGACAACCTGCACATTGCCAAAACCAACTATTTAAATTACTAGTAAATCCTTAATTACTATAAACAAGATTACAACAGGCTTATTTTAAAAAGGTTTCTAAATACCAAAGTGATAGCTCCAGAAAATAAAGCTCCCTTGCTGTCATTATTTGAGGCTGCTGTTTCCACATTAACTCTGGCTCTGTGTAGGACCTTCAGAGCTCCCTCAGCCCACCTGGACACCACAGCAAGAGCACCCGCTGTCTCTCCATCACTACTCCTTGCCCGGCTGAGTACAAACACAGGAGGTTCCCAGTCTCTTCTCAATTCCTCCTATGAGGTCTAAACCACCTTCCTCCCCAAGCCACGCACTGCGCTCACGTCTATAAAATAGGGAGAAATCATTAACATACAGAGGAAGGTAAAGACAAGCAATTATTACTGAGGCACTGCAGCTACTGATTTCATCTTCAAGGCAGGGCTGCTTCAATGCCCCTGGTGGGAATCTAAAGAACAGTCCAATTCTCACAGGTGGCATAAGAGAGTCAAAAAATCACAGGCCATTATCCTTGCCGGTGAGCTGATTTGGGCTAAAAATGGAATATTAAACCTATGGCAAGGCAGATGCACATGATCTCAGGTAAAATTTCCCTTTCCATACCTCCTTTCTCACTAGTTATAACAAGAGATTCCCAGAACAGGAGAACAGAAAATAGCTAATGCACAGATGCTGAAACCAAAAGAATAATTATATATCTCATCCTTCTTCCTCCACACACGTTAAGTTATTAAATACAATGGACTGTGCAATAGAACTGGTTTCCTGTATCTCTTCAAAGGCACAGCCAAGTTTTGAAATTGAGAGGTGACAAACTCTCACCAGGGTTTGTACAAGGACAGACTGATGTAAGCCTAGCACAGCTCCCATACTTGAGGAAAACTCTGTTAGAAGTTTTCAGCAGCACTGCAGAACATACAGCAGCACCCAGAACACATCTGGTCATTTAAAGGAGAATGCTCTCCAACTTTTTCCCCCACTGACCTCTGAGGGACAACTGCTCTACAGATGCACAACCTCAATGACTTAGCTCAACTTCCCCAAGAAACTACTAAGTGTATCTTTCCTACGTGACTTAAGTAGAATAGAGGCTTTCTTTTAGGCTGAAGCTATTTTTTTTGTTTGGTCATATGTGCCTAGAACAGGAGGTTAACTCCCTGGCTTGTACTCCTATGCACTATACATGGAGGAGGAAACAGTATTTCCTTGTCTCTCATGCACAAGGTAATCTTGGAGAGCACTTTCTGATGTCTTACTGCTACCACAGAAAACAGAAATTCAGGAGACAATCGGCTGAAAGAGCAACCAGAAGTCCTACAGAAGAACATGGTATTTCTGATCTGCCTTCTCCACGGCTACTGTCTCTAATTTCCTAAGCCAGGACAAAAATGTCAGGGATGATACAAATGGCAACTTTTACTTTTCCCTCCAAGGCTTATAGGCATGTTGTATCTTCTCTTGAACCAATTCCAAATAACTTCTCTTTCTATTAACTTCTGAAACCGCCAATGGCATTCAGGGTGTGACACTGATAAAGTACTGCTATTGCCAAAATGAAAAATGGCTATTTCTCTCTCTACTTTCCTACCTTTTCCTGACCAATCTTCTTCAGCTGGCACAGAAAACTTATCATAAATACTGACTGGAAAAGGGTAAAAAAGAGAAGAAGTATCAGTGATAAAAGCAGTGATTATACCACAATTGGTTTTGAAGAAAGAGAAGAAGAAGAAAAATAGATCTCATTGGTGTAGTATTACTATACAAGGATGAAAGCTGAAAAAAGCTGTGTGTGAAGCTCTGCCAATAGGTGTGAAGACTCTAAAGAAAACTTCCTGTTGAGCCACAAGGAAAAAAAAACCCAACCAAAAAAGCACTCAAAAGGAGAGAGATCTAATGTCTGCATACTATCCTGCTGAGCCTCCAAACATCCCCCCAGTCATCATATACCCCAACAGCTCTGTCATTGCAATCTAGAACTCTTGGACCCAAAAACTCTTTAAGGAACACAGTTACAGCTTACAGTACCAAGGGAAAACAGCAAGGGAAAAATTCTTGCTTGCCAAAGGGAGGTTTTCATCTCCCAGGCACAAGGCTGACCCAGGTAGCTTCTGGGGAAGGAAGAACAACATATTCCCTCTGTCTCTCTCTTTATTGCTGCAGGTGTCTGGCTGGCTGCTCTTCATAGAAAGGACATACTGGAGTTTGAAAAATTGTCAAAGAACTGGTTGTGTTTGCCTACCTTGATGAGATGATGTGCTGTTGTACATCCTGACCTATACCTACTTGGACTTTTTCGGTTAGCTCGTTATTTCCTTCTCTGAGCATGAATAAGACACCTCAGCTTCCCAACAAATCCAGTGGCATCCTGGTAAAAGCAGTTCATTCCACTTGAGTCAGAAGAATCGCTACTGCTCCATATTCAATAGTCCCAACTCTTCCATCCGATTTACGCGCAGGGCTGGGTTCTCTCCTGTGAGATACCTGGGTATTTTGCAGAGGAAAAACACAGCAAGAGCTCTGATTGTCCCTTGTGTTCGCTAACCCAGCCTCAGCCTGGAGACCAGCTTATCAGCAGCAGCTGGAAATGGCTCTTAACTAGCAATAAGGAGATTAGAATGCATTCCAGCTGTGGCTCCATCTCTAACCCTTCCCATCTCTGATTCACAGCATATTCCAAGCTGCAGTGATATGAAGATGTATGAAATAACAGAATTATTTCTCTCCTTCAAATATCCCCATGCAATAAGAATCCCCAACTGGGGACCAAGGCAACTTCCATAATATTTGCACCGCCCTAGGGAGGCTCAAAGGAAGGCTGCAAAGATGGCCCATGCCTGATAATAAAGTTCAATTTTAAAAATAATGTTAAGGGAACTCACTGAAGTCAAATTATTCTAAATATTGAAGTCAGAAAGGTAGTGGCAGCAAATACTGTGAACTTTCTTCCCTTTTATTAACATACAGAAGAGAAAAACCCACACTAAGCACTCAAAGCATTGACTCTTAGAGAAGGACTTTTAAAATATATAAAATTGTTGCTTTAGAACATATTTATTAAAGACGTTCCAGGGATCAATAAAGTAAGAGAAACAACAAAGTCAACTAGAAATCCCTGTCATCTTAATATGCAGGTGGCAATAAACAGAACATGGGAAGTCTCAGATCAAGGTGCTACAGTGCCTGTAATTATCCCTACTGTGCTCACAACCCCTATAAAGGGGTCACAAAGCAAAGGGAGGAGCTCACAAACTGTGTGGATGGCAATATTCAACCATAGTAGGTGACAACAACCAGAGTACCTGCTTTAACAAAGACCTCTTTTGGTTTTGACTAGTTTCTGTTTATTTTTGCTATAAGCAACTTTTCTTGCTCTATTTCTGATATATAATGGGCTCCTCACCATTTTCCTCTGCCCCATTACTCATCTGAGGTGTTTTGTTCTCATTAGCTTTCCAACTGGTTCAGAAACCAAAGGTTGAGGTTTCAGATACTGAAATTATTCCCTCCTGTACATGTCACAGGAATCTAGTTGTCTATAATTTAATCTTTTCCTCTCTCCCAATGTGAGATTAAAACATGGCAAATTATATTCCCTGTGTTTCTAATTCCTCCTGCAAGGATGATATTGTGGTAACATATCTAAGAGAAGCTTCAAGAAGTGTTTGTTTTGTCGTGCTGTGCTTGCTACCAAAGACAGCTGCTTTCTCAGTCCCTGAGAGGATTGCTTGGGGTTAACAAGCAAAGCCAAATAAGAGAGGATTAGGAAGCTACTCATAGTGGTAGGAGAGCACACAGCAGCGGACCATGTGGAATAGGCACTGCTCACTCCCAGACACGTGGTTTTAGGCACTACACCTCAGCTTTCACCCTTAAGAAGTCAGACATCACATAATTAATGTGCAAGCACTCAATTAGAAGTGGACATTCCTCAAACCTTATCTTAAAGAAATTTAAGATTCTGTGCCAAGCTCCCAGTACAAGAAACTACTGCTATGGCTACTTAGGACACAGACACAGCAGAAATGACAACAACCTGTTTTGACATTCTGCCTAAAAATCCACCTAAAATTTAGATGCAGAGGAATAGCCAGAAGTGAAGAAGAAGTTTCACGTTCATGTCCAATCCATTCCTGCTGAACAAACAAACAAGTGTGACAATGGTCATGGGATTTGATTTTATTTTTCCGAAGTGCATTTCTCGGCTGAGAATTCCGTGGGCTTTACCAAGAACTTTTATGCAGGCCAGTAAATGCCTTCAAAGACAACAACTCTGATTCTCCTGAGAGTGTGTCCATACTAAATAACACAGTGCTATGTGGTGATATCTGAGGCAGCTGGAGTATACCCACAAGTAGTAGAGCTGAATTAACCTGGGCACACTGCTGTGATAACGGCCTCTTGTACACAAGGCAGCTTATTTAGAGCTTGCTTCGTTATCTCAGCATGGCACAGCACTGTGCAGGAAGACAATATAAACAATTATGATGAAGCCTATTTAGGCCTTATGGGCAATGTTCAAGTACCTCAAGGTGGGCAGAAGAGCCCCCTTCAGAGTTATTCGCTGTGCAAAGAACTCCCTTTGGCAACGCAGAACTGACGAAAGGATTATGTCAGCCTTTCCTTTCCAGAACAAGGAGCAGGGTGAGAGCCTGGGGGCAGCAGAAATTAGAGCAGCTCTAGGCTGTTATGCTTACTCTGGTGCCTTAGAAGGGCTTCTCGTGGGCTTGAAGTGCCAGAAACACAGAGGTGGGTAAGAGGAAGTTCTGCTCCAAACACAGAAAGAAATGGGTCCTCAGTCATTAGTTGCCAGGTCTAGATTTGGCACCGTGGTTTATAAAGGGAGAGACTCTGGCTGTGCTTCAGGAAAGCACGCAAACACAGCTACACCACCAGCTGCTATCTAAATACACTTGTCTGCCACCCTCTCTTAGTTCCTTAGTTTTCACTTCAGATAATGATCAGCTAGTTGGGGAAGATCTGTTCGTATTTTTGAGATGAGCAATTATTTGTCCTACTACACAAATCAAAGTGAAGTCTAGAAGCTTGCAAAGAATTTGTGTTCATTAAAGTCACACATGGGGATTATTCAGTAAGTTAAATACATACTTAGTAAAACCAGCAGTTCTTTTAATCCATTTTTCTAAAAGTTACTTGCCCTGATACAGCATCTTACAAAAGTCTAGCAGGCACCAAGATTCAGAACATGTCCAACACATTCATTCAAAATAAGAAGTTGTAATTTTAAAGCAAGCTTGTGACAAATCTTTTCCCTTTCAGAAACTTTCAGATAAAACTTGAGACCATGAAGGAAAGAATTCTTTGCATATGCATAGAAAGCCCCAGCAACAGAGGAAAACCACATCCAAGCTACAAACCCCAGATGAGGGCCAGCAGAGTTACAAACTATTCCTGAGGACAGAAATTCTCAGAGTAGGGCCATGCAGAATTCAAAGGGATGATGACAGTAGCTTGGCTTTGAGTTGCTTCAAAAATGTTACTTCTACCCTAGTGAGAGCACCCCAAAATAAAAGAAACAAAACAGTGCAGATGTTTGGAACCTAATTTCATCAGCTGAAACTGCTGATTATACCACTCATTACAAAAACGCTACCACTTGGTAACCCTTTAATTTTTAATGGGATTTATTCTAAACAGCAACTAAATCATCAGTCTCGCATGCAACCTCCCCTCTCGGTCTGCTGTGCTATCAGCACTAGTCACTCTTTCTCCTCTGCTTCCAGTCCTGTTATCTAAGTACTGAGAAAAATGAGCGAAAGGACTATTCCTGCAGCCCAGTTTTTCTCTCTCTACTTAATGTTTCTCAGAGAAAAAAAACGTCCAAGCACGAATTTTGTGTCATTCCAAATTACCCAAATTCAGACCCTGTGAATTCTTAACCTGCAAAGTGGAACAGGCTTGTCTTAATGTTAGGCTTAACTTGGAACTCCACTACTCAGTATAATTACACCACAAACAAGGAAATCCCTTGAAAGGCAGGAGAAATTTAAAGAACAGAGCTAACTCCTAAGCTGTCGGGTTTAGACAGGACATTCAAAATATTTGGTGTCTAGACCAAGACGGATACTAGGCAATGGAAAGAGAAACTGTCTTTGGGAGCATAACACTACCATGAAGGTGACTCGAAGTTAGTCTGCAAAAAAGGAAACCTGAAAGACAAGCTTTCATGTGAGCTTATGGGTACAAATTGCTGAATTGTTCGCTACAGTAGCCACAATGCAGTGTGTAACTGCAGCACTGATGCTGTCTGTACCCTAGAGCATGTATCCCTTCAAATGAAGTATGGGTCAAGTCTCAGTGTTATTACTTAACTACATTTAAAAAAGAAAATCCCTGGAGAAAGGGATATTATCCACCTTTTTGAAGGTTTTTTTTTTTTTCCCTTCAGCCCAATTTACTATTCTTCATGCCCATATCAATACTTAGCATGTATTGTTCGGAGAATACATTTAAAGTAGATCAAAAAAAAGTTTTACTTTGGGGGGCAGAGAGAAAGAGGAAGAAAACTGCCCCCATCCCCATGAAAACTGGATTCTATTACACACCACTGGCTACTTTGCAGTCCAGATATTTAGCATATTATTGTTATTTTTGAAAAGCATATGATACTTTAGCCTCCAAACATCCTGGAGGGATTTGCACGCGTAAACCCAAATGATACCAATCATGTACGATGAACAGCAAACTAGGCAACAAAAAATGCTATACTAGGAAACAAAACAAAATGTTATTTAGAAGATATACTCTTAAAGAACTCCAGGATCATGCTTGAAAAACTGCAATAGTAAAAAGATTCCAGACACCGTCCGTATCAGCTCTCCCTAACGATCTGAACTCATGCCCATATTATGATTTCTTTGCAATGTGAAAGGAGAAAAAAAGTCCTCTATACAGTGCTTCATGACAAATCACATGCCTTGTGAAGCTTCATGTTAGAAACCCTTTTAACTTCCAAAAAGTCCTCTTTTGTAGGTCATGCTCTCATTATCTTGCCCTGGGATCTGGTCTGATTAAATTATAGGAAATTACTAATACTTCACTTTGAACAGCCAGCTCCTCCTGGCTCCTCTTCTTCCTTCTTTTTTTTCTAAACTTAATTCCTCCTACTCCTGCCTTCTTACATATGAAAAAGACAACAATCACTCTGCTACAAAGATTAAGTCATACTCATTCTTCATCTTTTTTAAAAGTAAAAATTCTGTCTGCATGCTCTTATATTTCCCATTCCACTGCTCTCCCTGCTGGTTCTCCTGTTTGGCAAACTATGAAGTTTGCAGTTTTGTTCTAAACATTGGGCACCCCTACCCCCTTTAAAATCTCACTCATAAGATTCTAAAGACTTCACTAGCTTAATGAGCACAACACTGACTCTTCAGCAGCCCAATCTATACTCCAGTGTGATTTATCTGTATTTTGTACCATCAGACAACACTAAGACATCACCTACCATTGATGTGCTTTAGACACTTATCACTGAATCATCTTGTAAAAGTGACTTAGTTCACACAACAACAACAAAAAAAATCAGCATACAAATTTAAAGAGAAAGACTTTACATGTCAGAAGGGACCTCCATAAAGGGAGAAGGTATTTTTGAAAAGTCTGTGAGGACTCCACTAGCACAAGAGGGACAAAATGAGAGAAGTGTTTTCGGATAGAGTAATGGGGTTGTTACTCAATCCACCAAAAGGCTGCTGTTCATTTGAGAGGTTCATTACAGTACCACCACGACAACCATAATGAGAGCATTGAAATTATTAACCTAATCATACCAAGAATAATAATTTTCCCTATGTGGATCCTCTTGTGGACTATGTGCTATATCAAGAACCCCACAGTGGTAAGAGGTCAAAAACAGTAAGCATGTTAGAAGAATAAATAAAACATGCTAGAAGAATAAATAAAAGCTTCCCCTTATACACACCATGTTTGCTAGCAAAGTAATAAACTCATTTGAAAGAGAAAGATTCCTATTCCTGGCAAAAGTGTTTTGTCTTGGAGGCAACTCTTAAATACTAAATGACAGTAAAGGTGCTCCTGACATTGGGAAGTCTTTTGAAAAACCTATCCAATGCATCCTTTCTTGCTATCAGAAAGTATCAGATGAAGCGAGCTGCAGAAATAAAAAATGAAGGAAGCTCTAAATCACTGTTAATTTACTTGCTTGACAGCATTTTTTTGTCCTCTGATGATATAATTGAGCAATAAAAACACAATATAATAAAAAGCTTCACAGAGTTCAAGTGGTTTTTTAGTGTATAGAAATAGCTGAACACGTCAACAAAGTCTGGAACATCCAACACTGTACCTGACCATGAAAGCCAGAAGAGTTACACGCCCTCATAATAGGATATCTAGCTTTTGATATTGAAACTAATATTGTATCAATGCCGCATCTCCTCCTTTAACAAAACAAAACTAACAGAAACTGCCACTACCGTTTGTCCTGCACTGAAAACATTCCTCAGAAGCTAGCAGCAGTTCAGACTTCTCAATGTAACATTTAATTCTGCCTGAGACTCTGTAATAAATGCAAGCTTTGAAAAAATGGAATTGTGACATTCATTCGCAAATTGCATTACTGACAATCCTCTGAGACAGAATCAAACCCCAAGGAGTATTGATTGCTGCACTTAAGGCAATGTAGTGCTCTAGATCTTAAACATTTACTCGAGTGCCTAAAGACTTCCCAAAACTTTTACTTTTCAGGCTGAGCTCTTCCAAGTTGTATCGAGCAATTCAGAGGTAGCAGACTTTCAAGAAACCTTAGTAAAGAAAATAATAGCCTGAGGTAGGATGGAAAGCGAGGCAACAAGGAGAAGAAAGACAGAGTTGTGTTTATACATATCTTTTTAAAGATTCTTATGCTGAGTAAATGAGAAACAAATATCTAACTGCTAAAGTAGCTGAAAGGGAAAACAAACCCTAACGCACATACACACAGGAATGAGCAAAATTCCTTAAAACATTCCAGTGAAAATGAATTGACTTGTCCAAGTTAGCCACATCCAAATGTAATCATAAGACACGCATGTACTGGGCAAAATTTTAGTTATAGACTTAATTCTGCCATTGTAAACCGAGTCTACACTGCCACAGTATTTAGTTTGGGTATGAATGAGCCATTGTCTATCCAGGAACTCCAAAAGCCCTTTCCTCATTCATTTGTATCTTAAATTGAAGGATGCACTTTCTTTTGTGTTTCACAGAGTATCACCGAAGACATTCTGCTGGCATCTGTGACTAACCAGTTCTCCAAACCTGACTTCCTTGGACACAAAAACTCCACTTTACAATACATGTAAATACTGGAGTCTCAAAGGGCCCATCCATCTGACTGAACCCTGAGGTTCATCCTGCTTTGAGCAGGGGGCTAGGCCAGATGACCTCCAAAGGACCCTTCCAAACTAAATTACGTTGTAAACAACTCCAGTGACTGAAAGCTCGACCTTAACTCTGCCCTTTTAAGCAGATGCCACCAAAACACACTATTATTGCATCTAATAATATCAATCCTTCTCTTCCTTCAAACACTGAGGCGTCAGTAGCTCGCAACTCCCTTGGAACTGAATTAAACTCTTGCAGCAGCCTTGTACATGTCGAGCAAACTCTTGTACAGAGAACTTCTTCACCATGGCATGATTTTTTGGCAGTGCAGCCTTCTCAAGCGAAACTACCTCTAAATGTAGGTGAGGGCTGTCCAGTGGAGTCAGTGGGCAGAAGTATAAAATCAGAGTGCTAGTCAGCAGTGACAGCAATCCTCAGGTGCACTGCAGGATACATAACAACTTATAAGGAATTAATTAAGGCCTAGAAACCCTGAGAACACAGCTTCCTACCCAAACTGTACTACATTCGACAAGCATTTGCCAGACTAAGTTACATCTGCTCAGTTACAATGTAACACCCAAATTATTCTGTGTATCAACATCTGACTATTTATTTCCCAAACAATTGCAACAGAATCCAAAATATCCCAGGGAGGTTCAGTAAGATGCTAGATCACTTTGGTGTCCTGGAGAGCATTCACGCACCAGCAGCAACCTGTAACATGACTTGGGAGCAAATCACAGCGTGATGCCTTCAGTGGGGCAGAGTCAAGGTTGAGCACAGCAGCTGACAGCTTCTTTTGGGATGAACGTGGGGCACTTTACATTCTTCTACCACCACTAACATCTCAAAACGAAATACACCCTCTGTCCCGCTAAGAAATGTGTTGCTAAAACCAGTGAGAATCAGAGAATAAAAATGTCTTTTACACTGAGTACCCATTAAAGCAACATGTTGCTTACAAATCACAAACCAAAAAAGCCACCCAAACCAAATCACTATTTACAGCATCTGCACACTGAATTCCAAGGTATTTTCTGAATCTAGAACAGTACTATTCTGAGTTATCTAAAGTATTATTGCTATTGTCAGTAATAGCTTTTGATCCATTGCAATATAGTTGCAAAATAAACTAAAATAAATAAATCCCACTGAATAGTAGCATTCGTGTGGGACATATGGCGGGTGTGCCTTTTGCACATCAGGAGAAAAAAAACTCCTCCCATGAACTGAACTAAAAAATTAATCCGAAAGAAGTACAAATTAGGCCGTGTATTTTAAAACAAACAAACAAAAAAAATCTAAAAATATCAAAATAATAACACATGCCGAACTCTATCCGCACAATGAAGGCAATTGTTCCCCGGCCCAGAAAAAGCCGTGACTTCCCCCGGCGCGGCGGTCAGGAGGTCGGGGCCGCGGGCGGCCTCAGCCGCAACCCAGAGGCGGGGGCAGCGCAGGGCCGGGCCCGGCGGAGCCGCGCCGAGCCGAGCCCCTGCGGCCGCGCTCGGCAGCGCCCGGCCGAGCTAAGATGGAGCCCAGGTTTGATGTCAGCCCCAGGGGCGGGCGGAGGGCAGCGCGCCGGGGCGGGGGCGAGGGCAAGGTCAGCCGCCAGCCCGGCGCGGCCCCGCCGCCTCCGCCCGCCCCGGGAGCCCCGCGGGGCTTCTGCCGAGCCGGGCCCCCCGCGGCCGCCCCCGGAACGCCCCTGCGCGCCCGGACTTGGCCCCTGCTCCCGCCCGCCGCGCCGGGGCCGGGGCGCTGCAGAGGCGGGCGCCGCGCTCCCGCCGGCCCCCCGAGCCGAGCCCGGCCAAACCGAGCCAAGCCGTGCCAGCTGCGCTTGCAGGAGAAACCGGGGCTGCCGGCTCGGCTCCTCCGGCGGGCGGACCGCCAAAGGGCTACGCGGGGGCAAACGGCAAGAGGAGGGGAAGGGGGGGGGGGGGGGGGAAAAACCCAAAACCAATCTCAAGCATCAAACCCCCCCCCCTCCCCCCAAAGCAAAGCCCACCACAACTCAAGCCCTTGCCTTGAGTCGGCAGGAAAAGAAAAGGGAGACAAATCTTTGCGGGGCTGCAAGTGCCGCCCCCTCGCCCCCAGCGCCCACATCCCCCATCCCGACCCGTGTGTCGGTACGGGAAGGGCGCGGGGAGTGCTCCCCAGCCCCTCTGCCCGCAGAGCGGAACGGGGGCCGGGCCGCGCTCCGCCCGCAGCGGCGCCCCGCGGGCAGGGGCAGGAGCCGCCCCGGTGAACTCCCGGTGACCGAGCCCGGCTCCGGCATCGGCGGCTCAGCTCTCGCCCTGCCCTGAGCTCGGCGTGCAGGGGCTGCAGGCACACTCCGAGCAGATGTGTCGGGGACAGATAAATGACCCCTCCATCCACCCCGCTCTCTCCTAAAACCAGCCCTGGGGCCATGCAGGGGCACGGTATTTTTCGGTCCCTTCCCCTCCTCTCCGCCTCCCTCTCAATAGCTGCCGAGCGCTGAATACAAGGAGAGGGGGAGAGGGAGCGGGAGAAAAGTTAACTGTTTTGCAAAGAGGGGAGAAAACAGGCAGCGAGGGGGGAGGGAGCGATCAGGAGCAGGGCAGGGTGAGCCGTGTCAGGGGATATGTGTGTGTGTATGTGTGTGCGTGTGTGCGTGTGTGAGCGCAAGGGGTGCCCGCGGGCGGAGGATCGGATGCACTTTAGCCCTGTGCTCTGCTGCTCTCGTCTGGGGCAGCGCCGCCGAAGCCTGAGTCTCGCCTGGCTCGCCTGACCCTTCATTTCACTGCGGCCAGGAGGAGCCCGGAGCCCGCCGCCGCCTCCTCTCCCTGCTCTGCAGGGACCTCGCCTGCCACGGTCTGCCTCCCCGCCGCCCCCTCCCACGCCGCCGCCGGCGGCCACAGCCCCCTCCGGGGTGGCCCTGGGGTCGGTGTGGGGTGCCCCGCCGGCCCCCGCCGCGGCCGCTGCCCGCCTACCCCCCGCTCCCGGGCCGCCCAGCCCCGCCGCAACCTTTAGCCGGGGACGGACCTCTCGGCTGGTTCCGCACAAGACGCCAGCAGCCGCTTCCCCTCTCGCCGCCCTCCCCTCCCGTGCTTAGCCCCCCTCCCCACCCGAATAAAACAGACCCCCCTCCCTCCGGCCCCAAAGAGAAACCCACACCGCCCCCCCCCTCCACCCCCCCTTAGCACAAATGCACAATCACGGGCGAGGGGAGGGAGAGGGAGGAAAGGGCGAGAGACGCGAAGAAAGAAGGGGGGAAAGGAGAGAGAGGAAAAATTAAAAGGGCACAAGGCTGTTCATCACCAACATGGCTGCCTTAGCTCAGACCTAAAAGAGGAATAACCCAGGCTGTGTCTTTGTCAGTTTCACCTCTGTAACCCTAAACTAATGCACGAAACGACGGAGGCGGCTGCAGAGGGGAAGGAGACGGGGAGAGGAGGAAGGAGAAAATGGCAAAAAGAGGGGGCACTTACGTGAAGAGAGGCGCTTGGGCTGCTCCTGCTTCCTCCTGGGCATTTTCCCCCTTTTTTCACATTCTCCTCCTTGGTTTAACGGGAGATCAAATAAGACCGGGAGGGGGGGGCACGGACAGGCACAAAGCCGGGGCCCCCGGGGGAGCTGCTAACCGGGGCGGGTTTTCCCTCTTCGCCGGGGGAAAGGGGGCTTGAAGCCGGTTTTCTCGGAGCCACCGCGAAGGGCTCCCTCTCCCCTCTCTCTTTCTTTTCCTCTCCCCCCCACCCCCCACCCCCCCACCCCCCCCGCAACCCGGTCGTGCACCTGGCTTGTCCCCGGTCGCAGTATCCCTCAGCGGCCGGGGATGTGTTCCCGGCGGGCGGGCGGGCGCCGGGCGCCGTGCCGGGGCGAGGGCTGGCGCGGCGGTGCCGAGGGCTGCGCCCCGCGCTCCTCCCGGCCCCTAACTAACACTAACGCCGGGATCAAAGGGCAGCGGCGGCGGCGGCGCTCCCGGCGCGCCCGCGGGCGGGCAGGGACACCGCACACACCCCCGCACAGCCCCGGCGGGCGGGCACACGCACAGACACACGCACAGACACGCGCGCCCCGCCGGAGCACAGGGGACGGTGCCCCCGCTCCCCGCGGGCTCCGGGCGCGGCGCTGCGCGGCGGCGGAGGATGCGCTGCCCCGGTCCTGCACCCGCTGCTAATCTGCTCTTAAAAAAAAAAAAAAATAAATATATATATATGTATATATACACACACACACACACACATATATATATATATAGAAATTTTAAAAATTTTAAAAAAACAAAACAAAAAAAAGGTGTGTGTTTGAATTTGTGGGTCTCGACCATTCGCACTGTAATCCCCTCGTTTGTGGTGGGAAGGAAAATAATAATATCAACCCTTTTTTTTGTTGTTTCTTTTAAATTAAGGCGTTTTGTCTTCCTGTGTTAGAAAATAAAAATTAATTGTGGTGGTGCAAAGCTGACCCCATAGAATTTCTTGGATGGGGTCAGCTATCCCTTCACAAAGCACAGGGGCCGAAGGGGCTTTCTACAGCCGAACTTCAGTGTGGGAGGGAGAGGCTGCTTTATACACAGCTCTCTCCAGGCCAAAACAAGCACCCAAAATAAGCCAGAAAGAAAGGTGGGCAAGTTGGTATTCTGACAATTTCTAGTGCAAGTTTTAAAATGTGGAAAGAATACAGGCAGCATGAAAATCACAACTCCCTGAGTGTGTGTGTGTGTGTGTGTGTGTGGAGGGGGGAGGAAATCAAGATTAGGTCACCCCTAATGGTTGATTTAACTGCTACATGATACTTCTACAATGCATAGAGCAATCTGGACTTCTGAAATTTACTTTTTTTTTTTTTTCCCCTGCTGTAATGCAGGTATATGAAGCTTTATCCTGAAGTAATTCCAGTGTGCATTATGAAGCCAGGATAGCAGCTTTCATTAACTGATACATACTCTCATTACTTCACAAATCACACATCTTTCTTCAAAGACAGACATGAAGGTGGGGAAAAAAAAATAGAAGAGCGATTGGGTCTCACTAAAGCACAAAAGGTACTCCGTGAAAGAGAAGTGCTCTCTTTGTGACTTACAGTCATTTGGATAAAAGTTCACACAGAGGTTGTTAATGATTTAAACTCCAAAACCTGTTACTACAATTGAAGTAAAATTATTTGAAGCATGGTTGTTTCATATAGCTCTCTTTGTGTAAGAAAACTTTGAACTTAGCAGAATACATAATCAAAATCGTGAGTCAGATGTTGCAAAAATAAAAATATGCATTATTCTAGCAGGTATACCTGTTAGAATTTTTTGGCTTTTGACAACCTGACTCATCATCTTATCACATTATTTTTTATCCTAACTTCAATTTTTTAAAAATAAACAGCTGCCTAGGAAAATACAAAACACCAAATCTGCAACCTAAATATTTTAAAACAGTCAGCTTTAACTCTTAATCACCTCAATTTAGAATGGTTTCACATAATCTTATACCCATTTTACAGCCACAATGAGCCTTTCAGAAGGAAAAGAATCTAAATAGGATTTAAAAGATTACATATATGACAATCCCAGGTTCACTAACATGCCTATGTAATTCTGAGTTTTGAAACCACATGTACAGGGTACACATCTACTGAGACAAAACGGATTCCTCCTTACTTCAGCTGGTTTATCATTTCATACAATACAGTTAAAATACTTCATTTTCATTGAGAGGTTTATTTATTTTTAATCCAGAGGTAAAAACAAAGTGTATAACTGTCAGTACTGGAGATTTCTGGAGGTAGGGATGAGTCCAAACTGCTGCCTTACACTTACTCATGACCAAGAGTACCAGAGCCAGAATTCCCTCAGAATATTTAGGTCCTGTCTTTTCCCTCAGTTCTCCAGTTTATGTTGGTTTTGAAGATTTCTACAGCGTTAGTACTTCTAACCAAAAATATCAGAAGCATTCTTCGCTATTGCTCACAAACCTCAATTTCAACACGCCTGGGACTAGCAACAGAACTTCGTTCACTGTAGGAGTTGCAGTGCTAGACCAGATTACTTAGTTTTTCAATACATTCTAATGGCAACTGTGCTGAACTAAGCCAGCTTTGTGAGCAGCAACCAAATGATCTGATGACCGAATGTCTGTGCAGGAGGCCACAAAGTGGCCATTTCAGAGAGGGAAAGAGTACTGGCTCTGTGCTATGATCCACCACTGCTGTGGCAGCCCTTCCCTAGGTGCTCTAGGAGAACAGGACACATGAAATACCGTGTTCTTCACTATCACTCTTTCCACCCTCTATTCCTCATGCATTTCTGGCATAAATTAATGTTGACATTGTCAGCATTAATTTACAATGTGCTGTGCGGGTTTTTTTCCCCTCCATCATTTGAAACCCCCTTTAGCGGAGTTGAGGTGGCTGCAGCAAAGAGGCACCATGGGAACACAGCTCTCTGAAAGGGCCATGGGGACTGGCACACAGCAGAGCAGCCTTAAATCTCTCTGAGGGTGACCTTGGCTTCCACAGACATCCTAACAGTTTTCCTAGGAGTTTAGTGGGCCAAGCCTTAAGCGTGTTCTGCAGTGAAAGAAATCCCAATGCTCGAATGAATTATCAGGGAGAAACTTCATATACTTTAGCTTTGAACAGTTTCTAACCCCACACCTGGAAATACTCTTTGGGAATAACTTGGTTCTTCAGCTCTATCCTGGCTAAGTGCATTACTTCAGATATTGTCCTTGTCAATAGATAGTATCCAGCCTTCCCACTGAAACCATAGGCACAGCAGTCCTCACTTCCACTATTTTACACATTGATTTAAGAGAGGTTACTAAGGGCATAACACCATCTAAAAAATAATCTTCCATGTTGTGTTTGGTGGTATAGCACAAAAAAAAAGAATTAAGTCAGCTGACCACACTTTTGAACATTTTTTTGTCCAAACACAAGAAAATAGTTTCAAGTCTTCCACAGATAACATAATATAAATAATGCATTGCTTCTGCAGGTCCTGCTATTAATAAGTAATGATTGTATGGCACCTTCCAAACATCAAACCTAGTTACACATATGAATTAAGTTCAGCTCCAGAAACCACTTTCGAACAAAGTAAATATTTTGTTCGCTTACACATGAGAAAAATGAAACGAATTGAGTAAATAAGGTTTTAAACAGTAATAAATGATGTAACATTCCTAAAACCTTTGCAGGGTATCTAGCATCCAAACTGTCTTTATGCAATGTACCAAATACTTGAAAAGGTTGCTAAACAGAAATTTAAAAATTACCTGGCATCCTTGCTTTATTCTTTGAAACTTTAAAGAGTCCTGTTCCCAGGGTCAGATTTTTTTAAAGAAGTGTACTGAGTGGAAAAATAAGACCATTTTAACCAGTTCCTGGGCCCTCTCAAACCAAACTATGGCCACTTCTGCTTTAAGTACAGCCTACCAAAATGGTGGCCAGGTCAGTTGTGTGTGTCCCTGAGCATGCAGAGGAGAGTTATTCAGGCTGCATAGGCTCTTTTTAAAGTTACTCCTATCTTTGGATTAATCTTCTGTTGACCATAGGCAAATACCTTCTATAGCCTCTGTATCTTCAATATGTAAGATGAGGCCCACCAATTTTAAATTGAAATTAACATCTCTCTCACATGTGTTGGCCATTACCTGTAACAGCATAAACTCCTCTAGTTTTAATTTATGCCAATATTTCCATGCTCAGCAGTAACTACGAATCAGTCCTTCAAACAACACTTGATTACAAACTTCTCTTTGCTCCTAAGCATTTGAAAGGCAAACACAATGGGATGAACAAGTCCATAGGACAACAGCTCATAGATACCATCATCCATGTTTGCGATTGCTCCATAAACAAATGACATCAAGTAATAGGTTTGTAAGAATAATTAATAATGACAAGTTAGTGACTGGCAAGGCCACCAACCAACCCCACAAAGGTCAATGAGCAATAATCAGAAGCCATTGCTGTCTGATGAGTATCATCCTGGGACAGATAACAATTACCAAGTGGGAGATGCAGTTGCATAACCAGCAGATCCTAAATGACACATAGGCTTTAGCTTTTTTAAAAGACAACCAAATTCTTCTGCAAAGTTTTTAACCTTTCTTAAAATGAAAGGAAAATGAAAGGCCCACAGCCACTTCTAGGCAAGAACTCTTGCAGAGAGCATATTGAATCACAAATGTACTTTAAGACCAAGAATTCCTCTACAGTCACAAAGCCTCCAAATGGAGAGGCATCAAGGAGGAAGAGTGCAATATGACCTATGCCTCTTTGCTAAAACACAACCGGTTTTTTCAGAATCTTGTCTAAATCCTGGCAAACTAACTAGCCATCATCACTTCATAACAAACTTTAGCACAAGATGCTTCTAGTTGAGGCGCAAATTTAACACATTAATACTTCTTCAGAAAAACCATGGTGTTTATATTTTTCAGCTGTTAGAATAGCACACTACCAAGGAAAGATGATATAGCTTCTAATTTCAATTCAAAAAAAACCCCAACACTGTAAGGCTGGTAGCCTTAAACCCATGTGGATACATAATCCTAGATTTCACAGGCCAGAAATACATTGTCTGTAGGTCTGAAGAGGGACCACACATTAATGTCCATATAATTTTGTTGCTACTTAAATACTATAGGATGCTTCTTCAGAGCTACCAAAG
Organism: Corvus moneduloides; assembly: GCF_009650955.1. NCBI lineage: Eukaryota > Metazoa > Chordata > Aves > Passeriformes > Corvidae > Corvus > Corvus moneduloides. The sequence continues at coordinate 58,869,406 of NC_045480.1, forward strand.
AGTTTCACGATTCTTATTTTACCATAACTGCAGTTGGCTTTTCAATTTCATAATTATGTAATATAATGATATTTTTATATAATTACATATAATCTATTATATATCACCCTTTCACGTCCCTTTAGTGTAAGTCTATTTTTCAAAAAACAAACCCCCCCAAACCAACCAAAAAACAACAACCAACCACTCACTTGACCCTAGGACTATTTGAGTTAGGCCTACAGATACCTGAAATGCAGTATTTCTCCCTCAAGTCTGAGTGAGCAACATCTTACCCAGTACAGATTAAATATAGAAAAAATAAATTAATATTTTACAACATAAAACACTAAGCAATTTCTGAGCTGATGAAAAGAATTTGTTTAGTCAATTGAGGACTGGAACACTTAGCTCAGGGCTACTGCAGTTACAAATGTGGAAATAAAGAAGGATAATTATCTGCTCCAATCCTGATCTTTTTGCATAATTTTATATTGTACATTTAAGTACATTGAAATCTATAACCTTACCCCACCCTAAGAATGGTCTAAGGTAAATCAGAGTGAGACCCAGACAATTCCCTCTCTCATTTTGCTTCTGCTTAATAGTTTGCTGGTGGCTGGTTAACTGAAGATTTAGGCACAGCCTTATTATCAAACACCTGCCATGGTTTTAAGGCCTTACCCCCTCCTGGAAAAACCACCCCCCAAACTGGCAAAACAGAATGTATTTGGCCTCCTGTCTACTTCAGAGAAGTCTTGCAGCTTCGTTAAGTAGCAAGGCAACAGCATTTTAAGCCACAGCTGTTTGCTAAATGGAAGTGTGTCCAAGTTTTTAAACACCTTGTTACATTTACATTGAAAGGCAGAGTCTCTGCCGCACCAGCAAGGTGGCGAATTCCTCAGGGAAATCAATTCTGGTTTCTCAATCAACTAGCTAGTTTTCTATTGTTAAATCACTATAGAGTAATACTGAGACTGCACTGGACCATGAGAGCTGACAAGACCCCAAGGAGCTCCGCTACCATCTAGGACCGTGCATTCACCAAACTCATCTTTCACACACAGCACCTTATCAGAGACACAGCAGGAGGAAAGCAGGCACAGAGGGGCATGCCAGTGGTACTGATGCCAACCAGGCCCTCTTTGGAATATCTGAACAGCTTAAAGAAGGGTGAGATAGAAGGGCATTTGGGAGACAAGAAAATATGGTGGTGCTAAGATTTTACATTCCCAAGGAAAAGAAATCCATTAGGATAAGGGAGGGAAGGACCATGTGGAGGATCAAGCTTGTAGTAGAATTCATCCGCCTGGTGTGATGAATTCCACAGAGAATTCAGCTATGCTTGACCATACTGCACATTCTCAGTAATCAGCCCTCACCTACTGGCAGGCAGAAGGGTTTGGGCTGCAAGTCAGCCTGCTGAGCATGAAGTCATGCAGCCTGTAGGAAATTTCTCCTTGCATTGGCACTTCCCCATCGGGCTGTACAACACACAGGAAAAGGTAATTTGTCTTTTGAGATATTAGGAATAAAGACTAGCTTCCTCAACCCCTGCAAACACTGATGGAAATACTGTTTCTAGTGCCTACTTTTCAGCAACTCTAAGGCCACCCACTGTTTTCAAGTCTGTAGTTTACAGTAAGATGCAAATTATTTGTCCAAAAGAAATAGAGTAATAATAGTGAAAAATCCCACAGAGTGGCACTAAACTTCATGAATAGGAAAAAAGGAGAAGTGGTAATACCTGGAGGGAAGCAGCTTTCATTTCCACATAAAAAAGACAGGGATTGCATCCTCAACAAGTTTGCAAATGATATAAAACTGGAAGGAGCGGCTGATAACACCAGATGGTTGCCACCTTTCAGAAGTACTACCTCTACAGAAGTGGGCAGAGGAATGTCCTGAAGTTCAAAAAAGGAAATGCAGTGTAACAAGGAATAGCCCTGGGCACCAGCATATCCTAGGCGTCAACCAGCTGGAAAGCAGCTTTTCCAAGAAGGACCTTGGGATCCTGGTAAACAAGAAGGTGGCCACAAGCCAGCAATGCACCCTTGTAGCCAAGAAGGGCACCAGGAGGAAGACAGTTGCCAGCAGGCTGAGGGAAGTGATCCTGCACCTCTACTCGGTGCTGGTGAGGCTGCACCTGGAATGCTGCATCTCATTCAGGGCTCTCTGGCACAAGAAAGATCTGGACTTACTGGAGCGAGTCCAGTACAGGGCCACAAAGATGATTAAGGGACCGGAGCATCTACTGTATGAGGAGAGGCTGAAAAGCTGAGACTCTCTGGCCTGGAGAAGGGAAGGTTTGGAGGGATCTCATCCATTTGTACAAATGTCTGATGGACGGGAAAGAGGTTGAAGGAGTCAGACTCTTATCAGCAGTGTCCATCACCAGGATAAGAGGAAAGGGGCACAAAATGAAAAAAAAAAAGCAAAAGCAAAACCAAAGCAACATCCCCAAACCAATCAAACAACACAACACCAATATTCCATCTGAACACAACAACATGATTTTTATTGTTTTTTTACCATTAGGAGAGTCAAACACTTGGCACAGGTTGACCAGAGAGGTTGCCTGAACAACTTAGCTTACCCTGTTTGAGCACTGAGGCTGGATTAGATGATCTTAAGAGGACTCTCCCAATATAAGTGAAAGTGTTGTAATGTGAGCATTTACTGTTCCCTAAACATGGTATTCACATCTGGTTTTATGGAAGCAGTTTACAGAACACAAATATTCCACTAGGCTTTTTTAGCTACCAGGACTCTTCATGAAAACCACTCTTACGATATCCAGAACTCTTTAATGTCCAAATACTTATTCTTAGAATTGTTACTGGTTTATGAGCTACTTAATGGAAAACATTAATTAATCATTCCAAAACCATGGTTGGTGTTCTACTCCCTCACTCTTCTTCCCTCAGTATGGCTCCTACCCTGAAGATTATATAAAACATTACATAAATGAACTTATAACTACAGAGCAGGTAGAAGAGTGACTGTATTTTTAATCCCTCTAAAATGCAAGCACCGAAAGTTGGCTGCCTTTTTCTTAGACATTTGCAAAGCATCATTACCTCCACGTTTCAGTTGGGGACATGCACTCTGCCTGTGGTAGTTCACCAACAAAGCTAGATGTAGAATTTTAAGGCTGCGGTTCCCAGCAAACCATTATCATCAACACATCCCTGACATGTAGGTGCTGTGGCCACAGGATTTAATTGCTTTTCTCGCTAACCTGCGGCCATACTTCCTTAGTGCTATGCTCTCTTTCACCAGTAAGCACACAAATTTACCCATATAATCCCTCATATGTGTTGGCTGCTTGCTCTAAAGGTGCCCAGGTCATGGAAGTAAAATTCATGAGGTACCCATATAATTTGACTATTTATTACTCTTATTCTCATTGAGCTTTTGGGAGGGATAGACACTGCTGCGCACTGAGAAACACCGGGGGATTTCAGCAGTGTCACTCAAGACCTAAGGGGCTCAACGCTGCAAGGAGGTCGTGGTGGCTCTTGGCAGCGAGTGGCGTGCTCCTGCCTGCAGATGGAGTCACGGTCCCAGGGAACACGCTCTCACGCACTTCTTTTCCCCCAGCTGGAGCAACAAACAAATGAAGGAGTTGTGGGGCACGGGGGTTGCCCCTCTGTGTGTTTCCCTCCTCAAAAAGCAACTGTACGAATGAAGAATCGAGGGTCTGAAAATGGAAGAATACACGGATTTACTCAAATACTTTCTAGTCTATCTCTTTGTGTATCTCTTTGTCCCCCTCCCAACAAAAAATTTCCACATTTTTTGTATTAAAGAAGAAAGAGGGGAAGAGAGAAGATGAAATGTTCTTAAAGGGAGGAGTACTTTTTCCATATTTCCTACATGGAGGATGTTGCACAAGCCAGAATCAATAGAAGCAGGTAGGAGCCTGAACAGGAAATATCCCCTGCCTAGCCAGAGAAGGTACAGATCTCCCACTTAGTCTTGTGAAGGTCATCAAGCAGAGGATAAAAGGGAAAAATCAAGGTGAATGACTTTTAGAGAAGAGGTCCAGCAAGGCCATAGACTTGTGCAAGATTCAAGATGTTATTGTTGGGTTTTCTTGGAAATCTTAATTAAAGTTTGGAGGGTTTAGTCATTCTAATATGTTGAATGGCAGCTTATAAAACAATGAGTAAGCCTTCTTGGTCTCAATAACCATTAAGCTAGGTGGACTCTCCCCCAACATGCCAGGAACAGTGTCCATCAGAAACAAAATATTTTGGTTGCCTTGTGAACCCTACAAGAGCTGGATCATGTCAACTCAGAAGGGAAACACTGTGATGCTTTCATTTACATGGGGGAAAAAAGCAAAATCGAGGGCTTTAAAATCATCTTCTGAGTAGCAAAACAATTAGGAAGCGGGCCAAAAAGATACTCAAGAGCAGCTTTCCAAGAGAAAACAGCATTGGAGAGGGTACCACAATGGAGCTGAGATTAGGAAGAAAGTGTGGAACACCTTTCTGGTCTTCTAGTGTAAAAAAAGAAAACATCTGCACAGTGGAGTAGAGAAACTCTCCTGTCCAGGGTTTACCAGGCTTATATGAGTCATACAACCCTCCAGTCCCCACAGCTGTGATACTATGTCAGACTTCTCTCCCTTCCATAGCTCTTAACCAACTTATTAAAAATGTTGAGAACTCATAACACTCTTCACTGGAGAATATAAAAGTACGAAGACTGTCCCCCTCCACTGCTGACATTGTTGGAGAACTTCACAACACGTGGGCTTTTACCAAAGGTCCTGCTCTATGCACTCAGTGCCTCTGAGTTACCATAAAATAACTAAGTCCAAAAAGTTACTGGGAGCTAGATACTCCAGGGTTCAAAAATAAGAAACAACAAAAAAAACTAAACTAAAACATCACCCAAACCCCACCCAAATGAAGCTAAAAAGATGAAGATATTTTAGGTTGCAAGGAAAGTCTGAAGACTTCTGGCTTGACAGCTCAAATGTTTTATCTGGCTGAAATCGTCACACCACCATCTAATAAGAGAGAATACCTAATTTATGCACATTTTAAGCTTAGGGTCCCTCTCTCTTCCCCAAGTTACCTCTGAACTACTGCCTCACCCAGTTCTTTACATCTCCCTGTTTCTCCCATTTTATCTTTACAACTGAGGCACATCCCTCCCCTTCACCCTAGCCCAGAACATTGTTCTAATCTCCCTGAACATCTAAGCTTTATATTCTTCTTCTGATTGACCATCCTATCCAATTCAAAACTCCTAGTTTAATTTGTTACTAAAAGTCAATCAAAATCTTTCCCACCTCCAAACTGCCATGCCTTCAGCAACTTCCTGTATTATAAAGATGTCCTGGGGTGACATTATGAAGCTGCTTTATTCCTTAACCATCCTCTCAATGCCCAAGGACGCTGTGCATGTAAGATGGACCCGGGGGCTGGAGCCACAGCCCGAGGGGGCAGTTGAATGGTTCAGCCCAAGGGCTCCAGGGGCTCCGGAGGGAGTGCGCCGGGAGCGCTGTGCTGCTTTTCTGGGTTTTCTTTGTGTTCCAGCTAGCTGGGAAAAGGTTCTGTTGGGTCTTTTTCTTGCTCTTTTTTCCCTTCCCCTTGCCTCACTGCCTCCCTTCCCTCCTCACTGGTCCAGAGAGCCTGTGGGGGCAGCCCTGGCAGGCCCGCAGGGTGGCCCCAAGCTGATCCAAGCCCACGTGTCTGTTCCCTCTCCAGGAATTTGTTGTATTTTGAGGGGTTTTTTTCCCCTGTTCTACCCTGTTTTGTTTGTGTGCTAATAAACAGTTTGGTTTCTTTTTCCCACTTTCACTTGCTGTGACCCACTTGTCTTATTGGTGGAGGAAAAGGGGAGGCCCTTTTCCCTTTGGAGGAGACACTCCAGAGTGTTTCCTCCTGAAGTTTTGTCTCCAAAACCAAGACACAAATTTTTTTTGACTTTCAGTGTCTTTCAAACCGGTTGACCATACTTTTCAAGCTGACCTTCTCTGACAAATTGCTCCTTTCCAGGCCCTGTTAAAGTCTCCCATTATCTCAGTGACACTGTCTCCAGCAAGGCTTCCCATACTGTGACAGAGTGTCATTCTTTTTAGCTGCTCGCTGTACAGCCGAGCTTCAGGTTTTTACTGGCACAGTAAAGCCATCTTATAGACAAAGTGGGAACACATGATTTTGCCATAGGGTTAGGAAAGAAAAAAAAAATTAAAGAAACCTCAAAGGCCTTTAGAAGCCTGTCTTAAGGGATTGTACCTGCTCAGACCCCAGGCTGAGGCACCTATGCTAGCAGGCACTTGAAAGGGAAGTACTTCTTTCATGGCTCATAGCTCAAAACCAGGCACCTTTTCAGGCCTTGCTCACTAGCACTTTAAGACAGGACCTCTACCCAAAATCCTGTTCCCAAAAGGCAGAAAGTCTGCTGAGGAAAAAGGCCGTGCTGATACACAGAGGATGGCAAAGTCACCAATGCAGAAAGGTTAGGTTACAGGCCAATACTTGTTTCCTAGTGATAAGGTTAACAATACTGAAGATAAGAGTGACTTATTTATGGGTGCAGGAATAAAAAAAATCCTTCACGAATTAAGTAATTTTTGCATCTCTCTAAGCAAGGACAAGCTCGCCATTCCATCAGCCGGCTGCCTGCTGAGACCACCCCCTCCCCCCCCCGTCGGCGATGAGCCTGAGCGGAAGGAGACTGGCACCAGGCAAGCAGAGACAGGGCACCCAGAGCAGTGCCACTCCCTTGGCTCTGCGGGTGCCTTTCCCGAGGTTTGGGGGGAGCGTGTGTCTTTGCCGTTCAGAGCGGAGGGCGGCAGCGGGCTCCCGTCTCTCCCCGCTCCGCGCCCCGCGGGCTGCAGGGAGCGGCCGGCGCGGGGGGAGCCGCGCTCCAGCTGTTCCCGGAGCGCATCCCCGCCCGGCGGTACGAGCCGCCCTGCATCGGGACGGGACGCGGATGCACGAAGGGGCCGAAACCACCTCGCTGTCATACACCAACAGGCAGCGAGTTTAAGGATGCGTTTGCCCCACTCTGTTGCGATATTGGAGCCTACTGAGACTATTCCGGCCCTAACTTAAGCTTTCCGCGCTTCTGTCCTTATCTCCGGTTCCTACAGAGTGACTCTTAACATGCTTTGGATGGAACCACGCTCAGCACAAAGGAAATGCTTTGTTTCCTTTGTATTTAAAAGAAGTGCCGTTAAAAAAAAACCCCAAGCCGACCAAGTCCCCCGGAAACACGTGCAACAGTCTGTGGCACTACTGTTTCTGCTCCTCGAAGGTAAATATGCTAAATCACTGAAAATTAGATGATTAAAGCAAAATCTCAGGCAGGCCTTTTGCTACCACACAGTAATGTCAGCTTTTGAATAAAACTAACATAAGAATTAGGGGGTAAAACCACCCAAAAACTCAACAACAAACCAGAAGATTTCATCAATGCCACCTTAGAGCTAACCAAGCTGGTTGGCTGTGTATTTGCATGGCTCAATTTGTGCCTGAGCACGAGCCCAAAGATATTATGTTTAGCAGCCAACTTTTCCCTTTTGCTTAATTAAAACTACATCATAGATAGCAATGTTTTAAAGAAAATGACATAGTGGAATAGCATATCTATCTGCACTTTTAAAGTCTCTCCACATACTCTGATTGTTGGTGAGCCAAAGCTGCTGTCTGTCCTTTGACACCTGCCCATTTCAGAAGCTTTCCCAGTTCAATATCCTACAAGATCTGCTACTTGAGCAGTAGCTTTCACCTGGGCCATTTTTATGTGGGTGTAGCTGTGGAATGGCTCGTTATTAATGCAGAGGATGTGAATACGACTCTGGAGGAGTTATGAATTTCACCCATTAATCTCAAAACAGTCAAATGTGTAAATGCTAACGCTCTTAACCATTCAGCTTCCAAATCAAGCTTTCTGATACTGCAATTTCTATCCCAGACCTTCTTCACAAGGCATTCATGAATGTTCCTACCCACCAGCAACAACTGCTGCAAAAATGCACACACTCTATAGCAGTGTCAGAGAAAGAGGTAAACACAAAAGTTAGGATAAAGATGACTCCAGGTGGTATGCAGTTGTGGCTTAATAAGTTGCTGCTCATCAGCTTCCTTAACTGTTCTTGCACACCCTCTTCAACTGTTGTAATGGCAAATACAATGTGTTACACTAAAATACCTTTCTTTCACTTCAAATATGCCAGAGAGGAGAAAAACATGCAGTCAGCTACCTCATTATGCCATTGTAACTCAACAGCCTGTGATAGTCTACACAATCCTAAACCAGTGGGTTTTCAAAGTTCTGAATTGGAGAACATATACTGGAAATAAAGGAGTCGCTCTGCCAATTCATTCTAGATTTAGAAGCCAAGTTTTCAGTTGTTGATACTCACTTGTTTTAGTTCTACCATTTTTGTTATATTTTTTGATGACCGTGTACTGAGCATCTAGAAAATTGGTACTTTTACCACTGACCTCAGGTCTGCCCTTTCTACTTGTTCATTTGATTTTAAGTTGGTCATAGCAGTAGCATTGCTGATGCAGTCACATTTAGATGTGAAAGAAAGTATCACATAAGGCACAAACCCAGAAGAAATTGGTTTAAAAAATGGAACTTTTTGTAGTCTTGCCTCTAGGGCAGAATCCAGAATTGTGTTAAGCCACTGAAGTCCCCACATAGCTCATGACTGCAGGTGGCTCAAAACCATAGCTGTGACCCAACCACACACTAAGAAGTTGCCTAGGGCTGGCAGAAAATGGGTATTACTTTTATTAGTTGTTTATGCATTTTCCTCAATAAGCTTCCCTATCCGACAGAGCCAAATATCAGGTAATACATGCACATTTTCCTTCAAGAAAGAAACTGAGCTTAGCTTACCTGTATCCTGGGGCTCACTAAGCAGATGTCTGCAGTATGAAGGTCTGTGTGTCATCAACCTTTCTTTTAGCTTCTTCCCTTCTCATCTGCTCCTTTGCTCTGGAAGAAAAGAGTAGCAACACTCACTGGTCAAACTGTGTGCTATGTGGTTCAGTCTCAGTTGGAATTCAGAGAACTTTTAACAACGAAAGTTAAGTGTAGGTGCTTCCAGGGCCAAAAAGCAGCTGAGGCTTTTTCCCCTTAATTGCAGTCATAGATGTAGGTAAGGTTTAGGCTGGGGGGAAGGAGGCCAGGTAGGTTTGGGTTTTGGCTTTTTTTTTTTTTTTTTTCTTTAAAACTGTTAGACACTAGTCCCTGAACACAGTTTGGGCAAGCAGAAGAGTGTGGGCATCCTCCCCACCACCACATTCAACAGCTCAGTTTATTTTTGTAGAAGAGACATAGTAATAAGACTCCCTGGGTATTTGATGGAAATGGGCTGTAAAGGTATAGGAAAAGTGTTAAGGAACTAAAATAACTGAATTTTGCTGTTAGCCTTCAGCTACCTTCCTGTCAGTCTGTCTTAGTCTGCATCTTCTTTCAGGGGAATTCTCCTGGCCACCAGACTCTCTGCCTCTCCACACAAGAGTTTCCTTCTGAGGGAAGCCAGGATTCATTCCATCACATTCAGGTGGCAGCCAGGCTGCTAATCCACTGACCAAGACTTGCAGGTGTAGCTGATCAAAGTATTATTTTTCCTCCCTTTGTTGGAACACCCCAGCTATTTTTATTTCTTTACTCCCCCCTCCAGGAGTGGGTGCTAGGGAAAACAGAGGATCAAACCCTGATGTTGAAATCCTACCAAGTACCTTTCTGTTCTACAGTATTTTTTCAAATGAAAACCAGCTTTTCCCCAGACTTCTTAATAGGCATAAATTTAAAATTTGAGTTTCTTTTCAATGGTCCTGATAAAGCCACCAGCTCTGTCAGCTTGTTTTCTAGGCTCATACATCTTTCACTGAAGATCACTGCTCTCTAGAAACCAGCTAGACTGGGGACAGAAGAGATCTATTCTGAAAAAAAGGAAAAAAAAAATCTCCTCAAGAAGTATCTATAAACAGAAATGGCTGTCACATCAACATGAGATGAGAATGCATGTATTTACCACTGACATAACGCCAGCATTTTACAGAAAAATCCTTTGCTACTATAAGTTCTTTTTATAATCAGCTTTTTCTACCATACCTGAGTACACACCCACAAATATTTTATTCAGTTATTTAGTACACTTAGGTCAGCAAGCAGTGTCTGAGAGCCTTAAGAAGAAAGAACTCACCCTTCATTCATTTGACCAGTCCTTCCATGCCTCCATTGTCATCAGCCAAATCCTACTTTTTAAGTCACACCTTTTAAATGTAAATAATACAAGGATTTATGAGCCCTGCTTCCCATGCTGAAACACCAAAAAAAACCCCAACCCAGAAGTAAACAGTTCAGCTCTAAGCAGCAGCACAACTGTTGCACATTTGCTATAATTAGTAATTACTTACTGTGATTACCAATTAGTCGTGAATTAGTGAAATCCTGGTCCCAATTCAATCAGTGACAAAATCCTCACTGATCTACTCATAGTTAAGGTCTTGCTCATAGAGGCCGATGATTCCAGCTCTCGTGCACGAAAACAAATTGTTCCAAGGTTTGAGCCACTTTACTGCCCCAGCTGCTCTTTCCACCCCTTTGCCAGAAATCAATTTGCCCATAACAGAGTCAGCAGAATTAAGCATATAACTTCACCTCAGCCACTTAAGCCACCTTAGCAGTCCAGGTGTTAAGACACTGCCAGGCAAACTCAGCTTCTCCTGATCCACATGAAAGGGCTGCTGGCCCATTTCTGATGCCCAGGCCGGCCCCCCTCCCCCCCTTCCCTACTGTTTTCACTTTCTGCATTACTGTTTTCCAGTTCAGATTTGAAATCTTATTGTTTTAAGGTTGGATTTTTTTCTAATTCAAGAACACAAAACTTAGGGTGATACACTAAGCTTCTGCTGGGGACCATGCCAGAGGAACACAAGTAACCTGCCAGAGGTTGAGTGTCACTTCACAGTTCTCTCCTCATAAACCAATTCCACTTCATCGAGCCACTTTGCCATTGACAGAGTTTCAGACATGCAGTAGTGTCAGGTTTTGTTCCAAAACTTTTTGAAATTAGTGGAAGATACAAGGCTTGGGGAGTTTTAAGCAGTAGATAACAAATGCAAATTCTGCTAATCTTCAGTATGATAGAGAGACAGTCACTCAATGTAGCCTAGATTTCTAGGTTACCTGCTGTCGAAAGAGAGAGTTAAGCAATTGTTCCCCATGCTGTGGAAGTTAGGATGAATTCCTCTGGGGAAGCCTTGCTCTCTCCATGGACTGCAGAGGGAACTGAAAGACTGGGTCAGCTCAAAACAAATTTGTAGGTTCCTAAACCTAGCTTAAAGGCAAACTCCAGCTTTTAAAAATCAATTATTTATTTAACTAAAAGGAATGCCATTTGGATAAAAGGGATGACATTTAACTAACAGGAATGCTGTGTCCTAAGCCACCATACACAGTGTGACACAGTCCAGTAACATGGTGTGGTTTGATATTCAGTGCCAGTACAGAGTGAGCAAATCAAAGCAATTGCCACCCACCTTGTCCATCATTCCTCCTTTTCTGCACTACACTAGCAAAAGCATTTGTGTAGCACACAGTGAACAAGACTGGAAAACAGATGTTGCTAAAATTAACTCGGGAAAACAAAAACTTGGAGTCACTCACCATTCAGATGGGTTCCCAAAGACCCTACAAACTGCGCCTCCAAAGGGGAAAACAAGGGCTGCCTATGACTGAATGGCCATTAGAGCCATGCTGGCTGAGACCACACACTTTGCCTGCAGTTCCCTAGGCTGTTGTACACTATTAAGCATTTCACTCTATTCTCCTTCTCCATGCAGATGCCCATCTCTCAAGAAAAGACTAACACACCCCCTACCTTACTGACTGTTGTGACCCTAAAAACGCATCATGTCATGAGCTGTCAATGTGTATGGTATCTCAGAAGCTCGGTAAGGATGCACACAAGCAGAGCAACAGTGTCAGAAGGCCACCTGCTAAGTCTCTCTCTCCCCATCCCAAATCTGTCCCTTCCAATTGCTTAGCACACAAGGCAAGTTACACAAAGGTCTATTTGCTCACCCGCAGTTTATCAGAATTAGCTGCTGCTGTGTTTGCTAATCACCCTCTGGAAGGCTTTTGTCACAGATCAGACTTCCACAAGAAGCACACTAGGCCCACCACGATCAGGCCCACCACTACAGATTTTCAGGATTGATAAATCCTACTAAAGACTCATTGAAACAACCAGTTTCCTCTGAGAAGTGCAGGGAAGTTTGCAAACATCCTCCTACAGTGACTTGAGCAATTATACTTTCAGGTAAAATATTGAATAGCCTGGCCCTGGAGGTCGGTCCTACTGGGGTTTATGGTTTTTCAGGCCAGATAAAGAGGATGCCTTTTCCCCTCCACCCTGCCAAGACACAATTGGGCAACTTGCAGGTTTCCTGATCTGAATAAATCTGTCACAGATTCTTGCTGAAGGAACTTCTCTTCACTGCAGCTATACTTCCTGGATTGCCCTCCCAGCAGGCTGCTTCCACCTCCGACAGAGATCAGATAGCACAGCCCCACCCATGAGCTCCTAGATTATACCATCCTCCCGTGGGGCAGGAGAAAGATCTGGGTCAGCAGTTTCTAAACTGGAAGGTCACATGTCATCTGAGTGACCTTGGAGGATTAGGAATGTAGCAAGTAGGATGTACTGCATCCATCACACTATATCCCCATTACGGCTTCTGTGAATTCAGTTTGCCACCAGATTAAGTACATTCCTGAAAGTTGCTTTAGCAACCCTCGCTGCAAATTAAAATGATACTTGTCACTAGCAGTGAAGCTGAAGATAACAGAAGAGAAAGTGAAGAGGAAAGAAGAATCCCAGTATTTAAATTCTATAAATACTATACCTGTTCTTTTCTACCTCATTTGTGTTACTGATTGTTTAGTGCTGGACTATTTGGCAAAAATTCTAGAGTTACCTACATACCTTTCCCTGCTCTGATGAACTGAAACAAGTTGAAGGCCTTAATTTTCTCCTCTGCAACATTCTTTATACTTTGGTGTAAAGCATATTTAGAGGAAATGTAAATAAGCTAATCAATACGTTATACCTCAGTTAAATTACCACAAGCAAAATGTGATTCTGATTGTCTTTCTCTTTGGAAACCCAATTAGTGAGGAAGCTTGGACCCAATTAGTGAGGGAGTTAAGGCAGAGGGGAAAAAGATCTGAGTTTTGAGTGTTTTTTATATTATTGGCTCACATTTTTTCCCCTTCTTTACAGTAAAAGTTTAAAAAATAGAATCTAGAACTTGGGGGTTTTTTGCCACAATCTCTGGATGATGCTTTGAAATGTTTAATTAACATGCTACACAAAACCCTGTAAATGAGACTGACTTCGCCTGTTTTTCAGTGGCTAAAGTAATGAAAAAAATGTAACGGTAAAGAAAATGAAGGTTGATATTAAAGAGGCCTACAGTTAATGACAGGCTGAAGTAATTCAACTGTCATGTAATCGAAAATATTTGAGAATGGACAATAATTAAAGTCAGGCAAAGGATGAAGCCCAGATTATTATAATGAGATATAGTGTGTTCTTCAGGCTATTTGGAGGTTAATGTTACTTGGTTTCATGTGGTTACGGGTAAGTAAGTACTGTACTACCATACAGTAAAAATAATGTAACTGGATACATTCTGCTTCACAGTGACCCAAGGTTAATGGTAGTTGCTCTTAGTATATTTAAAAGGTTTAAAAGAGATGTAACAACCTCAGCATTACAAATCCAGTGCAATGGCACTAGAAAATGGCACCAAACAGGCTGGCATAGTATTGGTGTTCGTGGTTCCATGAAAGCAGCTCCCAGCATAATCTATGTCGGCTTTTATCTGTATAATTACACTGACTGTGTCCATGAATTCTTTCATTCCTGAATGGCACCACCTTTTGAGCAATAGATCATTGGTATGCATCACTCTGATAAGGTATTACACTAATATATCATTAAAGCAACAGATGTATTAGTGTAATACATCACTGGGACAAAGCACTCTGATGATGATGTATTCCTGAAAGGATGGCACCAGGCAGAGAAGACGAGGCCCAGGAGAAGACTTTTGCTCAGTTTAATAGAATAAAAGGCATGCCTTCCTGGCACAAAAAATGTGATGCTCCCTATAAAGATATGGCACCGCTATTAATTGTATTCCCATTTGTATTGGTAATTTGAGGATCATATGGCTTGGAAAAAATTTACTGTGGATGAGGAAAAGATGTAATTTAAAAACATAACCTATCAGACTATTTCACAGTCTTTTCCCATAATGTCTGATATCCTCAGCTCTCCAAACACCTCATCAGAATCCTCCCTCTGTTAAAAGCCTCAAGACGCCTATCCTGTTCCAGAGCAATGAGGCTGTGGGAATGGTTCAGGGCAGCTGATGATAACATGGCCTTGCAGTTTGCCTGAGGAATGGGGCTCTGCTAGACAAACAGGCAGAGGCCAAGGAAATTCCTAAAATTGGCCTTGGAAGCTCTTGCTGAGTCACTGCTTCTGAGGGCAGGGATTATGCCACAGCCCCCATGCCAGCCAGCACAGGAGTGGTATTTAAATACTTAGAGAGCAACATGCAGCTTGAGGCACAGACTGGCCAGTTCTGTCCCAGCCTCTGTGTATCAGCCTGCCTCAAGCCTTCCCACCTCTCTGGATTCCAAAAGCCCCAGGTTATCTCACTTATCAGTTATATACCACTTACCAGGGATACACTTCAAAGGAATCTCATATATTTGATTACAAAAGATGCGTGCTGATGTATGCAACAGAGGCGAGGGCTGTGAAAAATCAGTCCTCTGAAGCAGTCATCCTTTGTGTTCTATCCATTTTCAGCCCATAAAATTTCTCACACAAATTACAATTCAAATGACAAATGAACTAACCTTAAAAAAAAAAAAAAAAAAAAAAAATTGCTTAAACACAAAGGTCCCTATGACAATACCTTAGTCGTGCAGAGTTGGGCTCTATTCCTCAGCCCTTGTAAGGCAAGGGAGTGTTCAGGTTCTGTGGTGATCAAAGTTGGGTCCTAAATGAAATTGGGATGTAAGAGTGAGTATACTGTCCAGTTTCAAAATAACTCCAAACAACTGCAGTATTAAGTGGTAAGAGCAGGATAGCTATGGAGAAAGAAATAAGAAGAGAAAAATAAGAATAGAGAATAAAAATACACGCTGTGGAAAGAAAGGAAACCAAAGAGCTCAGAGAAGAGTGGGAGTGGCAAGGATAGAAGAAAAAGGGGCAGAACTTCGCCCCCCGATTTACAGTGTTCATTTCAGTTCATTTCATTTCAAAAGTCATAGGCATACATACACACTTTCCAACGTCTAATAGAAACAAAGAGGACCTCTGGACCTGATTTTACCCTCTTATCTCAGTGAGGACACTAATGTTCATACAAAGAAGGGATAATGATCTGCCAGATTAATATCATAAAGTTTTGCAGGCCAAAATGACTACGGAGGGGTGAGGCAGATGGGAATCAGGATCATGAAGTTTTGGAAATCTTTATTCTAGTAGTGTGGTATTGTTTCACTTAAAGGGCTTTATTTTCAAAATGATAAAGTGATCAGACAGTGGTATTAAGATGAAAAAATAGCCTAACCAGATCTCACTTTTTTTGTCTCCTAATAGGACTGTTGGGACTCTGTGTTAGTACTTTCACAGTCAGACCTATGTGCTCTAGTCCGCAGAAAGTGGCTGATGTAAAATAATTAATGTGTGGCATGTCTTTATATAATTTAGTTTTACAGTCAAATTATTATCTAAGTCTTCTCTTTACCAAATGTTTTCCAGCAGTCTTCTATTATTCTATAAAAAAAAATTTGCATAATTGTTGGATAGCAAAAGATACAGAGTTGTTTTTTCCTTTTAACTGTTTTTTAGTTTTTTCAAGTGCATTTTTTTCTCACACACAAAGTACAGCACCAAATTCTCACTCCCTGTAAATGGAATTGTCCTAACAGATCTATATTGATTTATTGTAGCTGAAGATCTGTTTCACAATTTGATTGGCATCACACGCAGGGAAATAGATGGAGTAATTTTTTCATATTTTTTGTTTGGGTTTGTGACCCATTTTCACAAATGATGACAACCCAGTGCCTTGCAAGTCTGAGTTGAACAGATGCACTATGGGGGGAGATGATATGTAAGATTTGGAGCCTTCCCTTTGCTTTTCTAAACAGATGAAAACCCTAAGCCCCAAAGTCAGCTATGCATCGCACTATTACTCAGCTCTACAAAAGAAATGTTGCTACAGCGTGACCATTGGCATTACAATCTGGTCAGTGTCCATGCAGATGTGCTCTAACTCTGCAGAAAGAATCTAGAAATAGGTAACTTCCAAGATGGTGTCTTTTCTATAATACTTAGCAACCTGTGGTCTGCAAAACTCAGAGAGAACTAAGGGAACTGCAAAGGGAAATTCAAAGAAGCAAATTTATTCTAAGTAGGTTAAATTTGCAATACACCCACACTGGAAATCAAAAAGGATTAAAATCCACTGATTTATGTGAGATACAGTTTTACATTCTTATATCCATCCTAAATATTTCCCTTAGCAGTTTCTTCTATGTCTTACTTGCCTTCTATCCAATACCCTATAGTTTTCTGTTTCAGTTGGAAACTGAGACCATGCTTTAAAGTTTTTTTTTTTTGAACAGAGAAACAAATTATGCAGTAAGTCTCTGTACAACCCGTCACAACTTCTTCCTTGAATTCCAGGATGGCCAGGACTGCCTCCAATAAAAGACCATTCAAACATAAGAAACATTCTCTGGGGTAAGACCAATGATCCATTCAGTCTGGTATTGTGTCTCTGACAGCAGGGAAAAAAATGGGGAGGAGGGGGTGTTCTGGCAGCTGTTTTCATTTTTCCATCCCTGGAGCTCCACAGGGAGTAGTAGGCACACCTGGGTGCTCTTTTTTCCTGTGTTTACCTCCATTTCTCTATCTATATATTATTTATATTCTGACCCTCATACCCCTTCCTCTTTTTTTTAAGCTATTGCACCTGGAGTTGTTACTGCACCTCAAACAGTAGGCTTTTTTCCTCCTTTATTTTTGAACTTTTTCCTTAGACCTTTCTCCCTGGGAAGTTTGGGGGGAGGGGGGGTTGGGTTGATGGTGGTGGTGGTGACGGCTAATCCCTGGCCCATAATAGAGAAGCCAGAGGGATAACAACAAACGGAAGAGCTGTTTCAGGAGGGCATGTGAATTTGGCAACTATTGGCAATGATTCCTCTTCTACTGCTCCAGCACCCACTGTTGTTGTAGAGATTTTAGAGGTTACCTTCCTGCATAATCATTGTAGCATCCCTTTATGCACATCCTACCCATGTTGTCCAATTCCTTTCTGAGCTTTCTGATACCAGGAAAATTTAGCTAATCCATCACATCTGTGCTTTTGTAAACCTTTATCAAATCTCCCCTCACCCTTCTCTCCAAAATGAAGAATATCAGCTTTTTTCTTTCCTCACAAGGCTGTTGCTACATCATCACAAGCTTTTTGACTGGCCTTCTCTGTATCTTCTTTGCTTCTACTGCCTCCTTCTTGAGAAGTGGAAAACAGAACTGGCAGCACTGAATACAGGGTGCACCACAGCTTTGTATGGTGACAGAATGTCACCTCTCAGTAGTACTCAGTACTTTCCTTGGGTTTGTTTTTTGTTTGGTTTGGGGTTTTGAGGGTTTTTTTGCTGCCATAGGACCTTGGGCTCATGATTTCAGAGAATTGAGAGCAATCACTCCAAGATCTCTCCTGAATTCAGGAGTTCAGCACCTCAGTTCTGAGTTCTATATCATGTAGGTAAAGATTAGAATATTTTTCATAAAATCATGCTTATCTACACTAAAACTGATGATGCAAAATCTGTTAATATCACCTTCAACCCAAAAATTCCACTGTTGATTCTCTTCTCTAGCTCTTTGATGAAGATACTGAACGAAATTGGCCCAAGGACCAGTTCTTGGGGGACCTTACTGCCAATTCTTTTCTTTTTCATGGAAATTGCCCATTAATCCCTACTCTCGCCTTTGTCCAGTTTTCAGTCCATAAAAAGGACCTTTCTTCATGTCTAACTTTACTTCTTTACCTTCTGGACCAACCTTAGACAGGTGGACTAGATGATGTAGGTTTCTTTCCAACTGGAACTATTCTATTGTATTCTATTCTGTTCTATCCTATCCTTTGGAACCTTGGCTAAGGCATTTTGAAAACCCAAATGGATTATGTCCAATTGGTCCTCTTTGTCCATATTCTTACTGTCACCATCAAAGAACTTCAGCTTAGTGAAGCTGTATTTCCCCTTACAAATGCCAACCTGATCCCTTCTCAACAAGTCAAATTTATCCATGTGCTCACTGATCCTATTTATTATCACTATTATTACTACTACTCTTAGAGATGGTACTCCACCATTATGCTAGGAATGAGGCTAAGGTTCACCTATCTATAGCTTTCAGGATCTCACCAGAGCCTTTTGGTAGATGGAAGTTGGCAATTTTGTAGATGGCCGTACACCCACCCTCCAATATAGTGGCTCTTTGTTACTGTATTCTACATCATAGCCAGCAGTCCTGCAGTTTCGTATTTGAGTTCCTCCAGGACTCCTGGGTGGATGTTGTCTAGTCCTGATGACTTACTGACCTCTGACTTGTCTATTTGGATAAACACATCCTGTGTATTTACTTCAAATTGATCTATTTTTTCTGATTTACCTGCAACAAAGAATGCATCAGAACTGGGAATGAGACAGTTTCTGCTGTAAACAAACAACTGAAAGAGTTCACACTGAGCTTTCTTCATCTGCTGCAGCCCCTTCTGCACCTTGGTCATTGTGTGGTTCCACTAATCCTCAGCTGGCTTCCTGCTTCTGGTGTATTTACACATTTCTCTACTCTCAGCTATGGCATTCTTTGCAAGGCTCTTTTCACATTTTTTTTAGCTTTCTTAATTTCTCATCTGAAATTGGCCTGCCATTTTTATGTGTTTTCCCATTCTCATTTGAGAAAACTTTCCATTTCTTAAAAGCCTTTTTTTTTTTTTTTTTTTATGGACTACATCATTTTCCCATTCAGCCATGCAGGGGATTTTTGGATTGCCTTGTTTTCTTTTTGAATTGTGGCACACTTTTTACCCAGGCTTCTAACACAACTTCTAATAGCCTTTAGTTTTCTTTTAGGTTTCTTTTTTTTCATTATTTGCAAGGGACAGCTGTTGGAATTGAAACACATAAAACCTCAGAAAATTCCATCCTCAGACTGGACAACTCGTACTGTGGAGTACATGATCACAGTGCAGCCCTAACACCTCTGGCAGCTCTAAGGGACATTCTGTATGATGGTCACTTTCAGCTTGCTGGACACCAGGAGTCAAAAAAGACTCCTGGATGCACAGTGACTTGTAGGGATCCATGCAGCAGAGGAGAGAAATCCATGCAGTTAAAACACAGAGCAAAAACTACATGCAAAGAAAATGGGGAATGGATTGGGAGAAATATGCCTGGATGTGAAACATGAGTGAAGGTCAGGGGCAGACTCTGAAAGGAGGCCTGGCAGACACAAACTGCTGCATCCCACTGCAAAAACCAACAATCACATCACTGAAGATTATCATCAGGCAGACATTCCCAAAGGACTGAGATAAGGGTGTACTGCAGCACTGACACTGGCACTTCCTAACTCGTGAAGGCTTCATTCCAGTCCCTGATGGAACATGCTTTTCATACAGCTCTGTGTGGAGCAGACGTGGAGGTTGTCCTGCTGTCCCTGCCGAAAGCAGCCAGGCCAGGCTGGTGGTGAGGGACCAGCTCGGGTACAGTTGCTGTTGCGCATCTGCCACTGGAAGAACTGGGCTGCACCTACTCTGGAAGTGTTGCTCCCAATTTCAAAGGGAAGCAAAAATTTAAGGAGCAATTAGGCTTCCTACCGAAGTTGGAACATAAGCACCAGACTTAAAGAAGTCCCTGCAATTACACCTGTGCTTGCAATTTTGTTTGGGGCTTTTTTCCCCTGTGTTGAGCTGGCTGTCACCTTCATTTACTTATCTTTAATTATTAATATAATTTTTAAATTAAACCACATTATGAATATAAATTGCCTTTTTTTTCCCTCTTTCTTTGGCATGGTAAGTGAATATCTGTGTGGATATGACATTTTTACAGAGATGTTAAGTAATCTGTCGAAGGGTTTTCTTTTTTCTTTTTATTTTTGTGTCGGAAATGAATTAAAGTGAGAAACCTTCAGAGGTTAGTTACATAATTTTGAGGATTCATATACATGCACACACTACACTTTTTAAGTTCTGCTATGAATTCAGTGCAATCAAAAGTATCTAATGTTTCAGTGATGCATATTTTACTAATATGTATAAATCTAAGGCAATGCACAGTAAAATGGGATGTCTCCTTGGTGAAGACTTGAGAGAAATAAAGTAGCAGCAATGGTTCCTTGACCTTTCTTTCTTATTTAAAGATTAAATAGGAACTATATTGCTCTTTTGAAAGCCTTTCTGCATCTTTCCCAGCGGCATAAGAGGTCAGTACAATCACCAGGACCCTGACATCCTTTCCTCTGTTATGAAAAGTCCTTAGTAATATGTATAGTTAATAAAATCTAATTGCATAATTCAACTGTAGTCTCAGTCATGGTACTTGTCAGTGTGTCAAACCCATCTTTCATCATACATGCTTCTGTGACGTAAGTCCCCCCAACTCTATTTGACTTCTCTGTAAGAATGTGCACTTTTAAATATTCCGTAATTGTAGGTTCTTGTTTAAACCCAACCAAATTTGGCACACTGTAATAAAGTGAAAGGTTATTTCTCATTGCTGCTTCTCTGAAGGTGACATTTCTTTGGTCGAGCTTCCTGACACTGTGTAGTTCCTCCTTCTGTTTATTTTACCACTCTGGTACCTCATTAGCCATTGCAGAAAAGGGATTTCTTTGACTGTGGTTTTCACAGAGGACAGAACATATCAATATGCACTTAAAGAGTGTTAAAATGCAGACTATGTAAAAGCCAGTGTTTAGGGACAACCTGTAAATGTAACTTAATGAACCAACAGACCATAGCAGTTTCAAAGCACTGCAAATATAAGAACAGAATCAATACTGAGACTCAAGATTGTTGGTAGGTTACTTTCATTCCTCTGCAAGGAGCACAGTTTATTTCATTATGTCTAAATTCTTCTTACTAGAGAGATTCAAATCTCAGCTCAACCATACCAGGGCAGCCATTTCCACACCTCTGACAACCTCTCCTACAGAAATAAAGTGGGGCCAGAGTCAAGCTGTACCTGCCAGGTCTGCTGAAAACTGCCTTGCTCTCCTGTGGATTCCTAAGAAGGAAAGCTAGGTAATCAGATTTTGCTGGCTAGGCACAGCTTTGGGGTACCAGCACAAAAACTCCATGGCAGGAGTGCTGTTCTCCTGCCCCACAAGTTGAACTCCTGGTGCCCTCCTTTGCCTGCTGGAGTTGAAAGACAGAAGGTGTCTGTCTCCCACCACAAAGCCCTCACTCCAGCATCCAGCATTCCACTTGGTTTTCCCTGGCACAATCCTCACAGGGAGCCAGCTACATTTCAGCCAAATCTACAGTTTAGACTGTCCTTTTCTTTTTTGCTGACAAGTCTGGGTCCTCTTTTCCTTATAACATCTGTTTTTAGTTATTTTAAAGATTACAGTGTGTCACTTCAGCTTCTTTTCCCTAGCTGGACCATGAAAAAATTTCTCAGTCTTTCTTCAAAGGCCCAAATTTTCAACTTTTTGGAAGTTTTGTTGCTGTCAACTAGACTCTTCCCAGCATACTGTGGTAATTCTCAAACCTGGGCCCCACAACTGAACACATCCTTGCAAATGAGGCTTGCATGGGACTATCAAATAGAATAATTACCTTGCTTGTGTCTGCACATAATTCATTATCAAAACTCGTACAATACTAAGCTTTTAAGGACAATGTCTTGTTTTTAATTAATGGTTAGACTGTGGTATGGTTTAGTGTTTATTTTCATTTAATTTCATCCTATACTTTTTTCTCAATTTCTTTCCAAGACTTGTCTAATAGTAACAAAACAATTATATCTTTAGCTCTCTCCCTCAAGGATTTTGTTTCCTAATTTTAGTCTCATCTGTTGTCCCCTATTAGGTCTCCCACATGTCTAACACTTAACTTCTACATTAATTTCATCTCCTAACAAAGTGCAATGTCACAGATAGAGTCCTCAGTGAAAAACACTGAGAAGGAAAAGAAATTACAGTGGATGGAGGGGAAGAAAAATCACTATTATTTCCCTTAAATTTTCTGTAAAATGAGAACTTTCTTTTACACTTCAAAACTGAGCAGGACGGACAATTGAAAGAAAAAAAGTGATACTTTCTTTTACTTACATTTACTTTTTTTTCAGGAAAGCTGCCATTTTATACTTCTTATACTTTTATACTTCTTATACAACTTTCTGGGGAGAAAAAGCTAAAAATCTAGGCAAAACACAGAACCATGAGGTTAAAGAAAACTCCCACGCTTTCATTCAAGAGAAACTCAAATCACAAATTTTAAAACTAGACACGTTATTTTTTTAAAACTTTCAAGTCAGAAAGAAAAGAAAATAAAAGGTGTTCATCATGTACACTGTTTCTCTTCCAAAAGAGGCAAGGCAAAAAAACCCCAAACAAACCAAACAAAACCAGACAAGATGCTTCTTTAATTTAAATTTAGGAAAAAAAATAAAGTTACAAAATGTTGGCATTTCTTAAGAGCTATTCATTTAGAGTTTCTTGGGGATGGAAATAGAAAAATGTAAAAAAACAACCAAAACAAAATACCCAACCAAAAAATCCCCCCAAATTAGTTGGTAGTATAGAGCAACCATGTGCAGTCTTTATTTTTGTTTCACAGAGTAGCATCCAGTGAAATGGAAGTACTGAAGAACGACTGGAGATTTATCTCATACCAGCCTGGCTCCTACACCGCAGGTCAAACAAAGACTACTCTGTATTATTGCCTTTAAAATAAAAATGGGGCCTGTAAATATACATCGTAATTAGGAGGCTCAGCTCCTTCTCTCCCTGCCTTGATTTCAACAACACACCCATGACTGCAGACACCAGTGGAATGCTCAAATGAGATGTGTCACCTGTGAGGCTCCCCTATTACTTTCTGTGCTTGGTAATAAGGAAAGGTTAATTGTGATCCTTTGTATTTCCCAAGAGAGACCCAGGAAATGCAGAAAGGTTCAGGTGTCTGTAAACACAGAGGCGTTTGGGAACCTGTGCCAAAGGTGGTCATTTTGCTGGTCTTGCCCCTTGTGTCCTGTAGTTCTCAGCACTGTCCTTCTGACAACATCCCCTGAAGTATCCATAAAATTATTTCACAGGACACCGGAGTGTCACTAAGGCTAATTGACTTGTGCTGCTGCAGTGATCCTTGGCTGTATACATCCAGCCAGCCAGAATTGTTTCCAGCCAAATGTATATACGCATCTGGAAGTGGAAACTGGGATTTGCATTCACAACCTTTAGCTCCTCAAATGCAGGTCTTTATGCAGAGAGTTAAAAGAGCAGCTGTAGTCACACAAAATACTGCTATTCATGAGGATGTTTACCCTGTTGAGGTGAAGAGCAGCAGTGTGTGCTCACTTTGGCTCAAGTGACAGATTTCCCAGGGAAATCTGCTTCTGGAGAAATGCCACTATTTCCTTACAGTATTTTGGGAATCTGTGCCTGGCTACTACTGAACAGCAGATACTGGAGTCAGACTGAGCCGTCTCAGTATCTTTTGTCTCTGTGCCTCAGTTCCTGGTCTTCTCCTTGTACACCCCATTCTTCCTTTCCCTCATGTTTTGTCTGATTTACACAGAAATACAGTTTACAAGTACATTAAAGCTGCTTAAATTTAAGTGTGAGGGGCACTACTCACAGCACAATTACTCATATTTAGTTAATAAAGTGAACATGTTCATAATTGCTGTAATGTATCAGGCCTTAGTACAACTCACTGATAAGCTCTCTCATGTAATACTCCAGTCTAAGGAGATCCTTTAGGATTTAAATATGTATTTAGAAGGATTTTCAATGCTTCTACATTTTAATTATGTAATTAGGGATGAGGAGGATGTGTTTGCAAAAACTTTCTGAAGGATTATACTAACACACTCCCTGTTGAGGCAAGATAACCTCACCTGCCACACCACCTGAATTAGGAAACTCCTGTAGTTACAGAAGCAATGCCGGTTACCTTCAGTAGCTTCCTCAGAAACCAGGAGAGCTGTTTGTACAGGGCAAAAAAATATGCAAGAAGTGTTTCAAGTGTCCTTTAAAGAACTATTCAAAGCATTTGCTCTGGTTATAGCACATCTACTCTATGGTTTGGAGGAAAACAGGATTACCACAAAAACAAAACTTCAGGACTTTTTGGCTGATGTCCAAGGATCCTGATCTCTATCCCAGGAGCAAACAAGAGGCAATCTGCTTATACATTCACTCACTTCCACTCGTTTCCACCTCTGTGCACAGCCCAGGAATCACACTTGGAAACAAGATGTCCCCACTTGTTCACATGGAGGCACAGAGATTCCTGCTTTCAGTGACCTGTGTGGCATCTGTTGCAGTGACACGACACCAGGTAAGCCAAAACCCTACAGCCAGTGCAAGAGAGGTGGTGCCATTCCTTTCATACTGTCCTCAATATGGCTGTTAGGGACTTAGTGGGAAGAAAAGGATTTAATGTGTCTTCCTCGTGTGGAATACTGCATAGCCAAACCAGAAGACAGGTGATGACACTGTAATGTGACACAGAGATGTCAGAAATGAAACATGAGTCCATATCTTACCAACAGCTAGAACTGGGCAAGACTAGTACTGAATAAAAGTAAGATAGAAGAAAATGAGCCAGGTAATAATCAGCATAAATATAGACCTGTCCCAAATAATCAAATGTCTTAAATATAAAAAATGGATTGTGTACTTATTTCTGTATTTTGCAAACGCAGAACAGCTACAGTTATTTTGAAATCATTTGAGGACATGAATCAGGTTCCTTCAGTGTTGTTATTACTATTTTTAATAAAAATGCCACAGTCTGAAGTGCAGATATCTTAGTTTTGCTTTCTTATAGTATAAGTGCAGAATAACAATCATAAAATCAAATTGTGGTTACTAGCATTTTCTGCCTTTCACATCTACATAACCCAAAGCATTTCATACATCAGAAGGGTCAGTGCGACCAGGCACTCAGCAACTGTCAGTGTGAAGCTGCCTGTAGTAACATCAACCTGCTCAGGACAGGAAGCCAAATGATACTGAAATTTATGAAGATTGAATTTAATTACCTAAAAAGGCTTGAGAAGGGCTAGGACTGCTACTCTTAAAAAGAACCTTATGTGCCCAAAATGACACCTCCCTAACAGCACAACTCATTTCAGAGCTAGGACTGCCAGGTACTTGTTAACTCCTTTTAATTCCTGGTGCATGTGTGTGTTGTCATGATTTACCATTCAAATAAAACCCCTTTCCAACTTAATGAAATCCAGATTGGTTGCAGCATCACGATGGCCCATAAAATACATACAATATCATAAAATACAACTCTGGTTCTTTTTTCTCTGAACATAGGGCAAAAAACTCTACTTGTACCTAACACCAAATACTGTATCTGGTACCGGATCAATTATGTTACTGAGGTATTTTCTGAATGCAATGCTTGTCCCCATTGCATGGTGATTTTGACTCTTGCCTGTTTTTCACAAATAATGGTCCTAATGCATTGTATAGCTCTTCTATAAGCACTGAAGTGTAGTTAAATACCAGCATAAAGGACGTGACAAACAAAGTTAGAAATGGGAGAGGGAGAGTGGGGAAGAAATTGAAAAAAAGAAAAAAAAAATCAATTTTAATAATAGCTTGACAATTACAATTAAGTAATCCAAAGCTCAAGCTGAGCATTTTTGTTACACACCGCATGAATGATGTTTGTACTTTGGAGCCTTTAAAATATTTAAGCAGAGAAGAAATGAAATGAACTGCAACCAGTTAAGGTCATCCATTTAGGACAAAATTGATAAAATATTAAAATGAAAGAAATAAATTTTCAAACAGAGATACAGAGGCTTCATAGAGATGCATTATTCAAAGCAGAAGAACATGTGTGACCTCTAGGCTATTACATAATGGAGAAAGGATATGACAGTTCAAATGTGCAGGAACAGCAGAGGCAGAGAGGGAAGATGGATTAACAATTCCATAAGGCAGTGCCAGGCTTCCAGAGTACTTTCACTGGACCTCTGTATTAAAGCATTGCACTCTCAGAGCCACTTCTTGGACCCCACTATTGTATTGGCCTTAAAAACCTGTGGAAAGATCATGGATTTTAACTAAAGATTGATTTTGTGTCTAGCTGAGCTTGTTGGTTCCCAGATGCTGCCATTTACAGCAGGGATGGTCCCAGGCTGCTGAATTTCAGTGCCTCAGCTTCTTCAAAATCCTCACTCTGTCCTTACACATCTTTCCATAGAACAGCCTGGAGCCAGGACAGCACAGGCTGGCCAAGGTGTAATCATCACACACTTCTCCCTTGCTGTGGTCAGCTTTGCTGGCTCACAGCCAGCCTTTCCTTTGACCATCTCTTCCCTAGCAGGCCTTGAAGATGCCCAGATTTTACTTTGGACATCTTCAAGAAAAGTAGTCAACCTCTAGCAATAAATTATTCCGTTGTAATTTAAGGCCAGAGTCAGTATTTATTACACAGGGCTTATTATAAAATGGGGTTTTGCAAAGGTCTCATCTCTTTTATATCTGAGGTTTTGGGGATAAATCTCCCCAAAATCAAGAAGTAGCTGCCTAAAATGAGAAGTATCTTTAAATTCCAGCAAAATCTGCCTAACAGCAAGGTCTTTGCTCCTTTGAAAAATTAATTTCCACCTAGCAGAGGGCTCTTGCCTTCAAGCTCAGTGTTCGGAGGCAACTTCATTGCTCTTCTGTTGGCAAAACATGTTCAGTATTCACACAGCCAGAAATGCTGTGCCTAATGTAAGGTTTGGAACTGCACGTCAGGTGCCAGGCATCAAAAAGTTAGGGCACATAATGCCCAAGCTGTTTTTTTGGATGCTTATTAGCCTCCCTAGAGGACATGCAAGAGCACCTAAAACATTATGAAAATTAGTGTCACTGACAATCATTTGCGATCTTGAGTCTTCCAAATGTTTTTGATCCTCTTCCCATTTTTACTCAGTTGCAATCACTCCATGTAAAAAAATAAATCTTTGCATTTGCAGAGTAAGCACTTATTTCTAGCTCTCAAAGCTCCTTCCAAAACCAAGTGTAAACATTATTAGCTTGATTTTATAGCTGTCCTAAGCGGAGAGAGAGGGACCGTTTACAAATGAGCTTCTGTGCAGGATGCAGGCCTAACCTATGATACTTCTTCCCTGTTCCTGGCACTTCAGGCTCTTATTCTGACAAAGTATTCCCTCAAATAATGCAAAAGGTTCCAATCACATTTTAGTTGTCTGTATATTTTACCCCAGAATTTGAAAATATGACCATATTCCTTGTGCTTATAATTGTCAAAAGTGATCATAGAATAGGATCCTTTGAGTCAAAGTTAATTTTTTGTTGACATACCTCAGACTGACCATATTGATCAAATCAAAGGTCCAGGCCACCAGGTACCATTCATCCAGCAGAAGCCAACAGCAAATGCCTAAGGAAGTGAACAAGCAGTGGCAAACATGCAGAAACACATCCTCAGTATAGTCCTATAGTTTCTAGTCATCTAAGATTCAGGGATTATTTTTATAAGTATTTTTTTAAAGAGTTAGTATCTGCATATTTGAAAGTCCCAGACAAGTTTTACGCTCATTAAGTTGTCTGATTATGTTTTCAATAGAAACAAAAAAGTGAGATTCACAAAACCCTGTAGAAATGAGTACCACAGTTAATTACAGGTTGTGTGAAAAAAACCCCTGTCATGATCTTTCTAGATTTCAGCTGGTATTCCACTTCCTGCTAAATCCAGCAGAAAAAAAATCCATTGATATTGGTGTGTGGGAGACTGGTCTCAGAATTACCTAGAATAAAACAAAGAAATACGTTTTAATTAAGCCAATCTGTCTTCCTCAAAAATCTGGTAAAGGATTTATATGGCAAGACTGAAGAAGTAGTGAACTACCCTTTTCAGATAATAGAGGAGCAAAACTAAATCAGATAACTTGGGAAACTCACATCAACTTTATTGAAATTTTCTGAAACATTCTGCTGTGCCTTCAGTGCAGACAGGAATTTTGCAGCCAACATAGTTTTTAAAACTGAGATAAGTATGTGTGGGGGGGGAGGGAATAATAGAGCTTTCTATTAATGGAAAGCAGTCCGGCTGCAGCCTGAACTGTGGTGTCTTCCCTCCCCATAATCATGGCATTAATTACTTCATAGGTCAAATTATGTTTCTGTTTGAAAGAGTTTGGCTGTCTACGTGAATCAGGGCATGCATATTTAGATCTACTGTATCCTCCAGCATGGGCTTTTATTCTTGTTTGATGCATGCAGGCTACTAATTTAGATTTTCATTGAAGATGGCTATTTTTTCCTCTCCTGCACAATGGCAGTCCAGTTCCAAAATATATAGAACGAGCACATATTAAGTGAATTTGAGGGCAAGTATACTTCCTCCTTTGACCATATGGACAGGATTTTTCTTTAAAATAAAAAGGCCAAAAAGTGACTGGAACAATGCCCAAAGGGGAGAATAGCGACAGACATTTAAAGGTGAGCTCACTAGATTTATAATAGCAGGGGACACTATCATCCTTTCCAGCCAGCTACCCAGTTAGCAGCAATGCTTATATCACAAGCAGGGCCCATGAGATCCTTCTTTAGAAAATAATAGCTACAGCTATTAATATATGGGGGAAGCTGTAGCAATCCACTTCAGATATTGATAATAAATTACATTGTTCAGATATGAGATTACACACTCCAGGCAAGCAAACAGAAAAGCAGGTTTTTTGTGTGTATCAGTGTTATTTAGAAGAGCTGCTTGGAAAAGTTTTAAGGAATTAGAGTGCTTCTGTCCAGAAAGAATAGCCAAGAGCTTTTAACAAAAATACTGCTCATCATTTAAGCATATTAATAGCCTGGATGAGACAGTGGCTCAGGGCTCACAGGGAAGGTGCTGCTTCTTATGTTAACCTGATCCCACTATTTGTGGGAATGACTTGTGAAATTACTTTGAATGTATCAGACAACACAGAGACAACATCAAAGTATTGTAGCACATAGCAGGGCTTCTTCAGTCAATGAAAGCCCTTTCACAGTAGCATTAGAATCATCTTTAAGAGGGCTAGTAGTGACCCAGCAAGCCACCCACTAAGAACCAAGACAAGCAGTCTTGGTCTCAGAATTTTTTAGAGGATTAGCTTGCTCCCATGTGCAAAGTGATGTAGCAATTTTGTTGTCATAGGAAACACAATGGGGTAGCAGAAAATAAGCCTGAAAATGCTAGGATTGATAACTCTAAATACATTTTAAAAAACCCATGAGGTTGTTTTAAGAATTACTGTACTTCAGAGCCCAGTGATATTTCAGTCATCTGGCTGGTCTGCTGGTGTTGAGATAAATGGATTCGATGTTTTTACATTTTTCTCAGCCACAAAGATTAGACATTTGTTTGTGTGTATTATGATAGCAAATATGCTCATATTACCACAGCTATGGGAGCTGAGAGCTGTAGAAGCCCTTAAAAATGGTGACCTTGTGGATAAGGTTGTGAGTGTTGCCATGAGTGAGCTCCAAAGACATTTCTGAACTCTGTTCAAGATCCTTCTCTTCCGATTTCTGACTGAGCATACAGAACAAGAATTCCCACTGAAGCCTACAGTAGTTAAAATCCCTTTTACTTGAGGTGTTCAGTGCTTTGCAGGATCAGAGCATAAGCAAGGCTTACAAATGAATACAATCAGAGATCGGTGGTTTTTTTACGTTTTTAACTGTATTGCAGTCTTTAACACCATGTTTTAAAAAAAAGTCAGACTGTAAGAGGATAAGCATAATACAGCAAGTTTGAAAAATTCCCTGACTCCCTGGCACCACAGATTCAAGTCTCGGGGTCACGGAACCCTTCACCTTTCTCAGCTAGATAAGACGACTACTGCAATATTTAATACAAGATAAGCCACACAAGCATTTGACTGGATTTGACCTCTCAGACATCTTACAAACCCAAGAGCTCGTGTAACCTGAACCTCTGCAAGGAAATGGATATTTGTACATTCTCCTGTAGCTCCAAGAACTGGACACTTTGGAAACATCAAATATCATAAGACATGCTGAAGGTGTTGGCTAGAAATACTGCTGAAGACACTTCTTTATCTGTATCCTCAAGTATCAATGGCCAAAGCTGCTACTCACCCAGGCACAAAGAGCAGGCTGAGCTCTAAGAGTCTGTACATCAGCAAAGCTCCTTTTCAGAAGCAGCTGCACCTCAAACAGTTGGCACATAAGAACACCAGACAGGTCTACCAGGTCAGATCCTGCTCCTAAGTGACAACAGACTACTTAGAGACACCTCTTTGCATGGGAAGCCTGGATGGGTTCTCTGCTGCCCCACGTATATCACTGTATTTCCATGTAACTTGGTGGTGTGGTGGCAGACACCCTGCATGGTCAGATACACAAACATAAAGTTATGTCCTTCACAACCAGAGAAGAAACCAGATAGCCAAAAACATCCACTTCACATGATTTTGCTGTCCCAAGCATTGTCCTGGTGGTGTAAGCTCTGGTCCACCAGACAAGCAGGGCAGGAGAAGACCGAAGGCTGCATGCAGGTGGGCAGCATGGGCAGCCACAGGCCTGGCCACACTCCACTGACTCTCCCAGTCTCCCATAACCAGTTGGCCAGGAATCCTTAAATTCTTCACCCAGCTTCCGTATAAGTATTTCTACTCACATGAAGCACATACACAGTTTCAGAGCACCTTAAACCTGTCTCCCCATGTGACAAGGTTTCTCTCAGTGGCTACTGTCACAAAAGAAAGCCATGCCCAAGGAGAGGTACTCAGAGTTTGCCTGCCTGCTTAGCTCAGGTTTCTCAGGTACCAGCAGATGCTGTCATTCATATTGCTGTGGCATCCAAATCTGCTCTGAGAAAAGTTATCTGTTGGTAAGGACACACATGGCTTGTCTACAGTTGAGGCTCTGGTAGTGCCACATGTAGACTAGCAACAGTGGAAAATTCTGAAGTGCAGACAACCTCAGACAGACACAGAAATAATCCACCAAATGTCAGCAAACTTATGCAAAGCATTCCTGTTTCAGAAGCAGTAATTCCTTATGAAAGTGTTTCCATTTTATACTTCATACTTCAGGATGCACTTCAAATGCCTCTGAAAGTTCAGGACAAAAATTCTTGTCTTAATCCAAATGCCCTCTAAATAGCAATGGAATTTTGAAATTGCCTGTAAAATGTCAGAGACTTGGGGACTTTTTTTCCCCTTCTCTTGTGGCATCAGCAGAAATGTAGATGACACAAATTCAAACCACATAGGTGGAACTAACATTCCCCTCCTAGCTCAGTTTTAAACACCAGAGGTATGTGTCTTGTTTAGCACGATTTATGAAGGCTTCTGGGGAAGTCAGGACCACTTGAAACCACTATGACTAAGAAGAAATAAACCAAACCAAACCACTGCAAAAAAAAAAACTTAGGAAAAAGTGTTAAATGTAAATTAATGAAGAATTTTGGTATGTTCTTAATGCTGTGTAAAAAGAAAAAGTAATTAGAAAATAATAATTTAAAAATCTATTCTTTCCACTGTAATTGCATTTGTCTGTATAAATATATTAATATATAAATATAATAATAAATATATAATAATATATAATAATATATAATATATAAAAATAAATAATATTTAATATATTTTATATATATAAATAAATAATAATAATAAATATATTAATTCCTGTTCCAATTCGGTCCTAACATAGCATGGTTTGTATTAGTAAGTGGCAGGAAAATACATGTTATGGTTAGTGATTGAAGATATCTAATCAAGGACATATTTTTGGGACTGAAAACAAGTACAGTAATAGAATTTCATATAGACCATATTTTTTTTTCTTTTAAGAATGGAAACTATGGTACACTATAGAGCACATCTGTTTATGAAGAACTGGAATAAACTCCTATTTATATGCTTATTTTTCTTTTTACTAAATTATTGTCAATGTGGGTTATTTTTCCTCATTCTGACTGATTGTTGCATGAACTCTTCCATGCATTATTGCAAGTTGATTCAAGCATTTTTGTCCAAACCATTTCACATTACACAATTCAACATTTAAAAGATCTGGAATCAAACTAATCTATTGCTTTTGTAGTATTAAACTTGATGCTAGCCAGCACAGTCCCACATCTGAAAACACTTGCCTTAAGTTATGCAAATAGTCACAATTCCTTCAGTAGGTCCACTGTCATACTTAAATATATGTGTTTTCAGGTCCAGGAGCCTGGTGAGTCTTCACCAGCTCTGTGCCTGTGTGTCCTGCAGGTATCTATTGGCTGCAAAATGCAAAAGAGATGAAATCCACAGGCTGGGCAACTGCTTGCAAGATGGATAAATACAATCAACTTGCCAGAGGTACTTCCTTTGTGTCACATTGTTGCAGGCAGGAAGACTTGACAACCTGTGCCTTCAAAGGCAACAGTTCAAGGTGGCTAAGATCAGTTTCCTCAACCTGACATAAAGAGGTATTAGGGATTATTTCCCTGACAGAGACAAGGAGCTGACCTAGATTCAGATGCAAAGGTTATATATGTGTAAATGTTACATGTATTACTAAAGTTACAGGATGCTTTTAAAATCAGAATTAATATTGCATGGTAGTGGTTCTAAATATGTGTGTAATGAACAATAGGTTGACCATAAGATCTGAGATCAGCTGACCCTGATGGCAGTGACAGTAAACTGCTGCTGGTATAGTCCAGGCTGACAAAGGGAGAAATATGACATTGCTAGGAGCAAGTCACCTGCTCACTTTCTTCTTGTTACCTACAAGTCAGCACTAACTGGGTGTTACTGCCTAGTATGCAAATACTGTGCTTTTATTATAAACACATACACAAATATATATATTTCACTTATATAATACACACACACATACTTACAAGAAAAAATATTCTAAATGAGGATTCCTTGGTCTTCTAGAATTTGCAGAGACCTCTCATTGCCTTCTTCCAAAAGGTACAGCCCTGCGTTAATTGGTTTCATTAATTTTACCCACGCAAAGCTTTTTTTCACTTCTGCTTGGGTGATTTTTTGAACTGAGCTTCCAGATACGCTCTGTTCCAGCCATGGATAAGCCAGTTACAGTTAAATGCCACCCTTTCCATGCTGTTGTATGGATTACTCACCACATGGATTTGGTAGATGAAGTCCAGTATGATGACAGAGTTCCTGTGACAGCAGAAGACAAGGCAATACTGAGTTAATTTCTACTGCACTCCACTCTTGGGAGTGGTGAACTCCTGTTTGAGCTGATGGTGGGACAGACTCCAGCTCTTCTCCTGTGAACGTATTTCGAATGGCAAGAGACAATTTTTCCAACCCTTTGTTGCAATGGGCTTCTTACACCAAGCTTTCATTCTGAAATCTTTCAGGTTAACTCAGCGACTTCTTTTAATGTGGTAGGACTTTATATTCTGTGGTGTCCTATATTATTTTAACCTTTTCCCCTTTTGACCAAGCTGGTTATGGTTATGTTAACAAGGTGATGACACCCCAGAGCTTTGCCTCTTTTCCCTACACTACTTCATTTGCATGCAACAGATGGTATATATTAAAAATAAAGAAGAAATCCACTTTTAAACATTGCCTTAGGATGTTCACCTAAAATAATGTTTCCTTCAAAAGATGGGATGATAATGATTTTAATATAATGGCAAGATCTGAGGAAGTTAGTGATCATTTGATTTTACAGTGGCCAATAGTAACTGAATATTTAAATGTAGACATGCTACATTTTAATGTAGACATTAAATAGACATGTTCTCTGTCCTAAGGTCAGAAAACAGAAAAGGGAAAGATAACTATGAAGGAGATTGCAAAATTTCAGAGTGACATTCAGGTGAGCAGCTTTTGTGAACGTTGAATATTTTTGTACCTCTGGAAATTGTGCCTTTCATAAATTGTGATTTTTTTCAGCTATCTTAATAATGGTGAGAATTAATTTCATTTGAGGTTTTCTTATTGAAAAATTAGCACATTTAGTTCTGATATACTTAATAATATGCTCTGGGGAGGAGAATTAAGTAGGTGAGAGTATGTGCAAACAGGGTCAAGCAGCATGAAAATTCTTTTGGACAACAGCATTCCAGTGGAACAAGAGTCAGGAGCACAGGAGAGACAACCTGATGAAACTTGGCCCATGTTTTCCCTCTCGATAAGCAGAGTTCAAACATAATGGGAATCAAATAGAAGCTTCAAAATATTTACACATATCCAGACAGAGAAGGAAAGTTCACATCCACAGTGAATGGTCATTGGAAGAAAAACCAAAGCAAAATGAAAGCAGATTTTTAGACAAAGCTGAATTTAAACCAGGGCTGACTATGGCTGCTTTTCATGGCTGAGTCTAAAATTTGGCTCAGCTCTAGTTAAACCGTAATCTGACAGCCTCCTTTCATTACAATTCTCTGCTGAGTCATTTAGTTTCTGGAAGAAACATGGTTCTGGCAACTTAAATTATGGCAACTATGAGATCACTCTTATGATATTAAAGGGTAATATCAGGCTCATTTACAAATCTCCATGGTTTGCCCAGGATATTTTTTTCCAGGAAACCCAAATGCTACAAAGTTTAGCAGCCTGTAAGACTTGTAGTAGTAGTAGTCCATTTGTTGTTACCTTCTCAAAAAACCCCTGCAGGGTGTGTAACCTTCTTAAATTCCCTGGCTGTTTTTCATTTTCATTTCATTTTTTTCATTTCGTTTACAAATGGAGAAACTGAGAAGGGTTTTGCCATAGACAATATTATAAAGTGTTCAACAATATTATAAAGTGTGAGTGACATAAATAAGTGGTTCCCAAACAGAGGTGCACATACAAGAAGCTGTATAGAAATAAATTCTGGGTGGTAGGTGATGTAAATTTGCCACTGGCAATGAATGGACTTTGATGATTGTCTCTGAAGTGGGGTACACATAAGACAGACCACTGGGATGAAGGAAGAAATTCTTTATGTGTGTACTATTGATAAATAAATTATTAAAAATTATTTAATCTATTTCATTTTCAACTCATCCTTTTTTTAAAGTTTCTATTTTGTTCATGTTTTATAATATATAGAATTTATTAGCACAGCAGTACACGTATATAATTTATATATAAATAACTGATTGTACATAGAGTGGGGGTGCATTTTTTTGCTGATAGGGGTACATGAGAAAGTTTGGAGACCAGCATTTAAGGATCAGCCCCTGACTGACCAAAGTGGGACTTCCATTATATGACAATTCTGCTCTAAAAGGTTGACAAATGTCTCTTGGGACTTCTTGCAAAGATCAGTGAAACAAACTGAAGCCTTTTGTAAAAACTTCAAGTGGATTTGGATCAGGCCTGTAAGAATTACAGCTGCAGAGGTAAGAGGAGGTATCTGTCACTCCTGAATCCTGTTCCTACAGTGCTGCTGGCATTGCTCTCCACAAAGTATTGTATAAACACAAAAGAAAGAAAAAGTGCTTATGTGTAATTCTGCATAGCAAAGGAGTGGTTTTGTGATGAATAAAGTACTGATATGGGGCAAGATAAACATTTCTTGGATCACAGTAAAGGTTACAGTTAGCAAAACAAATTTAGCTGTCAGCTCTGTACTTTTTCTAGCATTACACAACACAATCATAACACTTGACACTGCTGTTATAAAATAACTGAATGCACAGCCCACTAGTTTTGACAAACAATTGCTTCTATCATCCTAATAAAGGCAGCCATCTTATTCCTTAGCCCATGACTTGTCCACTCAGAGCACAGCATTGCTGCTAACAAGAGGTGCTTCGTGGTGTGAGCCCTCTCCTGCTATGGATTTCCTTTATTACTGGCGGCTCTGTCTGGGTGGCATTGATCAGCACCAGCTTCTCACTGACCTTGGGCCCACAGCCTGGACAGGAGGTGTTCTCATCCTTGATGCCAATCACTCTGTCCCTCAGGCAGCTCAAAGGCATGTTCTTTTCTCAAATCTGAATGATTAAGAAGGGCACCTGAAATACAGCTATTGCTGCCGCTGCATTCTAGAAATGTGGCAAAGTAATGCAACACTTTTATGCACCAGAAATGATTCTATCACTAGGAAAAAAGGTGGGTGTATTTATTCAAATGTCTAAAATCAATCATCAGCTACCAGGAATAGATCATGTCTGAAAAGCTACTGCATATCCTCCTCAGTTTCAGTAGTGACTTCACTGGAGGTCCGTCTCATGCCTAAGTGAATGGGAGGGTCAGAATGAAGAAATTTACAGCATCAGCGTATTTTTCTTGCTGTGAACCTCCCTCCACTAACTGAAACTTCTTTCCAGTTCTCTCAGGTGACTTTTGGGCTCCATATGGATCTAC
The DNA here is from genome assembly GCF_009650955.1 of Corvus moneduloides. Taxonomy (NCBI): domain Eukaryota; kingdom Metazoa; phylum Chordata; class Aves; order Passeriformes; family Corvidae; genus Corvus; species Corvus moneduloides. The sequence goes on from NC_045480.1 coordinate 58,906,030, forward strand.
TGCAGCCCTCTCCATTGTACCATATGCAAAAAGATGACTGACACTTCGAGGACATTTTTAATTTAATAGAACACATGGTTATTAACGATACTTAAATATAGAGAATATCATTGAAATTGCATTAGCTCTAGAAAAATGCACAAATATAAAACCAGGGCAACATTTAACATGGACACACTACTAGCCCATTTTTGTTAGTATATCAGTAGGACATTGACTGATGGGTCTGCACTGGACTGTTCTCCAGGCACTGCCACACTTGTGCTGTGGCTGGTGCAGTAATTTCAATCTATACACAAGGGAGGGACTCAAATGGTTTCAGAGGGTGCAGAGGGGCTCATTCATTAGTCTGGCCTCATAAAAACTTACTCTACTGCAAACATCGAACTGGCTACACCTATTTTAATGCAATTAAAAGACTGCATAAATCAATGTCACAACAAGCATTCCCCTTTAGACATCCACTAATGATCTTAGCTCTTAGGAGAGAGCTTTGCTTTCCTTTCCTGAGTGTCAGGTCACTACATCTGGTTGGCCTTCCATAGGCAGCAGAAGTCAGATCCTGGATAGCCAAGTGGTTACAAGTACTTTCTGGCATCACCAAGCCATTGTAGCCTCGGAAGCTGTTCAGCAGACATGCTTCTCTCCATGCTCCTGGCAGAGCAAGTGTGGTGCTTTTGGCTTGGGGGGCTTAATTTTTTTCACAGTTAGCTGATATCTATGTTTTGGGTTCGTGCTGGAAACACTGCTGATAATATAGGGATGTTTTTGTTACTACTGAGCAGGGCTTACACAGAGCCAAGGCCTTTTCTGCCTCTCACCCCACCCCAGCAGCGAGGGGGCTGGGGGTGCACAAGGAGCTCGGAGGGGCCACAGCCAGGACAGCCAACCCTGACTGACCCAAGGGATATCCCATAACACATGGAGTCATGCTCAGCATGTAAAACTGGGGAAGAAAGAATCAGAGGGTGATGTTCAGAGTGATGGAGTTTGTCTTCCCAAGTCCCCAATACACAGGATGGAGCCTGGATTTCCTGGGCATAGCCAAATACCTGCCTGTCCTTGGGAAGTAGTGGATGAATTTCATGTTTGGCTTTGCTTGCACCTGTGGCTTTTGCTTTACCTATTAAACTGCTTTCATCTCAACCCACGAATTTTCTTACTCTTACCCTTCCAATTCTCTCCCCCATCACACCAGGAGGGAGGGAGTGAGTGGGGTTGAGTTTCTGGCTTGGGTAGCACCACAACAGCAGGCACTGCTGACGGACCTGCATTTCACTGCCTCAAAGATCACTGCTATTGTTAGTGTAGCAAAGAGGCCCTGGCCCTGTCTCCAAGCCCTTTATAATGACAATACATGTCCCATTATGCACTTTTTATAAAACAGGAGTCACAAAATGCTTAGGTGGCTTATCCAGGATCCAAAGCAGCATCAAAGTGTTAATTCTTATGTAACTCTTGGGGAAAGCAGCATATTTGACTGAATCATGATGCCTCCCAACCATAAATTCTGATACTTGGATTTAGCACTTCCAGATCTATGAGCTGTTTGGTCCCTGACTAACGACTAATGAAAGAAACTGCTTTTATCATCCAAAACTTGAAGAGAAATAGGGTATATTTCAAGCTTATTTTATGAGTGACCCCATTGTGGAACACATAAAAAGGTGGTGGTTCCCAGGAAACTTTTCATTATAAGTCTAACTAGGTAATTTTCTGGAGAAATGCATATGATATTAAAAATAGGAACTCCAAGGAAACAGAGACTGGCAGAATCACACCATGCAGAAGAGGGCTAGGTTAAAGTCACACATCCCCATCCACAACCAAGAGCCCCCTACAAAGCCCCATGGGCTGCACATTAGGTAGGGCAAGGCTGCTGAGGCTCTGGAAGGAGGTCTGTCACACACAGACAGGTGGATCCCAAAGCAGAGATCACTCCAGGTTCATCCCTTCCCCCTTCACCAACAGCATCCCGATCTGCCATTCACAGAGGTGAACAAGGGGAACAGCACAAAGCCCACTGGACACCTTCATAACGTTTATGTTTCTCTGAACATGGTTTCTATCATTATTTTATAGTCTGGAGCATGTCAACAGGAGATAAAGAGGAAAGATGACTGAGGAATTAAATTATCTGTAGTGCTGAGCAAGCCCTTTCCAGCCCACTGTGGTTTGAATTTTTCACCTGATATGATATGGCAGAAGAGGTTATGTTACACTTCAGCTCAAGATACACCTGCCTGGGAAGGCCTAACACCCCTGATTAAAGGGGACAGTGCTTGACCCAGCACCGAGGTTAATACCAAAGTGTTCCCCTGGAGCCAGGACTGTGGGCCCTCGTTACCATCACCCTCTGGATGTTTCTCTGAACACCGGCACCCCACTTGATAAACAGAATCAGTCTGTTTCAGACCTCAGAGGCAAGCAGCTAGAATTTGAGATAGCTATCCTTTGATAGGCAAGGAGGGCAATTTTTATTTTTTTCTTGTGCACGTTCGGTGTCGGCAGAACTTAAATCAATCTTCCTGTGATGCCAATAGTTCACAGATAGAGCTGCAGTGCTTTAAGGAAATAGGTTATCTTTTCCCACTGTGAGCTGCTAGTTCTGAGGAGTGTTTGATACAAGTCTGAAGGAACTGCTCAATCTGAATTTGAAAGGACCATTAACTAGGAAAAATTAACAACATACTTAGAAATGACTAAGCTCGGCTGGCCAGTTTTCTAGCTATGACCTTTAATTCTCCATAAAGAGAAGGTGCTTAAAAAAAATCAGACATTCTCACCAATCTGGTTAATTAAACAGAACGGCAAATGATCCCATGTGTGGAAGGAATCCAAAACAGTTTGGGTAGAAGAAAAAAATTGCAGTTATAACCCAGTCTTATTTAAAGAAAAGAATAAATATTTAAGCATATGGTATAATATTTCATGAACCTGCGAGAGTAGTGTAAATATGTAATTGCACTAATCATATATAAATATTGCACTAGACATTATAAATAAAAATAAACTGAGAACGAAATAACTTTTTTCCCTAAAAAATGTTATCAGAATACTCAGCATATTCATACATATATTTAGGAAGGGAGTGTAAGCAGGCTAACCAAGTCTTGTAAGCCACATTAAGTTACTTGTATCAGACTCAAACTGATTAGTGCAGATTATCTGGGCACATCTGACTGTCCTGGTTGAGCAAGGATGTTGTCTGACTGTGCAGCCCAAGAAAAAATGAAACCATAGGCACTGCCAAGTCAAGATGTCAGCACTGGATTCTCTTGGTAGCTTACTGTCTCCAGAGGTGAAATTTGGAAATGAAATGTTCAAAAAAATAAAGCTTTGGTACAGGCAAACCATGGAGTTTATGTCGGAAATAAGTGGCTGCCAGCCTGTTGATCCTATTGATTAATTACAGGCTCAGGTATAAATTGAGTGCCCCTTTCCCTTAATGTCTTAAGAAGGATAACAGGAAATACAGTATGAAAAGTGATTAAAATTGGCCTATTTCCAGTCATTGCCCTTAAACCTGACAGAATGAAAAGATAGGATCTGGACGTCCTGTCACAAATTTGAAATCTCTAAGTTATTATATCAGTCAGCTGTGTTCTCTAGCAGCAAACCATAGCTAGTGTTCATAGAAGCTGTGTTTGTAGAAGTTAATTTCTTTTAAGATTATTTAAGAGATCTCATGATAACTTTCCAAACTTCACACAGGACATGATCTAGTCCTGAACCGTAAAAAATAAGTCCTGCTTCTGACTGCACCCTCACACTGCCATGGCACCCTGCTGCTAATACTTACAGTGCTAAATCTAAGTTTAGGCTTGAAGAATTAGATCATACTTCCTTTTCCCTTTCATCACACTAGAAGGTGTGTCCTCCTTACCTAAGTACTTGGTTAAATATCCCCTGGCTGTTCAGCAGGAGCCCTTATGTTCTCTTCTATCAGCAGGAAATTATGAGCTCCTGGTTCAATATGCAATTATTTAAAAACTGTATTATCATAGCACCTAATGGTCCCAGTCATGGACCATCACCCTCTTGCACTTGGCACTGGACAAGCATGTGCAGAGGCAAAGTACATTCTCCAGATAATTTTCAACTCAGTTATGAATAAAGATAAAATGGAGAGATACATCATGGAAAGCACAAACAAACAAGATTGGTTGATGTAATACAGTAGATTGAAAAATGTTGCTTTGATGGGGCTCTTCTTTCACATTTCAGTCTTCCAAGAGTCATTTAAATTAGCTAAAATCCCTTGATTTCTTCCCTAATAATACTTTCCCAGGTGACCATATGCCACAGGGATGCTGCATGATCACAAATGGGAAAAATACCAAAGATCGTAAGGGGAATGAGTCATGAAGCAGCAAGACATGTTCTAAAAATATTTACAAATCCTTAGTTAGAAGAAAAAAAAAAAAAAAAGGCTGCTGCAAATAGCACTCCTTGGACAACAGGAATCTTTGTATGGACAAACAGCACATGTACCAGAACAAATGGACACCTTTTCATGTGAGACCAATTTTCAAAGAGCTTATGAATGTCTCTCTCCTGAATTTCTTCTTCAATTTTTACTTAAACTATCCTGAGTCTTACATATGGAGAAGGAACAAGCTTAATCGGGGCAACTGTAAGCCTTTCATCAATTCAATTATCCGGTAAAGGGCTCACTTGTTGAACTCAGCCATAAAATGTTAGAGTCGCAGCGCTGCTCCTGTCTATCAGCTTGTGTCCCTGAATTCTTTGTACCCTTAGGGACGTTTTATCTTTTGAGAAATGTGACAGTCTGCCTTTGGAGACTGGCCTCGGCACAGCTCCATAACCAATATATTGACAGATAGAAGGTAGTGTGGAAAGCGAAGCAGTTCACGACTTGTGTCTGTCAAGCTGCTTTCCTCTGCAGACACGGGACCTTTAAAAGTTATTACAGGACCTTTCAAACCATTACCTTACATTAATGACATCAGATTTATTTTTTCAGGGATCTATGGATCTACAGCAGTACCACATTTTCTCTCATTTCCCAGTATTTTTACTTTTTGGGAAATAGGATTAAAATATTATCATAACGCTAAGCATACACAGGGCTTATTTGCTGTTGGAAGGACAGGCTTAAAATGGAAGGAGAATTCACTGATACTGCCAGTATTTCTGACATTTTCTACTGAAATGTGACTTGATTATTTCTATATGTAAACTTGAATCTGCAGTTTCTCTTCCCTCCATTTTGAAGAGGGAGGAAGGGAGACCACTGTTTCAAAGTAAATGATAACCAATCACATCACCTCTAAGAATATACTAATCTATAAAAATTAATTCAGAAGAACACAGGACTGGCTGTGGAATATTACAGGCATCCTCATTTCTGATTTTTCAGGACACTAAGATATGCAGCCGTATTGACATCAGTGCTTCATTTTGGGGATAACACTATACAAATTGTTCAATGCTGTGATTTCCTCCTTGTTTTGCTCTCCCTGACTATCACTGTTTCTGTGTCCCAGCACCCTGGTTAGGAGAACATGAGTCAGAGTCTCCTGAAAACCATTTTCATTTAAAATCAGGATTTCTGCAAAGATAATAGAAAATTACGTAATTACTTCTTATGTTGTTCTTTTCCTCCTTATTGCAATCCCTTCAAGATCGAACTGCCAAAATACCAAAGGACATAATATCCAGTTGATTTTCTGAAACTTTAGTTTAGAGGAAGCAACTCTCTTGAAGAGATAGCTATATCTATATATACGACAACGTATTTTAATTTCCTGTCTTTAACCGAAGTCACCAGCCTAATGCTAACACAATGTACTTATTGGACCTTGAGATTTTTTGCTATTTTATGGCCTTTTAATCTTATGTTCTTGCATATGATGTTTAAGAATGGTGCATCTTCAGGACGACACGATAAAAGCTTTCAGTCAGGAGCTGGGAGCGCATTTAAGAAATGCACATTTTAAATCAGCCTTTAAAATCAGTGGCAAATATTTCCTAGACAAAGTAGTAAATTCTCTGGTCTAATGTAGAATGAAACAGGTTTTGGTACTGGGTTCCTGTCCTTTCTCTCAATGAAATAATCATGTGTCCAGGTAATGGTGGACTATATTGCTGTCAATATCACTTTCACGTTATTAGGTTCAATCAATGCTGGATAAAAGGAAAAAGGGTGGTCAACAGGCAATCTGGCTTTCAGTTTAACACTCCCTTGAGGATTTTCATTATCCTTTCCTTTTCTGTTCTCAAGGTTAGCTCTAGCTAGACTATTTGTAGCTTCAGCTTCCTGGAGATAATGCACATCCACAATAGCCTTGGTCCTCCAACGTCAGAGTGCCCTTCCACCTAAGTAAGCAGAATCCTGTCTTTTTTCTATTATTTGTGACCTTTTCCTGGGTTAAAAGGTGACTCCTGAAGCAGACAGGTTTCACTTCTTATGGTGATTGCAGTGCAAAAAGCACGCTTCTACCTTGTTAGAAGTGACATCACTGTACATTAAAGACATCATATCTCCTTTCATATTAAAATGCCTGTCAGTTCTGCTGCTTGCAGGCTGTAAATCTGCCACAGTATCCCGTGCTTGGGAGCTTTCATTATGAAAATATGGAAGATAAGCACTCCACTTTACTGTCAAAAGGAAAAAGTAGTCTGGTAGTAATGAGGTTACTTTAAAAATAAATACACGATTCCTTAAACATAGATTACTTGATGTGGGGCAGCTTTTGAAAGCAATATTTTTTATTTTAATTCCTAAAAAAATTCAAGCTTAAAATATAGTATGAGTAAAGCTTGCATACACAGTCCTGTAGAATTTATTAATGCATAGATTTTGCACTTGCTCATGCAGTAAATCATTAGATTTTCCTTTGACTTTGGCCCTCCAGCCTTGAGAGAAATGACATACTAGAATTTAACCTGTTTTTCATCTTTATATCATATAGATACAAAAAGACTTGTATGTTGTGCAAGAGTGACAACACTCAGCTGTTGTTCATTTGACTGTAGAAAATATAGACAGTAGATAAATACCTCCTAAACAGCAAAGAAAAATAGAAATAATTATTGATCATTTTCTCTCATGACATCATTAGGATCTTAGTAATACTTTCCCTATTACATAGTTTTAATCTATTGATCGGAAAGCACTTTATATGTATCATTCTTTTCGTTTTACAGAGGAGAAGGTTAGACAGAGAGGTGAGAAGACCTGTCCCAACACTTGAGAGCAGCTCAGCAGCAGAAGCCAGAACAGATCCTCCCTCTCTGGACTAACTTGTCCCACACTTGATTTGCTCATTTCCAACTGGAAATTTGCATTGTTTGCTTGTGTAACCCTGAGTTGTTTACACAGCGTGTGATTATTCATTTATTATTCATTATTCATCAATGGGGTAAAATTATCACAGGTATTTCTTTATTATTACAAAAAACAAATTAAAAATCTCCTTATCCATTTTGTGCAAAAACACTAACCCACTGTTATTCCCCATTTCCACCAGAATTCCCTCCAGCTGAGGAGATTTCAGCATGTGAGCATAGCATGTGTATTTTCACATTTCATCTTCCAAATGACATACTCCATTGTTGATACTCTGTTTGAGGAGCCAAAATGAGCAGTTTAAGAGTTATTTACGGGCAATGAAGCCTTTCACCTCCAAGGCATTGATTTTAATGTCCGAATCCTATACCCAGAGATAGGAATATATATTTAGGCTGTCCTGTGTGCATTATGTGAAATCAATTGGTAATGTCAGTCCCAAGTAGACAAGCGCACAGGTGAAAGCCATGGGGGAAAGACCCCAACAAAATAAAAACAGAAACAGGAAAAAAATAAGGAAATTATTTGGATGAGGAAGGCAAATGTGTAGGAAAAATGTAGTAACTGAGAAGGTGATATGGTTGGGATATGGTCTGATGAGGCAAGAACAGAGGATTGCACGCATGTCATAGAGGACACCAAGAACGTGTGTCACTCAATGGAGCTGGAAGCAAAATGAAATGAGAAACCAAAGAAAAGCGTGTGAACGCAGTGTGCTTCTTCACCTTCCAGTTTCTGCTGAAAGCAGAGAGGATTTTCTTCCTCTTCTTTGTAGAATGAAGTCCTCTGCTGATGTAGAGCAGAACAGAGAGAAGTAATGAGAGCTGTAGTTCTTTAATGATCCAAGTCATAAGGATTTATAACCCGTTTTACAGCAATGTTGCCAACACTTTCCTGGCCACAAAAGCCTGCAAGGACTGAGTAGGCTCCTGTATCATCTGTCTTCTGCTCACGAGAGGCTTTTGAGCCTCTGCAGTTCCACAGTCACAAACCCTGTCTATGCGGAGTGCTTTCGTAGCATTCTCCACTGTTTCCAACAGCCAGGCAAGTCCAGCAGCAGCAGCAGCAGCAAGGGTGAGATTTCTAATGCCAGGTGGTCTGGATTGCTACAGGCACTTTATGCTACTGCCCTCTCAATTTTCCAGGTAGGATCAGGTGAGTGAGAAAAGATGGGTGTTGCTTTTTGCCCTAAAGCTCCTACAATTCCTAGGAGTGGTGGAGCTGCACTGATGGCACAGATGGCAGTTTTGCCTGCAAGGCGTAAACCAGACTGTGGAACAGTGAGTCAGTTGCCCTGCATCATTCCCCTCTCCTAGAAGATAACATTCCTCCAAACCTGTTATTGCAGATCTGGAAGAGTTAGTACCTAACCTTCAATATTGTTTTATATAATTTTTCCAGGAATGTATTTTTTCTTGTAAAAGCAGACAAGACTAAAGTATAGAGGAATATTTTCTGGCATGTGTGAACACCAGGGAATCAGATCTGAACATTGTGTTTGAGGTTATACTACCTCTGAAACTGCAGGCCCTGGGGACTGGGTAACAGGCAGTCACACCAGATTGACAGATCTATATTTATAGATAGAGTCTTTATTTTCACTAGTGTATCCATTGAATTTATAATAGAGTTAAAAAGACAAGAGTTGTATAATGTACTTTGTGAAAAATTAACTTTTGACTTAATATGGAACATTATGCTACTGTTCTATTCCTAACAAAACTGTTTATTTCATATATATACAACTTCTCATCCTCCCTTTTGATTTTACCCATTTTTGTTGTTATATTACAAAAGAATTGCATTCTATTTCATTCCCTTAACCTCAGAAATAATGTTTTTTTAGTCAATGGCCAAAAATTGGAGCCCATTGGAAAATACCAGCTCACAAATGCTCTAGGAGTGACCTAACATTGACATTAAATTGCATTTTATTTCTAAAGAAATTGAGCTCTTCTGTTAGCGAAGGCACACAGTGACAATAACATAACCCCTGTTATTTTAAATAATTAAGGTGGCTGAACACTCTTTAACCTTCCTTTTTCACTGAAATTCAGGACAAGGTATGTATTGTTCTTACCACACTACAAATTAGATCTGACTCATGTTTGCTTCATATCCCCAACTCTGCATCAGAAGCATTTCTAGGGAGCTGGGAACTAACTTTGCAGATGATTTGCACCAGCAGGTCAATTTAAAGTGACCACCTCAACTTGTGTCTGTGCTTAAACTTGATATCAGAGTTTTCAACCTGAGGTACTGAATCAGCTTCATCGAATTGGCTGTGGGAAAGTTTACATTGAAATGTCATCAGGAATTGATACTCCACAAAGAAAAAATAAAGAATGCGTGTTTACACTAATGTAAATATTCTATAGAGTCTAAGCACAAAAGGCTTTGTTCCAACTCCATCATATTTTACAAAAAACTCTAGCTAAGTGGTGCAAAAAGGAATCAGGTGGGGCTTCCAGCCTTTACTTAATACAAAGCACAAGTCTGAGATGATCTGTCACACTGTATTTTAACTGGACAGAAAGTAGGAGACACAAACAGGTGACAAAAGGTCATTGTGTCACTTAAGCCATATAGGAGGAGATGAACATCCCAAGGTGATGGACACACTGTAAGAAGCTGAAGACAACAGAATTTTGTTAGGCTCTTGTATCTAAAATCTGTAGCACAAACCTAATACTTTTTTGAGTAAGGTTCCATTCAAAAATACATTAACTTTTTAATTGAGAACATGGCAGGATATCAGCGGTTCTGATGATCTTAGCACAGCATGGGAAATAATGCTGGATAACTAAGCATCCATTTACAGGGAAAATATCTTTGAAGTTTCACTGTATGGGCAAAGACAATCATTCAAATGCTGAAAGGCTTGAACTCTCTCATCCAAATGCATGCAAAGGGGAATATCCAACCTCTTAATGCTCATGAAAAAGCTGGTCCCTTGGGAAGCCAGGGAGTGCACTCCCAGGAACTCGGAGGGGGTTATGTGAACTCTGAAGGCTTCTGAGGATCTTCCATTTCTTTTTTACGGAACTGAAAGTATAGGAGACAGAGAGAAAGCCTCAGGCTGAGTTCTTACATTATTCTCCCCAGCTCCATTGAAGAGCTGCTGACGGTTCCTTGTTCACCAGGAAGTTTGCAGAGCAGGAAAAGGAGGAAGGTCCCAATACTTCCTTTCTTTCTCTTCCTTCTTCATGCAGCCTTCAATTCCTTAATGTCCTATTCCTCACACTGAGAACATCAGAAGACGACTTCTAAGAAGCACAGATCACAGCCAAAGAGCACAGCTCCAGAAGGAAGGTTTTGAGACCTCAGCTGTATTTTCAGTAACTTACAGAGGCATCCTTAGTACTGAGAAGTAATTGGAAAAACTTCTGCTGGCTTCAGTGAGAGCAGAGTTTTGCCTTCCACCTCTCAAACCCCAGAAATGCACTATTGTGTTTGCTTCAGGGCCCTCAGGAAACCATGCAATAGCAGTGCTAATCTTGAATCGCGGAGCTTCTCCACCTCAGCACTATTTCATGGAGGCTGATACCTCCTTCCAGCTCCCCGTTCTCAGAGGCTCTGAACAAGAAAAGTTTCCCTGGATTTGGAACTTGAGCTTGGGCTCTTATTTTATAGAATAATTTTTTTTTAATTATTTTTTCCTTTTTTTCTAACCTAAGAAGGCACCGAAGTTAATTGTTAAAATCATGTGGTATGCTCTGATTGGGGCCAGAATGGATTTGTCCTCTCTGACACAAGTTTTAGGTGAGGACTGTTTAAAGATTGCGGCTTTTATTCATCCGCTGGGTGTAGCTGGGGATTGTTCAGGCTGAATTCAAAATGTGCCACAGACATTCTTTTGTCATCTGGATTGTTGTTCATCTGCACTTATATAAACGATGTGCAATTCACAGGAGAAGGAGAAACTGGACACTCCTTCTGACCCATTCTGTGTTCTGTAGCCATTTCACTCCGAAAATTCTTTTATTTCAAGTATCTGGGAGAGAAAAACCTTCCTAACTTTGAAGTGGGTTTTATTGCATTGATAAGAGAAAAAGAGAGAGAGTGAGAGAGAGTGAAATCCCATTTCATTTTTAAAGTTAACGGTAAAGTTTTAATTAGGTCCTCTGAACAAGGATTCTGTGATGCTTTATGTTTAAGAGTTAGCAATAGTACAAGATCCACAGACTTCCATCTTAAAGTTCAGATGACAAAGGCCAACACACCTCTTTTCTTTGTAACTCTGTAACCATTTATGTTTGAGGTGAAGATGTTAATATGGAAATTTTGTGAGCTGGGAACGACTACAAACTCTATCATTGTAATTTATGACCTTTCATCTGAGGCCAAATGTAAAGGCAATTGCAATTGTTCTATATCTCAAGGCCAGCACATAGCAGATGTGTGAAATTTGGAGCGCTAGACATAAACTTTTATTACCAAATTATAAATAATTTCTATCACTTACAATGTTCACCTTTCAAGTTCATCTTGATTAAAACGCAAGGGCAGCATCTCACTGATTTCCATGAGTTATACAGCTGAAAAAGCTCTACCATGGTACACTAGGAAAAGATAAAGCAATGCAGCATTTAAAAAAATCTACTGAGAGCGAGGTATGCAACATTTTAGAAGAAAATATGTTTTAATCTAGAGCACAAACAAACAAAAGATAATCATTAGTCAATGACACCTGAATTATATTTTCACTCTTGGAGATTTGGAATCCTTAAGGAGTCCATTTAAGGCTAATTTACCTCTGGGAACAGCACATGAGACTGCTTTGAGACCTGTGGCAAACCAAGGAAAATTACCCAAGATTTGGGTTCATGACTTGGTCTCAAACTATGGAAGAGGGGAGCTAAAAATATCGACTTTGCCAATCTCAATGCCTAAAGCTCCGATGTGTTTGTGAGGTTCACAGGCTGTGAAGCAGGAAAGTACAAGGATTTTCTTGACTGACAGCAGACAATCAAAGTATCCACACACATAGAAACTGTAATTAAGTATAAGCCTCAGCGAGCTAGAAAGCAGCCTATTGAGCAGAAGGCAAAACAGCTCATCAGTTTCTGATGGCTCAGAAAGAAAGAAATACAAGTTCTGAAGACAAACTCGTAAGAAATAAAACAAAGAGGAAGACTCACAAAACAAAGTGTCCCTGGTTGTATTTGCAAAATTGCCATGCAAATTTACCAGCCCAGGCATGAAAGTTTTATTTGCCCAATCTTTATACTGGAGATTGATAACAATGAAAACAGGAATATTCCCTTATCAAAGCATTACTCACTGAAGCCAGGCAGCCAAATAAAACTTTGCAAGTCTGCTCCCTGGAGTAACTATTTTATGTTCCTTTTCTGCTTCAAGTACTAGATATAATCAAGCACAGTTGGATGCTCCTGATTAACATGACGGTTGCCTGGAAACACAGGCACAGTGTGGCCAAACTTCCCTGACCGAGCCTGTGCTTGAACTCTGGGATAGGCAGGTGAGTGAGGTCGGGTTTGCAGCCCTTGCCTCTTAAAGCCATTTAGTCTAAGCTTTGGAGAAAAAATTGTTACTGGACACGTGTTCAAAAAGAGAAGATAACTCTAGAAAGAAGCAAGAATACAAATCTGTCTTCTGAAAAGCCATGGTATATTTTCTTTGTATCATGAGAACTGAGAAGTTTGGAAAGATACTAAATCAATAATGGACGAATAAAAAAACCCAACAAAACAAAACAGTCCAGAAGCTTTCACAGATGATTAACTCCTGTCACAGTACTAAATCCTAAAAAAAAAAAAAAAAAAAAGTATTTTCCAGACATCAGGAGATAGCTGGGAGAAAGCAGGAAAAACAAGTGAGATGACAGGGAGAAGTAGAAGAGTAGAAGGTGAATTCGGCTTCTCCTTGTGGCAAGTTATTCCCAGGTGACTTTAAAAAGAAAAAATCTCTTAGGTTTCTATGTTCACCAATTCCTCTGCGAAATGAACTGAGCGGCACCTTCAGCACTTTCGTGTCTGCTCCTGGACAGGACACCTGCGAGGTGCTCACTGTGTCTCCAGTAAGTACAAGATTATTTGGGAATCAACAGGATCTCATTAGAGTAGAATACAATAATGTACTGGATCGTATCGGACATTAGGAGGTACTTCTTCACAGAAAGGGTGATTAGACACTGGGATGGGCTGCCCAGGGAGGTGGAGGAGTCACCTCCTGGAGGCATTTAACGAAAGACTGGATGTGGCACTCGGTGCCACGGTCTGGTTGACACGGGGGTGTTGACTAGCAGGTTGGACTCGATGATCTCTGAGGTCTTTCCCAACCTAACTGGTCCTGTGGGTTTTTTTCCCACAAGACATCTTTTTCCTGTAAGATTCTCTCCGTAAGAAACCGATGGGACGTTATATTGTGTGGAACTCTAAGCAAGACACAAAAAACCACCCCCATGTCCGTGAGGGACCGGGGCTCGTCTCCCGCGATCCCCCCGCAGCTCGGCCTCAGCGCCTCGGGGGAGCCTCCACGGGCAAGAGGAGCGCGCCCTCAGCCCCCGGCCCCGCCCCGCGCTCCGGCCCCTGCGCGGATTGTCCCGCCCGGCCGCCGTAGCGGGGCGGGGCCGCGGCGGGCGGGGAGCGCCGGGAAGGGGCGCGGGAAGCGCCGGGAGAGGCGGCGGGCGGTGAGTGTGGGGCCGGCCCGAGGCCGCGCCTGTGCCCTCCGTGGGGGCTTGCCATGGAGCCGCGGTCTCCGGCCGGGACCTCCCCCGGGGCGCTGGGGCCGGGCTGGAACACGAGGGTTCCAAACGGGGGGAGCGGCTCCAAGTGCGTGTGTGGTCCGGGAAAGGGACCCAGCCCTTGGGGCGCCAGCATCGCTGGTGGCAGTGGGTGTTGGTAGGGAAACAGTGAGGATCCCTGGATTCACGGCTGGAATTGCCCATTGCGCTTTGCCCCAGGAAGCAGCGAAATGAAGTTGGCACCGTACGGGTGTTTTCTGCCTTAGACTGAAGTCACAGAACAAAACGATGTTAAGAGCAGAAGTCAAGCGAACACTGACAGAGGGGGTCTTGCAGCAAACTGGGTGCGTGTGCTGCGTTTTTTAACCACAGCATCTTTCCTCTGTGGTTTAATCACAAGCCTTAACTTAGTGTGCTGTGTCATCTGAAGGCATCCTTTTAAATTTATGCTTTTCTTGTATTTGTGAGCTGAGATCAAAACTACTCTTCCTGTTCCCGCACAGACATGGATGGACTGCTCCCTCCGCCCCTAAAGACATGCAACACCTACTTATGGCTTAGCCCTCTAAAACCATTTTAGCAAAAGGTTTTAGGGATGATGAGGCCTTTGGCGCTGTTGAAATTTAACAGATGCACAGTGGGGCAAACAAGGATTCTTAGTTACACTTTAAGAAGTAATAAAAATGCCAAAGGGAAAGTTTATTGCAGTGACTATAGGAGCTCTGTCTCCCCATCTCAACCCTTAAGATTTTGCTTTTATCTCCTTCAGCATTTTCTCCTGCTGAAAGCGTGACAGATCAGGGGTCTGCCTGTCTGTACAGAGGATTTAAAACAATGTGGAAGCATGTCTCTTATCCTAATGTTTTCACTTCTCAGCTAACCTGAGATCAGGATGAGTCTACGGAAGCAAACCCCCAGTGACTTCCTAAAACAAATCATTGGAAGGCCAGTTGTTGTAAAATTAAATTCTGGAGTTGATTATCGAGGTAAGTTCTCCATCTGTCTCTCACAATGAGTAAAGTAATTCATTGGGGAAACTGGAATAGATGCATTGATTTTGAAAAGAAAAACAGTGTGATCCAGAATCGTGGAGTGTGAGAACAGAGATCTCAGAATGGTGACAGTAAAAGAGAAAGTGATAAAAAGGGGGGTAACAGTGGATTTAGAGATTTAAACTACTGATCTAAATCATTAGTGTCCTTGGTCACAGATGACTAAACTGAATGATTTGGAGTTTCTAAACTGATACTGGGAAGATTGTTTGGAATTACAACTCCTGAAATGGCCAAGCTGCCCCCTTTAAGCACCTCATGTTGGAACTAGACTTTTCTTCACCTTTCTGTTCTCCATTTCCTAGTATAGATCTTCGGCTAGAAAAGCTTCAGAGTAAACCATGCTGTCAGTCATAACAGAATTCTTACACGAGGGGTAAGAGCATTATTGACATTCTTGGTTAAACAACTGCCTAGACCTGTGTTGGATCAAAACTCACAGAGATACAGGAAGAACTTTAGTGTAGCTTTTGCCAACTTCATTTTAACACAACCCATCAGTTTTATTCCTGATTTCTTCACCCTACCAGTATACCTATGTGGACTGTATATAGGGTTATAGATGTTTTTCAGTAGCAGATTAAACTTCTCTGTGCAGTGAAATGTCCTGGTCCTGCTCCCATTAAGATAACAGTATCAACCTATCCAATTTTTTTAGTAGTATCCAAACTCAATTAAAACTAATCATGTATTTTCTATTGTGCTCTATTAAGAGATTTTATTCTCTAATTACTTAAACATGATGGTTCTGCAACACATCCCTGCTTCAGAGAGGTTTACTTCAACTGGCTTAGCTTAGCACTTGTGAGAGGAGACTTGTTTGTTCTGTGACAAGGAATCTATGCTATGACAGTTTTAATTTGTTTCTGTTCACTGGTGGAGTGTTCACTGGGACTTCCTGTTTCTCTTCAGTGTTACTCAGCTTACAAAATTTCCAGTCTCTCATTTCTTTGAGAACCACGTTGTCTGAGCACTTCAGGTGGGGTTGGTGGCTTAAAAAGTTCACTGCCTCTGTCAGTTCTTTAGTGCAGGAGAATGAAGAGAGCTCATTAAAGTCCATTAAAGCGAGTCATCATTTACCTGAGGGTACACACGAGGCAGGGCCAAACCGGATTTGGTTTTTTTGCTGTACTTCCTATTTCCTTTGAGACCATTGCTACCTTTCCCTTGGTAAGATCCATTTATAAATGCTGTAGATGAAATACTCAACTTTCCCCTCAGCAAAGCTAGTTTAATGTGCCTTCAGTCAAACACCACATTAATTGAACAAGAGTTCCTTGAACACCCGTATTTGTCATGGATTTTTCCCCCCTTCCCTTCCTTATTTCCCTGTGCACTCTTTTGATCTTGTGACAGAAAATCTGTGTAGTGTTTTCATTTGAATAATATGCACTTAGTTTTTTTTCTGCAGAAATGTGACCACCAGTTGTAAAAGCCAAACATTTACAAAACAGCATCTCAGACTATTGTTGCAGATCTGTCCAGATTCTCCCCCAGGCTGTGTTGCTGATTTTTTTGTTGCCTCCACCCTCTGAGGCCCCACACGCACCACCGTGGCCTCATGCAAGTGTTGATGTGTAACTGTGAAATGTTTTGAGTCGTTGCCAAGTGCTGCAAATATTCAAGGCAGGAAGCCCTAGGAAATAATCAGGGATACATTAATGTATGATTTCTGTGTGTAAAGATGGGTATGTACATTAAAACATCTCTACATACAGATAAAACAGATAAATTGCTAGCCAGGATGGGCAGTGATCATATTTGATGCCATTAGTGGTATAAGAGTAAACACAAAGAAAAGGAGGAAGAGAATGAAACAACCATGAATGCACTCTAGGAACAAGAGTTTGTAAATACTGCATTTATGGCCCACTGAGTGGTAGCTTGGGTAAATCCGCATGGTCCAGTTCTAATTTTGGACAAACAGATTTTTGTTTTCTGTTGTGTGGATCCCTCAGGATTACTAGAGTGGAAAAGAATCCTGACTTTGGTTTGGGTTTTTTGGTGCATTTAGTGACACTTTGTGAGCAGTTTTTCCTCTGTCTGTGGAAACAATAGAGAGAAAAACAGAAAGGAAAATAATAATCTTTAAACCATGACACATTGGCAGAAGAAGTTGAATTCCTGATTATTAACTGGAAGATCCTACAGTAACACTTCCGAAAAATGAGAATGTGTCCTGAGTTTTCTCCCTCTTCCTAAGTACAGCCAAAATACTATTATTTCAAGTTTGACTGCTAGATAAATAGCTAGGTGTTTTTCAAACAGAGGGAAAATTATTTAAGTAGTATTGTCTCTGCAAGGATGAAGTCAGGAAAACCCACAGGCAAGAGGAAGATAAAACAACTTGCAAAAAGCTGTATTAATTGTGTGCTACTAAAATGCATGTTTTCCTGATCCAAAAAATAATCTAATATTACAAATGACATTTTTTTTTCTTTATTGCATTATCTAAACGGTGTAATTTTATTTTTGTGGGAAGATTTCAGTGCCCTTTGTTGAAAAATACGTAGAATTTTGTTGACATCAAAACAGAGACTTGCAGCCAGTGTTCTTCTAGATCTGTAAGCATGAAGACAAATACGTGTATGGTGTCCTGTATTGAAAGGGTTGTTTTTCAGCTATATCCTTTACAAGTTTTGCTGATAACTCAGTTTACATAGCTTTGTCCTTAGGTTATCCAGTTACACTTAATATCACAGGTTCTTTTTGGTGGGTGCTTAAAACACAAGTGAGAAGAGACAACTTAAACATTCAAAGTGGAAATTGTCCATCTTTTGAAGTAATACCTTAATAACTTCTTTTTTTACTCCCACGACTCTTACACCAACTGATAACATTGCTACCAGAGTGCCTGGGATTCCTCTCTCCCAGCTGAATTCTTTAAAGATACCTCTCCAAGCTTGGATTTTTAGTTTGTTAAAAGATATAGGGTGGGTTTTTTTCCTGTACTGTTCAAACACAATGCATTTTTGTTTATTTTAAAGTAAGTTCAAGCTGATTCTCTTTTAAACTGCCACTGTTTTCAGGTGTCCTGGCTTGCCTGGATGGATATATGAACATAGCTCTGGAGCAGACTGAAGAATATGTAAATGGACAATTAAAGAACAAGTACGGGGATGCATTTATCCGAGGAAATAATGGTAATTCCTACTCCTTCTGTTGCTGCACATTAGCAAATTGTGTTTTGATATTCTGAATCTGACGGGTGGTTGAGGTGCAAATCAGCTGCCTGTAAGCCTAAAACTAATATCCCGTCTTGGAAATCTTAACAGTATTTGCTTTTTACAGTTTCACTTTCCAGGGTCTGTGCTTTTCTGCATTCCTGTGGTCCATTTTGCTTCTGAACTTGAAGTTCATTTAGAGAATCATGCTCTTTTCTAGCCTTCCTTGGAGCTTATTTTCTACTGTTTGACAGGCTTACTCTTTTGCACTTACTGCTTGCTTAGATGGCCTCTGCACCATAAGAGTTTGTGTTTTCTAGGCAAGCTACTGCATAAATTTATGCTACAGTGCAGCTATTACAGTGACACTAATATTTTCTGGTGAAGCAGTTTTCCAGAACTGAATGAATGCTGATCCTTAGTTCTGGAGGCTATTTTCATCTCTTGAGTAAAGATTTTACCACCAGTTAAGAAAATCACTCATGCTTTAATATCAAGCCTTTGAATAGCTGAGTGCAGTAGGTGGATTTTAGTGCACTTCAAGGACAATCCCAGGCTCCTGAAATGACTCCCTGGTATCAGGCTGTAATAGCAGGACATGCCAGGGAGAAGAGTATCTAAAAATAGAAAAGGTTCACAAGTCGGATGTGAAGAGACTTGAAGAGGAGGTAAATGAAGCAGAGTTTGACTGAGTTGCTTGGGAAGAAAATGGAGGGATGGAATAAAAAGACACAAGGACCAAATCCCATGTTAGAAAAAGAGTCAAAGAGGATGTGGTACCAGTGTAAAAGCATTTTAGGTGGAGAAATAATCCTTGAAACAAGGCCCACCTTTGCTTTTTGCAAGGCATTTGGATTTGTTATGCTAAGGACTGGAGTG
The DNA here is from genome assembly GCF_009650955.1 of Corvus moneduloides. Lineage (NCBI taxonomy): Eukaryota > Metazoa > Chordata > Aves > Passeriformes > Corvidae > Corvus > Corvus moneduloides. The sequence goes on from NC_045480.1 coordinate 58,925,146, forward strand.
ACATTACAGCTGGAGGATCAATTAAGGAAATAATCTGTTATGAAAGTTAAAGGGATGAGAGGCAGAAGGCTCAAGAACCGGCTGGACAGAGAACTGAAGACATCCCAGGTTTAGTAGCACAGTATCATGTTGTGAATGGATCTGTTCTGGGGATATCATCAACCAAGCAGGAGGAGGATGTGTGTTCCTTCATAACTAATCATTAGTTTTGCCTTAAGTGCTTGCGATTTCCAGCTCTTATTGAAAGATCACAGCATTAGTGTCTGACACCTGTAATTCTGCTGCTGAGGAACTCTCTCATGCTCCCCTCAGTAATACTGCAGGGCACTACCTTTGTTCTCTGTTCAGCCTACATCTGCTGGAACATAGTTGGGCTATGAATAAAATAAATACTGAACCAAAGTAATACATAATGTTTAGATCTAATGGCATTTTTTGAAACCTGGAGTTAAAAGTTGCCTGGCTTTGTTTGTGCTGAATGGGATTTATTACAGCGTCGGTTTACAAGCCATGGAAATAAGATGTTTGAAATAAAAAGGCTTCTGTGTGTTATTTACCAGTGCCCTCTTCTGTGTGCCACTTTCTCTTTTCCACAGTGTTGTACATAAGCACCCAGAAGAGGAGGATGTGAAGATGCCAGAAGGAGGCTGTTTTTTTGTACTTGTGAACCTCTTTGAAGTGATGAGCCCTATTTGATTTGTAGTTCATAATCCGCAGGTGAAATACACAAGTGTTTAAATATTTTTTTTAAATAAATGTGAACGGGTGTAAACTGCCTGAATGTTTTTGTTTCAAAGCACTGCTTTGTTCCATGGTACAGAAAAAAAAATAAAAGAGCAGCATGTAATAGTACTGCAAGACTAATTTGAAGCAACAGCTCATTTAATTATGCTGTTACAAAAATACAGATTGGAAGGTAAGCAGGCATGGAGTAATTGCAAATCAGAGCCCTTTATTATGGCAAAACAATAGGTTAACTGACGTTGGGAAGGGAAATGCTAATGGTTTGGTGACAATGACCTGTCCCCTTTGGAAAACACAGGGTCAGCTTTAAATGCCAGTCTAGTAAGAGTCGTCGGGTAAAAAGTTCAGCTGTCCAAAAAATCGTGAATTGTGGATTGAATCAAGAGATGTAACACTGACACTTCAACAGTTAGGGGTGGGGAAAGAATTGAATCAAATGGAAGAAAAGCCTTAAGGGTGTAAAGAAAGCTCTGTGCCAGCTGAGGAAGTCAGTCAGAGGTGAAGAGCTCTCAGTTGGTATGTCAGTACAGCCTAGTAGCTACTTCACCTCCTGCCTGTGTACCCCCCACCCTTCCTCTGCTTGGGGTGACCTTTTTCTTGTGCTTCTCTACCAGACACAATGGACTTTTTCAGTAAAAAGCCATTTTAACTAATACCTAAAGCTACTCCTGAAAACACACTAGGAATCTGAAAGCTTTTGTAAACATGCCACATGTGTCCTCTCCAGCCAGTTCCCTCTTTCTCCCATCCATTCCCCCCACAACCTGGTACCATCTCTATATTCTCTGTGTCTAGCCAGAAATGAGAACAAAAGCATTAGAGTATGGGGTATGCATTAGTGAGGGGGAGCCTCTGAGCAGACAACAGGGAGGGAAGTTGTTTGTGTGTATTTTGCAACAATGCTCCCAGATAATCAAAGCACAGTGAGTAAATCCAGCTCAGTTTTACATGGATACTTATTCCAATTTATAACATGTGTTTTCTCCTTTCACATGCAGTCAGCCAAGAAAAAAACCCAAACCAACTCTGAACATTCAGATATTCCTTTGCCTGAGTGTTTCTGCACTTAACATCCACACACTGAGAATGTTCTCTTGTTCTTTGTGACAAAGTTACAAGTTAGGGTAATGTACCTCATGGTGAGGTTATTGAGCCAATTTTTTAAAGCGAGCTTTCTGAAGCCTTGCTTTGTTCTTTGGACAGTTTATAATGCCTCCAAGAACAAAAGTACTTCTAGTTGTGGATTAACACAAGACAACTGTGTGAATATAACATTATTTCGTTCTTCCCAAGTACCAGTAGCTCTGATGCAAGCAGGGAATAGTAACATTCCAGTTATCAAAGGGAGAAAATGTGGTCTGCAAATTTTTAATTTTACTGTTTTTTGAGATGGAGAAATAATTCTAAATTATTTTGCAGTCAGTAGTTAACCTTTCCACAGTAAGCACTTCAGAAGCCATGACAGAACACACAAATAAAGTTGCTACTGTACAATATGCTTCAATAATTTATCATTTTGTGACAAGGGTTGAAAAAGGTCCAGGATATAAGACAAATCACCAGCTTGCTCTTCTGTAAGTGACTTTTTTTTAAAAATGAAGATGTACCTCCAAGTGGGGCATGCAGTTTTTCATTTGCCTTGTCATCTATATGTAGCTGGCAGGTTGCTGTCTGCTTTCAGTCCTGGAAACTGTCTGGATTTTGTTGTTTGTTTTTTTGTTTTTATTTTAATACAGGGTTAAATTTTTCTCCCTCTCCACACACCTACCCACGTATAGCAACATATTTTGCAGACTTTGATTTAATGTCAAGAATTTGCATTGTTAACTTTTTAACTGCAGTTCTGTTTCTATAGAACAGTTGTAATCTGCTACTTCTGGTGGTCTAATCACATACTAAACTCTGTATAAATATAAATACTATGTGGTTTACATGCCAAGGGGCTTTTTAATGTATTCTAGGTCATGAAGTCGCTATTACTATGTGAGGTGGACAGGAAGATTTGCCTTGAAGATCAGCTGTTGTAATTCATATTTAAATTTCAAAAGTAGCAAAAGAAATGAAGCATTTAATTCCCACAATCACTGACTTTCAGTTTATTTTACAAGATTTTACCCTCTAATTCATTTTTCAACCCCAGTGTTTAAATCAAGTAAACATTAAACTTGATTTCAATTAGGCAGTCCAGTGTTCAAATGTAGCCTGGTTTTGGTTGGATAAAACACTCATATTGGATTTATTCTACTTATCTTTTAGATTTTGACTTGCACATACTGTGTAGGACAACATTACATTTGCAAGTAAATCCACAGCTTTCAGAATGTCACCTGGAATGCTATCCAGAGTTGCATGGCATTATATATGTACATCAACATCAAAGCAGAAAGGTTATGTTTCACAAAGTCTTGATAACCCAGCCTAATTTATAAACTCTTTATCCCACTGGGAGATACAAGTACACTCTTATAAACACAATACACCTTAATACACAAAGGACAGCATGAGATACTAGCACTCGTATCCTCTATGTTACATCATTTACCACATCCTGATGCTCTTGCCCCAATACCTGTGTATAAAACAGTTTCACTTGCGGATCAAGCTCGTTGAGATCAGAATTGACAATGAAATATAAGTGCCTTGAACAACCTGCAAGCATTTGTCCACTTTTCTTGGAAGAATGTACCCAAAATTAAGTAATCCAAAACTAACAAAAATTACTGAATTTCAAAGACTAAAGCTGCACTCAAGTTGATAGTACTTTTATGCAATGAGATCCCACCATAAAACCACAGCCATTCAACCACTACCCCACCCTCAGCTACACATTCAGTTCACAGACAGATTCTAGGAAGAGCAGTAACTGTGAATTTGCTACCTGCCCACACCACATCCAGCACAAGCTTCTTGCACTTGAAAAGCCAAACTGAGCCACATCTCCTTAAACAAAAGCCTGGCTGGGAGCAGCAGCACAGCATACCTCACGAAAACTAAAGAAAGTCTGGAAGAAGGCAAGTACTCACTGCATGGTGAAGCAGCCAAAGCTAAAGCCTGCAGTACCCTGGAGTTGCTCTTATATAAAGGGAGCAGGTCATGCTAGGAAGGTTTTGTTTTAAAGGTATATACCCTGACTACCACTCACTTTTACAATTACTTTCCACCTGGTTCCTAGTTCAAAGGGAATCTACTGCTAACCACTCTGAACATCATTCATTTGAGTTCTTTATATCTTTTTTTGTGATGTTATGATGACAAAACAGCTACTCAAAACCTTTCTGAGTTGCCCATTAGTTCCTCAAGCTTTTTCACAGTTCTGAAAACCAGCTGTGCCCCACAGCTGTGTTGTTCCTGGGAGATAAGAAAGCATGAAAGTGTTTGCAAAGTGACAGCCTTGCAACGTATGACTGATGGTACCAGAGCAATGCCTGATCTTTAATACCCTGACTCACACCTGTGGCCAGCTCCAGCCCTATGTTGGTTTTGAAAACAAGCAGGCTGTGGAGTCAGCAGTTTCAAGTCTAGGATTCCTGTGCCAAACTGTTCTCCAAGGCCTGAAATCAGATGGGAGGGGGCATTTTCTGGGCTGCTGTATTGACCCTGAGCGAGGGACCCTCAGCCACAGGATTCCTCTGCCAGGTCACCGTGACGGAGCTCACAGGCAGCTCCCACTCGGTGCTGTGATCACACCACCTGCCTGGCCTTGCCTTTATCTAACAGAGCAGCAGCAAGAGATCATCCTTTAGAATAGAACTGGGTTTGTGTATGGAAATTATAAAATAGCTCAAGTGACAAAAAGGGAGAGCAGCTCTCCATGGATGATTTGCATCTGTTCTGCTCAGCGCACTGTGGGAAAATCCATGTGGGTTCTGTCTGTTGCCACAGGAATGTGGGGAGCCCAGCATCTGAGGGCATGTTCATTCTACTTGCTGTCTGTACACTTCATAAAGCAATCATTAAGCTGTTTGTTGCTAGGCCTTATCTCTCTCCCTCTCTCTCTCTCTCTTTCTCTCCCCCCAACCCCTCCTCTAGAGCAGAACAGCTGCCCAGGTTGCAGCAGTTACCAAATAAAATAAAGGGTTATTTTGTTTTGAATTTGTGAGGGAAGGAGGCTCACACTGTATGTTGCATGCATGTGTCAGTTCATTCCCAGCAGTGACATTTTAGTCACTGTCACACTTCAGTAAGTGACAGAAGAACAGCAAGAATAGTCAACTGGATAAAAGGGAAAGGACCTGCCAGTACTTTTGCCAACCCTCTGCCTAACTAGCATCAGAAAAACATCCTGGTCTCCCCTAACACAGAGGCACAGGCATGCATAGGTCACCCTGAGATGCCAGTTTGTAGAGCTTGTTCTCCATTCTCCCTGTGGACTACCATGGGTTTTTAACCACTCATCTCACAGCTGGCCACTGCTCTTTGTTTTAAAGATAACTTGAAATATTCTTAAATAAGGTGGTGCTGCCAGCTTTGCTGGTTTAATGATCACTTCCTTGTGGTCTGGGCTCAACTGTTGCCACCTTCAAGCTCTCTGCTTGATCAACCTGCCCACTCTTTCCTAAGCCCCCTCAAACTTTGTTCACAGGACTCAGGTGGCTGCCAGCTGACCAGGAGGGACTTCTAATTCATTAAAACCGTTATTATCCTGCAGCAGCAAAGTATTTCCCAGCCTGTCAATGAAGCAACCAGCTTGCTCTGGAGTGTCAGCTCTGTGTTTCTTACATCCATGCCCATATTACATTCTGATCTCTACTGCACCTGCTCCACATCTGCTGTCCCTGTTGTGCCCCAGTGGTGTGGAGATGTAGAAGCAATCTGCAAGAAGGACAGAGTTTCTGCACCAAAGAGCCTGCAATGTTACTGGGTTTGTAATCCTTCTGTGCACTTCAGCAATCAAATTTCAAGTTATATGGTTTATATTCTACCTTAATTATCAAGGTATTATAGAGCATGCACAGTTTCCCCCAGTGCTATTTTAAATTCCTAACTGTAGTTTGTGGGGCTTTTTCTTCTAGAAATCCACTAACAAATGCTGCTGGGAAAACAATAGGCAGGGTGTAGGTTGTCTTACATCCCCTTCTCCTTGCCAGCTCCCTACGGACACAGACATTTAGGACAGGCAAAAGGCAATCCTCTCTCCAGTTCCAGCAGTGCCTGTCTGGGCCCCCTGGTCAGAGCGATGCGCTGAGCCCGGCTGAGCTCGAGTGACTCCAGCAGGTCACAGCCCTGGCCAGAGAAAGCTGAGGCAATGCTGTCCTGGTGGGTGATGCAACCAAAGGCTCTGAGAGGGCTGTATTTCTTGCTGGAAACATCTGCCTGTCACTTGGCATTTGAATGAGCAGTTGGAGGCTGCTGGTAGATGCTTGTGTCATGGTAGTGACTGTGACAGGCTTTTTCCACCTCTGAGGAGGAGATGGTCGTGACATTTGCTTTGACTGTGGCTTTGAAGCCACTGAGTTCCTGTGCTTGAGAGCAGGCAGTGAGGATGAACACTGTGTAAGGCTGTACTTCAGATCAGCCCAGCAATTAACACTGTCCAGGCAGTGCCATCTGACCCTTGCAGCTGAACCTGTGAACAGCAGCATGCCCTGCCCTGCCAGAGGCTGCTGCAGCCTTGGAAGTGAGGGTGGACAGTTCAACACTGCCCTACATCCTATGCTGTTATAGATGGGTTGGATCTGTTTGAGCCTCTTCTCCCCACAGCTTTGCATGGTGCTCCAGGGGAACACTGAACACTGCTGTTTCAGGGTCTGCACTTGGCTGCTTTTCCCTATTTTCCAGGTGAGAGTCAATGGAGAAATGGTCCTCACTGGAGCTGGCATAATGGAATCATGTGCTCAATCCATGACAGCAGCTGGAGAAGACCATGCAATGCTGTAACACAATGCAAAGACCCACACCCACATGGAATACTGTTTTCAGACCTAGCCACCATGCTGGAATGGTTGCAATGTGTTTGGTGTTTCTCCTGCAGATTGCCAGAGGTCTGGAGCTGCTGCTTAATTACAAGCAAAGGATGCTTTATTTTAGGAATAAGTTAGGAAGGAAAACCGTAAGAGACTGGCTGATTTCAGGAAAGGATTAGTCATCAATACAGCATAAAGGTATTCTCTTTTGTATATGAAGGATGGGCAATTACATACTGGAACAGAATCAGTAATTCAAACTTGTCCTCCCTCCCCCTGAACTATGCTCTGCTTCCACTGAGAAAACTACAAGACTTACATTATATCTTGAAATTCAGTGATTTTAAGGCCTCTTTCAAATGCAGAGGAGAGCAGGCTGATGAGAGCCCAGTACCACCAGTTTCCATACTTTCCAACCAGTTAAACAGCTGAGAGCTGGGCTGTCAGCAGCAGAACCTCAGCACCAGCCCAGCATCTTGTGTCTCTTCTGAAGGACAGGCTGTAGAGCAGGGCAGGCTGATGGGAACAGTGCTAATAAGTGAAGCATCTGCAAGCTTGCCCCCTGTTTTTTGGGGGTGCCCTAGGCAGAGGTCACCAGGATTGCCCACTCTGGACAGATTCCCACACTGGTCAGATCCCAAACAGGATTACAGATAAGGCACCACTGGCAGAAATGAGCCACTGGCAGGGAGCAGGGCGAGCCTAGTGACAGTGGCCAGGGTCATCAGAGAGCCCTGATCACCAGAACAGTCTGCAGTGACAAGGTGGATCTGAGAAGCTGGGAAACCCAGGGACCGACTGCCAGCACAGCTGCAGCAAAGCTCGGGCAAGGAGCAGGGCTGACAGCCAGGACGTGAATACAGCTCATGTGCCGGGGGACAGTCACACTTATCAGATGTTTGGTCCCCTGTGCCAGCTTCGGGGGATTTGTGGGGTGTTGATGGCTCCTTCTGGCAAGGCTGGCACATGTGATGAACCTTCCCAGCCTTTGTAGCAAAATTCTGCTTTTACTGCCAAAATTAATCCCATGTAAGCATCAGAGATGGGCACACTGCTCGGGGGTCATGGAGGGAACTGATGTGGCTTGGCATGGAAGGGGGGATGTGTGTGTGGGGAGGGTAACAGGGAAGAAAAAGTCCCATCATCCTGCGCCTCTGCACAGGAGTTTCAGGGTGTCCCACACAAACCCCATGATTTGCTGTGGGTCTCCCCTCCCTTCTCCACTAGTTGCCTTTGTTTGCATTGAAGAAGCTTGGAGAGTTAGCGCGCATACACGCACGCATACACGCACACACACACGAAAAAAAAAGAGAGAGAGAAAGAGAAAAAAGAAAAGAAAAAAAAAGGTGTAGGATATGAAGAAAAAATCTAACATGATTAAAGCAGGATTTGGGCACTGGCAGAGAACTGCTGTGGGTGGTGGGTATTAGCAGTAACAGCTGCTGCACTTCCCATTAGAGGAGCAGGCGAGGAAGGTCCCTGAAAGGATGGGTCTCCGGCAGGCTGGCAGGGCAGTGGTGGCAGCGAGCCCGGCAGCGAACGCGTCCCAAGGTAAGCGCCGGCGGCACCGGCAGCCTGAGCCCGGGCAGCCCCGGGGAGCAGCGCTGCTCCCCTGCGGGGATGGGCACAGGAGGGCGGCTGGGGCTGGGATGGGAAACGGCACAGCCGGGGCAACACCCAAGGGAAAGGGCTGCTGCTCGGGGCCACTTCCATGAGCTCCTGCGAGAAATCTTATCCAGCAAGGGAGGTTTAGGTGTACCCAGAGGGGAGGCTGGCTCCATGAAGAGTAGGCATCCTGCCGCTGGTCTAGCAGGGCTGGGAGAGTTAGCAAAGGCTCCCATGACTCCCACGAGCATCTTCTGGCACACAACTGGTTGGAGTGGCAGGATGTTTGGCTGTGGAAGGTTAAACTGCATCCATCTGCTTGCTGCTTTACGCTGGGCATGAACTGTTTCGCACACAGTGGCGCTTCTATTAGTCAGCTGGCAAGTTTCAGAAGTGTTTGAGAGGGAGGTGTAAACTAGACCTCCTCAGCCTCTGTTGCCTCTGAATTATTTACATTTACTCACTGACTAAGTGTAATGACATCTAAGGCAGGAAAGGCTGCATGTTGAAAAGAAGATGTTAGTGCTACATTAAAATCAGAAGCACCTGCCTTGCGATACCTACTGTAATAAATAGCACACTCATCCTTCAGCTTCACTTTGAAAAGTGCATTTTGAAAAAGCAGAATGGCACAACACTCTGGTCAATCTGGAAATGTGTTTTGTGCTGTCACCGCAGGGACGCAGCTCTGTGACACCCAGCGCCGGGCACCAGCCCCACATGTGATGGGGCCTGCAGCAGCTCTGCAGGTCCAAGGGGCAGATGTTTCCCCCATTGATCAGGCTGTACATTTGGGCTGGGAGTGGTGGAGGGTGCTGAGTGTGGCTGTACAGAGGCTGCTTCTCCTCCTAAAACCCACAAGACTCTTTAGAGTAAATCTTTTCTGGCTGCTCCCTCCATGGGCAGCTTCACAAGAAATACATCCTCTTGTGGGGGGCTCTTCTCTCCCACAGCCTCAACAATTTACTTCAGAATGTGAATGCTGCGGATTCCCAAAGTGGCTCCAGGTGCCACAGAGATCACTTATTCCCTTTTGTATAAAGCCAGGGGGGAGGGTGACTCTGGAGATCAGATAAATCAATGGCACCATTCGGGAAGCCACTGCTTTGAAGTGAACTGCATGTTGTTTCCTGCTGTAGGATGGAGGATGGTGGGAGAGCCCACACTGCCATTGTTGGCTGGGCCTGCATGACACTGTGCTTGGTCTCCTACGCGGCCGCCTTCTCGCAGGGCGCGAGCCTTTCCGCCTGCACCGACATGATGCCCAGGCACCTGAGGGTGCAGCTGCACAGTTCCAACAACAACTACGTCACTGTCCACACCAACGTGTCCTTCTACTTCCCAGGAGATAAGGTGCCAGGTAAGGAACAGCTTCTCATTCCTGCGTCTGAAAAATACATGGTAATTAATCTCAAGCAATGGAATTAATCTCTCTGAGTTCTGGGAAGAGGGATAACTGCTCTGAGTGAGCTACAACACCTCTCGTCATGAGGACATATTTACAGAGGAATTCTGTTTGCAGCACGGGTGCTTTGCATGGGATTCATTTATCTCAACTGTGTCTCAACCATACCAGAGCTCATTACATGCAATGGCACATGAGAAGCACCTCCAGTGGGTGAAGTCACCCTCCCAGCCCGTCTGCACCACTCAAAGGGGTCTGGGTGATTCACCTGACTCTTGGGCATGGTTGGCAGCATTCGCCATCCCTGGCATTGCTGCTCCTGAGGCAGATGCAGACAGAGCTGAGAGGCATCACTCCCCAGCTTGGCCACTTGCCTGTTCATCCCTGTGCAAAACAAAACCCCTCTGAGAGCAGAACACGAGCTTTCGCATACATACAGAGTGGTGTCCAAACCTCCTTCCTTAAAAATGGCTGTATGCTGCCAGATCCAATATGGTTAACAGCTGATCATCAAGGAGAGATGCGGGGGAAGACTCAAGCAAATCCTGTGTGCAATTACACACTGAAAAACCAAAGGTAAAAGTCTGGCCTTCTGTATCCAGCATGTCCAAGACAGACTGTGAGGACAGAGACAGTAAGGTGTTTTCAGTAGCGTTGCCCCAGGTTTTTTTTCTGGGAACTCCATTGCAGGCAATTCACTTCATAACAGCAAGACAAATGCCTTTGTGTCCCGTGTTTTGTCTTCCAGTGACAGTGAGAAGCACCCGGGATTACATGGGCTTTATGCTGCAAGCTCGCAAAGTGTCCAACAACGAAATTGCTGGCACATTCATCTTCCTGCCTCCTGGTTCAAAGCTGCTGACTTGTTTTGAAGATGGTGACACAGTCACCCACTCGGACAAGTCACTGAAGAGAAACCTGTCCTTCGTATGGAAAGCACCAGACCAACCCATTGGAGACATCAAGTTTTTGTAAGGACATGCTGGCTCCTAATCAGAATTTGTGTCTTCTCAGTAACAGGCTTGGCTTTATGGCTCCATCGTACTTGTCCAGCACAGTGCTTTATGTATCTTGAACCCAATACAGCTAAATACTTACCAAATGCTGCAGCAGTATCGCAGCTGGTACGTAAATCACCATTAATATCTGCTGGGTAGTGCTGCTTTTTATTTACACGGTCACTGTTTTCTCAGAATAGATACACTGGAAGATGACAGCTTAAGCATTTGAGGAAAGAGAAATATTAAGGCATAAAGTGAGAACTGTGACCATGTAGCCTGTCTTTGTAAATAACACAGCCCATAGGACTTCCCTGCCTATATGATAATCTCGTATCTCACTTCTTAAAAAAAAAAAAAGGATAGTTTTACAAAAAGTTAAATGTAAACAGAATTACTCACAACAGAAAGAGAGTGAGCACCGTCAAAACTCGACATCTCTGTTTTGCACCAAAGTCCCAACCTGTCCAAGTAGTTTGGTTCTGATTTGGAATGAAATTAAACATCTTCTGACTGCCTTAGAGGAAGTACAGTGGCTTTTCATTGCAAAAGAGATTAAATTGTTATATTTCTACTTTACAAAACCACTTAGAAACTGCTTGGCAAGATCATTGGCTGCTTCCCAAAACGTAAGTGTCCTGTTGAGTTCTGTGGCTTGAGCATCTCGTCATGATTCAAGAAAAATTCATTGAAAGAGAAATATTGCTGCTTGGTATTTCCAATTTTTGGCCATTGCTTTAGATCAGAAAATACCATTAAAGTTTAAAAAATTACTATTAAACTCACAAAACCCCCAAATAAACCCAAACAAATCCCAACAAGACCTAGTCCTAGCTACCCACTCTGATACTTCCTTCACACTCTGGCTTTTGACCCTCCAAGCTGGTATCTGACAGACTCTACCTATTTACACTGTCACAGCATCTGGAAAAATGCCTTGTTAGGCTTAAAAATGCCTTGTAAGTGTCATCTGGCACAGGAAAACCCAGGTTGGTTTCCCCTTAGATAATTCTCAGAAGCAGCTGAGCAATCTGAGCTGAAATTCTCCCAAAATCTCCAGCTTAAATAAGGCTCTCTGGGTGAAGTTAAAGGTTGGCCAACACAGTTTTGGCACCTGACAAAAAGCAGAGGATTAGGCAGGCTCAAATATCAGAGGGCTGAGAAGAGAGACTTTTTCTTCCCCTTACCTATTCTGCTGTTTGTACAAGTTATATTGGTTTATTTTAATTAGTAAATACCACTCTTGTTTCCCTGCCTACAGAAGATTATAAACAGAGCTAGTCCAAGTTTTACAAATGTACTTCTATCAACATGATGAATGTAATACAGCTTTTGACTTTGTAAAAAAATTTATTTAAGTTCCCACACATTTTTTGGCTGATCTAAATTATGAATGGTGATTCTTCACCCTGAACCTTTCTTATGGGACGTGGTATCTTTTATTTGTAAGAGAAAACGTATGACAGACTAATCCTTTAAAATACTTTTGCGTTGGCTCTCTCTTCATATTAAGGCAGTCTTTGTGATTAGCTAAACAGTCAGATGTTTTATTAATGCTATCAAACCAGTAAATTCTTGCTTGATTATGTTTTAACAGCATCTCCATAGTCCAGTCATACTTTGTTTACTGGGCAAAGATTGAATCTGCTGTTGTGGCTCAGGGAGGACAAAACAAGACTCTTGCTGACGAGAAGCCTGACGTTGTAGCCTCCACACCCTCACAGGCACCAGCTGACCCTCACCCTACAGGTATGCAAGCAAAACCCTAGGTTTCTTACCAGCACCCCTGCAGAGTAGTTTTACAGCTTATTCTGGACAAATGTCCGACACAAGTGGCCCAAACAAGCTGAGGGGACGTGTTTAACTCCTCTGGCTGTCGAGGAGATCAGTGATGGCCATGGTGAGCTCATTGAAGTGAGGGCGTGGGTCAGCATTTGAGGTGATGGAGCCAGTTCCAAGGAGGGCACCAGAAAGTTAAATGGGGTTGCCAGATCTTAGGATTTCAACGCAAACCTTAAAATAATTTACCTAAAATCTCAGCTCTTGAAGAGAAGGAAGTGCAATTAGCAATGTTGCCTAAACAGAGGAACTTACTTGTCTCTAAATGTGACTATTGCCCTCCAGGTATATATTTAGTTGTATTTATGCAGCCTTTGGTCAGTAAAATGCTCCAAGAATTTACTTGTACCCAATTCAGATGTATTTCTAAGCATTTTTGGCATGGCACCAAGGCTGAGTTTTAATTATTTTACTTGACCACTACATAGGCAGAAACTTTGCTGCTTTAATTTCCATGTGGGTTCCCTTGTAAAAAAAAGTGACATGAAAATAAAAGAGTTACTGTTATGAACCTTCCTGGCAAACCTTGGCACCGAGCGGGATTTGAAATAAACAAACTGAAGACAATAGACTTCTGCTCCTCTCTCCCTGCTTTTTGTTTTGTCTCCCTGCTGGACAAGGTCCCACCTCTCCTGCAGCTGCCACTGGCTCCCCGCTGCCTGCCAGCCCCACTGGCATCGTGGCAACACCAGCACCGGAGCCAGGTTTTGGTGTGGGGTCGGACACTCATCCTGTTACTGAGCCAAAGCAGCTGGCCCAGACTTCGCGGGCTGTGTCCGGCATCCGGTCCAGAGGCATCCGGTCCAGAGGCTGGGGGCTGGAGCCATCCCTTCCCACCCAACGTGTTGGAATGGTGGATGCCTTGCAAGGTTCCCTCTCCCAGGACAATGCCTCCAGCTACAGCACCTTCAAAGGGTAAAAACTGCATGGTGGGAAAAGCTATTTCTCCAGTCCTTGTGGGGAAGGAAAATAGTATTAGTTTCCCTGCAGATGAACAAGGAAGATGTAGGAAAGTGTCTGTGTCTAGGGGGGAGGTGAGAGGGTGTTTTTTTGCTGAGATTTTGAGAAATAATCCTTTGGATACTGCACACAACAGACAGTGACAGGGAGAAAATCCAAAACTCCTAAGAACCCAACACTGCATTGCTCAGCACAGTGGGGGACTGGCCAGGTGGTGGAAAAATGTGAAAAAACCTATTGACTGTTACAACATTTTTCTGAAAGTGCATACAAATATTCAGTGAAACAGTGAACTCAGTCGAACTATTTCTCCATCTGCAGGGAAAAGGAAAAAAAAAGGATGCAAAGCAATTATGAAACTTGGGCTTGAGGATGTCTGCTCAGAAGTCTTAGAAGGTTTGGGCTGCATGAGCTTTCATGCAACATTTCATACTGTGGGTATGAAAATGATGGGGATAGGAATCAGTGATCAGGTGTAATTAAAAATACAGCTTGTATGATCTGCATTGACTGCATGCATCCCAAAACTGCTCTAAGGAGCAGGACTTCTTGGTGGTGTGAGCCACAGGTGTCACTTGCTAACCCTGCCTTTCCTCTGTCCATATTTCAGAGCAGGAAGTATTACCAGTGCTGCCACCCCACACTTGTGTTTGATGTGTACAGGCAACTGGAAGGTAAGCACCAGGGGCGGGGAGGACACTTCCTCCAAGGACAGAAAGGTCTCAGAGGAGGTGAGGGTAAAACCTCTCTACTGTGTCACAGCACCAAGCAGCCCATGTAGGTGTTGTAAGTGGCTACAACTACATTGAGACTCTTAAAAGTTTTAAATTTTTTACCTTAACTAGAAATTGGGGTTTATATCTCTTTCTAATTTAGCTTTTTTTTGAGCCCACTGCCTGGGTTTTTAAGAGGCCCACCATAAAAAAAATTGCTTTCCCATATGTAGACATGACTACAGGCTGCTGGAAATGCGTGCGTTTAGAGATATGGGTTAGAGAGTTAATGGGGTAAATCCACTATGCAGGTGATGGAGAGAAGAAAGATACAAGGAGAAAGAACTGGATCTGGTTTGCAGGATGCCAAAAGAGGAAAAGAAATAATCTCACACAAAATAAAAGCAAAAGGGGACATACAGCACAGAATGAGGCAGAAATATTTAGGAAGGGGCACAGGACAGAGAACAAGTAAAGGAGAGGTGTACCATGAGCACGTAGCATAGCCATGGAGAAAAGTGAAGAAATGGCAGTAGATGGAAACCAAAGGAAAGGAAGAGTTATTGCACAAAGCAAGGCCAGAAGAGCATAATGAAACAAAGATACCGAGAAATTAGGCAAGAATGGAGAGGAATATTAAAAGAAAGGAGAAATGAGTTGAAATAGAGCAAGGACTTGTGAGGCAGTTCCATTTTCTATCCCAAAGTCCCAAATCCTGCAGTATATCCTGACAGTATGGCGTTTGCATTTTGAGGGCAAGTGATCCATACACATGCAATCCTAACTTTGCCAGCCAGCTACTCTACAGTTTGCAGTTCAGCCACTGGAAGTCTTCTATTTACTACTATATTTTAATAGCACCTTCAGAAACCACCCCTTCCACAAAGGATGCTCTGACCCTCCACTACTTTGCTTCACAGTTTGCCAGGGCTCCTACCTCAGCTTTGTGCTCCTGTCACACTGTCTTCCCAGGAAGCTTTAGAAATCACTAATGATGGTAGAGGTTGAGAGTTTCTCTGGTGTAATTAATGGATGTGTGAAAAAGCCTGCTGGGCTGGACAGGCTGGAGAGGTGCCAGCTACTGAGGGCCAGATCCAAATCTCAGTGGAGCCAAATTAAAAACTCCAGTACAATTTGCAGGTTTTGGATGGGGGCTCAGGTGCATAGTGGGAATGGAAAAATTCACTGGGGGCCTCCTAAATTGCATGCTTGTTTCCCAGTTAGTCTTGGATGATACCTGCAGCAAAGCCTGGGCTGCAGAACTGGCATGGAGCAGCTGGCATTTTGTCACAGTTAAAATAAGGTGCATGGAACCAGACAGTCCCTAGAAACAGGCGCGGGCAGGAACTGTCACTCCCACTAAAATGGGTGGTTAAGCAACATGGAGAGCCAAGGCAGATTTCTAACTGGCTGTGTAAACTGAGAAAGCAAGACAGGCTTTGGCGGGGGGGTTTATAGGTTGTATGTGAATGCCCCAGAACTGCTGATGGCAAAGATCATCCCAAGTCTCCCATGTCCCTCCACTCCATAGCCTCAGAAGGGCAATACTGAATCCCAGTGGGTCCATGTGACCCTACACATGCAGCTTGGCTGAGAAAATCACACCTGCCCTTTCAGCACGACCCTGGAGCCACTCAAGGTGGGAACTGTTTATTAAGTGATTTCTTTTTGTGATAATGATGCCTATGAAAAATACCACAGCAGGAACTGCAGACCTTTAGTTCAAGAAAGCAGTGACCTTCCTCTCCATCTGTGCCCTTCACCTTTGCCCCTCCAACCCACACTGCCTTTGCCCCTGGAACCAACTGGAGTGCCTTGTCCCTCCCATGGCAGTTCTGGTATGGATGGAGCAGGGTTGCATCTGCTTTGTTTTCTAAAAGCCACTGAGTAAACAGGGAATAGAGAAGAGTTAATCTAAAGCCAGAGGGAGACATGGGCATCAGAAAGAGAGTTGAAGTGTTCCATGAGGTAAGTAGTGAAAACTTAATCAGCCCCCTTTTCTCTTCCTTCACTGCACATTTTGGTGTGTTTTTGCTTTCAAAGGGCAGTACCGAGAGTGGGACCACCTTGAAAGTCTCCCTACGTGTGACAGGGTCTCCCTCTGCCCTGCACATACACACTCACCTGGGTGACACTGCTGCAACCACAGCCTGGTTGGGCGATGCCAACGCTGCCAGCAATTTGTCCTCGGCTTCAAGGCAAATAGCAGAAAGAGAGCTGGCACCGCAGCCAGAGGAGGCAGGGACCGGAGGGGAGGAGGACAAGGATGAGCAGGAGGCAGATGGGAATACCCTGCCATGGGTGACCAGACCAGCTCCTGAATCTGCTGTTCCTGGGAAAGGGGAAGGCCCTGGCAGAGGACCCCGACTCCTTGCAGCCCAACTTGGCATCCTCCTGGTCTGCACAGCCGCGCTGGGCCTGGCACTGGCAGCTGCCGTGCGCTGTGTCTGTGCCCAGCACTGCCACAAGCGGGCTGAGGTGTCCTTCAGCGAGCCCGACCCCGATGTCATCACCGTCACGGAAAATGGGGAGGTGATGCACTTCCGAAAGATCCGGGAGAACAGCTTCGTGCTGCTGCAAGCCGAGTACAACTGGGTCAGCCCCTCGAGCAGTGGGAAGAAGACAATGGTGGTTTAGAGCCTCTGTGTGCTGCCATATAGGCAAACAAACCCAAAGCAGGCAGTTCAGACAGAGGTGTTAGGCAAAAGTATCCAAACTGCAGCTGCTGAGAAAACAGAAGCTGATAGATTGCTCAGTGTGTTACACTTACTGCAATTAATATTGTATATCTGCTCATTAGCTGTCACTGTGGCAATGACATATACTTTCTCTGTTGCCTTAAGGGTGTAGCCAGAAATAGAAATTCTTCCTCTCCACTGTGGTATTGACTCCTGTTTAATCTCAGAAAAAAAGTTTCTAGCGTTATATTTCTTTCTAGGAACTACAAACCCGTGATATAAACCTAACCATTCTCATTTAGGAGCTTACAAGTTTGACTCTGTGCACTTGGCATCCCCCAGATGACAAATATTTGCCACAAGATTTCAAGTTTCAATTTGAAAATAAAAAGCAATAACTCATTAGTGGAGAACATTGATCCCAAGAACGCTGAATTGATCCATGGGAGTGAAACACAGGATGGCAGACACCAGCTTTTGGGGGAGAAACATGCCTCCTCATCAGGTGCAAATGGAAGAAAATCTGTCCTGTCCATTTGCACCTGATGAGGAAGCTTGTTGAAACCTGACAGCCAACATTCATTTAGTCTTTTACTTTGAGTCAGCTCAGTGACACTGTGCAGAAACACGGACTGAGAAGTACCCTTCTCAGGTCACTTTGGAGATACCCTGCAAAGGCTGCATGGGAAGTTAACAGCATCCTTGTGTTCTGAGTTTGTGCAAACTTCTCTCTGACCATGTGGTTTTCTGCAGGAGGCCCCTAAAGCAACCCTTGGAAAAAAGCATGATCCTGGACACCTCCTAAGAAGGAGAGGTGACAACAGCAAGGGTAAAGTTTTATTTTATTGCAGCTTTAAAAGAGCCAGAAATAGACCTGATAATGATCCTCTTGAGATGTACATTTTAGAGCCTTTCAGAGAGCAGGAACTGACCCTTCTGGTGTCCTTTTCTAGGGTGGATCAGCTCAGAGCTGATCACTCCCAAGCCGTGTAGTGGGGGACAAACTTACATTTTGGTGATGCAGCCTAATTCACAGCCCAGAGCAATCCCCCTGAGCCAAGCAGATAATGATGGGACTCTGATGGTTCACCCAGCCAGCCTGGTGACCACCTCCCCTCTGTCAGGAGGGCCCTGTGGCCATCTCCAACTAGTTGCCCATCTCCATGCTGGATAGTCAGTCACAGCCCTGCTCTCAAATCCTCCCTTAACCTCACCACTGACTTCAGAGGAGACAGGTGAGACATGAGTTCTCCTGCTCCAGCTCCAGCATGATGCACAGAGTATATCTTTTGCTAATAGTGCCTTCCATTAGCATTCAAAAAGAGCTGGTTTCTGCTGCACCATGATCAGTGACATTAGTGCTGCACACATGGACAAATTTCTGTCAACTTTACTTAGAAGAACTACTAGGCCCAGTAAGCCCTGGGCAAAATAAATGAGTAAGAAAAGAAGTGTACTCACAAATGCAGCTTGCAGAGATGAACTTGATGCTCTTGACCATTGCACTTTGAAGAGAAGGGCAACTGCACCATAGCCCCTTGCTGCAGAAAAAACAAGGGTAGTGTTGTAATTGAAAAGACAAAGTTTGGTTTAGGACTCAGAAGGATGCCAGGTGAATGGTTTTATATTCACTAAGTTGAGCTTATGCCCTACCTGCTAGTAAGTCTCCAGGTTTTTAAGCACACATCTAGACATTTACAATGGCATTCCTCTCCTGTGTCATGTGCCTTAGAAAGAAATCATGTTTCTTTAACCCAGTGTAGCTGAACTGTGTAGTGACTAAAACAGACTGCATTCAAGTCATTGTTAATGCAGCCAAAAAAAAAATCCTAATTAACTGAGAAAATAGGTCAACAAACTCTTAAATATTTAAAGAACTATCACATATTATTTTAAAAAGTTTCTTATGATGGCATAGCTGTTTATGAATAAATTACAAATACCTATGGCCTCTTTCACTGTCTCTCTAGGTTTAATGTTACCAGACTGCTATGGTTATAAAACCAGAACCTTCCTCTCCTCAGATCTTTTCCCACAACCCAGCACTGCTTCTTACCAGGCTGACTGGAGCAATGGAGGTGTTTGATTGGGAGAGTGGCACTTCAACTCCATTCTGCCTTCTGCCAGACCCTGCCTTCTGCTAAATTCCTGTGCTCCAGTATTAATATTAGTAAGATCAGTAATGGTGAGCTCTGAGGGATACAGCTCCTCTGAATTAGTAATGAGTTTTGCTACTTTGCGGCTCTCTTGGCTGAGACCTAAAGTGCCTGTGTTTTTTTCTTGACTTCCGAATGATGTTCCGCTTGTTGTAGTTGCCATGACAGGAGGAATGGAGGTCTTATCTCTTCTTAAAGCTGTTAAAAACATGAGCACTGGTTAATTTATTAAAAGGCAAACCATTCAAACATCCCCATTCTTAACTGACTTGCCTTATACAGAAATTAGTCTGTGCTCATGCTTGGAACAGATTTCCGAGAAAAAAATGACAGAATTAGGAAAACAAAAGCACAAACCATTCCAATATTTACTGGAGACACAAGTGAAAAACTTGCCTTGCTTCCCTCTCTAGGTGCATGACTGGGCTGGTCTCAGACATTCTGCTGGAACTGGGGATCACAGTTCCTCCAGGGCAGCTCAGCCTGCAGTCACCTGTGGCCCATGTCAGGCAGTCATCCCTCAGCAAAGTGATGTGGTTTGGGGTCAGAAGCACTGAAAGCAGCTAATGCACACCTATCATCCTGAGCCTATCTCCCCACCAGACAAAAAGGCATCGAACATAGTTTTGGCAGTGAAAATGTCTTTGCCTTAAACCCCAATGCCTTTGCAATGCTTGAGCTATCCTAACTCAGGAAAAAAAAAAATTTAGAAAAACCAAAATGTAATGTGGAGAGGTTGCACTAAGCAAGACGGTTCATCCAAAGCTTGGTTAAGTCATCATGGACATTTCCTGCATTGAATTGTCACTAGTAAGCAAAAAAGGCCAGACATGCACTGATTTGGTCAGCTCCAAAAAGGGTGACAAGACTCACAGGAGATGCCCTAGGGCCCTGTGGGCCCAGCAGTCATGGTCAGCAGGGATGTGCGAGCTCAGGCTCTCCCAGATCAGTGTGGGATGCGGCCCCAGGCATTGCAGAGATCTGGCTGGCTGGCTTGGCCGGACCTTTTGGCACAGTTTCTGCAACTACTCAAGACCACACAAACCAAGGAAGGCAGAGCAATAAGGTCAGGAGCCCAGACAGTAAAACATTCAGCAGATGCATGTGTTATTTATTCACTTAGATTTAAATAATAATTACAAATGCCTGTAAAAAAGAAAAGGAGATGCTCTAATGATTCCTGCCACATTCAGCTCCAAAAAAGACAGCTGCTTAGCAGCAAAAACAAATGACAAAGTAGCAGCCTGACCTGCAAAGCTGGTGAACAGCAAAACAGACCCCCACTCCTCCTGGCAAGTTGGACCCTTCCACTGCCCCTGCCAGGCTCTTAAGGCTCATTGTGTCTGGACAGCTCTGCAGGGCTCCCTTCCATCCTTTGCCTTCTCCTCTTTCCTGCCAGCTCGTCCAAGGCTATGAGAGGGCAGAGAAGGACTTGGGGAGTCACAACTTCCCCTGGGACCAGGAGCTGCTCAGAGATCTCTCCCAGCCCCTTCCTACCACCAAACCACTTCCCCTGCACAGGTCCCATCTCAGCAGCCCTCTTTCCTCATTAGTGTGTGTGTGACTCTCAATAAAACATTTTGCTACATGATGTATGAAGGACCGTGTCTCAAACCACATTTTACTGTATATTTAAGTGCATGTTTTGCTGATTTACTGCTGCTCTAAAGAATGTCTCCCTCCCCGAGCAGGGCAGGCCTGTAACAGATACATCAGCTCTGACTAATGATTATTAGTACATCCCAAGGTTATGTCCCACAATCAAATAACGTGTAGGAGGGAAGAGAGACTCCAGCTTACTCGGCTGAGGACAAAGATCACAGATAGTCTCTTTCAATCTTCAGATTGCAATATCCATTACAGATTGCCACCTTCTAATGTCAAAGTATAATTTGTTGTTGAGAAAATGTGTCGCTGTTCCAAAGGCGAGTCAAAGATCAGCCTGGCTGTATATCAGCGCATGTTGATGTACATTAAGAACTGACGGCCAGGTACCAAGGACATCGGGCGACTGGTGCAGAGGGAATGGCAGCAGACGTGACTTACTGATCCTTCCTGTGCAAACACACGGCCCGGAGTGGGAAAATATTTAACCCAGTCGAATTGAGGTGTCACCAGTAATTTCCAGTGTCTAAGGCAGCACCAACACGACGTGTCAGAGGCAGCGGCTGCCTGCAGCAGTCTTTGCCCGCGTGGCTCCGGGCAGGAAACGTGCAGTACTTGCGTTCCCGGGCAGATCCATGCAGGCCCACGCCGCTGGATCCATCCCCAGGTGCTCCCGGAGGGCAGCGCTGGCCGCTCCTCGCTCCCGCTGGCCGCCACCAGGGGGCAGCGTTGTCCCGGCGATGGCGGCCCCGCTCTCCCGGGCCGGTCCCGCCGCGGCGGGGAGCGCTCGGGTGGAGGGAGGGTTTGAAAACCTGTGCACTCATCAGTGAAATGTCAACTTATATCGTTTACACTCTGTCTTAGTTATCAAGGTATTATAGAGCATGCACAGTTTCCCCCAGTGCTATTTTAAATTCCTAACTGTAGTTTGTGGGGCTTTTTCTTCTAGAAATCCACTAACAAATGCTGCTGGGAAAACAATAGGCAGGGTGTAGGTTGTCTTACATCCCCTTCTCCTTGCCAGCTCCCTACGGACACAGACATTTAGGACAGGCAAAAGGCAATCCTCTCTCCAGTTCCAGCAGTGCCTGTCTGGGCCCCCTGGTCAGAGCGATGCGCTGAGCCCGGCTGAGCTCGAGTGACTCCAGCAGGTCACAGCCCTGGCCAGAGAAAGCTGAGGCAATGCTGTCCTGGTGGGTGATGCAACCAAAGGCTCTGAGAGGGCTGTATTTCTTGCTGGAAACATCTGCCTGTCACTTGGCATTTGAATGAGCAGTTGGAGGCTGCTGGTAGATGCTTGTGTCATGGTAGTGACTGTGACAGGCTTTTTCCATCTCTGAGGAGGAGATGGTTGTGACATTTGCTTTGACTGTGGCTTTGAAGTCACTGAGTTCCTGTGCTTGAGAAGAGTTTCTTCCTAATATCTATTCTAAACCTACCTTCACTTTAAAGCCATTCCTTCTTGTCCTATTACTACTTGCCCTTGTAAAAAAGTCCCTCTCCAGCTTTATTTTAGCCCCTCTCTTTGCAGCGGCTCCCAGAATTTCCTGCTGACAGCTCGCAGGAAAACACCCTGTGTGACATCACGGCTTCTTTGGGAAGTTCATCGCCACCCTGCTCTCTGCAGCTGCTTGCCAGCAGCTCCCTCCCAAAAAACACCTGGTAGAGCACATGGCTCCTGCAGACAGCATGCACGTGTCCAATCTGGTTACAGCTGTGGCAGGCGAGCAGTGCAGCACAAGCCAAATCTGCCAGAGGTACCCAAGCATTGCCACCCTTCCCGTACAAAGCACGAGGAACATGGATGCAGCACAGTCCATGCTGGCCACGTCAGCCACAGCAACACCCTCTGGGAGGCTCCCTGTCCTTGCTGTCTACGAGGCCTAGTGCTGTTCCAGGCCTACACTGACAAGGGCAGTTGTGGCACCTGGAATGCGAGGCCAAGGATGCACAGCAACTGGAAGCTGTAGACGGAGAAGGACGCTCCTGCTTTCAGCCTGTCAGAGACTGAAATAGTTTGTGCCTCAAACATTGATATAAAGTTTTGCTCATTATAACAAAAACTGTATTAAGAAGCTACAACCAAAGAAGCCGCAACCAAAGAAGCCTCCCAGAAGATACCTGACTGGGACTTTGGACTGTGAGTTAAACCACTAAGACAAAGGAAAAACCCATTCTTTCATCATCTCAGGCCTAGGAAAAAACAAACAAGGCGAAGGAGAGGAATGCATCCACAAGAAAGCCAAACACAGCAGAGATTCTTCCCTGGCTGAGTTTGGGGTGGGGGAGACCACAGCCCACAGAAGCCAGGTTTACACAGACTCCCCCACCCCAAAATGAAGATGTGGGAAGAGGTTTCACGTGTAACCTCTGGTCAGAGGCAGTGAACACCCATCCTCCCTTACACAAACTGGCCCAGCTGTGGAACCCCCAACCCCACAGGCTACATCCACAGGACATTCATGTGAGAGGCAGCTGAGGGGGTGTCATAATCCATCAAAGGCCCTCCAAAGCGCCCCCCAGAGTCATTCCTGAAGCCTTGCACCACAGGACTGCACGTGATACAACAAACCCAGAGTCTGTTGTGAATGACAATGGCAAACTCCCCCCCCCTCCCCCGGGAGGTGCCTGGGTTTTCCTACCTAGCCTGAGCATATATTAACGCATCGGATTCTCTGCTTTTTGGTTTCACCAGCAAGAAGACCAG
Source organism: Corvus moneduloides (assembly GCF_009650955.1). Taxonomy (NCBI): domain Eukaryota; kingdom Metazoa; phylum Chordata; class Aves; order Passeriformes; family Corvidae; genus Corvus; species Corvus moneduloides. The sequence goes on from NC_045480.1 coordinate 58,948,459, forward strand.
CTGGAGAGGATCAGTGGAACATCATTGGGATCCATGGAGTGGTGATGTTTTCCTTATTCTGTATTTGTCACACTCTATCCCCCCCACCTATTTTCTATCTCTTTCTTTTCTCTCTCTCTCCCTCTCTCTCTCATATTTACTATCAAATAAAACCCATACTATTGTCACTGGCATATGGTCTTGTTTGCACCTTACTTTGGGCAGGGGAATTTCTAAGAACCAGATCATGACACAGCCCCACCTGCCATTCTCCAGGAACTGGACATATGTCTCTACATTGCTCTACTGCATCAAACCCAGGGTGAAGAAGTCTCTTTCCCATCCTGTGGTGATTAGGTGCAGGGCTCAGTCACACAAGCAAACCAACAATCATCTTGCATCTGTGAGACTGGCTCCTTGATCCTCCCTTCTCCCTATCTGCCAGGTTTATACATCCCCCTCATTTTCTTTGACTCTTCTCTTTCTCTGCCCTTTTCTCCTCCCTGCTATCTTTTCTCCCTGAATTCAAGGTTTGTCCCACCTGTGAAAAGACTTGGTGTTGCAGGTGCTGTTAACCAGCTCACTTTGGCCTTTCATAGTGTTACCGTGCAGTTTCCTGGGTCCTGCTGCTCCTACCAGGTTCTTCTCCCCAGAATGACCCCAACTCTTCCTTCAAACATCTCTGAAGTGTGGCCACCTCACACATCAATGTCCCTTTGCTACCTGTGAAATCTTGCTCTTCCTTAGGGCACTGTAGCTCCTGTCAGTTTCTCCCTGTCTTTATGAGAGTCAGCAATTTTGCTTGTCGTGCTCAGGAGTTTCCCAGGTCTGCTCTGTTAGCTAAGGCTTTTGCCAGGCCCTAGTCACCAGCTCGTGCGCCTCAATGCATTCCCTTCAAGGCGTCTGCATGTGGCATCATTTTCTCCTGTCCTCTTCCTAGCCTTGATGTGCCAGTCTTCTCCATCCTGTGGTGGCTCTGAGCACTCTCCTCTCTGACCAGGCACAGTTCCAGCCCTTTGAAGTGATTCCCTTTGTGCCCAAGTGGCCTAGCGCAGCCTCATTTTGCAGGTCCTGGGCAAGGAAGTTCTTGCCTTGCCCAGGAGATCAAACTGGGCTGAAAACATGGTTAACTGCAAACATAGGCAACTTTATTTCAGCAACTAAGTCAACATTAGCATTTGCATACATGCAGAGGAGCAATGTGGGCAGGACAGAGCAGGTCTTTGGCATTGAGGCGGCCTTTGGATCAGCAGCCATTGCCTCAGCAGGAAAGAGTCGTGGTCCCATGCAGCCTGCACTGGATTCTGTCCATTCTCCTGCTCAACCTGTAATTCCCTTTAGGTTCTTCAGGAGCTCCTTGATCTGAGCGAAGAATTCCACCAGCAACTTGACTGGAAATGGGCACTTGTTAATCTCTTTCACTGGTGTTGGTATTGGACTTAGGTTTTGAGTGGGGGTTGGTTTTGGCCACGGCTTATGAGTGGGGAGTGCTGTTGGCCATGGCTTATGAGTGGGTGGTCGGGTTGGCCATGGCTTCTGAGTGGGCCATGGGGCATTTGTATGATGACTCCAGGGTTGCGAGGCGGTTGTATGACTCCATGCCCGAGAAGCCTCTACTTGTGGAAGCAGTTCCATCTGGACCAGAATCCAGTCATAGAAGTGCTGAACAGAGGTATATATTCCAGGCTGTTTTGCTCTGGCACAGCCTCTTCCCCAGCTGGTCACTCCGACGACCCAGAAGAAGTCAGCGTTGTTGTCTTTGCACATGAGAGGACCACCACTGTCACCCTGCAGAGGAGCGAGAGGATTAAGGACTGGGTGGCCCCTGTCAGCACTGGGGCTGCCCTCCTCTCTCACAGCCCCTGCCAGAGCTGTATTCCCAGCAAAGCAAGGCTCAGCTCAGGTGCTGGAGCCTCCAGAAGCTTGGCTGGGAGTGGGCTGGGGGCCTGTGAAGTCAGGCTCTCTCTCAGCTCTGCACAGGGATCCTGGATGTGCAGAGGACAGATGTTCCAGCATCATCATCTGGACCTCTGGGTTGCCATGAGCACTAGTAGGGCTTTCTGGGCAGAGTGCCAGGCCTCTGGGACAAGGGAGGCACTGGGCAATGCCCTGCAGCTGGGGAATGGGTGGGAAGCCCCAGCAATGGTGGGGAGCCAGGGCTGAGAGTGACTGGCCAGGGAAAGCAGGCACCAGGCTGTGCTGGGGCGCTGCTGCCCACGTTGCTGGGAGCTGAGTGACTCATCACATGCTCCTACCTGGCAGGTGTCGATGCCACCCTCCGGGTAGCCAGCACACAAGTTGTGGGTGTGGATGGCCCCTGCGTACCACTCGCTGCTGTTGCAGACCTGGACACTGATAAGGTGGACCTTGGCCTCCTGCAGGACATCGCTTGATTTTTGAGCTGTGAGCACAGAAAGAAATGAGGACACAGCAGCTCACTGCCACTTCTCCTGCCCTGTCTGGGGATGATCCCCTTCCCTAGGGCTTGGCTTTGCCTCTGCAGAGGTGCTGGAATGCTCTGCCCCTGCTGTCTGCTTTTAGGGAGCGGGCAGCCTGACTCTGGCTTTGGCCTCTGCTGTCAGGAAGCCCGACCCATCTTCCCAGTGTGTCGAGCTTGCCCTCCATTTTTGGAAACTCACATCTTGCAGTGGTGGCACCCCAGCCAGCGACATAGCAGGTTTCCAGCTCTGCCACATTTAGCGTGGCGTTGGGCACACAGACCAGCTGGATGTAGGGGCTGCACAGGACAGGCTCGTTCAGTTCCAGCAGCGCGATGTCATTGCTCTGGTCAGAAGTGCCGTATTCCTTGTGAACCAGCAGCCGCTTGATCAGGCGCACCTCGGCCCCAGGGCCCGGCTCAGTCAGCTGGGTGGCCCCGATCAGCAGGCGCATGGCGCTGATGTTCCTGAAGGCACGTGGAGAGAGGGGTGAGAGGAAGCAGAGCCTGGAGCTCTGACAGCGCAGCAGTGACCAGCCTTCTGCTTCTCAAGGCAGAAAGAAAAGCAGTACTATGGAGGTGGTGACTGCTCTAGCATGTCTTAGGCTCTGCCAGTGTCAGCTGGAGGCTGCTAGGAAGTAGCGGCATGTGCCCAGACTTCTCCTGAGCAATCTCTCAGCTGGGCTCTGCATTGCCCAGGCACTGGGCACACTGCAAAGAAATGAGATGGGAGCAGCATACGGTGCTGCTGACAGGGCACCTGCTGATGTTGTGGGGATATCCCTGTTCTCTGCTCCTCCTTACCTGGAGTCGGCAAAGCAGTGGGCTGCAGTGAGGACCCACTGTGTGCTGATGAGGGACCCTCCGCATAGATGCCCCGTGCCCGATACTGAGGGATCTTGGATGCTAACAAGCCAGGGCCAGGCCCCTGCCTTGGCACTTGTGCCACCCACGACGCGTGTCATGCCTTGCTCATCATCAGAAGTCAAAGGCCGGAGCCCACAGCTCCCTCTGCAAGCAGAAAGTAATTTCCATCCTGCTCCATGGCTTGCTGCTGCTCCAGCAGAAGCTCCCCACAAGGTGTGCAGGGACAGCAGGCCAAGGAAGGCCATGGCGTGTGTGCCTGTCCACAAGGAACTGAGGCTTCCCCCACAGGGTTCGGGAAGCTGTGGCCTGACAACGGAGGACAAGTGGGCCCTCTCCAGGGAACCCCTGAAATGTTGCCCAAGCTCCCTCCCAGAGCCCAGGGCTGCTTACTCGCAGGTGTTCCACATGCCCTGCACAGGCCTGCACGTGGCCAGCAGGACAAGGAGCCAGAGCAGCAGCATCACTGCCCGTGGCTCGTGTCAGCTGGGAGAGCGAGGCCTCTGTGCGCCAGCACAGCCACAGCCACAGCGCCCACAGCACCCACGGCACCCTCGGCCCCCGGGGCTGATGTCACAGAGTGGCCGGTTCCATGTTCTGGGCACTGCGGCCTCTGGCACAGGGAGCAACATGGAACCATAGAATGGTTTGGGTCAGAAGGGACCTTAACAATCACGCAGTTCCAACCCCTGCCACAGGCAGGGACATCTCACACCAGAGCAGGCTGCTCAAAGCCCCATGCAACAGGGACTCGAACATTTCCAGGGATGGGGCGGCCACAGCTTCTCTAGGCAACCTGTGCCCATGCCTTACCATCCTCACAGTTGAGAATTTCTTCCTTATACCTATTCTAAACCTGCTCTCTTTCAGTTTGAAACCATTCCCTCTTGTTCTACCACTACTTGCTCTTATAAAAAAATCCCTCTCCAGCTTTTTTGTAGGCACCTCTGCTTGAGGGATGAGGGTGTGCAGGGTCTGGGGCACAGGAAAGTGCAGATGCATTTGACGGCAAGATGGACAGTTTTGCTTTCATTCTTTAAAATACGAAAATTTGACTGACTTTTCCTATCATGTAGTACCTAAGTAAAAAAGTCAGTTTGGTCATGTATGTGTGGTATTTTGGCCTGAACATCTTAAATGGAAGATACCTGTGTCCCTGCTCTCCAGGATGACTTCTCAGCCGCAGTCAGCACCCTCCTTGAAGGACTATAAATGCTAAGTACTGCCTACAAAGAACAAGGCATCGAGAAAACACTGATGAAAGCACATGGTATTAAGAAGCATTGATATATAACTGATAAAACCTAGTTTTGCTTCCCATGCCAGCCCATATATTCTGAAAACCTCCTGAAGAACCTTAACTAAACAAACAAAAAATATGTAATCAAAATGGCATCTAAATATTAACCTGTTGACTGATACAGATGTATACAATTAATATTAATACACGTATTATTCTAGTCCCATCGTGCCTTCTACCCCTTTTTCTGTTTTCAGACAGAGCAAGGAAAAGACACACACAAAGAAGAAAAAAATGAGAAACTTGAGAAAGAGTCAAAATCTGTATTCACAAACCAAATTAAATTTTTGGACACCTCAGTGTTTGAGCACTTTCTTTTCAATCTTATTGGAAATGCCCAGTTTTCAAAGAGCACCTGTCCTCCCAGAGCGATGGTTACTGTGACGTGTCAGTGCTAGCTGAACATCTGCCGTCACTTCCTATTTTTGGAAATGTAGGCCCCCATGAGTTTACACTTTTTGGATTGTCAATCTCTTTCAAGGAGTTGGCGAAAGGTTTGCATTTGCATTGGTTTTACTTATCTGAGTCATTTTCCCATTCTTATGATAACCCTTTTTCTCAGTGAGAGGTTGAATTTCTGGTGTAGTAATATCCATCCACATAAAAATGAGGGCTCAATACATTTTAAAAGAGAGTAGTTTAATCATTGATGAAGGTACAATATTTTGAGTAAGTCTTAAAACCAGCAGAGGTCACACATGGGTTTCTTCCTTCCCCTTTTCCTCTTCCAACATTTTTTTTTTTTCTTTTTTTGCTTGTTTGTTTTCTGCTGCCTGTACAGCTGGATTTTTGATACTACAAGGCAGCTAAACTTCATGGGTGGAAGATACTGAAAAGTAACTGTTTGAACAGACCTAGTGATTCTAAACACATATTTTCCTGTGAAAATTTATGCTGTGCCCAGAATATGAAATGATGCTGGTTTGCACAAGTTGGCAAAATTATAATGCATCATTTTAGTGACAAACAGGAGAAATTAAAAGTATGTGCATGTGCGGTTTTTTGTTGTTGTTTTTGAGGTTTTGGTTTGGTTTTTTGGTGGGTTTTTTTGGGGGGGGGGTTGTGTTTTTTGTTTTTTTTTTTTTTTTAAGATGGATACAGCAGTCAACACATTCAGAGGAATCTCATACAATGTTAGTTGAGTAATGTCAGCCAGAACCACAACTTCTGCTGACATAAGGGTCGTCTAGAAAGTTCTCTTACTAGTGAAGATGCTGAACAGCTGAATATCTGAATGGGATATATGTCTCACGCTGATTAGAAATTTACTAGAGAAATACAGACTTTGGATAAACTACATTGTTCCTATCTTCTCATTTCAGCCTGTAGAAGCATCCTGTGTGTGTGGGTATAAACACTGGTATCTAGGACAGATGTTAAGTAGATATTAGTATTTGTTAATTCATAGAGTTTTGTAGTAGCATGTCTTGCAATTAGTTGAGACATGTTTCAACTCTAATCAATTCCCAAACAACAAAAAAAAATAAACGAGGGTACTTAAAAACCAGTTGGAAGTGGGTGATCAGACTCTTCCATTAATTAGGAAAAAATCAAAGAGACAATGGAAGCATGTACTGCAGAAGCACCAGTGACTGCACCAAATTAGCTCAAATCAACAAAAAGTTAATTAAGTAAACATAATAATTACCTACAATGTATTCTTAAAAGATAAGAGGAGCACAAAGTATCTGCAACTTCCAGAACAGTGGGAACTGAAACAGTGGAAGATGCTGGAATACTCCAGGACCTGGTCCAGGCCCTGGCTGTGACACACAGACAGGCACATGGACACAGAGGGTGTCCAAGCTGAAGATGTTCAACTCCACTGTCAGCTTTGGCTTCTCAGAAGACTTGGGATGCTCCATAATACCGGGCAGGGATAAATAACTGAGCCATTCATTACCACGAACCAGTTACCTCCAGTCTCCAGGTGTGGTCGCGTTCCCCAGAAGCTAAGAATCCACACTTATCAAGAATCCATGCCCACCAGCTCTCTCATTTTCCAAACTGCAAAAAACCAAACAATAATAAGGCCCAGGACAACCATCAGTCCAAATTTTTCACTTCAAGTCAAAGAACTGATTTGACTTTTGATTTTTAAAGGACAACTATCATGGCTTTTAAGCAATAATCTGCAGAAGAGATAAATAGCACACTTAGGATCTGCATGATTTATTTGGCAAAGCCTATTAGTTCTTTCTGGAGCAAATTAATAATAATTCTCATCTGTTTGTCAGTGAGAATTTAATGTAGGCTGAAGAGTCATTAAGAGTTTTCTTCACATGGAAGTCTGTTCAAAACAGAACAAAAAAGATGAGTTTGAGAAAAACGCTTAATAAACTCTTCTTTAAATGAAAAGTACTCAAGACTTGACTGTTAATCAAAAGAACATTACTTACCTTACTCAGCATCTCTGCATCAGAATCTGGCAGCAAGTTTTAAAAAGGAACCCTTATCTCTTTTTTTACAGTCATAATTTATAACAGCTGAATTATTGGCTATAAATACTCTTTTCTTTCTGCTAATATAGTATGCTTCTGGGATTGTTCAGAGCTAATATTTTTTTACTAAGAGAATAGACTCCCAAACTGAGGCTTCTGTAAAAAAAAAAAAAAAATTAAAACACGTTTAAAGTAGTAGCTATTCTAAGAATATCAGTGTGTCATCTTAACAGACGAAATTTTATTTTCACTAGCATTAAAAAATATTGAAATTTCTCACTAAATTTTTTTAAACATAGGAAGCTGCTTCTTGCAATACACTGGAGCATATTTATGCATATACCAAGATTCATATTCAATTTAAATATAAAAATTCAAAAGGAATGAGTTAGCAGAGTGAGTTTGCTGTTGAAAGTGGAGAGTTAGATTAGCAAAATACATTCCTAAAAATATGTGAAGTATCAAATTAGAGAACATAGACGATAATGGTTTAATATACATCATGATACACGTGGAGGAGTTCTTCTACAGGTACTATGCATCTTACTTTAAAACAACAACAAAAAAACCCTACCAAAAAATCTTCTGAAAAACTAATACCAGCAAGATTTGAATTTTGTTGGGTTTTTTTGAAAATGCCCTAATAGATACTTAAAATGAAATGATTTGGGACATTGATATGTGATATTGTAGCTATGTAGAGCTCTTTATGCCTTTTACAATCAGAGAGGTTATGTTAGTGTTTTGTGTCACAAACAGGCACTACCTGATCCCAAACATGATAAAGGTTGGGCTCCACTGACTGCAGCGCTTCTGTTCTGTTCCCTGACTCACACAAAATCTCCTGTATCACAATTCCCCTATGGTCTTACACCTGGAGAGGCCAGAGGGAGGGGAGTTTGTGAGCACAGGATGGCACAGTACTGTGGGATTTGGCTCCAGCTCCAGCAGAGATCCACGCGCAACGCTCACAGCCAGCCGAGCTGGAAAGATACAGGCTTCTCACATTAACACTCTGTGAGCTGCAGCAAACAGAGTTACTGTATTAGCTGGCTCAAATTGTGTCATACTCTTATTTTTAGCATGCTATTATGCCTCTGGGATATATTTTATTTATCAGGGAATTGGACCTAAACAGATATTGTAGCTGTTTTCTAAAAAAGGGCTTTATGCAACTCGCTGTGAGCTACCTGAAAGACTGTATGTTTTGGGGAAGGGGTAAAGTGAATGTGTGAGGCAAATATAGTAGTCCTGAGCCACTTCTGGGAAATTACAGTTAATTTTTCAGACAGAGACCTAAAATAGATCAAAAAAGGGTTTTTTTGTAATTTTTATGAAGAAAAATAAAGGTTCTTCCAACATTTCTCTAATTTGAAGCAATATTATGAACAGAACAAGTGAGATTTTGCTGGAAAACTTGGCAAAATGTATCAACAGCAGTATGGGATTGCCCAGAGGACTGACAGTGACTCTAATGGATCCAGCAGTGAGCTTCAGGGTCTGCATCATGTGGGTGTTCCCTTCCAGGGGAGCTGCAAGTCCTAGCAAAGAACACAAGAACTGTAATTTACATGGGTTAAGTTGCTCAGTCCCAGCACAAAAAGCTGAGTTCTGCTTCCCCAAGCATCATCTTGGAAAGCTGCCCTGGTTTCTTGGCTAAAGGACAGGGTCTCTAAGAGAGCTTGGAGAGCAGATGAGAGCATCATCTTGGTGATGACACCAGGTTCAGTTAGGGACATCTAACTAGGAGAAGTTAAAATTTAAAAGAAGGGGAAAAAGACATTTTATCACTTACTTCATCAAGCAGTGTTGACAAGAAGTGGCAAAACTACACAGAGAAGGCACCAGGAAATAAAACAATTTTGTGACATCTTGGGTATGGGCTGTGCAGCAGACAAAGGAGAGAAACAGGGAAAGACTGCAGTCACAATGCTAAGGAACAGAGGGAGCACAGAACTGCAAAAGCTTTTGTCAATAGAATTCATACCCAATTATTGTCACAGCACTCTCAAATTTTATTTCCTGCATTCCTCCTGGCAGAAGGCCAGTTCTCACATGACCTCCATAATTTTTTTAATCCTATCAATGAAATTGTCTTTCCTTCAAGGAAGCCCATTTTCTTTCCTTTCAAGACAGCTGATTTCCCTTAGAAATGTTCCCTTGGAATCGTTTCACAAGAAAACTGACCATGAATAGCAAGTTTTCTCTTACAGGGATGAACCAGCACCAGCATGCTAACATCTGCAACTCTTTGATTTTGTGACTATTATACTAGAGGTAGCCCACCCACACAGGATGCCACCCAGAGGCTTTTTAACCTTTTCTTACCCAGCTGACAAATGGTTGTGCCAGGTGGCAGTTTTGAACACAGGCAAAGAGCAGATGAGATGCACCAGCACGGGATCCTTAAGAGATGCACGGCCTCTTCCGTGGGCTGCAGCTGCTGGGTATGGGTTGTCCCTGGAGCACGGATCACAATCAGTTCCTAATCTCACACCTGCTTCTGGTTGGGGCTAGCAACACAGTCAAAGTTCATCTGAACCTACCAGGCAGCCTAAGAATTCACAGGTTATTTTGTTACTTAACCAACCCAGGTGTTCCTATCAGCTCAGCAGGGCTCTTTTCTGCATAAGAATTCCAAAAGCCTTTGATTTACCTGCCCTCCCTGCCCCTGACTATGGTCAGAAGGCTAGGTGGCAGGGAGCAAAGTCTGATTCAGCAGCAGCAGCAGCAGCTATTGCTCATTTTCTTGTCAGTCTATAGGTCACTGGCTGGCGGAAATCTCTGTGGAAATGCATCTAAAAATATTTTGAAAACTTGGCCTCCACTGATGAGAAAATTAAGTGGTGACTTACACTCCCATCAGCTCCAGACTTGATTACTGCAATTTGATGGACTGAGAAGCTGATGTTCCACCGAGACTGCAAGTTGCTTAGGGGAGCAGCTGAGAGGCCTCATTGGCATTTGTTGTTTCCAACACATCTCTCTTGTCCTTTTAATCACTAATAAATTTAATTTCACTTCTCATTGAAGATCTCACTCTCCACCTTTCTGGCAAGAGGAACAATCCAGAGGCTGCTTTCATGATCTCTGCTGCAGCTCTAGATGCCAGCATGAAGCAGACCTGCCTGGAGCAATGCCTCCAACCTGCATTTCCCAGCATTGCTTTCCCTAGTCCTGCACAGCTTGTCCGTGGAAGTCCAGAAGATTCCTTACCGTCCCACAGGGTGCTGCCTGCTGAATGAGAATTTTACAGGAACAGGACATACCAGCTTGGAGGAATTTAAGTCCAAATGCCTCCTTGTAGAAGCCACAGTCTAATGATCACAAGCGATAATGTGGCTGAATCAAGAAAATGGCAAAGAGGAGACCACGTCCCTCTCCTGACATTGTTCTGACAGGATGCTGTAAGTTTTGGTCTGGGGACTGGGGCTGCCCCACAGAAATAGGGACAAAAGAGATTTGGTTTGTAAAATGCTGGAAAGGGCAGGCCATCAAATCTGAAGTAAAATACTCTTCATTTACTCTCATCATGTGCTACATTATCCCTGAGCTTTGTTAGAACAATGGCAGGGCTCTTCAAACAGCTTCCCTGGGGAGACTGCTCTGCAGCTTAACAACCTTGCTCTGGAGATGTGCAAGTGTAACCAAGGGCAGAATTTAGTCTCTTGTCTATTTAACGTGTTTGCGAGGGACTGCCTGTGTTCCTGGCACTTCATAATAACAGTAATATAAATGCATTTGGATTATAACCAAATGGAGAATCTATGATTTAGCCCTTTATTGTGTTGTAATTCCCAAATGCATCAGCATCTATTTAAGTGCAAAACAGTCTACAGTTTACAAAGCTGCGATTGTCTGCTGTAAGGGTTCTGTATGAGATTATGATTCAATACAAAACACAATTCAGTGTCTGAAATTTCATTTTTAATGGTAGAATAACATCAAAAAAAGTAGTTCTTTCTCCATATGCAGTCTTGCAAAAAAATGTATCCCAGGGACTTGGCCCTTTCTAGTCATTTCTACATATATAACTGCTCATCTCTTATGCACGTATGCACTCGCACATAAATCAATGTGCTTGCAGACAGACCATATTTCATCTTGCCTTCTAACCTCCCGCTGTCAAGATATTTCCACAGAAAAATGTACACAAATAAAACTAACAGCTCCTTTTTCCCTGACTGCCAGAGTAATGTAGGGGACTACTTCTGTAAAACCAAAATCCTTCTGCTCTGTGAACAAGCACAACTGTGCAGCTTCTGCTGAGATTGCCTTTCTACCACATAACCTGTTCACACTAACTAGTGGATCAACGAGAAAAAACACAATCACATCTTTGATTTTAATGGCATTAAAAATTATTTATCTTGATAAGTTACTGGAGTCATCAAAAGCTTTTCAATTTAGTGCACAAAAAGGGAAGTAAAATGTTTGAGTAACTCAACACAAAGTGCTAACATTCCCCCTGACCTCTGAAGTGCTGTTTTATTGTTTAGGTGGTTTTTTTTCCTCTACTCTCATTAAATGGGATTATAGAGATGCAGAAATGAACTAGAGAATCTTCATGTTGTAACATGGGCGAAGTTCTCATTTGCCATCAGTTTGGCCTGATTATGTTTAATATCTATTAAATTTAAAGACAAGAAGTTGAAAAGATTCAGAACTGTTTTAACCCTTTACTGAAAAACTGTTTGGGTTCCATGAATTAATTTTCATTTGATGACAATTAGCAGTATTCTGAGGACTTTCTTTCCTCAAGTTCATAAAGTATCTCCAGACAGTTAATGGACTTTTTTTAAAAAACAAGCAGTTTAAAAGCTCACTCACAAAAGAATAAAACAGATAACAGAGGCAAAAATTTGACCAAGAGGATAAATAATTTTATCTTGTTTTCCCTTTAACAAAATTGAACTCAAACCCACTGTGTTTATTAAAGACATATAAAAAGTCATAAAACAAACATCTTAACAGTCTTCAAACATAACAGAATTGATGTACACAATTAAGTTTCATTAAGTATGGATTTAAAATATGTATTTCAGTTTAGCTTGATATTCCCTTTAGACCAACACCTCCAACACTCATACATGATATTTAAGCTGCCCCAAAGCAATCAACAAGGACTTTGTAAAGACTCTAACAAAACTATATGGTAAAACAGTTTGGAATATTCTTAAATGTGGAAAAAAAAACCCCAAAAAACAAAGGATGTTTTCAATGGAATCTAAGCTAGTTGTTGGAAGTACTGAAAGGCAGAGATTCAGTACACAGAGGTAGCTCAGTAAGGGTACTTGCAGTGTTCTGACTATTTAGCATTGACACAACCACAGTCAGCTACTGTCTGCTTGAACTCTTCCCATGTACTTTAAAAAAGGGAACACTCCTTTTGGGCCTGTTGTCTTGCCATTCAAAACCAACAGGAAGAGTCATCGATTTCAGTGGGATTGGGATTAACTCTTTATATACTCTGGAAATTCAGGTTTATGGAAGCAGAACAAAAAGAAACTGTCCTGAGCTTGGAAGCAGTCCCCTGCGGCAAGCAGGGCTTTTAAGCCCAGAGGATTTTTTTCCCACATGTAACCAGTTACTACCTAGAATGTTTAAGGAAGCGGAAATTTGAATTTGGCCCAAGAACTCTCCAGTTCCTCACAGGCTGGCCTGTTGATGGATCTGCCTGTGCTATCTGGGGATGCACTGATCAAACTGTGAGCTCACTGCCCACTGCCCAGTAGGAGGAGAGCAGAGCCCTGGGGACACAAGCAGTGGACAGTGTCCCTCAGCCCTCTCGCCTGCTCAGCAGGGAGAGCTTGACTGCCCTCCACGGAAGGAAAGAATTCAGCATGTGCCACCTCCTGTACCTTTGCCCCATGGTCCTTTTATTGGTGATGCCAGTACTGAACAGGATGATGCTGTCAGCTCCCCGTAGGGGAGGCAGCAGGAAGTGGCCATCAGGTAAAGCATCGAGGATTGGTACCAGATTACTTTTTTCCTGTTGTTCACAGGGCTGGAACTAACAGACTAGGTAAACCAAGCACATTTTATTTTCACTAAGGCAAAAGGATATGAATTTCACATGCCTATGGTCACACAAAAAGATCTTCAGTTTGTGTAAAGGCTTGTAGCCTTATTAGAGCTCCAATAATTCACATTTGCTGAAGACTTGCTCCGAGATGTTTGCACTCAGCTGCACCTTTAGCTGCAATGTTAACCATGACACACACGGAAGCTCTGCATTTATATTGATCCCACACTGACCTATTTCTTTCCTTACTTAATATTTTAATGCACAATTGCCAGCACAGTTTTTGCAGATGGGCACACCCCCAGTCTGGACTAGAGCATGTTTCTGAAATCTTCATCTCCCAGACAAGATGCAGTTTAAATATATGCCCGCATTCCTTTCTCTTCAATGCTTAGAAATAGTATTTTGTATTCTTTTTTTACATAAGTTTATTAGAAAGAGTAATATTATTTTTTAAAAAGTTGTGACTGATTGTCAAACAAGCTAAGATAGTGTTTCTGTTACTATTCATTACCAAGGCAGCAATAGAGAAAACGTAGCTTGGCTTACTACAATAAAGACTCTGTTTCAATATTAGCATCCTAAATTCTCTGTGCAGGTTTCCGTGCATTGCACAGGGGGAAGGAAAAGAAAAGAAAGAAAAACAAAAATTTGTGTTCTTCAGGGGTAAATTGTAAAAAGATCTCCTAGCTGCAAACACAAATACTTCACTCATAAACCAAGCACCAGACCATTTCTTTGAAGAAGCTTATGAGGCATTTAAGATATACAATGGCACAATATCATACAATGGAATTGAAAGAATTTTCTTGGGAAACCATTAACTTTGAAGGAATGTCTAGACAACTGTGTCAACAAATGCAAATAATTCATGCTTTTCAGCTTCTATCCATTGGATGGCCCCATGCTGAGTATACACAAACTCAGAAGAAAAAGGCATGTCACAGTCATATGACTAGGGAGTGTAACAGAGTCACACAGAAATTCAAGTCAATCTCAGAAAAAACCTTCAGAAAGCTCTTCCCCAGGGTAAGCCAGCAGTGGGATAGGCTTCTGGTCATTTTGGCTAGTTTAGAACAGTGACTTGCAGCTGGTACACCCTGGCTTCAAAGCAAGGGCAACGGAAGAACCAGCTGTCAGTCATGACCATTCACTCAGTTAGAAAAATAAACTAAAGGACTCCAAAATACTGTACAACCTCTTGCAGTAACCAACAAAGTGGCTTCTGAAAACAATCCTTTTGCCAAAAATGCATCTGTAAGGCACTTAACAGGTATCTTTTAATATATATATATATATATAAAAATAAAATATGCACTGAAGCAACATTCACAAAACCCACTTGTGTCAATTGTCCGTGTGTACAGTATAGTACATATATACATTCACTGTGACACAGGCCATCTCCACAATTATACCTTCACGGGTGCTTTGGGCTGCCTGGTTAACTTCAGTGCCTGTGAACAGGAAACAAAACAGTCAGTTTTTTATACCCTTAAAAGACAAGCAACAGCACAAGGTAAGATTCTCATTTAGAAGGGGCAACAAAACATCGTGTGTACTTCTAAGAGGCTGAGAGAGGAATCAGCGTGCAGCTGACAGGCTGTGGGTTCTGAGATGATGCTTTTGTCTCTGATAGCCCATCACAACCTCCACTTACACAGAGAGCCTTAACAGAGGAACCACAAGGACTATGGCTACAGTGCCAGTGAAGGAAGCAGAGACGGGTCTCAGATGCATTTTAGAAAGCAGCTATTTGGACCCCACTCAAACCACTTGTGGCACAGATAGAAGAGCTTCTGACCCACTTAAGGAACGAGAGTGAAAAAAATTTGTGCCAACACCTTTGTGTCCCCTGGCTTCCTTCCACATGGCTCAAAGCCTGCTCAGAGGGTAAGCACTGCTGCAGTGGTGGATGTCATGCACCTCTGATATTTATACCTTCCTTTCTGACAAAAGGGAAGGATAAGCCAAAATCCATCAGTCCAGAGGTGATCGTATGCCAGGGGACACCTGACATCTTTGTAGCTCTACTGTTGCTGAGGAAGAAAGAAACCCCACGACTTTTTTGACAGCAGGGTTCAGGTCTGTGCTCCTCTCAGCGGCCAATTATGGTCGCTGAGTTATTTATTCAGTGTGTGACAGAAGTTCAACTCATGCTTCCAGTCTGGCAGGAAGCAGGCTCTCTAAGTAAGGAGAGAAATGCAATAGGCTTAGAAGGTGGTAGGTTTTCAGCTGCTCCTGTACATCAGTGTGGTCACTGGGAAGGATGCTGGCTGTTGGTGTGCTCTGCAGCAAAAAAAGCTCTGTGCCTTCTTATGTGGGACAAATTGCCCCAGGTGAGAGGGAAATTACAGAAATTAGCCAATTCCTGAAATGGAACTTCCATTTTTCTGAAGTTTTTTGGGTGAAGAGCCCTGACAGACTGGCATTTGTCTGACTTCTCGTTTCCAGCAGGTTGGCTAAACAAGCAATTTTCAGTCTGAGAGATGCCTGATGGGGCTTCTTATTGTAGATATTAACCTTTAATATTGTACATTTAAAGCTTGTAAGCACTGCTTGAAAATCACTCCAGCACAAGTGTAAACCCTTAAAAAAACCCCAAACCTTTAAAAATAAATGGGCTATACTACCCTCAGAAACACCAGCATTTAACTATTGTTAAATCCAGTCCTTTGAGATTAGTCTTTTGGATATTATTCAGCAAGAGACTTTGGAGAGAGAGACATCATTCCACACTTTGTTTGGGGAGACAATTCTTTAACTTTGTAGTTTGGCAGATTCTGCTGCCATATTTACAAAGTAGAAATACCTTAGTGTAGATGAACCTCTAAATATTTAAATTCAATTTCATACAACCCGATCACATGTACTATCATAATTAAGTAAGAATGTCACTGCAGTTGAGTACTGTGACTGGATAACCGCCTCCCCCTGCAAGAGAGATGCCAAAATGAAGCCAAGGTGTTTGTAGAAAATAAACATCAAGGGTGATGATGACATGTTTATTTTCAAAGTGGGAGACCATTATCCAGTCACAGCATTCACTTCTATTATACTTATTGCAACTGTACCAGACCCAACCTCATTGATTTTTTTCAAAGAGTAATTAAATAACATTTGTGAATAATACAGAAGACCAACTGAAGAAACTGCTGCAACAGAACAACAATCCCCCGAAGTGGTTCTACAGTGGCATTACAGTCTGATTAGCACAGGAGGTTTATTTGATGCTTAATGAATAAGAAACTAGTGCTGGTGAACTGTAAATCTCTCCAGTACTGGTTGACTGTTCTGATGCTCTGTTTAAAGGCTGTTTTAACTTTCAGCAGCTGACAGCAGCCCCTAAAGGCCATTACTGTCCTGAGAATCAGGGAGGTCTGGATGAGCTCCAGCCCCACTCTTGAGATGCTGAGGAGATGTCAGCATTGCAGGGATCATTCTATCACCAGCAGCATTAACTTTAGGCTGTCTTTCTGCAGGAATAGCATGGAATTTTCTTTATGCCACCCATAAAGTCTCCTGATAATTTCTGATTAAAAGAAAAACCCTGACTTTCAGAGTGATGGCTAATTGCCACTGGATTCTCAGATTTTCATTTTCACATACTCAGACCAGTATAAATTAACAAGGTCTGATTTCTAAACACAGTTCCTGAAAACTGAGAGTTTTCATGCTTTTTATAGTTCAGGTAACACATGAAAATCACTGATTTGGGGAATTTGATCATTCAAGATAGCAAGGTTACTTTAGTGGTGTGAAGCTGTAAAATGACAGCCATTGGATTTTGCTGAAAATTGGAAATATGAGCGTTATCCATAAAATTTCTCCACTGATAAGCGGAGAATGCAGGTTGCTGATGGAGCTGGGCTTCCCACAGTAGGTCCCAACCATCACTGAAAATGGCTGCCAAAGGTTGCTTCAGTTGCTGCAGCTTCTTGATCATTATTATCTTAGACCATTAAAAGACAGCATTAAAGTCGATTTCATGGACTAGCTTTTTGCAGGGTGGTTACTCTGAGAACCTGATGAAACCCACTGCAATTACTTCACATAGATCACAAAATGGCTGTCAGAGGTCAATACCTTCAATCTGTACTGAAATAAGCATAATTTGAATCAGCGGTGCTGATTCCAAACCCTCTAGGTTATAGTCTATAATCCTACAAGTTATCCCATGCCTAATTTTGCATGAAATGTGATGCCCCAGAGTGTTGTAGACTTCTTGTTATTGTAAAGGGTGACCCAAGTAGGGCAGGGGGGTGGGGAAGTTTTCATCCTGCTTCAATCCACTTCAGAAAGTGTCCTTATTTTACCTCATTTCCCCAGCTCCCATGCCAGCCAACACATCTTTGTCACTTCTCCATAAAGGAGATCCAAAGCTGTGATCATTAGCCAGCTAATGGATGGAGACATTCTTATGGGGCATATTCTGAATTCATAATTTGAATGAGTTTGTAATTTAAATTAACTGTAGAGGTCTATCTTCAAGCTTTGAACTTTTTCAGAGTCTTCTCAGCCCACTTTTCAAGGAGGATAAAGTTCTATGCTTCTAATTCGATACTGCTGTGACTATCATTTTTATAGATGAAGCAACAAAATAGAAAACTCCCTACCACAGGATCACCAAGAAGGAACCCCAGGACTTCAGGACATGTGTTTAGATATTTTTCCCCTCACAGCACACTTACCATTATAAATCAAATCCAGCAATTCGTACCTTTTGCCTAGAAACCATCCAGGATTTTATCGTTGGTACCAACAGACTGCCAAGAAGGATCTGAGCAGGATGATAGATGAGCAAAGGGACGGAAATTAAGGACAGGTGCTCATAACCCGCAAATACTATCTTCAGCATGGGAATCCCTGCAGGCAGAAAAACAGGAGACAGACTCTCACCTCAGACTTTGAGCTCCAGATAAAAGCAAAGCACTTTATGTTGCATTGACATTTCACAAAAAAAAAAAAAAAAAAAAAAAAAAAAAAAAAACAAAAACAGAAACAAATTCCCAAAAATCCCAAAATGAAGACTCAAATGTTTTATATATTAAAAAATCCAACCCAAAGGAGCAAGAACGTGAATACAAAAAATACATGGCAGAGAAAGTTCTGTGACAGAAAGGGAGGAGTAGGGAATACCATAAAAGATCTTTTCTAATTATGCTAATATTACAGTAAATAAAAACTGCTGCTGAAGACTTGATATACAATACATTCTGCTGCAGCATGACTGTTCAGTTGCTGAGCACAGTTCTGTACTGCATATTTACTACTTCCTCTCACTGGGCTGTTTTGTATTTGCGTGATTGTCCTCCATCCAACCTGTCCAACTCCTGCTTGTAACCTTTGCAACCTTTGTTTGGTCTGTTTTCCACTGGAGGAGGGTCATGTTTTCCTTGTACATTCCCTCCAATTGGTGAGCTTCCAAACAAGAGCCTTCCCTGCTTTGACCGATCCATGAGACAGAAAAGGTTTAATCTGCTGGGTGAGCAATATGAAGTGATCCTGCCCACACAGCAGCTGGAGGACAGAAGTTGCTAGATGCTGGAAGAAGTGAGTGCTAAGACCTAGAGATGGGCCATTTTTCCTAAGAGCTGGAATTTGCACTCAGCAGTGCTAATTCTATCAGACATCTCCATGCACAATCTTCTCGCTTGAGGACGTGATATGTAAAATTAAATTTCATTCCCTTTTGCAGAAATGAAACCAATTATGCCTACTTTGAACATACTACTGTTCAAAATTATCTGTTTAAATCTTGGAACTTTGATACCATGTTCCACAAAGTGCAGGTGTGGGCAAAACCTGCAAACCAGCTCTGTCTTGCCTGACCAGATATTTGCATCGATGCCAACAAGAGCAGCTGCGATTCCTCAGGAGCCTCCTGAGAATGCACCTTATTTTCTCCCTCATCTTAAACAGATTCTAGGAATCTTTTGCTGGCATCAACCTTGCAGGGAAGCAGACTACATACAGTTTTCACACAGCTCATCCAAGTGTCTCACAGAATCACAGAGTGGTTTGGGTTGGAAGGGGCCTTAAACACTATCCTGTTCCACCCCCCTGCCACAGGGACATCTTCCACCAGATCAGCTTGCTCCAATCCCCATCCAACCCAGCTCTGCCTTGTCTCCTCTCTCAGCAATGACAAAACACTGAGCTTTGTGCCACATACCCTCCATTTCCACAGGAGGAGATGTTTCAGAACAGCCAAAGCAGTCATATTTATGCAAGCTTTTCTTCATATATTGGATAAACTCCCATTATCAACACCATTTCAGGTTTCCCTTAATAAAGCTGACTCCTCCCTATGTCAGCAAACAGCTTATTTGTTGAATATTACCACTTCACCAGTGTCCCACTATTGCTGACACGTGTCTAGGCTTGCTGAAATCTTCATGGTGTTTCCACAGCACCATTTCTTGTAATTATTATTACTAGCTTCATCATATTACATCACTAAAAACCTCATGCTTATGCTAGTAGCATTTACCTATGTGTATATTTCCAGGGATAGATTAAATCAAATAAATAAAGGCTTGCATACTTTATTTCAGTATTATAATTACCTTCAAAACAACATCATGGACCTATCACACAACTGCTTATTATTAACACTAATTTCTGGGGCTTGGGAATAAATGGCATTTAGATAGAAAAATGGGCATTTGCATTATGTTAAGGTATGTAATTTACCTCAAATGCCCATCATACTGTTTTTGTAAACAGATAAAGGTTTTATTGCCTGTTTCCAAGTTTCAACTTGACCCTTGTGGGTCCTTTTCTATTTTCTAATCACAGAAAAACACCCCAGAGTCCCAAGATGAACATGCTATATTCTGTTTGTAAGACAGTACCTGGTGTTTTGGTAGTGCAATTTCATCCACAGATCCAAAAACATTTTAGAAAGCTGAAGAGGGCTCCTACAGAGAATCAGAAACACTACAATGACTAGCCTAAGATCACACAGAAACTGAATGGATCCAAAGTGACTGAGACATGCTTTAGATAAGTGTACATTTTCTGAAAGAAAAGATAAGAAATTCCAGCCTAAAAGGTAAATCCTCTAGAGGAAAACTATTTCCGTAAGCTAGGAAAAGAAGATTAAAGTTGTCAAATATAAATACAAAATACTATAATTAGCGTGACAATATAATTAGATCACTGGGTGGAAAGAGGTTCTTAATTCACAGCTTGTTTAAATACATGTCACAACAATATGTTCCTGGAAGTTACTAATGTGCAATTAAAGTTTCTGTTATTTACCAGGAAATGCTAACTGGTGAAAAGAAGAAATAATAATCATTTTTGCATGTAAGGACTAGTCTAATGGAAAAAAAACCAAACCCAGCCTTGTTGCCTTTTTATGCACTTTCTGATCTTTATAATTCCAATTTTGCCAGCTGCAACTTTCTCAGAAAATATTTCGTGACAGAGATCCCCATACTGTAGTCACAAATGCTTGTGTCAGTACCATTACCACAAAGCTAAACTAAACAGCACAAGTTTTATTTATTTTTAAAAACACCATCTAAACTTTTTAGTAGCAATATGTAGTAGCTGCAAGCATCAGTATGACTGCTACTGTTTTCCACACATATAAAACCCATGCAAGTATCTAATGAGGAGAAACATGCTCTAATTGTTACTTTTACCTCTTTTAAAATGAAACACAAAAATAACTATGTTTTCCTCATATCTATATTTATAGATATATATAGACATAAATAAAAAAACACTTGGGAAAAAGCCAAACGCTGAAGGCTCATGCCACAAACACCCATTTGTGCTGCTGTGGTTTATGGAGTTACAGGCTTCCTGGTTCAACTCTCTGCCAAAGACCCTCACTCATATCATGAGACCTCAATAACAAAGTTCTCTTCTGTGCTTTGGTGCCAACTTGGGGGTTTAACAAGCACCCCATCCTCCTCCAAAGAAGTGGGATGAGAAAGCAGCACCCCACATGACCAGGACTACTGGGAGCTACAGCGGAAGGGAGAAGGAACAAAGATCATCCTACAGGTACCCCTTTCAAACAAGATCATTGGTATTCCCAGCTTTCTACCCCAAATTTCCCTCATCCCCTTTGTTTGGGTATGTTTCTCCCACCAGTGCTCCCCCATGTTCCCATCTTCCTCCTCGCTCTTCGGCCCTGGTATTCAGACGCTCTTTTTCTGTTTCTATTTTCTTCCTTCCTCCACTCCCATGCTTCCAGCCTCCTAGGGTTTGCTTCCCAAGACCTTTGATTTTGCAGACGTGTAAATTTGGGGTACTTCCACTAAAATCACTCAGCTCCACTAAGGGCAGGGGCATCAACATCACAGTCCCACTGCAGCCAAGAGAAGAAGACAGGCCTGTGACAGGGAGCACATTTTGGTTTTCTCCCATTTTTGTATCCTCACTCAGCTCTTTTTTTTTCCATATTAAGCACTTCGCAAACCTGAGGAAAGCAAAGAAAACACTGCTTATCCATGACATTCAACAACAGCAAGGAAGAGAGAAAGGACTGCTCTTATAGTCCAGTATAGGAAAGCCCTCTTTGCTCTCCATTGCTCCAGGGTATTCCAGTTTGGCTCCAAGGCTGTAGGTCATCAGCTGTGGCCAAAGGCCACTGTTTCTCTAATAACCTGCTCAACTGAAAGCTACTTAATCCTTCCCCCAGTTAGCATCCAGTATAGCCTCCCACATCCTCCCCTTTCCCCTTCGCTACTTTCACATTTCCTAAAAGGCCCATGAAAATATTAATGCTGCACTTCACTACATTTAGTTAACTGTAAAATAATAATAATAAAAAACCCTAAAAGATTTGAAGGTATTTTTAAGATAATTTAAATATAGGACTCTTTTCATCTAGCTATCACTGCAGTAATATAAATGAAGGAAATTAATTTTAATGCTCCAAGGTACTGATTCTGTGTCACTGTCACTGACAGGATCCAACTAGACTTTATGAGATGGCACTTGACTTTATGGAAGTGAGCACTATGCACGCATTTACAATTTTACAGGGACTTTAAGCTGTCATGCTGAAAAATGTTTATAAAACATTAATCAAAAAATGCCTCTTTAATACAATGCATTGTCTGAAAGATGTTAGAAGGCACATATTGTAAATGGATTCTTTTTCTGACTGAAGTAATTTCTACCAAAAGCCTTTCCCCACTGCTATACAAGTACACAGTGTGGAGAGATAAAGAGCACTTTCTCAGCACATTACTACCTGATCCAAACACTTGGGAAATCACTAATGTACAGCATGCCATATTTCCATGTCACACATGACACATTTGTCTAAAATTACCCAACAGAGTTTGACATTGCAGCATATTCCTTAGCAGAGCTTTCAACTGACATCTGCCAAGTAAGAACTTCAAGTAGGAGCTTTCTTCTTCTAACAAGCAAGTAAGAGTTTTCTTTTATCCTATACCCATGATGGAAGTGATAAAACAATAAGTACTGAAAATCAGGGGTTTTTTTCTATTTTAGTATGTTTATTTTATGCTTGCTGGATGTGTAAGCTCCCCTTAAAGCACTGTTTCATCATTTGCTGTTTTCTATCACATTGCAATGGGTTCAGAGAACTTAATAGAACATTTTTATTACCACCAGAACACAGGCCATTATCTCTCACATGCAAAGCAGAATTACTGCTAGTGCTCTACTAGCATACTTCATTGTATAGGTTTTTTCTCTTCAATGACTTCATAACAAACAACTTATCCTAAACCTTTAATGCCTACGTTACTTAAACATGCTCCACATCACAAAACACTGCAGCATTTCTTCTCAGGAGCAGAGATTTGGGGCAGAACAAAGAGGTCATCCTAGGGCTATGGAACCATTAGGCATTCAGGAATCAGAATGCCAAAGAACCCTCACAAAGAGGCAGTGGAAATACTTGGAAGTAAAGCTTTAGCCTCTGAATTTTTACCTCTCTCTTGTACTTGTCAATGCATTTCAGAAGTCTCAATTGCCATAATCTTCAAGTGTAATACACAAAATGAATCAAGTGTAGATGGTAGCTTCTCTGACGCTCTCTATGCTACTCTCCTTCTGAAGGATCCTCTCAGGGATTGATGTGAAAGGAACATTATTGGTCAAATAGCTATTTCTTTTTTCATCTGAGAAAAGGCCTGTAAAGAGGGGCACATACTGCACTGAACCTCTCCCAAGCTGCCAGAGCAGGGCAGTTCTGAATTTATGCCAAATGAGCACCTGAAATTTTACTGCCAAGTTTCAGAATAGCTCTGCGTGGAGACCAATGACTGCATGGTGGGAAGGGGTGGTGAGATTCAGGCAGAGCCCAATTTAGAGGATTAGAAAAGAGTTGTTCATGAGGAGAGCTGCCACAACAGCAAGATATTGCTCATCTCACTTGAAAACTTTCTTAAGGGTTTCCCTCTTTCTTTCCAGGCAAATCATTGCTGTGGTTAGTTTTGAGGAGACAAAAGGTTACACACTATGCCTGTCCTCAGTGAGGCCGAACCAAGGATAGATGTTTCTTGCCCTTGTTCAGACTGTGTTATGACATACTGGGATCATGACAGAAGAAGATGCTTTTGAAAAGTAACTGGATTCGTTTTTCTACATCCATGCCCTCTCCAAAGCATGCCCTGAATTCAAGTTAAATGCTTTTCCCTCAGGACCAGTTTCTTTCAGGTATGGGAATAGCTAAAGGATACCTGACAACCTATAACAATACAAATATTTGTTTGCTACTGACTATTCTCATTCCAGCCAAAGAAAGCAGCTTCCAATGTAATATGAGATCACATTATATTGCAGGGAGAATTGTGCCCTTTTGCCCACATACATGCTGTATGAAGAAGACTCATGCTTAAAATGTTCTCAGGGAAAAAAAAAAAGACAATTTCTTTTTCAGTATGTTTTCATATTTCAGGTCAGTGACAAGTGTAATGGAAAGCAAAAACCAGGCTCATGGAATGGTAAAAGCAAACATCTGAGGGGGAGATTACACAAGGGACTGTGGGATGTTAAGAGACTCTGGAAGAACTGCAGGAGAAAACTGCAAAATGAAGGCTGTCCTAGCTCAGTTTGGAGGTCTTTGTGGACACTAATGTTCATAAACATTTCCACGTTTTTCCTTCTCTTTGGAAAGGAACAATTCCCTTGCATTACATTAAATTACTTACCTCTTTGCAGCACTAGAATTACTGGCAAGGTTCTGCCCTTAATCAGTGACGTGGCCACGTACTGGCCATACAGTTCTGCTGGGATGCAAGAATTTACACTATAAAAGACTAGACTGGTCTAATATTTATGTAAAGAAGGAGGAGGAAGAGGAAGAGAAATTAATGAGAAAGAGGGTATTCCTTTTGCTAGAACTCTAACAAGAATTAAAAAAAGGAAGAAAACCTAATATGCTTTGAATGCTTTTGCTAACTCTTTTTTCTTCAGGTAACTGGCCCACTATACTCACACAGAAATCAGTAATTCAAGTGCAATATAAGTACAGTAACCAGAGAACAGCACATCTTGATACTATCAAAGTTCTAAGGAAATAAAACTGCAAAAGCTGGGAGGAAGAGAAAGAAAGTACAGTTTGTCTGTTTCTGGGGTTTCAACAGGTGCATTCAGTTTGGAAGTGATGTTTAAAGAACAACACAGGCAATCTTACCAGCTGCTAACAATGAAACATTTAACACCAACAACTGAAGACTGGTGCCTGAGACTCCAGAACACCTCCACCTGGCTGACAATATGGTGGTAGGAATTAGTTAACAGAGAATTTAGGAATGATTTGAACAACCGTAAGTCATTTTTCATATGTGACTTACCCTTAATTTGGTACCACAATGTGGACATAACAACGTTGTAAGCCCATACTCACACTTCAGTGCTTTTTTTATTGCTTGGGTATCAGCTCACTCCTCATACACATACCCTACTCAAAGCACAGACAGCAAGTGGATAATGAATTACAAATTTGCTATCAATAACTAACCTACAAAATTAAAATGAACAGAATTTAAACACTTTTAAAAGGTTCAGTAGGTGAAACCTACTAATGAAAGGAATTCTGGACAAAGAGATGGACAAGTGTCCTAAAACCATGAAGTTGAGATTTGATTAATTTGATTATTTTCTTGAACATTATTGCCCTTCCACATACAAGTGAGGCTAAGATTTCACAGTATTCAAGTTTTGATTACGTAGATTTATTTACACGTATTACTTAAAAAGCCATGAAAAGCACGTCTTAGAGTTGTTCTTATTATATTTGTAAACACAGGCAGGAAAGGATTATGCTCCAACCTGTTTCATACTATCTTTTAATCAGATTTTTTTAAAAAACTTTTTCCCACCTGTAACCTTGATGCAAAGGAAAACATAATACACAAATTCATTATAAAGAGTAAACCAAGAAAGCCCTTCTTTTCATAAAGGAAATAATCATAATTTTTTCCTTTCTTCATCTAATTTCTGGCTAAGAAAATAATATACGAGGCCAGAAACCTTACTGCTCCATTTGGGAAGGTATTTTGAGAAAACAGCTCCCTACACCTTGAAATCCTATGGGATACTATTTCCAGCTATAAAACTGTGGATAGGGTTATGTGCTTGCAGTGTTTATGGTAGCTTTAGAGCTGGATCCCTCTTCCAGACTCCCAAACTGTGCTGCAATAGGGGACTTCTAAATTTTGCTGCTGCTGTTGATTTTTCACATCTTTGCACCCACTGCTTTAGAAGTGTCTGGAGTCAGCAGCTCAGAGTGGCTGCCAGAAGGTGCACTGAGAGCAGCAAACGTAGATGCAACTCTCTCAGGGACACTCAACATCATCTTCAATAGTCACCAGCTTCAGTGTGGGTGACACTTGTAGCCTCTGCCAGCTTGAGGTAAAAAAAAAAAAATCTTGAGTCATGTCCAAACATGGATCTTCCCAAGGGTAACCTGTCAGCTGTCTGCTGAATATAATGCAGTCTCTTAAAGTAGATAAATTAACTTTAACTGTTTTTGGTGGGGAGGGAGAACTCCTGTGTCATTATCATTTTACAGATGGGGATGTGTGTTTACTTTTTTTACTTCATTATAAAGAGGTATGAGCTTGCTGTCATTAAAAACCTGCAATCTGGTTTTTAGTGTCTGATCCAATTACGTGTGCTTCTGGAAAGACACACAACCAAATAAATAATTGGAGGGGTGCAACTCTGAAATGACAATTGTTATTCATCGATCTCTTTCTGCAAGTCAAGATTGAGAGATGTAAACTTCAAGTGAATGAGATCTCCTGGGTGAGATTCTTCAGTTCAAACACAGTAAACAACTGTTGTCCTCTGATGCACATTTTAGTACTGCTGCAGGCAAACTTTCTAAATATTAATAAAAAACCTATACAGATGAAAAGGAAGCCCTAGGAGCTGGTACAGAATTTCTTGCCACATTCTAGGTCTAATCAAAGAAACATATGTTTCAGGTCAGAAAGGAAAGGAGATTCCCTAATTTGCTCTAGTATTTCCCCTTCTGGAATCACAGAGCGGTCAAAATTGACTAAATTAAAACAGATTAAATGTACTAGATGGTGATACTTGCAGTTAAAAAAAAAAAAAAAGGGAGAGCCGGGTATTCTGTGCCCAAAAGCCACCATAACTCACTGGATTATGCCATTTCCTACTGTCAGACTGGCCTGCCAGCATATTTCCCTCTGCAAAGTTCAGCCTCAAGGATGCTCTCAGGTCTGAAGGAGGCAAGCAGGGGGTGCATGGCCAGTCACATAGGAGTAACAAGGAAAAATAAGAGAGATGCTCTGGCACAGATGATGCCAGTGACCACAGCCTACCCAAAACTGTCAGTTTGACTTCCTGTGAAGATAGTCCCCCCATGTGAGGGGTGGCCTAAGTACGACAGAAATGCTTTCATGTGCAAGATGGCATCTCACCTTGGGGAGATTGGTGTGTGCAAGCAGGAAACACTCACCCTATCCCCAGTTACAGAAATCTTCTGTCTATATTTCAGTTTGCTAATATTCTGATAGATATAAACACATCTACATAAAACATTATATTATATCATATTATATATATCCATATATACATGGTTTTGCAGCTGTACTGGAAATAGGTAACAGCATTTCCCAGGCATTCTTTGGGGTCTACTGAGAAAGAAGACATGACAGTTACTTGGTGATAATCTGACTGATAATACTGGTTAGTAAGAATCAAATGTTGCCTCTAGAAGACTGCCAAGCTAGGAAATGTGATCCACCTGCCTAAAAAAGGAAGATGCTAACACGAGAAAAGTGCAGCAGATCAAGATGCTTCTGCTCTCCCCACTGTCATCTCATGTAACACAAATTCCTTGGTTCTTATTTTCCAGAGACAGAGAGGAGAATCACAGAGCTGAGGAAAAAGCCCAGTCACCTGCTGTTCCTTCCAAGCTGTCATGGGTTAGCAAGCATAGTCCCAGAAGTGATGTCCTTGCTAAGGGGTGCTTACAGCTTCGTCTGGGACCTGATAGAACCTATCAGCTGGCCAGTTTGAATATGGACAATTCTTTAAGCCACTTACAATTGTGACCGCCTCTGTGATACACACTTAAGAAGAGACAAACCCCCAAGCCCCCCGCCCCCACAGGTGTCTCGTTTCTGGTGCTGGGACAGGTGGCTGCGGGCCCCGTACGGGGGCCAGCGGGCCCGGCCCAGGCTGAGCCGGGCCACGGCCATCCTGGAGCCGATGGGCCCTGCTCCACCCGCAGAACCACCCCCACCGCCACCCCCCAGCCCTGCTACAGGCAGACGGAGCAGCCCGGCTCCCCCTCTCCAGTGCAGCCAAGATTCAGCTGAAGCTGCACGGCTGTCTGGCAGAGGTCATGTGACCAACAGCGATAAGCGACATTCCAGCTGCAAGGCTGAGATGAGATTAACCCTTTTAGTGCTGTGGAGAGCTGAAAACCTGAGGGAAGAGAGAGAGGAGATGCTTAAAGCTGAAATTCTGTTGTGAAGCTATGATATATCAGAGTACCCGTTGTAATTTCATGAAGGCATGGGGGGTGGAGTGTTCAACTTGTACTTGTGAGCAAAAGCACCTGCGCTGAGATAGGCAGATGCTGACGCAGCTGTAATTTCATGAGAAGTTTGAACAGGGAGAGATGGAAGCAATGAGGACTTTTGCTCCAAATGGAAAAGGAGAAAACCTCAGTTCCTAGAGACGCTCCCAGAGATAGTCCTAGAGCGGAAGATGAGGAAGACCCTTTGCTCCCAGGGAAGGAGAAGGGCCTCTGTTCTTAGAGATTAAATGCTCCCTGAGATGGGTGAAGAGAACTTTTGTTTCTGAACAGCTCAACCTTAAATTTATACCCCAGTAATTCGAGAGTGGACCCTCGAAAGCAGTTGTGGGAAAAGCTGCAAGTCGAGGGAAGGGACTCACATGCGAGCAGAGAACCAACCCAGGCGGCTGTCTCGTTGTGATAATGTTTTCATAGCATGGGCAAGAGAGACTCCTCTTCCTAAATGGACTGAACAAGGTTATTATGGAAGTGACAAACAGACTGAACATCTCAAGGGTTGTATTTTTACATTGTCAGAGGGAGAAGGGAGAAAGGTGGGGGGAGGAGAAGAGTTCTGAAGGTGTGGTATGAGTTTTTTTTCTTCTTTTAGGTCTGCTAATAAACTTCTTTATCTTCTTTCAAGTTTGGTGCCTGCTTTGTGTTTCTCCTAATTCTTACCTCACAGAAGGTAAATAGTAATGAGTATTTTGGACCAAACCACTACACAAGCAAATGCTGGGCAAAAACGGAAGTGATGAGAAAAACATTTCATTTTGGCTGAAAGAATAGCTGTATCAAAACTTAAAAAAGGTTCTAGCAGTCACTAAGCCCACTCCTGAGGGATCTCAGAAGCAGAAATGGGAGAGTTCCTAACTCTCTGGGCAGTAGTGAGGGGTCCAGACACAGCCTTTAGAAGACACTCATTCTTTGAAGCATCCTCCTCCCAACAGCTTCCCTTCTTCCCTGAGGGGCAGCACCCACCAGTTCTAGGCAGAGGAGTAGCCAGATCCTTTTTACCTACATCGTCCTATCGGACACCTGGGGAAGGAATGAGACTAAAAGCCTGTAAAAGATACATATGCAAATTCAAGCACTACCAACACCAGGAAGTATGACGGCATGTAGTAACGCCTCCTGTCCCACACTCACGGGAAAATTTTGAAGGTAAAAAACAGCATCAAAAGTCTTACTCTTGAAAACTTTCAGAGCGCAATTAACCAGGATTATTTCCTGTATCTTTACGTGAAAGGCAGAGTACCTTGATGAATAACTGCCTTAGAGGAAAGTTCTCTGCCAGGAGCAGAGAAAAACCACCACACTCCAAAAATACCCGGGAATAGCCTGAATACTCGCTTAGGGCAACACACATGATTTTGCCATCTTACCTTCCTATTACAGAATGATTAAGAGATGCCTCCTTTTTAAAATCATCCACCTTTTATCTTAGCACAGTTAGAATATTTTAGCATTTTTCTGTTTAAAGGAGAAAGGTGATTATCACCACACAATAAAAAGAGTCTGCAATGGATTACTCCAGCATTTCAATATATTATTTATCATGAAAAATCTCATAAGGTGGTGTCTGTAGCAAGCATGTGCAAACTATAGATACCTGGGAGCAGACTGGAGCTATATGTGAGCACGATGCACTCTGTCCCACTCTGCAGCTGGGAAGCTGGGGGAAGGCATGGGCTGATTAATCCACAGCCTGGATGATCCCCGCTCAAGCAATTGTCTCCAAATCTACTTGTGCACTACATCAGGCTTTTAAGAATTGTTCAGGTACAGACCATTGGTTCTGCACTCAAGCAGTAAGAAGCTGAGTATTTAAAAAATAAATTTGAATTAAGTAAAAACAAAAGAAAGTTGGTGTTTTGGCTTTTATTTCTAGAATGAACTCTACCTTGCCTGAAAGTATTTCGTAGGCTAGAAGCTTTGACTGTATTACTTGAAGGGCTTCGTGGTGAAAGAACTGCTACATTGCAGAATCCAAATGAGGAAAAATAAGCTCTCCGTCACAAACAAACCCTGATTTTATTATTAGGTAGGGTATTTTTGCTGTTTTGTTTTACCAATCTGCTGTTCATCATACCTCCAGTATTAATATTTGCCCCTGTAGTAGCCAAAATAGGTAACATTACTTTTATTTTTGCTGATAAAATAATTTTACATAGTAAATGCCAAGAAATAAAGCAAATAAATATTTTTTGACAATCCTGAATTTTCCTTTCAGAGTTGTAACTTCTAGCTAGCAATTCATTTTCTGAAGAAAATAAAATAACGTTCTGTATTTGGCTGCAACTTTTGTGTAAGTGCAAGCAACAACTGCAGTATTTTTTTAAATGATCCACAGTGATAGCTTTGCACTTCCTTGAGGCCTCTTCTCTTCTCACTGAATGAACTCCAGGGAATGGCATCATGTCGGGCTTTCCAGATGGATTATGTGAAGCCATAGCTCAATGTCATTTTCAATAGCAAGGCTCATAATTAAAGGTCAAATAGTCACTTCATCTGCAATCAATCAATAGAAGAAGTACTAATACTAAGTACTAATCAATCAATGGCAAATGCACTAATAAAAGCCATGCATCAAATGTCTGCATATGTGTGTGCTCACATGTACCATGCATATATGTGAGCAGGGAAAAGGAGAGAAAGAGAACAAAGTGGGGGTGAAAATGCCAGAGGCCATTGTGAATACTATATTTATCTTGGCTCCTTGCAAGTTTATATCCTGTTTCACTCATTAGGTGAAATGCAAATAAACATTGGTTTTTCTGCATGTGTGATGCCCTGTATTCAAAACCCTGCCGAAGCACCCACCTCTTCACAGAGGTAACGGCTTGTGCTCCTACAGAACACAAAGGCACCTACCCTCTGTAATTTGTCCTTACACAAACACGCCCTGCACTCTGATCTTTGAGACAAAAAGTGTGTCAACTGTTCTGTCTACAAAATAAAACCCAGCATATGGGAACAGCACTCATCTCCGTGCAGAGCAAGCACTTATTCATGGATGCAACAGTGGAAGTGGCAGTTGGCCTCATGAGCATGCACTGCATGGGAATTAGCTGGTTTCATAATATGGTGTGGGAGAAAGTGACTTACAAAAGTCTTCTCATGCCTCTCCTATTACCACTTCTAAAGCTTTAAAGCTGTCAGCTCTTCTCCCACTTTAGTCGGTGCCATTCTCAGCTCCCCAGGGAATGGGCCAGACGTACCTATTTGGAGTTTCACCTGCCAAGCTGAGAGAAATCAGTTTCAAAGCGAAAGAACAAGTGTTGGGGGGTCATTTATACACTACCACTGGAATCTTGAAGATAAACAAAGCAGAGCTCCACAATGGATGTGAAATGAGAGCATGAGCCATGTTTGTGCTTTCAGGCATTGCAGTGACAGAAGGAGAACGAAAAGCTCTCTCCACCGTAAGCGAGCAGAAGATCTCTTGTTGCATAGTTTATAGTAAACACCCATGGACAAATAGAAATGTGCCAGAACAGCAAAAGAGTAAGGGTCAAAATGCCTGTGTTTGTCTTGTTTCTGCTAAGATCAGGGTGGACAGGGAAATATTTAAGTGTCATTCAGAAACAGCTAATCCTTAAAAACAGATTAGATCTACTCTGCTCCCACCTTCAGTGAAGGAAAAAAAATGCTTCCTGCTCTGGTTAACATTTCTGTTTACATCATCAGCTCAGGGGCACGCTTCTCATCACACCCTGGCTTTGTAAAACCCAATACTCCTTATTTTCACACAGATTTGTTTTTATACAGTTCTACCTTATCTGGTACTAACACCAAACAGAATAAAATATCAATGGTCTCAAACCCAGTCAGCTGGAATCTGATACACAGCAGGCACACCTGGACACACATGGAGTAGAGGTGCACACAAGCACAGCAGGCACCTCAGGCTTACCAAGGACAGGCTCCCAGGGAACTGCCAAAAGGAGCATTTTCCCATCCCTCTCCCAGGATGACTGGAAAGCAGTCTGTCCCAAAGCCGACAAACAGAACAGTCCATAGCTGAGAAACCTGTTTCATTTCATTTCATATTTATGGCTGGGGAGAAGCTGCAGGAGTCCTTGAAGTAAAGGTGGCCAAAGTATTTTTGCTGGGGTACTCGGGCAAAGAAAGCTGCAGAATACAAAAGGTGGCTTGTGAGGCTATGCTAATACAAGCAGTAACTTGGAATTGGGAAAATGTGAACTAAAAGGTCAAGGGACCTAGGAACTTTAAACTGAGTTCTTCTGAAAAAGAAAATAAAATAAAAAAATTGAGAGTGTAGTAGCAGAAGAAAAGTGAACTGACTCAGCTGTGTGCACAGTGTCAGGTCAAGACAGGTTGCATAAGGATGCTCAGTAGAGTGAGTAAAAGAAATGAATAGTTCTCATTTTTTGGGGGGTGATGGCAAGCCCCTTTTAGGACTTAAATATTTAAAAAGGCTTTGTGCTTATTTTCTTAGTGTCATGGCAAGCTAGCAGAAATATTCAACAGAGCATATATAAAACAACTCTCACTGGGGACAGAAGGGGAAACTTGCACATTTGTGCTGCTAAACACATCCAGCTTCTCCAGCTTTTCTTCTGTAGTATCACAGTTGTGCCCTAAGTTCATACACCCCTCCAAACAGCAAGCACAGCCAGTGTGTTATGACTTATGTGTGCAGTTGCTTTTTACAAATACAAGTGTAACTCTCCTGAATACAAGCTCATTTATTAGTTCGAGCTCAGCTTCATAGAACATTTGGCTGGAAAAGACCAATGTCATTTAATCTATGTTCTGCTCCAAGGCAGGATCAACTCCAGCTATTCAATTCCCATCTGAGGCTTGTCTACAATGATAGGAGATTGAAGACATCAATAGGCGACATATTCCAAAGCTAAACTGTTTTACATTAGACAGGTTTCCCTGATTGTTAGCTTAAATCGTCACCACTGTAACCAAGTCCTTCCCTTTACAAAGTCCACTGTGACAGAGTTACTTTCTTCCTTCTTTGCATCAACCTTTTATGAATTTGAAGATCACTACAGTATTTCAGTTATCGTCTCTCAACAATCCCAATTGCTTCAAACTACCTCTGGGGTCACATTTTTGAGGTCTATGATCATTCATGGCACTCTCCTCTGATGTCTTTCCAGTTAGTCCACATAATTTTTGAATTGTGGAGCCCAAAACATTGTGCAAATTTCAAAAGCCATAACACTCTGAAGCCATACAACTTTTGCTACTTCTCTGCAACCCACAGCACCCTGTGCAAAAGGAAGGTAGGTTAGTTTAGTATGCTGTGTATTTGACAAAGCTATGGGGCTGTCACTCACTGTTCTTCCCACACTGTTAAATTAATTTATTTAATGACTTGGTTCAGTAGTTTTCTACAAAATGAAGTTAAACTCAGTGCTCTATAATTCCTTGTCCCCCTCCTCATTTCCACTGTAAAAAGAGACATTACGTTTGACTTCTCCTTGTCTTCAGGAACTCCTCCACTTCCCACAGACTTTCAAAGGCGCTTGCTAACAGTTCTGCAGCACAGGCCTGGCTGAAGCAAAGAACCCTGAGGTGAGTTTCGCTCTATGAAACTGACTTGGAAAACATCTCACTTAAGTCCCAACTTGTTCTTCCCCTGTTTCAGGCTGAGCTCTTACATTGATATTGACACTAGCTGTATTCCTCTTTCACAGATACACTCTTGAAAAGAGTCAGATATTCAGTCATATATGCTTTACCAAACATCTGTTTTTATAGTCTGAGAACAGTCCAGTTGTGTCCCTGACTGAACATAATGGAGGGACTAGCAGCAAGTGGCTGTAAGCATTTCTGATTTAACAGTATTTTGTGCATATCCATCAGAATATCTTATTATCACTATGGGGTTGTAAGTGACAAATCTCTCTATGATGTTTGGATAAATTAATTCCAAGAAATAAAGCTATCCAAAGATTCTGCACATACATTTTGCTTATGTTAAGCAAAAGAGTATTGTCTATTTGTGATTTCTGAATACACTACAACCTTTGATTTTCACTTGTACATTCCAGCATTTAGATGCAAGATTTTTCTGTCAAACTGGGCAGATACACCTTGCAATCTCTTCAGAAAGAAACATGAAATTTTATCAGCACTGAATTAGGCAACAGAACAGAAACAAAAATACAGCTTTCCACAAATCAGGTGGTCTTACTCTACAGCCACTAAAATATCAGCTGAGATGATTGTGTTCTCTGCCCTGTAGAAAGGATTTATTTCATCTGTGCAAGAATATTATCCTACTATTAGTATCATACTGGTAGCAGTACTTGTCACACTAAAACCAAAACCATTTAAGCAGAAAACCCAGCAACTAAACCAACATTTTTTTTCAACACAGCAAGGTATGAATGTTACTGTTGTTTTGCTCACAAGCTTATCTCCTGACTTACCCAGGGTGAGGGATTTGTGTGTGGAACAGAAAATGATAGCCACTGTGTCTGCTGGTGTGAAAGTAGAGTTATTCCTAGAAAACAAAAGAGTTTTCATAACCTCTGATAGCAAAAACCTTCTTAAAACAGCATCTATCAAATACAATACTTTGAGGATCCATATACACGTGCACATCACTTTGATCAGTGTAGTGATAGAAATAATTCTACCCATAAATGAACAGTAGTGTTTGATTTATTTTCTTTTAGCAGAATTGTTTCTCTGTTGTGTCAAGCTCTCTAATGAATACACATCCATGTGAAGGATAGGAATTTTGAAGACATGGTGTGTAGGACACAACTTTATTCCAGCCAAGGTTACTTTTTCAAATGTGCAAAAATATCACAGCAGTGGCCACTTGACTCCGCAAAAAAAGAGAGAATGACATATCATTTCTTTTCCTAGTATGGAATAGTAAAAAAAAATGCTCAGTTTAGGCAACATATTGAGTCTACACTAAGGAGTTAGCTTCCACTTCAGAGCAAAACTGCATCTAAGGGCTTACACACTGGGACTAAGGCCAGAAGGGGTGGGAAAATGACATATAGAGAGAGAGAGATATGACTGGCCAATGGATCACTCTTTAGTCCAAATTAGGAGTAATTTTATGAGATTCTAAATATTCACCATACTGAGTTGGTGATTGCTTAAGGCATTTTAGATTTCACAGCTGGGGCATATCTTCCCCCCACATTAGGTCTAGCAGTTCAGAAGTTATTTTAAAATGCCTTTTAAGGCCAGGATATGATCTTGTCACAGAGAAATTTTCTTCTGCACTAAAAGAAGCCTAAGTAGCTCTAAGACACTGTACCCTTCTTTGTGATTCTCCCTTATGGATATTGTATAATTTATATGAAGCATTTGTCTGGAGCCTGTTGTATTGTGGCACTCCCCATTCAGCAGAGTGCTGCTAAAACAAATACTCCAGTAAGCCTAAGTGAGAGGACAACTGTGGCTACTCCAACCAGCTCCAGTGAGGCCCTGACTCACTGGCTAACACCATTCTCACTACTTTTTGAGAAGTGAACATACAACAGTCCTTCCTGGTTGATATTTTAAAAAAGAAAAAAAAAAAGCTCTACCAAACATTAGTTCAGGACAACTGTCTTTTAAAAATCACCATATAAATGTAGCAAATTAGACATATATAGGGAAGAGTGAATTGCCAGCCCAGCAAATGTATCTTGAGATGCAAAAAGTCAAACTGAGTTCTCTCTCTCATATGTCATCAGGATGTCTGCAGGGCAAATTATACCTTCAGTGACATCTGTGCAAATCCATTTTTTTTCAGTGGATGAGGTATAGCAGTGATTGATTGAGATTTAACAACTCTGTAATTAACACACAAGAAAGGACAGAATTCAGGTCCTGCTCTCTTAGCCTATGAAACTCTAACAGAGAAAATGCAGTAAGGACAATATGAAATACCAAAATGAGGTCACTCCTATTCAGAAACCTGCCTTTACACATTTGCATAAACTTTATCACCCAAACTAAAGATATCACACAAAAGAAATATTCAAAGGTTGTCATTCAGCACATTCAATTACCTTGTGGAGAAGAGGAAAGTCAAAAACATGAAGCTCATCTGAACAGAAAATACTGGAAGAGAAACAAGCTAAAATTAGATCACAATTGCAATTGCTGTGCACATGCCTTTTGTCCCCATATTACAAGTCAGAAACTAGGCTGGACCAAGTCTATCCAGAGAAATCCACTGACAGACAAGCTGGACTGCCTGGAAGAACACCACAGATCATTATATCCAGAGAAGCCAGAATTAATGTTATGGCTGCACAAGTCCTTCCTGGGATAACTCCTCTGAATCAAGTATTTCTTGACACGATGAATGGCAGGAAATAGTGCATATGCTGCACAAGTTTTGCTTATTGGGTTGACAACATAAAATCTGTCAGACATGCTCTGGTTGCTGGGCATTTAGACTTTCTATTTTACAGAAGAAAGCACAGTGTACAAGCATGATCCAAATAAACATTCTCAACCCTGGGTATATTAATCATGGTCATTCATGGGGAAAAGAAGAGAAGATCATCATAGATGTTCGAAATCTCTCTGAGACAAAGGCTAATTCCTGGGCTGGGCAGTGTGTGTCAGACATTTCCTTCAAGCTCAGTCAGCTCTGCAAGTGTGGGTA
This sequence comes from Corvus moneduloides, assembly GCF_009650955.1. NCBI lineage: Eukaryota > Metazoa > Chordata > Aves > Passeriformes > Corvidae > Corvus > Corvus moneduloides. The sequence goes on from NC_045480.1 coordinate 58,985,120, forward strand.
GTTGTGAGCATCCCGAGGGGAACTCTCCTCTCTGCCAGTTCTGCTGACACCCCCAGGGGCTCTGGGGGGCACAGAGCCCACACTTGTGCTGCAGAGATGTGGGGAGAAGCCTGTGGCTTCCCCCTGAGTAGCTGCAGAGACCAAGCATCATCCCAGAGCACAGGAACTCCCCACAAGGCTGGAGGAGAGACCCTGTGACCTCCACAGACCTTTTCTGAGTTTGTGGGTTATGAGGAAAGGTTTTACTTGCAGCAGAATCTGGGGTGGGTCCTCTCCCTATTCCTTGCAAAACTTCTGAATGCAGTAAGGCTGGCATGCCCCATAGGGCAGTGCAAGTCAAGACAATAAATTTGATTTTGACCCCAGTTTACAACTGGGAAACATGGCAGGGATATTAGCTATTACCAGCGACATTTTCTATTCTCTTACATACATTTCCTAGAATGTATAAATGTCACCTCAGCATGCACTTAATTCCTCCTTCATGAACTAAGGGAGCAATCCATTGTTCCTGAATTACAATTTTTCTTCAACTAAGTATGTTAATTTAATATGCACAGAAAAAAACCAATCCCTTATTACACATAATTCTGTAAAGCAATAAATGTGTTGCTACCAATTATTCCTTGTGAATATTTTGCTGTGGCTAGAATATTAGCATAAAAATTACATAAAAACATTAATCAGCAGAATAACAAACTCAGTTTCATCTCAAACTCCTCGTGCTAATTTCACTTCCTGGTGTAACACAACACCTGCATCCAGCCAACACATCCAATGGTGATATGATACAGAAACTTTTTCTAGAAAACAATGTGCATACCCCATCTCCAAAACTTCCTTGGTTTTTGGTTTTACAAATATTCCAGAAAAAACCCTAATTGTTACCAATTGTCTAGTATGTTCCAAGCAGTTCCAATGGTTATATTAATGTTCTTACTAAGAAATTCTAGTTACGCACACTGGCAATGAAAATCTATGTATGATTTTCAGTGTATTGCACAGCAAATGGTACATTTCATTCCACATGGCACGAGCACAGAGTTGTATTGAAGAGAAATAAAGGCCAAGCAAGGCAACAGAAGCAAACACTACATCAACTGTTCTAGGAAAAATGTATCTTTTGAACTAAAAAAGAATATATTTTTTTTAAAGTAGTGGTCAGCCCAGTTACATAAAATTACCTCATTCTGAGTTTCTCTGCGTGTTAAGTCAGAGCTGAAAATCTCCCTATCATTCTTTTTTGCTGACAACTCTGCACTGATTTAAGTGCAAGGTCCCTCTCTGGTGCCAGTGCAAAGAAGTATTTATTCCATTTTAAATAAAAGCTCCATATCAATGCTTCCTACTTCTTTGCTTTCAGAATAAAGCATTTATATGGTACCACTTATAATTCCATTATTATTTTACACAGGTATAGTGTTTCATAATCCAAAAAAAAAGCCACAAATAGGACAGAACTAAGATCTGATACACAAAGGGCAGGGGCAAATTTCCTAGTGACTTTAGTAGAGGTCAGATTTGTAGAAGATACATTATTTTTATTAGACAGAAGCATATGCAGACACACACCTCAAAGTAGGTGATGGACTGATCTCTTGAACTCTAACAGTTTTAGAGTACGAGATGTGATTTATACTGAAGTATACTGTAGTTACCTCTCCTCCATGCAAATTGAAACTCCTGTCTGTGGACAGTCTGAAGCAAGATGGGAATTCCCTGCTGGGAGAGGAGACAGTGCCTGTACAGCACTGCCTTTCCCTGGGAGGGAATGATCTGCAAGTGTGTTTCCAGCTGATGGCAAGGATACCAGCAGCCTATTCTCACGTGGATGTTATTTAAGGCTGAATGACTTGAGTGCTTCTAAAACAAGCTCTAAAAAAATGTGTTCATCCACAGAAACAGATCAACACATTCAAACTCCCAACTAGTTTCTAGGTTTATAATATGCTAAAGAAGAATAATTTAAAAATTGTAACAGTGCTTCTGAGTAAGAGCTCAACCCCAAATCTTTCCTTGCTGTTTGGAATGTGACACCTGTGCATTTATGGCTGTTTAATAACAAAGAAGCCAAAACCAGAATGCCAATAAATGCTTGTAAAGTAATACTGTGCCCTTTTAGAAAAGGAAGGCCACATAGCAACCTCAGGCACACCTAAATAACAGGGTTCATCCTCTCTCAATGCTTACTCAACCACCTAAAAGCATCCAGCCCCTAACAAGTCTGGTAATATGGTTTACTAGATGCTTTAGAAGCTCTAGCCTCATGCCAGTATCCCCACAGCTCCCTCACTACATGTAGCTCGTTACAGACCTAAAACACAAAAGCAGGAGTCACTTCAGGGCTGAACTTACTTATGAACACGATTATAATCAAGCTAAATTTATCCAGGTCGATATTTGGATTGGCGAAAGTATCACAGAATGTTGTGTAGATGATCATCAGGAGCACACAGCTGCTGATAGCACCAAATGGAGGCTTCTTCCTTTCAAGCCAGTCCTTGATGTATCTTCGGACAATCTGAAACACAGAAACCAACAGGTTGCCTCTTTTCAAAGATGCAGGGAGCCAAGTTGGGCATCACAAAGTGAATCTGACAGTGGAAAGACACAAAGAGAAGAGAGTCATTTGGATGACGGCCACAGTGGATTTCAAAGCTTCCCTGCCACACAACTCTTCTTCTGGGGAATTTAACATTTGTAGTGCAACTTCCACTGGGTGTCCATAATGAGAGTATATTTTCAAGTACATTCAAATCCATCCTTAATCATGCCAAATGTTCTTTGCTAGCTGTCACTGAGACGTGCCCATTAAGCCTCCCCAAAGTTTATCTCCTCTGCTGATACTAATGGATGTATGTAATTATCACAGTCCCCTTTGCATCAACAGACAATTCCAAGTGCAACTTTGGGAATCTTAAAAATCTGACATCTTCAGGAATTTCATGACGGTAGATAATCGAAAGTGATCCATGGAACATTTTAATATTTAAATAGATAGCGATGCACCAGAAGTTTTTAATTAAATTATAACTCAAGCTTGAAAAGCAAAAGTGCATGTGTTGTGGGAGTTTAAATAATTCAAACTCTGAATATCTGGAGTTTTTGTAAATCCAAAGACAAATGCCATTTGCACGCTTGTAGAATACCAGAATTAACACATGAAAACAAGGAAACCTACTGTACCTAGCAGAACTTTTGCACTTTCAGGAAACAGAATATGAAGCTGTTTTTCAAGAATTTTTTAGAAACTACTATAAATTTTAAAGCAATCTCAACTTTCAAATTATGCTGAATACCACAGCACTAAGCCTCAGCAGATACAATGCATCTATTTTAGCCCTGCCTGGGGAGTCGCTTGTAGTTTTTCTGTTTACTTTATATGGTTTGAAAAAACTTTTTAAAGCTTTTACCGTACAGCTGCAACTCATGTTAATTTTTCAGCAATCACATTATCTTGCCTAATTTCTCCTGAGGCCTCCTGATGTTCTCTGTTACCACGCTCTTTTGGAAATCACAGCCTGGGATCCTGAAGCACTTCTGCCAGAGGGCTCCAAAGCTGTCTCGTGACCTTCCCTTAGTGGTACCATTAACAACATCACCACCATTGATTTAATAACACAGGAAGTCTTAGAGGTATTCAAGGTTAATATCAGGGCATCATCACCGATGTTGCCATAGGACCCTTTCACACAACAAATGCCAAAGACATGGGATCAAGTTGCTCTCAGTTTTCCTCACGGCTCTGTTTTCCTCACTGCTTTCCCAGCTTGTTTGCAAGTCTCTCAGCAGGGAAGTCCTGGAAGCAGCTATCCCAGTCACCACAGCAAAGAGACTCCATCAGGGCACACACTGAAAGTTTGGCACGTGGGCTTCATGCCAAGCTAAGCAGGCTGAAGATCAGCACTCACTTCACAGCACTTCTGGGCTTCCTGCTGATGAAAAATAACAGATTTGCAGGAAAATATCTAAGGGAGGAGATGCTCAATGCTCAGGTGAAAACACTGAACTTTAAAATGTCACACTTGCCAGATGTGTAAGAGAGAAAATAACAAAAAATAAGGCCAGACTTCTGACAGAGCCTTCACTGGAGCTCCTTCAGCCACTGGGTAGGAATAAGACACTGCATTGATGAAGGAGACACAAGAAAGTGAAGTGGAGAGAGCAGTATGAAAGACATCTAACAGGAAGTTCAGATTAGTCTAATGCTGAGCAAATTTGGGACTCTAATTATCAGAACCAAAAAAGCAAAGTCTTTCACTTCTAAAGTGAGTGGGTTTTTTTAAGAAAGTTAAAAAAAAATTCTATTATCCCTTAAATTGTCACATTGGGGAAAAAGAAAAACTACTTAAGGCCACCTATTAATTTATGGTCCTTCCAGAAGATTTATACTGAAAGTAACGAGATGTTGAAAAAGAAAAGTGATGGTTCATTACTCCACGGTACAACTTCTAGTAGAAGTATTTAACACAAAAACTATAACCCTGAGCCTGTTCAGGGTCTAATTATAACAGACATGACAACAACAACATTATACACATATTTATCCTTGACTGACATAAAAGAGAAATAAAAAACATTTAGAAAATGAAACTGCAAGTATTTCCTCAGAATCTTCAATTGAGTGATACCTTCTTGAAATATCTACCTCTACCTAGTCTGGAATTTTTGTGAATCAACAACCATAAATACCAGTAGAGCTTCTTGCTGTACATTGCATTTTTAAAAAAATTACATAGTCAGACCCTGAAGAACCAAATTGTGGCTTCAGGAAATCATCTAATCAACCCAGTGTCATACTAAATATGCACAAAACACAGACAAAATACATTTTCTCTAACACAGAATCCCATACATTTTGATCTTATCACAAGGTTCAACATGATCTGTAATTTCAGAGGTCAATTCATCCTATAATCACTGATTTAAGGTAACCTAAATTCTTGTATAACTTGAGGGGAGAAATATAACCCTACAGAAGCTCATGTCAGCTGATTCACTTTGACTGAAAAACAATCCATTTGTTATTCATGCCTGGCAGAGTTGCTTCAGGACAAGGATGCTTTGAAAGCCTTTTAATTCTTAACCCAATTCTATAACTTTTCAGGGTAAACAGAGAACTACAAAAAAGAATTGTGAATATTTATAGTGAAATAATGATAAATGCCATAAATACAATAAAGAAAACACACATTCAGAGCCTGGGCTGAGATACTACAGCTACATTTGTCTGGAAATGCGGCGAAAGCTAGCACAGTCATTTTTCAATGTTAATATGAACCACTGGCATCCAAAATAGATGTAACACACTGATGGAAAGAGCAAAAAGGGCATGTATTGGATTTGTGTGGCAAGGTTTGGTAGCAGGGGAGGCAACAGGGGTGGCTTCTGGGAGAAGAAGCCAAAAGGTTCCCCTATGACCAATGGAGCCAGTGCCAGCTGGCTTCTAGCCCTTCAAGGCTGATCTCACCAGTCATGGTGGTAGTGATGAACTGTAAAGATTTTTGTGCAGGTTCAAATGCCAGCCCCAAAGAGGAGGGAAAGGCTGACCCAGAGGTTGCACATGAAAGAACATGAAGGTGAATCCTTCCCTCAAACTGCAGTTTAGTGGAGAAAACAGCGGGAGAGAAGCAAAACTTTGTAGTAGGTGATATTTTATAAATAATCTACATGATGAAAGATGCTAATAAACTCACAGAAAAGTTAGACAATAAAAGCACATAAACATGTCCAGCGGGCAACCACCTCCTGAAGACTACATTTTGGCAACCTCCAAAGGTTTTGGAAAGGCATCAGTTCAAATTTGCTTCAAAACACAGTTGCAGGCTCAAACTTTCCTCTTGCCCAGCATTTAATTTTTAACAACAAAGAAATGTAATTACACTTGAATTAACAGTTGTGTCCCCATTTCAATTTAGTTCTTCTACCAGAATAGTTATATCCACAGTATTTTTCCTACAGATTGCTCCGTATCCTGCCTTAACCTCCTTGTCTAAACACCAGCCTCCCTAAGCAAACGGGCTCACTGCTCACATGCTTGTTTCCCTTAACATCCCTGGCCAAAGAAACACGATCTGCCATTCCAGGAAAGCAGGTAAATAATGCTCATCTGTTATTAGATCATACCTGAAAATAGCACAAGGTGTACTACAGAAAAAACAATTCCCTTCTCTAAGTGTACCTCCAAAGCAGTCACACTGTATGCCCAGAGAAATCTGTCAGTAAAGTATAGCTCTAGAGTCTTTCCACCTGTCTGCTCAAGTGCTGGACGTACAAGATAAAAAATGCAATAAACAATGTAATTCATTAACGTTCATTATTAATTGAACTAAATAGGGCAAGGAGCTCCTCCCCCATACCTTATATGGAAGGGAATAATTTCTGACATTTGTCATATAATAAATCTCCTAAAAATTATCTAGATCTTTAACTTGTTTATTAAACCCAAGAAATGGAAAAAAACCCAAAACCCAACCCAAACAAACCCCAAGGAAATGGATAGGAAGCCACCTTTTCTGTTTCCATTATACACAAGAGTGTCTCTTGTTATTTATGCCACTATGTAAAATAGATTTTTCCTGATTCTACCAACTCTTTCAGACTGAATTCCTCTTTAACAGAAGCTACAGTGGTTTTACTGCCCTTCTGCTCCTTTTGTTTATTGTGTATTAGTATGTTCTTCTAAATACCTGGGAAAAACACCCAGGGCTTTACCATATCAAAGAAACACAAGTCACTTTTTCCTTGTGTTGAAACACATGAGTAAACAAGCTGAAACTATGCTGGATTATCACCACACCTAAATGCAGCAGTTACATTACTTGTCTTCTAAGGTAAGATTCCTAATGCATTCTTAATTAATATTATAATTACTTATAGCAACAGACTTACACAATGAAGTCTAAAATACAAAATTTTCTTTTGAAAATTTGAATCAGGCTAGATATTTTCAACAGTCCAGTAACTTTTCCATATCACTTCTTTTATAGTGATGGCAAACCAAGAAAGACAATTGCATGGAATATTGGGAACTACACCAGTGAAGCCTGTAAGACATGAAAGGTGAGAAAATTAGGAAGAAACTCAACTAGCATGACAGCAGCTGTGAAAACCAGTATAAAGAATCAGATCCTGGAATGGAAGACAGACTAATTGGGTTGTAGGAATAAAATAAGATGCTAAAATGGAATATCCTTCACAGGTTTCTATAGAACAGCCACCCTCCATCTTACAAGGTCTGCATTGCAGTTCAAATGCAGACACTTCTACAAGGCAGAACTTGTACCACGTCAGCCAGACCCTGCTCTGATAATTTTAGAGGGATCGTACCTGTGGGAAGGCATGAATTCCCACCTGTTCCTGAATACGGCTGTAAAGTTCCAAACCTTGTGATGGTTCATCTGCTTTCCTAGGACATCAGCAAATGTCAAATCTATCCTTATGCTACAGAGTGTGCAATCTAACGTTTCTTTCCTGAAGACGGGGTGGAAAAAAGCCATTTCTGCAACCTGAGTGAAAAAAAACCCCAACCTTTTCTCCAAGCGTCTTGTTTTCTTCCCTCAGCTTACCAAACTCCCCTAAAAGCTATCTGACTCCATTATGTCAGTCAGTTTACTTCCAAGAGGTAGTTCCTGACACATGCACACCTTTAAAGCAAGGTTTATAAAAAACACATGAGGCCATTTTCAAAATTAACTTGCACAGTTGGGGGTAATTTACAACTGTTGCTTTAAAGCCTTATAAACAGGTGCAACACGGTAAAAATGTGAAGGGTGCCTGCAGCAGCACTACATTTCCTTCATTTTTTGTATTCTATGGGAACTAGGCTCGGTTCCCTGTTTGAGTCAGGTGTTAGAAGGGACTGAACTGTGCTCTGAAGGTTTTTTATCTGCTTTTTTAGTCCTCTGCAAGATGCTCCTAGGAGAGGTCATCTCCCAGGGTACCTGTGCTCTCTGCAGCTCCCTCCTGGACTTCGAAGAGAATTAGGGCTACTTCTGTGTGGATTTAATTTACAAGAACAGAAAGATTCGACACTGTTCCCATTTTTTTTTTTAATAACAGTTCTGTTAATTTTTGTTTCTCCACCTTAGTTAAATAGTACCTTCTACTCCCTATCAGCTGCCACCTACCTTCCCCTTTCCATTTCTCATTCTTTAAAAATAAATACCTTGCTAGGCTTTTTAGTTTCAATTTCACTTACAACTTGTATTGCAACATAGCACCCTTTTAGACTTGTGTTTATAAGCACACCTTCCAAATGTTGATAGGGTTCCTCTGGAACATTTTGGGCAATGATGCAGAAGGCACTTAAAATCCTTTACTTGTAGGACATCAAGATTTTTTTGTGTGTGACTAGATTCAGTGAGGATTTCTGTACAACTGGTTTCATTTTATAGATTTGGGAAGAAGAACTACACAGAATCATAACATTAATTTTAGCTTTAGTTAAGGTCTGTTTAATGTGAAGTGCCCACTTTACGCTGGCTGACAAATTACCAATGGGGCAACTAGAGAATGCATGAATGATAATATACAGACAAGCTTTTTATTATTTATTCATAGAAAACAGTGGGTTTTGGTGTGCTGCTTTGAAAAATGTTCAAACTAGTAGAATATAATGAAAGCGCAGTGAAAATTCTATTTCATTAACATTTAATCATAAATCGCTCTTTAATATAAAACATAAAATAAAAGTCTGTCATAAGCACTTAGGTGTAGGGAATGGAGAAAGTCTGCAAAAAAGGGGAAACGAAACATTGCAGTGGGTTTCACTGTTCCTGTTATCTGTCACTTCAGAAGAAAAAAATAAGCAAAGAAACAACAGTCTCCAGCTAAATTGCACAACTGGTCATGAAGAAACTGCTTGGGTATTTCTCGAAACCTTACATTTTGATGGCTAAAAGTATTACCAATATCTATGGACAGGGGAACAATGATTGTAGCAAAATCACAACAGCTCAAAAGCAGCAATCTTACCCAGGGCTCTGCTACGCAGATAAAAAATAATGAGAACTTCAAGCTGCCAGAGCACATTCAAAAATCTTTTCCATGAGATATCTATTACCATGTTTATCATATAACAAGTATTCTCAAATTCCCCTTTGAGGTATACAAGAGTGATGCACAAATAACAAGCTCTTACCCACTACAGATCTTCAAGGCTTATAGAAAATTAGATCTTTATAAAATACTATAGATTATGTCCCTTTTCGAGACCTCTTGTCAGAGGGGTCTTATCCATTACTCTACAAACACAAATGCAATATTATACTATCGATACTGATTTGAGTAACATCAGACTGTCAATTAGCAAAACACATCTGTAGACACTGAGGACACAGGCTACAACATTTTCTAGGTTCAGACAACCTGCACATTTCTGACAAAAGAACAGAGCGATTCTCCTTATTGGAGACTATCTATCAATCACTGCTGTCTGTGAGACTCAGTGCCTTTCTTGTAACATACCTTCTTCCTCCTTTAGCAGTTCTTTCTTTCCCTAAAGAATGGGCCACCACCTGAGCAGAGCCTGTACCTGCAGCCCTTTACACATTTCACTGTCAGCAGCTAGAAGAGCATGTTTGACTCCTGTCAATAGTAGTCCTGAAATGCTAAAAAAATTGTTCAAAAACCAGTAGAAAATAAGCATCAATTACACTATTGTGACTTCTTTCTCCCAGCCATCATTAAAAATTCTGACAAGCCAGCCAAGCAACCAAAACTCTTCATATGTTTTGCCATAAAGCAAACAAAAAACCCCAAACAAAACAAATCTAAAAGCACCTTCTCATCTGCTCTGCTTATATCCCAGGGGCTGCTCAAACAGCCAGCTCTGCAGCCTGCTCAGGAAATGAGCATTTAGGCAACACAGGTTTTCCCAGAGGCAAGATTTTTTTAAAGGAAAATAAAGCCCTTAGAGAACATTTCCTTTAAGCAGCCTCCTCTGTTTTACACTGACGTGGTTTGAGCATAAAGCCCCTGTTGATCACAGACGAGTTAGGAAGGCTGAGGAGAGGCAACCCTCCAAGCAAGCAGGTTTCATGCTTCGGTTTTTTTTTCTCCCCGATCAAGCTCTCTGCTACCAGGTAACCTTACCAGGCATTCTTCCACTGACTTTTCTGCTGAACAGTATGGCTGCATGTGGTAAGGAACTGATGTTGTGAGCATGAAATGATAAATTAGAATTAATTGCTGAGGGCATCATTCAGGAATTGTGGTCCATTATCTCCTAACGCATCTGGAACCCCAGAGTGAGCGACCTGCTATTCAGAAACACATCCCTGTGCCACATGTCAGGCAACAGTTCAGTAATGAGTCAGTGGTGGTCTGTGAACAAAGGCCAAAACTTCCCATTTAATTGGAACAGATGAAGGGCAAGGAGACCTATCGCTGGATCTCTTGGTATCAGTTCTTTTCTTGCTTATTGTTTTCCCTGACTCCTGCCCATTACTTTTGGATATCCACCTTCAGAAATGGCTTCTATTCTTATCTGGGCAGGTTGGTTTGCCTTTGTACAGCTCTATCTAATCAAGACAATCAATGTAAACTACTGGCATTTCTGATCCATAGCTTTCATTAGCATTTTTGCTCTCCCATATCCTCTGAACAGATACAGTGAAGTCAGTAACTTCAGAAACAAAGTCTTTATGCTTAGAGCTTACAGCTACTTCTGTTGACCATTCACTTCACTGCTTCAAACACTTTCAAAGGAGGATCATCCTATTTCTTGTTGGAAGTGTATTTATAAAAAACCAAACTATTGGCACTGGGTTACACAAGCTTTAAGATTCTCTGTGGTGATGCAATACCTTTATTGTATTTTTATGTAAGTTTTCTGTACCCCAGTGGTTCATCCCTACCTTCCCCACTCCTATTCCCAGTTGGTTTGCCCCAGACCCAAGCCGCTCCCCTGGTGCTCCCTACATGGTTGTTCTCCTCCCCTTGTTCTAGCTCTTTCCCTATCAATCACCCAAACCCCTCCTGTTGTTCCCGAAGGTCCAGTGTCCATCATCTGAAACCTCCCAATTTACCCTTATATGGTCCCCATCAATCCCCCGAGACCCTCTAGATACCTCCCCCTTTGGAAATCCCCTAAACCTCGATGCCCCATTGGGACGTGTGATCCCTTTCCCTCCTCCCCTTGAGGCTATTGGCCCAAGGAAATGTCTATCCTCGTCCATATCCCTCCCTTAGAGATTTCTATTGGTCCCCAGTTAAGCCATCCCCATTGTAACACCTCCCTTTATAAGAGGTTCCGTGGAGCTGCTGGAGGCTTGTCTCCTGGGGGTTGCCTCCAATAAAGTGGGATTATCCCGTGTGGCAAGCCTCCTTGCTACTTTTTATCCTCTCTCTCGTCGGAACTGCTGACAGCCACTGTGCCTGGAGCTTCAGCTCCCCTGGGCAGAGCTGAACTCCTGAGGAGCAGCTTTAAAGCCGAGAGCCTCCAGCTGCTCCCCACTCCTGTCGCACACCGCAGGGGCTAGCCTGGGCAGTGGTCAGTGGCGGTCATTGCAACAATTTTCTATTTTTTCTTTCAGTCTTTACCAGAACTCCTAAATCCCATCTCAGTTAAGTCTCACCACAATTCTGATTTCCACCTTGTGATCACACAGAGCACTTACTTCATATGCCTACTGCTCAATTCATGATACTCAGCCTTATTGCTTCTTACAGCTGAAAGAACACCCAACTCCACCAATGAGCTCACACATCAATTTCTTGTCACATCTTTCCAAATTAACTTTTCATTATATATACAGATGAAAGTCCTCTTGAAATTTGGCCATCACTTTGTCCAGCAATCTACCATCATCTTTGGGCTTATCACATTGCAGTACAGATGCTGATATTCCATGGCTGTAGGACACTTCAATGCTAAATCTGCTGCCATGCATCTGTTTCCCAGAAATTTCTACCTAAGGCTTCCAACTAACAGCTTCCAATTTTTGGACCTTTCAGAAGAGGATTCAAGCACTTTTGCTTGTCTGCTTTTTGTGGACACCTAATTTTGATGAGGTAAGAATGCACTACACAGGTAGGTTAATCAGCAATCCTTTGTCCTAATTAATAAGGAAGCTCTTTGGCATTTAATTCAAAGCATGAGAGCAGTTCCACACCCTTCAGGATCACAGAGGTAACGTCTATTTTCCACATGATATGGTTGCAGAGAGGTTACACAGGTGCTGATGCTGATGGCTACTGTCATGCTTATCATGCTCATCTAGTCTTCAATGTGTGTTTTTAATCAAAAGAAACTTCACTAGGAATTTGTTAATTTACAGTACATGCCAATTTTGAAATGTGCAATTATAGTTTGATACAAGACTGATTGAATGTCCTATGTAGCACAGGCAATGACAGATATTCTTAACCTTGTCCAGGGTGCTCCTTTATAGCCTCTGCTCTCATTTGCCTGTATTTTAACCATGCCTTCCATTTCAGAGTCTGCTTTAGGCTGACAAAATCCAGAAAGTTCCAGCTGAACCCAGAGTTCAAGTGGATGATACAATGAGCTTCAAATCCCACTGATATTCCCTCTGTGCATTCTGAATGCCTGAGAACAACAAATACTTACAAGTAAGTAAGAAGTAGAATTAAGGTGTTTTAGTGCCCAAGAACAGTGACAACAGTTCTGACGCTATTGCAATTTCCCACCATGACATGGAAGGAAAAAATAACTGAAGTTAACATGTGTGAACAGGCACTACAGAGACAAGGATCATAGAAAACCTTATATATGCAATTAGTATTTTTACATTCCGTGGAAATTTTCATCATATGCCATGAAAAATAGGGCTTTATGTAAACATATGAACAATAAGTATAAAATTAAATATTGAACAACTGCTCATTTCAACAACAAGTATCTTTCACCCTATGTAATATGATAGAGGAGTCATGCAGAAATACTTTGTGCAACTAAACCCCTTATTGCAAAGCGTAAGCAAAATAGTTCAAGGAGCCTTAATTTTATGATTTCTTAACTTATGACCAATAAGCCTTTATATGTTTATTAATGTTGAGATGTTTTTATTCCTGTAATTATTAGTAGATACTAGGGAGGACTTCCTTCACCCCCCAGGCAAAGGGCATGTGACAAAAGGACTGTGTAGTATTCTCAAAGCTTATTTGTATGGGGCTGGAATTTCTCACAGCCTGGGCTGCCATTTTTGCCACTTTTTTGTTCACGAGCTCCCTCCTTGCTCTGCAGCAGCATATGTTTGTGGTAGTGAGGGACAAATGCTCAATCTCAACAAAGATCAATGTGGCTCCAGGGAGCACTGTAGCATCTTTTCCCTGATATTAGACTTCACTATCCTGAGGCTATTCCTATGTGGCAGCTTATCAGGTTGCCAGTCTGTCTTTAAGATAGCTCTCTTTATCTTGTTTTTTTAAATAAGAATGTATATTTAAAAGACATACCTGTCCAATAATAAGAGGGACTACAACAGTCATAAACAGCTGCGAGAATATGGATGTAAAAGGCACAGAGGAGGATGATCCAAGCTACAAAATAAAGATATACCATTAACACTACACTTTTTCTTAGTATCTGCAAATTTCATACACAGATATCACACGTTAATATGCATTTTATTTTACACATAAAAACTGTATGTGCACTGGAAGGAGCTGCACACATGTTTAATAGTTAAGTCACAATAAAGCATTCATGTTCCACAAAACAGAACTAAACAAATCTCTGATTATTTTATAACCTAGGGTAATATTTCCATCAATATTCATTTAATTGAAAACCTGCTACACATATACACCAAGTAAATCATATAAGCATTTGTAGGATGATAGTCTAAAAAGACAAGGAGTGAATCTTCCTAATTAAGCAGCTTGACTTACTTTACCACTTACACAAACATCAAGCATCAAAAGTCAGTGTAGTTATTTCAATAAATAAATGAAAATAATAAAATAGTGAAGACAACATTCACATGTTTTATTTCAATGCTGTTAAAAAAGAGATCTACTGGAAGAATATAACTATTCTTTCATTAAGACAACTGAACTGACAGGCTTAGTCTCCAAATTGGTGATCTCTCTAACTACAACGTAAATGCTAAAAGTATTTTCTTTTAAGATGCAGAAAATAGGAACACACACACCCACAAAAGTCAGTGGGATTTTTGGAACCTGCTTCAGAATGTTTAGGAAAATAGACAGTATTTTTTGCATTCTGATGGGACTTGTTTTAGGCTAGGTAATTGGAAAGGTTCATTTAATGTAATGTAACACCTCTTTAACAGCAATAGAACATGCATTAAGAAATATATACTAAGAAGACCGAATAGCATTGTCAGAGCTCTCATAGACAACCACTTGCTTCACGATGAGGTAAAGGACACAGCATTGAGGTTTTCACAGACCCACTCTATTTTATATTTTGCATTTCACTTTAGAGATTCTCAGGATGACGAGAGAATTCAGAATCTTTTCAGCACCATCTAAATGACGCTGATTTCCTACAACGTTCTTAAATACATGGTTCTCATAGATTATACTCAGATTGGATTATACTTTTCTCACTTACCTCCCTTTCCGAGCTACCTGCATGACAGACAAGGTGATCGTGCAACCTAGTAACTTTCTATAAGTCTGCCTTGAAATATCAACATATGGCCATACAAATGGGTTTGGCATAAAACAAGATTCTTCATAAATTCAAAGAACACAAAAATCAGAAATTTCATATGCTGAAGTATTATACTTTATGCAGAAACCTACAGCTGCACTGCTTTTTTGTACATGAACATTTGTATATGTACTGCGTGGGAAATCAGCGAACACGCCTGTGGGTGATGTCTCTGGGCAAATGGAGATTTTGGTGCAGGCAAATGGCATCAGATTTCATATGTCTCTTTCTGAATACACTCTTTCTGGGTGGAGAGTCTCAGGAGGAACGTACAGGATCTGGCTGTTTCCTATGTACTACCTTAACTGGCAATATCAGCTAAGACTCAGTCTGACCACTTAATAAATTACAGCATCTTGTCACCATCACCTCCAACTTTAAGAATGTGGGCACAGAAAATGCGTGGAGGGGACCTGAGGATGATGTCACAGCTGAGAATTGTGGTCTGCACGTTGGGTGCGAGTGAGAGCACTGAGATTATGGAACCTAAATCTCCCACGGAGTCAAGAGGGAGAAGTAACAGCTTGCATAGGGAGATTCAGATCACCCACATGAGTACCCAAAGTCTGGCAGTGCAGCCAGATCCCCAAGGGCCACAGGGCTCTCTGAGTGTTTCCCTACAGAAAGCACAGAACTCCATCATCCCACTCATGATCTCCTTGTTGTTTTAATTCTTGTAATGAGCTTCTGAAATTTTAAAAGCTTCTTAGTTTTTCAAACTGTATTTGGACTTACTGTTATGTGCTGAGGAGCTAAAAGCATTACTTACTGTATACTCCAGGAAGCGTTTTGCAAGTGAAAGTGAAGATTTTTAAACTTTAAAATCGGCCTGGGCCACAGAGGAGTGAATCTAAGCAAGCACTCTGCATGCCAGGACACCTGCATAGCTTCACAGAACTTTGGCAGTGACTCCTGTGCTTTTCTATAAAAATGTTGATTGGACTTTGCTCACGACTTCCAAGTTTTATGCTCAGTGGATGCATAATCAGTTTCTAAGTCAGGAATGAAAAACTATTCAACAGCATAATATGCTGCTGGAAAAGGCATAGTCTTGCCAGATTTTTAAAATGTTACTTCAAATGTAGCGTTTTCAAACTGTGATGGATTTTTGAGCACTTTGTGTATATATAAGGATATGTTCTGCTTTGGATGTGGGGTTTTTGGTATTTGTTTTGTTGTGTTTTTTACATAATTACAAACTGCATTAAAGGTACTGATATTACTCTTCAAACAGTCTTCTAAACTTTGACTCCTTCTGTATATTTTGACAATAACTTCAGTGGGCTGGTTTTTTTCAAAATCTATCTGTTAGATTATGTCTATCAACTCTTACCTTAACCTTAAATATACTTCCTGAGAAGGACACAGAAGAGAAAATATAGGCTGAGGAGAAGGTATGAACTTCACAATTACACAGAAGAAAAAGACATTTTAACCCAGACTCTGGACATACAGTGGCTAATCATGAGGAGTCAAAATTACTGAAGAACCCACAGCTAATGGAAGCATAATCTGACCAGGGTCTTCTTAACATCTGTAGCATGAAAACTCATCAGACTCAGAACCCTAAGTGTCCCACAGACTCTCACACATTGCCTGGGTTCCAGAGTTGCTTTGAACACATCCTTTGGATATGTCTGCCACATCCGTTTTGAGAAAGAGGAGTGAGAATTGAGGAACAGAGGAAACAGAAATCTTGATGATATAATGTTAATCAAACCTTCCTACACACAAAATGCAAATATTCTGTCTGAATGAATAAATAGGATTTCAATCCTTTAGGATTTTTTAGTTGGATCAAGCTAAATTCTGTGCTCCATTATCTGTCATTAGTTTTTTTTTAAAACTAACTACCTAGATGATTTGCATTGCACAGAAATTAGTATTATGCTAAAATGGCTGATTATCTTTGGCTGCCCTCCTTGTTATAATCACCTCCATGCCTAAAAATGAACCTTTCTTCAATGGCAAACAGAAGTACTGTAAGAACTGGCATAAAAACATCACGAAATCAAACTGCTGATTTATGGCTGAAAAAACCCCACACCTGCCTGATTGGAATGATGTACGGAAGATAAAATGCACCACTTAATGAAAAAGGAATCACAGATTTTCATACCACCATATTATCTATGCTTATTTAGGAACATTTTTTAAAGTTTGATATTGTGAAGAGATTGTTACACACTATTCTGGATAGCAGCATTTCAGTTAAAGGTTTAGTAATAAGTCAGCCCTGCTTTGATAGACTCACTATTCAAAAAGAGACCCTAAAAACTCCTGCTTGGGGAAAGACATTTTTCACTTAAATAATCGGAGTGATTTCAGCAGGGCAACTCAGATAAGCAGAAAGAGAATTCCAGGCAACTCTTCCCAAACAATTCTGTCACCATGCAGTACTTCAAATCTGACCTGCAGCATTCTTGCTAATTTAGTCCTAGACCTTTCTTCTCAAGAGACCGCCTGTTTTAAAAAACCACGACAAATTATTTAGTGGGTTTCTTTATGAGTTTGTGGTAGAAACACTGGCTTATCCTTAATTAAAAGGCTATATTTAACTGGATATGGTAAAAAAACCAAAGAGCAAAACCCAAGCTTCCTTGCATAAAACCAAGACAATTCCATCTCCCAGCCTAGACTGTCTCCACAAGCCAGACGCTCCATTCTTATTTTTCTGGCTGACCAGGCAGGTATGACAGTGGGTGTTCCCACGTCTACACCGCCACGGACTCAGAAGAAACACATCCTCCCAGTCCCCCTAAATAACAGCCCAGTGGCACATGTGCTGCACACATTGTGTCCACTTTGGAGCAGGCTATCCTTTGGGGGTGGCTTTTACTCTCCCAGTGCTCTCCTGCAATTAATGCTTCCTCAGGTTGTGTCTTTGTGCTCTTCACACACCGTCAACCAGCTTCAGCCTCAGCAGTGGTTGAGCACAGAGGAGGAAGTGAGGCAGCGGTGAAAAGAGGGCAGAACTGATGGGGAGGGGCACTACTGGCTGCTCTCTTACATGAGATACTCAATTTTAAGCTTTTCCACATTCTGGGGGAAACATCTGGCTACTCTGACATTCTATTTAAATTTTGCATTCAATGCTGTATTGTCACTGCTTCTGGTTCCTTTCATTCAGCCCAGATCCAGCTGCCTCAGAGGCCTGTCTGGACCACCCCATGACCTAATCCCTTTACATCCTGTTGTGGATGGCAGGCCCATCACTAAAAGGACACAGAAAGCAACGCACTTTTGGAAAAGATGTGGATGGGATCCAGTTTAGTGATGAAGGGCAACGAACAAGAAGTATTTCCAGCTGAACGAAGTCCTCCCTTGCTTTGGA
Source organism: Corvus moneduloides (assembly GCF_009650955.1). Lineage (NCBI taxonomy): Eukaryota > Metazoa > Chordata > Aves > Passeriformes > Corvidae > Corvus > Corvus moneduloides. The sequence continues at coordinate 59,003,101 of NC_045480.1, forward strand.
CTCTTTCCAGAGCCCTTATCCTGACCCGGTCATTGCAGCATGTTACAGTACAGCAGAAGAATAACCACGTGTCCCTCCGTAACCCAGGTATGTGGCAAATGGAAATGCTTTGCTGGGAACACTCTGCCATGGGCAGTAATGATGCTGGTGCTCTGGGACATAGGGAGCAGTTGGAAGAGCGCTGATACACTCCTGTGAGTTTCGCAGTGCCCAGCTCCAGATTTCAGGTAGGAGGTCGAAAGAGGTCATTCCTACATAACATCTAAACAGAGCTGACAGGTCACGGGGGTGTCCTTCCCACCCCCCTGCTTTACAGGCACTCACATGCAGAGCCTTCAGACGTCTCAGTAAGGCAGAGAAGCTGTGCAAGAGATGCCAGCTCCCAGCCACTGACCAACAGTCATTGACTGGTACTGAAATAATCCACCTTGAATGGGTAGAAGGGAAGGGGAGGAATATCACTGAGAATGGAGTTTCTATAGAACACATTTTAATTTTAAAAGAAAGCTTTTAATTATACCTGTCAAAAACTGCAAATTGTCTCTTCCCTCAGAAAGGAGCAAATGTACAATAGAGATTGCATCCAGTGCTTTGGCAGTCACGTATTTTAACAGAGATCTTTCACTGTTATTCTTAAAAATTAAACTTAAGTCCCCAGTTCTGCTAAATAACAAGATATATTTTGCAAATTCTTGCATATTCTATATGCTTGTGTGGCTGTGGGAACTGATTTGGCACAAATAAAAAAGTATTTAGTTGTCTACATATACCCTCCAGTTCCATTGGCAAATAAAAAAAAAAAATCTAAGTTTTATATTCAGAAGTATGGAAAAAGAAAAGCTGACAATCTTGACTTTTTTTTATTATTTCCTGGCTTGGACAATGAGACTGTATATTTTGAGTTTCCCCTGTTAAAGTGATCACAGATGCCTAATCCCTTTTGGGTTCCCCTATAACACATTAAATACCAAACCAATCCAAACATACCTATGGATTTTACAGCCTTTTATAGAGCTGTAAAAATAACCATAGGTATTCTTCATCCGAAATACACCAGAGCTACTCTTCCACTTAACTGTGGTGCAATGATCTGAAGGGTTAATGTACAGAAACAAGATCAAGTTTACAACCCAGAAACACCTAAATGGGAATTAGATTAATACCCTTGGAGAGCTGGGACTGAAGGACTAGCATCCAAAAATCCTGCTGCAAAAAAGGGGGTGGCTAAGTGGAAAGACATAGATTAGTCAATACAGAGTAATTAAGAACCACGAATATTATTTATCCATGGAAAATAAAACTGTGATGTACCAGAAGAAATAAATCAGTCGAGGTAGGGATACTGGAGACATTGCACAAGGCCTGGATAAGCCTTTGGTGAAGCAAATTGCACAACTGTGCAGGATTTGTATTAACCTCAGCTGAAGAAGGAATTAAAACTGGAGCAGGTGCACAAAACACCTCAGATTAAGGGATTTGTTTTATGAATTTAAAGATTAGAAATGCATGGCTTGTTTAGCCTTGCTGACTGAAGGCTGGCAAAGAGAAGGTCTGAGCCAGGGTGATAAATTTTATAGAAGTGCTATTCAGATGTATAACACTGGCAACAAAGACAAATGGATTAAACATCCTTAACCAGTACTTACTGGAAATTAGTTTTCTATTCATCAGAGACACGAGTTTCTAATATTGCAAGGGTGGAGGGAGAGCAAAAATCCTTACTTTTAGGCTGGATCATGCTCAGTTTCAAGGTGAATTTCACAGCATGGAAAAGAGGTGGATTGGGTGAGTCAGGATGGGAGCCTCCTGGTAGCCAGAATCTACGATCCTATGATTAAGATGTGTGATTAACTTCTGCCCATGTTGAAGCAGGTTGTGCACTTGAAAGGCTCCCCTAGTTTTATATAGATGAAAATCTCAAGAGCAATAACATGTAGAAAAGCACCTAGAAAAATCTACAGTATTTTGTGTGTGTGTCAGGAACAAGGAGGGTCCCTATTATTCTCTGTTACTTATTCCAATTTAATAACAAAGCCATAAAAGGTGAATGTGAAAAAAAGCAATAAAATTACTAAGTAAATTTTTCATAGCAGTTCTTCTTTAGAACTTCATTAGGAAGTTATAGTTAATTGTAAAGAGCTTGGATCAGATCAGAGAATTTTGTTTTCCCAGTGATTAAAGAAGAAAGGAAACGGTGAGGTAAATAAGCAGGTAGAAATAATGATGCACTTTAAATCTTCTACATGAACGAGTTGATCTGTTAACAGCTAATGCACTCTGCTGCTCCCCCTCTCTTCCCCCCCACCGTAATCAGCCTTTTGTCACATACCAGTGAAATCCATTAGCTGCAACTTCCTTATCAACTTCCAAGGCTTTCCAGCTACTAAGATATTTGCATATTTAACGATTCATTTGACTGGTATCAACTCTCACTCACCAAGTGCTTGAGAAGGAAAACAAGGCACAGTGTGTAGAAATCCTGTTTAAAAACAAAAAAGTACCGGCAGCTCCTTTCAATAAACAGATTTATGTGAATTAATGGGATTGGAGTAGACTTGGCAAAAATCTGAGAAGTATCAACAACTTTTGGACCCATATTTTAATTTAAAGATTGTGAGTACAGGGGAAAGCTCTTCAGTATTTAAATCAACTTCTAATTTCACTCACTTTATTTCACTTTTTTCTGCAGTACTTGCACCAAATTTCCTTCACTTGTCTACTCCTGAATTCTCTCAGCAGTGTTACTTTCTAGTACTTATGACATCACCACTACAATGCCAACATGAAAATAAATATGCAGAAATCAGGAACAGGAGCAAGCTGATAAAGCCTTGGGAAGATTCTGTTTTGACACAAATGTCATGGTAGTCTTATTGGTAAAAGAGCTAACGGGGGAGTAATGCCTGACAGTCACACAGAGGGGTTGCCAAGTGCGTCTTTATATACACATGAATTTTGTATTGGGTCTTTAACACTCTGCATTAACTGCTTTGCAGGCATGCTTCTGAAGAACGGGAAGTACATAAAAATGTAAAATACTGACTTATCTCTTAACAGTTTTTGATGGCTTTCAATAGATTCACACACTTAAGACTTTTGTTACTTTGACAGCTAAACTGGCTGTGTTTTCAGCAACTGAAGACACCACATCTGTCAGGCACTGAGTGTCTCACCACCAAGGGGAACACCAAGAAAGTGGCAAAGCTGGGATACTATGCCATAACAACCACAGCATCACATTTGGCTCCAACAGGTGGGCAGATGACTGAGAGCTTGTATTTTGATACCTATTACAATCAACAAAATCCCAAGCTTGTGTGGCTGGGTAGACTTGCCATTCCATGTGCTCAGCCAACTTTTAGGACAGATGGGGCAACTCTATCCCAGTGTGGCTGGGAAGCAACAGAGCCACTTTCACCCAAGTAAGGCAACTCTGCATCACCCTCTTAGTACAACATCTATGTTCATGCTGTTTTCACAGTAAATCCGAGACATGACCTTGCTTGAGGCATCAGCCTGGCCTCCATCCCATGCAATACAAAGGCATGTGAAATCCCTCAGTGGAAATAAACCTGCATTCATACATATTCCTTTTTTCCATTACTAAATTTACAATCTAAGGGGATAGAAGTGAGGTGATACAGCTACAATTGTTGCAGAGTTCAGTGCTCCTGAAATTCTGTATTTCAAACAAGGTGTCATAAAAAGGTGTTGATATCTTGAGGTTATCATATTACAGCACTATTATCTTCACAGTGTGACAACACCTTTGTTTTAACTGTCTTTTAGTAATGTAAATAGGCCAAATTGCAGCATATTTAAGAATTCAAATCATAAACTGTTATTAGGAATCATGTAATGTAACAAATACTGAAGGAAATAACTAAACAACACACAGAACAAGTTGTGGTAAGTAAAGATGGACAAGTGCTTTACTTCCTCAGTTATTTAATGATAGCAATATAGCTATTTTCAAAAGCAAAATTTAGTCTACACCATTTCTAGTTGATGGGGTTTTTTTCCTCCTCAAATGCCTTTGAGAAAACAAAACTTATTTCTCTGCTTTAAAATTTTTCATGATCAATCTGTTACCTCTGGCTTCAGCTAAGTGTGCAAAGCGACAAGAGGGAGATGGACAGCCTCACTCTCTGAATGATTTGGTACACAGACACCTGATCATTATTAATGAAGCACTGCAGAATGCTGCAAAGAAATATCAAACAGCATAATCTCCTGCTAACTTGAAACTGATTTAACTTTGTTTCAACACTCCTGCTCACCACATATATGAACTCCAATTATATACAGTTATGGGACATTGCCCATTCGTAACATCTTTGCTGGGAATGTGACATATTAACTGTTAATAACAAGGGTTAACATGAGGATGATGATACTGCTGATGAACATATCTGGGAAGAAAGATTCAATAGCCTCTTACTAGGCAAAATGTTAATCAGAGGTATCTGTGACAAAGTCAGATATTCTTTATAAAATTTAGCTAAGCATCCTCGTACAGTCCAGCAATTACATGCACAGTATTTAAGGCTTCATTATACTAATCCAAACCTCTTACAATGTTACTTTTGAGTAAGCTTTGCACCAGAAGTTTCATTCCAGAAATACACTTTTCAGAAATGTAACTGTAGTCCTGTTCAACACTGTTCATTTAAGATGATAAATTCTTTGCATTAAATACACTGTTTATTATAGCTTCAACATGCTTTTATCAATGTTGTTTAGACAATTTATATTTACATTACTGGGCAGTTATGAACAAAAAGGCAGTTCAGAACATTTTATTCTCTGGTGCACACAGGGCAAAATATAAACAATAACTGCTACCTCAGGTTAAGCTATATAACAAAAACAAGCTAATAGACAACAATGTATTTTATTTCTGGCAGCACTAAAGGTATTTTATGCACTGTACACAGGGAGGCTAACAAATATGATCACTAATGCAATATAGCATTCAGACTAGCATAGCACAACTGTGTGGAAGAGTTAATGCTCGTGAGTACCAGACTCAGGAACTAAAATTCATTGATGACATTGACTTGAAAGATCCATGAATAGCATTTGGAAGGCCAGCTCAGTTAATTTTGAGGTAAACGGAAGTTTTATTTTGAAACTTGAAAATTCTACCCTGCAATAATTAAGCATTAAGGGTAAGTTGCATGACTAAACTGATGAATGGTTTAGAGAAGATAACCAGCAATTTTCTAGTCAGTGTTTCTCACTCCACAGCAACTCCACAATACCACATGAAATGATGAAGCTGCAGGTTGTAAGCAAGCATAGAGAAACACGTGAACTGTGTGCTTGAATCCAGTATGTGTTCACCAGGCCAGACGCATAAAGGAAACTCAGAGGAAAACTAGAGAGGTTCACAAGGAAAAAAGGTTTCAGCAGTCCAAACTACAGACTGTCAGGACATGGGAACTCAGGGTGTGCACATTTAGCTGTCCTAAATACCTGTCACCGGATAAACTGAACCTTCAGAGAAGGCAAGCCTCATCTTAGCAAAGTGTGCTGCTGGGCTGACCAGAATGCTGCTCTTCATGTGTGAAACCCTCAACAAAGACTTCAAGAAGTTTCAAATATTTACATACCACAAGAGTAGTCCTCAAGTTTTGGGCTTTGTGACAAATACCCACAGTTTTTGTAACTCCCCTCATCCCCAGACTAGTTTGCTTATCACACTTGATGAAAAAGCAATTACTGTGCGTACCTTCCTCAAGAAAAGCAAGCCCAAGTCATGCTACAAAACACCCAAAAATTAATGTGCATTTTACACACTTCTCATACAAATGTGTCCAGGGCTCGTAGGAAGAACAGAGACATGATTTGCCTTCTTACACACATGAAGTTTTACCACTTCTTCTGAGAAGGAACAGTGAACACTGTAATTTATGGGGCAGAATATCTTGTTATCTGTCTATAAAGATGCCAAAGGAAAGATCTTTACCTTGCTTGAAAAGATATGCAGATATTTCCTTAACATTTCATTTTCTGCACAAAATATCCCTTTTGACTATTCAGAGCATCAAACTCAGTGAGGTAAAGCAGGGTGAAAGCTACCAGTGAGCAACTGTAAAAAGAGCTGAAGTTTCAGTCACTTAGAAACAAAGGCACAGGTCTAAATGAATTCCTGTGGAAGAAACACATTCCATACAAGAGGGAAGAGGACTGGAAAACAGTAAGGCAGGCCATCCTGAATCAACATATTCAGTACAAAAATAACAAAACACCCATCTTTTTTTTAAGAAAAGTTATCTTTTTCAACCTACAATAAGTGTGTGGTCCCAGGTGTGTCGAGAAAGCTTTGCTGGTGTGTATCACTCTATACAATACAGTCAAAGCAGTTTGTGTGTAAACACAGCTACATCAATGAACTACAATTTGTTCTAGTAAAAGAAATATCTTCCCACACAGTTATTCTGAAGCAGTAGTTGATGTTACAGCCACTCTCAGAGTACTATTTATCCCAGTTTATACTGCTATATTAGTATACAGTCCGTATGTTGCTTAAGCATCCCTGCTATAAAACAGTGCATCCCTTGCATGCCACTAATAAATTGTTTCAGACCAACTTCCCACTTCCCCCCTTTCCAGTGTGCTGCTTACATACAAAGCCATCAGTAAGACAAACATAAAAGAAAAGGTATGCCTTCCTTGAAATCCTTTAAGTGCTTCAGCCTATATTCCCTGCTCTTCACAAAGCCACAGCCCTCAGCAACATGCACCCCATCACACCAGCTATGCCAGCAAATCCTCAGGCTCCAAGACTTCCTGTCTGACAAGGGACTTACTAAAGCACCACCACCCACCTGCAAAAGCCTCTCCATTGTATGCTGACTAAATATCCATGCCTTTATAAAACATGAAGATAAAGCTTGGTCTTCTCCTTTTCCTTCTACCATGAACTGTAAGAATCCAAGGCCCTCACTGAAGACTAACAATTGGAATAGAAATCTTGAACTAACAGGAATGAAGCAGTATCACATTTAGTGAGGCACAGGGGCTCCAGTAATCTGTCTTGCTAACCTCTACCACAAAAATACCCATGGGCTTAGTTGCCCAAAAGCAAGGCTCTGTTTATCTGAATAGTGCTTTTGCAATTATTCTCATCCATTTCAGATCAGTACAATCTTGTCCAGCTCCTGCAAGTGAAAGCTCTCCAAGAGCTCTCCTAACCGAGTTATCACCCTACCTGATAAGTGTTTTTCTTTTACCCAGCCTGACTAACAGCATATCATTTTGCACTTCTGTAAGACAACAGCTTTTGGTCATCTTAGAATGAAGTGTAGGTTGTGTTTGCATTCACACTTTGATGGCCTTCCTGGGAGGCAGCTGATTTCAAATACTGACCAGAAAAATCTTCTTCATTATTTATGCATTGTGAAAATCACCCAAACTTGCATCTTAAATATAACATCCAGTAGGTGCAAGATTACCCAGTAAGAAGATATTTTAATATCATGATACTTACAAAAAGCAAAAGTAGAAGTGGAGTTATAACAATGCCCTGGAAGAAACAAACAAAAACAGTCTGTTAGGGAGGCAGAATAATCTTTACTTTCTTACCTAAGTACATGGAAATACATAAATATCCTTTAATATCATAGAAATTAAATAACAAGCTCAACTTTGCTCTTCACTATGTCCTTCAACATTTGTACAGCTATCATTTTATAAACTACACTCAGCACAAAGTACCTTGTTTTACCTTTTTGCACCTAAACCCTTCTGTTCTAAAAGATCTGATACACAGAAATATGGATCATTTATTAAAAAAAATACATATTAAAAGCTCTCCCCTCAGTGTGCTGTATCTTAACTTCACTAAGCAGCTCCTCCTTAGGGGGAGACTTGTGATCAAGTCCCATGCCACCCAGTCCCAGGTCCTCTTCTGAGCATAAGCTGCATCAACTGTGATGAATTAGGTGTCGTGACTGTGTAATGTAAGCAGATATTCCCCAAGGAAATGAGCTGAGATCTCAAAACTCATTTCACTTGATTAGACTTCATGTCTCACTGGTAGAAGGCAAGTCTTTCATCTAATTTAATCACACAGGACCACCTCGGCTTTCCACATCCCCCAGGCAGATGCAAGCAAAAAGATTTGTTGTCTTCACTGACAAGGAACAGGTTTAAAGCTGATGATTGGACAAAACAGAGGATTTTAAGTTTCATGAAAGCAAATCTTAGAATGAGTTGTTTGGGTTGGGAGTTAACATGACATGCATCACTTTCAGAGCTGCAAATAGCAATTCCCCATCATCCTTCCATCTGACTTCAATATTTTATTATTGCTCAATAAAATGATTCTATCATTTAATGCATGCTAATTCATAGAGCTTGCTCAGAACTTCTCTAGGCCAAGACTGTTCTTCATCCAGATAGGTCACAAGAATAGCTAGTTTTTCAGCTATTCACAAACTTTATTTGTAAAGGAAAAGTGTCCAAAATGTGCTCACATTTATCTAGAAGGGTGCTTATTTTATGTTTTATTTAGCTGTAAGTGAGAAACAATTGAACAAAAAAACCCAGTTGTCCCCTACTTTTCACCTAACTTTGAGTAACATGGCTTTACTTCAATCTTTTGGAAGTGAATATAGAGAAAAAATTTAAACAACTAGTTTTGTATTTGCTTTCTGCATCCACAAAAATCACAGATCCAGACAATCAGCCACAGAGAGTTCCTATTGTGCTCCTAAACCAAAATGCAACAAATAAATGCCACAAATTATAGCAGATGAGAAGGATCAAGGAGGTAACAGTTAAGCTGTGCAACTTGAAGGCTCTGCAGAATTTAAAAACATATTTCAAAATAAATAATACATGCCATATCTGACTGCCCCACAGCCTAGCTATCCATAATAATTTATCTTTTTGCAAATGTCACAATTGAGATAGATCATAAAAGACTAAAATGAGAAGTAGAAGCAGTGAGAATTGCTTCAGGGAGTCACTCAGTATTTACAGGAGGTCTAGACCAAAATGCAGATAACAGATATGAAGAAATATAAGTGTTCAAGTATAGCAGCTGGAGAGGAAGAAACAGAAGTTGAGGAAGGGAGGAGGCACCAAGGGCTGAACTGACACTTGCACACAGCAGAATCTATGAGGAAGAACTGACTGCAAGATCTGTGTAATGTAGGTACAACACAGTCACTTCATCAGAGTGACCCAACTCCAGCTTTTAGGGACTACTGCTAAGCGGACATGAGCCAGACTTTGCCCTTCTTCCCCTATCCCCATTGACAACTACACTGTACACCTCAAATACTACCAAACATTACCAAGTGCCTGAGTATTCCCCTGGCCTCCTGCAACTTTGGGATGGCAGAACACCAGTGCAGCAGGGTTCTACCTTCGGGCCTTTGCACGAGTGAAGAGGAACGTGGATGGAGCAGGACGTGATGCTCCAAAAGCATCCTATACTCCCAACTAAGCATTGAGTGTAGGGAGAAGAGAGCACACTGGCAGCTTGAGAACACAGCCAGCTCTCCTCTGAATCTGAAGGAACACATTGATTCAGCACCATTAGTCACTTCTTATGCACTTCATGCCTTGGTGTGGTTTTACATGTTACAAAAAAAAAAAAAAGAAGCCAAGGTAAAAAACCAAACCAAACCAAAGCAACCTTCCTCTTTATCTTGCTGATAAATCAAGATGGTGTCCTTCCTCCTTAGGATGGGAGTTGTGACTTGCTACTTATTTACTTTAGAAGCTTGCTGATACTAACACAATGGGCAACAGCCACTGCTAATTCAAAGCATGTGTCACAAAAGGAAACGGCACCTCTGTGACAGTAACACTTCTTGTAATTCTGTAAGTGGAGAGGAAGAAAATCCTCCTATACACCATAAACAGATTCCTGACTGAACATGCTGCAAATCTAGCATTCAAAAGGTCAATTCTAGCAATTTGTTACTAAATTTTGCTATTAAACCCGGTGATCTTAGTAATCAGAAGAGGTTTCCTGTTGCCTCACCGCAGAAAGGATTTACAAGGTTGAACTTTCCCATTTGCAACTCATAGGCAATTCCCTGGGAAGCTAAACAATTACCTGACAGAACAGACTGTTCATCTTAAAAAATAGATGTTGTTGCTGAATCAGAGTAATTTGATGTTAATGTTTTATTTTGATATGGAGTGCCAGTTTGAAAAACTACAGGGATTACATTAAAACCAAAGGGTTTTTTTCTTCAGTCAGTAGTGCTGTGGTGGCTGTGATGGTTTACAGGTGCAAGCAAGGCAAGATTTATTCAGGGAGGGAACCTCTGTTACCCAGCCAACTGATGGACTTCGGGGATATAAAGCCCATTTATATGTTACCTGAAAACACTGATGTGCTTTTATATGCTAAAGCCCTTCTCTTCAGGTTCCTGCCCCAGATTTGAGGAAGGGCTTACCTGGCCATGGTGTATCTGTCTAACAAAAGGCATTACCTTTCCCTGCACACAGCACCTTGCTTCGACACATTACCTCTTCATTAGGAACATGCTCCTCAATGTGCTCATGAGCATTATGTGATGCATTTCAATTCATACCCACTAAAGAATAACAAATAGAGCACTTCAAGTCTAAAGCCTACAGACAGAAAATGCAGGAGACAATTTACATTTTGAAGATAAAACCCAAAGTCTGATTCACTAAGAATAAAGAAAATGTGGCAGAAAACAGTTACTCCAGAGCCCAGCTTGTGCTCCAGCAGAGGCTTCACAAAGATGAGAATATTCTGACACTGGCAGTGTGGCTGCTTTCTAAGACTGCAACTGGCTGAGAAGCACAAAGGAAGCTAAAAATTAAAATAAAGATGACCATTTCTAAGTCCATTGGACACCGAGACCATCAGAGAGGAAAAAGGAACTAAATTTGACAACGCTTTTCCCTGCCTTGCTTTCCAGGCAAGTGCTGTCAAATACATACTGTACGGAGATAAACAGATTGTAGATTAGCACTTCCAGCAAAAGCTGAGCATCTGCCCTTGAGAATGCAAGGTCATTACACAGTTTTAGCATCTTCAAAGTTTGGGTGGAGTGTTAAGCTTCCCGACTGCTGCCCACAATGGAGTCAAAGTTGTGAAGTGACTGCTGTTTGCTATCTGCAGAAAAACTTTCAAGAAATCCATTTACACCTCTGATGTGAAAGACTGACTGAATATATTTCAACGATTTTAGTGGAAAGGGCAGAAAAAAATGTCAGCCTGACATGAGACACTGATACAACATAAGAGTCTGAAGAGTCAGATACCTGGAAACATCTCTCTACAGTAAAGATCATGAAACTGATTTTATGTAAGAGATTTTCAATACAGATTGTGTGTGATAGCATGTACATAAATATACATATTAACAGCAAGGATGTACTTGGAGACCCATTTAATTGTTATTTGCTTTGATTAGATAAAGTTGCTAAGAGGTTTTCTACAGGTTTCATCCAGTACAGCATTGCTGTAGAGCAGGTATTAAGAGGTGTTTATTCTCTGAAAGAATATATAAAATCAATACATGGAATTGGCTGCCAAATCAGACAGGGAGGGGAAGTCACATAATGAATTTGAAACTATGGTGGCAAATCATTAAGAATGAAATTATGCAAATAGGAGGAGAAAGGTGGGCACAGATCCAGAGGGACACATGGTAGAAGACAAGTAGGGATTATTGTAATGAGGCATGAAATACATGTGAACTTTCCTTCGTTTCCTTTACCCACAAATTTCCCATGCAATTTTTCATCATTCTTACAGGTCATCAGTACGACACGCATGTGGCAATCGCTAGTGAGAAAAACCTTAACCAAAGTCACGTCTGATTTGTATTAACAACCAGGGCTAGAAAGAAAAAAATGCGTTTTGTAATCAAGGTTCTGAACAAATATGTATTTTCTGAAATCAATTACCTACTCGTGCTTAATGCTACAGATGTTCTTGAATGCTTCATCAGAGCAGGACACAAAAGAAGCAGAAGTGTAAGCAGTGTTATGTAAAAACTTACTGGGCAGCATTTCCATGCTACTGATAGGGTAAGGTCTGAGAAAAAAACCTTGTGAACACTGGACCATTTCATCAGAAGACAAGCATAAATGAGAACAAAGTTAGTCTTCATCTGTGTACGGCAGTATTTCTCATATTACTTTATTTCAAGAGTTGCTGGCACTTTTTGGAAAAGAAAGATCAACCAAAAAAAGGATTAGCTCAGTTGGTTGGAGTATGGAGTTAACAATGCAAATAAACCCCAGCCTGCACATCCCACCTCACCATCAAACAAACAAATAAACAGAACTGTAGTTTTTATGACTACAATATGAGAGAGAAACTGTATGTCAAAATATGTATTATTTCTGTTTCTTATGTCTTTTGTTTCCTTGATTTTGTGCTTGGAAGTGGCTTTTCAATTTTTTTTCTTTGTTTTATTTTTAACAAGTTTGCAGACAACTTTATAATGTTTTACATTTTAAAAAGAGAACCCTGCCTCTAGAAAAGTGCTTCTAGGTCTGCATTAGGCATGTTTGTGAGCAACAGGACAGCTAGCACCCAAGTTCTGACAGAATACAGATGTTCTCCAAAAACAAAAATCACAAAACAAAGAAAGTAGGCACTCCATAAAATTCAAAATCTGATTGTTCAGTGTTTTCACTAACATGACAGAGATTGTAAAGACCATGGCAGCACTCAGAGCCAACTCTCAGTCTATTCAAATGAAGGAGAACAAGACTCCCACTATCCTCACCCCTCAGACTGGTCACAGCTCCACAGTTCCACTTCACAGCATCACCCCTGAGTAAACACATTGTTTATTACCTGTGATACCACATTATTCATCATTGTGAATAAACTGATTTAAAGTGTACTCCCATGTCAGACTGCTTGGCAGTAATTGTAACTTCAGACATCATATAGAGAATGATTCCTTCTACTGATACATGGCTTTCACATACCAAAATCTTCAGAAATTAGCTGCCTTCTCCCTTTTTCCATCTGCCCCCATGTAGTTTTAAAACTATGCAGAACCTCTTGACAGACACCACAGATCAAGATAAAACCCCCTATGCTAAATATATATACTTGGTTCCAAACCAGAAGGGCAAAAGCCACTAAAAGTCAAGTTGGGACCAGGCAAGGTCTTGCATTCAGTAGGCACTGAATGCAGAGGGGGCATAACAGAAAAGGGCCTGATAACATGGGTGCAGAGGCAACTGTGAATTTTACATATCTCAGTTTTTAAGTACTAAACCATTTGAACACAAAGATTTCAAATCTGTAACTGAAGTGCCTTAGTGCCTTAGTATTTGGATGCAGTGTCTGCAGGAGCCTCCTTGAGACAACCTTTATATGGGATTTTTAAACAGCTTTTAATATTTTGTAAGCATGGCTATACAAACTATATTGTTCATTTGACTTACTTAAAGATGGCAGTAGAAATGACAGATTTCTGTTGACTGAGATGCTGAAACTGATTTCCACAATAAAGCATGTTCCCCCCCTGTTTCTAACACCGTGCCCATGTAAATGACATAAATGTTTGGTTTTATCTCTCGCAATCTCAGAGATTAAATTAGACCTTTCTCATATTCTTGTAATTTCAGTCATTTCCCCAAGATGCAACTTGTGTCCCTGTGTTGCTCCCCCATGGACATTGCAGAAGCTCCTGGTGTCACATATTTACCTGTCTTTTGTTTTCCGATTCAATTATTTTCAAAATTATTTCAAGTGTAAAACTCCTACTGCACATCCCTCTTCTGTCAGCTATTCTAATGACATTGTTGGTTCTGAGAAGGCTTATGCAACTGCAATTATTCAAAATAAAATATGTAATTTAGCTCTTTATGCCCTGTTTTTTATGAAATTACTGTTCTGAAAGCTGGGGAGAACAAAGGCTTATGAATTGATGCTTTTCAGGATGCTAAATACACCCATTCTCCCCATAATAAATAATGGTAACATCTGAAAAGATACTGAAAGGAGTATGAAGTTAAGTTCACACATTTTTGGTAAAATCATAAACATTGTACCACACCAAGATGACAAACTACAATACAAAATCAAAAATGCAATTCTAAGTAACCCTAACTCAACTATAATTATAAACAAACACCACAACAATAGCTGTAACTTATGCAATTAGGCCAATATTGGATTTTAATAACAAAACTGTGAAATTAGAAGCACTATGTTAAAATGGCTTTTGATTTATCAGAAGGGGCAAAATAAACCAGATTTCATATCAACTATGAGACTGTGCAGAGGGCTTTGTGAGTTGTTCCAGACATTGTACCACCTTTGTTCTGTTGTATTTATCGTGGGAATGGACATTAATTTGAAAAAAAAAAGAAGGATGAGGCGATATTAAAAGGCTTACCAACATCAGATAACAGTAGAAATCAAAAGCATTTCCACTAGTTATTAATAATTAGTCTTTGCAGATGTTCCTTTTGCCTACATTTTATACAAGCACGAAAAAATGCAATCAAAAGGAATGCGAGCAGCCAGAGTTCAACAAAAACAGATCAGAAGAACAAGAAATACAGTGATCTGAACTACCAGCAATAACACTACCACACTTGTCACAGATGAAGTGTAAAGAACAGAACCAAAAGGAGAGAGCATTCTTTTCAGTAAAGTTGAGGGGCAAGTTTCTGGTATCAGATTGAGAGTTAAGCCAAGAATAAGAAGAGTATTTTAGAAAGGTAAAACTATGTATAAGCCCAGTTTGCCCGGCTTTCCCAGCAGAGGGCATCTTCAACACATTAGAAATTTGCTTCTTACACAGCAACAGAATAGTTCACAGCAGTAAGGACCCTGAAGTTTTAAAGCAGCTATGAAAACTTCTTGGTGCTTTGCAGGTGATACGGGAGTAACATCTGGAATGACGTACAAAATACGACACAGTCTCAGTCAGAGTTGGAAATGACCACTTCCACCAAACGACCTGAAACCATCAGTTAGATGGGAGCTGGCTGGCAGGACGTGGAGTAGCTCCCACAACAGGTGGGATCCCAGGTGCTGCTTCTGGCCATACTTCCCACCCACTGCAACCTCGCCGCAGCAGCTCTGCATGTGATGTGACCAGGGAGATTCCAGTGGGCCTTTGTTCACGTATCTGGAACAGGATCAAGCCATATCCACCAAACTTGTAATACCTTCCTGCAACTTCTTCTTGCCTCTCTCTTTCGCAACACATTCAATTCAGCTGTCTTGTTGCCATCTACAGTGCGTTCTAGGATACTGTTGAGCTTGCAGGAGCTACATTTTCCTCTTCCCATTTCCTCTTCACTTGCTTTTGCTGACCATCACTCCTGGCCCCAAGACCTTCTTCCTCTCCTTTACCTTCCACCTCAATGCAGCCTTTTGAAACTTCCTCCTATGCAAATATTTTTCATAATTCCAGCTCATTAAACACTGTCTGTTCCTATTCAAATCAATTTCTCATGGGGTATCAGCAGAGAACAAGATCACTATGGCTCTGCATGTCAGGATAGGAGTTTATACACTGGCATTAAGTGGGCCTTTGCTAGAGGACACAAAAGTGAGAAAGGAACTTTTCAATCATCCACACCCTTACTCTTTTCAGAGTGGCCCCCTTGTCTTTGCAAAAATCCCTTGGACACAATCCTGTAATTTCTACAACTGCAAGCAGGTTCCACACCATATGAGCATGACCTCAGTGGGACTGAGGAGGAAAGGCCCAGAGATTGTAGGATTAGGATGTCTGTAGGGATAAGCACAGCCCTTCCTTGAAAAAGGGTTTAAAGTATAGTAAGGACATAATAAACCTAATTACATGTGTTGAGGGATAAATTAGTGAAAGGTATTTTAGTGAAGTCTTAAGGATGCACCACAATTTCTCCTTTGTTTTGTACACAGAAAAAAGAAATGCAGGAGCAGTAACAAACATGTTTCACAAGAAAAGTTAATTTTCAACCCAATTTTTAAGTCTGTTTTCTTGAAGAAGAAAGTTACAAATAATCTAAATTTCCCCTATATTGCGATCTATGCCAAGTCAGAGGCAAATCCTAATTTAAATTACTAAGAAACCATTCCCAGCAAAGCATGCCAGCCTCAGCACCTCTGCTCCCACAAAGCCATGTGGCACTAGGACAAGATGGCACTAGATGGTGCTGTGGGACCTTCCAAGGAAAACAATCTCATGAACCAGAAGTTACTGTATTGTTCAATTAGCGAGAGAGTTGATTCTGTATTTTGAGACACATTGAAGAGTCCTAAGTCCCGACAAAAGAAACCAGACCCGCAGAAATGGAAGGAACACATGAAGTAAACATTCTGCTTTGACTGACACTGCTTTTTGGAGTAGCTAAGTGCCATGCTTCCACTGGAAGGTTTCTTGCCTCTCCTTCCCAAAGGAAAAGGATGCAGTTTTTATGCTCTACACCAGCCTTACTTTAAAGGGTTCTACATGTAAAACTGAATTGAAACAGTCCCAAGTCATAGCTCCAACAGGCAAGATCCCCACAAGACTTTTCTATCATTTTTTGGGATTGGACCTCACCACCCTTTAACAGATACCATTTTATTCCGATCAATGTTCAAAAAATTATTTTGACGCAATAATCTTTGAATTAAATAAACTTTGAATGAATTAATCTGTGCGTTTACTTTTCCTGTCATGATGATCAGTTGTGTGAAAAAAACCAGAAGCATAAAGGAATGATTACAGAAACCTCAGAGAAAATCTATGGCAAATTCTAGAGAAATGAGCAGTAACAAGCAGTTATCAAAATTGATTCTACTTATTTCTTTCTATAGCTTTCCATGTAATTGAAAACTATTAAATAGAACAGGTTCTGTATAAAGACACTACCAACATATAAAGCAAAGCACATTTTGTTAACATAAACACTATGTTTAAATAAACTCTGATCTCCTTCATTCTTCTTCAAGCCAAAAACCTCAAACAGTGCAAATATAAACACTGTAAAACTCCTCCTTGATATCTGCAAGAAAATAAAAACTTTATGTAATGGGCAGGAGTGTTGTGCCAATAAAAACCTGTAAGGATTAATTATGCATCAGTAGTAGTAAAACACTTTCTTAGCATTGCAAAGGTCTCTTGGTGACCTGCTATTCAGAAATACCATCTAAAACGTATCACTAAAGTGCTGGCAGAATTCTCCCACTTCCCCAAAATGTGGGTTTTATCTGTGGTATTCATGAAATGAGATACTATCACCCCCACCCCAAATCAAACCAACAGCATAGTTTGTCTGTAATTATTGTTATAAATTAGACTGGTTACATTGGCTTTATCAGAAAAATTTCTCATCAGCCAAAGTGCTACCTGCACTTTGTAAGGTGAGAAATGCCCTTCAAATCCCTCAGGATCCTTCAAGATCATTCTCAAGTCCACTGGAAAGTTAAGCTATTAACCATTAGTTTGAGAGCAAGCGAGCTCATACATTCTTTTTTTTTTTTATCTTTAGTCTAAGTACCCTGAATTGTTTTAGTAAAATGTATGACAAAGCTCATTCAGTCTGTTTCCATTATTATTCTCAGGTAGGATTTCCACTCAGCATTGAGCATTTCTAAATCCAAACCCAACCCAAAAGCACACAAGCCCATGCACACACAGAAACCCCCCAAGCCCAGCCCCCAATATGGTAATCTATATTGCCTGTGTTCTGTGCTGCCTGCCTGGCCCCAAGTTCATCAATAATGAATAGAAATGTACAGCTACAGCAGTACCCTGTGTCATGGGCTTGTCAGGGATTTTTGAAAAGGAACAAAAACACAGGTTTGCCATTTGATTGTGTCGTCTTCTGCAAATGCAGAAAGGGCAAAGCAAAGTGGTATTTAAGGAGGGGTAATATGATTAATACCTTTTTGTATGAAATGAACAGTTTCTTCAACCACACAGATTAGAAAATGATTTGCTTGCAGTGCAACCGGTATTCTCCTAGGCCTGAGAATTCAGCAATAATGTTCATTCTGAGCACAGGGAGGAGAGGTTTTTTCTATTTTAAGATAATGAATACATACTCAAGAGGAGTCAAATACTACAGTTTACATAGAGGGAGAAAAAAAGGATTTGTTTTCCTAGGAAGCCAGCAAGTTCAGTGTCAAATAAATGTTCTTGAAGAAGAAACTTAATGCATGCAAACACATATACACAGTCAGTGAAAGCAATAACATTAAAAAATATGCAGATCTTTATAAATGGGCTAGAAGACAACATTAAGAAAAAAAAAGGTGGTACTTGTATTTATTATTTCTTTTCAAATGTTCCCAAATACATTTCTACAGACATTACGACTGTTGTCTTACAGGAGTGATTATCTCACATTTTACAAACAGAATACACCAGCTGGTACACTACCAATCCACCCCCTGGGGAGGGTGGGTGGCAGACTACAAGATGTCTACAGGACACACAAAAACTAAACTGATTGAAAACCCAGTAGTAAACCCAAATCTTTCTTGCTTTCTACACCTTCATAAATTTCAGATAAAGTCCTGCATTAATATATTTAATTAATAAAAACGTTAACTTCCACAGTATCTTCTGTAGTAGATGAGCACATACTCTCCACTTTGGAAGACTCAACTGAAGATGCACCCTTGTCTTCAAAAAACCTTCAACTAGACAATTTGCGATAATTTATATAAGAAATTAAATTATATAAACATGAACTTCCAACCTGGCATCAAAAGCAAGACATCTCAATTCAGATTATGTTGCCAGGCCTTCTTTTCTAGAAGCCAGTAACAAGCAAAAGCACAGGGTTTAAACACAACTGAGGAAAATCTTCAGAAAGCAGCAATCAATAATACAATTTAACCAGCCTACTCTGCGTTCTGACCTAACGTTATCTTGTGAAAACTGTTTTTAATGGTTAGAGTAGGATATTATAGTATTCAGCTGAGCTCAAGTGTGCATAAATCACTGAACGTTCATGAGTTGAATATGTTATTAATGACTGTGAACAAGGAAAAAGGATCATAAACCACCTTTCTGTGGCAGTAAAATAACTGCCTCAAAATCATAAGTACACATTCTAGTACAGTAAGGTTAAAAAACTTCAAACCACAGAAATCTGATTCTGTTTAAACAAATTGATTAAATTGAGATCATTTACATACAAAAGAAACTTTATCCTATTTAAAGAATTCCATAATTATTTCTTACCAAAAAAAGTTACTTCCCAATTCAAACTCCAAATATGCTTCAGCTTGACTACACTGATTATCTGTTATTTTGCAAATTCTACACAGTCAGTAAAAAGTTCTTTTCTCCTATTGACATCTTTTTGTGGTTATGCAAGTGCTCAGATACCCCTCCTCCAGCCTAGTGCCCAAACACAGGGTTGGCAGCACAAAACTTCTGCCTTGTTTTGAATATCCCCATGGAGCAGACAATCTACTTAGCACACATTTTAATGTGCTGAACATGCACATCTGCAACAAGAAAATGCAGGGGGGGTTCTCATATGTGGTAGAATGGGCCAGAATCTCATTCTGGTTATCAATGCCATATGACCCTTGGAGTATCTGTGATTTTCTTTTTTTTTCATCCATCTGCTCCAAACATGTTCATTTTTTATGTATTACTCACTAGATACAGCTCTCATGTTCAAGACGAAAGACCAATGCATTTGTTCAGTATCACACTATTGCTCAAGTGACAGTGAAAAGGTGAAAAAGTCAGGCAGAGGCATCATAAAGAACTGCTTTACAAAAACACAACAACAACAAAACAAACAAACAAACAAACAAACAAACCGGAAAAGAAATAAAAAAGGGAGGAGAGCAGCAAACAAAACTTGGCTTTGTACTTCAATTTCCTGTATGGGTTGTACCACTCCAGCTTGCCATCAGAAGGAGGCTGCTTTTCCCCTGTCTGATATGAATACTGGTTGTGCATTTAAATCATCTGCCCTGAAATGTGGGTCTTTGATTCAGTAACATAGCAGAATATTTCCAGAGGGGGAAAATTGTTTCTGAAAACAAAATAGTCCTAGTCTAGAAGAGACTGTCTAGGCAGGGAAGGGAGCTGGTGTGTGAGACTGGAACCAAAGGAAGAGAAAATATTTCCCTCACAGCCCCCACAACAAAGGCTTTTTTTGATTTCAGCTCTTAAGAGCTCAAATGGCAAGACAATGTTAACTTGGAAGGTGTTTCTATTTTACAGGAGGTAAAATAAGAGGACAACTAAAAGATTTTATCCAAGATTTCTACCTTCCTCTTCTTAGAGCAAGAATCTTCTGTCTACTTTGTCCTCAGGGAACCACAGCTCCAGAGGTGGCTCCTTTGTGACTCCTTCTCAGGCTTTGCTCCAGCTCTTCCCAAAGAACCACTGCCAAGGCTGGAAGTTCACAGTATGGGATTAGACTAATTGTGCACTTAAATTTACAAAAGCCCCAGTCCTCTGGATCCAGAATAATTCTCATTCTACAAGTAGAATATGTTCCTTTTAAAACTGGAATTCTTCGTAATTACTCAGATGACATCCCACACACATTCACAGAGCCTCATCAGCTGAAGGGACAAAACATTCCCTAAGGCCTTTGATTTTTACTGGGGGTTTCTAGGATTTTCTAACCAACAAGAGTTTTGGTTTTGCCTATTTTGTGTGCCTAACACTTTTCATAAACTGTTTCACCTGGTGGGTGGCAGACAGGACTTCTCCACAGAAGCTGTAGAACACTGAACTGAATCACCTTCTATCCATCCCTGCCCTGAACATGGGAATTGCAGGGAAAGTAGCAAGATTTAACGTATTCTAAGATTATCTGACATGATTTTCAAAGCAGTTCTCAGATGCACTGTTTGCCTCATTGATCTAAGATAATTCAGTGATATGCAACCTAATAATGAGCATTACACCTCATTGCAATCTACCACTGTGAAACCACAAAATCAACTCATCACCCAGCTCAGTGTTACCTGTTAATAACTAATAGTTACCCATTACAGAGCAGTTTCAATACTGATAACATGGGAGGGTCAAACAGCTGCATCCTGGTGTTAAATACTGGTTCTGCTTGAAAATGAGATGTATACCTCCTGTCTGCCTAGGTCTGAAAAGTCTGTTTCTTCAGAGAGCAGATCCATACCCACCAGTTTATTCACTACCAGTTTATTATCAGCCCTTTTAAAATGTAATTTGCATGTGAAAAAGACACAATTTCACAGATTTTTTTTCCTGAAGTCTTACTGTATACTCTCACACAGGTGACAAAGCCAAAAAAATAACTGTTTTGGTTATTTTCAATTACACGCAACCATTTCTTTTCCAAATCAGTTTCAGGCAATGCAAATGCACATAATACAGGTTGGCACAACACCCCAATGGGCAAATCAAGGCCCTATTACTAAAAGGCCACAATGCTATCATCCCTCTCATTTCTGGATCAAACAAAAAGGACATCAGCCTACCTCATACACAGAGCAAAAATAACCATCCTGTAAGGCTAAAAGTAATAATAACTTGGGATGGTCGTTCCCAGGCTGCAAGCTATCTAAAGACATACCTTTTTTTTTTAACCACACTGTTTTACTGAGAAGGTACACTAAGAAAAGAGTTGAAAGATTGCTTGCCAGATACCTACTAGAGCTTTACACACACACACACACACACACACACACAAGATAAAACTGCTGAGTTATTTTTTATATATCTTATGTAAGAGGGGTTTTTAAATGTAAATATTATACTTAAATTAGCATTTCTGGTTTGCCTACAATCAAAAGCCTCCAACATCACAAATCATGACAACGAGGTGGCCTAGCAACTAGACAGACAGACACAGGAAGTTCAGTCAGTCAGTAATAAAAAGCTTTGGCTGTCTGGCTTCAGGGAGAAGAAAATTGCTTGGATGATCACTTCAGTACTCTACTAGGTGATGCACTATTTTATTCTTTCTGATAGCTGCAGTTTAAAAGAACTCAAGACAGGAAAATGTACATGTAAAGGCTGAGCAAAGATGTGGACTGAAGCTTTATTTTGTTTTGTTTCAGATTCACACTTTTGATAGAGTCTAGGGAGCCAGAGAGAGAAGAAAGGAAACTGTCCCCAGCGCCTGACAGTAACAAAAGTGAAAACAGCTGCTTAAGTTACACGCTACCTGCAGAGTAGGCTCTAGGAGCAAGGGGCTCTGCTGGGGGGGCACAGCCCTTGCAGTGTTACCAGGTGTCACTGCAGTGTACTTGCCAGCAAACAAAACATACTTATCAAGTCACAGTCATAATTTAATTGCTTATCACGATTCACAGAAAATACACTGTCACTCCACTCACCAGCAAATCTACACCTAAATTTACTCTGTGGTAAATTTATAGTGTTGCTCATGATGGACCCAAGCCTGACCATGCTGCTGAGCATCTACAGCTCCTCCCAAAGAAAGGAAGCATTCTGCCCCTAGCAGGAAGGTTTGTTTTAAAAAAGAGGTGTTGTCAGAGCTGAGGATTGTTTCTCCATCCTTCTTCACTCTAACTACATCTAGGCTGTACCATTGCTGAACTCTATGCTAATTAAAAGCTTTAAATTCTTCTGTCAACGTGACTGACTTTTCCCTTCCCTAGTCTACTTGAGGCTCATTCCTTTCTGTTCCTTTCCTTTCTTTTTCACCTCTCCTCAAAATCTTCTCCAAAAAAATTAAAAGTATAACCCTTCAAGGAGCTGACTTCCAAGAGTACCTAACATTTAAGCCTATACCCAGCAGGACACAGAGGCTCTCTGCATTTTTTTGTCATATGTAAGTTTTCTCAATAACTCTTACTTAATGATGAGACCAAGAAACACCTTCTAACTCCATTACTAGTATCAACATTGGAAAAACTCCCAACATCAGCTTATCTTCAGTCCCTCACAGCTACTGGCAACTTGCTCAGACAGTTGGTAAATAAATCTGATTTGGTCATTTATCCAGCAAGCAGAGAGTCTCAGGATGAACATTTCCAATTTGACATGTAATTGCTGTATTAAATACCATAAGAGTACATTGCTCAGAAGTTGATGGCCCATCCACAGAATTCTTATAATTAGCAGCAATAACCATTCTGGATAAGTGACTATTCTCTTCCAAGGGTAATAGCATCTGCTTACATAAAGAGGTATTTTTAGCACATTCTCAAAGTCTTCTTTCTTCTGCCCTGCTGTCCAAGCTCTAATCAGGTACGCACAGCACCTACAGTGGTCCTGCATACTCCAGGTAATTAGCCTTTCCACTAATCAGAGAGCATCTCTCATTGCTGCAAACATACTGGACACTGATTGTTCCTTAACCCTCAGGTTTCCTTTGCTCATTTCTCAAAGAACTGACTCAACACTGGGTACCTTGAACTACTCTTTCAATGCACACCATTTAGTGCTTTCCAAATGAAATAATTTCTGAGCATTTTGCTGGAAGCTGAATTTAAAGACATGAATTATCGATGTTTCAGCTAAAATGTATCCCTGGTCTTTCCCTTTCCCTTTCCTCCTAATAGTTAAGAAAATAAAAGCTCACAATATGTTTCTTTGTGACCACCTTCACCCGCCTTTCTGCTTGAAAAATTGATCACCTCAGATAAAAACTAATTTACACCTGTGATTTATTAAGACAAGAAACTCGTGTTTAGAAGGAAAAAGGCTGCAGTAAGTGTCTATGCTCTGACAAATGGCAAAAAATACAGCTGATTTAACAAATGAGTGCTCAATCAATGATGCACTGAGGCACATGACAAAGGGAAGTCAAAATCCATTACATTCAAGAACCTCCTTTAAATTCCACTTCAGTGCACTGACCCTGTTGCTCAATGCTAAAGACTTTACAAGGTTTTCGGAAACATTTAGAGAAGCTTTTGTTTTGGCATTCACTCAGCTGCACCTCACAATTAACACTGCCAGACTACTCTCTAATCAATTATTCATTAAGATTGCTAGCATATCTTTTGAGCACCTTAACTCCGCATCGGAAGTGTGCGAGGGATGATACATCCATGTGTACTTTGCAGAATAAAAGGCAGACTCTAAGCAGGTTTTAACGTTAAATGAGAACAAGGCTAAAAGAAGCGAAATCAACACTTTTAGTCAAAGTCGAGCTTCAGGCGAGCTGCAGGCAGTGCACAGCGTGAGAGAATTTGGCTCCAGAAAGTGCCCATGTGTTGACAGCTGAATAAGAGTTTGAAAGCTTAATGGTAAGAAATGTTCCGTCAGTGGTAATGTTACACTTTACTTACTCAGTTAACTACTCATCTTCTCCAGGCCTGACAGCTGATGACACAAACCCCACTCAATTCAAGTTTTATGAGTTGTTATACAAACATGTTTATCGTGGTTCCCATGGCTAGTATTTTTACCAGTCAAACAAAAAAAAAAGCAGGAAATAATTTTCAGGAAATAACTATCAAATTCAATTGTGCTGAGAAATTAAGAATGGAAAAAAGTCTGAAAAGCTGCTCAAATGATAAAAAAAATACAAATTAATTTGAGCCTATTTCTACAACTATATTATAAGCAAAGTAAGTAATTGTCAATTTATATTATGGTAGAACTTACTCTATTAAACACAATGTGTTGGTGGGGAAGATATTTGACCTCTTAACATAATTTAAGCATGTAGGTTAGGAAGGTTTTGTATTTAAAGCCCATAAGAGATCTAACTTGGGCTCTGAAGTTAGAAGGTGTAAATGGTTCTCCCCACAGCACACAGGAAAAACCCTACTATCACAGAATCTTTTAGATTGGAAAAGACCTTCAAGATCCCACTGTCAAGTTGATGTTATGAAGTTTTCAGTCTTTGTTTGTATCCACCTGTTCTACCTGGGTCAGAATGAACAGCCAAATAGGACAGTAGGTAAGATGAACCTAGAGTTACCTAGAATTTTTGCATTTTCTAAATATCATGGCATGAGTAAATTTTAAAAAAAAAAAAAAAAAAGGAAATAACAACATTACCAAAGACAAGCAGATGGTAGAGCCATAACTGTTCAAGTGCTCAAGTGCTCACAGCGCTACCAGAGCAGAATTGAGTTTTCTGAAACTGAAGTAGTAGTTGATAAAATCTCACAATCTCTCCAAGTGTGAGCAAATCTGTAGCTGCCAAATCACATGTCAGTAAAATTCCAGATGTGCCTAATACTCCTCTCTTCTGCAGGCCCACAGCTGCTGCCATCTTGACTGAGAACAGCAGCTCTGTGTTCACTTCCTACACAGAGTGATAAGCACTTGTCCCATCAGGTCATTTACCAAAGACTGGATATCACATTCCAGAACCTGATTGTACATTACAGAAACAATAAAAAAAACCCAACTCCGTCAGCAGCTGGAAGCAAGAGCCAGGCAAAGCCTTTGAACATCTGCAACAGATCCAAGCACTTAAAAATGAAGTGAAATAATGATCATCATGACTACACCTTGCTCCTTAGATTATCGAATGACTTAGATGCATAACTCCCACCAAATGAATTTCTTGAAGCTACCCAATTCACTAAAGACAGATAGGGGTCCCTAGAAACTTTTAAAAGAAACTAAAAAACTAAAAATAGAATTAAGAGCTTAGAAGCAAAAGTCCCCTTGAAATCAAATTAGGTACTTTGAAAAGTTTTACCTATCATGACTTTATAAAGCATACAAAAAGCTACTCATGTGTACTTCAAAAGACAACTGTACTCCTGAGATAATATTATCACACATACTGTAAATATCTGCAAAAAGTCTCAGTGTATCAAGAAGTATAATTGAAATCTTGACAGCAAAAGAACTTAGTGTTACAGCATTACTGTACCCAAGCCAGCGACAAAGAGATTCAAATTGTCCTTGGAAGAAGTCTACCAAAAGGTATGGATTCACTGTACAAAATACCAGCTTTCAACATGTCTTTTGTTCCTGTTACACTTCCAGTGATTTCATAGAACTTGGTTACTCAGAAATCATTGTTTCAAGCAGAAATAAAATATTATATCTCCCAGCAAATAGGCTGATGTTTCAACTGAAGTACAGTCTAAACCTACTTCAATGATTTCTTTTACTATCCTGATTTGTTCTTTTTGATCAGAGGTAGCACTTGCATATGTTATCTCTGCTTTTCAAAGAGAAAATAATCATTTAGATTCATATGTAAATTCCATGTTCCTTCATGGATCTTCCCAGCAATGCATGACAGACTGTACAGCATTATCATTGAAAATAAAGTATCATAAAGGAAAAAAAAAAAAGAGAACAAGACAGAAAAAACCCTAAAAGCATTACCAATTCTCTATTTAGCATCAGAGGCCTGAACACGAACTACAGCTCTGCAACGTAAAGCTCCCAACTGAGCCCTTTTGGACAGTTGGGTGTCACAAATTTCTGCTGTAACACAGAGGTCTGTTTCAATGATCAGTTTGGCAAATGCTCACTGTGGAGCTCCCCATCATTTGTAAAAGAGATCAAATGGTCCCACTCAACACCCCCACCCTGTTTATCACTGTGTATGGAACCCTGTCCTCAGGGTGTATATGAACAATGTTTAAAAGGTAGCAATATGCACAGCTGATCAGACCAGCAGCTGATCAGTATTTAATCACCAAATCCAATAAGGAAACAAATGAGGCAGAGCACAGGGGTGGAAAACAAAGGTAGGTGGAAAATGTTAAATGAGCCACCAATTTATGGAAGATAAAAATACTCTCAGAAACAATTTACAAAACAATTTTCTTTTTACACATTTAATAAACATTCTGTCACAGTAAACGAAATCTCAGAAGCTGGAAGTTTAAAAAAAAAAAAAAAATCAATTAAAATGAAGTCACAGGGAATGGTGGGGAATTGTTCCTGGCAGTTATTTGATATAGTATGGTTAATATTTCTAGTCAGGCAAATTAACAGTTTTGCTGCTGTAGACTTGCACTCACACAATACATAACCTCTGAGGGTTTGTTCTAAAAATTACAGAAATATATGCATAAATACTGTTATATAACTACATTTGAAATGTACAGTAGCAGTTATTTACAGACTCTAATACAGAAGAATTCTACACTGCTAAAATCAGCTGAAAAGAATGCATCTTTAAAAAAAAGTAGAAAATACACAATTCATTCCACGGGGTCCCATTTCACTTGTAAAAAATATTTTGAAAGCTCTTAAATAAAAATCTGTTTCTCTAGCCAACTGTATCAATAGATAAGCTTTTCTTTAATACCATTCTACTGTATAATTTGTACTGTGCCACACTATATTGATTGGAGAAAATTCCAGCAAGGCAGTGTCAGTTTCTGTTTGTACAGGGAAATCACTGAACAGCGAGGCTCCTAAGGTCAAATCAAGATGCAACTTGTGTGTTGCTCCCTTAAAATTATATAGGGCTAATGAGGAAAACAATGGGAGGTTTACAGACACAGTATAAATACTACTTTTTCTCTTCACTATCCTGTTAATGTAATTATGTAATTGGATAACCATGTAAATTAAGGTTTTTACTTTTCATTCCTTGCAAAATTTAAATTTGCAAGCAGAAGCTGTGTTTTCATCATATGCTTCAAAATCATTTGCCATCTCTACTTTGCTGCCAAATGTGGCCCCAGAAAGAAGTTCATTTAGCTTCCAGCTTGTCTTGAGATTCTGCTTAGGAGAAGCTGCTGTTCCTTGGCTTCTGTAGCTCATGTTTGCATTAGAGATTTACCCACCTGCACTTCAGGTGCAGGGAGGGGGAGAGAAAGCAGCTTGTCTTTATCACAGTGCTCTTTGCAAACACATTCCATTTCACATGGGTGGTGAAAGTACGGAGAGGCAACTTGATGCAACCTTGCCTTGTTCAGAGGAATGAAAAGGGAAAGAAAAGTGTTTCACATTAGAGTTCACATTCTTTTATGTCTGAGCTGTACAAGCTGAATAACTTACCCTCAGCTGTGACAGAATATCTGCCTGCAGACACCAGAAGCAGAATACAGAGTACCTCTACTTAAGGTGTTTGGACACCTGTGTGAGTTAGCAAGGAAAGGGAGTTTCTGTCCTGCCCACTCCAGAAAAGAAGACTCCCCCTGTGCTGAACCTGGGCCCCTGGAGCTACAGCTCTCTGATACTTGGACAACCCTTCATCCCAGCTCTCAACCTGACTGCATACATGGTAACTCTGGATCAAAACACTGCTGGTGTCATCCTACAGGCTTTGCCCATATTTCCTGAGCCTGGCACTCCCTATCAGTGACATTCTTCCCTTATCCTGCAAAGATCTCAGAATTACACACAGGTTTGTAATACAGAACTCAGAGCCAGCCAATGAAAAGCTTCCATACTTTCAGGCTTGCAAGGTCTAACATAAAGTCATGAAAATTGAGCTGAAAATACAATGATACAAAGGAAATATATCAATAAAAACAGTTGTGTTTGAACTAAAGAATGTGCAGACTAAACAAACTTTATGTTGGCCTGAGGCATTTCCCCACCCCTACAGATCATACAAGATATTTATACGAGTCCTGTTAGCATGCACATGCTCAAAATAGTGAGCACAGAAAGAAAGGATCAGCAGTGATTTTTATAAGCACTGTGCTTAATTATATCTTACTATTTTAGTGGCTACTGGATTAAAAAAACCCAAAACAAAGCTATTATCTCAGCTTGCTCAGTGCGTCAGAAAGACTAAATGAGCATGAAACTGCGAAGCATCTCCCACCCCAACATAGCATGAAGAATGTCAGAAGTAAATTAAAATTAAAAGAAGAGCATTCTATTAAAATAAAACTATCTCTCAACTAGTTAACTTTGATTTAAAAGAGCAGAATTATTTAGCAGAGAACAATGTACACTTCCTAACCTTTCATACCACGTTAACAGTTGGCAGTGCATTTTTCTTCGATGTTTGTTGTGGTCGCATTCGAAGAGCCTGTTCAGTTATTCTTTGTTACATTTGTATTCCCCTCTGCTATCAACAGCTACATTGAAATACCAAAAGAAATCCCCCACATATTTTTAACCTTATGAGATAAGCCTGTCAGTGCACACAAGCATCATGTGACTTTTTTTTGAAGTTGTAACTGCAATTAACATACTTTTGACTGCTGGCAGATACTGTTTTGCACAGAAGTTTTGTTTGCAAAATCAAGCTATAAGCTGAAATTATCAGAAGGGATATATTCAAAAGAAGAAGCAAAAAGCAGAGTAAGGACAGGTTACATACAGAAGGCTTTGCTCAGACAGTTTCCATCTGCTCCTTACCCAAAAGCCAAAACTTCAGACAGGTCTCCTGAAGTGAACAATCTCAGTGAATGACAGTCCTAACCAAGCAGCAAACAAATGCAAGTTTTCCTGATGCCCATCTCTATTGAGCTATTATAGCTGTGTGTTTATCCTGCCGGTAGTATTGTTTATTTCCAAAGATCTGCACTCAAAGAGTTACCTGTTTTCCACTTGGGGTTTGAGACACTGAGATACCTATGCCCCACTAGTTCAGTACAATGCCCCAAGTCATAGCAGGTAAGCACTCTGGGAGAAATGGCAGAATCTTCCAGTGAAATCTAATGGAAGAACCCTTATTCCAGACACCTCTTTCCTTAAAACTATTCTTTTACAACGGGTGCATGTATAAGGGCTTGATGAGAAAACAGGACAAGCTCACAGAGGATAAACCTGTTGAAATTCATTACATATACAGAAATTATAACTAGTTTAGGAAATACAGAGCTGGAGAATGTGAGAACTTCAGGAAAAGGTGACATATAAGAATAACCTGAACTTTAAACACAGTGTTGCTTAACTATCTGCTCTTGGCCACTAATAGAGAAGGAATATTCAATCAGTTCCAGTACAGCAGGTTTTGTTTGCTGCAATACAGTTGCAGCCATCCACGTATAAACTTGTTTTCATCCAAGGAATATCCTCTTTGTTTCCCTCCAGGCTCACAATACAACTGAGCAGCCACGGAATCTCTCCCTGTTGTTTTATTACCTACAGACTAGGAGAATTACAGAAATTAAGAAGACAGATTAATTACACTGTACAATTTAATTAAGTCTTTGAAGAATAATGGATGCGGCAAAAAGCTCCCTAATAGCCTGATAGATAGAACTATGAAAGAACAGTGAGTTCAAAAAACAGGCTAAGATGCCAAAATGGCACAAAATTTCCCTTTCCACTGAAGTTCTCAGAATCTAGACATAAACACCTCCACAGCACAAGGCTCAGTGAACACATCTGCAGCTACACCCTCCAGGACTGCTGGGTCAGTGCGTATTATCCGAGAGATGCCATCTCTGTTAACAATTGGGGCCTCGGCACGGAGCAGCCGCCTCTTGCGCAGCCAAGAACCACAGCGGGCACGGAGTGAACATTCCCAGGCTACAGAGGGAACAAAGCCTACCCCTGCACTGTGTCCTAATGAATCAGGATGTACTGCTGGTGGCTGAGGGATGTAAAATGCCCAAGCGCTAGGAGAATAGCCCCAAGCTCTTCCCAAATTATGCGCTCCGGTATTACAGGCCTGCTAGCAAAATGTATCGGATTCTCCTGCAACACGATAGTTATTCTTTTGGACAAAGAGGACAGATAAAAATAAATTGTAGAACAAAATCTGATACCCAGTGGAATAATAAGGTGTTCAATGGGGAAAGGTTTTCAGGGACTGCAAAATTCTGCAGAATTTTAGACGGCCAGGACGGACACAGGCACAATAAATGCAAATGCATTCACTCTCATAAAGAGTGGAAAAATTGGAAAAAGAAAATTCACTAATATAAACATAAAATCTTGTTCCAAGTGGCATGAAAAGTTAACCATCCAGTTAATGGGTACATGCAAGACAAAAACCACAAACTGACACAAGTTTCGAAATTGGCATTGTGAATGAGACATGATAAAAAGTGCATTTTGAAACTGTATGACCATCAACAGTCAACAAGATACAAAAAACTCGATCATATGCGTGTTTAAATTGTTTATCCGCATCCTGGAATGTGTTTAGTCTCAAAATTAAGGAGAATAATAACTTGTTGGCATGTTGTTTTTTTTTTAAAAATCTGATCAACCCCAAGTACGACTTATGTTATCAATTAGTTCCACATTAAGGCATCTGGATTAGGTGAAATTCTGCAGATGGAGGTATTTATCATACTGGCATCAATGCATTCCCATCTAAAACCAGGATTTCACTGATCATACACTTGCAGTCCTTTAAAAGGAAAACTGTGAAGAGCTCTCTAGTAGCCATCTGTCCTTCTTATGCCAATACAATGTAGCCAATTATAGCAGTATTCCTTTCACCCTCTTGAATAAAGTACATTAAAAAGTTTTGATCAAATCCTCTTTATGCAATATATGTCACATTCAGTGAATACAAATTGATGACCTTACCCTTTGCCCTGGCAAACTCTCTTTGTCTTTCCTAGATGAAATGGCATATTTGAACACAGTATTTTCTTAAATGTTGCCCTGACTGCATATGGAGAGAACACAGGCAGCTAAATGTTAATCAAACAAATTAATGAGGTTTCTTAAATGCTCTTCTTGTACACAATTTTAACACTCTCTCACCCACCTCAAATCTTACCTGTATAATGAAATGCCACACAGGAATATTATCCAAGTACATTTAAAAAAATGGCACAAGCTCAAATTATTTAACAGTACCATGAAAAATAAATCTTCCTTTTTGCATCAAAGCACCAACAGATTATCTTTGAAGGGAATACTATAAACTCCTTCTAAAAAAGCTCGAGCACAAATTATGTTTAGTAACTTCCATAGCTATGGACAATTCATTAGGCTGCTGTGACTGAAATGGGCTAAAGAGCACCTCTCCTTTTTGTTCAGTTTAGCATGCAAATGGTTGTCAAACTGCCAGAGTAGCTGGTTGCACTGATTTTTCTACACTGCCAGTTCATCAGTCTCCTATTTCATCTGTATGCAACTTTCATACACACATACAGGAGAAACAAAAACTGAAAAAAACCAGGTAAGTCCTTACCTACAAATTATCAGGGAAGACTCAGCACTAGAGCAGAGTTATTTACGTTATTTGTTTTACAATAGCAGTAGATGGTTAGGTGGCCCAATGTGCAGTGAACTGTATGTATTTATCGGGCAGTCTCTTCTTCCAAAAGTCTATAGCCTGGCTTATGAGACACACATTAAAAAATCCCAGAGGACAGAAAAGGAAGCCAAGAGACAGATAGATATATGATGGGGTTTGTCTGGTTTCATTGGTGCCCCCTCCCCCTGCTTTTTTTTCAGTCTGGGTTTTTAATAAAGATCCCTAAAGAGTCACAGAAGTTACAAGTGAAGGCACACAGTGAACAAGCACACCTGTCTGTTCTTGGGCTCCAGAACAGAATGGATTAAGTAGATATTTATAGACAGAGTTCAAGGAATTGAGATAGAGCTTTGTAAAGTGCACACCCAGAGCATTCCAAGCATTTAACACGAAACCGTGTGTAACAGGCTGGCAAAGACAACAGATTAAAAGGAAGCATTAAATACAAAGTGTTACTGTCGTGCTGACTGCCATTGCTTGATCATCAGGAAGGCAGGAAGTGGCATTTGATAAAGGTGCCTACTGGAAGGAGAAACAAAGAACAGTCCATCTGTGCCACATGTATGCCACAGTTCATATTAGCAATGAAAAATATAGAAAAGATTGTTCTTTTTTATTTATCTTTTTTATGTTAGCGGATAAGAAGACCTGTCTGTAAATAAATAAGGACTGATGATTCCTTCACTTTGCTTCATTGAGCAGATAAGATAGAACAGAGGTCCTCTCTGGAGCAGTGTACCCCACACTCAACTGATACATCACTGGTATCCACAAAGGGCATTTGTCCTCTAATTTCTTACACAAAAAGCAGAAGAGTCCAGGCTCCATCTGATTTGGGTACTCTAGCAGACTTTTCTTTGGATTCTTTCTCGTAATATCCTTACCTTTCAGAAGCATTACTGAGTCTTAACTTTGCTATCAAACTGTGTGACATATCTCACAAATATTCAAAAACGAAACTGAAAGCCCTTACACAGCTAAAAATAAAAGGCAACATTGACTATATATTAAGTACTATTTATACCTCCGTTTGGTTTCATCTAAACTCTTAACTTCAGCATTTGAAAAGTAAGTGATTTCATGTAACCTTATCTTAAAAATATTTGTGGTTGTTCCATTCAAGCAAAAGGAGTTTGAAAGCAGTAAACATTTCTCCAGCTGGAAGGTACTCATCCTATTTATGAAAAGACAGAATACTGTGTACATGATTTGTTACTTGGACTGGGAAGGGAACCCAGCAGAACCATGAGAAGGACATTATCAAAAAGATTGTGTAAGAATAAGTGTATGAACTTACAGCATCCCCACTTTTTTAACCGTAAGAGTGGAATGAAATACAGACTCATTTAGTTTGGAAAAGACCACTAAGTTAATGAAGTTCAACCATAAACCCAGCACAGCCAAGTCCACCACTAAACCTCCTTTCTCAGTGCCACATCTGCATGTCTGTTAAATGCCTCCAGGGATGGTGACTCCAGCACTTTCCTGGGCAGCCCGTTCTAATACCCAACCACCCTTTCCAAGAAGAACTTTCTCCTAATATCCATCTAAACCTCCCCTGGTGCAACTTGAGGCCATTTCTTCTCATCCTATTGCTTGTTACTTGGCAGAAGAGACTGACCCCCACCTGGCTATAACCTCCTTTCAGGTAGTTGTAGAGACATAAGGTCGATATGAGAGCAATATGAAAGACGCTTGATTGGTTTTTTTTCTGGCTATAGCTTGGAGCACTTCAATACTTGACAAGATAAACTTCAAAATACACTACCAAAAAAACCCCTGAAGAACAATTCCACCAAAAAAAGCAACAGCTCCTTCTAATCCTTCTGTTTTGTAGCAAAACATTACTTAAAGAAACCTTGCACTTTGGCACCAGACCAGTCCTTTCCATTGATTTTCATCAGGGCAGAATTCCATCTTTTAAGTTTACACAAGGCACAGCTTCACTTCAATCTCCTCTAGCAAAAATTCCCATCTTTAGCCTTCTCTCCTTTGGCCAGAGTTAACCATCTTCTCTTCTTCAGTCACACATGAGACCATTTCTAAAATGGATCACACACGTGATCGAGTGGAGGAAATAAACCCCTGGTTTTTGTTTTAAAACGCAGCTCATTTCACTGTTCTGGTCTGAAACACGGCTCAAGAAACCAACATGTTGGCACCTTTTTTTTGCAGCATGAGAGGAGCAGAAAGCAGGGTTGTCACCTCTTAAACTGACTTTGTCACCAGGGAAGTCTGTGAGGAATTGCACCTCACATTAGAAAAGAAGAAAAAAAAAGAAAAAATATCCCATTTTGCTGGATCACACTTTCCTTTTGGAAATGCTGTAAAAAAAAAACTCCAAAAGTGTCTGTAAAAACTCTGAGAGTTGCTGGACAAGAACATTTGTCATTCTGAGCACCCTGTTACTGTCTACCAAAAGATCCTCAGAACCAGGTTCACTAGAAGCGCATCAATAATCACATTTAGGAAAACGTACTCTTTATTTGAAATATGTACTATAATCCCCCACAACTGCAGCATTTAAAGCACATTTCTTGCTCTAATCTAAGCACTAGAGCAAGCAAAGGAAGAAGTTTAATGATCTTCAACATTTCCAGGCATCAGCAGTGAACTGTGACCCAGATCTGCCAAATGCCCATTTGGAGCCATGTTAGAACCCATGCTCCTGCCACATTTTTCTCTCCAAAAAAGGTTAGTTCCAAACCTTTTAATATATAATAACATTTCTTTCAAAAGGTCAAGTTTGCTTTTTGACTTGTTTGACGGTTTTTTACTTTTGTAGTTCCACTCACCTAAACAATCTATAGTAATCAATGCATTTCTAATGATCACAAATACTTCTCAAAGTGACTCTGGTTTGACTATCCAAAGCATTCCATGAAATATGCCCCCCCACACCCATTTCATCACTGTTCAGGGCTGTACAAAATAACACATGCACCACTCAAACCTCCTGCAGGACCCCAGAGAAAGAACTTACTGTGGCATGCACCATAGAACCAACAATATCTAACAGTCTCCAGTTACACTGACAAGCAAAGGGTAGGCCCTCAAACCTGCTCACCAACTTGATTCCTGAAAAAGCTACTGCATCTTTGTTAGACAAAACCAAATTTTTATCCCTCTACTTATGGACTTCTTTCAAAGTGTTTCTTTCTGGTCACACAGAAAATCCCTGCCTACTTTTCACGCTCAGTTTTGTTCTTTCAGACACATTTTCAGTGTTCCTTAAGAAGAAAAACATCTACTAAAGGAAAAAAAAAAATTCAAGCAATATAAGCTTCGAAAGTATATTTTCTCCCAAATACTATGTTGTCATATACAGTAATTCTAGTGGTTCTGTCGTCCTTGTGATACAATTTTTTGCCTGTCCATTAGGGATGACAGTGAAGAGAGCTTCCATTCACAATCCACTGCTACACCACCTTCTGCCAACACAGAAACCTCCCCGTGCTACCAAGGGCTGACACCAAGTGGATGGTGTGGCCACAGAGCAAAGAAGACGCACCAGAGTAACTCCTCTCCAGTAAACATTAATTGTGGCATGGACTTTGAGTTACTTAGATGTGGAAGGCTTGGGAAGAGAATATTGGAACTGAAGAGACCGCTTCATTTGCGGTATATAAAGAGTCTTGAGAACCAGTCAGTTTTGAAAGGGCTGGCTCTTTTTAAGCAAGAGAAGTCAAACAATGCCAAAAAATAAGCCCACTGAGCCAAGAAGGCAGGAAAAATGTCTTGGCACAAATGCAAGATTCCCAGAAGCAGTGACAGAAGAACAAAGGAACTGGAGTCTGTGGTTTTACTGAGGGTAAATCTCTTGTGAAAAATAAACTCTTTTTCTGAAGTCTGTGATTCTTTGCTTTCCTGACAAGTTGTTCCTGCAAAGGGTAATTAAAAAATCAAAGCCTCAACTCATCACTAAGTAAGAGGGGGAGAGGTAGGGCAGTGAGATAAACTAAAAATAATCAGCATAGAGAACAGGTCAGCTAAGCCTCGGACAAAATCCTTGTTCTCTGAGGCTGCATTTCCACTTTTGAAACCAGAAGCTAAGCTTGATTGCAGAGATACAAGTCTGTTCAGAAACTCAGTTCTGTCCCTTTCCCATTTTTGTGTGAAGTTCTTGCAATTTCAACTAACTGTGAGTTTTACCAGGAAACAGAAAGTGAGAGATGCCACTTTTCACAGACAGCTCTTGAGTTGCTGTGCCTCCCAGCACTTTCCCTTGTGAGTGCCATTTTCCCTGGCACCTGTCTTGTGTATTGCTGTTCTCTGGACTAAGATCCTGGTTCCATGGCCCAGGTTTCCTCTACTCAAGAGGATCAAGCATAGCCTAGCGTCCAAGTCCCTTAACTGAGATGCCTTCTGCTAGGAAGCAAAACTAGTCACAGTCCACATCCATGGGGGTATGGAGGCCTGTGGGATTCAGAGACTGGATTCTGCCTGCCATGGTGATTGCAACCCAGACCTGCTCCATTTCTGTCCTAGGCACAGCCCAACCAGCCCATACAGCAAAACACAGGGCATATCACATGCCAGCAACACAAATATTTATGAACTGATGCCAGAACACAGGGATTACCTAAGTGCTTCTCTTCAGTATGAACAAGTTCCAGAAGCTGCCATTCTCTTTTCCATCTAATCTTTTACTTCTGTTCCCACATCCTGGAATACCATCTTCTCACTAAGACAGTTGCCTGATAAACTACATTACTGCCATGGTCAGGATTTAAAAACAGAGCAAAGCACAAGAACGTCATGCAAACATGGAAAGGCAGATTTTAATATACAGACCAGGTCTGTCTCCCAGCCCCCGTCCCACTCCTAGTTGTGTTACAACAACTCTTACTTTTGCTTTCCTGGAATTACAAGAAGGCTTCACTTCCCATATCAAAACAAAACTGCCAGCAGCAGAATCCCAAGCGAAGAAAGGTATCCCTAAACCACCTAAAAACTAGCAAAAGAAAGGGGGAAAAAAAAAAAGTCTTTAAAAAACTGTCTCTTCCGCACAACTGTTAAACTGATCTTTCAATTATTGATATTTTGCTATCTTGCCTTCTCAAGTGGCCACTAAACTGGAAGCTGCCCAAATCTTTATTTGTATTTCAAGACAACAGTCAATGAGAAGTCTCACAGCCTTACTTTAAAAAAGTGAGCAGGCCCCTTGCAAAGCAAGTTTGCAATCTGGGACTGCAAGTGGAATCACTGTTTTTCAATAGTGATTTCAATAGTGAAGAATAATTTAATCTAATTCAAATCAGGAACAAAGATAAAACCTACTCCTACTTAAAATCAACAGCCTCATATTAAAATGCCATTTATACCAGTATATTAAGAGAAAAATGACACTTTTGTAAATGGGCTTGCTCAACATGGCAGTGAAATATTCAACGTGAAGTACTTTTATCTCGTTACATAAAACAAATGCAACTTGTATAATACCACCGCAAATACTAAATTGTTATGAAAAAGAACACGTGAATGTGCCTATATGAATTCAGAAATAAAAAAGACTGAAAAATTATATCTGCTGAAGTGAAATTAACTGAACAGAAATTCTCTGTGGCAATACTTCAGCAGCTTCACCGAGTCAGCCTATCAGTTGTGAAGGCTGGGGGATGGAAGGAGAGATATTGCATAAAGTGAAAATACAAGTCTTCTCTTATAAAAGTCAATACATCATCTTAACTTAGAAAAAAATGGTCCCTAAACATCCGTAACTACAATCAGTAATTGTCATTAAAAGCTCTCATTATATAGAGTAGGTGTAATTAGAGCATCTTGCCCGCACAGGGTGCAGCACACAGAGAATGCTGGAAGGATTCATAAATTAGTGCCAAATCAGTCTCATTCCCAGCTACCACACAATCGGCTGTAAACCAGAAAAATTGTATTTACACACATTAAGGCAAAGCCCACTGGCCTCTACAAAATTAGCCTAAACATGAAATGCAGTTATTTGAGGGACTCCCTATTTCATTATGTGTCTCAGGAATAAAGGATAAAGTTTGCCATCAATAATGCTGAACATATCTGCTGAACCCCGCAGATTCCAGGGCATTAATAATTTAAACTCTTATGGGAATTTTGTCATGGTGGAGATAGGACTTGTCTGCAAACGGAGCTCAGGGGATGTTCAATATGATCTATTCTAGTATACACACACAATTGCTACATTTATCATGATGCAGAGGAAAATGGTTCCTTCTTAAGGACTTCAGGAATGTTTCTTCTGTAATTTACACAACAAAAACTCCAAGCATTTCTAATAATAATAAAAAAAAAATCCCAGCTTCTATAAAGATATTGTTGTAAGAATTACACTGAAAGGCTTCTTTTCTCCCCCCTCTATCACTTGTGCATGTACAGTGCTGTTTTCAACACATTATAGAACAGGATGGGAAGAAAGGAATCCAGCTCCTGAGAGTAATGTTGTCTATGCAAGATGCTACTGCCAGCACAGATAGTGCATGAGATTACAGCCTAAGAAATAAAGCTGTATGACTCAAATATTTATACTGGTGCAAAGCTAATAGCTCTGTATGTAACACAGTCAGCTATGTGCACAACTGCTGGGTGCCAGAGCAAAAATCCCCTTTTGCACATGTCAGTGAAAAGCATGGAAAGAACACACCCCTTTGAAGTGCTCATGGTATTTGTGTAATATTAATTATAATTACAATTATAATTGCAAGAGTAAATTCGGGCATTCCTGCAAGTAGCTAATCTAAGGTAATTCTAGGTATGGGCACATTCACACTGTAACAACTGGATTTGTGTTCCAGTATAGCATAGCCATTTGCCACACTTTTGTTCTAGAATCAAAGTAAGCTCAAAAAAGCTTCAAAATTAGATAAGAAAAACCTTCCTTTCACAAGCAAGCCCTAATTCTTAGACTACAATTTGCAGAAAAAACTTCAAAAACATTTCTGTCCACTTGCTTTTAATGTGCCCACATTGTATCTTCACTATGCCAGGCATGCACAACCTGATGTGCACCACAGTTCCTGAGTGGCAGAAGGACAAATGTTCCCCTACAAAGCTCAGGCACTAGAAGCTAGTGCAGGAAAACACCTCAAAATAATTGCTAAATTTGCTATATTTCCATTGAAATAATATGAATATATAGGTGATCAGAAAGAATCTTAATGGCACAAGGAATGCCTCAGCATCTCAGTCCAGCTGATTAGCTCTTCGCCATGATTTAAGACAGTCCCTGTAAAATCTGGAAGACAGCATCCAAATCCTCTACAAGATTATTGCCTGATTGCCCATGAAAACTGAGCTCTGAGTTCAGTTCAAAAATTTATCATGTAATGTCATAAACCAATTATTTTTCTATTGGGATATTTGTAAACAGAATCAGTCTGGAAAATGTAATTGAAAAGTTTTTCACTGTAGCAGCTTTTACTTGATGCTAACACCCTGAAGAGCTATGTTCCCATCTCAGCATAAACAAGTTATGCTAGTACTGGCTCTCAAATCGTTATTTGGACGAGGCTTCCTGTGTTTCTGATAAAAAAGGAAGAAACCATGGGAGCAAGAACAACAGATAGGCAGAGGATGTGGGGCAGTGGTGCAGAGGGAATAAATCTGCAGGACATTTGAGGTGCATGCACCCTCCTGCTGAAACAGGAGCCACCCCAGGTAGGGGCTGCCTCAGGACAACCCCAGTCCAGCCTGAGCCAGAACTTGCTGTTCTTCCTTCTGCATGGAAGCCAGCACAATCCAGGCCCTCCCCAGAGATCTGCCCATCCTCTCTTGCTTATCCAGTGGGTCATCTTAATTTAGTCCTCCTGCTCTCCAGGGCTCTCCTGTCCCAAAATCCTGCTTTGTCACAAACCTCTTTTTAATCTGCTTGGACGTTTCAGTGCTTGACCGAGCTCTGATGTCTGATGGATCACCCCCTTGCTAGTTCTCCAAAGAGAAAGAAAATTCTTACTCTGACAGGGCTTTAAGAAATCCATGACCCAAGTATGTTACCAAAACCTTAACTGGACAGCCTAGGGACAGCAAGTACCCCTGCAGAAAAACATACACCTGTAAGTCCTAATGTGTATCTCACTATTCCAGGGTGTTTGAACAGCTTTATGAAACAGATTGATAAAATCGTAGTGGTTTTTTTCTATCAGCCATGGCCCTTTACTGCTCCTATAGGAAAGCACAGTAATTATTTGGAAGAGGCTGTAGAGGGTTTTTAACAGCTTATAAAATAATACCAACAGCAAATAAAACAAATTATACCTCCTCCCACATATTACAGACTCTATCATTTTCTGTGTATTATTTGATAACACTGGCTTGGGATGTTCTCAATACAAGTTCAGCTGGCACTGGACTGTGCAGTTGTGTGAATTAGCATAACAATTTTAATCCCAAGAGTTAAGAGAAATCAGATT
This sequence comes from Corvus moneduloides, assembly GCF_009650955.1. Taxonomy (NCBI): domain Eukaryota; kingdom Metazoa; phylum Chordata; class Aves; order Passeriformes; family Corvidae; genus Corvus; species Corvus moneduloides. The sequence goes on from NC_045480.1 coordinate 59,043,456, forward strand.
GAAAAATAAAAAAGGATCCAGCATAATGCTTTGTAAGCATTTATGGTGCAATAATTATGCCACAGCTTGATGTAGTAGGACTCCCATAACATATTTTTCCAAATGCCATTGGAGTGACATATCCCATTTCGACAGACTTTTATGAATGAGGGGAGGAACAGCCCTCCACTAACTCTGCTTCTGCTACTGAGATGATAGTAATGATGAAATTCTATTTTAGTTCTCTGACTTGAATACATATACACACTGACTGGATTTTGAAACTGCAAGACAAAATAGCAGATGGGCCAGCTTTGCTGGGAAACCCACACTGTAATTAGGAAGGGAAGGGGGAAGAGGACAAAAGAAAAAGCATGCAGCAAACCCATATTTACACTTTTATTAACTGAGTGACTAAACCAGGCAGTAAGGCAGTACTCTATAAATATTAGGCTTCATCTAGATTTTATTATTTTGCAAGCTGTTTGTGTTACAGTGATGCTCTTAGCTTGTATTTTAACTACCTACTAAAAATATGAAAAGCAATAGTAATAAATATATTTTATACATGAGTTCATGTAACAGTTCTTTGTTGGGGACACTACAGAGTCTATAAAATGAATCTGTAGTCTTTTGCTCTGCATTAATTGGCCTGCAAAGTAAGGAAGATGGATAGAAGCTGTTTCTCAAAGTCAATGACCACAAAAACCCTGACCAAAATGCTATACACGAGTTAAGGCTACAGTAAAATTGACACTGTTGTTTTGCCAAATGCTTCATTGTAGTGCATTATCTGTGTTACAAATGCACCAAGTGGCCTTTCTAGGGACTGTATACAACTTCATATGATTTTGCACCCCATTGTAGGGAACTCAATTCTGTAGCAGATCATAATGTACAATGATCACCACTGAAGGAACAAAAGCATGTGTCTCTAAGCACCAGTTATCAGAAATAAGAAACTAAGCTATGTCTATGGAAAACAGTGCAACCTCTGGGATTTATTTCTTCTTATGAAAAAAAAAATAAACTAGATGCATGTAAAATACTTAGAACCATTTGTAGCCTTTTCAAATTTCTAAATACTGGTTTGCCAGCTGCATGCTATTTCCCAGGATGCACTGGACAGACACTTGAATATCTGTTTCGCTTATTAAAACCAACCTTTCACAACAATATACAGAACATTTACAGACCATGGACTAGTTCCTCCAGTCAGAGCAGAACTGCTGCCAATACAAATACCATGCCCCATGAGCTGATGGACAAAACAGTATTGTCTATGCAAAAAAACCCCAAACCAAAACAAAATTAAAGGAGCAGTTCTTGCACAACAGCATACTTTCAGCACCAGCAGATCCAGGAACTACTTAAGAAATAAATCCTGCAAAAGCTCTCCTTCCCTCGCAATCATTTGAGGTGATGGAGGACAGCACCATGTCCCTGTTGCTGTCCCCCCTGCTAGCCAGATATTGGGCTATTGTGGGGATCCCACCACTCTTCTAACAGCAGTCCAGAGTGAGAACAACACTGACTGTCCATCGTGCTGAGCAAGAGCCTCAGTACTGCTCCTTACTTTAAGAGACTCTGTCTTCCAATCCACTTCCTATTTTAATTTGTCCAAGAATTAGACCTCTTACAGATTGATTACTAGCTCCAGGCACCTGATAAGTCATGGCAAAATTAAATTCACAGTCTAGTACAGTTTATTAGCAGGTTACTGAGCTGTTAGAAGAAAACACCCTCACTACTCCTCTCCCAATGCCTTCCTCCCATGCTTCACACCACCCACACAAGAAGGCACCTGTACATCATGAAGCATAATGTCTACACAAAGCCTGTGAAGTCCAAAAAAGACTGACCTGCAAATTAACACCTTATGTCACTTTGTGTGGAAGGACCAGATTCAGATTTCCCAGTGTCTGCAGATTTGTACAGCAACACTACTAACTTTCAGTCTCCTTCCTTTATAGAAATTGCATTTACCCACAACTTTGTATTTGCACTGCATGTGCCTGTAAAACACCTAACTGGCAAATAAACCTACACTGTGCATTTATCTACCTGCATTACGTATTCTCTTTCCAAGCAAAACTCACACAAGGCTGCAAATTCTGTCAGCTGGTCATCACGTAATATTAAAAAGATTACAGGGGAAAAAAATAAATTATAAATGCACAAGGACCTTCTCCCTAAACTGCTGCACTATCTCACACAATAAAATCAATAATTTAACTAGCTGAAACTTCACATGTGCAGGGCACTGCAAGTAGACCAGTGGCATTTTCACTTCAAATTTATATAGTCCTTAGTCAGTGTACTTAATCTGCATTTCTAACACCTGCTTCAGTTGGCTGTGAAGTGCAATGTTATCTATAAAATTTTCTTTCATCTTTGTACTGTCCATCTAACAAAAAAATTTTATGATGGTGGATAATTATTTGACTTTTAAAAGGATATGAAACTTTTCACATGTTTTTTGATCACTGCTTGAAAGACATGCTCATATATTTGACATTTCATTTTATTAAAAGGTTTGAGTTTTTCAAAAACCCTGGCTTTCCCATTATTCATGTTACCTAATCCTATGTAATATAGTTCTACTTCAAATAGTTAACATTTGCTTTCCATATAGTAGTAAAAATGTGGTTAAGAAAGCAGACCACAATTAAGCAATGAGGTCCGACAAGGTGTGCATTTTCAGGCTACCAGTGCTTTCCTCAAATGCACCAGGAGGAAGAAGCCAGAATGACTTTTCCACTCAGGTGGGCACCATTGCTGGCACTGTATCTACCACAGTACAAGGTGATGTGGAAAGAATATGAAGAGGGGGTGAAACCATGTGCAGCTTTCATCTAGTGGATTTATGTCAGGAAAAAAGCTGTTCCCAGTCATGTACAGTCTCAGCCAAGTTAACCACTAGAAGAATAAAGGTATCCAAGGAAAGTGTCCCATCTTGAGCTTTTAGTACACTGGTTGAAAGAATATGAAAATCCCTTCTCCATATATTAACATACAAAATTATCTATTTGACATGGTCACCTAACTCAGATACAAGTGAAAATAATTCTTTTTATTGGGAAGTAAAAAATGTCAAGTTTTCAAACATTCCACCCCTTGTACAGCACACTGGGTTTATCATAGATAAAGTCAGATGATTGTCCAGTCTGATCTTCCACCAGCTCTCAGGGAAAAGACATCACATACCCTTCCCTGCAACAAGTTACGCTGAAGTGACCAAGGAGGTACCATCAGAAAATAATTTAGAAAATGAATTTTGTCATACAAGCTTTTTTAGGAAGAAGTAGAAACAACAACTAAACAATTTACTTACCATTATATGAAAGTAATCAGGAGTAGATGGGTGGAGAATTGGAATGAAGGTGGAAGAAATAAGATGCTGGGAAGTGCATTTGCTCATATTTCATGCCAGAAAAGTGATAAACTGTATAAGCAAGCCTGCGTCTCAAGGAATTACCTCCAAGATGGTTTGGATTTTGCTGGGGTGCTGTTTTGGAGTGCTTTTGTTGTTGGACATAGTTGCTTATTTTTTGTTTTTTCATGACATTAAAATGAAAACTCTAAGCCTGAATAGACAGAACAGTGTTAAAAGAAGCCAAGTAATGACTGATCATAAGTTAAAACAGTTCCCTCCCTCCCTCATAATCACTGGTCTTTTCCAGTGTGTGGCATTAAGGATAAAAGCTGAGAGCTGTTTTGATACCTGGAAAGAAGATAAGGCAAAATAATAATGAAGGGGGCCTTTCTGCAACAACACAAGTACAGCTATTAAAAAAAAACAGAATTCATGAACTACTCCTGTCTCATACTGAAGGGTCATGATAGTTTCCCAAAACTGGCTTTAAAAAGGGCAACAACAAATAACAAACACAGATTTCCAAAGGAAACTCCAGTTTTATAACCATGCCTTACTTGCTAGTTGAGCTAAAGACTTTGTGAGAGCTTTTGACCTAACCTCTGGCACCTCCACTAAGACAGTATTTGTCACCCTGACAGCAAGGGGAATGATTTCCAGGCCCTCAACTTAGAGTAATAATGACATCCCTCTTGTTTTCACCCCTAGAGACGGTGGACTGCTGAGTTTTGAACAGGCTCTGTTCAGTCAGATAGAGAAGAACCACAGGAAAAAAATCCAGGCAGAGATTTAACCTGTTCTGGGCCAAAAATCACACAGCTTAATAAATTAATGTGTTTAGAATATTTTTCCTCCCACAAAGAGGCAAGTAAAGGTGAAAGAAGGCTTGTATAGAACTTGTATAGAATGCAGCACTGGTATTGCTGTTTATATTACATGCTAGAACTCAACTCTGGCTAGCTACTGAATCCACAGATGGACAGAGAAGGAAAAAGAGCTCCACGCTCCCTGATGGATTAGTGTAGGTGACTGCTCAGCACACCAGCTTGTGTTTTACAGCACACATACACAGATGCTGGGTGAAACACCTCCTTGCAGCAGCACTAGTTCAAAGTGCTAATCAGGCACAAGACAGGGGCTTAAATACCCCTGTTCCCAAGGAAGTGATGATTTCTCTCCACTCTCTCTCACCCCACACACACTTTTCCTATGCAGGTGACTAAAAGCTGCAGCACAGAGGAAAGAACATTGCTCCATTTCAATCAGAAACTAAAACTTTGGGGGAGAACATTAACAGCAGATTCTAAAAACATTTTCATTTCCTTTTGATGAATTTTTTAAAAGTGAGGGAGAAAATTACATATTTTGTGCATTTCCAAATCTGTCTGCAGGGAACATTTACCCTTAAATCAGGCCAAATGACTACATGTTTGTGTACAACCACAGCCCTAGAGGAATGCAGAGGCATGCTTCTTCTACTATTAAAAGATACTACAGAGAGGGCAAAATGAAAACCAAATTCTCTTTCACAATGCCTTCTCAATTTTTCCTTGATGCACCAACCTACCTAGCATAGAGAACCAATAAATTCAAACATTTGGTTCCCACAGACACAAGTAAACTTTTGCAAGAATTTTATACCTCTTGCTTTACAAATAAACTGTTCAAAGTTTTGTAGGTGTACATTTTCATCTTTTTAAAAAAAGCACATGTTTATCCAAGTAGTTGTCAGAAACAAATAAAGCAGCTTTTCAATGCAAACATTTTTTTAAAACTAATTTTAAGTGATGCGACACTGTTCCATGATACAAAGCCCAGTGACTTAACAAGAAGTCAAGCACCTTGATCTTACTTTATAATAGAACAGGTGATATTTCTTTCTGTTAATTTCACTTTCTTTATTTTGGAGTGAAAAAACAGGAAACTATTCTAAAACAGAAGACAAAAAACCATCACAAACTAAAACCAGGACCTTTCAACATTATGATATGCACACAATTACACCCTGGGACAATTGTTTGTTTTTATTTGTGGTTTTTGGTTTGGTTTTATTTCAGGTTCTGACCAATAACCACAGTAAGCAAAACCAGGGGAAAAAAGCCCAAAAGAAACATATTCTTTTGACAAAAATGCTGTTTTTACACTACAGAGGACAAGGACAAATCTTGTTAATTATGACATAAGTAATCTTAGACAAACTGATTTTATGCTAAAACTGTGTATCAGCACAGATTTGCTTTACATACTAATCCAACAAACCACCTGATTATAGAATACTAAACAAATATATTTCTTTCTCTAGATGTTCTCCAAATGATAGTTACCAAAGACAGACACTTTTGATTCAGTAATTCATTAGCTTACACTTGAAATGGAATCAAGCTTTTTATAAATTTCCAGTATTCAGTCTCCATTAACAAGAGAGATGACTTCACCACAGTCACAGAGGCACTTTAATTTCCAGTTTCCCCACACTATATGATCAGAAGTAAAAGACCAGATCACAAAGTTTAAGGTACTTTGAATGCCCAGTCTTGGGTTGCAAAACTTCTTTCCCTTCTACGTTGCAATTCCTAAGTGACAACTGGACTGGAAGAACAAAGCTGCTTCAACTCTCACGCTACCTTTCCTGAGTTCTGCCTCTGAATTTTTTCCAGCAAGATCCACTTTTACTGCTTGTTTTACTAACTCAAGAAATGCCAGTGGCACATATATCCTCAGCTCTCTCTTTTCCTAAGAGCCTGCTAATCCATGGAAACAGTAAAGAGGGGGGCAGGATTCAATCTACTGTCTCAAAAGCCATCACCAAGTACCATGCCAAGCAAGCGCACTAGATGGGGTTGCTGACCAAAAAAAGAAGGTGCAAGAAAAAAATCCTACCTGTTTGCTGTCATATAAGGAAGTGGAAAAAGCAGAATATCCAAATATATTTATCTTCAGAAAGGTAGCAGTTAATTATCTTTTGGCCACAAAGATAATACAAAGAGATGTATTTAATGGCCTACCTATCGCTATCTTTAAACAAACTTTCTTTGGCAGAACTGACTGCTTGAGTCCCATAAGACCATGCAAGATGAATTAAATGATCAGTAGCAAAAGCTAATGGGAAAACTAAGAAAGCCCTGAGACCAGCTACAGCCCTCATAAGTTCTACGCATTTGACAGCTAATGATTTCATTTTTTGTTATTATGTAGATTTCAAGGCATTTTCCTCTTGGCCACTGTAAAAAAAAATACGGGGACTAATCATTGGCCTTCTAGAGGACATTTTTTTTTAGACCTTGACTGCACACTTTCTCTCCTCTTGGTTACTGGTACCTACCCTCCTTCTCTGTAACATTTCAAAGATAACCAACAGCAGTGCTGTTATTTGTTAACTGGTTCTCTGTGCTGCCAGGATCTGCAAATCCCTACTGACTTAATTGGTCTTTTCAGACCAACTGTGTCGTCAGTGACACCACACAGTGGGTGTTACAATACTCAGATTTCCAGTTATCCCTCTACCTGATTTCTCTCAATCCCTTGGGAGCAAGATCCCGTTTACTTCTCTTTGAGTATTGCACCTTTATACGTACTCCTTTTTTTTGTTGATTAAAGGAGTTCAGCAGTAGTCATAGACAGGCAGGTTTTTTTTTTTATTATTTTGTAAAAAATTCTACATCTCATTCTAGCTGATGCCCACTCTGTCCAAAGTTTGGCTTTGGGAGGGGAAGAGAAGATCAATAAAGGAATACTGGGATGGGTGAACATGCCTAGCAATCCCTCAAAATAATCATGTGTGTCAAGGCTCTTTTTTTAAGCCCATGCTAAGGGGTCTTTTTCACAGGGAGCTTTGTTATTCTGCCTTGCTTGTGCCAAAATAGTACAAACTAACTCAAATTTAGGTATTAAACTGAGCATGCTATACACTGGAACTTTACATAGTAAGAGTGAAGGCCTACATGCTTTGAAAAGTCACTCAGCAAACTTGGAAACAATGATGCCCAAGCTTACTTTGAGATTTCAGCTCCAGCTAGCAGAAATCAAAATAAGGATGTTAAATAACAAGAGATCCCAGCATCAGCCATGAAATAAGTTACAGTAAGGCAACCTAAGTGGCTCCCAAGATTATTTAAATTCCATGGAATGTAAACTCTTCCTGCTTGGTTCATAATGTCTGGCCCAAACACTTGCTGCTGCTGAGGTCTGCTATCCCCTCCCACTCATGCAAAAAACAATCCTTCAAGAATGAAGTGCCTTCCCAAGTGGCTGATTAAGAGGGAGAACTTGCTCAGGACTTGGAGAGTTACCCTGATCAAATTCGGAGCACAGACCAGCAGCACCACTGTACTGCTCACAGAGGAAGAGGAGACCACTTCCAAGAGTGTGGTTGCTCACCATAAAGCAGCTCCACTTTGAAATTAAACAAGACTAAATCCAGAATTCAGCACCTGTTGTGAACAGACTTCCTGGCAAGATTTCCTTGTAAACAGCTAGCACAGTAAAAAGGGAATCCCAGATGACTGCTCTGCCCCTTTTCATACTGCAAAGACACAATTAAGAGGGAACAAAGGGGTATACAAACATTTGCCTGATTTTAGAAAAATATTTACAATGTTTGTACTAGAAATACTTAAGTCAGATAAGGATATTTGTCCTAGAAATAACTAAGATTAAAAAAGTGGTAATAAAAAAAGCCCCAAATAAACCTAAATCATTCAACATCCATTAAGGTAAAATAAAGCAAATAAATTCAGCCAATTGGTTATTTCCATATGGTTGGATTTCTTTAAATAGTAATGAAATCATTGCTAAAAAATCCATTGTTATTAAAATAAAAAAGTTGGCTCAGCCTACCAAAATTAGATTTGTAAGTTGCTGGTCATTCTCATAATTAAATCTGTGTCACAGATTTGCAAGAAAAATGGACACTATGACTAATGCATTTACTTGCAGCACTAGTGCTGTCAGGCTGTGTAAATCATTATGCCTGCTAAAGCAGACTAGATAAGAATTCCATACATTTTCATTAACCAACTAAGCTGGGTGTATATGTGAGAAACTAACATTATTCTCTGCTAGCTTTAGCTTGAATTTGGAAGACAATGTAAATAAAAACACTAGCCTTGATTTGATGAGCAACGTGGCTGCTCCAAAAATTATTTGAGCTTTTCGAACGACATGACCCAGCTCTGTCCCCTCTGAGAGATGGTCAGATAAAAGAACAAACCCATACATACTTAGTTTGGACAAAGGACATTAATGCAACAATGGACATCTGAAATGTGCCTTATTGCATCTATTATGTTGCAACAGAGAAAGAAAAGCTAATCCAAGACAGCGTTGGAGGAAGTCTTAACCAAAGCTTTGCTGTTTTCTCAGGAGCACAATGGTCACCAGAGCAGAGTCCCCTGAATCCTCTCTTTTCCTCTTGATTCCCTGTCACCACAGACCTTCAGATCTTGGTTACAGTTCTTTGTTTAAGGTGAAGCTGATGGCTGCTGCTTTCACACTAACTGTTCATAACCCCAAGGCACTGAAAAATCAGCCTACACTGACTCACACCACAGGCTGGATATTCTCATGGGTTTCCCAGCCCATGGTCTCAAGCAGAAAGGAGATTAATGAGAGGTAGAAAGATTAGACAAGCCTGGTCTAGTCTAGTAGTGCAGAGCATTTTGTGAGGACATGGTGCTCTGGAAGTCCGTCTCCCACACTGTCACTGCAAACTGAGTGCAGCTCTCAGCCAAGCCTGTCTCCAGCGCAGGAACAGCCTCAGTTACAGGTATGCCCTGGTGGACAAAGCCAAAGGAGCTGAATGGCTCAGGCAAACACCATGAACAACCATCAGCACATGTTTTGCAGTCTCCTGCCTATTGCTCTGTGATTTGGATATTTGCAAGTATTTCTCTTCTTTTAGAAGGAGAACAGAAATGCTTAGGAAGCATGGCAATGCATACAACATTAAGAATGTCAGTAGACCTACACTTATCATCCTAGGCAATTTCTTTAGCCTTTAGGTGCAAAAGTATCCTCTGCTACAAGTGGAAGCAACTAAGACTGTGCTTTATCTCAGCATCTTGGCATATGCATGCAACCTTGTGATAACCAACCACCCTGTATCAGTAAAATGCTATCAGATTACATTAAAACCCCATTAAGAGGAAAAACTGAAATCACTTCTTATGTTCCACAATTATTGTAAACCAAACTGCTTAAACGAGGGGAGGAGATAATGATATTAACTACCCAACTCAGAGCAATCCTCTGTGGATGAGTCTAAATATTCTCTTGGCTGAAATTTATGTAAATTGAATTCATCTATCGTTAGTTATTACTAACCTAGCTATATAAAAACACTTTTCTGTAACAATTATTTTTTTCAAACACTGTGTTTTAATTAGATCTGGGACGTTATTAACTAAGTCAATAAAATAATGTAAATATGTACAGTATCGTTCCATGCATTGCTTTGTCTGCATGTTTATAGGAATATGGGTTTTGGTGGAGTTGAAAAAGAATTACTTCGTGGCTGGCTGACAGTTTTTGTTAATCTCTTTACCAGTGAAAACACTCCCAGGTCCTTAATCTAAGTGCATTTCTGCTCATCAAGATATTTTTGGCATTTCTACACTTTGTGTATCACAAGATGTTCCCTTTTATCTGAATAAGCTCATCTCAGTATCATTCTAATACTATACTGAGTATTTTCCTGCAGACATTTTGTTCCACAACTTACTTTCATTTAACTTCTCAAGCATTATTTCCTAGTCTTAAGGGGGGAAAAAAAAAGGGTGGGCGCAGGAAGGAGAGTAAACAGCACAGCACATCTTTCAGCCCTTCTAAATCACACAGGCACTGGCCCACAGGGCATAGTCTGAAAAGAGAAAACACTGTCCTGGCTTTGTCAGAGCTACACAGCAAGTGCCACAACCTGCCCATGTGCTGTATGTGGTAAAACAAGGAACATTATGAAAAATTTCAGCCTTGTCGAGGTCAGAGCCTTCCCAATTATCTCCAGGACACGTGTAACTAATAAAGGTTTTGTCACAAAGGTATATAACTCCATCTAAGCCTGTCCACATACAGCTCATCACTAGACACTCCGAAGAGAAATACAGAAGTGATTTAGGTTCATCATGAATTGAAGATACAGGACATAGTTTCTCCACCCGTAGCCAAATCCGTAAGTTAGGCACCAATATAAACTGATGGATTCCCAAAACCACCACCAGGACCTTCCATTATCTTCTCAGAAACAGACCAATTATTTTTACATTTTATAGAACAGTCTTGACTTCAAACGAGTGTATATATATATATATGTGTATATATATATATATATACACACACACACACACATTATATACACATGTATTTATTGCTTTGCCAGTTTTTCAACAGCAAACTTTCTTTGTAAGTGACCACACACATGCCAGTGCTCCACATCTGGAGCCACTCAATTCAAGGTCATGTAGACCTACACCCCTGTGAACCTACTCGAAAACAACTCTGCCTACTAACTACTGTCCCTGGCCTACTACCACATTTCAGTCACAAGGTTTATCCTATCAACTTCATAACTGGAAAAGTTTCTAAGAGCAAAGCACTCAGTAAACATATTTGTGATTTGTTTTCTGTCATACACATATATTCCCCACATAATCATGCTTTCGAAGTAGAATTACCACAACAAGTGTTTAAATGTGTGGATATATTTGTAATTTAATAGTAACCAGTGTCTTTACTGTCTTATTCTAAAATAATCAGTAATTAGAAAAAATCAGCTATGGCTTCATTTTAGCTGATCCTCAATATTTTTGAAAAGTCTTTCCAGGGAATTTTTTTAATAATGTTTACTGCAATCCTGCTCCAACATTTCCAAAAAGACCTGAAGGGAACAAAAAGTGAAATGAGGTAATTACATGTAAGCAGAACTTTCCAATGATCATGAACTAAGATCAAAACCAAAATTAGGCGTATTACATGAAGACAAAAAATAACTCAGCTTCTTCAGCTCAGATTTCTTCAAAGAGCTGCAAACAGCTACTAGAAATTGAAAATAAGTCTCTGTCGCTTTACTAAGAGCCAGCATTGTAGTCAGATGCAGTGGAGCCTAAACTCTTATTTGAAGCCAGAAGACATCTCCGAATGTCAGCTGAACTGAGCCTTTGGGTATTCTCAGAAACCTCTTGAACTAAAAGCTGGAGACAGCAAAGAAACCAGGAGCTTGTGCCAAACAACAGGAGAAAATATCACGCACACAGAGACTTTAGAGTTTTTCCAGCACTTCCACAGTTTGAGGCAGGCCCATGGAAGGAGGACATGACAGGTGACAAAAAGGACAAGTACTTGGGAACTGATATTTTAAATACAAGTGGTCATCTCTACCCCAAAAAACTTACATCCACCCTCCTAACTTTAACCTAGTCCCTCAAAAAAGCAGCAGCACAACACAACTTCAAAATGCCATGTGACTTTACCTCTTGGTAGTAGAGCTTTATGTACTTAAAACTCTTAAACACCAGCTTTTCATACAAAAAAAAAAAAACAAAAAAAACAAAACAACAAGAAACCAAACCATGAATAAAAAGTGAGTTATTTTGTACTCGCAGTTTTGATTTTAATTTCCTAATTTGAATTCTTTTGTCATTCATTCATTTTACACATCACAGTCCTTCTGGGGACAGAAGACTGGAATCACAAACACATACTTCCAAACATGCATAAACTTTAGTAAGAACAAATTCAATTATTAGCTGCCTAAATAAATAAAACAATCAGTCACAGTAGTTTGCCAACATACAAAATAATTTTTTACTTAATATTCATTAGTATTTCTCTAAACAACACATCAGTAAAAGAAATCTATCCTTCCTTTCTTCATAAATATATTTAGTGTTCTTTACAGTGTCCTTTCCAAATGTTTTTAGACCATCAGGACCACAAATACTGCTTTTGCTTTTTAAAGAAACAGTTATATTTCCAGCTGGATTGATTGCTTTCCCATATCTAGCTATTTTAGTGTGTTCCTCAGAGACATCGAGTGGCTCCACTGACAGTAAAATATGCCAAACAAATGACAAGTCACTGAGTAAATTAGCATCTACTCTCTGATCAGCTGGGTCATGTTTTCTTTGCAAAATCCATGGCCTCTTGATAGAAAATAATGAGTATTTGATGGGCCTTATTAGAAGAATCAATATATTGATGCCCATGTCTGAAACATCTGCATAATAATAGATTCTGTTAACCCATTAAGGAGAAAATTAAGATGTGTTTACACATTATTAATTTACCACGAGCAGAGACAATTTGTTCACTACCTTTATTCACTACCTTTCTCAAGAGTTTAACAAAAAGAAAAGAAATTGCAGTATCTGTATTTAAGGGAATAGTGACATAAACTGAAAGATGATTCAAATTTTTCCATCTGAATGGCAAAATTCCACCAAAAATAATGTGAAAAAAAACAAACACACCAGTGATACTGTTAAAAATGAGACTATTAAAGCACTTGCTATGAATACTGTGTTACTTACCAAAAAACTTCCAAAAGCAGAATTAAATATAGCAGCTGCCTAGAGAGGAAAAAAAGGATAAATATCACCAATGGTAAAATAGCTCCAATGCAAGAATAAAATGTTCTTCCCCCACCCAACAAGCTATTAGATTCTCCAAAGACGCACATACACAGAGACCATTAGCCAGTTAGCCACTGCTTTAAAAATTGCCAGTCGCCTGTAACTTATGAAGACTGATGGATTCTGGTTTATGCATTCATAAATAACATGCTGAAATGGACAAAAGCAGGAGGAGACGAAAACCCTTGCCGATAGACTGAAGAGGAATATCCACAAGAACTAAGAATATTACACAGAAGCTTGGTCTCACTGCTCGTGCTCTAAGTTGCCAGGAACATTTTTATATACTGACATATTAACTAAAATAAACATAATCTGATGTAACTAAAATGCTGCATTTTCATACACTTTTAACAATTTTAATGAAATAGTGATCTGGTAAATAAACTACTTTAATAGCTCATCGTAATAAAGTATTGACAGAGAGTATTTCCTGTAGTTTGACCAACAAATTTAAAATAGGAATAACAAAAATCCCAACCAAAAAAAACCCCACAATGACCCCATACTTCTGAGGCCAAAATGTCATTACTTTTCACTCCATAGTCTTTTAAAATAAGAAAATAAACAATTTTGATAATGACTTTAGAAGTGTTTGTGCTTACCTAAATATCCAGGAAATATAAGGTAGCAGTATTATTTCTTAATACGAACTCATTAAATTCCAGGAAGTTAAAACTTGAGTCTTGCATAGCTTTCCCCAATTACCAAGAAAGAACAGAAACTCTTGTATGGCAGCCAGTCTGATGAAAAGCCACACAGCAAAGGTAAGAGGAAAGGGAGGAGGGAAATCTACCATTTATGTGCCGATTTAGAGTCAAATTAAACACCCTGGACACTTCCAGCCACAGATTAATAACAAGAGGCTGCTAGTGAGTTGAGCAAGTTTGAATAAAGTCCAAAATCAGGGTAGGAGCAGTAGCTGAACCTGCCTTCTGCTCCATAAGAGGATGCAATGAAAATGAATGGGTAATGAGATCCTTGGCTCTAGAGAGCTTAGCTTTCTTATTCAAGTTCATAATTAATTCAAAGCTTTGATAATTTCATTAGATTCCTCCTCTGCTGGCCCTATCAATAAAAGATGGCACTGGACCACAGCTCCTCAGTGGCCCAAATACAGAAACAAATGCAGACTGGGAAACCTTTGCTGACTTGCTTACTAACAGGGACAATGGCATATGGCACTCCATGTTGTGGAGGGAGCATCTGAATAGATACAGCTAAATAAAACATTATAGTTGACAGTTGTAAACTACAGTAACATATTTTAACACCTCTTTCTCATCAGCATTTCTTTTTTGAACATTAAAAAAAAAAAAAAAAGAGGCACAAGTCCAAACAGCTTCTCTTGCCAGAGATCATAGCTGAAAGGAAGCATGAGTAGTATCAACAATTCTTCAACAAGTGTGAATTAAATCAGGATTTTTTACTTGTATTTGAAGCTGTGCAACTGATACTTTCATGTAGCAACGCAAAGACACATTACACGCATCCAGAGAAACCTAGAGCATGGCTACCCATCCTGATTTGGGGATCATCTAGAGATATGGCATTATTTTACTTAAAAGAGGCTGCAATTCCACTTCCAGGAGAAATTCTGTACCTGGAAAGGTGTTAAGGAGAGATACTAGATGGTGATATTTTGGCCATTAACAAACTTCTTTTATTCATTCCTAATCCATCTGGAAGATTTCTGGATTTTTAAAATATTCTCAAGTATATAACAGGGACTAAGACAACAATCTTGGACAATATTTATTCTTCAATTATTTAGCCAGACATGTGCAAAAGTCATATTTCACAACCAGTTCATGGGTACACTAGTTTACAGTTTTTAAATCCCTTTCTCTGGAGTGTCAGAAATTATCCATAGCAGATGATGAAACACTCATTACAGGCAAAAGAAGAGGGGGAAAAAAAAAAAATCAGGAAGATTGCAAATTAAAGTACAATCATCCAGATTATTTGCCTCAGTGAGGGAGGACTTACATATGTCAATTACTCTACCTGCAGTTTTCTTGGTAAACATTTCCCCTGCAAAATAAACTTACAAGTAATTTCTTCTCATACTTACAAATCTGGGGCTTATATTTGCAATTCTGGTTCAGTTTAAACAAACTGGCAGTAAACTGAATCAACTGCTCCAATTTGTAATTAAACATACCTAGTAGCATGACCCGGTAGAATTTAAACACTTTCATGCTTCCAACTCCCTTCTATCAAAGGGATACATACCTCACAGGGCATTGTCAAAATTAATTCATTCCTTAAAAAGCACTCTGAAATCCTTAGAGGGATGATACAAATAAACATTAGTGCTGACACACGATACAGCCAGGCTCTTCATTTTCTATTTGAAACATTTATTAGTCACTATTACTGCATCACTCTTTTTTAGAGTTTGCTCTTTTTGTGCTGCAACAGATATCAGAATATCCGTGGTCAGCTTAAATGAAACAATAAAGCATGAAAACATTTAGATGTCTTTATCATACTCCAAGTTCAGATTTGCATGTGTTTGCAAACCATACATTGCATTTATGGTTAGCACAAGGGGAGAGCTCTCTATGCAATCCCTAGTAAAGTCCTTTCAAAAGGTAAGTGCATAGCCATGTATTGAAATGTAAGGTCAGACCACATTCAAAGGTACTGACAACTAGACAAATGTTCCAAGTTTGTATCAACTCAGAGACATGACTGCAAGTCACTGCCAAGACTCTTAACAGGGCAAGTACAGAAGAGCACGGACAGCATCACTTGAGTTAACAACTGTACATATTAGCTCTACTAAACAACCAATTCACTTATTATTAGGCAGGTACAATTTCAGTCAGCTCTATATGGCACTGGGCTCGAGGGAATGCTCTTGTGGTCTACATTTCCAGGGAGAATTCCAAATGAGAAGTGATTGGGCCACCTCCGAAGGACACCTGTCTGGCAGCACTTGGCAGAAACCTTCCTCTTCTCATACCCCAGTCTAGCACAAAGCTTCAGCCCTCCATCTCTCACCTTTTTTCCTGGAATAGATGTATGGAAAACACTGCTAAGATTTCTACAGTGACAGCAACAAGATCCAAGACAGTCCTCCTGGCAACAAAGGCTAGTAAAAGACAAAGCCTAGAAGAAAAAGGCAAAGCTAAGCTACAACCAAGGGGCTGAGCATTTCCCCCCAGGTGTGAACCAAAATGGGCAAGTACTTCTATTTGTGGCAAGTATCCACAGCATTCAAAAGCACATGTGACTGGGCAGCAGATCAAACAAGGGCGTTTAGAATTCACAGAACACATTCTGAACTTTTTTCATTGCTTTTTTTTGGTACCAAACTAAACTACCTTGGAATTTATTAGACTAGATATTGTTTTGATAATAATGGAGCCAAACTATGTTAAATAACAGGAAAAAATACCCCAGCCACATTTGGAACACCTAGGTCAAACACCAGCATTTTATCATTATCGGCACAATTTCAAAGAAATTGTTACACGCAGCTAAACTGGGACTTCACTCCAGAGTACAGGCAAACAGCAGTGCCTCACAGCTTTGTATGTGCATCATAAAAAAAAGGAAGAGATTTTCTCACCAGTGTGTGTATATTGCTTCAATACTAACACATTTGATTCTCAAGTGTCATTTGGCAGCCTTTAGGGAGACAACCTTCCTAGATGTACTTAAGCCTATGCTTACCCCCAGGCACCCCACAGCAGGGAAAGCGCATGCTATGGACACCAGGGCCTGTCTGGCCCCAAGTCATCCCTGCTCTGAGAAAAGGACATTCCAGGGTCAAGGCCACAGATGCGGAGTAATGAAATCAAATAGTCAGAACATCCTGGAAGGAAGCAGCCTGGGCATCATATAGAGCTGTTCCGTGTCTGTCTGCAATTCCTTGCAGTTAAAACCTTAGCTCTAGTGGGATGTACCACACACTAGTGGGATATATAGCTCAAGCATCAGGAATAAGACTAATTATCCTGTTTAACACACAAGGCACAATGAGGAAGAAAGAAAAGCCCAGAAAAGTAGAAAAGAACTGGGGAGAGACAAGGACTCTCACAGGTCTAGTGCAGGATTATGCAGCAGACGACAGCGAACACGATATGGTAGTGTAACATTTTACAGCATCCATATTGTTATTGCAAAACTTAATACAATTATGCCTCCTATTTGACAGGAGAAGAAAGGAAAAAAAAAAAGAGAGAGGGAGACTGAAGAAAGTGATGGCAATGGTTTGACCAAATAGGACAGAACAGGAAATTTTATCTACCCAAAGAGATCAGTGTAGTTCGAGAAGGTGGAATAAGGCAGCACGTCAGAAGTAACTTGAATGAGTTGGCAGAGTCCCTTTAAACAACTCCTTCAATCTCCTATTTAAAAATAAAATCTCATGTGAGTGTTACCACAGCTCATGTCTTAACTGCTGGTTCTAATAACAAGATGTTACATCTCTGTAGAAAGCTATTTGCCACAGCACCGTTACTGCAAACAGAATATAAATATACCTAATAAGGTTTAATCTGTGTTGCTGTTCATAACTATTCATCTGAGTTCAGACAGGAAAAAAAATATATATATATATACACTCAAGTTCCTGGTTTCCAGCACTAAATTGAATCAGGTGTCCTCTTCTCTTAAGAAAATTAAGTTGCTTTTGTGCAAGAGTGTTTTAATGAGAACAGAGCCTGCCGACATTGATAAATGGGAATGACACCAGAGAGAGCATGTAAGCAGGACAATATGTGCATGTTACAGTCTTACAGGCTATTTTTCACTGACTATCCTGAATGACTTCGCTGTTTCTTAAGGGGCCTATTAATCTCAAATTTAGTTATTACACAACGTTTATTTGAACATATATTCTGTGGATGATGACAGTTAATAAAGGAAATCTTTTACAAGCTGTATTTTTACATATTGTTCCAACTGCAGCTCCCAGTCATTCTACTGTATTGATGGAATAACCTAGTTATGATGCAGGTTTAAAAAAGGCACATATATTCAGATTCCTTTCTAAGCATATGGGGAGTCTTAAATAACTGTTAAAATGCATATAAAAATCCTGCTACAGCATGGCAAAAATGAAAGAGGCAGTGTTAACTGCTCAACAAAATCTCCAGCTGCCCAGTTGCCCCCTCCAAGGCAAAGCATGTGCCTTTTTAACACTGCAGCACCATCTCTGGGAAACAAATAGGGTCTAGATTTGACTCTGATGTATGTACACTCCATACAGAATTCAACAGAAGCTGGAGTATGCATCTTACACATGAATCTGGCCCATGTGCTGTATATGTGACAGGCCACCACAACAGTTGCATTACATTTACAACAAAACAAAAACCACACAAAATCAACAACCAACCAAACACACGAAAAATGAAAAAACACAAAAGCCCCACAAAACAAAACAGCCACAACCCCCAGACTTAGATACCAACTAAATTTTGAGTCCTAAGAAATCTTATAAAAAAAGTGAGCTCGTGTTCAAAACGTCTCTTATAAAAATACCAAATTACTTTAATTATATTAGTTGAGTAGAAATGTACATAACCTTACACTCTTGTAGGAAAAAAAAAAATCCAGAGGCACACAAATACACACACACACACAAACTACACCCACCAACCAAGAAACCTCCAGTACACCAACAAAAATACCCCACCACCGTATGGAAGGGATTATGTATTTATCCACTGCCATGTCCCCTGTGGTCCAACACAATTTGTTGACTGGGAAAAAGATAGCAAAGATATCACCTAATCCCCAGCCTGCCTCTAGAGCTGTGCTGACAATATGAAAACATTGCTTTGTTTCAACTGTGTTCAACAACCATCAGTTCTATGGAAACTACACTGAAAAGGCACCAGAAAATGAAAACAAAATAACTAATCTGTTGTTTGTTTGCATTTCAGCAGGGGAACATCATCCAGAGAATGATGCTCTCTAAAACACCGTGCTGAGCCCTCTGTTCCAGGCTGCCAGGGGTTGCCACCACTTGAGTAGAAGTTGGTGCTGCTTCAGGCAGGCACATCATTCTGCCACAAGCAGGGCACAGAAACAAGCTGAGGCCTCTGCTGGCAGAAGAGTTATTGCCTCTTACCTCTTACTAGCAAAGTTGTTTCTGTTGAAAATCAGTCTTTCATTCCCCAATTTTTGTAGTTTCTCATAGTCATCACCACCTTTTGGTAAATAATATTTACAAATACAAAAACATCTGTTAAAAGGAAAGCTTTTTGGACACACTTATTTAGTTTAGGTGGTGCTTCCCATTGAAGGATTTCTTTGTTTCACCAATAATTTCGGCAATACCGAGGCAGATAAAGAAAACTATCCTGCTCGCTTTCCTCTTGTTAGAAATGCTAACTTGTCTCTACTGAGAGCAACTGGGATGACTCAAGGGAGTTCTGGAGTGTCAGCACGGTATTTCTCACTCAGAAGCAGGAGAAGAGAGAAACTAAAAACCAGGAAAGTATATTCATTGAAATGTTTTTTGTTTTTTTTTTTTTTTCCCAGAGAGTAAAACCAGAATGTAAACATTTGTAAACAATTCAAATGGAAAACATTAATCATTTAGGTCTCAGGAACATTTATGTGTCACTCTTCAAATTTCTACCAATACTAATATATAGATTAATAACAGGAAATCCATGTTTAGCAAAGGTTGGAAAGTAACACTACTGTATGGCTGGCTCATTTTATTTGAGATTACTTGTATAGCTGAGCTGAATGAAAATAAAGACTTTTGTCATCAGTATCAGAAAGATTACATGAAAGAAGCCAGGAGGAAAGAACCTCTGTCAGGAGTTGGAATGTCCATTCTCACATTGAAAGAACCAAGATTTGGTCTCCTCAGAAGAGATAAGGTGCTTCATGGAACAGCACACAGTGCCTGACTAGCCCACACCATCAGCTGTACAATGCTGTCACTTTGTTCATAATTTCTTTGCTTTATCCTAAATGGCACACATCTACCCACTCCAGATGCTCCTGTGGCTGTGTGGCAAACAAAACTCGTGTGATAGTCACAAAAAAGGCAGAAAAAAAAAAGCCTATCTAGGCCATATTCAGAAACAGAAATGTAGGCAACACACAACTTTTGCAAACCCTTGTCTATTCCTTCAGGTTGCTAAGGTTAAGGGAATCTTCCTCTTTCTATCAACTGTGATCTTCTTCCTTTTGACAGAGACAGTCACCAATACTCTCATCTCGTCCTTGTGTGGCAGTCCTTGGCCAGTCATACCCCAAAGCCCAGGAGTACCCTGAAGCTGTAGTTTAATTTTCCCATCCTCCTGTCAGCTGCAGCACAAAACACAAAATCACTCTCACAAGACACACTGCCTTCCACTGTTGGGTCCCACGTCACACACCCCAATGGGGCACAGACCTGAACACCTACAGTGGACTTCTGAATACCAACATGAATAAACAGAGGCAGTTTCTCTTTTTTTCCTCCTCTACTTAAACATTGCAAATGCAAACATTAAGATGACTGCCCAGTGCCAGTGTAAACATTGGCACAAGCAGTGATTTAGAGCTGACAGGCTCATTACAACACAGGCTTTCTCATACCAAACACACATGTGCATAAACACCATGCTCCAGCATCTGACTTACTCCACAAAGTTCATGTGGCTCTGACACACCAGAAAGCTCTGAGCTCCTGGAAAGGTATCTAGCCAAACTTTTTGTATGTATTTTTCCCCAAATGGAAAGCCTATTTCCATCATTTTCCTGATCAGGCAAAAACAAGGTAACTTCTCCCTTGTACCTACATACTGTAAAGTGTACACCTTAGCTGCCATACATGTGGCCTGTGAAACGTGGTTAGAGGGCAAAAGTTAAGAATTTACCCAGTCACTGACACTTTGGTATCAAAACTACCCACAAGCCTTATGCACATCAAGCATTTCTCAGAGACTCCAGGTTTGTTACCTTAGCAGTGAAGATGCTGGGTCTCACACCAGAACAAACAGATTGCTGAACAATGATTCAATAAAAGAGGCTCAGCTGGACAGTGGTAAAGTACTGCCAACTTGTTCCTCTCTTATGGTCAAACAGTCAAACACTTCATAATTGTAAGAGACTTTCTCTCTAAAAAAAAAAAAAAAAAAATTACTGTGGAAGGTATCCTCAAAAGGATACAGAGCAATAACAACCTCCCAAACACACTTTTATTTAAGTTCACATTTTCTGAGATCTTAAACTGTGATAAAAACACTTAAAGGTCTTGTCCCCTGATTCTCCTGGAGACACATCATCCATAACATGATTAGAGGTCTAGTTAAACAATGCATCCCACAACTCCAAAGAGTATTACTTCCCTGTTGAAGTGAAATGAAAGCACAAGGCCACTTTTTAAAAGGTGCCCTTTGCATTAACTGTAAGGCTGTGCCTGCACCAGTATTTTTCTATAAATATCCCACTGTCATATTGCTTTCTGGGCAGTCAGTAGCAGAACCAGACATTTTAACTGCTATGCCTTCAAAACCAGCTCAGAATAGCATTGTTATAAAAGTCCCTGGCACTACTACCACGGGCAACAGCTTCACTATTAGTTGTGCAATGCCAGGAGATGGGAAATGTAACACTAGTGCAAGGAGGGCCATAGCATGGGGAGGCTGGCTGAAATAGCAGCTTTGTAAAATATAAATTAAGTGTAGCCCTCTGCACAGATCCATAAACCCTGAGCTCTGGAGCTCATGTCAGAATTTGTCATCTCAACAACAAATGTCCCTATCTCAAAGAGGCACAATTTATTTTTTCTTAACCTAGCCCAAAGGTTAGGCTTTACTATAAGCCAGTATCATATGGTACTGGAAATTCCCTTCTTATGAGCCCAGCCAAAGCTCTGCACCCAGCAATATTGTGGCAGAGGTAGAGAGAGAAGAAAAAGAAAAGTTGCATACAATAAGCAAGAGGCCAACATAACAGCCACTGCATGAAGGTTAAAAAGGAAGTCTCAATGCATGCAACTTCATTCTTTGAAATGCTGCTCAGCTACTTTCATCCTCTATATATTAGCAATTCATATAACTACAACTTACACATGCACAGAGTGAGAAAGTGCCTAAATGTGCATCTTTATATATTACATATCCCCAAAATATGCCCAAGGAATTCAGCAGTGGATTAATAACAACTGAAGGTCCAAGCTACTTTTGTCTGAAAACAAATTCACTACAACATTGGTATTTACCACCACCCTTCTTCTGAACCATGCCCAAAACATCTTTAAATTCTACTCAGTTGGTTGCCCCCATTTTTCAAGCAGACTGCAGCATCCTGTAATCCAAAGGGGGTAAAAGGGGCTTGTCTTCCATACAGTGCAAGGATTGATACTCAAATGCCAATCAAGTCTCAGTCAGGAACTCGGTTTCAGAACTACTTGACAAGGAGCAGGAGTACATCATGAACTACAGAAACGCTGAAACTGTTCTTAAGAATTTTCCTTCATATATGTATATATTTATTATGTAAACATATATACAAAATACATAGCAACTCATTAGCAAGTAAATTAAAGATATTTTTATTACTTCCTTGAAGTAATTTACTTGACTCTCTAATGGGTCATATAGGCTACTACATAACCACTACTTCTCTGAAGAAAAGGTGGAGAGAAAACACTAAAACCTATGGGTTTCATGTACAGAATTCTACTCGTGCTCTGTGGAGAGCAGAGGATCACCAAAAACTGTGATGGCTGTGAGTTTGTTTTACTGCAAAAAGTCACAAACTTGTCAATCATGTTGAACATGCACACAGCATTCACTGAATATACAGAGTTGGCTGAAGACTGGAATTTCCAGCATAAGGGATATTTAAACATGTGCTTTAAACATAAGTTCCCCTCATTTCAAGAATCCCTTCTTTTCACCCTATGTTTGAATTTTTTTTTTTTTTTATTTTGTTATTTTGCTGCTTTCAGCTAAATTTCTCCCACGCCTAGTGGAAGATGGCTTCTGTGACTGTTGCCACACAAAGCTCTTTGGCTGATCCACAATGCAGCACTGTTATCAAATTCTTATGATTCATCTGAGAAGACACAGCCAGGGAGATCACTTAACCATGAGAAATGGAAACTTGGAACACCTAAGTTACACTGAAAAATAGGGACTAAGTGAAAATGATTTGTTTGCAAATCTGACCGAGGTTAACCTGGCCTGAAACAAAATATTGACAAAATATTTACAAACATATCTTCCTGAAAGAAACAGGAAACATTTCTGTAAAGTCTAAATTGCATAAACAGGGGGAAGAAAAAAAAAAAAAAGAATGGAAACATTCCCAATTTGAGATAGTTTGTAGCCCAAGTTCTATATTCCCAAAGCTGTTACTCAAGAACTATGTGCAGATAGAATGTGAAAGAAAAATAAAAATGCAATTCTTGAAAAATACACTCCTTCAACAAGAAAGCAATTCTTTTACATCAATGCTCCTATTTTTCAGCATTTTGTGCTGAAAACTATCTTCTCACATTAACTGATAAGCTGTACAGACAGGTACAACACATTCTGATTTGCCCACAAAGAAATCCAAGGAGAATTTGATAAAGAAATCAATAATTTTGTGTTAACTACAAAAGCTCCAGCAGGACACAGATAATGTTACTACCTGTTCTGTGATGGTTATTCATGGGCACCCAGTGAGGCAAGGGCTACAGAAATTCTCTGTTGTGCCCAGAACATCCTGTATCTGCACTAAGTTTGCAGAAGCAATCTAGATCCAGAGTTCTTTTTCACCACACAGTACTTCAGTACCGTAAGATGCCCTATTATGCATAAGTGGGCAACACTGTGCAAGAAGAACATTCACAACTGCCAGGTCAGAAGTGTGAGAGCTGCCACCTTTGCTGCACAGCAGGAGGTACCCATGCCAAAATAGACACATCTTCTTAAGAGCAAGGCAGAGCAGCAATACACATGAACATAAAGATAAGTAGTAGAATTGGGATATCCAGATGCGTGAAGAGTAGAAAAAAAATCACCTTATACACTAGAAGCAATCAGAAATCACATCTTTGACAAACACCAAGTACCAGCTACATGAGCAGCACCTCATCTATCAAGGAACTTTTATCTGACACACTAGCTGCATTTTGTAAAAATAGCTTTCACTTTCAAAAGTTCAATTTCAACAACAGCAATTTCTTCGACTAGTCTGTGATCAGCACTTTGGGATGTAAAACAGACAAATAAGGATGTTAGAAATCCCATCTGGCTGGTATTTTGAGTCACGTTTTGCCACTGATAGACACTTGATAAAAGGCAGAGAAAGACTCGGCATATCAGGTCATATCATCATAAGGAAAAAAAAAAACCAACTAAATAAACACCAAGCCCCTGCACATCTGTCTATGGAATAGATTTTCATCTCTCACATGCATTAATTCTAAAACCCAGTCACTGTTTAGTCAGTCATACTGCAGGAAAGACCTCAGAAAGGTATCTCAACATCGTCACCATCTTGTTGAATCAAAGTTCAATTTGCTCTAACACCATAACAAATGTATTCCTGTAATCTGTATCTATATCCTACTCTCGAAGTATCAACAAAATTCAAAGTGATATACTTATCTACAATACATAAAAGAATCATATCACCACTATAAGCTGCAGTGTAGCAATATAGTGGGGCAAAGCATGAAACAGTAATCAAAGTCCTGAAAAATACACCATTGTCAGCACTGTACACTGGTACCAGTGTATTATAGCACCTCAGTTTCAAATAAATCAACCTAAGTGCCTGCTTTGGTAAGCACTTCGAATTCACTGTACATCAGCATTGGGGGGGGTAATGCACAAAGAAACAAATTCAATTAGCAGATTTATATTACTCATTTCCTAATAAACTTTCTACCCACACCTACATTCAAACCCTCCTACAGCCTTCCCCCCTTCATTTACATATCTGTGCAGGCCTGCTCTTTTTTCTTGCGAGCCCCTTTGCCCTTTCAATCATGAAGTATATTACTCCACTGTCAGAGCAAAGCAGTTCCTAACAACAGGGAGCCCAGCTGGGATAGGAAGAGGGCAGCAGGCTCAGGCATTAACATAATAATCCAACTGTGTTCCCCCAGGCCCTTAAGGCACACAGCACATTAGGCAGCCCTCCTGTGACGCCCAGGCGGAGGCTGCCGGATCACCTGCCCATCAACCTGTGGCAGTCGCCCCCACCTCGGCCGATCCAGCTCCTGCCAAGCCCCCATCCCAATTACCTTCCCACAAAAGACACATGTCCATTTTCCACGCCTGCTCAACGTGACTGCTGCACACCCTTATTTACTCCATTCGAATGCACCTTGCCGTGCCATTTCCAGCAGACTCACTCCTGCCTTTAGACTTCTGGAAGCTCTAGGGACTGGAACAGGACCTACTGCTGCTGCCAGCAGGATCCAGACCTTGAAACAAGAATTCAGATACAAAGCACTGCTCTCTAGATGCAACTTTCAGCCCTACCTATCCTCTGGATTTTTCCCTGAAAGAAAGAGCAGGAAGAACCAAAGAGGCAGACACCCGCCTTTGCTATTTCTGTGCCATGCCATCCAAGGAAACCAGTTTCAGGTGGGCTCGCTTGTTCTTGCTGGGGCTTGGAATGCTGGAGGATTTTCAGCAGTAAAGTTATTTCACAATCTTTGGTACAAGGCCTGCCACTTCACAGGACACAGCTACTGCGTAAGGAACAGAGCCCATGACAAGATTTCAGGGTACAAACACACATATTAGATATTTCCAAGAATCACTATAATGCTGATTTCAGATACAAGACCTATGAAACCAACCATTTTAAAGAAGGCTTAGAATTGTACTACTCTTTCCAACTAACATTTCTTAACACCTAAAAAATATTCCCACAGTTCAAATGCTTTGGTTAGCAAACTACAACTCAGAATATTAATTTGCATGTACCCTCTATTAAGTTCTTTAAAAAAATATACACTTATTATGCAGTGTATTTCAATGCAATTCTGTAACAAACCCTTTATTTACAGTTTATATGCTGCTTGTACAAAGTACTTAACAAAAAGAAAAATAAACACACTTGCCAGTAGAAAACCAGTATTTTCCTCATATTATACAAGACAATCTCAGACACTACTAGAGAAAAGCTTTTGGTTCTAATATAACTTTTATTCTCATTAAAACATACATATTCTCAAATTACCCTTAACAATGAAAGGCACAACAGAAATGTAATACAGTCTTGTTAAAATAACGTTTTGCAGACTGTGCAAAGCCCAATTTACTTGATCACTTGTGAAGCAAAATTTCCCTAACCTCATTAATTTTCATTAATCTAGCCCCCTCAAAGAAGGAAATATTCAGAAGCAAATGTGCATTTTATTTTAAGTGCTTGGTTGTTATATTATCAATACAAAGAAGCGTTAAGCATAGTAATCCATGTCGCAGTAGCCTGTCAGAGAAAGACCATGGAAAACAACATTAGCTATATAATTTAAATATTTTAGAAAGCAATCCTTAGGCAAGCTCTGCCTATTACTACTCCTCAAATACATAACAGTAACAAAAAGTATACATTATGAAAACGATGTCACATTTTAAAAACATTTGCTTACAAGCAATTAATTTTCCCAACAAAGACATTCTTTTCTGCCATCACAGTCATAACTTGTTACCAGCACGGCCCTCTGAGCTGGGAAGGGGGCACAGTTAAAACAGCCCTTTGCCTTGAATTTATGCTGGGTCACAGGGTCACCAATAAAACACCAGGATAACCTAGGGGTTTGTTAAGTACTTTATATAGTCAGGAGACTTCTTATACAGCCACAAGCTCATCTATTACTATGACTTGATTTAGATTTTTAGGATCTGCAATTTAAAGAGGAAGAGCTTTGTCAACCAGCTTCTGATCCTTCTGTCATCTCTTCTGCCACACAAACCAATTCCCAACATTGTTGACATAAAACTGAACAGCACTTGGAACATTAACTACAGCTTTTCTCCTTCAACACCTCTAATCATAGACGACTTGGTCATACAAAAACCACGAAAAGAAGCTGACATTTTTAATTACAAGAGATCATAAGAACACTCATAGCTTTCTGGAGTTTGTTCTAATTAATTTCCTTTCTTCTGCACATTAGAAATCAAAAGCTCCACAAACTAAAGTAACAGTAAGTTCTTGACATGCTGGAAAACCAGATATTCTACAGCAAGAATTCTCTGCCAAGAATTTGAATATAATCAAGTCACCAGGCAGCTTTTGTTGTTGGTGGCAAACCCTTCATGATTACACACGTGTTGCCATGTGCAGACACATTGCAAAAAGCTGCCATGTTAGTTATATTCCTCGTTTTTCCTGTGAATTCCAGTGTTGTAAATGGAACATGAGACTGGAAATAAACTTGTGAATGGAAACAAAGATTTTCCTGTTTATCTCATTACGTGATCTTTAGATCACATCCATGTCTCAATTATGTCAATATGAGATTTTTTATTTGATTTTACACAGCCCAAGGTTGTAATGGCTCAGGTATGTAAAAAGGTAAGCTGTGGTTTAAGTTTCTCATACAGCTTGGGTTGTGATGGGCTGTTTAAAACAGTAAACAGCCCTGAAACCACTAAATGTAACAATTGCAGTAGGGAGCAAAATATATACAGATACATTTCATTTGACATCACTACAAAACACCCACATACTTCCTTGAAGTAACAAACTACTAGGTCCATGAGGACGTTGCATTTTAATTTCCTGCATAACTTGCCCTTCAATTCAACCAGAATTTTCTTTTCTTTTACAACAGTCACTCTTCCTGACTGCTTCTAGAGCCCTTCCTCTTTCATAGTTCCTATGGATTTATTCTTAAATACCAGACAGGAGCACGTTAGTGACACAGACAACTGTTTTCATCCCCACGTAGCTGTGCCAGCAGGACATCCCTGTCGTCCCTCGATGCCCCATAGCCCTAACTAGAGAACACTGTTCCCACAGATTTCTAGGGGGCTGTGTCTTTACTTCCTATATTTTTTGCTTCACAAAAGTTATTTCAAATTCATAAAGACTCTCTGGTAATAGAAACACACAGAATGAAGCAGTATTCATTAATATGCAATATAACACCTTCATGTACTCAGATTTATTCAGCTTGTTGTGGTGGGTTGACCTCGGCTGGATGCCAGAGTCCCACCAAAGCCACTTTATCACTCTGCTCCTCAGCAGGACAGGGGAGAGAAAAATATAACACAACACTGGTGGATTGATATCAGGACAGGGGGAGATCACTCACCCATTTACTGTCCCAGGCAAAACAGACCTGACTTAGGGGAAAAAAAAAATTATTACCAATCAAATCAGAGCAAGATAACGAGAAATAAAATCAAATTTTAAAAACACTTTCCCCTCACCCTTTCCTTCTTTCCAGCCTTAACGTTACTCCCAAATCCACTACCTTGTTCCCACCAAAGATGCAGGGTGATAAGAAACAGGGCGTACAGTCCGTTCATCACAAGCTGCCTCTGCCTCCTCACACTCTTCCCGTGCTTTGGCATGGGGTTCCTCCCACAGAAGACCATCTTCCATGAACTTATCCAACATGAGTCCTTCTCACAGGCTGCAGTTCTTCACAAACTGCTCCAGCATGGGTCCCTTTCCATGGGTGCAGTCCTTCAGGAACAGGCTGCTCCAGCACGGGTCCCTCATGAGGTCACAAGTCCTGCCAGCAAACCCGCTCCAGCATGGGCTCTACGCTCCATGGATCTGAAAGTCTTGCCAGGAGCCTGCTCCAGTGCAGGCTTCCCCCAGAATCACATCCTCCTTCAGGCATCCACCTGCTCCAGTGTGGGCTTCTCCAGGGGCTGCAGGTGCTCTGCTCTACCATGGTCCTCCCTGGGCTGCAGGGGCACAGCTGCCTCACCATGGTCTGCCCCTTGGGCTGCAGGGGAATGTCTGCTCCAGCACCTGGAGCACCTCCTGGCCCTCCTTCTGCACTGGCCTGGGTGTCTGCAGGACTGCTCCTCTCACACATTCTCACTCCTCTCTTCTGGCTGTTGTTGTGCAGCAACTTTTCCCCCTTTTTAAATACATTATCCCAGAGGCTCTACCACCACTGCTGATGGGCTTGGGCTTGGCCAGCAGCACTGACATTGGCTCCATCAGACATAGGAGAAGCTTCAGCAGCTTCTCACAGAATACACATCTGTAGCACCCTGGCTTTGCCACACAAACCCAGTACACTTGCATAAGGTATTTACCCTATTTCTGAGTCTACTCAAGCACCTGCATTGGTCTAAAGCCTGTTTTTTCTGAAAATCTTAATAAAGAACTGTTTTATAGGTCCTTCTGACATTTTGTAGTACAGAAATGTGCTATATGAACAAGAAAGTGGGGGACAATCAACTTGAAGAAGATATCAGTAATTTCACCAGTTCTAAACGCCAAGTATTTGTTTAATAACAACTAGTGTCTCATAACTTCACCTCTCAACAAAAGCGCCACTGGCATCTGTCAGGGAGAGGTAATTCTGCATTGCTTTTCTCTGCTCCTGCACTGCATTTGAATCTCCCACATCACCTCAGATCCAGTCACTTTTTTACTTAAACTGGTGAGGTGGCACTAGCGATCAAAATATATGAATTTTACCAGCCTGAAAATACAGGGAGAGGGCTGTGCTTCTACTTCTATAAACTCATCTAGTATTGCTGACTGTGTCACATTCTTGCTTGTCAGCAGTAGTGGAATGGCTTCCAAGAGCTCTAGGCAGATAACAAAAGAGAATGAAGTGAAAGGAATTCTGTTTCAGATATGTTGCAAATCCATCTAGTAGGGCTCTCCCAAAACCTCACCTAGGGATTCCACACCTTCCTGGGAAGCACCTTCCTACCTGTGTGAGGTAACTCAAAGGAAGGTCATACTGGCTGCCCTTTGCAGACACAACTTCATGGACACTTGGATTTTACCTATTCCAGTTCTGACTGTGACCTTCAACAGAGCAGTGCAGACAAACAAAACGCCTCCCAAAGGAAAAATGGAGAAGGAAAAGTAAGAAAAAAAGCAACCCACAAGGATTGTGCAAAACAAAACTGAAACATTATGAAGACCTGATTTCTTAATGTTAGGATAGCCAGGCAGAATCTTTTGAGCAGCAGGTGGCTGCCAAGCACTCACAGTGCTTGTGTCTGGATTATGGTACATGAATGGCAACAAATGATCCAAAATCCAGGGTGCCAACATCCTTAGGAAAACAGCTACTGCCTGCAAACCACTCCTATGCAGCTCCCCCTTCCCTTGCACCTCTGAGAAGCACAGTACCTGTCTCTATCCTACTCATATTATGAACCTCATCGGAATTTTCAGATGATGATCAGCTATACCTGCTGATAGCTGCAAGTTAAATAACCCTGGCTCACCACAAAGCTCTGCCCTCACATTTCTTTAGACAGTGATTTGTTTTAAACAAAGCTTTGGGTGTGCAGCTGAAAATGGAAAGGGGACAATGGAGCAGCAGTCATGGCTGTGTTAGAAGATGCAGACAGCATCTTGTCACATCACCTGTGACAAACGTGAAACTGCAAAAAAACCACAATACACTTTCAGGCAGGTCAGTTTTTGGGGTTTCTTGCTCAAATAAAAGGTTTTGAAGTGAGACTGTCAAGACTGAAACAGAAAAATCAATTCAATCCTTTAAAGCACTCCAGGGATCTTTTCTTCACTTACTGCTCATTCAAAAATGCCTGTTAGACTTGTTAAACACATGCAATATAGACACTGAACCACACACAAACTTAGTGTGACCAGAAACTCACACTCAAACATGCACAGACAGTATTTATCACACATAACATTGTATCATGTTAAAGACAGTGAAATTCAGAGACCAGAACAACAGGTATCTCTAATAACTATATATTATTATTCGAAAGTTAGGGAAAATTGTTCAGTCTTCAATTCTACAACAGCAGAGAATGTTATTACTCAGTAAAATAGATATGCCACTCACTATTTTCACCTGAGGATAGAAAAAGAAAAGCACAGAAGGCCGCAATCAGGTTTTTCTCCCTCTTTTCTCTCTCTCCAGGAGCCACTCATTGCTAAGCACTACCAGAATTCAGAGTCAGCACTTAGAGTCTCAATTTGTTATTTCAGAATGTATAATACGAACAAGTGCTGATCACTAAAAATATTAATTAGCATTTAATTAGAAATACCAATAAGGGGGAAAGCAATGATATGCAGACATCCCGTCCCTGGAATTAGATACTAATTCATTTTAGATTATTAGGAAGCAATAAACTAAAATCACTACCCTGACAGGTTAACTATCATTACTGACACAGTTCTGGATAGGAATGACTCCAGCCCAAAGGATGGCACAGTAAACAATGAGAAATCATGCTAACTTCTGACATTTACAAACGACCATGATAAAAAAGATCTGAATGAGTTACCTAAATTTGGTATTATGAGAGTATTTAATTTACTTTTCTTTTCTTTTTAACTAACATGTAACAGTATCAAAAAGAACAAATAGTTCTTACAGACAGGACTGTACTGGCAAGAAAATTTAACCAACAAAAGGGTTAATTAGGGATACAAATTTTCTCAGACTGTTAATAATGGGAATGACACATAGTATGTGCCCATAAGTAATTCTCAGGTATCTTTGATCTTCAGCCCCCAGCGATTACTGTTGCCTACCATACCCTGGCCTCTGGGACTCTCTCAGAACCAGACATCTGGCTACTTTGTTGTTTTAGACTAATCTCATCCCAGGAGAGCTCAAAAAATGACACCAGGCAAGGAGGGTCCTGGCAAGGGAAAAAACATTACAGTATCAGCAGATTTTTTGAGTGGACCAGAGTATCAAAATTGTCTTCAAATTTCTATAGGGATCCCAGGGCTTCTCTGCTCTCCAGCACCATTTTCACACAGAACACCAGAATGCACATGATCCTGCTTTAAGGAACTGTTAATCTCTTTGGAGAAGCTAATGAATGATAATCCAAGCAAGAACATGTGACAAAGGCAAATAGAGGAAAAAAAAAAAAAAAAAATCCTGTAAGGAATGGGTGGATTTAATGAAGATTTTATTGAAAGACCAACACATGCTGCATGATCAAACAATGTTTTTCAAAGCCTATTAAAAAATACTCCAACACCTCAAACACTGTTTTTGAGTCATTCACAGGTTTTAGCTGCCAGCACTGTTATCCCTGAAGAATGACCTCTGACAACTGCAACAGATCCAGCTGAGTGCCCGACTGGCTGCTCCAGGCTGAGACACTGAGCAGCTCACGATGCATGGAGCCCACAGGGGTCAAATCGGCAGCAAACATGGACAAAGGAAGGTTTAACTCCAAGGCCAGGCTCTCTCACCATCAGAGGCTACATGCGTTTTGCCACAACCTCTATCCAGACTCCCAACCTGCCCAAATTGCTGTAGGTCACATCAGATGTGCCACTGGCAGCTGGACAAGAGCTGTTGCAGGCAGCCCCGCAAAGGGCTCTTTTCCTATTCCTACAGCAGAGCTCCTGCATCCCAGGTGTTCCCAGTGTTCACTTACTGCCTGCACTCAGCAACGCAAGGAACCAGGGCACTTAGACCTAGACTAAATAGAAATCTCACATGTGGTTTTCTGAGAGCAATTAAACATGCCCATACTGGGAACATTATCGGAGCCATGTGTGTCCAATAAGCATCACTTCTAAAATCCAGGGGTAGCACATAACAACGGCAAGAATTCACTTCTGTATGGGTGTCCTTTTGTTTCAAATCAGCCACCACACCTTTTTTCCCCTTCCATTGGCAAGAGCAAGCTAAAAAGAATGAATATGAAATAAAGTCAGATTCTAATGCTTTTCTAAAGGCAGGCCCATATGATTTAACTTTGCCTCATTTCAGGGTATTTTCAAAGTGCTCAGAACAAAGCTATGGAAAAACCTCTGAACAACCTGTCATATCACACCAGCTCCCAAAGAAAACCTTTAGCAAGTGCTACAGACAGAAGCAGTTTGAAAATCATGTGCTAAACTTTACTGGTGCTCCTGCTGTTACGGAGCATCCTATTCTCTTTATTTCCACATTTCTCACACCACAGCTATCCTGCTTCCTTCCAGCCACAACATTCCCCTCTCAGTGGGACAAACAACACTAAAAAGTTACCCCAAAGTATTTCAGCAGTTTCCTAACGCACTCTAACAGTTGGACCAATAAGAAAAGAACCTGTGCACCACTGGCTTTAGTTGCATCATATCAACAGTCAATAAACTCCTGAAAAATTCAGCATACTTGTGAGATACGCAGAAAAATGCTAAGCTATTTCTTTCTGAATATGAACTAAGCAAATTCTCCTCTGTCTGTATGGTATGTTGTTAGAGTGAATGTGGATTAGTCCAAATAATTAAATTTTAAAATACTGGCAGCACCAGGACAACATAAACTGGTTTTTATGCTCTATGTAACATGTGCTCAACAAATGTTTGTCCTAAAAGCTTTGCTATGATATCAGCCTGTTAGAGTTTAATTGATGACTTCTGTGACTGCTGCAGCTTGCAGGTAGCTACAATGCTTTACACAACAGAAACAAGAAGTCATCATAAAACATTCCATACCATCACAGTAAAAACTTGTATTGTACTTATTAATACATTGCCTACTGCAGAACAATCCAGACTGCAGTGTAACAAGAAAAGTACTGTAAGGCAGAACAGGTCAAACTAATGCATTTAAAAAAGCATGTGGTCTTATTGGTGAGTCAGCATCAATAAAGTAACAAAAAATAAAGTGCAGGCTAGGCAGAATTTTAATTTTGGTATTTTATGCACTGTAGATGCCTAATACCGTCTGTCTTCACCAGCCATAGAATTTGAGAGGTGCATCCCACACACTTGCCTTTCCTTCCACTCCTTTTAAACCAACGACAAGCAATACTCCACAAAAGAACACAATATCTACTTCATGCAAACACACAGGAAAAGGCAGTCAAAAAGCAAAGAAATCTCACATGAATCCTACATATCAAATGCAGTAAAATACAAACTATAAACTATATACATGTTCTAATGAACATTTCTCACAGTGCCTAAAGGCACATTTTTGTAAGATTGTGTTAAATACTGCAGTTACAGCCTACGCATAGGTACTAGAGACTTATTTGTAAAGCCATATCCCATCACCAGGACTCCAACAGCAAATAAGCAAATGCTTCAGAACATAAATGCTCCTCTGTTTACTCTAAGTATTGATTTATATTCTGTGGGTATCCAAACATTGGTAGCTAATGCTACCTGGCACTATCTACTACAAAATTACAGCTCCTCAATGAGGTTTTCTAATAGTGAATAAAGCTCCCCACAGCCCTTCTCCAAAAGCTCAACAGCTGGAAGCAGGAAGCACTGTAGCATGACAGGAATGCCAAGATGTCCGTACAAAAGCAAATCAAATATGGAAACAAACTCCAGAGAAAAAAGGCCTTCAAACAAAACCCATGTTCACACTTTTCCTAATTTGGAAATAGAATGGAATAGTACCCATTTTTCTGTCATTACAGTGGAACAGAGAGAGGAAAAGCCATTCTGGACATTAGTAAAACCACCATGAACAAGAACTCCTCCAAGAACCTAGTTAGTCTACACCAAAAAAAGTTCAATGAGCAGTATTTTAAATGGCATATAGTTCAAGCATTGATCTCACCACAGAACCATTAATCCCCCCCAAGTACTAAATCCTAACTAGGATTCAATCTACATATATGAAAGGCTGTATATACAACTGCTGCATGTTCTTTCCTCTCTCCCAGTCTAGGGCATTTTACACTATAGCTCTATAGTTCACTGCTGACTACATGTATACTGTGCAGTTCTTCATGGTTTAGGTGCTTTATTTCTGTGTTTCATTTCTGTCTGTACGAACAAACCCAGGAGAAAACATAAACCATGTTGATTAAATTCTCCTGGGTTTTGGAAGCTGCCTTTGCCTCCAATGAAAGCTGGAGGGAACAGGCTTCTGAATGTACGTGGAAGAACTACACATTTCCTTCACTGAGCAAAGCTCTGCTTCTTATCTTGTAATTAAGCAGTTTGTCAGCTAATAAAATGACTTCATACTTCTCTAATACCTGCATAAGGAGATAGCAGAGAGAAAGCTTAGTGATGTTTCCTGATGAACATGCTTCCTAGAGATAAGTACAATTACTCTAACTTCAAGATAAGGACATAAACTTAACCCATAAATAAAGCTCTATCTTTAGAAGCATTTACAACATGAACAATACTGATACTTGTTTTTACTTCTCTATTTTAAATTTACAGGCAGTTTCAGTTATTTGAAATTAAGACCATATTTTTAAAAAGAGTAAAAGCATTTAACATGAAAATACAGTGGACAAAAATGCAGTTCTCTACTTATTTATGTATCTACTTGGCATTTGTGGCAGCTGCACACTTTTGCATAAGGACACCACACCAATTACTGCCCCTGGAATCCACCTACTAGAAATCAAATAGATAAAATTTTCCTTTGTGACTCTCACCTACACTGATTCAGTCCATTGCTTTGATTTCAACAGAATAATATCTGATTTATTCTAGGATAAAGGAGAAGAATCATGCCCAAGTTTCCAGGTATCTTTACTAGCAGCACAGGTGTTCTTTTTCTGGCAGCAGCTGGCATGTGCTAATTAGAAGGAAAACCCAATTCAACTATTTCTAGTTTTGTAAAAATATCTAAGAAATGAGATGGCTCAGAATAAAATCTCAGCATATTACAATATGTTCCACAGGGGGAAATAACCTGACAAAATGAAATTTTCCATTGCCTTGCATCAAACAATTTAGAAGGAAATTGAAGCCTGAAAGACAAGAAATCTCTTCAAAATCTGCTTGTATGGCAGATCTGCATTAGGCTGCAGAAAATTATTAGAGTATGAAAAGACACTCTTGCCACCCACTACTCAGAAACCAAACAAAAACACCCACAAGCTGATAAAGAAACCATGAATATAGCCTGCTGGAAGTGTTGCTAAATGAGCCATCCACCTCACAAAATACTGTGTGATAAGTTAGCATGACAAGTGATTCGTCTGAGTATAAAAGCCTCTCACAAGTTGGAAGCACTGACTTCTATGAGGACCAGACAGTCAGGGAAACAGAAGACTGCTACAGATTTACACTGTGGTTTTATACTAGTAGGGAAGATGACACACAGCATGCTGCAACTGGCTGATGGTTTGGAAGAGGAGGGAAATTAATATCAGTGTGATCACTTGGAGATATGGCAGAATGCTGCTTACACAATGGGCACGAGGACTTATATTATGCAAAAATACCAGAGGGGGGAAGAACTGGGAGGGTGGTAAGCATAACTGTGCTGCTAAGACAATGAGGAAAATTTTACACATTCTGAAGACAAACATGCACATCTGAATCCTGATCACAGAGAGAGCAGAGCTGTCAGACTCACAAAGTACCTCGGTTATAAAGTATCCTTATGTTCTAGGATTTCACATTTACATAAAACAAAGTTACACAAAACTACTGCATAGGCTACTGTTTTAAATTTGTATACATATAAAAATTGTTACCTATAAAACCGAGCTAATTTAATGGAATACTTCAAATTTCAAGAAAATGGAATAAAAATGCTGAAGAATCAACTAAAACAAAGAAATCAAGGTTACAAGGTAGGTATTTTGTTTTATTTGCAGAAGCTGAGACAAAACTCAGAGTTTTATCTACTGGGAGTTTCAGGAAGGTTTGAAAACCCAAATGTAGCAACTGAGACATTTGTTACTCAAGGGGTCATGACAGCAGACCCCTTATGAAGCAGAGATGCCCCGGAGTGACTTGTTTGCAGAAGGGATTTGAGCACAGCACTGTACAATAGTGAGTATTTTTCTGTGTATTCCATACCTACAAATACCATCCACTGTTCTTGATCTGAGTTCCTCAGATCACAAATTGCAGAGAACCAAGCCATGCAGAAGTTATTGGCACGGGTGCTGCAAACAGCAGAAACGTCCCAGTATCAATAAGTCAGAGACATTTGTGACTATGCTTAGAAACAGAAATGCCTCACAACTGCACAAAAAAGGTGACGCTGCTGGTTGAGAAGAAAAGGTATAAGAGAGGCCATCGACTAAATTATTAAAATGTACACCTTAGAGGACATAACCTACACAGAAAGTCTCACTCAATACCAATATTCCGGGCCATTTGGATAATGAAAGTACAGCAAGTGTTTTTGAGATAACATATGACATTAACAGTACAGAAAAAATATTATAGGATATATTTTCTAAATTGCTTGACCACATCGTTTTAAAACAGAAGCATAAAGCACATGCACAGATCCGAACTGAGATTTTATGTCCAATATTAATGCTGCCGTTTCTTGAATTACAGGTAACCTATCAACCCAGTTTATGCTTCCTCTTTTTAAAGGACTTTTAAGTAATCTTACGCATTGATTATATGAAAGGTTTCCAAAAAACACACTTGATTTGAAGCAAAATACTTTGCTCATGTAGAATACAACCTGATAGCCACTCTTAGAGCTGACTTGCTGTAGTTCCAGTTACAAAACCTTACTGCTGTAGAATTAGGTTATATTTCCAAAGAAATTAAAGTAACACTTGCCAAAAATATGTACATGCTTGTCATCTGCAGTTGTAACTTGAGGAACAAATGCACCTTTAAACAAATACCTCTTCCGAAGTAGATGGAAGGATTTAAGAAAACAAAACAGCTAAACCTTTAAATTTAACCCAAAGTGAAATTGCATGAAAAGAGGACTAAGCGGACTTCCAAATAAAACTGCAACAGCCAAAACTTTCCTGTAAGTGCAACAACCTTCGAGACAGCAAAAGCACAAATGCAAACTGATTAATTTTTGGTGATGGTTGTTTAATACTCTGCTTTTAAATGCAGCACATCACTGGCAGATTTCACCACTTCTGCAAGCAAACAGGCCAAGCACTGTAAACTCTGTAAGCAAGTGAGTGCTGCTACAGGCAGGGATATTTGCAAAACCAGTCCCAAGGCACAGGCACAGAGGTTCAGACTCTACTCTTGGGCAGGTTTCTATTGCTCATTAGTACCACTGTAATGCACATACATATGCAAAGTTTAGCAAAATAAAACAGTGTGTTGAATAAACAGACAAACGAATACCCATTTCCACTGACAGGATAAAATCCACATCTCTAAAAACTTTAGTTCTACTTATGCCTTTCTGCCCTGTTTCCCTTCAACATTTGTTCTTTCTGGCTTATGTGAACTATCAGCAAACAAGGACAGAGATCACATCACTGCATGCACACATGCTCTGATGAATTTATTAAGATCATTCAGGTTTATTAAATTATCTTCCTATAGAAGGATTATTATTACTATAACTAAGGTAGCCTGTGTGCAATGAGAGCCTGACACACCTGAAAATCTAGGATATTTTTCAAAAAGTCTTTACAATATAATTAAGAAAAAATCTCCATATGCAAAGGTTGAAATAAAGCCACAACACTAGCAATAAGTACAACCATTCTGATCCTCAGTATCCGGATTACAGGCTGTAAACTCAATAATGTGAAAACCTCTGTGAATGTTTCATGCCCCAGTATTATGTCTCAGAAATAACTTTTCAGACTCCATTATGTCCGCCATGAACTTGATCTTTCACCTCTAGTGAAAATCCTCTTACAACTGTAATTCTAAAGTTAATGATGAGAGATTTCATTTGCTTTCCAAGCACAGATAAAACCTTTTTGAAATACACTCTCACTGCCATGACCTTGGTCTATGACTTAAGAGTTCACCACATGTAATAATTTACTTTGTCCCATGGGGCTCATTGAGATTTCCTTTTAAAAGGTTTTGGATATGCAGTTGGAGCTGGAGCACTCACACAGTATGCCTCAAGTATACATCCCCATATACATTACAGACATTTTGCAACAATATCATTGAATAAAATGAATTTAGAACATTACAAAACATAACAAAAAAAAAAAAAAGTCTAACTAAGCAAAGTCATCCACACACTAGAAATTCAACATTTTGGGAATCCTGTTGCAATAATCCACAATATCTGCCAGAACAGGGAGTTTCAAAATTTCACGGAAGTAACGCACATAAATTGGCAAACTAATTCAGGAAATACACTGTTGCTCTCAATTTACCAGCTCAAACACAGTTCAGTGCAAGCCCAGTAATATTCTCTTTAGCTCATGTGCCACATAATTACCAGAATTACTGCATTAGACTACCTAGTTAGCATGTGGCTGCCGACTTCTTAGATGATAAGCAGTGCTTCTTTGCTTGCTTAGGCAGTTCTTACTAAACATCCCTTTAGTATTGAAAACAAATAGATGAAGTCAGACCTATTGTACGTACCCACCACAATTAAAGGCAGGTTTTTTGTTCCCTTGAATCTCGGGGAAAATTCCTCCTGGTGCCAACTCCCCGGAGATGCATGCAAGGCCCTGAGGCAGGGCAGGATGCAGAGGCAGACAGCACAGACCTGGGGAGGTCAGGCTGAGGGTGCTGAGGGGACCCACAAATGCCAGAGAAGCAAACAGCCTGGAAACGCAGCTTGTATAGGGGGTATATAGTACGAGGTACTGGATGGGCTGGCAGAGATTTTGTTTAACAGCTAAACTTCTTCTCCCCCATCACACAGATAATTTATTGGTGCTGTTGTGATTTCAGGGCACTCCTTCACCAGTCTCCTGCCCCTCAAAACTTCCATCTTCTCATAGGGGCTTCCCATGTGAGCCCAAGAGTTTAAGCTTCTGCACCAGCTATTCCAAGTGCTGCTGTATCCCCTCCCTCTGCTAATTTAGAAGTGGCAGCAAACTACTCGATTTCAAACAGGAAAGGACATACTCACAAGGCAACACGTGCAAAAATCCTGGCTGAGCAGGAAAGCACCCGAGCATGGGGTCCGTGTGCCTGAAAAAGGATTCCCAGGAAACACGTGGCTTTACTTCAACATGTCCAGAAACAGTTTATCAGCAGCTTGCTCTTTTCAGACTTCATCATGGGGCAAATATTTTCCAGAAACTGGAGCCTAAAAAACGCTTTGGAATCAGTAGGAATTTTCTGCCCTACTGCTCTCCAATTTTGCCACACGTTCTAACTAACAAATGAACAAGAAGTCAGTTTAACAGGAAAGTAGAAATGGAAAACACTTCTAAAATATCCTAGCTTCACCTATGAAATAATTTTAAATAAATTTGGGCTTATTTAGTTGTATATAAAGTAACCTAGGAATTTGTTCTGTCTTCACACAAATGAGGTTTTCCTCATACAACATAAAACACATTTTCTTACCACATATTGAATAAATTGACAAACAATTTAGAAGACAAAAACCTTCATTATGCTCTTTCATAATCATGAAAAAAAAGGACAATAAATCTAATTTCCTTGAAAAGAAACAAAATTCTTTTGAGAATAATAATTCTAACTGAAAATCCTGGTTCATGTTTTACAGCTTCGATTTCCCCAAATCAGGACTTAATACTGCACACCCAAAAAGAGAGCTAAAGAAAAGAAATTATAGAAATGTTCGATTCGCAAGCCTGATTGCTTTCTTTCCTATATATTCTTATTAGCTACTAAGCAAAAATATTCATGCCAGCTAAAAAAGTGCTTGGATAGAAAAAAATTTTTTTCCACCTGAAATACCCTGAGGCTTTGATTTTAACACAAAAAGGACAAAATTAAGAAAGGAGAAACAACGTAATGTTATTTCTTTACAAGACAGCATTCAGAACTTGAACAACAATGCTCTCCTTGACTAAATCCACTAAACGGCATTTTTTGTTCTCAATAGATTTGTTTAATTTTGATGTATCTGCAGTGAGCTGTAAGGCAACAGGTGAGGGATAGTGGAACCAGAGCCCAGCACGTCCCTGGGTTTCAGTGCCAGTAAACAACTGCACTGCTTTGCCAAAAGAAAGGTTCTCATTAGAAAACCACCCTTACACTGTGAATGCAGGTGCTCAATGGAATCTAGAATGCAAAAAGCACTCCACTGAAAACAAGTCACTTGTAACTTTCTGAATAATCTTTGCAGTTTTCACTGCCCTCCAAAACAGCCTTTATCTTCAAAGGCTGAGTTAGGGAGAGTGGGTAACACTTTCCTTGCTAGCAAAATACCTGCCCTCTCTCAAACAGGCGGAAAAATTAAACAGCAAAGAGTACAGAGCCCGCATTTTAGAGCACTAGACCCCACTATCTGCAGTACTTTAATGTAAGTATTTCTGAATTGTCCACAGTTAAAAATGCTTGCTTGGCATACACAACGCATTTCATACAGCACTCACTACTAAATGAAGGAAGCTCTTGCACAGTGTAACTTCACATTGAATTAACCTGCAGACCAAGACAAATTCAAAACCACCTTTCTTTAAAAGGCCACTTTTGTCAAGCGTGAGAGCAAGACTCTGCTTCTGTCCTGGCTTCTTTATGCCACAAACAGCTTTCAGGGTCAGTGACTGTGCCATAGCAGACAAAAACTGGCTTCCCAGACAAGCACTGCAGAACAGCAACAGCAAAGCCTCTAAAAACACTCTTCTTACAAAGTCAGATCTAGGCCAGTTGTGCAAACACAGCTGTAAAAACACAAGGCTGTGATGATTCCAGGTAGCTTCCAGCCACAGCCCAATTTAGTACAATTTAAACAGGCTATTTTACAGCTTTCTAGATTATGGCAGAACTGCTACAAGCACCCCAGATTTGGGAAGGCTGAACATGCACAAGACTGCAAGTTCTGTTTTATCCATCTTAACTGCACAACTTTATGTACTCTAAGAAAGTCTTGCACTTCCCTACTCTCTTGCACTCCCAGGAGCGTAGGAGATGGGCTTTTTCCACTGGACACCTTATGAGCCCTGTGAAAGACACTCAGTTAGAGGCAACCAGAGAAAAAAATTATATCTTACCACAAGTCTAACTCAACCACTGACACCTTGGGTTAGTAAATTAGCTGCTTTTCAAATGTGCTGGAGAATCTGAAACTTTGTACAAAGTAAAGAGTTTGGAGCTGAAGTGCTTGACTGGGGATTTCACACACCTCATGCTAGCCTGCATTTGCTCCACTGAATTAAGAGTAGAGCTGAATGCCTTTGAAAATCCCCTCCAATCTCAACAGTTTGACCAGTGGGTTTGTATTACAACTACTAATGATAAACAAAAGGAGATCAGTGAGGGAAGGAAAAACACCCAAAGACTCCCAATTGCTTTGGGTTATAGAAGACATGAAGAACTCTAGAGATATCTAATGGAGCTGCATGACTGGGACAGATTACAGTGATGAAATTCATATTTTAAGTAATAATTTGGGCTATTCCTATGCATTGATGGATACAAAATGCACACACCACTCAGGGAAGGAAAAAACCCTAAGTATCAATAAATAGTTCAATAAAAACCATCTGCTCCAAGCACAGCAACAATAAAAGAAAAGTAAACTCTTAGGATACATAAAAAATTAGACTGTAATACTGGAATAGAGTGGGTGAGTTTAACAGCACAACAGCTCCCATGTACATACAAGGCTTATGCTGACACAGTTAGTTCTTTATATTTGTACATGTGAAGTACAGACATCTTGCCTAAATTTGTCCTCCGACACCCACACACTTCCCAGAGACTTCAGTGTAGTATCTAATGGTAGAATTAGTTATATTTTCATTTAGAATTGCTTAATCTGTGTAGGCAGACAACATTTCCTACTTACGAAAGGGAAGAAAACCCTT
Organism: Corvus moneduloides; assembly: GCF_009650955.1. Classification (NCBI taxonomy): domain Eukaryota; kingdom Metazoa; phylum Chordata; class Aves; order Passeriformes; family Corvidae; genus Corvus; species Corvus moneduloides. Next base: position 59,086,139 of record NC_045480.1, read on the forward strand.
ATACTTCTTTTCCTTTTATGGTATCACATTTAAAAACAATAGAATTCAATTAATTATCCTTCCATAAACAAAACATGGATATGGTTATTCATATAAAAATGAATATTTTAAGTGCAATCTGGTAATTAAATTTTAGACAACACTACTGACTTCTATTTAGAGAGGAAGAACTATATTATAGAAGACAACTAAACATCAGGACACATTTAGTTTATTTGAAGATCTTAAACAATTTTGTTTCATAATGTTCATGTGTTACCTTCCAAGAGTAAACACTCATGGTACACTGGTGCATCAGTCAGTGTATGAATCATAAACCATTAAAGCTTGTACTTCTTTTTATTCATTTTATTTTGTTTTCTAAAAGGTTAATGTACATGTATATACAGTTCAAAGAACTTCAGATATTTTTAGAGAAATCAATATCTTTCCTGAGACTTTACAGTAGTGTTAGAGTTCACTTTTCCTGTATTTCTACTAAAAAAAAAAGGCCAAAAAATACAGAGACAAACAAAGGAATTTTCCAGTCTTCATTTCTCAGAAACTATTCATATGCTATGTTTTTCAAAATGTCATTTAAAACTATTGTATATAATTTGTTGGGTAGATGTTGCTATTCTCCCTTGATTCTTTCCCAGAAAGGCTTGATGTGGACTTTGCAAATTTTACATCTGCTTCAAAAAACAAATCTAAAAATCAATAATAGAACTACTTCTTTAGTTTATACCTTATTTCATTAACACCTCTCTAGCTTTCTTCATTGTAGCCTGTTTTATATTTCAAAATCTTGTCTTGCATATGCAACACATTGTTTTACAAAAGGGTATAACAGAGCCACATTAAAGTTGCAAAAAAAAATAAAGGAGCATGTTGATTAAGAGGTTCTGTACAAGCTATAACTCAACAGAACAATAACAAAAAAACCCTCAGTGGTTGTGTGGTGTATGAGCGAGCAAAATAGCCAAAGTATTCCTCAATAAAATGAGCTGTCTGACACGATTTATCCGTACAATTCCATCACAGTTCTTGCCTGTTATGTTACACTTTTCAAAAGTATGTCATTAAGCTGCCATAAAAGTCATCACAAATTGCTTCTTCTCCCAAACTGATAATAGACTTATAGATCTAATTTTCAATCTCTTTTCTTCATTACTTTGATTCTTAAGGAGAGTATGACATTTGCTGTCTGAATACTTTGTAGTAATATTTGGCATCTCTACAGCACTTCTGTCTGAGTATCTCTGAGCTTTTAATAGGTTTGTCTTCACAGTGCCTTGAAATGATGACATATTTATTTGTCTCTATTGCCGACTTTTAAAGAAATTGTTTTTATAATTTCACTGAAAAACTACAAGACTTGTTGGAAAAAAAAATGACACAACAAAGCCTTCTGTGCTGTCAAGCTATGCCATTAAAATCCTGACCCTTCACAGTACAAGAGCAAAGAACAAATGTGAGGCCTTCTGGTTTTCATTCCAATTTTTTTAACTTCATGGACTGTCCTCTACACAAATCATGAGACTGATTGACAGAAACAACTAAGTAATTGAGAAAATATCAACAAAGTAAAAATTAGATTTTGATTCTTATGGTGACCCCTCATCATTTTCACCAGTCAACATATGAACCTTTTTTTTTGTTCATATAGGGCTTCATATGCATCAAACTGAATTCAGTACTTGAAACTGGCTTTGCTAATGAACTAAGTGTATTTGTGACAAAAGCTAGGAATAGGCTGGTTTAGAAAGCTGCTTGCAGGGTTAATGAAAATAACATAGGAAAAGATCACAAGAGGAATGAAGGAAAATCAGGATAAAGGAAAAACAGAGAGAAGAAAGAAAGTCTCCCTTTTATTATCTCACAACCAAATTTTCCAATTAATATGCAGCAAAACCCACCACCCAAGTAGCCTATAATGATGCAGATCACCTTCTAAGCACTTGACCAAATACTTAATTACCCTGTCCCAGACCAATAAAATATAAATCTTACATCAGGTTTTTTCAGCACTGCTCTTCAAACACTTCACAAAGGTGCTATTATGCATCACAGCTAACCCCTGAGATGCAGTAACTCACTCTGTTTTACCCAAAAGGTTAATGACAGAGCTAAAAATAGAGACCACGTTTCCCCAGCTCCAAATGTACTACTTCTACCATGACATAGTGCCTGATTTTCTTTGAGAATAACCCAAGTCCAAACTGACATTCAACAGCCATTTCTACTTAGACAAAGAAACCTAAACCCCTCTATACTGTAAGAACACAGGCAACCACCACAGCTCTTAAGTGCTGTGTTTCGAGACGTCCAAAAAGGTCTTCAGAGCACTTATTGAGGGTGTGCCTGTACTCTGCAGCAGCAGGACACTTCTCAGACTAATTAGTTCATGTGGAGCTTCCTTGCTATATTCCTTCTGAGCAAGCTAATTTATCTTCATATTACATTATGCAGTGTAGATACATCCTCAGACAAATCAATTTCTCTAAGTAAGGGATACACACTTGTCAAGGCAAAAGCAGTTTAAGAAGCATTATTATGAACAAATGCTCTCACAGTATAACCACTTATATTTCCAGTTGACTCTCAGGTTTAAATTCTTCGTATATCAGAGTGGATTCAAACTGAAACAGGAAAAAATGCGGTGTTCTGCTTATATCAGAAAAAGAAATAAATCAATAACAGCTTAGGTGAAGTTTGGCAAGGAGAGGTGCAAGACTGTTTTCATCCCTCATCCTAGCATAAGGGATGTGATTTTCTGATCTTCAGAAGAAAAATTAGTCTGAATTACAAAGAAACATCAAATTCCAAAAATATGCTTGCATTGGAAACATGCTCAAGTTTGGCAACAACTTTGCCACAGGCTTTGTCTACACTGAGCATGTTTAAAGAGAGTTTCTCCTCTACATGCTCTCTTAGAGCATGACTGAGAACTCTCAATTCCCAAGACCCAACTCTTGATTCACCCTCTCTGCTGTCAGCAACTATCTGTAAAACTCACTACAAGGTATGCATTTTTACATTCTTCCAACACCATTTTGGCACAGAAGAATCAGAGTTTCAAGCTTATCCTGTAAGTGATTTATTCAATCATGTAATAGAAAGCAACCATTTTTCAGCTGGTATAAAATGCACACACCCTCATCACCCCAGAAGGACACTCCCATAAAAAAGTGCATTCTACTGGTCAAGAAACTGAAGCACCTCTCTCCCTCCTGCACACTGTATTATACTGCTTTCAACTAACCAATCTTACTGTAGTTTATTCTAGAGGTCTAAGGATAGTACAGACAGTGCTAACACTGAATGAGCATTCACTCAATACCTCATTTAATCCTGTTTGCTACGTGACATCTTTGTGTAATTTACAGCATCTACATGTACAACCATAACTGGAAAAACCTCTCATTTCTTTGTTGATCACTATTAGGTACTTGAATTATTTCCTTAAGAAACTACTCCCCAGCACCTCCATCAGACAATTTTATGGTTCTTTTTTCAAGGTAGCAAACTGGCAGACAGTGATGTGCATCAAGATTGCCCATACTTAGAGATGGTTGACTTGAAATACTTTGGGTCTCTCTTCAGAGGATAGAGCAATTAAACAGCACTTTGTCAGTACAAAGTACAACTTCAATCTATTTCAGTGCTATCGTGTGTTTTCAAAGCTGACATTAATCGGTCCCAAGAGCCTGAACTCAGAAAATGAGAAGTTCACAACTAATGGCCATATTTAAAACATGTGGTTGAAGTGAACCACCCAACCTCACACAGGAGTTCTATGGCTGAATTAAGATTTGCCTTTAACCCTTCAGAATAGCATCCCAACAGCCTCGGGTGTAAATTCCACCTGTCAATGTTAATTCCCTCCCTTCCACACCTACCAGGTCTCCTCCACCTTCAGCAGTTATGAGGAAGCAAATCTAAAGGAAACAAGCTCATTAATTAGCACAGCTGGATTAATTTCCTAAATGCCATTCACCTTGAAAACAGAAGTGCTTTGTGGATGAAGAGTCTGAAATCACATCAGCATGTGCCATCTTAAGGCAAAAATTTATCATGACCAAACTGAGTTTATACCAACAACTTCTATTCCAGCATTTCCCATCTGTTGAGAATTTTGCAGGGCATCACCGTCAGAGAACTCCACATTCCCTGAATTTTTGTTACATGCAGTCTCAAATAACAATATAAGATTTCAGTCCATGTTTCTATCACCATCTCCCTTGCTAGATTTGCAGCTTGAAACCTGAGAAATTCCCACTACAGGACCTCTTCATACTGAGCACATCCAAACAACCTCTGCAAGAGCTTCACTGCAAATCTGTTGGTCTATGCAATAGAGCATCCTATGCAATAGGAACATTACAGGGTTAGGAATTACAGTACAGCAACCAGCAGAAATCTCCCAACACTAATTTCTATCAGAAACCTTTCTATCACCTCAGAAAAGTGAGTTTCTTTCAGTTTCAGCAATGCCAGCAGATAACATATCACTATTTTCCTTGTTTGACACCAACACAACACCCAAGCTTTAATTCCAGAATTTTTTACAAACCACAATAGCATCACATTTCTGTGCGTGCTTTGCCACTTGCGTGCATCACAAATAAATATTTGTTTGAATGCCTGTTTAAAAAAGACAAAATGAAAACTCACCTCATTTCCACCAACAGCTTTGGTTAAAATTACAGCAGAAGACACAGGAGGTGGCATGCAGCCCACTGTCTGCAAGCTGAAAGCAACAAAAAGAATGTTACATTCCTTAGAAGAGACAAACACTAAGCAACCTACAACCTTAAAATACCAAATAGCTGAGTAGAAAGTCATATCACTGTGCAAAGCAATCAGTTTGCAACCAGTTACAGCCCTGCACTAGGATGGGCACTCCTGCTGGCAGCAGTTCTGTGCCATCTCTCACCAATCACCACAGTGAAGAGCCATGTCACCATTTAAAAAGTACAAATTAACCTCTCTGTCACTCCACTTCCCCATCTGTAGTACTGTTGCTCTCATTCACAAAGGTCTCCATACATCTACCACAGATTTCCTGATAAAATCACCTGACTGCCATTAAATCATCAACAGCTTTCTCTTACACTTTAGAAATTCAACATACCCTATTATTGTCATTTTTTGGCATTGTTTGTGCAGCAAAGTTATTGATGTGTACACAAATGCTGTTGCAAAGTAGTCCACAAAACCACACAACAATAGAATACAATTAAATTTGGGGCTAAGTAAAATAGGGCTTCTGAAGAAAAACTGTGTTAACTTGGAAGGAACAGTAATGCATGGAATAGAATAGTTTGCAAAATCCCCAAAAGTGTGGAATCTACATATGATTTCAAGTATTGGAGCTTGAGATTCTAGTTCAGAATAATCAATTACTAGTGGTGAACTACTTTGCATTTGCAACCATGTCAGTCGAACCCCCGAGAAAGGCAGTGTCAAAAAGCTGTAGCAAACAAAAGTATTAAATCCAGGCAACAGGGAGTATTACAGTGCAATTGATATTCTGCAAATATAAAAGAAGCTAAAGAGAAGAAACAGGTAAGTGACAATGACAGTATTCACTTTATCAGCTACAGACACTGTGGGAGAGGAAAGAGGCAACCAATGTAAGCATTATATAAATCCAACCACAAGGTGCCAAGCACTACCTTGGAAGCACACAGTACCTTCAGCTTACAGGGAAATAAGCTATGAGAGAGGCAGCAGAGAGTTGTCAGCACACAGCAGAATAAGCTCATATTGAAAAGAAAACAAATACAGGAAAAAGAAACGGTGCAGGAAAGTTTGGAAACATATATGAAAATATACAGCAGACAAACAAACACATGGCAATTCTGATGTCCATCCCCTACACTGTGATACTGTTATCTCTCTTCTATGTGGCAGCCAGCTCCTTGAACTTCTCACCTGCTCTAATAAGGGGTGGATTAAGTTCAAAGTTATCCAGAGAGGTACAAAATGTGTGCAAGGGCATTCATCTCAGCTGGCAGGGTTTTCCATACTATAAGGGAAAGATTTAATCATACAATCTCCATTAACCCTCTCAAACTGAAAATAACACACTTGGAATTAAAAATAAAAATCCCTATCAAGCAATATTAATCTAAAAAAACCTAGTACACACTAAATGGAAATACTTTTGAGTGTATTGAACATGCACCTGTAAAGTTTATTTTTTTTGTTTTGCGTCAAGTACACAATTCTACCGATATACAAAGAGATTCTGTTGGCTCTCAAGGCCAACAGACTTCTACAGATAACAACCAACAACTGAAATATTCCACTGTATCAGGCCATGCTATGAGTGCTAACATCAGGGGTCCAAACACTTGCTGTTCTGCTGATAACACTACAGACAACTGAGTAGTGGAGTCTGGAGTCACATGTTTTAGATGTGAAATCTCCAAAGCCATATCTTACACCCAATCTTTGCATCTCATGCTTTACCACCTGTGCTGTAAATGCTATATGCTAAAAGTGGAGAAGAGGTGAATCTGTACATACATTAATAACCTGCTTCCTGCTCCTTTTCAAACAGATGTTGGCAATGCAAAACCCAGTCAGCTAACAAAAAAAGTAACTTATAAGATTCTTGGGAGGATGTCAGTTTCTCCTCTATTTTAAAGATTTCAAAATAATTGCAAAGCAAGAAACCTCCTAATATCATCCCAGACAGAGAGGAGGGAAAGAAAAAAAAACCCACTTAGCTGTAGAAATACAGGTGAAAAGCTGGTACCATCTGAATCTGCCTCTCAAGTAACACTTACAGCAAAACACCATTAGAGAGGACAGGAGAATCTACCATGCATTCTGATGCAAGATGTAAAAGGCACTGTGGGCTGTGCCCTTCAGGAATAACCTTGTGCAGGGAGCAGTGGAGAGCTGCAGTGCCCAGGGGAGCCACGCTGCCAAAGGGTGCTGCATGCCCTTGAGAGCATATGCCTGTTTTTCCAGGCCTTTTCGAGGGCTGTTATCCAGCCACCACTACAAACTGTGCTAAATGTGTGATAAGGAAGTAACGTTGCCAAAACCTGTCTTGCTCCCTCCCTGTTTTTCTTATAGACTTTAGTGTTTCTAAGGGAATAAAAGCTACAACTGCAGGGCATTAGGATGAACTTTTGGTTACAGAGAGCTGCCACAGCACAGTCCCTCACATCAGCTCCTCACACACACACAGGGACCTGCTTTGAAATGTGTTATCCTAGAATTAGGACAGAGCTCAGTATCTTCTGCACCTGCTTCACACTGAAGGTACAGCTCCCAGTGCAGTGCCTGCTGCTCTGAGCATGTCCTGAACAGCACTATTTATCAAGAAAGCACTCTTAAAAAAAACCCCAACCAAGCTACCTTAATTAAACTCCTCAATCTGATCATTCTTCCAATGAGACCTCACTACAACAGAGTTACTGCACTAAAAGATAAAACAGCCAAATCAGAAGCAGTACTCAAGGAACAAGTGCTTGAAAGGCAGCTTGAAGCAAACAGAAGTATAGCAGCTCACTAGTAAGACACAGACACACTTCCATGACAAATGAGCCTGGTTTAGGCTCCACATTTAGAGAGATAAATGCCCAAGTGTTTCTTTTCTTTGCAAAAATACACACATCTCTAGTTTTACACACAGTTTTACACGTGTGCATGCATATACATACAATTACATTTGTGCATGCAACAGATCATGTCCCTTAAATACTAAGAACCAAAGTGGCATAAGACTCATGGGAAAAAAGGAATGAGAAGTGCTTCATGGAACCAAAAACCACATGAAAGTCTCTTTCACCTTGCACTTCAGAAACTGAAAATCCATGGATTAGGAAGGAATTTTGGCTATTGTGGAAAATCGCACATCTGTTCTAGCTGAGAAAAAACTTCACAATTATTTTACTTTAAAGAATACCCTTTAATAGAAATAGCTAAATGCAAAGGACCATCATATAGCAATCTTGTTATTTCCCTGCCTTACTGACACTGTTAAGCAAAAGAATGTTAACTTTTAATTCATGTTGTCTCAATTTCACCTTTTCACTATCATTTGGACCACTTCACACTTGATGGAACACCAGGAGAAGCCTCTTACAAACAAAATGAAATGCTCCTTTAGATTTAGGCCTTGTAAAAACATAAACATGAGCAGCTTTTTCATTAAACTTTTAAGACAAGGAACTCCCCAAGCAATGTTTCACCAAGCAGTAAGAAAAAACCGGGATTCTTTTGGTAGTTTTCTGAAATAATTGATTTTTGCATTCAAACGTTCCAGTATACCTGCATGGCACTAAGTATTGACCTCCCATTCCTAAAAAAACCTTTTAATTTTTTATTTTACATCTATCACTGGTACACCACCAATGAAGCTTTGCACATTGGCAGTGTACACCCAAGATTTAAAAGATGCTATTTTCATGGTAACTTAGTTTCTGCTCATCACACGGTTCTTGTTCTACAAAACCTTTACTCTTTTTTTCCCCCCATAATTTAGGAGGAAGCAGATACTGAACCCATGCAAGAAATTCTCGATACAGACTATTTAGAACCAGAAAACGTGTGGCATACACAATATTTATTCACTGATTTATGCTTTTTCTTCAGCATTCCTTTTCTTTCCTCCCCACCTTCCCTGAGACCCAACACATCACTTCAGCTGCGTGTTGTGAAAGAGAAAGCTAACCTGGTGCAACCTCCCTACACGTGAGACTGTCCAGACTTTCTAAAAATGAGACCAGCTTCCTGAAGGGATAATCCTGTGCATGTACTTTGTTTTCAACAGCAAAGTGCTGAAGCACAAAAAACAACCAGCAAAATCTGCAAATACAACAAAACACCAGTTGCAGGATAAGCAGCCCTTTAAGATGACAGCTACAAATATATTCCGCTCCATTATGCTTAAACATACCCTTTTAAAAGCCATTCATTTATAGGTGTGATTGATAATAGCTGAAGAAAGACCCATATTGCTGTTGGGAAGAACACAAGTGTAAAAATCTGGACAAAAAGGTGTAGTTTCACATGCATCAAAGCACTTGTCAGCTCCTGCAAAAGAAAAAGAAGAGAGGAAGTTGCAGTCATAACAGCTGAAATAAGATCACATTTGTGCTTTTAAAACTAGGACCACCGTTATAATACAAAAGAAGTGCATGTCAAAAAGGCACCTTTAGGGATCATCTGATCTCCTCTTTAATAATGAAGTACATCCAGACAACATAAAAGCTGTCTGCTCCTGGGCATTGTTCCAAAAGAAGTGTCCACCACTTCAATAATAGTATATCTCTCAGAACAGCAGCTTTTCAGCAGGCAGCCTTAGCACTTTGCCACTGCTTCAAAACCTGTGTTAACTGCACTGACAGCTGTTTACTTTACTGACCCTTGATATCAAAAGGCATGAAAACCTGTAGTGAGCACACGATTTCAAGTTTCTCTGTCTAAAGAGATCCACAAACTGTGATTCTCATGTATACGGTTAAAAAAAAAAAAAAAAAAAAAAGGAATTTATGGATGTTTATATTACCAAGCATTCATTTGTGGTGTTGGTTTTTCTTTTAAGGAAAAAAAACAAACATAAAAAGCAAAGTAATCTGTAGCAGACTTTGATTATTTATTGTAGCAACAGATAGGAAATTTATAGGAAAAAAAAAGTTAGGCTGATTAAGAATAGCAAAGAAAGAATACCAAGACCATAGCTAGCTGAAAACAGTTAAGCCATAAATTTCAGAGAAATGAAGTGTAAAACACCACTGGAGACTCAGAAAACATTTAATTTTAAATACTGTAAGAGAACTCCAGAGAGGTGATCAAGTATCCTTACAGAAAAAAACCTCTTCAGCTAGCTCTGTATCTCTGTTTTTGCCTTTTCAGGCATTTCAAGGACCTTTTACAGAGGTTTTTGAGTACAAGAAAAGAGCCTTATACATTTCAGCTCATTTCAAATCTCACAGACTGAGAATAAAAATTCCTCTTCCTTTTTCTCACAGTAACTCACACTCTTTTCAAGTAAACAATGCAAAAGAACTGATGACACTCTCATTTAAAACCTAATTTGCTAGGATTCTCCAGCTGACACTCCAGATGCATTAAACATATATATATATCACTGTATCACACATACAGAAGTGCCCTTTTAATTTCATATTTTTACAATTGGAAAATGCCTCAAAACCAGACGGTTTTTAGAGGACTCTGTGATACTTCCAAAAGTAAAACCCAAGACAAAAAGAAAGCCTCATTGTAACTTCCAGGGGGCAAGGAAGGTGATACAACACAGCCAACCTACTGCATGGAGGAATGATGTATTACTGGAACAAGTCTTTGCAGATCTAATCTATCAGTTTTGAAAATGCCTCTAGTGATTGTCTTTGAGAATAGTTAGACTTATTTAGAATAGTCATTATTATAATAGTATGCCTTAGACTGTATGATCACAGAACAAATGCTGAGGCAAACAGCTTTCACCCTCTTAAACAGTCTACAGGGGCTTGTCCCAAAATACATCTGCTACCTCAAAAAAGTTGCTGGAAGCTGCTTGGTACAACTCTTTCTGCACACCAGACAGAACCTTGTCTTTCCCAGTATTTCAGAGCCTTTAGGGAGCTTATCCCAGCCTCTCCCTGATCAATGTGGGTCCCTGTTGCCATCCAGCCACGCTTCCAATAGTCATAGCTGGACCCCTCTGAGCAAATACCCACACAGAGCCAACAGTGTTTTCAGTGGCTTGCCAAATTCCTCGTAGAAATGGATAACACAAGTATGTGATTTAATTTCTGGGGCCCTTCGGGAGGTATTTGCTTTAAAAGAGCAAGGTATCCAGTCACTGAAAACTGAAATAGTATTACATTAAGGTGGAATCAAATGTTCTTGTCAGAGAACACAGAGTATTTCTACAAATGTAAGAGGACCCTGGTCACCTCTGGTTCTGAAAGTGTAACAAGGCCATGCCCAGACAGGCTCTCCTTGAATGTTGCCAATTATTTTGTAAATTACTTTCTGAAAACATCAGCAAAATTTTTTGAGCATGCACTTTCACAGCAGATTAAACCACAAGTGTAGCCTTAAAAAAACATCAGTTATTTCGAATTTTGTCAGATTTATCAGAAGACCTCTGTTAACACACAACTTTTCATCCTGTCATACAGTATACCAAACACTACCTTCCATCTAAGTAATAAATTATCTAAGGTAGAACAGCTGATACACAGGTCAAGAACAAATAAAGCCAAGAGCAGAAACCCTTTACTTTGCAACCCAATAAAAAGGCATATTGAGTAATAATACCAACTTCAGGTTATGCCTTAAACAACTAAAACATGCCTCAAAGTATTTTAATAAAAACATGACCCGGCCACCTAACACATATAAGGATTGTTTTTAATATACACTTCAGAAAGTAATAGCACAAAGTACGGAGTGAGAAGTTATTTTCTTCCTTTATCTTCTACCCCCATGGCAGAAATTCAGGAAAAGCCTAGCTTCTTCATGAAACATAAAGCTGGATAACAGCACCAGCCCTAACTGCTGCTCCCAAAACAACCTGAGATCAGCTACCTGGATATAAACTTCAGCTCCTATAAAAGCTTCATTTACATCAATATATTGCTTTTAGTACCACAGATGAAAATAAGTTATGCAAGTTCTAAGTGAGACATGACACATTGCCCAGAAAACTGTCAGTCGCATCACCTGAACTGGAAGGAGTTAGATGTACACTAGCACTGAGAATCTAATCAAGACTTTGATAACGCTACTGATTTCTCTCACAGCTGCTTTACAAATCCCAGGTTTCAAGGATACAAACTAGTGACAGGGAAAGAAATTCTACTTTTTTTTCTCTGCATGCAAAGATTGCTAAGCCTGAAAGAAGAAAATCCCACTCTATTAATACTACTCAGGGCTGTGTTTTGGGTTCTCTTCTCTGTGGAAGAGAGTGCCTCTCCACAGCCTATTTCCACTAGGATTAATTACCATCCCAGGCAAACAAAGGATTCTTCCTGCATCCCCATAAGACCATAAGGCTGCTACAGAACTGACTAAAGTTACCCAGTTCATTTACACAGTGTCCTGGCAGAACTAGAGGTCCTAGTGCCAGGACACAGCAAAGGAGAGGGCAGCCATCAACTCAAACACCAGCTCCACTGGAAACTTCACCGCTATAACCAGGATACAGGTGTAGAAACTTCTTTTTTTGTAGAATGCACACTGCTCACTCAAATCCCAGTTCACCAGGAGATAACTGGACAAAATTGTGATGATTCTTTCAGGCATTTAGTATCGTGCAAGTTACGAATAGCATGCCCCGTTAGCCAACAGCATAAAGGAATCAGAAAACTAGACTAGCAGAGACATGCAGTGTTTCATTTCAGCTCTGGCTGCTCCTTCTCTTCTTGACACACAGCCATCATTTCCTTTCTCCAAGACTCCTTTACATACCCCTTCATTTCTTCTGAATCCCAGACTGTTCCTCTTTGAATAATGTGTGACACAAAATTTTAAACAAATCTCAGTGCCTGGGATATGCACTAGAGAGCAAGCACCTCAAATCCAGCTGTCCACAATGAAATCCTATGGGAAAAGATTGCCAAGACTTTGCACCTGTATATTGGCATTTTATCTGCATATGAACCCTTTTGTGCTGATCCTAGCTGCTGTCCTGGCCCTACCCAACAAGGTAAGTTAAAGCCACCAGGTCTTTGTTTCCATCAATCCAGCAGTGAACAGCTGCATCTCACCCTGATTTGGGTTTGGGACACAATCACAGTGTAGATCCAGTCTCCAAATTGTGCTCATCACTCAAATTTAGTTAAAGCTGTGCAGAGACAAACAACCCACCCTCTGTGGATGGGTGACATTTATTCACACTCTCCTTCTCACCATCTTCATTACTTTGTGAAGCACCTTCTGAAATCAAGGAGGATTATTCCATGAATGTCTAACATTTATCTTCTCTTGTTAGCCATCCTCCCAGCACCACCACCACCCCCATTCCAATTACATTCAAATCTGATCAAAAGGAACACAAAACTTTTTAAAGCACAACAGGAATGAAGCAATGAGAAATTACAGTACCTCGGTTTTTAAGGAGAGTCCACTGTTAAAGAATATAGCTGAAACGGCAATGTAAGTTATGGTAATTTCTGGTTTCAAGGGTCCTAAAAAATACAGACATAGAGAACAAAGTGAACTACAGTCAAAGAGATAATGATACACATATAATATATCAGAGTAAATGAGAATACTTAAAAAAATACCTGGAAAAAGTCTAAGCAGTAATGTCTCTCAAAAAAAGAATGGTGTTTCTATTAAATTAAGAAAGCATGCTATCCATTTTTAAATAAAAGTAAACCAGTGAGTGCAGAGGGAGTTATGTCATCATATAAATTTGATTTCCATGATTAGAAGCCACTGGGAACTCACAGGTAAATTCTGAAAATTTGAAAATGGGGAGTTTTTCACAGTTCTGCCATCAAAATATCACTACAGCATCAGCAAACTCAAACCATACAATCAAATAAAAATATTAGCTGGTAGCTTCACAGAGCCATTGATATCACTCACACAGCTACCTCTCAGTTCTTGCTCTACAACACACACACCTGTCTGCCTGCATAGAGGAACCCAAATCATACCTTGCAATGATTTCCTCAGGGCAATACAATTCTGTGTTATTCCCCTCACAACAGAAACCGGTTCAAAATGGTTCATTCCAGCCCTACTATAACACATTTCAGACACTGCTGAATTGAGATCGGCAAGGGCAGATGCCTACACCTCCAAGGGTTCCTCTCTATTAAAGGCTTACATTTGTATATATTTATATATTTTTTTCAGGGAGATTAAAATACAGTATTTTTTATGCTCCTATAAAAATGATGAATTCTCTTAATACACTTTGCCTTCGGAGGCCACCAGGCATAAAATGTATGTGCTCATTTTTTCATGAGCGTGCAACCAGATATTATGTTAGAAAGAAAATATTAGCAGGCTACTTAAGACCAAAGTAATATCCTCACTCTCCAAGTGACCCTAAGTTGTCATGAGCAAAACTGCAACAGCAAACAAGCCAGCCTTGCCTCGACACTCCAGAAGAGAGGAACCTTTCTGCTCCCTCGGATGAATGATACATTGATGGTCACACTGGAGTAAGGTCAACGATCCTTAAATCAGAGGGATTTGATTGTACAAGTCAAATTTGCAGCTCAAGTCATTTCAATCCAAATCCTAGTCTCAGAGAGAACTCTGTTGATGAGACACTAAAACTGTGTGTGCCAAATACAAAAAAAAAACAAAAACAAACCAAACTACATACATGAAGTGTAAGGTAAAAATAAGACAGGAAATGCAAGAGTTACAGTTGCAACAAAGCACATGACTAGTTGCAAAATTATGGCATGTTAACTGAATAGATGGGAGAAAAAAACCCAGAAAGATTATATAAATACATACAGCTATACAGAAAACTGTATTTTATAGACACAATTACCTATTTTTTGTAATCATTTAGAAGATTAGAGTATCTATGTGCATGCACATACACACTAAGCAGACATGCAGTGGGTTAGTCTGGCTAAAATATGGGTTCTTCCAGGACACAGTTTTTTCCGGTTTAGGGTTTTTCGCTGGGCTACCTGAACTCCTTCTCACAGGAGAAACCTCTACCACCAGAGCAATCACACACTCGTGGAGCACAGGGAACTCTGGTCACAACAGATCCCCTTCATCTCTGGTTATTTCCTGGTCAGAGAAATTCTTTTTACAAAGGAACTAAATGGGCTCATTTATCAAAGAGGAAAACACACAAAAAGGGCTTGGCTTATGTCGTGAAGGTGACAACAACACAAATCTTTGTTATTTATGGCACAATGTTCCACGGGTATGGATGCTGGACCATCCATACCATTCGCTAAGGCCCTGCAAATTGCCGTGCACAGCTTTATCAGCTGGAAGATGACAAACTAAGGTTTTTTCATGTTGACACTTCCCACCTCTCACCTCTTCATGCTTTTAAGAAGAAATGTTTTTCTTCCTCAGAGCACTGAGATCACACAGTTTCAGAGGAGGGGATACCACTATGGGGAACACGTGCTCACTAGTTTCAATCAATGCTTCCAAGATTTTTCAAGCAAGTTGTCCCAGGAACAATACTGTGTCGAAGCCTGACATCTCTTTGCAGCAGAATTAAAAGAAATGCTCCATCACAGTGCTTCCATGCAGGAAGTGAGCCGAGGAAAAATCATCTCCTATTCTAGTTAAAAGGATCTCCCACACGGCTGCCAACAATTAGCACGGCAGTCAAAGCAGAAAGGGACAAAACACCTGATACTATCAATTTCAAGTCGTCTCTAAGGTCTGCCAAAAACACAGCACGGATCCTGCAAGAAGCTCCGCGTGGGTCCTATTCACCTATGCAGAACAGCACACAGATGTTAGAAGGGATCCTTGCACAGCAGGAATTTGCCTACCCTGAACTCCATGAAGTACCAGAGCCTTAGTTGCCACAGCAAGTGTTCAGAGCCATATTTTTTTTTTTAATCACTTTCTTTTTTTCCCAGAACCTAAGAGGTGGGAAAAGCTTGGCTCCTCAGTGAGAAGCTGTCTATTCTCAAACTCCAACTCTGTTAAGAAGAAAAAAAAAAGGAATTAAAAGAAAAAAACAACTGTGCCTATAAAAGCATAGATAGATTCTTCCTCCTCTCACATAATGTGGAACTGCTATAGTAATTCTATTGAAGTGTTCTACATTCCTTTCCTTAAGCCATAGGAAAGGAACAATTAGGAAGAAGAAATACAAAATTTAATTTGTTCTTCAAAACTGTGAACATCTGGAGCTGAAGTTCCAATGGAAACTAACCAGAAGACACTTCCAGCGTTTATACTTAAAGATACATTGTTTATGTTTAAATAACAGTGGCTATTTCATCAGCCCTTGTTCCGGGAAACATACAAGCCCTCCCTGATTAGCAAGGGCAGATCTGCTTTGCCCCCTAAGCATTTGATACCACTTTGCACAGGATCAGTTACCCTGTCTTCCCCCACCTTTATGAGGAAGTAAGTGGGAACAACAACAAGACCAAAAAAAAAAACCCCAAAACTTTAAAATACGAGTGTTCTACCATAAAGTGAAAGAAAAGGTCTGGCCGAAACACAGCACCTGAGAGTTTACCACAATACACCTCCGGGGAAGCTCCCAGATGGCAGAATTCCATACCCTGCTCTGCCAGGACTTCATGCCCAGAGCTCTGGAAGTTATGACTTAGTTGAACAGGAGCACATTCAGAGCCAGTCACCACTCGGCTTCCATCACTCCTAATCCCAAAAGAGCAGAACGCTCTTCCAGCCGCTGGTACAGTGCCGAGCAAAGACGCACAGGAACACACCCGGGAGCAACTCCCGGGTGCCTGAGGAGGAGCGACTGGAAGCAGGCGGAGAAGGAGGGCATGGACCCGGCACGGGGGGGCACGGGAGCTGGCAAAGTGCCGGGGGCTCCCGCTGCCCCCACCGGGGCACAGCGCCCGCACTCACCGCCTTTGACGCCGACGCCGGGCTCCAGCCGCGCCACGGCGATGACCAGCACGATGCCGAGGATGAACCACTCCTTCCGCAGCCGCTCCAGCAGCCCCATGGCTTTGCCCGCCGCTCCCCGCTGCCCGGATCGGCTCCGCCAGCGCCACTCGCTCCGGTTCGGCCGGGCTGCTCCGGCGCCGCTCGGCTGCTCCGGGCTGCTGTGGGCGCGGGGCGGGGCGCGGCCCCACCGCCCGCCGGCAGGGCCAGCCGGATCCGCTGACAGGAAAAGTCTCACCCACCGCCGCCATCGCTACCACGCATCTCCTAATAGGCGCGCAGCTCCGCGCTGCCGCCCGCCCGCCCGCACGGCTACGCGTAACTCCGGCCCCCCGCTGGCTCCGGCCGCCCCCGCCCCGCATCCCTGCGCCGAGGCGGACACCGCGGGTGGCGGTGGCGGGAACGGGACGGCGCCGTGGCTGCCGTCGCCGGCCGGGTCGGGGAGGGCGCGGGCACGGAGCCGGTGCCGGCGGGCGGGCGCGGGGCTGGACGGGCGCGGCGCAGCAGGGCGGGCGCGGCGGTGCGCGCTGTTTTGGTACATTACAACGCCCGCGTGACGGCCGGCGTTTGACGCGCGGGAGGGCGGGCGCGAGCCGGGAAGCGCCGGGGCGGGAGGCGGGATCCGGGATCTCTCCGTGAGGGCGGGCGCGGGTCGTTGGTGGCCGGGCGAACACCGACAGCCGGGCTCCCCGCAGCCCTGGTCGCGGGAGCGAGGAGCGCCGGGCGGGCGGGGGCCTCCGCCGCGTCACGCACCTCTTACCGGCGTGCGCGCACGCCCGCCCGCCCGTCCGGGCGCTGCGCCGCCGCCTCCAGGGGCACGTGGATCGGGATCGCCCTGGAGTTCCCACAGAGCGCCTGCCTGTCCGTTCTGGGCAGACCCAAAGGCAGGTACCGACAGCATCGCCCGCGGTGTGTCCCGGGCCAGCCACTTCCCAGCGGCGGGCCGTTCCCTGGTTTCCCTCAGTGCTAAAAACACTTCCACTAAAACAGCATCGTAAAACCTCATCCTGTTGCTCGACCCACGTTTGCCATTCCCTGTTCCCCTCTTGTGGCGCTTCCCCGATGGATTAATCAGCCCAGCCCCTGCCCGGCCACCGCGCTCCAAGTCGCATGAACAAGGAGAGGATAAAGCAGGAGACGCGCTGTCTCTCAGCGGCTCCCACCGGTGCTGCCGCGGCTGCCCCGTCCCGCAGGGCTCTCGCACACACGGCTGCTCTGTTGCGTGATTCCTAAACAGTTAGGGAAGTTCATCCTGCACAGCCTCTGCGGATGTATTCAGGCTTCAAGGAATAGCCCTGCCACAGGCTTTCTGCTATCAAGGAAATAAACGTTTACAGCTGAAAGCTCAGCTGCGATCTCCAAGAGCGGTATATCCCTGCGTGTTCTGGGAGGTTCACTTGCGTAAACATGGACGAAATTTTTGGATATGGGAGGGAACGTGCATTGTTCCATCCGCAGACAGATCCAAACTGTGCGGTTTAAAATGATTATGCATTTCACTGCTTTACTAAAGTTTACTGGAGTACGTGTTGATCCTCGCTCTCTTCTCAGGTGGGAGAGACAGATTGCAAAACCTCACTGCATTTGCCCAGCGCAGCCACTGCGGGTTGGCTGTTTTGCGAGAAAATAAATGCATAATGTGTTCATCTGGAGCAAGCTGTGATTATAACGAGCGTAGGATTTGATTAGTTGGAGGATTTGATTGCTGTGCAGGAGAGATAAATCAGATGAAGATGTACAGTTAATGTTTGTCATATAAACTATATTAAATCTCTCTGTGGGTACTCACTCACAAGTGGCCCTAGTTCCAGGACATCTGCACCATTCATGGATCAGAGCATGCATATCTTTTTGTATGTGGCTCTGAAAGCACACCAGCAAGAGCACAGCCCTCTGATCTGAACACAGCAGGAGAGCAGGCAGATGTCCATGGTTTCCCAGGTGGTTTTGTTGTGAATTTGTACACAGCCCTGGAGCTCCTAGCAGAGATGGGAAGTAGACTTTTCACCCAGTTCCTAGGGGTTCCAGCCAGGCTGATGTGTTATGAGATGCAGAGGCCTCACACTGCACCAGCAGGTCTAGAAGGCAGGAGCAGATTCAGCACAATTCAGGAAAAAACATAATGAATAATCTGTTTAGGCCAAAAGTTAACTCAGAAGTTAGAAGTTTCATAGAGAATGAAATTGCTGCAGTGTCAATTCCTGAAGAAGCTGCAGAGGGATGGAAAGAAGGGCAGGTATGGAGGATGCTCAGTCTGGCAATAAAATTCAGTCCTGCAATAAAGACAGCAGTCTCACCATGCTTTTGCATCACAGTTTTTACATGGTAGTAATCCTGCCCCTCATTCTTTGCAAGTGGATACTAATCATAAAATTTTAATTTTGCTTACTGTTCAAGTTAATTCTAGTTAATTTTGCCAACAAGTTTCAGATATTTACTCACAGCAGATGTAATGGGCAACTTAGAAACCTCAGTTTCAGTCCTAGGCTCGGGAAGATGCTTCTCAATTTCCCCTCCAAAGGGTCACTTCCTGTGCACAGTCCCAAGCCTGTTTCTCCTTGTCTAAAGAAGGATGAGATATCTCACTGGGTATTACATTTAGAACACTTAAGAAATATATATATATATAAAACCACAAACAAACAAGAAAACCCCACAAAATCAAATGGTCATCAGACATAACAGACCTTCCATCTATACTCAAAATAAAAAGATAAGCTTTAATGAGGCTCTGTTGCTTCAAGTGGATGCTTTGCCTTTAAATTTTTTCCAAAAGATCTGAAGTTTGTAATAAATATCTTTTGCCAAGTGAATTACAAAATACACAAGTTCACAAGGCCCTCTTCTTTTGTAATCTTTAAAATCATATGCAGATATTCTAAGCTGTGTGTCAACAGACTTCTACACAGACGTTTCTGCTGTTTTATTTTTTTTAAAGCTGCCCTGCTATTACTGTGATAAGCTTGTATGTCTTTTAGATTAAATAGATGAAGCTGTTCCTGCTTTTAAATAAGAGAGCACTCTCTAAGCCCTGTCCTGTCCCACTAGAGTGGAACAGAAAGGAAGAAAGCACTACATGTGAATTGTATAATTGGCATGGCACTCGCACACCCTAAATCTGTCTGCAAGACAGCATCACTATTGCTATCAGGGAATTTATCATCTGTATTGAGGCATTTGGTCACTATTAGAGAGGGACAATCCAGTGTCTGTCCTGTCACCCAAAACTGTCTCCTGCAACATTTCACATTCCTCCTCATGTTCCCATACAGATAATACATATATTCTAGTTAAACACCAGGACTCAAACAGATCTGGAATGGTCTGGCACATGTGTATGTGTATTCTCTGTTACATTGTACAAAAACATTTTGGCATGTATTTAGCTGTGGCTTAGACCTAGTACAGGAACAAGAATTTAGCTTGTCTTTGATTTCACATGACCAAATTTTCATTTTTGTTCAACTGCAAACATACCTTGGGGCTTGCAGATGCTTTCCTGCCTCCAAAGGCCCTTGTGCTTCCTTCTGCATAATACAAAAGCTTTGTGACACGTGTAGCTACGTGGCACCAAGCCTTTGTTGGTTTCAGCAGGTAGCCTGCTGAAACCAACAGGACTGTTCATGTGAGCAGGGACTGGTTTTCATGTCTGCAAAGATGCAGGAGTGGACTGGACATTTCTGGGCTTCACATTTTGGACAACCAGCCTGATCAGTAACTGATGCCGAGATGCCGGCTCCCCTTTGTGCCATGTGGAGCCTATTCCTTTTGCGTGCCCAGCCTCTGATCTGCACTATGTACCTCACTGCCTAATAACTGCACAGTTATTTTAGGGAATGTGCGAGGATTTTTATGCTCCTGAGTAGCAGATGTCATCTGATTATGCGTTTAGACAGGAGAGGTTTTAATATAAAGGAGAGGGGATCACCAGATAAAGCGAGCTTAAACGAGAGGAAGAGATAGTATTAAATAATTTAGCTTGAAAAGAACAAAGATATTCAGAATGAACAAGATAAAGAGAGGTGTTAATTATAAATAGGAAAGTTGAGGAGAAAAAGTGGAAATATATGGGAGGCGGTTTACAACACATTTATATTTCTCACAAGCACTTAGTGGCATGATCTCAGATTTTCTAAGGCTCTTGAAGAGATTGCTGTACTGATCCCATTAGCTGGATTTCCTTGTGGAAGAGGAATTTACAAGTCTTTATTCTGTCTTGGCCTAGGTGCTTATGCTGCTTTAGGCATCTGCAAGGGGTCTTTTGGTTTGTTGCTATTGAGTATTATTGAATACCTATAAACACTTAGGTATTGCCAGTTGCAGGACTTACTACCCTTATCATAATGCAGTAACAGGAATTATGTACAAGTTCAATTTAGAACAGCACTTAATGGGACTTAAACACACATAAGTATGGTTTTCTAAATAGAAGCTATAAGATGATGAAAGATTTTGTGAATCTTTGGGTTTATTATTATGGTCTAATCTTTTTTTTTCCCCAGAGACCTTAATGCGTAACACTTTTTTTGTTTTTAACTTGTGATAAAAGGTCCTCTTACATATTTAGTTATTCAACAAATAAGCAATTTTTCTTTTACTTAAGAGCTCAGTTTGAAATTTTCATGAGATAATCTCAGGCAATAGGAAGAAAATCTAAAAGATAACAAGTGAAGGTTTTGCTGATCCCATTCCTAGAACCTGCTTGTCCTTACACAGAAACAGAACCTGGTTTACTGATGCTCCACTCATGATATTCTCTTGACTTTTCCTCCTAGACTACCAAGAGACTATACAGATTGAGAGAAATTTTCATGTTTATCACTTTTTCACAGAAATATGGTTTCCCAGTAGACAGCAAGGCTATAATGTATTCGGAAGGTTGCATTTAAAAAAATAAAAAAGGAAAAGAAAAGCTATTGGCATAATAAAGCTGTGCTCTTGATACAGATTATGGGCTTCTTCAACTGCAATTCAAAAATATAAGACAAAAAAACTATTTTTCTAAACCATGGAAAGCTGTACATATTTAAACCTGAAAAATGATAGCAAGAACAGGAAATAGCTTCCCTAGACAATTTCCCAATGAACAGCTGGATTTAACCTATTAAATAAAATACTTCAGAGATAACATGGGGATACCTTTATATCTTTTTCTCCTTATGCTTACAAAAATAACCTTCTAATATTATAATCATGGTACCAAAATACCTACAACATGAGAAGTTTCACTTCAAAAATCTGTGCTGTACTTTTATAGCAGAGAAGCAGGAGATTTATTCTTGGGTGTGGATGCACAGATGTGCAGATGCAAAAGTTTTACAATGCTTTTAGAGTAATTAACCACTCATAATGGGAAGAGCATGCAAATCACAGAAAGCAGAAAGAGGAGAGCAGTCACTCCAGCCCCTCTAGCTCTGAAATCAGGAACCTGTCACAAAGGTCGAGTTTGGAAGGAGCAGCCATCTGGAAAATCAGGTGCTAGAAGTTTCTAGAAGGTTTGTCTCAAGGTTGTTGAAAGCTGGCTTTTAGGAGCTTCAGCTTTATCTTCTAGAAGAAGGGATTGTCCAAAAGGAAGGGCAGCCCATGCTCCAAACTTTGTATTCTTTTAGCTGGACAGAAGGTAGAGCCTTATTTCTCTTGTGTCTATTAAATTAAATTTTAATATTAATTAAGAGTTTAAAGATTCAAAGAAACAGGGCCAATTCACCAGCTTCCCTGAGGGAGAATGCCAGAGAAGGCTTTGCACTTCCTGAGATTTGTCAGTTTGACTTCATCATAATAATGGCACCTCTTGTTACACCTCTTGGACCTTTGCAGGTCATTACTGTGTCCTGTCTTCACCACAGGCCAGGACCCAGCACTCCTTCAGTCTGGAGAAAAGCAAAATGCATTCCACAGGAATCTCAAAGACACATAACTTGACAGTGCCATCATTTACCCACATTGAAGTAAATTCCACGGTATTTGCAAATATATTCATTTGATCCCAGCCTATCTGGCCTTGATTTAAAACAGACTAGGAAGTGATGTCACAAGAATGTAAGTTCTTCTAAGTGCTGCATATGTCAGTCCTGAGAGGAACACATTCTTACACATCTTCTCCTAGAGAGGCATGAGAGCACATTAATAGATGGGGTATGGTATGTCTGATGTTGACCAGGTTCACATGTAAGTGAAAAAATGTCAAATGAGAAAGCAGATGAGGAAAAAAAAAGAAGAAGCAGGGCCAAGAAGGGAGATAAGTTATAGGGAAATATGCTAAATAATTAGGAAAAATGTAACCAGAGAGGAAGAAATCATTTAAAAGCTATCTAATAACAAATCAGATATTATATCTGTCAATACATAAAAAATGAATTTGCTGACAACTCTTCATCCCACAGTCTGCAGCATTAATAAGTTATGAAGTATGAAAAAACTGGGACGCTTTGTGCCTAAAACGGTATCACACGAGGAAAAGGGAATAAAGCTGAACTAAAACAAAGGACACGATTGTGTTTTGCTGGCAAATAATGACATAAATGGAAAACAAAACCACAGAAAAAAACACAGCCCCCCCAACCATCAAATAGAAGGAAAATCTGACTGCCTGGGTTTTTTGGCAGTTAATCAGATACAAATCATGAAGTCAGCACTATCTGATGGAAGTTTTGGATGCAGTTGTTATTCCAGAAGTGTCCAGCCCAAACTGCTTATTTAAACAGAGAGAGAGAAAAAAAAAAAAGAGAAGGAGATGGCAGGGGAGCAGAGGATTAAAGTGACTGAGATAGGAGTTTTGGGATCCAAACTATCTCAAGGTAAACAGAGCCATGAGGGACAGAGCCTGAAGGGGAAGTCATTTCTATCCAAGCCTGCTGCTCTCCTTGCACTGTGAATTCATTTCCCTTACTGCTGCCTCACTAACCAGGAGGCAAGACTTTTGCACCTCTGTCATATCCAGGGCTCAAACATCCACCACTTGCTTTTTTGGCACAGCCAACACAGCTGCTAAACCTTCTCATCCTCCCTTCTCTCATGTTCAGCCTCTGCCCCACGCCTTTACCAGGACATTGCTGAATAGGTCTACTCCTGGGATGCTCTGCCTTCTTTCCTGTTCCCAGGGAAAACAGAGTTATTCTTTTGTGAAATTGATATATTCCTACAACATAATCAGGGCTTGACAAAGACTTCCAAGCAGCACTGTTCCCTGCCTGACATCTATCCAGCTTATGCTGCACCAGTCATCCTTGGGCGATTTTGTATTGTTCATTTCACAGGTCTCATCCAATCTCCCCCATTCCCTTCCATGTAAGTGGCTTTAATGCCGCAGCCTAGAGCTGCAGTAAGCGAGGGAAGGAACTAATTTATTTTTTTAGTAGGTACAAGTCAGTCAGCAAGTGCAGTAGGGAAGTTAGAGCAGAGATGGGGAGGATCATCTGGTTGGGGTTTTTTTCAGCAGAACCTAAAGAGGCTGTGTGAGGTAGGGCCTTATATTTCCTTTAGAGGATGTGCATTAAGCAGAGCTCTACCCTGATCCCTTTAGGAAGTGGGAGAGTTACGATGGTGCCTTTTCCCTGAGAGCATTTCTAAGCTTTCCTCACAGGAAGCTTTCCTTGTGGTGCATTCTTAAGCAGATCAAATGTAAAGGAAAATCCCAATTCAGAATTAATTGGCATACATTTTTTCAGGAGCTGGAGGGATTTTGAATTTCTTCCTTCTAGATGAACTTACAACACTCCTGCAATCCTGCATTTGAAGTTGTACCTGTCTGTGGTAGGAGGCAATCACAAGACCTGCAGCAAGGCACATCACCCTGATTTTACCTCTCAACCCTGTTACTCAGAGGCTTTCCAGTGTGGTGTCTGTAGCTCACATTTAACTCCAGCTTGTTCTTGCAGTCTTTGCTTCTGTAGGTGCTGTTCTCACTCTGGAGACAGTGGCATAGGAAGGAAGCCATGCTTGGAAATTAACCATTTCCAGCATCCCTGCACAGCCAGAATCAGCAGCTGAAGCAGATGCTTGGTGGGGAAATAAGGCTCTTTTTTAAAGTGGGTCCAGAGTAATAGTTGGCTTAAAAATGCTTAGTACCATTAGCTCCAGGATCATCCACACCATGTGCTTGCTGTCTGTCATTTTGTGTAAGAAAGCAGAGGTGTTTCTGCCATGACCACTGTCCCCTTGCATCATGCTTCTGCTGTGGGAAAATGGCTTTCCTCTAAACATGCCCAACCCACTGGCACATCCAACACTGCCTAAGCAGCACCACTCTCCATCCAGACAGGTATTCCCTCTTCACCTCCCGTCCAGCAGCTCTCTGGGTGCACAGCAAGCTCCATCTGAGTCACGCAATAATAATCATTGCTTATATACAAGATCCCTTGTGTACTGTATATTAATGTCTGGCTGGTAATTTAATGGCACCTCTAGGCATAAACAAAAGTTTATTAAAACAGTAAGTAAAATGTTCCCGAAGACTGGCCTGCATTTTTAATTTTCTATTCAGCATTCCAAAGTACAGAGCCAGCCTTCTTATGCAAAAGGAAAGCTACAGAGTTAACACCAAGTCATTTTGCACAGGTCAGACATAGCACAGTCTGAAGCAATAGGATGCTTCATTTATTCTCACAAGGCCCTTTTTTCTGGTCATCTTTAGCAATGATGGCCAAACAGAAATTTGAATTGATTATTAGGAAAGGTGTACAACTCCAAAAAGCAGCAGCATATTGATTACTGCTCACTTTACTTGTCACTTCTCAGCTAGGAAGCCACACAGTTAGCTAAAGCCATAAATCCCAGTCAGTAGTTACAGTGTCCACCATAGCTAAGACTGAGTCATGCTCTGAAGCTTAGGCACATAAAAGTGATGCCATTCCTCCCTTGTTTTCATTCATGAGATGCATTTTTTACAAGTGATTTATTGCTCTGAAGACCACCAGGTTTCTTTTCTCATAACCTAATTTCTTCAGCTCAGTAAAATGTGTATGTGCTAGCTAATACATAAATTACTACACATTTACAGTGGGCATGTAGTTGGACACATTTTTTAGACAACATTTAAGCAGAAACTTGAACTGATTTTCACATTTTAGATTAAAGTTATAGAGACATGAAGAATTCCAGAAGAAAATTTTTGCATTGAGAAAATTCACTGTGGAGATGCTGGAGTGAGCAGCTGTGCTTTTAGCAAGTCTTATTTCAAATCCCAGCCACACTTCCAGACTGCAGTGACATTCCCCCTTCACTCCTCCACTGTAATTTAGCATACACTAAGGATCATGAAGCATTTCTCAGCTCCCAGGGCACATCGCTGCCTATCTCCACATTGAAACACAACCCCATGGTGCTCAACTGGCCTCTTGGTTTTCACAGAAAGACAACAGGAGCATTCAGACTGAACAGAAGGTGCAAACACATGCTCCAACAGGTCCCATCCACAGGACTTTGGGAGCCTGAAGAAAATACAGCTGTTCCCAAGCTCTTTCCTTGGAACCTCAGTATTTTTGTCATAACCTAGAATATTTATCTACCTGCCACCCTCTACAGCCACCTGAAAGGAAGTTGTAGGCAGGCAGGGGTCAATCTCTTCTCCCAAATGACAAGCAATAGGACAAGAGGAAATGGCCTCAGGTTGTGTCAGGGGCGGTTGAGATTGGATAGCGGGAAAAATTTCTTCACCAAAAGTGTTGTTGAGCACTGGAACAGGCAGCTCAGGGAAGTGGGGGTCACCATCCCTGGAGGTATTTAAAAGATATGTAGATGTGGCACTCAGGGACATGGTTTAGTGGTGCACGGGGCAGTGCTGGGGGAACAGTTGGACTTGATGATCTTAGAGATCTTTTCCAGCCTATGATCGAGGGACTCATGCAGCTGAGAAGTCACTTACAAACAGCACCAGCAAGAATTAGCAGGGAGGAGAAAGACTACAACTATCTTGGAAGAAAATGCCCAGAACAAATCCTTTAATGCCTGTACAGAATAAAAACTTGGCTTGTAAACGACAAAAGCATTCATTGCACATCAGCGGCTTTTTTCATGTGTCATTCTTCAGCTTTTTAATTTTTAAAACATGTTTTTCTTATATTTAAGAGACAATCTAATATAAACAGATTCATTATTGACCCATTAGCCTTAACCTGCAGAGACTGGTGTTCTCTATTTATAGCAACATTTTTGCTTTAAAAAAAACCACAGACCCTTGTTCAAGATTAGATATTAAAGCTTTGAGCATTCATCAGCAAGCACAGGAACCCAAGTCTTGCACAGAACTCTCAGGGGGATTTTTTGTCTATCAATATTTGGTGGCACTGCTCATGTGAGAAAAAGCAAAAGATAAGGGTCAGGCAACAATGCCAGAATAACTGTGATGTACAGTTTGTGGTATTTCATATTTCCAGTTACAACATCAGGGCTGATCCGTTACCTTTCATAAAATGCTGCCACAAAATATTCAGACATAATGCAAACAAGAGATTGCATGATCTGTCCCAGAACTTAAAATTAGGCAAATTAACACTGCCTTTGCAGCCTTCAGACTCAACCTGGCAGTAAGCCCCTGAAATGCTCACGGAGGTCAAGGGGTCTTCCACATGGGATGGCAATTCTTATTCAAACCATTCCCCCATATAAGACATTCAGTGCAAGTCTCTCTTTTCTGTGTCTTATTTTCTAGAGAAGAGTATGACTATTTAGGATCCTCACCATTAAAGGCAAGAATTCATTCTCATTTTAGCATTTTAAATCTCCACTGTTGTGATTCAATAAATTCTTAATATCATGCTGTCTATGCCCGGTCCACCTTTTATCTCCCCTGCAGAACAGCTGTGAAGATACAAGAGATGAAATTTTAGCCCCAGTTCAACAGAGCACTCACACACATATTTCAGGTGCTGCAGCTGGTGAACAGGCTGATTTACTTAAATGTTCTGCTGAGTTAGAGACCTGTGACCTTATATCATATGCAACTTTAAATTGAGTTAATGGCAGTTATATATATGCACCGACATAAACCGCTGGCTTTTTCATTCCAGGAATAGAAGAGAAAAAGGAAAATGTTGGTCAGAGTCTGGAAGCTTTGCATATTCATACTTTTCGCAGTTGTTAAGTGTTTGAAAATTCAGGTAATGAGCATACAATACTCAGGCTGCCTTTGTATTGCTTGGGGGTTTGCTATTCCAGTAATATCTCTACAGAAACCATTCTATCAAGACAGGGTTTTTTTGCCCTCAAATTGAATTAGCACTTGTACATTGAAGTTTTCAACATCACCCATAAGATTTTTCAACTTGTCAAAAGAATCTGCATGGTCTCTAACCATGAATAAAAATGATTTCAGGTATCATCTTTATTTCAAGTTTTATTTCCTGGGATTAATCTAATTGATTGTGCTGGTGGCTTGTTGAACAGCTGCTGAAATAAACAGACTATTTGTCTTTCTGTGTAAACATATGGGTACGTGGTTTAATTAAAGTTTGTACCAGTGTTGAGGGGGAAAAAAACCCACCACCTACAAAAAGATACCCTGTTTTCCAAACGGACACCATAGACCTGAAATTGCAAGAACTCTCTTGATTAATTTTCCTCTTGCTGATTTTAATAAATCTTTTACCATATAGACAAAAAATAAAGTCCAGTAGACCATATATAACGTCATTTTTAAAATATATATCCAGATGCTCACACAAGGCATGGATGATTTTCTCCTCTATAAGTAGGGGTAACCCCATAAATGTTTACTTCAATGTAATGCTCTTTTTTTTGCCTAGCAGAGCTAACCTGGATTTGCATCTTTGATTACAATCCCGTTAATCCTTTTTATGGCTTCATAACAGACCAGGGTCTAAACCAAATTCTGTAGGTAAAATACAGTGAAATTCACCCCCCTTTGGCTCTAACACACATTTTCATTTTCCCCAGATATCTCTAGTGAAGGAAATAGCACTGCCAGCAGGAAATAAAAGGAATAAATGGTTCCAAATAATTCTTCTTAAACTCTTCTGTAAAAATTATTGAGTTGCTTGAAGATCCTTAGGCATCTTGATTTTCTTAGCTTTTCTCATATACATAATCAAAAAATTATGGGCTGGCATGGAGATGGTATAAGCATAAGTAGGTGGAGCCTCTAGCACCAGGGTGGAATTGGGCAAAAAGAATTGCTTCTGTAATAAGATTCTGGCAAATAATCGGTACACACAGGATCAGTTATTAATAGCCTTTTTATGCATAGATAAGCACCACTCTTAGCTGCGTGCATGTGCACAAATGAAATATTAATAAGCAGCACACGGTTGTGTCCAAACAGAAGGAAATCTGCACAGATAAGACTTAGAATCATAGAATTACTAAATTATTTAGGTTGGAAAATACCTTTAGGATGAAAGTCTAACCATCAACCCAGCACTGCCAGGTCCATCACTAAACCATGTCACTAAGTGTCACATCTACCCATCTTTTAAATACCTCCAGGGATGGTGACTCCACCATTTCCCTGGGCAGCCTGTTCCAATGCCTGACAACACTTTCGGTGAAGAAATATTTTCTAATATCAAACCTAAACCTCCCCTGGTGCAACCTGAAGCCATTGTCTCTGGTCCAGTCACTTGTTACCTCTACCCAGCTACAACCTTCTATCAGGGAGTGTAGAGAGTGATAAGGTCTCCCCTGAGCCTCCTCTTCCATAGGCTAAACACCCCCAGCTCCCTCAGCCGTTCCTCAGACCTGTGCTCCAGCCCCTTCCCCAGCTCCATTGCCCTTCTCTGGACTCCCTCCAGCACCTCAGTGTCTTTCTTGCACTGAGGGGCCCAGAACGGGACACAGCGCTCGAGGTGCAGCCTCACCAGTGCCCAGTACAGGGGCACAGTCACTGCCCTGGTCCTGCTGGCCACGCTATTGCTGATGCAGGCCAGGTGCCATTGGCCTTCTTGGCCCCCTTGGTACAGCTGGCTCATGTGCAGTCACTGTTGACCAGCAGATCATCTTGTCATAGAAGGAAATCAGGTTCCATTACAGGAGATTACCAACAACCATCCCAAGCTTGAAATAAAAAAATATTCACTTTGTCCTACAGTTTCCAGCTCCACCATTGTTTCTAAAAACAAAGCCCATGTCCTAGAGGCTGCAAAGACATAGTCTACCCACACACAGTCAGCCAAACTTCATTCCAGTCTCTAAGTTCAAGCTTTGCTCCTTAGGAGGAATGCAGAGGAAATCAGGATAGCAACACACAGTCTCTCTGCTGTGCTCTGTCACGTACTAGATATAGAGAGTAAACCTAAGATGAGCTTTTTAATGACACATGACAAGTGGACTACTTCAAGTAAATAGAATCTGGCATTAGTAAACATATCACTAAACAGCTAAAAATTTCAGAAAGACAGCAAAAATTTCAGAAGAGGCACAACCACGGTTGCTGAAAGAAGTTATTCATTTAATGGCAAAAGTAAGCTATTCCCATTTTCTCAGATCAGTATATAATTTGGGGGGCTGTCTATCTTGGGATAGCCTATTTTTACCCTTAACGAAGGAACATAAAAATTCTAATCAGTTTTCAAATCTCAGGAGTCCAAAGAGAATTTGCATATCTGCATAAAGAAGGACCTGGTACAGAAGAATAAAACAGGAATCTTTTGGATTACACAGGCTCAGGTGGGATGCTGCTGTGGTCAGTTCCCCAACAGGATTTAGCACAGTTGGAAAGACCTACCTTCTTTCAACCCCTCCTCTGGAATGATGCCAGCTGTAATTATACATTATAATGAGCGAGAATCTTGAATTCACAGTAGAGCAGTGAAGTTGTTTCTTCTCACCTTCAGTAATGTATTTCTGCCCTCCTTCTTCATCTTTGCTGTGTTGTTTTGTAGTTTATGCCAAGCAAGTCTCATTCTTCTCATTACAGACAAAAATCTCTGCTTGTTGAAGTGCTGAGAGAGCTAATTCTTGTTGTTCTCACTTGTTACAGAAAACCTCCTGCCAAAGGAACCGTTTGGCTTAAAATATTGTAAACAACCTCTCCTCCTTTACCCGCCACCACAGCTTGCTTTTAAGAAGTCTGTTTTCGTAAACAGTGCATCTCATCTGCTCAAAACAGCATAACTGGGAGTTGCCATATCAAATACATTTATAGAAGATGGCAGCAAAGGAATACCTTGACAGACTAATGATGACCTCCTGCAAGTCAGGCACTTAAAAGGCTCGTTTTCCTGGTTAGCATATTAAAAAGTAATGGCTGAGTGGCACTGCTTCCACTCACCTGTCAAGGGTAATACCTGCCCTGTGGGCTACTGTGGAAATAACACCCAAGCTCACCACAAAGGTGGCTACCAAATAAGTCAGTCTGACAGGGGGATATGAAATACACAAGTTAATATCAGCTTCCAGCAGACACCACAAGAGACTGAAGCTAGAAAAAAAATATGGACTTGCTTTTTCCTTTGCATGCTTTGCCTTGGTAATGCCCATGGATTTCTGCAGCGTTTCTTCCAGGTTAAAAGCAGGGTGGGAAGGATGAGCTTTGTTAAGGAGAAAAGCTGTCTTTGTATCTATCTGGGTATTTCACCTGGTGCCTAAGCACTAGTCTCTTAAAATACAAATGCACACAAGCATTAAAGTTATTTAAAAAAATAACTGTAGTCATTATCTAAACAGGTCTGTGTACTCCTAATGTAAGTAGAAGGGGCAGGAAATGCCTCATGTCCATGACTTAGAAATTCACTGACCTATGGTCTTGCACTTAGATACTTCCACTCAGCCCAAACATTGGAACTGGAGGCAAAAATGAAGTTCACGCTTTGAATTTGATTTATTCCTCGAGACTTCAAAGCTGGGCAGAAATTCTTGGTAGAAAGGGTGAAGAGTGAAATCTTGATTCTATTCAGGTTAATAGAGCAAGTGCTCTAAACAACTGAAGCTTATCCTGGCTTTAGTTTCCAAATTCAAAGTCCCAACCTCGTGGAAGTCCCATTAGCATTTCTGAACGTATCAGAGACCGACACACTTCTGCTGAAATAACCTTTGTGTCTGAGTGCATGATTGCTCATAGGGGTCCCACACACCCCAGCAGGTGCTGGGTGATGTTGGGTGAATTAAATTAATTCTTCCTTGGACAAAACTCACGCTAAAGCCCACTGAGCTCCTCCAGGTGGAATGAGCAAAGCCATATGCAAGGAGCTGGGGCTGTTCCCCAGAGACAGGGATTAGTGTTTGAAAATGGGAGAGCAGAAAGAATTGCTCTAAAAAGCAAATTGTTTTTCCACATAAACAGGAAAAAAACCCAAACAACAGAATAAACAGCAAACTTAAACCAACTGGGATGATTAAACCAGTTTTGGGCTCAGCATGTAAGACACTTGCAATGCCATCGGCTTCCAGATAGGTATTTTTCATTAGGCTTTGTGCTTGTTGTTTGCTAATAAGAACAAACTTTTTGTCACCTTTGAGTGGGATACATAGGTATCACAGATTCTTAGAATGGTTTGAGTTGGAAGGGGACCTTGAAGATCATCTGGTCCCAACCCCCCTGCCATGGGCAGGGATGTGTATGGCAGGACGTGTCCTAGAGGTTGTTTGTTTGTTTGTGTTTCCCTCCCCTCACCCCCCCACTGGAGAGTTTTGAGAAGTTTCCTTCTTTGTTTTCTATTTTACCTGCTGTATTACCCTCCAGCTTCTGAAGTTGCATGGGTTACTATTTATTCATCATTTTGCTTTATTAAGATGCAGTTCAGGTTTTCACCTACGTTGTATGTTTTGCAAACATGAAATAAGGATCTAAAAATTCAAAAGACTCGAGAGTATAAAGAACTTTTCAGACACCTGCTTTCTGAAGAAGCCTCAGCAGATAGAGCAATTCAGCAGTGCAGAGCTGTTACCTGTGACCTAAAATAGCTTCTAATGCAGCAAATTATTTTAGATATCAACATTGTTATGCTGGAATAAATGTAGAGCTCTTTCTACATTTTTGTCATGTTCTGATAAAATCCCAGGTCTGACAGGATATCTTGACGAAAGAGTCCACATGAAATATGTTGCTAATTATTTATACACCTCTTCAAAGGCTCAGTGCTGCTACTTGTACTTCTTACTACTCGTACCTACCCAGGCCCTAAAGCTGTTTTTCAATCACTGAACTGAAACCCCTTGGAGTAACAAGTTTGTAATAGAGGTTCATAAACCTGGCAGTGATTAACAGCACAGGTTAATCAAATGGGTGTAGAACAGGCTTTTCCTCCCTTTTTCTTTAAAGGAAACTGGCCCCAAGTGTTTTTCCCTTTTTGCTACGTGGAAATAAATTTGCAATTAACTTTTACTTATTGGTGTTGTAGCGGCCTCTGAAGACCCGAGCCAGAAGCCAGCACTGTTGTGCTTCCCAGCACATAAATGTGTGCCAGAGGACAGCAGTAACTCTGAAGAGCTGACAACTCAGCACCATCCCACAGCTGAGCTCCAGGGGCCAGGAATGGGCAGAGCCCAGCTCTGCCAGGACCCACTCCTGCCTGGAAAAGAGCAGGCAGCCTCATGCTCATCTGTCACCCTGGTTACTAAAGCCACTTGATGATTTAAAATAATTAAGAGGAATTGTCCTCCACTGGCATCGGTTGGTCAGCTTCTTATGAAAATCAAAATGACCAAGTCCACCTACTGCTGAATCTCCTGCATTCAATCCACTCCAAGACCAGCAGGACATAAGACTCCAGCATGCCCTGCACACAGGGAATCAGTATCCAACTTCAGCTGTTTGCAATTGGACTCTCACTGAACATGCTGGAGTAACAACAGGAGAGGTGAATTTGGGGTGGTTACCAGGCTGGATGGCAGCTGGGCCTAGAAGCCTGAACTTCCAAAAACTTGAGCCAGTAAGAAACTTCAAACAGAAAACAGCTGTCAGGGGCTGGTTTCTAAACCCTGAGCACATTGTTTATCAGTCAGCAGCCACAGCATTTTTGTATAGGATTTTTTGGAGCATGGTCATGAAATAAATGGAATTAAAATCTTGATTCAATTCAATTCCAATTGAGAGAAATAAAAGGAAATTCCTGCACTGCATTAGCTAAGTGTAAAGATGAAAAAACCCTTTTGAATTAGTACTGAAATGTATGAGATTTGCTTCACCTCACTAAGTCAGTGGGGTTTTTACTCAATGTTAATTGCTTCTAAAAATTGCAGACTCCAACCACCCACAGTCTGGGTGTGTGACAGACTGAGCATGAACACCCAACACCTTCTCTCAAGACCCTCCCTTGCAGTTATGCAAACCCCAGACCTCCCCCGCTACCAGCTGAGTTTATGATAACAAAACCACCACATTAATCCAGAGCAAACTCATCTTCCTGTTTTACAGCTCACCTTCCCCACGAGGTCCTGGCAGTTCCCAGGAGCAGCATGCACCCCTCATCCCTTGCCTTCTGGGACCTCTCCTTTCTCCCAGGCTGTCAATGCTCGGGACTGGAGCATCCAGGTGCCCTATGGGGGCTACGCTAAGCAGTGCAATGACTGCCATGGGGTTACTCTGCTCCCTTACCTCATCTCAGCCACTCACCAGGATGGATTTTTTAAATTCCTGCTTAGATTTTCATGTTTCTAGAGCCCCCCCCTATTTCACTTTGTTTTGGTGATGGGCATGGGATTTTTGTATCAGCAAGTCAGAAGAGCAATTGAGACCTGAGGTAGAAGGTAGTAAGCATCAGTCCCCAGCCCTTGGGTGTGTTTGTTCCATACCTTGGACCAGTCCTGAAGGAAGATTTTCCTTCTGCACAGTCAAGGATCCACAAAAAGTTTGAAAACCCCATC
The DNA here is from genome assembly GCF_009650955.1 of Corvus moneduloides. Classification (NCBI taxonomy): domain Eukaryota; kingdom Metazoa; phylum Chordata; class Aves; order Passeriformes; family Corvidae; genus Corvus; species Corvus moneduloides. The sequence goes on from NC_045480.1 coordinate 59,120,450, forward strand.
CCCTACAGCACTAACCTTCACCACAGCAGAGGAGCAAAACCCCGAAGAAGCAGTGGTTTACTTTTTCCCCTCTAGCACCAAGTACTCTCTGTCCTCTACCACTTTTCCTGTGAAACACAGACCTTTCTAAATAACAAAAGCTACCTTCAGAAGGCATCTGTTTCCTGCTCACATCTTGCTCTGCCATCACCTGTGATCCCACTGTCCTCTACCTGCTTTAAAATGCTGTTCTCATTTTTCATGACAGATTACAGCAATCAGGAGCAGATTAAAAAAAAAAAGTTATTTGCACAGAAGCATAAACTATTGGTAGACTTCAAGCAAGTTCTGAACAGCAATATTTTAGGAATCTAAATGAGACACAGACAACCAAACTTGTTGCTCTTTCAGGTAAAGGCCAAATTTCTCATTTATGTCCTGTACAAAACTGTTGGGGGTGATTTATCTAGAAGAGGATGTTCCCTCTTCCTTGCTGCTACTTAGACAAACTCTCAAAGAGGGGGAAGAAAGGAGTTGGCAAGAACATCACAAAACCTGAAATAATTTCTTTGTTAACTTATAGTTGGTGTTGTTTTTACTACCGGAAAGGGTTCAAAAACTGATGTTATAGTCCTGACCTGAGCAATGCTATAACCTGAAATCTTAATATTCTGACAGATGCCAGTATAGAATTTAAGGTCCAATTCATACATACATTTACTAACAAACTAGGAAAGTGCTAACTTACAACAGAATTTCTGCTTGCATAAAATAGAGGGATGATGATTTCAAGAGGTAACTGCGTGTATGCACTAAAGGACTAAGTTTTTGTAGTCTCTGGTTTGCCAGCAATTTCTTTAACTGGAAAACTAAACAAAAAAAATAACAAGCAAACCTCCCCAACAAAATAAGACTGCAAATTCCACTTAGAAGTTCCTTAGTTTTAGTACTACTAGTACAGCCTGTCTCTCCTCTAGGTTCAGCTCAAACTCTGATTTGATGGCTGGTCTTTGACTTGGCAGGGGCTTTGCCCACTAAAAGTGCACCAGTCCTGCTTTCATTTTTCATTTCCATGGCTTTTGCTCTGCAGATGCCAGTGGCACTTTAGAAGCACAAAGTCCCTGAGTTCAAGAAAAACCAGCCACTGTTCATACAAATGCAGAGATCTGTTTTCCATTTTACATGGAACAGCTCAATTTATGAAAAAGAAAGCTGATTATTGCAATGAAATCTCGCCTTACAACAGATGAGGCCGTACCACACAAACTCAAATAGTGAATTGCAGCCTGTTTTGAAGCCAGATTTAACATTGGACTGCCTCTTTAAAATAGGCAGTCTTGCCAAAGAGCAGCACATCTCAGCTCTCAGAAGAAAGCTACCCAGCTATTCCCAGGTCTGGCTGAATTTTTAAAGAACACTGAAATGTTTGGAGCATTCACACGTGTTAATGCAGCAAAGATGCTTCCAATTCACTCAGTTTTTTCTGGCTTAAAGTGGAATAAATAAAAGCAAAATCTAGTCATGTACCTTTGCTGAATTAATGTTTCTTCCCTCCCTCTTTAACCAGCTTGGCTTCTTTATACACAGATGGTGGTCTTGGTTAGGGTCAAGGTTGACACAGCAGCTCCTTCTGTTCCCTGACCCATTGTCACCACCTTTCACACCACTATAATGAATGTGTAAAATCATTGTCAAAATGTTACCAAAAAGATAAATTGTGCAGGTACAGAAGAAAGTCTGCTATCTCCTCCAACATCATCCATTTTTATTACGCCACATTATAAATTACATTTTTCATCATGTATCTTAGGCATGGAAAATAAATGCACTAACCCTCTAAAAATAAGATTCCTCACTAAAACCCTCTACAGAAGATACCACTCCAGAGCACACATTTACAGCTACATCATAAATCTTTGGTAAAAATGGGATTTATAAAAGCTGTGCTGACACAGCTTATCTACAAGATTGTGAAAACGACAGCCGTGTGTAGAGTGCTCACCCTGCTAAAACACAGCTGTATGAATATTGAACATCAAACCCCACACAAGCCTTCTGACCTCTGCAGCAGCTCCCAAACCAGCCCTGCCTGTGTCCCTTCCCAAGCCAGGGTCCCACTCACAGCTGGAGCACAATTGTGAATCAAATAGAGCAAAACTCTTTTCATCACTTCCTTTCCCTCACTTGCCTGCAGGAAGGTATTCTCTCCACCTACCTGTTCTGGGTTTGTCTCCCCACCACATTTTAGTATCAAAAGCAGCTGGGCCTTGCTAATTGATTAACTTCTGTGGCTTTGGCCTCCAGACAAGTAACCCTTACTTGTCAGGTTGCTGAACTTGTCTGGTCCTCTGGTTCATTTTTAAGTATTCTGAGCAATTGATGAGCAGAGATTGAGCCACCTTCTTTCTCACTCGACATGTGCCCTGCAACATACTGTGACATGCCATGAAACATCCTTCTGGGGACACAGAAGGGTATGAGATGGTAGAGAGATATGAAGTAAGAGCTAAACCACATTTCATTCCACCATAGACCTCTGGCATACTCTTGCAGCAGCTGAGTCACAACAGTCTGCTGGCCACTTGGAGCAGGATTTGCTTCTGGCTGTGGTTGAGGACAGGAATTTTCCCAGTTCCCTAGAAACAGGCAGTAGGGCCAAGCAGCAAGAAGATGCCAACACTAGGGCACCCAGCCAAATTCTCTGGAAGCACTTCCAGGAGTCACCCTTCTCAGAGCAAACTTTCAGGGCTCCCCAGGGCCTGACCCCGGGTTTATCCATGGGAACACAGAGGAGCTCTGGCTGTCGCTGGCCACCACGGCACTAAAGTATCACTGGGACCACGGCGGGAGAAAGAGGAGGGCCGAGGGAATCATGGTCCTGAGCTCACCTCTCCAGCACCTGGGCTGCCTCGACCTCCTGGGAAAAAAAAACAAAACAAGCCCCTCAAAAAAACCCAAACTTTCTACTCACTACCACAGACTGCATTTTAATTTCCTGGTTGCCCCTGCTGTATTTATATGGATGGGGTGCACCCCAGCCCAGCCCATCCCACCGTTCCGCTCCTCTTCCTTTCCCTTCCCTCCCCTCCCGACTCTGCCGTGGAAATCCTCGCAGGACCCCGCCCTTCAGCAGCGCAGGGCCCGACTCCAAGCAGGGCACTCCCGAGTGCATCCCTGCTCACTAAAAGACATTGCACAGCTGTCAGCACTCACAGCAGACCGGTTCAAATGGTTGTAAAAGCCTCTTCAGATCCCACCTCCTTATTTGAAAATGTGCACAAACACTATTAAAAATCATATCAAGCTAATAAAAACAAAAGCAAAATCATGCCCTTAAATAAACTCCTAATTATCCATGCCAAGCAAACAGAAAAAAAAAACCACCACAAAAAGGGCAAAAACCTCCTCGCCATTTTGGCCTACTTTGGGCTAGAGTGTCTGGACCCAGCAGGAACATTTTCAGAGGCAGGCGAGCGCACTGGGAGCCCAGGTCACTGGGAAAGACAGGGATGCTGGGACCTGTTAGGAAGTGTTTCCTCGTCTCATGGGTGTACAGCAACAAATTCACTTACCCAAGGAAACACGCTGGCCTAAACAAGGAAAGAAAAATGCATTTTACTCAAGAAAGTTCACCATGTCAGGGCACCTACCAGGCAACAGAACTGCTAAGGGATTAACAAGTAAAAATATGATTTGATTCTGCATTTCCTATATATACACAGCAACAGACACAGAGTCAGACACATGCAGCTTGATGATTTGAAAGGTTTCAAATGACAGCTTCTTTGGGTTGTCCCAGGTCTCCCCTGTCAAAACAAACAGTAAAGAAGTTTAGCATGAATTTAGTTCACCCCAATTCAGCAAAATATTTAAAGCAGGATGTGTGGATAGAAGTCCTTGTGAGTAAATTCCTCTACAGAAGTTTGTGTTACATGCTATAGACTGAGTTGTCTGCATTTTAAACTCTGCTTCAGATTGGCTGTATATACATCTGTCAATTATTAATCTCCTGCATTTTTTTTTTCTGGGCATCACTTCTTTTTTTTCTTCAATTTTTCTTTACCTTCACAGTTCCATTTTCTGAGCTGTCTTCTTTCCTGCATGTCTGTGTGTTTGCAGTTCTTAACACAGAACCATTTAATAAGCTTTGATGTTCCTGGCAAAACTCCCATTGATTGTCTTGATTGCCTTTGTAAGAGATTTCACTGGAATTCAATGGCTGTCTCAGGACTGGGAAAGATACGTGATAACACAGTCCTAACCCGCTGCTTCCAACAGGAAATGTTGATGCAAGCTGGAGATGCGTTTCACAACTTGATTTCATTATATTAACAGTCTTCAAAACGTACAGTATTTCATTTATAAAAAGGGATAGGAGCACAGGTGGATGCCTGCCCATGCTCTGTGTGGGAAGGGAACGGCTTTGATGTATGCCTGGAGGTTGTACAAAAGGTGGAAAGCATTTCTGCTGAATTTTAACCAATAAAAAAGGAAGAGGATTTGTGATTAGCTTTGAATAGAACTTAACCAAGTGTCTGTGCCCACAGGTAAGGTGGACAGCCCCCAACATTATCATTGGTGTTACGCACAGATACATCTACTGGGAATTAAAGCCTGGTTTTCCAGGGCTAGGTGAGCTCAGCATGCCTGGCCTTGCAGGGACCGATGCTCCAGCACACACATTTCCAGGAGATGCTGGGCCTAGTGGGCCTTCCCCATCAGTCAGGTTCCAGTCCCACCATGCTCTGATTGTGTGGACATAGAATCAAAGGAAGAAAACAGTAATTCCCAGACATTTTCCACCACCTATTCATGGAGCAGGGTGGGTCCATGCCAGACCTCACCAAAACTACAGAGACTGTGAAAGCACAATCCATGGCATGGCACACACCAAATACCACAGGTGTACATTACGCACCTCTCACCCGGGGCCACAGGACCCTGTCTCCCTAAATAAGTATTTTAACACACTATTTAATGGCTCTGGGGTACAACACCGACTCAGTGACACAACTGTGCCTGCTCAGAAACACGAGGTTTTCATCACTTTTTCAAATGCACGTCAACTGTCATAGTTTTTTCTTCCTGGCTGAAAGGAGAAGGCTGCCTGGTGAATCCTGGGGACATGTCAAGAGATCAGCCAACACCTTGCATGGCAGAAGGGGGAGAAAAAGAACTCAGATTTACCTTGAAAACCCTGCAGAAGTAGACGGAAGACACTGAAAAGTTACAAGGGCTAAGAGCTCCGAGCTGAGGACGTGCACATGCTGGTGATCAAATTAAAAATTACAATATTTTCCCTAAGTTAGAGCAACTCCTGAAAGATATCTGAAGTGCAAGCACCATCTTTTGTTGCACCAAGTGCCTGGCACCAGCCTGCAGGCACCAGGCTGAGCACACGCGTCCTCATTGCTCCAGTTAAATGGCATACGGAGGGAGAGAGGAATTTCGTGCTTAATTAGGGAATGTGTTTGGAATATGATTTGTGATAATACATCTATAACAAGGGGAATTAATGAAAATAATTAATGAAGGCTAATCCGAGATACCAGATCAGCAAGAGTAGGGTCCCAAGGACATTCACACTGTGATTTATACTTTTTTTTTTAATGATCCATGAGATCTTAATGTTTTCAATGCAAGTAGGAGTTGAGGATGTGGTTAGGGAGGGCTCCCACCTGTGAGAGTATTTGCAAGGAGGGTTCCTGTGTTCCTGAGAGAGTTAGATCTGAATTTATTTGCTTTGTATTATCCAGTGTTTCTTTTCCTTTAGAAGCCACTTTATGTCTGAATTCCCCTCTTCACAATTTTATTTTGATCTCTAAGGAAGAGCAGTGAAGTTTGTTGCACATCCAGCTGCTCTAATTTTGCGGTGTTTGGACAGCAGGTGTATCTCAAAAAAAACCCCCCAAAACCAAATCCAAACAAGCAGAAATACAGGCAAAATCACAGCCTTTCAGGACGCTCACGACCCTTGAGCTATAAAGCACACAATGGAAACTTGGATTAAAATGAAGGTATTCAAAATAACTTTTATGCAGCGCCATGGCAAGCCAAGCAGGTGATTGCTGTGCTGCTACCAGATAGATGGCACAGAATAGGGGGCAGGACAGTCACCATTGCCTCTGGTGTTAGCCAAGGCTATGGATGAAAAAGGCCTTTCCTGAGGTCTCCAGGGCTGGCAGAGCCTTGGGAGAGCCTGAGGATGTGTGGGAGCATTCTTGGTGCCCCACTGCCATACTGGGCCCACCTCAAACAGCAGCTCCAACAAAGAAGAGAGGTTGAAATCCATGCCAAAATGACTGCCAAAAAGCCCTGTACAAAGCCAGGGCCTGCCTCCACCTCCACCCTCCCTCTTGGAAAAGCAGTTTTGGGATAGCATCCTGGGTGCTGTGGGGAACGTGCAGTGTTTGTGAGCAGAGGAGAGGCAGTGCGAGCTGGACGGCTCCTGCTTAGCAGTCTGCTCACATCGTTCTCCCACGAAGAATATTCAGCTTTCTTTGTCTAAAATGTTGAGTGGTTATGAATAGTAAGGATAGACTATCTGTAATTATTTTTAAATTATTAATGGTTTTGTTAGATCCCTTCACTTCTACATTAGGTTTCTGTTAATGTAAGTTAAATCAAAATGTACTTCGGTTTCCAGGCAGCTCCCAAATGTATTTTTCATTCTTTCATAACATTACTTCAAGTTCTCGATGAGGTGTCTATGATAAAGTTTGCTCCTGAGCCGGCAGACTTCCAGTCCTAATGAATTCAGTGAAAGGCTCACCAGGCAGGGCTCTCATCAGCCGGGCCGGATGGCGAATGAGGAGGCCGTGGCTGCATTGCCCGTCAGGGTCCCACCCCCAGCTTCTAGGTGTCATACCCTATCCATGAGAAGGAGCATGAGATCCACGGGGGGAACACCAATGACAGAGGGAAATTTGTCAGAATAACCGAGTTACTTTATTGGTGCTTCCCATCGCGCTTAGGAGACTCAGCTTGTTATGCCAGGCACTCCTGATCAGAAAATATCTGCGGAGTGCCTGGCTCAGGGGACAGACCCTGCAGGAGGGGAGGAAAGGTTCCCGCTTGCCACCCTGCCCCAGGAGATGCTCTCGGCTGGGGAAAAAGAGAGGGACAGAAACACGGTTTTCTCCCTTCTCGGAGAAAGAGCAGGCCGGGCAGGGTCCGAGGGTCCGGGAGAAAGAGCGAGGCCGGGCCCTCACCCCCCGCCCGCCCGGCGCCCCGCTCCTGCCGAGGGGGCGGCGCTGGGGAGAGGAGCGTGTGGAGTTAAACGCGTGCATTCAACACAAACGCCACGAAAAATGCCTGGATAAATTATGCAGAGGGATTTCTGGATTTCTTTCAAGTAATTAAGTTTCGATTTCTTGCATTTATTTTAGTGCCAGGAAGCACGAGGCGCCACGGACGGCAAAACTCTTCATTGATCGTTCCGGGCTTGAAGTTTGACTTCGTGACTTGACTCGGCTCGCGGCGGCGGCGCGGCCGCGGATTTGGAGCGGGGGAGGAGATTTGGGAGAGGGGGAGCAGGGGCCGGTGCGGGCGGCGATGCCGGGCTGGAGGCACAGAGGGGGCCGGGGATGCCGAGGCATCGCTGGCGTGCGGGGATGCCCCAAGCGGGGTGTCCCGGGCCGGTGCATCTGTCCGCACCCGCGGAGCCCCCGCAGCTGCGGGGCCGGGTCGCCCCCCGTGCCCGGATCCCCGAGGCAGCATCCCGGAGGCGGCGGGGGCCGGGAGCCGTGTGGGGCACCGGGCGGCAGGGCCGGGGCTGGCGCTGCCCTGCCCTCAAAACAAAGGTAGAGTTTGCTCAAAGTGTAGCCCGCATCTTAATGGATTAAAAATTCATAGGGCGCATTAGGTTCGGTAAAATATGAATGCGCGTCTTTAAATTTTAATCGTAAATCAGAACATAGATACATGAGAGGCGACAGTGATTTCTCCCCAGATGTCTGCGTGGGTCAGGGTGTGGGCGTGGGTAAGTTGGAGGGGGGGATCTCCTTTTATTTAGGCAGCCCAGCGGTGCGCAGAGCCGGCTGCGGGGCCCGCGGGGCCGCTGAGGTGCCGGGGGGCGGCGGAGGCTCCGCGCCTGCTGCGGCACCCCCGGAGCCCCTCCCGACTCCGGGCGGGGGTGCAGATGGGCAGCGCGGGAGCTCTACGAAAAAAACCCAACACCCAAACACAAACAAATAACCCCAAAAAATGACCAAGAAAAGGGAGGAAGGGGGAAGGCAGGATGTGCTGGGTGGAGGAGCCTCGGGCAAAGCGCTGCCGGCAGCGGGCACAGCAGCAGCGCGGCGCTGCGCGGGGCCGGAGCCGCGGCGAGTCCCTGAAGCGCGGGGAGCCACCGCGGGGACCCCCGGGGTCACCCCCGGGCCCGGCACCGAGGAAAGCTGGCCCAGCTATGCGGCCGCGCCGCTCCGCGTCCCGGTAGCGGCCGTTCGGAGCGGCGATGAGTGCTCAGCGTTTTGGAGATCGGTTGTCAGTTGCTATTAAAATCAAGATTAATTCATATTAACGATATGCGTTCTCAATTCTCCCGTGTGACAGCATACATTAGAACAACTATTGCGAGTAATTAAACTCAGTGCGGGAGGGGTTAAATGTATAGCGGGGGGGGCGAGGGGGGGTCCTTCTCGCATTTCTTTCTGCCAAAGTTGAGCCAGAGACCCGGGCGGGCAGAGCCCCTTCCCCGGCTCCACGCACCCGGCAGGCTGGCTGCCCTCGGACCTCCCCGTGCCAACGAGGTATTTTCTTCTTCTTCTTTTCCTTTTTTTTTTTTTTTCCCTTTATTTTTTTCCCCTTTCCCCGGAAAGCGGGAGCTTTCCCTCGTTCTCCCGCACACCTCCCGGCACGCCCGCGCCGAGGCGCGCAGGGCTGCGGCCGCTGCTGGGGAGGCGGAGGCGGGGGCGCAGGAGCGGCCGGGCGCGCTGCGGGGACCCCGGCGGAGGGAGGCGGGGGACAGCGGCCTCCCTGCCAGCCCTGCCCGCCACGGGCGGGCCGCGCCCCGCGTGGGCTCTGCCCGCGATCGCCTCAAAACGCGCAAAATATTATTGATAGCTCTTTCTTGGGCGTTGGAGATGCTTGATGCTTTAGACTAATTAGACAAGCCAAAAGCCTTTTGAAGATTAAGCAAATTGGACAACCCTTGTTAATTAGAACATAATTTAAAGTTTGAAATTATATCACTCATGAAGTAGCCTAATTAGTATGACGATATGTTAATAGCCTACCGAGACACGAAGCGCGGAGGTTTGGCATGAACTCCTTAAAGACTTGCAAGAAAATCCTCTTTCCTATGTTGTCATTAATAAAAGATTTCTATAGACTTCAGCCTTTCAACGGTGACATACAATTTATAGTACACCCAATGCATTAGCCCATAGTGCTGCTCAATTTTTTTACTATTATGAAAACTAATAAATTCGTCAAGCTGAATTAAGCATACAAATCAGATGAGGCATAACAGATTACATATTGAAGCGCCGTGTCTCCCGAGCCTAAATGAAATTTCAATCTAATAATTCCTTCCTGGCCCGGCCATAATTTGTTTAGAGATGTTGTTCTACTTCTTTCCAAGCGCTATTCACACCATAATTAAATGATACTCAAGCTTTTAACTTTGATTTATTTCATTTCTCTGAGCTGGCGACAGTGAGAGCTGATACAATGTAATTTTTTTTATTTCCCTTAAAATTACCAAGTCTGCTGTTTAGGTGAGAAATTAAACACCTAAGCACTTATTTTAACCTTTCTGCTGCAAAGTGAAATTCATGGAAATAAACCCGACCACCTCCAGGAAAACTGACTTTCCCCGATTTCTTTTCTCTCTTTCAATTTTTTTTTTTTTCCTTTTCTTTCCTTCTTTTCCTATTAGACAGGCGTAGGAAATTGGCGGGATAGCGGTGCGCTTTTGCAGGAGGATCCCTCCGGCTCCCCGCCGATGGGGGACGCCGGCGGGGGCAGCCCCCGGCCGCCGCTCCCGGCCTTTCCCTGTGCTGTCCCCGCGCAGCGCCTGGCGCACCCCCCGCCCCTGCCGCCCCCCGGAGCGGTGCCGGAGCAGCGGCGGGACACTCTGGCTGTAGGACCGTGGTGAGCCCGGACGGGACTTTTCCCCCCTCTTTTTTTAAAATTATTTTTTCTTTTAATGGAGGGTAGATTTGAGGCGGTGGGGTGGTCGCTTCCCCCTCCTTTCTATTTTTTTCTTTTTTTTTTTTTTTTGCCTTTTTGGCTTTTTCCCTCCCCTTTCCGGGAGGCGACGGGGCGCGGCGCGGCGGTGAGTGTGGGAGCACGCGTGGGCGTGGGAGCGGCGGGGGGCGGGCAGGGAGCGGCGGAGGAGGGGGCCGGGGCCGAGGAGGCAGGCGCGGAGGGCCCTTCCCGAGGAGTTGGGCTGTAGTGACAGGCGAGAGGGGAGGGGAGGGAGGGGAGAGAGTAAAACCCACCGGCGCGGCGGCGGGGAGGGCACTTCGCGAGAGGCGAGGGCCGGCGCCGGAGCGGAGGCGGCGGCGGACAGCGGCGAGCGCCCGGGCGGAGGGCGGGCAGGCGGGCGGGAGGCATCCCGCGCATCCCCCGCGCATTCCCGGCTCGCCGGAGCCGCCTCTCCCTCTCGTCCCCGGCGGGGCTCGGGCAGCCGGCTGGGGGGCGAGTGGGAATTTTTTTTTTTTTTTAATTTTTCGGGGGGTGGGGGCGCGGGGCTCCTGTGGCTTTTCCGGGGGGTTTAGGCCCCCGGCCCCGCGCCCCTGCCCTCCTCCGGCGGCCGGCTGCCGGCGGGCCGGGCCGCGGCGGCGGCGAGCACCATGATGATGTCTCTGAGCAGCAAGCAGCCTTTCGGCCTCCCCCACGGCGGCGGCAGCGGCGGCGGCCTCCACGAAACCAAGTACTCGGCCCTGCACACCGCCTCGCCCTGTCCCTCCGCCGGCGCCGCCGCCCCCGCCGCCAGCTCCCCCAGCAGCACCGGCACCGGCGGCTCCGCCGGACGCGGCTCCGGCTCCGGCTCTGGCCCCGGCGGCAGCGGCGGCTCCGGCTCCAGCTCGGGCTCCGGCCCCGGCGGCAGCGGCGGCGGCGCGGAGGCGATGCGGCGGGCCTGCCTGCCCGCCCCTCCGGTAGGTGCCCGCCGCCCGCCGCCCCGCTTTAAGGGGAGCCCCTCGGTGGCCCCCCGGATCCGCCTGATGATTTTTTCATGGCCGTGCAGCAAATCACCCGGCGCCGCCGGGCGCTCGCCCAACTTATGCATGCGGCGGCTCTTGCCGCTCGTATTAATTTTTATGACCTGGGATGCTGCGTGCGGCTGGTGCGTGTGTCCGTCCGTCCGTTCGCTCGCCCGCCCGCCCGCCGCGGCTCCTCTGTGCGAACGGCTGTGCGCCGCGCCCGCTCCCTCGCCCCGCTCGCTCCCTCTTCTCCTCTCCTCTCCTCCCCCCCCCACCCCACCCCCCTCCCTTCTCCAGGATTTCTCTTTTAACATGCTGGGAAGGTTTTAGTGGCACGGCGGAGTGCGCGGGGAGGCGAATTCCCTGCTGAGCGTTATGTGTGCCTTCTATTTGCAATTGCAGAGCAATATATTCGGCGGTCTGGACGAGAGCCTGCTGGCCCGCGCCGAAGCCCTGGCAGCGGTGGACATCGTCTCCCCGAGCAAGAGCCACCACCACCACCCGCCGCACCACAGCCCCTTCAAGCCGGACGCCACGTACCACACCATGAACACCATCCCCTGCACCTCGGCCGCCTCCTCCTCCTCCGTGCCCATCTCCCACCCGTCCGCCCTGTCGGGCACCCACCACCACCATCACCACCACCACCACCACCACCACCAGCCTCACCAGGCGCTGGAGGGGGAACTCTTGGAGCACCTGACGCCGGGACTGGCGCTGGGGGCCATGGCGGCCCCCGACGGCGCCGTGGTCTCCACGCCGGGCCACGCTCCGCACATGGCCGGCATGAACCCCATGCACCCGGCGGCGCTGGGCATGGCCCACGCCCACGGGCTGCCGGCCCACATGGGCTGCATGAGCGACGTGGACGCCGACCCCCGCGACTTGGAGGCCTTTGCCGAGCGCTTCAAGCAGCGCCGCATCAAGCTGGGGGTGACCCAGGCCGACGTGGGCTCGGCGCTGGCCAACCTGAAGATCCCGGGGGTGGGCTCCCTCAGCCAGAGCACCATCTGCCGCTTCGAGTCCCTCACCCTCTCCCACAACAACATGATCGCCCTCAAACCCATCCTGCAGGCGTGGCTGGAGGAGGCCGAGAAGTCCCACCGCGAGAAACTGGCCAAGCCAGAGCTCTTCAGCGGCGCGGAGAAGAAGCGCAAGCGGACCTCCATCGCCGCCCCCGAGAAGCGCTCGCTGGAGGCCTATTTCGCCCTGCAGCCCCGGCCCTCCTCCGAGAAGATCGCCGCCATCGCCGAGAAGCTGGACCTCAAGAAGAACGTGGTCCGCGTCTGGTTCTGCAACCAGCGCCAGAAGCAGAAGCGCATGAAGTACTCGGCGGGCATCTGAGCCGGCCGCGAGCAGCACCGACAACATCAGCGTCATCGTCACCGACAAAAAATTCAGTAAACGAGAAGAACGACAAAAAGGAAAGGAGGAAAACAACCCCAAACAACCCCAGCCCACCCCGCCGCCCGCCCCGCGCCCAACTTTTGGGGGGAACTTCCCCGCGGAGCCGCGCCCGGACCCGCCCCGGCAAGTACCGCTGGTTTTTATTCCTAACAGACCTCGCCCGGGTGGCAGCGGGGTGGCCACGATGTCATGGCTTTCTCGGGACCCAAACTTGAATCTAGAGTTGAGGCTTCGCACCGCGAGAGACGTCTCAAAAGTATTTTGATTTAAATAATAATAATAATAATAATAATAATGATTAAAAAAAAACAGATGGCAGGTTTTTCTGCATTTACACTGCGTATTATAAATATATAAATATATATATATTTTTACTGTGGTTATTATCCTTTTCCTTCTCTGAAGTTATAACGCTTAGGGAAAGAGCTGATCCTGCTGTGTTCACTGGTCTTCAAAAGCTATTATTAGATTACTGCCAAACAACCCCTTGTAAATTATTAATTTATCTCTCTAGCAACTTCATTTTGTGCTCATTCTAATTAATTACACCTCTTTAATCTAAGTCTTGATAAAAGTAAAAAAAAAATTGTTAGTGAGAATCAAATATTTTGTGTTGGTAGGATTTATGAACGTGAGCTTTTCTTCTTCTGAATGTCCCTTTTGGCCATTTGTAAATTGTCACCTGAACCTAAGGTATTTCTCTGGCGAGTATTCTTATTCGTACGGCGTCGGCACCCTATAGTAGATGTCCTACATTATTTGTGTAGCCTGATTCACTGTCCGAGGTATTTGTTTACCGCGTTACATATTTAATGGGGATTCCCATAATGTCCCCACCACACGCTGCTCCCGAAGTGAGAAAGGACGTGGCCGCGTAGGTGACAGCGCTTGGGGGGTGGGGGTGGGGTGGGGATTGTCGCTTCGGGTTTCTTGCCAGCACAATATCCGTCTTTCTCGGTTTCAAAGGTGTATCGCGACGATATTCAGACCGGCTCGGTTATTTATTTATCTATCCGATATTGTTTATTTATTTGGTCGGTTATTTATTACCTTTAATTGCAACACTTTCCCACGGAGGAAAGTCCCTTTTTGGAAGTCTGTTTGTAGAAAAGCCAAATTAAAATTTGTAGGGAAGGGGAGCGAGCGAGCGAGCGAGGCTGCACTGCTTGTAAATTCACAACCGGTTTGGTACATTTCTTTTTGGAACAACAACAATAAACTGAGGGTACTCGGTTGGGTACCTGTATGTATTGTAAATATTTCATTGGCGTTGACGCACATATAGATATATTCTTACAGATTTCGCTGTATCGCTGTTCTATCCGAGACTGTTTGAAGTCTTAAGTTCTGTACATGACCCGATTTCGTTGGTTTTTGTTTGGGTTTTTAATTTTGTTGTTTTGTTTTGTTAATAGGAGGTTTATTTATTCTAGTAATGTACTAAGTTATTTTTAAATGTTGTTAAATCGTCTTTCATTAAAAAAAAAAAGAAAACAGGATTTTAACGTTTTATTGGCAAAGCGCGTTTGCTGCTTCTTGTTTTTCCAGCGCCAGCCTCTGCCCGAGCTCCGTGCCCGCTCCGGACAGGGGGGAGCGGCCCTGGTCGGGGAGCGGCCCGGGGAGCGCCGGGGCTGCGGCTGCAGCACCAGGGACAGCTCCGCGCCTGCGGCTCCGCGTCTGCGCGGCCGCGTCTGCGCGCGGGAAGGGGGGACATGGGGCTGTGCAGGGTCCCCGCCGAGCCCCTGCTCCCCGAGCCGCTCTGTCCCCCGCCCCGGCGCGGGGGAGCCGGGGGTGCCACGCAGGCAAACGCGTGAAGATAAACCCCAAATTTGAAAAGGGAAAAGTAATTTCCCCGCGCGGTGCTCACAAAAGCCGGGGGAAAAAACCGACGGCAGCGGGCGAGGTGGGGGGGAGGGAGATCATACACGAACCGCTATTAAATATTCATATTTCCGCCCAGCCACCAGCTCCGGCTGTAGCTTCAAAGCCGCCCGGGCACGCCAAGGGTGCCGGCGGCTCCGCGGGCGCGGAGGCAGGGCCTGGTGTCCCGAGGTCCGGCGGGCACAGGCGCCGTGTCCTCGCCGGTGTCCACACCCCCGCCCTCCCCACGGCCCCCTCTAGCCCTTGTCGCTGTCGCTACCGTCGCGGCCCCCGCAGCGCCACGGCTCAGCCCCGCGGGCGCGCAGGGCGGGTTGCCTGCTCCTCCATCCGCGCCCGGGGCTGGCAGCTTTTTGGGAGGGGGTGGCGCTGTCCCGCGCACCCTGCGCGCCCCGCCGAGACCCCCCCCGCGCGGGAAGTGCCTCCCTGCCCCCTCCCCCGTGGGCTGGGCTGCCGCGCAACCTCCCCGGGCGCGGGGCTCGTTCTGAGAAGTGAGACAGGGCAGGAGGAAGCAGGGAAGCGGCGGGTCAGGGGGCCAGGGTGAGGCGGCCCGGCGGGGGCAGGGCCCGGGCGCACCCCGAAAGCAGCAGAGAGCCCCCCCAGACAGGCAGCAGGCGAAGGCAGCGAGCGGCGAACAGCCCCTGAACCGCCGCTGCGCCCTCTTAAATGAGCCATTCACTTAAAGGCTATTACGGGCGAATTAATAAATTACACAGCGAATTATTAAATCCAGATAATTACAAGGAATAAGTAAGTAATCATTAGTTATCTCAGCTAATTACTGTGGGTCAGAGCGAGCGAGAATGTGAAATCCTCCTCGGGAATTGAAATTAACTTTGCACAGTGAGTCTCTCTGCTTGACATCCCCAGTCTGTAGGCACATGGCAGCTCCCCTGTGAGCTCGGCTTTCTATTTAACTTGGAGAGAATGGAAATAAAATTAAGTGGCGATGTGATAATAGGAAGCTGCTTAGAAAGCAAACGCGGTGGGTTTTATTTTTTACCTTTTACTGCCTGGAGATAGATCGCTCTCTGGTTTGCCAAATTAAAAACCTGGGGCAATTAACCGACTTCTCCCACTACCTGCCGGTCCCGCACTTGCACATGATCAACAAACGAAAAGGCAGGGAAGAGCCGGCGGGCTGTGGGGTGTGTGGGGGTGCAGAGGAGCCTGGGATCCGGGAGAAGCGGGGCGGGCGCCAGGGCAGCCCCTCCGCTGCCCGGGCCGAGCAGGGCTGAGGCACCGGCGCGCTTTGTTTTGGGAGACAATAAGCTGACGAGCTCTAATGAGGGTCCTCGTCTCTTCCGCTGATCTTTCGCCAGATCCTCCAGGAGCCCCCCCTCTCCCCCAACACCCATCTACAGCATCACTTCCCGGCTTTCCTTCACGTGCATCTTTTGTAAACAGCAGATCTACAGGCGGAGATGCTCACGCTGCTCTCGCCGGGCTCTGCCCGCATTAAAACAACAACAACAACAACAACAAAAACAACTGCTGTGCGTGCACGGCGAGGAAAAATATCTCGGCTTCTTTGCCTTTATCAATTGCAATTAGGTGGACAGTCTTCCCCCTCTTTCCTTGCTCCAGTCTGGGATGATAATTAAAATTTAATGAAGCCTGGGAGTAGCAGAGCTCTGTCTGGGGACTGTGGAATAGAATATTTTAACTGTACATTTACACCAAGTGTCTGGCTTCAAAGACGTGACTGCTTTTAATCTCGAATTAGAAAACCACAGACCTGAAATTAAATATTAGCCACCCTCGGCTCCCCTTCCTTCCCGCCACACTGTCACGCCTGTGTTTGCCTGCCTTGCCCCACGACACGCACACACCCGCGTCTCGGCTCTCCAATTACCCTCGCGTTAATAATAAATGGCTTTGCCAGGGTGCGGATTTTCCCCTTTCTTTTCCTTTTTTTTTTTTTTTTTTTTTAATAGGGTTAATGCAATATTAATTGCTCGTAGATGCTATAAGAATGCGCCGCGTTTTTCCAGGAACAAATCGATGGAACGGGGCGGCGAGCGCAGAGCAGGAGGCGCAGCCCCGGGGCCGCCCGGGTGAGTACGGCCGCTGGCGGGGCCCTCCGCGCCCGCGCAACTCCCGCGCCCCTTCCCGCCCCGGCCCGCTGCCCCGCTGGGGATGGGGGCGGGTCGTCCTTTTCCTCCCCAAATCCTCTCTCCGGGGAAACCCCAGCAGCGCCCACTCCCGGGACAGCCCGGCTGGTTTGTGATCCCGGAGCGGTGACCGGGGCGGGGAGGATGGGAGACAGCGTTCCCCTCCCTCCTTCATGGTTGTTGTTATTTTGGCAGGTGAGACCCCCAAGCCCTCCCGGAGGAGGGAGCCCGGCGGCGCAGGACGAGAACCTGCCCCGCGGCTGCGGCTCGGCGCGCCCCGCAAAGGTAAAGGAGGGGCTTGGAGGGAAGACGAGGATACCCCGCAAGTCAGAGAGGCGGGGGGTGGGGGATAGAAAAAGCATCACAGCCTCCACCAGCCAAAAAATCCCCAGGCAGCCGGGACCCGCTTCCCGGGGTGGGGGCGTTGCTGACCTGCTGACACGGCTCCTCCGTGCGGGAGCATCCCGGAGGCCGGGCAGGGCCGGGGGTGGGCGGGCAGGAGCCGCGGCCGCTGCGCGGGGTAGGTCACGCCTTCCCTGGCCCGGGGCCGGGCCCTCCGCTGGCACTTGTTGACAGAAAAAAAAAAAAAAAATTAAAAGCAAGAAATAGAAAAAAAAACCAACCTAAACGAGCAAACCAACCCAAAACCTGCCCCCAAACTGGCCACGACCCCCGAACGAAAACAACGGAGGGAAAAAAGAGGCGCTCCAGCGCGCCGGGCGGCAGCTGGGACACCCCGGGAGCGTCTGTGTGCGTGCGGGATCCGGCTCCGCAGATGGGCCCCCGCCCCTGCCCAGCCCTCCGCGGGGTGCAGCGCTGCTCAGCCGGGCGGGCTGAGGCCCCCGCGGGCGCTGGGCACTGTCCCCCGCAGCGGCACAGCCGCCCACTGCCCCCGCCACCAGCCCCAGCAGGACGAGCCTTCGGCCTCCTCCTCCTCCTCCCCCCGCCCGGGAAACCCGGGAGCCCTGGGGCGTGCGGAGCGGTGCCGCTGTGCGGGGACGGTGGTGCGGGCGCGGCGCCCCGCGGAGTTTGCGCGGCGGTGGGGCCGGGGGCTGCGCGCCCCGTCGGGCTGCGGCATCGCTCGGCGGCGCGGCGGGGCTGGGCTGGGCTCGCCTCCCCGTTTATACAGAACAGGATCATTTACATAAAGTCCTTAAGGCAAATAACTGTTGGGGCTCTAATTTATATCTGATCGAAAATTAGCCGTCATTATGCGCTCCATTAGCAGCGTCTTTAATGTGCTTCTAAGCACCATTTGTCAAGCGGCTTGTTAATATCCTTCAAGTCTTTAAAGTTGAGAGCTCATTAAAGAGTGCGCTCTGTTATTGATGTAATTTAGATGAGTTTGGAGGAGCGAGTGCGCCGCGGACAACCTGGACGAGCGGGGAGAGGCTGGGGCTCCCCCCGGGGCTGGGGGAGCAGCACCCCCGGCGCGGTGGCCCCTCACGGTCGCCCCTCACGGCGGCGCCGGGCCCGGCCCGGGGCCCGCTCCGCTCCGCGGCGGGGCCGGGGGGAGCCTCTCCGGGCCGAGGCGGAGCAAACCCGGCTAATGATGTGCAGACGTGACTCCGCCGCCTTTCCCCCACTCCATCGGAAGAGCATAAAGGCCAATAAATTACCTCCGCTGCTTATCTGAAAATCCATCTATCCTGTCGCTATTTTTTTTTTCCCTCCGCTGGAGGAGATCGCGTTTGTGCAACACGCCGAAGCCGCCCCTCGAAGGCGGGCTGTGGGGCAGCGCCCTCCGGCCCCCCCGGGAGGCTTCGGAGCCCGGCTCGGCCCCTCCCCGCCCCAAATCCTGCCGAAACCAGCTGCTTGTGGGGGCAGCCCCGGCTGAGCTCTGTGTCCCCCCCTCCCCCGGGCAGTGCGGAGCCGAGCGGGGGCTGGCGGGGAGGGTCCTCCCCTGCGCCGCCGTCCCCGGGCTTCCCCCGGGCGAAAGCAATAAAGCGGGTAATTAGACTGCTAAAGACGGATGTAAATAACGGGGAGGAGGCGGCAGTGACAGGCGTGCGACTGGGCCGCTGCCCCCCGGGGATGAGAAAAGGAACCCGCAGTGCTCCCCCCCCGGCTCTGTGAGAGGTGCCCGATGCCCCAGCGGCCGGAGGGCCCCGGCAATTCAGGAGGGAACTCACCACCCATCAGAGGGGCCCCGTGGCCCCCGGAACCCCCACAGCGTGCAGGGCGAGGGCCAGGGCAGAGGGGATGCGGTGGGGGAACTGCTGCAAGTATCAGCAGCCTTTCAAACCCCGCTGCAGCCCGGCAAACCCCCTGCAGGGGCTTTAAGTGGCCTTTCACGCAGGCTTCTGTCAAAGAAGTGTTTCTGTGACCCCACGGTCCCAGGGACCCACGGACACGGTATTTTTCCCAGAAGCGTGATGTATAAGCAGCCACACGTGTGATCCAGCCCTGCTCAGCTCTCGGGCAGTGAGCCTGGGGGTGCTCCCCATCGGTGCAGGGTGGGGTGATCCAGCCCTGGCCCTCAGGTGACAGATGGCTGATCCTGACAAGCTGGACACATCTTCTGCTCTTTGCATGCTCTAGCACGGTGTCCTAGTCCTAGATCCTGGAGATGACCTGTCCTAGAGCCACCACCTCCATACTGGTCCCCAAAGCTCTCTGGGCAGAGGAGGAGAAAAGTACCCTCAAGGCAGCAAGCAAAAACACCACCCTGGGTGGGCAAAAGCATGAGGCACAAAGAACCACCAGGCGGCCCGAGGGTGACGTGATGAGCTGTCTTTGCAGATGTGATTGTCACCAGGAGCACACAGGAGCTGCAGCACAGCAGCACATTGCCCTGAGCTGGCTGGCCTGTGTTTGCTTTGTCCATCTGTGTGTGGCATTTGGGGACAAAGTCCTCTCAGGGTGTGTGTGGGCACATGTGGGTGGCCTGCTGGATTTGAGGAAGGCTCGTTGCGTGTGGGAAGCCCTTTCTTACCCATCTTTTCACTCACTCACAGCTTTTCTCTTGCCTGTGGCACCACATTATTTTGAAGGGAAGACCACGGAAGTAGGCAGGATAAACTTTGAGAACACATATTTTTTTTAGGGAGGACAATTACAGGGAGATAGCTTTGTCTGTATTGAACAAAGCTATTAAAAACCAGGGTGTCAAACATGGACTTGCCCATGCCAGATGGGGAGGGAAACCCATGGAAGAGTCTCATGTTATGACCATGCCAACATTTTATGGCAGCAGTGGTTGCAGCTTTCACAAAAGTGAAAAGCAGTTCAGTTTCTTGCCACATTTTGTGGGCAGAACTTGTGGATGTGCAGCAGTGAATGAACCATGTCCTATTCCCACTCCCAGACACTCTTGTGGGGGGGCTTCTGGCAGTGACAGGTATGGCAATGCCCACTGGGCAGCAGCAGGAGCCCCCTGGGCCAAAGAAGGGTTTGATGAGGAGGGCTTGTGCAAACCTCAGCATAATAAAAGCCTCCACCCCACAGGTACAAACACACACATAGACACAGTGGATGTCGTGTAAAAAAAGGCAAAAGGTGTCACCTTTTGAAATAGTTTTTACATCCTGAGTTGTTGAATTTCTTTCCTGATTGCTCTTCACTTCAGAAATACAGATTCTTTAAGAATACAGTCTTAAAATGCAGTGTCTTTAAAAATTACTGTGAATGGACACATCTGGTGCTTGATACTAACCCTCCCGAATTTCTTGCACCTAAATACATTACACAAAGGTGCCCACAAAACTTTCCTAGTGGCCCTTCCTCATGGAGAAGGGGCACCAGTCCCTGGGGGAGGCCCAGTTAGATCCCCTTGCTGATGGCTGCAGCTCACCTGTGATGGGGGAAGTGTCTCCCTGCTCCCTGCTTCCCTCCTACCTGGCTGCACCTTAAACCACTCTTCCTTTCAGCCTCCACCGCCAGGCAGACACGACGGGGATGTCAGCAGTGGGCTGGGGGTGGTGGAGCGGTGATGGGTCTGATCCCTGTCTCTGTGCCTGGGTTATTCCCCTGTCTGCTCAGGAAGGCTGGGGAAACACCTCCCACAGCCAGGGCATTCGGAGAGGGGTGGCAGCCCAGACGGTACCTTTGCTGCTGGCCCTGCTGGGGACACTCTTAACAGCCAGGGGCAGGGCTTGCAGCACCTGCACTACAACAAGTGTCTCACTACCCTCCCAGGTCAGCCGAGGGCATGGGATCCTTGGAGGCCACCTAGTTCAGCCTCTCTGGAGCCTGAGATGCTGAAGTCAGCATCTCCTGGCTGTGCCTGCACCAGGGAACGAAGCAGGGCAGGGCACGAGCCTGGCCACAGGCAGGTCTGCCTCCCCTGTGCTGGCTGGAGCTGATGGACACCCTCCCAAGCAATGCTTGGCCATGGGCTGGGGACAGTGTCTGCTCCAAACAGGCTGTTCAGTGGTGCCCACGCTGTTTTGAGGGGGCAGGGGAATAGAGGAAGGGAATCAGCCATCATGCAGCGCTGCTTGGCCCCAGGCTGGAGAAGGGCTCCCAGCTGGTTCTGCAGACTGGCTGGGATGCAGCCACCAGAGACCTAAAGCTCTCTCTCTTCTGTAGAGCCTCTTCCCTGACGGGGAGGTTGGGCTGTGTTTGGCCCGGATATGAAGACCAGACCCTCTCCCCCCAACCTGCTGAGCTGCTGTGTCCCCCCAACCCAGGCAGCAGCACTTTTAACACGTGGAATGGTCTGGATTAGAGCCAGACAGCTGATGGGCTCTTGCCCACACCCAGGTTTGCCAAGCATTGGCACCAGGACTCGCTGAAATTCTGACCTCGCCAAAGACCCTATTGCCTGTCCTTTGGATGATCCCAGAGCAGCCCTGCATCCTGGTGGCCCCACATGGGTGCCGATGAGCAGGGACAGGGCAGGTGCGGGATGGAGCCAAGGGGCTGCTCTCCCAGGCAGCCCATGGGGATGGAGCACGAGGCAGCCCTGGGAAGGTGTGGAGAGGGTTTTCCTTCTTTGAGGCAGCTGTTAAAATGCTTTCATTTAATCAGCCACAGAGCGCACGGCTCAGTTAAACAGCTGGCACCTGGGCTGATGCGTGGGGATGTGTAATTCTGATTCCTACCTTTCTGTTTCAAAGCTGTGTCGTTTTGAGCACTTTGATCCAGAGACTAAACTTATTGTGGCATATTTATGTATATGACATTTTCCTTCGCTCCTTTATTTATTTATTTCTGTGAAACACAGCACTGACAAGGTTTCCTAGTGCCGAGGCGGAGGCGCTTTCTGAAGGAAAACACACGGTCCAAACTCCAGCGTGTGCTGCAAGAGTCCTGTTTTATACATGTCAAGGCTCCAACAGCAGGAGCAGTGGCAAAGTGCGGAAGAGCTCATGCAGGAAAAGGAAAAACCAGGCTGGGGGTGAGTGACAGTGCTGCATTCCAATGGACCAACTGTTCTTTGGTTCTATGAGGATGCTTTCTTCCCAGAGTTTTACAATTCTTTCAGGGCCATTATGGCAATTCAGTGCTTTTACCCCTCCCTGATAGTAGCATACTGATCCCCAAAACATTCCCAGGAAGCAGGGATGTGCCGCTATCCAACCTTACAGCAGAGGAAAACAGAGAAGTTTGGGACGAGGAACTGGAAAGAAGTTTCCCAAGTCCTAAGAGGGCTCTTAGAACTGGGACAAACCCTGCCTCATCTGACAACCTCCAAAAAAACGGAACCAGTACCACCCTTGAATTTCTCACTCCCAGGACACTGGCAGTATGAGATGCTCCATGAAATACCATTCCCCTTGAAGCAGTGGTTTTAATTCCCCAGCAGTGGCACTGCAGTTTTCTTAAAGCTCAGCCTCAGGTGTACTGCAAGGGGGAGGTGAAAGCTGACTTCCCTGAATTTGGGCCTTTGGGTTGGGTTCTCTGGTGTCAAATAAGGCACAAACTCCGGCTGACATTAGAAGATGGAGCATTAATAAATCCTCTTGCCTGGGGCTTTCAGTACCTGTGTGATTTTCTGCCTTTTCCCTTGCGTGGGACACACATGGGGTCTGTCACCTCTGTCGGCTGCACAAAACCTGTGGGGATATATCCACAGCTAAACCCCTTCCCCATCTGTTCCATTGGCTTGAAGTGGGCTTAAAACACTTTTTAAACTGGTTTGAGGCTGGGGAGGTACAAACAGAGGCACGAACAGACAGGGACAGCCATGTGGAGTGTGGTCCCCTGGGAAAAGAAGGGGGAACCAGGAAGCCAGGTACCATCCATGACTGAGCTACATGAGGAAGAGATGCTCCTTGTGTGGACATTTCAGCACCTGGGGCACCTCCTTCACCCTTTCCTGCCTCCCAGACAGCTTCTGTTCCAACAATCCTCATCCTGCCAATGCAGCAGCAGCCCCAGCTCTGATGGCTGAGGCTGGCATTTATTATGTGGATCCTCCTGTCTATGGACACATGTGAACACCAACAGCCCTGTTACCCACGTGGAAACGGGAAACCTCCTTTCGGCAGAAACATTTTAAACATCCTCAGCAACTGTTATAGAAGGTCTTGGGCTTCACCTTAAGAGACCCCTGACTGATGTTAAAATTTAACTGGGAAAACCCAAAAGGCTAAATTTAAAAAAAAAGGTTACTGCTTGAAAAGCAATGGAGGAATTGCTGGGGCAATTCCTTCACTTCTCATCTTTAGAAAAGACTCTCTGACTCATGTACCTCCAAGCTGAATCCCTGGGAAGTGCTGACACCAATTCTCCCTTCACCCCTCCAGATCACTTTTCCCTTCTTTGCCCCTATGGGTGTTTGTGGGCTGAGTCTGCTTGCCCAGAGGAAATCAGCAGGTGGCTGGGCTGCTTCACTGGCTTTTGTGCCAGATCACAGTGAGATCTCAACCAGGTGCATGTTTTAGGCATGACAGTCTTTGAACTGTCCCTGACTGAAGAGAGAAAAATCAGAAGCTTTTATCGCATAAAGGTACCTGTACATCCGAAGGAGGAAAACCACCCACAATTACAGGAGAAATATAACACTGAATGTAGTTCATTTTCAGTCCAGGCTTTCTAGGAAGAAGATGTTGCTCCACCTTTTCTCTCACTTCAAAATTGCAAGCCTTGCCTTGATCTGGGAAAGCACTGTGCTCAGATTACGGGCAAATACGATAAACCAACATCTCAGAACATGTGTAGTTCTTTATTTTGAGGTACCTGTAGGCACTTTTGGCTGGCATTTCATCACACCTCAATCTTTTTTCTACAGAGGCAGAATCACCCTGATACACTGTAAAACAACATTGCTTGCTACCTTACACCCTAGGCAGTGAGCTGTAACTAAGATGCACACATGCAACCTGATATTTCTTGTGCCAAACACCTCTGCAAAGCCAGCTGCATGACAGCGTCACATATATAAGTCATTGTATTGCCCTGCTGACACCCCCTGGTTAGAAGTACCCCTGAAAATCCTCTTGGAGTACAAAAGTGCCAGAAGAATAATAATTGTAATTACAAATCTTAACTAAATACACAGTATTTATGTGGCCCTTTCAATATTACATTTCCGTGGCAAGTTTTTCCATTGTGTGTCGTTCAGTCATGTTGGGACAATTTGTTAAATAATGTAGAGGCACTTCATCATGGAACAACATTTGAGGTGATTTACAGTTCCATCTTTTAGCAGCACACCTGTAAATCGCTATAAATAATGCTACCCCCTATTAAGGAGACATCAGGGTGCTTCCAGATAGACGGAATTAATGGGGAGGCAGTTGTGGATGATCCTGGGTAGAAAGCACTGCCAGTTTGGGTTGTTCCAAAACACAGACCTGCACAGCCCACAACCAGGCCTGCAGGGGAATTTGTGGGATGTCCAATCAAGTTGCAGAATGGCAGAGTTTGGAAGGCACTTAGCAGCAGGCTGGTGTCCAGAGATCAGTGACATTCCAGGCTTAAGTACCTTTGTTTCTCTTGCGGCTCTAATGGAATTTTGACAGGTAAGATGTTTGCAGTGAAGCTTAATTTGAAAGAGCTCATCTTTACTTCTCATCTGTATCAAGTCTTCATTCAGCAGCAAGGATAAAACGAAGGAAGGCTATGAAGCATTGGAATTGTGGAGACAGAGGGGAGACTTTGAATAAAGGTGAAGAAGATAAAAAATGAGTCTAAGGAAAAGTGGGGAAGAGGATACAGTAGGCTCAAAAATCTCAGATTTACTGTAATTAGTATTTGTGTGTCAACTCAAAGCCTTTCTGCTGGGGAGTGAGATTCTTAGTTCTGCTATGAATATCCACCTACCTGAAAAAAGAGTTGGGTTTTTTTTTAATGATGCAATGCTGTATGTGGAAAATGGTGAGAAAAGAGGATCAAGCTCCTAACCAAGGACTGGCCATGGCAAACCAGACAAGATCATAGAAAGTACTTACCCCAGATGAGTGATCATCATGCAGGGAGGCAAAAAACCAGCTGAAGATGGCAGGACCACTTTAAATCAGGAAATAAACCTTTTCAGCTCATAGCACTGTTATGAACACTTGCATTTCAAAGGTGTTGAAGATGATTTCCAGGTAGAAATTCAAAAGGCCCCAGTACAGAGATCAGGAAGAAAAGGTATGATGACCCATAATTTGGGGCTGCCACATGCAGATTTTTACTTCAGCTTGCAATACCTGTGAAGACATTGAAGCCTTTGCTTCAGAAGTCAAGAGCTGACCTGTCCTTCCGTTACAGGAGAGCTGTCACAGGAAGGAGCTTTAGCACACACCTGGAATGGTCTTCAAAGGTTCAGAAACCAGAGGAAAAAGTAAAAGAGCTTCCTCTTGTCTTCCTTGAGCACAGCTCTGACCTACACCTGAGACGAGACTGAACCAAACTTACTCTGTTTTAGAGGTAGAAAAGCCTCTTCCTGGCTCTCTTAGTCAACACCATGACAGGCTCGTGAGTCTGGGTTTGGTTTCACAGACTCTTTCAGCTGATGAAGACCACTATATATTTCCAGCACCTTTTTCCTTTGAAAAAATAGTTAACTTCAGTCTCACAGTCCTGAAGATATTTTGCTCTTGTCTGATATTAAGAAGCGCACAACAGGGACTGCAGAAATGAATCACAGCATCTGATGGTGAGATTAAACCCAGCAGCTTTCAGGGGAAAGTGCATTATCTCACTGATGGAAATACCCCAACTCCCTACAGTGGGACGTGGGATGTGGGAGAAACAGAGAGGGTGACTAAGGCAAGCATACTTCTTGCAAATATATTAGTTTAGTTTTTTTAGTCTTTTACTTTCCTCATCCTTACAGCTTGTTTTTTTACTTACTTTCTATAAACTACCAAGTTTTGTGGCACAGATAGTTTCAGAAAGTAATTTTCTAGGCAGGTTCCACTATCCTGAATTTTCTAGTCAGGAAGAAGGAGGAAAAAACCGTAAACATGACTTACATAGTGACTCCACCCAGGAACACTGATTAAACATCACCTGCTCCGAGGTGGTTTGGTGTGTGTGTGGAAGTGCAGTCTTCAGCAGGTGTTTATTTGTTTCTGCCAAAAGCACAACAGAACCTGAACGTGTTGGTGATGTTGTCCTCCAAGAACAAAGGTTTGTAGAGGCAAAGTAAAAGCAAAAGCCCTAATTAATCTAAATTTTCTAATATCACAGAGCTCCTCTGAGAGTATCAGGGCTCAGCAGATATGAAAGCTCATTGCAATTTAGAATGTAAAAGTTAAAGGGGTTGCTGTGAGAGAGAAGCAACCAGGAGATGGAAAGCAGGTAATCCTGAACTTCCCTTATCATAAATAAATTTTGGGTTAATCTGTACTGCAAGCTTGGCATGAGCCGTCTGCCCAAAAAGCAGCCAGCAATGCCAAGGAAACCTTTTTCCGGGTACTTGTGTGGAAATTTCCTCAGCCGAATGATGCTGAGGAGCCGGGAGGCGGACAACACTTATGAAAGCAAACAGCAGAGAATAACAGTGACCACCAGGCTTCAAGGAGGGCTCTCTCAAGATGTTTTGCACTGCTGTGGTTAAGTCCAGATTTAAGTCACTACAATTGTAAACTGTGAACTTGTGGCCAGATGGGACAATGTTTTCTGACAGTCCAGGAAGACCAGAAGCAATGTTGTCAGGATTAGAACAGCTCAGTGCAGGAGGCAGCAGCTTGTCAAAGCTGATTTACTTCTGTGTATGGGTAAGTATGTCCCAAATCAGGGGCTGGATGTGCCAGTCACAAAAGCTGCCTCCCAGAGACAAGGGTTACCTCTCATCCATCTGTCTGGTGTCGGAGATCTCCATCCTAGCTGGGTTTGGAGCTGAGTGGGAGCCGGAGCTACTGCTACTCCGAGACACTCCTCTTAGGATGCTCAAGTTCCCAGACCCTGGCTCGTCCACGTGCTACTGAAAATCTGTTGTCCACTGGTTTTCTGTGCCACATGTCCCATGCTTCAGGAGACCAAGCTGCAGAACTGAGCAGGAAAGTGAGCAGCTGCTGGGACCACTTGAAAACAAATCCCCCTGGGATTCTCCTCAGCTCCTGGAGACTCCAGGCCTGTGTCAAATGAAGACTCACACATGGAAATACCCATTAACACGAGTTATCTTCAAAGACAACACACACATTCTATCTACTTGCAAGCATTTGTGTGGCAAATATGAAGGTATTATGAAGTTATGTTGTCAAACAAGACACAGGTTTGTTAAAAAAAGAAAAAGAACGAAGTCCTCATTCTCTTCTTTGTAGGAGCCGTGTTCAGAAATACCTGCCTGAATCTCAGGACAAAGTCCCTGATGTACACCACTGCTGAAGGCTGAGGAGTTCTCACCTCATGTGTAACAGCTGAACCTCACAGAACTACTCAAGGCTTTAACCTATTTCTTGCATTTTTACATGTATATTATTGCTTCTTCCAGTTACAATCTACTTTTTCCTAGCAGGAAATGAAAGTGTATCTTTAGTAATACCTATCATCAATCTTATTTATTCCATATCTCTAAGTAATTATATATAGAGTATTTCTTAGTCTATATTCGGACGGCCTATTTAGAGATGAATGGATTCCTTCCAAAATAGCAATGACCTTTCTGTGACTCAAACATTAATTTTCTAAATGGCATCACAGGTGAAATACCTTATACATCATCATAATTAACAAGAGATATCCTATTAACTCAGAATAAAAACATGCTTTTCATAATTACAAACAGAATCCTTTCTGAGATACAACCTTCCTCTCTGCTACGAGTTGTTAGTCAATACCATTGGATACATCCACAGTGAAACTTACTAAAACCCCACCAAAAAACCACCTTAGTTGTCAGCCTAACATGTCCTAGGCACACACAAAATGTAGATTTTAGAGACATTACACTTCAGAACTATCCAGAGATTCATCTGCTATAATATGTTTGACAAGTCTCTTGTTTGAAATGGACAACTGGCATTATAGGCTAAATTGATCTGCCTGCTTTTCTAACTTTGTTAAAGTCAACTCTGCCTGTGATTTCTCAGCGCACAGAAAAATTTGTAAACTGCAATTCATAATCTCTCACGAGTCCTCCTTTCTGGCTGCAAATGAAGGGTCAGGAGATCAGGTGCTTTCTGGTAAAACTTGGAGGAAGGATTGCAAGGATAAAGAACGAGGCAGGGTGGAGAATAATTGTGTTCCATAAGAGGAGCTCCTTAAATTAAAGCACCTCTCACGTGAAGAGATAAAGGACAGAAGTTCCATTACACCAATGTGAGCTCTGATCCCTGCAGATCTTACAAGCAGGACTGTGTCTGATGAGATCAGCAAAGGGAAGTGATGTTGGGAGGGCATTGGTGATTCAGAGAGTGGTGATTTGTCTTCTGCAGTAGCACTGGGTCAATACCTCAGCCAAGTACAGCGAGCACTGTGCTTTCAGCTGGAGCCTGTGAGGTGTTACAGCAAGGCTGCCGTGACCTGTGGAGCTCTGACTGCTTCTAACAGCGGAGAGGTTTATTCCAGGATCCTGTCCAAACAGTAACATATGGAACAACATCCTGCCTAACCTCCTGGCCCCATTAATTTGAAGAGGGAAGCAGAGCCTTCATTTTCCCACTGAAAAAGTCTGCAAGGGGCAGAACAACGCCTGCATTCTGCCAGACTGAGAGTTACTCATCAGACAAATTGTTACTGGTATGGGAGACAGGTATATTTAGCTCAATAAACATAATTTGCTCCCAAAGCTTCCTGACTTTCAAGAACAGAACTCACATTTACATTGCTATAAGATGATAAATTTCCCCTTATTTTTATTAAAAGCTGTATGATGAAAAAGTGTTAAAAAGTATGGGAGAGTTAATGCTCTAGGGGATTAATTCATGACCGTTTTTCACAAGCAAACAAGAATTATCATGTAGTAACAAGTGCAGATTGGCAAAAAATAGTGAAAACCATGGATGCTATTTAACATAACTACACAATAACTTTTGAGACACATGAACAGAATGTTCACTTCCTGCAGAAATGTACACGGGATTAAAGGCCCTTAAGAATTTAGAAACCTGCCCTTGACAAATTGATAATTGTCTTTTCTAGACTATTGGTGTCATTTATGTTATTTTATGTACTTTTTTTTACTACAAAGGCCAAATCCAAATACGTAATTTCTTTCAACAATATTTTGATAAAAGAAATTTCAAATATCTAAAATTAGTAGTCATGCTATACTTACAAAGATTAGAAGAGCTTGTAGATAAACAGGATTTAAGACATTATTTGCAAAATTGTGCCAGTTTCAGAATGTTTTTCTTATTTCATATTAACACTACTAAAATATAAGGGGTAAACCTAAAGGGTAAACAATACAGATGTTGTTTATATTTAATTCATAGTCCTGTTTCTCTTTCTGGTTTCCATAAAATGTTTGCCTCTTTTTAGCACTCAGCAAAGAGATTTGTTGCCTTTGTGTGTGCATAATTGCATGTGGGAATATTTCTATACAACTTCTCAGCCTTGCAAAAGCCTTCTAAATTAACATTGTTATAATAAGCATGGTGTTCAGACAATAAAGACCTATAAACAAAAGAATAAAATTATTGAGCTATTTGTATTTAAATTGCATGTACACAGCATTTTGGATCAAAAATAGTCTAATAAGAGCTGGTTAATGATACATTCTTACTATTCTTTAACAGGGAGAAACCCTATTGTCAGATGTCAACCAAATACTCAGACTACAATCCTGAAGAAAACCATGAATTGAGTTATTACTATGGCAAAAGCTAATGCTTGCTCAAACACCATCATAAAACCTGATTATAGTTCTAATGGACCTCGCTACAAACTCTGAGTCTGGAAACCTCCATTTAAAGAAAGGAATGGTTGGCTATTGGGAGTGATAAAGCTTTGTTTGTTTAGTTTAAAAGAAGGGGTTTTCTAATATGTGAAATTATGCATCATCAATTTTCCTAAATACAATTTGAAGGTTCCAAATCCTATTTTTATGTGTATTTTGCAAAGTGTTAACTTCCATCTTCTGTCCTCTAACTCTGCCTTGAGCCAACAGTGGTGGCAGCAGATTCTGAGGACTCTGAGGTGTCTGAGGACTGTGAAGACCACAGGTGTCAGTGGGTCATGTGGGGAACCCATTGTCAGGAGTTTCATCAGCTCAAAATGGGACACAATTCTCTACACAGAGTCTAAAAACAGTGCTTCAGATTATTAATCAGAAAGAACCTAAGCAGAATTTTAGTTTACCTGCTGATGTAAGCGCAGAGTCACCGAATGAGTCAGGTTGGGACGGACCACAGGGGGTCATCTGGTCCCATCTTCAGGCAGGGTTATCCCACAGCACATGGCACTGGATTGCATCCAGATGGATTTTAAACAAACCTAGTCATGTTTTGAGTCCAATCTGTGTTATAGATTGGATCAAAATTGCACCATAGTGTGTCACCCAGGCTGGATCTATTCTATTTCAGCTACTGGTGAACCCCAACCTTTACACACATGATAAAATCACTGGTAGTTCTATGTATAAGTTTCTCTGAAAGGGATCATAATCTGGGATTTAAAAAAAACTCTCCAGACACATTTGGAACCTGATCTTTCAAGGCACTGAGCATCTTGGATTCCCATTCATGTTTAATATCTTAACAGGAGGATCTTGACACTTTGGAAGACATTAAGCAATAGGGGCACAAAGTACAAACCTTCTATTCCGCTACTCTTTTTTTAAAAAATTTATTTCAATGACAGATGCTTTTTTTGATAATAGAATTTTTATGACAAAATCCTTGCTGAAATTCCTACTTTGTTGCATGTCTCTTCAAGGATCTTCCTGTACTCATTATACATCAGCTTCTCGGTCAGTAAGCAGGCAACCTCTAGAATAAAAAACAGCAAATAGAAAAATATTAAAATGTCAGAAGTTTATGTATATACATTGATATCTACATGTTTTATGTTTGGGGTTGGCATCTGATTAAGCAGATTTGTTTCTGTCTCAAAGGCTTATTTCTGTAAATTAAAAGTAATTACACGATCAAAGGCAATTAAATTCTAAAACTGGGAATATGTGTAAAAAAACTGAGGGAAGTGTGAATTCATTCATTTATGAGCAGGAAAAATACTATTATTTAGACATAGTAAGACAGAGATGATGTGCAATTGCCTGTCAGAATCAGGTTAAGTATTGATAGCAATGACAATTTGTAAAAATAAGCATATTGGTATAAAGTCTGCAGATTATGAGCAAATACTGTACCAGGAAGATCTAGAGCTGGTGTCTTGGACAGAGGCTCACAGAGGCTTTGAGGCACTTGTTTCTTCATCAGGTTCTGTTATTAAAAAAAAAAGTACGTTGTTGTTTTAGACTTACAACACTTTTAATGGTTAAAAGGCCTAAAAAGTTTAATTGAAAAACACATCATACAGTAAAAAGTCACAAGAGAAGGAAATCTAAAAAACACAGAGATGAGCCACAGAAAACATAATCCTAGAAATACAGAACTGAAAGGGATTTCTGCTCTCATTTGCAGCACTCCTGTACAGCAGTTCTCCAACAGGACAGCTGGGTGGGACCAGCTGGGGAGCCGACAAGGGAGATGCATTTGGGAGAAGACGATGGCCAAGACAGCACTGAAAGATGGTGGGCAAGAGGAACACTGTGCAGGGGAGGAAGTGAGCAGTGCAGGAGGCAAGAGAAGGCTGCCACCTCTCAGTGGGGTCTTCCTCATGGGATGTGATCCAAAGAACAGGTGGCTGGAAGGGCATGGCTTGACTCTGCAGTTCTTGACAGCCACACGTTTCCTTTGCTCCAGTGATCTGTGAGGCTCAGCCTCATTCCTTCCTCACTCCATTTCCACACCAAATTCCCACCTCCTGGCTGCACTTTCTGCTCTGCGCCCAGGGACTCTCCAGAAACATACCTCCCTCTACCTCATTCCAACCACACCATCCCTGGGGCATTGTTCCTTATTTTGGGAACTACTGATCTGCTTCACCTCCTCAAATGAAGGAAGTGCACATATATCTAGTCCATCCCTGACATCTATTCTCCAAGGCTTCTGATGAAGGCTGTTTCACAACATCCCTAATCTCTCTGTTTCAGTGCTTCACAGCCCTATTGCTCAGTTTCTTCCCTAATACTTAAGATAAATATTTATTGCAAATTAAACTGATTTTTCTCTTGTCCTACCTTTTGCAGACACACAAGAGCAATGGAAGATTGAATAACTCCTTATAGCTTGAGAGACTATTTTCCTTTCTCTAATCTTCTCTTTTGGAGGCGAAGCAAACACAGTCTCTTCAATATTCAAAAGGAATTCACGTTTTCTTGACTCGATCCTCCTCCTCAGTTTGTCACTACCTCTTTGTACTGTGATGCCTAAACCTGGACTTTGTCTTTCAGTCACAGCAATACCAACAGTGCTTGTATGGCATCATAGTTTAATTCATGGCCAAAATAAATCATCCAGTTCTGGTGGGGATGAAAAATAATGTTTAAGGCAGTGTATCTGCTGGTGCAATGTTTGGAACAGATTAAAACTACTGGACTACTTAAGACTCAACAAAATTTATGTTTTGTCATTTCATAGACTTTTATTAAGTATAGTTGCTAACTAGGATTTTATCCACAGTTGTATGCAAGCAAGAACAGGATAAGTAAATCTGTGAAGAATATCAGAGAATTAGCATTCTCATATGAAGTCCCATTTTGTATGAGGGCACTGTACATGTTAGTCGTTTACTCTGTATTTAACAGTGTAGTTATTCCAGGTGACATGTCCTGAAACCAGGCCTAAAGTAAATAAATCGGAATTCCTTTCCTAGCAGACCATGTCTAAATGAAAAAAATCTAATAAAACCTGCACATTTGGTCTGGTTTAGGAACTCAACCAGTAGGAAGCAGCCCAGAGCCCCAGGCAGTCCAGAAGTGTTTATAGGGGTCGGAACTATGCTGTCCCACCCCAGTTTTACACCAGCGCAGTGTTGTTGCTCTTTCCAGAGGCTGCACTTTGGTGGAAAAGTGGTGCAAAGCAGGTGATTCAAGCCCAAAATGTGTCTGAGTACAGCAACATCTGTATTTCCTGGGAAACACGAAGAAAAGCGTGTCTCTGACAGCTACAGACACTGATACGTGCAAGAGACGGTGGCGATGTGCACATGACAGATGGGGAGTTACAGCAGAAATTGCTTTTCTCGTGCACCTTTTGGCCTTTTGCCTTCACACTTGGACACCAAGCTATTATTGGCTGATTAACAGTTCTGCCCTCCCAGCACATATTAAGCATATCAAGGATAACTGATGGAATACTGAGCCATAAATGTTTTCTTGGCATTTGTTTGGCCTCTGCTATTTAGAAACAATAAAAGCATCTCATATTCATAATGATAATACATATATACCAACACAGATCACACCATCAAGCATTCTCCTTCCATCTTATTGTGCAAAATGTGGATATAACATTAATATGTATTAATAGAATGTAAATATAATTAATCATAATAGGATGTTCCTGACAGATTATCATTACTGTTGATAAAATATAATTAGAATTGCCTGATTGGATTTTCAGTGCAGCTAGAATAGGCATCTCTCTTCCTTTTGTTTCTGTGTGTCTATCTACACAACACTACACTTCTAAAAATCTCATTATTTCATGATGTCTCTGGGAGAAAACAATGCAGAGCTGCAAGTCCTTTACATGATATAATTAGTGAAAAGTCATACAAAAAAAAAGAAGGCCACACCAACAAAGACTGAAGCTACAACTAACTCTAGAGAGGACAGGAATTTTAGGCACCATTCTCTCAAAAGATTATAAAGAAAATGAAACAGTTCACAACTGTATTCCTGAGACTGCATGCCCATGTGATGGGAAAGCATTCAAATCCAAGGTCTGCATTATTCAAAGACTGCTGGACTTTATTAAACAAGAATTCCACTGAAAGCTCCATGAAGTGATGAAGTCATAAGTCATTATTGTTTCGGGCAGCTGAAACTGCTTCGAAAAAAAAAAAAGAAAATATTTTGAGGAGATGACAAAAGTAAGAATGAGAGTAGCCCACAGGAACCCAGAAACCATTTTTCAATGTGTTTTCCAATAAAAGAATGAGGTAGAGTCTACTGGAAGTAGGAGGTGGTGGGCTTGGATACAAAGAAAGGTCTTGCTTGTGCCCTGCCACCTCATCACTGGAACTCCCTGCTGCAGGATGCTGAGGATGCAGTAGTTTTCTGTGGGCTCAAGAAGTGCCATGGCAAACAAATAGGGGAAAAGTCCATAGCCTCTCCTACTCCTCCACTATAGCTCACCTCCTTAAGCAGCATCCTACAACACATTACCTCAAACAAGAGATGGAAACATGCTGTTATGTTCTCACATGGATTCAGGTGCAGGTACACAAACAAGACCCCATTTGCAACTCCTGCTAATGAGACTGAACTCTCTGAACTACAAAAGTAGTAGCATTTTCATTACATCTATTTTACTTTAACAGAATTAACTTCACATATTCAGATTCACCATTAGCCAATACTGCATTTTTTGTCACAAAAGGGAGAGAAAGTGACACTATCTCGACATATTATCATGTTGGTGTAACGCAGCTGATGAGATATAATCCATTATTGTAATTTAAAAATTACTTGCATTTTTAAAGGTCATGCCGCTGTTTTGAGTTATATAACCTGAAGAATGATGCAATGGTGTAGGAATAGAGACAGAGCAGAAAATAATATGACTTCCAACAACATGTTCATCCCACACTTGTAGATGATCTTCCCATGTATTTTTCTGTCTTGATAAATGAAAATGGATGTAATGCCTTTCTAAAAGCAAGTTGGGCCTACCTGTTTAACCATGTATTCTGACTTGGTTCACTTGGAATGGAGGTAGTTGTACATGGAGGTTTTATGAATATAAAGATTAACGAATTTGTACAATTTGGGCATGCAAAGCATTTTCATCAGGCATATTCCATTTAGAATAAGCAGTAAACCATATATAAGGGTTGTGTCAAAGTTTACTGAATAGGGCCCTTGGTAGCTAATGTAACATTTCTCCAACAAATCAAAGGTATTGTTCTATGCTCACATGAATATACAGTAGCCATTACCTTAAATTTAAAACTCACTGTGAGCAGCAAACACACTGTGGGGATATGAAGGCCATATTGTATCAGTGGAGTCTGCAGAGATTTTCTTCATATGGCTTTGCCTGGTTGAAATATAAGTTGCAGTTGAAAGCTAAAGGGATTACTTTTGAATAGTCATCACAAAGGTTGATTATATTCGTATATCATTTAGCTGGACCCTGCAGGCTATTATTCCATTAGCTGTGCTGGCCCTGCACTGTCAAAAAGTTGATCGTATAATGTAAAAAGGGTCTATGCTATGTTAAGGTATGTGGAGTAACTTGAAGCAGTAATCTTTTAAGAGCAGTACAGCTCTGTACTTCAAGGTAGATTGCATTTAAAATAAATACCCACAAAATGGAATAAGTACAATAAACCTACCCCTGTTTCCTATTTTTCCTTCTTCGAATAGTCTGTATGTAATTTGAGTAAGTTAATTGCACCAGGTAAGATATTGGCTATGGAGTATTTTTTCATGCTCACCGCCAAAGAACTACACCCCAAAATAGCTGTGTCTTTACATGAAACCCTCATGGAAATGACATTTCTGGTGAAATAGGTTTGCTGATTATGCTTCCATTGCACATGCAAACACACACGCATTTTCTTCCAGTGCTTAATAAAATGGATCTTCAGACGGTTCCATTATGTGGATGCCATAATATTATTTTATGCTAAAACATGGACAGTGCATTAGATTGAAAGCATCTGACTGTTCCAGGAGGCAGAGTAATCATGGACTATCCCTAGATAGCAAATGCTCCCATTGGGGAAACAATACCAACAACACAGGCTAATGAAGCACAGCAGTTATTAATCATGGGCATTTGTAAAAGCCACACATAATAGAGACGGACTCCCAAGATTAGGAAGGTTAGAAGGTGGGACCGAGAAAAAGACAGAAGATCATCCAATTGCATTTTAGAATAAGTTTATGGATGAGTATTTGCTTCAGTACAGTTGTGCCCGTGCTTGCCTCTGTCTTTCTAAGCAGGCAGAGAAAGAGGAACAATTTAGGCAGCTTGGCTCTCTCAGCTTTCAGATCCTTGAAGGACTATTTGGCAAAAATAAATAAATAATAAACACACACTTACAAGACCCTTAGGGCTTATGGCCTAGTTGGAAGTGAGACAGTGCTTCTTTTATCAGACAAAGTTGTTTAATTTAGATCGTAAAAGCAAGAGTTGGTTCTCTTTCCGTACACCATATATATTATTCAGGGCAATGAATGAGTCTTTATGAGTACAAATGGGAGCCTTTAATGAACTACAGCAAGCACTTGAGCACGTAGGTTTCTCTGAATAAAGGCTTCACAGATGGGTAAGTTTATGAATGAGAAGCAGAATTTATTTCATAAGCTTTTCAAGAGCCTACTCAGGCTATTGCACTATAAGGAAAGTGCAAGGTTTTTCTGGTTTGGGTGAGAAACCCTAATGGGAATCCGAATTTTTCCCTGACTAATAACTTGCATTGTTTACTTATTCATATTCAACAGTTCTCAGACAAATTAATCTTCCCCTCTTACATAGTTTGGGCATGTTCCAGACATTTG
Source organism: Corvus moneduloides (assembly GCF_009650955.1). Taxonomy (NCBI): domain Eukaryota; kingdom Metazoa; phylum Chordata; class Aves; order Passeriformes; family Corvidae; genus Corvus; species Corvus moneduloides. Next base: position 59,157,040 of record NC_045480.1, read on the forward strand.
TACGACAATGGAGATCTCTCTTGATCTTACATTTTTCAGTTCTGTGCATTGTTATACACTCATCTGTGACATCTTTTGCACAAACCATTTGTTGAATATCAATTATATCAAATAACAGCTCTATCAGGTCAAATTGTTGACTGTAGAGAGAAAAGCAGGGATTTTTCTCAAGGCCAAAATATGACACTGTGTCTTTTGTGTGTCTGGAAGTTAGAGATCCCAAAAATTCTACGCAAATATTGGTGACACAGAAAAATCAGCTTTGGAAAATAATCATCAAGAAGATCACTTCAAGCATGAAGAAACCTAAACAAAAGAACTGCCAGTTTTTAGCTCATAGTTTTACCTTTACTGTCAACAAATTCTACATTAAATCCAAACTATTAGCTTAAAATTTCAATACAGCATCTTGTCTCTAGCTCTACTCGGAGTATTTGCCATTCAGTGCCTTGAAACATTCTCAAAGGCAAAGATTTCCAGCAATGCAAAGCAGGTGAGCATCTGCCCAGCTGGTTAATCAAAGTTTCCACAATGCAAAGTAGAGTTCCCACATGACCTAGAGAGGGGTTTCTTTTCTTTCTGCTCCCCTCCAGGTGCAGAATGAAGATCACACCTGGAACCTAATTGCTGGAGGGACCTGCTGAGAAAGCAAACTTCTGAGCAAAGGGTGGCTGCTTGTTCTTGTGGTAGAAGCCAAACATGCCCTTGGTTACCCTGAGAAGCTGGTGAGCAGAGAACATGCAAGGAGTATAAAAACACTTCTATTACCTCTATATCTGCCAAGAGCCATCACTAAAGATTGAGCCCAAGATCTACTCAGAAATCCATATGAAAGGAAACTCTTACCTTGCTCACAGTAGAGATATTCCTATAGACTTTTACAGAAATGTCTGTCTCGATGTATGCATCGAAGTTTTAACACACATCTTTGGAGTTATGAAAGAAGTCTACTCTCATTGCAAAGGGCAAAGAAGCAGTAAGTGGGCTGATGTTTCCGACAACATACTAATCATAACAGAAGCAGCATATCTGTTCCTAATTTGTGTGCAGAATTATTATGGCTACTTCACTTTAAAACAAAGCAAAGCCAGGTATACTGGGTGCTCAGTACCTAATGACAGTACAGTAGCTGTGAAAACACAGATTTCAGGCATAGTGATGATTCCGACAGCAATTCATACCAAAGCCACTACATTGAAAAATTATTGCTGTCTTCCCCCAATTCACTACAGTCCTTGTGCTGTAAATTTAAATACTCTGCTGGGGAATCTACTCCGTGTGTTTACTGTGCAACCTTCTTCTATACACATAAACCCTCGTCCCTTATCCTTTACTCATACAGATGTAGTGCATTTTTTCTGTTCAGTGCTTGGTATAAAGGCACAATTAAAACATGCAAGACAGCATAGCAGGACAGTTCATATCTCCCTTTTGTGAACACCATCTTCTACCCATTGAGCAAAACATGCCACTGAGCAGAGGAGCTCAGTATTAAATCACTGGCAGTGTGTAATATTTATTTCTGAATATGCAGCTTGATGTGTCTTCAAAGGATCTGACTGTCACAGAGTGCTTAGCACCCCTTTCTCTGAAATTCAGCTTCCTCAAAGGTGTCCCAGGGGAGGGAAAGCTGGGAAGCACAGGTTACTTAAACACGTCCTCTTGCTTAACTGTATGCCATCATCATGCTGAGGTTCAAATACAGTATCAGCCTGATCTGACTAAAAGCATCTCTGATTTTAGTTCTTTTTGCTTTATCTCTGTATTTTGACATGAGTGTCCTGTGTAATTTTGTTGAGAGTTTCTTGTTCTGCAGATCTCATTCTTTATGTTCTGGTTTGGCTCTGCTGTTTTCTGGCCTCTAAAGGTTTACCTACTCTTCTATAATTGCATATATAAGAGCACTTCTTCATGGCTGAGACTTTCAGCATTTCCAGTGACTACTCTGCCTCGTGGCTTGCAAACTGTTTGTCATCTGAGGTCTCTATAATGCAGTCTTTTTTGCCTGGGAAACTGTCTTCCGAGAGCTTAGCCAAAGGTATCATCTGGGCACAGAAGCGGAAGCCAGAGAAGCAGAGAAAATCCAGCAATGCATCTGCTTCAAAAAAAAAAAAAAAAAAAGGAATGCCAGGGAGATTTTTTTTTTCTCCTTATCTGACTTGACCTTTACATTTTCTAAGGCACCTTAGGCATGACTGCATCCTCTGTGGCTAACGAGATGTAGGAAGTGTCTGGAAGATTATGTTCTTCAAAAAGAAGTTATGGAATCCTTTATGGAAGTATCAATTTTTTTGTGACTGAGCTTGTCTGGGGAGAATATTGTTCCCCTCTAAGATTGATGCAAAGTGCTCCAACTTATCTTTTAAAAATAACCAACAAAAAACAGCTGCTGGAAATAAAGGTCCTGGTTTATGCAGGGTCCTTGCATTCACATGTGGCGACATGGGTGTGCTCCCATGGGCACGTTGGAGAATCTTCTTTGTCTCAGCTTTCCTTGCTGATTTTACCAACAGATCGAGATCATAGAATCAGAGATCAGACCTAATTCTCCTCACCAGGCATTGGGAACAATACTTTTGCTGGTCACAGCAACACAGGGCATTTAGTTTCTCCCTCCCAGTTTTTGAATTTATGGCCATGTTCTTCCAGACAACGTGTGACAACTTGAAAGGCCACTACTTGTCTTTACAGATAAGTAGAGAGCTCCAGCTTTCACACCAGTCACTCACTTCTTTTGATGAGAAATAGATTCGCATGAAAAAAAGATTACACTGAAAATGGAAATGGATTTTCTGTTTTATTAGCAGTAGCACAAGACTTGCGAGCTACTTTAGAAAGTTATAGAACTACAGAGACTTAAGAAAAAGCCAGCAGAAGCTAGAATTTAAAAATAAATGCTCTGGCTAGTCTGGGCCCAATTCTCAAGTGATGCAGCCAATGCAGCTTCACTGAAGTTAGCATGGTTATGTCAGCTTTGCCAAATTGCTTCAAAACAGATCTTTTTAGAAAAAAATTGACTTCAGAAATTTTAAATTCACTTTGAATTATACCATTGTTTTGCTCTAGGAACAGCAGAGATTAGAAGCATACACCAGGCAAGCAAATGTCTTCATGAAGTAAAAGATGTCACCCACTCCTCAATCACAGTGATGAGAGGCACCAGCAGGTACTCCCAGTGTCCAGACACTTAATGGGGCTGAGGGGAAGCATGGACTTATAGATGCAAAGGAACAGAGCATCCAAGGAATGGATGACCTGGTTACTTTTGGACCTTTTCCATGACCACAATGCAAGGGGAGAAAAGGAAACAGGGTTAAATTAGGTGTTGCTGCTCAGTTCTGTCCCTCACAAAGGTACCAGCGGAAGTGCAGGCAGACACCAGCTGCTGCTGGTTTGAAATGCTTTCTTAAGATGAGATAAATCATGCAAAGCTGCCAGCTGAGAAATAAGGAAGGAATTTTTCCCCAGGGCACAAGTCTGATAGAGATTCTGGCAGATTTTTTTTGTTATAAACTGTTCCCACAGTCGAGGAAATCTGTTATCACATTATCTTAGGTTTGAAAATATCACAATTTCCCCAAATTCACAAAGTGAGTGGTGAACTTGAGATGATTTCAAGTGTCTGAATCTACTACAGACTGGGAGACCCCTTGACTGTGCCATGCCCTTTCATGGGAGGATGTGAGAGTCTCTTTGGAAACTGGATAAATTCCAAGCACTAGGTAGAAGACTCTGGACAACAGTAATTTGATAATTTAACACCAGTCTGTACTCAGACAAATGTTTGGTGCTTTGACAGGAAAGAAGGTCTTCCCAAGAAAAACAGAAACAGTGGCTTAAAATCCATGCTGGCATCTGCATGTTCTGATCAAATCACAGCCCTACCTCATAGCAAAGCTCACAAGGTCTAATAGACAAAAGTCCTTGCTATATATTAGAATAAGACACCCCTGCTTGGAGGTTTCAGAGTCCCCAGGTCACAGGCAAGCCTGCCAGGCATGGCAGTGGGTAAAAGCCCTGGGAAGGTTTACTTGCCCCACTGCAAGTCTCCCTGGTGAACTGCTGGCTGTGGCTCTATTTAATTCTTAATCTCTGCATCTCTGTTTAATTCCTAGCCGCTTTAGAGACCTATTGTAACACAGCAGTTAAAAAAAATATTCACATGTACTGCCAGGCCTCCCCAAAGAGCACTAACTTGACACGTAGGCCATGACAGCTGGGCTTGGACTACTAAGAAATCTAATCCAGGGTTTCCATCATCTCAGTTGTTGCCTTTCTTTCATTACAGTTTGACTCAGCCTCTAATGGATTCAGCTTTATAAAATCAGAAAAAGAGGAAAAGAAAGCAATTTATTCATGTTTCACTAGAGCTCACAGAAGACATGAATTTTCTCTAAAAATGCAAATTATTTTGTGCCACACAAGCGAGACTGGGCAGCTAAAGCTCTTAGAGGAAGGGTCTTTCCCAGGGCTAATGTTTTTATACCCAGTGATTGAATAAATCGATCCCTTTTTTATCACATCCCTTCTGTTCTCCTTTTTGTTCAGAGGAATGTAACCAATGGTACCAAAGCACCCTTTTTAATTCTAAGAAAACTGATTATGCGTGTTAATTTTGTTTTTAATCCCAGACATATCAAAATAAACACCACAGGCATGCGTAGCTGAAATCAATATCTCTTAAGCATCAAGTTAGTAAAAACAAGGATTTAGTAAGAATCCAAGATGTAAAAGACTAATGTACAAACTAAGCCTTTATTTATGTAATGTGCCGTTATACAAGCTCAATATAAACCTGAAAGAAACTATTTCAGAAGAGCAGAAATGGTTTACTTGCACTGCATCAAAAATGACCCCATAAGACCTCCTTTACTGAACTAGCCCAGATATTTAATGTGAACATATGTTTTTAAAGGATTTCTTGTCTTATGTCCAGTCATTCTTGTTAATTCATGGGACAGTATACTGCAGATGTGCTTTTTTCTATGTTACATAAAGCAAAAATTACATTTAACAAGTGCGAGGTTGGTCATAAAAAATAAATAAAAATAGACTCTTAAAAGCTGGGAAATCACAAAGTGAAGCTATCAGTCATTCTTATTGAGAAGGGTGAGGACAATGTGAAATAAAACTTGCACATCTATGAAGAGACATTCCTAATATGCCAGCACATGGCTGTTATTTCACATTCTCTATAGGTTGCTTTCATTGGCCCAATATTTCTTCCTTTAGGGTAAGCTGCAGTGCCCATTTGCAGTAGATGCCCTTTCTAGTCACTGACTTCAATTTTAATAGTAATTAAATTCAACATTTTAAACCTAGATGCAAGTTTGTTTCCTTCAAAGAAGAGACAACAAATCAGTGTTTCTGTGCTTTCTACATGTGGGTAACAACTTCAAACTATGTATTTGTTTAACAGTAGTGTTATTTGTTAATATAATTGATTAATATGCAAATAAAATAACTTTCAGATTAATTTTCTAATACTAATTTTTGCACTTTATTCATATGCAAACTAATCAGACCATTATGAAGAGTTTTTACTTCTGTATGGTTTTACTCCTTCCTGAGTACAGAGGAGATAAGCAATACCACTTCAAAAAAAAGGAATATTCTCTTCTACTTTTCTGCTGACACTAAAGATCTCCATCTTGTATCCATCATTTGTACTTTTCTTTCAAGAGTTGGTATAAGATGGCATTCAGAAAGAGGAATCACTCTGTCTTCTAGGACATTGTTAGTTTAGAGATTGCTAAATTCACCAATATCAAAAGTATAGACATCTCAAATACACATTTCCTTTATGTATTTACATTCAAATTATTATTTGTAATGGCAAAGTAACTTCACAATTAACAGTTATGTAAAAAAGGCAAGTTCAGTATGAAATTTGTTTTCTGATTTTATGGAAAAAGCATGTCACAGATAGAAACGGTTACAACTCAGTTCCCCATGAGCTTTCAGGTCATGCTTTAACAAAACAAAGTATTTTTGTTATAACTTCATCTGACGTTTAATCTCACACATAAATGATTTACAATTAAATAAAGGCAACAGCTCCTGGAATCTTAAAAGTAGTTTTAGTAGAGAAGTTTAAATTAAAAAATGAGAGATTTATTTTGAAGAGTTCTGGATCTGTTAATGGACAACTAAATTTAGTAAGACAATGCTAAATAATGATTTTGTATATATTATGTTTGCTCAGGAGATACCTAATTCCCCAAAAGTAAGCGTAAACAAACAACCCAATATAAGCCAAACTACTGGTTCAGGTCTGGACTGAATCCTGACTTTGTAAAACTTCCCAAGTCACTTTATTAACCACAGGGAGTATAATGTCAATCAAAGGTTACAATTTTACCTATGTACTTTTATGTACTGTTTTTTTTATAAATGTAGTTCTTCACTATATGCAGAAAGTAAATAGAAAAAACAGCAGTCTTAAGACACTGTGAAATAAAGGATTAAAAGTTAAGCTGTTGAAAAAAGGACGTGAAATTTTCATAATTTTTTTTTGCAGACATTAAATAAATCACAACATCTTAATTCAAGCACACATCATACACTTGGTAAGAAAATATGACCTGGCAAAAAATGTAATATGCCAGCTTTGAAGATAAATTTGAAAAGCTCACACAACCTACCACAAAGCACACATTGCACCTTCTGAAATTTCCAAAAAAAGCCAGCAAGACTAGAACCTTTCAGGACTCCTTTACAAACTGAAGACCAGGCAAAAATGGGCCACAAAGGATCACAAACTGATTTTTTTTTTTGTTTCTTTCAAGTCCCTGCCCCTACTTTTTGGGCTACCAGGTAGAACTTTCAGAAGATACAACTCTTTTCTTCTTTGAGTGCTGATACTTTCTACTGTTTCACCACATTTATGCATTCCAAACTATTTCTGTCTCTCTCTCAAGTACCCGAAGCCTTCCAGGACACTTTCACTGAACTATTCCCTCCATTTGTTTCCCCAAAGAGGTTTGAATGTTCTTCCAATATCTTGATGTTTTTTTGCCTTTTCTCTTATACCCCTTTTATACCCTTTTACAACTTCTGTATTCTTAGTGCTTTTTGCCTACATTCTTGGACTTGTTTGTCAAGCTAGGAGACTGAACATTTTAGAAGTTTCGTAGCTAGGGATCAAAATGCCCCAGACCCCAAGGTCCCCTCCAGAACACGTTTTTTTAAACCAAGATAGAACCATTCAGGGGAAGGTTCCTTGGGGAGAGGGGCGCTCACTCGAGCCTCTCATTGGGGAATCTTTGATAGATACGCTAATTAGTAAAACCTATAATGTTATACCTGATCTTTTGGGGGTGTGCATTGCGGGGTGCATTGGGGTGCATTCGACCTGGACGTGTGCACCTAAGGATCCTTCAAATAAACACAAAGGTAAAATCCATTTTTTCCTTCTAACCATGTTTGACTCTTGATTTTAAGACCAGGAAAAGGCATCAATCTAATGCAGTGGTATTTGCCTAACTGCAGACAAGATAAAGCAATACTCCTTGAATAAGCCTCTTTTTCCATTCCCATTTCAATTAGGATGTTATCTCTAAATTCAAATAATGGTACTTCGCTATCAAATCAAACTTCATCTCTGATCATTTAACCAGTGCTGTGAGGAGAGAAAAAGGAGTGAAGTCCCTATCAGGAAAGCATTGCAGGGAAAAGATGAAAGAAAACCCTGAAGGCAGCAAAAATGTGAAAAGAAGGATGAAGGGAAAAGAAGTGGAAATGGTCATGAACAATACAGCAATGTAATTTTTATTTCTTCAAACGAATAAGGCAATACAAGGAAAACCAGTAAGAGACTAAAAGTTTAGTAACCACAACATGTTGTATTCTGACACTGATTACTGGGGACGCTTCTCCTGAACTTTTCAACATGCAACAAGGAAGGTACAGGTGTCTCTATTATATAGCTCTCAATTAAAAGTAGAACCAGGGCCTCTGTAGGTTGACACGCCTGTAAGAATTTCCCCTGGATAGCCCAGGAGGATGTAGCTGTTTTGCAATCACTCTGTATCCTGCTCACTTGCCACTGACACAGGAAGCTGCTCTCTGCTACACCCCAGGAACATCAGCTGCACACCCTCACTGCAGCTATGAACAGCTGATCACTCCCTGGCTTTAAAGTGAACCCTAATGTGAACTTTCATGGTGCCAAGATATCAGGCAGAATTTTCTAAAGTACGAAAGCTGGAAGTTTTCAGGGTATGGGCATAAAAGTACAAGTTAACCCAGTGCTTTATTTTATGATGACCACACAAAAATAACAGAGCACCGATCTCAGGTATCACATCTCCACAGATTGCATCATTTTCCTATTTCTATTTGTGTCCCTAAGAATGAAATAGTGGGAAAAAGCATAATTACATATTTATTTTTCTTTTTTCTTTCCCAGAAAAACAAACACACACACACAAAAGTTGAACGAGAGCTCAGTGACTAAAACATAACAGCAGAAAGGCGAAATGTATTCTTGGGATGGTGGTCACGAAGGAAGACCTCCAGCAGAGTTCTACATCAGCATTTTTATTTCCTAGATAAGAGAGGAAGAGTCCCAAATGGAAACACTGTTAGAGTAGGATTAGAACAAACTGAGAAATCAATCAGGCAAGAAAGTTGTACTTGCTCAAGAGGTTTAAAGGACATGTACAAAGCTATTGCTTGAATCAGCCTCAGTACAAGAGTAACATGGAGCGCTAAACAAGACATTAATTAAAACCAAGAATGTGTCATGGGAGGAGAGACCAGTAAAAACCTGACTTGCATACCAGGCAAATTAGCTACAACTCTAACAAAGGATATAATGATAGATAAGTAAATTAAAATGTTATAATGAGGAGAAGAAATCAAAATAGCTTTTGTAGAGGTCTCATGAGGTTATTTTCTTTTGAGGAATATAAGAGATCTGGATGACTATTACCTGGCTGATTAGATTCCCAGAATGCTTCAGATACCTTCTCTGGATCAACAACTAGTTAAAGGTAGAAAATAAAGATAAGAATGGATGGATTCATTTTCATTATGAAGAAACATCAGTAGTGAATGCAACAGGGATCTAAGGCAGAATTTGTACAGTAAACATTTAAAAAATCCCAAACAACTCAAAATGTTAGTGAACAGCAACGTGACAGAACCTACTGCTGACAAAAAAATGACACAGGGTAATCAAAATCAAAACTTTAAAGAACTTCAAAAAGAGTTTGTGACTGGGCAATAAAGCATCAGATAAAATTCAATGTTGATAAATGCAAATTAATGCACTAATGGAAAATGTCTTTCATGCACAGGGAGACTGGAAGCTTCAGCTTGATAGAAAGATGACTGATAGCAGGATATAAAGAGATATATCTATTTTCATGAGTGCCATGAAGAAAAAAAGAGTGAGAAATGATAACTTACTTTCTTACAGAGCAAAAGCTGAGAGGCAGCAACTGAAGCTGCAAAACAATGGGCTAACGTCAGATCAGGAAGCTGCATTTTAGCTGCCAAATTCAATGAGGTGCGTTGGCTGCCAGTTATGTAACAGAAATGCCCTGGAGAAGTTCATGGACAAATACAGGAAAACCTATTAAATATAATGGGATCTAGATCCGACTTGTTCAGGAAGTCACTGACTTGCAGGTTGCTGAAGATATGGAGAGAATACCAGCAGAAGTCTTACTTCCAAACATCCTGTTCTTATTTTCCCCTAATCTATTAGCCACTGCTGGACAGACACCAGGCTAAACAGGCCTTTGTCTTTTACAGTCTTTTTTCCATATATCATGCTAGTATTAGAAAAGTAGGATCTCTAATCATGGAGATTAGAGAAGAGTTAGCATAAAAAGCCTACAGAGAAACTCTTCCAATGTTTTCCATGTAGGAAACAAGACTTAAATGACCTCTGCTAAATACTACCAGGGGTTTTCATCACTCTCTCAATTTCATCTTTTTGGTGACTAAAACTCATTCTATTAAACTTGACATTTTCTGAACATTAACACCTGCTTGACTTTCATCCAAAAGCTGCTAACAAATGATGGTTTGTGAGTGCTGATCCCTCCAAGATACCAAATGACTATTTTTTCTCACAAGAATAACATCAATTCTGCCTGTGGTACTAATGTAAAGGCATTCAGACTGTTTTTCTATGGTTTTTAACAACAATAGAATACATCAGCAGTGCCATGGAAGGAGTGGATGCTAAACTGTCACCTCCACACTTCAGCCAAGAGCTGGATCTTGTGCTCCATATACTGAAATTGGGAGCACACTAGTGGTTATTAAAAATCCCAAGGCAAGCACTGATATTTACAAACAGGAGCACCATTTCCTAGAGCAAGAGGAGTTTGCAGGCTGGTCTTCAGCTTGCAGATCATCTGCAGCCACCCTGTGGGAGGACAGTTTTTATAAATAAAATATTTGTGAACAGCGGTAGTTACAGCATTATTACAAAGTCCAAAAAAAGATATCAAAGGGCAGTGTTGTACGTGTTGAACAACAAGTCTGCATTTTTTTTTCCATGACCAGCTGTATACTTCTATACTGTGCCCAGAAAAACAGAATTTTTAAGGTAGTTTAAAATGCAATGCAAGACACATTTTTTAAAAACTGGTGATACTACTTTTGTATACACATGGAATTATTTTTATCTACACTATTAGCTATGGTTGTTACCATTTTTACATACTTTGCTAACATGTCTTGAGGTTTTTTCAAGTAACTCAGGAACTGCCTTGACTCCCCACTGATAGGGGATCAGCCCAATTCCTATGTGTTTGTTGCCGAGGTGGGAAGGACTTAGGTAGGTACAGACTTCACGTTTTCTCTGCTTAGAAAAATTATAACTTTAGGATTTGGGTTGTAATATGGCAAAAAAAACCCCCAAAACCCCTTCTTCCTCTGCTATTCTTTGTCATATTGAACAGACTCAATTTACTGAAACTTGTGTTTGAATGAAAATGCTAAACAGTTATTGGATAAAATGTTTATAATACATCTATCATTTACATTGAAAAAAAAAAAGTGGGCTAGACTAGAAACCTGCATAAATGTATGAAAAGAGGGTCATCAAAACACATCACCCAGCCTGAAGAATATGCCAGCAACACAGAGTATCTGCCAGACACAGAGGCAGGAACACAATGTGATACACAATCTCAGTTCTTTGTAAACAGAACATTACACTCAGTTGATTGATGCGAGAGGCACAGGTGATCCCAGAGCATGCTGTGGGATTAAACATTACTGCCACACCCGTAGATCATTCAGTAAAACCTGGCAGGAGTTTTAATCCTTTGAAGGATTGTTACTGCATCACTGTCCAGACTTTCAGAGATGTTATCAGTAGGACAAATACAAGTATCTGTATTGATCTTGCTGTTTCTTCCTACACAATGTCATTTGCTTCAATCAGAGACTAAAATAGAGTTGAGTCTCCATTTTGCATGACCACCAAGCATAAGCATTATGGGTGGCAGTAATTTATGACAGAATTTTATGGCAATCTCCAAGATTTTTAGGGTAATGCACCATGCAAGTAGGAGTTATTGAAAGACAATAGTTTTGTAGGTGGGTTTGAGTCAGATTTCTCAAAGAATCTCTGGATTTCATAAAGCCATTGGTACCAATATTTTAAAAAAATCTGATTTTCTTCTGATATACTAATGTGGAAGTGTTCAGCTTGGTTCCTAACAATTATTGTCCACAACTGACCATGACAGGATTGGTCACAGAAGACTTGGACATTAATCTTTTAAAATTATGTAATTTTATTTATTCATAGGAAATGCCTAAAAAGCCCACAAAAAAGAATCTCCCACTGTTTCAGGGATGTATGTGTGTGTGACAAGGCTATCCCTGTGGTTTCAGTGGTCCCTTTTTGTAAAACAGAGTCACTGCTCTCTCTGTCCTTCTAGTAATCACAGAATCTTCAGAACTAATCTTTCCAAGCAAGCTTCCACTGCAGATTTTGTTCCCTGCATATATTTCAGTTGTGAAATAGGAACCATACAGAACATTCCTGGATGATACTATCTGAGCTGAGGGTCAAAGACGGCTTGTATTGCTTTGGGTAGCGTGTAGGAGTTGGAGAAGACCTTGGCAAAGCATCATCCCTAAAGTGTGTTTTTGTTGTTGTTGTTTATTTTTTTTCTAGCAGACTGGTGCCTGTTGTTCCCCTTTCACTTATTCTATCTTTGGTGTAGTATAGTATACATAATTTAAATAACCAGGGAATCTCTCTGGGCTCAAAACCACCTGCTGGCTTATATTAGCTAATTAATGGTGATTTATCCAAGTTACTAATTTGAGTGGAGCTGATTGCCTTTAGGAATTTTGAGAACGTTGTAAGAATTTTGATTATAATTATGCCTATTTGATGGGCAGTCTACTTAAAATACTTTAAAAAAAAATTACCTACCAGCTGATTTTTAACTGTGCCAAATGAATGACTGTGTTGTTTTCCAACTTGAGATCATGTATTCAGGTAGTTTGTTTACTCTGATACTCAATTTCATCTGGGTCTGACTCCCTATCATTTTCTCTTTTCTATCAGGGTTTATTTGCCTAGCTTTGAAACAATGACTGCTTGAAAAATAGTCCTCATCTTGAACCTGCGGAGCTTAATCATTTTCACAAAAACTAATATAGCAGATTCATTTTAGCCAAACTTCTCTGTCATGCTGACCTGATTCCCAGGGCCTGAAAGTGTGAATTTAATGGCGGTACAATGTCTGAGGTAAGAATATAATAGAAACCTCTCAGCAGTATATCTATTGGATCAGTGTAATTTCTTTTTTCGCTACTGGTCTCAATGTCTCTTAAGGCAATCTAGTCTGCAGACAGCAAAGGAGACCAGCCTTCTCTTTTATTGTGATCCCAATGCTACTTATGCTAAACAAAGAATCAAGTCCCTTGATAAGGTAGACAGTAGACATAAGCACATAACCCTAGAGGAAAATTTATTCTATTAAAAAACTTACTCTTTTGCTGTGAATTTAAGAGGATGCTACTAGGAGGTCTATCCTGAAGAACAGAAGACAAAGTTATTACAGCTTAGCTGTATTACTATTGCTTTTTAACATTAGGGATAAGGATTTTTTTATCTTAATCATTTTCAGGTTCTAAAAATGAGAATTACACACTACATTCTCTGGTGGTAGATACGTTGCCTTCCAGTACACATTTGTAGATGAAAATTTACCAGAGGTAAAATACTTCCTCAAACTGAAACAACTGTTTCCAATGTAACTCAAGCACGATAAATTCTACTTCTGCTGGATTTACTGTCATAAAAATACTTTTATTGTGCAAATTCCTTCCACAGAAACTTCTATGATAAAGGAAACTTAGGATATGACCCAGAAGAACTGTGCTCTCACAGGTTCCCCTTTATACAAAGCTTTCTGTCAAAGTCTTGTCTACTACTGAGGAGGTGGAGGAAATTGTAGACAAGTTTCCTAAAAGCCTCAATTAATTTTATATGAGAAAGTATATGAAAAGCTATAATTTATAGAAAGTGTCTTTAAAACTGGATTGCTCCATTTAAGCATTTTATTCCACATCTTTGACTGAAATCCAAGAAGTGCAAGATAATAAAGAATGGTCCTGGAATAATACTGCTGTTCAGAATCAGAATCAACTGTACCTGGATAATTTTGGACAGACACTTTTCTAACACATTCTTTCAAAACTTCCAAAATCACACACATCTCTATCTCTCCCTAGGCTTCTTATAAATGAAGTGTGCATTTCCATTGGGAGTTCTGGGCAATCAACATCTCAAACTGCTTTAAATATTTAGGTATGGTTTTCACTGCCTAATTATAAATAGCCAGTATTAAAGAGATATGACCTTGGGTTTCAGTGAGCTCTTTCCTTGAATAACGAAAGATTAAGAGAAGAATTAATGAATTGCTGTGCTTTTCTGTGATTACTGAAAAAACAAGAGAAAAAGATGCATCAGAGAGAAAAGGTGAGTCAACATTTGCAAGGCAAATCACTGCCAAGGAGTGGAATAAATTCCTATCTCACAGTGCACGCCCTCAGTGCTTTATCCTCTCCAGATATTACTCTCCATGTGCTTTTCTTGTAGTCTGAATCCTTCTTGTGGTGTCAAATATTACTTACTATGACCATCAGGCTTTTGTCCAGTTTAGGCTGCTCTTTACTGTTATACTTTTCCTCTCTGAATAGTGTTCAACGAAATAAAGCAGAGACAGAGTAATTTTTTCATGTTCATTCATTAAAAATTACCTTACTGTTAAGTAAATTGGAGACAAAGGACAGAGGTGTTACAGTTCACTTCTGCAGTTGAACTTGTTCAGCCAGATCACAGCAAAAGCTACAAGGCTTTTGTTGTCTTCCACAGCAAAATAACTACAGCTACTGTTCGTTTTTTCACACAAAAAACACACCTCTTTTGGCAGTGAAGACAAAGCCAACTCTCCCTCCAGTTCCTCTACAATCTTTGATCTCTTAATTCCCATTTCTCCTTCCCCTTGATGTTCTGGTCTCTCTGATCTCTCTTCATCACTACCATGTATGTCCGCATAATCTCCCACCTGTAATAACTTTAGGACAACCAGAACCCCATCCTTAATTTCTGGCAGACATGCATTTCTCAGGAAACAAAAAACTAGGCAATCTTGCAGTGTCATTTTAGACCAGTTCATCAGTGATGTTTTCATTATGACTGCCCATATTCAGTGAGCAAGTCAGTGAATCATGTCTATGAACAACAGACTTCCAAGATTTTATAATAATTAAAAATATGCAAAAGAAATCCAAGGGCCTCTTTGTCATGTTATTTCATATTTAATGCATTGTCTGATTTAGCTCACTCAATTGCTGGTTGTGAACACGTGAGTTTTGCTTAATGTGTTGATAACATAATACTCCATTTTAATTTGAGTAACTTTTTGATATGTTTACTTAGTATGTGTCCAAGAAAAAAGACTAACCTTTCAGTAACTAAATGAAGTAGCTAAATTTGGGAAAAACATGATATATATGAAGTGTTTGCCATAAGCACGTACTAAAAAAACAAATGAAAGTATAAATTACGTAGAATACCCTCAAAATCTGCTGCATCCCACATTCTGAAAAGCAATTTATTTGAAGATATATGGCATTGTGATATCTAGCAAATGCATACCTATTAGTATTCCCTATTTTTTAAACAAGGAGTTCTCCCAATTCCTCCACCACAAAAATGAATATGCTGACTAATAAAATTAAATATTGTTTACCTGAAGAGCTACTATAGAATTAAATGATCTTCATATTGCTAACTCCCTTCTTCACAGCTGGTGAAAACAAATAGAATTTAAATTCAAATCTCTGAGCAAGGGATAAATCAAACTGTAGAATGTACTTTGTTTAGGCTCTATTCACATGTAAAACATTTAGGACTTCTTGGTATTTTGAACACACTGTATTTTTCACAAATTAACTGTGCAGCTTTGGACTTATTAATCATTATTTTTAAAAATACTTTCTTGTGAAAAAAATGCCCTTTAATGCCGTTTACCTCATAGGTACTGTCTTGTGCAATGTACTTATTAAAAAGAGCACATCCCTGTAGCCCAGAGGGCTGACAGCTCCCTCCAAAGCTGTACTGCTGCTCTGAGCTAACCTCCAGGGGCTACTCGAGAGTGATGCAGCCTTCATCCCCTCCTACAGAGTCTGAAAAGATCATGCCTACAACAGTCTCAACCTCAGCTATCCTGAGAAATGCTTTTCCTAAGGTGGTTACTGAACTCCACTTCTGGTAGAGAGGCAGTTTGGCTGAGCAGAGAAGGAAAAAAAATCACCTATCATTTTCAAAAAATTTCGAACAATTTTATGAAAGAATAAGAGCATGGATTCAGTGCAACTGAGGGCTTTTTTCTCCTGCTCAGACACAGGTAACATTTGTTTCCATTATATCACTCATCCATGACTTTTTATCTCACATGATGAAAATATAACAAAGAAATAAAACTGCCAAACTCTGAGCCTTATGACTGAGACAGGGAATGCTTGCAGACAGCACTGAAGAACAAAAAAAGCACTGAACAAATTCAGTTCAAAAAGACTGATCATATCCTGAGGTACAGCTAGGGCTTTTTTGTTGTTGCCTGTTAAAAGTGGCACAAAATCTTTAGAGATTTTTTCCTCCAAAGATGATATTTCTCTAGTTTACTAGATACACTGTTTTGCTTTGCATGAACACCCTCTTTGACATTAAGTTCAGCCTTCAGGCTAGCGTCGCTTATCTCTGTTTCCAAAAATCCTCATATTTGATTGTCACATTTATTAAGTCAGGCTCCGAAAAAAACTTCCATCAGTCTGTAGCCCTTTTCTCTTTCTCTTCCTCCTCCAACATGTAAGCAAATAATTTAAATGCTTGTAGGAAACTGCTGAAATTATAGATACAGTTTAACCATAAGGTACTGCACCAAATTAATTTTTCAAATAGTTGTCTGAATTTCAAATCTATAAATATTTGTAATTTCTAGAGGCCAAAAGACATGGAAAAATACTCAAATACTTAATATGTTACAATATAGACCCCCATGCCCCAATTTTCTATTTGCTTAATTTCCCTTGAAAAGCCCTAATTTCTTGGGTTACAGATTCCTTAATATTGAGTAGAGGAAGAAAACACTACAGACCCAATAGGATTTCTGTCAAATTCATCTTACGTGTTAGTTACCTATGGCTAACCTTGAGTTTACATGGAAACATTTTTAAATTGAAAAAATAAATTTTCATGAACGTCATAGTATATCAGAAGTCTTGGCAGCAAGAGAAACAATCTTGTGAGTGCACATAAAATGTTGAATGAGAAAATGGATCTCTTGGTTGATCCCAGCTAGTGGGGAAACAGACATTTCACTTGCAACATGTGGTCATCTTTGAATGCTAATTACCAGAGGTTCTAAGATTCCAATAATGGGAAGAGATGGAATGGTCCTGGGTTGGAAAGTGGACATGAAAAAGACTGGTTTGTTATTCTAGCCAGAGAGAAAAGAAACAGGCCATGGAAGGAGGGAAGAGTCCAAACTGCAGTTGTGAGCTTTGCTCCAATAAGTGGATTTCATTCTCAGTCTTCATAGCCCTCCCTCACATTAAACCTGAATAGGAAGCTGATTCCAGGCTTTCCAACAAACAGCAAAAATGAATATTGTTGCCATCAGAATCCATGGGATGGAAAAATTTGATACTTTGGTAGCCTTGAAATGGTTTCTGCAGAGAAGAAGAGCATAGATAAAAAGAGAAGAAAGAGATGGAGAACTTCCAGAAAGGAAGGGATAAGGGGATGAACTGGGGTAGGCAAGGAATATCTTTCAATATCCTGAAGCCAAGAAATATTTTTGAAAGCTGTTTTACAAAAAACATTAACATCTTAAAGCTGACTTCACAGGTGGGCAAATTGAGACACACAGAAAAGTAAAGTTTTTCCCAGTGGCTGATCAGTAGCATCCCTCCATGAACTGCAATTTTTCAGTCCACTACTTTTAGTTCAACATATCATGGACAAAAAGAAAAGATCATTATTTATTTTATCGCCCTCTTCAAATTCTGCAAAGCTCAGACCTGCTATTTTGTTCTTCCCTCAGTCTTTCTATAGACACAGAAGCTCCAAATCTACCATTAAATCAATACTTTCTTTTGGTCATGATTTTTAGCTCCTTTTCATCCTTCCTGCACCTTCTCCAGCTGTTCTGCATACTCTATAAAGCATGAAACCCAGCACTGCTATGATACTAAGCTGAGACCTTATTGGTGTTGAGTAGAGCGGAAGGATTACTTCACAAGTCATCATTTTTTAATACCCCAGTAAGATGTCTGCAGGTTTCACAACAGCCTAACACTGTTCATTCAGGTTCAGCTTGTGATTTGCTGCAAGTCCTGATTTTTTTCCCACCCTCTACAGAACTGGTACTTGCTCCCTTTAGGTAATTATGCCCTTGATTACTCCTGATTATATACTCACACATAAACACACACAAAGACTGAAAATGTTACATATGTTTCTCAATTTGCCAAGTTCCTTTAGAATTGCACCACCATGAACAAAATGCTTACATTCCTTCCCTAGTTTGTGTTCTCTTCCAACGTAAAGCATACTTACTATTCCAGTCTCCAGATAAGGAATGAAAACATAACCTAGTACAGACTCAGATCCTTGTAGAATAGCAAGCTAAACAGCTTTCCATTTCTAACAACAGCCACAGATAGCTTTTATTTGTCAGAGGTTTTATTAATAATCATTATTCACCCACTTGATAGTAGATTCAGGTAGTTCAGGTTTCCTTTCTTGCTTATAAATGTTGCATATAATACTATATCAAAAGCTCCAGACAGATTATATCCAATATATTCTCCTTATTTTAACTTCTTTACCTGGAAGTCCTGTTGCTTGTTAATTATTTAGGCTTGACCCAATTAATATTAGCAAATCCATCTTGGCTGTTGCAGATTTCCTTGTTTTCTTCTAGATACCTATTAAACATCTGGTTGTATGTTCTGGTATATTTCCAATATAGGATCTTAAGTTGATCTGTCTGAAATTCCATGGTGGCTCCTCCTTTTTCCATTTCCAAAAACAGGCATCAGGTTTGTCTTTTTCCGCTACTCTGGAACCTGACTTGACCTCCATCAGTTTCCAAAAATGGCTAATGACCTCGAGATCGTTCCAGCCAGTTTTTTAAGGGTTGTACCATCAAGTTTCTGTGGCCCATCTGATTTGAAGCTCTATCTCCTCTAAGTACTTTCTAGCCTACTTTCCCCTGTTCTAGCCTGGGATCTTGCTGCTTTTTTTTCTTGTGGCACATATAAACTCAGTTTGCCACATGATCCCAGCTGACCTTTTCAGTGAAGATTAAAGCAAAAAAAGCATTAAAGCACACTGCCCTCCCCTAGGTCATCTATTAAGAGTTTCTCCCCTCTGTCATAGAGCAGACTAATACTGCCCTTGATCTTCTGCTGGCTAATAACGTGCTAATAGTTTGTTATCCTTGATGGCCCTTGTTAACTGCATCTCTACCACAGCAACTCTTATTTTGTACTTTATCACAACAGGAATCTTTTCTCCTCTGCCACATGTTCTACTTTCTCCATCCATTTCTTCATTCTGTGTAATTAGAAACCCCAAACACTGTTATATTGGTATATAAAAGGAGATGTACTTCTTGAATGCACCAAAACATACACCTCTGCCTGCAAAATGTCCTGGTGTTAAGAATTTTTCAGTATTAGCAGGAATAGAGATGCTATATAAACAATGCTTTAACCATTTATTGATTGGTGCTTTAATGACATCTGACTCTGCTAAAATCACAACCAGATGATGAGAAACCCATTGTTTTATTTAAACTCGATGTTGCACCACAGCCAATATCAGAGACTGAGTTTAGGGATAAAAATTGGTGCTGACAAAAAAATTCACTGGAAAGGAAATAATATCAAAATTAAACATATCTCAGCACTGGACTTTTGGCATGTTCCTTAGTACAGCTACTGAGAGGTGGGTATAACAGAAGCAGTTCCCCCAGGGTCTGGCAGCAGTGAGGGCACCATCTGGGTTCTGTGGTCTCAGAAAGTGCAAGGGGAAGGGGAGGGAAAACTCAGGAAGGGGGATGAGAGGGAAATATTATGAAGGGAGATGACTGCCATGGCAAGTGAGAATAAGAGGGAGGGGGAGAACAAATGTTTTGCTTCCTATGGGGGCCTTAGAGCTCCGGCTGTCTCTATCCTTCAAATGTGGAATTTACCACTTAAATCCCATAAATTATTTTTTTTCTTCTCCAACTTGCATCTGAAAGTAAACAACAAGCAAATGAGCAATAATTAAAGGTCAACCTTTTAAATCTTATTTAAACCTTTTGACTGAGCTATTTCTAGAATAAGTCCATACCGGACCCTCACTTCAGTGAAACTATTTATATGGGCAGGGATTACTCACATGAGTAAGAATCACAAATGTATTTCCTAATACATTTGCACCAAAAAACCCCAATTTGATCCATTTTTCTGCATGTTTCATGGATGCAATTTGAAACAATGAAGAAAGGCTTCAAGAGTGATCTTATTTCTGTTTATCTCAAGTTGGAAAGAAAACAAATTAATAATTTGCAAAGCAACAAAATTCAACCTTGAAATGCCTCTGGACATCAATTGTTGAAAGAAAGGAAAAACAAAATGCAGAAGGAACATGGGGATTACATTTAAAATCCAAGGAAAGAACAGCTTCTGTACAGAAGAAATGTTTGCTTTATACTCGGCACAGATGCTGTACAAGCAAAATTCTCAGTATATTAATATAAACTGTCTGAAAAAATTCGACCCGATTTCATAAGACCAGCAAAAACAAAACAAAGGGAAGCATGACGTTTATGGGTTTTTCCTCTAGCACAACCATGCAAGCTGAGCTGTGAAACTGTGATGGAAATATTAGAGCTGTTGTGCCTGAAAAAAACGCAGTGATCATTTCATTCTTCCTGTCTTTTAATGCTCCAGGGTTTTGGAGACGAATAGGAGCAATAAGTTCACTTTGCAGAATTAATGCTGTAATTCTTTATCATAAGAGCAGAGCATTACCTCAATCTGATTTTTCTACAAAATGGTTCAAAGTCTATTTTTAATGATGGCCCTAATTTGTTAACACCTTTTAAATTATTAATCCCCTTTATATTCAAGTAGTTATTGCATGTCATAACAATGTATCTATGCAGGGAAATTTAATAGTATTTTCTGCATGTCAAGAAAAGGCTTGTTCTGCAAAATGCTATTAAAACTGATAATGAGCTAAATATTTGCCATAGCAAACACTGAAATTACTATATCAATCAACTTTGGGTTCTCTTATTCAATAAACAAAATTTAACCTATTAACTTTGCCTAATTTTAGGCAGGAAAAAGCTTGTTTTCAGGCATATCTTGCCCTTGACTTCATATCTTTATCATCTGATAACTACATTTTCCTGGCCAATTAAGCCATTGTTTTGAATCAAATGTAGCAATATAAGCCTTTTATTCTGTCCTGAATGCAACTATATTACTGGATCCTGAATACGATTTTCTCCCAGCAAATTTAGACTACATTTTAAAGCTCACATATATCACAGGAAGACGATAAGCTATGTTCCTGAAGACACCTTTCACATTAAAGCAAAAAAAAAAAAAAAACAACCTTATATTGCAAATCTCTTAACTCTTCAGATCTCCCCAGATCTGTTTACGTGGCAGGTTTCTTGTATTAATATTTTCAGAAAAAAACCTCCAAAAATACAAAAACCTGCACACAAGCATCACTGCTGACAGGCACGAGAAGGAGAGCATCCTCTTTCACGAGCATCTGAAGCGTAAATCTGAATGCTGATTGAATACCTAACACCCCATTCCGTGACAAAAAAGAGGCAGGTTCCATCTCTGCCGGGTACATGCGAGCTGGAATGGTTTATTACATAAGCTGGAGTCTCGCCTCGGCAATGTGTGCTGCTGTGTGATGCTGCTGCTCATGCATAAGTGGCTGCACTCACCCGCTCGTCGCTTTTGTCACTGCAAATTGTTGTGTGATCAAGAGGGATCAAAGCGCACCCTCTAGAGGCTAAACAAAACCCCCGGCCCCGCGCACGGCGCCCGCTCCCCTGCCCACACCCGGGGGCTCTCTCTGCCCCAAGTCACCTCTTGCAAACGAAATGACCACAGTCAGTCATGAGAGGGTATTAAAAATATCAGCTTTGCCTTGGTTTCTCGATGTAAAATGCTAGAAGGGAAGGAGTGCTCCTTTGCAAGTGCACCCTGCATAGCATTGCTGTCCAGGGCTGTAGGGGCGTGGAAATTAAATGAAGAATGAGATATATTTTTTTAGCCCGGCCTACAGTAAGAGTCATGCCTTGCTCAGGCTGGACCTCCATCATGAAGCTCATCATGACTTCGAAGGAACATAAAGGAAGCAAAGTGCAGCCAAAAGACACGCTCCCACAGTTTCATGGAAAAGGGTGTATGTACTAAATTCAATAATCAGAGAATCACACAATGGTTTGGGTTGGAAGAGACCTTTAAAGGTCATCCAGTCCAACAAGCAGGGACTTCTTCAACCAGATCAAGTTGCTCAGGGGCCCATGCAACCTGACTGTGGATGTTTCCAGGGATGGGGCATCCACCACCTCTCTGGGCAACCTGTCCTAGAGTTTCATCAGTTTTATTATAAAAACCTTCTTATTTATATCCAGTCTAAATCTATGCTATTTCCATTTAAAACCATTGCCACTCATCCTATCACAACAGGCCCTGCTAAACAGTTTGTCCCCACCTTTCTTAGAGGTTCCCTTCATGTGCTGAAAGACTGCAACGAGGTTTCCTCAGAGGCTTGTCTTTTCAAGGCTGAACAACCCCAGTTCTCTCAGCTCTTCCTCATGAGAAGTGCTCCAGCCCTCTGACCATGTTTGTGACCCTCCTCTTGACTCACTCCAACATGTCCATATCTTCCCTGTGTTGAGGATCCCAGAGCAGAAAGCAGTAATCTGTATTTCTTACTGAAAGTCAATTTCTTAGTATAGAATATTTCCAATTAAATGATGGAGAGCCACTGCTGAATGGAAATTAACAGTTCTGTGTCATTTAAGTAAGACAATTCTACTTGCAAAGGCTCATGCTCGTGGACCTTTTTCCTCAGCTTACATTGAAATTATTGCTTCTTTTCTCATATTTCACATCCTAATTAAATAAAGCACCTGTGTGAAAGAATACCAATTTCATTTAATTAGGGGCAAGAACAGTATTAAGCTATTTTTCCTATATAAATTACTTCAAGAGTTGACCTAAAAGCACCAAAATTCCCCTCGGAACAATACTGTCATGTTAAATCTCCTACACTTTGCTCTCCAACACAGAACTCTGTTCATTAAGAAACAATTTTCTATTAAAGATCTTACTTTTCATAACGAATAATAAAAATCATGATTTTTCAAAAGCATACAATGGATTGATTGTTAGTACATGTTAAACTGTTTCATTATTTTTTCTGTTCATCAAGACAGATCAAATTTTTAGGCAAACATTTGCAATTGCTCATGCATATACTTGCATTGATGTAAACAAGACTGAGCTTGTGTCAGGAATTTGTGTGTAAATGCCGTTAAATGATAACAGCAATTATGCCCCTAGTGAGCATAATAAACCCGTGAAATCCTGAATACCTTACGGTTAAATTGAAAAGAATCTCCCATTTACAGAGGGATTGCTGTTGGAGGTTCAGAAACCTTCTCAGTTTCCTTGCAGTGACATGCAATACACAAAAAATTACCATTAGTGGCTGTAGTTTCAGTTAAAACTGATTTAAGGAATGTGCTTTGTAGTTTCAAGTATTTCTTCTTACAGCGCTGCTCATATGACAGGAAAACGAGGATAAAGAGTGACTTTGCAACAGGGGAGTGTTGCTCACTTCTGTCTCACACTGTGCCAACACAGAGAAGCACATACTGGAGCTACATCATGTGGAGATGCAGTGTGTATATGTATTTCATGCAGTCAGGAGGCACAGGGTAGAACACTCCACCACAATCAGCCAGTGGAGACAACTTCGGAATAAGGAAAGATCTATGAAGAGCTAGGATTAATTAAAAAAAAAATTGAATTTACTGGGCAGTGTGTCTGTGAATAATCCCTTTTTAAATCAAAACTATTATTTAAAGTATTAAATAAAAAACAAAGTTTCAGCTAACTCCTGCAGCAACCAAATTTCACCCTCAGACATGACAGAATCACAATTAAAACAACACTGATGGAGGAAAATTTTTTCATCTGTTTCCAGGAAAATGAGGTAAGAGTTGCTGTAAGAGCACAATCCTTCAGTCTCCTAAGTAATGATTACTTCAAAAGCCCTTAAGCCCTTGCTTTATCTACAGAAACTGAGATTCTCAGGCACATAGGAAACCTCAGTCTAGTAAAATGAAATGCAACAGCCTCCTTAATATCTAGACCACAAAGTTCTGTGTACACAGAAATCACCAGGTCAGGGGAAAAGAAGTTTTCCCCGTAACTGAGACTGTTTATGTCAGACATGAGCAAGTCCCACACACGCATCCTCAGAGACAAATACTTGAAAATGTTTACAGATAGAGAGGCACTAGAGACTCAATGGTTATGAAAACTTGAACAAGAAGCTCAAGTTTATGGAAATCAATAATGGAGAACATATTTCATTTTAAGTCTGACAATTTTCTTCCTTTTTTCCATTAAGAACACACGTCCCCAAACACAATATAAAAACCAAACCAGTGTGTGCCTCTACAGTGCACAGTGTATGTGTAAGTAGGGGAGAGAAACATCCTTTTTCTCCAGAGAAGCTCCATTAATCAGTCTGGAGATTTCACAGCACAGTGAGACAACTGAAATTGGTAGAAGAAAATCAAACACACCTCTATTTCACATGGAGTGAAAGAATGTATGGAAGATCAGCTTGCTGCCTGGCTATAAGTATTTCCACAGGATACACTTTCTGTTCAGCTATGATGAAGTCATTTTTCTGAAGCAGAGTCTCCTTCAGCAGAATGTTTGCTGGATGCAATTTGAGTGGGTTTTATTGATCATTTGATCTAGTTGAAGATTGATGCTTTTGGTACTCTCTTCCCTTAGTTATAACTTCTGCAGAAGACAAACACAGCCTCAGATTTTCTTTTCCATGAATGAGTCCTAAGCAAACAAGAGCCTTGCCAGCTTCTAACTTAGGTAGAAGCGTCTCTGTAGGAAACTTTTACTAATGAAGGCAGCTATTGTTAGATCTTAGTTGCGATAGAAAAAAGAGGGACATTTAGAAAAGAATTTGAGTTGAGAAACTGGAGCAAGGGAACTACAGCAGATAGTTTTAAAAGAGATTCTAAGATGAGAAAAAACCCTAAGCCCTTAATTCAGTTGTTATGGAATGGGAAAAAAAAAGAATTAATGAAAAGGGAATAAATGCATTTGACAAGGGCTCAAAAGGTGAGCTATCTGACTTATAAATATTTTGATTTCTCATTGCAGAAGACTGGCAAAACAGGACTCAGTACAGCTTTATGAGAGTGCAGAGTTGTGAAAGCACACACTAGTACTGTAATTTCATTCTTTGGGGATATAGATTCAAGTAGTGAACTCTGAACCTAGAGAAAAATCAGTCTGGTTTTTGAAGTATCAAAATATCCAGTGTAGAATGGATAAAGAGTCTGTTCAATTCTCCTATTTGTGTTTGTAGAAAGAACATCCTCAATCACAAATAAGGATCTAAAAGTATTTTATTTAAGTTCAGTTGCATCCCTAGGAAGAGATGAAGTATGAGTGGGTTAATCTGGTAAAATGAATTGAGAAATCTAGCTGCTTTCCTGCTTCAGAAACTTATGTAAGGGAAAGAGTCCTGAATTATGTAAGAGACTTTGAATAACAAAGCTTCACAGCACTTAGGGAGACCATTTAAGAATATGTAGCAACCCTTCCCCCTGCATTGGTTTTTCTTGGGGGTGAAGCCCTTGTTCTGCCTGCCCTTTTGGAGTGGATATCAACCTACCGTGCTCAGCTGAGTGATATGGACTAGTCCTACTGGGCAGTGTAACTGCAAAATAAACAAGGAAACAGCAGCCTTGCATTTGCTCTCTACCTCCTTCCATCAGTCGTACTCATAAGGAAGAGCTACATTCCATCATATATAATTTATACTTAGACTAAGTAATCTTTATAACCATCCTCTTCAGAAATCACTAGAACATTTTCTTCTAAATACCAGTATGTGCCAGATAATTCCTGTCTCTTCCATTTACTGCAAAGAGGGAAGGGATGAATTTGAAGAATACAGAGTTTCAATTACAGACAACTTCCCATTTTTTTTCTTTTCTCTGCATAATTTTACCCTTTAGAACAGACTGCTGGTGGATGATGTGGAAAATCAATTGCCAGCTTTTTCTAAGAACAGACAAGACAAACTTCTCTCGGAAATTACATAAATACTTTGTATTGTTGCTCCTATATACGGGCTGGAGAAGATGACTTCCTAGAGTCCTTTCCATTACTATTTTTCGATGATCCTATGCTTATTGTCCTGGCTCATTAAATTCCACAGTTCTGGAAAAGACTGGAGATGATGCTGCCAAGGTGATTTGGGCGTCTTCAAATTAACCCCACAGGCTTTGGCACTGAGAAACACAAAGACTGCCAACTGCTCTCGACTTTTTCCCTAGCCTGCCTCTGATCCTTCTAACTGGCATCTATTCAAAGTAAGACTGAACTTGTACACTTCTGTGTTGAAAGGAATCAAAGTCCCAGAGATTACCAGAGTGTCCCAGAGACAAATACTAGAACCAGATTATTTTAAATAGCAGATTATATGGGAACTAAAAGTAGGTTTGATTGTTCTATCCAAGTATCCCTACGTAAAGAAAACCTCTGCTTCCATGTCTTATCGTATTCAACTCCGATGTCTGAGGCACTTGCATCTTCACAAGTGGTGAATATCCCAAATCTCTCCATCCGAAAACAATTATTTCCCCTTTACAGATTTTATTGAAGACAAATCTCTTTCTAACAGTGCCATTAACACATATCAAAAGAAGCCCAGGGAGTATACCCAAAGAAGGCAACTGAGAGGTGCTTTACAATACTGGGAAGCAAATTAGATGAGTTAACATTGACGATAATTTAACTAATAAGCTAAAAATATTACAATACAACTGGAAAGAAGCAACAGAGTAGCAGTTTGTTGTTATTTGGCTTAAAATTTCAGAAGACGCAAAACATTTGCTGTTGCGTCAGCCTTACTGATGCCACTCAGCTTTCAGTGTTCTTATTCAGATATAGACAGGCTGTTAAATGGTGAGAGCCACAAATAGTAGGTTAAGTTATTCCACATACATAAAGTCTGACTCGAGGGTTCAAGGCTCAGCCTGGCAAGCTAACAGCATGTTCTACAATTATGCAGATAAGAAGCACTTCAGCAAACAGCATTTGAAGAAATGCCATGCTGAAAATGCCACATCACTACGACACTGAACAGCATCAATAGTGATGGTTGCCTCTTTCTGCAAATATCAGATGTCACAGCATTCAATTTATCTGCATCCAAAAAATGTTTTCAAACTTGCACTGTAAGGAATCTTAGTTCCTGAATTGATACTCAATTCTCCCTGGAATTGAAAGGGATGGAGGGATGTCTTGTATTGGAACCTTCTTCTAGCACTTCCAAAAGACTGACACTGATGTCTTCAGTCCAGTCAAGGAGGGGAGTAACAGTGTCCTGCTGTTTTGGTCCTGTGGTGACAAAATTGATATGAAGAAAGAATTACACTGCAATTTGCACAGTATTACTTTATGCTGCAGCGCGTGCATGGTATTACCAATTCCAGATGGCTCAGGGAACAAGGGATTTAATTTGAAAGAGAAATGTTGCAAGAATCTAAACACAGAACTTGAATACAAGGTTCTAATGACTGAAATGTAAGGCCTAGATCTACTGCACAAGGTACTATTATAGACCACATAATAAATTTTAAGGTGATGTCTAAAAATCATAGGAAGACCTAAATGAAATTTAAAAATAGCCTGAGTAAATGTAGCCTACAAAACTAAAAATAAATAAAAATCAAGAAGCTGTAAATACGAGATGTATTGTATGCACATAATGATGTGTGTATTTATATATTTTATGGGTATAACTGAAGAACAGAGTTCAAAATGCCCTTGAAAATCTCTACACCCCGGTGCAAATCCTCTAGATCTCTTATTCAAATGAGGAAATAAAACCCACTCCGAAAATAAACTCTTATTGTCACTTCAATACAAGGTTAAAATGGATCCATTGCTGACTTCATCCATTTGCCAGTTGTTGACAGCTGTCAATACAGAGATTTGATTTCTTTATCCAAGCAACAAACATTACATTCGTATCTTCAGAGAAAGATCTTGACTGTGAGCTGCAGTTTCACTGCCCCAACTCAATTACTGCATTCTTGAACTGCAATGTATTCATTTGTGGGCAGTGGGGCAGCCAGTGGGAGGGTATTGATTGGAGTATAATGTCATGTGTAGCAACGAGAGCAAGATGAAAAGTGTTTTCTGCTTAATGGGTTGGTATTAAGTAGGTGGGAATGGCTTCTAATTAGCCAACAATTGCTGTGTTTCTCAGTTTCCCTCCCTTCCCTCCTCCAGTCGGTCACCAGCTGCCAATCTCTCTCTCCTTTTCCTTTTTTGTGTGGAGTTCATTGCTCACTGCAGTGAAAGCCTTTGTTTAAAAAAGAGGGCTCCCAGGGTCTCATCTGCCAGGGTACAGCTTGCTGCCTGCGATGAGTAGCAACTGTCAGTTTATTTTATCTCAACCTTTTCATCATTCTGCTGAAACTGGTCGAGTGAAACCACCTGAGAGACCTGAGGATTCAGTACCTACAAGTCATTAGCCAGGACTGCTCAGTCTCTCCCCACACAGCAAGTCAACTGAACACTGCTTAAAATATAGTCCACTTTAACCCCATATTTTCCTACGGACGTATTAGGACTCCTCCTGCATCTTCCACATTTTAGTTGCATGATCATTCATTAAATATACTACAACTATGATTAGTGAGAAATATATTTTCCCAGCAAATATATTCTTTAGAAATACAAAATATAACACAGTAAAATCTAATTAATAGAATAGCCTCAGTCTGAACCTCCCCCTTATCTAGGTTATGTTCTCCAGCACAAATACCATAACTAGCAACTCCCCCAATTATTTGAACCTCTGCTTGTCTTGAAGTTTTTGATAATGCAGTTCAAAGGGACAAAATCTACTTATAGATACAGTTGTGGCACCCTCCTCAAATCAGTAAGATTTTGTGGGCATAAAAAAAAGCAGTTTCTGGTCCACAACTTTTAACATATATGCAACATTCTCCTCTCTTTGCCATGCAGTTTCTCTCTCTGTTGGTACACACACATATATGTTCATGTACTCCACATGCACACCCACCTTCCAAATGGCTAATGGAGTTGCAGTACAATCATTAAAAACTTATCAAAGTATGTGAGAGAAAGAAATATTTGATTTTGAACTAAAATAAAATGAAATGTATCTAAATCAAATTCCATGTCATTAGCCCAAGCTATCTTTTTCTGGTAACCACAGCTAACTTGTTGCAGTCATTACTAACAGTTTTAATACAGCAACTGAAGTATTGCTTTCCCTGTACAAACAGTGAGCCTTTTCAAGATCTATAAGAGATGACAAGAACAGAAATCCAGTTATCCTTCAATATATCCGCTGATTTCTTAATGCTTGAAATCGTTAATGTTTCATCTCAATTCTCTTCTTACTGCAGCATAAGTGTGCATACTTGTATGAATATCAACAAAATGAAATATAATTTGATTTCATACTATTCTCAGAACTGAGCTAAAGGTACTAGTAAGGACGAGCTCACTCTTGGAGAATTACACATTTCAAGATGCTGTTTGGCAGATTTAAAGATTCTGGAGTCAAAGAACTGGGCTCCATAGCACCCTGAAGCGACATTTTCCACCAAGACCCTGACGTGTGAGGTAAACAGAGGGCTGCAAGTGCTGCACCCAGGATAAGAAGCAGTGGACACTGTGCAGCACACGTCCCTCTCCCCTCCTGGTTCGTACCAACTGGTTTTCCTTGACACCTCTAGTATGAAGTTCCCATTCCTCAAATTCTTTGGGTACACAACATAAGCTGAGCAAGATTACTCTAGAGCACAGGTATCCTCCATTTTTCAGCTTCAGTTTTCTATCAGCAATGAGTTAAATGCACAGTGCTAACAGATGCCCGGTTGGGATGCACAGACACAGTCAGACAGCTCCGTGCCTCCGTTCATGTGACCTATAAATACCAGACAGTGTGAAATCCACCTTCACAAGAAAGACGGGAGTTGAGTGTCGGCTTTCACAGACATTGTCATTAGCAGATGAATAAACATAAGGTTTACTTACAAGGGGTGTTGGGCACTTGCAGTTCCCATTTCAAAAACTGCTGCGGAAGATTAATTCCCCACAGGAGCCGACACCAGCTACACTTTGTTTGACTAATATCCGTAGCAGCTCCACATGCCAAAAATTAAAAAATAAGCCAGAATTTTAAGGAAAAGAAACTGTATTAAACCACTGTAGCAAACATGGAAAAAATATGAAAAAAAACTTGAATAAGAACAATTTCAAATCACCCTCTCCATATCAATTACTCTATTGGATACTTACTGATGCCAATATTGTAGGATAGTAGCTTCATGTTCAAAATGATGTACTTGTATTACACATGATGAAAAATACTGTATAATTACTTGGCTCTGTGGCAAGACTTGTATGAGGCCTTCCATGGGAATATTCTGTATTATAGATAATATTGAATGCTTAACTGAGTGAGTAGAAACAAGCAGATGAGCCTGGAGGCATGGTCATCTACTTAAGCATGCATTTGGATCTTCAAGCTAATTAATCACCCAGCTGTGTACTTAAACTTAGTCAATCCATTCCCACTTAGGTGACTAAGATCTATCCAAAGGCCATTTTGATACTTCACAATTTTCTATTAACCAACTTGTCAGGATACTCAATAGGAAGTGTGATTCTTTCCACTTCATTCTCTGATCACAGTGTAATAAAACCACAGAGCATGAAGAACAGTGTGAAAACAGTAGGAAAATAGAGAAAAAACTCTCAAAAATCTGCTATTGATTCTACTACAAGCACAAAACATATACCTAAGAAGATATAAGTTGAGATGCGAGCTACTGGGGGGTATAGAGGTAACTGACTTACACTCCTTAAACATTGGCATAAACACGCATAAAATTGGAACTCAGAGTGAAGGTGCAGGGCCAAAAAAGGAGAAAGAATAATTTGCAATGTAAAAGTGAAGAACACGCAAGAAAACACAAGAGAACAGACAGGGAATGAAGAGAAACAAAAAAATAATAAATGTTTCAGAAACAGTTCAAAAAATCACAAAACATCTCTGGTGATTACAGAAAAGAATAAAGAGAGGTGGATTTTTGGGCAAAAGAAATACGGTTTCATAAATACATAAAATTGTGGAAGTAACACTGCACTTTTCAAAACAGATTGGCTCATTCTAAATGGAAATCATTTAAATCTTGACTATCTTCATACCACAGAGTCTTAATAAAACCAGCAATTTGTAACTTAAACATAAGAGGAACATAAAAGGATGTATCTAGGCAGGGAAAAGGATCTCAGAAAAATCTCTCTCAAAGATGCAGAAAAGAAAGCTGGCTTGGGAAACCCAGGAGAAAGAAGGTGTTTGATACGCTGCCTGTGACTCCTGAGATGACCTAAGGGTTCTGTTACAGAACATACACACTGAACACAGTTTCTATGTCTTGGCTTTGATTTCCTGTGTCCAGAGATTGTTGGGGAGCTTTGGGTAAGGAAGGGTTTGCAGCAGAGAGCTGTTTTCATGTTGGCCTGAGGTCTATACTGGTTGGCATACATGGCAGACAGCACCAATAAAAGATTCTTTACAAAGTCTAAATGACAACAACCATCTCAGTATTAAACAAACCCACAAAAGCCTGATCTCTGGCTCTTTATGAGGATCCATTCTCCCTTCTGAGCATAAACCCACTAGATACACCTCTGCTCGTGTATGCAGCAAAGAAAAGGAAAGGATGGGCACATGTGGAGAGGCCCCAGGGCCGCTCCAAAAGTTTTCCAGCTGGCTGTTCCTACTTTGGCCCTGCCACATGCCACAGGGGACTGCCAGAGCACAACTCCTGCGGGCTGTTTTGTTTTGTGACTCTTTTCATCAATGCTGCAGTCAAACCTAAAACTTATAGGCACCTCAAATCAAGGATTTCTCCAGAAGTGACCTAACATGGTGGGCAAGAGCTTCAATTTCTTTTGCACCATTCTATAAAATCAAGCAGGACTGAACTTCTGCCCTGAGAATAGCCACTTTTTAAACTGCAAAGGAACTCCATTTATGTAGAAGTACTGACAATGCAGTGCACAAAACTATGCTAGTTCAGTGCATAAAGCTACACTAAAGGGTCTGACAATATACTGCAATTTGAACATCACTTTCAGTTTTTTTTTTTCCACAGGAAAGAACAATTTGCCTTATTTAGGAAACCATTTTCTGCTGATCTAGGGAGCTTGTCCGAGAAAACACAGCTGGATGCCAACAATATTTAGCACAGGACCTGTCTAAAGGAAATGCGTGGCAAGATTTAGATGGTTCCATACAAAATACCAGATGGCAAGAAACCTAGATGAGATCCAAATTCTCCTGTGGGTAAAATGTTTTTATATAACTATTGATGACAAGAACACTCACAATCACAGTCAGGGTGATATTTTTTTGAACCTATAACACCACTTAGTCATAAAAGAACTGCCAACACTCAGCAGACTATGAAGAAACTTCAAACACATTAATCCATGGTTAAACATGAAAGTGTTCCATGAACCCTCCTCTCGAATATGGTACAGCAAATCCACACACCTGACCTAGATCTGATCCTGTCTAATGATTCCCAATTATTTAAGTCAGTATTTAAAAATAAACCACATTTAAAGCCCCCTGGATGTTGCATTAGTACCAAGCATGAGAACACTGAATATCAGCACTCCCATCTTCTCAAACAACTTCAGCCACCAACAGAAAACAGAACAAGCTACTGCACTCCTGGCAAAACTGACACAGATGTTTATAACGTGTTCTCAGGCTCTTCACTGAGGATCTGGTGCATCTGGCCACTGATCACAGTGTGCTGAAAAACCTCCCTGTCACCCTCAGTTCTTCTCTCCACACTTGATTCTTTCTGTAGTCCAAGAAATAATCACTCTCACTTACTAAAAATATCAGTCTATCTCTAAGCAGACTTAATACATACTTAAAAAAACAGATCCCAACTAATAATAAATAACATAACATATATGAACCACATAAGCTGATTTTCAGAAACACACCTGTTCCATGCCATCCACATCTATACACAAGCATGGTCTATTTCAACCCTTAGTTAAGACCGCATCAAGACTTAGTTAAGAATATTTTAAGACTGTATCTAGCATTAACATAAAAAAAGACTGATATTTTTAAAAGCTAAAGGTGAGACAAGATAAAATTTAGCAAGTGATGAGTGCTAGGTGACGTGAAGAAAGAAGAGGCAGCACAAGTTTACCAAATTTTAAGAAAAAAAAAAAGACAGAATCACCTCTCAATTTTTTTTTCCTGATAATTTTCCTAAATAGATATATTTCAGCATTTTAAACCCTGGTCTTTTTCCAGAAGAGAGCAAAGAATTCTGTTTGAGAAACCCCATAAAAAGGTACAGAAGCCATCCTGTGAATTTCAGTAGGGGACTGAAGCATTTGAACTGCTTTCAAAACAGGCTTATTAAAAAGTGAGCCTTGGAGTCTGTACTTGGTCACACACCTCCTTTACATAATTTAAAGTCATAGTTCTTATTTACCAGAGTGAACAATAATGTATATAATTATATACCCACTGTATATAACGAACAACAGTGTCTATAATTCCCTTATTTCATGTTTAGCTGCATTTTCTGAGAAACCCCAAAATCTGTCTCTAAAATCCTTTCAATTTCTCCCTATTTCCAGACTAGCACACAGTGCACAGAGTACTGAGAGGGAGGAGGTGACACTAGGAGTTTTCCTGGAATTAGTGTACTTTAGACAAAAGAGAGAGTAAAAAAAAAAGCAGTTTATCACATTATGAAGCAGCCTGTTCTGCTGTTGGACACCATTACCAAAACGGCCCATAAATTACACCTCTCTGCTAAGTTACAGCAGAGAAATGTTAACTGAATTTGTTTAGCATAATCTTTGATCTCATATCTCACTTCTGACTCTCCCATCCTTTAGGGATAATCCTTTTATTAATGAATGACAAAGTTACACACAAGTTCAAGCTAAAACACACCTGGTAAGATTGCTGTTTTATAAAACATTAGCAATTTTGTGCTGGCCACAGCTTTTACAGGAAAAGGACTATAAAACATCTTAAAGAGCTTTCAAAAATGTGACTCAGTAGGATGAAAATGTAATTTTTTGAACAACACAAAAAGGACAGAGTCACACTGTGGAAAGTACCATTCCTTACATCCATGAGAGGAGGCTGGAGAAAGAATATTGAGGGACTACATACTTGGGAGTAAGAACAAAAGCTCATTGGATTGTATTTTCCAAGCTATAGGTTTAGCTGGAAAAACTGGAAAGTGCATGGATTTTAAATTATATTGAATGCTTCTCAGGTGTGGAATGCTAGAAATAGTCCTGATCATGCTGAAGTTGATGGGACCAGATAATTTCATTGATCATAAGACTTCACAATTGATGACAATATGCAGTATTTAAAGGTATCATAAAAAACTCCAACAAAATAAACACAGGAAACCTATGGTAAAATGCGTCAATTTTGTCAAGTTCTCCAAATTCAAGAAAAGTAAACCTAAATTGTGGTCACACTAGTATGTAGCACATACTATTTCTCAAGAAAACAACTGAAGACTTTGTAGGATGAGGAAAACATTGTCTTTTAAGTCTACTCTTAAAACTGTTCAGATGATTTCAAGCATTCAAGGGCTCTTGCTGAGGCACAGCCCTGCCAGACACAAAAACCTGGACTGAGAGTTACCAGACTCACAGAAAACAATTTCTGGTCAGCATTTCATGTCATCAACATGCAAAATCTGATTCAAAAATTTCCTGCCTTCAGCGCCTTTAATTATTCTTCTTTCCTCTAGAAGGCAGCAAGTCAGGTGATTATTTATTGAAAGACCTGTGAAATGTTTTCTCATCAGACAGTGTTAGGCTGTGGGCTCCTTTTTAGGATTTTATGTGGAGTCACAATCCTTTGCCTACTGATTCTGCTGATAATGTTTTTTATACATTTTACTAAACATAAAAAGAACAATAAAAACATATTTGTTGTTGCAGTGGCATCTCACTATGATATAAATAACTCTCTTGTAAGTGAAGTCAGGTGACTGAGTCAAAGGCAGCAGATAGAAACACATTCTCCTTTGCATTTTTAAACATTGTTTTCTGACAATCCCATCCCTTTTGTCCATGACAACTCTGGTCAAAACGTCTATTTTATTAATAAATGTTGAGGTAAATTGAGTAATTAATGGTTCTTCCTGCCCGGTTATTGAAATGATTGATTCAGAAAATAAGTCTTGGTTGAAAGACATAAGGTAATATGGCAGTACTTGAATTTAAATGTAATTGTTTCCCCACTAGCTTAAGTATTTCTTTTGCCTAAGACTACAGAAACTACTCTTATTTTTTTGACACAGAAAAATTTTTCAGTCAGAACAGTTATAAATAAAAACTTACTACCTTTCTTCTCCCTTCCATTAAATTTCCCTGTGGATTAAGAACTACCATTGTATCTTGTCTTTCTCTGTTCTATCCTCAAAAAGACTGAGAAAAATCTAGTAGATTATCAACACTGAGCTGTTTGAAAGAGCTAGAAATACTGCTCTATTATCACAGCAGGAATTTCCTAAGTGATGAGTTCATCATAGGATGCACAGACATTCTACTGGAAGGTAGAAAAAAGGCTGTACCTGAAACTCAAAGCCAGCAAATCCTAATCTTGAACTGGTGCCAGGTCATGTTTTGCCAGACAAAGATATTAAAAATGTAATGCCAGTACTAACGAGAGATTTGGCACACGAAACATGAGGAATGTTACAGATTGTGCTGACAGTGTGACACTATGTTTTCCTGGATGTAATCTGGGTATCATGAGAGTAAGCTTGGAGCACTAATGAGAAGAATGATATTGAACTGGAAGAGCTGCTAAATATGCAGTAGCCACAGGGTTCCTGGAGTGAAGTGGAACTGAAATGAAAACTGCAATACTGGAAGCAACAGAGGGTAAACTAGGCAGAAATACAGAAGGAAGAGAATCTCAGCAGGCAAAACTTGTTTGTGGTACCACGCTTGCCAGGACATAAAGGGCTTTTCTAATCATAGTCTGTTTATCCCTGAAGTACAGTTAAAGAGGAGCAGGAATCTCGAGCTTAAAGGGGCACATATAATTTCAGGATATAAATGAGTTTCACAACTGACTGGAAAAAGCGATATATAACAGAAAACCCCTTAAGGTGCAAGAGCTCAAATTCATATTGGAGATACAAAGTTCATTCCATGTCTTTGAGGTTCCTGTGGTTTTTTTGCTGTTGCCATTGTTGATTTTTGTTTGCCTCCTATTTGTATCAGCTACAGATATAAACAGATATAAAATTCTTTATGGATTCTTTTTTTGACCATCTCTGTTGGAATTCTCGGCATTTGCACTACAGGTCTAGACAGGAGACATGCATCCAAATAACTCGGACAGTCAACAAAATCTCTTAGTGTGCTAAATGTTCACTTATTGAGACACAAATCACAAATACAGCCATTGAAAAAGTGCTACCATCACTAGAACTTTCAACAGAATGCTATCTAATTTATCTCTTCAGCCTGCAAATGAATGCCCATGTTCCATAACTCTCAGTAGCTCCAGTGTTGCCTCTTGTATCCTGACTCCTGTTAAATTGCTAATATCTTCAATTGCCACTTATTTTATATACAAAATTCACCACTGAAGTTTTACTTAATTTTCCACTTCTATGAAAGGGTGAGATACACAAGAAAACAGCAGCCTGGCAGTTCTTTGTCTTTGGGAGTAGGATTACTGAGGGAATAACATGGTAACAGAAGCTCCATATTGTGACCGCCCCAGCTCTCGTTTATTTCCACTGTACTCCAGATTCACACTCTTCACAGGAATGCAGAGGAGGAAGTTTTAAGGTAGAGTAGACTTATACCTCCCCCTTCCTCAGTACAATGCAGTTTACTACTATCAGTACTTGGAGATAATGCATAATTCAGTTTGTCTTGTATCAATGTATTGTACAAGGGAAAAAGAGCAAAGAAGATTTAACCCATGAAGAAAGAGGTCTACTCCACACAAAGTCCTCCTCTGCTCTTTCTGAGATAAGGAAACATAGTAAAGAAACCAGACTTGGCTTTATTTTTTCCTTTTCTCTCTAACGCCAAGCACAAGGATACAAAAAATAAAGCAGTGTGTTCTTCTGGATTCAGAACTATGCCAAGCAGAAATTGCTTCTCGCTTTTAGTATAAGAGATTGTATTTTTGGATGCACTTGAAAAATGTACTGCAAATGAAGATTATTGTTATTTTCTTTAAAGATTAAAACAATTATAGTTTGACTAAAACATGTAAATGTGATGTTTTGGCAAGCAGCACTGAAAAAATGTAAGTTACCATCCAGAGCAACTACTACCATCCATTTCTACCTGTTATATTGTATTTTAACTTGTTAAATTCAGCCTCTAAAACAAGCGCACTGAGGAGTAAGCCTAACCTCCATTCTGTACAAGGATTAAACCCAGGAAATAATTTAATAAAACTCTGTAAGAAAAATGACTTAAGTGTTGAGGACAATCCAGCACTGGTGTGTTTCATAAGCACTGCCTTACCGCCTGTGAGAGGGTCAGCGCACGCGTCACTTCTGCTCTGCTTCCATGCCAGCAGGCACTGCAGGCTGCGGGGATCTGCTGCTGCCGAGGCTACGTGGCTGTTAAACGCCACCATCAGCTGGTGAGCCCTCGCGATGCCACAGTAACTCTCTGCTTCAGCCACCAAGGGCAAATTGCTTAAAGCTTTCGCTGCCTCAGAGGCCTGACTGAAATATTCGAGAGCTTCATTATAGTTCCCCTGGTAAAGGAGAGAAAAAAAATAATTAAAAACTATTTGTAGTCACCTGTATTTTACCTTAACATTAGAGCCTGCTCCTCTGATGCCTCAGAGATGTGGCAGCCCACAGAATGACTCATGGCAGGACATTAAGCAAATCACTTTCCCTTGCTGTTTTCTAACCTCTAAAATCCAGATAACACTGCTCATGTTTTTCTCAGGAATTGAATGGTTTTTTGGTTATCTCTGTAGAATTTTGAACACACAAATCCAAGTATATCAATGCTAACTATTAATAAAGATTGCAGCCAGGCCATTAGAAATTACTCCTATTCTTCCATGGCATTCAATATATCTGTGGGAGGAAAGGTCCTAATTTATGGTGGTACTAAATTCTAAAGAATAAATCCTAAAACTGGAAAGAAAGAGGATAATGAAGTGATAGACTTAAAGCACAGAAAAACCCAGAAATTAAAACTTACTCATTTATGGGGGAAGAAAGGGATAAC
This sequence comes from Corvus moneduloides, assembly GCF_009650955.1. Lineage (NCBI taxonomy): Eukaryota > Metazoa > Chordata > Aves > Passeriformes > Corvidae > Corvus > Corvus moneduloides. The sequence continues at coordinate 59,195,257 of NC_045480.1, forward strand.
CAAAACCCAGGGGTACTCCTAACCACAAAAAGAGAAACAGTAGGAGAAATGTAACCCAACTGTTGCTGAATAGAAAACTCAAATCATTGATCTCTTTATCCTACCACTGGTGTGGAATTCTGCTGCCTTGATGGCAGAAACTTCCTGACTGAAAACATTTTTAGAGCTGTCTTATCCTTTCACTCTCATCTTGATTTAATAAGATTGAAATTCCCTTCTGCATAGAGACTGGGAGGAGACACTCCAACTGGTACCTGTTTCACTTGAAACCACTTTTTAGGATGAAAATTCCTATAACTGCTAAAATGTTCTTATAATTAAAAAAGGAAAAAAAGAGTTATAGAAATTCCAGTAGTCTTTCAGCTTTGTTTAATACAGCAGAAGAGCAGAATTAGGCCTATGAGGACACAGCAGTGAATAAAGAATGATAAGCTGTAATATAATAAAAAGCAGAAACACCTACCTACCATACTCATGGGAACTATAGCAGGTTAAGTGATGCAATTAGTGAGAGGAATGCAGCAAATCAGACTAAGAAACTTGAAAAAATTGAAATGAGAAATGACAGAGCGTGTCATGCTAACTTCAGAGTGTACATATTAAGTAAGCAACCTGCTTAACAAACTGGGGAAAATGAGACCTAATACTCCTACATAACACAAAGCCAGGCGTTTTAGGAAACAAGAAACATCTGGGTAAAACAACCATGACTAGAAAGCAAACTGAGTGTACAGAATTAAAGAAAGAGTGCTGGTGAGGAATAGTGAGATGAGAGAACTGTAAAGATACAGCAGCAGTATGGACAGAGAAAAGTGAATTTGGTCAAAGTGACTTGCATTTGGAAGAACAGGAAGAGTTATCTCCCTGGTTTACTAAAGGTCCCCAAGGATAGATCTGGATATAAATAAAGATATCTTTAATTTGATGGACAGTACTACTGCAAATTTTATCACTGGGGGATGTACAGAGTTGAATAAAAGGACCCTAATAAAGACTTAACTTAGAGAATACTGGTGATGACAGCTGACACCAGCAAGCAGTGATGCAAAAGAGGAAATGTTAATTTCCACTCAGTTTTGGTAAACACTGCTGACCTTGCAGAAAAAAATGGTATAGAAAATAGGGAATTGCAGACATCAAGAATTTTTTATTTATGTTTAAACTAAGTATTTAATATAATTAATAAGATTAAGTTACTGCACTTCTTCCCTTCTATACCACTGCCCCAGCTCAAGGCAGAAAATTCTGAACTGAGAAAGAGAATTTAAAGAATAATCAAATAGAGATTAATTCTTAAAATACCAGTTCTATTGAATTGATTATTAGCAATGGTGGCAGAAGGAATGAAATACAGAAGTAGTTAAATAGAATTTATTAATTATTTTTCAGATTTGGAGAAGAATAATTTGGCACAGTGTCATATCACCCTGCTTTCTGCTAAGTTTCAGATCCATTTTACAGTTACTTCATCAAGTTGTCAAAGACTCAAAAACTTAGTTTTCAATGGGAAATTCAGCATTTATGCTAACAACACATGTAAACAGAAAACTCTCAGGCTAATTTAGAGATTAGAGAATAAAAATATTTTCTACTGCTTATGAAATAAAACCAGCACAAACAGGACAGCAATTTTGGTAGTGGGAGTTCTCTGTAAGAGGAACCCAGAAAAATAAAAGGGCACTTAGGGGTAGTGTAAGTGAAAAGGGGAAAGTACTCTGTTCAATACATTACACACGGAACTTATGACAAAAAAATAGGCAGCAGAAGATAGATAGGGTATTTCCATTTTTATTTTATTCACAGTGAAAGTTTTTCCTAAGTTCCACATTATCCAGCATACAGAACAGATTCTTTTTATTACTTACTGTATCTAAATAATTTCATGTAGCATTTCAGCTCTAAAATAGGTGTTAAAGGACTCAGCAAGAATCTTTCACTTTTGCAGCAATGTCTCTAACCCTTTTGATTTCAAAACCCAAGTGCTACTGCAGTGAGAGTGGTGACAGAAAAGAAAGTCCTTCCACTACTAACAGACCTTTGACAAACTACTTGCTGCTAGAACCCATTTCATAAATTTGGCTGAGAGAGTGTAGAGAAGAAATGGAGCTAAGATTATAAACAGCTCATTAGCATGCAATGCAGTATATGTTCACGGATAGTGCAATAAAATTTCATTTGCATTAACCAATGACTCTTTATGGGCATATATGGCCCTAATGGTAATTCGGATTTTTCACAACGTGGAAAGTTGGTCCTGATATGAATTTGGAGGTTGTTATTCATCTATTTTAGAACAAAGCTCTGTGTGTTAAATATAATGTGAATCTCCCCCCTTTCCCAGAAAATTAAGGAACATTTCATTTAGTCACAGTGACTTCTCCTTTGGTAACTCCTACAAGATGCAACACTGGGATCAAATCCTCCTGCGTCATCTCATACACAAGACCAGACTTTACCAAGAAGTAAAGCAAGTTGTTTGAGATCATTACTACAAACAGTACTTACTCTTTCATTGTGAACTTTTCCAAGTAAGACGTTTGCATCCACCAGGCTTTGGCTAAGATGAGTGCTCTCAGCATCCTTCATAAACTCTCCCAAGTATGTCACAGCTTCATCTGATTTTCCCTGACTGAAGCAAAGGACAGGGACAAAATTGAACATTTACTCAAATATTCAGCTTCTTCAAATGCTGAGGATCTGCCCCCTTGTTCTGAAGTAACTTTACTTTGTGGTGACTCATCCATGACTGGATTTTATTTCCAAATGGCCTCTAGCACTCCCTGTGCTGAGCCCAATGAGACTACTCCACACACAATGTCTGAGGGCAAAACTGGATCCTTTCGGCAAAATAGAACAAAATTTTTTTCAGAATATTGTGCCATATTTAGAGGCCAAGAATGAAAATACAGGTGGATGATTTAACAGGGGTTTTAGACCTTCCGTTTTTAAATTTTTTTTCTACTGAGTTGCTGATAATATTTTCAATTCAGCTGGACCTCACATCCTGACAAAATAGGGGAAGGAGGTATGAAGGCTGTTTTTTCAGTAAAGCTTTCTGTCATTCAGAGCTGCCATTTCATGCTCTAGAGTCTGGTGGTGCAGCAGCAGCTCCATAAAAGTGCTGTATCTCAGTTCTTGGGGGGACAGCCTTTCCCTAGAACACAATACTGCCCTTTGGCTGGGTGGATCAAAGGTGGCCAGGGTCACACAGGCAAACCTATAAACTGTGGATTGCAGGTGCCACCCCCAAATCCCAGTACTCAGAGCAACCTGAGGTCACAGCTGTATCTAACTTGAAAATTGGCTAATGTACTTTGACAATAAAATTTGCAGATTTGCCTTTTTTTTTTTTTTTAATAAAGCCAGTCATATTAACAATATAAGATCTCAGCAGCGTGACTGCAAGATATAAGACAGACGTCTGAGCTTGCTTGTGAATAAGGTACCATGCGCTTTTTTCCTTTAAGGCCAGAGTGTTACTCCAGCTGACCTCAATATTAGCCATGAACTTGAGTCACTAATGTAGGAGCATAGCGTGCTAAATGTCAAGGCACGAAGCAAGACAGAAAATCCAGTCTTAATTAAGGATTTCACAGAAATAGGAGTTTCTGTAAGTGATAAAGTATTGTGATTTATTTTCTCACCATCTTAAGCCACCTTCAAGTTATATTCCTGCAACAAATGACGGCCTGGCATTTACTTACATTACAGTTTTTATTACAAAATATATTAGGGATATGTGCTTTCAAAATCTGGCAGAACTCTGCACTTCCCTGCTTCATGCTATTGGAGTAATTATAACAGCCTGCCATGAAACAGGAAACACAGCAAAGCTTAGCTGCAAATTGACAATATTGCAGTGATTATCTGTATGTGATGAGAAGGCAAGATTGCTGCAAAAGGATGCTAAATCACTGCAAACTAACATTCTTGAAATGTTCAAGTATATGCCACTGTAAAGCTTAGTGGTCAATTAGCAGACTTGGATTTACTAAACTTTCCTAATGTAAATATTTTTTTACTATGAGAATATGAAACATACCAGACTGTAAATATTTGCCAAATGTCAAAAGGCTTCTAAATTTTAGAATTAGAAATACATATTTTTTTAACCTATTTTTTTTCCTAAGAAAAGAAAATCAAATGTTTCCCTACAGAAATACAGCATATGATTTATATAAGTTAAAGGACAAGGTTAAAGTGTTAGACAAATATTAATTCCAGTTTTTCTAGTTTTCTATATGCAGTGCACAGGTGCAACTTGAAGAGCATATAATATGGTATAATCATTAAATCCATTCAACCAGACCTTTGAGAGTTAAAAACATATATTCTGAGGAAAAGGACTCCTTGGTCCAAGGAATGAGAATGAAACAGTGCAGAATATTTGTGTATCAAGGTGATTCCAGTTTCCAATTGGGAAAACAGGACTGTTAACACCCACATCCCCTGACAACTGTCCAATTATGTATATCACACTTGGCCTACTGTTTGCAGTAGAAGTAATCAATAAAGGATGTGGTTGAGTGAACATAGATTTTGGTTGAACCAATGCATGAAAACTTAATCATTTACTCAGAGTGGAGAAATCAAATAGAGCAGAGATGAAACAGCCACTAAGGGGTTTGTTGATTGTGCCACCAAGTTTGTGGGCTAGAGGCTGAAAGTAATAAAGCAAATGGAATCAGTGACAGGAGAAAATGTAAAAAGGTTTTCTTAATTTCATGAATTAATAGAAATGTTTTGATGTATTTTTGGCCATTTTTTATTTTTCATATCAAAACCTATGCTCCACATATAGAAAGTACGCAAATTGCTACAACATATAACCTGTTTGAGGAAAACAGGAATCAATTTGATACATATCAGAAAGGTATTTCTCACTGTTAGAACTTCACTTATGCCAGATAGCGATTGGTTGGTACAGTTTAACAATTTTTCAAAGGAAGTACTTTTAAAAGCACTACAGCTTGAGATACTTTAAGTATGCTAGAAGGATTACTGAAGCACCTTATCCTGCACAAGACCTGGTAACATGATAAACAGGTCTTTCCTACTCAAAGGGCTAATATTTTATAGTTCCTTCAAAAATCTACATGTTATTTTATACAGCCATATACTTTCTATCTCCTTAGACATCACCTTCCTAAATGCATAAAATGCAATTTCCAAAAGATATAGTCATTCATGATCCCACAGAACAGTTATGATGACTTCAGCAGAAGAGATTACACATCTACAGCAACTCATTTTCCAGTTTCATGCTAAAATGCCCTATGAGATTTTTACCCCTATTAGACTTTTATGAAAATATGCACCTTTTATAGGATTGCTCATGTGATGGAATTGGATGTATAAATCATGTGTCCACAAGAAGTCATTACCATGGTGGACACTGGCAGAATAAGTCAAGAACATGATGCTATTATGTCAGATTCTTTCCCCTGGAAAATGACATGCCTAAATGCACATGATAAAGATTTTCAGTTTCCCATGGGCTCTGGAAACATCTGCAGCAAAGATTTCACAAAATATTCCAAAGCCCTTCTGAGCGATTCAGGAGGGCTCAGGTACTTTCTCCAACCTGTCACAAGGAATTCAGTGCAAATTCTCACAGACATTATGGTTGTAATGCTTTTTTTTTGGGAAGAAGTTTTCTTCATGTGAAGATGTTACCCCTCAAATTTAAAATTATTTACACAAATCTAGCCTAAATCATATAAAAATACAAGTAAAGGAAAACAGAACAAACTGAATACAGGGATTCTGTCACCAGCAGTAATTATTGGTGCATTTATCCAATATGTTCTGTGTCCAGCTCTGGCATCCTCAGCACAGGATGGATATGGACCTGTTGGAGTGGGCGCAGAGGAGGCCACTAAGATGCTCAGAGGACTGGAGCACCTCTCCTATGAAGACAGGCTGAGAGAGCTGGGGTTGTTCAGCCTGAAAAAGTCTCCAGGGAGACCTTACAGTATCTGAAGTGAGCTTATAATAAAGGACAAATTGTTGAGCAGGACCTGCTGCAACAGGACAAGGGGCAAAGGTTCTAAACTGAAGGAGGGTCGATTTAGACGAGATGTACGGAAGAAATGTTTTACAATGAGAGTGGTAAAACACTGGAACAAGGTACCCACAGAGGTGGTGGATGCCCCATCCCTGGAAACATTCAAGGCCAGCCAAGATGAGGCTTTAAGTAAACTGACCCAGTTGATGATGTCCCTACTCACTGCAGGGGGGTGGATTAGCTGACATGTAAATATCCCTTCCAACCCAAACGATTTTATGATTCTATCATTCTATGATTCATAGGTGTCCAGACTTTTCTACATACAAGTTTCTCAAACAACTGAAAGTTGCTGAGAACCATCATGATATTTTACAGGGTTGACCAGTAAATGCCTATCACATACCCAAAGCTCTTCAAAGCAGATACATATGTAAGGTGTTTAATTTGGTAAATGCTCTCATGGCATAACTAGCAGATGGTTTTTATAAAAAGTACTGCAACAGCCATTTTCCAAAGAAAGGGTTTATGGTGGGGTCTTCACCATTGAATAGATTAAATCCCTGATCCTGTATATGAGACTGAATTCCTCCTTCACCTGAATCAATCAGAATGTTCCCCTTCTATGAGAATGCCTTAAATACTAAACTGGGGAGTTTTACTGCTCTTAGTATCTGCTCCCACTGCTCCTCACTACTGTTTTCCTTCTTTTTCAAACTGCAACAACTGGAAAGCAGTGGGACTGTGAATTCCTGGATAGCTGAAGACTGCTCCCAGAAGGTGTGGAGTACAGATTTGATGCAGAAGAAAATCACTAGCCACTCCTTCCTTAGGTCTGCTTTTAAGAAAAGAATTGCATTGGCATGGTCTTTCAGATGAAGGGTTTAGCAAATTGACTTCAGAAAGATCTCAAAATCTGCAACTTTTGAGTAAATAAATATATGTGCCCTCATTCCAGAATGCCTAAATCACAGAAAGGAAATTAATATACATGGTTTACCAGGGATGTTCTCTTGACTATCTTAACCCAGCCTCTACCCAGACTTCTGCTTTTTGTGAATACAAGGAGCTCATGAATGCTACTGAGAGCTCAGAAAACTTTTTACTCATTGCGGAACCACTCATTGTAACAGCTGGTGTTTTAGCTACCAAATCTTTCTTGGTTAGGCTTAAGAGAGTTTTAAGACTGGGACCTGGTATTCTTCATCTGTTCTGTGTCTTTTTAAATATCTTATCCCACGTCCTTACTTAGGATGCTCAGAGTACACGTAGACATGAATTATGCATCAGAAGAGGACTGTGGTTGTGGCTGATCCCTATGTGCTCTGATAAGGCCAAGAGACAAGGGATCTGACTCAAAGAGGAGAATTTGCTCTGCACACTGAAATAAGCCTGGTGACAAGTCCCTCTCCATAAACAATTGCCAAGCTCTATCATGCATCATATGCACTGAGGTCTTCAAACATAGGATAAATCAAGAATAAGCTGCAATCTTCACTTTAATCTCTTTTTTCCCTACCTCATACGATAATTTCATTAGACTAATTTATGTCAAAATTATTTGTATCTGAACGAATTCACCTGGAGGAAGATGCTGAAACAAAAATATCAAACACAAACATCATATTTGCAACAAATTTGTACCTAGTTACACATGCACAAACCAGAAATGTCTCCACAGAAGTGAGTGTAATAAATGGAAGCTTAACGTTCAGAAAATATTACACTGAGACACCTAGTGAAGCCTGCTACATTCTTCCAGGTTTTCTCTCTTTTTTAAACCTGGAAAATAGGCCTGCATTTCTATTTTCCGGTAAGGTAAGGTCCCCCTCTCAAACAAACAAACAAAAAAAACCCCAACAACTTAAAAAGCCCTCAAAATGTGGAAGAAAAAGGACATATTATAGTTTACAGGTAAAGAAAAACTGGGACCATACACTTTAAAAAACGTGTAACAGTTTAAAATAACTTCCAATGAAAGGGTCACTTACTGCAAGAAGGGCACTGCTTAAAATTTAAGCAGTCAGTAATGGGAAGCGACAGACCTCTAACAATTTAAGTCTTTCACAGCTGAGTGAATCTCCACTGACAGACAAGGATGTGCTAACCTACCTTGCCAGGATCTTGGCTACAGCTGCATATGCTCTGCCCAGGCCACCAGAATCACAAAGGCTTGTGAAGATTTCTACAGAGGTCTTCAAAATCTGTGAAGCAGGAAGATAAAACCGGTAAATATCCCAAAAGGAATTTCCACTTTTTATTCCTCTCCCAATCTCTCTGTCCACACAGAAGACAAAATTAAAGCTTTCCCACTTCTACAACTGTTCTCTAATGAGCCATAATGGGACTAGGGCTTTGGTAATTATTTAGAGTTGTTTGAAACTACAAAATAATTACAAATCAAAAAGATGTAACTTGCAATTATATCTCTGTATTTTGGCAATTTGCAAAAACCAAAGAGGTACTCCCTGATTTGCAGTATAAATTTCCTTATCCATAATTTAAAAGATTTTAAGAGCCTGTGCTTTTATGAGTTTCTGATAATCAATAACTTTAGATGGTATCCTTTGCATTCATAGTGTTTTAGAATGATATGCTGAAGTACAACTCAATATTATCTTTCTTTCTTTAACCTGTCACAATTTATCTTAGTACAACCCAGATGCCCCAAAATTGAATAAATTACAGGTTATACATTTAATCTATGTTATCTTAAAGTCCTGTAGATAATGCTGGTATTTTTCTGATTATTCATACACAAGCAGTTTGTTAACATTAGCTTGGAATCTACTCTACTATTACGAACCCTCCCATAACTAAAGGCTTACAGCTGCTGCATAAAAACATATGATCTTAATTTAATTTAACACTGACATCACCTGTATTGCAGAATTTCTCTTTTCATCCATTTTTTTTTTTCAATGGCGATGACAGGAGAGTGCATATAAAATTAAATCTTATTCTTTCATCCCTCCTCTTTGTTGCTTGACCCAATCTATTACACACATGAGAAAACAGGAAATCTCCAAAGACCCTCTATGGAAATCCTTTTTGCACATTTCCAAGAAAGCAGTAGTGAATGTCATTTACCAGCTCTGAAGGGGGATGGGAGATGCCCAGGGACATATGACAGTATCCTGCATGCCCCAGGATGCCTATTTATACTGAGGTAAAAGATTGGACATTTTCTATTAAGAGTGCATCCCCTGTCCCTGGCAAAGTGCATGGTTCAGAAGAAGACAACCTGTGTGTGCTAATGCTGTGGGTGTCACCATTTGTATTGCTGTTTCCACCACTCAGATGTCCTGGTTCTTGAAAGAGTTTTACTACATGCAGCAGTAACCCCGGACATGGATGGTAATTTTTGGCTACATAAACTCTGTATGCACAAAAAATGGCATTTATTAATGTGCACTGCCCTATTCATCATCCTTCAAGTACTTTCTTATCAGCTCTGTTCTAATGTTGCATCCTATCCTTGCAGGTCATTGCCAATTGATTTATCAATGCATTAGGTGTGACAGAAAGAGTACAAGGGCACCTCAGTTAGGAAGTTGTCACATCAGTTCAGAACTCTCCCTAAAGTGAATACATACTCGATGTTGTCAATGCCTGCAGTACATCCTTCTAATAATCCAGGATGGTAGCAGGAACACAGACAGGTGTCCAAGAAGTAATTCTTATTATTGCATTTAACTCAGGAGACCTACAGCATTTGTTGTAATCATTGTGTCCATATTAGAAAACCTGCTTTTAGAGTGTCAGGAGGTGTCAAAAATATTATGTGCTGGACTGAAATCACTCCTACTTTACACTGGCCTCTACAATATTAAACTTGGACATAGGGCCTGTAGTCATTACTGTCTAGCACAGAAAGGTTACTTAGGAACCTAAGGCTTTGGCTACTATACATTTTATTTTTCTATTAAAGATATCACAAAGCCTAAAAAATAGAGGTAAGTCCAAGGAACAATCATACATAGCATAACTGAAGTAAAAAGTTGGTTCACTGCATCACTGCAACAGCTGCAAGAAAGAAGGAAGTAAATGAATAAAGCCACTCATTCATATTGATGAAAAGTGCTCATTTTGGTCCCAGGTTACTACTACTCTATACAAATCAGATATTTCATTCTAAATAATGAGGAAATAACATTAATTAAATCATCTACATGAAAGGGAGGAAATCATGATAAATTAGCATAGAAAATGTACTCTTTATGTCTGCATTTTAAATGACTCCTCCAGCTTCAGGTAATACATAGGGACACAGAAAGGGACACAAGAGCTTGATGGAAAGGAGCTGTGTAGTGCCCCTGGATGCCACAACTTCCCAGTACCCATTTATGTGAAAGAAGTGAAGAAAGGTCTCTTCTCCCATGGTGTATGCCTGACCTTCAACATTCAAGATAGAAACATTTCAGGACCATTTCAGGATAGAAGAAGAGAAACAGATAGGGCAGGCTAAAATGATGGTTAAACACAAAAGAATTATAGGATTTCACCCAGTCTCTTGCAATTACAGCACATTTTTTATATTTATTTAAAACAAAAATATTACAAAGTTTGCATGCTGGAAAATCAAGTCAAATCAACACAGTGATACCTGCCAGAATCTGTAAAAAGCCTAAAACCAACAAATAGGTGTGCAAATATTCCTGTTTATTTTTATGGGATAGGAACAACCAGTCCATCTAACTGGCTTCCTGTGGATACCACATAGGAAAAGACATATATGTGGCAGAGAGTATTGAGTGGGCAGGGCTGTGCCAGTCATCTACCAGCTCTCTGAGAAGTGGATAAATATTGGCAACACATATCATTTGGATCTAATGAAATTTATAGGCTCCCAATGAAAGTTCACCTTTAGACAGAAGCATAGCCAGAAATGGGTATTTTATATATACCTATTTTGGACATTCTGTGCAGGGGAAAATGACATCCAAGGAAGAAGTGAAATAATTAATAATTAATGCTGAAAACTCCTACACAAATGTGCAGTTTTAGTGGATGGCAAAAATTCAGACAACAAAAGAAAAACCATCTTATTAAGGTAAGATTCTTCTGCTGCAGTATTTTATAGCAAATATTGTGTTTGAAAATGTCATCTTAGTAATTTTCTTCATGTTCAGGAAATGTTAATAAAAACATACAACAGTGTGTAAAGACATATTGAATGGGAATATGTAAGAATCTATACTGGTAATGTACATTAAAACCAGAGAGTTCGGGTATTATAGAAATTTAGCTAAATTTCCTTCTCAAAGGTTAGACAAAATTTCCAGAGATTTAGACTTACTGAAGGGGCAAAATGTCTTTTTCTTTTCCTTTACATTTTGTTTTGTTTGTTTTTTATTTCAGAATTAACTTTGTACAAAGAATTCTGAGGAAGGAAGCTGTTGCAATAGATTTGTCTTGATCATACTAGACTCCATTATAAAATTTCTGTATTGTTCCAAAGACAGTTTGATACTACTAGCAACTAGTGGGAAAAGATTGTTGTATATGAGGTTGAACAGAGTAGATTAATGTACTATATAAAAATATATAATATTTTTATATTAATAATCTATATAAAAAATGTAACCTAAGTTTAACAACACAGCAATTATAAAAACCACACTGATTCTGGTCACAGATTAGTTTTTGGATCAATGTGACTGAGCACACCGACTGTCTCAAACTTTCTACTTCTCTGGGTCTGTGGAAACACTGGTTTAAAAAAACCAAATAACATGAAAGTCAAAGTCTAATACAGAAATGAACAATGGGTTTAAATAAATTTTCCTCCTTCGTGCAGAATGTGGGAAGGTAGAAGTTTAAGGTGGACTTCAACTTTATCTTCCATGTAACAGACCACAGGATAGATCCTGTGGGAGCATCCATTCACAAAATCAGCTCTCTCTCTGTGTCTTTGTAAGTCTGTGGTGTCTACAATTACAGTGTAAAAATAAAGTATTAAGCTCTGCTTAAATCCACAAACTAAAGCCTATTTGTGGTATGGCTCTCACACTAATTCTCTAGCTGGAGGTGAATTTCATATTTACCTCATTTTCCAAGAAAAATATTAGTGAGATCTCAGGCCCAGATTTACTTCTCAGTTCTCTCAGCATTACGCCAGGCTGAACCTCCAGGGGTTATTCCATTAATATAAAACAGATACAGGAGCTCCTCCCCCAAGAACCCCCTCTATCCAAAACCCCACTCTTTATTTTTTATTGTTGTCACACCTGTAATTTTTTTATATGTGCATAAAAACATGCACACACACCCCCTTAGCATACACAGGACTCAGACAAAAGCACAGAGGCTCTGCTGAACACTGATACATCTGGGGATAATGGACAAAAGAGCAAATATTGAAAGTACGAATTTATGTTGAATAAAGAACATCTATCCAACTCAACACAAGATTAATGTTACTACCAGCATTTCACTGTTTTGGTAAAATACATTTCTCTGACAAGCACATGATGAGATAATGTTGATTTATAATACTGTAACTTTAAAAACCACAAAAACATAGTTCTGTTCTCAGCTTTAGATTTGATATTGTTGCCAAACTTTATAGGAAATACATTTATTTTGATTTCTGCAAATCTAGCTGTGTTTAGCCATTTCACAGCTGGTGAGCAGGAAAGATGCTTCTGCTTCATTTACAGATCTTGAACATGAATCAAACAATCAACTGGACCATTAGTCAAAGAGATCAGTAGCTAATGATTCCTGACAGGCACTGCAGTGGCAGGCTAAGGCCCAGCCTGGCTCGCAGCATCTGACAGTATTTTTCTGAAACCAACAATAGGTGTTGGTAGACAGAATGCAATCAAGTGAGACTACTGGCTTCATACCACTTAGTAGCCCTTAAACACTTTCAGAAAAAACCACATAGTTCTGATGGTTGCTAAAGGATCACTTTGATATAGGCCAGTGAAAATAAGAGACATCAGTATGGTATGCATCGGCACTTTGCAGTTCAATGAACTCTGCCCAATAGCTGCCCCAGAAATGCATATTTAAAAATTACAAAAAAGTGCAGCCTTTATTACCATAATTTGAGTGGTTACATACCTGTGGCCATCCTGAGTAAGATCAAAGAAAAGTTTCATAATACAAACCCAGATGTATTCTTATTTTTGCCAAAACCTAGCATGAGAGAGGTTGGACAGCAAAAAGAAGATTGTATTGTCCATGTAGTGTATTGATCACAATGAGCAGAGCTCATTGATCCCAGGAATATTATACACTAGTATCAACTGAATGGCAGGCCACACCTTGTTAAATGCTGAATGTGCTCAGGCACAGTGAGCATCCAGGGTAGAAGCTGCACAGCATTCCACCTGCAGGCTCACAGTTCAGGGATACAGAAACTGGGTGCCATGCCCAGGAAAGAGGCAGCACTCCCTGATTTGCCTGAACTGTTACTTCTCCCTTTTTACTCACAATTCAAATTCACCAACTCAATCCTGTGAATGTTACTCCTTGCCCTTAGCCACATCCACTTACACTGGGCTAGTTTTGGATAAATAACCAGAAATCCACAAATGCTGTCAATCTTCCTACAGAGACAGAAAGAATTTGTCTGGAATTGGCCAAACTGGTCTGTTCCAGAACTCCTATTCCAGGGACTTTATTTGGATAATGCATAGCATAAACACACATCTTAGAGCAAGGGGATCAGGGACAGGCGAGGGAAGTAGAGGAATCCACCCAGAAGTCTGTCCAAGTCAAATGTCAAAGTGGAACACCCTTGTTGAAGACTTTCCAGAGCTAGGACATGGCTATCACTGAGGTGCTGCTTGGCTCCCACTCTCCCTTGTGGGCAACGAATCCAATCCACACTCCTCCTCCCCTGATCTACTGGGCTATCAAGTGCAGCATTTACCCTTATGCTCTACAAACACTCAGCAATAGACACTTCAGGTTACTTGTGTCGGCATCTGCTTGAAGGATTAAAGGAGGGAAGACAAACATTTCACTCATTCCTTAACAGTCTATCAAGATCAGGCCTAAGGCTTTTTGCCTGCATCAAGTCTTGTCTGCTTTGTATAATACTCAGGGCATGTACATTTTGCTTTGATTCTGAATGGGTGATATGTAAATACAAGTAGCTAATTGAAAAAGTTCCTTTCCCCAGAGTAATTTCAAACTTCTGTTGGCTTCCAGAAGGTCAGGAGTTCACCCTGTATGCTTCGTTTTGCTGCACAGAAGGTTTAAAAGAGATGAAATATACAGATGATTGAATAAATGTTAACTTTTATTTCTTCATTACTGTCGTTAATTCTGGCCTTCTGTGCCACTAATAATTATATTAATTCTGATTCTTTACACAACAACTTTGCAGGAACGAAGTAACAATTTCCTTATTTCCTATACCTCATAAATGGTTTTATTATTTATTCATATTTGAAAAATTTTTTAAAAGTCATCCAGGTCCTTCAGAGCAAAAAACGATGCAAACATCAAATCCAAGTATTTTCATTTGCTATTATAGTACAATTTGAGATTTCCACTGCAGAAGTAAAGGTTATTGCAATCTATATTTAGGACAGGAATGTAATGTTTTCCAAGCCAGTCATTGTTGACATATTTCTTCAAAATAAAGCATGGCTTAACAGTCTGGAGTGAAGAAGCTTCATCTGTTACCCTTTAACAGCAATATAAGAGGAAAAAACAGTTTATGTATCCTTTCCATCCTGACAGATGTGACAATAGCTGGAAACACTGTGCCTGCCAAGAGCTTTTATCAAGTATGTTATAACAACTAGTAATAAGTGTAAATAATAAATGGCTACGATCTTATGGGAAACAGTGGCAATACTAAACAATTTTTGGTGCTTGCTGATGGGAATCTGCTAGTCCTGGAATTCCCTGGCTTCCCAGTAGAGTTTTGGCCTGACAATAAACAACAGTTTAATACTTTATCTAATCCCAGCCAGGAGGTAAGTTCAACAGCAAGCTTTTGCAGATGTTCACATCCAATAATCTATTCATAATTGATGAAACAGGGAGGTCAGATGTAATGGTTGCTACTATTCCAGCAACAAATAAATGGTTATTGACAAAACAAGGCAGTGTGGCGCTGAGTGCTGAGCAGTGACAAGCATGAAACAGTGCTGAGACAGAAGTAGTGATGTGAATACAGCCCTTCATCTTGAGAATTCCTCTATGTGATGTGTGGCACAAGGGCCACTCTGACATATAAGCAGATGGAGGTGACTTCTAAAGGAAAAATGAGATTCTGCAAGTACATAAAAGACAAATGCAGAGCCGGGGGAAGAAACAGGAGAAAAGGGTGGACAGGACTGGAAATTGGGGTAAGTGCAATAATGTGAATTGTTAAGAAATGTTCTTGTATAGCAGCACTGTGATCCAGATGTTTGGACTGCTTTTATTAGATTGTTGTGTCTGCATGAATGTACCTGGCTGTCAGATCACTGTTGGCTGCTAAGACAATAATACCATAATATAAATATGTGCATGCTTAAATTCCCATTACTTCTTAGACAAATCACCTATATTCTGCTTCATGCTTACTAATATCTTGAACAGATATTTTTAACTACACAAAGTTTTCCTAGCTAAAAGCAAGCAAGCAAGCAAACAAACGGTTAAAATTTGCATAACAATGGTAAAAACCGCAGAGATAAAGTAGGAAAGTATAAAACCAATTAATGTTAGTTAAAAAACATTACTTTTCTGCAAACCAAGATAAAAGTTAAGGAAGAGATCTCCTTCAGCTGAAAACCTTATATTCTTCAAGTTTTAACTCATGTAATGCAGTAAAAGGATTAATAGACTCCTATTGACTGAATAAAACTTGAGTCATTTAGATGCAAATAGACACTTGAGATCTTCTGCATCCATTTCAGTGCTAAAAGATAGTAGTATATTACACAATGTTTATTGTGTAATATACTACTATGAAGAACAGCTGAATGAAATGGGGACCTTTACTGGTATATGTAGTCATAAAAAGATTTCAGACAGAAATATTTTAAATATTAATATTACTAAAATCATTTAAAGCAGCAAGGAATGTGAAATCGATTTATTTAGAAGTCCAATTTATTTCACACTTTGCTACCAATTCTTTTGATCAGCTCTGAAATAATACATAAGCTGAAAGCAAAACAGCAAAACAAATTGCTTTTAGCAAGGAGGCACCAAGCTCTAGGTTTTACACTGGCATGCGTCAGTGTTTTAACTTCTCAGGTTATTTATCTGTCAAAGGATAAATTTTAAATTCCTCAAGATCTAATGCCTGAATCAAGACTTATTTTCCAATTTAGCCATCGATGGTTCTGATCAAGCAAAGTTGTTAAGCATCTGCCTACACCTGAGTATATGACTTGTCCCCCTGAAGTCATTGAGAATAACTGAATTGAAATTCAAAAACATATTTAATAAGTGAATTGCTGTAGCTTGAACTATACCAATTTGAGAAACCAATCTAATTTTAAAGGCCTTACTTTACAGAATTTCTTTTTATCATCTGTTCATTAGAATTAACTATACAATGGAAAACAAAACCTCCCAGATTATGAATACATTTGCATTTAAGTACGGAAATTCCTGAATTTGTACAGTGTGGGTACAAATGTTTCCTTTCTCACAACACATTAAGAGTCTGACTTCTGTAAGGAGATTATCTAACAGAATTAGAAAAATTTCTTGCAGTTTTTCAGCCATTTGCTACAGCCCTGGGTATAGAATGTGCAGTTTCACAAATGAATGTACAGTAATGGGCTGGCAGTTCCTAGGATCTTGTATGTTACTGTTATCAGATAAGATAAGCTATGGACTTAGACATGCTGTAGCTATCCCTTTCCCTCAATTATGTACAGCTTTTAGATCCTGAGGTATAGCACACCTAAGCTAGAAATCCAGTGTGGGAATGAAATGAGGGGAAACTTCGCATTGGCAGGGGTTTAAAAAAAAAAAAAAAGGAAAATAAAAAGGGGTGGGGGGGGGAAAGAAAAGGAGAATTTTTTTATTAGCTACTCTAAAAAAAGTTTCAATAGAGTACAGAGAAAATGCCTAAATCACATCTTGTTACTGACAGAAGACAGTTATTGGAGATTAGAACTCTCAGTTGGGGCAAGGGGACTAATTGTAACCTTCTTTCCCCTAAGCAGACCCTGTCTGTGTCCATAATCTCTCTCCCAACCTGGGAAAGCACAAGGAAGAGCCACCTGCACTGGCTACACCAGCAGAGAACACACAAGGCTGCTTCATCCCAGCAGCAACACCAAAAAGGTGGGACCTGAGCTGAGGCTCCATGACTGCCAAGTGCTCTGCCCTCCATGCCTTGTGAAAACCAGATGTAAAGATATTTTTATTCCCTAGCAGAGCAGTTTAAGGAATTTTTATGGCTTTGTCCTCATTTTTTCAAGATATTAGAGCTGAGCAAACCCCCAGTAAGGGCAGTTTCCTTCTTTTAACTTCAAACTTAACAGTTAGCAACAATTTCACAGAAATAATTCAGAGTTATACAAAGGATTCTCTTGATCTTCGAATATCTCTTATGATGTAAATATACTTTTACTAGTGCTGCCCTGCACTCCCCTCCAGTACTTCTCCATACTCATACAGAAAGTGGGTCTGTGTGTGTGTCTGCATGTGTGTGTAAGGCAATAAAAAAAAAATTAATAACAATAAAATAATAAAATTTATCATTTTTAAATAGGGTCAAAATATTACCAGAAATAGATTTTGAAGTTTGGGAAACCACATTTGATATGTTAAATAGCACAACTTCTAAATACAGGATGCTTAATATATATATTTTAAGTAAGGTTACATAATCTTATATCTAAACCTAGCAACTTTCATGCTGTTTCAGAACTAGAAACAAAGAATCAATGTCCTCCAGGCATAGCCCTCAAAATTGAGGTTTTAAACTTTTTGTCACCAACTTGTACTCAGGTTCCTGAGAACACCAGTGGTCAGATAACTAGAATTCTGGAAAGGTGCTATAGTTTTATCTAATGGATTGTGCACTCAAACCTTCAACTCACTGCAGTTGTCCTACTCTTTTGGGGTGTATGAATGAGTAAACTGAAAATTGTAATGGATGAAATAGAAATCCAGCCATTCATGGTGTTTTGGTAGCCGTTCTTGTGGGATGAGACTCCTGAAGAGTAAGGTCAATATCAGCAACTTGCCATTTATTTTCATTGTTGCTGTGGGAAAACATGGAAATGTGATATGAATTTCTTATCACCAGGTAATAGATTTTTTATGTATTTAATATTTTTTGTTTCTCATGGTCTATAATTTTTGTAAAGCTAGACTACTGTAATTCTGCAGCAGTACTGCATTTGAGAGAGTTTTCTTACAGAGGACGTTCTTGTGGCACATTTATTTTGACAAAAAATCCACATTGCTGAAGGGAGTTTTTGTGCTGCCACTAACCAAGCAAAATACAATTTGAACCACAGATTGAAAAGGAAAATGACACCATGTTTCAAGGCAAGTGTAGTGGACACCATAACACCAAGGCGCAAATCTGTGTGGTGCATGGAAAAGTATTGAAGGAAAGTAGCATTGCTGCGTCTCAGGGATAATCAGAACATTTTTTTTCCCAGGTTTTCAAGAAACTGGTTAAGATAGGAAAAATCTTATCTACATTAAACCAACAGAAGAAATCCTTCCTTCACTAAGAGACTGTTAATTTTCATCTCCAAATAAAATGTTAGAACTGTCTTCCACGTTAAGAATTAAGTGCTAAATTAACAACAAAAAAATTAGTTGAATGATCAGACATTCATCTCTTTCCTGAAGTTCCAGGTCTTTTTTAGTATTCTCAACACAAATAAAGTTAATTTCTTAATTCCCTCAGCATTTGAGTCAGTATATTTTGTCAGTATATACTCCCAATAATAATTCTCTCAGATAATTTTGTTTGTATTATCTTCACCAGCACTTCACTGCTTCTTCTAGCAGCAGTTGGATCCTTCAGGAACAAGAAATTTAATCAGTTTCAAAATTGAGCCACTCCTTTCTCTGTACACAATCTATTGTCAGTGTCAAGATCAATCAGAAGTGCCTACCTTCTAAGAAGGCTCATAGTTTTGGGTTTTTATTCTTCAGATATAAACCCCACTACATTCCTATATGAATACAGTTTTAAAAACAGTTTAAAAATCACTTTAATGAAAGTGGAGCCTCTAGGAATGATGAGACCTCTTCTTAAACTGGTATGCTATGATGTTTTTCCAAGCACGTGATGCCATTTGCTAAGCTGAAAATGTTACACTTCATTACTAATGGCTAAATATCACTTAGAGTTGAATAAAGGACAATATGGATGATTTAAAAGAAGGAAGTTTGAAATAATTTCCATTGAATACTATCTTTGAATATGTATTGTGAGTCTCCATTTGAGAGGGGTTTTTTGTGGTAACAATAATGAAAGCTTAAACCTAGACTCAGTGGTCTACTCAGACTCCACTGACTTGAAGTTCGGCCTTCTAACTCCACACGCTCATTCTTCTCAACCACCTTACCCAATGTTTGGGAGAAAAGAGGATACCATTTATTCTACCTTTTGGAGTTCTTTTACTTGCTAAGATCCTCCTTGATTCACCAAATCCATCCATCCATCCATATGGGCATAATCCTTATAATTATATATAATAGACGTAATCAGATAAAATATGCTGTACATACCAAATACAGAATATCTGCACCCCAGATACACTCATATTCTCCCCAGCTGCATGGGAGGAGACAAAATTTCCAGTTGTTTTGACATAGACTTTTTCAGAAATTAAGTTTATGGTCATTAATACTTCTGATTGCTTCAATAGGGTCATTTTGAATGTGAAGATGTCTTTGCAAGTTCATAAATTTTCTTGTTAATTTTATGCCTGTGGCTTATGTATCATAATTCTGACAATTCATGCAGATAGCATTATGTCATAAATTACCACATTTAGCTTCGCATGAGTCTCAGTACTCATGAATACTGCCTCTTTTATTTAAATATGTAACATCTCTGAAACGCAGGATTCAATATCCAAAATAAAGGAACTTAGAAAAAACCGTAGCACTTAGATGAGGAATGAGGACTGGAATTTTCCTAATGACTTGGGATGCAAATCTAGTTGAAAGAGAAAAAATCCATGATACCCTACACTTTGAAGCATTCTTGAAAGCCTGGTCTAAGAAAAAACCCCAATAAATCCCCACATCAAGCTTATGCAAGATTTCTAATGACACAGAAATGTTTCACTTAATACTCTGCTTGCATAATGAGTCTGAGGAAAAAAAAAGTAAACAGTAACTTTTACTTTAAAATTAGCCTAGATAGAGAACTCTCCATGACAAAATCAATAATGTTTAACATGAAATCTATATAATGTGAACTATTAATATTTCGTGGAAAAAACATTAGGCTCGATTACAAACCAGATGATATGAAAAATACTATGAACATATCCCACTGCTATTGAATGTAATTAGTTCTCAGGCTTTTAAACTTGCACATACTTATATTTTTACATCTGAGTAGCTCCACTGAAATCAATCATATATATCAGATCAAATTAAACTAATTTATACAGATTATACACCAAATCAAATCATGTTAAACACCAAGTCCCTAGCAAATAAAAACCCTTCTCTAACAAAACCAGCCCATTCGATACAAAGCGACTGCATTTTTTTATAGAATAGGCTGCAGCTTAATCATTTCAATCTTTAATTACTGCATCAGATAATGACTATTTTGAACATATGCTTCTCTGCCCTGCTAGAAGACATGGATGAAAGAGAAACAAGTTCATATGCATGATACTGTGTGTGCATGTTGGGGGAGGCTAAAGAGCAAAAGGAACCAAGTGGCAACAATTGGAGGAAATGGTGCCTATAACAGCTGCTCCTTTCAGATTCCCCTAGAAGGAGACTGCCTGAGGTGGACCACAGCACAAAGGGATAAAGAAGATGAAAACTGATGCAAAGCAGGGAAATAACTGCTGAGACCCCTGAGTCTACATCCGAATAGTCCCAAGCTGTGTGGCAAGACCTCTTTAGCATGCTACAGAAGCTGGTGATGAACTACATATTACCATGAGGCAAACTGGCTCCTAGCAGTATTGTCTGCATGTTATGTGTAATGATAACCAGTGGGCCCTTGGGAACAGGAGGCAATGATTTCATCTCCGTAAGCATCTGAGCTCCCCTTGGATAGAGAGACCATTAAACTGAGAACAGAAGGGTAAATTTTAGGCAATGATTTCCAACTGGAGAGTGAAGACAACTTCTGCTCAACAGCACTGTCAACCACTGATATTTTACTGCTGTTTATATTGATCACTGTAAAGGACAAAAGGAGCTAGAACTGTATGCCCTTTTCTTTGTCCCATGGAACACACTATATTTTTTGAATAAAAGTACTTAAAAAGTTTATCATGTAATATTATTGGTAATGCCATTATACTAGAATATGCCACTGTATTATTAACACTGAAAAGTAGTGGTATTTCCATTACTGTTAAAATAACATTTTATAATCTTAACACAAGGTATCCTTTGTTTTTGCCCTTGCACATTGCTTCCCTTAACTGTCAGGTGTTTTTTTAGGACTAAAAACATTAGACACAACCTATTATATATTTAAAATTAATAGTAGTCCATTACAAAATTCAGGGTTTCAGAAGCTTCCTTAAAAAAAAAAAAATCTGCATGCAACAAAAAGAAATGCAACTTCCAAATGACTGCTGTAACTTTTTGACAGGAGACATGGGAGAGCAATGAAGGGAAAGGAATAGCTATAAAATGTAGGCAAAATTGATCCTGAGGAAACAATGCCAGGACAACTAATATTTTTGACACTTTCAAGGGCAGTTTGATCCTTTGTATATTCTGGAGAGATTAAGCATGCATGCAGGCTTCTTTATTTAGCACATTTGTTTATCTTGTTGCTCTTCAGAATTTATACAGTATAAACTTAAGATTCTGAGCATGAGAAAAGTTGCTCAGGTAAGAATGCCAGCACACTTGTCAGGCAAAAAAACCAATGGCAGGTAAACTTGAAGTAGGAAAAATTCTCATCTAATCTATCATACTGTTTTCCTGGAAGAGATCAAATATCATATTCTTGTTGCTGCTGCAACTATTAGGTACAATTTTATAAAGTTATATGGAGCTTTTTAGTTTTGAAATATTTTCACATTCAGCTACAGGCTTTAACTGCAATTCATTGAGAACAGGCTCCACCTTTCCAGGATTCAGTTGATTTATGCAGAAGATAGGACTTTCAGCATTGAAAATTATGTATAAAGGTGGTCGATAACGTCTAAAAAAATCATAACATAAATGAAAAAAAAAGCCTGTAAAAGGACATTACAAGACAGAAATCTAGAACCTCTCCTACACAGCAGAAGCCAAGCAGGTAATACTGAAATATATGAATTTATTCTGGGATTTCTATTAGTCTGTTTCTGAAAAAAACAAACAAAACAAAAGCCACCAAAACAAAAAGCACCATAACAAATGACCTCCATAAAACAAGTTCATTAATAGAATACTGAATCATTCTGCAGTTAAAAGAACAAAAAGAAAGAGTAATTATCCACCTGATTAATTGCAATAATCATGAAAAATATATACAAATTTGTTTTCCACAGAACATTTTTAGGAGAATCATGGAGGATTGTGACTGATGACTGGCACAAAAGAATCAAGTTGCTGCTTATCTTTCCTCTCATGCTGACCTATAAGGAAGTAGGGAAACCCTCCTTCTACACTACAATTTCACATGTACAACTCTCCCTGTCTTAGAATTATTAAGGCTCAAGGGAAACGTCAGAGAAGGAGTTTGAACTCAAGTGTCCACAGCATCAGCATTAGAGCTTTTCAGAAGTAATTAATATTTCTTCTAACTTACTGATTTTCTAACAATCTCAATGTGTGAACTGATATATTTTTCATTGCTGCTTACAAATACACTTTACCAAACTAATTTGTAAAACTGGTGTTTTATACAAAACCCTAACTAAATAGAGACTATTTTGTATATGCACATGTACAGGAAAAGGAAAGCCAGTCACATATAACCTGAACTGTCGATTTACATTGTTTCTACAGATCCAAGCAAGGAAACCTGGACTACATCAGTTCTGGAATTTATTGGAACCACAAATGCTTGAGCCACATGGATCCCTGCCTACAGAACTAGATAGAGTTATAAAAGGTCCATGAGCCAAGTCTCTCCAAGTTTTCCACTCTGCAAATGCCTAAGATGCCGAGGAGGCAGAGAAAGGCACTGAGAAAGCTAAAGCAAAGAATAAACTTACTGCTAATGCTGTCTCATGTTCTCCAGAAAAATGGTATGCTAGACTTAAGCAATAGGCTGCTTCTCCTTGCATCTTCATATCACCTCCTAAAGAAAGGGTTAAAGGTAGAGTTACCAGCATGATCTGAAAAAAATGACATCGGTACAGACAGCTCTTGCAGGTGCTTAAATAACATACAGATGTTAAAATACTGTAGTAATTTTTTTTCTTCTCCTTACCCCTGCTGTATATCTCTTTCAAAAAACATGTAGTGGTAATTAAAAATAGAGGCTATAGATTCTAGCAAAGTTCACCAAGGAAGTTTCAGCAAAATCAGAGAAAATACCTTTCAGTAATGAAGTACAATCAAACTAACATGTGTAAGGTTCTCAGTTATTAATTGTTTAATAATGGTCCTAGTATCTTCACATTAGAAAATTATAGTAGTCTCTCTATATACTCAATATAAAATAAAAGTGGCTACAAATAGGTAATAAACTTTAATATATAAACACAAGATACATCTTGACTCACACATTTTGCTAATGTGAATCTTAGTGAAATACCGAGAGAATCAGTTGACCAGTTTCATCTTTCTTATTCTCCTGTCTGTTTTACAAGCTACTGTAGGCTAAAATAGCTAAAAAAATGGGTAATTTACACTTGCAAACAGTACTTACAGAAAATTCTGTATAGGCTGTTGCTAACTAAGGTGCATCACATTTTCCCATGCCAGGTTTTATTTCACTGATAGATACTGGTCTAACAAACACTGCTTGCTGGTCCTTTTGCATGGCTCCCTCAACAGAAAATCAACTATTTGATACCAAAATAAATATAAAATAATTGTGTAACTTCTTAAAGTATCAGACTATATTCAAAAATTTCCCTACAGAACATGAGTAGCCAAAAAAACCCCAACCCCTGTAGATGAAATTAAATTAAAAATAGCCAAAAATCCAATCTTTCTGTTGCTCAATATCAATCTGCTCCAACACAATCAACCTGAAGCATAACTGCATATCAAGATATTTTGTAAAATGCATAAATAAATGTAGTTGAAATGAAAAGGGAGATTATCTGCTTGCAGTTGTCAGACTAATTCTTTCTGTCCAAATACACAGAAGCCTACACCTAGTTCTGAAAGTCTTTGAATTATAATAATTGCTGATACCATAGCAGTGCTCTATCTATAGCACTTAATATGCTCCTTAAAATTATTAAAAGCCTCAAAAACTCAAAAAGCCTGATGGTCTTTTCCAATATTCAATATCCCTTAAAAGGGTTAATAAGACAAAAG
This sequence comes from Corvus moneduloides, assembly GCF_009650955.1. Taxonomy (NCBI): domain Eukaryota; kingdom Metazoa; phylum Chordata; class Aves; order Passeriformes; family Corvidae; genus Corvus; species Corvus moneduloides. The sequence continues at coordinate 59,219,846 of NC_045480.1, forward strand.
GATACAGAAATACAGTTTCACAGAAGAATAATAAGTTAAAAGTTGCTCGGGACATAGAGAACTTTCTTCCTCAAGAAGATTTTGACAGTCTGAAGTGGGTAGTATCTAATCCTAATCCATAAAATACATAAACATAGATGATGGTCCAGAAGGACAGAATGGACATAACAGATAACATCCAGTAGCCAGTATGGCTCTGGAACGAGGACTGGAGAACTCCTCAGAAGTTCCTAAAGCTTAAATTTAAAGAGAACAACAGCACATGTATTGTGCATAGTGATATGTGATACATGCCTCAGGAAGATGTGAAAGTGATTGATTTGAAATAAGGGAACCAGAACATCTGCCTGGTCAAAAAAGTTTTGGAAAGACATCAGATCCAGTCTGACAATCCTTTAATATCCAGCAATTTTCACTAGCAATAAGAAGACATTGATAGGAAACTTCATCAGCAGTCCTTCTAGTTACTACACTAAATATTAAGAGGAGAAGTTTAAGTGTAGCTGTGATTTAAGCATATATTATAGACAATAGCTGTAGAAAACACTACAAGCTTGTATTATGACCTGTAGAGTCATAACATTATTTGTCACAAAAACTTATTTTAAAATTTGGAAAATATTTCAATTTTTTTGCCATTTTTGATGGTTTATCTATTGCAACTACTACTCAAAGACCAGGTCACAGATTAATATTCCGCATACATTATTAAATTAAAACCCCCTAATGTATGTACTGATAAATATTGAATTATTATGTATTTAAATAAAACCCTTCTTCATTGTGAGGGTGCTTGAACAGTGGTAAATCTTTTCCAGGGCAGTTATGGAGGCTCCACCTGTGGAAATACTAAAAACTTGACTGGATTTAGTCCAAGGCAGCCTGCTCAGGACAACCTTATGATTTCCAGAGGTCTTTCTGCCTACCTCTGCTGTTCTGCGATTCTGTAGTTTTTTACTTTAGGTTTCAAAGCATTTATGTGTATTAAGATAGAAAATTTTGCTGCTTATGACAAAAACCTGTATTTTTCGAGTATTAAATAACTGTGTAGAGTGAAAAGGTAACTTTTTTCCAGGAGATAAAATCAGTCAAAAACTGCCAAATCAACAGTGACCAGCCAATTAAAATCAGTGACCTAAGCTTCCATCAGTGACCTCACTTTCTGATTAGGGGTTCACAGTTTTATATTATTATTCCCACAAGGTTGTGAAGGTTTTTTTGGGAGATAAAGCTTTGAGGAACCTAAAAGTTTCTTTGCTGTCAGCAAGAAGGCATTTCTGCTTTAGTGAGATCTACAAGTGTATTGACAGTATTTGTGTTTGAGTTTCATAGGAAACAATCACCCAGTCAAACCCTTGACACTGTCTACTTTACTCATGGGAAAATCATGGCCCACACATCAAACGAAGGAATGGGAAAGCTTTATTTTCCACCTACCTTCTTTTGCCATCTTTAAAGCTTTTATTAGCGTTTTGATGGCCTCTTGGTGTTCTTTATTTTCGAGCATTTTGTCTGCTAGCAATGTATAAATTCTCCAGAGATGCTGACATGCCAGTGAAGTGTAAGCACAGCCTGTCTCATCCTTCCATGGTGTGCCCTCTGTTAGCTGATAAAATGTTTCAAAATGCTCAGCAGCTTTCATGATGTGACCTGAAAAACATCATTTGTAATTAAAATCAACGATCAAACGTGCAGTCAAAAAAAAATTGTAAAAGTTCGTAGTCTATAATAATTTTATTGTTAAAAGTAAGTTGCAGCCAAACATTCCACAGATGTTTCAAGACTCTTCAATTCATAACTCACAGATCGCTGGAAAATACTGCCAAATCTCACAGCACCCAGCAATGCTCTAATTTAAATTTATCACATTTAAAATTAGCTTTCCTTTGTAAATTCACAATGTTGAACGGGTGTGATTTCATGGATGCAAAGTCAGGATCTTCTAGAAAATAAATTTATTCTAGATTCATAAAGCCTTTGTGATTCTCATACATCAAAATCACACCTATGCATAAATAATCACAACTGAAACTGTTCCTCAAGTTTCTTTTTCCATAATGAAAACCTGTGCTGAAAGATTTGAAATGTGGAGAATAAAGGTATCAAAACTGTGGAGAAAAAATAAAAATCTTCATTCAAACCATTTAATTGCTGAAAAAAAGAATTATCATGCAAAGTAATTTATTCAACAGTTATTGCAAGGCCAACTCTGGTGAGTTTATCTAGTACATTTACTGCAAGGGCATTAACCATTGATAGGTTAATTATTGAGCCTGAAGTAATATACTCCAAGGCCTTCAAATGTAAGTTACTCAAACATCTTTAAGGCAAAGGAAAGTTTGAAGATAGAATTCAATTCATTTTCACAAGCAAGCAGTTTTCCCTCTACCTTCAGCTGGATTTATCTCTGTGCATACAATTCAATCTAGGAGATTTCCATACCTGCTGACAGTGGAAATTCAAAGCTCTTGGAAAGAACAGAAAAGCTTTTTCTTATACTTAATGGGTACAGAAAAACTGCTGGGAAGCAGGTAAGATAAGACTATTTACATTAAAAGAAAAGTTTAAAAAAAGCATTCTGGTCACAGTGTCTTGTTTAGCAAAGACTATTCTGCAGCAGGGAGAACTGTGAACGTGACCTTGCCTTTATAAGTTTGTGTGTGTGTGTGATGGAGGAATCTTGTCCCATAGATCGTCAATATATCAACTACTATTTCTATTAAAAGCTGAAATAAACCATACAACAAATTCACTTAGAAGTGGTTGTAGTTTACACCTCTTCTGAGAGGTGATTTAAAAGGAATTATTGCTGTTTTGCAGTCTTTTTTTTCAGTGCTGCATTCAAACTTCAAAAAGAACCCGGAAGGAGAAAAGTTGTTTCCCAGCTGTAGGAAAGGAAGGGAGAAAAGCTTGGAGAAGGATCCTCTTTAAGCATTCATGGAGAAAATGAGGTTATTTTCCCCAGGCCTCCAGCCAACCTAGAGGCAGCAGAACAGCTATGACAGATTTCTCTTATTAACTCAATTTAGATTTGTCTTTTGCATATGTTACCCCTTTATAACCATGCTTTCAACTTTGCAATATAAAACATAACTCATCTTTATTAGAATTAAATTTATTTTCATATTAAGCTTCTCTGATGATTAAAACGAGTTCAACTAAAACTGACAAGTAACAAGAAACTCCCCTTTCAAAGACACAATGAATTAAATGAGTGTCACAGACAAATAATTTTATGGCTCTACAGCCTACAATTTGTGTAAGAGTCCCCAAGGAGACAACAGGTGCTGAAGAGTGCAGTGCCAGGTGGAAGGAGAGATACCAGGCTTTACTCAGTTCCATTCTAGCTAGGGACAGGTATTGGAGAGACGGTCCAAAACACTGGCAAAACAGGAAAAGTTCTACACAATCTTTCCAAAATGTCCCATACTTGACATCAGACTGCACAAATAGAAAGGCACAGGGAAATTATCACAACCAGTACAAGCTGTTTACAGGCTCCCTGATAGTACAGAAAATAGAGATGTAGACTAGCTAAAGCCAGATGAAAACCCCTGTCCATTCTCAAGAGGCTTCCAATCCGAGTTTTTGTCTGTCCAGGCCAGATAACTTCTTAAGGCACAGTCAACTCAGCAGTCAACAGAATTCCAGTTATCCAAGTTGCTAAATGCAGATTTAAGATATTGGAGAAGATCAGGTTGGCTTTGTGACAAATGATTGAAAGCTGAGTTAAAATTTAATGCTAATAGGTAGATCCAGCATTTTGTTCACTCGGATTCTCATAAACACATACAGACTCCTTCTTGGAATTCTCCCCAAAGTTCATTAATAGATATACTGTTCTTTTGAAAGGGTACAGTCATACAGTTGAGTCATCGGGATACACTCCACGAGTAATGGATTCTTTAATAGAATTTGATTCATGTGTTTCTCAAAAACTTTTAGTAGGAATGGGAAGCAGCAAACAAATGAGTGGTATCACCTTGAAGCTGAACACCGCATCTGAGCTTCTCCTAAGACACTCTAACGTGATCTCTTAAGAGGACCCATCATTTAGGTAAATAATACTTGCAATCTTAAGAATTATTGTTCAGGTTGTTAGAACTATCAGGTATGGTGATTCTTACCCAAGCTTCCCCTCTTGCAGTATCCCCTTGAGAAAGTTTCTGTCAGACTAGAAATCGAACTCATGCATTCCATGTACCCCATAGTCCTCAAGAGCTGGCCAAACCATAAGAGCTGTGACCTGACACTCCTTTTGCCAGATCTCAATGATACCTCTTAGGAAACAATCCATCTACACCAAGCTTCAAAATATGAAAGAAATATGATTTTTTTGGTAATATTCAAATGAATCTATACTACATTTGGCTTCACTGAATTACCAAGAAAGATTATGAAGTGAAAAGTGAAACAATCTGCTCACAGAAACACTAAATAGAAAGTGCTGAACAAAAAGGCAAAATACCTGCTAGTTTCCTAAATAAGGAAGAGATAGAATTCCTGACATGAAAGCCCTTACATGGCTGGGAACGTGCTCACTGAAGACTCTCCCAAATAAAACTGGCTATGTGGACACTTCTCAAATTCACAGAAGGTAAAACGTTTTAGACTTTGGAATTTATTCTTCCATTAAAATAACCTGAAATCTCATGTTGCCACTGGCAAATGACATATTTATTTAATCCATAATGCTTACGTGAAACTCAAATGTTGTGGGAAAATAATCTTTTCAGGGCACTGGCGAGTTTATGCCATGTCATGAGTCAGTTCAGCTAGAACTGATCTGGCCAGTGCACTCTAATTTTTAAACATGGAACTACTGCAAGTGTTGGCTGCAGACATACATAGAATGCCATCTAAAAATCTTGAAAAACATTAAAAGAAAGTAATTAGCCAATTGCAGAACATTTCTGAGAATAAGAGCATTTTTATCTCACTTAGGATGTGACAAGGCAGAGTTTTAAATTACTTTTATTATGAACTGAAAAAAACCAAAAGACCAAAAAAAGCAAAATGAGAGGAAAAACAATGGAGTAACAAAATCACTTGAAATAGTTTGCAGAAATGTATTTTTATAGGTCTAGGAATTCAAAGAGAAAATCCAGAAGGTGTTTCTAGGAAATCCATGTTTGAAAAATTGCAGAATGTTACACAAAGCAGTAAAGCTATTTTCAGTTGGCAACATTAATAGCAATTGCATATTATTCTCACACCGCCATGCAGAATTTCTCTCAGTGGATACCAAATTGAGTTGGAGAATCTCCGATGTCACTTTTTCCTTCTTATAAAAGGAATCAAAAACCAGAATGGCAACTCTTACAACATATGTACTACCACTACTAAAATTTTACACTTTTATAATTTTTTATAGTTTAATATAACTCGGGGCATAACAAAAGAAATCCTATCATCAAGAGTTTAGTCTTAAATACGGGAGGCAAACATTGTCACAATATAATTTTGGGAGTAGAAAATCAGTTTTAAACAATTACATTTGAATATAAGACATTATTCTGACACAAAGATTTTTGCTATAGTTTTCACTCAGTTGCTTCAAAGTAAAAAAAATAAATCTTTTCATTCAAGGAAAATAATTCAATGTAATTTTTTAAATACTGAAGAGAAATGTTTTTAGATCATCTAAAAGTTCCTTTATAATTCTCCTTCTTAAAACCCAATCCAAAACCACAGATTTTTTATATCAAAATAGATATCAAACGAAAAAGGGTATATATGGAGACTACTATTTTGCTTTTTTTTTTTAAGTAGAAAGATTGACTAGATATTAACACAAATGGGTTTAAATGTGAAGCTGCCATAAAAGCAGGCACATAAATGTAATTCTCCCAGCTGCTATTTTGATGCACATTTTTGATTCCATGAATATTTTATGAAATGGCCCAAACTAAAGCCATATAACATTCCTGCATTACTGATGCTTGCGCCCGTAAGCTACAAACATTAGAGGCATGATTGAGTGCATTAAAATGAACTCATTCAGCAGTGCATTGATTACTTGAAGGAGAAAAAAAAAAGTTACTCCCACTTAAGAAAACAGCACACAAACCTGAAGTTTTCAATATTGAAATTAGCAACTCAAATTTGAATAGTGTGGTATTTAATAAATAAAGGCAGTGCTAAACTATCTAGAATTCTCTACATACAGTCCTGACTTTAATTAGGTGAGGTGTTAATTAGGTCCACAGATTGCTTTCAGTAGTGTACAGGTAATTTAAAATGTCACAATCTGCAAAATGCAGTGACTGACCTGCTCTAGCTCCATGCCTCAGCAATACTGAGAGCACCTAATGATTTCCTTTTCTATCAGCTCGAATATTTGCCAATGAAAATAATGCCACAGAAACAACTGCACAAGAAAAGCGACAGGTCTGTTAGGTACCCTGCCACAGCAGCACCACTAGAAGCAGAAAGCACATTTAATTCTAAATTGCAAACAGTTGTACAGGGCTTCAGAAAATATTCCACTGTAGATAAAAACAACAACCTAAAGGAACAATAAACTTTATTGTGGTATGTTTTAATCAAGAGCATCTCTTGCCATCAGTTATTTCACTATACAATGAGAACACAAAATCTGGTTGAAGCATCAGTTAATGGTAACGAAAACCAAAAATGTTATTATCTTTCAAAAGATATATACTTACAGTTTGGTCTAACTGCTTGAACCACTTGTATTATGCTCAGTTTCTACATTCAATTTTGACAGCACTATTCACGCTGAAATACTTAAATCTGCTACAGTTTTCTATCTACAAAGATTGTTACAAAAGTGTTTAACAGAGGTGTGTTCACAAGAAACATAAAACAGGGCTCTCATTCAGCAAACAGTTGAACCACCTCAGACTCCTGAGGTAAAATTAACTGTAAAGAAGCCACTGGGACAGCTCTCACATGCAATAACCTGAATTCACGTGCCTGCTGAAAAAACAAGAAAAAAATTGCGGAAGGGATTTAAGATAAAATTTTGCGGTTTCGTAACTCTGCAAGATCCATCTCAAACAAAACCAACCATCAGACAACAATCAAAGCGAATATTTTAAAGATAATGGATAAAACCTTATATTAATTTACTTTACAGAAGCTTTTTTTTTTTCAGAAAGATTCCACCATGAGCTTGACCAAATGACATAGGCAGCTCATAAGAATGTTGCAATGACCATGCTGGCTCACCACAGGGTATTCTGACCATTTCTCCAGTTTGACAATGCACCAGCAGACCTTACCTGGAGTCCAAGTTGCCTAAGGTGAGCTGAAATCATGCCTGAGAAGTAGAGCACTTGAGGACACAAAGGAGAAAGGAAGAGAGAAAAGGAAAGTTGAGCTTCACACAACCTGAGATGTAGCATTGGTGGACTGACTGCAGTGCAAACAGACAATATTTTATCTTCCCTTCTCTGGGTGAAGAACTGCCAGGCTAGTCCTTGGTATTGCAGTTTAGAGGATGGTACATTATTTCTGTTTACATTACTTAAACAAATGTGTGTTGTCTGGAAAGAAAATCATAACTGTAGTAATCCAGTGAGCATTACAGCATATATAGTCTTGTCCTCTGAGGACCTATATTACTTGCCTTAAAGCTCAAGCACTCAAAATACACCTATACAAACCTAGAGGGCAGTGCAGACTGCAGAATCCACAGAAGGACAGTTCACACGTGCTGTATCACACCACCAGCACACAGCGATGTCAAACGTGTTCTAAAAATGTGTTGCTTAAAGGGTTCTCCCAGAGACACCTCACAAGGCAGGGATAATGCTGGCTTTTCTGGTTGCCTGGCTGCTCTCTAATCCCTTCCCCTTCTGCTGCCAGCACTACCGAGCTGCAGACAAGAGGGTTTTCCCACAGGCAGCTGAAATGACAGCTGCTTTGGGAATGGGGTACTGGGGACCAGCAAGGGAAAAAAAAAAAAGACAACCACACAGGCCCCAAGTGAAAATTCCACTAACTTGTCTGTCTTACATTCATATTCAAATGAACCAACACACAAAATTCTGGTTTACAATTAAAATTCCTTTATCTTTTTAGGTTAACACATTTTATGAAAGCAGCACTTGTCAGATGCCTTCTTCTGATTTGTTTGATTATATATAAATTAACACTTTTTGATATACATCAATTTTAATCTAGAGGACAACATTGCAAACAATGTTGAACATTAGCTAAATGATCACACACCCATTTTAGAGAGAATAGAATTCTTGCTTCACAATAATATTCAAGCCTTCTTTCACGTTTGCAGAGCATCAAAGTGCTTTCATATGCAAAGACTACCAAGGATGCAAAACGCATCCAGGAAGCTCACACTGTAAGGCTCCAGGCTCTGGATGAGAGTGGGCCCACATTCAGTGGGATGCTCCCATTTCAGGTTCCACAAATATTTCTATGTCTATAGGTGCAGAAAGAAAAGGCATCAGAAAACTCAGTGATGAATGGCACATATTTTTGCACCTCCGTTTCTTAGGGCTTGAGAGTTTAAATTCAATAGAACTAAATGAAAACAAGTTATATTTAACCTCAAAGATTAATACAATCATTATCTTTTAAATGGAGAAAGTGACACTGAAGCAGATTAGTTTCACTAAATTACTTTTTTTGCTATGTCAAGTCAAATACTTGCCTTGGTTTAAATACTTCTTTTGGCAGTGTTTACATTTTGTTCAGATTCTACCCAGTTCCCCTTACTCTTCATAGGTTCCAATAATAAATTTATTATCAGATGCAGTGCTCCAGCACTGGAGCTGTTCTGTGGTGCAGATGATTTACTTCAGAAGTGTACTTTGAGTAGCAGCTGGACTAATGACCTGCTAAGATCCCAACCAACCTGAATGATCCTCTGAAGAGTAACATATATTTTTATTAACAGCTTCATGTTTGCTTTACCTATGGCTTCTACAGATCATTGGTAATGGCTGAGGACATGCAATTCCATCAGCTCCCAGTGACACTGGATAGGCATCTCTGGAAACAGGCTCCTTTATCAATTACTGAAAGGAAACACTGCCTCCAGGAAAGTTTATGATGACAACTGCTGGTCCAGCTAGAGTATTCCAAGACTTCTCAAAGCTTTGAAGCAAAGAAAAAAAAAACCCATGAGTGAGAGGGTAGCTTCATCTCAGTACTAGTCATTAAGCAGTAAATAATTAAAACACCCTGGAAAAGACAGGTAAAATACAAGCAGCAATGTCAGTAATAGACATGAAAGAGAAGAGAGGGAAAAAGAATTTAAAAAAGCAAAGAAATAATTCATTTGAAGTTTTAATAAAGTTTCATTTGCAGTCTTGTTTAAAGATATATCAGACTTTGGGGATGTAACCTAATTACATTTTTATTCTAAGTTCTATTCAAATATCTTGGACTTTGAATCTTTAACACAGATCAAACACAGTATAATTTACTCATGGCTATCCATACTTTAAAAAGATCTCTTCATTAAATGTCATAGTCTTATGAACATGCACATAAAGCAAACAGACCAATATTTGATACCAAAAACATTTAGAATACGATTGGTACAGAAGTGTCTATATAAACAGTTCACCTGAGTGCTACACATTATATTCAAGCACACAGCAAAAGTTTTTTCTAAAATATTTTGATTTCATAGTTCAATGTAGACAGCAATCATTTTTTTCCAGTAGTTTCATGACTTGAAAATGAACTTTACAATCACTGAACTCCTAAGAATGGAAACTAATTTAGGATCTTTTTTCATATGTCAAAACTTTTAATGAAAATGACATTTTAGAATTAGCACCTGTGCACTGCTGTGAATATTTTGAAGAGCTTATTAGAAAGCAAGAATACAGACCTCTCCCCAGTTATTATATCAGGACTAAAAGTTTCTCCATTTGAAGATCAGGGTAGGAAAGTGGGAGTGACCATGAAAGGATTAAGGAAACTTAAGTTTTTCTTAGTGTAAAGAATATTATTACTTTCCTGTGCTTAATAATAAACCTTGATTTAAATCAACGGAAGCAAAAGCGTGTAGAAAGCATTACATTTTCACCGGATTTCATTTCAGAATTGAAAATAGGAACACTACAGAATTCTACCTGAGTTCTCTCATTCAAAATATCTTCATTACCTACCAATACCTTTTAAAAATAAGAATAAAAAAAATTTTATGAAAAATATTTTTATGAACTTAACAGACCCCTTCTGCTTTCATGTTGCATATTCAGAAACTTTTTCCAGATTTTCTTAAGACTATGCTAATTTGAACTGAAAACATTCCTAATTCCTATAACAACAATTCAAGACAGTAGTTGTAGCTCAATACCAGTAACAACCCTGTAATAATAAGATGCCATTTACTAGGGAACTACTTTCTGCACTTGCAGGAGGATAAGCTCAGTTATTTAATAAACCTTTAAAATCTGTCCTCCCAAGAATCCAGCAGGATTTATGGCTGCTTCTGTCTGCTACTGGCTGGCAGAGAAAAGCAGCATATCCAAAGACTAACTCCTAGCAATTTGCTGCTTAAATTTTTAAAATTATGCTCTACAATCAAGTTTTTCCCAGCCAACTTATATATTCAATTCTTAAGCAATCAGCAAAACAATATAATCACTTTGTGAGATAGTGCAGAAAAACAGAGGAGAATTAGCTTCAGTTGATGTGGTGAAAATCAAGGTCTGGAAGTGCCTTAAATGGTCAAACTGAGCATGCAGAATTCCATGTCCCATTAAGGGAAGGCTTCTTTATGTCTTTAAAGTTCCCTAATGTGGAAACTCTTTTAAAATATATGTCTCTACATGAGTGTAAAATTTAGCAACAGGTTTATGTAGTCAAAGACATGGGATTTGGAATCAAGTGAGTATGTTTACAGGTCTGAACTATTCCTGCATGCCTTTTTCTGAAAAAGCAGTTTGGAAAACTATAATCACAACTAGGAATAAATCTGAGAAGTTAGTTAGTAGTTTGGGATATGCAATGTGGGGCAAGGAGGGGGGAATATCATGATAAACCAATGGGATTTGGTTACTACTGGATTTGGTCTGTCATATAAATATGTATGTTCCCTCCAGACAATGAAGAGTACAAAAAGACACTTTTACGTTCCACAGGGAACAAGCCCATATGATCATCCTGCTCTTCAGCTACTTTCGGAGTGAATTGCAAGCTAATTTGGTAAGAAGTCAGTAGGACAGCAGGTTCCCACCACTTTAAAAAAGATTAATATCTTGAGGATAGACATTGATCCAAATTCCAGACAGACAGAAAGACAGGAAGAACTTGCTGTACATGTTGAGACAGCAGCACTCTGCTTGGCCAGGGAGCAGCACGCTCTCATCCAGCTTTAGTTTATCACAGCACACACTGATAAATGTATTCACAGTACTCACCAAGTACAAGTGCTGTAGAAGCACACAGGAAATGGTACTGTATAAATGCAGAACAAACAGGTTCCTGCCCAAAAGGATAGAGAATCTCTAAATCTCTAGAACTATGACTCTCCTTAAAGTCACTGTCATGTTTTAACTAGCACACAAGCTTCCTATATAAAAAAAATACATAGGAATTTATATATTTAAATCCTTTTCCCCTTTTTGGCCCACACAGTGACAATTCTCACTATAAAAAGAAAGAGAAATATAATGATGAGGTTGATGTTTTAACAAAAATCACAAACTTCACTGGGTATCATTTTAAACCAAGACAAGTTGCTTACATAAAGGAATCTCCAATACAGACACAAGAATAGACAAAACCTATCTTTTAGCTGATAATATGAGCTGCTTTTGTTCCTGAACAAAGAGGTGGGATTCACTTTAGGTTGGCTTCTTCCAGTGTCTGACCTGGGCTTGTGGATACAACAGTATGGAGATCTGAGATACTGGGCCTTATGGTGGAAACATAACATTGTTAAATAGACAGGCTGGACAAATGCAGCAATTCTGCTATCAGTGACAGCTTTGCACTCCACAGGTAGTGAGGAACAAATTAATCTCTCCTCACAAATGCTGTCACCCTGGTTTGTTTTATTTACCAGCTGTTTGCAACTATGCAATCAGATTGTAAAGCAGGGCATTTCTCCATTATACTATGGAGGATTTGCTGTTTAAGTGGGCTTGGCAGACTTGCTGCACAGATAACAACATAAAGCTCTATTAATGTAGAAGGTGCCCATGGGCCACCCATCCCACAGGTGAATTTTATTCTGGCTATACTTAGGAATCGCCTAAAAAGAAACTATATTTTTATGTAATTAAAATAAAGTTGCAAAATGTGCACACACAAAAGCATATGAAATTTCATAAGCCATTTTAACTTTTGCCTTTTTAAACCTTTTTAGTACTTCATTTTGCAATATTAACATTCTCTTTTTTATATGTGAATATAAATGATTTCTGCCTGAAGGCAAACCAATTGGGGAAATTCTGCTTAAACGTGCATATTTCCTCTGCATAGATACTCAAGAATTTATGCTGAGCTTCTCTCAATTATTCATACATTACAGTTTTCAATTAAAAAACACTTGCCATAAACAATTCTAAATACAAAATCAACAATTTCTTAGTAAGAATGGATTCTTAGCAAGAATTTCTTGACTAAGAACAAGTAAATAAACAGTTTAGACTTTATGTTCTAAAATCAAGAGATGCCATGAACCATCTTGGAGTCGTTTTAAAGCAAATATATCTAGTAATTAATACTTAAGCTTCATAACTCAAAGCTATCCTGTGCAACCTGTTTCAGGTCTACGCGCTTTGGCAGGGCAATTGGACTAGATGATCTTCAGAGGTTCCTTCCAATCCAGCCATTCTGTGAAATGCCCCTAACACACAATCAGAATCTTTCCATCAACTTCTGCAATGCCTTGATAAAAATTTGAATTTCAATATGATGGCAAACTGATAGGCAAAATCCTACACCTCAGTCTCAATTGAGATTGTTAAAGTCTGCAAGAATCCTGTGGTGTTTTTTTCCCCAACAAATGAATTAAACTTACAAGTCTGTTGTGTTCAGTAGGTCTTTCACCCAGAAAAGTTTCTATTAAATTCCAACATACAAAATAGATTGTATTTTATCCATGATCACAGATAAAACAACTATACCTTTTCAAACAAATCAGGTGCAATTTATTAATATTTTTGAGGTAGGTGCAAAGGGATCAGAAGTAATCAACTCTGGCATAACATTGCTCTGTTTGAAAAGCAATCAGACCTTAACATTGTTTATAATCAAGGCAGAGTTGGATTAGGACTGAACACTTATAAACCCTTCATTAAATTGCAGAATATGGCATATCTTTGAAATCCCTAAGCTTAGTTTAGAAAGGACTAAAGGAACTCATTATCAAGGTCTCCTAAGATTTGCAATCTAAAAAAACACACAAAGTTGGACAAAACTGGGTTTCTGGATTAGCTGTATGTTGGGGGAATCAGCTCTGAAATTACCAGCATTGCTATTTGCTTTGTACTCGGTCCCTTTCTCTCACTAGTTCCACCTGTCTTTAATCTTTTCAGCCTGTAAAGACTACAGATAAAGTATTACCTCCAATTTTGTTGATCCTTACATGCTAGCAGAATATAAGCCTGATGACTAGTTCAAAGTCACCACTGCCTTGAGACTAATGGCATCACTTCCACACGCCCCTCAGCTCTCATACCAGGGGAGATCCAGTTTCTGGCGTGGCACTGATAGAGTTTTGTAACTCATTGTGAAAGTTTTATTCACTGGACTCTACTGTGATACTTATATGCTTTCTCAAACTAGTTATTTAAAAGTATCCAGAAACGTTTCCAAGTACTGCAGCTGACAGGTACCCTAATTTCAGATGTCTGCTTTTGCTATGCTTTTGAATAATATAGAAATTGATCTGGTTTTGTTGTAACTTATTTGAAGCAAATAGCTCCAACAAGTAAAAATTCCTTGTTTTCCCCAGACTGCTCTTTTTATTGATGTAAGTTATCTTAAACTTTGGAATGCAAATATATAAGGTGTATATCACTTCATGCATGATAGCTGGTAAGCATTTAGCACAAAACTGAAAGCACTCAAATATTGCAACGACGTAAGAACCTATACAAAACAATACTAGACATTGTGTTTGTCAGTGCACTCACACTGTTTCTTCTGCAGGATACAACAGTGTAAACCTCAAGTTGACAATTCAGCAGAAAGTTAATAATATAGTCTGTCATAAACTATGATTATAAGCTTACTCTCTGAAATGCAGAAAGTTGTACACATTTATAATGACTGATATTACTTCTGAAAATGTATTCAAAGCACAGGAAGAAAAACATTTATTTTAAAACTTGTATTTCTGAAGAGAGTTTCTATCGCAAAGCCTGTGCTTACTTGGACAACAAGTAATTCTGCAGTTAATGTGAGAAAAATGTGTTAGGTCATTGCATTTTCAGTGTCTGTAAAGTGACATCAGCACATTAAAGAGCTATTAAAAAAAGTAATAAATGAGCAACTATAGTAAAATAATGAGTAACTAAAGTAATAAAATGACTTATTATCAGCCCTCTGAGGAAAGACAAACTAGGGAGCACAGCTAATTGAACAGTATCATAATACGAACACTCCTACAATAATCAATGAATGCTTCAGACCTTATTTTACAGGCAGACTATTTTAGAGAAGAGGTTAAAAATCTCATTCTGTGAAGAAAGGCCATTATAATCATGCTTGCTCCAAGCAGAATGTTCCATTTGTATCCTGTAGCAGCCTACTCACTTATTATTGTTTTCTTGCCCTTACTGGCAGCTACTAATGGCCTGCATCCAAATATCATGACTGAAGTCTACACCACTGACACCTCAAATATTTAGCTTTGAAGATTAATGAACATAAGGTTATATCCAGCCTTTAGGACAGGGACCAGGCTGAAAGTCAAAGAACTTTAAATTTGATTACACAAAAATTACCCAGCAAATTTATTGATTTTCTTCCAAGGCAAACAACAATCTTTACAAGTCCATGTTTAACTTTATACTCCCAAGCAATCAGTCCTAAGCATATATAGACAGCTTCCTTTCCCAAGTAATGAAAAATACACTACTGGATGAGAGAACTGAAAAGAACTGGGACCAGATGTTTACATTTAGTCCCTTAGATACACTCCCATAGAAGTGGGCATCTGGCTAATTTGGTTCAAAAATTAATTACAAAATTGTAAATAACTGAAAAAAAAATATAAAATGGCAGAATTAAAATTTTATTTATAACACCATGAATACTGATGCAATATTATACAATGCCAAGCCAACATCTGCTCTTACACTTTTTCTCCAGTCAAAACTCACCCTTGGATCAATTTTTCACCCTTGGAAATAAAAAGAGCATGGAATACATCTGCTATTTTTTTTCCTCAGCAGTCCCTCAAAGCAAATCCTATGCTTACTCTCTCAGCTTCCTTATTTTTTTACCTCTCTCTCTATGGAAAGAAAATACTTGCAACAGACAGACCCCATAGATTCAGTGGAGCTTTACCCTGGGCAGTAAAAATCCACTTTGCTTTATCTCTCTTTACTAAGGTTAATAAGAAGCTTCTCTTCTAAAAGTTTCTAATATTCTTCAGAAGGAAAATAAAATTTCTGCTCCTCTGATCATCTCAGGCTATATCATAACTTTACTTACATGCTTTTGTGGTGGGCCTCAAGATATCTAAGTATTTAACAACTTTTGCTTAAGACATCATAAAAGTAGAAAATGTTTTCTTCTAGGCAGTGCTTAGATAACAGTAGTGAGTCACACTCAGAGCCTTCAAAATTACAAGTAGATACAAATGTTTGCTTGTCTGCACCTTCTTAAAATTTTATTTTTTAGTAACTCAAGGATCAAGTGAAAAGATTGCAAAAAAAATTAAAGTCCAGCAATTTTTCAGCAATTTTATTCTACTGAATAAGAAGTAGATAACCTAACTAAGCATTTTTCATCCCAAGTAAAAATGATTTGGTTGTGACCGGTTGGGCTTTAAGCAACTGCTATATTATCAACTGGGAAACCAGATTTGATCAACTTCATTTCCTAGAACAAAACAACACTGGAGTAAGTAAGTAATCAATCAGATTATTACCAAGCATTTAAAGAAAACATGAAAATATTATAGCTAATGTCAATATCTCAAGAGTGGATATCATCAAGCCAATCTTCTATTTAAGTTAATAAATTCCTTTCTCACTGTTGTATAACTTCTGTGTAAAGCATTAGGGAAACACAGTTCACCTGCAGCTGCTATCAGGTGAGTGCAAATTAGTTAGGAAATCCTACCTAGACCTTCGTTATCAGTAGTTCACTGTGAGTGTGGAAAAAGGTGTTGAGCTTTTGATGGGATACCCTTCCTTCTTGGACCAGGGTAAAAGAGCAGAGGAGGCTGCTGTTCTGCTAAATTCTTTATTTCATAGTCTCATAGCTTTCCTGAAGGCAGAGTCCAAAGGGGGTTACATGATAAAGCCAAGCAGCAGCAGCAACAGCAGGCAAAACCAGCTTCTTCTATATGCTCTATATGCTCCATATATTTTTTCTCACAGAAATGTGGATTATATTTGTTAATTGACCAATAAGATTAACACGCGATTCTAGTTTTTCTTTTCTTAACCTATTCTGGTCTAATTCTAACAGTTGTAAGTCTTACACAAGTGTTACATAGGTATTACACAGATTTGCATATACAGTTTCTATCAGTTCTTATGGCTTATGTGAACATTCTGTCTAAAAAATGTGAACAGTATAATTCTATTTATATTTTGTTTAAAGTAAAAAATTCTGTGAAAAGGTAACACTGCTGCAGCAAGAACTGTGTTTAAGGTCTCTGCTACAGCTTTTTAATGTTTAAGGCACTTAGCATATATTTCTACTAAAAGTTAAAAATCTATATTTCTATTTCATTTTGGTGTGGCTTCATGTATCTCAGCTTGTCCAAAGGTTTTAATTCAATCCCTGGGCTTTGGCTTCCCTCTGGGCCTGAGTCCAGAGGAGCTTTCACTCCAACAAAAAGGTATTCAGTGTGGTTCCACAGGTACCTCCCCTATGTCCAGTTTATTACTTAGTGTTTTCATTAAGGATTTGATTTACAGGATAGAAAAATACTTGTAAATGTTCTAATTATATCAAACCAGGAAGAAGAGAAAGCATGCTGAAGGGTAACTTCAGAAATCAAAACAATCCTGACAATTTCTAGAAACCACCACCAAAACACAGGATGCAACAAACTGCATTTAGGTACAACTAACTGGAGACCTTAGAACAGGACAGGTAGTTAACAGATCTTCAGAAAATAACTTAGAGATTACTGAAGGTCATGAACTATCAGTATGCAACCCATGCTGAAATATAGAAAGTAGATGTCATACCTGCAATCACAAATAAAAATACCATGTGTAAGAAAAGTAATCCTTCCATTTTACTGATTATTGGTATGTGCTCAAGTTTTAAAACTGAATCCAGGTCTGGGTGTTGCAGGCAATAAAAATAAGGCAACAGTTCACAGGAAACTGTGTGAATGACCAGTAGTCCAGAAAGATGTGAGGAAATATAAAAAAGGTGTGATGTGTCAGCTGTAAGAGAACAAGAGGAAAAAATAGGACAGCACCCTTTCAATTAAAAAAAAAAAAAAAGAAAAAGAAAAAGAAAAGAAAGGCTGCAGGCTTTTGCTGGGAAATTGGGCCATCTTTCCACACCCATTCTGTCAGACATTTAATAGAATTAAACTATTTCCACAAAATATTTCAATTTCTGTGAATCTTCTTTTTTTTTTTTTTTTTTTTTTAAGTGAAGCCACTTTATACGAGAAACCAGCCACAAGTTGAATTCAGAGTTGGAATTGTTTGAACCCACAGTCAAGTTTATAAACAAAACCATAGTGGCTACACAAATCACATATTTTAAGCAATAGTTAGGCATGCAGTACACTTAAAAATTAGAACTGGAAGACAGGCTTTATTCAATTACTTGAGGCTCACTTATTGCTTGTCTTCTCACAACATGAAAGGATTTTATGCAAACAGAGGAAAACAATTCTTTTATACTCAGACTGCTATCCACACACAAATCCCTCTGCCATGAAAGGGAATATATGCTTTTAAATACAGAAACAAGGTTCATTTTGATATAAGAAAGCAATATTGTTTACAGTGAGAACAACTGTTCACTGCAACAGGCTCCCCAGGGATGTGGTAGAGTCCCCATCACTGGAGGTTTTTAAGATGCAATTGACAGGGTGCTAAAATAACCTCATTTAGGCTCTCTTTCCATGAAAGGTTGGATCAGATGATCTGTCAAGGTCCCTCAGAGCCAGGGTTGTTCTATGATTCTAGTTATTTCTATTAATATCCTCTAATTTCAGAGACTCACAGTTTAAGGATGTGTATGGAGACATGGAGCTTGTGGTGAGGTCTAAGTCTGAAGCCAACACCAATGTGGCAGTCACGTATGAACAAAGAGGGCGTCACTTGCAGTCAAGAGAACCAAGAATGTAATTTTAAAAAGAACACAAAAATACAGGCTGCTTATCTAAGTGTAAATTGGAAGCAGGATTAAACTTTACAGAATTACATGTCTACAGCTCTTTTAATTCAGCCCAGATGCCATCCAATGCAGCTTTATGATGTCAGTGACTTACCTCGTTCTTCATTGATGAGGCCCATGTTTACATATGCTTGTGCTTTTCTCTTCCCACCATCAATTTCTACTAACTGAGCAGTGTTAAAGCTTTGCTCATAAAAGTAGTTACTTAACCATTTGTCCTCAGGCTCATTGAAAAAGCAGGCCAAGCTAAGCTGGTTATCATACACCTCCTCATAGTGCCCTTTAAAAACAAAAATCACAATAAAAATATCAGATTATCATCGGTGTTCAGAAATTTTGCATGCTATAGCAATAACCATATAATGAAAATTACGAGCTATTTATATTTCCACCATTCAAATGCCATCAAGTTCTGCTATGTGTCCACTCAGAGAAATATAAGAGGAAAATTATAGCCCTACAAATTAGGCACAATTGAAAACATATTTTTGTTCTCATTTCTGTGTGCAAAACCAAAAGTTGGTTCAATAAAACACACAGAACCTGGATAAAACACTGGCTAGTCAAAAGAGAAGTCAGAGTGGGACTGGAGAAGCATTTGTCTGAGCCATATGGCCCTGAAAAGGCCCAAGAGCTTTCCAAACCTTAGGCCTCTAAGGTAGCAACTGTGTTGATGGAGATAAAGGACCAAAAAGAACACTCTGCAAACACAATCCATTAATTCATACAATTTTAAGCGTTCAAAGTATGGCTAACAAGAAAGGCTTTGAGTTTTCATGTATATTCCCATGTTTAGTACCTTAGCACTCTTAGAAATCATGGACAAATTGAAATTGTACACCTTCCCCTAAAAAACCCCCCACAGTTCACCAAAGTATGGTTCTCAGAACAAATGTGGAGAGCAGGGGAGACTCAAAGTCACAGATTTTCTCTGTGGCCTGAAGTTTGGATTACACTGTTTATCATCTCAGAGAGCTGATGAGCACACATCATCCCTAAAATTTACAAAAAACCTTCAAGTGCTAAATCTAAGTACCACTACAAAATTATCCACAAATATATTATTCACAATTTCAAGTTACAGAATAACAGTGTCTACAGAAATAGTTATTTCCCTTAGAAAAGCACCTTTAAAAAAAATCAACAGGGTCCCTTCCTTGAAATATTCCAAAACTTTACTAATTTGGAGTAGAAATCTGAAACTTTCCTGACAAATCCTGTCGTACTGTTTCTCCCTAAAGAGAATTAGAAAGATCTATTCCTCATAAGATGCTGAAAAATCTATGAGATTAATAAAGCACAGCATGAGCCTCTATGTTTCATGGCTAAAATAAATTAATTTTCTCTGCAAACTCTGCTCATGCCAGATGTGAAACTGAATAATTAGCTAAACTTCCATTGCATATTTGGTGAGCTACTAAGTGTGTTTGTGGCTGTTAAATGAATGTGAGCCAAATAGCCAGCTCTAAAAGGAATTTCCATGTAGTTGGGTAAAGAAGGAGTTAAGAAGCACAGGTCTTGCAGCAGGTGAGAGACTGTTTGGTTAAGCTGGATGTGCGAACAGAACTGCTTTGCTTTTGGGAATTCTGCAATTTATAAGCTTTGCTCAAAATAGAGAGAAAAGGAAGCAAAGAAAAATACCCTCTTAATTCTGGGTCTGAAGCACCACACAGAAATCAAGTGGGAAAAAATAAATCTTTTCAGTGTAGGCAAGATCTCAAAGTCCAGACCTTCCCAAGTGTTTTAAAACTACGATAACCATATGAAAACACTTCGATCAAAAGATGCAGTTAAATTCTCCTCTTCTGCTATCTACAAGAAGAATTGGGGGAAATCCAGCTTCCAAAAGGATGAGCTTAGTGACTGTAAATTGTACCATCTATGCAAGTCACTTGCACTATTTGGAACACACAGCAACAATTACTCAAAACAAATACTTTATATTCATCACTAAACCACACAAGAGGGTTTTGTCAGTCTCATCTCTAGTATGTTGTGTCTCAAAATTACAAATTACAAATGATCTAATTGAAGAAATGTAAATCTCTCATTCTCTCTGTTGTCACGACTGTTATTTGACTTCAGGATATCTTGATAAAGCTCTTCAGTGTGTTGCACAACACAGTAAGAACTTTATTCTGTCTTTTGAAAAAGCCATGCTACCACCTAATGCTGTCTGCAGACTTCAAGATATTTATCTATGACTTGTTTCTCCTCCTTTTTTCCTCCATCTTGGTCATTTCAGAGAACACTGTCTGAATTCTCCCTGCCTAAAGTTTTTTGAAATCAAGCTGAAACATTTCCCCCATTCTTGAACACTCTCTGGTTTTGTCTTTTGATTCAAAAACTCATTTCTCTAATCATAAATAACACTTTTTTGTTGTTGTTGCTGGTGTTATTTTATTTATTATTTTCATTTCCTGTTTATTTTCTCAGTTTTCTCTTCTATGAAGTGGTAACCTCAGATTTCTACCTTTTTAATAATTCCCATTAAAAATATACAACATTATTATTTTGAAGCAGTCTGTATATATATACCTTTCTATTTCTAGTATTTTAAAAGAGATAACATGCCTTCCAACACGAGTGATTTACAATCTCTTTAAAATCACAAAACAGAAATAGCTCAGAAATTACATTTAGGTTATCATCTCATCATTTGCATCTAAGGTTTTATACCAAAACACCAGCGTAAGTTTCAAAATTCAGCTTTGAGAGGAATAATTATCAATATACAGACTTTATGTATTCCTAATCTGAACATTCTTCATGGCTGAGAGTTTTCATGCCTTTTGTTTCCCCTCAAGACAGAAAAAAGTACATCTTAGGTGCCTCTTTTTCAGAATATCCCAGAGTGTAAATCATATAAAACCTATTCATACATTAGAAATTAAGACTTTTTTTGGTAAAACAGCCTCAAAAAAAAATCTGCAAATGATTCTGGGATGTAAGTAACAAAACTGGGTTGGGCTTCATATACCTATATTCATCTGAGTGCATGTGGAATATATATATGTTTCTAACAGATATATTTATACATCTGTATAACATCATTACCTATCACACATATCAACATTATTTTTATACTAAATCTGAGACACAGCACTGTACCAGCTACTAAGAAGAAAATTAATTCTATCCTAGCCAAAACCAGGCCAACACACAGAGACAAAGTTGAGACTCAGTTGGGATTCATCCAAACTAACCAATTTAGATATGAATAGGAGTTACCTAGGATCCCTTTCCTTTCAGTGAAGAAAAGCAGATACTTCTTGGCTGAGATTTATCTCACCCTGACTTAAACAACTCTTGCAGCACAAGGGAGGGCTTTTAGAGATTATCTCAGATGTAGAGGCAGAGCTTCCAACAATTACAAGCACACAACCACATGAGCAGAGAAATACAAGACCTAATTATAACCACAAACATGAAGATAACAATACACATTATATATAGATCACAGCTAAGGGAAAATGAACTAGGAGGATACCAGAGGATACATACAAAAGATTGCAATAACACAGAAAGGTAATTGGATAATCATTGAATACACACACACTGGATATAGATTTGCTCCTTTGAAATCATTGCTACGAAGTATCATGGCACTTATAAGACATAAAATTACGCAAATAACTTCAGGTAGTGCCCTACGAATCCCAAAGGATGGAAGTGACCTGAGGCGGACTCCAGCTCCTGCCACAGCTTTGATTGAATGAACTTTAATGTGACCCTCTGATGACGATCCTGCCAGTGCATAACAATGAGAAGTGCACAAAGACAACCATTTCTCTGTCATTGTCTTGGACAGTAGCTGACCAGATATGCTGGCCATAAAATAAACCCCTAAACCCCAGACTTTTAAAAGTCATATTGTCTTCTGGATTCAAAGTCTGAGCTACCAATCAAGAAGTTAATTGATGTTATTCTGACAGTGGCAAAGATGGTGTTTTAGACCTAGGGAAAGTGACCTTTTACCTCCCCAAGAGAAGACTACTGGAATAGTAAATACTCTCTTCTATAAAATCTCCAAGAAGTAGTTCAGATATTCAAGGTTTGAACTCTGATTTTGCAGAGTAAGTTCTCTACAACTGATAATAGAATTCAAGTACACAAGTCATCTTTATGTATCTATTGATCAAAAAAATGAAAAACAACTTCCGAATTGAGTGTCTATGTACAAAACCAAAGTATTCCTATCAAACCTTGCTGAGATCATTCTGTTTAACAGAGATTAAAAAAAAGTCCCTTCAGCTTGAGCTTAAGCATTAAACCCCATATATTAAGCACACAGGGTATCTGTATCAGGATCTCTTTAGGCACACCTTAGCTGTCAAGCAACATCTCCCCTCATCGTGCTCAAGGCGTAGACCCTGATCAGCCCACTGAACAATACCTTTGCTCCTGGGCTCTTCCCAGGACCTATTCCCTTAGCAGGCATGTGCATGGAACAGAGGATCACTCAAATCCACGTCTGCATGCTTGCTGTGCTCAGCTAGACAACTACTAAGTAGTGCAGTGCAAGGGATAGTGAGGTGCAGTTTGAGTATGAGAACCCCAACAGAGCTAAAAGAAGAGAAAAGAAACACAGGTCAGCAAGCCATCCCAGTGTGACTCAAGTACAACTTGGTGTCACATCTCTATGATCTCCTTTGTGACAGGATGCAGTGGAAGAAAGGAAAAGTACAGTAATGGTCTTTAGAGAACAGATGAAAACATCATGAAGAGATCCTGGCTTGGTGTTTCCCTTGAAGAATAAAAAGGGCAGCTGTTCCATTTTCCATTAACAAGAACTCGCGCTGATTTTTAAACTACAGGTATCGGAAAGAAAATTTTCAACATCCAGTTATGACTCAGTATTTTCTACTCAAAAAGCCACCAGTCAGTCCTTTGTTCCTGCCAGACAAAGGCCATGTGGAAACTTTTCAAGAGCTGTTAACACTCATCCTCCACTTCAGTTAGCTGTTTAAAGTGTGTATGACTGGATTATAACTGACTCTTGAAGACACAAAGGAGTGGCCTAAGGTCAATTAAGTCACTCGGAGTAATTTTTTACGTCAGAATGAGACATTATTAATGCTGAAAGTTTCATTTTTCTTTTACCAGAAAGATCGAAATCAATGACTTAATAGCAAGACAGCTGCTGGTGTGAAGAACACACAGAGAAAGATCCAGGGTGGAGGTTGATGGATCAAGAAAAAGCAGAAACTGCAGTAGAATATGGTGCTGCAATCAGTTATTTCCACCTGAATCTATACATGGCAAGGAATCAGTCCCTTTCACTTGTTCAGAAAAAGGATGCCTCTACACCCACAGGTAGAGGACCACCCAGCCATCCTTTTTTCCAGAGAGTTTATTCATAAATGGATAAACTTTTTTCCTGAATGTTTAGCCATAAGTCCACAAATGAAGCAAGTGAAAATGTGAGTTGCAAGCATGATGACACCAAGTTTCAGGCAGGGTCTGTTTCCTAGAGTCTACACAGAGCACACCACTCCCAACACTGCCAGGTACACAAAGGGAAAACGCTTAATGAATGTACCATCAATGCAAAAATGCTAAGGAAATGGTCAGGGTATAATTTTACTGGGTAAAGGAAAAATCCAGCTAATGATAATAATATAAAGCAATTAATTGGTAATCTGGAATGCTAAAGGGGGACTCCAAGCTACTGCAATGAAAACATACTACAGAAACTTTCTAAAAAGTGCTGCTTCTGTTGAAGTCAATGGTAGTTCTACAAGTGGATGTATTTCGAGATGGCTCTGCTTCTTTTCTGGACAGAATCACTTCAACTTTTTATAAGACAATTACAAAATAATAAAATCTTCCACTGGTGTCCAGCAACTGCTGCATTTTTTCCTATGATAAAATATTAAGTAGGGAATAACAAACCTGCTTAGAAAATAAAACAGTGTTCCTTTGCCCAGCCCCTAAAAAGCAAACAAAACTATGCCTCATCCAAGCAAATATTAAAAGAAGGTTTGGTATGTTATACTTTTTCCTTTTAATGCATAACCTCTTTCCATATTTTTTTTTCAAAATAGCATGGGCAATATGCTTATTGCAATGTTTCTAGCCCAAGTCTAAGGCATAAGTGTGAAATCTTACAGAAAAGCTTTCTACTGTAAAATGCTAAACTCTGTTTTCAACCTTAAGTATATTAGACAAAGACTTTCCAGGGCCAGCACATCAAATACTCACGCTTTCTTCATGTAATTTATGAAAAGACATCTTTTACAAAAAAAGCTAATGATAACTCATACTGTCAAAATTTTTCTCTACATTGAAGTGAGGGAAAAGAAGCCAAGTTGTCACTTCTTTCTAATTGTATGCGTCTGGTAATGTCTAGAACAAAGGTCAGCAGCCTGCAGCACATGCACAAATTCAGCATTTAGCACACAGCATAGCACAAAGGTTGAGTGGGGTCAGGAACCAGGAGCAGGTGGAATCTCAGAAAGGCAACAGCTCCCAGGTTTTAACTCCTAGTTTCCAGCAGCTGCTCCAGTGATCAGCTGATAAGCAGTGTCTTGCCCTTTTGAAGGCATGTTCATACCCAAGGATTCCATCCTCTGGCTTTGGCACAGAGATCTCTACTACAGTGCTGACTGCCCAACACATGTTGCAGCCACTGAGCTATGGCATTTTCCCTGGTTTTGCGTTCCTGCTCCGGCAAAGCAGAGTTAACAGCTGGGACATCTCTTCCTTTAATTGTTCTTGAGCTGAAACTTGCTTTGCATTCCTTTCAACTACTACAAGCAAACCATCTCACTCTAGCAAGTACTGATATATACAAAATATAACTTGCCTTTTGAAGGAACCCCCAGCATTTCCATATACATGCCAAGAAATCACTGTATACACCAAATGCTGAGCTGTGCAGATCCATTACTCTGGCATTTATCCTCCATTCTTCTGTAAAAAGCCCTTCAACTATACATCAAACAGCTAAACTACCTCCTTTTTTTTCCCCTAAGCTCCTGAAACCAGAACTAGTAAAAAAAAAAAAAAAAGAGGTTCATCCAGGATGAAGGAACATCAAAGAATAATTAACCCCCCCCCCCCCCCCCAATTTTGAAATCAGAAACATTTACTTTACTTGTCTAAAGAAGACAAGATAAAAATACAGTCAAGCATTGCCAGTACTTCTGCCAGTGCTTCTAGAATAATGCAGAACTAGGGGCAAAATAACTCCATCAGTCATTTTTCTGAGAAGCTGCAAGGATTAACATTCCCTCTCTATTTTTTAAATACTTGGGAGATATTCAAATGCAACAAAAATGAGTTTAAGATGGACAGAAAAAAAGTTATTTTCTTTGCACACAGTAAAATATTGGTAATAGGCAATAAGAGAAAAAAGACAATGCCTATATGATTTGAAGTTCAACCAAAATTTTCCATTAAAAATGAAAACAGAGGGAACCTTTACTGCTGTGTGTAAAGGTAATGAGTCTGTACAGTGTAATGCTGGTAAACAAAATGTTACTATTTTCAAACCCAGCAGTAAAGAAAGTAATTGCTTTTTGATATCAGCCTGCACATTGTGTCAGATGGCTCTGGCTCAGTTCTAGGAAATAGCTTACATCCAGCATAGTAGTGTCCTAGAACTATAAACTATTAATATTTTCCACCAATAAATATGAAAACTGAATGTGTACATAGCTTGCTCTGTATACTACAGTAAGTATCATAAAAGTCTAAAATTAGAAGTTCTAAGTTACACTCATAACTAAGACAGCAATAGTTTATGATCCAAAAAGCAGGTGAAAAAAATTAAATAACAAATAAGAAAATTATTTGCTGAATTAGTAAGTGGAGTTTTGTTTTCCATATACCACTTCAAGTTCAAACCCCAACACTTCACGATACTTAAATTCATCAAAAAACGTACAAGTCATGAATTTTTTACTGTAATTATTTATACCTGCTATCTCTTTCTCAGCATAATCATTACCTGAGATAGGTAAAATTTCAGCCAACCTTATATTAGCAATATCAACCATGCTATAAACTCTCACAGTTTGCTGACCCAAATATTACTTTCACCCCTTTAAGCTTGAACTGTGGCAGCTGAAGAGCAAATGCAGGTCAGCTGCTGTTGTGGCTGCTACATCATGGTAAGTTCCAGCTGAGGTGAACTGCTGAATGATTCTTAAATGGTGTCAACTGGAGTTGTCAGGAGATCATAAGCCAGAGCCCCAAGCAATTTGATCAGAATCAGAGAGTAACTGGATTAGCAGAACTACTGAATTAGTGTTTGATGAACTGCACAATTCATGTGAATCTTCACTGCACTGCTGGCTCTCAGACCTGCAACATGAATTACCATCCACCCCTTCATGCACCAGGCAACTCAAACCTCATTTTATACAAACATTTGTGCAAAGGTTTGCATTGAAACTGGTGAAAAAAAATCAAAACTATGCTCTGATCTAGCAATTCAATAAAGATGCGTGCCAACTCTTATTTCTCATTATTTTTCCTTCTTTCATTTTAATTAACAGGCAAAGTTGGGAGATATTCTCTCCCAGAGGCAAGGTGCAATCAGGCAGCTGGTGGTAGTACCTTGTCTCTGGGAGAGGTGAAAGACTTACTGAGCCCAGCACACAAGGAATGCCAGGTTCAGTGAGAGAAAGGCAGGAACTGCACATTTGGCGATGCCTTGCCTCTCTGGGAGCCTGTTTGCCACCTAGGCTGTCACACATCAGTCTGTAACACTGAAAAAGATCATGCACGGAAGGCAGGCAAACTGTTCTCCTCAAGTGGCCGCAGGGAGCAGGCCCATCGAGATAAGCCATGTCCAGCACTTTTTGACCATCAGATATTGGCACAATGCTTCTGTCAGGGCAGTCCAAGCCTCAAACTTCTCTCTTAAACTCTGCAAGCTACAGGGGTGCCTATTCAGGTTTTAGTCATACTCCAGGCAAAGCTGAAGATTCCTTCCAATCATGGTTGGCTGGACTTCCTGTCAAGAATTATAGTGAATTAAATAAAGAAACACAACTTTTGGCTTTCATGGCAAATATAAAATAAACATTTAAAATTAACATTTTTTGAAGTGCCAAAAGGGTTTCTTTTGCTGTTCCCTCTCTGAAATGAAGTTGCCTGTTTCTAAGTTTCAGCCAAAAAGCTTAGATTCCAAACTCACAAGCTTTACTGTAGATTTTCATATTTGTAATGATCAAAATGCAACTTGAAACAACTACAGTGACATCAACTCAGCTATGAAACAGGATTACAGTTAAAGCTTTATCTGCCTCCATCCCTATAATTATTCCAATGGAGAAAGATGGAGTAAGTGATGTTACTATTTATAGTAAAAGGAAATGATAAATATGAGTGCTTAGTGAATAGCAGGCAATAGACAAACTACAGTAATTTGGAGTTATGTCTTCACTAATATCTAGTAATTCACAGGTGGCATGTTACATCTGTGTGCTGTATTTTATTTGACATGTTCACAATCTTTTTTAAGTCAGTCACAAATCCAAACACAGTTAGCAGACAGGGTATTTAATAAAAACAGATTTATAAAACTATTACTGTGTGAAACAGCATTTCACCTATTAAATTTTTCTAATACATAACCAGCTAGTCAAATCAATAGAGGAAGAAAAACAACAAATAATGAAACTATGAGAAAATAATTGAGATGTTATCAAAGCTATAAATACATCAAACATTTCTGATGATATCAAAAGGCACTCTGCATGTTTTTCCCTTTTTTTTTTTCTTCACAAAACCTCTCCTGATATCTGCAGCTCCTAATCATTTATTCTATAAATACAGCTCAGTTGACTAAGGCTGCAATGTGCTGAGATGCAGTAACGTTTCAAATTCATACATGAAACAATTTGGAAGCTTCCCCCAGGCACTGGCGGCTGCGGCTCCTGCTGCTCTGCTACCCACAAT
This sequence comes from Corvus moneduloides, assembly GCF_009650955.1. Lineage (NCBI taxonomy): Eukaryota > Metazoa > Chordata > Aves > Passeriformes > Corvidae > Corvus > Corvus moneduloides. The sequence continues at coordinate 59,248,265 of NC_045480.1, forward strand.
CCCCCCATTTACCTGCTCGCCGGGCTGCCTCAGCCCTGGTCAGGAAGTGGTAAAGCTGATCCAGCTTATCAGGCTGCTCCTCCAGGGACTTCTCATGCCATATGGCTGACCCGGGCCCTGCAGCCTCCCTCAAGGCATTCCACTTCTGGATCAGAGTGAGGAGCTCAGAGAAGGACTTGTGATAACCCTGGCGCAGCATGTCTATGCAGATGTTCTTCTTGTATGAATTCCTGTAACTGGGAATAAGAAAGGGAGATTTTAAGCCTTTAAACCTGTATTCTGTTCTCCACCTTACCAAATAAGTGCAGATAACTACAACAGCTTTCAAGAAGAGACCTCTGCAGTTCAGCAGCAGGGAGTGGGTATTATTTCTCCTGCTCAAAAAGAGATCTGCTAAAATATGATTGCAAATGCCATACCCTAGGGAAGCAAACATGGCAATAATGAATAAATACCAATATATACATTGAAAACACGTTAAAAAAATACACTGGCATTCTTTAGCTGGTATTTGGTTAAAAAGGCTGACTGATGGGAACCACCCCCCCCTCCCACCCCGTGTTTACATTAGTTCATGAAAACACAATGAACTCTTAGTTTGCTTTAAGACAGTGCATGGGGAAAATTGAGGCACATTCCACATGTCAAAACAATGCACATGTTGTTATAAATATATTGTTATATATAACGTTATTACTATGTGTTACATATATGTTGTTATATGTCAGTTATATGTATATGTTGTTATATATATATACACATTAAATAGTTTTGTTGTAGGAAAGGATGGCTTGGTTTAAAAATGTCAAACAAATGCTATGCCAGAAACATAATCATTAGATACTATTTTGCTTCTGTTTAGCATACAACTTCAGCTGGTTTGCTGACACAAAAGTTTGTTAATTTCTCCCTAATTTTACAATCAAATGATGCTATGATGAATTTTTATTGAAGTTATTGCCTTAATAAACTCTGATAAGATGTACATATCAAAAAGTTGTGTAAGCAAATACTCTCAAGTGGTAATACACCTTTTGAAGTATTATTTATGGAAATAATCAAAATATTTCTTTTATATGGCAGGAAACAATCATTGTGTCCTATTCTGGAGAAAACTGTGAGTCCAATGGGACTGCAACACAAAGGTACAGATAAAGGTAAAGGCTTGCAGGGATGGGTGTCCAGTGTGGGAAAACAAACCTTTATCCCAGTAACGGCAAGGACCAAGATGTGTTACCTTTATCTGGTATATTCCATTAAGTTTCCAAACTGTTTTCAAGACTGTCCTTTTAGATTAAAATCCATTTAAATTCAAATTATCTCAGCTTTGAAATAAATATGGAATTCTGAAAACTGAGATTTATAGTGTATGTAATAAATTCAGGTATAAAAAATAATAGCTGAATGAGACTAATACCTGGAGCCTAAAAAGAGCTATTGCAATGCTTTAACAATGTTGATAAGATGGAAGTGATGTGAAAAACTTCTTAGCTAGATATCAGTGATATGGACAATGAAATAGCAATGTAAGATGTAGGAAGAAAATAATCTGCATTATTTCATATTTGACATAATTAAAATCTCTTACTACATATATGCACATTAATCCTTCACCTGTATTTTTCACATTTCAGTTGCAGAACTGAGCATAAAAATATTAAATAATCCTGATATGATTTAGACCAGACAGTACTGAATTTCTGTTTAATATAAAGATAGTTTTTTTGAGATTGAAAATCACACATTGCTCACACAGATAAGGGAAAAGATATAACTATTCTGCACCAGAAAATATTTGCAATATTTATCTTAGAAAAATAAATGACAAATATGTTTAAACATTTTAGTTTTAATTTGCTAGAACACGCTATATTTGACATATACCAAATGTACAGTATATAGCTTCAAAATACTGCAAAGATACTATGCTAATACCATGCAATGTATTCTCTATTTTTTATATGGCATACCTTTTTCTTTCCTGTTTAAAAATTCTATGTAATTAAAAAAAACCCTGAAGAGTATAGGTAAAAAATTCCTACCAACTTCCAAAGGCCTAGGAGTGAATCCTATAGTAATATAACTCAGAGAAGTGGAATAACAATCTGCATAGCAGGCACACACACATATCTATTTATTTATACAATGTGATCTATATATGTTTGTATGTGTGCATGCATTAGATCATTAGATGTACTAGAAGTAAGCAAGGAAGTAGTGCTAAAAGGTATCAGCAGTCACTACCCAAAATGTCATTCAAGTAATTTTTAACACTCACTGCACGCTCACTGAGCATAGAACAAATATTCCTAGAAACAGAAAACTGTGTCCATGTAACACGTTATTTTCTGTAGACTGATGTATTTTAGTTGAAGTCAAAGCACATTTTCCCCACAAGAAAGCATTATTAGCAAACCAATACCGGAAAACAAAGCACATAGTACAACATGTCAGTTTTAAAAATCAGTGTCAAGAGTGTTTTAATAAATCCCATCCCAATTAATCAAGAAATTGAAATAATGCTGAAGTAATCCTACTGTGCTGAGCACATTTTTTTCTGAGGCAAAGAGGACTGATTTTAGCACACAAGCAATGAAGCTATCTACTGTAAAGCCTTTCAAATTTAGTGGCATAAAAATAAAAGTAATCTCGGTTATAATACGTAAAACACACAATAATAATACTATTGTTTCCTTAAGTTGCTGTAATATATGAGCCAAAAGTGACTGATCACACACAAACAATAAAATAGGGCAAGAGATTAATGGTATTATGGGGATAAATGCTATTTGTATCACCTAAAAGAGTTTGACACTGCAATGAATTCTAAAATTGTTACAGTTATCAAAGTGCTTCCAGGTGAAAATTCCAGTGTCCTTTTTTCCCCCCATCAAACAGTTCTTTTGAACAGAGGTGTGGCATAGGTGACAGCAGTAAAGTTTTCGTGATACCTTGATATAAACTATAAATCCTCAATCCTCAAAATCCATTCCATCCTGCTTTTTTTGATGCCATGCAGCATGCAAAATCCAAGGTTATATTTTAGATGACCCAAGATTAGTTGATTTCTAATGTCAGTATCAAAATGTGTTACCTAAGGCTCCTTCCAACTCAGGATATGCTCTCATTCTATGATTTATTTTATAAAATCCCACTGTTAACATTAGCGTAGTGTGTTTCTATATTAATAAGCAACCTTACACTAAACACTTTGAACCTTACTACCTAATAAATTATGACTTATTGTTAAACAAGCGAGTTGGTTTTTCTGCATTCGCCCACGCCGACTTGAGGTTTCCTTTGAACAATTATGTTATTTCCAGGAGCGAAATGAGAAAAGACTGTCCTTTGCTCGGAGCGGAGCCGTTCACGGGTTTTAATGGTCTCTGGGGGCATCTGCTGGAAATGTGGGAAACTGCAGGCAGGATGCGCGGATCCCGGCGCAGAACAAAGGCCTCCGGCCGTACCCCGGCACAGGGCGAGGGGCCACCAAGGCGCTCGTCTGGCCCGCACGGTCGCCTGCAAGCCATGGAATGTATCGGACCAGAGCGAGCAGAAAGCTCTGTAATGGCAGCCGGGTTTCATTTTAAAACTGACTGTGGCGTGACTGCAAACCCAAAGTCCTCCCCCTCCTAGGGTGATCATGAGATCACGCCAGAGAAAAAGGTTTCAGATGGATTTTTTTCAAAGCAAACTATTTTTTAATGACATCTGGAGCATCTCTATGTATTTATGGTTAAAACAAAGATACCAACGAATCTGGTTTTAGTATAAAGCAGAATTGGTTTGGGTTTTTTAATCCATGAAACTCAACAGATGAGAGCTACAGCACTTAACACAAAGCCAGGTGATGCTGAGAATCCCCCGTTCCTCTGCCCATGCACTCATTTCTGTCATTGCTGAAACCCCATGATGTTGCTAAATGTTTATTTACACAGGCTGGGCAGTGAGTTCCAGGTGGATCTGATTCCACACCAGCAGTTACTGTGATGCAGTGTTATATCAGAAAGTGCTGAAAAATTCTGTGAGCTTCTGAGAGTGTCTGTGTCATGACAGGTGTTGTGTGTCACAGGAGTTTTCAGCACCAAATAAATAACAACCAAATGTTAAAGTTGCCATTTTAGTGGCACCATGGTACAGGGGATGATTTTGTGCCGTGTAATATCACACGGGTGGAATGAGCTACTTATTGAATGTGGATCTGTGAGCTTGAAAAGACATTGCTTGTTGCTAACACTGGGCTTAATTTAAGCGTACCCAGATATTGCTACAGGCATTTAAATTTTTTACTAAATTATACAGCTATTTCACTAATTTTCTTATATGGATTTCTTTTTGTATTATCATTGCTATTACAAAAAGATCTAGAGTCATGCTGAGAAATCACAGGAATCTCATTCACTGCCTTTACCAGTGCAAAAATAATAAATAGTAAACCTTCAGTGAGATTAATGAAATTACACTGTTGTTCCAGTCTCAAGGACTTTTCTGTGTTATGGTATTGCACTTTTACAAGACCCTTAAGCAATGCTGGGAGATCGGCACAGCACCACACAATGTTCCCTTTAACTTAAAATCCTCCACGATAAGGCTATTTGCATTCTACCCTTCACCCTGAAAGACAGGACAGAGAAAGGAAATTAAGAGGCCAAAAGCCAGGTATTGGTGTTAGAAATAATCAAACTAGTCAGTATAGCATAACAGAATCATTCATCAGGAGCTTAATTCTCCATGCCTGCTGTCTGATGTGGTCAATTACAGACATGCAAAGTAAGTCCAAAAGACTACTATTTTCAGATGGCAAATGAATATATATATAAAAATACATATTTTTAATATCAAGTTTCATATACTTAGATTCTGTATGTCTTAATTAGCACTTTCAGTTAATTCCAGCTGCTGATTACAATACAAATAGCTGTATTGTACTGTAGAAATCCCATTTTGTAAAGAACAAAATGGCATGGCTTAAACAACAATAGTATATGAAATATTAAAGTGTACTTCTAGTGTAAAATAATTACTCTACCAATTATTATAATGTTTAAAAACTGTATTCAAATAGGTTTCATCCACTTGGGATTTCTTTCTGCAGTTGGTAAATCAATGACTGATATAACTGCCTTAGATAAGCATCACAAAATTATGAAAAAATAATCAAGATATATTTGCTTAAGTTTATTTAAACAAATTTATTTTACTCTCCCCCCATTTCCTGTCTATAACTCTACAAGAAAATTAAAATTACATAAAGTATGTGAACGCTAAGCTACTTTTTGTTTAACCTATATGCAAAAAACCACAGTATAAACATAGGGATATAAGAATTTCCTCCCTAAGATTTGAAAAACATATGCATTAAGTAAAAAAAAATATAGTACATAAACCACAAAAAGCCAAATATGCTGTAAGAATTTGTAAGTTCAGGCTGCTCTAGGAACTGAAAGAGGAATTATTTAATTGTAGCTGGGCAGCCAAAAAACAAGAACAGTTTTGCAACACCACTGGTGACCCATGCCTAAAATTAGTTAAAGTTTGTGCAGGGAATTGTTGAACACAAAGTGCTCATGCAAATACTTGGCAAATATGGAAGGTGAGGATTTGCCTTCAGTGCCCAGGTTCCAGTGGTGTCAAACCCTGCACTCACACTGCTGACGACTACACTGCCACGTTCCTGGGCTGCAACCCACCAAAGGTGGGCACACAGCTCACTTAAAAATACATCCAAGTCCTGTGATACCCCAATTCCGTGTGAAAGTTTATCCACGTAAGTATCCTGGTAAGTCAAGCCCTTAGATGGTCCAGGCACTCAGCACATTTCACCACGTACTGCTACTGATACAAAGCTATTTAACTGCATCAGGGCACAGCCTCTTTAATCCTGGTTTAAAGACTGTCCGTTTAAATACTTTTCTTTTAATGAAATATTTACTGGATGGTAATATGTTAAATTTTAGACTATAGTAATCTCATTAAAAAAAGATATGACAGTACAGTAAATGCCATTAAGCAGTAATAGACAGTTAGCTTACACTTCAGAATATTTTACTACTAAGGCTGAGAGTTAAATTACATTGGGGTGGGGTGCCTGCTTTTTAATTCCAAATCACAAACTTGAAATAGCTAATATCCTATTACAAAAAAGAATAAAATCCACAACCCCCCAAATGTTATAAAAAGGATTCCCTATTCTAATTATAAATAAAAAAATATTGCACAGCAATTTGTGCACATCCTGGGAGGGAAAACATCACTTGCAATTGACTTGTAACAATACAGATTTTTTAAAGAAGAAAAGCTTTTTGGAGCTATGTATCCAGAACTATTAAAAGAAAGATGAAAATAAAGCATATATAAAAAAAGAAATGTAGGCACCTTATACCATATATATATATATATATAGGTACAAGAACTTTCATCTTTAGCAAGGCAGTGTTTTTCATCTCCTGCCTCAGTCACTGGATTGTTGTCAAACCAAACTTTAACCTAAATCATGCAATCAAAGGGGGATGCATACCCTGTCAGTAGGACCCCACAAAGAACACATATATTGAATTCACTTCCTTTTGTTCAAAGCTACATAAAATGAAAAATTAATCAATTATAAACATCAAAGGATGACACAGAAAAAGTATTTTAAAATGAATGTAAGTACTGTAATAATTAACAATCCTAATTAACCCAGAAAATGGAAACATAAATTTTGCAATGAACTTTTGAAACATTCTGTCCCTAAACATAAATGCAAAGAAAAAAATATCTTTATTTAAAGCTAAAAGTGCTACCCTTATAAAAATTTTCATCATACAAAAGTACACACACCTGTGATTACTTCAAGCATAATCAGAAGAAAACTATCTTCATTAATCTTTCTGCTTTTCTTTCTAAATTAATAATCTTCCTTAACAAAAAGTAATCCCAACCATACGTTATGAACTACTATTTATCAAAACGAAGTATTTCTCAACTTCCCTCTTTTATTTCAGAGCTGACCTGATGGACTCAGAGCTAGAAACACAGGAGTTTGGAATCCTTTCCATTTGACTTGCATGATATCAAAGTAGTCGTTAAATTTCTCTGCAAGTTTCTTTCACAGTGTACAAGACAGATAAACATAATTACTTACTTCCTATATCTTCTCAAGCTGATGTTATGAAATATCATAAAACCCTATACAAGGCTCTGCATTTATTGCAGTATTGATATGAACAATTCCCACTTTCGCTTTTGCTTTTGTTTAGGATATCTCTTATTCAAGTCCCCAGCTGAATTGACTCAGTAGGATAAGGACAAATAGACCACATGGAGACTGAGAAGAAAGGAAAAGCAAGGATTTTACACAATGCAGGATTCACTGTGAAAATTATCAGGAAGTCATGACTGTACCAGGGTGGATTAGACAATATTTCTTTATATCAGACTTTTTGTGAGTTAGAGATGCTTCACCTTCATGGAGTGTTTTAGAAATAGAAATCAGAATGTGTATTGCTTGTACATTATCTTCAGTAGTAAATATTGTTGAACTATTGAGAAATAAAAACACTAAAAAACCATAAGACCAAACTTAGTAAAAACAACAAGTTACATAAAAAAAACCACTTCAGCTCACTGTGTTCTTCTTTATTAAAGTATGTCATGTATTTTATCTTTGCAAGAGTTTGATGAGTTTTTGCAAGTAAAATTCTGTTTCCTCTATACTTGCTAATAGTCATGAGAATCTGTAGTTTGCACCTTCCCATTAAAAATGTATTGTATTTTTTGAAATTATTCACCCCGCCTTTTATCCAGATCATGTCTTTGAAAGGAGGAAGTAGATAATAAATGGAATAATTCATGATTTCCCATTAAATATGAAACTTTCTTTTGCAGAGTTTAGAAAATGAAGTTCTACATAATGTACAGAAGTTGATTAGAACTTTTTTTAACCTTTTCAAGAAAAATCTTTCACATTACACAAATGCACAGAGAAGTTTCTCTAGGAAAGGCAAACCATTCGCTTCCTACACAGTTCTGTTCTTCAGATCACTGCCTAATTACACTAAATAATATGCTTATCAAGCCCAAAATTCACAGAGATCATTCCTTTGACCAAAAAGAATGTGTGCCTCTAAGTGCTAAAATCTCTTTTTGAAAGTTGTTTAATAAACATTGAATCCTGGTCATGGCAAGAAAGATTGTTAGGAATTATTCAGACTGAAAAAAATACATATTTAAATAATATTGTGAAAGAAATTTAAAATTTATCATCTAGCTCACTAAGTGACTTGTGCCATCTCCCTTTCCACAACCAGCAGGGAGTTTGGGACAGAAAGCCTTAATTTAAAATTTCTTTTACCATGAAAGGATAGATTTCTTTGGTTCTGATTTACCCTCTTCCATAGTTCTTAGTATCTAAAAGTGAAGAAATACGCTCATAAAATGTAAATGAGTTTACACAACATTGCACCAGTTTTCAACCAGAGTAATGTGAACAAAGCAGGCTATAAGGTGCTTACAGGTCCTATCCAAAGACTGACATCAGGAAGAACAGCAAAATCTTGCTAGGACTGAACATGAAAGGGAAGGAAGTTTACTTCTTTCTCTGTTTGCTGCTACGTCCTTCTTCAGCTGCCTTGAGCTCACCTCCCTCCCTCTGTCTTCATAGCATTGTACGCAGAAGAATGGAAGCGGCTCGCAGCAGTGCATCACTGGAAACAAATACTGTGCAAGCAAGGGCTAAAATACAAGGGAAAAGCAGAATCTGCACCTACATTTTATCTGTCTGCATCCCAAATTTCCTTCTGCAAGCTTGCTAGTAATAGCAGCTCTACCTCCTCCTTCCTTGCCTTTATCCCATATCAACAAGATATTTCTCCTTACCCTTATTCTTGGCAGTGCCCCTCTTCTGTCCCTTGAGAGCCTCACTTAATAACACAGAAATGGTCAAATCCACCTTACAATACAAAATCCCCACACCTAAATTAAGCCCCTTCAAATTGGGAAGCCCCAGGAGAGATTCCAGATTGGGAAAAAGAAAACATGGCAATATGATGTCAGTGAAAAAAAGGTCCCCATCTATTTTTTGAGTAACATAAGAAGTCACCTTACTAATTTATGTGGTAGAGGTGACAGCTACTAAAGGCATGGGTTAATCAAATCCCCAACCAGCTATTTGTGTTCAGCTTCCTCAAAGCACTGGTCCATCAATGCAAAAGACCAGAATACAGACTAATAAAGAAGCAAATAAATCAAAAACTGAGTACTGAAACTCTCATGATTTAAATAACTTACAAACGAAGGACAAGGTCAGAAAAATCTCAGTCTAATAATAGGGTTTACTAGTCCATCATGGCTAGGATGAAAATAAAGAGCAAAACACTCTTCATATTAGGTCTTCTCCTCTCCATCAGCCCACAAACCCCATTTTTCTCCTTCAGGGAGCTCTCCAGATCATCCCAGCCTCTAGTCAGGTAAGGAAGTTTCTCCCTCTTTAGTCCTGGAGGACAGATAGGGCTGAGTATTCAGAGATCGACTGGTAGAAGACATACTGATGTAGGAAAGAAACAATTTATTTCCACAAACTCATCTAGCACTTAGTCCCTCATAAATTTTCCCCCATATTTTTTTCCTTAACTCTACCTATCTGATGCTGACACTGAAAAGAGCAGAAACTTGGGGAGGGCAGTAAATAATTTGTCTCTGACTGAAGAATGGAAAAATAATCTTTTATCAGATGGCAGGAGATTTAAAATGGATCCTGGGCCACTTCTGTTCTGAACTTGACAGCTTCCTGTAAAAATGCTGCCTCAGGAATTAGTTTCTAAGACTTCTACTTCATCCTTTTTACAGCTTTCAAAAACCTACAGTTCTGCAGTGTGGGATTGAGTGGTAAATGTATGTGCCTACATCTGAGCTCGTCACCGTACAATCTCTCTTTAAGCAATGGAGAGAAATAGGTGTTTCCAAAGTATAATCCACTTTATTCTAAAGCACTTGTCTGGATCCTAAAAGATGGGGCTCAACTAATCACACAACTGGGCTTATTAACCTGGATCAGTTAAACCTGGGTGAAAGCCCCTTTGCTCTTTTTGCAGGGAGTTTACAAAAGCTATACTTCACTATATTCATCAGTCATCACTGCTAGAGCAGAAATTTTATGTTCCATTTTGCAGTCTACAATCTGCAAAGTAGTTTAATGATTCATCTTCCCAGTATTGGCAGAGATGGCCAACAACTGCTCTGGAGAACACAGCCCACCTGAGAATTAAAGCCTTTACCTTTTTCTGTTCCAGCTAATCTTAATGTGGGCCAGCCATTGGAGAATTCTAAGCAGAACAGCCCACTGTATCTCCAAAACATCCGACAGAATGCGTGTCAGAGAATCTTGTCTCCTGCCTGAAAATAGTCATCTCAGAGCCTGTCTTTACTGACACAGATTTATCAAGCAAGCTTTCCACAGCACACTGATCCACTGCTCACGAGACAGGAAACACAAATACAAATTTTCTGCATACCTAGGTAAGCCTTTACCATCTCTGTATAATAATTTGGATTTCATTTGCCCACCACAGTCTTGAGGACAGTAGAACTCCACCACTCAACTCAAATGTATTTAAAATACATGTAGTAACATCACTAATGTAATTTTTTTTTTTGGTCACAGCTAAGCAAAGCTGTTCCTCTCATCAAATACATTTCAAAGGCTCTTTCTAGTCTTCAACTCTTTTTTGATGACATGGTCCTCTTTGGACAATTTTCATTTGTATGAAGAAGAGAGAACTGTTACTTGATCTTTCTGGCCCTGACAAAAAGATCAGGAAACAAGAATGACAATTTCAAATTCTGGCCCATTTTAGGCTCTAAACTCATTTGAAGACTCAATCCTGGAATCAATCTCTTGAAAAATGCTTTACTTCACAGTTCATCATGAACTTCTTGACTCTTAGTTCAGTCAAAAGAACTATTTTTAATTTTTACTGCAATCTGATTTTGAGCTGTTAATGACTTGGTGAGTCAGGACTAAGAACAGAAAGTTGCAGGGAAAGCACACTGAAGGCCACTGGAGTCAGCCAACCTCGTCATACAAAAGCCTATTTCTGTGGCAAGAAAGCACTCATGTTCTGCATTAATGAAAGTTTTACTTTTTTTCCATTTCCAGATCCTTGCACCACATTCACTTCTTATTTCAAATTAAAGTCTTTGAGAAGGAAGCAAAACAAAATCAATGAAAAAACAAAGCAATATCCTGTTTTAATATCATTAAAGTACTATCTCTCTTAAGCACTATTTTTTCTCCCTCTTCTGTCATATCAACCTGGGACAAAAAATTATTACAAAAAAAAAAGAATGAAAAACATCTCCTCATTTTTCCACAGGAAAAAAAAAGAGATGATATCATGAACACACTTAATGGAATTCTTCTCTTTTCCTGTAGTTTGGAACACAATACAACATTATACAATACAAGAATAACTGCAATCTTTTTCCTTCAATAGCACATCTCAATTTTAAGGAATATTGTGAAGGATAGAATTTTAGGGAAAAGTTTGAAAGAATGTTGCTTTTTTCCATAAATGTAATACTACCTATACATTCCTTTATTTAGAAGATAATAAACTTGTTGTTTGCCTAACACACACTTTTAAAAAAGCGTGTTTAATATTAAGCAGGAGTGTGGCTAGAGGAATTTGTATTGATGAAATAATCACTGGCATATTAAGTTAACCTCCAAATTAAACAAAAGTGCAGATATTTATGCATCAGAGGAAGGAAATTCAGTCCCTTTACAAAGAAGTGTAATAATTTACTTCTGAAATGGAAATAATATTGAAAAACTGCACAGCATATTATAAGCCATCTCTCCTATTTTTAAAATAATAACACCCGTTGTCTGCTGACACAGACCAAAAATTACACTGATTTCACTAAGATCATTTGCAGACATGGCATTGCCTTACTTTATAAATTGGTTTTAAATTACATTTGATGCATTTAGTTTTTCCTGACTAGATTAGCATAGTACTAATATAACTGTGTAGTTAGTTTGTTACCTTTTGTTTGCTCTCAAATGATTTTGTCAAGGTTATGGAAGAGCATTAGTAAATTATATCTAGAGAGAGAAACTTCATAACTGCTGATCTATTATCAAAAGCTAAAATTCCAAGAAGAATTAAATGCACAGAACATGAATGTAACCTTTTAAAATAGGTACTTTAAAAATCTCCATAGAAATAATCATACATATGATATTTCAGTTTAATCTTCTAAGAGACTTTGGTAACTTTGGAAAAACAGCCTCTTACAAAACGGTAAGGGAACTCCACTTTGTCTAGGTATTGCAGAACAGATGATAAAATTCCTGCTTCATTGTGATGTCCTTGCTGGTTTCCTTTTCCACAGTGTCCAGACTCAGGGTTTGGATATAAAAACATCATTTAGGAGGGTTTTTTGCATTTTTTTTTTTTTGTTTGTGGTTTTGTTTGGTTTTTTAAATAGCAGTGAAAAGTTGACCTGATCAAATCAGAGCTGGAAAACGCACTTTGAAGCCCCAAGGCCTTCCTAAAATAGTGGTGATTTCCTGTGTAATCACCTCAGAGAGAACACTTGTGTCCCTGGCATGGTGTGTGGAAGTTCACTGGGGCTGATGACTGAAACAGCTCCCCGGGAAGGCAACCCAGCTTGTGACAATTGTTGGAGTGTAATGAGTAGAGCAGCCACAGCTGGCACCCAACCAGGGTGACAGTAAGGGAAGGTACTTAGTTCTGTGCTTGCTCCCCAAGGTCTGATACTTCTAGTAATTGTCTAGATTTCAACGAGGAAATTTTTAGGGAAGGTTTGTAGGCACATTCTTAGGCTAGGAAGGAGAAAAGAAGCCTGTTTTGCAAGAAACTAGCTGGTGGAATTGCTGTCTGACTGATAGAATGTTTTTATGCTGCAAGGGTGATGTTGCAATATTCATTGTTAAGGTGCCTAGAGCCCTTGTATATGCATCCTTTTATTATTTAAATATTGAAATAAATAAATCAGCTCACTTAAGCAACCAGCAATTCAGTTTGTTCGAATTCTTTCATTAATTTTGATGGTGCTGAACCTCAGATCTGTTGAAAGACTCTAGAAGAATAAGTCAGTCATAGTCTCTTGTAACTTCTAAATGTAAATACCTCAGCTGTAAGAAATCAAAAGTTATCTAGATTTCTTTCATTCACTGGGTTTTTAAATAACTAATGGGGTATTAAATGCTTCACCACAGAAGTTAGCACTTGGGCTTGGCTAAATAGTAATTCAAAATTACAAGAATGTGTATGTCGGTACACTAAGCTCCCACCCCAAAGGAGATATTTCACAAAGGCTCAGAAAAAAAAAGAGAAAGGAAAAAAAAAGGCAGCACAATATAATAATTACTGACACAATCTTAACAATAATGTTACAAATCTGATCTAATTGGTAAATATACAAATTAGTAAAAGCAAGGAGATAAATGCTTTGATATATTTAACATCAGGAGAAATGAACCATCATTATTTAATATCAACTTCAATTTTTAAATGCCAAGTTCCACTAAAAAGGGTAGGGCCTAGGGAACTTTAAATTTAAATGACTATGATGACTAGAAACAAAGGAAACAATAAACTTATGGATGTTAAAATGCCTCGAAAAAGCCAACTTACGCAGCAGCTTCTTGTTTTGACACCCCTTTGATATTCTTTGCCAAATAATCATCTGTGGCATCTTTGTCTTTGATCAAATGAATCCTAAATTTAAATGAAAAAAATTAAAAGAAACACTGTAAGGTGCTAACATAGACTTCTGCAGCATGTATAATATATTATCATTGCCAAGTAGAGCTAAATACTGAAATATTGACAAAGTAATGTATCAGACATTCTATAAGCACATACAAATATCTTTTTAATTTTTTGGTCTAGCTATTTCAAATTTTTTTTTCAATTTTTTTTTTTCAAATTTTTTCAGTAGCTATTTCAAATCTTTATTTATAAAAGAAAACAGGTGGTATTAGCTTTCAGGGATCTGGTTATCTGATATTTCTGTCTAAACTAGAAGAAACTGTGTATCAGCTAAATCAATAATAATTGATTAAGCTATCCATATCTAAACTGTTTCCTAAACCAGACCATTACATTTTTGTATTATCAGTATGGACCAGAGTGGTCCAATTTATTTCATATTTAGCTTCTTCAAAATTAAAAACAAAGTCAAATCAACAAAAGAATTCCCAAATCCAGCTCAAATGCAGCACAGTGCAAAAGGTGGTCCACAAATTTCAGGATGCATGGATCTAAGTTTAAAATTTGAACTGTGCATCATTTCACCTTTCACTTCAGCCATCATATCTTTGCATCTCCACTCTGATACACACGAGATGCCTGGAAAGGGTAATATGCACTTACTGACCATAAAGTGTATGTAAATAGAATCTGGTATCCTGGCTGTAGAGGATGTTATCTTTATAAAAGTAATGTGAATTTATTTTTACTCTTCGGAGAAAGAGCATAAAAATTGTCTGGTTAATCACTCAAAGATAAAAGAAATTCAGCATTAGTGTTCCACATAAATCTATTACTTTGCTCTTCCTCTGTCTGTATTACACTGCTGTCTTTCATTACAGTGATGAGAGTAAACTCTTTTCATAATGTTAGCTAATATAAGCGTCATGCTCCTTATTGCTCTGAGAATACCAAAGACACTTCATGAAGTTCATTTAAATGAAAACAAAATAGCTAAGCAAAGCAGAGATATTTTGACATATCTGTATTTAAAATAATGTAACAGTGAAAACTTCCCTCACAAATAGTGCCTTTAAATTTGTTCCAGAATTTGCTGCTGCTGAGTGGCACCAGGCTTGTGCTTCCAGGCTGCACTTAAGCCATAGGAGTTGCTGCTGATCTGGCTAAATGTACACCTTATGGATATTGCCATAAAAATTCCCTTATAATCAACACCAAAATGTATTCAATATCAAAATTTTCACATCAAAATAATTACAATTTAGGAAGATATTTGGAAGAATGGAGAGAAAGTCAAAAACCCCAGACTGAAACAGTGAACTACAACAGGCAAATTCCTATCAGCTTGCTGCAATTTAATCCTCACTGCAGTTAGAAACCACCTCAAAATGAAACAAAGGAAAGACTGATGCATTTCCATTATCCTTACAAAGGTATTTTAATAAATAAAAAAAAAAAAATTTGAAAAATCAGGGGGAAAGCCCTTAGAATCATATACAATTTAAAATGCCACCTGCCTTATAGGCAAAGTATACATTTCTGACTTCTGATTGGTAACCCCCTCAAACATAAAGAAAACTACAGTCAAGGGGAAAAATCATAAGCAAAAACTTGCAAACTAATTACTCTTTACAAAAGTTCTGTAATAACCAGTTTTGGACTGATGCAACTACAAACATTGTCATCCATCATAAAGCATTTAGCTTACTAAGAATAACAAATACTCCTCTCATCCTGGCTGTTATTATCAATGTTGTTAATGTAGCCATAATACAGAAAAGACAGGCAGGTGATACTTAGGAAAAAATACACTAGGAAATGCCATCAGCTCAACAAAATCATTATGGCTTCCTATATGCAATGAGAATTAAAAACATAAAAATTAATTCATTAATTAATCAATGTGGCGAAAAGAGACTGTGACTTGGAATAGACATTGTTTTTTTATACAGAATTGAGGTGAGGATGGCACTTGCTAAAAGACCCGGTTTCTTTTCCTCCAGAAGTTGTCACTTGCTTTTTCTAAGCTGTTTTATCCTTATTTCTCCAGTGTTTCCATAATGACTCACTGTTCTTCATAAAGTGTATAAAAAGAGTCCACTTCTGTAAGTTGGCTCCTATTTAATTTTAAATCACACAGTTATTAAAGAGAAATCCATTTTAATCCAATGGACACCTTCTTTTTTTCTGCCTTTTAATTGTAGAACTTTCCTAAGAGAGAATTTCCTTGCCTCTGATTTTTGTAGTTTTAAATATTGCAAAAGAGCAAATATTATTTGTCACCTCGGCACAGCTGACTGAAGTTGTTCACAGCAAAAATGATGCTTTGAAAGAGAAGAGGTACCTACCTTGCAAAGTCTAACGGGGGGCAAAGAGCCTGCTCTATGAACTTGGGATGTTCCCCTGGGCTTTGGAGGACCGCTTGAGGCAACACATTCAATTTAACTAAAACAAACAAACAAAACCAACATTACTTGAAACAACCCCTTCACAGCAATGCAGGTTTTTTTCCTTCTTGTGCTGCTTCCCAGCCCACTCTCTGTTATTTCCAGTGCATTAAGACCCAACTCCAGTTCCACAAAAATCACAGCCCTACTTCAGTAGGACATAACACAAAGGAATGGTCATTATCTAACTTTCCATGGTTTTCTCTCTTTCGCTGAGGTGCTTTTGATTTCCATAGGGACAGCTGATTCAGGAACCATACCTGCATGGGATTCCCTGTGCTTCCTTGAGCTATCTAGGTTCAAGTATTGATAACAAATTAATACACAACGTGGACAAATGATGGGATATACAGTATGAAAAGCACTGTTTTAATGTTCAAAATCCTACATAATTAAAATAGAAACAATCGTTTGAAGGAAAAAATGTAAATAATGCTATACTTACAACACAGGATTTTACTTAAAACAAAAGCCAAAAGCCCCACAGTTATGTAAAATCGTCTAGCTTGTCATTTTGAAATACATAAATGCTAATAGGACTTTTTTGTCACATAGAGCTACTGTGTTTTTTCCCCAAGTATTCAGTCTACACTTCCTACCATTAAAGTTTCAGCTGCCAGTTCCTTCATTTTGCATGTCTGTGATCTGAGGACGTTAGCAGCAGGAGCACCCTTACTTTTAAATTTGGTTTAATGTAGGTATTGCATGCCCTGCTGGTAGGCCTGAAGGCATAAACTTTTAATAGGGATGGAAAAACAGAATATAATAAGAGGGGGGAAAGAATTTAACTATTTGCTACATTTAGTGAAAGGAAATTTAGTTTTTGGGAAATAAGTATTTGATATTAATCAATTTGTTACTGAATGATTAGCATCAGACTAACAGATATTTTATATTTTAGCCTTTCTGGGATCAAAAGCCACTTCATTGATGCAGTATTTTGCTGTGGTTATAGTGAAGTAATTTTTAAAATTGTGTTACTTAGAACTGAATAATAAGGAGAATTATAGTTTGAAAAGATGACAGGATAGGATATTTCTCCTAAGTCATTCTTTTGGGGACTCGTACTAATGATAACATTTTTTACAGAAAGAAAAAAGGTATTATTTATAAATAAACTGATCTGCAATTAGAGGCAGCAACATTTAACAGAAGTGTGTCCTGGAAAATAAAAAAATATGGGTAATTCATCACTACAAAAGATTGCACTTCTCACAGAGAATGACAGGTTTGTATATAAAAACTTTATCAAAAGGAAAACTCCTTTTCAGGAAGATGCTATTCAGTGGGAAATAGTAATTGAACTTTGGAACAACAATATTGAAGCCCAGAGAAGACTTGCAAAGCTTTTGTTTTTAGGTATTAAGTGGGAAAATGAAAACAGCCATGCCTTATTGGCAACTGATGAATTTGGCAAGGCAGCAGGGCTGACTGCAGCTATGGAGCAGAAAAAGGAGGGGAAGCACCTGAAAAGAGACCCCCACAGAGCCTCTGCAGCCATGGAAAGCTATTGATGGGGAGCTGTAATTTGGGGACTGTCTCATGGCACCTGGCTGGAGCACACAATAGCTCCTTGCTGGCTCACACGCCCCACGTTGCCAATACACAAAAGTCTATGGGAAAAGAGGCTGTCATGCACACAGGTCTCACATGAGGCACATACACAGACATTTTTCTTAGTACGTTCCTGCCTCACAGGTACTAAAATACTGTCCTGGCTCCTATTTCAAACTCCAAGCTTGGGAGAGAAAAAACCTCCTAAACTGCTCCTTAATAATGCCAACCGAACTTTTACTTTAGACTTGGGAGGTTGCTTTCAGAGTGAAATGGAGGGTGTATTTCCCTCATTTCCAAGGTAACTGTCATTCTTACAGGTAAATTACAACCACAGACACATGACAGAAGGCACCAGCAACACATCCTTCTGAAACCCATGCTATTTCAGTCATGTAAATTTCGTTGCTGGTCATTTAAAGACCACTTTACATTTTGCTCCTTTATTATAAAGCCCAAGCCACGTCTCATTTACTTAATCAAACATCCACAAAATTCAGTGAAAGATGAGGGGGTGCAGTTTGTTCCTCAAGAAGTGCTCGACTTAATCCCATGATGGAGGGAATCTTCCCATGGACTGGAATCGCTCCAAGGTGCACTGAAGCCGAAGGTAAAACACCAGCTGATTGCAATGGTGCCTTTCCCGGCACCTTTTGGGAAACCTGTTGGCTGCCTCTTAGCTCTTCCCACACGTTTTTCCGAGGTATTAACTGGAGGCTGAGGATTTCCCAAGGAGGGAAGGAGGTGAGGAAGCAGGAATGGCCTCGACACATGGATGTGTTTGTGGGCATATCTGCTGCAACCCGGCACCTCGTAAACTAAAAGGACACCAGAATGTGACAGGACAGACTTACTGGCACGCTGCTTTATTACACTGAAAGTAAGAGAGTAAATTGATTAAAAAAATAAAAATGAGCAATAATTTTTTGAAATCAACAGCCAGCATGAGAGATGCTATTTGTTCCAAGTAACCTGGACGAGGCCGCGGCCCCAGCCCGACCCGTATCGTGAATGCCCTCCGTCCCTGCGGCTCCGGGAATACAGCCGCCCTCCGCTGCTGCCTGGCGGTCACCAGCCACCGCCCAGGGACACTTCACCTTTTGTCTTCACCTGTCCTGCTACATACCCTGACCCTTGGCTCCGGTACCAATAAAATGTAACCCCCATCAGCCGGAGTTCCCCGGGGAACAGACCTGGGCTCATGGCGCGGCCGCTGCAGGAGCTCTCCGCCGGCCCGGCCCCTCACGGGACGCCGCGGCCTCGCCATGGCGACGGGGGCGGGCGGCGCTGCGGCCGGGCGGCGCTGAGGGCCGCGCTCCCGGGAGCCGTCAGGCAGCATCCCAGCCCTTCCCGGCGGGCTTGCGGAGCCGCTGACGCGGGGTTAGACCCTGGGAAACACGGGGGCTGGGAGAAATGGGCACAAGGTGTTGGTGTGCTTTCCAGGAGCTCAGGTGAGCTCTGAACGAGCTGCCTCAAACGGGAGCATCCCTCAAAGCTGAGCAGCGAGTTTCTGAAGCTGGCAACCAAAGAGCCAGGATCGTATGGATACCTAAGGAAGTGTGGGCGATCTCTCTGATGATAAATAGACACCTGCACTGAGCAGGTTTTCTTCTTTCACAGAATAATAGGATGGTTAGGGTTGGAGGGCACCACAGTGGGTCATCTGGTCCAACCTCCCTGCTTAAGCAGGGTCGTCCCAGAGCACCTGGCACTGGACTGTGCCCAGATGGTCCATGAATATCTCAGTGAGGGAGGCCACAATCTCTCTGGCCAATCTGTTACAGTGTGTGGTCACTGCATAGTAAAGAAGTTATTCCTTGTGTTCAGGTGAAACTTCCTGTGCATCACTTTCTGCCCATTCCTCTTGTCTTATTGCTCAGCACCACTGAGAAGAGCCTGGATCCATCCTCTTGGCATCCCTCCTGCAGATACTGACAGACCTTCATGAGGTCCCTTCTCATTCATCTCCTCTCAAGACTGAACAGGCCCAGCTCCCTCAGCCTTTACGTGTAAGACAGATGCGCCAGTCCCTTAATCATCTTTGTTACCCTTCATCCTTCCAGGATTTCTTTTCCTCTCTGACATCCTTCAGGACTTCTGAGTAAGGGGAAAGAGCACGTAGAAAAAATATTAGACTGAATCTCTGAGTAAGTGACATAACATGAAGGCATTTGGTTTGTTGAAAATGTCCTCGCTTTCTGTTGATGAGAACCTGCTGCTTAATTTACTGTCACAAAGGAGCTGTTCTAAGGGGCTGGCCTGTTAGGGTGTCTGAGGGCTGGTCAGAAATAGAAATATTGAGAAGGAATCAACAAGTTTTTGCTAAGCACAAATGAAAACTATAAGAGAAACCCAACTGGGATGTTAGAGAATATAAAGAACAGAGATTTTTCAGTGACTTCTGTTTTTGTGTTGGAAACTTGACACCAGCAGGAGATCATTTTTTTAGCACAGATTTGACCTAGTTTTTATTGCTACAACTGTTTGGAAAACTGGAATGTCAGAATCAATTGCTATAATCTGTTTTGGAAGGATCAAGTGGACAGAAAGCACTTCAAAAATGGCATTACCCGTTTCTGAGTTGATAGCAATCGGAAACAAAGGATCGTGAATGTTTATGGGTCAATGTTCTAGTGGATAAGTCAGAAGCTGACAGGGTACTTAGCTGATATCAAATCACACTAGAGAACAGCCTGACCTATGCCTTACCCACCTACAACACATAGGGAAAGCACTGCTGTACTGAGTGAATTTCAATCTGAGTGACATACGCTGAAGGTCTCATGCTGCCAGTGTTAAAATGTACTTGGAATTTCAAAATATTTAAAACGTCAATTTCCTAACTCAAAAAATGTTGCATACAACACAGAGGAATTCTATATTAGACGTCATCTTGTCAGATGAAAAGGAATTGATCACAGAACTAAAAATTAGCCATAGCTTAGGTATAACTGATAATTATTTGATCACATTTGTTATGTGCAAACAGAATTAAGTCCAAGCCAATAATACATATACTTAATCCTTTGAAAGGGCTAATTTTATAAAGGTGAGCACTATTACATGGTAAGTCTGTTGGGAGAAGAAATTTAATCTGAAGTGGGAGAATAGTAATTGGAAGTGGTTTAAGGATGGTAGTGCAGTTACCCACTCAGCCATAATGCCACAACTGAGGAATATGTTTGCTGAAAATCCAGGGTGGTTTATAAGGCAAACATCTGCAAAACTGAAGAAAGAATGTGGTGTCATTCATGTACACTGAAAGGCAGGGGTTTTAGAAAATTACTGTGGCAAGTAAAAGGTTATGAGGGAAATATACATGTGGTCAACAGAGTTAAAATGAGGAAATTGGAAGGCTTTTGCAAGTATAGAATACAGAAAATGATCTGAATAGTAAGAAGACCCTATTAAGACATGAGGATGAGCGCTTTAACCTTAATCAGTGACAAACTCCAAATATTAAAGATATACATATTTATTCTGTGCATTTGGGAAGATGGCAGCTGATGTAACTATGTTGTTAGTATTGAAGAGTTGTTTTCTATTCAAATGATGAGGGAGAATGGTTCAGTTACTGAAAGAAAACTGCCATTAAAGCTTTTGGAATGAACATATCAATCAATGTTTATTCAAAAGTTCTTGGAACACTAAGACTTTTTTCAGGAGGATGAAGCTAGTATTGTTCTAATACCTTAAAAGAATAAATGGGATAATAATAGTTTACCCATGTGACATTGATCAGCCAAAATACAGGATAGACAATATTTTTAACTCAGTTAGCAAATAATTTAAAAGAAGAAAGATATTTCCAATTACTGTGGGCTTCTGCTAAAAAATCTATATATCCTGGCAGAAAAATAAAGCCTGGCAAGCAGACTTTGCTTTCTTAATGATGCTGCAGGTTTCACTTATTGATGTAATTTAATTAGACTTCAGTAAAGCATTTGACTTAACATTTGGCTTTTTGAATTAAACACTTCAATGACACAATTATTTGTATCCTGTACATAAACTTACAAAGAAAACTTGTAAAAACAAAAAAGATAAACCAGCAGATTTAAAATTACTCTTAATATTCTGGAATGATATCTGAAGTACTTCACAAGCAGACATTTACACCATGGCTACATCTCCTGTGTTAAACATATATAATTCATTTGACTTGGAAGCAAAGTAAGAATTTTTTTTTTTTTTTTTATGGAGATGTGTTCAAAGGATCTTGCATGCCAAACAATATGTAAGTTAGAGAGAGCACTCTTTAGCAGAGAATCAAAGGCAGTCTACATCTCCATAGTAATATGAAGAGGCAGTAGCCTTTCTGTGGTTAAGGATGAAACCAGCTCCTATTACAATGCTGTGTTTTAGCACCAATTTAATTTGCCTAGAAATGTTTGGCCTGCAAGTCCTGAAGGGAAAGGATGTCTGTCCATGGAAAAAAAATTCAGTTGCTAGCACTTTTTTGTTCCTATCATTAGAGTAGGTTTTCTCCCAATTCTGTAAGCAATGATAATGTCCAAGGAAGGATAATATTTCATAGCAGATACTCTTTGCAAAAACTGTGTGAAGAACTAATTTTCTTGAAAAAAAATTGATTTCAGACATTGGCATATTCAAAAATGTAACCTAGAGATGCAAAAAGTACAATGTATTGATCATTATGAGTAGCTGGTACCCTTAGGAAATATGTTTGTGCACCTTTAATGGTTACACGGAAAAGGAATTGCTGTGCTTAAATGTGGCAATGCCTGAAACTTACCAGAACATATCAGGATACTCCTGAATATTGAATACTTGAGTACTGCTCATTAAAAAAATAAGTGTTTTCATTCCTGCCTAACTGTCCATCTTTGGTCCCTGGTAGTTTTGATTTTCCTATTACTTATCAACCTGTCCACTACACAAAGACCCCAAATCTGAAGTGTCCCCAGTCCTTCACTTTAGAAGGGGGAAAAGAGGAAGAGACTTGGTGCAAATTAAAGTATCATGGAGAAGAGTATGAAGGGAAAAAAGGAGGAAAGGCCAGATTGTTAAAAATACAAAACCAGGGAACTGGAGGGGGGCAACACTGAGCATGCTACCAAGTAACAACCAGTGTACAAACGTTTTCTTGGCATTTGCCTGAGAGCACCTAATAAACTAAGTCAAGAATGTTGGAATTGCAAGTAATAACTGCTTTCCAAAACTCATGCTCTTAAGTCTTTATATCATGCCATTGTAGGCCCTATATTCTATATGCATTACAGACAAAAGTGCCCCAGCATGCACTTTTTATGTCATGACAAACCGAAATTTATCCCATCAATATCTCCTCCTGGTTCTGTTTACTTATTTCAGGTACTTTTATAGGTCTGCATCAGATGGATTTTCACCTACTGAAACATTTGTAACATTGCCAACTTACTTGTTTGGCCTTCTTTTGAAAGCTGTCTAGAAAGATTTATATAAAAAGTTAATCAAACTACATCACTGACTCAACTCATCAGTACAACTTTTTCATCACCATAACAATATCTCTGTGACATCTAGCTTATCATCATGAATTATGGGGGAAAGGATAAACAACCCATTAAGAAATTAAAGGCCCACAAAGGTGCAGTTTGATAAAGGATAAAAAAACCCACGGGGTATGTATAATAAAATCTCTCTCCCCTGAAGAGTGGTTGTTATCTTTCTTTCATGAGCGTCAAAGACCTGGAGCTTCTCAGTGCCTCAGGCAAGTGAGTTTGAAGGTCTCCTTCATAACTGAATGGGAAATTGTAATCAGAATTAGCTTATGACTGTTTATCCTTATAGAGCATTTTAAAAAATGTTTTGTGTGTAGAACTGATATTAGTAACTAATAGAAAAAACCACTGTAATCACATTTAGAAAACTTGACTGTATTTTCAGTATTCAGTGTGTGGTTATCTGTTTATTCTGGTGTATGTTGGGACAAGCTCTTTCATGGAGAGCTGAGCTAAATAGTTCTAATCCATTAATTTGTACAGTATTCATTCTGTAATAAATGGAAGCCTGGGTAAAAGAACAGTGATGTACAGATAAAGATGTCTTTACAACCCCAAGAGAAATAAGTTATTCTTAAATAAGTTTTCATTTCCTGAGACAAAATATGCAGCCAATATTCTTACTGTACTGCAATTAATTATGCCTTTCTTTATCCTAATGGAAGGCAGCAGTATTTACAGCCTTTCAGACTCCTCTGAGTGAATTTCATGATTCTGTACGTGGTGTGACTTGTGGCTGAATGAGAATCTAACTCAATCAAAGGAGGTGCAATCAAAATGAATGACTTAAGAGATGACAGTAGAATTATCCTGTACAGTTCTGTTCCTTGTATGAAAAATTATGCTTAAATTGGTGAAAAAAATGATTTGAGATAATAAGAAAGTCTGCCAGCAAGAGATGCTCATATTCATGAAACTCCAAAGTTTTGCACTTGGTCCGTGAAGATTGTTTGTTCTTGATTGATATTAAACTCTTCTTTCGCCATTGTTTTCTAGTTCTGGTCACACCCATTGATTGCATCTCGTCTAAAACACTGATACAGACAGGCAACAGCAATTATTTACAGATCCCATTTTGTGATGGAGCCCAGCCCTGAGACCTCTGTGCACTAGTGCAGTGTAAATGATAAATAACAAATAATAATATGCTAACTACAGAGAACAGATGTCTTTTGAGGTCGGTAGATCTAAAATTCTCTTTCTAGATGACTTCTGGAAAACTGTCAGTGACAGCCAGTGTTGCCTTTGGCCTGTTCTCTGTTAGCCCAGCGTTTATAAGATGTGTTCAGGTGGGAGAATACCCAGCAGAGGCTCACCTACAGTTTAAAGGCTTACCTATAGAGGTTTATAACTTAAAGTAGGGAGAGTGAAAAGGCATGGAAAGGTCACGTCTAGGAAAATAATGTGTTGTTCTTATATAGTCTAAGACAATATTTAGGTGTGTCATGCCAGAGATAGTTCAAATTCTTTGGGTTCAGTAGGTCGGGTGATTAATGGATGTTTATGCGCCACTGTGTAAACTCTTATCTAACAATATAAGGCTAAGAAATTTGCTCCTTTTCTGGTAGAGTAGGTATTTAAATTGAACTTTGGAAACTTTCAGGGTGAAAAGCACTTTGTAGGAATACACTTCCACATCCAGTACTGCTGGGTACTTACCTCCAAACTGAATGTGAAATTATGCATTGTGATAAACCTGTGCATTAAACTACTGGAATTTTGTCATAGTGTCCCTACCAAATTATTTTGTGAAAGTGTCTCATACATTGTCATAGGTTAGCAAGCATAGTCCCGGAAGGGATGTCCTTGCTAAGAGGTGCTTACAGTTTCCTCTGGGACCTGATAGAACCTATCAGCTGGCCAGTTTGAATATGGACAATTCTTTAAGCCACTTAAAGTTGTGACCACCTCTGTGATTCACATTTAAGAATAGACAAACTCCCCCTCCAAGCTCTCTGTCATTTCCGGCGCTGGGACAGGTGGCTGCGGGCCCCGTGCGGGGGCCAGCGGGCCCAGCCCAGGCCCTGCTTGGGCCAGGCCGGGCCGGGCCACGGCCATCCTGGAGCCGATGGACCTGTTCCAGCCATGGAACCCCCCCCCACTGCCTTGCCGTGGGCAGCCGGAGCGGCTCGGCTCTCCCCCCTCTCCACTGCGATAAGAAACATTCAACATTCCAGCTGCAAAGCTGCAAGGCCGAGGTGAGATTAACCCTTTTTATTGCTGTGAAGAGCTGAAAACCTGAGGGAAGAGAGAGAGGAGATGCTTAAAGCTGAAATTCTGTTGTGAAGCTATGATATATCAGAGTATCCCGTTGTAATTCCATGAAGATATGGGGGGTGGAGTGTTCAGCTCGTAAGCAAAAGCACCTGCGCTGAGATAGGCAGATGCTGACGCAGCTGTAATTTCATGAGAAGTTTGGACAGGGAGAGATGGACCAGATGAGGACTTTTGCTCCAAACAGGAAAGGAGAAAACCTCAGTCCCTAGAGATGAACCAGATGAGGATTTTTGCTCCAGATGGGAAAGGAGAAACCTCAGTTCCTAGAGATGCTCCCAGAGATAGTCCTAAAGATGAAGATGATGAAGACCCTTTGCTCCCAGGGAAGGAGAAGGGCCTCTGTTTTTGTTTCTGAACGGCTCAACCTTAAAATTGTGCCCCAAAAAACTTCAAGAGTGGACCCTCGAACGTGGGAAAACCAATTGCTATCTGTGTGTGACCTTGAACAAGCTGCAAGTCAGGGGAAGGGACTCACACGCAGGCAGAGAGACTCCTCTTCCTAAATGGACTGAACAATATTTGGAAGTGGGTGGCTCTCTCGTTGTGATAATGTTTTCACAGCATGAGCAAGAAGAGACTTCTCTTTCTAAATGGACTGAACAAGGTTATTATGGAAGTGGTAACAGACTGAACATCTTATGGGTTGTCTTTTCACATTGTCAGTGGGAGAAGGGAGGAAGGTGGGGGGAGGAGGAGAGTTCTGAAGGTGGTATAATTTTTTTTTTTTCTTTTCTCCCTTCTTTTAGGTCTGTTAATAAACTTCCTTATATTCTTTCAAGTTTGGTGCCTGCTTTGCATTTCTCCTAATTCTTATCTCACAGCAGATAAACAGTAATGAGTATTTTGGACCAAACCTCTTACACATTAGATAGATTGTTGTTATCAACTAGACACAAAAGTGATACTGAAATTACAATGGAGGCCATTTTAACATTCCCTATCAGTGACACGAATATAGGCTTCATTTATTAATTGTAGCTGATTAGCCACAAGGCAAACATTTAATTAAACCTTGGGAGACAATAACATTGCACATAAATTATCCATTTAAGAGCACATAGGTCTTTATATTTCATTAAAAATTGTTTAACCAATAACAACACATCTTAAGTTCAATCTGTATTTGCACAGATTTGAAGTCAGAGAACTCCCTAGTGCATTGCTGGAGGTTTTTTTCAGACATTTATTTCTTGATGTATTTTGATTTGTATTTACTTACCGCTTGTTCATGCTGTTTTCCTGATTAGTGAGACTGCCACTCAAATCATGGGTTAACAATTGATTTAAAAAGTCCTACCAAATTATTTACATTTAAAATTATTTCAAAATAGTCTAAAAGGTATGTTAGGTGCTCATGGGATTCAGAAAAGCAAAAATACAAACAAATATGGTGTATTATTGCTATATATTGAAGGCTTCTCTATTGAATTATTTGTGTCCAATGCAGCTGTTTTCTGTTCTTCTAGCACTGGGATTTTTTTTTCCTGTAAGAATATATGCTTATTGTTTTATATGTTTTTCTGAATACTGCCATATTATATTAAATGTAGCTTAAAATTCAAGCAGCAAGATGACTACTTAAGAAACTGTTATATTAGTCTAAAATTCAATTTTCCATAAAAGCCCCTTACTTTCCATGAATTTGAGAAGATCATTATCTGCTCTGTTAAGTAATTTTAAGAACTGAGAACACCGTTAAAACATTTGTGGTCAGCCATAAGCTTTGTGGGCAGGTCATTTTTCTTCAGCATATGTTTTCTACCCAGGACATTTTCTGAATATTGTAGACTGAGGCAAAAATATCTGACAAGTAGCTTGAGGGAAAAAAAAAACCCTGATAAAAATAAAAATTATTTTGATAATGTAGTGCACTGATTCTTATTTTGTATAATTATAAGAGCCCAAACTCAAACTTATAAGATCTTGATACTAAATTCTATTTCACTATCCTGTGATAGTGTATAAGGAGCATAGGGAAGCACGATGTGAGGTATACTTGATTTTCCTTCAGTATGTTTATATTTACATTAAAAAATTGCAAAAATATCAAACAAATATTTGTGTCTCAAATATTGCAGGTATTTTCTGAAAATAAGTCAAAGGATATTCCTATAAATGTTAATGCCAGCTCGTATGCCTGCCACCTTCTTTACCTGGCTTTTATCTCTGTAGGCAATACTAGAGCATGAATCTTGCCTCTCTCTTTTCAAATTGCCTTATTTATAGGAGTGCAGGGAAAACAGTTTCTGCTTAATTGTGGGATGAAAGCACTTCTGAAAATCAATCTGGTGAGGTATTACCAATGCTTTGCAAATATTTACTTCTTCTGCTAAGACATTGAAACCAGACAAGCTACTTTGTCTTGTAATAGCACTTTTCTTTAAAAATTGCAGAAGTTAAGTAAATGAACAAGCGAAGGGAACCAATATGATTAAAACTTAAGAGATGAGCCCTGTAATATCCCAAACTAGCCTCTTTCCCTTCAGGTATAGGAATAGGCTCAGAGACTTTCCTAACCAGTTGGGTTTTTTCTCTTTTCCCATTTTATTTTTGATTTGGAAAGCAGAGAATTAAAAAAAAAAAAAATCTAGAAATCAATTATCAGATAAAAGCAAGCAGACAAAATAACCACACCAAAACCCAAAAGCTGAAACACAGTAGATTTGCACAACTGCCTGTGAAGTTAAATGTAGGTTACTACATTCATCTGGAAAGATATTTAGATGGCAAATGGAAAGTAGCTGCTGTGAAGCACATCACATTTATATATAATTGAAGTACCCGAGAGTAAAATACTGAGGCACAATAGGTGACAACTGATAAAAACAAGAGAAGTATAAAACAGGATACAAAACTCTGGGGAGTACAGAGAATATCTAACAAAGGCTGAAGAACCTACAATAACTGTATCTAAATTACCAGATAATACAAAAATAATAACTGAACTGAAAAAGCCTGAGAATCCAGTGAAGTGCTGCTGTTGGAATGATACTTTACTGGAATCAGCATTATTTGCCTGATTTTCTTCACTACCATGCAAAGAAGAGGAAGATTTTTAGCTGCCTGCAAGATGTCCAGAACAGGGAAGCAGGAGTTTCCCAGCAAAAGCCAATGGCTTTACTCATTCTTTATGGATCTGCCTCAAAACGAAGTGTTCACAGATGAAGGTGACATTTATTGTCCCTCAGTCTGCAAGGATGTCTAAGTGTAACTCAAGACTGATCCAGTCTAGCCTTACCCTTATTTTGCTTGCTTATCTGGTCAAAGTAAAATCTTTCGGAGAGTGAAGCAGAAGACAGCAACGGAAATGACAGTTTAGGGCCATAAATCCTGAAGAAGGCATTATCACTATGCTAAGAGCTGAACTTGATCTGCATGCAGTTGCAGTAGGCTTTGACGTAAATGCCTTTGTCTTGTGGTGACCACAAGGTCCAAACTGTTGAGTCACATTCTCCCCTAAATGTGAAACAGAAGTTTGTGTCAGACAGTTTCTTGTGAATTAGGCTTTGGGAGAGCATGTTTATTGAAAATAGATGTTCTTGGAATTCTTCCATGGACAAACTTCACCCTATTGTAATTGTAGTACACATCTGTGTCGCATTTTCACAGCACAGTTTCCTCAGATGCAGAGAATTCAGCCATGTTGTCTATCTTGCTCTATCCTGGCCATCATTTTCCACAAATTTACAGGTGCTCTGAATTTTAAATCTCTCACTCAGCTCCAGAGAGGATGATGCTAAGGGCAGCTTTTCTTGGGACTTGACCATGAATTCAAAACTTTCATAACCTGGAGCACTGTGCACAGTTCTGGTACCACTAACATAAGAAGAACACGGAACTGTTGGAGCAGGTCCAGAGGAGGGACATGAAATTGGTAAGAGGACTGGAGCACCTTCTCCTACGAAGACAGGCTGAGAAATTTGGGCTGTTCAGTCTGCAGAAGAGAAGGTTTTGTGGAGACTTTGTAACAACTTTCCAGGCTACAGGGGGGCTACAGGGAAGCCAGAAAGGGATTCTTTGGCAGGAACTCCAGTGACAGGAAATTTAGGAAATTTAAGGAAATTTAGGTTAGACCTTAGGAAGAAATTATTTACTGTGAGGGTGGTGAGGCACTGGCACAGGTTGCCCAGAGAAGCTGTGGATGCCCCAACCCTGGAAGTGTTGAAGATCAGGTTGGATAAAGCTTGAGCAACCTGGTTTAGTGGATTTTACCAGCCCATGGTAAAGGGGTGGAACTAAGTGATCTTTAAGGTCCATTCCAACCCTTAACATTCTATGATTCAATGATTCTATAACAATCCATTACCTTTATGCCATTACAACATCAGTCTTCAGCTTTGTCTTAAAGTGTTCCGAGATAGAAATTCTTACGGGGTGATTAATGATCATTTCTTTGAACAATGTTATTTAAACAGTTTGAACTAAGTACATGGGAACAAGCTGTAGTTTAGTAATATGGCCGTGGCTGAGAGATGGATTATGGCAATATTAAAGACAATAATTTGAGTTTACTTCAAGAAATATCAGAAGCTAATATCCATAATGAAATTCAACATTAACTCCTCCTGGATGATACACTGTAATATCAGCACCCATCTGTCCTTGGTGTTGGATTTGTTGAGAGGAATTTCTGGTCTCCAGAACCCAGGATGGAGGATTCAGCCAAGATGCTTCTGCTTTGCAGAACCAGCCTTCTCTGCCATAACAATTTAAACAAAGTCAGGGTTAAGAATCTTCCATAGTATAGGTCTATAATGACCTACATTGTTATCTTATAATCATCTAATTTTGTAATTTTAACAGCTGCCTTCTTGTCCACCCTGTGAACTTTGCCTCTGAACTCTCCCCGAGGCCTCATAGTGAATCCTTGCCCTCTTCAACCTGAGCAGAGTTCAGGCACTGCCTTGCCTCTGTACTCAGCCTTAGCAAGCAGTTTCCCTGTCCTGCACACTCCCCTGAGAGCTGGGTCCCTGCTGTCGAACCAGGAAAGACTCTTTACAAAGACAAGCTCCCCAGGAGCCATCAGGAATTTCTTTCTTTTCTCTTTTCTGGCAAAGGTTTTTAAAGTATCATAGCAGATAAATGTGGTGATTGAAGTGTATGAAATAGAGGCATTGTAGAGATCCTATCTTGATTTTAACAATAAAAAGAACTGAAGAAAAAGGTATGAGAGGCAGTTGTCTGGCTTGTTTCTGAAGAGCTGGGGATTCTTCTTCCTTGTGCCTCATGTTTTTCTTGAAATATTGGTGTTTCCCTCATTTACAGCTAAATACTTTCTTTTTCTAGAACTCATAGCAAAATGGACCTTCTTCCTAAAAGAGCAGTCCTTTGTTTTTTCTGTCTTTCTCTTACTACATTTTTCTCAGTATTTTTATGGTATCTTTTGAAGAGGGACCTAATTCTGTATCCATACAGATAGGGAGTAGGCAAAGAGGGCAGCACAACACAAAGAAACCCTTGCAGGCATGCCCAGAAAAACAGGTCATACAGCTTATGGCACAGTTATATCCATGAAAAAAGTAAGAATTACGTATTTCATTCTTCCCAGGAAAGATTTAGTCAAGAAACATTCAGATCACTTATTTATGTACATGAAGACACATCATGACATCACTTACAATGTCTAGTAAAAGTAGTGGCAAAGGTAGGATATCAACATAAAACTGTAGATGGTTTAAAAAATAAAATGAAGGAAAATTCATTAAATAATGAAATAAAATGAATATCACTCATTTGTTCTTATACAGTTACTGATTGCTTATGGAACAATTTGATTTAAAATTTTTAAGTCTTTGTAGAATATCTGTTTCATTTGTAAGTGAAGAAGCTCCAATCAAATCTGCCACTCAGTCTTAAAAGATTCTGTTTGGTTAAATAATTTCTCCTCCAAAAATCTTGTATTTATTTTAAAGGTGAAATAATCTCTCATTATTATAAGACCAATAACTGGCAGGTTAGAAAAGTGTAGTGGTTTGGTCCAAAATACTCATTACTGTTTATCTGCTATGAGATAAGAATTAGGAGAAATGCAAAGCAGGCACCAAACTTGAAAGAATATAAAGAAGTTTATTAACAGACCTAAAAGAAGAAAAAGAAAATTATACCACCTTCAGAACTCTCCTCCTCCCCCCACCTTCCTCCCTTCTCCCACTGACAATGTGAAAAGACAACCCTTGAGATGTTCAGTCTGTTTACCACTTCCATAATAACCTTGTTCAGTCCATTTAGAAAGAGAAGTTTCTTCTTGCTCATGCTATGAAAACATTATCACAACGAGACAGCCGCCCACTTCCAAATATCGTTCAGTCCATTTAGGAAGAGGAGTCTCTCTGCCTGTGTGTGAGTCCCTTCCCCTGACTTGCAGCTTTTCCCGCAACTGCTTTCGAGGGTCCACTCTTGAAGTTTTTTGGGGTACAATTTTAAGGTTGAGCTGTTCAGAAACAAAAACAGAGGCCCTTCTCCTTCCCTGGGAGCAAAGGGTCTTCCTCATCTTCATTGTTAGGACTATCTCTGGGAGCATCTCTAGGAACTGAGGTTTTCTCCTTTCCCGTTTGGAGCAAAAGTTCTCATCTGGTCCATCTCTCCCTGTCCAAACTTCTCATGAAATTACAGCTGCGTCAGCATCTGCCTATCTCAGCGCAGGTGCTTTTGCTTACGAGCTGAACACTCCACCCCCCATATCTTCATGGAATTACAATGGGATATTCTGATATATCATAGCTTCACAACAGAATTTCAGCTTTAAGCATCTCCTCTCTCTCTTCCCTCAGGTTTTCAGCTCTTCACAGTAATAAAAGGGTTAATCTCACCTCGGCCTTGCAGCTTTGCAGCTGGAATGTTGAATGTTTCTTATCGCAGTGGAGAGGGGGGAGAGCCGAGCCGCTCCGGCTGCCCACGGCAAGGCAGTGGGGGGGGTTCCACGGCTGGAACAGGTCCATCGGCTCCAGGATGGCCGTGGCCCGGCCCGGCCTGGCCCAAGCAGGGCCTGGCCAGGCCCGGTGGCCCCCACACGGGGCCTGCAGCCACCTGTGCCAGCGCCGGAAACGAGAGAGAGCTTGGGGGAGAGTTTGTCTATTCTTAAATGTGTATCACAGAGGTGATCACAACTTTAAGTGGCTTAGAGAATTGTCCATATTCAAACTGGCCAGCTGATAGGTTCTATCAGGTCCCAGAGGAAGCTGTAAGCACCCCTCAGCAAGGACATCCCTTCCAGGACTATGCTTGCTAACCTATGACATTCTCCACCCCTAATCGGAAGGAAAAGCAAAATCCAACTCTCAGTCTCTCTCCGGAGAACAAGAAACTGAAACAACTGGCCAAAAGCTGACTGGAAAGCAGCATGCTGGGTGCTTCCTCGCTCCCCTGCCACAGCTGGGGGGAAAACAAGACCCTGCTATCTCTGTGTGACCTTGAACAAGCTGCAAACTGCTTTGAAAAAGTTTTGCTCAGTTTTTTTCCTTCCCCCTCTCAGGCTCAGTTTAGAGGCATAGAAAGACACAGAAATTAATTTCTGGGCATAGGCAGCGATATGGGATACACATCATAAGGTCACCCCAAGACAAAAAGTGAAGCAAATCTTTAGAAAAATTTACTTGCTGTTTATATCTTTGAAGCTGCCAACTATATTTTCAGTAATTGATAATACTGTATCATAAAATAAATAGACGTGTTATACTTTTTTACGTTTGCATAAAAGTTGAAGCAGAGGATAAATATACCTGATAATTGTATGTATCATTCGAAAGTAAAATTGATTAACTGTTGTTAATTTCCCTCTGGGTTAAAAAAGTTTTGGGATTGAAAATTTTGTGTACCTATACAAATCAAGCATTTCTCCTCCTTTAAAAAATAATACCACAGGATGTCTGTAGCCTTTAAGACACTCTAAGTAATAAGAGTAGTACTGCAGTTTGCAGTAATTACTGTCGAATACTCTGTTTTATAAAGATGGCACTTAATATTTCACCCAGTAAAACTCAGTTATTCATGTTTTAAAATTAATGTGGTGTAAACATGTAAATATTAAAGTGCAAATATACAGTTATGCAGACAGAGAAGCAAGTGTGAAAATCTAGACTTCCCTGTCTATGTTTATATAATCTGCATACATTTGCATTTCATATGATGTTATTATAAAAGGGTGAGGAAGCCTTCATATTTTTTGGATGTGGATCTTATTACTAAGGCAGAAAGTGGTAGCTAATGCTGAGAAACAGAAATGCACACCAGTAAGAATGTGTGAATCTAAAGGCTAAATGGAAAACATCGAGTATTACCGAGTGGTTTTATTCTTTGATAGACATCTGAGTTGTAATTTGTAATTAGTAATCATTGGTCTAACTTTTGCTTGTGTCATGATTTAACCCCAGCCAGAAACCGAGCCCCAGGCAGCCCCTTGCTCACTCCTCCACTCCCCTGCCAGCAGGATTGTGGAGAAAATTGGAAGAGTAAAAGCTGGAAAACTGATGGGTTGAGATAAAGACAGTTTAACAGGGAAAGCAAAAGCCACAAAGAGCAAAACAAGGAATTAATTCCCTGCTTCCCATGGGCAGGCAGGTGTTCAGCCATCTCCAGGAGAGCAGGGCCCCCTCATGCATCACAGGCGACTTGGGAAGACCAGCGTCATCACTCCAAACATCCCCCACTTCCTCATTTTCGCCCCCAGGTTATACACGGAGCATGATGTCACACAGTCTGGAATATCCCTTTGGTCAGCTGGAGTCACCTGTCCTGGCTGTGTCTCCTGCCACTTTCCCACACCCCCTTGCCAATGTGGCAGTAGAAAACATCTCCACATTATCAACCCTGTGTTCAGCACAAATCCAAAGTACAGATCTATACCAGCCACTGGGAAGAATATTAACTCTGCTCCAGCCAAACCTAGCACAGCCTGGCTCACAAGCACAGCAGCACGCACAGCTTTCCACGCTGCCCCTGTTACTTCTATTTGCTGTAGCCACAATTATTGCAGCATTTGTTGCATTGGTAACAGCCAAGTTACTTCACATGAGCATACATTTTTCAAATGTTGTTCTGGGAATAAAATACTGATCCCATTGCATGTTTTCCCTCCCAGGACTAGCTGATGTTTGTTCAAGTTCAATTTCAAAATGAGATTTATTCTGGTGCTGTAGGACTAGGTCATACAGAAGATAAAACACTTGAAAGCTTTAATGTATTTTCATTGTTGTAACTAATGGCACCTTCAGAGTAAACCAGGTAGTAAAATTGGCAGCTGTGATTTGCTTCTGAGTGCACGACATGATTTAAGTTATCATACTACCATAGTTAAGGTTACGGCTGCAAGTTAGTCTAAAATAATGTCCCAGATGTCTTTATATCTAAGAGCTTTCTATGCTGATAAGAGAATTCTTGAACACATTGCTTGCTTTTGCGTACAATTTTTTGTACTTCAAATATTTCTGCATCATTCCTGCACATATGGCCATGGTATTTTAGTCCTTATTTTCTTTTCAAGTATTAGCATCCTAAGTGGAATAAAGAGTTGATGTCAGGTGTCAGTTTGCATCTCCTTTTTTGATTCCAGTCTTGTGCTCTGATTCAGGCATTCCCACAGCTTATTCCAGTTATATCTTTTGAACTTCCTGTTCCCATATAGATAATTGGGTATCTTGCACAGTCTTTTTCTAGACAGAATAAATGTGCCACTTTTGGGTTATAAGTACAATCTACGGTCAGTTTTTATGCAGTATTTATGCACCTCTTTCCAGAAAGATTATTTTGATGCTAATTTAGGCCACTGAAGAGCACAGTGAGTAATCACCAGCAAATTAAAACCTGTAGACAAATCAGATCTATTATTTCATATTTTTCAGAATGATGACAACCAAATGAGGTGTGAATAACACATCTATTGCCCTCCCCACCCCCAAGCCCTTCTCAAATCCTGTCAGTGACATAGAAGTTCGCAATTTTTATGGTTTCATTTCTGTGAACTCTCCCAGGGTTTGTCTATTTATGAAGTGGCAGGTACTTCTGGAAAGTAGGGATTGATGTAATATGTAAGAGAAAAGATCTTGAGACACACAACTTTTCCCACTTTATTTTCCAGAAATCTGCAGAACCAGCTGGTAGAAAATCTGAAATATTGATTAAACATATTATTTGTCCAAGACCACTGTGTATAATGTTTCAAAGTTGTTTCAGCATTAGGGAACAAAATATAATATGAAATCATCTCAGTGGAATAATCAGAATTTGTACATTATACTATTATTGCAGCACTTGTAAAAGGAAGCAAACTGTGGCCTTGCAATAGATTTTTGAAATTCTGTGTTTGTTTTGTAAGCACATCATTGATACAATAATGCAAATTACTCCGGTAATGTGACTGTGCAAAGCTCTCAATTTGTTTTACTTTTTTATAGTTATGTATTATTCATGTTGCATTAGCATATGCGCTGTTTATTTCCCTAATTGTAACAAGCACTTAATTAATTACACTATAACCTCTTGAATCTATAGGCCAACTGTTGCATCTTTAGTTAATATTTTAAAGTCTCATCTTTTTCCATTTTTCCATATGTCTTTGATGTTTTGTTTCTTACCCTTCTTGTTTGGGTTCTCTGTGGAATAGTCGCAGAATAATTCTGCCGTTCTCTTTTATGACTGAAACTTGCATTTTAACAGTGGTCTGGAGATAGTTTCTTCCTTGTGAAATATCAGTTTTAATAACAAGAAAAGAAAAATGCCATAAATCTGCACTAACCACATAAAGCTGAAGTCTCTGAGAGACTGATTAACATTGAGACTCTACACAGGTTTTTCAATAATTAGAGGATGTGCTTGCATGGAGCCATGACTGCTCTGGCCTTGATGCCATTTCCCAAAGCAGGCAGCAATTATTATAGCCCACAGTAAATTTCCTACACTCGTTGCCTCCAGCCACTGAAGATCTTTTTGGAGTAAAAGTCTCTTAATTTTCTACATTCTTCTCATCATCTTGGATTAGCAGCATGTTCTATGTATTTTCTTCAGTTGTTTTAGAAACAATTGACATCTGCTTTTCTGCTGCAGCATTTTCTTTGCACCTGAAGTTGAAGGGATCTGATCATAGCTTTTATTATATTAACATAGTCCTGGAGCTTTTGGCAGGGCAGCCAGAACCAAACTTTTACCACTGTCTTTGGGCTCAAGTGAGTAACCCCCACTCAGCACTCCCAAGCTTTGTGGTGCAGATTATATTTATGTATTGTTCTCAGATTTTTATGGTCTCCATGGTTCACAAATGAATTATTCATTGAGTTAGAGGGCTCCTTCTTCTGTGATACATTGTCTTCACCTTGTTCTGTGCTTACTTTGACTAGAATTTTATTTTATCACAAAAACACCAACTATAAACTGACTCATCTAACCTTAAAAAAAAAAAAAAAGATACTCATGGCTAGTAAATGAAATATTAAGTGGTTAAATTGAAAGTGGTTATATTGGTCTCTAATTATACAGGTCAGATGCTGCTAGGTATTAGTGGGGAGAAAATGCCCAGGTTGCTTTCTGTAAAATAATCTTGGATAGGGTTGTGTAAGATATGAAACCATTGCTGGTGCACTTCATAATTTGCCTTTACTCTTGTCAGCTCATCCTAAGCCTCTCCATGGTGATACAGTTAAATACAATAAAGGAACTTTTTAAGCGAGAAGGGACTTAAAGCCCTGAAAAGATCCACTGTAACAAATTGTACTTTCAGTGCAAATTTTCGGACATTCATTCATCAGTGTTTTGAGCTGACTTGAGACTTACCATTAGGAAGACCAAGGATATCACTTTAAGAACTAAAAATCCTTTGGAAAAGGATGTATGTGAAACTTAGGATGAATTTGCAGAATGAGATAAGGATTGAAATAAAGGCTGACATTGAGAAAAAGACTGAAAGAGAAGGAGAAGGAGAATAAACTTCTGACAGGGAACAAGTAGTTCAAAGAAATACAAATAGTAAGTGAAGAAAGATCAGGAAATGTGGAGGAGGATGAAATGTTTAAAGATGTTAGTTAGAATGTGAAGAAGAAGCATAACTAATGTTAGTGGAAAAGGGTAAGTTATTAAAAACCTGTTGAATAAACTTCTGGAGAGAAAATAGAGGAAAAACACTGTCAGACTGGGTATTGTGTGAGAAGAGTGAAAATGCGGGTAAATACAACTGGATTTCCAGTGGACTGATCTCAGAGTTGCCAAGTACAGTGCCTGGCAGTTTTGAAGGGTTTTTGAAGTTTGAGATGTCCAGGGCAGATGTGACATGTAAACAGACTTTCCATTCTCAGCTAGTTTTGGTAGAACAGGTTTGAACTGCCAGATGGGAATATCCTGATAAAGGAACTATCTTCTTATTGCTTTTGCTGAAAAAAACCCCAAAACCAAACAAACCTGTGTTAACAAGATCTTCAGTCTGGCACAGTAACAGTTTCATCTCGCATTTCTCTTAAGGGAGTGGAACACAAAGTATCCTTTTAGCATATCCTCTCAGTTGCAAAGAAATATTAATAGTGGTGGCTTTGATTTATATCTTTGTGTGCCAGGGAATTGGTGCTGTGTTAGAAGAAGGAGCTCAAGTTTATGCTTTATTCTTTCCTAAATAAAAAGGGAGGAAAGCAGCAAACTCTGAAATGGAGAAGAGTGCTCTTCCTAAGCCATTTCAGAAAGAAGAGAAACCAGCACTGCTGCATCCAGCAGAGATGAGAAGAGAGATCCAGTACTAGGTCGAGAGAATGACACACAGTAGTGTTGCTTGGAGCTGACCTTTTCTATACAGCATTGAAAGAGCTGAGATAAAGGAGTGACTGATGCTGGAAGAAGGAACTTTTTTTCTGAGATGGAAATTCCAGCAGAGCAGGTGGACTTATAGGAGAACAGAGGATTTGTTTAAGAATCCCCATAAGATTTTTGTGTGGCAAAAAACTTCATGCCACTATATGTTATTAGCTATAGAATATGATCAGTTATGGCTGGTAGGGGAATTAGATCTAAAAATTTTAAATTATGACACTGATAAAGAACAATCCCAGTAGCCAGATTTGAAGATTAAAAGCAGTGACTACTCAGCCCAGTTCCTCAGACCTGTTTTGCCAGGGATAAAGTCAAAGCAAGCCCTACAAATCCTATGCCTTGGCATGGTATTAACTGCCAGAGCACCGTAGGAAATGGGACAAGATAGCAAATGCAGACATAACCAGTCTCTTCCTGCCATGGAAGAGATTAGCTAAACTGAAGGTGACTTAGAAGAGTATAAATAATGTGACACTGATAAAATGCTTTTAGTCCAAGATCTTGAATTAGATCCCAGTTAGAATCCTGTTCCATGTGGAAGGAACTTGTTCACCTGCATAACATGCCCTAGACTTCATGGCTCTGAAGCTGTCACTAAAACTTGTCATGGATTTCCTCTTTTTCCAGGCTTTAGATATTTACTTAACAGTAATTCCGAAAATTGAACTTACTCAGAAGTTGAACTTGGTCTTGCAGAAACATTCCCCACGTTTAGTCCCTAAATAGGTTATTTTGTGCTCTGTAGTTTTAAATTTCATGTCACTGAAATCAGTCCAACCTTCAGTGTGATTTTCTTCTCTGCATATTTGGATGCTTCTCTGTGTTTAAAACTTCCTCTCCACTTTGACTCATCTATTCCTAATTTCCAAGAATTTTTTGAATGTGTTACATCTAATTTGTCCCCTCACCACTACTTTATGAACCCTACACAAAGCTTCTTCTTAGCTTGACTATTTCAGCCTTCAATGTAGTATGTCAGCATCTCCTCTCCAGTGAATTCCCTCCATGCTTTCTTGTAAAAATTCCACTGCAAAAAATAACTCCCATGTAGCATTGTATTAGGCCCCATTCTAAAGTGCAGATAAGAAATTGTTTGTGTTTCTTTTGTCTATTAGGAACATAAATTATCTTAGCAAAATCTAATATTAGGTATTAATCAGACCTTCATTTTTGTAATTACAGGCAGTATGCATCACAGCTTCCCATCTATATATTCCAAATTTCATTGGTTTATACCCTTTAAATCAAAAATACATTTTAAATAGTAAATGAGTAATGTTTAGAAATGTGAGGCTAGATTCTCAGCTAGCATAAAGGATCTCTCACTTAGCCATGCCATTTTTCACAAGCTGAGAACATGGCCTATGACCTCCTTTCACTTCTTGTATCATGTGATGGAAATAGAAAAAAAATGAAATCAATGAGATTTTCAGAATTATTCTCTAAATAAGGAAAGTCAGGAAAACAGATGTTTCAGAGTTCATAGCTGTTAACAAATATTTTTAGGAAGTAGAATATTTTTACTTTCAGAATTATTCATAGTGCATTGGTTTTTAGTTGTTCTGCAGTTATTGAGATCATAATTAATAATGCATTTCCTAAATAAGGGGTGTTCTAAATGGATTAGCATATATAAATATATTTGTATTTTTATATGCACATATTAATAGCAGCTCATCAGTGTATCGTGTTCCAGATTTGAATAGCACTTTAAAATGCAGTAACAAATAGTCAACTGAGAAAAAAAAAAAAAAAAAAGGAAAAGCTTAGTGCTCCACCATAGAACTGTGTCTGGCTTTGAAAAGGGGTAAAGACTACAAAGAACTATTTCAGAGTGTACACCAGTAGACAGAAGAGTGAGAAGGAAACATCCAGACAGGGAAGACTGTGTCATAGTTCTGCACTGAGATGTCATATGCCTTTGTATAGGTGAGAGAAATGTTATAAAGAGAGGAAGGCTGTTTCTGCCTGATTTGGGAGGTGTATTTATCCTCTTATGAGGATAAATAAGTGATGTTACTTAAACGGTGCAAAAAATGTTTTAGTAAAAAAATTATGATACTGCACTGTGTTATTTTGAGCTAAAAATAATTATTAAAAAAGTATTTGACCACACTCACAGCTCGTGCTTTTGTGTCAGGAC
Organism: Corvus moneduloides; assembly: GCF_009650955.1. Taxonomy (NCBI): domain Eukaryota; kingdom Metazoa; phylum Chordata; class Aves; order Passeriformes; family Corvidae; genus Corvus; species Corvus moneduloides. The sequence goes on from NC_045480.1 coordinate 59,288,694, forward strand.
AGTAGGTGGGATCAGCAGTGGCAGAGACAGTGTATGAATTAAATGCAATCAGGAAGAAAGAAGTTTCCAGTCTAGAACACTGAATAAGGCCCTCATGAAAGAGCAGCTCTTTATTTCCTGTGGTCAGATCAAGGGCTGTGCTGGCTTTGCACAACCAAGTGCAGTGCTCCCAAGGATCCTGTGCAGTCCTGCCTCGCAAAGCTCATGCTGCACCCTTCTTTGTTGGGCTATTGTTTCCAGTGCTAGCTGAGTTTAGCTAACCAGGGATGCTGACACATGATAATGAAGTTACGTCTTTATTTTACTAGGTAGACAGCTGCTCTGAAGTTACGATGTTATGGGATTCCACAAAGTTTATTTTTTCTTAAGGCAAAACAGGTAATGATAGAGTTTGATGTTAAAATTGATGAAACAGACTATCTAAATAGACTTGTTCAGAAATATGGGCAGGAAAGAAAACAATACACCAGGGTAAAACAGCACCCAAGACAGATTGATCAGAGGGAGCAGAAAAAGATATAGTTAGAACTGAAGACTGAATAAATTCTCAAGCTGTTTGGTATTATTCTGGAAAAGTATGGCTGGCTGTGACAAGAATGTTCTGAAGACTTAACAGAAGAAGGGGTGATCAAGGTCACATTTGTGACACTAGAAAAATACTACACTGAGAGTTGTTGACTTTTTGTCAACAGGAGAAACAGATAAAAAGAAAAAAAAAGGTAGGGGGGAGATGTATCACAGAAACAAGCTACCTATGCTTTTCAAATTTGAGTTAAATTTTGAATTTACTGCAAAATATGCACAGAGAATTTAAAATTTATTAAAAAAACTTGACGGAAAAGTATGTTGAATTTCTTTTACACTAAGACATGGCCTCTCTCAAAAATCTGATGTCTAAAAGCATAGTTTCTATAGATGTTTTCTCTTTAACTTGCATACTGTGTTTGCTCAGTTTACCAGCCCAAAAAAGTTTTTGATCTTTTTAACATTGTAGTTCCCGTCTAGCAGATGCAAGACTGTATTCTTTTGGTTTCAGAAATAATTTTCAACAATAGAAAACAAAATTGAGATCCAAGAATGCTTTCTTTTTTTCTTTTTCTTTTTTTTAGTGATGCTGCCAAAAGCACAAAGAATGCAGTCAGCCTCTTGAAAGCAAAGTAACTCCCAGGGCACTGCTTGTCAAGACTCTTCAGAGCATTCTCTTCTGTGGATTCTCAGACACGTAGCACTGGCTGTCCATTATTGACATTGCTGCCATGGCTGTGGAGCAGAGGAGCTACTGGGGCTGTGCATCACACGCACACCTGGACCTTTGCAACTCCACGTGAGTAACTTCAGTGCCTTCTGCTTTACTTGTTTTTAGGAGCAAAGTTGCCCTCACAATTACAAGCAGCACTTTTGCTGCTCTTCTCAGCAGAGTTCACTCTCTGTGTCAGACTCTTATAGTCTTTGTAGAGCAGAGACTTTTGAAGCACTTTCCTGAGATGTCTAAAATGTTCTGGGTGTGTTGCTCATGATTTGGTACATAAGGTGATGTCTTTTCCTGGTCTTAAGAGTCAAACACGGTTAGAAGGGGAAAAAGGGATTTTACTTTGGTATTTATTTTAAGGATCTTTAGGTGCACTACATCTAGGTTGAATGCACCGAAATGCACACCATCATGAACCCCACAATGCACACCCCCAAAAGATCGGGTCTAACGTTATAGGTCTTACTAATTAGCATATCTATCAAAAATTCCTCAATGAGAGGCTAGAATGAGCCCCCCTCTCCAAGGAACCTTCCCCTGGATGGTTCTATCTCAGTTTACAGAATGTGTTCTGGAGAGGACCTTGGGGTCTGGGGCACACTAACCCTTACTTACAAAGCTTCTAAAATGTTTAGTCTCCTAGCTGAACAAACAGGTCCAAGAATGTAGGCAAAAAGCACTATGAATACAGAAGTTGAAAAAAGGTATAACAGGGGTATAAAAGAAAAGGCAAAAATCATCAAAAGGAGAGGCTTTCATTGCTAGTGATGCCTATTTGTATGTTAAAAAGGTAATTCACTTTATAAATACCTGTGAGTAATTTCCAACTTTCTTTTGGCATGTCAACAATATAACAAATTATGAAGAAACAAATCATAATTTAATACAACTTCCCAAATGCTCTCTCTAAAGTCCTTAACACTAGGATAGAATAAAAATACTCTCAGGAGGCTGAAGACCAACAGGATATAAGGGACTGGTTGAAAATAGGGTGCTGTAGTCAGATCTGACTTGCAAATCTGAGCAGGATACAGAAGATAAAGAGGGACCCTTTGGAAGGCAGAGAAAATTGTGGCTTACAACTTGATTGCTCCCTACTGTAGCATCAAAACCCCTTCAAATTATTTAAAATTAAGACTATTTCTCATAATCTGTAGCCTGTTAGCGAAAGAGATGATTTCTCCTTCCTTAGATATTCTCTCTGTTATTAGTTCCTGCAATTGTATTGAGTTTCATGGATGTTTACTTGTTTAATGGACTCAGGATTAAATATAAAATTATCTGAATTTCAAATTTGACTGATTTTGTTAACTTAAAAATAATTAATTAAAAAATCTCATCTATATGAAAGGCTTTTATCCCAGATTCATTTCTTGGTGTTTTATGACTGCATGAACTTCACAGCTTGACTTAAGAAAGGGCCTCTAACATTTAGATAAATGCCACTTGTCCACGTGCAGATGTTTTCTAATTTATTTGAAATGATTTACACAAAGTTACTTATTCTGTTCTGTCAATAGCTGCTGTGCAATTACTTTCTTTCTAGTTTCCAAACTATAAGGACTCTTTCCTCTACGTGGCCATCCAGGTCACACATCTCCTTGTCCCCAAGGGGATGAGTTTAACCCCTTGAACTGGGTATCTTCTGTTCTCTGCTCTAAGCTTAAATGGCATTGTTTATGATAGTCAAAAGAATGTTTCTTCTTGCCCTAGGACCCTTTTTGATTTTGGTATCAGGAACTTTCTGAACCTTCCTTGTTAAAATAATAGATGAAGAAAATCCCTTTAATTACAGTAATTTGTCTTGCTAAAGAAAATTGCACAGAGACTGTTTAATGTGTCATACTGTGCTTCAGTTTCTGGACCAGAACATTTATGAAACCACCTAGTTTTATATTCCTAAGACAAGGCTGGACTGGACAGGCATAGTGGGCATTCATCATTTTTTAGGGGACTAGGACAGAGTTCCCTGTTCTCCATGACATTCCCCCTGAGGGGCCATCCTTGGATCTCTGCAGAATCATCGAGAAAACTGAGGGTAGGGAATAGTTTTTGTAAGAGAAAGTCTGACATAAACTAGAAAGAGTTGATAAAAGATGAGTACCTGGAGGCTGTGATAATCATTACTAGTATGAAGAAAGTCGTCAAGGAATGATTGCTCATTGTCCCACTTTTCAGAACAAAAATTTGGGAAATAATTGCTTGTAGACATTAGGTGTAATCTAATCTGCTTAAAAGATTAAGTCACCCTCATTCATTTTTAAAATCTCATACATTGGAGATATTTTTGAACTTTCCTTTTTGTCCCCACTGCAGTTCCCATATAGAAATTTGTTTTGAAAGGATCCATAAAGATGACCTGTGACAGATTCCATTGGACTCATCACTGTACATTGTTCCATAGCACAGTATCACCTTAATTGATCTTTTGTTTTTTACTACATGATTTGAGTGATAAGAATATAAAGTGTGCATAAAATCAATACCCCATCATTTTTTTCTTTTATAAATCATATATACACCCATAAATATGGTGTGTAGTTTTCCCTGCTATTTCTGGACAGCTCTAACTCCATATGAGCTTAATTGCATTATTTAATCATTTGTATTCTATTTTTTTTATTTAGTAAGCTCCTAGTTTGGATGAGAAATAATGAGAAGTCTTTCAGAATGCAGATTAATGCAGGATTTTTTTTTCTCTGGCTGACATTTCCTATAGACCGACTGTACAAATGTCATCTGGGAAAATAATATTTGTCACAAATGTATTAGCATGAGGAGTAAAGTAGAAAAAGATTTTAAAGAAAACCAACTTGTTGTGTGTTTCTCTGTTTCTTTCTTTTTTTTTTTTTTTATGGAATACCTGTATTTTCATACCATTGCTAATCCTGCAGAAATCATGGCAGAGCTCTCTTCATCACTGACCACTTGGGCAGGATGTGGCCAAAGCTTTGACAGAACAGGCAGTGCAAAGGGTCACATAACACTATGCAATTCTGTTTGAGCCTGCAGGTTTGAAAGGAGGCTCAGCCATGAAACAGGAGGTCTTTTTCCATGCTCCACTATCTCACTGAGATTTAAATAAAACATTGGGAAGTGAAACAAGTTGAGAGTTCTTTGGAGAATGACAGGAACAAACCAAGTAAGCAAAGAATCACTGGTTTGGCACCAGCAGGGCACTTGTCTGCCAGTCTTCCTGAGCTAACAACTTCCTGCACAACAACTGGTAAGGAATACAGTCATCCTAATGACAAAATGCTCTGAAGAAGTAAACTTGTTTAGTTGTGTACCTGGCAACTTGTAAATTGCCACAATACCATTAAACACAAAAGCCACCAGCTGCAATTTCTTCAAATTCCAACTTCAGTCATCAGCTCTTGCTTCATCATCAGTGTAAGAAAATTATCTAGAAATCAAATTGCTATTGCCAGTCCAACTCTTTCTGGGAGGCTCTCAGAGGTAGGAACTTTTCCTATATCAGATGTCTTCTGTTGTCAGCTCAGTGTGAAATGAATGTTGCTGCATTAAAAGTCATAGCAGAATCAGGATTTTACAATGGCTCTTAGATTTCTACAGCCGAAAGAGAAATGTCCCAGCTTCTGGTTGTCTTTGTACCCAACATGAACAACAACTGTTTTATTTTTAAGAGAGGTGATCCAAATTGAAGTAAATCTGCTTTCAAAATATTCAAATCAGACAGCACCAAGCCAGCTCTGATGCCAAGAAAGTCCCTTTCTTCTCTCTCATCTCTTTCTCTTGCTTTTAGTCCACTCTTCTTTTCCTTCCTGTGCTCAGCTTTTGAACTGAGGTGTCCCTCAGCTCAAAGGAACTAGTCTTCAGTTTGATGTTTTGAAACCTTGCCTGGCCTCAGACAAGTGACTAACAGCTCAGCCCCTTGTAGGTGTGAGAGATGAAACAATGTCCAGGGGAGCCCAGATTGCTCCAATCCCCTTCCATCCAAACAGAGCGCTTAACCTATACTGTCACCTCAGTGACGAGACCCTTTATGTTTAGCACTTTCTCTGGATAGTTTAATATGAAGTAATTCCATTAATGTTTCATACTCTTGTTTCATTAATTTTTTGAAGGAAGAATGTATTATTAAATGTTCAGTCCCTTCTCTCTTATCAGTTCAATTAAGGTACGTATAGGAGGTACATCCGTAAAAATGTCCTCCAGCAAAACTGGAATTAACATCTGATATTTTGAGGATTAAGAAGGCCATGAAAACCACAAAAAAACCAAAAGGTTTTCAAGCTCCTCTTACATATAACACACACAGAAAAAAAAAAATGCAGTTACTATTTTGTTATTAAAGAATTAAGTTTCAGCTTGTAATTCTAAATTGTAAATGTGACATAAAGTCTACTCTTTAAAATAAGTATCTTTCTGGATGAGGGCCTTTCCCAAGTGTATTCAGCCTTTCCTTCCCAAGACAACCTTTATCTCTGCTCTCAAATTATAAGCCCTTCTCTCCATTTCTTGCTAGTTTTCTTTGTCCCTTTCCCATTTCCACATAACCATGTTAAAATTCCAGGGTTGTTACCTAATAGTTCCACTTCAGTAATTTTTAATGCTGTTTATTACCACTACTTATTTACTTTAGATGCTCTGTGAGTGTCTCAAGTAAATAAGTGGTCTCTGTGAGTGTCTGTGAGCTAACTGCATGAGTGGTGCGTTTTCAATGAGCACCGTGTCTGTTTATTTCTAAATATTTGGCTGTGCTATAGTTCATTCTACTCTTCATAATTCAGTTGACTTTAGAGTTCGATGACACAGTTAGAATGAGCCCACCTCAGCACAAGCATGCTCTTTTAAACCACTGATAGTTTTGTGAAATTGGTCTACTCCATATAATAGCTGTGGTAGATCCCAAATTACTGGGAATAGGATCCTCCTTGCAGTGGGTGGTAGAGAGACTTGAACTGGGACCTGACAGCAAAAAATGCTCCAATATCACTATAATGAAAAGCAAGATTCATGAAAAAGCCATTTTCACTAAGTCTTACCCCTTATGATGTGACTGGGTAGTGGCACCAACTGCTCCAGGGCCTCACACAGGCCATGCACAAACAGGATGATTCTGTCCCAACAAGCCCTCACATCAGTGTTCTGCACCAAAGCAGCTTCTCTTGGGATTGGGCCATCTACAGCCCTTCCCCAAAGCGTAAGGCAGGTTGTCAGAGTTCCCCAGAGCTGATTCCTTCTATTCCTGCAGGGATTCCAGAACCCTCACATTCTCTCCATTCACCCCCACTTCCCTACATGTGGTTCTTTTCCTTCTCATTCCTGCATCCTATATAGTGCAAGCAAAGACGTACAGTATTTTGTTTTGGATTTTTTTTAATATGCTGTGCCTAATGAGAGGCTATATTCCTGTGTGTATTTTACAGAGTGTTCTGTGTAATGCCAATCATTCCTTTGACTTTATTGCCATACTTGGGAAAATCTTTGTGATTAATGAGTTTTTTTACCCATGTGAGCAAAAAATGAAGAGATGCCATTTAAGCCCAGTGAGTTGCGGAGCAGGCAGAGGAATCAGCATAGGGTTGTTTATGGATTTGACTGACTTCCAGCTTGTTACACAACTAAAATAGTGAAGGAATATTCTTGTTTTACCTTTTAATAGAGCACTGTGCTGTGCAATATTTTCATCTACTGAAAATGTTTTTTATAAAGTATGGATAAAGCATGTATATTCAAAAAAAATTCCCACTTGTGTAAGTCAGTACATCAGTGACATAGTTGCAAACACTTTGTGAAACAATGTATTAACTCAGTAAAATACAAATGTAAACTGTATATTAATTGCTTTATGTGCCCTCCTATACTCATGTTTTATTAACTTTTTAATATTATCAAGTATCATGCTAGAGTGTGATACTCCTCCAAATAAGGTACTATTTTTACTCGGTTTATGAAAATAAATGAGCATGTCAGATTAGCATTTTGATTTTGCATGAAAGCACATAATGTTTTTTCTTGTATTCCCTGATTGTTTCAAGGGCATTGTATCATACCATAAAGCTGAAGACTCTTTCATCTTTCTTCAGATAAAGTTGCTAATTAATCTTAATTTTACATGATATTTAAAGACTTTAACATTTATTATTACCATCAGAACCAAGTCCTAACATTATTCAGATTAGGAATTTTTTAATGTTTCTCTTACAAAGTAGAGTGATGACATACTCCACCACCGCCTCATTCCCTTCCCTGACTAGAATTTTATCAGAGTACAAATGTTAAGAAGCTCAATGAAAATACAGTTTAATGCAGCCAGTTAAATTGCCTGAGAGGAAACAGTGCATACAGATTTCTTAAAGCCTTTCCCCTCAGGCCATTAACTAAGAAACTGGTCACTAACTGCTGGTAACAAACCATTTTGGAGGGATTATTGCTATTACCAGAATTCAGTGGTTTATGGCTACATTTTGTTAAAGACATTAGGAACTGTAACATGGACGAGCCCACAGTACTGGAAAAAATCCTTCTTTTCCCTTGTGGTTAATGATAGTTTTTCTTCCAGCCCAGATGTCTCGAATAGTGGTTTCATTATTTCTCATATCTCCCAATGCTGTAAAAAAGGCATTATGGTCAGGATTCAAAGGAAAAGAGTGAAACTATAATACTGACTTCTGGGAAAGTGTGGCTCTTGTAGAAGCCGCTATAAGTAGACCAGATTTTGATGATTTCCAAGAATTGTAGCTGCCACAAAGAACTGGTAGAACAACACAGAGCAGCTTTCCCTTCCTGTGATCAGCTTGATGAAGGCACCAGTACTGCTGAACACACCAACAAGGTTTTATGTTCATTTGACATAATATTGTAGCTTAAGTTTTAGGTGTAAGAAAGGAGTTTTGATCAGTATGTTTCTAGCACTCCTCAGTTAGTTCCATCTCCTAATTACTGCAATTCACATAATCTATAGTATTAGCAAAGATGGGTCAGCCTTTGTTGTAATGGAAAGTGCAGAACTGTAGGAAGTTCAGCACTTAATTAGGAAAAGTTCTGTGGAAATATGAAAATCTTTTTCTTTTTTTTTTTTAAGGAACTCCATCTAAGAAGATATTTTGACAGCTTGGTTGTACAAATGATATTGTTGAGTTAGAATGCAGATTACAAACACATTATTTGCATGGAAAATGTGTTTTTCACTCTATTCTATCCCCCTCCATCTTTCAATTTAAAAAAAAATCCTAGATCAGAACATATCATTAGCTGTGCTTCTTAGTGAACCTGACTTTCCTCAAGAAATTTACATCTTTCTCTCATTTTCTGTTAAGGTTTCTTACCCTGTTTTCTCACCTAAAGAATTATAATGAGGTAGAGAGAATGAGATCTATGGGGAAAGCACTGGACCTAGAGACTAAAGGTAAAAGGATGATTGATGGTATGAAATTACCATAAAAGTACAATCAGGATCAGATTTTAAAATGAATTTTTAAGCAGCCTAAGAGATACTCTTTGATTTGTAGTCTGGTGGAATGGATAATGTCTCATTCAGTGGATAAAGTTTCTCACTGTGTGACTTGAGCTTTTTCTGATCTTTTTGACTGGGAGTAAAATGGAACCAAAGCATAAAGTGGTTTTTAATGCTGAAAATATCAAAAGCAATATCCTTAATGTCAAAACCTAGGCATAGCAGGTGAGAAAAGAAAAATAAATATAAGATAATTATAGTGTTGGTATTATTGTATAAAAGACACTATCGTCTTAAGCACCTTCTCGGATCTGTAAAAATATTTTTAAACGTAAGTAAGGAAAGGGTCAGATCTTTATGTTGAAATGTAAAACCTCCTGATCTTTAAACATTTTAAGTATTTGCAAATTTGTCAAATCAATTTTCAATCCAAGACATATACTATAATTTATGTCTGAACAACACAGGACAGGTATTGCAATCTCTATATAACTAACAACAATTTACGGTGCAATTGGTGGGTCGGCAAAACCAGAATTTAGTGGGTATATAAGAGCATAAAATATTCTGTAAAATTATCCTATATAATTGCATCAAGTATTAAAATTAATTTACAAAAGTTGCAAGTTGAAATTAGGATATTTTTAACTTTCTAATTTAGCACATTCACATGAGGCACCTTATTGGCTCTGTAGGATTGATATGAGAAAGCATTACATTGTTGACAGGCTTTTATTTAAAAAGCAAAATTCTTCCGATTATGATTCCTTTTTTTTCGTCCCCCCACCCTCTATTTTATTTATTTAATTTAGAGGATTTAAATCTGATAGTAAATTTTAAAATAAGAATCCTTTTCTTTGTAAGCTAATTCACTCCTTTCATGTAGAATGAAATTTATGATTAATTTTCTTCCTGCTATATATATAATAAAAATGTCCATATATACCATTTTATGTGTAACCTCAAAGGATTTATTTTATTATATGGATCCTTATTATATGGCTGGATATTCTGATATTAAAATTACAGACAATATTTTAAAATAGTTTAGCATTATAAAAAAAAAAATCCCAAGATTTCCAACAGTTGCTTCTTATGACAGTTTTCATTTTTTTCCCTCCTCCTGACAGTTCCCATAATGACTTTAATCATATAGTCTGGAAATGGAGCAGGTTACTGAACAGCAACAAACTCACTGGTCAATGTCGGTGTCACTTTTCTGGGAGCAGGACTTTTTGAGCATCAAGGAACTAATTTTAACAGCCTGCTGGAAAAGTGTTAAGTGCATTAACTCCCTGTCAATCACATTTTTAGCATGCTGGCCAAATTATTATTATTATTTGGCTCAAGACATTCTATTGAAACTTATTTGTATGGTATTCTTATCTGTGTACCTTATGTGACTAATGATGATTGTTTATGGAGAGGTGCCTGTCCAATTATTTTTGAAGGAACGCAAGAATGCAGAATGACTGGAAGCATCAGGTTTTTGCCAGAGAATGCCTCAGGTAAGAGGAGAATGGCTAGAGGCTATAAGGAATCACAAGAGACAAGTCAGAGTCGTAAATTGGGAAACTGACATATCTCATCTAATATACTTGCTAACTAGGCCTTTAAAAACCTTGACATTTAACTAAGTTTGTGGAAAAGTTATATATTTTGTCCTTTTCTATTGGCTATAACTCATTAATATGATGGACTGAGGTGTTTATAATCATTATCAGCATTAGCAGACTAGCAGATGGGATCATTTAGAGATCCAGTTAAGCACCTAACAACTGCTCAGTTGTTTGTGTAGATTGTGCCTTTTTCAAAGTCAAGTCAGTCAAAAATGATATTGCAAGTTATTTACCCTTTTGGTACTTCAGTGTGTGAAATGGGATGAAAGAATGCTGGTATTCAGCTGAGGCATTTAAATAATGCTTTGGAAGTCCTGGCCTGCTTAGAACAGACTGCAATCCTTACTGTAAAACAGAAATTTCTGATGGTTTCAAGAAAAAAAAGGTAGTATAAAACAAACTTTGCAGTGAATGCTGCCTATTAACTCTAAATGATTTAAATACGTTAGGGGCTTAACTTTTTTTTGGTGAAAGTAAGTTTTGTCTTTACCCATTAATGTTCCAAGGATAAGATATCACTGGATAATTAAATACATACCCTGCCCTGATTCTGATCCTATGTATACAGATTTGTATATAGGGGGGAAAAAATCTAATTTCTATGTAAAAAACAAACCAACAAAAATTCAAGCCATGGAATTCTGAGAAATGAACAACAAAAGGAACTCACTTCAGTATGAAAAGGGAAGATGATCACAAAAAAAGCAGAAGGAGGCACTGCAGCTCAATAGCTAGAAAGGAGTATGTTTTAATTTCTGAAGAGCTCCCCTCTCTGAAGAATTAAATTAAAACAATATACTTTGCAGGCAAGCATTTTTATTCTTAGGAATTTCCACAATTTTTTCAAAAGGCAGAGAAAGTATGAAGAGAGCTAGTCAATGGAGGGAGGGGGAAGCTATTAAGGATTGTTTTCCCAGGGCAGGAAGCTGAAATTCAGTAGGAACTGGCATTTTGACAAGCACTTTGTATTTCCAACCAAAATGGAGTCTTGCTCATTTAGTGCAACTGGAAAACAATTAATTGAGGCACACCCCACCCCCCCACCCCCCCCTTTAATCTTACACATGAGAAACTGCATTGACTTTTAGAGGACTTGAGTTAAGTCTACCAACACTAGGAATTCATTCCTTTTACCTAATGTATTTTGGAACATGAATAAATTATACGGCTACATATTACAGTAGGAGAGAAAATGACTGCTACTGCTCAGGCTGTGTGACGTTTGCCATGCTATCCCCATTTTCAGCAGCTCGTAACTTTCTAAAAACTTCTGGCTGCTGGGTGAAATTTTTCGTAGTTTAGGTCTCTGTTGGATGAAAATTATTTTTTGAAAGTTTGAGGGACTCGTTCCATTATTTCTGGATATGTGTGAATAACAACATATAGCCCATCAGGCAAACAGTCTTGTTTCTTCTGCACTGTACTGTCATCCAAATGGAGAGTGGAAAGGGGATAATTTTCTGGGAATTTGGGGACTGCAAATGAATAATTTCATGTCTGCTCAAAGAGTTGCCTAGTTACTTTTGAAAACAATGAAAATCTTAGAGGGCTTTCCAATTTCAACCACTGTGCTGCTGAATTCCCTAAGCTCTTTTTCCTCAGCACATTTTTTCAGGTGATAACCACACAAACTTGTCAAACATAAGTGTTCTTTATCTGGTCACTTATGATCAACAGTTACTTGGCAATGTTTTGACTGGTCTGAGATCACTGAAGATTATGTTGGGTTATATTCAAGTAAGCCTTCAGATGTAGTGAAATAAAATCAGAATGTTCCAGCATGTGCAGGCTCCTTGAAATGCTGCATTCCATTAGGAACCTAATCTTTCAGAGGAACACAGCAGAGGACACATTAATTTTCTTCCAGTTACACTTATCCCGTTGGTTAAAGAAATAAGAAGGCATTATCCAGTTGGTTAAAGAAGTAAGTAACTATGAAATGATATCTATGCTTGCAAAAAATAAAATCTGACTGTTTCAACTGTTTCTCCCATCCTCTTCAGGTAAGAAATTCAGTTTCACAGGTGTTCTGCTAGGAACCTTCACAGAGGTAGCAGACTCCTAAATATTGATATTTACACCAGAAACCTGGCTACAAATTATTGTCAGCCAGTGAAGAAATAGCAAGAATATGCTCTCACTCAATGTCAACAAAACCCAGTAAAATATTTTAACCAACTGCCTGCAAACTGAGAATGATTGTAAAAACTATTTGGTATATAAATGCTTTAGGTAAGAAAGGAAATAATTCCTATATCAAGAGGCTGAAAATTAGGCTTGTAGGACAAGAGACATAAGTGTGGGTTTTCTAAGTTCCAAGTGCAGTGGGGTGGCTTTATCCTACAAACTTAATGACACTTTCATGATATTCATCTCTGGGCTGGTGCCAATTTAAATAAAATTACTAAATAAAAGTGTATAAGCAAAATATTTACTGCAATCTGTAGAAATAAATTCTTCTGGAGGAACAGCCTGGAAGAGAGTACATCTTCCCTCCAGAATGAAAAAAGGGGTGAGGAAGAGTTGCTTGCTTTCTTCCTTAAAAGAATTCAGTGTCTCAACAGTCAATACTTAATTGATAAATTTGGACACGGGATTGGGAAAACTGTTTCTTTCAAAGTCCTGAATGTAATCTCCCTATCTGAATTTACAAAGCAAGTATATAAACAAAAAAGAGGAAAAAACAATATTCCTGTTCTTGTCAGTTCTTGGCATTTGGATAAATTCCATAAAATACATCTCTGTACATGGGAGTGGATTATTACATCTTTGCTATCATGTGAACCACGCTATGTCAGGTTTTAATGCTGGGTCTAAACTTGCAGTTTACCATTTCTGTAATGCTGTAGACTAAAACATCAGACCCCAACTTGACCAAAATTCCAGCTCCAGCCACAGGCTTCATTGCTTAAATATATTGTGTTTCAGTGTTATTTTATAGATCCTATTTCACTGTTTTCCATGGGTTAATTGTTAGGAATAAGTGAGTAGAATTTAATTACTTAGAGTAATAGCAGCAGGTAATTGAAAAGGAGATACAAAATGGTTTTGCTTCACTGTGAGGAACTGTCTGTTTCTGTGAAGGTCACTGAAGTCAGCAAACCAAGTTAATACAAGCTGCATGCAGTACACTAGCTAAACTTGCAAAAGCGTTTTCTGGAAAGGTGTATATACAAGTCTTCCAGCTGAAAGGACAGTTATAAATCAGCAGCTCAGTACATTCAAACTCTACGTGCGTCCAAGTGCTTGGAAGGCATTTGTTGTTGTCAGGTTGGCTTCTGGGCTCAGCTCAGCACTGCACATGTGACAGCTGCTGACTTCAGTGGGACCTTCAGTCCTACACCAGTATACCTCTTTCTGTCCAACAATTCCCAACATTTTCTTGTCATACCAAGGTACATGGAAAGGGAACAAGAGTAGAACAGGTCCTATCTAAGTCTTTCTTAATTCTGTCATATATAAATATTTAAGGTTGAGGAACAGACAATCAGCAGCCGTGGCACCCCTTGTGGCATTGTGACTGCCTTTCCAAACTCCATGCATGGGCAGAGCTGTGGGTTGGCATTGTAGCATGGGAGAATGGAGAAAGAGGGTTGGAAGCTAGATTAAGCTCTATTCCTCCCATCCTTGTTTCCCAGTAATGCTTCCTTTGTACCACTGAGCTGTCTTTCCGTAGAAGAGTCCTGTGGAGTGTCAGAAATGTGAATCTGGTGCAGGGGAAGTGTATAAAGACACAGGCAGAAGGTTTTAGATGGAAGTAGAGCTGAGATGGAGGATGAGAAGTGAAGGCACATAACCAAGCAAGAGACAACTGATAACCTCAAATATCTTTTCCCATAGCAAATTTCTGTGATCTGAGGTCCAGATAGTTTTTGATATGTGATACATAAGTTATTTATTATTATATAACTTGACCTTGACTCACTTGAGTCAGTCAGCCCTTGTGCTCACTTTTGTTCTCTGTGTCCAAAACATTAATCAGTATTTCTGTTAAGCAGGTAATCCCATACATCAGAAAAAATATGACATTTGTCACCTCATATATGCAGTCCTGGCCTAAGGGGCATCAACATGACCGGGGGGCAGCAGCACCTAGTTTGGGGGATCCTGTCCCTTAGCTTTCAGGACAAGCTTACTCTAATCACATAACATTCAGTGTCTTAGTTTCCTCATCTGTAGGACTTGGATAAGAACTTTCATTTTATTTGTAAATACATAAGAACACTTCAGAGAAATAGATGTTACTATTCCAACTGGAATCAGTTATGCCTGAATCCCAAGGTATCCCAAGTCTAGGCAACACCTTTCAGTGGATGAGAAAGGCACCCATGCTAGACAGAATGCATAAATATGTGTGAATGGAGCAATTAATTTAATCTATTTATTTTAATCTTCCTTCTCCTGTGTTGGTACACTTGGTCCTGTTGTGCTTGAGAAATCTAGGCTTGGCCATTTGAAGTAACTATGTTGAACATATTTGTTTATAAATAACACACACAGAGGCATCTCTGCAGTAACCAAGACAAGAAATATCCAACTCCCCTCATTCTATTTTGGTCACTTCCTAATCTCAGTGCATTCTTGGCACATGTGCAAGTAATCTGTCTGGTTTACAAGAGGGTACATTATCTGATGTTATTGGTGAAAACAGCTTTAATAGTCCTCTCTGAAAATAGCTCTGAAACTCTGACATCTCTGTTAGGTTCATGTCCATTTTACTGAACTGATCTTCTTTCAAAAGCCTGTAATATTTTCTTTTCTTTTCAGTATTGCTAATAATCGGTCCCAAGAGTGACTTTAGCTGTGTCCCTAATCTTTAGTTGCATCAACTAGGTTGTTTAGATGTGCCTTTTTTTTTTTATCAACACTTAAGTGAGCCTTTAAAAGGCAGTTGTTATATCTTCAAAAATTTGTCAGTTTCTATCTGCAATCTTTGGGATACAATTGCCTGATGCTCAGTATACCTGGCTGTAGGAGACTGCATTTATTTTCACTACTGCTTAAGAATAAATGATTTCTCAGAAAAGAATGACAAGGAGCATACATCCCTTTTCACCAGCAGGAATTGCTTGCAGCGATATCAGGGAAGGGGTCGTTTACTATCTTTAAAAATTGCTTATCCATTGCAGGTTTAATTACAACAATCTTCTAGTAATTGAAACCTTCCCTTATAGCTAACCTAATCTGAATTCAGATAGGTTAGACCAATGTGTAGTTGACATTAAAAAGCACAGATTAATTTTAGGAAAGCAGCTGACCTCAGTTTCCTTTGAGCAATTATATTTACCATTCACTCTTTAATAATTATTGTTTTCATAAGTCTTGCAACTTAGAAATTTCCCTGCCCTCCAGTTCACATTTTTTTAAAACTCTCTCAATCAATTTAAAAACAAAGGACACCATTTGTTACTCACCCTTTCCCAGAATGACCAGCACCAGCAAAGAAGTGAGTTTTTTAAAGCACATGCTTTGAGCATGTGAGTATCAGGCTTACCAATACATTTTCACCGACATCTGTTTGCTGTGAAATGCACCATTACTCCCATTTATTGATAAAGAACTGAAGTACAAGACAATTTACTCCATCTCATACTGAGGAGTTATGATAGGACTATGAGCAAGGTTGAATTCCCTGATCTTGATAAAAGGTTTTAACAACATATCACACAAAATTATTAACCAAACAGAGATAAACTTGGCTATGGAATTAATAATGCTTGTACATTGTATTGTTCATAATGTTCATTATATGAAGATGAAAAGAACAATCTGTCTTATTTTAATATTACACTTCTTGCTTTATGTCTTAAAAATCTCCCTCAAATTGCATGTTTTGCGGTGTTTGTATTGGGGTTGATTTTTGGGGAGACTATTTGTGGAATACGTAGGAACTGATGGAAGAGTGATTTTCAACTCAACAGCTTTGAGAGTGGCAGGTGCCATTGTGTCTCTGCTTTATACAGCTTGTTTGCAACTATCACTAAGGGTTTGTAGATCTGTTGGAAGGATGGAGATGAATAAATAGTGTTTATGGCTGTGAAGCAATTTTTGTTGGATTATTTGTGGATATAAAGAAGCTTCGCTTGTCTAGTGCTGTTAGGGAATCACTAGTGGAGAATGTGACTAATTAAAATAAGAAACAGGTAGTCATTCAAAACAAAACAAAATAAGCAAGCTAAGTCTATAAGTAAAGCATAGCCTGACTGCAAAGTCATTATTTTAGGGAATTAAAGTTTTGCCACAATCATTACAGCATACAATAATATTTACATGTTTGTACATTCTTTTATGAGTTTGCTGGCATGGTTGTCCTCCCAGGCAAATTTTACAACATGGTAAGAAGCATATTTTTGACTCAAGTCTTCAAATTATAATCCAGGTTTTCTTATTGACCATTAGACTGCTGATGCATTGCCTGTGGTAATTAAACACAAACTCGGTGGAAAATAAACACGTTTTTTTTGTTAAAGGTATCTGTCAGATCAAGGGGATATCACTATTATTGTCTCAGTGGAGGGCAGAATGTTTGAGTCAACATTTTGCCAAGACTTTTGGGCTGAATTCTCTTGTGTCTCTACAAGAGGTAGAGGAGCACTGTAACACACCTTTGATGAAAACCAACCCATCAACTCTTGGTGGTCTGGATTTTATATTGTGTGATTTTTATAACATACAAGATGTTCGAATTGTTAGACAGGGTCATTTGGAGTAGACCTTTGGGCTGGTTCTTAGAAAGATGCAAAGAACTTTCACTCAAAGCATTTTTGGTACCTGTGCTCTTCTGTGTTTTTCTGACTTCTCATCATGAGGTATGTTTTTGAGGGTAGTGGAGGAAAGCCACTGGCAGCAGCAGATTCTTTCATCATGTTGGTCTTTCTATTCCCTGGCAAAGTTGACAGTCAGCAACTGAATATGCAATGGCTATAAATCTTGCAAAATGATTAGCCAAAGGCTATCATAATTCATACACTCTTAAAGATTGAGAAGTGTTCTACCTAGTTGGGGTGCCTTTCCAGATTTAATTCGCGTTACTCTTTGAGTTAGCCTAATTGAAATGGAACAGCCACCTTGCAAATGAAAAAAACCAAACTGCCCACCCTAATATGTGTCTTTTTTTAAAAATCTTTGTGGGCCTATAACTACTGAAAGCTTTACTTTGAAGATCACAAGAATCAGAATATAAAAATATATCACCCTTATAATAAATGTTAATAAAAACATAGCAAAAAAGTGAACTGCAACTCCTGTGTTCCCTATTGCTTCTGCTCAATCTAAAAATGTTGTTTTCTTGTCTTTGTAGACCTGCAAAATTATTAAAAAGCTGCAGCAGGTTTCTTTTCTTTCCCACTAACATGGAGCAGTTAGCAACAGGTAACTACAATCAAATGCCCTTAGCATGCACTTTACAGTCGGAAAGACAGACAATAAATAGCTTTTAAAAGCCACATGTACTGCTATGCAGCTTTGGTACTTAATTGTTTGCTTTTTCTATCTGATTTATGAGATATTTCGTAGATTTTACTGGTGCTCAGTGCCACAAGACTGAGCACACTAAGAACTTCTATGCAGAAGCAACACAATGTTTTAGCATTACACAGCAGCAGAGTCAAGTTAACACACCTGGTTTGTGCATCCAAAAGCCATAATACAAACCAAGTGTAGAGTTAGACTCTTCAGAGCATATTTTTGTCTCCCTTGCACTGGAGTAAAGCAAACACTTCCCTGAATTATTGTGTGAGACTTCCCCTGTGTTTGCTTTATACATGTAGGGTAATTTGGGGAAAGAAAGGGAAGACAACTTTAGTTAAGCTAAACTGCAGCTTTGCAGTTATATGAACAACTAGTGTGCTCACTGAAATTCTGGCAAATATCTTTCTGACAGCTATTTGGATGTGCACACACAGCTTCCCCCCACTTCTCCCCCCAATGAAATGGAGAAACTTGTGATGAGACAATATTTAAGAATTTGAATGGAAATGAAAATGAAAAATGAAAATGCACAAAGTGGATTTAAATTATATGATTTGAAGATAATTTTGCCTAAGCTATGTGTCACCCTCCCATCAATTTTCATCTGATGGATCCTGGGGGAAGGCAAGGAGGAAGGAGGTATCATCCCCACAGAGTGAGACCTCTGATAGTCACAGAGTAATTCAGCCCAGCACCCCATGAGACTGGTGACCTGAGAACAGAAGCATAATTTCAAATCATCAGGCACAGGTAAGTGAGTGTCACTAGGCCAGATCCATTTCAGAAATCGTTTCACTGCAGTCTGTAAACAGACAAGAATAGGGAATGTTGATACTTAATTGTAGTTTACACTTAATTGCAATTAACATTTTTTCACATGAATAAGATTTTTAGTGTGGAGAGGTTATTGTGTAATCCCATTTTTATTTCATACTTATCCCCATATGCTATTTGGCTCTTTTAAATAGTGTTAGTATTCTCTTTAACGGCTTTAAATACAATAGAACATCTACCTTTTGATTTATAAAATATGCTTATGAGATTAAAATCATGTATGGTATTAAAATACATTGGACTAATGGAACCACTGTCAATTAAAAGACTGCTTCAAAACTACAGGTTTTGGTCTCAACAAAGTCTCTTCTAAAAATCAGCCCTTGAAGCTTCTTAGGGGAACAACCTGGGACTTCTTCAGTCAGCAGGGAGCTGAACTCTTGAGCTCTCACTGCTCAGCACAATTCATAGCTGCCTAAATATCTTTATAATTCAAGAATTTCATCTCACCTGAAGTGTCAAAGTAGAATACAAATAGAGAAGTGACCTTTAATCAGTAACTCAAACCATAAAACTCCTGTGTTTGGAAACGATCTGGAAGCAACTGCAATCCCACCACAGCAAGCAGGCACACACATCCTGTGTGACATAAAGAGACATCAGATTTAGCTCAGCCTGAATGCATAACAGTGGGGAGATGAATCTCCAAAAGGAAAATTTGTGTTTCTCTTTGCCAAATGAATGAAGGAAGAAAGCACTCTTGGCTCCAAATATTACTATTTGTCCATAAAAAATAGGGAAAATAATATTTTGCATACATTTCCAGCAAAAATATGTCTTTTCCATCAGGTGTATTTTACCAGAAGCCATTTCCTCATAATAAAAAGCAGAACACTAGCAACCATTAGAGTCTCCCTAAAATGCACTTAACAGCAATAGTTGTGATATGGGTTTTATTGATTTTCATTAAAATAAAAGATTTTTTTTTAAACAAAATTTTTGGTGAAGAAGAAAGGGAATTCTTTTAGTGAAAAGACTGAAAAAGATCATATTTTCCTAATGCCACAGTAACTACTTCAAAATTATAACAACAAGAGAAAATTTTGTATTCATTTTTTAGACACAGTTCTCACAAACCAGATATACACAAAATAATCCCTTGTAGGTGCTGCTTAAAGATAGGCCTGGAAAATCTCTGTATGGTGGACCAAAGTATGCATGCAGTGTCTGATAGCTTTATTATATGTATAAAGAAAAAACTACAGAAGGATGTGCAGTGTAGTATGACTGGGAGAAAAGAGATTTTTAGATTTCTCCACATTTCCTCTGCGAGGCTGTGTTGGCGGCACTCATATTAATTTAATTTTGTGACTATGTTTCTTCAGTAAATATTCAGTCCTGCCGTAACAGATGATTTGGGATTGCATTGGCAGAAGGAGCTCCAGCTTTCATTTTTTTTTTACATTCTGCTGTTGGTCATTTCAGACAGCATTCAAGGAATGTGCAAAT
The DNA here is from genome assembly GCF_009650955.1 of Corvus moneduloides. Classification (NCBI taxonomy): domain Eukaryota; kingdom Metazoa; phylum Chordata; class Aves; order Passeriformes; family Corvidae; genus Corvus; species Corvus moneduloides. The sequence continues at coordinate 59,308,738 of NC_045480.1, forward strand.
GAAAAGAAAAGGCACTTCAAGCTTCTTGCTGCTGTAAGAGGGGCTCTTTCATTTACATCACTGGAATGTACAAGTAGTTTCAGAAGAGTCAGATGAGGCCCACGAGGCCCCAGTCCTCACAGGCTCACAGCAGCATCGAGTTATTCATCAATGCAACGGGTTCTGTGTGCACAGAGAGCCTCAGAGAGGCCACACTGCCGCTCTGCAGACCCAGGGAAAAAGCAGCCTGACAGAAGGACTCACAAGAAGGATATAAGAAATAAAAAGGGCTGATCTGTAATGCACATCTCCATTTGGATGTTTCTATATGGGCACGATGTTCATCGAACATCTTTTGAACCATGGATACTTTTGTTTAGGGAAATGAAGCCTGTGTACTGCAAGAACAACACCTGCTGGTGTTACCTACACATGTAGACAAACAGCCCCTACCTGCTGCATCCAAGTACCAGGAATGCTCCCTGGCCACAAGTGCTGCCCACAAGACCCAGAGTCACCAAGCTGTACTTGAGAAGGATTACACATAAGATACTTTTGCTTAGATATTTACCCAAGAGAAAATTCTGTCATTTCTGAATTTTTGCCTGAAAACAGAACAAGGCAGCATTTCTGAATTTCTTCCTAATTTCTCACAAACCTCAGGGAGAAAAGATTTTGAGCAGTTCAATATAATGTAATAATACACAGCAATACATGAAGCTATCTACAAAAATGGAATGTGACATGCGAACAATAAACATTAACTTTTTTTTTAGGTATTGACAGTTTGAAGGTAATTATTGGAACAGTGAGTATGCTGACATCCAGAAGGGCTGTGCAAGGTAGTTCAGAGAGAAGAGAAATAGAGATTTATCTGAGTTAACACCCAAAATAAAACCTCATTACTTAGAGTTGTTCTCCTGCCACTGACAGAAGTAACAAAGTAGAACTCATCATTACATTATGACATTTCTTTTAATGTTAGTTAAATGGAGGAGACTGCAGAGTTTCTCGATAGAGTTTCTTCTGCCAATATACACGTGCGCACACACACACACCCTCTCACATGCTCCTCATAAAAATCAATACTAAAAAGAGAGAAACCAATCACAAAAGACCCCTACAAAAACCGTGGATGCCTGTTCCACATGTTATTGCATGGTACACTGCTGCTACAGTTTCTCAGCAGGAATCATCAATATAGCCCCAAGAGACCAAATGACATCTTTGTGACTGGCTATTTATCTCTATCTCACTTATGTCAGGAAAATTTGTATTAAAAGCATAACAAATGATTCTTGAATTTGTAATATCTAATTCATGTGATATAACTAACTGCTCAGTGATATATTAATGTCAATCTCAGTTAAACTGGTCCAATTTTGTTTCAGTTGCTACCAGAAATGAATGTCACCCTTACAAACTGCATTCATTTTGAATGCATTGAGTATAATGCAGTACAGTGTTACCTTCCAAAAGCAATTTACAAGGGTTTTAGTGTATAAACGTGTTAGCATGTTAACCTGTACCAGCCCTTTAGCCACTGAGGAACTAAAGCACAAAGATTAGCAAAAACAGACTGTAAAAGCTTTTCTCTTCGGCTGTATCAACTGTAAGAACAGAGGATGAAGCTGTGAACTTTTTTGTAAGGGGAGGGCAGTTGCTAACACAGTGCAGTAAAACAGAGGAAAACACTGCAGTTTGAGAAAGAAAGGGGATGGCCATATTGTTGCTGGCCCTTTCATGCCGTTCTGGTTCACATGTGTTTACAGAGTTGTGTCTAAAAATGAATAAAGAGTAAATACTTGGAAGAGTAAAGTTACTTTCTGAGGGAAAGGCAAGGGAAATGTATCCTGTGCAGGGGGTGCAAATGAAATATATGTACACAAGGAATAAGGAACACTTGCAGAGAAGAAAGTGGGAGCCATGAAGTAGAACTCGAAGGCTTGAAAAGAGATTGTAAGACATATAGCATAAAAGAAGGGGAAAAGGAGTCTTACAGGGACAGCTCAGGCCAAAGACTAAGAGGGAAGAACATGGTTCAGAAGAAGGAGAAATGCAGCATAGTCAAAGGGTATTTTGGTTTCATGAAACTGAGAATGAAAATAGATGACAAGGAGAAAGAGTGACATTTACAAAAACATTAATATTCAACAATTCTAAATAAACGAATTTCCCATTCTTGAAGCTGTAAAATCACAGTTATAATAAGGTATATTACAAGTATAAGCAAAAGGTTCTCTCTTTTATGAGGTTGAGAAGCTGCAAGCCAATTTCTATAAGAGTTGGGATTTGCTTTGGTTTGCAGATAGAGGAAACTATTGAACAGCAGTCTTAATTTTGAAAAAGGGACTTAGAAGTTTTTAAGCTTTTAAGCAAATTGAAATAATAATACTTAGGTATATGAGTTTTTCTTGCATATCTGGGACGTATATTACTTCTAAGCCTTACTTAATGCTTCAAACACATGCATGACATTTCATAACTGAGCTTTTAGCTGAAAGATCAAGTTAAACATACATATCCAAGAGAGTGGGCCACAGTGACAAGTTTAGGACTGGGTAAATCAAGGACTGTTAAGAGCTGTCAAGATTTTGTGGAGTCCATAAAGAAAATTTCAGCTCTTCTTTAGTACTGAAATCATCTCCATTCCTTCCAGAAAACAAGAGAGATTTCCCAAGCAATTGTGTTGCAATTATCAAAGACTCAGGGGGGTTGTTGATGTACAGTATGCCCACTGTAGCATTTAGGATAAAAGGAACTGGCCACTTTTGAAAATGGTCTGTCGTGGTTTCACTCTATGGAAGACCACTTGGTTGCAGGTAAAACACCAAGATATGAAAATCAAGTTTTAGAAATCTCTGTCTTAAACTTAATACTCCTAGAAGCAACAAATGGTCTCTGCAGCCTTAGTTTCCTTGCAGTTACCATCTCTTCTCTCTCTTGAAATTATCTCCATGGCTTTTCTCGTACAACTCATTTGCACGGTTGCTGGTCCAATGTGTGCACTTCCTTGATATTTTAGTTTGTGAGGGATCATTTGCTGAACAGGGTTTCACAGGTTGTTGATCACAGTGTGCAAATGTTTATAATCAGTGAGGGCATACAAATGCAAAGCCTTGCCACCATTTATTAAGTGACTTCTAGAATCAGATCGAGCAAATTTTCTTCTATGAACATGATGCAGCAATGAGCATTCCCCCTGCCCCACCAACTGCAGAGAAGCTAATTTTGTTTTCCATTTTATATTACATTTCAGGGAGCATATGGTGACTAAATGTCTTTCACAGGTTCTGCTAAATGTTTATCTCATGAAGGTTTACAGAGGGTAAGAAACAAGCAACTGTGGCTGCTCCAGCAAAAGTGTCAGAGTAAGCAAAGAAACCTTCACTGCCCCCCAGTCAAACTTACATTTTTTGCAGACTTGTCCCCTCAGACCATAGGTTTGCCACTAAACTTTGCACACGAGTCTTGGATGTTTCCATTCTTGGCTTGCACTCATGCAGCAGAATTATTTAGACAAGCTCTAATTTGCCCAGTTTGGAATGGGAGGGAAAATGTATGGTGCTGCCAGGCAGAAGATTATATCTTCGTTTTGGTTGAGGTTTCAGGCACTTCAGAGAGCCTCTGGTTGTGGCTGTCACTCTGTGCCAGACTCACAGGCTTTTTTTATTGTCCCTGTCAGTTAGCAGCCCAAGGTTACTGCCAGCTCTCTGTCAGTGCTTTGATTTTTGTCAGCTATGGCCAGGTCCTTTTAGTTATCTGCTATCTTTTCAGCTTTGTTCAGCCTGAGCTCTACTTGTCTACTAATTAGCTCTTTGGAGATTTCCCTTTTAAAACTCACTATCACAGAGGACAGGAACCGTTCAAAAGTTTTGTGCTTCATAGAAATTCCATATTCATCCACATCCCATACAGCCATCTTTTTAAAATTAAAAGTGGCAGGTCAGGCCAATTTAAGGTATATAAGCAGCACAGCCTGGAAAAAGATACCTTTAGGTTCTTGATCAGGTATGTAGATGAATGACAGAAAAAGAAAAGAAAGGTTTCCACTGAAAGGACCTAGGTGTACGAATAAAAAAGAAACTATCATTCTGTGTAACATATTCTCATTTTCTTTATCTTCTGGTGTGCAAATATTGTGCTAGCTGAATATAAAAGTAGCACAACTTTAGGGTACAAAAAAAAAAAAAACCACACTGTAACAACATCAAGAGTGGTCTTACATCAAGGAGGGCCCTGAGGATGTCTTTGTTGTCAACTTCAGAAGAAAAGAGAGGAACAGAAGAGGAAACTGGCAGAAGGAATAGATGCCAAAGAGAACTCAAAGGATTAGGTCCGGGTGAGGTGATCGGTATTCGAAAACAGTCTGCCTTCTGGCTCTGATCTAAGGGAATAGGCTGGCAGCAAAGCCAGAGGGCATAACAGCACAAACACACCTTCAGCACACTGCTGGAGGCTTGCCTCAGTGCCTTAAAAATTGTGGTAGCAATTAGAAATAAATGTATATAAGAGCAATAGGCAAAAGTGCTCTATTTATGAATAAAAGTCCTCTTTTTACATAATACTCGGTCTACTTGTATCTTCTTTTCCTTCTTTTTTGACACTTAGTATGTTTTTCTCGTGGTATCTCTTCGATGCTGTAAGTTGCGCCTACATTGCACTTACATAGTGTTAATGCCTGGAAGATGAAAGTAAAAACCTTTGAATATATTAATGCTATAACACAGATGTCTTACTTTTTATACTCCTTTTTTAGAAATATGGTGTGGTTAATAATGATGCAGATTGTGCTGGATGGATGAGCAGATGAAACAGGGGAATACAGATTAAATAAAAATTTCTTCAAAGCTTACGTTTGCTTCATAATTTAACTTCTGTACTTGTCATGATAGTAGTAGCTAGGTGCAACTATGCATAATCACATTGTTCTAAAATATCCTCGTGAAACAGAGCAAACCTAATCTAAACAGCACTGCCACACTTGTTCAGATAACGGGGGGAAAAAAATGTAATTAGGAAATGTCAGCTTGGCTCCATGGATGATAATAATTACAAATCTACAGTTACAATAAAATATACACAAACACTTTTACAGTGGAGAACCAAACATTTCTTACTGAAGGCAAGGCTGCAAAGAGACAGTGAAATAATCTGTCCAGTCCTCCTTTTTAGATACAACACCTCACACACTTTGTGTCTGATTCCTCTTTTTTCTGCTGTCATATTTGTCTTATGCGTTGGACTGCAGAAAGAAACACAGACTTGGCAGCTTTTGCTTTGGTAATGGGAAGGCTCCCTTCTCGGGACACTGCTAACCTGGGTGATGTCTGGCCAGCATGTGCTGACTCCAGAGCACTCACACTTCTATCTGAGAGCTGTTTTTGTTTTTCAGAGATCAGGTTTTCAATGGCCTGGGTATTAGAAGGAGCTTCCAGGATAATTTTTATTCTCTCAGCTCACTGTGTACATGGGGTCCTTTGCTCCTGATGTTTGGCCAGACTGACAGATCAACAAACATTTAGTTTATTTTGCTTTCATCTTTGGAAGTTTCCAGCTGCTTTTAAAACTGTCTGTTGACATATTTGGAGACTTCACACATTTTTTGTATTTCTCGCAGATGGAAAATTTTTGACATATTTTACTACAATATTGTAATTCTGCTTTTTTCATAATCTTTTCCTTGTTGGATTAATCGAAATTGGGGCACGAAGGTAACATAGATATTTCAACTGATGCATTGAAAGCATTTTGATGCCACCTGCTACTGGTTTTAAGAAAAGTTCTGACAGTCACACTCATTTTCAAATTGATTTGCAATCGTCAAACAACAAAATTGAACCGACCAAATTTTGTATTAAAAAAGCCAATTCATTACTTTCATAATTTGCATTCCGTTGATGACAGCAGTTTTGATATGAAAGCTGCCTGGTGTTGTTTTTGGAGTAGCAATGTTCCAGACACTTTCTCATTGGCATCATATTTTTCGTCTGTCCCTACCTTCTGAATCCAGCATTTGTGCATGGAACAGCCAGTCACCTGCTCCAGGGTGACATACAGCATGCACCAACCTGAAGCAGTTGTGTCCACATTGCATCTTTGTTCAACCCACACCTTAAATGATTGGGAGCAATTTAGTTCAGAAAACTTATGGATATTAAAAGTCTCTCAGTCTGCTTTTCCTCACTAGGAAGGAGGCATACTTCAAGTGTGGGTGGCTGTCATGTTCCTTTAGCCTTTCCAGGTTTAGGGAATACTTATAACAGAGAGCAAGTGACCCCCGCATAACACTGTTGGCAGTCATTTCTTCTCTTGTTTTTCCCTTATTTTTGTTATGTTTCCCTAGCTTGCTCATAGAAACAAAAGGATGTTGCAGACATGATCTACCTTGAGTTTCCCCTAACTTCAAATTATTAGACCTGAGCATGCTGATCACCAGGATACTTGTCTCAAGGAGCCTTCTTAGCACATTTGGCTGGCAGCATTAATATTCTTCTACAGAAAATTTAATCCACATTGTCTCTCAGCCTTCCATTTATACTCTGCAGTGTGGAGACTAAGGTAAACAATTGCTTGCTTAATGCAAAATTGCCTGCTTGTGAGACAGTCTGTGCTTTCCCAGTCAATTCAGATATGATTTCCTCAATTACAGGCATCTGTTACTGATCTTATCTCAGTATCATCCTATATAAATGAATTGCTCTATGCAAATGGATTTTGTCATTTTTTCACCAGATGTGATGATGCTTATCCAAATCAAGGACAGTGTCTCCTCACTGAGTTTTTCCACTTGCTTATACTGATAACATTTAATGCATCTGGTGAATCATTTTATTTAGCTCTAGTATATTACAGTCCTTAAGTACCTCTTTGTAGGGTATGCGAAGCTACTGCCCTGGAGGGACGTCTGCTGAGATAAAGAGATTGAGCAATCTCCCAGCAGGACCCCCCCATGGAAGGCAGCTACTCTTGAGTTACAGTGAGAAGACAGACCCAGAATCTTCTGGGAGACCCTACACAGATCCTTTGTAACCCATTGGCCTTTACCCTCTGACACCCACCCCCTGTATCCCTATAAAGCTACTCCCCTGCCCCTTCGAGGGCAGAGAGAGCTCGTCCCTGGCTCCCCTTCTCCGGAGTACGGACCAATAAAGCTGCCTCGTGCAGAACCAGCCACACGAGCCTCTCGTCTCTCTCTCTCCCTGGTCTGGCCTGGAGGCTGCCCTGCGGAGCTGAGCTGAAATCACGAGCTGACAATCACTAAAGAGCTGACAGCTTCTGCACGGGCCCTCCTGGCCAGCAGCTGAGGGAAGACACAGGGCCTCAGGAAGACGATCTCTTTTGGGACCATCTCTCCGGACCGGTCACAGCTTCCTCGGTCAGAGCTACTGACCCCACACCAGCTGCCATACCTCTTCAGTAATCTTTTAATAGCTTTGTTCCAAGGTGAGTATTTTGCTTTGACTAATTTTATTTCTTCTTCTGTGTTTTGGATTGTTTGTCCTATTATAATAGTTGAGGCAATGCATACCCTGCACTTGTAGAGTGATTCAGGTGGTCAAAACCTGGGTGAGGATTCATAGAATACAACAATTGCCAGTGCATTTGCAGCATGTTTGGGAATCTTCTGAGAAATGCCTCATTGTCTGTGCACTGGTGGATTGGCTGTACTGGGCAGCAAGAGGAAGAAGAGGGCACCCCAAGAGAAACAATCACAAGAAACACGTTATTGTCAACTTTAAAACAATCAGTTCATGATGAAATGTATTCCTAGGAAAGGAGAATGCCAACAGTAGGGGATATTTCTGGCCTTAATGATTTTAAAAGCTACCTTCTCGCCTCCAAAAAACAGAAGTCGCTTGAACTTGAGACTGCCTAAAGACCAAGACCAGTAAAAGAAAGAATGCAATGGAAATTGAATTGACAGAAACTGATATCAAAAGTAAGGTTCAACTAGTGGACAAAACAATGATGGTGCTCTACACTGCTCCTTTCCCATATCCATCCTACCTTCCCTGCACAGAGTAGCTCTTGAGGGTGGATACATCAGGAGTTGTGGCTATAGGAAGAATTACAGGCTTGTACCTCCAAATCAAGATTCACGAAAAGTTCATCAAGCTCAAGACAATCACACTTGTTGAAATAAATTTTTTTCTAAAACTCTTGGTCATAAAGAAAAATTCCAGAATATGATGTAAGTATAAAAAAAAAAATCATGGATACCTGCCTAAGTTTGCGGAGATGTGTGTTAATATTTGTGTATGAGAAGCTCCCCTAGGCAATATTTCAAGTTGTTTTCCTACGTGCCACATTGAAAGTGCAATATGGACCTTTTACTGGGGACAGGAATATCTCTCTAGAAAAAGGAAAGACAGACAGAATCATGTTAACTCCAAACTCATTTTCTTCCCAAGAATTTAATTAAAGAGACAAGATTTCTTCAGGACTTTAATAAATACTAAAATTCCAAAAATCAGTTTTTGAGGGACGTAGCTATTAACATCCTTACTTTACAGAGAGGAAAAACCAAGACAGAAGTTTTGCCTAAATGTTTTTATTGGTCTTCATTTTAGGTCCCTTGCATTTTGGATGCCCAGATCTATATTTTCTCTTGCTGTTCTCCTCCTATGCCCCTTCTTTGTCTAAAAGATATTGGCCTCTCCCAACTGCAGCTAAGAGTTGTGTCAATGCTCATTGTCACAGAAAACTAAACTCAAATTATATCAGGTAGAAGTCTAAGTGTTAAAAGTTTCAGTGCAAGAAACGGGACTCTCAGCATCTTACTGAGGTCTTTGAGATTTGATTTCCTCTAGCTCAGCATCCCTGCGCAAGAAATTCACAGTGCTGCCACCAGGTACCTATGTGAGTGCAAAAAAAATCTTTCATAAAAAAGGCCAAAGGCCAAACAGCTGCTGCATAAATGCTTTGAATGTCAGGCTCTGCAGTGGTGAGTGGTTATGGGTACATCTACAGTCTTTCAAACAGACAAGAGCCTACTTTGCTCATTCTCTGGGCTTTCCAGGCAAGGATCATTCCAAGCTGAAATCCTCCAGCCATGGCCAGTGCTTTGATGAACCTGGGGCAATGGGCCCTGCAGTGAGGAGCAGCATTACATAAATGGGATTATTTGGCTTTCAGCTGCCCGGGCTGCAGCAGAGCCTCACATCACGCAGTTACAAAAAGTTCATAGACTTATCATAAACATCATCTGTTGCCTTGCTCTCTCAGAAATAAAGGAATATAATGATGCAGAAATTTCATCTTCTCTCACGGTTGGTTTCACACATTTTTGCTCCTTACCAAATCATTTTTATGTCTTTTTTTTCCTCTAAAAATTAGTATTTTATTTTTTCAAAGAATGAAGCCACTCTGCAAGGGAAAGAGTGTTGTGGAGAGAAGACACAGCAGGAGTTTAGGAAGCTTGGGAGTTTTCCACATCACCATTGTTTTCCTGCCTGTAAGTGCAACAAAATAATTGAGCTTCATATGATTAATAAAATAGGAAATTTGTGTAACTTCTGGCTCTCTATATGCTCTGATACATTAAAAATGGTAATTACCTGATTTTTACCAGGTACTGTTAAGATGAAGTGACATGCTTTCCTTCTTTTGAGCAGTTAAAAGAAGTCCCTCAGTAAATACAACATATTTAGTTCACTGGTTTTTAATTCCCTAAATCATCCAAACCTCACTCTGTGGCACTACATAGCAGGCAATATTTTCATGATTTTGTCTTTGCTGATTTAGTAAATAAGGAAGGGAGTTTCTCTGTATTTTTGAAATAAGCAGCAGGAATTTAAAAGCTTTACAATGGCCTTCAGCAGCCCTTTTGTCAGACTAAAAGATGCAACTTGAAGCTGAGGCCCCCACATTCTTTTCCTTCTAGGCCTTTCAAAAGTCATTTATGCTGTTACAGAGAGCCTCAAAGACAACTGTGAGGTGAGTGGAGACCTGTGGTTACTTACAGAAGTTGTCTACGTGTGTACATAGGTAATATGCAGATTTTGACATCCCTTTGTTGCCTTCTCAGTCTTCTCTCCTCTTGGGAGAGAACTGGCAGATCCCTAAAAATGCTACCCCATTTTTTAACAATTGAACTAGTTTAACTTTTGTCCGGATAGGACAAAAATCCTGGTGATATCTGGCTAAGTCAGGGGGAATAATATAGCTGGCTATAGATGATTATGTAGAAGGGTTTTAAGTCCAGAGGAAGTGAGAAGAGGAAAACAAGCAAACAGGAGATAATCCCAAGATAAATGGAAACAATTAATGAAAGTTGCTAAGAGAGAGAAGAAAGGAAAAAGTCAAAAAGTGAAGAAATTAAACATAAGAACATCTGTTTTAATTTAGGGATGCAATACCTGTCTTATGCTGTTGCTCTAAAGGCTTGAGCTTGTTCTCAGCCCTGCAGGACTGATGCATTTGCCTGTCAGCTTGGGGTAGGTGAGCAGAAGGGCTGTGGGCAGTGAGGGCTGTTGGCAGTGTGGGATGGGGTTTCACCTCCAGCCTTTGCCAGACACAGAAATGGAGTGTTCTCCAAAATGCAGGCCTAAAATATATTGCTTGAAACAAGACTAGAAATACTCAATTTCCTACTAAATTTCTGATTTAAGCTACCTGTCTCCTGCTTCTAGACCAATAGATAAATGGGATGTAATACCCTCAGCCTAATGCTAATTCAAAATTAAACACTGTTCAGCCCATAGCTCTGCCAGAGAGATTTAACATGCATTTTGAAGGAGGAAGAGAAAACACCTATTATGTTGATTAGAAAAGCATACAGGGATTTGTGTGTGTAGCTGAATCAGCAAACAAAATCCTATAGGAGTAGGAAAGTAAGTGAAGCATAATCAAACCATGCATAGTTTTATCAGTGTTTGAAGAATAGACAAACTAATAATTAACACGATATTTGACTGTCCTTGTGCCAGTTCTCAGTAGCTCCTTAATCCTCACCTTACTCAGGAAGAAAGAAATTTTTGAAAGAGGAAAGGGCCCAATTGTTTTTCAAACTAGAAAACAAAGAGACCTGAAACACTTTGAAACTAATCTAGAAAATGGATCACCTCCCACGCATTCCATCTGCAACATCCTTCTGGTGGCAGAGGTGTACCTTCCTGGGCATAACAGCCACATGCATGAGATGGTAGAGGAGATTTCAAGACTCAAACTCATAGAATACAGGTATTTCATATCTTCCATATTCAGTTCAGTTAGTTTACAAATTTAAAAGCGTTTTTGTCTCTCAAACAATGTAGTGGTAGATGAAAAGGGTGAAGAGTATAATTAATAACAAGTAGGATGTGTAAAAACACAACTTCCCGGTGCCAGAGCAGCATTGAGTTTCTACCTGGTCCCTTTTGGGCTAAGCTGTTTGATCAGCTTCCCTCAGTCTCTGTGGATGTCCTTATACCAGTCTAATTGAAGGACCCCTGTTCTCCTTTTATTTTTGCTCTATGAAAAATGCATTGGAGATGTCTTATAATGAACTTTGATATGGTGAAATGATAATAATGTCCTAATTATATATAAAAATGTAATTACACTTGCTACTATTATAGAAAAACTCCCTTTATAATGAAGTGTTATGTTAGAAAAAAAGATTTCATTATAGGCGGATTCCTTTACTTGTTAATTTGGCCTGTGATTCATCCCTTTAATATTAAAAAAATTTCTAAGCTACTTTTGATGTTTCTCATTTATGGTTCATTTCTCTGCTCTGGCACCTTAAGATGCCAAAAATTACAAACTTATTTAAGATGTACTTAAAAATGCACTAGTTCTTTAAAAGGAAAATGAGAAAAAAGGACTAAGATTCCTTCTTCTGGTTAGAATATTTTATACAGAACATGGAACCAGGTTAAATACCATCGCCATGTTCTCACTGACCAATTGTCTTTGCTATTAAAACTTTCTTTCTCAGCATATTACTAAATGTAGCATCAAATAGTGAATATTGCTAAGGAAAGGAAGAATAGTATTAAAATAGATCATTTAGAAAGATCAGTTCACTGAAAGAGGCATCCAGACACTTCTGAAAGTTGCAATAAAGTGACACTCCTGAGCAAAAGCTGAAACAAAAAAAAAAAGAAAATGAAAGAGAGAGAATTGACATAGTGTGATCTCAGGTCTAATATAACAAAATTGATAATGAGTTCAGAATATTTTCCCTCTTGTATCATAAAAACAGTACTCCACGTGTTTTTGTGTGCCAGCAAGATTCCCACTTCATTATATGGTAGTTTGCAACTAATCAGCTGTTGAAAAGCCAGGCGGGGAAGGTGTCAGTAAAGCAGGGATTTGCTAGTGATTGAAAAAGATAACAGTCATTTTCTAGAACAGGAAATAGCATTTCCCAAACCAAACAACATGATTTTGAGGTGATAGACTGTTTAACCAATTACACTAAACTACATAGCCACTCTAAACAAAAATCTCCTAAGATTTTTAAATTTTTTAAAATGTAAATTATTTTAATAAAGTATACATCCTGGCTTTTATCAGCTTTCCAAGCAAAGAGCTTCAGTTTCCTTTAGCATGGAAGACTCCTGACCCTGTCCATTTGCTGTTTCCTCCTCTTTGTGGAGGAAAGGTGGCCTCACTACTAGCCAGCAGCTGCCAGGGCTCCAGCCCTTGCTGCAGTGGGTAATGGTTCTACGCTGTTATAGAAGTATGAGGAAGAGATCCATGCACCTGAAAGCTGCTCTGTATGGACACCGAATGAAAGAGATTTCTTTATCCTGAAGCCTTGCCTCATTTCTGTCTTAAGACAATTACAGCTGTAACACCGCTAATAATAAAACCCATTTATCTATAGTCAGAGCTAATGTATTCTGTATGATGCTTACACTGCATCATGCTCCCCACTCTTGCTCTCTTGACAGAAACCTGTGTGGAAATGGCTTCCTGCTCTCTTTACATCCATATACTTCTGTTAGTCAGCAAATCAAGGCTGAAAGGCTCCAAAAGTCTGTTTCCTTGTGGGTGCAGTAGTGTCAGGCATGTTTTCCTCACGTTACACTCTTGCAAAGCTACACAACGTAAGAGCTTCAGTCCTGTGAAGGTTGTTACACAGAACATCTTGGTACCAAGAATTTTAGTCCACACAACTTTCTGCCTATTTTGCTTACCTGAATAAATAAGAGATCCAGGAACTCTTACTGTTTAACAAATATGGAAAAAAAGTGAATTTGAACATAAATATTCCAACTTAATTGAGACTGTAACTCTCCATCTACGTGGTTATATCTGCATTGGTCAGGAATCCTGGGTGTTATTTTCCTGCCCCACAATATCTTGTGGTGACAGAATTTGGTCTGACATTCTTGCCTTAAGTGAAGATAGTGTGCAACAGGCATTTGTTAAAGCAATATTCCTAGGGACTGCCATTCCTGTGCTGTCTCACATTCCAAAGGATGCTGTACCATTCTGTCTCACTGTTGTACAACTGTACAATGTTAATTCTTTCCTGGTTAAAAAATGAACATTTAGAAAATTACTCCTGCTTGAAGACTAAATTAATATAATATATAGAAAAAGATAGATACTAAGCAGGAGTGACTGGTGTAGATTCTGGTGCCAATACTGCACTTTTTTCTATAAGGTATAAAGACTCCTGATCATGATACCAGAGTAGGTAGCTCTTCCAGAGCATCCTCTCAAAACACCTTCCCAATGAGTTCTTACAGCAGCCCTGCATAACACACTTAGTGATCATTTCTTCAGTCTGCAAATCAGATTCTCATCTTAGTGTGCATTTCAGCTTAAACAATTCAGTCCACAGAAATAATTTTAACGAGGCCCTAAACCTGGAGGGCTGAGAGAGGAAGAGAGGAAGGGACATGCCCAAGACCACAAGAGCAAGTCACCAGTAGGACCAGGGCACAGGCAGATCAGCAACAGGGTGAGCTGTACTTCCAGCTGTCCTAGTGGAACAGCTCATTCCTTTTCCATTTAAAAGCCCCTCAACCTATTAGTCAACCTATTTGCAAAATCAGCACGAGCATTTGCATGTCTAATGGCATAAATTCTGAGGATATTTTTGGAGTTGGAGAGTCCAGATAATTAAAGAAAAATGAGATCAAATTAAGAGGTGGTGCTGAATATATGCATTCCCAACCTACTGCATTCTGTAGCACTATTCTTTCTTCAGAGAGAAACAAAAGTAATAAAATCAGCAGGGATGTGAGGAAGGGCAGGATAGAGACTTTTAAAATGGAGCAGCAGCTGCAGTCCACAATAGGGCAGCAAGTGTCACCAAGGAGATGCAATCTCATGCACTGCCACAATGCAAAATTCCCACCAATTTTTTTCTCCTCTGTCAAAGGAGCCTCACATGAGTAACAGCAGATGAAGCAAAATTGGTTTTGTAGAGGAAAACTAGTTACAATTCTAATCATAGAAGAAGTTTGAATTAATAAAAAGGCATATTTTACTCTGTTCCCTTTTCAGCAACTTTGCCTTTTATGAAGAGTGTGTTGGCATTCCTCTGATGTTTTGGTAGAGATTTTTGGAGTGTTGTTTCTGATCACACTAAAACTATTGGAAAACGAAGGCTTTACTTTCTGCTTGGTTAAAAACACAGGGAAACATTTTAAGAAATGCCTCATTCAGCCTTAATTATGTCCCTGCCTAGGCCATATCTGATTCCAAACAGATATTCAGTGTTGGACAGAGTCTTGTCCGCCAACTGTTATTTCTCCCAGACCCTTGCAACATCTACCTCAACATAGTGTCTGGTAGGTGCACTGATGGGGCCCTGGCAGGGCTACAGAGCTCAGTGGGCATTTAAACTCATTTACTGACAGCACTTCTGGCATTCAGAGATGCTAATGTTGACGTACCAGGCAAGCATTTCTCCTGTTAGCAAAGCCTCACACAGCAGAGCAATCACAGCCATTTTTGACAGAAAGCACACCTTTGAAGGCTTTAAGATCCTTGCAGCCTTTAAAAATTTCATTCTAAGCTAGCCAGTTGCAGATATTTCAAAAGCTTAAGATTCCCATGATCAAAGGCACTCCTGAATCACACTATTATGTTCTCCTCCTTAAATCCTGTCTGCTTGGCAGTGTTGGTGAGGACTTCGGCAATTTATTACTTCTACTCGTGAAGCATATTGAAACATGCAAACTGTATGCACAGAGCTCCTCCGCAGTGTCACATATTCTGTTGACATCTCAGGATGTGACAACACGTAGCAATATTTTGAGAAAACCAGATTGCTGTTTATCCCACCACTTAATTTAGAAAGCTGAAAAGTGATCAATGTTTAGTAATATCATTGTAAGCAAGAAAAACATGTAGTTGCCACTTTGTAGTCATATACCTTGAAAGTAACATCTATTTGAAAATAAAATTGGGGGCAAAATTTTCAATCTCTGACTTGAAAATTTCTAGCCAGTTTTGCTTTGTTTTCCTGTCTGCAAAGGCAGAATGTATCCAGACAGTTCTGTGCAGATGCCAGGTAGTTCACCATACATGATGGTTGGCCATACAGCTCCTCACCTGTGTTTTAACCAGACTGTATTTATTAGCATAAAATAAAAACATTCAGGTCTAAACTATTTTATCTATGTTTGAACCAAATAGCTGAATATGAATATATGTGCAATTTGTCCGTGGAACCTACATGATTATTTGTCCTTGCCATTATGACAAACAGAACTTCTCTTCTTAACAAGAGGGGAGAAGGAGGTTGGGATAAAAATTAGATATATTGCAGCCTACTATGAGCCTTAATTCCTATCTGTTGTCTCAAATTTGAGGAGCAAGGACAGGAAGGCAACAGCTGTTCCCACCAAGAAAACGAGCTCCGAGAAAGATACCAGCTAAACTCAGCTCCCTTTCTTACGTGGGTCTGTGACCTACTGTTACCTGGTTGTATTCTCTTGTAGTCTAAACCTTTATCTTGGCTTCTAAATACTTGGTTTTCTCAAATACAAAAAGCCAGAAATCAAATTACAAAATATTAGCACCTGTGGCCACCTCCAAAAGATTTGAATCAGACTCCCCATATTCTTCATGCAAAATGAACACACAAGCAAATATGTAAGAATTAGCATTTGCATCTGCCATTATCTTCAACTTTTACAGCTACCTACATCATACAAACACACATCTGGTTCTGATTTTACATTTATCTGTTCATGAGAAGTTTTGACATTTTTTAATCTTTATCTTATCTGAGGTCATGGGGAATATGCACCATTTTTAGAAGTACTAGTAATCTCCACTTACCAAATTCAGAAAGAGACATTTAGGACACTCCAACAGGCCAATGCTCTGGCATTTCAGGTTTATCCCAGAATTAGCAAGCAGGATAAAGAGATTTTTAAGCTGCAGAAGAAATGATACTCTCTAGCAATAATGTCTGACCAGGCAACTGATCTACTGTAAAACAGGTTTTTGTCTAAGCAACAAAAAATCCCCAAACTTCAGTAAAAGCTCATATTGCTTCTTTGCATACAAAGAGCAGCAGTTTCGTGTAGCAGAAGCAATTGCATTTTTGGGGCAGAAGGAAGGGTAATATTTGCCTCAGTATTGCAATGGCAGCTGCGTATCCAGCACTGCTAACACTGATGTCCTCACTCAGGGAAAGATGCTGAGCAAGTCAGGGAAACAACACAGACCAACCAGTCCTGTAGCTGTCAAAGAACTGGAGGTGAGGATTTGCCAGCAGTAACTGGATCAGTGGCACTGAAAACATCTATCTCCTCACAATCTCAAAAGAGGGGTGAGGACAGCAGAGCCTTGCCACAACCTCCAGCTATTTTGGCAAAATTACTTTTGCAGAGAAGGTTCTCTCATCTCCCTATATCATTTATGATGTATGGACTTTGTCACAGTTATCTGCAACAGCTGCAGTTGAGAAGTGGCAAAGAGAATCTAAAATAACAGTACAAACAGAAATAAACTAGCAGAGCCACAATATAAAGCAGTGTCCTAGGCAAAGAGAAATGCATTACGCACTGCTTTCCTAAGCTGCTAGTTTTACTCGAAATAAACCCCACATATTCCCATCTTACAAAGAAATTAAAAGGTATTTTTTCTATCCTACTGAACTTCTCATGAATAAACAATCAATACCTGGGAAAAAACTACAATTTGCAGTTCTAAATTCCTGCGGTTTCTTTACAGAGTGATTTCACACTCATCACTTCCAGCTGGTCCAGTAAGCCCCAGCCACCACTGAATGAACAGCACAAATTGCTAAAATATTCTAAAAGTAAAAATGGCAGATAAAACCATGATGTTTGTGGAGGCCCAGAGGCAACTTCAATTAGGTCGGTAAGGGAGCCCAGGTCATTTTGCAAGTCCTGACAAATCTGAACTTTATGAATTCATATAGATGACCAAAATATTGGGAAGCCATAAGCAGATGCTCAGCAGTGCAGCAGAGAAAGTCACACACACTCATGGCTCTTCTAACTAAAGCTTTGTGCTCAGTGCTGGAAAGCCACAAGACACTTTCACTGACTGTGACACAGAGGAAGCACTCTGTAGAAACACTAGTGAATTTGATGTAATTTTTAAGTTCCTCAGGGTTAAGTTCCTCATAGATAATCACTTGCTTTATGAAAGAGCCTACCATATCCCGTTTGGAATTATTAAGACTGTTCATGGAGTGAAGCCTAGTCAGCTTGATTAAGTGCAGCAAAACATCCAGTGATGTTCGCCAAGTTAGCTGAATGATAACTCTTTAACAGCTAGGAAAATCATGCAAACAAGAAATATCATTCCAAATCAAACAAAACATATATTTGGGGGAGAAAAATACCTTGAAACAGAACCTCCCCCGGTTTTGAGAAGGTTTCATCTTGAAAGAGAAGCAATGGCAACAATCACCAGGATGTATACTGCAAAGAGAGGAGCTCCTGCATTTCATCATAAACTGCAGTGCTCCAGCAGGACAGACTGCTGTTAACAGCAAACCAAGAAGCCCACAAAGTCTGCATAGAAGCTTTGCTGACTTTTGAGGGGTTATTCATTTTTAACAGGTTATTCAATTTCAAAAATTTCTGTTGAAGAGTTTTCATTTGAAAATGCTGATTTTACATCCATGATGAAGGTAGGAATTGTGGAGGGTCCCAAACACGTACTAATACATTTTTACAGAGTATTAACTGAGAATCCCTGTTGCAAGTAATCTCTTGTAGATTTTCCTTGTTGCAAATAAAACTATCAATACACTATTAATAAACTGGAATGTCAATTGTTCTTAGCAACAGAAATGTCACAGAAAGCAGACATTCTGCCCCAGGAGCTGCACAAGCCACAGACTGAGTCACTACGCAGCAAGCAGCAATATTTAGCTAAAGCACTGATCCTTCCATTTTTTAAATTCTCTTGATTTTGTGTACTGTCAAAAACTTCTTATTCAGAATTACGGCAGCTTGAGTCCCAGTCTTTGGGGAATGTCTGCAAAACATTTCAGTGTCTGATTCTTCAAGTAGCTCATTAGAGTGATGAAAAGCCACATGATGAAGGGGCAGTGCCATGCATGAAGAGCTAGGGGTTCCTGTTGTCTTGAATTATTAACAAGTCAATATTTAGTGGACTGTTCCTGCCTGCCTGCCTACAGCAGGTGGTACCCCACTGCCTTTCACTTGGAAAGCATCTGCTTGCTCTGAGCCTCCCCAGAGCTTGCTACAGTCATTTGTTCGATTTAAGACAGACATTGTCATTATTCCATGCAGCACTTCACAGAAATATTTCCTACTAAATGCTTGAACCATCTGAGCAGCACTAGGTAGGCTGCAGGCTTCATTAATAATGCATCCCTGCTTATCAATAGATTTAGACAACTGGTATTTAGAAGCTTCTTTAGAAGGAGTGGATTTTTTTCACACCAGTTAGCTTCATTCTGTCAGTTCCTTGATGTAGACATTACATCCAACTGAGTTCTGAAAGGCAGAGGTGCTAAAATTGTATTTGAGCTGCTCCCTTGCTTTGGAGAACCATTTGACTGATGTAACTCTTCAGATCAACTCCTCTGTTATTTTATTCTTTGCTGGTTTCCGGGTTTGGGGGGAGGGCTGGAGTGCAAGGTTACATTTACAGTAAAATGGAAATTTACCTTTATCTTACTTGAAATACATGGAAACATTGGCTTCACATTCTCTAGGTTCCACTAGAACTTCTCTGGACTCAGGTCACAAATGAGGGGGGAAGATTCTATATTAGTTACCTTATGATTTGCAGAGGAGTGTCAAGCACTTTTGGCAAAGCATCAAGAATGCTAAATGCAGATTAAAAATGTAAAACTATTGCTCAGATCAAAAACAGTGTGAAAAAAGTAGTTCATTTAAGGAAAAGGAATTTAATATAGGGAAATTTCATTAGGGAAAGGGAAAATAGCGATACAATTTCATTTTGCAAAAAACTGAAGAAAAACAAGCAGCCTCGAATAGCTGTGCCATGATTATAGAGAAGATGTGCTCAGATCCATTTTAAAACTCCTACCAAGCCTTCCTTCTGGATCACCTCCTCCATCACCCCCTTGCTGAAGCCCACAGCCTTCACATGGATTTCTATAGTTTTCTTGTTTGCTGGGCTGGTTCTGTTTGATATCCAAAAACTGGATTTTTTGGTTTGGTTTCAGTTTTTGTGAAGCATTCAAAGAAATGGTTAGAAAAACCTCATATGCACAGATCTCACATACATTGTCATCTTTCTTTATGGCTTATAGAAATCTCTTCAGTTTTGTTACCTCCATCCCTGCAAGTGAAAAAGCTGCTGTTTCCTGCAGTTTCTGTCTATTTGTCTCTAGAGATGCTCATTTCTAGCTGATGTGAACCATCCACTCAGCAAGTTCACATTTTTTGGTAGACCTGGAATGCTCCAGTGCTTTCACATCCCCCTTGTCTCTGACTTGCACAAGGAAATACAGCTTTCTTGCTTGCTGTCTCTTTTTGCTTGACATACTTCCTTGACTCTTAATGATAGGAAATATTCTAAGTTGGTTTTTTTTTTCTTCAGCTGCAGGAATTAATTGAGAGACATCAGCAGAAAGTATGGAAATATTGACGTACAATAGCAATGGACAAAATTTGCTATCAGGTTAATTGCAGATTGCTTTTACTATAGATTGTTTTTGATGTAGAATTGCTGGTTGGTGCTCTGAGGACAGAATTAAGATATGGGCAATAAAGCCAAAGTTAAAAAAAATAATAAATAGTTTGTTCTAAGAATTTTATGCAGCTATATGAGAAATAAAATTATTTTGATCACAAATCTTCTAACTCCTTTGAATTACACAGTAGGTGAGGCTTTTCATAATGACACTTATTACAGGGCATTGAACTGAAAGGACCTCTTTGGAAGTAGTATGCATCCTATCCCTGTCCACTGTAACTAGGTCACACATGATTTCTCCAAAGATGTAAGAGCATATTTCAGAAGGATGACTTTTGGATCAAAAGGCAGTTCAATCTCTTTGCCTTTAATTCCACAACCTAGCTAAGAGGTGCCAGCGATAACTAATTCACAGCTCTGTCCACCAGTAACTATTTAACTGTTTTTAAAAACTTGCTTATTAAATTAGGAATGATTACTTAAAGCAGAGACATTGTAAGGTACAGAGAGGCAATGTACTAATCATGTTTCTTATGTTTTGTTTTCTCTTTTAAAGGACAAATTCTCTGATGCCATCATTAGGAGCCTACAAGAATGATAGAGAGGGACTATTCACAAGAGCAGGTAGGGGCAGGACAAGGGGGATTGACTTTACTGAAAAGGAGTAATTTTAGATTAAATATTAGGAAGAAATTCTGAACTGTGAAGGTGGTGATGCACTGGAACAGGCTGCCCAGAGAAGCTCTGGATGCCCCATCCCTGGAAGTGTTCAAAACCAGGCTGATGGGGCTCTGAGCAACCTGGTCTAGTGAAAGATGTCTCTGCCCATGGCAGGGGGATTGGAACTGGATGATCTCTAAGGTCTCTTCCAACCCAAACCATTCTGTGATGGATGATATGCCTCTAACAGGGTAAAATTCATCTGCCATGAACAAAGTTAATTAATTAACAAGTTTTTCTTCCCCATCTATATACAATCTTGATCCCTATCTTCACATCTTCAGTAGCCAGAAAAACGCAGTAGATGAAAAGAATGCGCAAAAACAATGAAGGAGCAAAGAAGCAAAACCAGCAACTCTTCTTGAAGCTGAAGCAGTAGAGCAGCACAGAGCTTCATGCTTTGGCTTGGAGATGGACAACACCTTCTAACTCAGCCTGTTCTTCACCAGGACAGTGTGATTCCTCTGTACCACCTCAGGAAATTATTTCACCCTCAATATAATCGGTTTTTTGACTGCCATCCCATCAGAATAAAAAAAAAGAAATGAAAAAAAAAGGAAACCACTAAAACTGGTTTAATAATTTTTAAAGAGATTTTAAATGATACTCACTTTATCAAGCTGATGAAAATGACAGTAGTGTCAGAGGGTAACAGGTTGCTAATAAATACAATAGTTTAAGAAAGTGCTATTCTTGTCATGGAAAAAAACATTCTGAGAAAAAATAATACCACTGTAATTCATTTTTGAAAGCTATAGAGACATCTTAGATGAGGAATGCAGTTATTAAAGGCAAAAGTACACAATATGTTGTAATGAAATGGTTGTGCTACACACTTCATTAAATGTTTTGTGAGGCACCTGGGAAATTCCAGCTCTCCACCCTCAGAAGGAAGTGTTTGACATGGCTGGATCACTAGAGGAAGCACAGAGAGCTAGCCTGAAACAAAAAACACTGCCTGCCTTGGTGACTCCAGCCTGCAGGCAAAGCTGAATGTGAGCAAAGATTAACCAAGGGGCTACAGGAATCTGCATCTATTCTTTCAGTGCAAAAATTACGGTTCCAGGATTCGTTGAGAAAGACCTGAACTTCCAGCATTCATAAAGAAGTTCATATGAGCAAAGCTAAAGTTGTGAGCAACAGCACTGGGGAAAATCCGACAGACTGTGCTGTGCACGTGTCCATTGGAAGAAAACACGCTTGTCATATGAGACGCTGAAAGGCTTAAAAATTCAGAGAGCACAGTAGGGAGTCTTCCAGGAAGATTCAAAGGACTGATATGTTTTGAATATGTTGAGTGTTTGATTTACGATATTTAAGGGTAGAAAATAAAGGAGGAAAAAACCCAGTCAAATTTTATATGAATCTCCGAGAAACAGGAGCTCACGAAGGGCAGATGTGCTGGAATATCTATGAATATTCTGTGTTCCTATCATTTCAGAAGCTCATCCTTTTTGTAAAAAACAACCCCCCAAAACACCCAAACAAAACAAAGAAAAGCAAACCCCTAATTCTGTTCTTTAACATTTTGAGCAGCATTGTTGATATGATGCTGTTTACAAAGCATGCTTTATAGTTCTAGCTCACTCTAATCCACTGTTCGTTCAGACATGCAGCAAGAGCACATTACAGGCAAGATCCACGGCAGAAGAAAATATGCTTATATCACAGAAGCCAGGGAGCTGCTGAAGTGCTGGTCTGTCCTTAAAAATATTTACAGTCATGCTGGAAACTTGAGGACTCACCCAGCAGAGTGAATAAGAGCAAGATGAAGATATTGTTGCACAATGCTCTAGAAATAATATGTAATATCAACAGTGGTAGCTTCTCTTTTTGCTCATGGTTTATCAAATCTTGCAATCTAATAATTTGTTTTCCCTTAACTAGGATTTACAATGTCATTTGAAAACTCTTAATATAAAATAAAGATTAAAATTTTAAATTAATACTTTCAGTGGCAAAGCTTTTATTAGTGTCTTAGATTAATTGCAATAACAATTAATTCTGCCCATACCCATAGATTCATTCTCCAAAAGCCCCTATGGATATGAAGCCAAAGTGTGTCACCTGGCACACACACAAACCAGTATTTCAGTCTCAAAATCTCTCCTTGAAACAGCAAGGCCACATGCAAGTCCTATGCAGCCTAACTCTCTGAATGGCAAGCCAGAGCGCTTGTGTTAAGATTCGTTTATTGATATTCTAGCAAATAAAACAAGCCCCCTGAAGAGGTTCTTCCAAAATACACTGTGGTGCAGATTTTGGCAAAGGGACAAAGCATGAGGAAGTATTGGGACAATTGTCCTTTTTTTAGCACTTCTCAATAACAAAGAATCTGCTCTCAGGTGTGTGAGGTGCTGTTTAAAGCCACCAATACATCTCTCTATTTAGTGTGAGCATGCTCCTTGGAAAAGACATAAGATGAGAATTTTTCCTCCTTGTTCAATTTTTGTTTGCAAAGCTGAATAGCCCTGCAGGGAACTGAAATGAATAGTAAAGTCTGGTTTAACACAGCTTGTGGCCATTCTTGTCTCAGTTCTGTATCTTTTAACCTCCAGGGCATAATTCTTCCTCCTAATCAATCCCCTTTCGCATCCCTTCTGGGTTCTCTTCTTACTTTTAACACACAGTTTAGGATGACTCTCATTCCAGGGAGATCTATACTCTTTCCTAATAATATCATCTTGCTTGCTGCTGAAACTTTATTTGATTCAGAGTTATTATATGCCTCTCCCCGATTCAAACATAGATCCTTCCCAGCACTCACTAAATAGCCTCAGTTTTTCAGTTTGCCTTTCTAAGGCCCCAGAAATGTGGATTTATCTTTTACGTTTCTCAGAGACAGATTTGGACAAAATTGAACCTGCTCTAAGTGTAGTTTTTATATCCAGACTCTTTAAGTCTTGCTATTCAGTGAAACTATGCATAACACATCATTACTTCTTGCTAGTTCACTGATTGGTAAAAATAATCTACTTTAGTTTACTTCAGAGAATATCCAAGATCTGGCTTTATTGGAAAATAAATTTGGAAAAAGAAGTTACAGTATTTAAATGTTTGGTTTTTCAATGGACATTTTTTGGTCTTTGGATAAGTTCAAGTCTTCCATGATCACATAAATTCCACTACTACTTCCCGCCCTTAATCCCCACCCCACCTCACAAAATGGATATTATTATCCAGTTCCAAACCTTGGATATTTCTCAACATGCCTGCTCTTGGTGGTCCCATTTTTCATTTTACTAATACACAATGCCACTACAGTCCCAATGGCCTCATCTGTTTGCATTTCACTTTAGGAAACTGAGATCAGAGGGGTGCAAAGGAGAGCACCAAGGACACAGGGAGAATATATTATTCTTCTCAGTTTGTTCAGAAGTTTTATGTGCCCTGACAGCAACTAAATGCACTTAATAAAAATATGCTGCCTGGTGGTACAATACATTCAGAAAGTAAAATCTCACCCAACACAGCACCAACTGGTTTGGTCCCACATGTGTCCCTAACCTTCTGCTCTTCCCAGGAAGGATATACTGCTCAGGAGTACCTTTTAACAGGATGAAGAAAATAATATGATTTAATTTCATGCTTAAGAAGTTGAGTATTAAATGCAACTGTAAAAGGAAATGAATGCAGCTTCAAACTAAGCAACAGTAACACGCTTTCTCTTAATGTTCTAAGTAAAATGTCAAGATTTTACAGGGCTAAGCTTCTTTCTGTGTAAAAAATCCACATTTTGAACTGCTCAGATAAATGTCTGCAGTTCCATGAAACCTGAAATCTCTCTGTGGTATTTCCATCTTCATTGTTCTTGTCCTAAAAGCTTTTTTCCTGACATTCCTTACTGCCGGTGCCACCAAACACTCGCAGGCAAGAGGGCACAGTCTGGGCCTTCTTATGCTGAGATGTGAAAAATCAATTGAATCCCCATCAGATGGAATCACTGGAGCAGAAAGTGACTAAACACTAAAAGTTATTCTGTGATACCAAAGTCTTGAAAGAGGATACTGCAAACACAATCTGCAAGCTAAAATATAGGGTGATTATATTTATAATAACTCTGCATGGTATTGCTATTTTGGGGCTCTGTCCTTCTACAGATATGCTACAACTCACTGCTCAATTAATTTTCTTTCTAAATAGTTCAATTCTTATAACATATATATGATATGATATGCTATGATACACACTGATATATCACATCATGATAGTGAAACATACAGAATTTTCCATTCCATTACCATTATGCATTAAAAAGAGGGTAGACTGACAGCAGAGTCTACATGCTGTGATAGGAAACATGATTTTTATTTCTGGGGTATTTTAAACTTGGGGGATTCTAGGCTCTATATCCTTATTTTACTAAATAAAATCTAATTATTCTATGCCACATATAGTATCTATAACATATAATTTAGCCCTGGGTATAAATAAATCCAACCCAACTCATATTTCTTCACATTTTTTTTTCTCCTTTTTTTCTGTCGTTTTCTGTATTTTCTGCTGATTTTACCAGCATCTTCTCTAGCCAATTCTTTGTTTGTCTCGTACACTTCGCATACTGCCTTATATATCTGTGCTAGCATGCAGCTGAGCTGCAGGAAGGATTTTTTTTTAGTGTACTCTCTGTTTTTGTCAGTCCTATTATAACATACTCAGGATGATATGCTACACTTGAAAGCTTCTAGTATAGATATAAAGAAATCATATTATCTATTCCCAAAAGAATGTTGATCATAACCCTTTAATCATAATGCTAATCATACACATATTTGGAAAAACTCAAGCATTTTATGGTTGAGCATAGGAATAGATGTCAAAAGATATATGCTGTTTTCTTGGCTTTTGCACAGTCTTGTGGTCTCAAGGAAACTATCTGATTTTGTTTTCTAGCTTCGTTTACTTGTCAAAATACATGAATAATATTGTCCTTCTTGATTGGGTAATGCTTGATTCAGGTCATGTTCACGAAGGCTTTGAAAACACAGACTATGCCTGGCCAAAGAGGTGCAATTATTAGCTGTCAATAATGTTTTATAGAAAACACCACAGCTGAACACTCATCAAACTGGTAAACTGGTAGAAAGAAGAAAAATAAAGAAAAATAAAGGAAAAGGGGGAAAACACAGCTTTGGAAGAGCAAAAGACTAAGCCCAAGTGTGATGCAAAGAAACAAACTTTTGCATGAAATCTTCACAGTCCGCACAGCCACTCCTCACCTGAAATGTGAAACCAGTATAGACACACAGATGGGTCAAAATGAAACCCTCCAGCTTTATGTATAAACTCTGTGCTTTAGGTACACTGATGCTAATGGCATGAGGTCAATTAACTTTGATCTATAACGACAAGAGCACTAGCTCCCTAATTTAGTGGAAAAAATAAACTTTGAGCAACCCTGAACACTCCCCGTGCTCCACTATGTGTGCTCCTGATCAGAGCTGTAACTGAGCACACTCTAGTGGTCCCTGGCATGCCACGAACACTGTGCACACAGAAGCACAGGCAGACAGAACAAATGGCTCCACACATCCATCTGTGCAATGTGACACAAAGCCTCAGCTGTGGGCAGCTCACCCCAAGTTTCAGAACCCCTGGCCTAAAGACGGGTGACGTTGGATATTTGCGATTTCTACTTTCTGTAGCTCACTTCTCTTTGAGATTATATAACGCTTTATAAGGTGGCTGGGGTAATTTATGGAAAAAAAATGCACGTCATTAGATTAACCAGTTTGAGATCATAATTTATCTCTAATGGCCTTTCTTTGACAAGAAGAAAACAAAAGAAAATTAAAGCTGATAGGGCTGTTCTAGTAATGTCAAAAGTTGGCATTCTTTATCACTCTTTAACTTAAAAGCAGTCCTTGTCAGAATAATGATAAAGGCATCATAGAAATTTTGCTTTTCATCTGTCTGACATATAAATCAATGATCCAAAAAACAAATCATTATATATGTATTTTTTTTAAAAAGTGAATATAAAACAAGCCCGCTTGTCTACATCTTTTATTCATCTCTGACAGAGTCAGTTATACCATTTCTCTGAGCACGCACTCACAGCTGAAGCTGCTCCCTCCTCCCAGTTATAACACTGACCCCGTTTAGAGAACACATCTCAACCAGAGGCACCGAAATCAGTAGCCTTTTCCAGGGTGTGAGCTGACATAATGCGCAGCTTTGCTTCCTCTGGGGAGCAAGCACTCTCTTTATCACTAGGACAAATGACCTGGAGGAGAGGTATCCAAGGCTATTTCCTTATAAATGCCAGATCAGATCATAACACATTACTGTGACTCACTGTGTTAATGACCAGGCACTTCCATTTGCAGGGAAAACATGAGGGTGCTTCCAGCTGAATCCAAGCTCTGGCTGTCAGGGTACACTTTCCAAGCAGGAACACTACTTTTAAAACTTCCCTTTCCCTTCCAGCACACACCTTTGAAATTCATCGTTATGAACAGACCAAACCATTGCCCAATTAACAACAAACTAACAAATATTATCAATAAACAAGGCTTACCTTACAGCACTAGTGACCTGCTAGAAACAGCATAAATGACATCCTTCACATCAGGGGAGGGTGGTTTTAAGCTCTGAAGAGGCTCCTCCAGGATCCTTCACTTTGTATTTTTCTTTACTTTTTTATTTTTTGAGTGCAGGTCCTTATTCCTCATTGTGGGCAAATGCCAGCAAACTGTACACCCTTTTGCAGAAGTACAAGACTCCACCTTGCCTTCTGTAATCTGAAAGTTGAGAAGGATTAGCTGAGCCTAAAAATAGATATATATATATATATATATACACACATATACATACATATATATATATTTCAGGCTTGAATTAATAAAAAAAGCTAGAAATAGAACTATTCCATATTTTGGAGGGATAAAAAAATCACACCCTACTATGGGAACAACTAAAGTTAAATTAAGAAAGAGAAGATATAGAGAAGGAAAATAAAGGTTAGATGACAGAATATGAGATAGACAAGGAAATAGAATGAAAAGCAAAGGATTAGAAACAATAAAAAGAGGGAAAGTGCAGTAATAATGCATCTGTTAAGTTTAACATAAGTCTGGGGAAAAAAGGAAAATATTAAACACCCACGGTGAACGGAAAAGCTTCCTGAAGGAAAAAACCCAACCAAACAATCAAAAAAACAAAAAAAACCCCAAACAAACAAGAAGAAACCTAGGAAATCAATGAGAATGCATTTGAAGGGAAGGAGAAATATAATGGTGTAAAACAAGGACATAGGCCTTCACATTGTTCCCCAATTCGGTTGCCCTGCAGTCACAGAGGGCCATATCATGGAAGCCTAGATCAGAATTGCCCACCAAATATTCAGTTTATGTCAGGTCATGAAACACGTAACAAGTGTAACAAGTGTTTAAATAAACAAAATGCTTAGTGCACCAAAATAAAGTGTCTGAGGCAGAAAGCAAAGTAGAACGTGTATCATAGGGCCCCACAAAAGAGGTGTTTTAGGTTAAAATGCGTAGAAACTGTACCCCCACGCTTTACAGGAAAGTTAGGGAAGCATTTATTCCTGCTACCTTTACTGATACTGACCTGCATCCAAAGATATATGGAAGCAGAGGATACTGGAGACTTCAATTCAAGCTCCTTTGATAACACAACTGTTAGGATGCACCATTTCTCTCAATGAAGGTATTCACAAGCCTATATGCATTCCTCAGTGTAGTATTCAAACGTATCCTTAGAGGTAGGAAATGTATTTTCAAATTAGGAGCGTAAGTGCGAGTGCTCACTACTTTCGTGTCAGATGGGCTCTATTCCTTTCCAGGTCTGAGAAATCTGTGAGAAATCCTTGAGCTCTTACTCCTACACTGTTTTCGGAAACTTAACTGAACTGTTCTAAAAACAGCATTCAAACTGAAGAACTTACTGCAACTAAAAGCTGCTGGCAATGGACCAGGCAAAGTATCTGTCTCCTTCCTCTGCCAAGGATAGCGGGTCCCTGCTCACTATGCTTTTATCTGTGTTTATCCTCTAAACTCAAAGTTGGCAGCACTTGGATGTCTGTGTCAGAAGGGTTAAGAAGTTTTATATATATAGACACACTCAGACCTATACATAAATACATACATATATAAATACTTATATGGGCTTCTTGGTTCCACAAAGAAAAACTTGGGTTTAGGCAAAAATATGTTTCCCTTTCTATATAATACCAACCACATGCCTGGTTTTGAGCAACACAATTACTCTTCCCCAGAGTCATCAGGAAATGGATTCAGTAACAACATCTGAAGAGTACAGAATATAGATCAGTCCTTGTTAAGTTTATATTTGATATGAGTGTCATGTTAGAGAAAATGCACAAGCATAAACTCTCCAGACAGTAGATTGCCATTATTAGCTTTTCCCCAAGCAACTCCCTGACACCTGTTTTCAGTACCTTCAATTACATTAAAGAGTGAGACAGAAGCACATGGGTGAGAGTAGAAGCAGTATCTACAGGTTGGATCCTTCATCCCTATAAAACCCCAAAGAACCTATACTTACTCCCCTTACTCTTGGTAAATTAACAGGTTTTGCTCATTGAAGGGTTTTGTTTCGTTCTAAATTTCTGCATCTCTTGTGCTTTCCTTGTTACTTCTGTATAATGATTACAATTTACCATTTTACAGCAGCATATTACATTTCATTGAGCTTAACTCCTGTCATTTATATGGGTACTAACATTTTGCAGTAATTTCTTAGCTTAAAACTTTTATTACAGTCTTTTTAAAGATGATTTTTTTTAAAGAGGCAGTGCAAGTGCCTGGTTTTAACTTCAGAAATATTCATGTTGATAGCATTTACTAGAAATATAATAATTAGCTAAATAAAAAAATAGTAGTTAAATCAGGATTTTTTTTCAAGCAAAAAACCCCAAAATTGCTACACTTGTTATCTTTTAAATATCTGTTATTCAGCCAGTCTTTTTAAAAAAAAGTCTTTACTTTGTCAAAAGGATATATATTCAGGACAGCTGTGATAAATAGGTAAATGCTGGAATTTCTAATCCCAGGCATGATTTGCTGATGCAAATTGAGTACAAATGTATTGCAATCACATTTTTCCTTCTGGTTCTGTACATGTTTGGTAGTGTGCAAAACTTCATACTGGCAATTTGCACATACACACACATTGCCCAGGGTGAATCATGGCAGAAAATTAGACTTTCAAAGTTTCGTTTTCAGCAGTAACAGAGAGTGCCCTGCATTACACAGGCTGGAGATCCATGACACTCAGCTGTATGTAAAAAAGACAGTTTCCCAACTAATGAAACCATCTATCTTTTGTTCAGTCTACAGGACGACATAAAGGTGATCCTTTGAATTAAACTTACATAAAGCAGGAGTCACAGTGGCTAAGCTGAGTGAGGCTAAGCATCCACATGAACCTATAGAAATGCATGTTTCATAGCTGTGGACAAAGATAATGGCATGCAAGGAACGCTATTCCAGAAAATGATGTAGCCTTTCATCCTTAATAACCAAATAAAAAATGGGAAGTCAGTACTTGGGAGCTACTCCACCAAGCAGATCTCCAGGAAACAAGGTTCCCCACAGACTCTTCCTTGATGTTAAAGCTTCACGTGAAACATTTATATGCACGTAGCACCTGGCCACAAGACGTGGGAAGGCACTTTTATCACACTGGCTGTATTTCTGTCTTAAATAATAGATTTCCTCCTTTTTTTTTTCTTTTTTTTTCCCCTTCTCCTGGAAATGGAATACATCCTCAATAATGTTTCTGTCTTTTTTTTTTTTTTAACATTTAAAGAACCAGGCAACCTTGAAAAACTCAATATCACACAACTTTAAAAACTATTAATACCCCTCAAACTGTCTGGTGCTGAATTTTATCCAAGTTTTTAAAACCAAAGCAATCCAGTCAAATTAAGTTAAGCATTAATTAAATTAAGAAGTTGAGGTTTTTTAAAATGTGTTGAGTGTTTATCTCCCGCCCACGTTTCTTTGACATCCAAGCACATGGATAAACTGTGCACAGACTGAGTCCAACTGAAACTACACAAGTCACTTGAATGCACAGTATTTTCCCAAAGGCACTCCAAAGGCGTAAAGAACAGCAGTCTGTGAACCTTAAATTGCTGCTCCAAAACTAGTGCCAGCTTTGCAGTGATTGACTCACATGTGTCTTAAGCAGGAGTCAACATATCAAACCTGTAAAACAGCTATAATATATGTGCCTCTACATAATGCAGCTCTATCTTTGTCTTCTTCAAACTACTCTTGTTTTTATCTACATCCCTAATGTAGCTTGCAATCAGTTATAAGTGCAAACCTCCATGATAACAACATAAAGCAACCTCAATGCTTCCACTGAAGCAAACAGGAAAGCACACAAAGGACAAGTAGCTCAGTGCAATGTTTATTTGCCTCTGATTACATGAAAAATTCAAAATTTTCTTAACAAGCAAGAAATCCCAAATTCTGTTATCCATTAAGACCAATATCTGTTGAGAGCACAGGCAGAGAAAATAAATTAATTTTTGTTTGTGCAAAACAACTCTTCAAATTTTTCTCAAACAAAAAGGTTTGATTTTGCTTCATCTTTGTCCATGTCCTGCACTTTGGCTAAGAGCAAACCAGAAAAAGACAAAAATAAACAAACCCAAAAATTCTACAAAAAGAACCCAAACCCAGAATACTCAAATGTGAAAATTAGGGCATTTGGTCATTTGAGTTCCTGCTTATGACTCCATTGCTACTGTGACACAAACAGATTTTTCCATGGTTTAAATGCAAGAGAAAACATATTTCAAGAAAAACTGTGAAAGAAGTTTTTACCCTGGTTTCTTCTGTGGTCTGGGACATGCAGAGTTTTGACAAGAAATTTTAGCTTTAAACAGCCCCTTGTAACTGTGTCTCAACTTTTGTCCCTTTTGCAGTATTCCCAGGGACTTCAGAAATAAACATTAAAGAGATCACAACTACACAGGAGGAAAACCAGCTGTAGAGTCTGCACACAACTCAGGAGTAACAAATGCAATTAGATCCAGAAAAAGCAAATGAGGAAATATTGGAAAATTTCAACATCATTTTCACTTCTCACTGCATCAGAAATCTTTGCTAAAAAGCCTGATTTAGATTTGCATCACGTAAGACTAGGCTTTGAAATGAGGAAAAAGCAGCAAATCTTTTCCTCTGCCAGCCCAACACAATGTGAAATACCTAAAAATTTTGTGTCAGTACAGTTATTTTAACAGCACTCATTTCTCCAGATGATTTTTCTAGATTTGCGTAAGTGTGGGAGAATAATAAACATTCCTCTTTTCTGCCTTCCCCTGCATAAGGTGCATTGTTTCCAGTTCACATTTTGGAACCCAAGGCATGGAAAATTTTCTGCACAAGCCACAAGTCGTGGGTTACAGGGTCCTCCCTGTCAAGTGCTGCAGTGCTCCTTAAGCTAGTGTGTGGAGAAATGTAGATTCTCTGAATTGAGATTCAAAAAAACAGCCCAGCATAATAAGCAGGAGCCCCATTGCATTTTGTGGCAAATAAAGGGAAATGAGCACAGTCCCAAGCCAGAGAGTTAGAGCTAGGAAACTAGAGCATTCTTCTGGGACACAGGACACAGTTAATCACATTTAGTACACCCCAGCTTTCCTGGGCAAATATCACAACCACTGAGCAGCTGAAGCAGCATTTTCTACCCTCTCTTACGTATTTTGCTGCGTCCACTCTAAGAACAGCAGAAGGCAGAGCACAGGAGCTGGGACGGGCAGAGAAACCCCAACTTCACGTATAGTGAAAACCCTTCAGGATGCTGCAAAGATATAAAATTTGGACGAAGACAAAGCGCAGATACCTCTGTGAACAGTGAGTCTCTGATGAGAACTTACACTTGAAACCATCACTGCTGAAGTTAGCTGATTTGGCTTGCTAAATGCACTTATGAATATAGTTGCTTAGCATGAGGCTGTTTCTTGCCCTCATTAAGGCCTTAGAGAAGAAGTTAATTGCAAAGTCCTCCTCCAGCACATTTACATGAGTCCAAAGGCTGGGTCTTGGTGCATCCTTTACAGGTGGAGACAACTAAGATTGCTTCATAGCAGTGTGACTTCCTCAAAGGGAACTAAAGGGGACCTGGCAATCGTATCCAGTCTTTGCACTGATCAATCTCTTTAGGAGACACTGCAAGAGAAAGGCCAGGCTTATGGCCAAGCTCAGTCTAAATCTTGGTACTAACTCAACTTCCTCTGTGACACTGGGCAAGTCGCCTACCAGTCTCTGTTATCCAGCTCTAAAGTGGGAATTCAGGGTGCCTCCATTATTTCCTCACCATCTGCCAGGTCTATTTTCATTGCAAAACCAGGGCAGAAAATGTCTTCTATTATTCATAGGCTGAGGCCAGGCAGGACTAGAACACCTTCTCATCTGACTTTCTGCTTGCCTGGGGCTGTTATGTGGATATGCAATACTCACTGGGCAGCTGATCACAAATGGGGTCTCCAGGTGCTCTTTCAAAAGAGCCATAATAATATTAACTCAAACACAGTCATCACCTTCCTCTATCCATCTAAAGCACCGGGCCTATGTAGACTTTGGATGCAAATTTTGTTGTTCTTACAAGGACAGCAAACTTCTGTGTGGTTCTTCTTCATTTGAAAGTTGTTTCGGAAGAAGATTTTTCAAAATGAAAGCTTCTGACAGAGTTCATAAATGTAAGGGTATTTCAAAGAAAAAAATACTTGAACACCCCAGATCCTGAACTGATAATGGTGTGGACTAATGCACTCAGCACTCATGAAATTTTTCTAAATTAAGCATGATACAGCTTCAAGAGAACATAAATTCTGGAAATCAGGCAGACTGTCTGGGCATGACACATGAAACCATATAAATCAGACCTCTTTAAATTAACTTACCCCACTCATCAATGTCTAAATATTATAAGGCTTTTCCAAGTCAAATACCCATATTCTCATTGTTGATACAAGTTGACAAAAAATGAGTAACTTAAGTTTAAGCAAATCACAATTCTCAACTTCTGTGTGTTTTCTGGCAATGTCCTCAGTGGCATTATTTGCTTTCTGTAGGTTTATAATGGAGTATTTAAATGGCACTCAATTCTACTTAGGAGAGGATCAAACAAAATTCAGCTTAATGAGAATGAAGTTTGCTCCTCACTTCTGCTTGTATAAAAACCCACACTACTACTCAGAGTATTAGCAGAATTTTCATGTTTTACATTTTGATGAACTCGAGTAAAATAGAAGAAAACAGTGAAAAAAAAAAGCCCTGCAACAAGAAATGTGACAGAAAGCATCATACACATGCTATGACATCACCCATTTAATCTATTCATGACTGCACTACACACTGCCATCATGACAGCTCCCAGAAAAACGCCATCATATTGACAAAGGCAGTGATTCACACTGTTTCTCAGACAAGCCTGTGTGTTTATCCTCAGGCTTTCCAATCCTTGTTTAAGGAACTATGATCATCTCCGTGTCAAAATTCAATTTATCAGCTCCAATATATGTGAAGGAAGTGAAATAGAAAGGCTAGCAGCATGCAAGAATAAAACAAGATGATCTGATCACCTCCTCTGGACTTACTGTGACACCTAGCACTGAAGGGAAGGAGCTGGAAGATGTGCTGTCCCCTTTCTGTCTCCTTTCAATATGACCAAGCTGATTTAACTACAAAATTTGAGACAGAATCTAAGACAGTCCTTGACTATACTCCCTTCTCAGTCAAACAGCTGTGAAGGCATCTTCTGTGAGAACTTCTTTTAGGAAACAATACACTGAAGAATGAAGGTCAGGTTTATCAGATCTGAAGATAAAACCTACTTAACTTAAACACAGGCAGGATAATAACTTGGCTTTCAGGGAAGGCCCTATCCAGGAAAATGTCCTATGGTCCAAGAATTAGAATAGACCCTGTTATGCAGGATGGGGTGAGAGAAACTGATACTGGAGCTGGAGGAATTTAAATGAAAATGGAAAGCAGAGGGGCAAGTGTGCCACTACCTGGGGTAAGAGCCTGACATCAGGAGTAATCAGGAGGTAATGGGAAACTTGTAGATTTGGGAGGGATATCAGCTGATCTAATATAATGCTGGAGAGAGCTGGGCTTGGAAGACAGCAAACCAGGGAGAGCTAAAGCAAAAGTGAGCCAGGAAACTGGAGAGAGCACTGAGGTAGCCACAAATGATAAAGAGAAATGAGATGAAGGATTCAGGGATGAATACCAGGACAAAATACAGTGGCAGGGAGGAGAATGAGATGGAAGGCTGAAACAGGGAAAGGAGGACTAGTCAGACAAGGACAGAAAGCTTCAGCCTTTGAGGATCCAGTCAACCAGCCAAGATTCCTTCTCACTGACTTAGATGGGATGGGAAAATTTCTCCACTCCTGGCAAGAGGTTCAGGAATCCACAGGATGCATACCCTTTCTTCCTTTCTACTGACAGACATAAACATAAAACATAACTCCCTGCTACTGCTGCCAGTGACACTGTTAGCTCAAGTTGCAGATGGCTGTCAGAGGCATCCAGAGATTACCATCTTGCTGATGACCCCTGTGAGGGGTGTTATGAGTCCACAAAACCTAGCTCAGTGTTTTCACTTTGCTTTTCTAAAAGCCTAGGGAATTACACAAAGTATTAAAAACAATATTATGCTTGCAAGTAAAGAAACTATTAAGATAAACGATATCAAAATTAAAAATTGCTGTTCTTTTTTAATGTACTCTCTCCCTGTGGTGCACACTGTTCTACAGTGATTACTGTAGAACTACTACTGTCCTTATTACTATCCTTAAATTTTTTTCTTGTTTATTTTTCTGTTGTTTTTGCAGTTCTTGTTGTTTTGTTTTGTTTTTAATAATGCAGAAGATGGGTGGCAAATCAGGAGATCACTATAGCAAAAAAGAAAAAAGTATATTCTTAGGGTCAAGACAGTTAAGACAGTTGAATGCTGCCTAAAAAATGAGATTCCATATCTGCTTCTGTACATAAAACAAGGCAGGACTAAGCAGAAACCGTAACTAACCTGATGACCACAAATTCCCTCAGTTCTTACATATCCCATGTGAAATATCTGGCCAGGTTTGCTGAGTACTCATAGTTTCAGCCGAAGTATTATAGTGGTTTTCTGAATGCCTAATAGAGTATAAAAGCGCAGAGTGCTTTGAAAAGCTTTTTCAAGATGCCTCACTATGACCAGCAGAATTGATAGCTGTTTGGCAATTTTAAACTCTGTCTCACAACACTGTCCATGTTGCCCAGTAACACTGCTTGATTTTGTATGGATATTGCGAAGTATTACAGAAGTGTCTGCAAGAAATTGCTAACTCAGTCATCACGATAGAATATGAATATCCTATCTCATCTTTTTCTATGAAGATAAAGCATTGAATGCTGGTGAAGTAAAGACCATCTATGCTGAAAATAAAAATGCACTGACATGGCAAAAATAAACAGTGCGTGTTTGTATACACAGACACTGTAATTTCTATTTCTACGGAGAGGAGAAAACACAGGATGCATGGACAGTGTTAAATTCAACATCTGGGCTTGATTTTTTCAGCTGTAATAATGCTTTGTTAATCCAGATTTTTGAATGCAATATGCTATAAACTCATATACATCATATTCAGAATTTATAGGAGAGACAAAGACTCAAAATTTGAACCAAAGTGCAACCCATTTTTCCTGCTTATGGCAACCCATTTTTCCTGGTTTGGATTAGGTCATCTTTAAAAATCCCTTCCAGCCCAAACAATTCTATGATTCTGTACCAGTTTGGGATCTGTAACCTGACATGTTACTTTAGAACAAATGGCAGCATAAAGTTCTGTCAAAGATAAACTTAATTATGTGATATTGACTAATTTTCTGGCATTGAGACAATCATAATTCATTCCAGTAAGAACAGAACCAAGCAAGTCCACTATTTCCACTTCTGTTTTTCAGGCATAGTGAACTCTGTGGGACACATGGATTTTAGATGTTTTATCCATAGGAAGGAGCACTGCCCCCAAACCATTACAATTCTAGATAAAACCAACAAAAATTGCACATCTGGGAAACCTACCCCATGCATGGGCGCTTGTGTCAGACATGACTGGAGCCTGTACGGGACCTTTGTTCCCCGGGTGTGCTTTGTGGCCAGCAGGACCAGGGCTGGGATCATCCCTTGTACTTGGAACAGGTGAGGCTGCACCTCAAATCCTCTGTTCAGTTCTGGGCCCCTGACTGCAAGAAGGACATTGAGGTGCTGGAGTGAGTCCAGAGAATGGCAGTGGAGATGGGGAAGGGTCTGCAGAGTAAATCCTGTGAAGAGTGGCTGAGGGAGCTGTGTTTAGCCTGGAGAAAAGGAGGCTCAGGAGACCTTATTGCTCTCTACGACTCCCTGAAAGGACGCTGTAGCCAAGAGGCGGTCGGTCTCTTCTCCAAGATAACAAGCAACAAGACGAGGAAATGGCGTCAAGATGCACCAGGGGAGGTTTAAGTTTGGATATTTGGAAAAATTTTTTCACTGAAGGGGTGGTCAGGCATTGGGACAGGCTGCCCAGGGAAGTGTTTGGGTCACTACTGATGAAGGTATTTAAAAGACGTGCGGATGCGGCACTTGGGGACACGGTTTAGTGACAGACCTGGCTGTGCTGGGCGAGCGGTTGGACTCGGTGGTCTTACAGGTCTTTCCCAGCCCTGAAGGCCCTGTGATTCCACGGAACACCGCGTTCCCTGGAAATGCGCTGTGTGGGCGCCGAAAATCGGGCGAAGAGCAACGGCGACATCTAGCGGCGAGACGGGGCGCCTCGCACTCCTCATGGCCCGGCGCGGGAAGCGGCGATCCAGGGAAATCTGTGTCCCCGGGGACAGCGCCGTGCCTCACGCACAGGCTCGGACACCGCGGGTGTCACAGTCGCAGAATGGGCTCCAGGGTCAGAAAAGATCTTTAAAGGCCATCCAGTCCAACCCCGTGCGATGAGCAAGGACATCTTAAACTACATCAGTTGCCCCATCCCAACCGGCTTTGAATATTTCCAGGGATGAGGCATCTACCACCTCTCAGGGCAATATGTTCCAGAGTTTCACCACCCTTCCTCCTTATACCTAGTCTAAATCCACCGTCCTTCAGTTTAGAACTATTGTCCCCTGTCCTACCCCAAAGGACCCTGCTAAGCAGTCCATCCCCAGCTCTCCTGTAGCCCCTTTAGGTATTGCAGGTGCTATAAGGTCCCCCTGGAGCCTTCTCCAGGATGAACAACCCCAGCTCTCTCAGCCTGTCTTCATAGGAGAGGTGTTCCAGTCCTCTTATCATCTTCATGGCCTCCCCCACACCCATTCTAACAAGTCCATGTCTTTCCTGTGCTGGGGACCCCAGAAATGGATGCAGCACTGCAGGTGGGATCTCACCAGAGCAGAGGGGCAGAATCACCTCCCTTGACCTGCTGGTCATGCTGGTTTTTGGTTGGTTTTGGGGGTTTTTTTTGCATTATGTTACAATTGGCAAATGCATATTCCCAAGTCATATCCAGCTTCTCTTCTACCAGCACTTTCTGGGCAAGGCTGCTCTCAATCCCTTCATCCCCCAGCCTGTATTAATACCAGAGGTTGTCCCAACCCAGGTGCAGCAGCTTGCACTTGACTGTGTTGAACCTCACAAGGTTCCCAAGGGTTCTCTTCTTGAGCTTGTCCAGGTCCCTCTGCATAACATCCCATCCCTCAGGCATTTCAAAGCAGCCTCTCTTTTGTCCATAGATGCCAATTTAATATGACAAACTCTAAAGAGGCTCCAGTCAGGATGCATGTTTACTTGCTTTTTCAGAAGGAAAAAAAAAAAAGTAAATTCTTAACACCACAACACCTCACATATCAGATAATAAATAAATAAATAAATAACTAAATGTCAAGAACCACTTACTGAAGAGACTATGAGGCATTTTCTGGACACATTGGCAAAATGTATTTTTCCACCTTTCTATCTCAGAAAGCTGAATCACTTTTGCTGTTTCTGGAAAGCTTCATTCAGCCTAATAGTGACACTTACTGGGAAAACATGCCATGGAAATGCCAAGGCCAAATGGCTTAAAGCTGGCATGTCATAATCAGTTGAAACAAGAGCCTTAAAAATGGGAGTGCTGGGCAAACACAGGCAAAATGTGGTCACTTTCTGTTCTAGGCCAGAACGTATACAGGCTACAAAAGGAGATCAAACTAAATATGAACTACTTTACAGCCCAGGTGTTTTATTACATCCATGCAAGTCGTCCCAAAATTTCTAAAAAGAAATGAATTTTCAGTTGCTGGAACTGTCCTTGAAAAATAGGAAACATCAAGTACATGACAAAAACCTTTTGAGGATTCATCCAATGTAATGCCTCCATGGGATCGAGTACTCCGAAAGTGTGACATAGGAAATTTCTTTAGCCAAAACCAAACGTTTGTGAGCCCTACAGTCAGTGAGGCTTCTGCTTCTTTTTTGGTTTTGTACCAGAACAAAGGTTAGGAGGCTTATCCTGTCACAGGCTTTAGTAAAAGGCAAATAGAGCTGTGATGGTTTAAGCCGCAGTCACACATCTCTACCAGTACTGGCTTACATTTTTCCAAACCTAGTACTCCCAAATCTGATTTACGAGAAGGGGATACGCACTTTTTCATTACTGTTTAAAGCTAAAATGCTTCACATTACAACAGCTGAGACTTCCCTGACTCAGCTTAGAGGCAGAAACTTCCAGCAGAGATGCAGCTGAAAGCTGCAGATTAAGGAAACAGTTTAAGGTACAATATCAAGATTCACCAGAAGTTGTCTGTTAAATCCCCAAACCAAAAAAACTTAATGAAATTTTTACAGACATACACCTGATTTGCTGTGTCCTAGAAGATGGCAAGGAGGGAAATTAGGCTTAGCACGTATATCACAGCAGTTTTCAGTATACAACTGCTTTTCTTAAAAAGAGGACACTTATCCTTAATGTGCTACCAACAACTCCTGCACTCAAGGAAGCCCAGATGAAGCATTTTCAAATGCTTGCTGGGTCCCCCTTGGCACTTTACCATGCCATAAATTGAGTCTCTCCTGATGGGAGAGAATTTGCTGGAAGTCCTTGCAAGGAGTTTGAGAGAGAAACCGAGACGTCTCCTCTAGTTTCAGTGCTTCCAGATAGTTGTTTATTAAGTCTTATCAGAGGAACAGAGCCACTAGAGTGACCCAGGTACAGCATAGAAGGAAAAAAAGTAGGAGTGAGACTAATTATCAAGATTTACACAGCCTTTTAAAGATATTTTAACCAATAGTTACTAAAAATGTATATTATTTTCACTTTCCTGCCAATAATTCAGAAACACGACTAGGAACTGCGGAATTTTCTATCCAATCATTCCAAACCACTTTTACTGCAGAGCATGGAGTAGTAGAAGAAGGAGAAAAAGGTTTAGAGAACAACAACAATCCTCCATTTTGATGGTTTTTTACTCTTATCTATGTACTACAAAGAGAAGCTTAAAACCTCTAAATTTTTCACCCTGTGACAATCTTACATAGTAGTCTATCACGTAATTCACACCACTGTATGTTCTAGTTGTTGTCTGACTGTTGGTAATTTTTTCCAAGGTTTGAAGCTAGAACAGTGTTGTTCAGGGGGGTAAAAACCCTTAAAAACAGGCAGAGAAATATTCTCCACACTCTGGGTTCCTACACCCCTGACTGAAATGATTCTGGCTTGATTCAAGTAGCAGAGTTCTTACACACAGCATGCAGGGATGCTTCTTACACACACATCACACATCTGTGCAGATGTGGAGACAGAAGCTGTGAAAAGGACACATGAAAACCAGAAATGACCATAACAGTGAAACCTTTCCTTTTCCTCCTGAAAACTAATAACAACACTACAGCACATGCTGGGTAGCAGCAGTTTGCACACGTGCCAGAAGAAAGCAAATAAAATAAAACTTTAAAAAAAATACTAAAAATGTCTTAAGAATTACACAAGCCAAGCCCTTTGAGAGAAAAAGCAGCTCTCTGAATAACCAAACATTGGGTCCTGGCATTAGTTTTTAGAGTTGTTATTCTTCTTCTGTATGACTGCAGCAGCCCTGAATGTCTATTCACCCTTCTGAGGTCCATGGAAGAATCTATTTATAGCTGTGGGATACCAGTGCTAGTGCATCATGACACTGGCCTCTGTTACTGGAAATGATCCTGGAGGATTTACAGGCAACAGAATGAGTGACTGGCACATCCTATCAGAACAAGAAGTTTTAGAGAGGAAGTACCAAAAAGAAAAGAGAAGCCTTGAGATATACAGAAAGGTTCCCAAAACAAAACAAAAAAGATGGAAAAGTCTCATTTTGAATTCAATTGCCCTAATTTACAGACAAGTAAATGTAAGTAAACAGCCAAGTATACAGCCAAAGTATAATTTCTGTTACATGAGCTCTTGGATGTTCTAATCAAGATAATAAAGGTCTTAATTCATCATAGGTGAAAAGCATCCATAACTACAAAAAAGAAAGCCAAGGGAACCAGACCTGATATGCACTTTAAAAAAACCTTGTCCACCTTACTCAGACTGTGCATCACCACAAAACCACTAGAATAAAACTCCTAAAACTGATTTTGCTGGAAGTTAGAGAGTTATTCTCCTCTGCAACCCATCAGGACAGTATCTTCACCGAACCAGAAAAAAAAAGCCCTACTGAGATATCAGCTGACACATTTTTGCATCTTCCACCACTTTCTCTTTTCCATTCCCTTGAGTGCTATATCAGTCAACACTTCACAACATCCACATTCCCTTATCAACCATCAGACATTAGTGTTCATGGCACTCCACTGCAAATGGATAGGCAAGTTTGACACATGACTTATTTATTTTGGAGATTTGAGAAACTGTGATTCTTGGCTCTCGGCATTTCTAAGTTTGGGAACAGCTTTATTTATCACCAGCTCTGAATTAAGGCTGTAAAACTGCTATGGAAACATGGAGATGGTCCCTTAAAGGAGAACTGTGCAACACTGCAAGTGAAATAGTTAAGCACAATGTCTGGTTATTAATAAAAGCAACTGAGCTGCTTGCTAAGGGGTAAAGCCACAGCAGTACTGATATCACTGGAGTGCTTGCCATGCTCTGGAATAACAGGACTCTATTTATATTCACTGGTGGACAGACCAGGCACTCTGTGCTAAGCACAGGTGAGGGTCAGTAAGAATACACAGCTGTGAGCTGTCTTACCTCTTTGAAAATACATTCTCGAGTTATGCAAATAAACCACTTTCAAGGTGTTTTTCCTAGAGTTTAAGGGAAATCCACAGCGCTCCCACAGTTCTAAATGTTTCTGGGTGCTCAAATGTCACCCAGTTGGAAAGTTGCTTTGCACAGTGTCAGCAGGAAACTCCTATTAGGCTTTCCAAAGGGCATCCCCACACCAGTCACTGCATGGAGAAAGAAGGGTATCCTCATGTATGGCATTCCCTGCTAACTCATCTCAGTACAGTTCATCTACAGCACTTGGAATTTATTTCAGAAGAAGATACTATTTCATGCAGCAGCAATGAATGATTTGCTTTAGCAGGGGTCATTGTTCCATGACAAAGGAGTCTGTTGCTTGGACAGGGCAGAGTGTCACTATAAATATCAGCTTCTTACAGTTATTTCTCCTCTTGGTAGTGGGTGACATCTGGAATGTCAAATCAAAGAACAAATGTGGTAACTGTGTCCTATACTGTAAAATCAATAAGTTAACAACTCTCCCTGGATCCTTTATTCTAAGGCGAAGTCTGTACTGTCTATACTCTTGTCTACAGTAGAAGATATTTAACGGTGAAGTTCATATTGCAGAAGTCAACAACAGTCCAGAAAGTGCTTTGCCTCAGTTTGAAGATGACATGTTCATAAAGGAGTCATTCCTCTGAGGAAAACTAAAAGAACTGGTTAAGTCAATGTAGGCAGAACTCAAAATGGTGCTGATGGTTTTTGCAGCCATAGTATTTAGGTTATACCCTACCATTATATAGGAGATTCAGGACCTTTCTAAACGGGAAAACTTGAAGCTTCAGTCAGTCATTAAACAATAGACTTAATCATAGGGAATGAGCTGCATCTTCTGTTCTGACAGGGTTGTGTTGGGTTTGTTCCGGTTCTGCTATCTTGTCCTGTTGTGCAAGCTGTCAAACTTGCATTAATAGTAAGAAAAGTCTTGCTTCTATGTTCCCTTTCTCTAGGTCAATGGGATAGCCACTACCTTGGAATAGGGGCTGTACCTTTGTTTCCCTGATGGGTTTTGTTCACATGTGCTCTTGGCCTAGAAGGTGCAATTGCAGCAGATGCATGTCCACCTTGCCAGAAGATCAGTCAGAAAATTCAGCTCATTTCTTCAATAATTCTGCCTTCCAAAAACTGTTAGCAAGAGTGTTTTTAAACAGGTATGGAAAGACCAACGTCAGGAGGAGTTTTACACAGACTGAATGTTTCAGGACATAGCGGTAGGATTCAGAGAGCTGATGCTATCCTAGAGGATCAGTATCCTACTCTGATGAATCTTTACAGTCAGGTTTTGGGCCAGGTACTTGCTTTCTAGGCACCAAAGACACTTTTCAGGCCACATACTGGACTGATGTGTGCTGGAATAGCAGGCCAAACTCTATCTCCACAAATAAAAAATACTCCACGTGGTGATTGAAAAGGAGTATCATATACAGAATGAATAAAGAAGTATAATTGCACCATAAGGTCTGATTTTTATATGAATTGTGATAAGGAGTAAGCACTAAAGAGTTACCTCAGGATTGCCCTGCCCAGCACCACATGCTTCTTCCACATGCAGAGCCCATACAGGGCAGCAATATCCCTGTTTGTGTATAACCTACACAGACACCACGGGGCAGACAGAATCCCTCTGTCAGCACCACTCTCAGCTCAGGGACTGAGCTACTGAGCTCCAGCAGATCCCCTGATTCCCAACTGGTGCAGCTCCCCAGAACATTTGCTTGGAGCAGAAAAATCCTTTCTGAAGGCTCTCCTCTTTTCCCAGCTCCAAACCTCATTTCCCAGTCTCCGTAAGACCCACGGCAACCCATCAGTGCTCTGCAGGCACCATAACTTTAGCCAAAAATATTTTTGGCTCTTCACAGGGTGCCCCTTGAGGAACTCAAGCTAACTGTCCTCTGAGCCGCTAAAAACCCTGAAACTTTCAGTGACAGACCCCTCCCTCTGCCCTGTGTGTACTGCCAGCTGTAAGGAGAACTGTTTCATCTCCTTTTCAATGCAAATATCCTACTGGTTTCTTCTTAGTGCTATGATGCTTAAGTTACTCTGCCATCACTTAGTTGATGATTTACCACCTTCATGTCATTCATAGATGATTCAGTGGAACCCAGAACAACCAGGCACTTACTGAAAAGAAGGCATTGGGAATGATATTGAACAGCACATAGGGACACTAAAATGCTTGCTGTCCTTGAAGGCCGCATACTTTGCACTTTCCTAAACCTACACTGCTCTGGAGGCTGACAATTACCCATTTCAGTACATGATTAAAATATAGGGCTCTTTGTGGGGTATCCCCAAGGTTCTCTCTGTTCCAGTCATATTCTTCGCCCACACTTCTTACTCCCAGTCCAACCCATGCTAGAGCAGAGCCTAACCA
Source organism: Corvus moneduloides (assembly GCF_009650955.1). Taxonomy (NCBI): domain Eukaryota; kingdom Metazoa; phylum Chordata; class Aves; order Passeriformes; family Corvidae; genus Corvus; species Corvus moneduloides. The sequence goes on from NC_045480.1 coordinate 59,353,155, forward strand.
AACAACCTTAAAGGTGATGTTTTAATGTTTTCACAGGCACTTTCCATCCTGGTAAAAAACTTCTAAGTACTCCTTGATTTTCTTTCATCCAGTTCAATAAGGCCCAGCTACCAGGGATTATTTTTGCTTTCTGTTTTTTTCTTTTTTATTTCTGATTGCTCACAGTTTAGCTAAATCTTGACTAAACTAATGATGTAATTAATCATAACTAAATAGATAAATTTTAAATACCACTACTACAAGTAACTGATATGATGCTTTTCTATTTATGAAGAAACAAACCAGATTGTCAGTATCAACTCAGTTTCTGAGGAGTCGCAGCAGCATATTTTTCCCCAAAGTGACCCAGAGAACACACAAAACATCTGTCCTCAACAGTTTTAAACTGTCCTCTGGCATTAGCTTGGCTTTCTCTCCATGTTATTCTTTTTTTAACTCAGAACAACTTTTTCCAGTCATCCAGAGGAATCTCCAGTAAAAACAGACAAGTCATGAGTTGATGTTCTTGATATTTTTAAGGTTAAATAAGCATTTTTATTTTGAGTAAATCAACAAAAGTTCCTACAGATTGCAGTGGAAACTACTGATTGAACTGAAACTTTGCCTCATGTTTTATGAGGCTGTATACACATCTCTGTAAAGAGGAAGGGCATAAGACTTATTTTTCTTTAAATCACAGAAATAGTTTAATTCTAGCTATGTTTTCAATAATACTGCCTTCTGCATGACAGTTTATCCTAGGATTTACACCCTCATGTAAAAAGATCCCGGACTTTCACAGATACATGAGAGTGGAAGTTTTAAAACATCCACATGGGAACAGACCCAGCGCCAGTGAACGTGGACACTGCCAAGGAAGGGCTCATGTATGGAGAGGGAACGGTCAGCAGTGGCTCAATGGATTACCACGTGGTCAAGGAATTTGAATCCACAGCAAGAATTCCTTCCCCAGCTGGGCTGGCCTGCTATTGAAGTGACACAGGTCTAATGCTGTCTACAGCAAGACATAATTCTTTACTCCACTGTTCCTTCTTCCAGCTGCCTAATCAATTAAGGCCCCAGATATTATACTTTCAAAAAATAGTTTTACTTGAACAATGACAGACTTGCATTGGGCTGTTGTTTCTGATTTCTGTTGGTCTTAGGTCAGCTCCAAATACAGGAGAGAAGTCTGAAGCAAGAATTCCTGGAAATGAAAACATTAATTTCTCCCAATGAGCCTGAGAATTTAAGGAGAAAGAAAGGTCAGTCTAATGAAAAATACCACTTTTTTCACTATTCTTCCCACAATTAGGAGGAACTTAACAGCTGCAACCATTTACCATTTAGTAAAAAAATGCCCTTTTTGAAGGCGAAATTTATTATTTTTTAAAAACTGTTGCTTAATCCCTCTCCAATAAATCCTCAGAGATGAGGTATTAATATAGGACCTCGGATTTCATGTGTTGGACAGATTAACTATAAGCAAGCAATTTTTCTTCCCCTAGCAGCAAGCTTCTTGCCAGTAACATTGTCAATGAGCACCCTGGATTTCCAGTGTGTAACAACCCTAGATACATTTTATGCTTTCTTTTAGGACTAGTGTTTTTATATGTGGCAGTGGAATGTTTCTGCATGAAGTCTTTGGTAAGTGATCTGATAAACCCATCTCATCCATGCTACCAAGATAAGCCCAATGAAGGAGATTAAATTAATTTGTTTATCCTAGTAAACAGGAACTTGGATGACGGAACATAACTTCTAGTAAGTTCTAGGAACAGAGAATTATATGTGCTAAAGGAATAGGGTGGCACAAGGACAGAGACAAGTTAGCCAAAAAAAGATGCAAAGCTGGAAATTGTAAAAAAAGGTTTGTAATAATGAAAACAATGATGAACTGAAGTAAAAATCCATTTTAAGGGAAAAACCTGGGTGGGACAATGGAACAAAGAAATGGAAGCAGATGAAGAATACATGCAAACCAGGGAAGGCTAAGACAATTTTATGTGGATATTTTTCAATTCTCCAAAAGGAGCATGAAGGCAGGACAAAACAGCCAGGATCAAGTGATGGCTCAAGGACTGCTGTCAAAAGGCAAGCTCAGGGATGTTCACTACTGGAAATAGTTTACGAAAAGGAGGAACTATCTTTGAAGAACAGCCTTTGTCTGGATCCCTTAAAAAAATAACAAAAACACCTTGTTGGATCAAATCTAGCACAACCAGTGAGAGATAAAGATTGACAGGAGAAATAAATCATATAAATAACAGAGCCTCTGACTGTCTAGTCCTGTTCTGGAGGACTGGAGTAAATGTGACCACTTACCACCCAACACCTTTTTCAAGTTACAAGAATCTGTCAAGTTACCTTGGTGTTTTCTCCCTGAGCCATTTGCAGTTTATGGAAATACTTCTTGGAGTTTGGCTTCCAGCGCGTTACACAGTGTTCCAATAGTGGCTGAACTAGCACCAAACACAGTAATGTTTATCACTTTGTTCTTGCAAGAATTTCTATTGCTTATTATACACATTTGTTCTAAGTCCTCCTGGAACCTCAGCAAAGCTGATTGAAAGAAGGCCTGGAGTGCATGATACATAAAATTAGTGCTTCAGAGGAGAAATCTCACACAGAAATTCAGCTAACAATCTTAGTTCCTAAATAATGCTTTGTTGCATGAAATATCTTTTGATTGCTCAGACCAAGGCAATCCCAATCATTTCCTGATCCCACTTCTGGATCCATTTCCATCTGTTTCCTTACATAGAGGTTCCCATTCTTTTACTTGTTATCTTCTAGTTGCTTTTAAATATTAAATAGCTGAGGAACAAGAATAAGCTCCTACAGGGCCCTCTAGAAAGACTCCTGAATGATGACTGCTTTTTCTCTACAAAGAAGAGAGGGAGGTGTATTTAAAGGAGGTTATCATCTTTTAAAATTATTTTTTCCTTCCTAAGAAAAACCCGCTAGGTTTGGGTTTTTCTTTGTTTGTTTGACAGAATACAGACCATGAACAGATTTACTGACTTAACTGGACTAGCCACGAGGTTGGAATTATGTATGTGCTTCAGCATCTTGCCAGATGAGTAAAAGAAGGGTTAGTATCCTGAAGAATTTAACAATGTACTAAAAATTCAATGGAAGGGAGTCATTTTAACTATGACATGCTTGCATGCACATGCCTTTACCTGCCAACGGACCTTTGCCAAAAAATTCAGGGTCCTGCATTGGTTTGTGTGTTTTGAGTCCCTTCTACTACAAAGAAGAATCACGTTCAGGCTAATTTTTCTATTATATAACTTACTTATTTATAAAATAAATAGCTGTAATTACTGAAGTCTGACAAGATTTTCCATACAACTAAATTCTGATTTAACTGACATTGGTTATAGAGCTTATTTTTGCTCTCGGAGGCCTCTTCAGTGGTTAGTTGGCATCTAATCCTAGGGTTAGGACCTTAAATTCCTTTCCTGGCATACTTGGCTGCCAGATGGCTGCCTGCCATACCTATTTGGATGGCAGGTGTCTTCTTGGATTGCTCTACCCTCTCTTATTGAAAGTACTTTTTGGTCTATTTCCTATATTTACTTGTTTGGAAGAGGGCCATCACCCTTTCCTGAAGAACCAAAGATGGAAGTTAAGAAGAGACAGTAAAACTCTGGGAACAGCTGAAAATACCACCTGGAAAAATCTTTGAATAATGAGCCTGTATCTTAGCAAAGACAAGGTAACAATCTTCAACAGCAGAGAAGTTGCTGCAATGAATAAAGTGATTAATCTGTTGACTGTGCCTGTGGCAGACAGAAAAGAAATAGTGGACTTACACAGGCATATGGGGGGAAAAAAGAGCACCTTTTTAATGGCATGATTAGTGAAGGCCTGGAAAAGATTACCTAAAAAGTCATAAAATTTCTGGCATCAGAAGTCTTCAAGAAAAGATGAGGGAAGTGTTTTCAGGAATGCCACAGCTACAGCACAGCCTGCCTTGTCTGTGATGTCATGACATCTACTTTTAGTCTATTTTTCAGTAAATCTTCTCTTTTTTGCTCTATCTTTAGGCAAATGAAGTCTTAATACAATTGCCTGTCTGCCCAAGCACAGACTTAGGCTTGTATCAAACTCTCAGCAAAATGTTTAAGTATGTTCCTAGACACACAGCCTTGCATGAGACTGGTGACTAAGGAGGAATTGATTTAGGCATGTGTTTTCTATAAGGAAAGTTAGCAGCATTTTTTGTGGAAGAAAAACCCAGACACTAAAACTTTTAACAAGAAATCCCAGCAAATGGTGCAGAGCATTTTTTATTTCTTGCAGTCTCGGCCTCCACATTGGGAAAGGAAATGAAAGCTGCAGCAAGTAAAGGAAATTATAGTTTTTCTTCATCCCTCCTACACATGCATTAAAAAGAAGGGATGTGTGGGAGGAACATCAACATGTTAGCCCATTTACATTCCCTTTGCTCCATTTTCTCTGTCCAAAAATCAGAGTTCAAATGAAACGTGAGAAACTGTAGTCCAAAAGCAGAAAATCTCAAAAAGTGTCAGAGACTGTTATGGGAATGAGGACAAAGGCCTTCCAGAGTGCATCAGTTACATTAACATCCACAAATTAATTACCTTACCTGCCCTGAACTTTAACTGTGCACATAAGTTTAATCCCTAGTGATCAAAACTTAGTGATATGTTGTAAATTTGACGTGTCCTCTGTGCACATCTATCAGAAGTTTTAATCCATACCACTTAAACCAGAAGAGGTTGCACACTCTAAATCAGTTTTGTCACTACTTAAGTATGAAGTTGAGACACTCCAGTATTTGTTTACAGACAAAATATTTAATCTAACTGCAAACCCTATGTAAAAGTGTCTGATTCAGCAGGTCTTTGACAACACTTCTAAGGTATGACCAGTTTTCATACACTTAGTACTTTCCTATGATGCCATTGGGTGTCAGAATCATTCCCTGCAATCACAACAGCTACAGAGTTTATCCAGAAAAACAAACTTGGACTGCAGTCCACACAACATCGTTAAAATCTAGCAAAGAACTTTGATGTTGCTATGACCACCATAACAACTTAGTATAAAAACAATGCACTTTGTCAAGCCCATCTTCAGCTATTTGCTGTGAAACTGAATACTTATTGTACAGTCTAAGTCAAATATTTGTTTATTAGAGGTTTTTTTTAATGTCAAAATAAATTACATTCTCCTTTTTGCAATAATTCTTCCAAGTTCTTTTTAAAAGAAAGTGTTCATTTTGGACGATGATAGCTAAAGTAGAAGTCTCTGACACAAACTCAGCTTTCTAGCCTGTGGGCAAAACATAAAACTGCTGTTAAATTGAAAGGAACCAGAAAATGTATGGTGAAACTCATCTGTAGAAACTTTTTCTAATAACAAACATTTGTCCAGTGACACAAATTCTAAGTAGAAACACATCACAAGGTGTGTCTTGCAGTGTTACAGCAGCAGAATTCAGGAATGTTTTGCTGAGTGAGTCTGAAGACCAAATATTTGTGGTACCAAACCATGTAGATGTTACAGCATCAAATACCCCACTTCACACACTCACACTCTCTCTCTCTCTCTCTCTCTATATATATAATCAGCATAATTTCCATGTGATGAATAAAACTCGAAGTTTTGTAAGCTTCTAATGTTCATTTCATTGATTTTTTTTTTTCTAATGTTCATACCATTTGCCTTATTATACTGGCTGTTTGAACCTAAACTGGCCAAACTATTTTTCAAACTGCCTGGCAATGTAACAAATACCTTTTACTGATGCTGCAGGAACAAATCTGACAATTTTATTCCTGGTTCAAATAAATCTGTCAATAAATCTGAGCTTACAATAAAACTGAAAAGTCATCATATTAATCAAACATTAAAGTAGGTGCTTCCAGTTCCAAGCAGAATACTCTCATTCCTTCTCTGTTCTTTATTATGTGCCCCAGCACTACAATTTTGTATTCCTTGGGAAAGATATAAAGGAATGTGTCCTTAATATTTTAGTTAGCTTATGTTCAACCCTATCTTGAATATTAACCTGAAATGCAACCTAAACAAACTATAAAAAACTTCAAAAAGTTCACAAATCCCCACGCTTCTTGATTTTAATAGAACACAAAGTTCTTATCTGGAAAAGGTGGTGTATTTCTAATTAAAGAGAGGTTGATAGAGATTTCCAGAGCACAGAGACTCAATCCATTTATAAAATTACCATATAAAAGGCAAAGCCAGGATAGGGGGGCTACTAAATGTGAGCTAAGGCTCACCACTAAATGTGATCCAAAGCTAGGTATTTAAGTATGAAAAAGGAGATGGCAATATCTGTTCATGTAAGTACTCAAATTTTTTCCTCAGTAGGAAAAAAATAGCAGCAGTTTTAAGCTGTTACTTATGCTACTGCATACATGAGACTGAGGCATCACTGCAGCTTGAGTAACTTGATGACCACCCATTTCTTGATATCTTGAAGTATACTAAGTAAATTAATTGCATGAATATCGAAACAGTCATCTGATGTTGAGATTTTGAGCAGTCTTCATTGTCCCTGGTTGCCCTCAAGCACTGAATATAACATAAACTTTTTTTCTAGTTTATAAATTAATCAGCTAAAATAAAACTGCAATGGTCTGAAGACATCACAGTGAGAAAAAGGATATTATCTTAGCTCTGTAAACTGCTGCATAGATTGAGAGGATCTTGTGGATGCTGCCTGAGCCCACAGAACTGGGTACACTGAAAGTGCTTGCTTCTGAGTTTGCCAGCATTTCTTCAACAAACCAGAAAAACAACTCCCAAACTCTCCAATGAAAAGAGAACCCAAACGAACAAGCCCCAAACCAAAACAAAATCACCAAAACCACACACACACAAATGGTTACAAGACCACCAATTGCATTCTTAACTGACCCCCACACTGAATTCATCAGTGGGCCCAATTTTTCAGAATGAAGTATTTTTCTTGGAGACATGATTTCTTCTAGGCTCCTAAGTAGAAAATTGGGTGTTAGAAATCAGAAATCTTATTATAGGGAGAAGCTTTTGCTTCAATTTTTTTTCAAGATGATTTATGCAGTTCAGTTTTAAGGGTTATTAGTGTTCAGTTAGCAAATTCATCATTTTGCTCCTTTTTCCAGCACACAGCTTCAACAGAAAAAACAGACACCCTGTTCTACCTAGCACTGAGTGCAACCATGCCTTCTCAAAGTGTTTGATGTCAAACAACATAGTCATGATTACTGTTCATCTTTGTCCAAGATGCGGCAGTCAGCTCACATCCAACATTTAAGAGCATCATGATAAATAGCTGTTTCTTGAAGTGTTTACTCAACACGGTTGAAAGGCTTTTTTTCAGCCCTGGCTCAATGGGATTTCAGCCTTGAGCCAGAAACACTGTGATCTTTGGGGGCTTACAAAGCGTGAGTGGCCTTACAAAATCTAGGCAGTTTGCCAAAGGCTCTTTTTTTTTTTTTTAACTTTGTTGAACTGTGGTGGAAGGTTAAACAATTCACACAGTTTTGATTCTCCCTACCCCCAATTTGCCTTGTACTTAATGTCTTCTTGTCAAGAAGTAAAGTATCTTCGTAATGGGATGGATGGAACCCTTTCAGCTATTACACAGCAGTGATGGTATTGCTGGAAATCTGAAACAAATGTTAACTTCAATCCTTTTCAGCTCAAAAGAAGTAAGTATATTTGCCATGCTGAAAAGTTTTCCCATCACATGGTATCAATTTTCTTATAGTTCATTTAAAATAATAGGAAAAAAAAAGTCCAATCCCTGAGAACTGGAGAACAGGAAGTGAACTGCTCATGTCAAGGGGCAAGCCTTGGAAATCTGACTCCAGGAAAAGAATGCCTTGTTTCCAAAAGCACTAATGCACACATCATACAGTTGCAAGCATGTTTTCACACATGCATTTTAATTTATGCATGTTTTGTGGCAGAAAAGGTCCGTCACTTAAGAACCAATAGAAGGAAAAAATATGCAAGCTATTGAAAATTAATGTTTGAAAGCCTTGGGTCATTCTGCAATTGCTTTTTGAGATTAGAAACAGATGTCTCCTTTCTAAACTGTTCTGAACAGTATATTACTTCAGAAAACCCTCTACTGGACACAGATTTTATGTCCTATTGTGAGCCACAGAAATTTTGTAAATCAACACTTAAGTGAGCAGATACATTAAGAAAAAACCCCAACAAACTAACCAAACAGACTATTATGCAATAAAATGTATTTCTGTTCATTTTGACAAGTGCTGTTTTATTCCTGATCCCACTGTCAAATGCCCTCATAAAGTCCCTTTTATAGGCTATAAAGTTCAGCTGCTAAATTACTAGATAGATTTAGGCTGAAATTTTCAATATGCAAATTATATCCTCAGTAGTGGGGGAAAAAAAAATGTATCTATAGTTGCTTAGAAATGTATACAAAGAAAGGGAACCTTACACATCTCCCTTTAAAAAAAGTAAAAAAATGTAAGTTCAGTAACAGTTTTTCCACTTTATGTCTCCTCTTCACCTTCAGAAAGGCTCTGCCTGCAGCTCAGCTGTGAGCAGCAGCACTAGCAGACAGACATTCACTTTTTTGGTTTGAAAATAAGAATAAATAGAATAACATTATGCAGATTGTATCTGTCATCATTCCCAGTATACACCAAGATGAGAATGTACCCCACTAACTTCTGCTGCTAAAAAACCACTGTCTAAAATAAAGGCCCACATTCTTGCCAGGATTTCAGTGGAATAGCAGTGAGTGGGTGGGTGCCCACATGAACAGGCCCACTGGCAATTTTGGGGAGCTACATTAATATTTCTATCTCTGTGAGCAAGCCCTCTAAGGTCCTGCATGGTATGTTTTCCAAATTGTTGCCAAATATCAAGACATATTACTAAAAATTCCTCCAAAAATATTTTTATTTCTTTCTTAATTTCTTTATTTCATCTTTCGATAGCATCTTTCTATAAATATTCAGTCAGTGAGGTCATGCTTTGGCATTTTTGCTCAAAGGGAGCATTTTTGTTTATGTCAGCAGGAGGTTATGGGACTGCCCATGGAATGTTTGCTGTGAGCTATGAGCTCCAAGGGGTAGACAGCAGAGGCAAACACATTTCTACTGGGTAAGTTATTGAGGGGTCTGACTGACTCAAACGTGTCACAAAAAGCTTATTTCTCTCTCTGGCTACTCTGCAGAGAGGATGCAAAACTCCATGAAACAAATACTCTGATGATGGGCTATACCTTGGACAGAATAAATAACATTGTCAGTACTTTCCTAAAGAGTATTTTGTATTACTGTAATAGTTTCCTTTGACTATCCACCACAAAGGTCTTCCAGTTTAGTTCACTTGTTTAATATTGATAAATAAAACAGAAGCACATTGTGAATTCATCTCTTCTTTGTACTGTACTGTCCTACCTATTGCATAATCTGGTCACATTTTGGTATCTTGCTCCTGTTGCAGCATCCCATATGATTGCCTATGTATATTGCCAGGAATAATATTCATAAATAATTTACAGCTCAGACTCGGAAAACAACGTTTTGAAGGAAATGCGTTGTTTATACCAACAGAAAGCCTTGTGGTAGTTATATAAAATGGAACACAATGTGTACAATACAAATTGTGAGCTGTTCCCTCACTCAGTCCCTGATGTTATTTAAATAAATAGGTACATTTTGCTTTAAGAAAATGCTAGGCAGCTTTGAGCTAACAGAAAAAACCCCAAAACTATGTTCTCATTTCCTTGAGGCTCACTTCTGAAACTTTTCACAGAGAAAATTATCATAATTTCAAAAATTAAAACTACTGATGGAGAGAATCAGAGCAAGCGAGCACATGGAGCAATTGCATTAAAATATTATCCTTTAACGGCATATTGGAGAGGTGGGAAAAGGGAATAAGTAATTTGTGAGAGAGTCTGATATACCATATAAGCTGTCTCAAAGTGGTTACCAGGTCTCTGACAGAAATGCAAAAAGTTGGGCATTTATGCTAATGAAAACCACTTAGTCACTTGACAGTTATTAGCCATGAAAATCTAATTGTATAATAGCATTGGGTAAGGGAATAAATCCATATTGTACACAAACAATTTACCCAAATGGTTTGTGCTGTGCGCTTAGGACCAAACTCACCTTTGCTTGCTCTGGACATCCCCACTTGGTTGGCAATCATTGCGCAGGCATAAACAAGGAGGACATTGGTTATTGTCACTATGAGAGTTTGACAGGAGCAGACAATTTCTGTTTCCACACACGTATATACGATCCCAGTAATATCCAACCAAAAAGTTTGGTGCATGCAGCAGTCAGATGCCAAGATCAGGCAGAATGGCACTTTAATCCCCAACAGGCTTGCACCACTCACTGAGCATAGGCCACAGCTAAAATAGATATCAACACAATCACATTAATCTTGTGAAGGGCCAGTTCATCACTTTGAGAGCAGGTGGGTGGTGAGCAAGCTCCTCCCAAAAGCTGGGGATGCATAGCCAGTCTTGCCCTCAGCCCAAAGGAGTTCCAACTCACTTTCTAGATAGTGCCTCTGAAGATGAGTCACAAAGTATAGAAGACACATGGGGCACCTGTAGTCTTGTGCTTATTCTGACATGGATGTCAGGCAGACATCACACCAGTGTCTGTAAGAGTGGCTTTAACCTGGAGAGCAAGGAGAACTCTCAGTTCTATTCTCTCTCTGGCCATCCTAAATTTAGTCCAGTTTGTAGCTGATCTTACCTCTTATCACAGCTGCTATCGAGGTGCTTATTTACTTTGACAAGTAAGAGAGTGTTCTTGGAAAGAAACCTAACTAAAGAAATGAGCAAAAGTAGTAAGATATCACCATCATATCTCTCTCTCTTTTTATTTTTTTAGAGAATGAAACTAAATTGAAGTCCTTCTTCAATCACACAGTTAAGTACGCATTTAATGCGGGCTACCCAGTCACATTAGTACATCTATTAGACCACTTACTTTAATCAGCCCTCAGAGAAAGACCACTGCATTAAATACATAAAAATTCTATTCCTGTAATTTTCAGTTTACTATTTTCCCCATAATACTATTCTAATTTCAACATAATGGAAAAAAAAGGCAACGTAAGCCCAGTCTTCCAAGCTAGAGTGGACAACCAAATACAGCACTTGTAGAGAGATGTTTATCTGAAGACTTACAGAAGGAATAAGCATCAACTGTTCAAATAAAGCAAAAAAATCCCAAACAAACCTATTCTAAACTTCAATTTGCAGTGTATCCTGCAGGACATAATGCATGACACTAGCCTATCTAAGCCCTTTGATAACCCAGCTCACATATCTTTGTCTCACTGAAGAGGAAAAGTTGGGAGATTAATTTATTTGTCTTTTCAGCTTGAATTTCACTTTTGGCACTCATTTTTAGGAATAAAGATATAGAACACTTTTGTCTTTGCTCAATATCATCAGTTGATATATTAAAAGGACAAAAGAGGATTGTGTCAGTAGCTCATTTAAACAGAACAAACTGACTTTAAAAGGAAAAAATAGCCTTTAAAAATACCACCTCTAGATGGTTAGCAGAGCTACATGAGGAAAAGATCTTTTAACTCCAGCAAGAAGCAAAGCACTCACCTTGCCTAACCACAGAAAAACTTCATCAAGAGATCATTTTTCCTTCATCTTGCTATGTAGGCATTCCTTTGTCTCTTCCTCTTACATGAGAAGAACAATTGACTATGACCCTATTGGCCTATTTTCTCTGTGTATCTGTACTGAACTAAGCTGTGAAGATAAACTGTGCACAGGGGACATCTGCTTCAAGTGGGTAGAAAATGTCATTAGTGAAACCTTTTTTGAAAGCCAGTTTGGCTTATCCATTCCTAGAGGCAGTCTAGACCAACACAACACAAGATGATTCTCCTTTAAGCCCCAGGCAACAAGTCCTGCTGTGACACCTGACAGAGGCTTATCACCTCAAATGAGGTTCACAGATTTCTACATTCACCTAAGAAGCAGGATCATGACTTCTCTCTCTCATGGCTCTTCTACTGGAGCCAGTGTTGCAAAAGTGCTTGTATTTTCTCTCAAACTCCATCTCGTAGCTTCCATTCGGGACACAATTGACCAGGACCATTACATGACAAGGGATGAGCTGTGGTGTTCCAGCCTGACAGGTAAGATGCTGAATATCACGCCAATTTTCTTATTTTGACACTCATATTTGCCTTGGACATCTGCTATTTCTCATTCCTTCCTAGTCCTAAGGGTGGGGAGACACTTTCAGGTGTCTAATACACATTGTCTCTAGGCCTTATCACAATATAAACAACCAGTGAGTGCAGCAAACTGCTGAAAGTAAGATGTGTTACATAACGCATAGCTGTGAGTGTTAATGTATCACTTCCACCTACATGGGCATCTCACAATACTTTTTACTAAGAAAAGAAAACGAGCCTTTAGAGTGTGAAGATCTAGAGTTGGCCTTTGAAACCTCTGTTTTACTTTTGGGGTACATAATTTATTCTCCTTTTGCTAGAAATGCTTGAGAGATATCATGAATGCTGCTGACCCATTCATGATTTCAGACAGCTGTAATTTTCATAATCAATCAACTATGTTTTCCTCTGATTGGTTCCCCCCACACCACTACACAAATGTAGCCATTTAAAGAGGGATATTTGAAACCTCCAAGTTCAAAACACGTGCTAAAAAAAAAAATTCCACTAAACCCTGCAATTTGGGTGTCCCAAGGTTATCCTTCTGGTTTTCCAAGTTACCTGTGGTGCAGTTAGATGCCTAAATGACCATTGTAATGGGACAATCTACCTGTTCATTAGGTACACATGCACATTTGAGACAATACTACATATGCAGTTGTGTGGACTCAAACTTCAAGAACTGTGTCCCTTAACTCGCCTTACTGTAACAAGCAGAATGATAGAAATTTAACACTGCATTTGTGCAGTGGAGCACTGCTAGGAATTCTCATAGGTTACCCTATGAGTTAAAGTCATCATCTTACCAGGAATTCTGCCTGGGAAAACTGCAGTTGCATGATAATGCTTCTACCACTGTTGACATTGTCTTCTCAAGGAGCCAGGAAGTGAATCCCCTTTGGTATTGTTATGATTTTCAAAACTTTTCCTTTCAAGCAGCTGGCTATAAGCTTTGAAGGGAAGTCAATCGACTTTCCATAGTTGGCAGTCAAAACGAGTTGAGAGCCAGTGAAAATAAATACTTCCAGATTATATTTCACCTAGGAGTCAATTTTATTCCCTTTAATGTCCTTAAAATGCAAGGAGGAATAACCACACTCCTCATATTTTGTCTCTTACACGCAGCAGTGCTCTACTGATGCCCCCTGAAGTGCAGCACTGCTTAACTCTAAGTCACCGACTAATCTGCCCATTTTGGTTCTTGTTTAGGAGAATTTTTAAAGCTATAAGAAAGACGCTTGCAGAAATCAAGTTTTAGGCAAGTTTTAGATCTCTTTGCATTGGTTAGTAGCTCCGGTTTGTGCTATGTATAGCCTGTTAATCAAGGCAAACACAAGGGAAGTCTAGGTATGCAACTTCAGGAATTTCTCTTCTAAGCACTGAGCCAAAACTGCCAGCCCTAATTTTCTTGATGCCAAAGAGCTTCACAGAAGTCTATTGCTAGCATAAGGCAAAGAGTACACCAAGATTATTTCAGGTATTGTCACAAAGAACAATAAAAAGAACTCTCTTGTTCCTCATAATTTTGTACAACAAGCAGCAACACAAGCAGCATTTTCAGGCCCAGAGAAAGGGGAGAAAAAATGAAACCCAACCACCCTTACCCTATAATACCTATGGGCAACTCTGGCTGACATCAGACATCATCACATACCTACAAATCAGTCTGTCAGATTAGAAGCCGCCTCCTTAACCTCATCCACATGGTTCCCATCTAGAACAGCTACACTGCCCTTACAGCACTAAGCAACGAGGAAAAAAGCTTGTTTACGTTCAGAGTCAAAGCCACAGTCCCCACACCGACCATTTAACAACTGACTTATCTTGTGAATTTGAGCTGTTTTCCCTCTTTGTGCCAGAACAGACCAGGCCAGTTTTCGGGGTGATGAAAACAATTTAAAATTAATCAGTCATATGCAGGACATTCAGGATTTAACTGCATGGTTTCCTTTAGACATGCTGCCCTCCCCTCAGTGTTATTCACACAGGTTAGATTAAGAAGCAGACTTAGATTTTTCTTCCTGATATACAGCAGTTAAATTTATATATTCCAACATATATTCATAATTTCTAGACTACAAACTACAGTTGCAGGGCAAACCCTTCTAGAAGCAGAGGGACTCATTTGACAGGAAGGACTGCTGTATCAGTAAAGAAAGACAGCACAGTGAGAGTTTTTTGACATTTGAATTCTGCTTGGTCTTTCCCTGTGAACATCAGCAAGAGCCTGCTCTGCCTTCTCTGTTAGTCCTCATTAGGTACCTGAAGACAGCAGTAAGAGTCACCACTGGCCCCATTCCCTAGAATACATGAAAGGGTTTCTTCTGAAAGTATAAAGAAAAACCCTGAATGTGTTCCAAAGTGGAAACATAATTTCAAAGCTGATGGAACTAACTTACCCAGACAAAATCGCCATTTTTTTCATCAACTGGAAAAAAGCAGGTTATCATGTATGAGCACTAAGAGCATATTCCGTAGGAGATGAGAACCAGCAGGGTGCTGTGCAGAGGGTTTGTTGGCAGAGATAGATCGTATCAATGTGATCGAGTAACTGCACTGAATAATTTGGTTTATTGCAAACATTCTTTTGGTATCTGGGTATCACATTCCTTATCTTGACAGGGCTTTGAAGTTCATGTCTAGCCAGATCAGATAAGAGATGATGCTACCTTATCTCAAAAGGAAACCCCCCAAAAACCAACAAAAAAACAACCCACCTCACATGCTAATTTAAAGCCTTTTTTAGACAGTTCATTTTTCTCTCTTAAGTATGCTCCTAAAGGCAGAAGAATGTTACTGAGTCTCATAAGTGAGAGACAGCAGCTGGAACATGGTTTAATAGACACACAACCCAGTAAGAATACTTAAAGCCCACAGCCTAACTTAAAGCCCACAGCCAGGGAGTGTCCTTGTGAAACTGTAAGACTTAACTCTCATGTCTGAGACAGGCAAATACTTCAAATGTTTCATTAAGACCTTAGGAACTGCAGCACCTTGTCTTCCAAGTTCAAAGTAAGTTTCAGTGAATTCACAGGAATGTTTGGGGAGGTTTTTAAAGGGAGATTTTTCCATGGAAAGGGTTCTTTGTTAGTATAAAGTGGATAACTGTAAGACAGCAACGTCTGTGCTGGGATGAGTAAGCAGTGGGAGGGACATACAGGAAACATCTTCTAACAGCAGCAGAGATGTTATTTCTAGGAATTTTGACCCCCTTTCCAGAAGAATATTTACCATCTAGTGTGTTATAAGATCCATTTAAATATTTAATATCCTCATCCAAAAAAAAGCTGCATCTTTCCAAGCAAGGTAGAAGAAAGCACACCAATCTCAGCTTGCATCTACTCATAGCCTTTCTGAAATAGAAATACTGGAAGTGCAGGGGGTATCAAATTTTATTGCTTCTTAAAGTCAGGAAAACATGTCCTTCAGAAATTGAGAAATTATTTATCATATTTGAATACTTAGATTAGAATCAGACACTGGAGATCTCCATAACTAAAAGCAAACTCTGCTTTCAATTCAGTTTAGTATTGTAAACTAATATTAGGAATGTCAAAAATCAGAGAAAAGGTGCCCAACCTTTTCACACAAAGAGTCAACCACACAGAGAATTTTGCCCCAAAACTCTAAAGGTCATTATGAGGTCTCTGCCATGAACAAAGCCATTATTTCAGAAGAGATTCTGTTTTCTTTATTGCTTTCATCTCTGGAGATGTCTGTAAGATGTTCATAGCAGGGTGTACTCCATTCTCACTACTATAAAACAGAAACCTTCCTTCCCCACAAACCTTCCTATAAATATTGATCTTCACTATGTGATTCTGTCAAAATTATCCTCTGATTTTTTCCAGGTTTCTAGATCAAGTTCCACCTTTCCATTAATCTTGCTTCTGAACATTCTGTGACCATCTCATTCCTTACCTTGAGTTACACTTTTTTTTTCAGAGCCATGGCTGAGAGCCATGTCTTTGGGAATACAGAAAAGCACAGAGTTCGTTTTGTTCTTTGCTTTGTTCTGTTTTTTAAACATCCTCCTCAAAAACGAGTTAAACCATGTGATGTCAATTATGAACTAGTAGGAACTGAGTGTGAATATCAAGCTTTTAAAAACATCTTTACACAGTTTTACTCCTCAAAATGCTAAATATTTTACCAGGTATTAGTTAACTTGTTATGGTAATAGGTGCAAACACTCCCCAAAAACTTAGCAGTTGATAGTCTAGTCAACTCTTTACTTTTCCTAAGGAGATATAAAGCGGAAATATGGAACACAGATAAAAGCTCAGTGTCCCACCTCACATATTTGTCAACCATCAAATCTAATGCGGGCCAGGCAAAAAGCAAGCAAACAAACAAAAAATCCACAGAATATATAATCCAACCTTTTTTTATCTATCATGAAGCTAATGAATGAATACTAGGCTATGCCTGAGGGAAAGACATTGATAGAGAATCCTGACAGAATTTTTTTTGTGGACACCTGTACTCAATTTATAGTTTTGGACATTTAAAGTACATTGCCTGGAAACCCTTAGTTTGGCATGATTAGTTCCATTAAAATCTGAACAGGAAGCAGAATCCAGATTTAGCCACCAGCAAATAGAACTCATTCTAGTCATGGAAGATAGCCATAAGGGTGCATTAAAAAATTACCAGTGTGTTATTTCTACAGTTCACAGCTACATTTCAGAAGAAAAACCTTGTGCATTTTGTTCCTGCTCCCATCTCTGGAAGTGCGGTATTTTTCAGACAGACATGAGCTTGCTACAAGTTCATGCAATCTCATCCTGCCCCTAGAAGATGCTTTCTAGGGCTCAGTACTGTGCTAACTTCATCCACAACATTTCTGGTTTGCTCAAAATACAGACAGCTTCTTCCTCTGACCCAGAAACAGACTTGCTACCTCCCACCTCAACACTGTAGTACTATCAGAGTTTGAGTCAGTAGAAGTCCGTTTAAAGAACAGCAAATGGAAACACATGTTCTCATCCTGATCAAAAATATAATGATTCTGTCTGGAGCTGTGAAGGTATAGAAAATTGGGAATGTCTGAGAAAAACAGCTCAAAGCAGGCTGGAAGGCAAAATATGTTTTGGGTTCTCTGTTTCAGCTATGTATGCATGAAAAAGCTCAGAGCCTTGTTATGGTTTTGGAGCCCTGGTAAAAAAAAAAAAAATCCACTCATTTTCAGTCTCCCACAGTTTTAGGAAGGGCAAGGAAAAAAAAAAGAGCTATCTTTTTTCTTTTTTTTTTTTTTGTAATTAGGAGGAATCAATAAACTCCTTTACAAGACAGAAATGGGAAGTGGGACAAAAAGCCTGTTGGCTTCTTAAGATCCCATGGTGAGTCTCAGGAACACTAAACAGCAAGTGGCATCTTTTTACAGTCAAGTTAATAAGCCATGCCAAGCATTTGCTTCCTAGGGAGAGTGCCTTCCTTTCCTCCACCTTGAAGACAGATATCATCAAGGCTTCATGGCCAACAGGCAACTTGCAATACAAGACACATTTCCACCCCTTCATATGGCTGATATTTGGCCATTTGCTGTGCTGATAATGGTCTGATTTTCCAGTGCACAATGCTTGGTTAACAATAAAACACACTAAGTAAACATCGCAGCTGATAAATCTGCAGTTGTAGGCTTGGAGAACCATCCAAGTTTCAATCCTTCAGAGATTTTTGGGTCTCTCCAAAAAACAGTCCTTTTATACATAGATTTGATTTTACTTCAAATTCTTTATAATCATTAGCACAAGCCAGTGCACAGGAGCAGAGATGAAAATTCCTTCTCACCTATTTAATTATGATTACTGGTTTAAGGGACACATCCTACTAACATTGGAATTCAAAACACACAGTCTAGTCTCATTGATTTTTCACCCTGAAGGTTAATTTCATGCAGTCATTTTCTGAGGCCTGCTGCAGTGACAAATTGTTACAGAAAGCAAGTTCTTGAGTAATCCTAGCTATGCAACACTTCCATAGTGAATACTGTCACTAGAATCCATCTAGACCAGGAAAAAAAACAACTGTGTCCCTGCTCATCTCCTGTCTCAGACACCTTGTATTTTATCTTCAGGGCTCTCTCAAAGATCATCTTTCTGATACTTGCATAGCAAGGATTGACTAACCTATTCTGAGAGATTTCTATGAGATAGGAAACCTCCATTTCTACTGCTTGTTCTGCAGTTCTTCCTTCTCTATCCCTCTGGGTACCTTCATAGTGCAAGCAGGATCCTCCCAACTGGGCAACAGAAGCAGTAGGTAAAGTTTATATTATCAATTTTTAGCTGTCTCTAGTACAGATGTGTCTGTGTGAGTCCTGAGAAAGGTAAGTTCCTATTTCTTTCCATTGTCTAGGACTCACATTTATTCATCCTTACAGAAAGAGTATTTTTCACTCAGTTCACATCTGTTTAACATGTGGCTATACAAACACCGATGCCAGGGACAGTCTGGGAGCAGGAAGGAGAGCTGGGAACCAGATGGAACCAAGTACTTTATAAGCGACTCTTGCCTTGAAAGAAATGCATTCGAGTTGAGGCCAAGTCCAATGAGACATTTCCTAGCCAGCACTATCAGCTGGAGAGGCTCTTGCCCTGTCCATCCCACTTTCTCCTCCCAGCTGTCTCCCAAAACCAGCTGTCTTTTGGGTGGCGATTTTATCAGCCAGTTTGGAGAGCTGATCTGGCTCAGTAAAGATACAGAACATCTCCTTTCCATGGCCCCAGAAATCTTACTTTAAAACGAGTTCTCTTCCCTGACTTGGTTCACAGCACAGCCACACTGGCAGAACTGGCAGGATTATAGAAAGATAGGAAAAGCAATCAGATTGACAATAGCTGCTCCCCCTCCAGTTCATTGCTTTAATTTCAGAATGGCATACCCAAAACCTTGTCTTTTTCCTCAATGCTCAGCTCTTCCACATAGCCCTGGATAAAAAAAGTTAGTTCTTCTGTCTATAAGTCTTTCTTCACTCTCATAAACTCAGAATAACCCCTCTCAGACCTGAAGTCTCTCTAGAGGTTTCATTTCAATGAAAACTAGTTCACAAATATTAGCTAAAAGTTGTTAATTTTTGTGCCATGGGAAGACACTTTATAAAGAGTCGCTAACGGCTGAATAAAAATCATGCAAGTTGTCCCTCCATCCATGCCATTTTTCTCCATATCTATGGATATTGCTAATGCTTCAGCTGCATGCCAGAACATTTGAGTCTGAATACAGATAGGATTTGGGACATATGAGCAGGTCCTGAGGTATCTGTAATGCAAGAAGCTCACAATTGAGCCGGTCCCCTTGATTCCTTCTGGAGCCAACAGAAAGAATAGGCAGTGCTACCATGGAGTCCAACCCATCCCAAAACAACACCCAGCCCATAATAACAAGCTTAGCTTGTTCACAGCACCGATGCTCATAGAATTTACCCATCCAGAGGACTTCAGGGGCTGGCTGGGATTTTACTCTTCATATTCAGAGTAAAGGTGGCAAAGACCAATCTTACAGAACAAAACTTGACGATGGTATTTGGGCAGGTTCCCAGGCACCCAAATATTCACCTGTTCATCTCACTCCACTCACTATTATCTCCAATTTCTTTCTAATCCACTTCTTTGCTCCTGCAGAGCAACCCATCTTCCCTGGTCAAAGCTAGATACCAGAAGCTTTGCTAGTGGCTTTCCTAGAGCACACAATCTTACTGCCCCAACAACCAATTCCTTGAGATTCATTAAATACTGAATATACATTTAGGTTCCTCTTTTTTTTTTCTTCAAAAAATAACAGACATTTTGCAACTTAATTTCAATTTAGCTTCTCCTGCCCTGGCTGTAACAGCCTAAGAGTACCATATTGTATTGAGAGACCCAGAAACAACATTATATCATCTCTCTGGCAATGCTGTCCACACTGTGATACAATACAGGGATAATCATTAAAGAATAAAAGACTTCCATTGCCCTTGGGTTCCTTCCCTTTTCCTGCTCTCTGCCCCTTCTGATCTTTCCCTTTAAGAGGGTGGTTTGTGAACATCCTGGCTGCCAAGACCATCAATCCTGCCCCAGGATGTTCAGTCCATTTCTCAATTTGCCACATTTCTTTTGTGGCCATTTCCTCTCCAGCATATCCACAACAACCCACACTTCTGCCTTTGGCCTTACACTGCCTCCTCTCCATTGCATTTTTTTCTTCTTCTTTGGCAATGTTTCATTTTTTCCATTGCTACAGAGGGCAAATGAGCAGTGACCTCTGTAGCTGGCACCAGGACCTCTCCTATGGCTAGAGAGGAGCCAGCCCCTGCAGGAGAGGCAGCCAAGTCCCTTTCCCAGGAGAGGACAGTCACCTCCCCACAGCAGTTCCTCTCTGCTGAGAAGCAGAACAGAGTCAAGTCAAATTTAGATATTGATTAATCCTCCGTTTTTCTATTTTCTTTTATGGCCTAAATTCTCTCAGGGGAATGCGGTAGCTATAATAGAGGGAGCTTTTTCCACATTTTTATCCCTAAGTACAAACTACACCTAGAAGAAAGCCATACAAATTTCTGCTTATCAGATTAAAAAAAAATAAATTGCAAGTTTTTAGATTTTAAGTGTCTGGGTTCCAGCAGAGATATAGTAGAAGTTCCACAATAGTACAGATGGGAAATTAATTTCTTAAAAATAGTATTTAATGGATGATGTGCTGCTTTCAGAGAACAAGAGTTCAAACACGCATGTTCCTGCTTTTCAGCTAGTTTGCCCTTATGCAATTTATAAACCCAGGAAAAGCAGGAAGCACCCTAAATATATATGTATTATATATTATTATATAAATTATATGTAATGGGATAATTTTTTCTTGTCATTAAGTTTCAATATTAAAATTGAAGGAGGTCTACTGCAACAAGCATATTTCAAACCAGGAGTCCCGTGGAAAGGAAGTATATATGGACAGATTCGTGGTAGATGTTTAGAGATCTTTATTTCTCCAGCCGCATGGTCGGGGCTCTGCTCAGGAACTCCTCCAGTCACGGGACCCGAGGGTCCTTGGCCACACCGGGAAACACAAACCAACCAATGGGGAATGAGGCTGACCAGGGGCAGGGAAACCCCGTGTCTCCCCCCCAGGGCCCATCTCCCAGGGCTCCATGGCAGGGGGGGAGACCCCAACAGAAGTCAAGTGTGACTTGCATAGTTTTGTTCAAAGTATTTGTGAAACCCCTGTCACAATCCTGCACTTACTCCACTGCCCTACAAGTCGCACAGCACTCGCTGTGAGTGGCATTTGCATCGAAGCACTCGGGCTGGGTGTTCACTGGCTCTTGCAGGGCCTCAATACATGCCCCAGACAACAATGGCCATTGCCATTTACATTGTCTGTGGCTTTAGAAAGTGCAAATTCAGCACTGCATGAACGGAAAGGGAGATGTAAAATTCCTTGTGTGTCCAAGTTTCCTAATGCTAAAAAAATGAATACATCAAATAATCATTAGTTGCCCTTTTGGTTTGGCATTCAGAGTCTGTATCACCCACAGGGTACC
Source organism: Corvus moneduloides (assembly GCF_009650955.1). NCBI lineage: Eukaryota > Metazoa > Chordata > Aves > Passeriformes > Corvidae > Corvus > Corvus moneduloides. The sequence goes on from NC_045480.1 coordinate 59,374,852, forward strand.
AATTCTGTTACAATCCTAATCACCTTGAAATCCCTTTTTAATTAAGTCAGAAACGGAGACAATGACCACCTTTTGAAGCTCCAGGCTCTCCACAGGTTTGTTGTTGGTTTTAACACACTGCAGGACCTTCTGTTTCAAGGTCATTTTGGCTTCGCCAAGTGGAAACAGGTCACGGTGACACGCAATGCTAGAGCTGTCCAGCTGCACACACACTAATTCTAGTTATTCCTGCGTTATTCCAGCCCTGTTTTGCCTCTTTCACTGCAGAGTGTCATAACACAACTGATTAGCATACAATAAATTCAGCAGCTATCAGGTCAAACAACTGTGAGGGCTCTGCATGGCAGGCGCTGGTCCAAAATGGATGTTGGTTGATAGACACAGGAATGCCACTTCTATCCCAGTGCAAGAGAGTGACGAAAGGCACGTCTGCAGTGCCCGGTGCTGGCTCCCTGCCTCGGGAATGCCACACCTCCCTTCACCGTGATAAACCCAGCTATGTTTAGCAGTTGTGGCCAGCAGGCTGTAGATTGCAGAAGCCAGAGCTGCTGTTTGACACACCAGGTGTCCCGTCAGCACAAAGTGCTTTAACCTTCAGCTGGGCTTGCACGTAGTCCTTGTGCTAGAGACACACATAAATCTGCGTGGTGAGGTGGGTCACAAATTACTGTGAATTAAACAAGGAATTTGTTTGGGGGAGTTGAGACGTACAGATCTCACTGCAGTACTTTGGTAATGAGAAATCAAGTTTTGCTGATGTTGCTGGGAAGTCCTGTGGGACTCACAGCTTCCAGTTGTGGGAAACAAACTATCAGAACAGAAAACCCTGGAAACCAAACTTAAAAGGCAAAACAAGACAGACATACTTAATTTTCTCTTCGGCAAAGATGTGCTAGAAAAGTAAATTCTACACTAATAGTCACAGAAACAAAGCCCTTTGAAACAAAAGCTCCCTGAGATATCCAACAAAACACATTTTCTTTGAAGCTGTTATGCTCTGACACAAAAGCATAATTGGGTTATGATCTGAAAGTCCAGGGTGATTCACACTCAGAAACGTTCGTATCTCTAGATGTGTCAGCTGTTGACATCGTGTTATCAAGGTCAATAATTTAGATTTTAAAAAATATATATATATAAATACACACACACACACATATATATGTATCTCCCTAAGATAGAACTGCAGTTATTTTTTTAGTTTATTTCTTCTGTTGGGATAAAAGAACTGCAGTTTTTAAAAAAGGTTAATAAATTTAAATAAAATCCTACTTTTTATGACCTAGATTAATTTCAGAGTGCTTTGTTCTGATACTCATAAAGATTAGATGTTTTTCATTTGAAAGAAACCCTATTAAAGTAAAATAAATTTAGGTAGAAAATGAACAAATATGAAGTGATCTGAAACCTTTTTTCTCCAGATTCTGTTTCCAAAACTTTGGAAAAAGAAAAAGAGAAATCTGAAAAACTTTCTTTGCAATGATCAGCTTCTAAGCCTAAGAACTCGGGAATTTCTCCTGAGGGAGGGAATAAATAAGCAAGAATAAGCAAAGGGACCATAAACCATTAGCTTTCCAATATTTTCATTCTTTCTGTGGTTGAAAAAACAGAATACAGTGCCAATTATGTTGATTGCCACTGGTATATGAATTAAAAAGTTTAATAATAAAAGCAAAATTCAGAATAAATTCAACAGTGTTATTTGAGGCTGCTCAGAGGGAATAAAAGAATTAAAACTGAATCATGACTGGTAGAGAAGATGCAGATGTAGGATTAAGATGGTCTTGAACATCCTTTATCCTACATTAACTTTAAGAGAAAGATGTGCACAAAGTTAGCAGAAGGGCTTCCATCCAGGTGTCAGAAGACAATTGATAAATATTATGGAGAAAATGAAGATGCAAGAAGGTGTGTCCCAAGCATTTCTTCAGCAAGAGGGGGAAAAGGTCACCAAGAAGAGCAAATTTAAAATTTTGATAGCAAAGTTACACTACTCAAATCAGCATCTGTGGGATTTTTGCCCAAGAAAACAGCAGAGCCATGGCAAGCCAGTAAAACCAAAGATGTGGGATATACAAGGGCCATTTACAGTTGAAGGCTGTGGGAGCCAGCAAGAGAGGTACAGAACTAAAACAGCAAGGTAGACAAATCCACAGCCTTTCCCTCATGCACTAGGCAGGTGACCCAGTCATAAAAGGAGATTAGGTTGGTCAAACAGGACCTGCCTTTCCTAAACCCATGGTGGCTGGGCCTGATCCCTTGACTGTCCTGATAATCTGTTCTGTGACCTTCTCTAGCACTGAGGTCAGGCTGACAGGCCTGCAGCTCCCTGGATCCTCCTTCCAGCCCTTCCTGCAGATGGGTGTCACACTGCAGCCACCTGGGACCTTCCCAGTGAGCCAGGACTGGTGATAAACGATGGAGAGTGGCTTGGGGAGCTCTCCCACCAGCTCCCTCCATACCCTTGGATGAATCCCATCCAGCCCCACAGACCTGTGAGTGTCCAAGTGCCACAGCAGGTCTCTGACTAATCCCTCCTGGATTGCAGGGGATCTATTCTGATCCCTTTCCCTGTCTACCAGCTCAGGCGGCCAGCTGCCCCCAGGATAACTGGTCTTTCTGTTGAAGACTGAGGCAAAGTACTTCAGCCTTTTCCTCATCCTTGGCGACAATGTCCCCCTCCACCTCCAAAAAAGGATGGAGATTTTCCTTGGCCCTCCTTTTGTTGTTGATATATTTATAAAGACACTTTTTATTAGATTTCACTGTGATGCTCAGATTGAGGCTTTCTGACTTTCTTTCTACATGACCTAACATCCTTGTACTCTTCCTGAGTTACCTGCCCCTTCTGTACAAAGGCTGTAAAGCACCTTTTTTAACACTGTTCAGCCAGGCTGGTCTTCTCCCCCACCGGCTCCTCCTTCAGCACATAGGGGTGTCCTACTCCTGCACCTTTAAGACTTCTTTCTTTGAGTATGCCTTTTGTTATTAAGAGCTGCTTCCCAAGGCACTCTCCAAACCAGTGACCTAAACAGGCCAAAGTCCATCCTCTGGAAGTCCAAGACAGATGTTTTGTTGACCTTCCTCCTTACTTTGCAGAGTCAATAACTATCTTTTCATGGTTTTAATGTTGGAAGATGTTCAACACAGAACTAAAGAAAGTTGTGAGGATGTATGGCAGCTGCTTCTAAATCTACAATTTGCACAGGGAGAGCTTTGCATCTTGGAACAGTAATGGAATAGCTGCAGGACTGCCAGAACTCACAGGCAGAGGGAAGGTTTGGATTATGCTCCTGTGGAGCTACAAGGAAGACACTTCTGGAGCAAAGCATCTGCCAGTGATAGAAACTACCTGCATAGAGAGAGACACATTTGAGAAATACCACGTTTGTGAAGCCCGTTTTCTGACTAACTTTAGTGCTATTTGGCAAGCCCCCCCCTCTCCATCAGTGTGTTTGCTTCAAAAATATTTCCATAAAGATTCTAAAATAAATGCAAGCTCTGTATTCTGACACATGGAAATTGCCTACAGCGCTTTAGCAAAGAAATCCACAATGTTGTTGCATGACAATTAAATTAACAAGGAAACAAAAAAAGGTAAGGAGCGCTGCAGAGCCAAGTGTCGATCCATTTCTTCCTTAACTGCAGTTTTTGGATTTTTGCCACTGAAACTGAAGAGGACCAGAACTCAGCCATTTGACTTCTGAATAATCTACCTTAAGATTACCATCATTCCCTTCTCAATTTCAGTGAAGATGATAAACATCTCTCAAATCAGCACCAGATACTTCTCTTAAATCATAAATAAATTAAATTCTTGCAAGCAGTATGTTTTCTGCCCAAAACACTGAATTTACTTTGTTTCCTTTTTTTTTCTTTCCTCTTAATCTTTTTTTTCATGCTCCCAAACCAATAGGCTGAGTTGTCCCCATGGGCTATTGATGGCATTAAAGTGGACTGTTCAGCAGCTGTGCCCTACTGCCTGCCCTATCGATTAGGTTCTCACATGGCTCTTAATAGGTTTATTGATATTTTGGATTCATTTGGTCCTGATTTTTGTCAACCTTCGCATTTTAACAGTCAGGTTCCATTTTGCTCAAGGAATGTACGCAATTAGTCCAGCTCTTAAAAGGCAAGTTCTTTTACTAACGATTTATTCTGTGCATTTATCTACCCATCTTCTTTGCCTTTTCTAGTGTTTCTTTGTTGAGTTGTTTTGGCCCTCATTCTGTTTTGGTTCATGTATTTAGGTAGGATCTGTGTATTATCTCCTGTTTTATAAAAGCAAACTATCTCCAAACCAGTTTTAATCCTTTTTGTGGACCCCCGTTTGCCATTATTGTCTGTCCAAATTTTAAAACTATTTTTATATTTGTAAGACATGTTAATAGCCATAAATTTTGAAATCCTTTGCTGGCATTAACTGGCATAGGATGAATGTTGTTGCAAGGTAACAGTGCTTTACTTCAGACAAAGATTAGTTTTTCTGCCTTTAAGAAGAAAGGCGAGCAAACAAATGTGTTTAAGTCTGAACTGTTACTCATTTAAGTCTTACTGAAGAGTAGAAAACAGATCCAATGAAAATATTTGTCCCTAAGTAGTCAGAGACTATGGAAATCGTGCAGCTTCTGGAACCTCTTCAAAAGGAAGAGTACTAAGTGTGCTTACTGATCACTGACAAATATTATGCCATCAAACGATTCCAAGTTCCTCATATGTTGATTATTTCAATTGACTTTGTGTAATTTTACAAGGTTTTCACTATTGAGATGGTGTCCTATTTGGCCTGCTTTGAAAGAATTAAGGTATCATTTCTGTCCAAGCCGTTTTCTCAGTATAAGAATCAGCCTTGTTTACAAGACTTATTTGCAGTTATTTTTATGCTCTTTTCCCAGGATGCTACTTCATGTACTACATTGCTTTACATTTTTCATACAACCTCGCTGTTTAGTCTTATGAGATTATGCCTACTGCTCATTTACAAATCCATGGTAACAAGGTGCCTTGCAGTATCAATGATTTTAAATCAGTGGGAATGTCACTTGTAGATTAGAGCAAAACAAAACCAACTATACCCTTCTACTATATTAAACACACAGAAAAGGATATGTTACTTTCAATCCACCCATGGAACTGGGGAAACCACAATAGTGCACTATCAATGGGTAACCAAGACATCAGAATAATTTTCTCATGTTCTTAACACAATTTGTAATCAAAGCTAATGCACAACAGCCAAATGATAATCTGCCTCACTGTGGGCTTCGTGATTCCCTTGGTACTTCATGGATATGTTAATTGCAAAAAAAGGAAGTCTTATTTTCTCACAGAAGAACAAAAATCTCAGTGTGACTTTTGTTCCTCTGTTGAGGAAAATCCCCCATGAAGTTAAAGGAAATTTAACTTTTGATTTGGTCAGATTTTCACCTCAGTATCTGCAACATTTAAGGGTCGGGGGAAGAACCAAGAATTCTGGATTTACAAAAGCTCCTCTTGATGAAACTAAAGGCTTTATAATTGGCACCATAAAGTCATTAAGCACATTTTTTAAAACCCTACATTTAAACAAACTGATAAACTATGGAAAGTATCAACCTTAAGTCTACCACACGGGGATTTTTGTTTGAAAGTAAGAGTTTAAAACTGCCTATGTGCTCATTCACTTAGTAGGGATTAATGCTGGGATGCCTTTTATGTTAGACTAGGCCACAACAAACAAATCAGAGATTTAGTAATGTCAACATTTTTATGTGAGAGTTTTTGTTTATTTTTGTTACTTCATTTTAAATCTTACGTGTTTTACCAATATGACTTCATTTAATTTTAAGTAAGTGTTTATGTACATAATCTCATTATTTCACTATCATGCTTTGAGCTTCATTGACAAACCTTCATCTGTTTTTAAAGTAAACAAATTCTTCAGCACAGGCACTGCTGAGCAACATCTGACATAATGAAACCCTAATTGTAAGTGAGGCCTCTGGACTCTCCTTTAACACAAATTAAAATGTATTTGAGGAAGTAACATTTTTCCAGGTGTTTCTCAAACAGTAGAGGACTGTAATACAATTTCTTAGAAGTAACATACACGTTTCTGGAAAATAGGTCCATCTATAAGTTATATTTACACATTGAGTTGCCTCGATTTTTAGCTGAGTTGGAACCAAGACTGTGTCTGCCTTTTGTTTACACAGAAGGATTAAAACAGGAGGATAAATCAGGGGTTCTTGGCTGGCTGAGGATTATAGAAATAACAGAAAGACTTCATAAAAACAGATAGCATCCTGCTTCAGATTTGCAGCTCCAAAAAAGTTTGGCAGGCACACACTGCGGTTAAAGCTTCCTTATTTGGGAAGAAAAGAGCAGTAATACTAAAAAGGTTGAGAGAAAAGCAGTGTTCTCTGAGAAGACTTAAATTCAGATAAGCTAAAGCAGGCATATATTAACTGGGCAAGCCTCAAACTGATGGTCTGATAACCACTACTTCCAACAGAAGAGTTTGGCTCTCTGAAATGTGTTTCCAGTCAATTTTTATTAGACAGCAATATTTAATATCTGAATATAGAGTGTTCCAGCTTCCTTTCCCTTTGAAGCCTGGAGTGCTACAGCTGCTCAAAGCAGGGAATAGGAGAACCTCGCATTCCCTTTGGTCAGCGGCATCTCCCTCAGAAGCCAGGAAGGAGGTAGTGCCAGCTGCTGGTTAATAAGCAGATACATTTTCCTGGAAAGCTCCAGGCTCAAAAACACACCAGATTGCCAACAACAAGGGTCAGTGTTCACTCTGTGCCATGCTGGAGAACTACCTGCCATGGGCAAGGTTGGAAGGGACCACTGGAGGTGACCTAGTCCAACCTCCCTGCTCAAGCAGGCTTCCCCAGGGCACTTTTCTCAGGATTATGTCCAAACAGCTTCTGAAGATCTCCAGAGAGAGAGACTCTTGTCATTTAATAAAATCAAATCCTCAGAGAAACCATGGGGTTAAAAAGAACCTCTAAAACGTCATCTGTCCTGTTTCTTTGACACAAGTACACTGTATGGAACCACAGTTACACCTATGTCTTTCCTGACCAAGAGTTTCTTAATTTGTTCTCAGAGGGCCTTCCCATGACAGACACTTTGCAGGGCTCCAGTGAGTCACATCCTGTTAGGTTTCCTAAAGACTAATCCAAGCCATCTTCGCTGCAGTTTCAGCCCACAGAACTTACTGTCCTCCTACCCCACCCAAATGTGGGGGAAAAGTCACCATCTGTGATGGCAGTGGCCTTTTATTAGACAATGACTACACCGGTGGCCTCAGTATTCTCTAGATTAAGCAGTAGACTTGGACTTTTTTTATAGCTCATGGCTTCTAGACTTGGGACTGTTTTTGTTGTCCTCATCTGGAAGTCCTTCAATGGACCAACTTCTTGAATAGCTGACCCACAATCCTGAGACATTAGTCGAGATGCTACGACACTTAGCACAACTGGGATCGCTCTCCTGTCTTGTGTGGTCTACTCTTGCTGTTGTGGCCGAGCAGAAAAAGTCCCTTTTTGCCACAACAGTGGCAACAAAATAATATTCACACAAACCAGTCCTTTTCAGACAAAAGGAACAGCATAGGAATGCAGACAGTCATCTGCACACAACATAGGTCCCGCATTATCACACCACCAAGAGGCACCTGTAGTGACAATCTTCCCTTTTCTGACACAAGTCTTCCCAGAAGTCACAAATCACATCTATTAGCCAGCTGCAAGGATCCCCCCATGGGATCTGATCCAATCTGTTCTCTTAGTAGCTCAAATAATGTAAAAATCACATGACATTACAACAAAGACTTCTTGCATATGGAAGCCAACACTTTCGGGCACAACACATCTTCTACCTGATCATACACCTCTGAACAGACTGTTGTGGGTCAACTCAACATTCTACATTTGAAATCTCTGAGTTCCAGGTGGATTTTGTAAAATTCTTACCAGATGATTAAAAAAAATTCCAAATCAAGTACATAATTTCTGGCAAGAGCATATTAAACATTAAAACCTGAACTCCAATGGAAATTAAAGATGGAGATATCCCTGAAAATCCCCCTCACTGCAAATATCTGTGTATCTGTCATAATAGTCATGGAATTTAGGAAGCTTGGAGACAAAGAGAGTGTATCACACATAGGCTGGGTTCTGTTGTGCTCAAGAGGATCTACAGGGATGCCAACAGTTTGCAGATCTCAATACACTGCAAAATATTGCACCTTGACTATATAACCCTTGGCTTCTTATCTCCACATTTGCCTGCTGCAACACCACTATCTCTTGATGGGTGTCTTCAAAAGATACAGGGAGGCTGAAAAGGATCAGCAAAGTTCTGGAAAATCTCTGGAGCTGGGAGACTGGGTAAGGCAGACCAATATTCTTGTAGCAGATTATTTATGGAAGTTTGGCTGCTGGGACCAGTTTGTACACAAACAAAACATGATCAGCAGTGACTTAAGGCCTGACTAGTTTTATATATTCACACAGCATTCAGGAAAAGCTAGAACTTAAAGGCTGATCTCCTGTAAAGGTAAATAGGCCATGGAGTGTCCCTTTTGCAGTTCACAGGCCACTTGGTTAAGCTGGATGTAGCTGGTAGAGAAAAGAACCAGTTAAATCTGCCCCTAAATTCCAGTTAACTCAAACCATGGGTTTGGCTCAGCAAAAAAACCCTCTAAGTAGTATTGCAGAAAACTGCAGCAACCGAAGAGAAATTTGGAACAGATTTTCTCAAGTGTTTCTAATGTATCCAATCTTTTCTCCCATGAAACTGGTAAGCATGTCCCTTACACACAAGGGAAACAAGCATACATGTATGTTTATATGCAACTTGAAGAAGAAAAGAAATCCATAGCTCCCTAATTGCTTTCAAAAGCCACAAATGATCCTAAATTTCTTTATAAACACAACTGACCAAATGTCTTCACAAGGTCAAAGTTCAGTTGTGTGTCCTTGAGCTAATTTACTGTGTTGTAAAAGTTGAGATAAAAAATTTTTAAAGCTATATAAGGAGAAGACTAGAAAGAATAATAAAAGCTACAGCTCCTGATAAAGGATATAGTAATGCATCAAACGGAAGAGTCCAGCCTTTATTTATTTCTATAGCGCCTGGAAGCAATTACTAAAGCTGAAGAGCTGTGGGTTTAATGTCTGCGGAACATTATTACATGTCAAAAAGATCCTAGTCCATGATTTAAAGGACATAAATGAAACCAATCATTTGATTAGAATTGCTTTAAGCAAAAATCTAAGTAGGAAATATTTGAGAAAAGCAAATGTAGCATCTGTAAATTAAAAAAAAAAAAGAAAAGAAAGAGAGACAGAAAAAAAAAAGAGGGGTAAAAAAGGATTTGCACTGTGAAACATGCCTTACTAACAAGCAAGTAAAACAGTAGAGGTCTGGAGGAGCTCCCAGCAGTGAATTACATCATTTACTGCAATGCTTGACTAAATTTCAAATGGACTTGGAGTGCAGAACGTTCTCTGTATAACACTAGCAGGCCAATGGTGGGCTCCAAATAAAAGGAAAGGATTCATCATTTACCATCCCTTCTGCAGCTTTCTTTTCATTACAACAAAAGGCTGTTTCAATTAGAGCTGTGCAGATTCTCTGTGCTGAGTTTGGTTCAAAGTGTTCTTATGCAATGCCAGCATCTCCAGGGATCAGCCTCCCTGCAGGCCAAGCTGTCCCAGTGCTGGGGCTGAGGTTTGTTTGGGTCAAGCTCTGCTTGCCATCTCTCCCCTCAGCTCTCTGGAGAGTGCTGGTTCTCAGAGAGGGGCCTGATCCAATCCCTTTCCAGCAATTTCAACTCTGCTGTCTCCCACCCTTCAGGCTGGGTCTCAAGGCTACTGCAGGGCACCAGGAAGGCACTGGCTTGGCAGCTCTCCTCTCCCCTCTCCCGATGGGGCCCTGCAGCTCCACTCCCTGTGTTTGTGTCTGCAGTTAACCACACACTTGTCTTCTACTTTCTCCTCTTCCAGCCACAATAATGCCAGAGATCCACATGCAATTGCCACCTCCCAGGTGTTCTTTAAGAGAAGAGTTAAAGGGATTCTAACAGGTTGTCCCCTAGACACACATGGATCCACAGGTATCTGGCCTGTTTAGAAATGCACATGTAATACTCAAAGCTTTGTGCACCTAATGGTACCTCCTCCAGCACTGACAAACTCAGACATGCAAAGGGTTACAAGGAGTCTGCAAACTGGAAGCAAATCCATTCAGATTTGAAGCCATGACATTGTTAACAGTCATCTGCATTTATGGAATTAATTCAATGCACTTGTCCCAGCCCACAAGCTAAAACATGACACCAAAAATATACTGCATTTCCTAACAGCGAGAAAGTACAAAATACTTTCAACAAATCTATTTCATGTCCGAGTCTCCTTTACAATGAAGTACAGTATTCTACAGCTGAATGGTAAAAAATAGATGGGATCCAGCTTAGAACTGCAAATGCCTGTAAATGGCTAAGTACTCAGAGAACAACAACATAGTAATTCTGGCCATTCCTATTTAAACGGAACAAACACAGCTGAAGGGAACACAGATACGCACATATTGAGTAGCCTCTGACCATTCCTGTTCACTTCTGTGAGTAATGGGGGCATCTCTAGACAGTATTTCCAACAAAACTGAACTCTTTTGCCCTAAGTATGTTGGTTTGTAAGTATAAGAGTGTGAAGTATTATGACATGCCTATTAGATTATGTCAGGCCCTGACAGCTGCTGCAAGAGCTAGCATTGTTTGTATTTTTGTATATAATATCCTTTCCACCAGACCCAAACTTTTTTCACTTTCTATTGTTAATAAGTTAAAGTATTCAGCAAGCTTTTGGCTAGCACCAAAGCCCAAATGAGTGCATTCAAAAGTACATTCTATTGTATAACACTACTGAGACTATTTCTTCTTTTCACTTATTTTTGCATCTCATAGCACAGTCCTATATTTAGGCTAAATCTTTCAGTCTTAAAACTTCCTCTGACCTTTGCCTGAGAATGTCCAACATTATTTTCATTAAACATTTGAAATTTTAGAAGGGAGTGATGTGCTCAAAGGAACTATCTCCCCTGCCACACCCATTCCACAGAAACATGCTGGTCACATCTCAAAAGAAAAAGGGGGACCTAACTATGGGAAGGAGTTGGACTGACACCACTTGTGTGGCAGCAGCTGCAGCATGCTGCACTCAAGAGTGCCAAGGAAATTTTCTTTTTATTTCTTCTTTTTCTCTTCCAAAATACAAAGTAGCTCAAAGACAATTTCTAAAAGTAATTATCACAGTCTAGTGGGTGAAACCAGACACTGGGAAATAGTAGATTTACAGTTACCTATATGTCACCATATCAAGATGTTATTATCCTTTCTGATTAGAGGACCATGCATAAATTTTCTCTGCAAAATGTTTTTCCCATAAGGATAGTAGGACTGTGTAGAGTGGCCCAATGATATAGCAAGGGCAATTCTGAATTTGGCATTTCTGAACTTTTGAGGGCTCAATTTGCAAAGCAAGTATTAGTAAAAAAAAAAATCCCACACTACTGCTAAACTAGTTTATAATAAAATCTTAGTAACATCCATGACATTCCATTAGTGCAAAATTCCGTGCTAAGGAAGGCATGACTACTTAATATATCTTGTACATAATTAAAGACCTAGGTTGATATTTATATGACCCCATGACTGAACTCATGTAGCATTAGCCTGATGTAGACGCTGGTTTTCCCCCCAAAATGGGTCTTACTACTTAAAACGATGGATGTCAATGCCCAAAAATTGGCAGTGTGAGGCATCTTTTTTTAACAGTGTCTGACATGGAAAACATTCATGAATAAGATTACTACAGTCCTTTTGTCGGTCTTCTTCAAAAACAGAAACACTTTTGTTTATCCTTCTTGCTTGCTTAGCTTTGGTTTCAGCAGGTGTGATGGGAACTGTGGTGCTCATTCTGTGTGTATCAGCTGGAAGTGGGATATACCTCGGATGAAACGGCAAATTAGCATGAAACTCCTCCCTCAGCAAACCTTCCCGTTTCCCTCAGTGCTTCATTCCAGGCAGAACTAGGAGGTTGCAAACAAAAGGGGCCCACTGCAGGGCACACACACAGACAGAGGAAATACATGATTGTTTAAAAAAGGAGTTATAACGAAAAAAGAAGCAATGCATTTACAAACCTTAAAACTCTAACATACAGATGCTTTTACACATAACACTGAGTGACACCACACAGAAACCCGTTCCCATTGTAGCTAAATGCTGCAGACAAACTATTAAATAGATATATAGAATGTTAGAGAAGAATAGTGACTACAGCACCAAGGGAAATCATTTATGTCAGTTTTGCAATGGAAAAATATTCTGAAGAAAAAGAGCTGAACTGAGAGAAAAAACGAAGAGTTTAGAATGACAATTAAATATGCTTGATCCCAACTCTTCTCAATTACATTCAAGACTGAAAAAGAATCACAATCCCTACTCCCCCCCAAACTAAGATAACTGTAAGTATCCCATTCCCCCATCTCTGGAAAATGACCAAGTCTTTCTCTTTAAAGTAAAGGCATTTCAGGACGAGACAGTCTTTCTTACACCAAAGTCCTAATTGAAAGAACATGGCATGACCTGAAGCAAAATGTTAATTAAAACCATTCTGCATTTCTTTTCCAAGCAAAGTCCTTTTGTCAGACTTTTATAGATTAATTTGACACACTCCCTTCCCTTGCCTGGAAAATTCTGGGGTTTTTTGTTTATTCTGTACAAAGCATGAAATTATTGTCCTTAATGCTTTGTTCTTTCCAATTGCATGAAATTTAGCAACATTTTCAAACATATTTGTAAGATGATGAAGGCCAGAGCTGACACATGAAAAACACGAGTGTGCTCCATTTACATGGAGCAAATCCATATTCAGCATATGTGAAAACCACACTGAAGCAGATAATTGATTTTTTTTGTCCTCAAAGCACTAAACTATCAATTAACACAACACACCTCCACATTTCTGATGGAAAATCAGTTGCAGAAACAGTACTAGTATAAACCCCTCCATCATCATCCAACACAAATACGTTTCTCTATTTGCATGTACAAGAAAGCTCATTTTTTTAGAAAGGCTTGAAAGAAAATTCTTTCTAAAATTATTTTTCTAATACTATTCCTTTCTCTCTTAGGCTATGTAGCCTCTTTTCACTCTTTTCCAATTAAAAATAGTGAGTTTCCTACCTCAACTGGCAACACCACTGAAAATGAGATCCCATCTAATCTTGTATTCTTCTAAATTCTCAGGTTCTAGCAGAAGATTGATGTTGTTTAGAGTGCAGAACATTATTCTTTTCTTTCATCCAGAAAACTCTCCTATGTCTAATTTCAAAGGCACTTTTAAATATACCAGCAGTACAACCATCCAAATTGCATAAAGTGCAAAAATTTTTTTTTTCCTGGAGGCCAACAAGACAGAGGGACTTGTGCAGACCATTCCATACTCAGTACGCTTCTATTCCCTTTTAATACATTGCCTGCCAAAACAAACACAGGCTGAAAAGACCAAGAAATTAAAGAACTAAACCCAAATTTTCAGAAACACAGCAAAAACAATAAAAAACCCTAATTATAAATATCAATTACATACCATGGAGAAAAATCAGATGACTGAAGAAAAGAAGATATACCTTGTTGCTTCTATCCCTGCAACATGGGAGGGAGGGGAAATTAAGTGCTTTTCCCATGGTGCATCCTTAGCCCAGGTAGCTGCAGTTACCTCCAAGGAAGCGCCCTCAGCTGAGGTGGGGAAGGCAGGAGCATAAGCAAGAATCTGATAGTAAATCAAATGGTTCTCAGTGGGGAAAAGTAAAAGGGGGTTGAGGGCTTATTAAGAAATTGCCATGTAGGAAAACCTTTGCTTGGAGAGTTTAACATTTGCCAAATGGATTGTCTTTGAAATACTTGTATATATTTCAATAGCCTTTACACTGAAAGCTATAAAATACTTATTGTGCCTACTCTGCTGGCTTGGAAATTGCACTAGTTTGCATATTTTGAATAAAATTACATGCACTGTTATCTCTGAGAAATTAATTTCTCAGACATAGTCTAAATAACTGAAAGTGGAGTAAATAACTAAACTAGTTGTGAATGTTTTGTTCCCAATTCCTGTTCATCTGTAGTTCACAGCCAAAAGGAATCCAGGGTAAAACATTTTCTGGGGCTACCTCCTGGTTTAAATTTAAGCTCTGAAAAATAAATGGAAGTTTAATTGAACATGGCCCTTATAATTTCTCCCTTCATAACAATTTGAAAATCAATCATAACAATTCCAAATCAAATAGCATTCTGATGTGCAGGCATGTAAGCAAATAGTTGAGATCTAAATTAAAACTGGAAACAATTTTAAATTTACAAATGAGGTGAGGAAACTTATCATTAAAAAAGAGACATGAACATTCGTAATTTTTTCTTTTCAGACTGAGTAATTTCCAAGACCTAAATAGAATTCCTTATCATATTTACTTCCAGGTATTCCTTTCTTAAATATGCCACATACATTTTGAGTTAGCATTAGTCTGATTAAATTATGATTTATCTTGGGCAAAATATTTGGAGGCCTAATTTTTGGAGACAACTCATATACAGAACACCTGCTGTAGTTGTGAGAGAAACATTTCACCAGAATCTCTAATAAATCTAATTGATTTTTGGCCAGAGTGATGGTAACTATTAGGGAAGCATATTTTATATCAGTGATCTAACTTGAGGTGACCGAAAACAGTGAAAGCAAAAGCTTTTATGATTATAGGACCACTAGCAATCTACTTGTGACTGAACTTCATCTGTGTTTTGCTGGGCTAACTATTGCAACAGGTTTTCCTCTGTACCATACATTCTGTACCAGTCCTGGTGCTCACATGTAGCACCAGGTCAGTTTTTTGCCTGTCTCCTGCCATTTTGTTTGCAAGGAAAGAGGGAGCTGGAGGAACAACCTATTCTTGGCCTACAGTTGATCTCTTTCTCCCTCCTACCACATTGCCAAGAAGTAAAAACATAACAAAAAATTATAAAGATAAAAGTAATTTTAAAGTGAGATACTGTTACAAAAAGTAGAGAGCAAATATAAATTATTTCCCAAACTATTAGTATTACCATATAACATCAAATTGCAACAGTCTTTTTACAAAACATATCTGCAAACTGTGCTGTTTTTCTGTGATTTATTGCAACTAATTACATCTAAAAAACACACAGATTTTTTGTTCTGAGTCTGTGAAATAGCTGGAAAAACACTTTAATTTTCAGAGAGAAAACTTACTGTATAAAATTAAACAGTTAGTGTATATTTTTGGGACATGACTTGTAAGACAATATGACATAGGGTGATTTATATGCTATAAGGAAGGGTATATAGGGGAATGAATAAGCAATCCAACCAGTTGCACTCAGCAAAAGCAAGTGCAACAGAGGGGTGCCAGACAGTACAGGAAGGTAACCCAGGGGTCAGCAAACAGCTCCCTGGAAGCCCTTTAAATCTTGTTAAATATCTCAGCTGAGCTCTGCTTGCAGCTGGGGAAACTTGAAATGGTCTTCTCCCTTCCTCCCCAAAGCTCCTGAACCTTAACACTGTGCAAGGACAAAAAATGGGCTCCAAAAATGACATCCTAAGAGTATAAGAGTGGCAGATCAAGTCCACCTCACCCAGTATAACCTCTCAGCCTCCAAGTAAAAGCCATTTAGGGCATTTTCTGAGCTTCCTGTGGTTTTCCTTCTCAGTTACCCCAACAGGTATCTCTTCCAACTACCAGTCAGTTTCCCTTTAAATCCATATTGTGGAAATAAAAGGTACACAGCTTTTAACAACGAATCCCACAGGTCTGCAAGCTGCTTGTTTTATCTAGTCAAGCATTTGTACAAAGAGCAATCTTTAATGTGGGGCTCAATATAGTACCTTGTCTCTGGAGCTGGAAGGCCAACAAACTGACAAGAGTGTCTTTACCTTCACCTTATGAACATCAATGACTTAAAAATTTGTTCCTTCTTTCAAGCTTCAATTGTCCCCTCTCAATTGTGCTCTTCTATCCTTTTGCTCTGTTGTGACAACACACCTTCAGACTCAACACAAAATTGATCCAGCCCACCCTCTTCACTCTCATCACAAAGTCACTTAAAAATTCACTTTTGTCTTTAAGCTTTGTGGTTGCTTTTTTTCTTTTTCTTTCTTCTTCCCTCCAAATCCCACATTTGGATCATTTCTAAATCCTGCTCTTTTTACCTCCAAAAAGCTCCAGACCTCTACCCTGCATCACTGGAAGTAAAACCTGATATCCAAAGTGCCATGAGTATCCAGCTTCACTGATGCAAATCCCTCTTGCCTGTCTTTCTTAACAGCAGTGCTGCTTGGTCCTGTACGAATAAAATAGAGCCACAAAGATGCTAAGAAGGGAGAACAGGTAAACTACAGGAGCCACAGGGAGATTTGGATGTCAAACATAAAGAAAACTCTAATTCAGCCCAGATCCCCTGGGCTTGAGAGTATGGCCAGCACAGATGGAATCTCAGGTACTGTTGCTGCCAAACTCTCATAGAGACTACATAGGAAATTTTCAGAGGCTTGTGATATGCTCAGATTTACAGAGATTCCTGACCCCAGGCTCTCCAGCTTCTCAAAAAAGTGGTAATAAGATTTTTTTTTAAAAACCATTGTGTAGACTCTGTTTTACCTTGAATTTGTTCTTTGTCTACTGAAACTTTCCCCAGAAAATCAGCCTAAGGCTGATGGTAGCCATGGAGAAATCAGGTCCACACTTTTCAAACTATACACTTCCATAGAAAAGGTCTCATACGGGAATGTGTTACATAACTTCAATGACAGCCACCTTTGCCAGCTTCACCTATAATGAATTTTAACAGCAAAGTATTTCATCTTTTGTTTTCTCAGCAAAGGACCACCTACTTTGTGCTGTGTGACATCCTACAAATGATTCATGCAGGCTCTTCCAGATTAAACTGCAAGCCAAGGTTTCAATGCAAATCTTTTGTGATCTTGTATGGTTAAACAGTTTCTAAATAAAAACAAAATCAGCAAGTTTGCTGTAAGTGTATTTTTAACTGAGTCTCATTGGTTGCACTCAGTTACTGAGAGCCCATAGAATCTCACAATGGTTTGGGTTGGAAGGTACTAATAAGGGTCATGAAGTACAAACCCCTGAAATGACCAGGGACATCTTCAACTAGAAAAGGTTGTTCAGAGCCCTATCTAGGCCTGACCTTGAGTGTTTCCAGGGATGGGACATCTGCCATCCCTCAGGGCAGCATGTGCCAGTAGTTCATCACATTCATTGTAAAAAATTTCTTCCTTATATCTAGTCTAAATCTTTTAGTTTAAAACAATTTCCCCTTTGTCCTATTGCAACAAGCCCTACTAAATGGTTCTCCCCATCTTTATTATAAGGGGTCTTTAAGTACTAAGAGGCCACTGCAAGGTGTCTCTGGAGCCTTCTTTTCTCCAGGCTGAACAATCCCATTTCTCTCAGCCTGTCTTCATAGGAAATTTGCTGAGGTTGCACTCGAGCCCTCTGTCTATGTCGTTTATGAAGACATTAAATAGCACTGGTCCCGTTACAGACCCCCGAGGGACACTGCTTGTCACTGATGTCCCTGGTCAGGACTGTGAGCCATTGCCCTCTGGATGCAAATATCCAACCAATTCCTCATCCACCTAAGAGTCATTCTGTCAATGCTTAATATATTATGGTTCAGTAGTATCTGGTCTCTTCTAACTCCCAATGCGAATCCTGAACTCAAGAAATTTTAGACATTAAGAGAAGGATTTGAGGTCCTTTGTTTAGTTTTCTTTCCTCCCTTGGCAACAGATTCAAGGGGTGTGAAGCAATTCTCTTGGACACTGAGTATAACTATAACTAATAATTTCCTTCTTTCTCCTTGGAGCAATGTACATTGACTTCTCTTCATTTCAAGGTAGTTGGCTGACACAATTCAAATTTAATTACTCTTTCTGCCTGATAAATTCCAGTCTCTGAGCAAATATGTCTCATTTTCAAGTTTGGCTAGACAGCATCAGTTTAATAAAGACCTTTCCACCTCTGGTGCAGCCTGTAACTTTTGAAATCTTTCCTGGATGACAAAACAGCCTTCTTAACCATAGAACTTTATCATAACAACCCTATTAAATAAAAAACGAATCCCTAAGAAAACTCTAATAAACTGATTGCCAATTATAATGAATTCTCCTGTCAGAATTGCTTGTTGTGCAACCAGAGCAGGTAACAGCAATGGTGATGGTGTCTTTCAAATTAAGGTTTACTAGGCAAGGAGGAGAATTGTCATAGTCATTCTAACTACATTCTTGTTTTAGCCCCATTGAGCAAAATTTCCAGTCTCTGAATGGTGGTAGTAGTCTAATTTGTATAATCACTGGATACAAGTATCCAGACAGCAAATTCTGACAGGGTAGATTGTGCTGTATAAATTCACACCTTGGCTTATCTGCCAAGACTCCCTGCCTAGACTCAAACTAATACAGCATTATTAAAGAATAATAATTCTTTTCTTTTTTAATTCTCAAGAATATCTCCAAATGGGAATTTCTATACATGAATTCATGCTTGGATAGCCCTTAGCAATGAGCAAAACATAGAGCTCTGCAGGGCTGGGGAAGTCACTTTCAATGCACCTCAAAAATACTCCGAGTGTCTTCCAGAAGAAGGAAGCCAAGCAAAGGCAAGGGGCATCTCTAGTCAGTCCCATTTTAAAGCTGCTAGGAGGCAACTACAATATTCTGACCACGGGCTGTCAAAGGACAAGCACAAACAGTTGCAATTCCCTTGGGAAAATACATCAGAAGCAGCAGATTTCTCAGACATGAGGCCAAGAGCAGCATTTGACATACACACAACTCAGTCTGCAAGAGGAAGATGAAAGGAAGTATGAGAAAGACTTTAAAACCAGCAACCAAGCCATGCTTTTTGTTGGGAGAGTTTTAACTCATGACCACCAGTAGCTGTTCCCCTCTTTGTTGTTCAAACTGAGATAGGTATCAGGCAGGTATTGAGCATGTGCTATTTGCAATTTCTTTCAGTGATTCGCATGTCTCTATTAATACAGGTTTTGAGTGAAACCCTGAAAAGAAAAGAAACAATTGGTGGTAAGACAAAAAAAAAAAAAGAAAATTTCGAAGACACAAAAATTACCCTTCCTATACAGTAAAAAGAATAAAACTGACAAAAACATTTCAAATAAAACTAGCAATGTAAAATGACGCAAACATTGCACTTTAACACCACTGTTCAGCAGGGGCCCTCTTTCAAGCTGGACATTTTTTTGCACCCCTTTTTTTTCTTAAATGAGTGAATTTGGCTTCCACTTTTTCTAAGAAATTCTAAGCAGGAGTACAATAGGTTTGGATAAAGGATCAATCTTGTTCAGTCTCTGTTGCACCAGTGAAGGGTGGGCTACTAACACTGGTTAGTTCAGCTTTCATGTGTACCATGAATCACATTTAGCATAAAAGCACCATGATCCTACATGGAACTTCCAAAGGAGGAATAAGCACCATGGGTGAGGCTGTTACAATGTTCTTACAAGGACAGACAAACCACTGATATTTAGCTAGAAAGCTTTGAATCAAGCCTGGCTGATGGTGAGAATACATTCTTACCCAGAGGATTCCCAAACCTAAGAGAGTGATCAATGCCATCCTTTCGTCAGCTTTCCCTGCAACTGTCTCCATAATGATATTGTCTTTCCTAGTGATAGTGGTAAACCTAAAAGGAAAAGTTCCCTTCTTATACACCACCTGATCTATCTTAGATTTTAATTTTTTCACAGCAGAAGACTGGCACGGATCATGGGCATGCATACAGGGTGCCATGGAAGACAGGAAAGCAAAATTATTGCAAAACTTTTTTATGAAAGAAAAATAATCTCAAACACAATTGATTTTAAAAGAGGTCTGGAGAGATGCTATTACTGGTCTTAGCTGCAGTTTTATAACCTTACTGTGCTGAAACAAAACATGAATACCAAGCACTGTCAAACCATGGACTCCAGGGGGATTCCAAATATTACAGTGCCTCCATTCTACATGGAGAAGAGGAAATTTAGTATTATCAAACTTCATGCTCTTTTTATAAGTATCTAAAAGTAGTCAAGGCTCAGATATGTTAGTGAAAGTGGATATATAAAAATGTATATAGTGGTGGATGGCAGAAACCTTTTCTGAGAGACAGACCTAGTTCCAGAGTGTTCAGCTATTGGCTGAATCTTGTAAAAAACCTAGTTTTGAAAGCTATGTTCTCTAACTTTTAAGAAAAATACAAGGCCCACACAAAATATCTTCATGCTCCTGAACTATTTGAGAAATAAAACCCAAGGACACATAAGCAATGTAAATTTTATCTATAATGAAAGATAAGACAATTCAGGGGTTTTTGTAAAGTATGTATTTGGCCTCTTTTCTGATTTTTGTAGTTTTAGAAAAATTTTCTTCTGGTGATACTGGTAAGATACACACTACCAAGAAAAGCAGTAAGGCTCAACACAGGAGCAGATACAGCAATTAAACTTCATGTTACCTCACAGACAAAACAATGAAAGTGCAGAAGAGGTTAATTGCTCCATATACTTATCTAACTCTTTCCAAATTAAGATATATTTGTATATATACACTCTGGAAAATAATCTCAATAAAATTCTGAAATAGCTTCATAGAATGACTTTAAACAGCCTGGCACATATGTGTTTATCCTAATTAATTGTGGAAGTGAATTATGATAAACTGAATAAAGCTATTTTATTTCTGAATATATATGCTGTACTTCAGTGTCACAGCATTAATCCCTAAAATTGCATTTGGTTTTCTTGAGTTCTAATGCCGAAAAAAGATATTTGGCTTTAAAAAAAATAAACTTAAGCATGTGATTGTTAAAATAAACTGTCCTTTGAAAGACATATTTTCAATAAACATATCCTAAGTTAAAGCACATACTTTGAGAATGTTGAATTAAAGTCTTGAGAAAACTCTACTTGAATTCACCTCTATACCTCAGATGGTCTTAATTAATACACTATTTGTTGATGTGTAAGATCTTAAATTATTCTGTTAACCACAAAAAAAAAAAGAGAAAGGGCATTCTATTGTGCATTTGAAAATGTCAGCTTTTGAAATAATGAACCCACATTTCTGAATTTCAGCTTGTTTTTCACTCCAGTTTGAGAACGATGAAACAATCCTACTTCAAGATTTATAACAACAGCTGTGGGAGTTACAAAAGCACAGAAGTGTCACTGGGAGTACATGAAAACTAACTTTGCCTCAAATTTTGCCTTCAAAACAGCTGAGTGTCATTTGCTTAAACTTTCTGAAGACTGGACATTATAGCTGATGTCAGGCATAGGAAGTGTCAGGCAAAAATCTATCCTAGAAACTTATGAGCAGATGTATCAGTCAGTATGAGTAACTTAGAAAGACTGCAATGTTCATGGCAAGCTGATAATCCATTTTAATGGAAATTTCAAAGCTATAAATCACACAGTATCATACAGAAACATAATTTGTTACCCCATGACTCCACCTGGAAGGAGTCCCATTACACCAGCTTCTTCTGTTTCTTTCCTTTTTTTCAGCAAAGCAATATCAAGTCATTCTTACATCAGGACAAACAAAAAAAAGTGCATTTATTGTGTTGTCACAATTGGCAATGTTTGGTGTAATTTCATGTGCTTCATGAGATTGCATATTCATGAGGACTTTAAAATCTTCAGCATTTTTATCCTATCCCAGAAATACCTTCTGATTTATTCCACAAAACACCTTTTTTTCCTGCAGTGCACTCTTCTTTCTCCTATGTCAAGATGCACATCATACTGTAAAAGCACAGTTACTTGCAATCAATAATGGATCAATTTCTAGTCAGTATCTAAAAGCATAAAACCAAAGAACCACTGCAGGCAAAGAACAGTGTGAGTGGATGGTAGAAAAGCAGCCAGCCAGTTCTGGACCATTGTGTAGGGTGCAAGGAAGAGAAGGGAATAAAAGGTTCAGTGTCCACGTTCGTGGCTGGTGTGAAACAAAACAGGCCTAAATGGAAACGAAATCCCAGGGATTCCTTAGGGCTGCAGGAAGAATTCTGCTTTCTATTATCCAATCAATATTTGGCATCAATGAAAGTATCCCCATGACTATAGAAACCAGCTCTAGCTTATGCAATTTTCCAGCTCTCTTCTCTTTCATGAAGTACATATGGCAAATGGACATAGACGTTTGTGTTGTACTAAGCATTTGTTTTTTAAAATACTTTCATACTAGAGAATAGCATGCCATAAAGTAATTGATTCAGCAAGGCAGCCTTTTATCCTGGGAGTAGCATAAGCCATTATTGATTTTCTTAATTCTGTAACAATTACTTTCACAATGATGTCTACCAACAATTGATTTATAATTTATCAACAACTAAACTAGAGGCTTTCAAATTTGTGCTACATTGGTTAGATTGATGCAAACCACATGGTAATGTTATGACTTACTTACTAAATTACTAACTCTTACAGCCAGGTTTCTCATGGAAATACACTAGCATTTCTACTTATGAATTCCAAATTAATTTCCCACCATAATTCACTGAACTTACAGTTTATTTGCCCCATGAAAGTTACTGGAAGAAAGTGTCTAGACAGTTTCAGAGAAGCAAAAGAAAAGTAGAGGGAGTGGAGACACAGCTAACCAGCACTTGATTCTTTACTTTAGGGATCCTTTCTGCCTGTGATCAGAGCTACCAACTCTCATGCCTCCATCCAGATTTATAAAATTCCTCCCACAAATAACACAGCTCTTGCAGTCAAATGCATACCCAGGAACATCCTCTTTCACTTGAAATGAAAGTCCTCTTCAGCAAACTGAAGTTTGAAACCAGAAAACAAGCAAAAATAAGAGAAACTGTAAACTTTAATGAGGAGAGGTAAAGGTGTTGATAGATTTTCTGCAAGATCATAGTTGTCACAGCTGTGATTGGGATAGACATCATGCATTAATGCTCAGGTAAATTAAACTATGTAACCACAGCATAAAACCAGCTGCAATAGAAGCAGGAATCAACTGAAAACTCTACATATTTCTATTAATGTGACACACTACAAACTGTTGACTTGCAAAAGTCATGGGTGGTAAATGAGAAAAACCACAAGATAAGGAAGAAAGCAAGAATAAGATGTACAAGATAAAAACTGCATGGATTTATGAGAACAAAGACAGCATTTATCAAAAGTTGGTTGTGCAAGTTACAGCAGCTTACAGTCATCCTCAGGAATAGGCATTTAAATCGCAAAAAATTCCAGGTCTTCTGTGTCTTGGCTATAAGAAACACACTCTTAACTCAAGAAATAATTAATTCAAACACAAATGTGTTTTTCTTCTGCATAAGCCAGGCCTCCTTTTGTTTGTAATTATTTCCTGAACAATGCCTTCCCTGTTCCATTTTCTGAAATAAAATCCACATTTGAGTATGAACCAACAGCAGGATCAGAGTTGGATAGGCTATCTGTGCTGGACTCCTACCTTAGTCTGCACACTTGGAATCACCAATATTGTATAAGATCCTGCACAACACTTGAACTTTCTTTTGGAGTTAAAATACTTCTGCTCTTGCCAAGAAAGACTGGAATTGCTACGTGCCTGATTTCCTATGAGTCCACATCAGTGTGCCAGCTTACAGGACGTGAATGAACATGACCTATGGACATGTACAAATTTAGACACGTTCATGGTATCAAAACTCTTCCTGCACACTCTGGCCCAGATTCTTGCTCAGTTAAATGGTGCAGCTCTTCTCGTGTGTCTTAAATTCTTCAGTGGGCATAGTTACCATTCCAAACTGAAGCAGTCCCAGCAATTTCAGCTCAGCTGCAGCCCAGAGGGAGAAGGCTATTGTAGGATGAAGTATTCCTAGTGATATTAATCCAGTAGGCTGAGAAAAATAGGACTGTAATGTTTTCTTTGCATTATATACAACACATGTAACCAAATTTAAATTTCTTGAAGGCTCTTCAAAGTAGCAAAGACATGAATCCAGTCTATGTGGGGAGGCTCCTTACTATTTCCACAAATAAATGGCACTGGTCAAGCATTTTTAACAGATACCAAAAAGGTTAAAAGACTAGGACAATAATTTTAGGATAGAAAAGGGAACAGTGACTTCAGGCTTTGAGAAAGCACTAATGTTTACCAACTAAACCTTTTGCCTTTTAAACACTAAAGGAAGAAAAGAACTGCCTTGCACACAGTGTTATGCCATTACACTGTCGCAGAAAAAACAAAAAAACAACCACCTGGTGTAATACTACAAAGAGTCTTTAAACAAAGAGGAATAGCCTGAATATAAGTAACCATATATATTCACTCAAACTAATGGAGTAATTCAAGGTAGGCCTCACAGAAGTGTGTTGTTCCTTCTTAATTTCAGATTCTTATTGTTCAGAAACACGTGGTCTTGTATCAGAGCAAGTCCTGGCCTGAATTGTATTCCCAGCTATGTCTGATGGAGATCAACAAAATTACTGTCCCTATGTACCCACTTTTTTTTTCTTATTTTATTATTGCCTATTTAAACTGTGAACTCTTCTTTGCAATTAGCCCCACTCTTCCAATGGGTTCGTAGAGCAGCAGCATAACACAGTGTGAACCTCATTTGAGTATCCTTTATTAGAATACTAAACATGGTATAAAAGCACTTCAAACAATGCCTCTTAGAACAGATGAATATTTATGATAAGGACACAGAACTCCTTAGGAGACCTGATGAAACACTGCGCTTGTTCATTTCAAAGGGCTCAGAGCAAGATGATTTGAGTCACCATTTCAAATTGTCCAGTACTTGCAGTGGTAGTGCTTTGGCTAATAATTTCAAAAGCTGCTTATTAGCCCAGCTTTTTATGAAATGTCAGAGTTCTTCTGGTAGACGTGTGTCATGAGTACAGAAGATAAACACTGGAACATTTTCGGACGTTGACTGACAATTAATGCCATACAGAAAGCCTTCTAAAACCAAAACAGAACACTTATAATTCAGCCACAACAAAGAGATCACAGAAGATTGTAAAACAATACTTTCAAACATTATGCAAATTTGTTTCACTTTTTAAACATTTAAGGCACTATAAAAATGCATATCCACTATGCTGCTTGTATGACCTTCTCAGAGATCTATCAGCACACATATCCTCACAAAAGCAGAAAATGGCTCTGTAAAGATCAAGCTTTCAGCCAAAGGTGAAACTCCTCATGGCTCCATAGTTTTCATGGACATAAATAACAATCATAACATAAGAAAAGTCATTATAATTTTATGGTACTTAACAAGTGGTTAGTAATCAGTGACACTGTTTAAAGGTGGTGTTTAGCACAATAAACAGGATTTTTTTGTTGTTGTTGGTTGTTTGGGTTTTAGTCTGAGAAGTAGAAAAGGGATAAATTGGTTACCTCTGTGGTGAAAAAGTGAGACACGAGAAAAAGTTACCAAAATCCTAAAATACCATTAAAACAACTTTTTAATCTCTAAGTGAATCTTTAACCACAATAACTGTTTTATTTTCCGTTTGTAGGCATGATTGAAAACAAGCTTTACAAGAAATTGTAAATGAAGCAAAGAGTAAAATTACCACTGGGCTGGTCTCTCCTGTAGTATCACCAATAAGAATATACAATGAGAACTTAATTTGTTCATTTTATATACACTGTGGATTTTTCACCAGAGATTCGTGAATTCAGTGGTTTTCTCTTCTATAACTGCTCTGACCCCCCAAAAAAAGTTCAAAGAAAGATTTTGACAACATGGATTAAACTTTTGGTTGTCTTTATATCTCAATTTCAAAAGTTCTTCTAGCTCACGTTCTTAGAGAAATTAATGGAAAGTACCAAATATTTTTAAAGATCTGGCCTTTATTTTCTTCAGAATCTCAGTTTCATTGAAAGTCTTAAGTGCCTCTGGTATTCCCTGCCCTGCTAAAAAAAAAATCTCAGTATATTAAGTTGAGATGCTCACTGATATTCCAGTAAAGAAATATTAGATTTTTACAGATTACACCTAAACTACTTTGGTCTTCAAGACTCTTCTGTGTATGTTGGCAATCTTTTTATATTCATTTTAGCTAAACCTACTATCATCAGTTATTATTTAGAAGTATTGAAGACAGTGATGAATGCATACAGGTATAAAGACATAACCTGGGAGAAGTTTTTACTTAATAGTAATCAGAATAAATCTTTCCTAACACTCTCTCTTGGTAAATCCTCATTTCTCAGTATTTCAAAATGTCTCAGTATTTCAAATGCAATTTCTTCTCAGTCTTTTGGATATAGATTATTTGAACTAGGGTATGATTTTTTACAGGCTATGACCAAATACTCTCAGTTTTTAATACACAGTTATATCAAACCTCAGGTAAGATATATAGTTCTAATTTCCTCCCCCTCCCCCCCCCACTCCTCCCCCCTCCTTCTTGCTTTCAGAGAAGGAGCTAAAGGTAGGGGAAAAAAGAATCAGAAATAGGAAGAAAGTTCAGTTTTGTCAATCACTATTAACCATTTCAAAGAGGAATAACAAGCATGAAAACAGTAAGAAAGTGATCTTCTGATGTAATAAAAGAGGTAGGCACGTTCTGGCAGAAGGGTGCATGTCTTCGTGCAGCAAAAGGGTGCTTCTCCTTTCCTCATCACACCTCCCCAGTCACAAGCCTCCTTAGGCCTGCAGCAAGATGAGCCTTGGAGAATTTTTCTCTCTGTATTGGATACAAGTGTTTTCATAAGCTAAATTTGCTTTGTTCTCTGTGCAGCTCTGAAGTTGCTGGTCCTGCTGCCAATAAAACAAAAATATAATGAAAGCTCGCTAGAGACATCGGAGAGCTGGAAGCTCCAGAGAGAAAGACGGAAGCTCTATTGCAGTTTTACAGAAAGAAAAACAGTGGTATGGAGAATGAAGTGACTTCTCAAAAGGCACTTAGCCAGTGGGAAAACTGGAAACAGTGAAGTAAATACCCATGTAAAACAAATGTTGTAAAAACCAGAGTAAAATAGAGACAAAGATAATCTCGTCCCCACTTCTAAAATATTCAAATAATATAGCACAACTTCAATGTCTTCAGAAATTTCAGTAACTCATCTCTTTTATGGTAGCTCTGCTAGTTCAGATCGCTCCTAACATCCTGCATTCCTCTCATGATGTTGAATTGGCTATTGTAGTAGTCTAAACAAAACATTCTTGTAGTCGCCTTCCTTGGCTTACAGCCCCATCATTTATTATGCTATAGTGAGCAGTGTTAGGAAGGTAAACAGCTCAGCTTAATCCTGTCTTGTTTAAATTGGCCCTTGAAATGGTCAACACTTAAAAATTTAGCACTCAGTACTTCATGCAATATTTTAGTACTTTATGCAATATTTTATTCTATGGTCTGGCCCTTATCTCTACAAACTCCTTGATTTATACAGAGAGCTGCAAACTTATGAGAGAAGATGTTTTCTAAGGGCTAACATAGGATTTTCGCAGAAAGAGAGCAGTAAATTTGGCTGACAAATCAATGTTTTACAGGCCTGACACGCCTGTAACTTCTTGAATGGCCCCACAAAATTACCTGTCAGCTGACTCCCGAAGGGCCTCCCCAAGGAGGGACGGCTCAGCCATTCAAAACACGGCATTCCCAGTTCCCAGGCAGTCTCTCCCACATGTGCTAGAAGCATCACATGTTTAGCATCAACAGCTGAATTTTTGGTGCGACGAAGTCTCAGCTGTTCGCAAGCTGGAGCCAGGAAATACTCTTTGTCTTCTCTGCACCCAAAGGAGTTCAATGGTTGGCCACAGCAAAGGCTTGTCTAGCCTGGAGTTGTCTGGGATGAGAAGGAAATTCAGCAAACAAGGGAAATGTTGAGGTAGAGAAGTGGGAGAGCTGGTTTGTGAATGTCAGTCTCTTGCAGGGTTTGTGGTTCCTCTTGGCTGACTTCAGCTCTCAGGAGAAGAGGGGTCGGGGCCATTGGCGGTGAAGGCTGGATTCCAGGAGGAGGATTACAATTTACCTCCCAACTAGACTGGAAAGTAGCCAACGCAGAGCTGCATCTGACTCTTTCATGTTGAGAAGATCATGGGAGAATAATCCTGAATTTTCTGGTTTTGAAACTTGAATTGCAGCCACAGAGACTTTTTGGTTTTCATTTCGCATTGTTTCCCAGAGTCAATACATAATCACAGAATAATATAGGTTCGAACAGAACTCTAGATGTTAAACCCACATGAAGTCCCATATGAAGTTCTTGCAGGAGTAATCCTTCTCCAGACTGCTCCTTCCTTTGACAGCCCCTTTGCAGCCCCAATCCACTGCAGCCCTAGGCTCTGCCTCTCTACCAACCCCAGCTCCAACCCTAGGCACTGACTGAGCCCCTCAGGAAGCCCCAGTGCCCTCCCCAACAAGAAGAATTTCCAAAGGGAAAAGTCTACTTGCAGACTGCCAATTCCACTGGCAGCACCTTTACATCCCCACTTCACCTACAGCTCTGGAATGCTAGACTTTGTTTCTCTGCCATACGTAATCTTAAACCTAAATCCTAATCCTAAACCTTCTTTGGAATTGGCTTAATTGTGGCCAAAGACACCCACCTCCAGCTGAGACCCACATGAAGATGTTCTCATGAGATGACTTTGGCAGCATCCCCTTCCTTTGCTAGTCCCTTACTACTTAAAGCAGGACCATATATACACTTTTGAAATTTACTTTAATCACTGAAATGAATTTGATGGGCTATTATAAGAAAGTGTAACCAATCCTATTTTTCCATTTATAATTTATCAGGGTATTAATCCCACATTTACTTAGGGGACTGATAAAGTTCCAAGAAGGTTACTAGGCCCTTATTAGTCCCTTAAACACCAGCTTTTGCTTAAATAGTGCCAGAGACAAGTATTTTTCCTGAGCAAAGGTGGTCACTTTTCTGACACTTGAGGTGTCTAGAGTGAGCAGAAAGAACCTTATTACAAAAATAAAAAGACAGTTCTACAGAAGGAGCAGAATCACCAACTCCTGTCTCCATCTCAGGTCTTTAAATTGCAGTTGGTTTTGATCTTGAGTACAACTGGGGTCAGACCACTGAATTTCTTCAAAAAGAAGGATGAGACTTCAGACTTGCCCAGTAGCCTTTTTCCTAGAGACCTGGAAAGTTTGTGGAGGCAAACATGAATCAACATCAATTAACACATAATCTGTTCACTTTTTCCAGTAATTTGACAGATACATTCAATGTTTTCCAAATTAAAAAACTCCTCTACTTAGCTTCTGAAGGAGAGATGCTTTGAGGTCAAGCTTTCTCAGCACATTTTGTAAAGAGCTTTGGAGAAAAGCAAAACCCAGACTTTGTCAGTGCCACCTATTTTGGGTTTTTTTTTGCATTTTTTCACTGTATCTTTTTCAGAAAATGTTTTAGGTCACAGGGGACAGGCAGTGGTAGAACTAGGTAGGTGCTTTGCCTGTTTGCATGAACAACACATTGGAGGATTTCAACTATCCAAAATGTTGCCTAAGGGTTAAAATTGGATACAATTACTAACCTAACTATTTTAAATCATGTTATTTAAAAATTACCAAATAGCAAAAAACCCGTTCTGTCACTATCACAGAAGACTGGATAAATCTCGTGTGTAAATAAATAACATTTGTACAGAAAAATATTTAGTTGAATTTTTAGGATTAAGTGTAAACTGAAAACTCAATGTACAAATAACGAAGGTAATTTAAATCCAAATGTTACCCTACATACAAACTGTATAAATAACTGTCCGTCTCTACTTTTCAACAGAAATAAAATGAAGCTCTTGAATCTAAATATCCTGGCTCGGTATATTCCACTGTAAATACTGTTTCAGATCTCATCATTTGGGCATTTATAACATGTAACAAAATCAAAGCACTTGAGTACCTCATAGCTTTCCAGATTTTGCATAGAAAAGAAACAGTGGTTCCTTGAGGAATTCCACTACTTCCCAGAAAAACAAAAATCTATAAATAAAATTGCTTTCAGGAAGACCCATCAACATTGGACAGCTACTACCACTTCTATTGCTTGGTTGAAGTTATATGACCACTCTTATGGCAATAACAACATCTAAGAAAACTGGCTGATATTGAGGGGGTCAGAAGATAGTTTCATAAATTTTTATATAAATGCATTATTTTATGGTAAAAGACATATTGATTCGTAATTCAATTGATAATGGTATTCCAGAAGTGCCAGGGCTACCTGATATAGCAGACTCCAAGGCAGTCAGCCCGTGGAACAAACAAACTCCCCCAAATCAAGCATTCCCGACCCACTGTCTGATTCCAGAGGCTGTGGGCAGGGCTGGCTGAGCAGAAGGCCCTTTGACACCCACTACTCCCTGTTCCAGGACCTAGATTAGGCAACTCCACTGGATACTGTTTGGCTCTGTGTCCATCTTGAAACCTGTGTAGTGTCTCCTTCTTAAAGACATTTTACAATGATTAATACTGGCACAATCTAACTACTTAGGTCTACACAATCACTATAATTGAATTTCCATTTACGTCATTTATATTGGTAACAAATTCTACTACATGCTGCCTAGGCAACTTTAAGGCATACAAATGTATCCCTCCCCAGGTTGTTCTGCTATTTTCAACCTGGTTTCATTTCTGACACTTGTAATTTCTATTTAGTGCTCAGACTAAACAGAGAAGACTAAACAGACTCTTGTGTTTAGCCAAGTATGATAAACATATTCTTTATTTCTGACTGGCCAGGAGCAGAAGTGCAGTGAAAAATGGGAAAATATTCTAAAACTTAAGGTTTATGGGAAGGATCACACAGCTCGAGGATGTAATACTAAATATACTAAATACATAAATATATATCATATAAATATCAGATAAATATACTAAATGCAGTAAGTAAAACTAAGAATAGTTCATGCATGGTCCATATGCTGAAATCTAATCTAATAAATATTTGTCCAAAACTTTCGAATAATAAAAATATTCGAAACATGGATCATTCACTTCAAGACAGTTTCCATCTAAAAAACCGCAGCTAAATTCAGAAAAAAGTTCACTGCAATTAATGTGATTATTTCTAGTAAAGGGTAATGTCTGTTCCTTCCCTGTCTTGCCTAGGTCAGAGCTGGAAAAATTTACATTTTAGGCTTTAATTCCACAGCAAGCTACATTTTATACTGTATTCCTCTCTTCCAGTCAAAGCTGGTCTGTTTGTCACTGAAACCTCCCAATGTGCATCAAATTCACAGCTACTGCACAAGGGGTTTAATATTGCTGAGTTCAAAAACTCATCCAGCTCTCAATTGTGCCACTTAAGATTTTTTAGCAATATTTCGCTAATTATTTTTAGGCCAATTAATGCTGTGCATTGGCCCCTCTCTGTGTGCCCTGGAGCCATTTGTTGTGCTATTTTAGTACAGAGAGTGTTTTGCTACTCATTTGGTTCCCCACCTGGCACCATGACGGCTGCTGGGAGAAAGGCCTGAGCCTCTGGTGTTTCCCTTCAGGGTTTGAATCTCTACTGCAAACTTTAGGCTGCAGCCCAGTTTGAATTTAGAAAAACATGCTGAATCATTGGCAGGTTTGGTGCAGCTTGTTTCTGTCACACAGTAAGGGACTGTTTTTGTTGAATCTTGAAAGGAAAACTTTCCTGTTCCCAGTGGCTTGCTACAGAATACTGAGCACTCATGTCAGGAGACTAATTTTCAACACTTTAAAACTGTAAATTATGTCTGAAAATATAGAATGCAATTAAGGCAAATATTGCGGAGTCTCTTGCTGCTGCTAGTCACTGTTTCTGGTAATTGTCATCACCTGTGACATAAGAAACAGCATGGGAGCCCAGTGTCAGAGGTTGTATATCAGCTTCCATCCTGTCAGGAGAAATTTAATATTTAAAGACGCAGTTTGAATACTGATCCTGGAATAAGATGAGTGCAATGCAATGAAGAATCAGGCCCTTAATATTTAATTTAACATTCAACATTTAAATGCAAAGTCCTTTCTTCTGACTGGATCAGAACAAGAGAGTTTTGGTTCTGGAGTTATATAGTTGGAATTTCAGATGTCACTCAGATGCCATCATTCTGGTTTTTGCTAATCTGAGTATTAGACTCAGCAGGTATCAGTAATCACCTCTAACAGGGTTCTTGTTCTAGAAACTGGAGATGGCAGAACAGGTACTGAAATCCTCCTGCCACCCTCACAAAGGCAGGGATAGAGCTGTCCAGCATAGTGCTCCACATTTACCAGGATGGCCTTGGCTAAGGAAGGAACAAGACCAGCAGGAGATGGATAACAGTTAATGGACACACCAGAAGTCGCTCATGGACTGCCCACATAGGATCCTTGGGGTCAGCCTGGCACTCACAGCACTGAACTCCCCTCAAACATTACACTCCTGCACGCGCTCACTTGTACTGCCCCTCCACACTTCAGTTGCACTTCAAAGGCCTTTCATTTTAAAACACAATTGATAAGTGATGAAAGTGACTGCTGGAGCACACTTGTGTCAAGAAGGACCATACAAACCCATCGACACCACCTCAGTTCCTAGGCACAGACTTCCATTTCACAGCTCCAGGAAAAAACATCAAATGGAGACCGTATGTGCTCCCTGTCTCTTCTTGGAACTTTCCAAGCACTGTGGAGGAGCTATCTCACTCGGCATGGCCTCATCTCTGGAGAGAATTCCTTTCATCAGTCCCCAAGAGCTTGGGCTTGGCAGCCAGTAGAGCAAAGGTCACTCCTCTGCTTTCACTCCGCTCTAATATTTTGTGTGCTGTTTGTTGCTATGTATCTGGGCACGGCAGCACAGCCCTGCTCCCACGCATGGATAGCGGTCCTGCAACTCCAGCCTCTGCATATTTCACCTTAGTCACTGGTTAGAGGCAAAACCAAGACCCTAGAACAGTATATAATACACATGCTCTTTGTCACTGCATATCCACTCTGAATTTCAATCTTTGTAACTGTTGTGTGAGAAACGTACAGTAAAAACCAACACAACCACTTCAAATTGCACTCTCTGTGCATCTGAAATAATGAGACAACACATCATTCAGTTCTGCAGGCTGTTACTGGATCAATACTACACATCCACAGAGGAAGGTCTCACTGACAGTGGACAGTTAAGACTGGTTTGAATCCATCACATAGCAGTAATTTTACTAGAATCCAGTGATAACATGATTTATGTTCCATAATTAAACAAACCCTTTTGAGATTAAGAATAGAGAAATGGTGAGTAACAAAATTAACTTTTAAAGCATTATTACCTCTCAACATTCATGGATCTATCTTTGCATACTATTTTTATTCTAGGGTCTGAAGCTAGCAGAGAAATGGGAAGGACCCTATACCTCCTTGTGTGGCACTGCAGCTATAAACTGAGGCCCTAAAAGAGTGACCCACAACCAATCTTGATGTCCATGAAAAGTGGAATGGTCTGAACAGGGAGGGGGAAAGAGAAAATACACTGTAACACTGAAGAAAGAATGGCTCAGTGAATGGATATGTAGAAACTGATGGGTGATCTAAGATTTGAACTTGTTGACAGTTAAGTTTTGTGTCACAGATACAGGACCTCTACAGCAGAAAAAAGACAGTGAAGAGAACACTAGGAACAATTTCACATGGACTAAGAGTAAAAGAAATATCTTGTAAGAAGGAAAAGAAGAGAAATTACATTATAAAAGCAGAAGAGGTGGGAGAAGAAGAAACACAGAAAAAGGCAGCAGGCTATGCAAATCACCCTGAAGAACAAATGAGTAGGTCTCCAACTGAAGATGCTCTTCAAGCATGGGAAAGCAGAAATCTGGTTAGCCATCTGTAGGCAAGAACATTGCTCTAATCGTGAAGTAACTGTGTTATTGCTAGGGCTGGCTGTGAAATAAAATACTTCTGAGTTTTCTCTGGACGAGCATTTAGAAATTGTACCTCACCTTTTGCAAGACTTGCTGCATCCTTCCTGGACACATTTCTAGGTTGGTTTTGAACAATTACAGTTTTAGAGCCTTATTTCTAACACTTGAGAGTTTCCTGCTGAACCCATTGTTCATACTGCTAATGGGATTTTCCTGCCCTTATTACATTGTCTAAAGTTTTCCTTTAGGTCATATATTTATGGTTTCCTGTCCAAAATGAATTATAATTCATCACAGCTACTGGCATTGTTGTTCAGCAGTTGGGTTGGCTTTTTTTTTTTTTTCTGTTGGACAAGCCACAGGAACAGTTGTCTTTGAAACATATTTATTAAAATTGTATAATAGAAGTAATTTGCATTCCTGTTATGTCTTTCATTGAACTGATCCAGCAACAAACCCTCTAGGAACTGGTGAATTCTTTAAACACTCCTTAAGGTAATGTGGATTTGCAGAAACCCCTTGCCTCAGACAAAGGAACTCAAGGATCTGGCAAAACCAATAATTCTCAACCAAAAAACTGTAAGAAAACTTAGTTCTATAGCTATTCAATTCATTCAAACTAATGCAAAGGGGAATTCTGTGGGCTGTCATCTATAATTTGGTTTCTTTTCCAGAATACACAGATGTGTCAACTGAACAGAAGTAGATGTGCCATAGAGAGGCTGACAGGATTTGTGTTTGTCCTGGTATAGGGTATCAGAGCTAAAATGCCTAACTAAAAAAAAATCTCCAATGCCACATTTCTAGAACAATAATCCTATTAGATTGCTTAGACTTAATTAGGACAGGCTCCAAACATTGCAAATGGAGGATGAAGTTCAAAATATACTTGCACTCAGTTCGGGACAATGCAACCAGTTTGAGATATACCCTTTTCTTTCCTGCTTAAATCATCCACTTGTTTCTTTCCTTGCATCCTGGTTACAGCTGGGATAGGGTTAGTTTTCTTCTTAGTAACTGCTACAGTGCTGGGGTTTGGATTTAGCATGAGAAGATTGTTGATAACACACTGATCTTTTGGTTGTTGCTAAGTAGTGCTTACCCTAAGATGGGTATTTTTCAGTGTCTCTCGTTCTGTCGGTGAGGAAGCACAAGAGGGAGGACAGCTGGGAGGGAGCATGGCCAGGACAGCTGACCCAAACTGGCCAAAGGGATATTCCATACCATAGAGCATCATCCCCAGTGTATGAACTGGGGAGGTGTTGATCACTGCTCACAGTCAGTCTGTGGTGAGCAATTGTGTTGTGCATCACTTGTTTTGAGTTTTATTCCTCCCTCTTTTTGTCATCTCCCTTTTCCTTACAATTATTATTATTGTATTTTACTTTGTTTCCCTCTCATTTTCAAACACTCTGCATTCAGAGGTATTCTAGCCATTTACTGGTTATTCTGGACAACAAGGAAAAAATTAATAAAAGCTTTAACAACCACAACCTATTGACCTGGCCAAGATGCAAGAGAATTTAAGACCTAGAAAACAATCCTGGAACCTTAAAATGAAATTTGGTCACCCAGAGTATAAAGCCAGAAAGGACACATTATCCATAAAGATGTTACGATAAAGGAGAATTTAATTGGAGCTCTTTGAATCATCTTTCAGTGATCTGCCACTGAACTAATAATTTGAAAATGAACTCTACTCCTTAAAAGAGCTGTAAAAGCAAAAGCTTTAAGAGACACTATAAAAAACCAAATTTTTGTTTCCTAATGTCCTTTCCCAAGGCGTATTCTGAGCAAATTGTTACTGGAGTAAAACCTTCCTAAAATTATTCACTGGACCATCTCTTAGGTTTCAGAGGAGAGGTAATTTGGCAGCATTTATTGCAGCAAGAGCTAAAACACTGAAACTGTATGTAAAGAAAGTATTTAAAACTTGTACAGTAGGAAAACTTTGTTATGCATAAACAATAAAATTTCCCAAGTGGTATGAAATATTGTTATTGAAGAAAAATGCCAGATCTGTTACCAATGAAGTGTAGAATGCTGAAAATAAACAGCTGTTGCTGGAAATTCGTAATGTCTTGAAAGTTAATGATCAGGAGCTGAATAATTTATATATTAATACAGAATATTTAATAGTAATTGGCAATTATTTGAAATATATAAAATAAATTGTAACTATATGATAGATTAATGAAATCAAATAATTACATATTTAAATAGTAGATTATAAATGAAATAATTATTTAAAAATCAATTCATTAATAAGTGGTTTAAAACAAAGACCTAAATAACGAATTCCAGTAAGCTGTGAATTCAACAGGTATTAAAAAGCTGCATTTGACCTTCACTCCCATTTCTTTAGAGATACACTAAAATTCTAGCTCTAACTGATGGATTTTTTAAACTTATTTTTGTTTGGAGAGGCCTCTAAAGTAAGCTGCACTGTGGTGCTGTGATTGATTTTGTGGACAGACACATAAAATGACTTTTTGTGGTTTACAGGAAGCCAACAATACCAAAGTTACCAAGATTAATGCAGGCACCTAAAGCTTTTTGTCCAAACCCTTTTGTGACATCTGAAACAGCTTAATAAGCCAGATTTTTAAAAAGTAAATGAGAGTTGCTGCAACAGACTAAAACCAACAACAACAAAATCTATTAGCATCTTGGTTCAATTTCTGCCTCAAATTTGACACTTAATTGCCTGCTAATTCCAAAGGGACATCTTAATTCTAAAGAAAATGTGAACTAAATCATTCCTATTTACACAAGTGTTTATTGTAAGAATACTCAGTCGAAGTGAGCTACTTTTTTCTTCCTTCTGTTCTTCAGAGACATAAATTCCCCAGATTATACTGATTTTACCTATTGAGGAAAAACTATCAGAAATCTCTTATGTTGCTGTTCTTTTATCCCCAAAGTGAGGGCAAAAAGGCAGGCAAGTTGAGTCATACTTACCACGGAGTGAACAAGGACATGGCAGAAAATGTGACAAGCTACCTCATTTTAGCAGCTCTGTGCCAACTGTATGTGTGCTTTCCCTCTTGCAAATCTGAGGTGATTTAAGGTTGCTTACCTTGGATTCATTAAGTATCTTATTACTATTTTAAGTAATCTTTCATCCTTCATGCTAATGTTTCTGCTCCTCTAAAGAAAAAAAAAGGATAAAATATCTTCAAAATAAGACATCTGCTGTGGTTTAATACAGGAATACGAGGAACTGGGTATTCTTGTGAGGTGCCTAGGGATGCAACTCTTTGGCAGCTATTAAAAAGAC
Organism: Corvus moneduloides; assembly: GCF_009650955.1. Classification (NCBI taxonomy): domain Eukaryota; kingdom Metazoa; phylum Chordata; class Aves; order Passeriformes; family Corvidae; genus Corvus; species Corvus moneduloides. The sequence goes on from NC_045480.1 coordinate 59,412,062, forward strand.
AAAAGAAAATATTTGTGTTATTTAAAGAGCAAAATATTGAAGTACCAGTCTCAAATGGAATCACAATGTTACAAGCTTCAATCCCGTCTTTTGTCTAGTCAGTATTTTAAAATATGCACTGTAAGTTCAGAGAGGTCATCTGAAGAACTAAAGAATATACTGTCATTGCATCAGACGAAACTATTTTGGAAGAAAGAGAAATCCTGCACTCTTAACCCCATATCTAATACAATACAGCATTGCCTTAGAGCCAGAATCCTCTTGGTTTGAAGTAAATACCATACGTGTACATTCCCATTAATAAATTAGGTCCTTCAGAAACAAAAGTTAACTTGCTATGTCTTGCAGTTGGTTTTATCTTGTATTTCTTCTACACTATGGAATTATTTCACTAAGGCAAATCAGCAAGTTCTAGCACTGAAAGGAACACCTGCCCACCTGAGCAAGTGTAGTGACTCAAAAGAGCAGTGGCACTGAACTTGATACATTACAGAATATTACAGCAATTTTCTCGAATCCTACTTGCAAAGATAAAAAGAAGAAGATCTACGAGAAACATGAGAACTAAAGGAAAATTGTCTTGGGTCAGAAGGAAGTGACAGCAGAAGACATTTTATTAGTTTGTGAGGTTTAAGCCACTTTTTAGAAGCTTCCCTTTTTTCCCTTTCCTGCACAGAAAAGGTTAAGTACAACCACCAGGTAAGATATACCATATGCTGGAAAGCAAGCAGAAGTAGGGGTGTTTGGTGAAAACACAATTTTGCATAAATGATTAATTTTTACTAGCTAAATCAATAATCCTAAACTTTGATAAAATAAAGCGTAAGGTAGGGCCTTGGTTTCTAAAAAAGACTCAAGAGGATACTATGGAAGGAAGTTCTTCACTTCCAGTACTCATAGTTTCAATTAATCAGTACATGTTTGGGAAAAGGGTCCATTAAAATTAAACTACAGCCAGTAAAGAAATGGAATGTCTTCATAGTAACAGAAACTCTTTTTGACTGACTTGCAACAGTCAAAAAAAACCCCCAAAGAGGTATTTAAGTCTGCTGTTCACCATTACTCAATTGCAGAAGAGTCCACAGCCTGCTTAATACACAAGATATCATGAAGGTAACCAAGGAGTATCTCCAGATTCTTTTTGCGTCTAACCCCAACAAGATGTCAATATTATGTTTAAATCAGGGCTGCAAATAAGTCCAGTCAATCCTAAGCAGGATGAAAGCTATTTTAAATTATTTGGTCACCTGAGAAACAAATTTCATGTTTCTGGTAATTTACACGTTTGAGGAAATTTGTTCTTCTCAAATTTACCAGAAAAATATTGAGAGCCAAAATGACCAACTATTTTACACTGAACATACAGAAGACAGAGGGGTATAACAGAGGTCATAGATGTGAGCTTGATGCTAGTATTTAATAATTTATGAGTACTTTGAAATCTAATAATTTAAAAAGAGTTTTTTTACTTTAATGTTTTTATGTTTAAATTTTCTATGTGTATATAAAGTTGCTAAAGCTTCCAGCATTGCCAAAACCCAGTTTCTCCTTAGTAACTATGTCAATACTGTCTAAGCTTGGTAAACACAGCAAATAAACTCTGAAGGGAATGCAGACAGATTTCCCATTAGAGATCACAAGAGTCACAAGGTATTTCAAAAAGCCAAAGTAAACAAAGAGGCAATGAAAAAAAAAAAGATATTAATTCTAGCCAACTTATTCCAACCAATTCTAACTTATATCCAGATCTCAGCTTAATAAGTATGTTTGATGATGGACACAGAAATGTAACACTGTCATATCACCATATGACAGAACAAACAGAACAACAGAAAATACTGAGTACTCAAGACAGTCCATATGTATTTCCTGTCTTGTACTAGTTTGGCTTTTGCACTGCTTAGTGCAGAATTCCATTTAGCAGAATAAGGAAAATATTCTCATGTCCTACAACATTTCATCAAAATCTCGTTTTCTTGCCCTTCCCTGCCCAGCCACATTTCTATCCAGCCATCTCACTCCACATAGCAACTGGATTCAAACTGTCTGCAAAAGAAAGTAATCCGGTGCCATAACAAATTATGGCACTCAAATGTTTTCTGTCTGGACTAAATTAGGGAGAGCATGTTATTAGTGCTCTCAAAAGCCTGCTGTTATCCCTGAACTCCTCTTCTCTTACACTATATCTGTGATTGTACTACTTTGTCCTTCTCCAGAGTAAAGGGTACTATGATAAAACCAATCCGAATTTCTCTGATGAAGAAAAATCATGACATATATCATTAATGGATGAGAAACTCCCTCAATGGACTGACCTGTCTCCATCTGCCTGAAGTTAGAGAGCAGACTGGGTCATCTCCTGTGCGTTCAAAATGAGTCCACATCCACCTTAGTGCCTGAGATGCCAAATGGAGTAGCCCGAATATTTGGCCTTCAGTTACCTTCAGAGACATCCCCCCGCTTTGAGAGGTAGGGCATATGTAAACCTGTGCTCATGCTCACATATGCACACACACAGCCAAACACTATTTCCCAGTCAATGGCTATTCCCGGGAATTCTTTAAAAAAGGCTGTCATATGCAATCCCTATAAAAATCCTCTAAATGGAAGATTTCCAGTGATTCCAGAAGATGAGATAACTCTGGATACAAGCTGAAAAACAAAGAACCCAGTCTGTACAGGCTTACTATTAAATGTTATCCTATAAATCGTACCTTCTAAACAAAAATTCATACAGTTTTAAGCCATACCATTGCAGAAAAAAGTCATCTTGTCCTTACAGAGAGCTAGTAAGTAATCTTTTTGCAATGACACCTTTTTTCTAAGCAGTTTGTGAAAATAAAATATGAGTGATTCATAAGTAACACTTACAGGCACCAATGGCTTAATTATTTAACAGTTCCTGGACTGCGATATTTCCAGCTTGTGGACTTAGTTACAGGCTCAAAGCTAGGGAATTGTGTTAGTGAAAACAGATTATTAAATAATGAAATACGGGCTTTGAAAAGCCTCCGAGACGTTTACCTTTAGGAATAAGACCAGCATTAAGAGATTTCTAATAAAATATTGAATGAATTAAGGGACTTCCTTTTTCTGTATGCAGAGGTTACATTTAAATCCCCTTACTGCATAGCAGCCTTAGGCAACACAACCTGACTTGACATTCTGTTGCCTTGAAAAGGATGAAGAAGCCAGGTTTTTCCACATGAAAGGCAGGCAGGACTCTTCCTTCTACTCTTTAGCTGTTCTCTAGGCTCCCTAGTTGAACAGGGCTGTAGTGATAAAACTAAAAACCCTGGAAAGACTTTGCCTGACTTTCACTGGATTTTCAGAGTCTGTGTGTTTATTTTCTGGCATTGAAGTAATAGCAAAGCTAACTTGTTTGGGAAGCTAATAACTGAGGCAGCCCTAAATCATGTCAAGCTGCATCAGTGTTTGTAAGAGCAAGAGGGCCTGGCCACCAGCAGGCATGAAAAAAAGAAACTAAAAGCCCGCAGGGTCATTTGCTGTGTCACACAATTTTGGTGGAAATCAAAAAAAATAGGCCACTATTCCAAGTCTGTAACAGTTCTTTTTGAGAGCTAACAAAAAAGTAGCAGGATTTTTGAAAATATATTCCTATCATTTTCCCCCTTCCAAACATTAACCTTCAAACATCTCTTCAATGTAAGAAAGACTACGACCCTGCTTTGTAACACTTTGCCTGAGACCTGATGATCCATTAGCAGCACTGCAAAGGTCACTGATTCTTGCATCATAGTCACATGAAACACCACAAAAATACAGCTTTAAACATCCCAGTTTCAGCTAACTATCCAGTTCTCTCCCTGAACCACTCTTGTCAAACACTGGCAGCCTGCTCCTGTCACTGCAACTTTTCCTGCCACACAAAGGACTTGGCTGGTACAGCCATGTGATAAGGTATGAAAGGGTGCATGTACTCTCCCAGGTGCAGGCTGTCAAACACCAGCTCTGGTTTCCACCTCCCTTCAAACTCCTGGGGAGTGAGCTAAGTTTAGCTGGGAAGCTGGGAAAATGCCTCAGTGATAACGGCTGTGACAGGAGTGACACTGCAGGAATCCTCAATGTTACCGACACAAAGTCTCGTGATAACACCAACTATTGTGATACTCACAAAAACAGCAAGTGCAAAGCGATTTAGGTATCTGCAGATAGGTGTGGGGCTCTTCTGCTCTTCACAAGTCTCCTGCTTGAAAGAATTTGATCTTACTGGGAATGGCTGCAAAGAGGTCTGACCTCTGCAAAAGGATTTGGCTGTGGAGGATATGTGAAGCATCACTGGGATAGAGACCCACTCTTTATCCCCTCCTGTACTGCCAGGTCCTACAGCTCAGCACAGCTCCATTTTCTCACTCATTGCCTGGGATTTGCTTACCTCAGATGAAATATTCTGGCATTTTATGGGGAAAAAGAGATGATGCTTGACACCAAAGAAAGGAGTATATGCTTCCTGCCTGTTCCTCTCCCATGCTGGTGTGGAAAGACCTGCCCTGCTTCCAGGAGAGGATAAGAGACAGAAGTAGGAAACAGCAGAATCAAACTGGCCACTCCAGGGTGTCATTGACTACGCATAGTCTTGTAACTTGTGCTGGAAGAACTAACTCAAAAACAGAGTTGCAGACATTCCGGTGCTGTTATTTCTTTGCCACATTGGTTTTAAGCTGGTATTTAGGGAGCAAATAAAGTGTTTATTCACCCCTAAAACTCACAAATCTTAGGAGAATAGCTGCTTTCCTGAAAACTCTTCGTGGAGTGTATAAATTGTACAAAATAGTTTAGTCTTCTCTTAAGCCACCTCAAAGGGAGCAGAGTAAAGGCATGATTGTTCAAAGCCAAAGATGGATCCAAAAAGCTGCTTAACTGCATTGACGGACTCACGCCAGCTGGCCTGCAGGGAAATAAACTCCATGCTCTTAAGCCTGACAGCAACATCCTACTCAAAGGGAAGAACAAAATTGGAAGAAATAATCTTTCCTTTCACCAAAAATGGTATAATTACAAACTTCTTCAGGATAAAGAACTCAAATCTAGAATAAAGAGACTTGATACCAAAAAGGGATCAACTCTGATAATTTTAGTCAGATCTAGCAGGTCATCCCATCAAAGATGTCAAAAAATAAAGTGTACTAGTTGAGAATAACAAAGTTAACCAAACGAAGCCATTTCTGAGTATCACACAATTATATTCAGCTGTAAAACCACATTTTTTCAAAGTTTTTATAGCTTATTTTCAGTATTAAGTGTAATCACAAGTACTCGCAAACTATGTTCCAAGAATAAAATAATTGTCCAATTCTACCACCTCTCCCTATTCAATGCGTAACTGTACTTAACCACAAGCATTGGTTGAAATCTTATTTAATAAATAAAAAAAAAATCAGAAAAAGAATGGATTCAAGAATATAAATTTCTCTTCCATTAGGCTGAAACGGTTGATTTACAGACAACAGAAAGAAGAAAACACTTCCCTTACAGACTGATATATTACAGTGCATAAGGTGGGATAGCCTACCTGAAAGATAAGAAAAAACACTTTGAATTCTGCTGAAGAAAAGAATTCACCTCTATCTTTAAGCCCTTGGTTTCACCAGACACCATATATGACAGCCTATGAACTCAAAAGTGTGTCAGACCCTACTGGGTTTCATGTAGCCAAGTACTCTGTTTCTCCTTCAAGAGCTGTACTGGGTTTTTTGTAGAATTCTCCTGCCTAATTCCTTCAATATTTCTTTATGGACCTCCAGTTCATGGTTCTGCTTAATTTTTTTTTTTTTTTTTTTTTTTTTGATCTGTTGATATTGCCTGCTTCCACTTCCTGGAGCAGCACATATTGGAAGTTAACTATGCACTGTGCAAAAATAATGAAACTAGTGGATGACTGGTTTAAACCCAAAGAAATTTGGGTAGACCCTAGTTCTTTAATTCAGGGTTTGGTGAATAATGGGTTGCATTTGAGCTTTGTAAAAATCAATTCCATCTCTCTCAGCCTTCTCCACCCCATATTTGAGAGTCCCAGACATATCAGTCTCTCCTTTTGATGCTACAGCCCCACCTCCTTGACCATTTTAGCTTCCTCTTTCCCTGTACACATTTTAACTCCAGTCTGTCCTTTTATACATGGGGAGAAAATTGCCACATGCAGTATTCAAGATGCGCATAAAGCCAAATTTTCGTGTATCAGCAGAGCAACATCTTTTTCTTAGTACTGTTCCTAATGTTGCCAATCATTTTGCTATGGAGGGGCTGCCTTACAACTACAACACTCACATCATGTCTTTTCTTTCCTAAATACTTCAATCACATTAGCAAAGACTCAGTTATACTGCAGCACTGGTTATTCTAATTCCAGGGCATAGATAGGCATGACCCACATGGTTTTGATTTAAGGCCTGATGCAGAAGATACCATAATAAGGGTCCAGGCCTTCGATCTGGCCCAACACTTCTGCACAGACAAAAAATCTAAGGCTTTTGAATAATTTCTGTCATGAGGAGTTTAAACACACCTTAAAACAGTTTTATACCTACATCAAGGCTTAATACCTCTCTCCCTTGCAATGACCCCATCTGTCACAGCCCAGAAGTTTGAGTCTGTCCTACAGGCTACAACTCCCCCTGTCCTTTATGAGGCCACACTGAATTTGACACTGGCTGAGTAGTAACTCAGAATCGCTTCCCCAGAAGAATTAGTTCCTCTCTCCACAAAAGGTCTCTAGCACATGGAGAAAAATGCTAAAATAAAGAGTTCTGTGACAGAGTTTTCCTTTAACTGTATCTCAACCTTGCCTACTATGGACTGGGCAATTCCTTTCAACCCTGACTAATACTCATCTGCAATAGGGGACCATATCAAAAAGCCTGTATTCTTCACTATGATTAAAAGACAGATAAGCAGCAGAAGCTCTAGGGAGTCACTGCAAAGGAGGGTACCTCTATTTCATACTAACACAAAGGAAAGCCATAAAAGACACTAAGAAAAAAAATCATACCCATTAGGGTCTAGATATACACTCAATGAAACTTTGAAATCCGAGACTTGTCAGACTAGTCAGCTTTCATTTTTATGGACATCTTGGTCATGTCTTTTTCTGAATCCATAATTTTCTTTTGTTTTCCCTGTAAGAAGTCATTCCCAATACTTGTTCCTGTACAGTTGCTACTCCCATGACATATTCCCTGTCAGAGTTTGTCTCTGTACTCATCACCTCAGCTGGGATGTAGATTTTTTGGCACAGAATGTGTGATTTACACAAGAGTCATTAATTCTTGATACATCTGCAAAGCTCTTGATCTTAGTCTTAGCCCTTTAAGCAAACTCTTAAACAAGGAAAAGGAAAGGCAGGTTGCACCATTAATTTATCTTTTTGTCTGCCAGCAACAAAGGAAGCAATTGGCAAAACCCTGTACTACCTCTGCATGACTGTATTTCCAAGGGCTACAAAAGTTGCAATTATTATGGTGAGAGTGTGTCAAGGCTATGTAGGGTCCAGGGCAATTTATAATAGAACAATTTCCAAAAAAGACATTGATCTTTCTTAGTGTTAGACAACACTAACACACCTAGGCACTGTTCCTCTGGAAAAGTAGTGGTACGTCATGGATACCTCTTTTGGATTATTTGTGCAATTACTTTTTTACAAATACATTCTTTGCTGCACTGTAAAGTAGTAAGCCAGTGTCTAAAGAAGAACAGATCGACAAACGTTGATTTCCCTTGCAGCTTATACATAGTCCTTCAAGTAAATGCTTTGCTGATGGTCTGTTTAAATCAAACTAAAATGAAACTGTTAACCATTCATAACTGCAAATGCAGGTTAAAAAAGTCTTCCCGTAGGCCAAACCCAATAAAATTGAAATTTTCCCTGTTTTCTGAGGATCTAGGCCAGTAGCTTCCAGAAGCCCACAGGAAACCTCTCAAGTATAAACACACACTATGCAGTGTCACCAGAGCACTGTCCATCTAACACACACCACAGATGGATGCAGAACATCCTGTGCCATCACAAAGCAATTAAAATTGCTCTCATTGTCCCAGTACATCAGTGATGGGGCAGAATCACTCATGTATTTACCAGGGAAATCCACACAGCCAAAGCCTGCCAGAAACTTATTAAACAGATACACAGAAAAGTCTCAGAGTCATTCTCTAACTGAAAAAACATCCCAAAAAGCTTCAATTAGCAAGCCATGCATGTTTTTCTGAAGCTCTATTTTATTGTAAAAATATATTTTTTTTTAATTTATAAGGCCATTTCAAGTGCTCACACACAATTTTTTTTCTTGGTCAGCTTTTTTTTCACCTGAAGGCATGATTTTCCCTCTTTTCCTTTGCATGTAATTATGATGTCATAAAGACCACTGTGCCTTCTTGGATTAATTTAGCATACAAGAGGCACTGTTTCATACTTCACAGCATTTATCTCCAAGAGCTGCATATGCAGGAAATGACCTGCAAGTATAATGAACAGATGGCTTTATTTTTATTTTCTGTAATAATCTGGGCAGACTGTTCATATGTCAGAATCACAGTTATGCACAATGAACTTTTGAACAATAGTCCAGTGCATCCAGATGTGTCTGGTAGTTGGGCCAAGACATTCTAGTGCTTTTCAATATTTAGTTCAGGCTATGATTGACTGGTTGGTGGAGATTTTTCTCAAATATTTTTAGAGTTGAGTCTGTATTAAAATGGCTTGTCTGGTGTAAACAGACAGTAAACAGGCGAGATGAGAAAACCAGCTCTTGATTTTGCACCCTGCTTTTAGACATTCATATACATGGACAGACTCCCCTTGGGCATTCTCTTAGCTTGAACAGTCCCAGCTCTCGTATGAGAGTCCCTCCATCATCTTAGTGACCCTTTACTGGGCTCTCTTCAGGAATTCCATCTCTCTCTCTTGCGCTGGAGAGCTGCACACAGCACTGCAGGGGTGGCCTCACAGGGGCTGAAGGAGGAGAGGAAGCATCACCACGCTCCTTCTAAGGTAGCCTACCAAATAAATACACAATACACATCAAATCCATCATCATGAAGACGTGTAGGACACAAATCCCATGACAAAACAAGTGGTGTTTTGCTCTTTGTGATAAAAGTCTGCTGCCAACCTAAGTAGCCTCCATCTGATTTAAGCTGATGCCAGATACAGACCCAGACCATGACAGTCTTAATGGACAGGTGGGTACCAAGAACAATCCACACAGAATCTGCTTGGGGACAAGGGCATGGGACACTTGTTCTACTGCAACATCAGGGAGGAATTGTCCCCTCCAGCATCCCCAAAGAGAAAAATATGGTAGCACAATTGGAAAGAACAACAGTATCTTGGAAGTTAGCACTCTATTATTCCCTGAAGTGGGGTAGCTTTGGGCAGCTTTTTACTATACAGAGAAATAAGGTTCTTTCTTGCTTAAGGTGAAATTTGCCCCTAAGCTACCCAGAGGCTGATATAGCACTGCACTGGCCTGAATCCAGACTATAACTAACTTGCTTTAGTCTACATCTTAAAACTTCCTTAACTACAACCTTTCAAAATAAATTAAGCTTAATTCACCTTGAAATATCCACTCTCTGTTGTCATAATCGCTCATGACATTATCACCTTAAAAAAAACCCCCATATTCTTTCAAAAGCAGATATGAAAAAACGAACTTGCATCTTTTAAATATGAGATTTTTCTCTCTTCTGACTAATTTTTAAACTATTTTTATTTTCAAATATTGCAAGGCTTTTATTTTGTTCATTTTTCTAGTAATCTTCTAGGGAAGTAGTAAATAAAAATGTAGGTTTCTTAGTAGACATCTCTTCCATAAATAAATCTTGCTTCCTGCTATTTCTTGTGTTTGATTAGCTAGAAATAATTGCTCTCAGACTTCCATGGTCCATTATGGCTCTCTGCTCCCAAGACCTCCCCTTGGCCTGACTTACAAAGGGCAAGAAATTGGCTCTTACACTTGCTGACATGTGGCTGGTGAAATCAGCAGGGAAGACATGTCGTGCTGAAGAGCACATTAATCAAAAGGTAAGAGCAAAATACAACTGTCCCTCTTTACAAAGACAGCTGAACAATTCACACTGCTTTTCAAACAGACTAGGTTCTTCTGCTTTTATCAAAGACAATAAACAGACTTCTTCATAAATATAAATGCAAAGGGCCAGGTTCCACAACACAAGTTTAAATCAGGAGAGACTGTGTTCAAGTTGATGCAGCCAAGCTGGTAGATTGGCATGAAAACCAACAAGGAAATCATCTGTAGGCAACAAACAAGAATTTTGACACAGACACATTTTGTTCTCCAGAAACTGGCATGATTTTTCAAGTAATGCAAACATGATTTGATACCAGATACACATGTAGTGCCAAATTACAATCATGGTTTTTGGAACTGTTTAGAAATGGGTCTATACTGAATCCTACACAAAGAGCTTTACATTAACAGCTGTTTTCTCTTTCAACATTCTGGTTCCTGCAAGCACGAAGAAATCTTCATTTCCCTAACCTTAGAGACTCCAGTCAGTATTACAGCTAAAACTTTTAAGAGCTACAAAGGAGTTTCCACAATGCATTTGAGATTAAACTACAGGATTGATTTTAGTCGTTCAGTCAGCAAGCCCCATGGATTTTTTTCTGTTTCCATTTGATCCAAGTGTCTTGATCTCAGAAGACATCACTGCTGTTGTTCCAGTTAAACTATTTCTCATTGAACAAAGTCCAAGCAATGCAAAATACCACAGGAACATGAATTTTCAGCGAATAAAACTTTTAATGATAATACGAACTCACTGAAGTACTCCCGCAACTGAATAAACTCCTTCAACTTCTGTTTGATGAGTCTAGCTGGCCCTGATCTTTTTTGTAACCTCTGCAGAATTCGAGTCTTACACAGAAAGAAGATGGGGAACTGGAGAAGGGGCAAGTAGTTTGTTTGCTATACCCATTCTATCAGAAATTACACAGTCTGTACTCCCTTTTTTTTTCCTCATAGAAGAAAAACATCCATCTGGGAAGACAATTCCCACAGAAATCAAGCTCTGTTTGCATGACCATTTCTCCCTGAATGTTCTGTCAGGAGGGAGTAGCACTGTGGGATCAGCTGGAAACTATCAGAAATTCACCAAACCAGAACTGCTCTGCCTCTTATTACCTTTCTTCAGCATATTTTTTTCCCTTTTGGGGGTCCCACATAAGAGAGACACAAACCTTCATTTGTGTGATGTCCTCAATCTAGACCACTAGCAGTTTTTAGCTACTTTGCTCCACTGTTTCTCTGAAACAGACCTTTAATGAGCACAAAGACGGATTTACTGACAGTCAGTTGACAGAGGGCACAGTCACAGCACTTTATTCACTCATATGAACCAGTAGAAATATTCAAAATGCCTCTCAAAAACTACAAAAGGCCATTAAACCCATGTATTTTCTAACCATTTAGCATCACTGATGATTATTTTTTACGATGTACAGGTTTTAAATGCAACTACATTTAGTGGTTTTTACTGTGTATTAGTAATGTTATAAACCTGTATGAACTTTATTCCCAGACTGGTGGACTTCAATACTATAATCCTGCCAAGAAAAATATTTCACATTCACTGCAGTAAACAAGAGCTCTACAAATGTAGAAGAAAGTCATTTACCAGATGTTACTATTTGTCTTACAATCTGTCTTTGACTTTTGCTTATTTTCTCTTGACCTTGTAGGCTTCTCCCATACACACTTGGCACAGAAAAACAAATGTTAAACCTTTGAAAGCCAGTTATTATCCAGCTATAAAGTTCCTTGGGACCCAGTACATATACCTTTGTGGTGTGTCAAAAGAGCTACTCTTACCCTTTGACCAGCACAAAATGATCACTGTATCACATTGCTGCCTTTTTTGAAATTATGCCATACATTTTCACACTCGCAGCTTTTCCAGGGTTCGTCAAGGTATTGAACAAATAAGTAAAATAAAATTCCAGCTAAGAAATGCAGCTAAATTACCTCATTCAAAATCACAAAAAAGGAAGATTAGATGATCTTTGTATCCTTATGACAGTATATAATTATTTACAGAACAGTCTTGAATAATATCATCAGTAATTCAACAACTGAAGTCAATGTATGTGTTTCCATTTCAGACTTTTCAAAACAAATCTCCCCTTCCCTCCTAAATAAACAGGAGGCTGCTGGTGGTCATAAAGCTACACAGCATTTGAAACACAGGCACAGAGTCACTTACTGATACATTTGCACATACGCACACAAGCATTCAGCACAAATTCCTGCTGTGGTAGCCAAACTGGAGGGTGATGTGTGGATCGCTGCTGCGATGTGTTTCAGTGAACTGAGAACTTTCCTCTCGCTCATCACAGATGGAACTAACAAGTACTGCCACAGAAACTATTGAGCTTCTGGAAGCACTGAGAAGTCTCCAAATAAGTAAAAACTAGTGTCCAGAGTAGTCTGAATGCAGCTGTCGTAAACAGAGGAAGGAAATACAGGACAAGCAAGTTATGAAAAGTACATTTTTCTACATCATCATTTCAGATTTGCCTGGGCTCTGCTTTCACCAGCTGCATTTTAGCAGCTCCAGAGGAACACGGGAGACATGCCGATATTTAAGCTGTACATGCAGAAGATGGGTTTAGCCACATACTTTTAGCACCTTTTCTTCTGTTATCACAGTGCTTTCTTTTCTCCCAAAGGCCTACTAAAAACATTTAATAGCATGGGAAAAGAGTTGAAACAGAAAGCAGGAAACATCTGGAGCCCTATATTTCCATGTACAACAGTACTGAGAGGACAATGCTGCAGTCCATGACTGTGGACCACTGGGTGACTGATCCAGAGTTGTGCTTGAGATGGCTGGGAGAAAACATTCCACCAAATCCTTGTTGTTAGTTGACCTGGGCCCTCCGGAGAAGATTTGCCACACACAAGTTGAGACATAGTCCCAGCCCTTCTGTTGCAAACAATCCTAGGAAAAAGTGGAACTTAAAAGGAAACAAAAAGACTGAAATCAGCCCAGGCAAAAAGCAGGACACAGCTGTACTAAAGGAACAGCCTAATTCAGCAAAAATGCTCTGACCAGAACTGTAACCATGGGGCCAGTCCCCGAACAAAGCAACAGACACTGAGATTCACATGTGTTGCATCCAAGAAGAACAAACCATCACCAGAAGGAAAAATATCTTGGGAACACTACAGTGAGTCAGCTGGGGCTGGGAATGATCCCAGGGAAAATTTAAGTGTGTAGGTATCTGAGGCTGGGTATAACACAGTACATGTGGGGTGTTTGATTCACAGTAGAGAATCCAGAGTGCTCCTTCACTATGATGGACATTTTATTTCTGCAAAACGTGTGCATTTTTACCTCAGTGCAATGGATATGTCTGTGATGACTACTTGTCTTCAGAAAATAAGGAAAAGATCAAAGACATTTGAACCTAAGATGGCCTGGCATTTCACATTCCCTGGGAAGGGATTGGAAAGGAGATTAACATTACCAATCCAGGTAAGATGAAGAACAGAGATATGGCCATATTTAAGACAAATAGTTTAGTTTTGACCCTGCTGAATACATGAATCAACATTAAGTCCTTGGATTTGAGTTCTTCATTCACTGAAGGTCTTGCACCATTGGTATTCACTGCTGAAACAATGTGTTTGGCCAAGCAAATATTCTAAAATATTGCAACATTTTACTCACACCAGTCCTGTTCAGTCTGACAACCTGAACAGTCATTTTATGTGAAATACAAATACTTAAACTGGAAGGGAAAAATTTGACATATATCACAAAACCAAATAAAAGCTGGAGTTCATATTGAAAATATCTTTGAATTAAATGCACTCCCTTTTTTATTCATAATTTGACACCTATTTTCACATAAATATATACCTAATCTCAATAATCAAAGAAAAACCACCAGAAAAATCACATGGAAACACCCAAGGTAATAGTGGTTCCTTGAGATACAGATAAAAAAGTCACCATTCATTTTACACATGCACTCACATACTTTTCTTCCACTTTAATTCTTTAAAATTCTGTCTTCTGTGATCTTATTTCTAAGAAGCAAACAATACATGTACATTTTGCAATAGTATAGAGTTGTCAGCAGATCTAACACTACCAGAGAGCAAAATGCAGAGTTATCATATGTCTCCCAGAAAACTACAAACTAGAAACAAAATCAAAACAAATTCACTGACAAAAAAAAAAAAAAAGGAAGTTGGACAGTTTGTACATTTTTTGCTGCAGAAGCCTGGGAAAAGATTCTGGATGTGTGCACATGAGTGTCTGTGTCACATGGACAGAAGCATTAGCAAAATCCTCCTTGGTTACTTTTCCTGTTGAACTGTCTCTGTGCTTGCACAGCATCTGTACAATCAGCTTGCAAATAACAAGCTGCCTGTTGGAGGAAAAGTGGCAAGAGACATATCAGAAATAGAGGAAAGTCATGTGTAGAGTGAGTGCCAAATAAAGTGCTTTATTTAGCAACTTCGAAAACCAATTTAGAAACTTGAAGAATTGTTTTATAGAAATTCTTGAGTTGTTTAGAAATATTTTGATGGAATTAAGAAATTCAGACAGGCCCCTTCACTTTAGTTTTACCTCAGCAACTGCTTGTCACTATATTGATTTTGACCATAAGTTCTCTAAGAACATTGTTCCAGTATTTCAGCCTTGGATACCAATAACAACATGTTAAAATACAATATCAGAAACACCTAAAGTACCTCCTTTTCAGTAAGCTTTTGTAAGTATTTGGTATATACAGAAATTATTTTGATGGAAAAATCCTGAAAATATAGTTACTTGACTTACAGAATAAATTTAGGTGCTTATCAGAACATTTTAAAACTACTTGAAAGGGAAAGCCCAGCTGTCTTTGTGTGAGACAGCTAAAAACCTATATGACACAACTACACTTGTACAATATGTTCTTGCATTGATTCAGTAGCTGGAGTAGTTGCCACTGTCCTTTCTGCAATGCATTTTTATTACATTTAAGCTCCAAAACCACACATTTTTCAACACTTGAGCTTTTCTTACTATAAGTTGTCCTATCTCACCATAAGTCTGGGTGACAAAATCAATTTTAGGGTATTTGTTCTACTCTTCCTCCCACTGGAAAGCTTCATAACTGCAATGGAAGTTTGAATTGTTCTTGCATAATATTTTGCACAAATTCAGTTTAAAAAGCAAGCAGTCAAAAATATCTGAGTGGCTTGTAACCAAAACCAAATGAATTTGCACAGCAGATAAGAACAAACAAACACCAGATGAAAAGTGTGAAGTCCTTGTTGTTTCAGTCTTACAAATAGGCTGATGTTTTTCTCTGTCAAGTTCACCTCTGCTTTGTGGAGCACAGTTCAGAGCATTTTGGTCATACAGTGGCAAACATCACAATTCACACATCAAGTTCTGCCAAAAGGCAGGAAGAAGGAGGGGAAGGCAGGGAAACAGAAGTCTGTTCATTAAAGAAAAAAAAAAATAGCAAGGGAGAATTTTGCTTTCAAAGAGGCATGGAAAAACACTGAGGTCCCAAGCAGTTCAGTTAAGTCACTTGCTTTAAAGGCAGCAATTTATTTTAAAAGAGACTACAAGAAATGAGTGAAAACAGCAAGAATGATGCTGTGACCTGGGGTAAGGGGAACAAATGTTCTGCAATTGCCTCTGAAACAGACCTCTCTGCAGAAGAATATGAGGGACTGTTTCTTGCTGTTGAAGCTAACTTCCCACTGTGCTCTGACAAAATCATGGGCAAAAAGCATAGTTATAGTCCTCAAAAGGGGTTAGGAAGATAGCTGCAGTATCATGTGTCTCATTTTGTTAATGCCATTCCATGTGAGCAGGAAATTCTCCTGCTTGAACTCCTAGTCCTACTCAAACTTCCTTCTGCAAAGCCTTTGCTGTTGACTGCTGCCTAATAATGAAAGTGTATCAGAGGCTGAACACAGATCCAGGACGGTTGGATAATTGTGTATTTGGAGAGGAAGCAGCTTCAGCCTCTTTTGGGAGTAACAAAGCAAGCTCAGCTTGGTGTGAATGTAGCTATTTGTATTTAGAAGACAGAACAACCTAAAAACAACATGGCACACATTTAAGAGGCTCAAAATGCTAGAGGTTGCTGTCAAAGTAGAGCTGCAAACAGAAATCCTTGCTGAACAGGCACATTTCCAACTGGGTCTCAGCTGGGCTGTACACAACCACGTGGCCAGTGTGCCTCAAAATTTATTGCGCAGTCCTATTCTTTCACCCAATTTGGAACTGACAGTGAGCGTATCAGAGTTCCCAGCCTCCACACCAGCTTTCTGTAAACCAGTATGCAGGAAGAAATGGTAGATGTGCTGGCATAAGGATGTGGCCACAACTTGCACACATACCCAAGTTTTTGCATTCCCCAGCATATACAAAATGCACAAAATCATATAATCATTGCTTGATGCTGTGCTGTTAACTTCTCAATCCTTTCACAGATCAGGGAGACATAAAATGATTATTTAGTTTGATGATTCCAGGAAGAGCAGAGGACTGGTAAAAAGGACAGTTTGCTGATTTGAATTTCTTAGGATTGCTCAGTACTTTGGATACTGCAAGCAGCAAGTGGCTTTTTTGAAGTCATGTGTTAAGTCAGCTATCTAAGTGAAAAGAAAAGGATAAATATTCAAAATGAAATGTTGTCCAGGAAAACAATGACAGAGGATAGGACTAGAAAGTTTAAAGGGTAATAAGTGGCCATGAAGCGTCTGCTGTGCTGGTGGCATCCAAAAGGACAAATGTAATCAATGGGTACCTACGGAAGGGAATGCAGAACATCAATGGGGAACAGCTAAGGCCCAATATTTGGCAGAGGTTTCATGCTAACAGAATACCATGTCCAGATCTGATGTCCAGGCTCTAAGTAAGGTCCAAATAACACAAACACAATTTGGAACGGGGCAACAGGAGTAACTGAAAATGTAGTCTAACCAAAACTAGTTAAAGGAGCAATTTAGTCCATCCTGCAAGTACTGGCCAGGAAATAGAAATATGATAGAAAGTATTTCAACATCAAAGCTCTAAGGAGATACTATGAATAGGACCCAAAAAGGATCATTTCAAGGCAAAAATAAAACATGTTTTGTTTGGTTGGTTGTTTCTTAAACACTTGGGATAGGCTTCTGTTAGAATAACCTTTTTTTCTTAAATAATAGTTTTCTGAAAGACATGCTACTTCAACACGGAATTAGTTTCTATTAACCTGATTCACTCAGAAATGTGAAAAGTACCAGAACATAAACAAACTCCTTATAAACACAAGACAGAAGAGGAGCTTTAACCTCTTGGATATCAGGAAATTTTCCCTTCTGAAAAATGATCACTATCTTTTAGCAGATGTGGCCAGACCTCAGCACTGGCAGCTGGACTCCATTTCTGCATCAGACAAGGAAAACAGTAAACAGAAAATCCCTTCCCTTTCCACGTTGATTTCAAGAGAATGTCAAGTAATGGCTTCACTGAATATTTTCACAATGTAGCTGCAATTTTTGTAGCTGCAATACTTTTGTCCATTATTTAACTGTGTTTAAGTAAAGTTTGAAAAAACATACTTTTAAAATCTTAAAGGATGCATCTGCAAATTCTCAGAGCAGGTCTGACCATGCCCTTCTGCATAACCCAGCAGACCCAGAACTGACTATATGCCACTCTTGGGCTGTTGTTATATTGCCAAGAGCGGTTCTTGCCAAAAATTCACCCTTATTTCAAAACCTAGGGGAATTTAAAGGACAGGATTAGATTTAGATGCAAACAACAAGCCAAACTGAATCAGGAACAGCGTGGAACCAGGAAAGCTGACTGGTACTCGGAGAACTGTGTTACAGGACAGCCTGTTCCGCTCTGCAGGGCATCTCCGGCAATGCAAAGGGCTTCTGCCATCTCTTCCCTTTCCCTCGGTACTTGCTTAAGTCCGAAGATAATTTATTTTAAAACAATAGCCAGCTTATTTTAGTGGGATGTTTCAAGGTTTCATGCCCATAAATCCATTCTTTATACAGCTTAACATAGGAATGACACCACGAATCAAGTCAGGGTTTTTCTACCCTGCTTTGTATTGTATGATAGGAGAAAGTGCTCTCTGGAGGGAAAGGGGAAGGGACTCTTACTTGCATCAAAACATACTCATAAATCAGAGGCTCAGATGGTTTTACTATTTAAAAAACAGTCAAAGATTAAACAAGTGATAATAGTCACTAAGCACAACAGTTTGGGATTTGCAGCAGTGTCACTTTAGAAAATTATCTTTTCCGGGCTTGACTTACAAACAAGCACAGCAAAAGATAACGGGACTGAAATTGACTGTTCTTTTGCAGTTATAAGACTGGGTTTACTTAAAAGAAGGTTAAGGAAAGGATTGACACTGAGAAAAGAGATCACACGGGCAGAAAGAGAACCAAGGAGAATGGGTGGCAGGTACACGGCTGGGGCTAAGCAGCTGCTCTTGTGAAAGACAGCCAAGAAGGGAGCTGGAGCCTGGCCAGAGCTACAGGCCACCAGGATGGCAAGGGACAGGAACTCTGAAGTGGCAAACCTGAGGCTAAAGCCAAATGAGCTTGCTCAAAGCTGCATAGAGGGCTGCCTCTGTATGAACAAATGGTTTTCAGTCTTCTGGAAGCAATGGAACTTTTTGATCTTTGAGATCAAATCAGACCGCATTAGTGAAGGGTCACTGAAGCAACTCATTAGAGCCATTGGCTGCACTTCTCTTGAGCAACTATCAAGGCTCGTGTTTTGCAAGCTGGTGCTGACCATTTCAAAGGAACAGAGTGACAAAGTAGACTTAGAAAGAAGGACAATATCTTTTCATAAATTTTGAAATCCAACTGCCTTATAGACAGATTATTTTGCTTGTCTGGCTAATTTTCAGTAGGAACTTCCAGGATTTCTCTGCCTTTTCTGACAACTATGTTTTCTCACAAAACATTCTTCCCTTTTTCTTTTCCAAGAAGTTTTTATTACAATGAGGGTGTGGAAAAATAATAGTTGAACATGATTTCTCTTAAAAAAAACCACTCAGTCTCTACCTGCAGCACTATTTGCAACAATTTCACTCTTACTCTAAATTTAAGATTAAATATTTTGATGATTTACAAATGAATACAGCATGCAACTGTTAAAGCTGATTTTCCTACTGGGCACTTGGCCAACCTCTACGAAAGAAGTCATGGGTTCCCACTAAAGCACAGAGCATCTCCTGAGATTAGAGGTATCCATCATAAGCTCGTATGTGTTTCATGTTCCAGTTCTCAGAAAAGAATTTTGCTTTTCTTGCACATTGTGTACTCATTTACTACATCAGAACACAATCTCACTGTCTTATTTGCAAATAATTACAATCTTGAATTCAAAAGAAACACGGTGCTTCAACAACAACAAAAAAAATCTGTATTTAAGTTCCTGTCTGAAGCATAGGGAAAAGGAAAGAGAAAAAGACAACAGAACAAAGAACTAAAGAAGAGTACAGTGTACTGATGTTCATATTATAAATAAGAGTAATCAGAGTAAATAATGCTATCACTTACTTAACATTAGCTTCTGCTTTTTCAACAACCTCTCTACAGTTTTCTTTCTTCTAAAATGGATTCCAAATCACTGGCTGTAAAAAACATTACATGAGACTGATCAGGTTTGCTATGAGTAATTTCATTTTTATCTTCAAAGGAAGCACCAATTCATTTGAGCTACCTGGTATTGTTTCCTGAGTAGAATATACTTGAGAAGTAACTTTGTTCTGCAAATCAGTTAGGAATATGTTCCTGAAGTGATAATTGTTTCCTGGAATGTTTGGGCTGGTAGCCAAACTTCAGTGTATTTGAACCAATTTCCTATGCTAAATGATGCATTACTCTTCAGGGGGAAAAAACCCCAACATTTTCTGATGCTTCCACTAGCCATCATAAAAAGAAAAAGAATTTTTCTTGTCACAATTTGAAAATAATAAAAAGATGTGCAAGAACTGTTTTCAGTATCACACAAACACCCAGTGCAATTTTTGTCCATACTCTTCACCTCCCCAGCCTTGTCTGTTCTTGCATAAAATCACAATTCTGGCCTTATTAGCTGTCAAGGTATTCATATGACCTGAAGATTAAACAAACACTAATTATCCTGTAAAAAGAAAGTTATTACTACTTTCATTGACCAAATGAGGCAAAAATTGGTTGAAGGATAGAATCAAAGAAGATGCAGGTACTTAAGGGGTGGTTTAAGCAGAATGTAGACAGTTAAACTGAGGGCAAACTACAGCAAGCTTTGTCACACAAGAGATCTCAGCATTGGTAAGTACCTATGGTTTCCTACTAATCTTAATTAAGTACATGTCCAGAGTCTTGAACAGCTTCCATATTTCAGTAGCACTCTCAGGCCTCAAGAAGTATAAAATTAAGGATCTCTATCCAATGACAAAAACAATAGTCTAGCAGAAATGTTCAGAGTTCAGCAGTCAGCAAAATAAAGAAGAGTATTCTGGGGACACTTGCATGAAAACTATATTCCTGAATGATAATTAAAAGTAGGGATCAGCAAGAACAACAAAAAAAATGAAGTTATCACTGTGAAAGTTCCCTTATTGTTGGACCAAAAAGTAAACTTTAACAGAAAGGCTCAACCATTTAGTTCAGCTTGTGAGCTCTGTTATCATTCTGCTTAAACAAGCATGGATCAAGGGTAAAACACATTATAATGGACATATGCAAGTGTAACAGTGACATAAAAATGTGTGAACTATAACAATAATGTTGAATCAAATAAAGATCCAAACTGAAAATTGATCTTTCGAATCCTTGTTGTCATCTGCATGTTGTTCATTACACAAGAAAAGTGGAGGTAAATCACAACCAAGTCCTGGGCTATATGTAGGCAAATTAGAAAATAATTAGGTCATAAAGGTATATTTGCTTTGTCCAGAAACTCTGGAATAGCAGCCATTCCACATTCACTATCTACCTAAAACTAACAGATAATACAGCAATATGCTACTCAGAATGCACGAGTGTCACACTGCAACTATAACGAGTCTTTTTTTTAAAAAATTAGGTACCACTATTTGTAAGTCACTGATGAATGATAGTATCTGAGGAAAATTTCTCTCCTCTAAGAATAGGTAGGAATAAGTGGGAAGAGCTCTCTGTGATACACTTCCAGGTACTAGGACACATGCCCATAGCAGGGCTGAAGCATGTTCTGGGCTTATATGATAAGCAACAGCTCATCTAACATTCGCCACATTGCGTCTGCTAAATATAAGAGTGGGACAAAGGGATACTCCAAAGAGAAAAGATAAGAGGGTAAAGCTGTAACTGCTCTCTCTCAAAATGCACATTGATATATGAATTTTCCACATCTAGCTGGGCACAATTCCTTCCATCCACCTTCAGCAAATTATCTGTGGTTGGAAATTATTTTGTATTCACGTTATTCTTTATCCTTTCCTCCATCCATCTGCCTTTCTGTTCTTGACACCTACCAAAATCCTCCCTCTCCATGGCTGCTCCTATTTCTTCTCTGCTACAAAAGAGGTAAATTTCAGCTTGTTGTGGGGCACAGGGAGGGAAAAGGGGGGGTCAGGGTGTGATGATGGTATAAGGCAAATCTCACATTGCAATGCTTTCTATTCCTAGCACAGAGGGACACCTGTTTAACAGTTTTCTCTCACAGACATTAGTAAGGCCTGCGGCTACTTGCACAGGATGCATCACGCGAAATGACCCCACTCCTCAGTTCCTCAATTTTTGTGGATCACAGCTCGGAGCTAGAGAGAACTTCTAACTCTTGTACCTTAAATATTTCCCTTTTCTAACTAGCCATAAACCAAGCTTCTTTCAGGTTTCAAAAACTGTCTCAGCTGACCCATCCTGGCATCAGCCCTTGACTTGGTCTGCCACCCATTTTGAGAATTCAAATACCTCCCCCTCTTTCCAACCCACGCACCAAACCCCAGCCAAGTTCCCCAAGCAGCAGAGAATCACCTAGAACTGGTCAACAAAACCATTAGAAACTACTCATTTCTTTCAAGTGCATTTCTTGATGAGCAGCCCTATTGAGACAAGCAGCCATTTCCAGACAGATGCATCAAAAACTTCTCTGAAGATGAGTCTTCATTAAAAAAAAAGGCTAAATTCCATATTTAGCCCTACTTTCTCTTCTTACATGAAGTGCAGTATCCTCCCAACATGTGGTCAAGAATTCACATGAAAAACCTGTTCATAACCCCATGCATACCTTATACTTATCCCCAACCAGCCTGAATACCAAACTTTACAAGCTGTTTGTGCCATCCTCTTTCCTTGCACAAGCCATGACTGAATGACCCTCTTACAACCTGAAACTCAAAAAATAATCCCACACAGTCAACTGGCAGATTGTATTGTTAAGAGAAAGAAGGTTGAAATAATCTCCAACCACTTTTAGGTGAAACCCAGACCCCAATCCCAGAATTTCAGCTAGGCTTTAGATTCTCACTGAGATTTGGCAAGACCAGGAAGTGCTCATTCACCTTTAACTTCCCTGCCACTCTGCTGGTACAAGAGACTTCTTGGGAGCTGCTAAACTGGATACAGGAGAGTTTGCAAAGCGCCTCTAATTGCTTCTTGCTTCTAGCGTTGGGGGGATGTTAAGTACTAGGCTTCGGATTCAGTCTAGGATGGGCTGCAGGGATTGGTTAGATTTTGGTAAAGGAAGGAGGGAAGGAGCTGTGTCATAAGAACAACATTTCTTACTATTCCTAGCCAGTAGCAATTGCTGATTGCATGCCTGGAATCAGGCTTAGACTAAGTATTGATGTCAAATCATAGGGACTAGGTGGCAAAATCAAAAATATGTGTCTGGGTAGGCATAGGCAGCACCTCCACATATTTTGCAGCCATTTCAGGGCTATTTCCCCTCAAGGAGCCCTGTTTTAAAATTGAGTTCAACTGTCAGGGACTGAATCTCTGGTGTTGGGGTCAACCTCAGGAAGCAATGCCTGGTCCCCCATTCCAGCAGATCCACATTGCTGCACAGTCAGGAATGTCCTGCCTGTGCCAAGTTACATCCAAAGTTAGAAGTCAGCATACCTTATCAGCAACCATGTATCTGAACACAGACTTGAATGACAATTCTCATCTCACCCCTAGCCCTTGCCTCATCAAGCTTGGTGTCTCTATAACTAAGGTTTGCAGCATCAAGACCCCATATACTGGTAGCTGTTCTACAGAGCAAAAAAGCTGCTCTTGACCTCAAAATGCACACCAAAAGTGATAGAGGGCACATCATAACTCTTATGCTTTTATCCCTAACACCTACAAAGAAGTTCACAAAATTTTTCTTGTCATAAGTTATACCAAAAAGAGACATCATGTGTAGAACAATAATCAAAAGGAATAGTCACAAGCGAAAATCTTCGAAAACAAAGAATGTTTTCATGGCTCTAGCTAGGACCTAGTGAAGGAGATCAGACTTGTTCAATCATTCACATGGTATCACTCCACTAAAGCTTCGGTCCAGTATGACAAGAAAAAAAGTGACAAATTGGTGTATATGTAAACATCCCACATAAGTAATCAGATTATGAAAAGAAGTGCTCTACAGCAGCAGGAGCTGTTCCTTTAACTCATGTTTTTTCTGTGGTTTCCCAGCTGTGGGTGCAAAGGATTCTTGCTTGACTGTGAAGTCTGAGCAAAATTCATCCTGAAAACATCGTGCAGCAATCAACAATTCTTAACATCAGATAATGTCATGAAAATCTCAGTGTTAAGATTTTTTTCCTTTTGACATTTTGAATATTATCCTACAAATAATGCACGAAAGCAAAACATACTTATTTGCTGCTTTCCCTGTTTGGTGTTTTCAAAAAACTATTAAAAATCAGCCATTCTCATTCCAGGTTTACCTGGAGATGTTCCTTTGAACTTTTTTCTTCTTATGTCTGCCAGTCAGCAGAAAAAGCATCCCGTGCCAGAAGCAGAGCTATCATTAGCCTCGTGCCCTGCAAATCTTCAGAGATTTGAGAACACACTCCTTAGATAATTCAGTTGAGAAACAAATTGGGGAGTGAGGAAAGATTTTTACAAGTTGTGCATCTACACTTTTAATCCTGCACCAAACACAGAATTAAATCTCATAATACCCAAAAGAAAGTAGTAAAGAGCAAATCTGAGAAAAAGTTTTGGAAGTATCAACTGATTTTAGACTCACAGAAAGTAATATTTTTCTGATTTTTCAGATGGGATAAATGCATCCTGCAGCAGAAGCTGACTCAGTGAGACACAAAACATCCTTAGGATTTATCCCTCAGGAAATAACATTTGCATTTGAGAACGCTTATTAATGTCATCTTAATCATACATCAAGCAGCAATAAAAACTATTCCTGCAATAGTGCTAGCTAGCAGACAATGTTTTCTTCCTGCATCTCATTTTGTTTTATCTAGATGGAAGAAAATTAATGAAATTAAGATCATAATAAATAATATGAAAAGTAATTTACAACATGCTGGGGGGTAGATTCCTTCACACAAACACACAACTATCAGATACCCCTGCTTAATTCCTGCATGAGAGTTAACCTGAATTATCTCTGAAGATCTATTTCCAAAAGTCATTACTTTAAAAAAAATAAAAATAAATCTCATTAGTATTTGCTCTTATAAAAACAGGCTTGGTGAAAATGTTCCAGCTAGTTAGGAAGCCAAAATTTCATTACAGGGAGAAGGGATGATCACACACGCATTCAAGGACAAATCTCATGAAACTCATGTTTGACAGGAAATTGTAGAGGAAGCTAATTTAGAGAGATCAAAATGAGGGTGGTATGTTCCCAGGACCCAGGGCAAGCCAGAAATCTTGCAGCTGAATTTTATACATATGGTAATTTGATCAGAGTGGTTATAACAGAGAAGGGAAAGAAATCATTGATTGAAAATATAGAGAGAAGAAAAATCAGCATGGGAACAAGAAAACTCCATAAATAAACCAGATCACAAAGTACCTAAATAAAAATAAATAAATAACCTACTTGAGCTACTTTTTTGTAGTGGGATGAGAAATATCATCGTTTGGGAGAAATGCATCAGATCCTGGTCACTTAAATAGTAGGATCTGAAGTTGCTTTGCATGTGTTTTCTCTTATCTTGTAGCCAGTGTATGAAATGCACTCCTGCCTTAACACAGCAAACTGAAAAATGGAGCACGAGAGCGAAACACAGGGAGAAACCAGCAGATTTGAAAGTAACTATGCACTCTAAAGCTTAATTCGTTCCATGTGTCCAGCCTCAGATGATTATAGACTGTTTCTATGTTTTTAAATGTTTATTAGAAACAGGTAATGCAACCGTCTTCTCTGTGTTCTTCATATTTCCAGAACAAGGATAGCGAGGAATTTCAAAAGTCTGTAGGAAATGTATGTGGGCTGCAGCCTGTGGATCCCACAGCCACTGTACAGACCTTTCCAGCCAGCTGGTGATTTGTGGTAGCTTGAACTTTGATCATGAGTCAGAAAAGTTTAATAACATAAAGTACAGCATGTCCAAGTAAGAGCAGAGAGCAAAGCATTAACTTGAGCTAATGCTGACTTTCTCGGGCAAAATTCACAACTTACAATGTCCTTCCAGATGACTAAAACAATAAAATCTGGTATTTAATTTTCTGGTTTATTTCAGAACCCCCACCATCTTATTTTTGATCTTTTAACCAGCCAAAAAATTATAGAGGCTAAATCACAATCTGTTTGAACGACTTTTATTGTCGTAGAAACAGGCAACTCAGCTAATACCACTACATGAACTGGAAATAATGTGAACTTACACTCATTTGTTCTTTCAAGAGGCACAAAATTCAATATTGGGTCTATGCTCTGTCTACTTGTATTGAGAGAGACACGTCTTGGGTTTCTTCGGGGAGAATCCCAGAAGCCAAACAGGAAAGAGGAGGAGCAGTGAATGGGAAAACACAAGAAAAGCTAGATGTTTCCCACACAGCTATAGGATTTCCCTGGGGCTTTACACAATCTAGGCCAAATTCTCAGTTACATTTGTAATACCTGACTGATTTCTGACAGTTGTGATTGCAGGGGAGCAAGATTTGGCACCTTGTTTTTATCACTGGGAAAATAAGAGAAAGGTACTTTTAAAAAGCAACTTAAAAATCTCATTCTTATAAAATAAAGCAACCACAAGAGGCAATGCACCAAAAAAAAATGAACTGTAGCTTATGTAATTCTTCAAACACTTAAAAATTTCCTGATATAAAACCATGAGGAAACCATTAAAAAACAAAAAAACCCCAAAAACCAACAACAAAAAAACAACCAAACAAAAACAAACAAAAAATGCAAAACATAAACAAAACAAACATAAAAAACCCCACCCCGCCAAACTATTGGAATCTGAACTTAATGCAAAACAAGTCAGAATTCTGAAGGACAAAATAGAAGTGGACAGTACAGCTTTAAAAAGAAAAATCTATAAAGTCATGGGCCCATAATGAATAAAATAGAACTCAAGCACGTGCTTCTAGGGTCACAAATAGGGTATGAAATTATCCAGCACTGACCACTCAAGACAGTTCCATCATCGTGGCTGAAGGGAGTCACATATTTCAGCAGGGTGTACAAATGTCACTTTCTTCCACTCTGCTGGATGATTCCCCCATTTCCTCATCCCTCTAAGATATGTGATACTTCTCATTCTTGATGACGAGACTGTATAATGTGGTCAGACACTTCATCCACTTTAATAATATTAAACAATGTAGGATAAAGTTACTTGGCTGAAAACATGAGAAAGTCAGCTCTGCACATATTTTGTTTTTCATTTTCCTGGGTTTCTGCTGTAAATGAAACAAGAAGAAAAACTCCTTTGGTTTGCTTGATGTAAAAATGAACCACCACCATTCCCCACACTGAGCAGCAGTGCACAGTTCTGCCAGGACCTGCCAGCACTACAAGATGAACTGTAGGTGACAATTCATGGAAGTGCTCCTTAATTTAGAATCTTTGGAAAGGCTTAAGTGGTCTGCACACATATGGAGCAGCTTCTGGGAAATTAGAGATGGCTGAAAGGAAGGGAGAAAGACCAAAGATGAGAAAGTCAAAGATGGGGGACTTCAATGCATTTAAGGTGCAGCTGCATTCGCTTCCTTCCTTGTTTAATTCTGGGGTCCTATTCCCCACTCATTAGAACTAATACAGCTTTGTAATAACATTCACCCTGAATTGAACTGAACTTGGGAGCAGACATGGACCAGGAGCCTAAATAGTGCATGCAACAGGGACATGAAATACATCAAGTGTGTATCCCCTATGCCGTCCTCTCAAGATAATCCACCAGCCTTCTCATGCCTGGGGCAATGCAAACGCACAAATCTGTCGGACCAAAGATGGTCCTCCCACTCGGTTACTGGTTCTCCTCCTTCCGTAACATGGAAAATTGGGGGTTTTCTCTTAGTGCCAGCCTGCTCATGTGGTTTTGCTGCCAAATGAATTCCATGGCAACAGCGTGAGGAAGTGATCTGATTGAAAAATCCCAAAACTGCCCACAGAGACCAACACCTGGTTTCTTTTTCAGTGTCTTTAGTTATAGGAACAGTTCAGATCTTCCTACCTGCCCAGGACACCACGAATTTTTACTCTTTTTCCCTAAAGAAACCCCATTCTGAAGCACAGTCAGGAACCTTGATGTGACTTTTTTTTTTTTTCAAATATATTTGTGGAGAATCAAGGGAAAACATGGGTTCTCCTCTTTCCTGTGCTTTTGGCCATGTTCTGTACCATCTACACACAAGAGCAGGAACACACTACTCAAAGGGCTCCTGTGACCTGTATAATTACTAACCAGCCAAATCACTTTTCTACATGAGCAGCACCTGCAGTGTGACTCCCTGAGGGCTAAGCACAGCACACTGTTCGAGCAAAAACTCCTATGGGAGCATCTCCAAAGGAAAATTCACCCTTCCAGTACCCGGCCTTCTGCATAAGCACAGATTGGTCACCCTGCTCACACAGCACCTCTTTTACAATGGCATTGCACTTGAAATACAACCACATCCCACATATTTGTAATGAGCAACATAAAGCACAACATCCCTGCTTTCCTTTTCATCCAGAGCTGCTAATGACTTATCAGTGTTCTTATTTCAACAAGAGTTTGAACCCAACTCTTTAGAGAAAGTTGTGTGTATTTAACACAGTACAAGAACAAGTTACAGTCAGCAAATGCTGCTGAAAACCCGTGATTTAGTTTGCACTGGTGTTCTTTTTCTTCATTATGTTCACAAGACGTTGCAGGGAAGAGGAAAATGCATCTGAATCTAGTTACCAAGAAAAGAAATAAAGTCTTTTCACTCCAATGCCTTGCTTACAATGTAAGAGCCTCCAAAACTGCAAAACCTGGGCCCAATTCTGGACACTGCTTGCTATGAAAACATCGAGAATAGGTCAGCTAAGCCTCAAGAGTCACTGATTCTCAAAAGCCTTTGCCAGGCATCCATCAGAAAAGGAGATGACAGAATTCCATTCTTAGGAATATCCCAGTAGGTATGAAGATGTTCATGCTAGCAAAATAATAAAACTACAAACGTAGGAGTAGTAATGTTTGGAAACTAGCAGCAATCAGCCCAGTAAAATGCAGGTGTTTTTTCCTTGAAAAACAGGTCATTTTAAGGCTAGCGTATATTTCCAAGAACCTAATTACTCATTCACCCTGTTCTACTTTTCCCAAAAGAGAAATGAGCTACTGTTCCTAAATGGATAGTCAATGTGAAATTCCTTTTAAAGAATGAGTAGAGGAGAGAAAAAGATGTAGGACTGGAGAACCAGGATGTCAGTTACAGAACATGACTTAACCACAAGACTTTTGTTTTACAGATTCAGACACTTCTCAATAATTCTTTTAAATTATTGCCTAACAGCAATTTTATATAACATCTGTTTACAGTTACTGTAATACAAGACGATAAGCCTCATCTGAATGTTGGGAAACATAATTCATGTTTTGTAATCAAAAATGCAGATCCAAAGTTACTATGAGTAACAGGAAGTTTAAAAAAACCAAACTTTGACTGGACACTCAAGCTCTTAACCACCAGGATGAATGGAGACTAGTAGCTGACAATTCCAGCATCAGTCCTTTATGAATTGAGAATTCAGTGAACACTTTCTGAACTGAAAGCAGTTATGAACGACCTTGTCCTTCCTCCAGGCAGCATGAATATAAAGAGGCAGAAGAAGTGGCAACATAGCTGACATCAGTGTACTAAAGGAATTTTATTCATTGGAAAAATACCAGTTAGAAAGCTTCAACTATTTCAAAGATGCATTGTTTCAAGAATTTAAGAGATAACCAATTTTTACAAGAATATTGTTAAAAGTTGTTCTCTCCATAGCCTCAGTAGAACAATTAGCTTTCTAATTTGAAGTTTCATAAAAGTTATTCCTCTTTAATTTCCCTAGTGTTCTCCAGCTCCATCCTTCACAACAAAGGTGTTCATTGGCATCCAACTGCCTTAAAAGCAAAGACCCAACTTTATAAACCCTTCAAGAATGTCTCTATGTCCCTTCTCTGCTTTATCCCCAGTCTCACTACCTAAAGCTGCTGTTTCAAGCTGTCCTTCTTCAACATGTCCCATATCTTGCTCCTGCCTCTGGATCACCACTGAGTTCAGCTTTCAGAAAGACAAACAGGTGAGATGTTTACATCCCACTGGAATCCAGATACCTGAACCGAGTTTTGCCTCAAGCCCACATTGTGACAGAAGAATTTCATAAACGGGAAAACTACTTCAGACTCTCCTTGAAAATTACAGCCAAAATCATATATCATACATATTTCAAAATACCATATTGTTCACTCTGAACTGTCCCCTTTAAGGAATATACAAAAGATGAAGTCGAAACAAGAGGGGGAAAAAAATTGAGACAAAGATCGTGAGAGAGGTTACTCTTATAGTACTTTTGATCTGGCTGACACAGAGAGGTAATAAAAATTCATAAGGCAACTGTTCTTGCTCAATTTCCAGGACAAAAGCATCTGGATATCTAGCCAAAGCTGACTCAACCTTGACATCTTTTGCTCCCCAGTGCCCCATTTCTTTGTAACCAAAGGTATTTGTGAAGTATTCACAAAAATGCACACATTTCCCAGTGGGTTTTGGTGTAGCCTGATCAGAGTAAGAATGGTAAGAAAAAACCGAAAGCTAGAACAATCCTGGATACCAAAGCCAAACAAGAAATGCCACCCAAACCACAGAGGAAGAATTAAATTCTTCCCACTTGTAGTAAACACATTTATATAGCTCTGCATGCTCGACATACAGAGTGTTTGCCTTGCAGTTACAGAATTAGAATTGTCAGATAATGTTATCAATACACACAGGCAATTTTAAAAGGTGGAACTTCTGCTATACAAATGAAAGTGAGCAATGTGATGCGTTTCAAACCAAGCAAAGCCACAAACCAAAATCAACACAGTCTGGAGAAGAGGATATAGGAAGTGGGAGTTCCAGAAATGCACACATGGGATGTGTGTAACACACTGTAACTAATTCCACAACACATGCCAAGCCTCTACAAAACATATGTTCCATACATACCTGTACTTATGATCTACAGGACATGGAGATAAATGATGTCTTAATGGCACCTGATGTAGGCAACTGTATTACTGTAATACCCTTGAGCTTTTATTATTGAAAAAGCCCCATTCTACTACCTGCTGTACTAATACAGAGTCAAAGAAATTAAATAAAACATTACTTTTGTAGAACTATTACAGAAACCCTTGTGCATTTTAATAAACCAAATGTACTGACAGTCCATGCTATTGTTCAGCATAGTCATATTTTCCTCTGATCCTTAAGGCCAAGTTTCACGGTGATTTTTCTCGTATGCTCTCCAAGCCAGTCTAAAAGTCTTGATACTATGGCCTAAGTTTTAGAAAGGTTGTGCATAGATAATTTTCACCCCCAATGTAATTCTGAGAAGTTAATCCCAGCTGATATTAGGTAATTTAATCAAGATGCCCAATATTAACTTTAGAGGTCAATTTTAACTGACCATTTTTGAAATTCTGACCTAATTAATGTCAGCTTCAATTAAAATCTATTTGATATCACTGTAAATCCAGAACTAGTGCTACTCACACAGTCTGCACCCATGGATTGCAACCAGAATCTGACCTATGGGTTGCATTTGGAGCTGTACTGCTCTGCTTCAATTAATTTCAGTTTCCACTCTTTAGCCACAGACACACATTCATACTTGCTCTGTCTCTCCTAAGTTAAAGCCTGGCAAACATCCATCTATGCACATAATTTATTAACAGCTGCACATGCCTAATTTCATCAGCACAGTGACAAAAACTTCAAAGGTCATCTCCCTGACCATGGCAAGATTTAGGCACTTTTAAATCTAACATTACCTCTAAGGAGGTAACATCATGTGTGTATCATTTTGTATCTCTCTTCCCATTTCCTTAAAGGCTACAAGTCTTTTGGAGCAAGGATTAGCGCCCTTCATGAGTTAGTAGACACACCTAGCAAAGTCTTCTCACACCAAGTTGGACACTGAACAAATAAATACTTATACAAAGCAGGAATATGTTAATAAAGATGGCTGAAGGCAGAAAGGAGGGTATTTAAATCATCACATGTAGGTGCCTATGTTAGGAGGGATTTGGAGTTTGCCTTTACAGCAGATGAAAGACCTCTCTCCCCAGTGATTAGGAAAGATTCTAGACAGATGACCCTTCTAGCTTAGGTGCATCAATTAGGTGGGATGAGTACAGACACCTCTGTGTGTTCATTGCCAACAATTAAATGTTGTGAAAACACTCCCTGATCATGCAAATCAGGACATTAGGTATATCATCATTGATATCATCTCAGAAGGAGAAAACAGATAACCTTTAAACAGAGAGGCAAGCAGATAAATGTAATATGCACTGCAGGAACATGCATTCTCAAACAGAACACACAGGATTTCACCAGAGCTTTGTAGAACTTCCCTGTATCCTTGGGAAATACTCCTACCTGCCACTGCATCTAAACACTGCATTTTCTGTGCTGATCTTTAAAGCTCCATCCAACTCCAGCTATACTGCAAGTCTGTAATTTTCATATTGATGGTTTGTACTCAAATGTTGACTAAATACTGTTAGCTTTTTTTTTTTTTTTTTTTTTTGGGTCCTTTCTGGCTGTCTTGGTTTACAAAAAAAAAATCTAAGAACTCTTCAGAGGAAGGCAAGATTCTATGTGGAGAATCTGGCACCTGCTAATAAATCAAAAAATTGTTGAAATGCAAGAACACAAACTACACACATTAGATAAACAGGGAACTACTGAAACCCTCTAATTTACAGGTAGAACAAGGCCTATGCTTTAGATTCAGAAGTGTTCTCCTCAAGAAAACACATTTAAAAAGTATTTCTGTGAATGTAAATTAAACCAATTTCACTGACTGTCAACATCAGCTCAGTCTGAGATTTGGTAAGTCATGTTTTTGAACGTTCAAGAAGCTTTTTTAGACAAAGCCAAGTCTTGCAGCACCAAAATGCTGTGGGAAAGATTTTCTGAATGGCATTTCCATCGAAGACAGATCATAAGTGACAGAAGAATTCCAAGAAAGCCTGGTCTCCCTGAGGCTTCTGGACCAGTTTTGTTCATCTCAAAATTAGGCAATACATTTTCGAGAAGCATCATAGAATCATGGGATGATTCTATGGCTTTCTCAGAAGCACAGATGCTTCTCAAAATGAAAGAGATCTGCAAGAATTCTCTCTCTCATTCCTGTGAAAATCTACAGCGAGACTATTAATGTCAATGTTAAGAGAATAGTGAAAATACCTGGAACATTAGGCAATCAAATTAAGTAAAATCTATGGTAAATCATCAGGGTAAAAAAAGAGGGTTTCCTGGTATGAATGTGATCTTCAAGGCAGAGTTTTGTGACTTGAGGTCTTTACTACCAATTTTTCTGACAAAACACGGAGTAAAATCTTATCTCTTCATTTAGGGCAATGCCACTACATCCTGGACCAATCTGAGATATGAATCTAGACCACTGAAAACTTTTTCATCATGGATTCAAACTGACTTTATATGATACTGGTTTTAGGGCATATAAAAAAATTCCCTTTTTTTTCTTAATCCAGTTACAGAAACTTCACGCACATGGGATATGTGCAGTGATATATTCATTATACATACATCTTGTGAAATATACATTTACAATTTAATTACATCACCTGCTTCCTTCCTCATAACGAGGAAGGGACAGGAAGCAAAGGAAAATACATGATGGCTGGAAGCCAATAACCCAGGTACAGGGATAAAAAACCCTGCTCATCTGTATGGGGGTTACATTTTTCCCATGCCCTATAAACATTCAAATATAAACTTGTTCCATAGATTACAAGCTATCATTTATTATTTACCAGCTTTACTTACTCCAGCCATACTTCTTTATGAACTATATTACTGGATACGCTCTACAGGATGTCGCTCTACTGAAAGGAAATTGGACTGGGTTTATAGTAAAAAAACACACTATCCTTCTCGTAGCTCTGGAAACTCAAACAATTTTTCTTGGTAAGACATATCCCAAGCTTTTCACCCTCTTTCTTGTGACGTCTACTATATTTTCTCTTATATCTGTGTTCTGCGCAATATTTTATCATGTGCACTTTCAGAAGTGTTACAATTTACTTGCCTGGTAATAAAAAAATATATCATTTGTAACATTGACATGATTTACATCTGTCCTAGACTAAGGCAACCAGTTCTGTACCCACAGTATATTCTATGCCAGCCATAGAAAAGGGAAAGGGGTTTAGAATTAAAACACTACAAAGCTCCATAAAAATTGCTGATATTTTAAGTCCTACTGACCGCAGGTCTCTAAAGTCATCACTCTGACAGCTGTGACTTCACTAAATATCCCTTCCAACCTGGAGCTTGTTATGTCTATAGAGTTAGTGTCAACCCCCAAAATCTTGAATGCTGTGGGTGATTGTCATCAGAAAACAAGCACAATATTTCCAGACTATAAATGAACTGGCAGCAAATAAATGGAAGGAGAGTAATCAACACTGGAAATGCACAAATAAAAACTCCTAACGTGCCCCATCCCTACTCTGCAAGAGGTTTGTAATCAGTGGTGAGAAACCTTAAAGCTTCTAATGTAATGTCAGTGAAATAGGCACTCTCTCTAGGAATCATGACTGTTGGACTAGCTGTTTTTTTTGTTGCAGAAAACATTTTTAATTCTCCACAAGCAGTCTTTCTGTATAAAATCTTTGGTGTACAGTCAAGGAGCATGAACACTTCTGGGGCCTTCTGGTTTTCAGTATGAAAAAGTCAGAATTCCATATTGGCTCTCAGACCTCTGTCATGACGTAGAGAAGCTGAAGAGAATAATCTCCTCAGGGCTTCAAGTAAGATGACAGTTGGAATTTATTTTAAAGTCTGAAACAGAAAAATTGTATAAAATGGCAAGGTAACCTCCTCCACAATGCAATTTAGAATAACATAATATCCAAGTCACTTGGGGTGAAATTCCAGCTTCACTGAGAGACAAAAAGAGTTTTCCAAGTGGCCAGGATCTCATTTCTTATATGCTTCAGATATTTTATTCAGAGGAGGAAGAAGCTGTTGAAGTATAAAAAAAATAGGCTTTCTTTAGTTAACTTTCAAAAGCACCAAGATGCTGGAAGTGTACCCATTCTTTAGTTGTAAATGGGAAAAAAAACTTTGAAATGTCACTTTAAAGAGAATACCCAGGCTTCTTATTAAAGGGTCCTATTTGGCAACAACAAATTGTAGCATGCATTCTCCTCTTACAACTATTATTTATTGCCATTACTGGGATGTGTTCTATAATTGGCTTCTGGCACAGATTAGTGGAAAGAGAAAAATCTTTCCAATCTGATTCAAAATAGGTTTTACTTTGTAAAATACATATGCAAAGAGTGGAAGATTCTCTCTTTGCTCACCAGTAGTTACTCAAATCATTTAGACATTTTATTCTAGGAAGATGTTAAACCAGCAACTTGTGAAGCTGTTTTTACAAACTCTCTGTGTGATTTGGAGTTGAGGTAATTTTTTTCATGTTTTTTGGATAGCTTTCTAATCATAGATTGTGGCTGAGCAACTACTATGTTCCTTTCAAGAAATACACTTTGAATGAAACTTGCCTCCCACCAAAGAGTCACATACACCACAATCATAAATAAAATAAATACAGTATTTTATAGACTGACTTAACAGCTGAAAATCAGGCATATACCTATGGCTCTACTTCAGCATCTATTCAGAAAGCCTACTGAAGGAATTAAATAAATATAAGCATAAATAAACATAGCAGTATAATAAAATAACAAAAAACAAGAAATAAAGTTGAAGCTTCTCCCTGCTTAGAAGTTGGTCTTCTCCAGTTGAAGAACTTTTTCAAGCAATTGATCTCAACATAAAAGTGGCCAAGGTGAGAACTGTCAGCATACTCATGTAGTCATCAGCAAAGCACAACCGATTCAGGCCTGACAGAACAATACTCACAAGCTAATAAATAAAAATATAAGGGAAAAGTCAAACTGTACAAAACAGAAAGCTGAAAGCACTTAACTAAAACAGCAGCTTGTCTCAATTTTTCCTCCTCTCTACAAAGCTTAAGCAACTGCCAGCCCACACTAACTAATTAGCTCTACCCAAGAAGTATTCTGCAGTTGTGACAGAAAAATTATTGGAAATTTTCCTGAGTCTTATAACAACCTCCAGAATCAGAGCCACAAACAAACACCCACTTTACACTGCATTATCTATTCCCCAACACACACAGCCTGGCCAAGGTTCTCTTTATTTGTTTCAGACAAACTCAGCTGTGGTGATTTAATGCCTAAGTGCAAGCAGGGATTATCATCATGTGGAGTTGGCATGAGGAGAATTAGAAATACATATAACCTCTCTTCCCATAAGAGAGCTTTAGGAGAGGGGTCTGTTCAGCTTCTGATTGATGATAAGTAATGATGGGTAGCACCACCTGAAATTTAGGTAACTACATTCAGAAGATGCCTGTTTGTGGCCTACTTTGAACTGGGAGAGAGGAGCTATTTTACTTCAAAGCAATCAGAAAGTAGATTCTGTATATTGGTTCCTCCTACTGAAACCCCAAAAGAATACCACAGACTCACAGAAATGTTCTCATTTCTGTGAAAAGATTTTTTTTTTCCTAGTGCCAGCCATTTTAAAAGCTTAGTACCAGCTTGTTTTCATTAAGTGGTTGAAAACATTTGACTAAATCATTTTGAAATCAAAAAAACCCTAAAATTCTCTACTTCTTTAAAAAACCCACAGGACTGCAACAGAGAATTTCACATGCATCTACAGCAATGTTACATACAAAGAGTGTATTTTTTAAAAATATTGATAGTTTTATTTCCTTGGATGTTGTTGAGTACAGGGAGGAGAGGATTAGATAAGTTTAATGAAAGATCTGGTTAAACTGACAATTCAGTCTTTTGAATGCTTTCCAGGATCAACACAGTCCATGAATATTTCTCTGAGGTTTACTATGTATGCATAAATAAAGCAAAAGGCAATGAATCCCCAGCCCTTCAGATAAATGCAATTGCCTTCCAAATGCAATGCATTGCCTTCCAAACAGAACAGTGGTTTTCATTAGAGGTTTGGATCTATCTCAGCTCTCTATAACTCAAAGTTAATCTCGAGAACTACGTTTTTGAAACAATGAAGCACAAAAACCTTAACCATAAGTGCTCTAGAAACAGGTGACTAAACAAGATACTGTCAATAAGTCCCAAGGAATAGCTGTAACAAATATGGTAACCAAATATTTTTTCAGAACTGCATGACCTCTAAGAATCAGAGCTTAATCAAAGCAGACAATAATAAAGTGCTATGGTACCTTTTGCAGCAGTGCCTCAGCAAACAGGATAGAGTGACACGTGCTTCAGTATAAATCTTGAAATACGGTGTCTAGCCTGTAGAATACTGTAGGTCATGATAAGGGACATAATCAAGTGAAGTAAGGAAAATATGATAAACATAAGAATGCACAAGCAAATTAAAGAATAAGAAAGCACAAGAGAGAGTGGCTTTCTTTGAAGATCCTTCCTAAGATGGTGAATGAGTGACGCCATCACTTGTTCAGCAAGGCAAATGGTGCTAAGCTCAGCCAGGGAAAATAATAGAACACAAAAATGCTCTGTGTCACTCCCTCTATTTACCTGCATTTACAGCAGTTCTGAGCATGCATTCCATGAAGGAGTGCTGTGATAAGAAACTGAAGTCCCTCACTAGGCCAATGTGTTTTCACGTAAGTGGTTTGAGAGTGGTTAAATAAGAGACTAAAAATTGCTGTACTCTACCAGAAGAAAAGAAAAGAAAAGAAAAGAAAAGAAGAGAAAAGAAAAGAAAAGAAAAGAAAAGAAAAGAAAAGAAAAGAAAAGAAAAGAAAAGAAAAGAAAAGAAAAGAAAAGAAAAAAAAATTTAATTAGTATCATTGCACATCCAAAGTCCTAAGCGAAGAGGAGACTGTGAAAGTGTTATTGATCCACCTCCCTTAGCTGGGGAGATGCTCTGTCAATTATAGTTGACAGAACCATCAGGTAACAATGGAAGCAAGGGGTACTACCATGGGACAAACTTATACAAGGAGATAGCCTGCCCCTGACAGAAATTGCCAAACATATCTGTTCAAACTAGAATTTCTTAATATAGGAAGTCATAGCAGCCCTCTGGGGCAGAAGGATTTAAACTATCAGTTCCTACTCACCACCAAGAAAACCCTTAAACTTTGTTTCATGTTGAGACACCTCATTAGGGATGGGAACTTAAACCTACAGACAGCATTATAATAAGTAATGATTAATTAAAAAAAAAATTAAAAACACAACAATTGAAAATGTGAACCCTTTAGAAAATTGAAGAGATGAGGCATAAGACTATCTAGAGGCAACAATTATTGTAACTATCTCTAGAGAGTGCTTGGCCCAGACATGTCTATTAATACCAGACTTATTAGGTCTTGACAGCTTCTAGGACATCTGTTTGTTTCATTTCCCTTTAGTCTCGCCAAATGCTAGCAGCAAAAATCATACAGTTTTTGTTCCTACTTCTGCATAACTTGAAAGACTTTTTTGCATATGTGAACTTTGACAACACATGAGATCTAGTGTTCTGTATCTGATATATATCTACAGGCATGTATATTCAAAGAATGGCAAAGGGGGGTAAATTTCTTTAATCTGAGGGCATTTATCTAGGAATAAAGGTGCAGTTAGTGGAGCTAACAAACATTCCTCAGAGGTGGGACAGTTTTCATAGATTTGTTTTTCAATCTGAATCAAAAAAGGTTACAGAGACCAAAATATCTCAGCATGAGTTTTTCACAAGCAAATCCCTCAAGTATTTCAGTATATTGCAAAATTCCAAGAAAGCATTATAAAATTACAGAAAATAATATTGAGGCTTTTGGTATGGCTTTCCCTATTTTTCCAGGAGTCAGCACACAGGTCTTGATGCAAATAAAGTTCAGTCTAAAGTAAAGGTTCTAAGTCAAGCTCTTGCACTTTGCTAGACTGTTACTGTATTTTAGTCCTAAATCCAAAAGGCATTTCTGTCCTATATTGTTCATAATTCTTGATCATAATTCTGTTGTTCTTGGCCATCACTTCAAAAGTGATAGTATAGGTGAGATGTAAATATCACCTACTGGAAATGGAAAGAAAAGGAGATAGCTACTTGTATGTTATGAATCAACCACAGGCAGTTGCTGATGCTTTGATCCAGATATTTCGCTATGACTATATGCCAAACAGCTAAACTATTTTATTTACAAGAATCCAGCTTTGCCCACTCATTTCATTTTCATATGGATGTATAAATAATTTGTTTACATTTTAAAAATATCTTTGCTTATAAACTTTATGGGATTAAGGTAACTTCACACATATATTATTTTTAATTATTTTTAAAAATTCCCTCACTCAAGCTGTAGGGCCCATTCAGAATGTCAGTACAAAATAGTTTTATTTCAGCTTAAAGCCTGTTTGGATGCAGATTTCTTTAAATATTTTTATTCTCAGGCTAATGTTTCAAATTACAGAACATTTAAGAATCCAAATTTGATTTTCAACTTTTTTTCAACACTTATTGAAAACTTGCCTATCTAGATTATTAAAGCCACTAGTGAATTAAAAATCATTAAGAAGTCAGGAAGTACTAAAAAAATATCCAAATGAATCAAAATTCTTAAGAAATAGGATCAGCTTTTGCAGAAAATTTCAGCAGCTGTCCTGTTTCAGGTACATTTTGAGAGACATGCACATGATGGCATGGTCCCTTCAACGTCCACTAATGTGATTTGGAAGGAATTACACCCCCTATAATCATTCCCTGAAAATACTAATAAATGTATTTCCAGTTCCAACAAGAGGTTTACACTCCTTTATGCCAGCTGAGAATCTGATCCAACAGTGGTGCAAGAGTCCAATATCTTTTACTTTAGTGGATCTGCAGTAAAAAACACATGACCATATGCTTGACATGTATGCTGTCAGCACCTGTGCCACAATGATATTCCTGGGGTTTAGTATATTCATAATTCAATATTCTAAATAACTACAGAGGTTTCATGGGACAAAAGAGAACATTACATTCCCACATTAGAACTGACCGAGTTAAGTTTGCACATACACCATTTATTCATGGCTTAGAAAAGATGAGTTTTACATCCAAAAGTAAATGGAAAGCGTTTTTCCAGATGTTCTTCCCCAGGAAGGTATGATGCAAATGATAAACTTGCTAGTTCAAAGAGTACATAAACTTCTATTTGCATGCATTTATTGGTTGTAATTTTTAACCTCCTTCCTAAATAGTTTAATTGAATAGCACATTAAATCAAGAGGAGATGAAAATTTTTGACCAGAGTAGTTGGTAGTTAAAAATACAAAACCTGAGCTTACTGTTGCTTGATATCTAAAGTACATTATTTTATTTAATTATTGACAATAGTTTGCTTTTGGCTATATTCATAAGAATTATCATAGAAAACTAATATCATTTTTTACCTCACTGTGCCCAGGAATTTAATCAGTCTCAAATTTTATTCTTTTAATCTGTACAAACAGAATAGTCTTGTGTTAAAGCCTGACACAAAGGACTTATTGTATACTTGCTTCTGTATGTTATTTCTGACAAAAATCCAATATCATAAAATGAAAGTCCTTATAACTGTAGTGGAATATCAGCCAGGAAAAGGAGACTGGCAACAATATCTCTTGCTCCTTTTCATTTCATATTCTGAACAATCTATAAGTACTGACTGTGACAAGAATAAAAATGAAATTAACAATACACATGTAGGATTATATGCTGGCATATTTTAACAGCATTATTAATTTATTTTTACACAATTTCCCTTTATTTGAGAAGACACAGGTTCATTCAGAGTGGTGTGACACATGGAAATCAGCTCAGTTTCAAGTTATTTCATAAGGCAATATAAAATTGCTGTTACCAGAGAAAGAAATATTTTTGTCCAAAGATAGCAGAACTGAGTTGGATCCTTTGTCTGGGATACTTGGACTAAGACACATAAAATCATTCCCTCTTTTCTTCCCAGCACACCCTCTGTCTGTCAGGGAGCAGCAAGGGATGGCCAGCAGCCAAGGGGGATGCCAAGTCCTCCCACTTGGCTTGTCTGTCTGTCCTCACCCCACCAGGCCCCAGCACTGTGACTGGCACTAAGGGCAAAACAGCAAAATTCAACCATTTACTGTTCCGTGTATGAAGAAATGGGCACACTCCCAGCTGCTGGAGAAACCACAGTGGGACAAAGATCAGGAAAAGGAAGACAGCTGATGAACAGTGGTGTCGGTGTCTGAGGACTACCAGGCACATGTGGAGATATGAGGAGTTCTCATTAGACAGAACACAGCAAAAGAGATAAGGCTCTCTATGAAGAAGCTGGGATGGAAGAGGAATGAAGGGAGCCAAGGTTAATTGCCTCCCAATGCTCTGAATCCTCAAGACAAATTCAGATTCCTTGACAATTCCGAAACTTAGTATCACTGAACTGCATTAACACAGCCAAATACCATAAAAACACTTCCTCCACATTAATAGGGAAAAGTCGTTGCAATGGAAATCCAGGTCACAGCAAGGCCATGATGACACGAGACAGCATCATACCAATCCTATGGCCAGGAACACAATCATATCCTAATGCAGCCTTTCCAAACTTGAGATGGAGCCAGCTGTACTGTTAAAACAAACACACGGAACACTCTCATGCAAGAACATAAAAATAGAAGGATCCCTTTCTAAAGGATTGAGAGCTTTTATCACCAAAATCTAAAGAACTGTCAGCTCCTTTTCTCTCAAGTATGACACAGCTAGATTTTTCTATTCACACTGTCTTAATGCCGTGTTAGTTACCTAAATGTGTGCTTTGGTTTCCAATAAACAATATTTTCTAGATAGCAGAAAATAATGATGAAACTTTTTGTAGAAACATTTATCTCAAAATTGCATTGCAGAGAATTCCTTCTGTCTATAAAAACACACAGAAGTTTGTAATTAATCTATCACTTAATGATAAGTTTGTAAATAGGCCTATATATGTGGCTTGCAGTAAGATAATACATGGAATAGTTTATGCTAACCATTTAATGTGGAATGATATAAGAATGGGACTTTACTGTATCAAAGTAAATGTACAAGCAGCTTATTTCAACTTAGCTTTAGTTACACTAACAAAAATTAGATAATGTAGAAACATTAGAAAGAAATGAGATGAGTCAGGGTTTTCCATGAAAAACAGCTTCACTGCAGAGTAGCCAATAGAAATAATTTTAACCTTATTTAGATTAAGATAAAATGGTATTCTAATATCTCACTATCTTATCTAGACAAATTTATTAGTGCTTAAGATAATAAAAGATGCATCTGGCAGCAGAACAGCATTCCTCTATCACAGAACTTGTGTTCTACACAGGCTCCCATCTGCAAATGCAAATTGACACTTTTGTAAGATATGGAAGATTTTCTAATCTAAGACATTCTCTTCTTCTTGACGTTCTTTAAATCAAATTTTGATTTATCTTTATATCTGTTTTTCCTTCCTCCTGGGTTTTTTTTTTCTTTTGTATGCTTTTAATTGCTCACTGCATAATTTCACTCATTTCATGATTATGTAACAGGCATCTTCTGTGACATATTGCTATTTTATTGTTCTTCATTTTACTGCATATTTAGGGATTTATGTAGAAATATTTTTATCTGTCACCATTGAAGACTGGTCTTTTTGGAGCAGGTTCCTTGAACTCCCTTAGCTCACAGCCAGTTTCAGGGTAGCCTGAAACAATAGGGATGAAGAATGAGAACAGCCGAAGATCCCCAAATGCTCCCTACAGTGACTCATTTTGCTGTCTTGGCCTCAAAAGAGAAGAAGAACATAATTTCTGTATAGAGCTGATATTTAAAAAGTACACTCTTCGCTAAATATTTCACTAAACATGAGACATTATCCTTTTGGACAATATCCAACTTGCCAGAGGACTTTAACTTACAAGTCCTCTTTTGTGTGTGTGTGACGTTCCTGCTCAATTCAATACCACATCATTTCCCAATATAAACAACATAACTTGAAGAATTTTGAACTCCATAATTGCAGAGCTCAAGCCAAAATATTCTTGACATAATGGAAGTTTCATCTGAATCACAGAATCCCAGCTTTGTAGACTTTTGAGAATGGAAGAGACCCTTAGAAATCATCTAGTCCATGCCCCTGCTCAGAGCCCAGCCACCTAAAGCAGGTCACTCAGGACTGTGTCCAGCTGGGGTTTGAATATCTTCAAGGATGGAGATTCTCCAACCTCTACGGGCACCCGGTGTCACTCTTTGATGATTCTTACACTGAAAGTGATTTTTCCTATATTTAAATTTAATTTCTAGTATTTCAAGAAGACATTTCTTGTGCCTTTGCCTCCTCTTCCACCACTGAGAATGAGGGAGAAGAGTCTGGTTCTCTCCTCTTTACTGCCTCCCACCAAGTAGATTGATAAAATCCAGAGCTTAAAAATTAGGGCTTCATCTATGGAAATGAAGACCAACAACATTACCTCTCCCAGTAAATCTTTTCTGAAATGCTCTTAGTCTATTGTATTTAACACAGTAGGTAAATGCTCCCCAGAGGAATCTGAAATGCTCAGTAATTGAAGGGAATTAACAACACATACTATTATTTCTCCAATCTGCACACTAAAGGCCCAGGAAGCTCACTTCTTACTCAAACTTTTCCATCAAGATTCTGTAAAATTTAGATACACCCAATCCACAGTTCCTGACTAATATTCCCTTTTGGGGTCAGTATCTCATGCAGTTGTTCCTGTATTAATTGTTTGGCTCCATGGTCAATTTTGTCCTTTAAAATTCAATCCTTTATCCCTTTTGATTCTTTCACAGCTTCAGGTTCCTATAGCCCAAGGGCAGGAATATTTCAGTGGTTCTAATGTTCTAATACAAGCACCTTTCCAGTTATGGAATTAAACTAATACAACAGCATTCTCACTATAATTCTCTTTGAATTAGAAATTCACATTGTTAATTGCCAAAATTTTCTATTAGCATGAAGGAAACATGAGAGAGACAGAGAAATGAGGAAGGTGGAGGGAGGAAAGGAGAGGGCAAGGAAGGAGGGAGGAGCAAGATAGCCTTGCCAGAGAGTGGATTTATTTGTGCTAGGCGCATAAATAGTTATAGATATGGCATTATTAGAGATACAATTTAAATAAAGCAGCTGCTGGGAAACAGAAATGTTACGTAACAGAAGTAAATAACTGGTTCAATGATCACTGGAATTAATGAGCCTTGAGTTTCTATGAATTTACATTTTCTGGAGAGTGCTCTTTTTAACTGAATTCTTCTAAAGAAGCTGCATAGGTGCATCTGTTGTTGAAGAACAGATCATCTACTCAAGACAGAAATACTCTTGACAGTTTGGATGATTCTTCTTTTTGTTCAATGAGGTGCAACTTCTGACTGAACTGGAGTAGCAAAACTTGAAAAACCTGCCCAATAAGTATTTTTGAAATCAGCATGTTTCTATGAGAAGTTTTGGATTTGCTGAGTTCTTGTTCACTAGATCTAGATACTGAATTCAAAGTGAAACTGTTATCCAGTATTGTAACCAGCAGTATCTAGGTTCATTTT
This sequence comes from Corvus moneduloides, assembly GCF_009650955.1. Taxonomy (NCBI): domain Eukaryota; kingdom Metazoa; phylum Chordata; class Aves; order Passeriformes; family Corvidae; genus Corvus; species Corvus moneduloides. The sequence continues at coordinate 59,456,308 of NC_045480.1, forward strand.
TCCAAATTATCCAAGTAGCTCCTATTTTCTATTGTTTGTATTATTTCTGATAAAAACTGTATCAGAGATCTAGTGAAAGAATGCAGAGTAATTAGATATTCAGAGTAATTCTGAATATCTAAATAAAGAATAGATATTCTTTGTGATGAATAACTTTCGATTTTCTGAAAATGCTACAGATTATAAGCACACCAACTGACTACTTATGGAAATGCCAATTATGGACAATGTCTGGTTTTGATTTTGATCTTTTGAATCCCAGTAATGCAATTTAGGACTCTGTGACCTGATGAACGTATGTTCCTATTTCATATCAAATCTGAGGAGGTAAGTGGCTTTACAGGTAATATATTTGCTCAACATCCATTTCAATCCAATAAAATGAAAGTATTCCTTTCTAATACCTGAAGGCTTCATGGAAATTAATAGCTTTACAAAATGCTGATAGTCTTCTTCACTCCAGCTGCAAATGCAGTATTTTTTTTTCTAATGAGATTGGTATGTTGCCCATACTCTGAATTCTGAAGTTATGCAAGACAAGCTAAGTAGTTTGTTGAAGACACAAAACAGAAGAGGTCAGAGGAAGCACTTTCACTGTGCTGAAACTGGTACACAGAGTCCTCAGTCAAGAATTCTTCCACGCACAGGATAGCAGTCCTACAATGATGGTGAAAGTGTCTCTAACAGCTGAAAACTTCTTGGTGCAAAGAACTGTATTTTATCACTTTCCTCAGTAGCTGAGGTCAGCTGCACTTCCAACTGCAGTTTTTGCATAATTCATACATGAAAACTTTCTTTTCCATGTTACTTTCCTGAACACCATAAAAGCAGGAACGATTAAATACAATTTTTGAATTTATCTTAGTTTAAGATGATGTCAGCTGAGCTTTAGACACCTAGAAGGTTAAAGACAAAACAAAGGTCAATTTTAAAAATCAGCAACAGTGAAAATAACAAAGAACACGGATCAGTAATTTCTAATAGCTAATACTATTTATGTGGGTTGGCAATAAAAGATGCACTCACAATGGTAATAAATGCTGTCTAGAAACAGATCTTTAACAGCATAGTAAATCTGATAACTTCATTACATTTATTTCATGTAATAGTAAATATAGTTATGCATGGAATCATGGTAGTATGAATAGGAAGAACAAATGTGTGTTTGAATGAGATCAGAAATATACTTTTTGGCTTTGGTTTGGTTTGGTTTTTTTTGTTGTTTTTTTTTTTTTTGCTACAGCTCTAATTGTTTAGACATAAAGGTCAAATGGCCCAAGAAAGGAATAGGGTCTTAACGATGTTTATAGAACACAGAGGAAATTCAAGAATTGCATTCAATAAAGCACTCCAGAAAGTGCACATGGTTTTTACTGATAGCCTTTCCAACTCTTCAACAGCTTTTCCAACAAGTTACCATGTAGACGATTCTTGACAAAGCAAATCATTAACACTAAGCATCAATTAACAGACTGTAAAGAATTTTTGTAGTAGTATATGGGTAATTTAGTGGCTTATCAGCATTTATTCAACTTCACGGCAACCTGAGATTTTGAATTAAATTTCTACCTGATTTGCAAACAGTAGACTCCCTTTGATTCTCAGCCTGAACATGTATGTTCCTTCAAAGATCCTGTGTTTTGACACTTCAATTAACTGAGATGACTTTCCAGAAGTAATAAAGTACTGCTAATCCAGTCGATCCAGATGCTGGTTTTTCCTGTTCAATATTTATCAGATGATTTCAAACATACTACAGAAGCACACTTTTAACTATGCAAAACTGATCAAGTTCAAAACATTTTCTTACACAATTTAGTGCCAGATATTTTAATTCTGCAGGCCACTAGCATCACATTTTCTATTATTCTTTTCGCTCTGCTTTTGCAGTTTCATGACGACATATTTTTGCATCTTATTTAGGAAAATTGCCCTTTTTTATTCAAAAGAAGCCCATATATGTTCAGAAACTAATTTCTGTGGTACAACCAGATGAAAACTTGCCAGGAAATGAGAAACCTGAAATGATTCAACAGAGGACTCAAAGTTTCATAAACTTGCTAGCATGAAGGGATTTTGAAACCTTTTCCAGTACAAGCTGCTCCCTCTGACATACTTGCATTTTTTCTCACTGGGAGAAAATACCATTAAGTATAAATGAACTTTCCACTTTTTCTGCACAAATTTTTTTGCACCTCTGTCTTGACAGAAGAACAGTAATAGAAAACACAGGAATGACAGAAAATGCCACACTCTTATTATCCTTGTCAATGCAACTAAGATGCATCAGCAAGGTGTGTCCTGGATGGATCAAAGAAACTTTAACTCAGGAGCAGTTTCCATTTACTGATCCAGCATGTTTGAAACTCTCACACATAGAGTTTTACTGATCGTCTCAGAGATTCTGATCCTGGCCCACCCTAGGGCAAATGCAAAGCAAGAGCGGTTTATTTAATCAGATTTCCCCGTTTTGCTCATGGCTCCTCTGCCGTCTGGTGGGATCAGATACAGACCCTTCCTGAGAATCCTGCGTGCCGTCAGCAGGCAGCTGCAGCAGTGGGTTTAGATCAGTCCAGCAAAGCAGCTGTGCTCAGTTTCAGCGAGGAAAGAGTTAAAGAGCTCCGTGTTCCCCTGTGCCCGGGAGGCAGCCTTTGTGTTTAACATTGGCAGGGGCTCAGTTCGGGCTGGAGGTTTGTTTTAATTGGGGGAGGGGGCAGAGGAGAGGGGACGCTCCGACTTCTTCAGTCTGTCTCTTTCGTTCACTGACTTAGCGGAGGTGGAGATTTTCAATTCCACCCAGTCAGACGCAGGCAGGAGGATCTGGTAAGACTATCCCAGGAAAAGCCACTCAGAGGAAATTCTCCGAGGCGGCGGCGGCGGCAGCAGCCCCAAGCATGAGGGTGAGCCGGGCGGGGAGGCGCGGCGGGGGAAGTGCGCGGGATGCTGCGGGAGACCCATCCCGATGCCACCTCGGGAATAGCCCGGCCCGAGCCGCGGGCACCTTCCGCACCGCTGAGAACGCCCCGGAGAGGGATTCGGTGGCGGTGGTGCACCTCTGTGTGCGGGTGTGAGTGTGCGAGAGAGAGAAAGGGAGGAGAACAAGAGACGGGCACAAGGCAGCTTGGGGGAACTGTTACTGCATAAAGTTTAACAGAGCCAGAGGCTCTCTGTGGGCTGCAGGGCAGGCAGCACTGGTTTGCCAATGCACGTGGGAATTGATCCTTTGCTGGTGGTGCAAGGAACGTGCTTCCTCTCGCCTTGGAGAAGGAGCAGCAGACGGCTTCCCCGGCAGCGCACGCCGGGAACAGCCCAGAGAATCCCCATTGCCGGCGTTGTCCCCTTCAGTGCCTTCCTGCCTTGCTCCGCTTCATTTGCTCCGGTTCGCATCTCGGCTGCCTTACACTGATCAAGCCCTGTTAACGTCGTAGCTCGTCTTTAATACTTGGAACAATTTCATTTCCACTAGTACGGTCTCTTCTTGCGAACCTCGGCATGGGAATTCTTCTGACTTGATACTCCAGGCAAGTCAGGAATTTAGTTCCCTGCATCCGCGGCTGCTTCTGCAGCACTGCAGGAGCACAGGCACAGCACAGGCGGGTGGTTCCCACATTAACAGAGCACCCTCACACCCTCCAATGTACCCAGGCTGAGTGTGAAGAAGGACAATCCTAGATTACCTTATCACAGAAAGTTATCAGGGATGCCAGTGTGTTACTCTCACGAGGCAGGTTGCACGTTGTATTCTGTAACAAGATAAATACTTTTAAAGTATGCACAGAGGAATGAAGGGCTGTCAGGAATCTATTTTAAAAGTACCCTTAGAAGTTAGTCTATTAATAACTTTCTAGTTTTGCTTCTTAGGGGAAAGTTTCTTCCGGGAGAGAGAAGAGATGGTAATTGGCAATGCTGTTCCTAGCTCTGCATGCTGGTGGTGTGACTGCCGTGCTACTACCGTGTTTATATGACACATACATCACATTTTTACGTAAAAAGTCACCAAGTAAGGAGGAAACTAATCTAACGACTAAAAGATAGCACTGTGGGTTCTGTTCATAGCTCCATCACATTTACTTGGGAAAGCCATTTAATAGTGATACACTTCTCCCATTTGTAAATTGCAGAACCATAGTCAGGAAATAATACAGGTATTAATCCTTGCCTGAAAAGAATTACATCAAACATCTCTGTTGTTTCTGGTATGATTTAGTAACCTCTAGTGAAAACACTTACACCATGCTGCTGCTAAGTGCCCAGAGATACCATCATAACCAGCATTTAATTTAATTAAAGAAGGATTTATTATTTAGTACATCAAACTTTGAAATAAAGCCCATGGGAACTGCCAGTTGGTCAGCTCCTGATCTCAAATACAGCAATAAAAGGATTGAAAGGTGGATCCCTGGTCTGTGAGGGACAGCACTCTGCATGCCAGACAGAAATACTCCGGTTAGCATCGCATCTGCTGCTGTTTAGAGGTACACACACACTTCCACAGACCACACACAACAGAAGCCTGCAATAGTAATAAATATTTATACTGTGCCTGCTCCAGAAGTACTATCAGTAAATTTTCTCCTTCCTTCTCTGGTAAACGTCTTGCTATAAACTCTGATTTAATAGCCCCATAGGGAATGAAATTAGGATTAATTTATTTAAAAGGATCCTCCCAAATACTTCAGGCGAGTCCCTGGAAATCAGGAAGTTATAAATACTTTATTTTCTACTCTTCTTTTGTCAACACTGCAGCACTTTGTCTTGTTTTGCAGATATAAGCCATGTTAAAATAAAGAATCTTAAACTAAACCGAGGCTTCAAGAAAATGGACTTAAGTGGCATCCCTGGTTTCACTGGGGGTTTAGCACCTACAACGCAGGTTACACACAGGCACTCCCACTTACTGGGGCAGGATTCTATGATGCTTTCTTCCCTACCTGGAAATGTCATGAGTTGTTGCTTAGAACACTAAGTCAAATGTGTTTTATCTTTAAAAGAGCTTAAATTTTTATTATTAACTTCACTGTGGATAAGTACTCAGCATGAGTTGCAATTACACTTAGGACCAAATCACAAAGTTTGAAGGTTTTTCCTGGCCAGAGGTCTACCCTAGGACTATAAAATCTTCCTCCTAATATTTAGGAATTTTGGATCTGATCCAGATTTTGATTTGAAATAGATGTCTTTTCAGTCTTAATTTGAAATCCAGGTAGTAAGTCAGAGAAAAATAATACAAAGACTAATTGTTGCAATATACCAAAAATACTCAGAAATTTGATGAATTTATTACATGTAGTTTTTAATGCAGTGCTGTTACCTTTCTTTTTCGAAGAGAAAAGAATAACTTCTTATTTTAGCTACAATACCATTCAGCAGTCTCCAAGGCAGGCCGACTTTTCCTGCAAGACTCTATTTTAAAACAGAATTTCATCCACCTTATTTTTTCCATCCCTATAAAAATTCTGTCTCAAGCTAAAAGGGTTTTGTGGGATCTTATTTGCATAAACTATCACTTACGTAAGGATTTTTTTGTGTTTGTCTTTTGTCAGACAGGTAATGGGGGTAATGTAGATTTCAGAGCAGCACAGTGAGTATAAACAGGTGTTTATATATATGTGCTTCTAAGTGAGAAACAGGACGTGTTAGACTACCTGTTGTACTGATTATGTGCTTCTTTTTTCTTTTCTTTTTTTGCTTACAGTTTCTCTCTGCAGGTGAAGAAGTGAGAAGTATCTCTTCTGCACTGAAATACTGAAGAAAAAACCCAAACCCTTGTCTCACTGAATTTGCTCGTTGGGGACTTCAGGATGGAAGCCTTGTGTTTAAGGGTTTCCTTACTGCTTCTGGTCCCTGGATTTGTCCTCAGTGACAGCTCTGACAGAGACGTTGCCAATCGGAGTGACTCGGGAAACCCCCTTTCCACCTTCTCAGGGATGGAATCCAGCATTCTCCTCACCACCATGCAGCCCCCGGTGTCCAACCAAACTGTCAAATGCTCCCAGCAGACTAAGATTGCCGAAACTTTTAAGTACATTAACACCGTGGTATCCTGTGCTATTTTCATCGTCGGGATGGTTGGGAATGCGACTCTGCTCAGGATCATTTACCAGAACAAGTGTATGAGGAATGGCCCGAATGCACTGATAGCCAGCCTGGCACTGGGAGACCTTATCTATATTGTCATTGATATCCCCATCATCGTGTACAAGGTAGGATACCACGATCCATTCTAACTGCGGTTCCTTAGGGGTTCGCTGGCTCTCCTCTGTACTTCCTCCTCTATTTAGTGGGTTTTTGTCAATGAATAGTGCACTTAAGGAAACAATACAACTACTTTCTGTTCTGCAACAAAAACCTTGCTCTCAGGTCTCACCTCCATCAAGAAAAAGTGTATCTCCCATTAAAGATGATGTAGCTTATAGCTCTTAACCAAAGTGTGGCCTTGGGCATTTCATTTCACAGGAGCTCTTCATTTCTCATAGCTGCTATAGCTAGCAAAAGAATTTATGAGGGAAGAACTTTTTATAAACTGTTCTCCTCCTTGATGGACTAGTTGCTATTTTTATATTATCCAATCCTTACTTCATATTTTTACAGAAAATACTCCCTGTGATACGCAGGCTTCGTATTATGGCTTTGCAGGGAGACTTTATGTCAGTTAAGATGAGCCTTAAGGTTTTCATTTAATATTCATTAATAGCAGAGTCTCAAAATTATTCAAATTATATCACAGACCATTTCTGAAATATTAAATTTCATCTGGTTTTGTCAAAGTGTGAAAAGGCTCGTCATCAACTCTTTTATCTGGTATAAAGTTATCCTGTCCTGGTGTTTTATTTGAACAAAGCCATAAAGCAATGCTTTTTCTAATGCAATTTATATTTACTAACATAATTCAAGCCAGAACACGATTGAATGAGCAGAACTGAGCTTTTTTAAAATATATTTCATTGATATTAACTTATCTGAGAAAATAATCAAATACTTTTGTAGTCTTGTATCTCACTCTTTATGGATGGTACACAGGTGCATAGCTGATAGGATATTTCACTTCTTTCTTTTCTCAGCAGAAACATGAAGTGTTTCTGTTAGTAAATAAAAGTTTAAGTCATATAATTAAGAAAAAATGTTCTTCACTATTTCAGCCCTTAAAGATTCCAAAGACTTTTATTTACATGTGTTTTAAATGAAACATTTTAATGCATGGTTTTATATTAACTAGTGCCCTGTGGTTTCAATTTGGATTTTAAAATAAAAGAAACAGTGATTTTAAAAGATGCCTTTTGCATTTATATAACATTGGCATCATAACTGCTTAATAATACAGGTGTTCATCGGACAAGATCATAAAGTTTGAATTAATTAATGGATTTAAATTATCTCTGTGTGCATAGATTACATTTGTACAGAGGCATATCTTCTATGGTGAAATGCAGCACCTGGTTCTGATCTTCCAGTTGTAAAAATTACAGATAAGTCTTTTAACTTTATCTGGTTTTAATATAATATGAATTTGACACTAGGATGACTGTAAATAATTATGGATGTGATTTAATGGAAATTCTAGTTCACACTTTTCAATACTCCATCTGGGAAATTAAGCTGGCAACTTGTTGATAAGATATCTGTATTTTGGATTAATGAGTTGGTGAGAAAGATCAGCTTCTGCCTGATTTGGGATTCACCTGTCTTCCATAGCTGGGTAAATGCCTAATGGGACATAGGACTGGGGTTCTTAGCTGGACTCAGAGCCTGCACAAGGCCAGGCTGGATGGGGCTCCGAGCAGCCTGGTCCAGTGGAAGGTGTCCCTGTCCATGGCTGGGGGGTTGGAACTGGATGACCTTTAAGGTCCCTTTCAACCCAAACCATTCTGTGATTCTATGACTGCACCTCCCATGATATATTAGTGTCCTCCCTGGTAAATTACACTTGTGTCTTTATGGATAATTGCTAAGCCAGCATTCTCACTTCTCATGGTATATCTGATAGTAAATTTTAAGGAAAAATGGCATGAGTTCTTTTCAGAGCCAAGTTTTAGAAAGAACAAGCGTTTTTATTACACAATTTTTTCTAACCTTTCAAGGGCTCTGCTGCTTTTCACAAAGAAGAATGAAAATTTGGAATTAATTTTGCCTTTCAGAATTGCCTTTTGATGGTCTTCTGAAAATTCTTTAGAAGCTTAGTTGAAAGAAACAAACAATATTTTTTATATTGTCTTTATTATTTTGCAATACATTTTTGTCTATTAATTTTCTGTTGCTTCTCTGGAATTCCATAGGCTCACTTGTCTTGCTCTATCTTATATGATGAGCTGAAATATGGTTCTGATTAGCTCTGTACAAATGGAATTTCCTTAGCCTGTAAGAGAAATTATTTCTGTGCTGCAGAGAAGTGTTGGATAAATAAATGCTATGAACAAAACTGCAGCCCCTTGACATCAATGTCTGCCAATTTCCACGTATAAGAAGGCAGAATTAAAATTACCTTTAAAGCTTAATTCTAACTTTTAGCTATTTTTCAGTGATTTAACTTTCAAAATAAATTACTTATAAATTACCATATACAAACACCTTTTTGTCTAAGGTTAGCTGCATGTATTGTGAAGCATTTATAACATTTTTAAGGGAGCCCTAGTACTTCTGATAAGAAATGCAATTACTATTTATAGAGCATTTTTCATATGAACCATTCAGTAATGCTTACATTAGGAGTTGGGTTTAAAGTTTGCTAAATAAATGCCATTCCTATTTGTACCACTAGGGATCCTAAAATCGGTGTCATCTTTCAGCTCCTCTTGTTGAGTAACAGTACGAAGGGTGGCCACTGGAAATATCACGATTGGATAATGGAAGTGATAGGCTTTTAAGGAAAAACAATTCAAGTGTTTTTATTTTTGTTTTAAAGTAATTTGTACACTTCTGAACTTTATTTTAAAAGATTCTTTTAGTTTCAGAGTCAGCCTCATGTTGAACATATATTAGTATCCTCTATAACAAGTGGTGTCAAACACTTAATACCTTTTTGGTCAGATCTTCATTTTTAGGACAAAACAGGTCTGAAGACAGAATTAGAGTAAACAAGAATTCAGCTGCATATTAAAATAACAAACAGTACAGTGTTAAGATGGCCACATTGTATAGAACAAAATGTGTAATACTGTGTAATTAAAACTGAGTATTAGAAATAGTTATAACCACCTTCCTGAAACATAATGTAGCCTTAACTATTTTAAAACTACTTTCAAAAGAGAAGTAGATAATGCTACTGATACTCAAATCCATTTTACAAATCCTTAGAAAGACACAGCTATAAAATTATAGTAACTGGCAGTGGAAGATCCCAGAAGAATTTACTTCTTCATTCTATTATGCATTTACACAATTAACAAAGATATGATGCTGGAAAATAAGTAATTATGTAATTTATGTCAACTAAAGATGTGGTCACAGGTGTTTGACATTTTTAACCTTTCCTTGTGGTATAGTAGGCTCAAAACCTCACCCATTACTTTCTCCAGTTACTGTAATTATATAGTGGGTTCCCCTTATTGTTAAGTGGATTGAGACGTGTATAATATTCACTGTCCTTTGAAGATATTCTGCATATATTAAAGCTCCATTACATTTAATTATCACAATATATCCACTTGAAGTATCAAATCAGTATTAAAAATCTTAATAAATTGAGTTTTACAGGAAGGGTGACAGTTATAAATCCAACCTTAATAGACCAAACTGGGACAATTTAATTTTCAATCACATTTTTATACCACCAGCACCCAAATAGTTTCCTCTTTTCCCAAAATACACCCATCTCAGCCATTCAAGATGTCAAAGCATAAAGCCCCGTAAGAATCAGTAAGAATTATTTCTCTGCAGAGGAAAGAAGACCAGAAAATAAAAGTTTTATATTTTATGCTGCTGTAGAGGTAGGGTTAAGGTACTGAAGAAGAGACAGGTTCCTCTTCTTGTATCAGGTGGTATTAGCACCTAACTGAAAGCTGCTGATCACCTGCATTACTCATCACCACCATGTGCATTTTTTAGCAAATACATTCAGATGCAATGCAAGAAAACTTCTTTAGAGGGCTGCTTTCCATAAAGGCACTACACTGTTTCCTAAGGCTGTGCAAAGGCAGCAGCAGAATATTCATAGCACCACTGCTGCCTTGGCTGCTCTGAGCTCTGGCAAACCCTCATGGCTGTTCCCGCTGCTGCTCTCACGGCTAAAGTTTAGCAGAGCAACAGGAACAACAACAGGTACTCAACCACAGACATTGCTGTCCACTGCTCTTTCCTGAGCTTGTGGAGCTTGGAGCACTCTAGACCAAGGCTCTCACCTTTACAATGGCAAAATTCAGTTTTAACTGTTACTGGGAAGTCCCAAGCTGTCTCTGCTTCCAGTTTCATGCACTTTAGAGAAGAACATATAAATTTCTTGTGAACTGGCCTACATAAGACTAACATAAACTACATTGCCTTAGATCAGAGTATGCTTAACTCCTTAAACCATTAGTTTATAAAGTAGATGAAGCAAATTAGGCAGCTTTTCACCTGTTTCTTTAATAACATTTTCCTAATTATTTTACTAGTACAAAGTGGAAGACATCTACCCAGGAAAAAAGCAAGTGTTCACTGCTCAGACAGCTCAAGATGTTTCCTTGAGTGAAACAGGGGGATTTTTGGTTAGTTAATTGGTATTCATTCTTACTTTAGTTGCAACAGCATCTAAATCTGAGTAGTCCACCTAGAACATTAAAAATCTAAATATGGAAAGTAGCTAACAGCAAGCAAACATGTTCATCCGTTTTGTCTTCAGTAAAGGAAGACTCAGCTAAGGCATTTCTAGTCATGGACATTTTTTAACATCAGAGCATGTGCGTAAGTGTCAGAGCAATCCCTTCTGAATCAAAAATTATTTGGCATATCTGAACACCTTCACCAACAGGATTAATATTATAGCTACACAGGAATGATAATCAACCACATTGGCACTGATCTTGTAGCTGATAGAGCAAGTGGCATCTGTAGCAGTTATAGTTTTGTGACAAAGAAGTATAAAGCCAAGCCAAGAGCACACAAAAAGTTAAGGGCACTTAGAAAAGAAACCTTTCTTTAAAAGCAGAATTTTTCATATGTATAGTGTGTATTTCTCAATGAAGTACCAACATAAGTAGGAAATTCTGAGGCCTCAACAACTGCATTCTGGCTTTCATTGAATTCTTATCAGGGTTTCAAAGAAGCAATGAATGGGCAGCCCAGTGTGATGCAGAAATCCATAGAACCTGCTTCAAGCAGGACCTATTATTTGGGTGTACTTCTCTATGTAGTGACCAAACATAGCGGAAATCCAGAGGTAGCACAGGAATTGATCACTGAGTCCTGAAGACAGAAGCTTCCCAAAATGGAGCAGGGAAAAGAAATCCATCAGGAATCTGTTCTATTTACAAACTGTAGCTTCCTAGTACAGTGTGTTTAATGTGCGCACCAGGGCAGCAGTTAAGGACGAGATTTTATATTCTAGGTCTTAGTTCAAGATGCACTCTGCCTTTAACTCATGGCTGTGTTTTGGGGGTGGGACGTATGTTCTTACCAACGCACAGCTCCTCCCTCATCTTCAGCTCCTCATCTCATGCCTGCCTCTCTGCTCTGTGGATTTTAAACAGTATACAGTACTTAGAAATTCTAGGCTTGAGAGAATATTTTAGTATGTTTGCTGTCTTTATTTCTCAACCATCTGAACTCTACAGATAACCAGGAATTGTTTTGATTGCGCATATCCAGGGTTTACCAGTTCTGCAGTAACTTCTTAGAAATCCTGTCACTCTTTTTAGCAACACACAAAAGAAAACACAGCTGGAAGAATAACAAAGGCAATATTATGCCGAGGGATTGAAAAAAATTCCTTTCAGCAAATCACCATGCACATAAGCACACCTTGCAGCTCATTTCCCTGAAGAAGGGCAGCCCAGCTTGAGAAACAGTTTACCTAGAAGGATGGGAAGATATCCAACACCGTGGAAAGTAATCCTGCTTTGTAAACAGCAAAAATACCACAGGGGAGATGCCTAGAGTCTTTAGGAATGCCTTACTGCTAAGCAGATTTTTGTAATAAATATAAGCATTTTAACAAGAACCTAAAACGTAGGATGTTTTTCCAGTTAGTTGAGACAGAATGTTCTGCTGCAAAACCAGGGCATTTGTTTCCTTACTTTTCAGGATCTCTTGAAGTAGAATCTATTTTCCCTTGTGTAAAAACCATACATTCTCTTCCACAGCTGCCTAAGCAGGAGAAAAACATTCAGTGAATGGCATGAGACCCTCTGCTACCTTCACCTTTACTCAGCTGGGCTAAGATGAGCAAAATAGCAGAAAAGGCTTTGGTAGGGCAATTCAGAGAAAAAAATGCCTTTGATGGTTCTCATGCATTCCCACACAACCTTTCTTCCTTCTAGGAAGAAAACCAGTCAGTCTTTTACCCACCCAAAGTGGAAAAAAGACAGTTCTTGGTTGTAGCAAAATCAGGAATGTATTTCCTGCAAAGAAAAGCTGAAGAGATATAGCGTGTTTTCTCTACCATGCCAAGGTTGTGAACTTAAGTGTAAGGAAATAAACAAATGATCCCAAAGCTGGCAGAAGCTTGAACTATCATCTCACCATAATATACTGGTCTTATGCCCTGCATTATAAAGGCTACCCTCATTCTTTGTTTTCCTCTACTCTTTGCTTTCCTCTAGTCACCATTCCTTTCAAAATCTGAGGTTTTTCACGTCAGCAGTGGGAAGGAATATTTAGAGACAGGCTGTGTTCCATCTCCACCCTTACAGCTTTCCCTCTTTCTTGCTAAGTGGTGGAGCACAGCTGAGTTGTGAAGCAAGAAATGGATGAGCTTTGTCCAGTAATGCAAATCTCTCCTGGATATATGGGTTGCAGGAAGAAAGGAAAGGTGAATTCTTATCCTGTGACACTTCATGGGGACAGAAGGGTCCTGTTTGAGTCACCACAACCAAAAAACACTGCAGAGGACTCAATACATCCTTATTTCTAACTAAGCAGTCTTACAGATCAGAGGTAGGTGAGACACTCCAGTCAGAATCATCATCTTTTGTCACTTAATGCACTCAACTCGGTGGTATAGAATTTAGACACTTCTGTGCTCAGACAGATATCACCTGGATTCCACCCAAATCACCAGGTACATGTCTGGCCCATGCCTTGAAGCAGACAAGGGCATATATAATTGTAGAACACAACTTAAGACAGAGCTTTATCAAGACAGCTCAGTATCTTCTAGAGGAAGCTAGCCTTAAAAAAAAAAAAATATATATATACATATATATAAAAACCCCAGCAAAAACAAATGTGCTGCTCTAACAAAACCAGAAGAATTTCCCTTGTCTTTCATTCTGGGCCATGTGGCAAGGAAAGAAAATCATCCCAGACTACACTGGTTTTGTAACTCCTGCTCCCCTGTTAGGAGATGATGGTCACTTGTACAACTGGATCTTATCTATACGGATGAAATCTGCTGGCTTGGTCCCTTCTGCCATTACTGCACAAGTGTAACTTAAGTCACAGAACAAAGGAAGTATTTCTATTGTTCCTGATGATGGAACTTCCAGGGATGAAGCTGACTTCCAGGGTTGTGCCAGAGTTGTTCCAGGAGTATCATGGAACATGAAACCCAGGAGAGTATCCTGTATGAGGGCAGCATGAGGGGCAAGCACTATGTGTATGGAACATAGTTCAGTTTCTGGGAAGCAGACCTTGAGCGTCCAACAATGGTCCCAAGTGGATATAGGAAGAGAAGTCTCCAGAGCACTAGAATGACATCAGAGCAGGAAAGGGCAGGTATGAAGCTTTTTCTTCCATCCTCAATGCCACATGGCAGAGAGAGGGGACCTCCTGACATGCACTCGATGAGCCAAAGGAGTTTTAATAGAGCAGCTCAGAGCCAGTTCATATCCAGCGCCCAACCAAGTCCATCTCTTCTGGGCTGAGCTCCAGGGCCATCATCTGCCTGCAAACACACAGTATCAGCCTGGCACAAGATAAACACTGTGGGTACACATGAGCATACTCTGGCAAACACTCATGTGGTAGGGTTACAACAGTCTCTCTTCCAGACTATATATAAATTGCCTGGGATGCACAGTGGGACTTGATGTTTTGTACATCAGCTACCATACTGAGGGGGGTTAGAAAATAGCAGCAGCAGCAGAATAAAATCAACGAAGTGACATTTAAAAATCACTGCAAAGGAATGTTCTCAGTGCTGATGTCTTGTTTGTCTCCAGCTGCAGCTCAGGGCAGAGAGGCCATATAAAGCAGCACAGAAGGGAGGATGCTCAAGGAAGCTGTGGTTGTCTGGTCACTTTGCGGAGTTTTTAAAGACCAATCTTGATTTCTGATTTCAGTGCAAAAGTACATGTTGACTACACTCTTTTCTCAGGAATTGCACCACAGTATGAAATACTCCCACGTTGCAAACAGCACAAGGGGAAAACTGTGTTACTTTTGCCACATGTCTTATTTTGAAACCTCAGAGGTTTTGTAAGTGGGTTTGCAAAAGCACAATCCACTTCAACAGCTCATGGAGCACCGGAACACAAATAGGAGTAATCAGTCTGATTTCTTCTATCCTAGAGCCTTGAGAGAAAGTGCAATTTGCTAGAATTTTATAACCATTTAGTTTGGATATTAAAATATGCAAAAGCACTCAAAGAGCAAAGCCAGTAGTTCCAGTTCTTGTATTGCACGTAAGTAAATCAGGATTAATTAAATTAAACTCCTGGGCTCATTTTTTAATACAAAATAAATGTGTTATTTCCCTCTGAAATTTCCATACCATGCTAGGGCAGAACAGAGGGAAATGGACTTGTTTTGATGCAAAAATTACTAAAAACAAAGACAGGATGAGATTTGCTGACTAAAAATATCTACAGAAGAGAAAACATGGCACCTGATCCAAGGGGAAGTAATGAATGCATGGCTGATGTGGAGTGATAATGGAGTACACCCACAGAAATGATTGCAAAGTGAATCTTGAAATCAAAAAACCTTAATTCTGGTCCCAGGGATTTTGATTAAAACTCACTTGAAAAGAATGTCTAATGATTTGGTACTCATATTACTTCAATTATTGGAAAGTGTAAGAAACAAAAGGAATAAAATACTTTTAATCTCAAAAAAGGAGAGCTTCCTGGGGTGTGAGGTTGAAGCGTACATGCTGGAAGCATGATAAAGCTTCCTCGTGAGGCGTAATGAGTTAGTGAACCTTTTTCAAGTACAACACTTTTCTTTTTGAAGCTAATATTTGCCTTGTAGTAACAGAGTTTCACAGTCACTACAAAGTGCTCGTTCGTTTCTGTTGCTGGGTGTAGCTACAGCCACAGTCAGGGCCCTGAAATGAATAGGTGGCTTTCAGTTGCCTTTTAAAGTGTGATCTGTAATGATAAATGGGTTTTGGGGCTCTGGTTGGCACAGGGGATTGACAGAAGCCTGCTAGAGCTGCTTTTCCGTGGCAGTGCCATTTATAATTTAGCCTTCCCAGCCTGAGAACAACTCTGATTTTACCCAAACCCAGCCAAGAGTTCGGAGCTGAAATTCCATGTGACCACACATGGTTGAATTACTATGGATTCTGATCATCCCTTCTTTTTTCAACACTTTTTCTGATAAAAATTAAAACCTCATATGAGAGTTCTAGGCAAAAGGTAGAAAGATGTTCTGCAAACATTTGTTACACTACTGCAAACCTATCTGGAAAACAATTCTGCTGGAGAATTTCAATGTATTTCATTCAGTCTATAAATACAGATAAAATCAGAGGAGTTAATCAAGAGCTTGCAGATACAAACTTATCACCTTTGCTACTGAAGGTACTGGCTAGAGTTAAATCACCAATCCAAGCAATCCAATCCCTAGCCTTCTGGCAAAAGGGGGATTTACCTTCATCAAATGTGACTGCCCTAAACTGGGATACCATAGCAAAGGTACTTGCACACATAAGTTAGACCCATAATTTTAGCACCCAGCTGGCTGAAAGCTGTGAGTTGCTAAAATCTGTCCTAAAATACAAGTAATCAAATGACAATATTAATATAGTCCTAGAGAGACACAGGCAATGTGGAGTGTGTAGCTGCTTTCAGCATTTTTGAGGTATCATGTGGGGGACAAAATCACAAGTAATTCAGCATTGTGATGAGTGGCTATAAAACAGAGGGGGTGCAAAAAATCCCCAGCAGGACTATGAGGAGATGATGAATTCCTACTCATCTAGAATTTTGTGATAAATGTCCATAATCTACAGCAAAGTTCTCTGAAAAACTCATGCTATGAAAAACCAGAAAGGCAACACCTACCTTAATTGAGATAAAGACAGATGTGAATTTGAACTTCCCACAGTTCATACTTGTATTGCTAAAGGTAGTGATTATTAGCATGCTTCATTTTAACACTAATTTAAATAGAAATAAAATGTTTACTTTGAATAATGCAGTTGTGAGATACAACCAGAATTTGTTTTTCTAATTCTACAGCTAGAATACACCCACTTTTACCAGTTAAGTGTGTTCCAGGACCTAAGCTTGTACTGAAGAATATTTCTAGTCCTTGTGGTTGCAAGGCTACCTCTCAAAACATGAACATCCTACCTCTGAGAAAGTCTCAGCAGCAGACTTAGAGAAGAAGATGAACAAAATGGTAGTGCAAGAGTGAGAAGGTTTAGTGACTTTGTTTTTCAACAGAACCGTTCATGATGGCTGAAATATCCCTTACTTGAGTTAAAATAGCTAAGTTAGGGCTCAGTACTTTGTATGGACTCAGTAATTTTTCATTTATTACACTTACTTACATTGAATATAATCTATCATTTTACTGTCAGCCCAAGTAAAGGGAGATCTGTGACTCTGCAGCCAGTTGTAGATTTGAGTATTCTGAATAATTTTGTGTCCTGCATTTTGTATGTGTACTTGCTATCAAAGCTCAGTTCAAAGACAAAGCTTTAACAGTATAGCTAGAAATATTACTATTTATATGCTAATTCTTCACAACTGTGCACATGAATCACTGTACTAATATTTGTTATGGAAATGCCTCCTTGGAAATGCTACTCAAAACCTCATTCACTCACATCTTTCCAATGGATGCCTTTCTGCTGCCTTGAAGCACAGCCCACGTTTGCATGCTTGTCCTTTAAAATGTAATATGGAACAAATTATGTATGCACAGTGTTTTCTTCACACTCCTCAGAGTCTGGCACTGAATATTGCCATGAGTTACACAATGGTACATTTACGATGACAAGAATCTACTTGCGTGCCGCATCAGAACTTGGCTCTGAGGTATTTCATTGTGAACCCTGAGTTATGTTTTGACTGCCTGGTTCTGGGACATGGCAATTGCAACCATTTATGACAGGCTTGAGTTAGATTTTCATTATTCAGTACTACTGGCAGATTCACAGTAATTAAAAAAAAAACCTCTTAACAATGCAAATTACTATTGCAACAGCACATGGTCAACATTTAAGTGTAAACTTTCAACTTCTGTGCTTCCATGGTAGCAGTTACTTCCCAGATTCACGTAATGTTAAGCATACACTTTAGGTATGGAGAATTCAAGGTTACAATGGCTGTGTCTAAGACATTGTGATGTACTTGTTGGGTTACTGTTTAAATATTCTGATTATTTTGTATCTTCTCTTTAGCTCCTTGCTCAGAACTGGCCTTTTGGAAATACAGAATTTGGACAGTTTCTTTGCAAATTCCTTCCCTTCATCCAGAAGGCATCAGTGGGAATCACAGTCCTTAACCTGTGTGCCCTTAGTGTGGACAGGTACAGTATGTTTTAGTCTTTTGACATTGTTCTTGCACGTGCAGTTTTCCTAAATCTGTGAGCACTCAGCATGGTCTTCTTAACAGGCAGATTACAATATAGATATAATTAAATTCTGGTCTTTTATATTCTGGCTATCACCAAGCACCACATCTGTGGCTCAAAGTATAATATTAAGTCCTTGGACTAACGAACTTTACATATTTTTTAAAGGTATTTAAAAGCTCTAGTAAAGCATTATTTCAACTTCCTTTACCAGACAAAAATTTATTGGGATTTGACTCAGTATTCAAACTTCCTTCCTTCATACGAACTCATGTTTGTTTTGTATTTGAACAAGATCATAATCTTTAGCCTTAAAAATTCGTTTTTTAACTCACTGCCTATGGACAATAAACAAGGTTTTATTTTGATAACTTTTAAAACTAACAGAGCTTTACTGAAAAACACTGGAAGTTGGAAACTTGCTTTGATAGTTTGAAAATTAATGCCTCTGCTATTTTTCCTTCATACATAAAATGCAATAGCAGATGAACACTTGAATTCTGTAAAAGTTGGTTTTATATCTTGAGTGACTTGATCGTGTTCTACTCCAAAATATGAGTACCTCTGATATACAGAAAATACTACTAAATAAAATGCACTATGTGTATTAGTACAGGGATGCAAAGAAGCTTTAAAATTAATCTTGGTTTGGCTTTACTGAAGAAGCTAATGTACAAGCTTTGCAGTGGATAAGTCACTTAGTAGTATCCATACCTGAAATACAGCTTCTTACTGCATTAGTTCCTTACCTCATTAGCCAATGCCAGAAACAAACAAAAAAATGTAATACAGGCAACTGTTCTACTTCCATGTTTTGAGTCTGAGAACTACAAAAAGAATTCCATTTCTCAAACAATATCTGCCCACCACTAAATAAAATCCCATGAACTACTCTAAGGAATAAATTATAGATCAAGAACA
This sequence comes from Corvus moneduloides, assembly GCF_009650955.1. NCBI lineage: Eukaryota > Metazoa > Chordata > Aves > Passeriformes > Corvidae > Corvus > Corvus moneduloides. Next base: position 59,475,106 of record NC_045480.1, read on the forward strand.
TGAAACAGACAGTTTGTTAGATAACTCCTGACAACTGCAGTTTCACTAGATGAAGTCCATTGTTATATACATTTTTATAAATTGGAAGTAACTCAGCTGAAGCTACCTTTTTGCAGACGCATGCACATTTTTACAAGGACTGATTTGCTAATCCTCACAACAACCAAATGTTGTTTCCATTTGAGTATAAAATCTTGTATGGGATCAGACTCAGACGATTTAATTTCCTCCCCTAGCTTGGACACTTTGCTGAGGACATACTCTTCATCATCTGGTGCTACTCTAGTAAGTGGCTGCAGAGGATGAGTGTTAGAAAACTGATGTATAGAGCCAGATTCTGATATTGGCTAACAAGAACCGAATCTAGGTTCAATCACCATGAAAGCTCCAGGCTGGGCACTGGAAGCTGCATTTTCACATTAATACAAAATTCCACATCAGCTAATGGTTGCTTTTTAGAATGGAAAATGAGTAAATATGAAATAGTGTGCTGTCACAGCTGGACTGTTTCTGGTCTATAGGCGAGTTAACTCTTGCTTAAAAAAGCTCCTGAAAACTATCTTGTTTATGACTATTTTGGGTGTCTATATATTGCATTCTATGACACAGAAAAAGAGGGAGTCAATTGTTACAGTGAACCCAGAAACTTTACCCATAGTTTTGGTCATTGTTGACTCTCTGTCCCTGTTGCAGACTACAGCCTTAATTTAGAGCAGGATTTTTTTTTTTTTTTTTTTTTTTGCTATCAGGATGGTTCCCTGTGCTAACTACATTCTATTGTGAAACTCCCCTCATTACTACTGCCCTCGAGTGACTTGCCCTGACAGTGTACTAAGGTTTAACTGTGCGTGCCCAAGGAGAACAATGGCCACTCAGATGTGGAGAGGGTTTTAAGAGGCTGACAGAAAGCCAGCCATTCACCCTTCCAAGGAAGCTCACATTTGCCTCAGATGCCCCTCAGGCATTTTTAAACTCTAGGTCACGATGATGACGATAGTGTGACTCTTTTGCAGGACAGTCCCTGAGTGTGACTAAGAGGAAAGATATTGCCCTGCCTGAGTTTTTACTCTCGCTTACGTCTTGGCCATAATGATATTGATTAAGAAAAGGGTTGAAGAAGAAAAGTGAAGATATGGATCTCATTTCATGTGTACACACCCTCTTCTTGCCCCCTCTGCATAGCATAATGCATAGAACACTAATTCTAAGGTAGATATTTTTATGTGGACCAACTTCCAGTAAGTTTATGAGACAAGTTGAGATTTTGCCACTAAAATAAAACCCTAAGAGCTTCATTGTATTAAGACATTTGCATAAAATGAAGAACAGCTGTGGTCTCTATTAACAAAGCAGAACAGTTCGGTATCATCAACAGCAGGAACAGTTAGAAACTATACTGGCACTCATCTTGACAGTGTGCTTGTGTGCTTGATCTTGTCTCTTATGTTTCCTGCATTGCTTTTCACTCTTACAAAGGGCTGATGATACTTGCACAACAGAAACATGTTATATTATGGGGCCATTTGAACATCTAATTTTCCAATGCAGCTAAAAGGAATAGGAAAACAAAAGCACCTACTGATGTTCTCAGATCCAGACAAGATGTCCTTCTGAAATAAATGCTTTAAACATGTTATAACTAGGTAAGAGTGCAAAATAGTTCATCGTATGTATGTATACAAGTTGCCAGCACATACATGAGCAGTCAATAAGGAAAAGGGGAGAGAGAAGAGGAGCCACACCATTAAACAGAGAACAGGAAGTGACCTGGAAAAAAAAGTGAATAGTTTAGACAAGATTGGAGACAAGAGGGAAATAAACTAAAAAAAAGGAAAGTTAGACAAATCTCAACATATTTTAGAGTGAGGAATTAAATGCAATGCATTATGTATGTATTTTATGTCAGCTCCCTGGCAGACATCCTGTGTTTTCCAAGTATGAGGGAAATAAACCCTTCAGTACTTTCTCACTCTTAATTTTGGGAGTTTTGTGGCTAGACAAAGATCCTCTATATTACATAACTCACAGAACACCCACTCGAAAAATTATTACTACTAAAATTATTATTACTACCACTGTTTTTCAAACCACTCTTACAGCAGTGAGTAAAGAGACCAAGTAATTGCAGGTTAATAGGCATTCAGCAAATTCTGATCCAATTACTGAACTTCCTATGTTTTAGCTGAAAATATTCATAAAATTATTCAGCCAATAATTCCTTATTTGAGAGTTATCTGAACTGTAAACTGGAAAAAAAAATCAGTAAAATACATACAGGACCCAAATCCTTACTGCTGTGCATAGTGATCCTCTCATGTGCAAAACAGATGTAACTCAAAAGAACAGGTACAAAAATGCAACAAAGGAAATAATTGGATTCACAATTTGCAACCCATTGGTTGTCACTTATATAGCTACAGACGTAACACAAAACAAGCTTTACATTTGCTACTTGAAAAATATATACAGTGTACAAGCACCTGTTTGCTAAGAGCATCAGTCAGTCTAGGAGGGGTTAGGAACCTGTGCAGCTGACAGAAATGACTGTAAAATTGCCAGTCTGTAGAAAGTAAACTTTGCACTGATTGTTAAATTTCCAAAGTTCACAAATATGTGACCATTTGCGTGAAAGGTTAAGTTTCTATGAATATTCAACTTTGTGATGAAAGCCAAAATTTGATATTTGGCAAAATGAAATATGACAGGGTGACAAATCATTTAAAATTAATTTTAGATTTTAATATGAATATTTGTGAGAAGATATGATACTGGATATTTCTTTCTTAATTCTCTCAGAATAGTTTTATTTGTTTTGATGGTCTCAGAATTCTGATCTCAGAGACGTTCTCCCCATGAGCAAACCATTGCCTCCCTCCTTTTTCACATTTTTTGAAGATAAGGATGCTTTTAGAAGACATTTTTATTTTTAATTTGCAAGTCCAAGTTGTAGTTTACTTTATTATGCTCGAAGTATTTATACACACATTTCTGTAGAAATGATGCCCTGAGAGCCTGTCTGTAGTACAGCTGTGACTCTGCTGTGCATGACACTGCTGTAGATATCAAGGCAAAGGTTTCCAGTCTGGTTTCTGCAGGAATGATGGCACACCAGGCTCTGACACCTTCCAGTGATATTGGGTAACAATGCTTGCTGAAGTTTTTGTGAGGGGCTTAAGCCTGGATTTGCACTCAGGCATTGTCCTTCCTCTAACACTGAGGCTACAGGGGATGGAACTCCCAAGTCTTCCATCCAGTTAATAAGCACACTTCCAAACTAAAAACAGGGTGTGATACAAGAAATCAGAAGAAATACTTTGTGTGTGAATCCTATATTACTGTATTCATTAAAGGACGACTTAGAAACCTTTTAATAACTAAATTTTCCTGATCTCTGTAGCCTAGGTCCTGTAGCCCTCAACAAATGATTTCCCATCAGAAGCTCTTTATTCCTTCCATCTCAAATATTCAAAATCCAGTATTTCACTTCTTAATCTGACATTTTTTAAAGCAGATGAACTTTCTTGACTTTTTTTCTGCTCAACTAAAGAAGACTATTTCATCAGTGGATGCCATGATGTATACCTGTAGCACTGTAATTCCAAATGGGAAGGTCCTATTATTTTAGGGAAGTAAAATAAGCAGTTCAGAAGCTGTTACATCATTAATGACAAAGAGCTCTCCAGCATGAATTTCAGATTATTACAAGATCAAAAAATAATATTGGTTCTTTCCATTGATTCTGTCTTTACTAAATTGTTGGAAATGCTAAGTCGTTTACTGCAGTTATTGCAGGACAACAGTTACATCTGCTACTGAAATTTTAATTTATGGACTGGATTGCACTCTGTATTCTATGCCTATCAGTCTTCTCTGAATAATTTTACAACCTTCTGACCAGAGCTGATGGAAAGATTGAGGTCTCAAAGCTAATAAATTTCTACAAGCTCCTTGAAAACTGAGAGACAAGTAGAGTAGAAAGATCCTCACAGTTCATTGAACAGTGTAAACAGAACAAATGCATTTTCACTTCATCGAGAGTATTTTCCCAGTCTTTCATTGCCTAGAAGCTGATAGCTTCACTTTGGATAGCACTGCTGAGATGGATGCTTTGTATCTGTTAGAATGGTTGTGTGCCTGTAAGCTTTTCTTCCTCTGTTATTTCAGTTATCTAGTGAAAGATACAGTCTGTCCTCACAAACCTTGCCTACTTTAATTAGAAATCATTAGTGCAGTCCACCTAGCAGAATTCCACACAATCCCACACCCAAGCAGAACAGGAGCAGCCGGCTCTCTGCTCTCCACCCCTTGATGTGCCCTGTTATGTCCTAGGTGACTTGACAGCAGGCAGAGGCCTTGGAATAGGCAGAAAAAACAAGTAATACGAGTCTCAGATGTCAGCTTTAGGATCTTACTTGCCATATGACATTGAACCGTGACCTTCTAAGAAGGAAACTGAGGGCTGGAAACGAATGCCTGTCTCTTTCAGGTACAGAGCAGTTGCGTCCTGGAGCCGTGTTCAGGGAATTGGAATCCCGATGATCACTGCTATTGAAATTTTCTCCATCTGGCTTCTGTCCTTCATACTGGCCATCCCAGAAGCAATTGGCTTTGCTGTGGTACCTTTCAGATACAAGGATGCAAGTTATGTTACCTGCATGCTCAAACCTACAAACGATTTCATGTTGGTAAGTAACATCCTGTCTCCTCTTTTTGGAACCCACAGTATATGGGTTAGACAATTAAGATACTGGATGATAATAGGATTTATTCATGCATTAAACTGCAAAATGTATTCTGATGTGTATTGGTGCAAAGAGGATCTTATGTTCACAGTGACTTGTCTCTGCTTTCAGCCAGAGAGATTAAATGGGGCTTTACAGCATTTTCATTTCTTTGCTACTGAGGAGTCTTACTACAGACATCTGCAATTCAGGCCTGCTTAAAGTACAAACAAGAGATGTATCAGGGTAGCCAGAGCCTTGAAAGGTTTTGTGTTTCAAGGTGCAACACCTTGGAGCTTGTAAATGTCAAAACACGTTTTACCATGATTAGTCATCCTTTTCCATGCAGTAGTGAGCTCTTGGCACACAAAGAAAAGGGTGGGGCCATGCTACATGCATTAAAGTCAAATAAAAAATAATCCTGTAGTTTACAAGAAATCATGACTACAAAGCTGACAGACACACACCTCCAGCTAGGTGCTCGTGCAGTGTTAGCTGTCATTAGATACAGCAGCTCAAGAGCAAGAGGAGTGCCTGAGACACACGAGGCTGCTTTGGCACATTTCCTACCCCTCACCCTCTGTGCTCCAGCAGATTAAGAGGTGCCAATACCCACATCAGCTTCTGCAAAGCAGCTCAGGTGAGAAGTCACTACAGAATCAATAAATTACTGCATAGGGGCATAGTGGTTTTCCACCTGGCCTTACAATGAGGAAATGCCTTAATTTTTTAATTTGTGAAGGCCAGGGACCATTCATCCAGTAATGAAAAAGGAAGAGTAATATTCTGATTTGTTGCATAGAAGGTAGATAGCACCAGATCATAAGTCTTGAGAAAGCTCAGCATTTTTTTCTGGACTAGATTTTTTCATAATAGAGTAAGTTTCTCTTTTTTGAATGTCTGGCGCTTCTGCTTTTATTGGACCAGAGCATGCCTTGGCCTAGAATTGGGAAGGATAGGGTAAAGTGGAGCTAGGAATTTTAGAAAATAAAAAGTGTGCATGCTTAGTTTTTCAGAGCAATGTCCCTGACTTTGGTATGGTTACACAGACTGTAGGGATGGTAGAAAGAGCAAGAGATAATTGAAAGAGAAGACAAAAGGAATTCCCTAATGGAAAGAATTAATGCAGGTAAAGATGGAGTGGAATTTCCCAGAGCTTATTATATTTTTATTTCTAAACTCCACAGTCTATATGACTGTACATACTGTAGTTAGAAGACTGTGATTTATGAATTACACACTGCAGCAAATTTCCCTTCTCTAATGGCTGTTTTTCTCCACAAATTGCCCGGACACTCTTCACTTCCTCTCTCCCTAAGAAAAAGAATAGCCTTCTCTTCCCTCTTCTCAAAAACACTATAGTTCAGGTCTTCCACAGGCATGCTAACTTTAATGATTATTGTTCTGTTCTTAATGTGCCAAGTAGAATAGCTTGGTTTGTTTTCCTAGCATTTCCTTAGTATCTCTTACTTGCTCAGTATAATTCAAAAGTGCCAATCTCCCCAGTCCCACAGCAGTCTGATTTTTAAGGAAACAAACCAGCGATTATGTCCAAGCTGAGCGTAAATGTTGGATGTGTCAGTCAAAATGGAGAGCTTTGCATTTCAATGTGTTGCAAGCATGTACAAACATGAGATTAAAGTGGAAAGACCATTTTAACCTTAGCTATAGTATTTACTACCACAAACACCACAATAAACAATTTCTAAACTTCAGGAAGGATTTATTATTAACTTCTGTTTTTAATAGAAGCTTTATTCATGTTTAAAACTATCTTTGAAAGATTTAAAAGATTCATGCTAGACCATGATTCCCAAGAGGCCGAGTGCACTAGGAAATTTGTTTAAAATGCACATTTCCTGTAGAAAACCAGTTCCATGTGCGCTTTCAAGAAAAACAAAAGAATGTCTACTTCTCTTCAATCAACCCGTTTTTGTCTTTGATGTAAGCTTTGTGAAACTCAGATTCCTCAATTAATCATTTACAGACATTTTTGAGAAGGTTTTATAACTCCACGAGGCCAGGTCCTCCTCCAGAAGTGATGCATTGGTCAGGGCTGTGACACAGACCTTTCGTGTGTTTTCTTGACCAACAGGCAATGCTCATGAAAGCTGGAACACTGATAGGACACAAAGTTTTCCTTGTAAACATGGCATGGATTCAGCAGTACACATTTTGAACTGTCCAGCCAACATGATTCTAGCCTGACTTGGAGGAATTTGCCATGCAAAAGATAATTGTCTCCATGTATTTGTAATCCTTTTCTCTGCAGAAGGAGCAGTAATTACATCTGCCCTCAGCACAAACTCCTCAAATACGAGGCATATTGTTTTCCGGTTTTCTGCTGGCAAAAGCTCTGCTCCCAGCGGGGAAATTCTGCCCCCAAGGAAAGTGCAACTATGCAGGAGACTGTAGCCCCTCCTCAGGGAGGAGGCTAATGAGGAGGAGGAAACAAGTTAATCAACACAACACAGTGTCCCAGAGTGAGGTGGGATTGTGGCCTAGAAATCAGCAGCATAATCTAAACTAGAAAATTCTATATGCAGCTGTATTGGGGCAGAGGGAAAAAACCAAAACTTTTTTCTTAGTAAATCAACTTTCTAATGTAACTGAAGTAGATTTTTAAAGTAACATTATTAAACATCACTATATGAATTGTATCAACTTTTTTTCATCTTTCGAAAGTTTAGAGCTGTTTGGTTTTAAATGTAAATATGATGTCAAAAGTTTGACTTTTTCAAAGAGGATTCATAAAATCCTCAGGCATAAGAATTTTGACATTTGGTGTGGGAACTGTGATGTTACAAGAGCACATCTGCTAGGAACAAACAAGCTGAGGGAAAGAGTGATACATCCCTTTTATACTAATAACCTAGACACAGGAAGTATTTAAAATGCCATATTTCAGTGCATACTTTTGGCTGAGCATAAAAATTAAAAAACAAGATACAGTATTTTCTGAAGTCTGAAAACACGATCCTCTACAGAGAAGAACAATTTTAAATATTTGGTCAAATGTAGTATTTCCCACAATACATAAATGCTTACAGCACTGCTTACATCACAGCTAATACTTCAAATTACACAGAGCAAAGTACTGCTATTCTATCAATATCTCAGCATCCTGTCACAAAAAGCAAATGGTGTGAATGGCAGTCAAAGGGTTAAAAGTAACTGTACCACTGGAAGCCATCCCTAAGCTTTGCACATATCAGACAAACACTTATGAAGTGGCTCCTATCTGCCCAGTGCATAAGCAAACCAACTGCCAACCTTTTCACTGATAACAAAAGGTGATTAAACTTACAAGACATTTTGAATTTTCCTTTTTTGGAATCAGGACAGAAGCTGTAGAGGTAAATGGCATTTCCTGAGACACGCTTTTAGTAAGATTTGTTATCTCAGACTGACACTGTCTACATTTTGGCATGTCTTTTTCATGCAACTGTATTCCAGTTTTCATGAATGAGTATAAATTTTCAGAAAGTACTACCAAAAAAAATTAATTCCAACCCAAGGCAGATTGCAACAAAGGTACATACAGGCAGGCTATCTGTAAGGTGAAGTAAATGTTTACACTGCCACAATCCCTATTTTGATGTTAGTCAAAAAGAGACCAACAATAAGCAAACAGACAGATACCAGTGTACCGTCATGCTTATCCAAGATCTTTCTGTGGTATTTTGCATCGAATCATAAGAACATATCTGCTCTTTTCTTTCCCTTATCTACAGTTTTACAAAGATGCAAAGGATTGGTGGCTGTTTGGTTTCTATTTCTGCATGCCACTGGCATGTACTGCCATCTTTTATACGCTAATGACTTGTGAAATGTTGAACAGAAGAAACAGCAACTTGAGAATTGCTCTCAGTGAACACCTGAAGCAGGTAAATACATTAGAAACACCAATGTGTGAAAATATTGTTCTTCTCCCTGTGGGTTACATGAGAAATATTTCAAAGTGTACTTAAATACAGTAAGCTACAGAAGTAGAAAGTGAGGATGTGGGTTATTTATGATGTTAAGGCATTCATTTAAACCTGGAACAAAAGACTAAATCATAGTATAAGGAGATATTGAAGACTGTGCTCAGGAAGTGAACCCTTTTCTTTCTTATGTTTGACAGTTGTGCTCTCCTGCTCTTTAACCTCAAATCTCTACTGGCTAAGTGCTTTGAAATTAAACTACAAAGATTTGCCAAAAAAATGTTTCTTTTTCTGTATAAAGATATGACTCCATGGATCCTCCCTCCTTTTGGCGCTCTTTGATATGTAACTGTAGTTTCATATAAAATGCAATTGTAGAATAACCCAGTTTAGAAAAGAGTGGATTTTGTTTCTCAGTGTTATTGCACTGTTGCAGTACCACTGCTGTAGCTGCTTTGAAAAGAGCAACAGAAGAACAGAACAAACAAATGATCACAGAACAAAGTCGCTCACAGAACCGTCAGGTCTCACTTTGCTGGTTTGGCAGCTCTGTCTGATGTTCAACGCTTAACTGAAATTTTAAAAACAATCTGGAGCTTTTCCCCTGTGTTAACATCAGCCCTTCAAATTCCACTCTCTTAACTTCCATATTCACAGATGTGAATCCCTAAAGCAGTCCTCTCTGCATCAGAGTCAGTTCTGTCAGAGATTTCTCCTCTGCTGGTTCATTCCAGATCAGGGTCGACTGGAGAATCCTCCCGTTGTGCATATTCTCCACTTTTTCCCCTCATCAGATCCTGGGAGTGCAACACAGTGTGTCCTAGGGCCACACACAAGCTACTCCACCCATTAGAACTAGAATGGTATGTACTAGGAGATGGAGGAATCCACCCTTTCCCATCCTGAAGGGCAGTGACCACCAAGCTTCTCAGACTGGCTGCTGCAGGATGACTTTACAATTTACAAATGCTTGCCTTTTTAACTATCTCCCTTCCTTCCTTCCTTCCTTCCTTCCTTCCTTCTGAATTCCCTATCTCCTTGTCCACATTAACGTCTAATTCACAATTCTTTTCATATTTTGATAAAAGTTGCTATTATAAAAAAGAGGAAACTATAATAGTCATATTCAAAGCCTAACAAGACTGTAATCACTCATCTGACTTCAAGTTCTTTACTGACAGAACTTTGAAGTGCTTGTCACTGTTACATTACAGTGGTATCCTTATCCCTTCATATGCTTCTCTTTATCAAACCCATGCCTACCAAACACTGCTGGTATGCATTGTCAAAAATCCACTAAAACATCTGTAACTCTCTAGAGCCACATAAAAGACCCATTAAATTGAAATTATTTCCTGAGTATTACAAGATTAAGCTGTAATACCGACATTTCTAAAATGTTTGTAGAGGAGCTATTTATTTGAGAACATCAGGATTTCATAGTAAGGATCACATAGCAAAATCAATACACTGTGCAGTATCTCTCTATATAACAATATATCAAAGAAAGTCCTACAATATTCTAGCAATGACCTGTGTGCTCCAGCTGCTCCAGACTCAGTGATGAGCAGGTTCTGTTGAGGATGGCCAGGATCAAGAACGTGACAAACCCCATAAAAAAGAGTAGTACATTGGGTAGCCTGGAAGCTTCACTTTAGGAATCCTTTCATAATTTATCTATATTACTGACTTTGCTGCCAACATTACTAAGTACAGTCATCTGCTAGCATGAATTAGGCACTCAGTATATACTCTTATCTCCTTTTTCTAGCGCCGAGAAGTTGCCAAGACAGTTTTCTGTTTAGTCGTGATTTTTGCTCTTTGCTGGTTCCCTCTCCATCTGAGCCGGATTTTGAAGAAAATGGTATACAATGAAAAAGACCCCAGCAGATGTGAACTGCTCAGGTACTTCATTTTCTATGCCAATAGTTTGTACTGAAAAAATATAATGCTGCATGCTTACAATTTATATGAGGAATGTCACTGTGCAATGCAACTGTGGTGTTTATTAATTTTAAGCTGCATCCATTTTCAGCAGTTTCAGTTTTAATGGGGTAGCATATTCTCAATAAATGTTGTCTGTCACCACTTCAATCACTTTGCTCTGGATTTTTTGAACATCTGTGAGACAGATTATTATAGACATGGCATGGTACAAGATTACATTGAGGGAGCTAGGTGAGAGAGAATTAGTTTGTGTTACGGAAGAGGCTGTAACCACAAGGAACATGAATGCTTCTGTAGCATACGAACTGCTTAAATGTTTTTCTTCCTCTTACCTAGTTTCTTGCTGCCCTTGGATTACATCAGCATCAACCTGGCAACCATGAACTCTTGTATAAACCCCATAGCTCTATATTTTGTGAGCAAGAAGTTTAAAAACTGTTTCCAGGTAAGCTTCTCCTGATAAGATTTTATGTCCAGTTAACTAACTGTATTGAACCACTTGGCTCTTATCTATTTTTAACAGCTGGGAGAAGAGGCATGCAAAGGAATGAAAGATTATAAATTGTCTGGTTTAGCAGCTAGCAGCTCACATAGCACACATACCAAGCTGAAAGTGAAACTATCCACTTTATCTGAAATACTAAACCAATAAATAAGTTTGACACAGTCCTCATATGTGTAAACTGAGATAGACATGCTCTTGTAAATACTATTTATCTGCATGTGACATGCACATGAAATAGAATTTGGTTGATAACAATTTTCCACTCTTGATGACACCAAGCTGCCTGCATTAAACAATCTCATTAATGACGAAAATTTTCAGGCTTGAATACCAAATCAGGCACCTGAGTTGACTTTGGCAATTAAATATGCATTATGGCTTCTACCTGCATTTTCCAGTTCCTACACATACAAACATATTTAAATGCTAAAATAATTTCCTTGTGACAATGTGCCTCTGCAAGTTCCTGTCCACCTATTAAAGGCAACATGGGAAGAAAAAAATGAGAGTAAGGAAAGTAATGAAATAGAAAGGGAAGACTGAAATAGCTTTATCCACAATGAAAAACAAAAGATAACAGGACTGTACCACTAAACTTTAAGTCTGATAATAGGCAGAATACAAGCTACTGAAAAAAATGTAAAGAATTATTAGACTAGGGAATACCTGTTTGTCTGTAGCCTGCTCAGATTTACTAACTATTTTAAGGGAGCATTTTCACATGGTAAATAAGAAGTCAGCTTCTATTCCTAACTGTGCAAAATGTTACACCTCAGTATGTTCACTGAACCTTTTTCAAAAAAGTTTTGTCTTCTTCTAAGATTTTAGAAGAGAGCTAAGTCACAGGCTGGGGAATTTTTCTTCTTTTCTCTTCCATGCTAAGCAGCATGCTGATCCCTAAGTTTGTGAACAGTGATAAAGAGGGTGAAAAAACAATCAACCGAGCACCTAACAACATGTATTGAATTTTGTCAGTTCTCAATCTATTTACCTTAGTCAAACAATTTTCCCTTTTCATACTGTGAAAGTTTTTCTTCAATAAGAGGCACAGGCTGGGCCTAATTTGCTGCATTTGTGGTGCTCAATCACAACAACCATTTATGTCCTAGGATAAAAATTTCCCTGAGTATAGCTACCACTCTATTCAGCTAGAATTATCTGTCATTTCTGAATGAAAAATATGGCTGGCAGTCTGCACAGAACTGAGAGATTTGTGTTAACTTTTTATTTATTTATTTATTTATTATTTTTTATTTATTTCCAGTCATGTCTTTGCTGTTGCTGCTCCCAGTCTAAGAGTCTGGTGACTTCGGTGCCCATGAATGGAACAAGCATTCAGTGGAAAAATCAAGAACTAAACAATCACAATACAGATCGAAGCAGCCATAAAGACAGCATAAACTGAAAATTAAGGACTCTCACACCATTTCAGAATGAAAGAGGAAAAGTCACTACCAAGCTATGACAACAGGAAGCCCAGTGACTCTTCCATAACGAATTCAGACGTGTGCACACATTGTACCTAATTCTAGAGGTGACTGAGTAGGTGGAGTGAGTGTAACTGTGATGTTCTGTGAACTGAGATCCACTGGATGGTAATTCTGCCTCTGAAAAGGATATTGATGTGATTATGACACCAAAAAACTGGCTTGAACTACACAGGTGGTTTTGCTCTTCTGAAGCAGGCAGGAACTGTCCAGTGTCTGTGACTGGTACAATGCAATCTTTTTGCCTGATTGTCACCGAGAATTAATCACTCTGGAACTTTTGAGAAGATATCTGTGACTATATTTTCTCTCTCCCCATTTGTCTTTTAAGTTCTATTTCTCTGGTGGATATAGTCCACATACCAGTTTGTTTTGCATGTTGTTGTTGTTGCTGTTTTTCAGGTTTATGTTGGAAAATGTTTTAGTCCACACCAGCATTTTACTTACTTAGTTACAATGGATCGGGACATTAGCTGGGCAGTTCACATTTGTAGCACTTCAGTATTCAGGTATAGGAAGAGACCATTTAAAAAGCATCAACAGTTGGCACTTAAGCACAGATTAATACCAAAAAAAGAGGTATTAATAATACAGTACTATACTGTGTTATTTATTCTAATGTTCTGTACAAAATAAACATAATCTGTATCAGCGAAAAGAATGGAAGATGCTCACAGATGGGCACCTTACAATGTGTTTTTATTAACCTGACATGTTAATTCTTGAACTATATGAACCTTTTCATCTATTTCGTCTGTAGTTGCATTAAATCTAAGGTGAAATGAGGGTGAGTGGAACATAGTGAAACATTATTAAAGCCATCCACAGCATTCTGAGAATATGGTTATTGTCAGAGCAGCTATGCACAACTCTTATTTTCACATTGTGAACATGAGGTTATAGTCAGAGTGAGCATAGAAATGTGGAAGTCCATAACAGCTGGATGTGCAGAAGGATATTTTGTGCCTTATTCCTTACAGAGCTCTCTGTCTTACACAACATTCAAAGATTTTAATGGGGTTCAGTAGGTTATCAACACTGTTAACCATACAAATGCTATTAACAATATATATAAACTATTGCTTGCATATATGTAAACTGATGATTTCCTTATTATTTCCATCCATTAAGGCTACATCCAAGAGATTCCCTGTTTACCTAAAAAAATTTTTAATAGGTAGTCTTTCATTAAATAGTGGAACTCAATAATGTGGTGTCATATATAATATGTCTCATGCACAAATCTGTTAGGCAATTTATAGCATCTTTTGTGCTAGGCTAAGAAGCAGTAATCAAAATTCCACAAATTTTTAAACATCCGTTTCATTTTCAGTGAAAGATGTAATCCTGCATAGTTTTATTTAAGAGGTCAAAATGCTAGTGCCTACAGTGACTTCTGCTGCACAAGTTTCCCCAATGTTTACATTCACACAGATCTTGTGAAGTATATTTAAAAAAAGGTTCTTTAAATTGATTTGCGTATTTTTTGTGTGCTTTTGTCTCTGTGACATATATGCATGTATAAGTACATAAAAATTTATGTTCATATGTTATAAACCTAAATACAGTCTTCTGACAGTGCTCTGTGGTAGTGCCTAAGAGCATGGTAAGGAATGAGACTTGGCTGAATTTTACTTAAAACATTTCACCCTCAAACTGTATCAGAAATCACAGTAAATGAGTGACAATGCTCTCCTTCGAGAAGATTGAGTTACTGAGTCTCTTTACATCCTGAAACCTTCCCTGCTGCTTTCACAGAACGCATTGAGGAGATGGTAAAGGCAAACAAAAAACAGACATGAGGAATGGATTTATAATGGATTTGAAAATTGCTCCTTCTTTATTTCAAGACGGGAGAAAGCTTTGTGTGCATTCTTCTTTTCTGTTATTTATCTGGCAGTTAGATGAACCAAAAAATGTCATACACCTGCAAACCAGTAATGTGATTGCTCAGAGACAATATTTCTACCTGTCTACAAAAGACAGTGAGCAATAGAGACAATCTAGGTCAGTTTAGGGTTCTTAACTTCTACCAAAAATGTGCCATCTATCTGCAAAAGTTTCAGACTGTGAAATAGGTCACTTTTATGCTTTACAATCACTGATGCAAACCATGAATCATGAAAATTTGAAAGTTTTCCTTCCAGCACTGACATTTCCAACATCTATTGCTTTCAACCCAAGAGCTGGCTGTTATGTGGCAGACATACATGAACCTGCACACACAAAGCATCCTTTAAACCACTTCAGCTTAGATGGAAAAACTATCCTCCTACTCCTCATAATGCTGACTGACCTTAGCAGCATTAAAAAATACAAAACATTTTAACTAATGAAAAGAAGAGGGTAAATTATCTAACAGAAGTGAGAGGTACTTTTTAGAATCCTTTAGAATTATTTTTGTGAGCTTACTTAGGGATCAGAGCCTGCCAAAATGAATTGGTGATCCTCATGCCATTTCTCCAGCCTGTGGAAGGACAGAGAGAGTCTAAATAACAGTGACAAGTTAGGTCCTGGGAGGTCTCATACTCTTTTTTGGCACGTTTGCTTTTTTGTATTTTTACTGGTGGCTGCTGCTCCCACTCACAAATCAATTGTAAGGACAAAGGGTGTTGTGATGTGGCAGCTACAGTGAGGGGGGAAAATGTTTCTGAAAATCTTACTAAGGTACTTTTTTAATTCTCTCCTCTTCTTCCCATTGAGAATGGTAAATATTCCTCCGGGTATAGTATCTGTCGTCAATTCTGAAAAAGCTGTCCTTCAAAAAGAACCAGCAAAAGTATTCCACAATTCTGGTGTCACACAGAAGCTGCTTTCTCTTTTGCATTAGAACAACTTTCCATAACAAGTATCCTTCTATCCCACTCTTATGTTATAGATTGTTTTATGCCTGCTGTTTGCATTCCTCTCAACTGAACCAAACATAGATTTTCTCTGCAGCCAACAGGATCTCTATTCCACAAGTTTCAGATTAACTTCATAAACTTTTTGTAGTTTTGTTGCTCATTGTAATCAAAATCCATTTAACTGTCACATTCATCTTTTTTTGTGGACTTCAGAATTCCCAACTCTTGTCAGTCCACTCAGTGTAAAATTTCATTGACAGTCTCACATCTTAACTTCAAACACTTTGCAGAGTTTTCTTTAGTTTTAGAATGCAGCTGTTCTCCTTGTTTTCAACATGCATTTTTTCAAACTACCTCACTAAATATTTCCTCTTTGGTATATTTTATACTTATTTGCTTCAAGGAGACAGCATACATGGGTTTTCAGTTATATCTGTGTCTGTATTTATTTATTTACATATGAAACTCTGTGCTTCAGACCTGACCTAGCCAGCTCCTGTGCATTAAAAAAACCTGCTTATACACTTCATCATAAATCTCACCTGACAAAAGCATTAGCTTGGTTCTGAGAAAAGATACTTATGCGACCCTCAGATCTGAATATGTTTATTTTTGCTTTTAATACAGTCAGTTTCAGGTGTTTACCTGTCTGTCTCTCCATCCTTCCAAACCAACTATCAACCCCCTGTCCAATTTCAATGAATTTTACAGAACAGAGTTATCATCATTATGAAGCTACAGAGAATTTCACCAGAACTGCAGGATGGCAGGAAGAACAAAATTCTACTCACGCTCTATGCAGGAAATTTCTGAAATGTAGTTTGTGCATACTCAATAAGTTCACTTGATAGAAAGATGTTATAAACATTACAGATGCAGAAAAAGCCTTGATCAGAGCATGCAGCTTGTAAGACATCTGAGAATCAAACCACAACCCACAAATTCTTGGAAGCCAGTATTTATAAGTTCCCTTGCTTGTGGAATTACTTGCTGCTTTTTTTCTTTTTTTCCTGCCTCTCTTTCATCATTTACATATTTACTGCAATCTTGTTACGATATAATTTGATTCTGTGAAGCCTTATGGGTTTCAGTGTGGGAGAAGACATGGTACAAATTCAAATTCTGCTGCATTTGTATGAACAGATTCCTGCTCAAATGCCCCTGAGGCAAAGCACGCATTTTCATTAGAAGAAACACCGGGACTGCATGCTAACATTGCCTTGCAAAGTTTCTTCCACGCAATCGGTGGTGCAAAGCTTGGCTCAGCAAAGTATTCCTAATTTACACTCCTCACTCTTTCAAAGGCTAAATAATGGCAATTATCTCCAAAATCAGAGTAAAAGAAGACACATAAAAAGTTTACAGACCAGAAACAGCTCTCAAGTTACATAGAAAAAAAAAAAAAAAAGACACCAAAACCAGGCATGTTTAAAATGTGGTTCTAAAAGAAACACAGCTTATCATTAGTCCAAGTGTGGGAAAGGAAGATATGAACTAAATAAAAAAATGTAGGTCATCTCTAGTTTCTCCAAAGGAAGATGAAATGAATTGACCTCTACTATCTCATCTAGAATCAGTTTTTCCCCTGTACAAACATCACTGCTTCTGAACTGAGCTGTCACTTGAGTCACAGCTTTGCAGTCCTGTTAGTTACAGTAGCTTATTATTACAATAAAGCTCAACAGAGTAAGTGTTACAAAGTGCTAACAAAAAAACCCAAAACAATCTGAACTTCAGCAGCACTCTGCCCACATTTCTCAGAGTAACTGAGTGCAAACTGCTCTGAAATCAATGATTTGGTGCATCTCAGAATAAGGCCTTTACTTCAATGTCAGTCCTTGGGAGTAGAAAGATTGAGAATACAAGTTACTGAATCAAACATCCAAAACACTTCCAAGCACTTTCAAGCCATCCAAGAGAACATACTTCCTGCTACATGTTTTAAACAGAGGGGAAGATTAGAAATCCATCATTACATCACTGTGTCATTCTGTAGTCACACTTCATATTTATTGAAATGTCTGTGTCTAAAGTTTTTTTGTCTTTTCCCCTCTAAAATTGTTGTACAGTGGTCTCTTTGGTATTGCCTCTGAATAAAGTATACATTTGGATTAGCTTTCTTTCCAGTACCTACATAGTGTTAATAAAGCATTCATCTCCAGATAACACAGTATATTCCAATACAGAAGCACAATTAAACCACATTACCAGAAAAGTCACAAAGTTTTACAGTCAAGTTTTAAACAGAAAATTAAGAGTGTAGTCTTGGGACAAATGAATACTACAGTTCAGTACTACTAGTAGGAAATACCTTGATTTTTTAATAGATAAAGAGGAAACCATACCACTTCTGCTAATTCAGGTAAGAGTGTTTACATGAGTAATTGGAAAGTCCAGATTTCATGAGCTGGAATAAAACACTGCAAGGGCTATAAAACTTCATATTCCATTACACAAAATACGTGTGAATTCTGGGCATTAGGAAGACATAACTCTCCATTTCAAGATTCTTTGATTTCCCTGCAATGTTTCTCTAAAGTATTAGTTTCAAGACACATCTCAAACTCAGAGATAATTTTGAAGAAAGGAAGATGCTTACTGAGTTTGCCTTCTTGCACTCCAAAAAATCTTTGATAAACGTTTTTCATAATATCCAGCATGTTCTGGCTTTCTATACCTCAAATGAACTGCAACACTGGCAATACCAAGGACTACTCCAAATCAAGGAATCCAGTGTTGAATTAGTTCCTTTTTATGATCATTTGTATATAAGAATTTGCTTGGCAGAACTTTAAACAGTGGTTGTTCTTCCATACAAAGTGCCTTATTAATATAACCCCCCCCTCCAAATAGATCTTCTCTTCCATTTACTTTAGCAGTGTAAGACCTCAATCAAAGTTAAAACTAGACAATAAAGTAGTCTCAAGTTTCAAGTAGTAACTTGGGATAAAATGCTGAACCTACTGACTTCAGCAGGACTGGGATTTCAGTCAGAATGTGTGATGGGAGCCCATTGGAATGGTAACTGTGACAATGTGATTAAGCCCACTGCAGCTAAGCAGGAGAGAAGTAAAAGATTCTGTGGGGCTTGGATGAATAATTATGAAATTATCATCTCATGTGCTCAGGTGGGGGAAGAAGCCTTGGCACACTTTGTTTCCCATAAAATCAGTTTAATAAAAGAAGTCAGAGGTAAGAGGGTTCTCCCCTCACACCACTCCACCAACAGAGACAGAATAGAAGGAAAGGAATATTGTCTACTTGCAAGGAGCAATCCACAGTGTAGAATACCGATAGAATCCTGTCCTTCTTCCAAGATGTGACTCTTACTTAAGCCAGTTATTGCACAGATATCAATGGAATAATCTATGTCAATGTCCTAATTGCTGTGTCCTCCTCACTGTTCAGGCAGATATTGGAAAAGTACCATTGGCTGGAATATCCTCACACTACGTATCCCTGATACGCCTGCTGCAATTATGCAGATCAGTTTTACTGAAACAATTCCGGCCTACACTGAAATCAATGTGGACATATTACAGCATGAGCACATATGTCTCAAAAATGTAGTGATCCTACGTCAGAGGAATCATGGGATCGATATTTCTTACTGCAGGGGATGTAGCATGCTGCATGCCTGAAGAACTTGATATATACAAAACTATCTCTGTGGGAGCTTACCCTGCCGAGCCAAACTGAAAACCCTTACAATTCTCTCGATATGCAGGCCTTTGGGATCTGCCTCCTTTCAGAAAATTTCATCTTCTGCAGCTGATTACATATTTAGCTGTTCTAGGGATGTATTTTCTAGGCTTTGGGAAAACACAGTTTGCACTAACTAAACACTGCATGAGAACTCTCATGTACAGCCATTCCCACTTTGCAGTTTTTTTGCCACAGGGATGAGATTTCATAAACATTGCTCTGTATGCAAATAAAACAATCAAGTAAAATAATATGGAAAATGTATTACATGAAAAATAATTAGACGTCACAAGAAAACGAGCACTCTCTAAGCCAACCTGACATATTTCTTATAAAGATCCACTTGGTAATAGTAGATTACTTTTTTCCATGTTGAGTCTCAAAACTGAATACAGCTAACTAATTTAATATACTGCTTATGTCTTAGTTCAAGTGAGGTTACTTTGACTTGCCATGCTACCCACAGAACTGGTTAACAGTTCCAGACGTGTTAGCAACAATTTGTTACAGTGGGTGCCAGGATGGAAAATGGAAAGGAGTGACCAACCCAAATAAACAATACAATTCAAGAACAACTTTGAGCTCACCAGGGAGCTGAAAATCTATTCCAAATGCTGCCTTAACTGCCTGTTGTATAAACACTTTAATAATTTCTTTTCCAAAACTATGCTCTGCAAGCCCATGGCAACATAGGCTGCATAACAATTTTATGGAACACTAAAAATGCAATTTTGTAATGTTTGGTCCTACAAGATGGATGATGAGCAGTGACCTGCAAGAAATTTTCAGTGTTAACCATTTTTCAATATCCAAACACTACAGAACCCTGAGAACCCTGCAAATTCAAAGTTAAGAGAAACCTTCTCTAAATAGTGTAATGTACAAGTTCAAGAAATTGGAAGTTTAAAATTCCAATTTCTATCACTTGGTGCTTTCAGCTTGCCCCTGAAAAAAATTATATTATCTTGTCCTTCTCTCTAAGATCTTTTCTTATTGTTGACTTATTGTTACTAATAAGCAGGATGAATTAACTTACGCTGAACTCGACTGCTTCCACTCTTTCATATTTTAATGTTATCCAGGCCTAAAAGTGGCCTTAAGTATTACTGCTCTATAACAAAAGTTCCAATGTGAACATACTTTGAATTGTTCAGGTAGTTCCTGATGATAAAGTGATCAAAATGTGACAGTTTCAGGGCATGTGATCATAGAAAACAGCAAAAAATTAACATGGGAAAACCAATTCAAAATTGTATTGAAATGAGTTTTCCATTTTTAGGAAAGGTTTTCCATCAATTTTCCACAACTTTTCTCTCAAAGCCTCTTCAGAATCATAATCAATAAAAAGATCAATGCTTCTGTTTCACATCAAGGAAGCAAAAGGTTTTATGCAGCTTTTACTCTAAGAATAAGCAACATTTTAAACTTTCAGATATACATAGTATAGAAGATTTTGATGTCTAATTTGCAATGGATTCATTTCAGAGCTGTCAAACTACAGATATAAAGAGATAACAGCCAAAGTAATTTTATTTAGATTCAATATTTGTAATCCTGCTACACAGACAAAAAGCTCAGCCTAGAGAGCTCAAACTTTGCTCAGCAGCACAGCAAACATTATGACATGCAACTGCAATTCATGGTTACAGGTACCCAAATGAATTAATTCAGAACTAGATCGAGTGTAGCTTTGGCAGTCATTATTTCTGTTATGAATTTTAAGAAAGGAACAAAGGTCCAGAACACAAAGCCTCTTCTGGACGCCAATTAAAAAATGTATCCTTTAAGAAGAATCTAACACGAACTAGCTTCCTGCCCCAAAACTGCATTCTGACAAGAAAAAGAAAGAAAACCCAAACCTAAACCATTAGTTTTTATCTGTGGAGTTGCAGGAGTGCTGCATTAGAAATGTCACTAATATAAACACGGCTTAGAAAAAGTCCTTTCAAGTCAAACTTGAAGTGTATTAACAAAGCAATGTGTGGAATTTCACAATCTGGGATTTTACAGTTCTTTCTGTATTGCTCATGATCCAGAATAGATAGAGAATTTATGTTTTAGGACAATCAGTGTGACACCTTTCAGAAGTATTGCTTTAAAAAAACCCAAAGGGATTTAGAAGATGAAGGATTCACTATAAACAGGTAAGTAAATCAATTTAATTTTATAATAACATCATGGAACAGATTAAAGCCTAAAAAGATAAATATAGACAGAAGATAAATGGCATCAATTTGTGAAAAAGGAAAAGAATACATCTAAAGAAGATGATCAGAAGCTACTCTCTAATGGGAGGATGGAATCATGGAAACAGATCTCCAGGTGACTGTGATCACCAAGTAAATGATGTGTTTGCTATTGAAATATGGCATCAAGAAAGGAAAGTACAGTTTGGGATTCATACATGGAGATATTAAGTCACAAGGTAAGGATGTAATATGTGACTGCAGTGTGATTATATGTGAAATAATTGCATTTAGACTGCACACCTGTGATTTAAAACATTCGGTTTTGGTAGCATAGTTTAGGGAGTGAACAAGCCCATTTCTTGAGAGGTCCTTCAACAGTAAAAATAATTGTTTAAGAAATTGTATAGGAAAAAATTAATGCTGTAAAAACAGAGTAGTTTAAAAGTCTCCATGTAAAATTAACACATTCCTGAGCAGCTCTGTTTTGTGCATGTATGAGCAGTCTCTCTTTGTGCTAGTGATCCAAAGGATCTAAAAACCAAAGCAGCTATCCTGAGTCAGATCTTCCTGTCACCCATGAGGATCCATAGCAGGCACCTAGGGAAGGGTGTAAGGACAGTATAAGGATACAACAACACTGCCCTGGTAGAGTGCCCGAGCCTTCACCAAACAGAGGTGAGAATCAGTATATCTTGGGTAAATGATGGGTATTCTTCCATGAATTTATCTTTTGGGCCTATGTAATTATGTTCTCTTTATTCTAGCAAAGCTCACACTGAATTGGAAATAACTGCTGGTTTAGAATGCTAAACTGTGTTCTTGGAAGTCAGTGGAAGCTTTGCCTGAGTAAGCAGGGTAAGGACCAGAAAATTAAAAGGTGAGTCAATGTCTTTTTCAGATATTGTCAGAGTGTCTTTCAGAGCTGAATTAACCATTTGACTCAATTTTTTTTTTCTGAATTATGTGAAAGCAACTTCCAGCCAAATCCACAGGAGTGCTCACATGCACCTGGGAACGCTGGCGCAGGAAACAGGACCAAGCTCGTGATAATGATCCCCTGCTGCATAAATGATCGATGTGTATTGATGTATAAACACTATAAATTAACTGAAGCAATCAGGTTCAGTGTTCCTGCCCACAACTGGAATAGCAGCTGTAGCACTGACTAGGAGTCTGAGGTGACTAATGGGGATCTTTTTGCTGTAGTTCTCTCTTTGTCACCTCCTGTACCCTTCTTCTTCTGTGTCTAAGTACTTTGTAGTTGGAAATATTTTCATGTGGTTGTAGGTAAATTTAAGTATAGCTTAATGTCTGGCAAAATCAAAGTATACTTGGATTAGAGTAAGGACATCTAATTTATAAAACAGCATTAGGAATCATATTGGTGGTAAGAGAAAAGCAAAATGCTAAACCAGTGTCAGACATAGAGCTGCATTTCTTGTAAGAAATCCAAGGAAAAGTATTGCTGGGTTCATTCAGAGGCTAGCTTCTATATTGTACACATTTTGGAATCCTGTAGTGAAATCTCTCTTTGGGAATTGCACTACTCTTCTGTCCAGCACTCAAAGTTTATTAAAGTTTTGTGGGAAAAAAGCTGTTTGGCAGCATCCCAGTCCATAAGGGTCTGAGAATGATGTGCCAGAAAGACTCGGGAGGCCTAAAAAGCCACTTTAAAATATGGAAAAGCTGCTTTTTTTTTTCTTGGGGCCCAGTTCAGGGGGTTTCAGTCTGTTTCATGGATTTTTCTAGGCTGCAGCACAGAAAAAAAAGCTTCTAATATTATCATGTTTAAACAAAAATGCTGGTTTAGAACAAAAATATTCGGGCTTATGTTTTTTCCTGATTATTGAAAAACTGAGTTTTTCCCCCTAATATCTATCTATCTGTAGATACGTAGAAATGTATTTAGTGTGAAGTCTATCTTTCAGTCACATCACTGTTTATATGTTGGCAGGGATTAAAGTCCATTTTCATCTCCAACTCTTTGTATTTCTTTATACCAACATTTCTCAACAAGTGAAAACTTTGTCTTCACAATTTTGTGCCACGATGAATGCCTAGTCACAGACACAAGCTGTTACAAATGTTTGCTAAACATATCCTTGCAAGGATAAAAGCACAACTGTGCATGTATTCTTGAAAGAAAAGCCTATTTATTTTTCTTTTCTTCCTTTTTACCCGGCTTTTCAGTCACTTAACAGACCACATCTCAGAGCATTTGAGTTTAAATCACTATAAAATTGCTTTCTAATTAAGTTGTTTTAAAGTGTTGAGGCAGGCATTGACTTGGTGGGAATAGCAGTTTAGAGAAATCAGAGCAGAAATGCAGGAGTTTTATGTAATGGGTACTATACAGGAAACTTTTCCAAAAATCTTCTTCCATTAATACTTGGAGCTCAATTCTAATTTAATGAACATCACAAGGACTTTTGCCTTTGACTTCTGGAGAAAAAGGTCAGGCTCAGACTATGTTTCTTGTCTGCTCATTTTAAGGCCCGACCGACCACAACCCTGGAGAGAAACAGAGAAACAAGGCAAGAGAGAAAGGGAGGAAGAGCCTGTTCCTTATATATTTGACAGATCCCTATGACTGAACCTGGGACAGATCTGGAGGAAGACAAAGCACTGCACAGCCAAGTTCCACACCATCTGATTTTCATGTTCCTGGCCTGCATAATTGAATCCAGAGTTTAGGGTATTTATACAGAAAATGGAGGACATTTTTAGCATTTGGTGCACCCACAAAGTCATCATGTGGTACAGAGAGCAGGCACTCACTGAAGAGCACTAGGTTCTAGTCCCAGCTCCTACAACTATTTTTGTACTTCTCCAGAACTGAATATTTCTCTATTTTCTGTATAAAAAATACAGTGTTTCTGTAAAATTTCATAATAATTCCTCTTTTTCACCCATGTGCCATAACTGCAAGACTTAAATGCTGACAGCACATAGCGAGCATTTTCTTTGGAAAGTGGAATTGAAGAGGAGAAGAGAACCATTCCTATGTTCTAAAACATCTTCTGCCTGCTGACTAAAGCATGATCCAAAGGAGGGGTTGGATCCTTTGAGACAGACAAGGGAATTGAACCTGGACCTCATCCATATTTCTGTCTGTACTAAGCACTGAGCTTCAGTCTGAAGGGAAACATTTTTCCACTGTGGGGCCAGCATTTTCAGAGCTCACCTACTGGATTGAACTCTACAGGGAGACATGCAGAGGAATGCCTCATTTCTGGACACCTACTAGGCATTAGCCTGAGTTAATTACAAGGCTGCTCAGTCCTATTAGAACTTAAGTACCTTTGAGAGCATGAATGAGCACTGCTGGAGTATATAACGCACCTCATAATAAAAAATGTCTGAGCTTCCACTCAACCTTATGAACCTCCAGGGTTTCATGGAAGATGTGTAAACATTTTTAGGATGGCAATTTTGACCCAGGGCATCTAAATTCCACCTGACTTGAGCATCAGTTGTTTATGTCCTTTTCTGGGCCTCATCCCAGATTAGAACCCACAGCTCAGAAATAATCATAATATCTGCATAATGCTGATTTTCAGAACGATTTATAAATATTGAGTAATTAATCTTCATATTGCCCCTGAGCAAATATCTCCATTTTACATACAGAAAAAAAAAGTGATAAATTGCCATAGGCTACAACGGACTCAGTACCAGAATGAGAATGGAAGAATTCCTGGCTCTCAGAGTAGAACTTAGTTCATGGCTCTCAGAAGAAATGAGAAAAAAATTCTTACTCTTCAGAAGGAAGAGTTGTGATGTTGACATGTTTTAATTGATGAAGGCCTTTTTCTTTTAAAGTGGTTTATGTTGTAGATTGGAGATTTTTCAAAGTATACACAAAACTTTGCAGCACTACCTTTCAGTTCTGGTAGACTGGTATTAGCAACACTGATGGGTAAAGAACTGAGAAAACATGACCAAAACTGTAAAACTCAGCTTTTGTCTGGTGTTAGAAAGGAATGACTGGAAAGACTATATTTAATATTATGCCAGCCTGATGCATCAGGTAGACAATCAGTCAAATTGAAGAAAAGGCTTATTAGATCACTTAATCATTACCATTGGCAGCACTGTCTGTACTACACTGACATTGAAGTATTTTAGGAATCTTTAAGATTTTACACTCCTGCTATGTTTTTTAAGATGGAAAATCCAGAAGAAAAAAAAAATTCTCCCTTTGTTGCTGAAGGAATTTGAGAATTCTAGGTGCCTGCAGGAGCTGTTGCTGGCATGAAAGGACTGCCAGCTACGAAGGCCTTCATACCACATTCTGGGTTTAACAGAACAGTTTGTATAGACCCTTCCCTAAGTTCTCTTGCACATCATATCAATCTACTTTCTACACAGACAACTTAAGAGTATGTTTGCCACTATAAAGTTGCAAGTGCTGGAAAATTCCTACATAGGAAACCATTTCCAGGCTGAAGTATCAAAACTGATAAAACATGTCCATATTACTGAAATGACAAACCACAAGCTTTAGCAACGATGCGTCAAATATTTCCATCATATCAATTTTCAGAACTCCACATCTTGATAAACAAGTGTTGCTTTACATCCAGTAATGCAATATATCAGTTTAAATCCACAAATATTAGTTGAACACTGTTTGATATATGTTTGCATTCACAACAGGCAAAAAGACCAAAAATACAAGTAATTCATTATAGAATATATTTCATTTTTTTGTGTATGTAAAGGTGTTACATATATTGCCCATGTGATGTATACAGGAGGTCTTATCCCAGAGACCACACCTTCCAACAGAAATGTCCAGCTGTAGGAGTTCTAATGTTAGCTATTGAAATTGAATATGGTCATGGCTGTGACGCTCCTTCAGGAAACTCTCACTTCAAGTATGCCTGCTAAGGATAGTTGCATGATAATAAAATTTGCCTATCATTCAACCACCACATTCTTTTTCTTAAAAAGTCCTATAAATTGTACGTCTTCTCTGAAATCTTCAAATGAGAATAGTATGGGGATTATGTTTACATCACACCTAAGAATTTTGAAATTTCAGTTTCTTAAATACCGGGGCTTCAATTTTAGGCCAACAGCACATCCTAGTGGGTACTTACACTATTCCATGGCTTTTAAGCTGTATTTCAGTCACAGCTGCATAAATACTCTTGTGGCATCCTTCAGTGCATGCACTTTTCCTCTTTCCCTACATGGAAAAACAAAGAATGAAGTTAGGAATTTGGAAGTATGTGCCAATTAATAAAACTGAGATAATTCAGGAACACAGGAGACTTTACAATTGGTTCCACACATCTTTGAAGAAAAAAGGTGCTTCTGAATATGTGTCATTTTAACCAATTTTAGGCAGAACATACAATGAACAGTAGTGAAGTTTGTTCTTTTGTTTTCATTTGCCAATAGGAAAAAACAACTTCAGTTTCATCTGGGCAGCTTTACCTGGGAAATACGAGCTTAGTAATATGAGCATGTTACTAAGCACTTAGCTAATCAATAAAACTATATATTTACTCATCAAAAATGCATCTATTACAGCATTTTAATGTGCAGGATTGCCAGCCAAGCATGCAGCACAATCACAGAGGTGTCTGTTGAGGCAGACAAGAATCAAGAGAAAATGGAAAGAAAATGCTGTTTAACTCTGCCACATTTTATAATAGCCCAGTTTAGAGATTTTTAAATGGCTTCATTTGAGGAGGGTTGTGAAGTATGGGATACCCACATGGAAAATCTTCAAGGTATTTTCTTCCAGGCAAGTTCACAATTTTGCTTAGCCGCAAAACTGTTCAACGTATTTCTCACTCTCTGGTATTGTCACATTCATAGCTTCCTTAGGAAAGGTGAGGTGATGTGTCTCTTAAAGAAGCAGGCCTGTGGATGGAATGCTGTATCCTTTACGGGCTCCATAAGCTGAATTTTGGGTGAAAGGAGGGCTGGGGGAACATCTTAAGAGGAGCACCTAAGAACACCATGATTGTGTAGTCTGGAGATACAGAGGCTGATCCCCTTACTCTCTAAAGCTTCCTGAGGAGGGGAAGTAGAAAGGGAGGTGCTGATTTATTCTCCCTGGTATCCAGTGGTAGGATAGCTGGGAATGGTTCAAAGGTGCATCAGGACAGGTTTAGACTGGACATCAGGAAGCATTTCTTTACCAAGAGAGGAGTGAAACACTGGAACAGGATTCCTGGTGAGTTGTTCGATGTCCCAGGCCTGTCAGTGTTTCAGAGGTGTCTGGACAAGGCCTTTAATAACACACTTTAACTTTTGGTCAGTCCTGAAGTTGTCAAGGAGATGATTGTTGTAGGTCCCTTCCACCTGAAATAATCTATTCTATTCTATTCTATTCTATTCTCTTCCATTCTAATCAATTCTATCATTTGCCTGCTGAACGTCTGTAATAATCAGAAGGAAGGACACTTTTGCAGCAGAACCTGATGCCATGAAGGAAGAAAAGCAGTGACCCTTCCATACTTGGGTTCACATATTTTTTTTCCCCTTCTTGAATCAGTTTCAGTTGTTCCAGAGCAATTTTATCGCCTGATAAATTTTTGGTATTTTGTTCATGGTTAAAGTGTTTAAAATCATATGAGAGAAACAGATTTTCTTCTACTAATATGTGGCTTTTCCAAAGGCTCAAAAATCAGAACTCAGTTAAAAGGATTCCCATTTTTTAGTTCACGGTCTTCTGCTGCGTGACTCATGTTCGATGTGTAACTGGCAGTGCTAACGTCTTAATTTGGCTGAGAGGAAAACCTGCCCAGAAATAGTCCCTGTGCCCCACCTACAGGCGAATCCATCATTCCCTGTAACGCTGAGGAACATGTGCAGGTCTCACATATTCTCTCCTGAGAAGGGGAATAAAAGAAGGGAGAAGCTCCAGCACTCAACTTTGTTAGCAACCCCAGCTGGGTACATCTACTGCGTTTTAAAGCTGTAGCTGCAAGGTGAGAGATAACAGAGGGGGGTTTTGGCAGTCCCCAAACATTTTCCAAATGAGCATTGACAGTGGCTGTTACAGCAGGTACAAGCCAAGCAACAGTACTGCCTACTTCTCTATGGCCAGATTATTTTCCAGAATAATTTACATACCAGAGTTCAGGAATCTTTGCTGTAAATAAAAGTTAACATAAAGAATTCTCAGTAAAAATCTATTAACTTCTCAACAGAAAAACATGTAGCAGGTAAAGGAGAAAAGGTGTTCTTCAGCTAATGCTATTAGCTATAAATAAATATATTTTTATGCTTAATGAAAAAGTTTTTAGTTGGAAGGGACCTCTGGTCATGGTCCATATGATAGTTTTCCTTCTTCACAGATGATGGGGTATGGGAGGCATTTGTTTCTATAATCTTTGTCAGAGTTGAAAAGTTTTGCTGTAGAGGTGTTGAACAGCAAATTTTCCACCATATTATGTCACCAGATTATTGTGGCAGCAATTTTACTCCCATGAATGCCATAATCAGAATGGTTGAGGTTTGAAGGGACCTATGGAGGCAGCTAAAAAGTCCCCAGCTAATGAACATGCACAAAGCTGAGTGACCAAATAAACAAAGAAGCTGCATCTAAAGCTACCAGCCAAAGTACTGATTACAGATGCTTCCTGATCCAAAACCCAGTCACTCTCTTCCATGATCACCCACAAAGAAACAAGGAAGTAATCAGAATGCGGTGGCAGCATTTCTGTAACAAAGATCAATTTCTTCAAACTGATGACAGCCTTCTGACAGAGAACTAATGATGGAAAGGAAAAAAAGAAATTAAACTGAGATTTTAATGCTCATTAAGTTTTAATAAAATGAAATAAAAACACTCTGGAAAGGTTGGTGGTGTGAGTAAGCCCTGGAGTGGAGTGCGAACTAATCAGGTGTGTGCTGTTGGATGTGACATCAAAGAGCTGACAGTAAGATCACCATAAGTGAGGGGAAATCTGTGATTTTTCACTCTATGAGAATTTGAATTCAATCCTTACTGTCCACCTCACAGGGAAATTATGATCAGGCAAGAGGGACAGTCCGGTTATCACCATGCATCTGCACTTGCATAACACAAAGTAAGAACAAAAAATGATGAAACCTATGAAACAAATGGCATACAAATAAAAAAAAAATCCATGAATAATAAATACTGCATAGTTTTCCAACCACAATTATAAGATAGTCTATTTTCTTTGCCATTTTAATTTAGTAAATTATTAATAGGATTCCATGTGCTAAGGAACAATCCCAGTTTATTGTGTTTCGACATAACTCTCTTAAATAAATTTGAAATTCATGAGAGAATGTACATAATGATTGACATCCACAATAATTCATGTCAGTCGTTCCAGTAGCAGGGAATGATGCTAGTACAGCTGTTATCTCCAAGTTCTGGGAAGCAGCTTTGTTATTCTTTCTCTAGTATTAGAAGCCTTAATAGTTAGTGAAAGTGAACTCTGTCGGTTTGGTTTTTACCAGTACTTCACAAGCAGCTTCCCGCTGAAAACCAGGAAGATTATGTGCGTTCTGGCGATGGAATTAGCGCCACACAGTGCTGCTCGTTCACTGACAACCCATGCAACACTTGGGAAACGGACCCCTTCTCTCAGATGTCAATTACACAGAAACAGGAGATCCAGCTCCTTAGTACCTCTTCATTCATCGTGTTTCTTCCAGCACACGTCTTAGTGACGTCTCAAAGTCAAATCTGCATTTGCCTCCTTCCAAGAATTTGGAGCTGGAGTTCCTTGGACATTTGGCAGCGTTATCACCTGCGGTCCTTAGTTCCTCACCGGAGGGCATGTATTTGGCCCTGACTGCTACGGGCTTAGCTGGCAAGTTAGCAGCTTTTACACGGCACTTCCAAAACACAAAAATAGACGTTCAACAAATAGTTGAAGTTTAACACCTATTTTGCATTATTTTGCATTACTGGTGTGCCCGCTGGAGTTTCCATGCCTCAGCTATGTCGAAGTCCACGCCTGGCACTGTGAGGCGCGGCTCTCCAGGGGACTGCTCACCCCGGGCTGCTCTCGGGGGAGGCGTTTGAGGGCAGAGGCTGTGCTGAGCAGTGCAGTCAGAGCAGTGCCTCTGCTTTAGCCGACATTCCTGCCATCCCCGCACATTCCCTAACGCGCACCTCCTCCTCTCCAGCGGCTCCGGGAACGCTTCGCTTCGCCCCGCGCGGTACAGCCCACTGCCGGCCGCGGGGGGAGGGCGCCCGGAACACACCAACCCTCGCTCAGCGGAGGGTGGCACGGCCGCCCGCTTCCCCCCGGCGTCCCCCTGTGGGCGGGGCAGCGGTGATGGGCAGGGCCAGGAGCCAATCAGCGAGGCCGCCGGGGCGGGGCGGCCGGAAGCAGTGCCGGGCGGAAGCGCCGCGGGGCCGTGAGCGGGGCAGGGCAGGGCTGGGAGCGCCGGGGCGGGACGGGGCCGAGCCGAGCCGAGCCGAGCCGAGCCGAGCCGAGCCGAGCCGAGCCGAGCCGAGCCGGGGATACAGCGCGCAGCCGGGATACGGAGCTGAGCGGGATACGGAGCTGAGGCGGCCGCCCCCCTAGTGATGCGCGCCCCGCAGGGGCTGCCGGCCCGCTGAGGTCGGTGCGAGGAGCGCTGGCGGCGGCGCCGCGGCCATGCCGTGCACCTGCGGGAACTGGCGGCGATGGATCCGGCCGCTCGTGGTGCTGCTCTACATCGTGGGGCTGCTGGTGGTCGTGCCGCTCTGCGTGTGGGAGCTGCAGAAGCTGGAGGTGAGGGGCGCGGCCGGGACGCTCCGCCGGGGCCGCTGGCAGCGGGCTCGGCTCCGGGCGGGATCCAGCGGGGAAACGTGTTACCTCATCAGCGTCTAACAGTATCGAAAGCGGGGGTGCCAAGAGGATGGATCCAGGCTCTGCTCCGTGGTGCTGAGCAATAGGACAAGGGGCAACGGCCGAAACTGATGCACAGGAAGTTCCACCTGAACATGAGGAAGAACTTCCTTACTGTGCAGTGACCACACACTGGAATAGATTGGCCAGAGGGGGTGTGGAGTTTTCCCTGCCAGAGATATTCAAGAGCCACCTGGGCGCAATCCTGTGCCAGGTGCTCTGGGATGACCCTGCTTGAGCAGGGAGCTTGGACCAGATGACCCACTGTGGTCCCCTCCAACCCGACCCATTCTGTGAATGGAGAGGCTGGAGAAGTGCCGTGGTGCTGCTGGATACATTTGTCCTGCTGCTAAAGCCCTAGTGAACTAGGAACAGGGAAGGAAGCTAGTGAACAAAGGAACAGGGCAGTGTTTGTTTCGCCTTCTGTTTCCATAATAGTTGGTGCTTGAACACCAACAATTGCTAGGTACAATTCTGAAGAAATTCCAGTCAGCCAAGAGTCACAGAGTGACAGAATGGGTCAGGTTGGAGGGGACCACAGTGGGTCATCTGCTCCAACCTTACTGCTCCAGCAGGGTCATCCCAGAGCACCTGGCACTGGATTGTGTCCAGATGGTTCTGGAGTATCTCTAGTGAGGGAGACTCCACACCTTCTCTGGGTAATCTGTTCTGCAGCTTGGTCACTGCACAGTGAAAATGTTCTTCCTCGTGTTCAGGTGGAATTTCCTGTGCATCGGTTTCTGCCCACTGCCTCTTGTCCTACTGCTTGGCACCACCAAGAAGAGCCTGGCTCTCTCCATAAGTTCATCCAAGAACTCAGGTTTTGAAACTTAATAGTAATGTTGGTGTTCATAAAGGTGTTTCTGTCTGATCAGGGAGAATTTAGTAGAACATCTTTACTGGTAGAGAAGCTCCTTTTTCATGCTGGTGGTACATAATAGTGGTGTGTGAATTGCACACACATATGATCACATTGCTTCTCTAACAAGAAGTAAAATTTTAACCTTAAAATACACGTATTGCTCAATATGATACAGGTCTGTGCCCCTGGAGGTAGGCTTTTTCAGGGTATAATTTTCAGGACTTAATGACAGTAAGATCTGTCTTGAATGTGTTAGAATTTTCTGATGCATAATGCATGTTCAGCATAATGGGTGTTTATATTGAAGTTATACCATTAAGTCTGAGACTTGTAGAGAAACTGATGAGAAGCAAAACTGGAAAGCAACAGAAAACATGGGATGTTGATGTAAAGTAGGGGATTAGTGAAGAGAATCAAAAGAAACTGAGAAGAGTCTCTTATGTTTCTCAGGTTTTGGTATTTAGGATTATTATTTATTTTTCAGAGAGGTTTGGTTTAAAATTTCAGCCCTGTGTTTTAGCAGACACTGTGGTTTTGTGTATATACATTCATATGTATTTCAGTTTGTTAAATGAAACTAATTGATTATTAGTTGGAACTTGATTTTAAGGCTAAAAAGTCTTTAAATCCACAGGTTTTTAGAAACTTTATAATGCAGCACTGAATCAAGACAAGTTCCAGACCTAAAGCAAGGAATCTGTTGTGGGTTTCAGTCAATTAAGTACTGGGCATTTCTTTGTTTTTGTAGAATGTTTTGTGTACTTGAAATACTTGAAAGTATTAAAACTGAAACTTTGATCTTGCAAGGTTGGAATTCATACCAAGGCATGGTTTATCGCTGGGATATTTCTACTAATGACTATACCAATATCTCTCTGGGGGATACTACAACACTTAGTCCATTATACTCAACCTGAATTACAGAAACCAATAATAAGGTAATATTTCACTTTTTATCTATGCTACAAATATTGGATTTAATTCCAACTAAAAATACTTTTAGTAACATAGAATGTTCTTTTGTTATTGTAACAGGATTCTGTGGATGGTGCCGATTTACAGTTTAGACAGTGTAAGTGTTCTCTTACTGTTAACAGCCCAATCAAATTCTGTTTGTTGTGGGAGTGAGGGAAAACAGTATCACAGCAGAAACTGTGCTGCATGGAGGGTAGGCTGGTAGTCCTAGAAACTTCTGTCCATTCCTGTTTATAGATTTTGTCAGAAGCATAGTTCTAGTCATACTATGTTCTTCTTCTGGAGATTTGGGGTTGCTTTTGATAACCTTTCTTAACCCTGTCCTTGAGTATCCTTTATGACAGATGTGGAAGGGGTTATGACAGGAACCTGCTTTTGGTCCTTCCATCTTAAGAGCAGAAGCAGAAACCAGGCTGATCCAGGAGCTGAGTCAAAATTCAGAAATAATTCAGTGCTGTACCTTCCTTACCCAAGTTAGGCTTATTACAAAAATTCTTTCCAAGGTTATGCTTAGTGCTAAAATTATTCCTCTTTGCTTCAGGGGGCAAAGGATAATATGTTTTGCAGAGTGCAACAGCAGTGTGATACTCAGAAACTGAGACCTGTGACAGCTGATCCATAACCACAGTTTCACTAAAAAAAAAAGAAGAAACCTTTTTGGTCTGAAACTCTGGTTGAGAGAGTTGTGTACTACAGGTGGAATCTGAAGTTCTGTGTGTGTTTTTACAGAATGTTACTTTGTAGCTGTAGCATTGTTCTCCCATTAGCCCAATGCTCCCAGCCCTGTTTGATCAGTGCCTGCTGGCTCATGAGCTTGCTGAACCAGTGTTGTCGCTGGAATCCCTTTTGTCTTTCTTGCACGTAACCTCTTGTGTACCTCTCTTCTTGCAGTGGATAGCTTTGAAATACCCCAAGATTGCAATATATGTGGATACATGTCGAGAGTGCTA
Source organism: Corvus moneduloides (assembly GCF_009650955.1). Classification (NCBI taxonomy): domain Eukaryota; kingdom Metazoa; phylum Chordata; class Aves; order Passeriformes; family Corvidae; genus Corvus; species Corvus moneduloides. The sequence goes on from NC_045480.1 coordinate 59,509,061, forward strand.
TGAAGCTTATGTCATCTATAACTTTATGGTTTTTCTTTCAAATTACTTAACCAACCGGTACCCAAACCTCGTGTTAATAATAGAAGCGAAAGACCAGCAGAGACACCTGCCCCCTCTCTGTTGCTGTCCATCGTGGGCTATGGGAGAGTGAGTATATGATGACATCTTCAAGCTTTAGGCTGTGTAGGCAGATCCAAACATTTTGTTTTCATATTTAGCAGCATAACTTTTGCTGCTTGACAGAGTCAGTTTATGGTTTGTTTGTGTTTAATCAGCTGCAAACCTTTGCTGAAAGCAGCTGTGGGTGTGTGACCATCAAGCTGTAAAACATCGTGTGAATTGGACTTAGTTACTAACAACATGCATTGATTGACTCAGGGGGTGCTAAATGAAACTTTCTTATTTTTGACAAATATTTTAGAAAGGTCTCCTGGAATCTGCTTCTTTTATTATCATAAAATATTTGCCAAAAACCTCATGTGGAATTGGGAGTAGACTGGGTAGCCTGTTGTTTTTACTTCAGGTGAAGAGAAGGTGAAAGGCCTTATGCACCTAAACTGTTAATTTCTGAATGCTTAAACTGATAAAATCTCTCTGTCTTAGGGGATTTTTATAAAGCTGTCTGGGGTGAGGGGAAGGGAAGGTGGGCTTCAGTGATCGCAGCTTCTTTATACAGTTTGCCATAATGGGCAAAGCACTTTGGTGATCTTAACAGTGATTAAACCAATTCTCATTTTTAAGTCTCTTACACTTAAATTCAGAGTTTTTCTTAAACATCTTCAAACACAGCAAAAATTACATTCTCTTTGTTTAGCCCAGCCAGAAGTTTTTCATGGCTAAAATAAGTGAATCATTGAGTATTTCCTGTAATGTGTCAGTAAAAGTCCAGCTCTTCTGTGTATTTCATGTATACCCACTGTATACTGTAACATCTGAAGTCCTGGATGCAGAAGTTGAAATTACCATAAAATAAAAATTTACCTTAGTGAATCTGCTGAGAGTAGGAATCTTCCATAACTGAATTGTATTTAAATCCTTGTACAATGAACTCTCCGTTTCTCTTTCAGAGTTTTATTATTTAGATGTAAACTGGGTGTTTTGCAGTACACTGTTGTCAGACCGTTTACTACCATTATTGCTTTGTAAGTACACTGATAAATAATTAATATTGATCTTCAGGATGTGATTCTGAGTTACACTGGAAAGAATATTCATGCCCTTTGTATTGAATCAAGGCAGTTTGAAAGCAGACTGGTGTTACATGCTAAATGGGTCCCAACAATTTGAATCAACCTATAATTTCTTTATGAGTTCTCTATAGCAAATGACTATTAGCAGAATTGAAATAATAAATACTTAATGCCAGCTTCTGTGTAATCAGTGGGATAGAATGTGAAGTACTGTTGGGGTGGGAAACACATTTTTATGATCTCTTAATTTTTAGATTCTTTTTTCCTCTTCATTTTTTTCATTGACTTTAACAATGGAGTATTTTTAAAGACAGGTCTCATGTAATCTTTAAAATTTTATTAAACTTTGCACGTGACAAGCTTGACTGTGTGCCTTCATATCATATAGCCTGTGTTTGTAAAGGCATAGTAGGCAGTCATTAATGATGATGCTGAAAGCTTAATTTCATGAGCTTTGCATTGATGGTCATTGCTGTTAATTCTGTGGGACTGTGGAAGAAGTTGCTACTCACAATGAATATCCATATAAATATTTCTATATTTTATCTATCTATGTATATATATATATATATATGTAAAAATATATATATGCTGTTGGAAACTGATTCTTGTGCAGGCCCCCATTGCCCATGTTTGAGTACCAGAAGAGGTTTTGAATTCTAAGAGTTGATTGATGTAATGAAGATGTAGCACTTGAGGGAAGTGATCTATTACTCCATAATGATTAACTTTAAAAATTTCTTCCAGAATTTGTGAACTAGTGGGAGTGTATGATGAAGGAAACTTCAGCTTCAACAATGCATGGACTTACCTGGTTATACTTAACAACATGTCACAACTAGTGAGTATCAGGAGTACATCTTTCTGCTCTTTGAAGTCATCAGTATTATGTGAATCTTCTATGTGAACTGTTGGCAGTGATTGTGTTAATGTCTGGTAATTCTTACATGTAGAATATTTTCCACTGTAAGTCAGAATTGCTGTCTGTTAGATATTATATATGAAAACCACTGGAAAAACAGATAATCTAAAACTTACATTTTTTTTACTATGAAGCTCCATAAAGCAAGTACCTTTCTACCCCAAACTATTTGATGGGTGAGGTGGTATGGCCCAGGCATTAGAGCTGCAGACTTGCCCCTCTCTGGAAGAGATGACTCCACTTGCCCCCACAGCTTCCTCCCAGCACACATGCAAAGAATCAAATAAGTTAAAAATTCTGTGTTAAAAAGCTGGTGATAAGATTCACAGGAAAAAATGAAAATGGTGTGTGCAGTGCTGAGATTCTGGCCTGCCCAACACCTTTTCAGCTGTCAGGTAATATCAGCGTAAGATGTCAGCCCCTAAAATTGAGAGTTTCATTTTGGAGTCCATGGATTGGTTTTACTTCTCTTGGCAACAGCAGCAGGAGCCAGAACAGCATGACAACGGGGATCATTTGGAAATTCTGTCCTCCTCTTACTGCCACCCCTGTGTTTGATGGGTGACTGTTACAGAAGGAGCTGTAATTGCTTTCTGCTGTGACAACAGTCCCAGCAGCAGCACGAACTCTGTGTCCTGGTTGAAATGATTGGAATTTCAGGAATAAAAAAAAATTACTTTAAAACAGAAAGGCAAAGATTCCATAAATCCAAAGTCTCTATTTTTAAAACACAGATAGCATTTTAAGGTTGTATCATATTGTGATACTTATTTTAGCTGTAGAGATGGTGTAAAACAACTCCCTCACAAAATAAACAAGGATTTGAAAGCTTTCATTAATTTTCTTTTCCTTGTCAGTTTGCCATGTATTGTCTGGTGCTGTTTTATAAAGTACTGCGTGAGGAACTGAACCCTATCCAGCCTGTTGGCAAGTTCTTTTGTGTGAAGATGGTAGTTTTTGTTTCTTTCTGGTAAGTGAATTATTTACACATGACTTCTTGCTCTTAGGGTGGATCATAAAAGAGCTAAAAAGGCTGGATTTGTTACTGAGGTTAAAGGCCTTAAAAAATCTACCCATAATCTTAGTGAGCTGCAGTGAGGGGAAGAGGGTACAATGTGTTGGACAGAGCAGTCTTGTTCACTTAAGATTATTTTTTAGACTTGCTCTTTTGTAAGGTGATTCTGAAGAATATATTTTAGAATCTTCACTTGCAGTTGTTTCAAAACTAAATTTTGTTTTTCCTTTTTAAAGTAAAAAACCCCTACTTTTTCAAAATAAGTTACTATAGGTTAAATAAAAATTGCTGTTTAAGCATTGCTCACACTTAGCTGCTAATGAGGGAGTGTATTTGACTACCAGAGCATTACTCTCTGAGCTGCAGCAATACCCTGAAAGAGAAGCAACTTGTTCTAATGACTGACTGGAAAAAAAACTCCCCTTTGGTTGTTTCTCTGTTGGTCTTTAGGGTCATGGATGAATGACACGTTAAGTTTGTTTCCTCCCCTTAAAATCTAAGGATATAAACAGAAAGGTTTTTTGTAAGATTCTTACTATGTATACCTATGACCAGATTTGCTTGCAGATTTTTGGCACTACTGCTACAATTCTAACACAAATACTTCTTCTAATAAATTATCTTTATAGGCAGGCTGTGCTCATTGCATTGCTGGTGAAAGTTGGTGTTATTTCTGAGAAACACACCTGGGATTGGCAAAGTGTGGAAGCTGTGGCTACAGGCTTACAGGTAGGAGCAGATGGTTATTTCTGGGCAGGAATGGTTATATGTAAGATGACATAGCTGATCTCAAGGAAATATCATCATACTGTGATTAACATGGGCTTGATTAGAACTGATTTATTCTAAGCCGGGCTAAGTTTCAGCCAATGAGCCCATGTGAGTTTTATGCTTCAACACTTCTGTATCCATATATTGGGCGGGAGGAATATGCCTCAGGGAAGTATGTCTGGATAGCCTTGCATTTTTTCTTGCAGGTATTCATTGTAGAGCTGCTGCTTGTTAAAATCTGTTAAAAGCAAGTCCTATATGTATGGCTCTCTGAAGGCTGCCAAGAATATCCTGGTGTAAAAGTAGCCAATGTCAGTGTCCCAGGGTAGTTGTAGCCTTCCAGTTATAGAAGAAACCCAGAACTATTTTTCTCCAGTTATGAATGATTAAGTCAGTGTCTCTGTCATTGCAGGATTTTATAATTTGTGTGGAGATGTTTCTGGCTGCTATTGCACATCACTACAGTTTTTCCTATAAACCTTATGTTCAAGAAGCTGAAGAAGGCTCATGCTTTGACTCCTTCCTTGCAATGTGGGATATTTCTGATCTAAGGGCAGATATATCTGAACAGGTTCGAAATGTTGGTAAGTAAGACAAGATTTGTACTATCTATTAACAGCATCTGTATTTCCAGCTTCAGGTCACACTCTTGCCCACCTTTATAGTAGCCTGAGAACGTTCTATTACCAAATCAGTGACAGGTGCATCCCTATAAGATTTCATGGTTTATCTGGCACTTTGCTCTTTCCAGAATTCCTGACTGACTTAGAGTCTAGTTTTTAATTTTTCTTTTAAAAAGAAAAGGTTAGGTAAGTAATGTACTTTGTTTTTCTCTTAAATGGAAAGACATCCTTTTATTTATTAAAACTAGCAATGCCCATGTAAAACCAATACAAAACAAAGAGTCATCTTCTAATTTAACATGACTGTTTTAGAGTTGATGTGTTCAAAAACTGGTGTTCAAAGGATTAAATAATCTTTTCATTTTGCATAATTCTAGGAAGGACAGTTTTGGGCCAGCCAAGGAAAATGTTTTTTGCTGAGGATCATGAACAAAATGAGCATACAAGTTTACTGTCTTCATCTACTCAAGACCCAGTTTCTGATGCTTCTTCAATGCCATCTTCACCCATGGGTCACTATCAGGGGTTTGGACACACTGTGACCCCTCTCACAACACCGACGACAGCCCCTGCAGTCGATGGGATTTTTAACCCTTCTGCCAGTCAGGATGCTGAGGAATCACCTGAACTAGAGAACAACTTAGCAGGGAAAGCTTTGGATAAAAGTTAAGCTCGCTGTTTCTTTGAATGTGTCAAGGAGTCATTACATACTTGCCACATGTGTCCTGTTAACATGTACTATTAAGGATGAAAGTTGAAAAGCTTGGAAAAGCTGCTGCATGGACAGGAAGAGGTTATGGTATGGCTGTAACTGACATCTGAATCCAGAATCTGTAATGGATGTGAGCATCTGTGAGTACCCCATGGCTATGAAACACGCACACTGTAAAGGTTTCTGCATAAATTTAAGCATCATTCCCTTAAACTGCTGAACGCTTCCACATCATATCAAAATTACACTGAATTTCATTAGTGCAAAAGAAACATTTGAAAAAAATCCTCTGCTCATATAAAAAGGAAGTGCAAGTACGATTAGCAATGGGAAAGCTTAATTTGAAGAATGTAATTTAAGGAGGGCAGTAGCAAAAACTGTTTGTGTTAACTTTGCTTCTCTTAATGATGGTTAACTTCCAATGCTGAATGGAGTGTGGGTGAAATGATAGCTTCTGTACAGGTGCCACCTTCTTTCCCATTCCTATGTAGCTAAATCAAGTCCCTTCATGAAGATAGTTACTACAAAGCATTAGTAAAGAACCTCTACAAAGAAAACATTCCCTGCAGGCCTTGCTATCAAAGTCCATGCCCAGATCCTATGGTTGGTGTATCTGTTGTCCTTGAAGCTCATAGTTTGTAAGTCTTTTATATCCAGAAGAGACAGCCAGGATGGTAAGTTTTGGATTAATACTTTACCTTGACTATTCTTTTCCCCATCCTTCTAAAATAAGAATAATGGTTACTACCTTAAAATACATGGAGGGGGAATGAAGGGTATCAAAAAGGAAGTAGAAAACAAAACTGATTTATTTATTTTAGGCTGCAGTAAGTTCTTTAACACTTAAGTTTTTTTTAAGCTGTTAAAGCAGGATATCTTGTGTCTGTAGTTATTTGTGTTCTTAAATTTGTGTCTGTGTGATTGTATTATGCTTCTAGTATAGCCTGGATTCAAATGTAATAGCTGGTTTTTTCCCCCAGAGAAGACCTTTGCTGAGGTATAACTATGTAGCTAGTCTAATACAGGAGTTACTAGGACTAGATTTCAGCCCAAGAAGCAGTACACTTGTAACAAAATGTTATTTTGCAAGAAGTGACAATGTCAGAAGAGTATTGTTTTTATCCCATTATCAGATTTTTACTATTAACTGCATGTTTGCAATCTGACAAAAACAACCAAACCAGTAGAGCACTACTTTTTAAAGGACAAGATCTTAAGTTTCTTTTTCAGCATTGTTAGCATTTCCAGGATAAATGTTTAACTTCTGGCTGTCAGTAAATTCATCTTAAGTGCTTTTTTTGCAGTACTAGTGTGATGTAAATATGGCGCCTTACTCACTAGGCTGCATATTTTATAGCTGAAAATGTACTTGCTGTATCTGAAGTTAGTAAGTGAAAATCATGATTTTCAATTTGCCAACTCATTGCCTTTGTTGTAAATAAGCAATTAAAGATTTTATTTAAACTGTTCACCTTCTATCAATTTGATTTACTGCTACAGTAACTTAAGAGTGTGAATGACACATGACTACAACTGTCCTCGAGGACGAGGAGGATCTTAAGTAGAACTCAGTGCCCACTGTAGCCACTACCAGAAATAACCTGATTTCCTGCACGTGTACAGGTGAAAAGGGGCAGGGGTAGGAGTAGTATCTGAGGGAGCAGGGCTGCTGGAAGCTGAGTAGCTACCACGTTCTAGCTCTTCAAAAACCTCACTCTGACGAAATTTTTTAATACTTGAACTTATGTCTGTCTGGTGTAAAACTTCAGTAAGGTACAGAGGGGACCTGGATAGGAAAACAGCTATTTAAGTGTCTTGGTTGCTTCTTTCAGAGTACTTCTGGAAAGCTACGAAGTTATTTTATTATTATTCAGTTATTCTATTTGCACAATATAATATTCTGGCTTATTTGGGTTTTTTTCTGGGAGAAAAGTTATTTTTTTAATTGCAGTAGCTTATAGGACCATAGCTTTCCCTAAAGACTGCTACTGAATTTAAAAAATAGAAATCTTGCAATGATACCTACTCTGTCTTTTGAAAACCACTAGCACAGTATTCCACAGCACAACCTATCAGGATTATATAAAAAGCTCATTTGCAAATAGTTAATTTTCCTCTTAATCATATTATTCCTCTGTTGTTTTATGGCATGCCAAATCTCCTCCCCAAGTTGTTTAATCAGAAGTTGTAAGGATTGCTCTTGCCTTACTCAAGGACACTAGAATGTCTTTCATTTGTGTTGAAGTAATTTTGGTTTCATCTTAATTACTAAAACCTTAATAAATACACCTAGCCCACTCTGCATGGTTTTTATCAGAGGTCTTCCTGCACAAGAAACCTAAACACTTCCCTATAAAACTGCACTCTGGTGCAATTACCATGCACCTGCCCAGTGTAGTTGAGTCAGACTAACTCTAAAATTTTACGGATCATGGTTTTGGGTTTTGTGTTTAAGAAGCACTTTTTTTTAATGTAATATCAAAAGCCTCTGGCCTACTATAATTCACTTGCATTTTGTTATGCATTGTACCCCTTGGATAAAGGACAGTATCCAGTTACTTTATCTTCAGAAAACATGACTTTGTGCCTCTGCTTGGGAAAAAAATTAAATAGAGATGTTTCTTCCACCCTTCCAAATGGAGCTTTATTACAGCAATTTATCAGGTGCAGGTTCAGCTGAGGCTGGGACAACCCCAGCTCTAACAGTCCCAGAAGTTAAACTGAGTGAACTTGATAGAAATAAATAGAAATTCATAGATAGAAATAAGTTAAACTATCTGAAATGTTTGACCTAATGAAGAGTATATAATGACTTTAGCAGACCCTGACATTCTTGAAAAATCCTTTGTGGATGGCTCTTTATACAGGCTGATGTTAAAGATCACAAAATTGCCTCTTCTCCATTGAACAGGCAGCACAGTAAAAAGAAGCTTAGCAACAGAAAAATCTTGCTAAGAGTCTTCCTCCTCTCTACAGAGGTAGAGTCAGTGCTGAGTTCAAAGCTTTTATTAGTCTTCCACTTGGTTATAAATTTAGTTAGAAGGAATTGGTTACCTGCATTATCCCAAGACGTAATGCTGTAGAAGATAGTCAGGAGTACTGCAGTGACGGATGTATTTTATGCGACTTTCATACGGAAAAGTTCATGCCCATTGTATTCCTGGAAGAAAGTCTCTGGGGATTCTAAAAAGTTTACCAGTTTTACCTTCCATTATAGAGCTTGAGTTACCCAACAGCATTCCTTTACAGCTTTCTGGAATGGTCTGCGTGCAGGACTGACTTGTGATACTGCAGCTGGAATGCTGTTCAGTCCTCCCACAAGGCTCACATCTCAATACACTGACAGAGAAGGCTTTGGCAACTGAGAAGTGGAACCACAGCCTGAGAAACAAGGACTCCATCCCAAACAGCCACAGGTGTTTATTTCTGGTACAAGCCTCTGGATGCTTTTTTTTTCTCACTACAGCAGACCTGGCAGCAGAAGTCTGTCCCACTATACGAGCCAGCAATCAGGTCTGTGCTGCAGTGAAGACAGTATCTCCTCTAACTGCTTGGTACGGTGCCTTTACAGTGCAAATTTTAGTCCACCAGTGGAGCCTAAGTATCTATTATTAAAGCAACAAAACAGCTTTTTTGATCAGTAAATAAAATTTAGACTTTAATACAAAGTAACAGCAGTGTTGTTACGAACTGTCAGTTTATGCATAGGCGATTAAGCACAAATCACACAGGACATTCTTCACCTTTTAACTGTAATGCTGATGTTGCTTTTATGGTGCTGGACATCAAGCACAAGTTCATCTCCAGCCTGAACTGGGATGGGCTCATCCAGAACAACTGCAGCTTGTTTCCAGTGTGAGGACTCATCAGATGTGTTCAAGCAATGGTCGTCATCCAGATGGATGTGATACCAGAAGGGAATGGCAGTGACTCGGCCAGACTTACAAATTTGTATCTAAAAATATTTAAAATAATAATCTGTTATACTATGCTCTTTGAAAAGGAAGTAGTTTAAACCATTTCAATCCTTTTCAGAGACAGCTGCAGGCAAGGAAATCCTGTATTGAAATGTTCAACCCACAGGAGCAATTAAGGAGCAGCGCTGCAGAAGAGCAGTTAGGTTTGGGTTCCAGAACTCACCTTCACTTCTCTGCTAGGGCTGTTCCGCAGAGGGTTCATGAGATCCAGCCTTAAGAGCTCTGCTGGCTTGCTCAAGGGTACACAGGGTAACGTGGAGAGATCCAAATACACACGAACAGGTACCTAAGAGTATAGACCAGAACTTCAGGCAGCAACAGCCATTACCAAGTGAAAAGGTAGAAAACTTAATCATAACACAAAAGTTGCCAGGAATTACTGTGATGCCTGTCAGAGATAGACAGAAATGCAAAATCCAGCCCTCTAATGCCTTTCGAAACACTGGAATACAATTGACTGGGAACAGTAACAGCACAGCCACTCTTCTGTATATTAACTGGGACAAAACTTCCACCCCAGTTCTAAAACAAACATCACCCATTCTAGTTTACTTCAAGGTCCCTGTGTAGTCACAAAAACCTCTCCTGATAATTTCAACAGTGTTTTCTTACAGTTTACACCAAACATAAAACAGCTGCAGCTTTGAAACCATGCCTGGAAGCCACCCACCAGCTTCCTACCTTGAACTGGTTGATGAAAGGGGCTATATTAAACCCCAGAGTTGGTTCTGTTCCTTGAACAGCACTCTCCAGCAACAGAGACTCCGATTCTACAAGCATCCCATATACCAACACATACTGTGGGAAAATCTTCCCACCACTGTGAAGTAAACACCTGTAAAATGAGAGAGATTACACCTGTAAAGCTGATCAATCAACAGGAATGAAAGAACAGTAACTACATTTGAGAAAAGCACGCTAGTTGTTCCTCTGAAGTCCAGTGCTCCTAAGCAGGACGTGCCATCACTATGCATGAAGGTTAACAGAGAAGTTTCCCTAGGCCCACAAAAGGGGATAAATCCATTTCACACTTAGTTATCCATTTGCATTATTTTACTTCTCCTGCTCTGCCTTCTTTCCTACTCCTCCTGCTGTGAGGAACAGCTAGCTTTGCTGCTGCTTCCCTGGCTGTTCTAACACCATGTGTTTGTCTTCTAGCAGGACCAGTTTGTTCCCACAACCGTTTGACACGTACAGGAATCTGGGCTTTTCTAACCTTGCACTAAAAGCTGCCTTGGTTATTACTGCTATCCTGCAAACTTCTGACAGACCAAGGGATATGATCATCCATTCATATTCCTGCATAAAAAAAAGATAAATCTGAGATAGTGAAATCTTGATTTAAGAAATTATAATGTATACGATGGTCATGCCAGAAACACTAGGAGGTTCAATCCAAGGAAAAAAACTTTTCTCTACAGAAGCAGCATAACAGTAATTCCATAGTTACAAGGAATATTCTCAAAATTTTTCAGGTAATTACAGATTCCTAGAAATAATTTTGTCCTTTTATACTGTACCTGGATATTGCAGCCTTTTCCATCACTTCCTGCTGGATTAAACCTGATGTCTCTATAACATCCAAGATAATAATACTCCACAATTTGTCTGATTTGGGTCTCTGTAGCACCATACTTTCTTCTTCTAAGTGGCTGAGCCAAAACTCTAATGTTTCCTTAGGGAAGTGGTTTGCTTCTGCAATGACATGAAGTGCTGCCTGATGCTGTTCTTTCTCAACGGAACTGTAGGCTCTAACTGGTCCAAGCTTGCCAGCTATAATTGGCAGGATGGAGAAGCCTTCAGATACATCTAAAATGTAGAAAGCATTAGGATCCACATCTAGAGAACTCTTGTTTTGATCCTCTTGGAGGTTTATCCCACTGCCATGTCCATCAATGTCCATGGAGTGCAAGTCCTTACTTGGATTTAGTGACACCAGCACTTTGCTCATGGCAGCTTTAAAGCACTCGTGGTAGGGTACGTCATTGAGCAGGGCTATTTCTGTGGATTCCAGCACACACACTGGAGCGTTGCCATCCTGTTTGGTGCTTGTCTGAAGTCCAGCCAGAGCATTACATAATTCAGCCTCATTGCCCAAACTCGGCGTGTCGTCTCTGTCACTGAAATCCATCCCACACTCTGAAGGCAAAGAAGAGATCTTCTGGATCTTCAAGTAGCAGTCTTGGCAGCAAACTTCCATCATCACAGTATCTCCAGTCTTCACAGAATAATCTTGGCAAAAGAGCATAAAAAAAATCATGTCAGTTACTTTACAGACACACCACTGAAGAGCCATACAGTGCTTAAGACAAACAAACAAACCAACCCACTCACCACATTATCTCATTTGTTCCTATCTGCGCCACAATATAAGTACATAAAACCATTAGAGTGTGCCCAGAGCAGGGTGACCAAGATAGAGAAAGGCCTCAGGGGCAAGACTTATGGGAGCACCTGAGGGCACTTGTTTTGTTCTGCCTGGGGAAGAGCAGGCTGAGGGGAGATCTCATCACAGCTGAAAACCCCCTCAAGGGTGGCAGTGGACGGGAAGGTGCTGATCTTTCTCTGAGACAGCACCCAAGGAAATGGAATGAAACTGCATCAGGGAAGTTCAGATTGGACATAAGGAGAAGGTCCTTCACCTACAGGATTATCAGGGCTGGAACAGGTTTCCCAGGGTAGCAGTCACAGCACCACGCCTGACAGGGTTCAAGGAGCACCTGACAATGCTCTGAGTCAAGTGATTTAATTTTAGGTAGTCCTGTGAGAAGCAGGAAGCTGGACTCTAGGATCTTTATGGGTCCCTTCCAGCCTGAGATACTCTAAGATTCTAGGAAACAGGAAAATAAAAAGTGGGTGAACAGAGAGTAGACGCTGCTAAAAATGGCACTGCCAATGCCTGTATGTGGAGAGTATTCAAGCTGAGTCCCACATGGGGCAAGGGGAAGGTAGGAATATTTTTAGTTAGGTAGCAATAGTTTTGGTTTTGTGGCAGTAGCAGCTAGCAATTTCTCCCTCACCTTCCCCCCCCGCCCCCCCAAGTCACATGTTCACCAGGTGAGCCAGTAGCCCCACTTTCTGGAGGTGCTCCACAATGCATTAAATTCAGTATAGAAAAAACCCCAAAGTTATTGAAAAGTACTCTCCCAGATCTCATCTGCTTCACAGCAGAGTCCCACGAACAAGCCCTGATGCAGGGACTGTGCACTACAGACCAGAAACATGATCAGGAACCACCTCACAGCTACTTGCTGTTGAACTTGTAATCCTATTTAGACTTCTTAGTCTCTGAGAAAAGCTAATTTATCAAAATGAAAAAAAAAAGCCCAAAATGAAACCAAGTTAATGTACCACAACAAGCAAACCCACAGGACGTACCAAGGAGGCCCTGCACAGGATACACTGCCTGTTCCCAGCAAGTTTCCTCGCTGGGACTTGTAGATAGAGAGTGCTCATCATCCAGCTGCAGTACAAACCACACCACAATAGCATCCAGTATTCCTCCTTCAGTGACTGGCAGGCTGAGCTTCCAGGGCTTTCTAGCTGCCAGGCTTTTCAGCTCCTGACAAAAGAAGAAAGAGGAAAAAATGAATAAAAATTTGGTTTTATTAAACTAAATCATCCAAAATTTCTGCACCAATCCATGAGGGCACCCAACAGAAACTTGAAGTTACCAAGCCTCTACAACACCAATTATCATCATGAGTACTCACTAGCATAGGAATTGTCTTCCCACATGCAAGAGCCATTTCCCACATGGACAACCTGCATCTGTGAGCCATAGAAGCAAACACACCTACATCTTAGAACACACACATTTAAACCCACCCAAAACTGCAAGAAGTGCTTCAGACTGGCAGGGCTTGCCTTATGAGAAGGAATAAAACAGAGCCAGTCTTTTGAGCTGGACTCAAGCCAATGCTTAGGCACATGTTTCACTTAAAACCTGTGTTCAACCAGTTCTAGAAATACTGTGTGCAAGCACTGAATTTGCTCAAACACAGGCTTGCAAAATCATTATAAAACCAGGAAGTCAAACACCTTTGAGGGTGTTTTATCTGCTGTCTGGGCTGTAGGCCTTGTGTAAAAACTCAGGCATGTACAATTTCACTACTGGGAAGACCTTAAGGTCTACCCTAAAGGGATCATTTATAAATTCTCCAATACTCCTAAAAAGTTTTGAATATGTAACAGGAATTAAGTCTCTTTCCACGTACAATTTATTTTTCTCAGGAACTACCTTCTGCTACCAACATTCACAAGCACAAAAGGACCAGCACTAATGTTTTAGTTCCGGCATAAACCAATTAACAGGAGGTCAAGCACAAGGGACTAAAGGTTCTCTCAGTCACAACCGTTCTGCTTAGTAATAGCCCTTCCAAAACATTTATCAACTTCCTGATCTGCTTATGTCAACACTTGTCCTCTAAGTTTCAATCTTAAAATATACATGGCAAAAGAAAAGTTCATGTCCCACTCTGAGGATACGAGTAGCTGTCACATGCTGGATTTTTTATTTTTCCCTCTTCGCTCTGTGTTCTCCAAGAGCTTGTCTATCCCCCTTCTCACAACTGAGAGATGGCTGAACAATGGGCAAGTTAAAATTACTGGATGCTAACAAAGTTCACAGTAAGCTCTCACTGCTCTTCAATAGAAGTGCTTTGCTGCCAGTCATCTTTGTGGTACCTCCTCAACTAGTGAGGAAAAGAGCAGTAAGCTGAAGCTTTTCTAGCATCAAGCCCCTTGAAACAAGACAGCAAGAGCACAAGCATGCATCTAGTTCTTGGTTTCTGGGAAGCTGGGAGAAGTATAAAAGCGTATTTAATATTAAAACTATTCCTCCTGATTATTCCTCAGAAGCAGCAGGCCCAAGGTTCTCATCCAGTGGGTTCTAGTAACTGCAGTGTCACATTGCCATCACTTAAAAACCCATTTGAAGGCTTATTTCAGCTTTCCCTGCTCTCTGCCACGCCGCTTAACCCGTATTTATTCCTCACACTTGCCACTTTATAAACCTTCTTCTATTATTTATGCCAATTACAGATTTAAACAGCCATAGCACATCAGGACGGCAATTTATCAAGTAGTCCTGTTAAAGAGAGAACAAAGGAAATAAAGCAACGGCACAGGAATAAGCAGTAAAATCCCAAAATGATGCTATGCCACATATCCTCTGAAGGAGAAAAAGATAGCTTCCAGTAAAAGTAGTAAATGTCACTACAAACAGAAGGAAAATCTACAGAAAGAATGCAGTTATCAAGTTTCCTATGTCTTGATCCACAATTTCTCACATACTCCACACCACAACTCCTCATGAAGGATTAGAAAGAGCCAAAATCTGTAACTGTTGGCAAAAGCACAGTTCCTTTAGGGCCTGAAAGTGAGACTGAGCTTTAATTACTGGCTGCAGAGGTAAACACTTCCCCTGCCAGTGGCACTGATCTGCTGCCAGCAAACATGCACACAGGTAGCACCTGGCTGGGTGCAAGTGCCTGCAGCCTGTAATTACAGCCACACCTCATTCCCCTGCTGGGGAGGGACTGAGCTGCTGCTGCTAGTAACAGCAGTAATAAAGTCATTGCCATAAAGCAGCTGCTTTTTAAAAATTATTATTATTATTTGTGAATTTTGACTTATTATTTCTCTGATCTGTACTAATGTCTTTGAAGTCTCCTACAACTCAGTTTGAGAAACACTGCTGTACTGTATTTTAAGCTGCCTTCTCTGTTCTGCCAGTTTAGGTCTGGATAGTTAGCACAAGCAGAATAAATGCAACAGCCCTCTAGTTCTTTGAAATAGGACTTTAGAAAATACGTCTTAGAAATTACCTTACTAGTGCTAAGTGATTTCTTATCTGAATTTCTGTCCTTAGTAGGTAATTCTGATACTGTTTTTAAGTTTAGGAGGATTTTTTCTTATTACAGTAGGAACAAAGACAATTTTTTTCTCATTTTTAGCTGCATTGATTGAACATCCAGGTGTGGCCATGACAAAACACATAAACCCCCCAAAACAAAAACAACAACAACAAAAAAATCCATGCTGAAAGTAACCTACCAGTGTTTGGAATTGCCACATTTGCCCAGTGACGAAGTAACAAACAAAGTAACAAACAAACAAAGTAACAACAAACAAAGGATTCCTAACCACATCAGTGATTTGTAACAGTGGCATTTCCTCCTTTTTACTTATGATACCTTAACATTTCATGACAGGAACACTCCATTAGTCTAACTGAAACTTCAAAGGAGCAGTTCTGAAACATGATTTAAAGAATAACACTGTTCTTTACTTTTCAAAATTATCTTTACATGTTTGCCAGCAGGCAGATGCTTAAGAACAGACATCTCTCAGATGAGAGCAATAGCTTTTTATTGAAGCTGGAAGCAGAAGCAACATTAGGTCACAGAGATTGCTCCCAATAGTATACTGAAGAGCCTTGTCTTATTTCATTTTTAATCTCAGGATGTCAGACAAGCCAACTAGGAAAAGCTATTAATTCAGAAACTGCAACTCCTGGCCAAGCAGCAGCCAAGAATAATTTCATTTATATAACAGGATCTATTTTAAGCTCTGACTCAATGCTAGCTCCTCACCACAGGTCAATGAGCAAGAAGCACACCAGAGATCAGATGTATCATCTTTTTAGCAAGCTCAGCTGCAGGGGGCTCAGCTCCTTGCCTTCCAGTTCAAGCCTATTTAGCATACGCATACAAATGTATTTTGTGTTAAATACACAAAATAATGCTACTAGATTTTAGAATGCCCTATAACAGAAATACCCTAAGATACAAAGGAGCTGAAGTGTGGAATCGAATGGTTGAATAGGATAATTCCTTTATCTCCTCTTTTACACTTATCCATCAACATTTACATGTTTATCCCAGATGGAAAATACAGCCTTTCTCCTGTCTTCAAGAGTTTCTTGAAGACTGACTTTAGAGGAATAAAACTAAGCCAACTCCACAACTGCATAAATCATAATGGGTCTACCACATCTTTCCTCCCCCTCCCTGTACTGAGGCTGGCAGCTGTTTGATCTTATGGTGAGGTAGTTTATATAGTCCCCTAAACTATGCCCAACAAACAAAAAAAACCCATCTTCAAAAAAATCACAGACTGTCATCTGATGAATCACATCACCACACAACCAGACAAGCATCAAAACCAGCAGAGGATTTCAGTGCAGCCCTGCCAACTTTGCACTTCTGAAGTTGAACCCAAAACCAAAGAAGATACGAGACTCTCATTATTCATAAAATGATTACTTATGAAGGATGTAAGAAAAATCATTACCTGCAGATCATTGAAATCTACTGTCATGACTTGACAGGGTTCTGTGAGGGCTCTGTAACCCCCAGGAATATGACTGAGCTTCTCTGTGGTGTAGGGCTCCACAGTTTCCTCTGAGCCAGCAGCAGCATATGTGGGACTGAAGAACTGCACTGAATTTGACAAGCACACACCAGCAACTTCTTTCATCCCCACTCTGGGAGTAAAGGCAAACAGAAGAGAAATGAAATTCCAAGTAATTTGACCAAAAACCTAAAGGAAATTCTCCCTAGGCTGACTAATATTTTTAAATATACAGTGTTAGAATAGAGAAGCTAAAAAATACTAAAACAATTCTGTGGGGTTTTTGCCATGTTCAGAGCAGCTCTAAAGTGCAGAAAAAGCACCTCACCTTCAAGAACCAGCACTGAATGCTGTCACCAGAAACTAAGAAAAAGCCCAATACACGTTAAGAATTTCACTACATCTTAGGAAAAAAAACCCAATACCAATCAGAGCACAAGCAATGAAGCATAACTTAAAATTGCTAAAAGAAAGGGACAGAATACAAAGTAGAAGATCAGATCAGACACAGAGAGATGGCTGTGATATGCAAGATTATCTTTCGGACTGAAAGGGGATTCCCTCTCTCAGCAAGATGAATCAGTGTTTGATGATAAATTAAACACACTTTTAAACCTTTTAAACCTCATGTATTCGTTCAGTTCTGGGCTCTACATCTACTTCTAACCACTCAAAAAAAAAAAAAAAATTAAAGCACGAGGAAAAGCTCAAATAAAAGTTGTATTAATTGTACAAGGCAGAAACTGTGCTAGATGATATAAAAGTCATGAGAAAAGAGATACTTCCACACTGCTATTTCATTAGGCCTCCTGCTCAGAAAAAACCATCCGACCCCCAAAGTTTTCCTGTGGATTGTGAAAACATGTAGGGAAACGTGAAGGCATGCACATGAGAATAATTCAAAGAGATCTGCATAGTTTAAATCTGAGAACATGCAAGTGTTTTACATAAAAACAGGACTTGTTAAAATAGTCTTAAATATTCTTACTGGAGCAAAAAGGGATCTCAAACTATAAAGGCAAGAAATTTAGAAGAGCCTTTTTCTTTTCCTACAGCATATAATTAATTTGTGACAATCACTTCAGTCCTGCTAGTCACCTTAAGCTATTAAAATAGAACATCAATTCAACAATCCAAAGTTAAAAGCAAATTAACTTTCATTCCATTGAAATTTTGTAAGGAACGGTCAATGCCCTGTTTCAAGGCAAAACCTTTTCTAATTGATGAATAATTAACTTCTCAAAGAAATTATTCTGTGACCATCTACCACGGGAACTCCTGTCTCTTGCTGGCCACTTTCCAGGTCTACTGCATTAGAAAAATCAGTGATGCAGCCTGGCTGCTTTTCATCCAGTGCACTGGAGCTCCTCTAAAAGTTAGTATTTTCTCTAATCTACAACAATATTAATCCTAAACAAAATACATCAAGTCCAAACCTCTCAGACAGAGGCTGTCTCCATATTGTTCTAAAAGATGAGAATAAATATGAAAGTAATGGATACACAGTCAGAACTAGTCTTAGCAAAGAACCCCTACTGTATGCCAGTTCAGAATTGGGCAAAGGACATTCAGACAGATAATGACAGCTGAGGTTATCAACACTTAGGCTTTACACAGTCCTAGAAGGGTTAGATCCAGAAGTGAGGCATGGAGCAGATTATAAAGAGGGTAAAATGAGGATAAAGGCCAAGCGTTAATCCAAGAATCTCCAATTCAGAAACTGAGAAGTAATTTTACTATGAAGGAATTAAATTTCTTTAGCATGTGTTAAGAGACAGGTATTTCAGCATAACTGTATGATTAAGGGGTCCAGAAAATCTGAACCTCAAAGGGGTAGGGAGGTGGGGCAAAAAAAAAAAAAAAGCCTGGAAAAGGGGTAGGGAGGGTGAGAGCAGTTATCTTTTTAGTTAAACAGATAATCATCCATTCAAAAAATAAAGAGCACAGTAAATGAGAAATGGTCAATAAAAACAACCAGTCTCTTCCCAAATAAAAAATATGGGTTCAAGCTGTGTTAGAGTTTAAACACACCTGTGATGTCTACGTATCTCTTTGCATTCCACTGCCATCCCAAATACTGTAGCACTTGCAGGAATAACTCTGCCATAGTCTCCAGCACAGATGTTTTGGTTTTTAGGCTGTGAAAACATGAACACCAACATGCAATGAGACAGTAGCCTCTTTCTACCATTACTGAAAAGCCTAAGTTACATGTTAGTGAGCCATTCAAGTGACAGTCAAAATATCAGTAAGTTCTTAGTGACTGGTAAAGTCACTGGTCTTTGGCATTCTGTTGACCATTGAAGGAGTTTTTTTAATACAGTGTTTTAATATAACCAGGCATAAGCTTTACTTTTCAGTCCACTACTTCCTCTGTGTAACTAATGGTGTTTTTCAATCTGCATTTTGTTAAGAGTATACTGAAACATTTGAAGACTTTTCTTTTATGCATCATTCCTGTACTTAACACTAGAGGTCATCAGTTTCAAGTCAATACAACACAAAAGGTTTCAGCCAGCTAAAACATTTTTTTAAAGAACTGGAATCAAAGCAAGGACAAAATAAAGAGAAGTCCTTCTATTTTATAAGATGTAACAGAGATTAAGCTATGTAAGACTCCATGCCATATTACTTTGCTTAATGTACTAGCAAAACCACAAAATACACAAAGCAAAATCTGAGACCCAGTGGAATTGCTCAGTCTTCCAAAAAGGCTCAAATCAGAAAAAAGAAATCAATTTATTTACCAGATTATAATTGAGTGTTTCCTAGTGTTACAATGAGAAATAATTCTATCATAACTCAGCATTTTCTGCTTAGACTGACTGACATGCCTTTCTGCTACTAGTTGGCACCTGAAAATGACCAGGTTGTTATCAAACTTGCAGGAAAACTGTGTTAAAAAAACCACATAAACTCTTTTGGTGTTACTTACAAAGATCGGGGACAAGAAAAATTTAAAATAAATGAATGAATAGTGATGAAGACTGAACTACCTGTGATGATGGAAGGTTACATCAGGGAAACATGCTTTGCAAATACCTGTTTACTCAGAACACAGAGGTCACAGAAGTACAATGTATGTTCTGCCTCACTGCCACTCACCAAAATCAAATTCATGGAACAAGCCCAGATCACTCATTTTTAGCATACCAAAAGGAATGAAATACTTACAAGACAACTGTTTCTCATTCCCATATGCCTGGAATGTGTGCACATGCACAGGTACCCACATCACCTACCTTTGGTTGTAAAAGCAGATGTTCCCAAGCATGTATCAAGCTCTCCACAATTCCTTCTCCAAATAAGCCAGCATCAACTGTTTCTGTGACAACTAAGGAAACTCTAGACATGAAAAAGAACACCATGAAATAGAACATATAACAAACACTCCTGTCAACAATCAATCATTCTTTTAAAGGAAAAACTCCACCATACCAATATGAGCTCAGAGCAAAACTTTTACCAGCATTCTGGAATTTGAGTACATACGGGTAATTTAATTCTTCCAAAAAATTATGTGTTTTGAATTGTTGTTAGAAGTTATTGAAGATGCAGATAGAAGAGAGCAAATATTGAGCAAGAATTTACTGTAAAGCTTCTTGCTCAGCATTTATAAATAAGTCGTGTGGGAAGAATCTAGGCAAAACAGGAAGATGTTTCAGCCTGGGCACACAGCCAATGATAACTGCAGAATATATATTTTGTGCAATAGTATGTATTCATGCATGTGTATAAAAAGGAACTAAACCCCCAAAACTATAATCGAAGCACAATAAAATTCCTACACAGACTAACAACTAAATCTTAAATCCTCTGGAATTAAACCAAAAAGCATACAGCATAATAAGAGAAGACACTTCCAGAACAGCAGTAATTCATTTATTAATAGTTGACATCTAGTAACTCATTATATACACTAAAGGGATACATGTGTTACTGTAGCTCAGCTAACACAATTAGAAAGGCTTGATTGGCCTAAACCAGGAGCTTCATCATTTCAGATCATGAGCCTTTACCATCACCAGACACTTTATTAAATGTTAGTAACTCCATCCTATTCAAAGGCTGCAGAAGTGAGCCAGAAGATGTTAGAAGTATAAAAGTGTGTTAAAATTACTTTTATGACATAGTAATCTAATTTTTTTTCCTGTTGCTGCAGTATAATTACACATGCCCCAAAGCTCCCACCATCAAAGAATTAAAATTCCTTAATTTACGACATCGTTGATCTACCACAGAAATTAGGATGATCTGAAGAATATGTTGTCATTTCTGCTCTTTAAACACATAGAAGATACAGAGAACCTTCCCACATTATGAGTAATATCACAACAGTGTTATTTCCTGTTTAGGTCACAAGGCATTTCCTATTTTCTTGAAATTAAGAGCAAACTCAGAATACTATCAGAAGAGAAAGCAACAACGTACCTTTCAGGTATGTGCTTTGGGATTTCTATATCAAGTGACTTCAAATGCAGAAGTTTGATCTCTCTTTCCATATTATTGGCTGCCACCACATCACGGGCAAGTTCATACATGGTTTTGGATAATTCGCAGGCATAGACAAAAGATGCTCCCGCCTTTTTTGCAAACATACTGGAAAACAAGAATCAGGGGTTTTCCCCTCCTCTACATCTGCTTCATATTTCTACCAGTTCAAGTCTAAAAATCATCATTAAATGAACTGGTATCTCTTGTGTGAACAGTGATATTGCACAAGTTGATATCCTCTTGATACGTTACCACCAAAAAAACCACCACAGTTAGCATAAGGGCCCTCCCCCAGCTAAGCTGAATCCACTCTTTACAGTCAGTATTTGAAGACAGGACAAGTAACATTACAACTTCAAAACCAATGTGAGTTATTCGATTTATACAGCACTTACTGACACAAAAAGCATCTGCAACAAATAATGAAAAAAGGTTCAAAAACTACTACTAGTCACTCATCTCCAGACTCACTGGCTTCTGCAAGCTTTGTTTGCTTTCTTAAGTTTTGTCTCCATAAAAGGATCAAAGTAGTTATTTTTTCCACTCTCAGCTGAATTTTGTAAGGCAGCCAATACTTCTCTATCAAATTCATGTGAAATGTGCATTGTGGCATACCTCAAAATTCCTGTTCCCGTTCCAATATCCAGGACAGATTTGCTCCCTGAGCGGACAGCATTCTCAATGGCCTTGAGGTAGGTGAGGTTCCTCTTGGCATCGTTGAGCATGATGAAGTGCCAGCGCTCCACCAGCCAGTTTGCAACGCGGTAAAAATTCTCCTTGGCATCGGCAAAGTCAGGGTTGAGATTCACTGCTTTATGAAAATACCCAGCTGCTTCATCTCTGAAGCCCATTCTAAGAGGAAAAATGACAAACAAATGGAAAGTATGCATGCAGCTGTGAACATCTGAGGGTCTGTAAAGAGGTCTTATGTTAGCTGAAAGACAACAGAAATATTTTGCCTGAGTTAGAAAGATTATCTTTAGAAAACACTAGCATTACTTTATGAAAAAGAATGATTTATAGCTGTACATCGAGTCACTGTAAAATGCAAAGCCAGGTCAGAAATACCATTGTGTGCACCAACCTTCATCTACTACTGCATCCTTTGACAAAGTAAAACAGGTTTTATTTACAAGAACTCACTGCAACAACATGACAGCAGCAGCTCTGCAATCCAGTCTCACACATAATCAACTCAAGAGAATGCTATAAACCCCAAAACTGTTTTACTCTATTTACCTGGAACATTCTGCAAAACCACAAAATTTTGAGTTGCCAGCTTTTGCATTAAGTGCCAGTTTTGAAAAAAATGGAAAGAAATCAAAAAGTAACCAAATTGTGAATTTGAATCAAGCTTTCATGATACCTACAGCATAATCTCAAATCAGACAGCACTGAAAAAAGCTCCAGATCAAATATACATATACATTTTAATACAATGCTCAGTGAGGTGTTCCTTTAAACCAAAGAAATCACAAAAAGCAAACCTAACTAAAACCACCTGGATTACAATCTATGATTTCAGTCTTAAAATTCCAGCCTTAGAAGACCTGAGCAACACCAAACATGGTGGCTTTTTTTTTTCCACTTTTGTTGTGATTAACAACATTTATTTTAGCACTGTCTACTCTTTTTAAGCTATTTTAGACAAGCAGATGTGAATGTGCTTGTATTTACAACATGAACCTTACAAAAACTGCATATACATCACTACAAACCTGAAGAGATGTTCTCCCATACTGTTACAGATCACTTCATCGTTGGGATACAGTTCAAGTGCTTGTTCATAGCAGTTAAACAGATCTTGAATCCGTGCCAGCGAATCCAGTTCTTCTGCCCATTTAAAGAGAGTAAACCGAAATGTTTCCTAGAAAATAAACATAGACCACTGAGATGCTGGGAGTTACCAGAAGTAGGGAACTGAGCCCTGAAAACATCTAGAGGTGTCCTGACATACACCTGGACACCCACACATGAGGATCAGCTCCCAGAAGTGTTTACTAAAAGCCTGCGTGTATAATAATGCATGCTCCAGGACTAACAAGGCCCAGTTTTTATTAAATGTGATTGACACACACAGACTAAAAGATTCTATGAACTCCCTCCACATAAGCATACAGAGCTTATTAAAGAAGTCATTGGCCATCCCAATTATTCCTGATTTTCCAATTCTGTCTTCAAAATAAAAGCAGAAACTTGTTACATGTAACAAATCACAAGTACAAAACATGTCACAAAGACCTCAAAAGAATTACAATAAATAAAATTTCAAGTAATTCGAAGAGCACTTACTTTGACAGTAGTTTTTAACTCAGGAGCTAGATTTAGTACCAGGAGATAGTGAGCATATGCAGTTCCAAAATCCTGGTTCTCCAGGCAATGCTGAGCACTTTGCAAAGATCTGGAAACCAATTCCCGTCTGCTGGCTTCCCGACCACCCCTGTGGTTACTGTAAAGTTTGGCATTGGAGTTGGGCATTCTGAAGGATGTTAATACTCACTTATTCTTAAAAAAAAAGAAAAAGAAAAAAAGTCATATGTACTATATGCTGTAGGCCAAAACGTTTGTACACAAAGCTGACAGATCAAAAAATATTTTTGTTTTCACTGGCATTTAGTAAAGACGTCTTTCCTCCCCAAAACATCTCGTCTTTATGCCACTGATAATTTCATCAGTTCTGAGTGCTCACCACTCAAAAGTCAAGTGGGCACCACATCTACGTTAAACCAGGTCCCAGAAACAGGATTACATTTCTGGCTTCATAAAATTTATTTTCTTAAAAAACCTTTTAGCATGTCTCTGACCAAACGGTTGTGCACACTGGAAGTTCATGCACTCATGAATTTCACAATCAACCACAAAATCTGCAAGTTAAATTTTTTCTCCTTGAATAACAGCATCTTCATAAAGGAAAGCCTCACAGAAAGAGTTAATGAGGTCGCAGTTATTTTTCACAAGGTACCGCGGCTATTTTTTCCTTTAAGAAAACATTAAAAAGAGTGACCAGAACCAAAACTTACATTTTTATACCTGCCTGGGTTACCGCTGTAACTTCTAAAGGTACTCAGCTGAGCAGGGCTTCAGTAGGTCAAAATGTGTCCCAATGCTGAAGAACACGAAGGTTTCGTGGAGAGGGACTGCAAGAAACACAGTACCAATCACGACTAGGCTTTTTTTTTCCCCCTGTTTTCCTAAAAATAAAATAAATAACAAAACGCAGACCAAAGCTCGGCCGCGCAAGCGCGCCCCAGCAGGGACTCGCAGAGTCAGGGCGGCCCCACCGCTCGCATGTGGCGCCGAGGCACGGCGGCCGAGGGGCCGCACGGCTCCAGGCGCTGCCCCACAAGGAGCTGCCCCGGGAAGCTGCGGGGGAGGTGAAAGCTTCCCCTGCTCCGGGGCATCACCTGCTCCAGGGCCATCCATCCCCTGCTCCAGGACCGTCCGTCAGGGGCCGTGCGCGGAGCGGCGCTCCCAGACCGCCGCCATGCCGGGGCCGAGCCGGAGCCATCGCGCAGGCGCCGGGCGGGCGTGAACGCTGAGCGATAAAGGTGTTTTCATTGCCCGCCTCCTTTCTCCGCCCGTATCCAACCCTTTGGAACCTGGCAGTGCAGCTCGTGCTAACGCAGGGCTGTAGAAGGGATCCGCAGCAAGGCTCGATGCAGTCCCCTGCCGTTCCGTGCTGTTCGGGGCTGCTCCGCTAGCGCGAAAGAACCACCACCTTAAATGTTGCCCAGCGCTGTGCAGACACCGCCTCCCTCCACTGCCCTGTAGTCACGGTGCTCGGACGCTTAATTTTAATTCCCCTCTTGGTAAGTCCCGAGAACCTCAGATGAGGACAACATAGGCTTTAAGTCAGAAACAAGCTCTTCTTGGACCTTTGACTGGCAGCTCTGTTCGGCAGCAGCAGATTGCGAGGAGCAAAATTCAGAGCTTTGCTCCATATCTCAAATTCCTTATCCTGCTCCTTCCCATGCCTGTGACACCACCTGCCTTCTCTGTGGAGTTGTCTGCTCCGGGGAACAGCCCCATTCAGAGCCCTGGAGTGCAGAGTTCATTTGGTCATGTCCTGCTTCTGGGACAGCGACAGGAACAGGCCGTGGCATTGTTTACTAATTAAGAAGTGTTTGGACGCTGCTCATCTTTACTTTTCCCTTTTAAAGCATGAATGCAGCTCTTCTACGCTTTTACAGCTGTGGATATTGTGTGTGCATTCCCGTTTTCGAAACAAATGAGCGTTGTGTAAAAATGCCAGGCCAGCATTTTGAACAAGATGAAAAGAGCACATATGGAGTGGGAACATGAGCCTAAATGGAACACTTTAGCAGCTGAACTGTAATCGACAGTGGAATTCATTATTGCTCTATAACGTTATAAGGGGGGAAGTCTACAAATATTTTGAGACAAGTAGCCCCAAAAAAATTCAGAAAAGGAAACCTGAATGACATGACAATCAAATTCTGATAGAGGAAAGTCGTGCTAGAAAAAAAATCTAAAACAACTGGCAAAACCAGCACTTGGGCTGGATGAAGTCCGTGAGGATGTGCAAGTATCAGTATCAAAAAGTATCAAATACTTCATATGAGGACTGAGCTCCAAAGGAGGATATTATACCTTATTAAGCAACTGGTACCAACAAGCCTTCATTCAGTTTTGAAAGGAAAAAAAGCTGTGAACTTTAAATTAGTAACAGGGAACAACCTTCTCTGACTTTGGCTTAATTATGCCTTCCAGCTAGAGGACGATAGTACCAGGCAAAGAAAATGTTAGCACCTGTGGGATATCAGGAGCGAGAATGAGAGAGAGAGAGAGAAAAAACCCAATGCAATTATCACCTGTGTCACCTATCCGTGAGGTGTAACAAGAGCTGGACTGTACCAAATAGCTGTAATGAGCAATTATCTCTGGCACTCCACGGTTCTCCAAACTAATTCAACTGTATTTTTTGTCAGAGCAAATAAATGCTAATGGATAGCATAAATTCTTTATAGTGCCTATTTTAAACAAAAATGAAGTATTACTGTGTGCCAATTTGACCCATTTGTGAAGGGAGACTACTAAAATATGGCAGTGTAAAATCCTTGGAATTCACAGGAGTCCATTAATTTCAAAGGCTGGGGAGGATATTCGTTAATTTCATACTCACAACTTTTTGATGGAACACTCCAGGGAAAAAAAATGGCCACAGAATACAATGTTTTGTAACACTGACAAAGCATACAGCTGCTTCCTAAAATAATTTTT
This sequence comes from Corvus moneduloides, assembly GCF_009650955.1. Classification (NCBI taxonomy): domain Eukaryota; kingdom Metazoa; phylum Chordata; class Aves; order Passeriformes; family Corvidae; genus Corvus; species Corvus moneduloides. The sequence goes on from NC_045480.1 coordinate 59,535,362, forward strand.
TGGGTAAAGTTTGTGCTGTAAAGAAGTGCCAAAAAGGAATGCCCATCTTTTCAGACATATACATGATTGCCTTAATAAGCATAAAAACTGTTGGCAGTAGAATAAATAAGGTTGGTCTGCATCGTGTGTGGTTGCAGACCAGTCTGTTTATATATGAACTCTTGATGGATGAGAGGAGAGGGAGCATGCAGCCTAGAGGTATCTCACATATGCATAAGACCCCTAAGATCTTTCAAGCCAACCATGATGACACAGTCATAAGCAAAATGGGAGTTAGAAGGAAACTCCCAAACCCTCTATTAAATCCATGACAGGACTAACAGAGGTAAAAGTGCTTAGACAAGGAAAGAAATTATAATTCCTTGGAAGGCTGCTGTTGCTAATGATGTTTTCAACAACACAGCTGTGTGTTGGAAATGGTGGGAGCTGGTATCAATGCTCTGTAACAAATTGTCAGTAAAACTGAAAGTTAACTTCACTCATTCTAACCTGTCTCTCCTTAACATGCAGCCTGGAGACACAATCAGCCACATCAGGATATCATCTTCCATAAAAATCAGAATGGTAATCTGAAAAGAACATAAGGAAGGTAAAATGGAACAAAACATATGATATGCTGGTGTTTGCCTGTTGTACAAAATGACTTGAAGAGGGTATTTGCTGAAACCACGCTTGCAGTGAATGTCAAAGGAAAATAACCCAAGCAAAGATAAATACACAGTTTATGGGCAGGATATTGCTAGAGCTTCACACAGTCAATCTATGTCATAATCTCTTAAAAAAGGCTACAAGAAGGCTGTAAAATTTGATGAGCTTGAGTAGGGAGTGGCAGAAAAGAGGAGATTTTTCTGATGTAAAGGCACTTCAAGCCTTAATTAGTGGTAAAAGGGCAACTCCTTTTATTGCTCATTAGGTAGGTTATTGTCATGCATAAATTAACGGATTATTATTTCTCCTCAGTTTTCCATCTCTTGTATTATATCACAGTTTTGCTGCTTCAGAGTCCGACAATATTTTGAATGGGTGGGTCAGGTTTAGGAAAAGATATGCTTAATAATTGTGGTGGTAGGAACCCACTATGTTGTTTGGATTAATTGGATAAACAGTGTAGAATATCAATTTAGTACTGAATTTACTTTCTTGTTTTATTATTTAAATAGAAGTTGACTCTCTTTATTCTGGGGGGAAAAAGTGTTATTTTTATGTACGTATTTCTGTTTGACTAACTGCTCTTTATAGCTACAACTAGAAAGGAATACATTTTCACTTCACATGACTGAGGCAGGTGGACCACTTTCCCCTAATGGGCCTGTCATGGTAAGACAAATCTAAATTTTAGACCTGGTGGGTTTTTTTGCCAGCTAAAAACCCCCAGGACTAAGATAAACATTTAAATTCTTTTGTGTGCATGTGTTTGAGTGCAAGCAACTCCACACAAAGCATGGGATCTCACTACTTTACAACATTTCAGTGGAATTATAATAGAGAAATTACAATAACTATAAACAAGCATGAAAAATATTATTCTAATTTTAATGCTGAAACAACTATAGGACAAAGTAAACAAACTACTAATGGAAGGCATATCTACTCTTGAAATGCTGCTCCAGTAATCTGAACAGAGATAAGGATTGTTTGTTATTTTTTTAAGGTGGTTTTCTTGTTTGCAATTCTTTTTAAACTGATTTTTGAGTAGCATAGAAACTTCTCAGCTAAGTAATACTAGAAAATAAGTATCATCAGATAATGTTACCTAGAAGGTGGAACACTTGGCTGAAAAAGTGAACGTTCAGGATCAGCTCTCAATAGCCCCTCCTGGTCTGCTGTGATTGCAGGCAAATCATCTGCACTTTTAGGTAGCATCTCATTTGGAGGGGTCACAGTCATTTTCAGACTACTTTCAGAAACTAGACTTACTCACAAGCCTTCATGTCAAGCCCCTTCTCCCCACCCCTTTCTTTACATAATTGTGTTTTCTTATCATCCTTATCTACACGAACAATGATGACAATATCTTGGCCTTTGATCATGAAATTCTGTATTTACTCACTTGAGCTCTGTGGCTGCTGTCAGATGGGTAGCACACATCCTCAGTCTGGTTTCTGAAGCAAACTCTCAAATGGACAGTTATTAAAAAGACCCAAATGTTTGCAAAATTGAATACTACCCAATACACTGCTCTATGAACAGGAGTAATTAAAAATGAGATTTGTAAAGTGCCCATCTATTTCCATACTTGACTTCTGCAGGTCAGTGCATGGGGTCATACAGGAAAAGGTTGATAGTTACACCACCAAGTTATCTTCATCTCAGACATGCAGCGTAGGCTTAACTGTGGGCCCAACAATAACATATTTAATGAATACCAAAGCTCATTGCTTCAAAGGGAGAGGGAACTAACACTCAATTTGCCAAAATACAGAAAAAAAAATAGATTGAATTTACTCCCAAAGAAGATACTTGTGACTAAAATATATACTCCTCCAATCACCTGAGAAAGTCCCACCAAAGCATTCTGAATTACACTACTACATGAAACCATGGAATTATAGCTAAATTATAAATACAAATATAACTATAAGCCTTTTCTGTCTTCTTCATTAATTTCCTAACATTCTTAACTAAAACAATTCAGCATTGAGTGGTCTTCTCAAGGTCTTGCTCTTGCCCCAGACTTGTTCATGAGACTGTATTAGTTTATTGAATCAAGACATAAAGGTGGGTCTGTATCTATTTTACTGAGTATTTCACATGCAGACACAAGTGGGACAGGGGCAGATGAGCAATGCCAGCCTTCTCAGCTGGCAGACCACCACCACCATAGCCAATTTAGGATCAAGCAGCCCATAGGCTGCTCTGTGCATCCTCCCTCTGAGAGCCTGCTCAGCCCCTTCCTAAAGCCCACGGACGTTTCCATGAGGTGGAGGGGGCCCAGTGGCTGGTATAATCATAGAACCATAGAATATGCTGAGTTGGAAGGGACCCATCAGAATCATTGAGTCCAACTCTGGCTCTACACAGGACACCTCAAGAATCCCACCACGTGCCTGAGAGTGTTGTCCAAATGCTTCTTGAGCTCTGTCAGGCTTGGGGCTGTGACCACTTCCCTGGGATGCCTATTCAAGTGCCCGACAACCCTCTGGGTGAAACGCCTTTTCCTGATCTCCAACCGAAACCATCTCTGAGTCAGCTTCATGCCGTTTTCTCAAGTCCTGTCACTGGGTGCCACAGAGATCAGCGTCTGCCCCTCTTCCTCACGAACAATGAAGACTGCAATGAGGTCTCCCCTCAGTCTCCTCCAGGCTGAACAGACCAAGTGACCTCAGCCACTCCTCATACGGCTTCACCTCAAGGCCCTTCACCATCCTCATGGCCCTCCTTTGGATGCTCTCTAATAGTTTAATGCCGTTCTTATATTGTGGCACCCAAAACTGCTCCCAGCACCAGAGATGAGGCCGCCCCAGTGCAGAGCAGAGCGGGACAATCCCCTCTCTTGCCCGGCTGTCGATGCTGTGCCTGATGTCCCCAGCACACAGCTGGCCCACTTGGCTGCCAGGGCACCGCTGACTCACATTCAGCTTTCCCTCAACCAGGACTCCCAGGTCCCTTTGCACAGCGCTGCTTTCCCGTTCCCCAGGCTATACATACATCCGGGGCTGTCCCGCCCCAGGTGTAGAATCCCGCACTTGCCCCTCACGCGGTTGGTGACTGCCCATCTCTAGCTTTGCCGAGGTGTCTCTGCGGAGCAGAGAGCGCTCTCTAGTAGCAGTACCTGCCCGCATTCCCCGCTCGGGGACGCCCGCAGCGCCCCAGCCGGGCTGCCTTGCCCGGGGAGCACCGGCGCGGTCCCAACCCCCCGCCCGGTGCCGCTGCCGCCGCGGGGAGCTCGGAAGGGGCGGGCGCCGGGCTCTGCCCGCCCCGCTCGGGCGTGTCCCGGCGGGGCTGCGGAGAGGGCGGCTCCGCTGAGCTCGGCTCGCCTTTGCCCGCGCCCAGCTGTACGCGGGGGGAGTCGCCGCTCCGTCTTTGTGGCCGCGGCTGCGGAAGGCGGTGGTGCTGCGGTTCGCGGGGAGCCGAGCCCCGGCGCGGCGGTGGCAGCCATGGGGCTGCAGCCGCTGGAGTTCAGTGACTGCTACCTGGACAGCCCCTGGTTCAGGGAGCGAGTGAGAGCGCATGAGGCCGAGCTGGAGAAGACTAATAAGTTTATCAAGGAGTTGCTGAAGGATGGGAAGAACCTGATCGCCGCGACCAAGAGTGAGTGGTGGGGAGCGGGAGGAGCTGCGGGGGCGGCTGCCCGGCGTCGGGAGCTTTCGCCTTTGAGCCGGCGGCGCTCGCCTTTGTGGCACAGAGCTTTGCGCTGGCGTTCTCCAGCCGCTCCCTTGGGTTCCCCATCAGCCGCCTGGAGACGCAGGTCCTCTCCAGCGCTTCTCCTCAGAGTGGAATAAGGGATAATGGCTGTGGCAGCGCCGGGTGGCTCCTGTTGCATCTGCCCGGTTCCTGGGCCGGGCCTGGCTTCTGTGTTCGGCGGTGCTGAGCCTGGAGCCGGCTGCCCTGTGGAATGCGCCGGGAGGACTCGGTCCCAGGTGTTACTGGCGCGCCGCAAGCTGAGCGGCTGTGAATCGCCTACCTGACCATAACCCTGTCGTGTCTGAGAATTTGCAGCCTGTGGAGAGGCTGCTGGAAAATACCTTTGTCAAAAGAAGTGTGGTCAGGAATTACTAGACTTTGTGCTGACAGCGCTGGTTACCAGTTCTATGCCTTTGGCCTCTTAAAACGGGATAGTGTTTTGTTACTTTTGCGTTTACTCGTTGAGTATATACGTAGTATATATAAGTAGTTAACTGTAATGTGTTTTATGTGGGAATCGTGGTTTTTTGCCTCGGATGACCATGTTCATGCATGTTCTTAGTGTAGTATTGTCATAACGTGATTTTTTCCATTAACTTCAATCACAGTTTTGTAGTCGCCTAAATATTTAGCAGGATGATCTGCTATAGCAATTATTCAAATAAAACACTAATACTGTGCTCTGGCACTGTGTTCTCAGAACTGTACAGTACCTCTGGTATGGTAAACTTCTGAAGGCAGGAAACCATGCTGTCAAGATGTTTCCATTAAACTGATAGGGGTTTGGCCAGTGATCAGTGTAGCTGTCTGGATACGGTGAAGTTTTTAGAAACAGAATTAACTCATTTCTGTAAATGAAGAAACCTTGTTTTCTGGTTTTGTCTCTGCTAGAAAATGCCATATCAAATTTCACTTATCTGTAACTGTTATTCTTTGGCCACTTAACATTCAGTTACTGCAAATCATGATCTTAGAGGATTATTCAAAATCTGTGACTTGAAGTGTCTGTATAAATCATCCTAACTTGGAGTGTAACATAAAAAAGTGTCCTAAAATTGGATAAGAACAGTAGAGGGAAATCATTCCACTTCTCTTCCTGGAGCATCTAGACAGTATTTTGGCAACTGTCCCAAACCCTCAGTTGTTCATGTACGGTTATGTATACAAAACTTAATTTGAAAGCATGGAGCTGGCTGTGGTGAGGAAAGCCCTAATTCAAATGAGTGTCCTGTCCACAGCTGTGTGTCCACAACACACCAGAATCTTGTGCTGGTAAATTGGCTTTGTGTGCAGTGCTCAGGGTGCTTTGCTGTGTGTGGTGGAAGCCAGGTGTGCTGGCCAGGGTCACCTGGCCTGAGACTGCTTGATGAAATACAATAGCCCATGAGAAATATTTAGATAAGGTATCTGAGATCCTGCCTGGTATTCAGGTCTAAGTAATGCCTTCCTTTCTGAGATGACAGTCAGAAGGTTTATTTTTGAGTTTAGTTGCTGTACCTTATTCTAACAAACATCTTCAGCATACTTGTTTGGAAAGTACAAACAGGTTAGACCCTTCCTTCCATGTTTCAGTTTTCTGCAGTTATTTCTCCTCTTTAGAGTGAGTGACAGGTTTGCAGCTGAGTTGCCTTCCTCTGGTGCTGGTGAAGGAGTGCCACTATTCAACAGACATTTAAAGATAAATTGAGTCAGAGGAATCACAAGAGGTTAAAACCCACGAAAACACCAGTGGTTAGGGCATTGGTCTTCCTTGTGTTTTCAGAAGAAAATGTTATCATCTAAATTCTTTGAGGAACCTGATTCATTTGCTGTCAGAAAACCAGATGGGATTAGTATTTGTTCCAAAAACCAAGCTTGAGAAGTGGTCTAGACACAATGGTCTATTCATTTCTGTCCAAACTGCATTTTCTGCACAAAGATAGGCTCACTGCAATTTTGAGAATGTGATAGTAAAGCACGGTGTAGTGAGCTTAGATGACTGTCTCTTAGACAACAGTTGCTGACAATTTTTAGAAAATTAGTTTAGTCTTTTGAACAAAAAGTGTCATTTTAATAATAGCTAAAATCTCTATCTTTCTAGAACCTGGTAAAATATGAGATTTGCTTCTGGTGTAATTGATATGTGAGTGTAATAAGCTGCTCTGAGTGGTCTGTAAAATAGAAAATGTAGTAGGTGCACTACTGTTCTTGAATTTGTGGGAAATGTGTAATTTGTGAGACTGCAATAGAGACTGCCAGCATTTCCCTCCCTTAGCAATTTCCTTATTTCACTTGTAAAGCTGACAACAAACGTTATGGGGATTCTTTGGGTGTGAATAACTGATGCAATTGAATAGATCCCACTTCCTGCCTGATAGACAGCCTTGTAAGTGACTTTGATGCTGCCTGCACTGGGTTACATCTTGACAGGTGAAAGCAGATACTGCTACCACTCCCTCTAATTCACAGGAACCATCAGTGTCTTGCAGGGCACAACAGTAACATGATGTGGATCTTCTCATTGGCTCCTTTCCATTTGACTCCTCAGTTGTATGCGATTGTATTTTTCACCTAAAACTCAGAAGAATTTGCTTTTTATTAGTACAAGACTATACTGCTTAAAAAAGAGAAAAAAAATTGCATTTTGAAATTGTTGAATCTCTAGAGTAAAGCATACCGCAAGTGTATCTTTACACTTTAAAGTTTCAGCAGTTTCAAGAATGTGATAGAAAGATAAACAAGAGTGACTCAAAGCTGTCTGTTTCCTGTGTCAGGCTTTGAATCACCAAGTTGTCTAGTTCAAGCTAAATACTGGAAGGATGAATAAACAATAGGTAGCTCTTCCTTTTTTTATGACAATTAAATGTGTTTAAAAGGAGTACAAAACCATTTTTTCCCTACTGTTACTGATCAGTAAATACAAGTGGTATACACATATGCTTTTAAAAATAGAAATTACATATTTCTCATGGGATTCCAGTTCAGTTAAACAAGTTAGGATCAATATAGTTTATAAATAACTTCTGGATGGAGGTAGTTGTGCTTCAGTGAAAGTGAATTTCAAGGTGCCTGATCAGAGAATCCTTATTCTGAATCACTAAAGGAACTTAAGAAGTTTAGTTCTGAGCTCTTAAAAATTTGCAGTGCAATTTGTTGGAAGCTAAAGAATACACTGGATAAATACTATGTATTTATTCTGAATTTTTCTGCCTATGTTGGTCCAACTCTTGTTCTCTTCACAAGAGTGTGAGATTTTGGGGGGTTTTTGAAGATATTTTTGAAGGGTTTTTTTTTTTTGTTTGTTTTGTATACCTCCAGCAGAAGCTGCCACTGCTTATGGGACACCAGGGTAGAGTAGGAAGAGTCAGCAGGAGTATAGGTTTTGGCCCTGGGCATCTCACAGGGGCTTTGCAAAGGATACTTGTGAGTGTGTGCTCACAGCTGTTCCATGTGCCTGAAGGCAGAGCCTCCCCATTCTTGGATTTAGGCTCAAATCCGAGCAGAATTCTGTTTGGGTCAACTTCGGTGACTTTGTAATGGGCTGGTGAAGACAGAAGGTGGATGTTTTTGGTGCAGTGGGCATCCTGGCTAACCACTGCAGCTCAATATATTCAGTGACTGGTTTTTAATGCTATTTTCATTTTGTTTTTACAGAAGAGTTATTTCTTGCACTCTTCCAGACAGGATACAAAACGAGATCCAGATTTATTTAATGCGTAGAAAGAGTTTGTTGGAATATACGGAGTTACTGATGAGTCTTTGTTTTAACAAAGATGGCTGAAGAACCTAACCTGGTCCCAAGCCCCAGTCTGATGTCTGAGTTGTCCAAACCCATATTCTTTTTCTTGGCCAGTTCTCTTAGTGTGTGGTGGTGTTTGACCTTTCAGACATTCGTCTAGGTTAGGTTTTGGCCTTACCTGGTATATTTATTATTAAGAGAATATAAAGGCTGTGATAATCCACATAATAACACCGCATAAAATCCTCTCAGACCACTTGAGCTGTGGTATATTTTTTTCTTAAGCACTTATTGTCCATTTTTTAAAGCTTTCCTTAGTATAATCTGCAGTTATGAAACCATGTGTAATGTGTGCCAGCTTTCAAAGTCTTAGGAATTTTCTGCAACAAAAATGTTCTACTGACATTCCAGTGCACGTCAAAGAAGATAAAACCACTAATATAGAGCTTATTAATAACTCCTAGAGAAGAAATGGACATTCACTAAAGATTTAGGTAGAATCCAAAGGTTGAGTAAAAACTTGATGCCATTCTTACTTGATGGGGAAGGGGGGAATATTGCAAGAGAGTCTTAGCTGAAATTGTGTGCAAAGTTTCCTAAAGCAATTGTGCTTAGTTAGGGCTCTGTATTTGATTAATTTGCCTTGAATTCAGTGAGACCTCTGAAAGAATAAATCTTTACATTTTACATTTAGCATTTTAGAAAGCTAATTTATTTTTCAGTTAGTAACTCAAATCCAAGCTTTATTTCTATTTTAAGGCGTGCTTTAAGTGTGATAACCATAAGCAAATCAATGCTGTATGTGAACACTCTGAGATTTAAATTTGATATATACCCTACTGGGGTCAAGTTAGATAAAAATTACTGCAAAGGCAGTATTGCAAAGGCTACTGAGCTGTATGTACCTTTAAAAAACCCCAACTTTCTGTTGGAAATGTTTCCATTATTGAGCTCATTAGAAATCTAAGGCAAACAGGTCTTTGGGGCCCATCTGATAGAGCTTTCCCTAAAGAAAGAGCTGTTGATAATAATGTAATAGAATGTTGCTTTTCCCTTCCCTTCAAGATAATTGCCACAGCTGGGGCCTAATTAACTATGACAGCACTTTATTTATTTATTTATTTTTTCTTTTCTGCTTGCAGATAAAGTTGCTTCTGTACAAGGACCAGGGAAATGCTTATTCTTAAGAAAGTGCTCTAAAGAACGTTTTGTTTAGCTCCACCCAAAGTAGAGCATTCGTTACTGTGTCAGTGGCTATAAAAAGTGTCAGACTCATTCTGTGGAGGATGCCTGTTTGCCAGCTTGAATCTCGTCTCTTCAGCTTGAATTACTAGTTAGCTCCATTACTGTCTTTGTCCTGTAGATGTTCCACTGTTCATTTTTTTTTTCTGTATTGAAAGCAGAGTGTTGTGCTAGTGAACTTTTGTGATATCAGAAAATATGAAATTTCACGAATTTATATGGATTTTCTCAGTTCTGAAGGAAGTGACAAGCTTGTTAAATGAAGTGATTTTGTCTTCTAATCATTTTAGGAAAATGTGTCATTCTTCAGCTTTAGATAAAATGTGTGAATGGTCATTAAAGAGAGCATCGCTGATAAGTGTAATTGTCAGCCTTCAGGACAAAACTAACAGAAATAAGTTTATAATTTTTAGAGAAGTTGTCTGTAGATCATATTGAGAAGGTTTTTTCCTTGATATTTTTTTAAAGACAAGACTTTAAGAATTATAATTTATATGTAAGTTATATGGAATCTCAGTCTGTCTTAAGGAGGTGTAAAAAAGAGTGGATTTGCCCCACAGGCTGTAAAGTGCCAAGAACTGCTTGCAATTAAGTGAAGAAAAATAGGCCCACTGCTAAGGCTGTAGGTGTATGCTGTTCCTAAAATTATCCTGTGCTTGCCAGCTCTGTATTGCAAAAATGTTGCAAATTTTAGCAAGCTGAGCTTATGACACTGGTAACACTTCTCAAGTCCAGTCTAAAATAACTTGATAACAGTTTTACTGAGGCAGAAGGTCTCTTTCTGCCTGGCACAGATGTTTTTTCAAGGGGGCAGGAAGGAGAGTGCTATGGTGATATTTTTTTGGGACATAACAAACAGGGCTGGGTGCTCTGCCTTTTCTTTAGACAGGGAAACATGTTTGGAATGGCACTGAAGAGCTGCATCCCGGTACTTGTCTCCTCCCTCCCAGCTGTTTTGTAACATGACATAATTAATGTATAAAGTTTACATTGACTGTAGTGCTTTTGTTTTACAATGCCAACTTCAGTCACTACGGCAACACTTAGCACGTTAACCTAAAAACCAGGGGCTTGGCTGTTTTAGAGAGAGAGTTCACAGCATCTTGGCAATATGCTTAATGTTTTGATAGTGTGGGTTGTGGCTTCTTGAGATAATTTTTATGATTTGCTTATGTCTGATGGGGCTTCCTTTTATATCTAATGCCACTTTTCTGAGTTTTGAGACCAGATTTACTGTCGTTCTATGACAGTTGTCCTTAAGATGTTACAGTATGCTCAGTGTTTTGGTTATCCTTTAAAAGTCTTCAGGTTTCTGAGTTGGCTAATTAAGAAACTTGGAGCAGTTGAATGCTTTCTGGAACATCTAATGAATGTAAAATATATGATCAAATAAACTTGGGCACATATTGGCAGAATAGTTTAAGAAACTACTGTTCAGGGAATTTATCATCTCTCTGCTGGTGGTTGCTGCCACCCACTGTAGTTGTCAGTCTTAATCAGCACCCAAAATCTGCCTTGTTGCTACATCAAGCCCATCTTCCTTGCCAAGTTTAAACTCGGCCATCAGTTTTGCAATGAGTTGAAGCAGGCACTTGTGCTCCATCCCAGCAGCTTCTGTGGAGGTTGTTTTCCTCTGGGTGTGACTTTGATAGAGAGAGGGCAGTAATTTATGAAGCCCTATATTATACATCTGGGATAGATGTGTGCCTTCTGTCCAAAGCACGTGTTTTGGTATCTTACTGGGAAATAAGATACCGGAAATGGAAGTCTGTGGCCTGGTTTGCACTGTCCTCTAATTCTTTTTCTAAACAGATATTTTTGGCAATTTGCGACAGACAAGCTCAATGTCATGTTGTTTTTCCATACCTGCTTGTAACTATAGATGGAGCTTCTTGCAGATACCATGTTCTTTTACTCCTTCTGCCCTGTTTTTGTTTCCTCCCTTTGTTGTTCTTTTCCATCCTGTGTGTTTGCTCATCTTTCAGGATAAAAATAGAGAGAAAACATCCAGGCCCTCAGAAGCTATGTGGCCATCACAGGCCAAGGCTAAATCAGAAGTTCCTGTAAATCATTCATGTTAGGCTTGTCCTCTGTGGGAAAGGAGCAGTTTGAGGGGAAAAATAATCTACAAGGATGGAAAATCACAGTGTTATTAAACAGATTGTGGTTTTACTACAGCCCAGACCTTTGAATAAACCTCCTGTTGTTGCCTCTTTGAATGAGAGGACTGGGCAAGTGAAGGTTATTGGCTCGATAGGTAGATCAGAGAGGGGCTTTGTGTCTCAGTAGATCTGGTTGTTACAGCTTCCCTGGGTCCTTGTCAGCTTTTGTGCGTGCACCTGGCTGGTTGGGACTTCATGTCCTTGAAGAGGAAAAACAATGCTTTGTTTAATTTGGCAGGGAATATTGAGTATCCAGGATGAAACTGAGCAGGGCTGTGTACCAGAGCTGGGCCTTGAAGGACATTGTACTGTGTGTGGTGTCCAGGAATAGGTTCTCAGCCACTTTGTTGCTGGTGAATGGCTTTTAGCTTTGAAGCATGTCTGTTTCCTCCATTAGTCTGGTGCATTGGGGCTTAGAAATAATGAATGAATTGATGGTGAGGAGTATGAAGTTTGTCACATGTGAAGTGTTTAAGCCTTAAGAAAAATCAGATTGTGATGTATCAAATCTCAAAAATTGGATTGTTTCCCCAAGCAGAGAGAGAGAGAGAGTATCTTATTTTTGTTAGGTTTAATCTGTGATTTTGTCAGTCATTAGAGTTGCTTGCTTTGAAAAATAATAATATTTGAATGTAGGTATGTTGGAACAAAAAATAATACAAGGAAATTTGTAGCAGTTTTAAGTGAAAATATAATTGCTTAGGATGTGCTTCTTCAAAAGACATCCCACTATCTTACAAGCAGGTGGAGGGAGCATGCTGCCAGGTCACGGAGGACCTGACACAAACTTGTCAAAATATCATTTTGACAGTGGGTCACAGTTCTTGGAAATCCGTTGTGGGGCTGAGCTTGCAGCTTATGTGGATTAACAGACAGCGAGTGCTGCATAGCGTCAGCCTTTGAAACACATGGGTGCTCTGAGAGCAAGGCAGTGTAACTTGTCCATACCTTTTTCTTGTTAAAATATCGGGTTGTAAGCTCTCTCTGTTGGAGAGGCCTGGACTGACTGACAAACTCAGTCACGAGCCAAAGGACTGTTTCTCCAAAGCTTTTGTCTGTTCAACTCCTCAGCCTGCAAGCTTTTCAGGAACAAAGCTGACTTTGTCCTGTCTGCTCTCAAACACTTGCTCTGTGGTAATATTACTGTTCTTTTATTGTGCTTCATTTTATGCTTTCAGTCATTTCAAAATGCACAGTTTCAAATTTCTGTTGTGCCTCTTCCTAGCTGTTCCCTTGTTCCAGGGGATTCAGCATCTTTGCTAAAAAAAAAAAAAAAAAAAATCAAACTACCTGGAATTACTGCCTTTTTTTAAGAGTGTCATGGCTTAACCCCAGCCAACAACCAAGAATCACTCAGCCACTTGCTCACTCCCCCAGCCGGTGGGATCGGGGAGAAAATTGGAAGGGTAAAGCCAGAAAGCTCCTGGGTTGAGATAAACACAGTTCAACTGGGAAAGCAAAAGCCATGCACATAAATGAAGGAAAACAAGGAATTAATTCAGTGTTTCCCATGGGCAGGCAGGTGTTCAGTCATTTCCAGGAGAGCAGGGCCCAATCATATGTAAGGGTTACTTGGGAAGACAAATGCTGTTATTCCAACCATTCCCCCACTTCTTCCTTCTTCACCCTACTTTATATACTGATCATGGCATCATAGGGTCTGGAAATTCCTGCCTATCCAACCTGATTTCCTTTTATGACAAGGTAACACACCTGGCTGATCAAGGGAAGCCAGCTGATGTAATCTTTTTGGATTTCAGTAAAGCTTTGGATACTGTCTCTCACAGGATCCTTCTAGACAAGCTGTATGAACACACCATGCAATGGGTGAGCAGCTGGCTCATGGGTTGGGCACAAAGGGTTGCAGTGGATAGGGTGACATCAGACTGGAGACCTGTCACTAGTGGGGTTCCACAGGGCTCCATCTTTAGCCCTGTGTTCTTTAACGTCTTCATTAACAACTTGGATGCAGGACTGGAAGGGATACTAAGCAAGTTCACAGATGATGCAAAACTGGGAGGAGCTATTGACTCCTTGAAGGCAGGGGGGCCCTTCAGAGAGACCTCGACAAAATAGAGGGGTGGGCAATTACCAACCATATGAAGTTCAGCCAGGGAAAGTGCCGGATTCTGCACCTGGGATGGGGCAACACTGGATGTACAGGCAGACTGGGGATGAGAGGCTGGAGAGCAGCGCTGTGCAAAGGGACCTGGAGGCCCCAGTTGATGGGCACATGAACATGAGCCAGCAGTGCCCTGGCAGCCAGGAGGGCCGGCTGTGTGCTGGGGAGGCATCAGGCACAGCATCACCAGCTGGGCAAGAGAGGGGATTAGGGGATTGTCCCGCTCTGCTCTGCACTGGGGTGGCCTCACCTCCAGTGCTGGGGGTAGTTTTGGGTGCCACAATATAAGAATGGTATTAAACTATTAGAGAGCATCCAAAGGAGGGCCATGAGGATGGTGAAGGGCCTTGAGGTGAAGCCGTATGAGGAGTGGCTGAGGTCACTTGGTCTGTTCAGCTGGAGGAAAGGAGACTGAGGGGAGGCCTCATTGCAGTCTTCAACTTGTTCATGTGAGGCAGAGGAGGAGGAGCAGGCACTGATCTCTTCTATGTGGCGACCAGTGGCAGGACCTGAGGGAATGGCCTGAAGTTGTATCAGTATTTGGTTGGGTATTGGGAGAAAGTTCTTTCCCCAGAGGATGGTTGGGCACTGGAATGGGCTCCCCAGGAAAATGGTCACAGCACCAATACTAACACAGTTCAAGAAGCATTTGGACAATACTCTTGAGCATATGGTGTGACTCTTGGGGATGTCCTGTGCAGGGCCGGGAATTGGACTTAGTGATCCTTGTGGGTCCATTCCAACTCAGCATATTCTGTGTAATATCCCTTCATCAGTTGGAGTCACCTATCTCAGCTGTGTCTCATCCCAATCTCCCATGCACTCCCAGTCTCCTCGCTAGTGTGGTTGTGCGAAAAGTGGAAAAGGCTTTGGCTCTGTGTAAGCCCTGCTCAGCAATAACAAAAACATTCCTGTTACTGTCACTGTGTCCAGGACAAATCCAAAACTCATTCCCATGTTAGCCACTAAGAAGAAAATTTATTCTACCCCAGCCAAAACCAACATAAGAAGTAGAGGAGCTTTATGCTGAAAAGAAATGCTCCTCTCTCCCATGGCTATTTTTGTTTTGTTTCACAAAACACACCTGTGCGTCTTCCAGCACTATTACTGCTTGTCCCATGGGGTTCTGTAGGATTGCACCTCAGGGGGAAGGCTGCCATCCTGAGGGGTAGGGAACAAGCTAGTGAAGCACGGAAATTCATTGTTGCCACCTGTGTCTCTCCTTTCACTGCAGGTTTTTGCAATGGTTTGTGAAGGAGTGGTTCTAAGCTCCAGACATGCAGCTCAAGTTTTTGTGTAGTTAGTATGCTGAACTGAGGAAATGTTTGTGTTGCATCTCTAATCTAATGTCATATGTAGAACTTGGCACTGTATTTGGATGAACTTTGCTGAGGACCTACAGCAAAACTGAAGGAGATTTGAACCTACTGAGCCACGTAGTGTAACTTGCTCTGAGGGTATTGGTGAATAGAAATGCCCTTTGAGAGGGCTGAGATCTGAAAACAAGCAGATTGAAGATCCACGAGAAAGGTTGTGTGTGATTGACCTAACAGAAAATTTTACTGCATGTATACAGATATACATAATATATAGTGTGTGAAGTCCAAGATGCAAAGATTATTTGGAAAATGTAGCTTTGAGACTCAACAGAAATTATTCTTTGCCTTCACTTACCTGGAAATTCAGTTTCCCTTCCTGCCTCTGTTACCCACTTTCATGTATCTGTAATTAGAGTCTGTCTTAAGTATGAATTCCTCTTTATTAATTTACAAAAATATCTTCTATTTTGGTGCAACATAATTTGTATTGCATATAGGGCACTTTTTATTTTTTAGTTGCTGGAAATAGGTTGCTGTCAGTCCTGAGGATCTTCCTATAGTGAACATGGTTCGTATCTGCAAAGTTAGTTCTCTTTTCATATACATGAATAATTTTATGTTATGAACAAAAAACCAAGCTGTGTCTAGAGAAGTGACTTTGTGAGCAGCTTTGGGCAAACTCTTCACCTGTTTATCTCTTTATTTCCATCACTATTTAATCTGTTGCTTCAAATTTGGGATTATTTATCTATTAAGCATTTAATGAATACTGAAATGTCACAGACAAGTGTTGTGTATCAGTCCTTTCTGCATTAGGGGAGACTGCACCCACTGCTCTTTTTCTGAAGTCATTATTTGAATTGAGCAGTAGTTATAAACTGTTTTTATCCTTTTCAAGTAAATTAACTTAATGTAGAATCTGAGAGAAGAATGCTCCATATTCTCCTACAGTCATGTGGTGGACATCTCGGTATGGAGGGCATGGCAGTATGAGCTCAGAAAGCAGCTGTTCTGCCCTTGCCATGCAAATTATTCCAGTGGAAATTTCAGTCAGCAGTTTGGCTTTTCTAAGGTTTATAACATTTCGTCATTCACTTTTTTAATAGAAAGTATCCAGATGTGAAGAAAAACAGGTGTGCCAACCTTGCTATAACACTTCATGGATGTACTGAAGTCCACTTCAGATTGGTAAAGTTATTGAAGTTATTGAAAAGCTTGCTTCATTGAGGAGGTATTTTTTTTTTTCCTCTCATACCTTTTTTTGTTGTTTTTGAAGTGAAAGTGTTTAGAAGGAACCTGGCTTTGATGCCTTCTTGGAAATTAGTTTGGCATAATTACTGTCGATGCATTTAAAAATGGAATTAGGAAGTAAGATGTCAGTGAAGAAAAGCAGCAGTGTTGTTTTGGATGGAGGAAGCAGCTGAACCACACGGGCAATTAATCTGATAGTGCCTCCCCACCACTTCTCTCTGGTACAGAGAAAGGTTTCTTTCAGTGGAACTTAACTGTGTTGGCAAGCAACATGTAACAGAAACAAGTAATCAGAGCCCCTCCTGAAACAAAAGCTTCTGATACCATGAAAATGTCAAATAACTCCCAAAGAATTCTATCCATGTTTATTTCAATTTCAGTATTTTTATAAATAAAGCTTTCCTTTCCTGTACTGATAGCTATGGTTTGCTTGCTTTTAGAATCTTGAAGACTCATGAGCAGATAAAAGGGATTGTATGCTTTTGATGTGTCAGGTTTGATGGCAAAGCCTTGTTAAGAGAATTTAACTGTAAAGAGTGTTGTCTTTTGAATAAGGATGCTGTTCTTGATAGAATTTTATTTTCCTGAAACCCTTTCTTTCATTTTCTATTTTAAATATAGAATATTTCCGTATTTAATAGTGGTCTGGAGGTGATCTCACATATCATGAGGACATTATTGAATGGTCTTATTGGAACATTGCTTCCTAGACACTATTATTAGTGTAGTAGCCAAGAGAGATATGAGCAGCTGCTGAGTTTTGTTCTGAGTGCCTGGATGAGTGTGTTGGGGTGGCATTCCCAGTGACAAGCAGAGACGTGGGGGGATGCCAGGAAGGAATTTGATTGGAAAATAGTTGACATGAGCTCAGTGGTTGGTGATTCTGTTTCCTCTCTCTCTGTTTCCCTTCTGAGAGGTCTGAATAGTGTAATTTTTCAGATGATTCCTGCCATAGTCAGCAGAAATTGCTGCCTTCTTCACCTCATTTGATGTTTTTAGCTGCCTTTCTGGTGAAAATTTATAGAACAAACTCAGGTGACTGTTCTAGTGTGAGTATTAGCAATGAGCAGCAAAGGTCTAATGGGCATAGATTTTAGCACATGCTACCATGGAGATGTGCTCATAGTTCCTAAAAGATTTTGGGATAGAGCTGTAGAACAGGACAACTGAATCAAGGCCTCTTTGAAGTAGGTACCTCTAATTCCTTGCTAGGCTTTGGAAAAGGTATGTTCAGACTGGTGTTGCCAATGTCAGCTGAATTTTTAGTCACAGGAGAACAATTAGAGGGGGAAAAGACATGTCTTTTGTGGCTCTGTAAAACAGTGGATGGAATACACTGATGTCAGTAATTAATAATGTCAGAGGAAGAGAGCATGTCAGCTCTCTTCTGAGGAGGGGTGTGGTGGGCTTTCTTTCTTTCTTGCTTTTTGTAAGACACTGCTTATTCCCAGTTGCTTTGCTTCCAGAGAGGACCCATTATAATGCTCTCTAGTGCAGTTTGCCTCAGCCTTTTCAGATTCTGTAAACTTTTCCAGGGGGAAAAAGAAAAAAATCATACTGTTTTGTATAACATGATAATATTGTTGTGGTAGCATTCATTTATTGCTACCACATTCATTTATTGCTCCTCACATTATTGAGTGAATTTGTTCACTGTTTTCCTTTTCCCTTGTGTTTTCTGTTTGCTTAGACCTGTTGGATTTGGTTTCTGGCAGTCAGTTTTCTCAAATTGGGTTTTGATACTTCACGAATTTCTCGTGGTTTTTGGATCAAAGCCCATGGGAATGTTTTAGTGGTATGTGCAGTGTACGGAGCTGCGAATTCCTTGGTGTCGTAATCAGTTCCATTAATTTTTGTTTGTTTTCTTAAGTTACAATGATGTTTGTCTTTGAGCTGGTTTAATGTTTGTTTTCATTTCAAGAAGATACATAGTTACAGTTGTAAGTGGGTAATGAGTGTGAATAGAGGGAATTGAGAGTTGTTGTTTTGTGTCCCAGCAAAATGAAGCACGTCTGTCTGGCAATGACTAATTCTTCTGCATACTCTTAGTGATACTGGATACTTAGGAATTCAAGTCAAAGGGAAATTCCTTGCTTTGCCCTAAGCTCCTGCAGTGAACAGCTTGGTGTGGTTGGGATTCTTGATAGCGTGAAGCTTCTCATTTAGAGTGGCCACTAGAAAAAAAGTAGGAGGATTTATTTGCAGGAGATGTCACCAGGAGAATTAAAGGTGAGTTTATTTACTTATGATCAGCCAAGTCACAACCCATTTTAAAGTCTTGCTAATGGTTCCCTGTGTTCTATTTGTAGCATTGGGTTTTTTTGTCAGGTAAAGTATGTACACTTTAAAACACAATAATATGAGATTAGTCTTAAAAATAAACAAATCTCTTAACCTATATAGCACTTGGAAATCCTAAGTGTGTAAAGCATTTTAGATGGGAATCTTTCAACATCCTGCACAGTAGGTTGGGCTGTAGTTCTGTTTACAGATGC
The DNA here is from genome assembly GCF_009650955.1 of Corvus moneduloides. NCBI lineage: Eukaryota > Metazoa > Chordata > Aves > Passeriformes > Corvidae > Corvus > Corvus moneduloides. The sequence continues at coordinate 59,554,015 of NC_045480.1, forward strand.
CTGAAGTGAGAGGCCAAGTGATTAGAGAGGATTGCACATCACGACCTCACTGGAGATGGAGTTAGTTATTAGGAGGCCCTGACATTTAACCTTATTACCCATGCATTGGCATATTTTGTTTTGAAAGACAGCTTGGAGACATTGGGATTGTGCTGTGAATTGTATGAGAGTTTCAGACTGCCCACTGAATTCCCTAACCAGTGATCAGAATTGTTTTGGTGTAGGTTCTTGGAGATTTGAAGATGGTGTGTTGGATTTTAAATGCTCAGTTTTATCGTGCAGTCATGTTAAACGTTCCAGCGAGGTGGTGAATCCATCTGTTTGATTCTTTGGATTTTCTGGAATATGAAGGACATGGGACTGTTCTTGGCTTGGTGCTCTGGTAGAATTGGGAATGTTTTGGCTTGTGCTGGTTGGAAACTTGCCCCAACTCCAGCAGTTGGTTCCAGAACTACATCCAGTCAGACAACAATCTACAGACACTGCAGTAGTCACTGTACAGTGGCTTTGGCTTATCCAAATGTCACCTTGTGCCCAGCAGCCCATTCAGGCTGAGAGCGCAGGTGGCTGTGCCACCCTGTGCCCATGGTGGCAGTGTCCCCTGGCCCAGAGCTGCCTCCCTGCTGCTCCTTGCTGCAGTCTGCCTCACATAGAGCCAGAGCCAGCTGCGCCATTTCAAGCTCACTGCCAGTTTTGCCTCCCTTTTCTCCTTTTCCAGTCAGTGACCCTACCCAACTTAGTCTCTGCCCTTACAGACAGTTACTACTGGCACCAGTCCTAAATTTAGCCCTAAATTTTTCCTTCTGAACCCATCCTTAGTCCTAATTTGGTGATTGCAGCCTTCAACAGATACAAGCCAAGAAAGGAAATTTTCCCTGCCGATGCTAACATCTCTCATCATCTGGCAAACCTCTGCTGAACCCAGCAGTGAGTATTCCTGCTGGCTGCTACCCAGCCCTAAAAGTAATTGACTGAATTTTTCGATCCTTCTCTTTGTCTGTTGACGGTGGTAACTAACAACAACAACAACAAAAAATTATCTGAAAGCTCTGCAAGTGAATCCTAGCTCAAGTCTTGCCCTAACACAAAGCAGGTGGCTCCCACTGAACTGCTATATGAGGCATGAACTAAATCTTACTTGGTTCCGTTGTTTTACATGGATTAATTATGAACAAATGTCTTAGAGTAGTGGGAATCTTTGGAAGCCAGGAGTGAAGATTGTAGAATGTATGTAAAGCAACTGTGGCTTTTGTTTACACCAAAGGGAAAGAAAATGATAAATTGAGAATCAGAAAGGAGTTGAGATTTTTCATGGGCAGCAGTCAGCAAGCCAGCTTAATTGTAAGCTGCCAATAGTCACAAAGTTTTCAATTTTGAAACTATTTTTGTATTAGTAATTTTACTTGCCTTATAAAGCAATTTTAATCTCTGTTACTAATAAGGACAAGAGGATGGTTGTGCATCAGACCGAGAACAAGAAGACTCTTTATGCAGAGCTTCCCATTTGCTGTGGGATTGAGGCATATCAGGGGAAGATTCCCCTCCTCCTTCCCATAACCATAGATGAGAAAGAAAATATGAGTGCTTTTCCTTTCCCTTTGTATCCATATAGCTGACTGTATGTGAACAATTTGTCTCATCTGTCTTGATGGTACTTTGTTTAAAGTTTGAAATACAGAAAGATTAAATAATGATTCTATGTATCTTTCACTGAGAGAAATTAATTTTTTATGGGGAAAACTCTCTTCATTTACTAGGCTGTAATTAGGAAATCACCATCCGTTTTCTGCCCTCATTTCTGTATAATCTGTGCAACTGTGAGCACTGTTCAAAACTTACTGTACTACCTTTGTCTGAGAATCCTACACTGGTTTTTGGCATGTTTTACTTTGTTTTGGTATAAGTTGCTGTGATGTAGAAATAAGGAGGATCAGCTTGCGATACTCATGTTTGGTTTTATTAAGCGTCTGCTACTGCTAACTCTACACTCTAAATAAATTTAAGATCAAATCACTTGTTTTGAAAGAGTGGGCTGTGCTGGAGAAAAGCCATAATGTTTTGCTGTGGATTTTGGCCACAGGAACAGAGAAGTCTTCTCAAAGGAGTGAATCTGGTCTTATTTCTATTTTTCTTTAGAGGTTTCTTTCTCATCAGACTCTCTCTCTCGACATCCCAGGGCATCTCTTCTTTCTCTTGCATCACCCCACAGTTATACAGTACTTTGGTGAGCATTCTTGTGGTTAGTGACATATGTTAGTACAAGTTGTGCTTCCAGCTTTAAATGTGCCTCTAAAGAAGATGAAAAAAGAAGCAAATATTTGACAGTACTGGGGGCCTGTGTTCACCTGGGTGCACGTTTGTATTCAGAGCCTTGCACACACCAGATGCAAAGCTGTGATGGTAGAAGATAGAAGGGTCTTGCTGGAGGTTCCAGTGGAAAAGCTAATGATGCTATGCAGCCCTGGGGCTGGGGTTTGATACTATCTCTTGCTGCCAGTGCAACATCCCAGGTTAACCTTCTAGTAGTGCCAGAGCCTGTCTGTGAGAGACTTTGTCCTGTGCTGAAGCTTTTGGTGTGAAGTCTCAGGCACTGCAACTTCCTCCTCTTGGTTCTCCTGTGCCCTTGCAGAACATTTGCTTTCCCTGCCTGCTCTGCCTCTACCCCTGGAAAATGTAGCTGCCATTTCTATTTAAACAATTGTTTGTGTAATTTCTGTACACAGAAGCAAAGGAGTTGAAGTATTAATTATTGCAGAACTTTTATTGCAAGGTCTCTGAGGAAAGTGGGTATTGCGCTTTTCTTTCTTGCTTACCACTATACTGGACGCTTGCTTAATCTGATGTGCCAGCATGCATCCCCTTGGATAATTTTCCTTGTATTCTTAAAGTTAGACATTCCTGCTTGAAATACTGTCTGAACATGTAATTGCTTTGGATGGGTATTTCTGCAGGAAAATTGTGGTGATATGAGTCATGTTTATGTTGTGTTCCCATGAGCTCCCAGTGGTACTTGTATGTGTGTGTTGCGTCCGGGTATCTGTGCACCATTCACCCATGACAGAAAATGAAGGGAAGAAACACCCACTAACTAGAAAAACTTGTAATTCAGTCCATATACCTTCTTTGATATGCTGTCCCTTCCGAGACAGGGTTCTGATTTGAATTGCAGGATTTAAAGTTGAGGGCAGAATAGCCTGAAGCACTGTGTCAAACTAACACAGAAGCTTTCATAATTGGTACAATTAAAACCAGTATAATTTCTGTAGCCGTCATCATGTAGGAAGAAGACCTCGTTTGTTTGACTGTAAACATTGGAGGCAGTATTTCTTACATATTGTGGGTCACTAAATTCCTCACAGTCCTCGTAGAGGCCTGCTAGACTGAGATAATTTATTATGTGGAGTAATTTATTGGGCAAAACTGTCAGCAGAACTGCAAGCCTCAGCTGAGCTGGGTGAGATTTGTTTTACACCGTGGCCTCCACTAGGCCTTTGGCAAGTGCACCTTTCCTGTATAATGTGAAAGACCTTGTCAAGCTGTCTCTGATAATTAGATTTGACATAGCTAATACCTGAAATACAGGCAGGACAGTCATGTGGCCAAATCATGGCCTGTCAGCAGTGAATGTGTTTGTATTGAGTTGCCTCTGTTGTTTTTGGGAAGGGAGCACTGCAGAAAGAACATCTAGAAAAAAAAAATAACGTGTAGATGCATCGTCCATTCTGTGCTGAAATAAAAGGTTACAGTTTCGCTATGCCAAATGGTTAGTTATATATTTAATTAAAGCATAAGAACTTTCCTTGTTTGATAAGAAGAGATTGGGAAATGTGCAGACATTGTAAAATACTTCCGTTTAATTCTGAGTATCTGATAGTCACAGGATGAGCTTATGTTGTCAATCCTTCCTGGTGCTGAGGAACAGTAACATTTAACCATCTATCTCTTTAGTGTAATACTGACCTCGTGTTTCCTCTCTCCCTTTTTTTTAATGGATTATAATGTTGGATTAAGTGAGACAGTCATGCAGTGTTTAAGTGCTACTGTTGCTTTCTTTAATGCTGAGGAGGGATGCAATTTAGAAAAAGAAAGCAACTAAAGCCTAAGTGTGCAGAAATGTCCCTGTGCTTGCTTGCTGAAATTGCAGATAACATGACCAAGACCGTCCAACTGTTGCATTGGATGGAAGAATCCTTTAAGTGACCTGGGATTTCTATGGGCATTATTTCTGCAGAATAAATACACAGCGTGCAAATGCTGGCTTTGAAGTTTAAGAAAAAGCACAAACAGTTATTTTCTGTTCCCTTAATGCCTTTCTGTGTTCTTCAGATCAAAATTTGCTCATTTATATTAAGAAGTGAAAATATATTTAGCTCGCTAATAAATGAAAGAGAGCTGCTTTTAAGCAATTCAGATGGACATTATTCATATTGTAGGCAAATTCCTGAGAGAGAGGCAGGGAAGATAAGTGCATGATGCATTGTGAAGTAAAGAATCTTTTCTTCTTTCCTTTAAAAGAGCTTTGCATGGGTGTGTTTTGTTGCTTTCTAACTTTAAGATTTTCTTAATTTTAATTTCCCATTATCAGAGGAAATTTCTGAAATTTCTTTCTGTATTACTGTGGAAAATAGGCTAAATGGGAATATTCAGGAATAGTTGTGGTTGCTTTCAACCAGATGTGGCCAGTTGCTGAATTGCCTTCATGATTCTTTCCTCTGCTTTTTAATTTGGTTGGCTGCACTGCATTTTTTTTTTTTTTTTTTTTGGCCTCCAAAAGAAAGTTAACAATTCAAGGAAAGAAGGAATTGTAACAGTTGGTGGCATTTTTCTGAAATGCACATTCCTGCAAGTAGTAAGAGTTGCACCAGTTGGGTAAAACAACTTTGCCTATTAATGTTTTGCTTGGAGCCACAGAGTGGGTTATGAATTTCCTGGATTTGAATGAAACTCCAAATATACAAAACATTTTAAAAAAAATGTGGTGAGCCTGTCTTGCATTATCTGTAGGTTTTTGGGGGGTTTTTTTGTGTTTCCAGCTTTCTCTAACTCTGTCAGGCCTTGGACACAAGTAGAACTTGAGTGTGACTGAAACCCCTTTGAAGAAAGCAAAGAAAAGCTAGGTTTGCAGCTGTCTAAAGCAACTTCCAGCTGATAGCCTGGCTTTGTCACACCCTGTTCCTCAGTACACAAATTTGGCTGCTGGATTGCTTTGGAGCAGTGCTGTGCAGCAGCCAGAGGTTCCTTTGGTCCAGTCGATGGGAGGTTATAGTTGAGCTTCACTGAAGAAGTGTTAATTCTGTTTTATGGAGTCGTCAACCCCACTGCTTTTTCAAAATAATAGAAGATAAACTGTAACAAATGTTTGTATCTTATTCTTATTTGGTCTGTTTGGCTGTATCACAGCATATTACTTAACCTGTGTCACAGGAGTTAGTAGTGTGATGTTATTTTTTTTCCTCCCTAGTGTATTGCTAGCTCTCTTGTTTTTTCCTTTTGTTGTCCTTTTGTTTCTCTCTGATTTCTGTGATGGAGTTTCTTACTTTACAGAAGTGATTAAATGATCCATGAGAGAATTAGTGCTATAAAAATCGTAGAATATTATTTATACAGACTTCAACACTTTTTTTTTTTCCTGAAGATGCCTAGATATCCCAAGAGGGCTATAATGCCTCCTGTTTTTTCTAGTTCATACTTGGCTAAACTGTGCATATGCAGAATGGATGGGGAAACTTATGGCCTGATGCCTGCTGAAATTTCCCTTCCCTCAATCTGCTGAACCATACCAGTACTGCAAGAGTGAAACTGTGACAACTTCTGTCTCTAGTTAGGGACTAACACTTAGAAAATGCTGGAGGAAGTTCAGGTGTGGCTATAAGCAAATTAAACTGTTTCCAGCTTCCATAAATATTGACTGATTTATCTCACATACTTGCACAGTGTGAATGTGACTTGATGGACGTGTCTTCATAGCATGAGGAGGAATTTTGAAGCTAGAGGATTAAACATCATCCTAGTTGCTTGTGATCTAGGTCTGTTATGAATCTGGTGATCTGGATAATAAACCCCCAACTTGTTGACAACTAGCTTGCAGTGGACCTTCACTATAAATTACAGCATTTGTCTAACATTATGTAAAAGTGTGAAGTTGCAGCATCATCCCTTTTTGTTCTGCTGTAGTATTAGGGAACTTCAAAAAAACCTCAAACATTATTGTGAAATACAGCCAATAAATGAAACAAAATTGTACATGAAGACACTTGATGTACTCTGAGGTTATGTTTGGTTCATTCAACATTTAAAAAAGAATGAAGAACAGTGATGAGGATACTCATTTTTGTATGTAGTTGAAGCTATTGCTTCTTTAACCATGTTGTATAGAGTCATCCAAGTTAAGATTTATAGTGGCTATCTATTCTTATAACGGAAGATCTGATTAAATATTTGTTACAGTTCTGCTTTCAGGTTGAATTGGGATTGTCAGTACATGTAGACTGATTTTCCTGAAAACATAGATTCCTCAATTCCAAAAGTGCTATTTTTTCATTATACAGATGTCTTTTCAAAGGTTTTAATGGTGGATTTATGCATCTTCTTTTCCTGAAGAGTAACTAATGCTCCCTTTTAACATATGAACAGTGTAAGTTCTGCCTGCTGTTTTAAAACGCAAGCATTTAAGATTCATAGGTGTTGTAGTAAAATAGCTGTACCCTGTTTCATTGCCAGTGCATCTGTAGCAGAAGTGGTGAGAGTAAGATGTAGTGACCTGAATAGCTGCGTATATTCTATTGAGTAATAGATTTTTATCCTGCTGATAAGACGCTGAGGTACCTTCCTGTGTAATAGCTGGGGCACAGCATGAGTCAGTGACTTTATCAAAGTCTATTCATGGGCTGGAACATGAAACAAAGTCTCTTGAGCCCAGTTCTATTGTTTTGTGCATGAAGCCAGTTTTCCTAATTCAATATATTTATTTCTACTTTTAAATGCAATTTATGCCCCCTGCTCCTTCAGAATTCTTGCCTAACTGCAGCTGTTTTGAGCTTGGGAAGCTTGAATGGTGGCAGGTATATGAAGCTAGGCAGGTAGTTTGCAGCTGGGAGTTTGCTAACATGCAGGTGCCAGTTTGATTCAGGAAGAAGGTGTGCTCCCAGTGCTGTGGCCAGGCTGCAGCCTGCCAAGGAACTCTCAGCCATGTGGTGTGTGCAGAGAACGTGGATGTGTGTGGCATTTGCCAGCTGCTGAGCTGCTCTAAATGATATCATCAGAGTCACACTTAGTCTGTGTCTTGCTGTGGGTTCATGATTTGTCTTTAGCCAGCAACAGGTCAGACTTACTTCATGTTTTATCCAGTTTTCCTTGCCAGTCAGTTTGCCCTTGTGATTCTTAAAAGGATGAGTGTGATGTGTGAGGTGCTTCCTCCATGTGTGCTTGGTAGCCCTTTCCCTGTGGATGCAGGATTTGCACAAGCCCAGCAATGGGTGTTTGCATCTTGGTCCCGTATTTAGCTGTGGAATTACATTTGCACACGGAGGGGTAGCAGAAATAAAGGTAGTGCTGCCATTGATCAGGGTGTTCAGTGATGTCTGTTGAATGTGCAATTTGGCCAAATTACCAGCTCACTGGTTCTAATACACAGTCTTTCATGGAAAATAAATCCCAGCTGGTATTATGTGTATGTGATTTTTGTCCAAAATAGTGTCTCAGTTGGTGTTTCAAAAAGAAAAAAAGAAAAACAAAAAGAAAATGTTGTTCTTTTGGACTTTTTAAAATCGATTTCCCACATCATCTAACATTACTTGCAGGGTTGGAAGTGATGGATACAAAGACTTTGAGATGCCTTACAAAATATTTGCTTTAGATGCTAACTGCTCTTCTGCATGTACTTCTGCTCTTTGGGAAGTGAATTCTGTGTCTCCAACTGTGCTTTTTTTTGTTTGCACTAAATGCACTATTATGTTTTCCCTGATCTGCTTTTGGAAATACTTGGTTGAACCAGGGCAGAGTGTTGTCTGCGTGTTGGCCTTTTCCACCTCAAACACCCAGCAGTCACATGTGTAGGGGTTATCATCCTGGTTTGAACTTTGTTCTGGCTTTTGGCTGTGTTAAATGCTCCACGATCAACATGACACTAGTTAATCAAAGTACAGGTCATCAGTGTTTGTTTCTGAAGTGGAAACTGGCTGTGGGAGGGGAGATGTATTTCCTGTTACTTCATAATGTGGAAGCAAGGGATCTGCCTGGACTTTTTTGTCATGCTCTTCAGAGCTGCTGGGCTGCTTTCAGCTGAATGAACTGGTGGAGGAAGGTGGGGAGGAGCTACGTGGTCTTTGATGTTTTGTGGTGCAAGTGTAGTTCAAGATGCTGTTCAGTGCAACACTGTGCAGCAAACTTCTGGATGCCTTGTGTAAGTGGTTCTCATGTTCGTATCATGGTTAGGTGGTATCATCCAGTGGCATGAAAATAAGAGGGAGAAATAAAGTTTCGTTTCTTTGGGTCACAAGCACTTTGTTGGGCTGTGTGCTTATGACTGGAGTGTCTTGGGCATCCAAAGCACCATGGGCAGCAGATGAGGGAGGGGATTCTGCCCCTCTGCTCTGGTGTGACCCCACCTGCAGTGCTGCATCCAGCTCTGGGGTCCCCAGCACAGGAAGGACATGGACCTGTTGGAGTGAGTCCAGAGGAGGAGGAGGAGACCAAGATGATCAGAGAGATGGAGCACCTCTCCAGTGAGGAAAGGCTGAGAGAACTGGGATTTTCAGCTTGAAAGAGTGAAGGCTTTGGGGTGACCTAATTGTGGCCTTCCAGTACCTGAAGGGAGCCAATGAGAAAGATGGAGTGAGACTATTTACAAGGGCATGTAGTGACAGGACAAGGGCGAATGGCTTCAAATGGAGAGACAGTAGGTTTAGATTCGATTTTAGAAAAGACTTCTTTGCTGCAAGGGTGCTGAGGCACTGGAACAGGCTGCCCAGAGATGTTTTGGATGCCCCATCCCTGTAAATGTTCAGTGCCAGGCTGATGGGGCTCTGAGCAACCTGGTCTAGTGGAAGGTGTCCCTGCCCATGGAAGGGGTTTGGAACTAGATGATCTTTAAGGTCCTATCCAACCCAAATCATTCTATGATTCTATGAAATGTAGTGCTGTGATAATGACATAAAGTGTAATTTATCACAATAGTCTAGTGTGTATAATGAAACAAAGGGATTACTGAATTGGAAAAAGTGAATTTACTAATTGATTGTTTCAATTTGGTCCTAAAGGCCTGATTTGAACATGCTTATATTATGAATAGACTACACTGTGTATCCAGCAGTACATTTTTATATATCATTAACATTAGCCATCTACATGTGGAGTCAGGCCACTACTCTCCAAATTTGTGCCTGTGTCCTGCCTTAATTCTCTTTATTCTTCCCTATTCCCCCAGTATTAAATTTGGAATTTCTTCAGGTAGTCCAAACACACAGGAATAGTTCTCTATTCACTGAAAGGCTTTTGTCCTGACTCCCTTTGTTGATAACTAGAAAATGCTTGCACACTTGTAAGCAAACTGTAAACAAAGTATCTGTGTCTTAGCTATGCATACTACTAATTATTACTGCTATAGCTGCAAGTATGCTGACACTGGTAGAACAATTTGGTAAAAAAACCAAACCAATACAATGATTTACAGTCCTTTTTCTCAGTAGATCTCTTACTTCTGGAGAGCTGGAGTTGTAATGCTGGTATGGGAAGTTTTACTGATGATCAGCAAAGATCCTTGATATCTCTTGTCTATCAGTTGTGGATTTTCTGGATTTTCTCATCTGTCTCTCAGTTAACAAAAATAAGAAGAAAAGTAAATAAAAGTCAGCGAGTCTGTTGCATTTCTCTTAGTTGGGCATTCCTGCTCTTGAATTAGCATTGCAAAATGCCTCTGTCATGAGATGAAGTGGCACTTACAGATCTGCATATGCTGGGTTGCTTTTGGTTTTTTGGTTTTTTTTTTTTTTTTTTGACCTGTGGAGTTTGTACTATATGCAACCACTCAAAAACCTTTGTTTTGGCTGGTGTGACTCCTCAAAGTTTCTCATAGACTCTGGTCTTTTGGATAGCAAGGTAGAGGAGTTGCAACTGAACTGTATCTAACAGGTTTTACAGGTTACTAGAGGTCCAGGGGACTGCAGCTGGAGTGTCACAGACACAGGGTAGGCATACAGCTCTAAAGCTTTAGCAACAGAGTGAATTGTGACTGAAAGTGCTAATTCAAAAGTACAGCAGCCTTACTGGCTGAAGCTAATCATCTTTAAAGGCTTAATGTTCTTTGTTACGTAGCTTCTGACTGATCCTGTCTGAGATTTTTGTGCCAGCGTGGCCTTCATCTGTTCAGGACAGTAAGAAACAATAGTGCCATGATACTGTAATGTTTTTAACATGCAGGTAGTCCTAAATCATGGTGATAGATGGAGGAAGTACCAACCTACTGTGGCTGTATTTGTGGCCTGGCCTGTGCTGCTGAGCACCACTGAGCTGCTTCATCTGCCTCTCCCTCCCTCCCTCCCCAGAATCCATAAGGTGTTAATTGTCTGATTGCTGTGGTCTGTGGCTCTTGATACTGTTTTGTGCTGCACATACTCAGAACAGCAATGGAACAGGCTGAAACAGCCTAGACCTTGAACAGCTGCTTTTCACTGAATTTGTAGTGTGTGTTTGTATCTTATTCTTGTAAGTCATAGCAAAATGTTGGTTTAAATGGGCAGAGCAGAAAAAATGGTAGTCTGGTTTTTGACTCATGCATATAAAGCCTTATGCTTAAGAAACCAATTTAGTTTGAAAAATCACAGCTAATGTGTTAAAATGGGATTTCTCTTCCCCTGCGTCAGCAATAATTTTATTACAAACCCTGGACATGAGAAGAAATGTTAGTAAATGAAGGAAGAAATGCATTGAGGAACTCTTAGTATATGGATTATCTTTCGGTGCTAACTGGGACTAGAAAATGAGATTAAGGAAGAATTTTAAGGCATATGCCTTAGTTGGCCATGAGATCTTTCACACATCTTGCAGAGTTTTGCAACAATCCTAAAGAACTTTTGTTTGTGAGGAGCAGAAGAAAAAGCATGAAGATTCGAACTGACACTGTCTTCAATACTTATTTCACTTAACCCAACATAAAAAATGTTGTGTTTATATGATGTGATCTGGTAGAACAGTTGCTCGTGCCAGTACAGTACATTAGGTTGTTCACTGTAGTTCTGAGGACCATGTGTGGACCACTTTTGTCTGTGCAGTGTGCCATGGACCAGAATTGTTAGAAACTGTTCTGATTTACATCACTAGGACCCATTCAGAATCCCCTGTGTCCTACAGAAATCAGTGAATATTTTTTCCAGCTGTCATTGGCAAATGCATTCACTGAACGCTTTAGGGTTTTCAGTATTTTGCTGCCTTATTTTCATATGTGGTAGATTGAATGAGGCCAGCTCCTTTGGTGTAGAGAGGTTTTATTGACTTCTATGGTTTAGGTGTTTTTTTTTGTGGACATTTCATTGATAGTGTAGTCCTACAATTACGAAGCAGCAGTGCAGCACAAGTGAGATACAAGACTGGGATTCCTGACTCCTTCCTTCTGGTCTGTGTGGCAAATGAGCTGTGAATTGTCCAAAATAAGGTTTGAGCAAATGAAAGTATGCTTGATTTGTCTTGTGATGGGCTCTTCTGTTTAAGCAGAAGACTACTGACAGCATTTCAGAAGCTTGTCATGTGCTAACTGCTTCACAATACTCCTCTAATTATGTTTGCTTTTTAAATACATGTGTGTTGAGTAGCTCTTGAGCATGCTGTTGTTGAAGGACTGAATTTGACATGTCAGAGTATCTGTTACTGCTCTGTAGCAGCAATGTATAGCTGTTATTACAGGTGCTTGGAAGTTTTCTTATAAAGGTAGTGCTCCAAATACACAAAGTCAGCTGTTCCCAAAGCTAAAAAGATCTTCTGCATGGATTCTTCTACTTACCCGTATGAAGCTACCTGTGAGAAACAGTAGCAGAATTTCAGGAACAGGCTTTGCCAGTTAAAGAGCCCGCCATGAGTTGTAGCTGGATCCAAGGATACTGCAATCATTCCTGGTGGTTCTTCAGGGGAAAGAACAGACTTTTCAAGTATGCTAATAGATGGTTATCTTGCTTGCATTAAGGAGCCCAGCTGTGAAATGTTTGCTCTCCTGGTGGATTTTTTTTTTTTTTTTTTTTTTGAGTTTGTTGTTCCTTTTGGGCATTGTTTTTCGCGCAGAAAGCATGGCTGACTGTCCAGCCAGAATAACTGTGTATCAGTGTGTGTCTCTCTTGTGTGTGTATTTAAAATGAAGGTGTTCAGATTATAGTGGCACTTGGAAAGGCGGAGGGGTTTAAATCCCTATAGCTGAGCAAGACTGAGCGTGGCTGTGGTGAGACTGGAGACCAAAACCTGAGGGGACACTTTTATGTTTGGCATTACTGTTGCTGTTTCCCTAGCTACAGAACTTGTTCAAGTAGTTCTTGTAATGCTTTTTCTTGGATTTTAATATTTCTGAGGGAGGAAAGGAGGAGAATACAATTATTTCAGTTCTCTAGAACAAGATGCTTTTGACAGTATGTCTCTTTTAATACTATTTTAGGTGCTTAAGGGGGGGAAATACTGCATCGTAGGTAAAACCTGCGCTGTCCTGTGGCTGACTTAGCTGAGTAATCACTGTACCGGTGGTCAGTCTCTCTTTCCCTCTCTTCCTTTCAGCTTATGACTTTGAACTTATGGAAAGCCTGTGCCTCTTTCATGTTAGCCTGAGCTGTAGGTTTTCTTTTTCCCTTGAATGTGGGAAGAAACAGACTGCTGAAGGAGCCAGATGGAAAGGTGTAATTTTGGGAAATATGTATGTTACATTTTCTAACAACTCTGCCACTCCCATATCTGCTGAAATGTGGGGTTCAATTTTATTACTTAGGTTGCTTTCAGGGTGTTCTTCACTGCTCAGGTGACTCTTATCTCATAGTTAATTTGTATGTTTTGGTAAGTATTTGTTAAAGGTTTCTGTTTTGCAGCTGGAATATTTCTAATGTAAAATTTACAAGAAAGCAAGGGGTATTGCATTAGGGAAGACACATCTTTGTTTTCTTAAAGGAAAAGGTCAAAGAGAAGAGCGAGGACTAAAAAAAAGTAAATAAAATCCTCCCTTCCCCCCCTTACCAATCATCAAGATCAGGTTCTTTTTAATTTTTATAAATAGCACTGTAGCAATATTGCTCAGCCTTCCTAATGTACTTGTTCATGCTTTCAGGAATATATGAATACATATCCTACTTTTCCTCTGTGACCATTCCTGTCACCTGTTAGAGAGCATTAAAAAAGGAGAAAGGGTCCAGAGTAATTCCTAGTTTATTTCTAATAAACAAAGTGTTTATTTTTCTAAAGGCCTGTGACATCCTGAAGAAATATTTTTAAAAAACAAACTTAAGTGCATGTTTTTCCTTAGCAGCCTAGGATTTTTTTTTCCTCAGAGATCAGTATTTTCCGTGTAGCAGTCTTGTCACCTTCTGTTTTGAAAGATACAGGCTTGGTCACTTGAGACTGAGTCCCTTCTTTTGCTTCAAACAAGAGATCAGAGGGTATTTAAGCACCATGTCTTTAGTGCGATCCACAGGAAACTGTTTAAATCTGGTTGTTATTTTTAAGACAGTTTACAAAAGAGACCTTTTCACTGAAATGTCAGCCAAGCAAATTGCTTTCTTGTTGATTTGTACTCTAAATGTATAAACTTAACCACATGGCAGTTGGGTAAGTTGAATAATTATTTTGACTGCTAATATTTTCAATTTTTTTTTTTTTAATGGTAATGTGTTGTGGTAGAGGGTGGGACAAACAGAAGACAACTACTTAGTCTTCCCTATAAGTCTGATAAAATCTAGACCTGGTCAAGCAATTGTACCCTGGAGTTGTCATGATTAATTCACATGTGGTGCCTTTTTCAAATTTTTGTTTTGTTTGGTGTTTGTTATTAGTTAAATACTTTCATTTCTTCCATCATCTCAGTTGTTTTCTGCTGGCTTCCAAGCTTGATCTATTAATAAATAATCAGATATAAAAGGCATGTGCATTTCAAGTTCTGTGAGCAGGCAGGACAGTTTGTACCAGTGAATGCTGAAGCTGAGCTATAAAGCCAGCCCAGCTGGAGTGCAGACACAGTGGGCTTTGTCCTCACAGCACAGTTCAGTGTAGGTAGGTGTACATGTCCCTTCCCAGACTGGACAGATGCGGTGCACTCACTGCTGAAAGCTGAAGCTTTTCCTTCAGATTGTTGTGTAATTTATCATCCTGTATTTGTGTATATAATTTATTTATCATTCCCTGAATTTGGGGTTCTTCTGTGATTATAGTACATTTAACAGTGTGCCCAGGGGGCCAAGAAGGCCAATGGCACCTGGCCTGGATCAGCAATAGTGTGGGCAGCAGGACCAGGGCAGTGACTGTCCCCCTGTACTGGGCACTGGTGAGGCTGCACCTTGAATCCTGTGTTCATTTTGGGGCCCTTCCTGACAGGAGGGCCATTGAAGTACTGGAGTGTGTCCAGAGAAGGAGCTGGGGAAGGGTCTGGAGCACAGGTCTGATGAGGAGCAGCTGAGGGAGCTGGGGGTTTTTACCCTGAAGAAAAGGAGGCTCAGGGGAGACCTTATCCTTTTTTATAACTCCCTGGAAGGAGGTTGTAGCCAGGTAGGGATTGGTCTCTTCTCCCAAGGAACAAACAACAGGACAAGAGGAAACTGCCTCAGGTTGAACCAGGGGAGGGTTAGGTTGGATGTTAGGAAAATATTCTTCACTCAGAGGGTTGTCAAGCATTGGAACAGGCTGCCCAGGGAAGTGGTGCAGTCACCACCCCTGGAGGTATTTAAAGATGTGTAGATTTGGCACACAGGAATGTGCTGAGTGGTGGACTTTGAAGTGTTAGGCTTTAGTTGGACTCAATCTTTAAGGGTCTTTTCCAACCGAAATGATTCTGACTCTATAACACAGATTGTCACAGTCCAAGCAGCTTCTTGTTTTAGCTGTTAGGCTGGCAAAATGTTTTGGGGTTTTGTTCCTTCATTTTGTCTTGTTCTAGAGAAGGAAAGCCATGTCTAGATTGTTAAATTGGCAACATTTGTTGGCAGTCATGGGTCGCTTGTGTCTTCTGCTCTGGTTGTGTCTGCTGCTCACTTGTTCTGATATGCAGTTAAAGCTACAAGTGTGTTCAGTGTCTCTGGGCTACCAGGGCAGGGTGGAGGATTCTTAGGCTGATGATAAGCAGAGACAGTATTTGAATATGAACTGTTATTGGTGGGTTCAGGGAAGAGAGACAAAGGAAAAATCAATACTTCCTGTTTTTTAAACATATTATCCCAAGCTTAGTAATGCCTCAACTCCAGAAATGGCAATGGAAACGTCAAAAATCCGAACACTTTAGAAAACGCCTTTCTATTTGGAAATGCTGGCTCACCCTTTTTCCCTCAGCTTCCACCAATGAAACTGAAGTGTGACTGAACCAACTCCTGAACTGCTGTATTCCTACTCTATTACAGAAAGTGTTCCTCATATCACCAGAGTGGGAAGAATAGTCACTTCCACTGCAGGAAATACACACAGGAGTTTCTAAGGGACGTTGTGAATTCTTTCATGGTATTGCTTGTCTTAGGCAAGTACTCTTGTGAGAACATCTTATGGCAGAAATGCACAACGCATAGTAATGCAGCTGGAACACTTAACTGAGGGAAAAATCAAAAGGTTACTTAAATTGAAAGGCTTGTGCTTTCACTCAGAAATTTTATATGTTATGCTTGTTTAGAAACAAAACCAGCTCGACTTTTCTCCAAAAGCATAATAGTATATTTAAGCTAATTCTTGTGTCAAAGCATAAAGGATGTAAAAAATTTATAAAAGATTCTTACTGTGTTATATACTATAAGTGTATATATATATAAGTATATATAATATAAGTATATATTCTTTTTGTTTGAAAACTGAATGAAATATGGAATTGCATTAGAAGGCTAAAACATTTTTTGTTTCCTTCTGTGTAGGATTGCAAGATGTTTCTTTCATGCCTTGCACTTCTCATAAGGATATGGTGGTTGTTCTTGCCTATCCTTAACTGCTTTTGCTCAATTATTTTGTTTTTTGGTCATTTAGTGATCTCTGATTCAGGAACCAATTGCCACTGGAATCTAGGTTGGAAACTCATTTTGGAGAAATGTACTGAAATCCCAAAGCAGTGAGGCTTTCACACGCTTGTGTGCCAGAAGCTTTAAGGTCAAAAGTTTTTTCCCAGTCAGAAGCAGTGAGTTTTACAGCGTGTCACTTTTGAAATACACATTATTAGCCTACATTTGATTCACTGGCCTCTTGTAAAATTTCTAATCTGAAACTGTCAGAGGAATTACAGGATTTCTTTGCACACAGAGTCCAACTATTGCCCAACTGTTCAGAGCAAAGATGAGTGAAGTTTCTCTTTTGACATGTGCCACACTACATGGTTGACTATTTAAATCAGTATTTCCTGGTAAGCTCTCTTATCAGTTATTGGTGGCAAAGGCAATAGCTTTCTTCTTTTGCCTAGGTAAATAAATTGCAATAATTGGAGAAGCTGGCAGGTGAAATGATGCTGGACCATCTGGGCTTTCTCTAGCAATAATTTTTAAAAGAGCAACAGTGAGAGCGGAGAAAGGGGAGTGTAAAACTCATCCTTTAAAGTTTCATGTATTTTGGTGCTTCTGCAATTTTTATTTATTTAAAGGAATCTTGTATTCACAATAAGGATGTTGAAATATTCTATGGTTAGAAGCTTCAGTTTTAATATGTTTTAGTCAGAAACAGCTCATATGAGAGTGTCAGAAAAGTTTTTTTGACTCACAACTGTTGTGTCACTTTGCACTTAAAGTCCCTATTTAACAGTTTTGGAAAGGTGTGGAATAAAGCTTTTTTTTTTAAGTTTGGGTATCTGTTTAAGTTATCCATTGCTATCCTGTCTGCTCCTTTTTCTGGAAACCGTATATGACATAAGTACAGGCCGTCCTCTGCACCACAGTTGCTGCCAGCTGTTTTCTTTGTCAAAACCTGGATTCATTTCACATCTGTGTCAAGCTGCTGCTAAGTTATTCTTGAACTCTTCCATCTTTGAGGGCCTGTTGTGGTCATTCTGTCCTTCTTGATGCTGAAGATTCATCTTTTAATAAATAAGTAAATAAATAGCCCAAAGATTGGACACTTAATCATTGTATTGAATTACAGATCTCAGCTGCTCATTTACCTGATTTCTCATTGTGTTTTCCTCTGTGCTCTCCCAGTTGGATCCTGTTGCACTTGAGAAAATAAAGCTGTGCTGTCTAAGGCTTTTGCCTACTGGAAGAATTTTGCTTAATGTTCATGACTCATGAGCAGAGGAATTGGTGAAAATGTAACTTTATTTTCTGAGCCTTTTATGGGCTTACTGGTGATGAAGTATTTGGTAGCCATTTCATATAATACCCTAATTATAGGTGTGCACTTGTGCTGGATGCATGTTTGGACATGTTTTCTTGTGGAGAAATCACAGTATCTTGCAAGTTTGATCTCCTCCTGGGTTTTTCTCTACATACGCAAATGTGTAGGTAGTAATTCCATACAAGTGACAGACAGAGTTTTGAGATCTGCCATTTTAGAGGAGAAAACTTTGGGAATGATATTTTTTCCTGCGAAGGAATTTAATGTTTAATGTTGACATTCCTGCAAAGGTCTTGCTGGAAATATTTATTGGATGTGAGCTCTCTGGGATGATGTTCCTGCCCAGTGGCAGCAGATGTGGCATGTGAAAAACCTACAAGCTGGTGTGTTTGCTGTGAACTTCCACAGCCTGAGCTGTGCTTCCCTTCCAGCTTTCCCAAACAGATGAAGTTTTGGTCACATGTGTGCTTTCTACGACAAGAGACTTCGAGTGATGAAGTCAATCCAGTTTCTTGGAAGGGGAACATCTCTGTGCCTTGGTGGTGGGTCAGGACCTCTGCTGGGTTGATGTCACAAATTAACTTGACCTGACTGCCATGAGCAAATTTTGCTGACTGAAGAAAGTAGGCATGTCCTGTCAGTTATTTGGATTTGGAAAAGTGCTTTGAATTCCAAGATTATTTCATTTAAGAGGAGTTGTAAGGGATTAATGCTTCATTGCCCATATTCACAGTGTAGATTTGATTATGTGGGGTTGTCCTCCAACCACAAATCTTTTATAAATGGCAAAGTTTAGCTTCTGACCAACAGTGAATTGTTACTTTTCTTTTGCAATCAAAACAGTATTTCAACACAATATATTCTTTTTTATGTAAACGTTATAGTTATTGTCTGGGAAATGAGTCTGGGAATGAAAGCGATGCTCCAGAATTTAAACATTCCGAATGCTGATGTTGGATAAGTATCTGTAAAATAAACACATTTTTTTCCTGTAAGTACTTTATTTCTTTCACAGTTTCCCAGTTGAGAATGTTTTCAGTTAACTGGCACAATTTTTCATCCTTAAGCAGTATGGTCTTCTGATTTACTTGCTACTGAACAGCAGAAATGCATGAAGGCCCTCAAATCTATAGTGTTTGACAAGAGTTTTAATTGAAGAATAAAACGTGGAAATCCATGATCTATTTAATGATCAGATTTATAATGTCTTATAAATGCTGTCATTTTAAAATTTCTACTTCAAAATTTGTTACTGGAAATGTAACATCACCTTCTGAATTCATCCATCTTCACATTAGTAATACTAAAATCCTAATTTCTGAAAAGGAATTTTTTCATCTCATGTTTTCCAATGCAATCACTTTTGGAATGCAATCCCCAGGTCTGTGCTACTTGAAAAGCTGCAGATATTGTAGGAAGTTTTACCAGGGAAAGCTTTGATTGTACAAGTATTTGATATTGTGTGTTCCAACATTGCATCTGATACTCTGATTCCAACTGCAAAGATAGTTTTCTTTTGGGAACAGAGTATAGGACAGTGGTGTCCCTCTTGCTCTCGTTGGTGCAGTATGGCAAAGGGAAACCTTTGCAGCAAATCCTGAACTGCTGGTTTTTATTTCTGGGAACCATGTGAATTTGGTGGAATGCCCTCATAGTTTTCTGCATTGCAAATTTGTTTTTTCTTAGTCCTTGCTTTCTAATTTATTATTTATTTTGTTCTGTTTCATTGTAAGAGACACAGAGTTTCTAAGGATCAGGAAGATGATTCTGATTCCGTTGAAGACAGACTATCTTTGTGGTGCTCTACAGGAACTTGCATCAGAGTTGCAACACCCTTCAGCAAAGCCTTTGGGATACAGGTCTTGTCAGGGTGGTTGGAGGAATATTTCTCCGTCACAGAAGTGATGAATTTATCAGCAGAGTTGTAGGACCAGGAATGGAGCTTCTCTTTTGGTTTTATAATGTAACTTAGGCTGTGTTCCTGAAAAGCAGAACTGAAAGATGTAGTCACCGTCTGAGCTTGCAGAGGGGTGGGGGCACTTTCTCATAAGAGCTGTTGGAGATGCTTTAGGAGAACTTTAATCACTGCTGAGGTACTAAATGTGCTTTTTTGCCTAATGCCTGTGATGCAAAGAGGAAAGTGCTCTTGACAGGGTGGAGTAGGGCTGCTAGCAGATTTCAAAGATCCAGCTAAAAAGGCAAATAACCAGAGTCCAAGAGGGTGTGGTGCAGCTGAGGGATATTAACAACAGGACTTGGCACTTCTCCCATACTCTCATAAGACGCTACTTTATTTCATATATGGTAATTAACATGTTAATTACATGTTTCTTGATGTTGAGAAATATGGAGTTTGTACCCTTGTATTTGCAAGGGTGGAAAGAGGAGAAATGAGTCCAGTCTGTTTTCAGTGATAAAAGTTGTAGGACTAGAGAAGGTAGATAAGATGATATGTATCTTATTATGTTGCCTACTTTCTATAGGGGAGAACAGTGGTTGGAGGTTATGGCATCTGAACAACTTTGCATATTTATGAGAAAAATTAGTCTACTCTGCTGACATCTGAAAGATTTCTGAACCTGCCTGCTTTGATTGGTATGGGGAATAGTGGCATTTAGACCATGGGATTATGCATTTGAAAGAAGGAAAATCATAAAATCTCAGAAGTAACCTATGAAGTAGAAATCTTGCAAGAATTGGGTTCTCTCTTTTGAGAAGTGGGGAGGTTAGAATGTGTCTCTTGTGCTACTCACGTGTGACTTATTCAGACTAAATAGCCTGGTTTTACTTGTCCCAGAATTACACTGCAATTAATGACCCCAGCATGCAGTAAAACTGGTAATAGAGAATGTCCAACGCTGTAGAAGAAACATTTGGGACCAGTAAGTTCCCTACAGAGGCACTGTTTGAAAGAGTGGTATTCATTGCCCCAATATTAGTTGTTCTCTTTTTATTAGATTGAGCACCAAAGACCTGTTTTTAGTTTTTTGTCTTCGAGGTTGTCATTAGTTGGGAGAGTCATGATGAAATCTGGACTTCAGCGTAGTAGAAGAATGACATTGGTTCTTACCTATGTCAAGTTAAGAAGAAAAAATCTATTAGTGATTAAGATCGCTAAAATCCTTATTGATCTCTTATATTTACATATAAATTACCTTAGAGTTGTTTGTTTTTCATTTTACTCTTGCAATTTCCTTTTTTCTGTTTGATGCAAAGTGTTCAGTTGCATGTGGGTTTTCTTTTTTTCAACCTGGAAAAACCCCTTCCATGTTAAAATTTGA
Source organism: Corvus moneduloides (assembly GCF_009650955.1). NCBI lineage: Eukaryota > Metazoa > Chordata > Aves > Passeriformes > Corvidae > Corvus > Corvus moneduloides. Next base: position 59,574,756 of record NC_045480.1, read on the forward strand.
AAGACTTTTCCTAAAATATTGCTGCTGCCATTCCTCATTTTTGTTGTATTTTGAAAACGTAAACTCTCATTGATGTAAGTGGAAAAATTTCTGAGGGTTTTTCCAAAATAATAAAGCAATTTGTTGCTTTGGAACAATTAATGTGGAGTTGCTTCAGACCTGAGCGTATGAATGAGGAGGGTGTGAAGCTGTTGAAAGCTGGAGAGGTGCCTTTGGGCCAGCAGGAGCAGGATGCTAGTTGGGTTATACTGAAATGGTGAGAGGTTTAGGTTTTCCTTATTTGTTTTAAAGGTGTGGGATGGACCAAATGCACTGTATTATGCAGGGGAGGCAGGGGGAAGGGAAGCTCAGCCACTTGACAAGTCAGTAATGTGTTGCTTTTTAATCCTCATAGCCAAGTTTTCTAAGGTTTCAGAAACCCGTGAGCTGCCATGGGTGATGTGACATGATTAAGAGGTTTCTGGAGTCCCATTTTAGACTTTGAACTTGATTTTCATTCAGGTTTTGGATGGGAATGAGTAACTTTGTATTTTAGCTTCATTGTAAATTTTCTTGTTTTGATGGCTCTTTCAATATGTTTATCACATAAAAATGAGTATTAATAGTTTATTTGTTTTTAGGGTGTTGGAATGTGTACTGCTCTTGGGAATACTGCCACATGTCTTGCATCTGCTAAGTTTCTGAGTAAATCCTGTTTATCCACCTTACTAAAGGTGACTAAATCCTGTTCATGTTCTCAGTATTGCGGATTATATTAGATTCATTGTTCACCTTGCAAAAGGGAACACAGAAGAGGAAAACAGAGTTGCTTTTAAAGTGTTCAGATGGTGCATTTTTTGTATAAAACGTCATATGAGTTTCTACTGCAGCTCTTGGACAAACTATTTTAAGTGCTCTATTCCTCTGAAGCTGCTTTATTGGCTCTTGCAAGGAGATTGATGCCTGGGAAGAAGAGGGGAGAGGCCATCTCTGGCTCAGCTTGTTCTTTCCTGTTTCATGATGGTTTGTGGCTTGCCTGATCTTGGCCCACTGTGAAGAGAATACCTTGAGAAGTCTAATATTAGTCCTTAAAGTAGCTTGAAGATGAGCTTGGTAGTTAAATCTATGTGTTTGTTAACCTTTTAGCTTTTTGGGGAGGATGTTGTTCAAAGAAGCCAGAGCAGTTTTAATCCATGTTAAATAAAGCTGCTAGAAATCTGTTATTCCTGATATATTCCAGTATATCTGTTAAGAGTCAGTGAAATTTGTAGTTAGGGATGAGGAATGGTGATGTAATTCCAGTCCTTCTCAAAAGCTTGATGCAGAAATGTGTATATTGTTGTAGAAAAATATTAACACTCTTACAAAAGGGTATAATTCTTCTCGCTTCCAGAAGAGATCCAGAATAGCCTTAGGAAGCAATATTGTCTGGCTTTGTGCAAGACCTTTAGTTTGTGTGACTAGCACTGAGCTTAGTACTGATCTTAAAGGGAATCATTGGATTCTGGTGCTATTAAGTGAGGCTTGGCCACCACCCAGCAGCTAATGGTGTTGTGTTGGCTCAGCTCAACTCAGATAAGGAACAAAAGTATTTTTTCTTTCAAATCCAAATGCAAAAAATATTGAGATGTTTGCATGGGGCACTGGCAGTGCCTCTGGCACCGGACAAACTCACAGGAGCACTTGTTACCAAGGTGTTTCAGAGCAAAGTGAGGGAGCAGGCAGCTGCTCCTCTCTCTTTTGCTGTATTTTTAAATAGCTGCATCCAACCATGAAAGAAGTACAGTGTACTGATATGAACAATGCCAAAGAGAAAATGAAAAGCCCTTGTGTCCCTTCCTTCTTTCCTTGGAAATGTCTTTAGCCTTTTGGTCAAAACATTTAGCAGATGCTTAACTTCTTTTAGTGTTTTAGAAGGTGAATCTTTGATATGACTCTGCCATATGGGTTTGCCAGGATTCCATTGTATTCAGCAGTGTTAGTGTTCTGTCGGTATTTAAAGCACTCTTTGATCTTGAATGCCCTGTTCCTCCCTTTCAATGATAACAGCACCTTGTAACAAGCAACAGCCCTATTCCTGCTTCCTTTATCTGTCAGTTTGGTGTTACTTTGTAAAATGTGTCAATTAAAGGGAATAAAATAGTTACTCTTCAGTAGGCCACAGCGTTAGTCACATAACCAGCGTAGCTGGTCATGCTTTTTGATACATAATTGTACTCAAGTGCTGTCTTACTCTAGTGTTTGTAGTTGCAATCCATACTGTTTTACAATCTGCTATATAACACATACTGGTCTTGCAGGCTCTCATGCTGGTGTGGAACAATACTGGGATGTATCTGTCAGTGCCAGACAAATAATTTTGCTGTAGTAAAGGTCTTCTGGCACACCGTGGAAGAAAGCCAAGTTACATTTATGAAATTTCTAATTTAAGCAACAATACTCAGTATTTAAATTACAGCACAATAGTCAGAGACTATAGTATTTACGATGGTATCAGCATCTAGTTTGTTTTTATAAATGCTTGTAATTGGGTGAACTTCTGTGTATGTACTGTAGGACATGTGGAATTTATCAGAGCCTTTTCTTGATGTTTGTTCCACAGTGGAAGGTTTGACTGCAGGTGGTCTCAGGTGTCTCACTCTGGCTATGGTTTGTCAGGCGCCAAAAAAAGCCACCACAAGGCTGTTACCTTTTTTTTTTTGTGTGTGTGTGTGTCTAGCCACCATCCTTGTAATTTTTCCTGGGCTGTAGCAATAAAGAAATCAGTATTCTTTCTCTGACCTTCTGATAAAGTTTTCCTCCATTGCTACTTGATACTCAGTTTTGATTTTGCTCCAGTGACTTCTGACCTTTGTTGAAAGTGCCAAGTTCTTAAAACCCATTAGAAAATCCCTTCCTGTTTTCTTCCAGGTGTTGATTCAGTAGTCAGGTATCTGCAGCTTTTTTTGACCCATCATTCTGTGACCCAAATCCCCAACTCCCTCAAGCTCATAGATGGTTTCCAGAATTTTCTGTAATGGCTCTTAAACTTTTCAGAAATTATTTGTGGAAAGATGTTGCAAAAATATGATGTCTCTTCATGGTTTTAACAAGGAACTCTGCAACTCTAGCTTTGTGTTAAAAGATTACTGCTTCCAACAACATAGTAAGTCCTTGGGTCAGTAATTTCCAATCCCTGAGAAGATTCAGTAATGAGAAATGCATAAATGTGGGTTTCTGATCCTGTGAGAAGCTGAGTGTTTTAATTCTCAAGCTTCCTGAAGATGTTGGACTTTGCCATGAAGGAATCTGGGTGTGGGCATGGGTTTTGTTTGCTGTCACTGTCACAAGAGAGGTGGCAGTTTGACAGCACTCTAGAAAGGCTCATGAGCTCACTAATATTGTACCTTTTCAGTCTGTGAAAGGGAATGGGGTGTTGTGTACATGTGGTGCTTCATGAGTCTTTTATCATGTACCTTACTCAACATTATTTGAATGCTTCACCTCTACAAGTAGGAGAAAGCATAATAAACAATTCCTTCCTCTAGTGTGGGGCTGGCTCTCATATGACAGGGCTTTGGGAAGGGATTATCGGATTCAAGAAAATTTAGTAAGTTTGGGAGAGTGTGTTGTTGGACCGATTCTCCCATAAATAAACTCTCTTCAGCCTTGTGTTGTGACCTGGCTCACGAATAAGTGTAACATTAGATGGTTAAGAACCTTGTTATTTTCCATGTTTAAGCCTTTCACAGCCAGCAGAACTTGTTTCTTTTGCTGTCTGCTTTGTGAACAGCTGTTCAGCCCACAAGACATTTGAATTAAAAGATTCGTGTTTCCTTTCACATGGGAATTACGTTTCTGCTTCCTTCAACCTTCTTATCCTTGTTGTTTCAACCCTGTGCAGTGTCCTGCTGCATCATGTGTTGGAGGGTACATGCATGGGTTTAGGAGGGAGCAGCTCTGTTACACAATGGGTGAGGAGAAGACTAATGATAAATGGGTGAAAAGAAAGGAAAATCAACAAAAATCTTTTTTTTTTTTTTCATTTTAGACTGTTTTTTGCTGTTTGTAGAGTATTTGAATTGACCTTTTAAGTGGTTGAACTGAACTTTCAGTATGTGAGGTTGTACTGTGATGTGATAAAATACATGTGTTGGATGCAGGACCGATAATAAAGCTGGGTGATTTTTTGTTTGTTGTTGGTTAAAAAAACCCAAACCCAAAGGGAAAAAACCCAAAACCAAATTACCTCCCCCCTAAAACTAGAACAAAAAAGCCCAAGCTAGCGATCTTTTAGTGCCAGTTAATATTAAAGAGCAAAATGCTTACCTGGCCTGTTAAAAGAGTTGCTCTTAGCCCTTCAGAACTGCATGTGATATGAAAAAGATTATAGATTAACTAAATATTTTAAATTGTCCTTAACTTTGGCTGACAACAAAAATGTGAGTAAAACCTTTACTACTGGGTAGAGGTATACCAGGACATGCATCCTTTTTTCTTCCTCTGAGCAATTGCATCCTTCCAGAACTTATGACATTCCCAACCTGCACACGTCAGCACAACAGAAAAGTGTGTTTACACTGTTTATTTACAGCTTTATGAATTTAATAAGGGTTTATCATGATGATATTGTGACTGAATATGGGGTCTGATTGCTTCCTGAGGGATGTAAGAGTGCAGCCTCCAACCTCAAATTTTTAGTAAAATTTGGGTTGCTGGAAATGTTTTGGAGCTATTACGAAACAGTTATAATGTAAAATTAATTTTAATGCTGTGCATTTAACTTAGCTTTCGGCAGGGTTAAACTCCATGGAATTTCTAGTTCAAGTGCAACAATTCTTTGCATTTGGTTTATGTGTATTTATGCATAAATGTTTCACTAGTGGAGCTATCTATGTGTAGTATCCAGAAAATTCTAAGGTGTGTGTTTATGGTGATGAATATATGTGTGAATTTAGGTTAGCAGAGCAAGATAACTGATACAACTTACACTGAGTGTTGTGCCCTTAACTTCTGTAGTTACAGATCTGTTTACATGGCCTGTACCCTAAATTGAAGTGTAAGGATAGATGTAATATTATACACATGATCACATGTGCTTTCTACTATATAGCCTTGCATAAAGAAATCTGTGTGTCCAATTCCCTCTCAGAAGAGGGTTAGACAACACTGAATATCCAGTAATATCCTTAGGCAGACTGGTCTTAAGAGTTCCTTATAAAAGTTGATCATTCTAGGCATAGTGAGATCTTCTGGCCTACTTAAAATGACTGCCTAACCCTTCAACCTGTGCTTTTTTTCTTGCAGACCTTTCAGCAGCCCAGAGAAAATTTGCCCATTCTCTGAGAGACTTTAAATTTGAATTCATTGGTGATGCAGAGACAGATGATGAAAGATACATAGGTAGGTAAGAAGTGACTATAAGTGGCTATATTTTGCCATTCCATCCTGCAACATGATTAAACTTTTTTTACTGTTTTGTATTACAGATGCATCACTTCATGAGTTTTCGAACTTTTTAAAAAATCTTGAAGAACAAAGAGAAATTTTGGTGAGTTGCAATAAATGGTTTAAAAAGCTGTGCACTTAGCAAATAAATCAACATTAGGTGAAGTTGCTTTTACTGCTTTGGTAATCACCAAGGTGTTGATATCACTGATGTAACCGTGGGAGCTCTCATTGTGCAGCCTCTGGTTCTGTAGTCCAGAGTTATAGACAACAACTAGTTCTCCTTAAAGAAGAAATCTGTGTGGTAGGGATGGGTAAATATGAGTTGGTTTAAAATTATGGATTTATTATGGATTAATTATGCCTGGAGTGAATGGAAAACCACCCTAAATTTGTTCACTATTTCTAGTAAAAAGGAAGATGAAAGAGTTAATGATGCAGCAGGGGATACTCAAGTTTTGGCAGTTGGCCAGCTTTGGATCCAGGATCTCTGTAGCTCCAGCTACAGTGCTTATGTGGATCTGGGATGCAATCTGTTGTGTTTATGTAGTAGCAGGCTTAGAAACCTTCACCTTGTATTTGAGCTTTGTGGTGAGGGGTTGGAGCTGCAAACAGTTGCTCTGTTGTGTAGAAGTTCTCTGTTCTTTGTTCTGTTGCCTGTGATTGCTTGGGGTGTAATTAGTGAAATCTGGCTCATGTTGGCCGCACACAGACCGGGGGCTGAGAGCTCTGCAAAACACCTTGCTATTTGGGTTTCTTAACTTTTCTAGAAGATGGGGGGTTTCTTTCTGGGTGGTACCCTGGTTCTCAGCAGCAGCTGCATGCCCAGCTTTGTTTCAGAGCAGGAATTAATAGAGCAGGTGCTGTGTACCCAGTTTTCTTCTGAGTCAGGTCAAACTCTGCGTCTGGGAAATGTGCTTAGATCTGACTCGGTAGCAATTGCATTTCTCGGTATTTGTCACATGGTTATATCTTTGTCTTCCTGGAAATCAGTGATCCCTTGGCATCACTGAGAGGAAGCTAAGACTAATCTGCTGTCTTCCCTGTTTCTTTCTGCCAGAAGCTGGGCCTGCAGTGCAGGAATATGTAGATTAGTGATAAAAGAACTTGTGAACAGTTCTTTTTTCCATGTTTCTCCAGTCCTGAGCCCAGTAATAGGCATGGTTCCTTGTATGTGCTGTGTTCTGTGCTGGTATGCTGTTCTGATCTGGAACCACATTTGGATCTGAATCAGGGTCAGTGTGGTTCTTCACACTTTGCTAAAAACTGTCTTTGCATAGTAGAGACAATTTTTCATTGTTTTGAGTTGTTTTGCCAAATTATAGGGATTGGCTCAAGTATGCTTCAATACTACTTTTGTTTTTCATAATTCTGCATTATAGTCTTTACTCTGCTTTCTCTTGCTATCCATAGCTGTATTTTATTTTAATGAATTGCACAAACCTAATTAGTGAAAATCTTTATGAAGTTTTATAGTGAAAAATACTGCATGAACTGCCACATTATTTTGATATCAGGCTTTAGAGGGATGACTTAAGAATTGCATGGCGCATTTCAGTGACTGTATCAATAGCTCTTCAGCAGGGATACATCACCGCCACAGGAGGCTGTGCAGAATGCAGTGCTGTCTGTCTGGATGGTAAAACACTTCCATTGTTCACACTGAATGCCATGAAACTGTATTAATTTACTTTTTTGGTCTGGTGCCCACGCTTACACAGAAGGTGCTATCATACTGAAAGCTAACTAGCGTCAGTTTCTTGATAGGAAAAGGATGAAATGCAGTTTTTGTTAGAACCGTGACTGATGAAAAACAGGGAGTATAAATTGTTATGGGGAAAATATTTGATACCAAATGGAAACAGAATATATTCACTGAGTTACCAGATGCGTGGCCTTTTTATAGCATCTGTAGTCTAGCAAATGTTAAGTATCATTTCTGGAGTGAGTTTATGTAACAATGGCCATAAGTCTCTGAGAAAACGGTTGTGTGGTGACTGGAAAAGATAATTTCCAGCATCTGCTGCTCTAACTTTTCTTTTTTTTTGACTTCTCAGTGGATGTTATAACAGTGGCATGAGCTCTAGAGATACTCCCATGGAGAATATTAGGGCATGTTGCATTCACAGATGTTTGGAATGAGGTCAGGGATCCAAAGACTTTCCATTAAGATGCAAAGTATATAGCAGGATTTTTTCTAAAAGCATTCAGTCTTTGTTAAGAATGCTCATTATTGAGCATTTTCCCCCTTACTATTTTGAAGATGACCAGAAGATTCTGGACTGCTCTCTTCAGTGTCAGTGCATAGTTAAATAGATAATTTCAGTCACGTAAAATAATATTAAAAAAAGTGTTGAATGATTACAAGACTAAGGGCATTTCAGATATTGCTGTGCATTTTAAGTTTTTGGATATTTGAGGAAAGGGTTATTTTTTTCAAAACCACATTTTAAATGGAACAAATTTGCACTTAAAATACATTCTAGACTGAAATTAAATGCTCATCATCTGCACTTATCATGATTTTCTGAAATTTTTTACAGTGAATCCAGAGTCCATAAAACTTGCTGTCAGTGTTTACAATAAATTTGCCTTTCTGTTAATCATTCATCTGGTGAATGTTTATTTGGTGGATATAATTTCATTCAGATGTTGGAGTCTTGCACTTCATGGTTTTACCATTTCTTCCATCTCCTTCAAAGGCTGCTGAAATTATATCCCAGGTGTCAAAGGATTTAGCTGCATATGTACAGGGAGTTGGCAACAATCCAAACATTTTACTGAAATTATTACAGAGGGGTCAATACAAAACCAAATTACATTTTTCCATAGCGCCGTAGCTTCGTGATGCTCCCCAGGGCAGATATGAAATAGATCACTTTGTCCCTGAGAATATTCTGGAAATTATTTTTACATGTTGAGGATGAATGGAGTCACAGGACTTAGATTCTGCTCCTTTGGCATTGCAGAAGTGCTATGGAAGGTCAGGGATGACAGGGGACTTGGCAAGGTGGTAGGCAAAGGTGGGCATGAGCAAGGCCCAGCATGGTGATGCTCAGATGCTCTGTCCCACTACCCAGCTATTCTCCTGCTTACCAGGGAGAGCAGCAAACCTCCCTCCCAGCCCCAGTTCCCCTGACAGCAGAAAGGAGCTTTGATTCTTGTGAGGGTCTCAGAACAGCAGGCTTTGCTGTCTGCCCTCATTTGAGCTGTGGTGACGAGCAGGGAAGCATTACCTGGTAGGTACCAATGGCCTGTGGTTGTTAGTCCTTTCCTTCACACCTCCCTTTCTTCATTCCAGTCTTCTCCTAAATGACAGCCTGCCCCTAATTCGTTTTCCCTGTTGATTCCAGTCTTGCTAAGTCATAACCAAATTTGATAGGTCTTGTGTTGTTCCCTCAGTAATCTCAGCAGTGCTTGGCACTCCTGGTGTGGTCACCTTGGTGTGCTGGCTGTGAGTGCTTCCCTTCCCTGGAGCTCCCCTGTCCTGCCCTGTATCTGCTTCTGGAGTTCACATGATCCTTGTCAAGTGCTGGTCTAACCTGTATCTAAAAAGGTTCCTGGAACATAGATTTCTCTCTATTCTGCTGTTTATTCTTCATTTTTTTTTCATCTGGTGGTCATGCTGCATTTCTGATGTTCATACTGATCCTGATGTTCATACTGAGTCTCCTTTACTTCAAGTTAAGCTGGGAAATTTTTGAGAATTTTTCTACAGTAGTCATGGAATAAAACTGATCACTTTTCCTTCATAGTAGTATTTTCATGGTTGCCCTTTCCAAGTGGCGTTTTACATCTGTATTTTTCCTTGTTCAGTTTAATTACACTGTGTTTAGACCATCTCTCTTATGTTAGAATTACAGCTTTCTCCTCCTCTTCTTGCTTTTAAGTTGCTGCTATGTTTGCTCTTCTACCATCCTCTGGGACCTTGCTTGCCTCTCCCTTTAGTTTGCTTTGCTGACTTCCTAAACTATTCTGAAGCAAAAAGCCCCTTCTGACTTGAATGCAATTAATACTTCAGTTGTGTAATGTAGGAATACCTCTAATTGCTCTCAAAGAATCCTTACTCCCCTTAACATCTGTTTTTCTCCACTTTGTTAGATAGTTTGCTAGAATTTAACTGAGGTTTTTTCCTTTTTGGAGGTAGTTAAAATCTGTTGTCTTACACTCATTCCAGTTAAAAAATTGTTTAATAGCTTCCTTCCTCTCAGTTTCCAGATACATATGAAGAACCTCTTTACCTCACTTTTTTTTGTTGCTGTTACCAAATAAAATATGGTTTTGCCTTCTTTCTAAATTTGCCCCGAAGTACTTGTCTATTTCCTTTTTACTCCATCGCATTTCTCTTTGTATAGGATTTCTGATACAATTATACTCCCCTTACTATATTTCCTGTGATTTCCCAAGGCAATATAAACAAGCTATTTTACTTTGATATGTTTTCTTCTATTTCCTGCTAGGTTTTTTGCACACTTCTATCCCTTCAGATGTCTTAAGAGGAAAGGTACTATGCAGTTATATTTTTAAGTCCTTTTCCCCCTTTTTATTCTTTTTTTGCAAAAGAAAGGCTTGTTTTACCATGGGTATCTTTGCAATTTTGGCCTCTCTGAAATTCTTTTGCATTCTCTGTAAGTTTTACCAGGGTGGCAGAATCAAATCCAGATTAGCATCTCTCTGAAAAGCAGAGTTATTCTTGGCATATATCAGAAACACAAGAAATGATTTCTTTATGGATTTTTAAAGAAATATCTCCGTGAAGTCACTCTTTTAGTCTTTTATTTAATTTCTTCTTAAAAAAAAAAAAGGGGAGAGGGTTTGTCCCTTGTGCTTTGCTTTCACAAGTTAAAAGAAGTTGTTAAGGTTCAAAGGCGTACACTCAAAAGGTTAAAGATATACTTTAAGTAATCTGTACAAATATGTACATTTACTTATTTATTCTTACTTAAACTACCTCTTACGATTAGATATTGAAGTGCATGAGTATTTATTTCACAGGTGAAGGACTCACTTAACACACACTGTTCCTGAATAGCTTACTCTGTTACCTTTTGTCCAGTGACTTTTGTATCTGGATTCCATTCAGCAGTTGACTCTGCTGTGAAGATGATGGTATTAATTTTTCTAAGCTTTTCTTTGGCATTCTGCATGTCGGTATTTAGGGGTTTGTAAATCTTAATCTATCTTGACAGTAATCTGAAGAAATCTGTGTGAAGGAGCAATCAGTTTACTCACTGATGTAGAGTAAAAAAAAAAATACCCAGTAGTCTTGGATGTGCGATGCATTCTAGAGCTGTTTGGTAGGAGTTCAAGGTATTATGTAGTGCTCCATAGGTTCAGATCCTTTTAAGTCTGCTGACAGTGCAGACTGCTAAATATATCTGCCAAGACAATGGAAAAGACGTAATTGTTGACCACTTCTGAAAAATTAGGCTGCCAACAGTGTATTGAACATCTCAGATGCAGAGATAGAGGCATGGATGAAACAGAATGTCTCAGGAACAGCATTTGAGTAACTTAATTGCAGGATCTACATTCTTTTCTCTCCTGTGCAATTTTTCCTATTTAATAAAACATTTTCCATTTTCAGAAAGAAGCAGAACATTTGCTGCCATATCTCATTGCCCAGCCTTCACTTTTCCTCTGCTGGGCATGAGATCAGATGACAATCATGTGATTATCAGAATATGGAACATGAATGTAGAACTATGGCTGTTTCAGGCCCATCTTGCTCTGTTTTGCTGATTCCTGACATTGAATGTTTCATTTATTTGTTTGGTTTTGAAAGTCTTCTGAAATATCTTTGTGAGTTACATATGAACTTGTGCACATTAATCTATAAACCAAAGATGACTTGTCTGTACAATAGAAAAAAAAGTGCAAAGCCAGATCTGGGTGTGTTCCTCCCACCTCTGAGTGAACACAGCTGACAAGTTCTGTTACCACTGGCTTCCTCTTTTCCAGATAATTTTGTGGTCTCACATGCATCAACATAATTCACGAGAGAATTTTCATTCTGTTAGTTCATCAATGGGAAATGTTTGGAATTTGCATTGTAAAAGTGTCACCAGTTTGGATTTTGCTGGTTGTTAAGAACACCACTGTTTCTTGTGGAGGAAAGCGCTGACAACTGAGCAATTCATTCTTGACTGAACACTGATGCTGTTGTTCGCTGTTGGATTCCTTGACTTTCAGTGGCATCTTTTTGCTCAGTGGTGAGCTTTGCCATGCATCAAGAAAATGGGCATTATGCAGTTTTCTTTTCTGAGCAGCCTTTTTGCTTGGTCAGCACCATTGTATGACCACATACAATGTCTGTGGTGCAAGAACCATACCAGTGTTCTGGTGTGTTGTGGTTTGCTAAGGGAAGGTCTTTCTTGGAGGAGTTATCCCCAGCTTCCCTTCCCTGCAGATGGGGAAAAGCTGATTTGTTGCAGTTTTTGAAAGTCTGTTTATTTTGTTTTCTTGGTTGTTATGATTGTGGCTTTGTGGTATTTTTCTTTCTGTAGTGGAATGCATTGCATAAGAATAAACTTATTCAGAAGACATGACTGTTAAATAGCTGTCAGTAAATAATCTTTACTAAACCCCACTGTCTGTTTAATGATCTTTTTTAAAGGAAATTATTTCTTGTTTTCTTATGATACCAATCTGATTTTGGAGGCCAGCAGTTTCATGACAAGAGAATCAATGCAGGCAGCATTTCAGAGCAGAGCATAGCAGATAGATCACCCTTTTAGCTGTCTGTCCTCTAGGTCAGTCATGAACTTCCAGGAAATGAATGGGAAATAACTTTTCACTAGAAGGGTGAACTCAGGAGTCCTGCTGTTGTATTTCCTGTAAGTCAAGGCTGCTGTTTTTGGAAGAATTAGGAAGTGCAGAGCACAGGATTCTGCCTGTACTGATGTTTGTGAGGCTCAATGGTCTAGGAAATTCCCCGTGAAACAGTCTGAGAAACTTCTTGTCGTCTTAGCAAACCCTGAGGGGTAGTTTTCTGGAACACCTCATTCTGAGGTGATGTGTTTTGTTACAGATGCCTCCTGGTGCTTCAGTAGTGCACAAAATACGTTGTCTCCGAGTCAGATGTATCACTTGTCCACTCAGCTCTTTTGTTACCAGATGGCTTCCTCCACAGCAAATGAATCCACAGCCAATGGATGTCACGTCTTTTTTACAGCCTCTGCACCCATGCAAATGCACACAAGTATTAATGTGCTATGAGACCTCCTTAAAAATCCTTTAGTCTATATACTACAGGCCTTCTAAAAACCAAAAACCTTCTATGTCTGTATTCCCAATGTGTGGCTGAGGCCCTTTTATTATCTAAGATTGTAAAGCTACAGGGAAAGCTCTAGAGCAGGGAGAAAATCCAGACACGTTTACTAGAAGAAAAATTGATTTGAAAATGAAAGAATGAGCCTTGGGTGTGGGTTGCACTGTCTGCAGTCATCAGTGCTCCTAAATACACTAAGCTAAATAAAATGAATACAAAGCCAGGGCTGACGAGTGGTTAGAGAGACACCTCTCTGTCTGTAGGGCTGGAAGAGGAGGATTGGCTGTGCAGCTAACTGGGGGCATGTGTAACTATAAGAGCAAATCATATTCTCATGGGAAAAGAAAGAATAGAGATTCAGGCTTTCCAAGTAACATCTGATGTCTTCAGCAGTGGAGTTGTATCTGCAGAGTTTCATAATACAGGCTTTCAGGCATAGCTCTTAATGCTTTGAGAAATTTCAGTAGCAAATCACTATGTGAAGTAGGAAAGCTTTTTTTGAAAAATAGTATTTTTTATATATTTCTCTCACTCCCAACACTGGAGGTATCAGAATTGTCTTTTTTATTAGGCTGCATGGTGCATTTTCTTAGGAAAAACACAACTGTATCCTCTGTAAGTAGAAGAGCAGCTGTAGTGGTAAATGTCTTTATTGGAAAGTAAATTTCTTTATTTAGCAGCATTGTCAACTATTTTGTAATTGAATCACTGCTAGGTATGTCTTCCTTTCTGCCTTCTCTGTTGCCCTCACTAAGGCAAAGCTTCCTTCCCAGGTCTGGTTTCATTGACACTTGCTCAGTCTCATGAGCTTTGCCTTACTGACTTGGTGGCCTCCCTTGTCACTTTGTTGAGGGGAGAAGCAATCCTGCCCCTGACTACAAATAAATCATTCCAGATGGTATGCTGAGAAACTAAACCCCCTCTTTTATGCAAGGCATCTAATCTGCATTCCAGTTCCTGAGATGGGAATTGGGATCTCCGCAATCCCATGTTGCTGTGCAGTCTGCAGGAAGGTGTGTGTTCATGGCTTCGGTTTTTTTTCCTTTCTCAGCAAACCTGGTTTTTTATGGGAGAATGCTTCGATTCAGAATGGAGCAGAGTCAGGATACGTATTTACCTCACCACCAGAGCTGTTGATTAGCAGTGTGTAATTTCCAGTGCTTCCAGTAAAGGCTGACCTCTAAGGACATTTTTAGGAGGGAGCCTGGGAGGCCAGTGCTGCATTTGTCTAATAACAAACTTTGATTAACTTAGGTTGGTTTAACCTTTTTAGCCACTGAACTTTGGGGAGAGCTCTTGTGGGTTGCTACTCCCTTACAGGCCATGCAAGCAGCCTTCCTCCTCTGCAATATAAGCCTGGTTGTGCCTGGAAAGGGAGCGGGAACTTAGGGAACCTGCTCTTGTTGACTGCAGGAGAAAGCAGGAAAAAGAGCATTGAATGCTGGTGCCTGATCTTGTGTCAGGTTACAGTGCACAGGAGGAGGTGTTGGGAGAAGCAGTTTCTAAACACCTATTCCCTATTCCCACCTTTTCTGGGAAGGGAAGAAGTGACAGTCTAAATGGAGTCATCTCATGGACTGGCACTGTCTGCTCAGTGACCTGTTGGATCTTGTTGACTTGGCTGAGGAAGTATCCAACAGCTGTGAATGAGCTTGCTAATGGATTTAGCCTGTGCCTTTGAGGGCTGCAGTTGGAAAGAGTGCTTGGGGCTCCTTAATCTATGGCCTGTTACTTACTCCTTTGGAGGAAAGGGAGCTGGAAAAGGCATGATTATCACAATTCTGTACAACTTCTCTGCCTGAGCAAGTGGAGTTTTGTAAAGGCATCTGTAATAGATAGATAGACACAAAGCTGACAGCGTGCTTCAGGATGTTGGAAATGTTGGATGCTGTGATCTTCTGAGGTGGTGATGGCACTGATGATTTTATTGCTGATATTGCTAGGTTTATGCTCAAGTTAATTCTTTGACCTTTCTGTAGGTGCTGCAAACAGAGCAGGAGTAATGTAAGCTAGTTTGAGACTGACTGCCCGAGACACGTGTGCACATCGGGTTAAACATTTCTTAAAGCATTCCTGAGACTTTGACATTAGCAAAGCTGGTTAAGATACTGTTACCTGAGACATGACCTCGTTAGATTGATTCACTTACGACTTGCATGCCACCGTTTGCCTGCCAGATATGATTGAACATATATTTGTTTCACACAGGTTTGGATAGATCAGAGAAGTAAAGAAAGGGATTTTTAAATGTCCTTTTAAATAGTACATTCCTGTCATAATCTGTCAGGATTAGAGAAGTCGAGGATGAAAAGGAGTGTAAGAGTCAAGACAGAAGTTGAAAAAGAAAGGAACATCTAGTTTCATATTAATAAACTTAAATACCTAGTTTAACTTTGCTGGAAATTTTATATTATTTTAACATGGTTCTAGTTGTTAAGGAAGGTAAAAGTGATAATTACAGATATATTGAAGCAATCCCTCGCTTATTTCCTATTTGCTGATTTGTTATCTATGGCTTAAAATAGAGTGGTTTTGTGTTTCCAAGTTATAAATAAGCTAAGAATGAATAGCAGTGTAAATAATGCTTTTGTTCTATAAGTAAGAATACATCTTTTTGTAACTTTTCATGACAAGCACTGGATTCTGCGTACTGGAAAACAATAGGAATTTAATCTATTTTGTTTAATCTTAATTTTTAACCTCTCTCTTTAATCTTGCATCGGATGTATTTTAATTATGAACTTTGGTTTTGTTTCCATCATTCAGAAGAGCATCTCTGTAATTCACTGTTGAATTTACCAGTCTTGTATTTTAACATATGGCCTGGTATAAAGCTCCGTGAGAATGACCAAAGATCTGCAAAATCTTACTCCACCCAGAAGTAATCAAGAGTTCTGTTATTTAACCTAGGCACAGAAAGCAAAAGGGGTGACAAATCATAAGTACCTTTATGGCAGGCACCTGGGGATGCATCTGTTAACGAAAGTTTAAGTTGTGCAAAATGAGAGATGTCTCTCTTGGAAGGAGGGGAAGCTTGTTTTTCATTTAATGAAAGAATTACTGGCATATCATCCCACTGGCAGCAGTGGAATCTGCTTGTTGGCAGTCACTGAAGAGAACATCCCATTTTGATTTAAAGATTATTTTCTGCTTCAAACAAATTCCTGTAGTGGTTCCCATGGTTAATACTGCACAGGAGTAGCAGAGTGAGTGATTTATAGTCAGCCTTGCTGCTCTATGAAGCACAGCCTTTTATGCATATATTTTCCTTTTTTTTTAAATTTTTCCTTTGTTGCATCAAGGTGCTATGGCTTTCTTTGACTTGGACTTTGTGTTCGGCATACATTCAATGCCTGTTAACCTTACACTTTTTTATGTAAAAGTTCAAACAACTAATAAGCAACTTGTCATTTGTTAATTATTTTTAACCCTCAAACCATGTGAGTGCTCAGTTGCTACCTTTAAATGCTTTGAAATGATTCCAGTAACTGTGGTGCTCTGCCTTGGGGAAGCTTTTGTCATCCTCTCTGAGTTTTCCTCTGAGGTGCTTTCTCCTTCAGTTTGTTAGTACACAGAAACAACTTAAAGTTTTCTAATGTGGAGGGACTGATTATGTGGTTTCCATGCTCTCCAGTCTGACTTGAGAGTTCTTCCTTTTCCTGTTGCTCCCACCAAGGGTGCACTGAAGGTTTTTGGCAAAATCAGGAAATGGATGCAGAAAGAAGTTTTGTGCTGAGAAAAAGTGCTCTGAAGTTAGGATGTAGCTGTTACATGGATGACTGTGCAACACCCAGTTTGGCCCAGACTTGCCAGCTATTTGGGTTTCCAGCTAGCTCCAGGTTAGTGTGCTGTGCTGGCCGTTTAGAAATGTGGGTTGCTGTGGTTACAGTGAATTGGCAGAATGACTCCCACAGTAATCCCTCATGGCTCCAGGGATGGGTGGGAGCAGACAGTGCTGTTCAGATTTGTGTGGTGCCAGATTTCCAGTACATCCCGTGTGTGTTTTACGATAAGAATTTTTCAGAAGTGTTCCAGAAGGCCGGTTTAAGCCTGTGATGTTTTATCTGAAGATTTTCACTATAAAGGGAGGGGAAAGGGGAGGAAGGAGAGAGAAAGGCTTCTGTTGTATGTCAGAGAGTTCTGCCTGAACTCTTGGCATCTTAGCCCAGTGGCTGTGCTAAGCCCAGCCCTGGGCATGGTTAGCTCTGTGGGTCTGCCTTAGGAGTGACCAGAAGGGTCCCACTTGCTCCTCCACATCTGCAATACTCTTGCCATCTTTTCCATGCTGCTGTTATGTTCAAAAAATACCAGCCTTTCCTGAAATGTCAAATTTAAAAAAAAAAATTTAAGTATTGTTTGCACCAAACAGAACCCTGCTCCATCTTCAGTGACATTTCATGTTAATTAGTAGCCGTGCAGATCCAATAAGCTACAGTTTTCTGTCTTATGATGGAATATTGTGTCCTTCTTTTTTCTCTTTACTATGGCCATGAGGCTTTATATCATAAGTGCACTGGTGGATGCTCACCCAGTCATCTCAACCTCTTGTTTATTGACTTTGTACCTCTTGATTTTGTAACTTAGCTTAACTTAAGGTCTTATTAACGTACTTCAGTGCGTAAATATTTGGAGATTTGTATCAATGCCTAATGGTGCTAACTATGTCTTAAAAGATTATTATTTGCTACTCACTGGTCTATTCTGCAGTTGTTTGTAGTGCTTCTTGTTGCAGAAATTTTTGCATCCCCTAGTGAAACTCAGTTGTCCTCTGTCTCATTCTGGTGTTCAGGCATTGAAGCCTTCAACCTGATCTGCAAGACTGGCGCAAATGGAGCAGTTGCAGTTTGGGTGCAACCTGGAAATTTCTGCATTTGTTTTAAATTTAATTTTCCTGATAGTGGATTGAATTAGAGGATAGAAATTCTGTAAGCTTGAATGAACTCAGAGATGTGATTTTTTTTTCTTTTTTTCTTTTTTTTTTTTTTTTGAGTTAGAAGTCCTAACTTGCATGCTTCTGTTATTTTACCCCAGAACCTGCTTGCTTTTTTCTTTTTATTGCTGATGCTGATGTGACTCATCAATCTGGCTACAGAAACCTAACCCATGCTTTTTTTTCTTTAGGCACTCAGTGTTACTGAAACTCTGATCAAACCTTTGGAAAGATTTAGGAAAGAGCAGCTAGGAGCTGTAAAGGTTTGTCCTTCCTTGCCTTTATAAGTTTGCTTATTTTCCCTACTTGGATTGCATTGTATTAATGACATGTAATTGGCAGAAACATATTGTTGCTGATATTTCATCTGTTCACACTTTTTTTGTTTCTACTTTGAGAACTTGCTTCAGAAACAAATGGAATGTTTTAAGAAGAGAAGAATGTGTCCTTTCCCTTCCTCCTCCCCACCTTCCTTATCTCCTATGTCTGGAGTAGGAATAATCCTGCTAACAACCTTCCCCCCTTCCTAATGGGTAACCCTGTTCTGCTTTGTGTTTGCTTGCAGTTGCACAATGAGAGGCTGAAAAATATTAACTACCTAAAGAAGCTCGCTCATCCATATGCTTTTAACTGCACTTTTGCCACCTGCAAGTGAAAATTGCCTTTATTTAATTTTTTGTTTTGAATAAATAACTCATTGGCTCTGTATGCATGGAACTAATAGGGGTGAAGAGACTAAGGACAAGATCTCATTCAAAGTGTTTTTGATGAAAGTGTTTGGTAATTTTTTTAAGATTGTCACTAAGTTGCGTATATTTAAAAAAAGGCAAAGTAAGCTTCATGGATTAAGTGCAGACTAGATTTGGATAAAAGTAACAAGGACAAATTTGTACCTGTCTACCTTCCTTTTTGCAGTAAGATATTTAAGTGCTTATTAAAAAAATAGAAAAGAAACCAGCATTTTATTGTACCCTTCTGTTGTAAAATTCAATACATTTTCAAAATACTCGCATATGTTTTATTTTATAATTTCATGATTTCATCACTAGTGATATATAAGACAATGTTTCACTTATGAGAGCACTATACATTTTGACTTTGGCATTTTGACTTTTAACATGTTCTGCGTATGATTTCAGTGTTCACGAACTGAAAATGCTCTGTTGATCATAAATCCTCTCAGCTCAATGGTACAATGAGCTTTGTGTAATTTTATGGACTTGAGAGAAGTATATTAGGTGACCCAACCAACACACAATAAAAACTTGGACTGTAATATAGCCAGTCTTCCAAGGAAAGAGGGAATTTGTTCTGAATGTAACCTATTGTCACAGAAGCAGCTGTGTCATGAATGCATTATTTCAGCAGTATTTTTGCTGTGAAAGAATATTGCTGTTTTTTTGGGGTGAGAACCCCTACGCCTTTAAATTATCTTATATCTTCACTCATTTCCTAGTCAGAATTCTCTCCCTGACTCTTCTAACACAAATTACATTCACGCAGTCTACATCTCCCATTTTGTTTGGATGGATGTTTCTTCCTTGTGTCCCTGCACATTGTGTCTGTGAAGCTGTAGCTTTTATTTCTGATCTAGACCTTTTTTTTTGGACAGAATTCTTAATGACCTTTAAATAGAAGTCTTATATAATTGTAGAATATTTAAATAAAAACCCTCTAAAATTATTCAGCTCTTGGAATATTCTTAACTGAATAATTATTCAGTGTCATCAAAGCACTGGCACTGGAAGTATAACTCTGCTTAGCTCTGAAAACCGGGCTATGGCATCTAGTGGTGAAATATATTTGCAGCATTGTGTAGTATTTGCTTTAGGAAAGATTTACGCTCTACCATTACAAAATAAAAGTTGAATCTGCTGCCTCAGGTTTTTTCTGTATCTTACATCTCCTGCTGATGAAATGGTCTGAGTTAAGCTTAAGAAGAAAAGAACAGAAGGAAAGTTTAGCTTCACAGAGCTGGAAGCTGAGACCCTTATTGAATTACCCCTTAGTGAAAGGTGTTGCTGCACTAATCCTGAGCTACGTGTGTAAAGTTTCTGGCTTTGCCTATTAAGAAGTTAAGAGAACTCTCTTCTTTTTTTCTGGGAGCATTCAAATGTTCACCACATCAATGGAAATTTTGCTAATATAAACATAAAGATTCACCTCCTTCCCTGCACTCCACTTTCTTCCTCATTCCATGTTGCTAATATGTTATCGCTTATCACCCTGATACCATACACATATCTTCATGTTTCTCAGTTGATAACAAATATTGTGGCTCCTTTTTTAAAGGAAATTCTGAGTCTCATAATGGGGGGAAAAAAATTTTCGTGAAAGTCCTTGCTGAGAAGCAATCCTAAACAGCCTCTTTAATGTAATGCCATCTTCAGAATGTAACAGCTCAGAGAACAAGAATGTGTCTCTCTTATAACATAGTATATATAGTATTATTCAAAATGAAAGGTTAAGAGGAGAAAAAAAGAGCAATTATGTCTGTAGAGTTTAACCAGGGGTTTGGGTAGAATACATTTAAATGTGATTTCAAATCTACAGAGGAGGAAAAATACTTTAATTGAACTAGTATCTTTCTGGTGAGTAAATCTGCCAGTTCTTGAATATGTAATTAAATACTTGATTTTACTTACTTGAAGTTATTTTCAACTGCAATTAGATATACTAAAAATAGCTTCAAAACTGGTTGGTTGAATTCATGAATATTGATTTTTGCCTTAATACACTGTGTTAGGAAACTGGAACTGAAGAATCAATTTGTTTTACGATATCTTCTACTATATTAGATTCAGAAACTCAGATTTCCTAAAAAAAAAAAAAAAAAGTAATGACTGTCCCTCTTCCAATACATTGCTTTTGGTGGCTGGAGAAATGGATTTGCATTGTGCAAATGATAGTCATATGTGTCTGTGAGAGTTTCTCTTTTGATACTATGGTATTAAGTTTTATGGATATTTTAATTTTTATTGTTTTTTTGTCATGGGCACGATAAAATTCTGGTAGAAACAGGAATTCAGCACAGAGGTCGTTGTATAACTTTAAAATGGAGAAAACCTTTTGAATATAGAGGTGTATTTGCTTTGGGCTTTGAGCTGTTGGAACTTTTCCCTTGTGAATTTTAGAAAGGTTATTTTTTTCAGTGAAACTGGTGTTTCCATTGAAGTCCTCTATTCAAAACCAAGGTGGTGTGGGTGATCCCTGAAAGTAATGAAATATACAATACGTCAAGAGGAGGTCAGGTTTTTTGCTTTTTTTAACTTAGATGATGTAAGCATCTGTGTAATAAGCTACACCATAGTGATGTGATGGGATTTCATTTCAAGTTAGCCTTTAAATTAATTTTTTAAATGACATGGAGCATATTTTTCTCTACTTACTGGAACTATGACATTTTTTTCTCTTTGTTCCTGATGAACTAGAATTTTAAAGAAGAAAAATAGTACACTTTTATATTTACATGGTTGCCACTTTGTTTCTGTGTCTAGGAGGAAAAGAAGAAGTTTGATAAAGAGACAGAGAAGAACTACAGTTTGTTGGAGAAACATTTGAATTTATCAGCTAAGAAGAAGGAGCTACAATTACAAGAGGTATTGTTGCCTCTCTTTTTTTTATAGGGTATAGGTAAATATACTTAAATGCAGAAACAGCATTCTCAGTGATAAAACAAAAAAAAATTTCTCATCCGGAAAGATTGGTGAGAAAATCAGTATTTGCTGAACTTAGTACCTCCACCATTTTCCAAATCAGGGGGTCTGTGTGTGTACAAAGCCCTGAGCATCATGTCATTTTTATATATAATTAAGGGAAGAGCTAAGTGCAAACATACTGTGAAAAACTCTGCATTTCTTACAGGGCTTTGCCATTGCTGTGATTTGCATTGCATTGTGCCTATTGACTAAGTGTCCTGTGATAATACTTCATGCAGAGGACAGCAAGACTTTTATTCCCAAATAAAGTGGGTCTGTGCCATTTCTTTTTCTGCCATTTTGAAGATTTGGTTTGGGATTTTCTTGAGTAGTGCTATAAAAAATTTGTTGACAATTTATAACTGATAGATCTGTTTTGCCTGGCATTCCTTCTGTCTCTCTGGGTTTATTATCATCATCAACTTATTTGTAATAGTTTTTGTTTCTGGAGCAACAGCAAATAGTATGTGAGAAGACTGCAGAGAAAACTTGCAGACACTTGCTGTAGCCAAAAGGGTTTTTTTTTCCCCCAGATATGTCTGAATTATTAGTGCCTAGAGTATAAAAAACCTTAATATTTCCTTCATATATAGCTCCGGTCCCTGCCCTCTACCCCATCTCAAATATTCTATGCCATTTTTCATAAAAATGGTTAATATAACTGGCAGAGTTACCCAGGAACTTCTCTGCTCTTGAGTATCCGTAGGATGTCACTTCACCATGCTGCATTTGCAACATAGACCCTCAAATGTGTAAACAAGTGTCTTTTGGGGAGTTGAGTTGTCCCAGTGAAGGTACTGGGCATGGCTCATGTGTCAGGACCTGTACTTTTATCAAATTGATCGGCTGCCAAAGAACTTGACACAGAGAAAATGATAAAGGGCTGATTATGATCGCTTGATGAAATGTGGTTCTCGATATCAAATCTGAAATGGGACTTAAGCTCAATGGAAAAATACATAATGCCTGTAAGAGGCATTTTGAAGCTGTATCAAATATAGCCTGAAGCTTTAGAGCGTGTGGGAAATCTAGAATGGGCAAACAGATTTGTTGTAAATGTCCTTCAAAGTTTCACGAGCAAAAATTCTTCAGTCAGGCTCTTGCATTTGTATATTTAATTCTGAGGTATAAATTTATAAACAATTTAAAGAAAAAAGGTCCTTGCAGCATGTTGTCAGAGGAAGTAGTAGGAAACAATTTCTTGCACAAGCTTAGAGAATAGGAGTATATGATTGCATTGTAATGTATATAATTTAGTTTTATTCATTTTAGTTGTGTCAGTTCCTGACTGGAGTAAATAGTGCAGGGATAAAATTGACAAAAATTTGATGAAAAACATGCCATGTTGTGGAGTGTGTCTTAACATTAACATAACTTTGGACTCTCTTGGTGGCGGGGTATTCCTGTACTTCACTGAGGCACAGTGTGTCTCTCACTTCTGTCTTTCTTCAGCAGTACACAAACTACAGTGCAACTTGCTGGGTGCATGGCGAGGCTCATGCCTCAAAAACTGAGAGATGTGATAATTTATTAGCAGGGAAAGTGGGATAAAACAATAAAATGGCTGTGTTGGGTATTGTATTCTGGGTTGTGTGGTGAGCCAGATGTCCTTGAAAATCCACTTCAGAGTCTCTTTCTAGGGTGTTGTGGTACCTTTCATGTGCATATGATTAGAAGCTTAGCTGACAACTCAAACAATTCCTGTGTTTATAGGCTGACAACTCAAACAATTCCACAGTTTATGGAATGCATCAAAATAGCGTGGCTTGTTGAAACACATTTGCTTACTGAAATACTTATCAGGGCTTTATTTATTTCATGGCATTTGTGGTCATGCCCCTTTAACTGCTGAGAGTTTTCCAGCACAGAGCAGTACAGCCAAGCACGTCTTAAGGCAAAACTGTCTTAAATCTAATTTGGCTTATCCTCTTAAAGCACAGCAGTCACTGTTCAGCCTGAAGGATGTAGTCTCAGTATTTAAGAGAGAGTCTGATAGTAAGTCTTGTCCTTTCACCTAACCCTTTTTCCACTTCCTTTTGTACTTCAGTGTAGAAGCATTTTGTATTATCTTTGTGGGTGAAGACTAAGTGTTAGTTACTTAGAGTAGCCTTTTGTAGCTTTTCTTTAATGTATTTTAATAAAAGTTTCTGTCACCCAGTTTTAAGATTCATTTTAACAAATCTTACATGTACCTTAAATAATAACTTCCTAAAATAATACCTAGATGCTAGAAAGTGAAAAATTTATGGGCAGATGGATGGCAGCTGAAATGTAACTGTTCAGCATCAATATGGTGTTGGCATTTCTGCAAAGCTGTCCTAAATATCAGCTGCAGGTAGTAAGGCTGCATTTCTAAATATTTGATGCTCTGTGGAAGCTGTGAAGTGTTGTACCAATAAGTGAACTTTTTTCTGTTATGTTTCTAGCCGGTCAGAATGAGCACAGGTGTGGGATGGGTACAGCAGCATTCTGGCTACTTGCAACAGTTATTTGGGTTATAGAGTAAAACTTACAGCACCAGCACTGTAGTTTTCAAAAATAACATTTTCTTCCTTAATTTGACTGGAGAGATGATTTCCCCCTCTTAGATCCCTCTCTGTTTGGGCAGGTACCTTTGCAATGCTATTAAAAGTTGGATTCCCTAGAAAAGAAGCTTGAAGGGGTGTTGCTGGAAGTCTTCTAAAAAAATCTAGCCTCATCATTCAAAACAACATATGTGAAAGGGAATTGCTGCTGCTGTTTAAAAGTAAATGAATGATCTATGTCGTAACACATACCTCAAATATGGTGAAAATTATCTGCTTGCCACTTGTATGTCATCCTGAAGCTGTCTGCAAAATGCCTGTGAAACTTCATGAGGTGTGCTCTGTGTGCAGGCAGATAACCAAGTGGAGCAGAATAGGAAACACTTCTATGAGCTGTCCCTTGAGTACGTGTGCAAGTTGCAGGAGATCCAGGAGCGGAAGAAATTTGAGTGTGTGGAGCCTGTAAGTATCAGTGAATTCAACCTACTCTCCCTGCTTTCTAAGGGATGGAGGAGGAATGCAATTGGATGACAGCCAAGCTCTTTTTTCTGGAACACACAACCAATTGCGTGACTTAACAGAATTTAAACCAACTTGGTATGTCTGCACAGATTCCTGGTGCAGATAAACTTAACCAGGCATGGCAAAGTTGACCTCAGTAATTAGAGCTGATTTGGACCCACTGATGCTGATTTTGAGAAAATGTGTGAAACCTTTGTTGTACTGTAAGAACCTCACTTCACGTTGTGAGATAGAATGGAGGATTCAAGAAGATGTTGGTGTCAGGATTCTTGCTGTGGGTTTTCTAACCAATGAAATGTTATTGGTAACTAATGCAAAGAATCTAATTTTCATAATGAAGGTTGGGCTTAGAGGCCTGTTAATGAAGAATTGCAGGTGTAAATCAATTAAGAGTGTGCTGCTGGATGAGAAGCCCATTATTGGGTAGCCTGATGTTTAATTTCACTTGCAATTGAATCTGTGAAGAAATCAAGGGGCTTCGTTGAATTTCAATGAAAATTACATATGCACTGACCAGGCTTTCTTAAATCTATGAGAAGAACTTAGTCTAAAATTTTCTGAAATGTGTATTAGCTTGGTGGTATAAATACAAATTTATCAAACAACAAGAGAACAGTAAGTGTAATACTGAGATAAAGAGAGGATGAATTGTAGAAATGTCTTCCATTCACTCATGCTCTGAACTCTGTGCTTTTGGGCCAAGTCTGTCCTTTCATTCTGATACAATTGCTTTAATGTAATAATGAAAAAAGTTCCAAATGACCCTAGCTGGTCATTATGGAATTAATAAGAACTGTCTGTTTTAATATAGTTTATTCCCGTATGAAAAAATTGCTAAAATCCTTAAGGGGGAATAAATTACTGCAATTATTTTAACACTGTATAAAGAATGGGAAAATGCTGTGAAAAAATGGTTGTGTGGGGGCTTTTTTGTGTAGATGTTTTGGTTTTTACTTTTTAAAAAAATTTTCCAGTTTTTAGATTTTTTTAAAATTCTAAATAGCTTTGCATTTGGTTATTGTTTCAGAACATTTGAAATTTCTTCAGAGCCAGAGTAGAGAAATGAATCTGGAAATTATGTTCTTGCAACATGTCCCTTTGTCATTTGTGAAAGCTCCTTCTGGATGGTGCTGAGCTTTATGTTGCTTAATTTGTACGTGAAGTTTACACTAGACTAGAAAGCTGAAATTATTTTGTACCAAATTCTTGCTCCCTTTTCCCTTAATAATACTTAAAGTTGATGTGGTTTTTTGCATTTTTTGAAAATGGTTTATTTGATATGACTTCAGACTTTCTTAAATACATTCTTTGGCTTGTTCTCTTTAGAGAGCTGTTCTTTCATGAGTCACTTGCTTCGTTCCAGCAGCCTTAACTAAACAGGAGAGTTAGACAGGACTACACCTCATGCTGCTTCCAGTGTAGTACAGCTTGTTTGTTCTTTTAAATTGAAACACTAAAGTCAGAATGTGCTAAGTGGATCACTTGCTGGTTCTGACAGAAGGTCAGATCTGTGCACAAAAAGCAGCAATGGGGAAAGCTTCCTTCTTCCAGCGAACGAGATGACTGATGTGAAAGTCATCTCCACGTGGTCATTAGCAGAGAAGGGAATGACCAGGGAAATGGTGACTAAAAGACAGAATGATCATTTTCTCCTTGTGCACAAATGTGTTCCAGACATCACTGGTATCAGAGCAGCTGTAGGAAAACATTACTTAGGGAAGTTTGGGAACACGGGATATACATTCCCTATGGTCAAACGGAAAGTAGAGATCAGTTGTGAAATTCCAGAGAAAGGACCATCCAAAAATGTCTGTATACATAGATCATCATTTGGATTTAAATATTACTCAGAAAGTGTAGGCATTGGTGGAAACTTACTTTAAAATAATCATTTTGTCATCTCTGAGCTTTCTGAAAAAACTTGTATGCAGCAGCTGTATTCAAGCAAATGGAGTTTTTTGTTGTAACAAATGTTTTATTTCTGTTTCAGGTGCTATCATTTTTTCAGGGTTTGTTCACTTTCTATCACCAGGGATATGAACTTGCTAAAGACTTCAATCATTACAAAATGGCCCTGCAGATAAATATACAAAATGTAAGTCGAGTCTACTTTTGTGAGTAAAATCACTCGCTGAAGTTGCTGCAAGTGCAGTGTCTGTATTGCCAATACTTAGTTCCATGTGAGTGCATTGCCTGTGAATTTTGGGGATGTGGTGCCATCTCCTGGATAACAAACCACATCACTGGACAAATCATTGCTAATTCCAGCGAGTTCTTTGGAATTTCTAATAATACTGTAAAAAGCAAGTACAAAGTAAAAGGCTCCCCGCTCCTTATTTTTTCCCTTTTTTTTTTTTTTGAGAGAGAGAGAAGTAATGCAAGGATTATTTAAAAATCAATGGAATTATTTAAAAATGCATACAACACTGCATAACTCAGAGTATGGGTAACAAAATAGCAGAGTTTTCAGTGTTTTGGGTGTTCTTTGAAGTTAAGTATGTGGTGATCATGTCTGAGGGTCATTTCCCCATAGAGTGTCATTATCCATGACTAAGAAAAGGGAAGAAAAACAGCTGGTCACAGCAGTGTGGAGTTTCTGTTTGTCTTGCAGCAGCCCTTTCAGACGAGAACATCCCTGTTGGTTTGGGGTGCAGAACTGTGTGAGGAGACTTGGTGTTAGCACCCATGGTGTATTTGACAAAATGATGTGTTCCTTCAGGGACAGGCTAAGGGGGGCCACCACTAGTTTAGTGTGCCCTCACCCCAAATTACCAGGTGTGATCTGGACTGGGAGAGCAGGAAGCAAGGTGACAGGCTGAAGCAATGGGGCTGACGAGTCACTAGTCAGATGGTCTGTTTGCTTCTTGGAGATCTGTTGAAGAATAAAGCTTGCTCAGAGGAACTTGGGTGTGCCAGAGGCCTCTTGGTAGGGAGCAAACCACATACCTTACTGCAAACAATCAGTTCCTGATGGTGCATTTGTTTTGTTGACCTCTGAGGGCATCTGGAATTAAGACACAGAAACTACTTCTTGGAGAGGACAGTCTGTTTTTAGAAATGGCTTAACTAGCAGGGAAGCGGAAGGGCAGAAGAGAGGATTGCAGTTGTTGTAGTGCATAGTGATGTTATTCATGTGTCAGGATACCATTCCTTTAATTTTCTTCCTGTGTGTTCAAGTGTCAAGTTTCTGTTTGAGCTGTGGTTTGGTTTGAGAAGGGGAACTAATTAGTGGTAACTTCATAAGCAGACTTGTGGCAGAAGTCAGTGCTTGTGGGGGAAATGTCAGGCCAGACTTGCTTCTTCTCTGTGCTTAGCTTAACAGAGTGAGGAGCAGCATAGAGGGGAGCTGATGCAGGATGAAACATGAGAGGGAAGCTGTGATACAGTTTTGAAGAGCTGGGTTTCAGAATACAGATGGAAAAGAGCCAGTGGAGTGATCTGAAGAAGTGATGAGCAGTAAGAAAGTAAGCTAATCTCAGCAGCTGCATTTTCAATTGACTGAATGGTGTCACAGTGTGTCCCACCAAATTCTAAAGAGCTTGAGCTTTGCAGCTCAAGTTTTATGAATAGATAGAGGCTGTAGAGAGAAGGGAGAACAAGGCTCAACAAGTATCGAAGGTAGAAGGAAGCATTTGAAAAGACTGTGAGAGGACATGACACATTCTCCTCTGTGCTGAAGATCAACAAGACATCCCAAAGGAAAAATGAACTGGGGTTTGCCTGTGGTACAGCTGAGCTGCTGGCAGAACACTGGATTGATGTGTTAGAAATTGAAGGGTACAAGATTCAGTACAGAGAGCCTAGCTGGATACAGAGAGTGATTTAAGAGTTGCCAGTATAACTATAGTAGTAGTT
This sequence comes from Corvus moneduloides, assembly GCF_009650955.1. Taxonomy (NCBI): domain Eukaryota; kingdom Metazoa; phylum Chordata; class Aves; order Passeriformes; family Corvidae; genus Corvus; species Corvus moneduloides. Next base: position 59,602,962 of record NC_045480.1, read on the forward strand.
GCCTTCCCTTTCATTCAGGTTGTCTTTACTGTGAGAATTATCCTATGGATTTCCTCTCCACACCCTGCCCCAAACCCTGTCCTCCTCTCACTGCCCCTCTGCCTTCCTCAAATGAAAGAAAGAAAAAGACCCACCCCAGTCTTTTAGCCCAAGCTCTAGAAAGCTGATTCTTCCAAAGTCACATTATCTTGTATGCTTGTCCTGGGGAAAAGATAGAATAGGTGAGGCAGCATTTTCAGAAAAATAAAGGTACTTTCAGCAAGCAAAAAGACACATAAGCCTTCATCTGGAACCAGTGCTTTCCTCAAAACACATGTACCAGCTGGGGAAAGTACCAGCTTGGAATTTAAATGTGTGTTTTCAGTGTTTGCTGTTCGGACAGGTGTGTATGTAGAGAAAACCAGGTATTACCATGATTGTTTTGGTTTTATTTGCTCATTGACCAATTACCAGTGCTTTTCAGACCAAACCGAAGAGTTTCTTGTGGCAGGTGTGAGCTACTCTGTTGTTTTGTGTAGTCCTGTTGTATAACTTATGAGTGGCATGGTTACTTTCTGATTGTTTTTGCTAAACAATCTGTTTATTCTGATAAATGTTTCTCTTCCAGCTGCTTGCAGACTTTGGAATAAGTGACATTCAGGAATAATAATCAACTGGACTTCTGAGGTTTTTTGGGGTTGTTTTTGCATACTTCTGCTTGCGTATGGTCAAAACATTTGGCACATATATAGTCTCAGTCTGTATATGTTATTGATGACCTTCCTGAAACTTTTTCCTCAATAACCACAGAAAACCCTCTACTTCCTGACAAGTAAGAGTCTCAAATTAAGCCAATATATGTAGTAATATTTTTCTAGGGAAATTTCAATATTCAAATTCATTTTGCAGTCAGTGTTTTACTTCCCTCTGAACAGGTCAGTGCATTGTTTTAGAAACCTACTCCAGCAGTCTGTGTGCTTTGCACAGTCACAGCAGCTGTTATCTAAAACACGCATTAATTTGGAAGAATATCAGAAAAGTTGGACAGTAAATATGTATATGTCCTAAAATGGCCTGAATCATTGTCTCATTTTATAGTTATTTGTGGTGGGCTGGCCCTGGCTGGATGCCAGAGACCCACCAAAGCTGCTCTATCACTCCCCTCCTTAGCTGGAGAGTTTGTGGATTGAGATCAGGACAGGGAGACCAATTACAGGCAAAACAGACTTGACTGGGAGATATCAGTTTAATTTAATACCAGATTAGGGTAATGAGAAATAAAACCAAGTCTTAAACACACCTTTCTCCCTTCTTCCCTCAGCGGTGCAGGGGAATGAGGGTTACAGTCAGTTCGTCACATGATGCCTCTACTGCTACTTTGTCCTCAGGGGGAGGAATCCTGACACTCTTCCCCTGCTCCAGCATGAGGTCTCTCCCACTTGAGAGAGTCCTCCATGGGCTTATCCGATGTGAGTCCTTCACATGGGCTGCAGGGGCACAGCTGCCTCACCATGGTCTGCCCCATGGGCTGCAGGGGAATCTCGGCTCCAGCACCTGGAGCACCTCCTGCCCCTCCTTCTGCACTGGCCTGGGTGCAGAGCTGTTCCTCTCACATATTCTCACTCCACTCTTTGGCTGCAGTTGGCACTGTGTGGGTTCTCCCTCTTAAATGCATTATCCCAGAGGCTCCACCATGGTCACTGATCAGTGGCTGGTCCGTCTTGGAGCTGGCTGGCACTGGCTTTGTGGGACATAGAAGAAGCTTCTATCACCTTCTCACAGAGGCCCCCTCTGTAGTCCCCCATCACCAAAACCTTGCTGTGCAAACCCAGTACGTGATTACAACTCCTATCTGCCAGGAAGAGCAAGTCTTTCTTCCATTCTCTTTACCAAAGGCTTTTTGCTGTCTCGTTTTAGACACGAAATCGTTTTGAAGGAACAAGGTCAGAGGTAGAGGAGCTCATGAACAAGATCAGAAGAAATCCTCAGGAGCACAAAAGAGCAAATCACTTCACGATGGAAGGCTACCTCTATGTACAGGAGAAAAGTAAGGTGTATTTTGCATTCCACAGTGCCCATATTGGGTGTGTCTATCATTCCCATGATACTGATTTTTGGGCACACAGGCAAGTCTTATCTCTACAGGCAACATGAAGGTGCAAAGAATTTACAGTTGATTAAAGACTCATCTGAGTAAATGTTGTAAGTCTCTAATAGCATTGTTACTGTGGCTCATAAAAAGAATAGGAAGCTGAAAATGTGACAGTTTGTAGTGAAAGTGACTGAATTCTGGGAAGTTTTGTTTGACCAAAAAATGGATTTCATCTTATTTTTAATCCCTTACCAATGGTCTCTCCTAGAACTGTCAAAGATTTGTTGTCAGCCACCAACATGAGTTGTCAAATTAGCCTCAGAAAATTGGGCTAGATGAGTATAATGAAATTGAGTGTCATTTCCTTGATTCATTGATACACTTTCATTACCTAATTGTGATGATAGGGTCAAATAAAGCAGGGTATATGTTAGGTAGCTGGTGTTAAAATTCTTGCTGTGAAGGTGCATGTCACACAAATCATATCCTGTCAACACTTCAAACAATTATAAATCTTTCTCACACTAGTAAAAAAGCCAAACAAGATGCAGAGCTCTTGTTGCACAAGGAATGACAATTTATTGTAATTTATTATTTATTTTTTAACATTTTGCGTAAATCATATTTTAAGATGTTTTCCCTTATAGAGTGAGAAGATTCATTTGCAGACTTATTTTTTTTGAGAAGTAAAGTAATAGAAGTGAGGAGATAGAAAGAGTCAGAATCCAAGTTTTAACAGTTAACATTATGGTGCAAATCTCAGCAATACTACATGCAGTAAGCTGAGCTCCAAAGTAAATGTATTCTGTATAGGGTATATCCTGATTAATGGGAGAGAATTCTGGTGGCAGAAGCTGTGATCAGACCTTAATCAATAGATTGTGTAGAAGTTGCAACAGAGGTGTGGTAATCTGTGGTTATTTAGCTTCAAGGTACCAGGTATAAATCTAGCTTTCTGTGTTCTGCTAAATAAAAGTTTCAAAGGGATATTTATAGGGAAAAATAATTTTGTCTGTAATAGTGAGACAAGGATACATTAATAATTCTTTCCATTTCTCCTTAAGTATAAGTGTGAAATACAACATGCATCAGTTTTTAGAATAGTAAGCACTGTTTAACATTTGTGTTATTTTGTATAATATTCTTAATTAATACCTTTGCTTTAAATACCTCATTATTAGGAATTAAGTAGGGCTCTTAAGTATCATTTTAGAAAGCAGGAGAAGAAAATGCAGAAACTGGAAAAAGTACATACTATTTATTGCTTTTGTGTTGTGTAGGGCCTGCTCCCTTTGGTTCCAGTTGGGTGAAGCACTATTGCATGTACAGGAAAGAGACAAAGAAGTTCTCCATGATCCCATTTGAACACAGATCAGGAGGGAAAGTTGTACGTATATTTACATATTCTACTCTTACACTTGTCCTGTATCAAGATTCGAGAATGTTTCAAATAAGGTGTGTCAAGTGCTTTGCCTTTCTAGTCTCCTTGCCCCTTTTTTTGCCTTTCCTCTTGCAATTCAGTCTGCCATTTAAGGACATTAACCTGAAGTAGTGGATGGATTAATAGATAAGAATTCTCCAGACTTTTTTGTTACTTCCTTTTAGAAGACCAGAGGACCTGGCACAGATAACATGCAGTGTTTCACCATTTAGAATCTGGTTTATCCATGAGGCCTTTAACTTATTAAAGTATAAATCAGGAAAATAGAATGGACTTAGAAATTTCTTTCTTACGTGCTCCGGTTAGATTTTTCTTTTAGAGATATAAGTACTGGAAGTGGGATTAGAAAAGTGCATTTTCATAAGAATATAATTTGTACTGATAACTGAATATAATTTCAGATATCTTTGATAGCATTTGAAATATTCAAGACCCAAGACTTTGTTTATCTTTCAATAGCTTTACTTCCTACTGAAATAGTTGGGAGTTGATGGCACTTGGTACCTTTACAGATGACACATTAAATGAATGTATTAATAGGGATAAAATGCATTTTGTTGCAAGGAAAAAGTAAATCTGAATCTGGAAACTAATGCTGGAGCCAGTATGCCTGTAAATGCAGCACCCTGCCCTGTCTTCAAATTGGTTAAAGAAAATCATGTTGTTAGAATTTTATCAAGTTATTATATCCTGTTCGTTTCAGCAGAGGGGAGATGGCTTTCGTAATTTTGAGGACTCTGTATTTACAGATGTATTGAATTTGGAAGAATCTTTCAAAAGCTTTGGAAAACCTGATATACTGAAAATCAGTGGTATTTGGTTTCCTTAATCACTTCAGTACTTCTATTAATTTTTTATCCTAATTTACTCTAATTGTAATAAGCCATTTTATTTAGTATAGTATATAGTATGTGTCTGAGCATTCAGCATTCTAAAACACCTATGAAGCCATTTCTGCTGTATTAAAAGATCTTCCACTTGGAAACCCTTGTAGTTACTCCTTCAGTGACAGCCTTCTGTGTCTGGAGATGCTGAATAGGACAAGAAATAATTAAAATGTACAGTTAATCCTGAATTAAGCTGGTACAACTCATGCAGCCTTCACAGTGAGTTTGTGATTCCTGGGTAAAATGAAGTCCTGGTGTTGGTCTTAAAGGAAGGAAGAATTGGTTCTGTAAGACACGTTACAGATAGTAAAGAGCTCTTCCTTTGTTCTAGTTAGTGTAGCAATGGCCTTTACCATGGGAACCACTCTGGCTGACATAAAATGGGAAAGGTCTCTCTGTGTGTTTATATTGTAACAAGCGCAAAGTATTTTTGTTAGTTTAACTTACTGTGGTACTGAGTCATTCTGTAAAGTACCAGCTAAAATGGACTCAATATTTTTAGATTTATGTCCCATAAATGACTGTAGAATTTATGTGTTACTGTGTAGAAAAGTGAACTGCAAACATGGGCGAATTCTTTTGCAAGTGTCAGTTTTCAGTATTGCTTTTGCCATTACTTTAATATAAATTTACCTTACTTGGCTTGTACAGCTGGCTTACTGGAGCTTATAAAAACTTCTAAAAACTGGGTCAAGCTTATAAAAACTTTCTTTTCACAGGGTGATGCGGAACTCTTCGTCCTTACCTATTGTACCAAAAGAAATACAGATACAATAGACAGGCGATTCTGTTTTGACTTAGAAGCTTCAGACAGGTAAGCTTGTGAAGGACACTAGGAAGAGCTCTTTCTAACCAGTAGTTAAAACTACTGCAAAATTACTGTCGTGTTTTCTTCTGATTTCTTTGATCCTCAGTCAGATTTCCAGTGGGAAAGGGTCACTGGAGGAGCAGGCAAGCACTGCCATGGCTCACTGGGTTTTATCTCAGCTGTGCACAGCAGAAGCAGGGAGGAACTAAACTGAAATGTAGACATTGCCTGAGCTCCCATTAAAGAAAAGCACAGAAAAAGTTAAGAGGGGCTATTAAGAGTTGTTATCACAGTGAAGAAACATGGCTTGAATTGAAAAACATACAGCTGTTAGTGAAAGGCTGATTGCAGTAATTATTCATGTAGTCATAACCACATTGTATCATAACCTTGCATTCCAAAATGAGGTGTTGCTGGGGAGATACGCTGGATTTTCAGATTGAAAATAAGGTTATTGGGATTTTGAGGCTTTTTGGGGCTGGTATAATCATGCACTGCATCTTGAATGTTGTTGCCATTGTCTTTTTGAAGCACCACTTGTTGCTCTATTTCTGAAGAAAAGAATTGCTAATTTTTTCAACTAAAGGATCTCAAAGTATGATACTGGTTTTCAACAGCATTTTAGTCTTCCTTCATTTATGAAGGTGAGAGGATCCAACTTAATAGGGTACTCCAGATAAATATGGCTGTGCTAATGCTACATTCTTTTGATGCAGATTGTATTTGTGCAGAAATGGATCATGTCTAGAATTAAATGCTAGATATAAATTAGTAGATTGTTGCTGAGTTTTTGCATCCACCCCCTCTGAGCTGTTTTTAATCTAGTTGTTCACTCCTTAATTATACCAATTAACTACATGCTAATTTATCATATAGTAGTAGGTCTTCAAGTTTTATAGGCTTGTAATCTTTTTTTCATCAGATTCTTAGTGCTTTTCACTTCAAAAGCAGCACGGGTCAGTGGTGTCAGGCTCCGCTGTCCCTTGAATGCTAATGGTATGCAGATATGTCTGTGATAAGGATCACGTGATCAAACTTTGATCAGAGGCTATGCCAAGCTCCTGTGGCCAGTCAGACTGGCCTGAGGCATGTTCTTCCTACAACAGCCAATGGGTAAAGGCATGTGAAACTTCAACTGCATCAGAAAACTTCTAGCCCACATGGCAGATGACAAGAGATGCTCATTTACAGCTCAGGTGATGTTTGTCATCACTCTACAGCATGGTTTGAACTTGAATTTTTGAGTTGAAGAGGATGTGGTTTAACTATTCTAACACTGCGTCCCAACAGTACAAAAAGGAGTGGAGATTTATACTCCAGACCTCAACTCCTCTGGTGTCAGTGTGTTGGTCAGTAGGGATAAGAGATTTCAAACTGAATCTGGTAAAGTTTCTAAAAAGTAGCGTGAGAAATGTCAGTCTGTGCCCCTCTGTGTGTCATCTGCTCAGTGGGGTATCTGGAGTTTATACAGAGATGGATAGAGAGCAGTGTTTCCTTGATCCTGCAAAACACTTTTTCATTCTCTTCTCTGGTGAAAGTGGGAAAAAATCTAGTTCATCTTTTTGTCTTGATATAATAGACACAACTGGTCCACTGTGACCTTGATATCAGACATTTTTCTTTTAATAATATGTGTGTGCAGTACTGAGATGTTCCCATGGAGATTAGGTCTGTGCTGCAGGCCATTAGCTTGTTTCCTTGGTATCAGTTCAGGGCACACTTATCCCTCAGCTTGCCCAAGTTAAAAAATAAAACAGGGATTGACAGCTGGGCATGGGGCTTTCTTTGGTACTGTGCTTTGGAAGGAGGCAAGGTCATAAAATTTTAGGGAAGACTTTTAAGTAGCAAACATTCAGCCTTGTGTGTGACTTAAGCATAATTTGGAGCTTGCTGAAAATTTGCATATTTTTCTTTGAAAAGGAAAGCTGAGATGGTTATGTCTTCTTTAAATTCTGATACACTTACAGCTCTGAGGGTTCTAAGATTCTGGCTAAATCTCTGGGAAGTGATGCTTTTTTCTGTTTCTAGTACTCCATCATGTTTAGTTGAAGTAAATGGTAATTTATCATTTTTAGTGGTAAATGTAGAGAAATTTAAATTGTACGGAAATAGCAGTGTCTTCTAGGGTAGGAAAAAGTTACTTTATTTATAAAAAAAGCATTATCTTTCTGAAATACTACCTAGATTTTAATTTTTTCCAATGCAGGACAAGGAGGGAAGGTTTCATTTCCTTTGACTTTATTTTGAAGACAAATAAATGGTATTTCATGCAGCATGTACTGAGTTTGATGTATTGCTTCCAGGTGATACTCTGATACCTTTACAATTGCAATTTAGTGAAAAGAGCTAAATGGTTTGGTTTTCATTTTTTACCAAATTAAGATAGTTATTTTCATAAGGTGTTTACTTGCAAGCTATGATCATTGTTGCTGCTTTAAAGATGAAGATTATATATTGAGTTAACAAATGCCATTTTTCATCTAACAGCAATGCAAATCCAAGTTTTACAATTCACAAAACTCAGTAACTCCAGCAAGTGTTGGAATCAGCAAGTCATCAACAATGAGCTATTTCAAATAAATAGTTTGCAGATTACATTCACTTTCTTTTCTCCTCCCTGTTCTCCCTATTGCTCACTGCATGGATCACTTCTATACCTTTTATTTTCAAGCTCAGCAGTGTTCAGTTATTAAGCAAAAAAAAATGAAGCCTGCCTTTTAGGACCATGGGCTTTGCTTGTAGTTGGAAATAGAATTTGACAAGAATTTTTTAGTTTCTGGTGAATGCAGTCGTTTTATGTTGTTGGTGCATTTGCAGGCCTGGAGTTCCTGTGACCATGCAGGCATTTTCTGAGGAAGACAGGAAGCTGTGGATGGAAGCCTTGGATGGAAAAGAAGCTGTAAGCATAATTTTAAAAATATTATTTTATGGTGTACTGGAGAATTCTCTCACCCCCCTATGCTCTGATCCCATTTATACTTTAATAAATGGGGATTATGTAGTTTGAAAAATAATAGATTCAGTGAATAAAGGATAAAAGTGAAATAAAACTCAAGAGAGATGAGTAACTTGGTAAAGCTCAGTGTAGATAACTGCTAATGCTGATATGAGAATTTTTCATTGTAATGACAGCATCGATTTTTATAAATGGTTTCCCATCCCAGTGATAATATTGGTGCTGTAGAAAATGTCTAGTATAAGCATGTTCACTTAGTCTTATGCTGACATGCTGCATTCCAGTGGCAAAACTTGCATGAGTGAGTTACATGGTATTATTATTATTTTTTTTAAACCAGATCAGAAAAGTCCTTGTCAATGGGACTGAGGTTGTACATGAATTTGCTTAATTTCTGCCTCCCATCAGGAAATGGGTGTGAAATGTTGAATTGAAACACACTATTTATTCTTATAATGATAAATATATTGGTCTTGTGGGCCAGAAATAATGGGGTGTTCTAGACAGTGACACAGTCACGTGTCTGCCCCAGCAGTTGTAGGTTTGATTGACCTCATTGTTACACTCATCTGGTTTCATTTGCAGAGGTGTTTATTACCATGGCATGTTGGCTGAGCTGGACTCCCCAGTAAGTTTACAACTTCTGGGAATGCCAAACTGGGACGTAAGTCCCAGGACTTATCAAATTCTTAACAATTTGAGTGAGCTTGACGCTATGAGGGAAGTTAACCTGTGGAGAAACATAGTAACATGGACCACATAAATCACAGTGAATTTCAGTGGCTGTAGCTAACATTGTTCTGAGGGGGCACAGACCTCTGGTCTTGCTGTTAGAGCTGCTGGTGGTGATGTTCTAGCTGTAAACAACTGTATTTGTGCCTACTGAGCATTAAGATTGAGGGTGTCTTTTTTTCTGGTTTCATGGAAGTCTTTAAAATAATTTATGCCTTTTTTACTCTTTTTGTGTTAGCTGTTCATCAACTTGAATAGAGCGAATGCAAAACGAGAGGGAAGTAAGTATTTGAATTAGCATTAAGGCTGATTTTGTTAATATTTTACAATTGAGAAAGGCAAAGGTAATTTCTTTTTTTTTTTTTTTTGTTTTCCTGTGGATCCAGCTTAATTATTTTACATTTAAGTCTTGAGTTTTGAATATAACTTGTGGATTTTGTAATTAGCGGGTTTAACTCAGTAACTCAGTACATACGTAAGAATTGTAGGACTGGACATAAGCTGGAGAAATAGTCTAATTGTTTTTGTCAATTTACTTCATGCCTGAAATTGATTCAAGAGTGAATTTGTATGTAAATGCATCACAATTTCTTAATCCAGATTGTGTGTACATTTCTGTTAGTCTGTGTAAGTACGGTTTTAAAAGCAGTTGCAGTTGAATGTTAAGATCAGCAAAAAAGCTGAACGTGTGCATTTAAAATATAAATCAAGATATGGAAGTAGAAGAGATGGCTTTCTTTAGATAACATTAGCTTTCTTCTGTTAGCAAAGTATGAGAGTGAAAACAGGTATCCTTCTTTGATTATGGGGCAATTTCTGCCTGCTTTTTTAAGAACTTGAAATTGCTGATTAAAGCTGGATCCTGGTGTTATTAATAGAAATTTTTCCACAGATTTTTTTCTTTTCATGGTGCAAGACCAGGTCCTCAGGAGCAAGAAGGCCAGATGTTTGGGGGGAGGGCAGTTTTGCAATATAAGCTTTTAAATGAAGTTTTGATGTGAAGAAAAAGAGTAAGATAGAAACAACAAAGGAATGCTGGAGCTCAGCTGTTGTCCTGTTCATGCATCTGCTTTCATGTAGTCAGATCATTAACTGCTGTGAAATGATATACATGTGTCCTGTATCTTTAGTGTGGGAATTTCTTTGGCTGAGGGTAGGACTCAGTAAAAGCCCTGCTGTTGATGATTATGTTTTTTCATCATAAGTACTTCCTTGTCCCATTTGGTGAACTCTCTCAGATGTTGTCGATGTTGCAGTAAGTACTGTTAAATTCCATCTTGCATCTGCTAACATGTGTAACTAATCAGAGATCCCATTCTTCAAAGGATGCTGCTGTGAACAGATTCACTGAAGCCACTATCACCAGAACAAGCCTTTGCTTGGGCTAGGCACGGTTGTGAAGGAGAAAAGCAGAATTTCTCTATAAAAAGTGATGTATTCTACCAATTTCAGAATATTTACAGTTTTGCCTCAAAAGTTCTAGCTTTATGATCGAGTCCAGCCTTATTTTCGGTGAAAGACATAATTGTAATGGTGCTTTAAAACTGTTCAACCTTTTTTTTTTTTCTTGTAGGTGCACAATTGGATAAGATAGGGTTCACCATCATCAAAAAGTGCATCAGTGCTGTTGAAACACGAGGTAATGATCAACCCAACCTGTTTGTGAAGAGGGTGAAGCAGTTGGTCTGCTCTGTGAAGAAGGCCTCTATGATAAAGTCTCCTGTAGATCTCTGGAAAAGACTTTACCATGGCAGACATTTCACTGATAAACTGACCAGAACAGGAGTCTGTCCAGTCCCATCCTCTTATGTATGGCTTTCTCGCAAGAAATGTGTTTGCCAGAAGTGCTCACAAGTAGGAAATAGCACCTCTCTTGACAAAGGGAGCCAATGTTTGTGTACAGCAGCTAAGAGAAACCTGTGTTTTGAAGGCAGTGCCTGTACCTTTGCTTTGCTGTTGGAACAGAGTAATTTATTTTAGTGTTTCATTTCTGTTCAGTCTCTTAAGACAGAAGAACAGGAGCTGAGCAGGCAAGTGATTAACAAAACATGTTGAAGTACTTTTCGTGGAGTTAGTATCACACCAGGAGCAAAGAATCTGTTGGGATTTATTGTTGCATATACTCATTGCTGTAGTTCCAGAACTGGAGATGGAGGAGAGGTCACTGTGCAACAGTATTCAAGAGGTATTTGGGATTGATTTTGGGGATGCTCTGCTGAAGTGTGTGGTGACCAGTCACTCTGAGACTCACTGCATTTTATATGGCATGGTGTGGAGAACCAGCTTGTTTGGTTGTGGTCTTTAAAAAAAGAGGTGAAGGTGTGAAAGTTGGTACTTGGTTACAGTCTATGTCTCAGTTTGTTAAAAGAGATGTTGTAATTTCTTTGTTTGCATTTTGGTTTCCTCCTAAATTGTTGGCTTTCCTTCCAACTCCTAAAGGGGACGCTTAGAATTTTTCAGGAATTGAATCCTTTTTTCCTAGGGGTCTGGCACAGCACAAGGCAGAATACTTAAATCTCTGTGTATCACAGTCCAGCTTAAGTGAGATGAACAGAGGAGCAGGTTCATGCTTGCTGTCAGTGCAGCATTTTACTGAAAAAGTGTCTTCCATGTATACACTTACTGTACAATATTACTAGGAACACAAGCAGCCTTCGTGATACTTAGAATTTTGCATTTAAACAGCAAGAAGTATGTAACGTGTATTTTTTTTTTTGTTAAAGCTTTTTGTATCAGTCCTGTCTGCTGCATTAAAGATGTTATTCCAGATTAGGCCATATTCTATCTGGTGTTATTTTTGTTCATTCTGTTCTTTTGAATATTTTTCAGATAAGTTTGCCTGTCTCATCACTTTAAAATTTCAGTTACCGGCATTTACACTCTGAATATTTCAGCTGGGAAACATTGCAGATAAAGCTGGCATCCTACAGATAAGTTGTCTTCACTGCAAAACCCTGTCTCAGTGTAGTCTGGATCTTCTCTTTGCAGTGAATGAGGCAGATTTAATGAAAAGGGTACATGTGCTCATGTAATGAAAGGTAGTTTTGGCCTACGGTACAGTGACTGACTACCTTACAATACCTCATGAATCCTCCTTACTATAAGCAGTGTGGAGTATACTATATTTTGGTTTATTATTTTTAAGTGTGTTCAAATAGTTTTCTTCAAGTAGTGGGTTGGCTATTTTTTTTTTCTTTTCTGACACCCTGCAAGAAAAGTGAAACAAAAACACAGCTGTGGAAAAATGTGAACATTTTCTTCATGAAGTGGCTATTTGGGAAAATGTTTTTTGTTGTTTTTTGGGCGTTTTTTCTCCTCAGGGCTGTGGGTGGATAGGTTAAACTGAGTGGAGGTTTAAGTTCACTCTGTCCTTTATGCCTTGATTTAGGGGCGTGTAAGAAGGTGCAAAATACTTGTGTAACTCTCTTGTTCAAGACAAATGATGAGCTTTCATGGGTTAGCAGGACATCTCCCCATGGTGGGATCTGCCCTGAAACATACTTGGGAGAGGGTTAAAGTTCCCAAAATCTTTGGAGATTTTGCAGCTTTGCTGTCCCTTGTACACAGCCTTTGTAAGATGTACAGTTAATAGAGTGCTTTGTGGTAATTACGGCCAACGGAAAAGACTTGTGTCTATTAATTTTGTTTTGGAGAGTATTCAAGAAAGAAAATAAATCAGTGTTCGATGAATATTTCTTTTCTTGGGGTTCCAAGAATATACTGAGGTGAGATACTACCTTCCAGGAACTCAACAATCCATTTAGCTCAGTTTCAATCCAATTGATTTGTCCAGTACATTTCAAGCAGTCGTTGATTTTCTGTTTACTGATTCTCAATTTAACATCAACTGCATTTAAAAAACAAAACAAACCAAACCAAGTAAACCACTCCAAAACAAAACAAGAAAACCCCTAAAGGACCTTCTGCTGATGTCTGTTGAGCTAAACAAATGGAGGCTGGGAGAGCATTCAGTTGCTTGTCTCAAAAGAGTTTGGACAAATAGTTGTATGATGAAGAAAATCCATCTCTCAAGCTGCAGAATTTTCTACCTGTGCTTTTTCTTGAAAACAGTTTTTACTTGGTTATTTTACTTCAATGATAACACATCAAAAGCAAGTTATATTCAGCAGCAGAAAACAGGACAGATGCTTCTTCAGAGACGGTGCTTGTGTGCCATGTTTTTATCTCTTTTAATCATAATGGGTGTGAGGTTGGCGTGGGTGGAAAGAGAGGACAGTCTAGTGTGGGTGGAAACTGAGAATAGTCTTGTCATGTCACAGCAGAAGTAGTCTGGTATTCAGAGAGAGAAGAGCATAACAGAGATATCGAACATAAACTTGTCAATGGCTGGATAATTTTTTTCTCAGTTATGTTCCCTTTTATAAAGCCAAAAAGGGAATTATTTGCTTTGAATGAATAGAAGCACAAAAATCGGTGTCTTGGTTAAAATGCATGTGAGCTTCTGATTCAGCATTGCCTTCCAAGAGATTGGCTGTGCTTTACCTGGTAGGAGGTGCTGAGGTATCAGGATATGCACCCCATCTCTTGCATACTAAGTACCTTGCTGGTTGGATGTGCACCTATGTTTTGTCTTGGAGAGAGCATTTGGGGATTCTGTTCGGAGTATTTAATTTATTATTCTCTACTGAGAATAACAGAATGGGGTAGATGTTTATAGAAACAACCAAGAGCTGTTTGCTCCACTAGTAAAGGCTCTGTGCACGTTTTTGTGTGCAAGTAGTTGGTTGTACCTTCTGAGGGGACGTGATGGGTGAAGTGTTTGCCGAAGCAGTGTTTGTCTCGAGTTCAGAACTACCGGAGTTGCCAATCTGAGCTGCAGAGAGAGATGGCAGCATTGAGCTGCGTGTCCAGGCCGTCTGCTCCTCAGGCAGATAGTACCTCGTGAGGAGGGAGTAGAAAACCTTTGCAAGTGACAAAAACCCCTCTGTCGTTACCTTGAATTTAGAGTGTCACTTGTTTGGCAGTTTCTGTGCCATGGATTTTGGTATAAAAAGTTGTATTTGCAGCTATATTGCAAGTCTGTGTCAGCCTCGTGCACAGTGCCGGTCGCAAAGTAAACTTGCCTACTATGTACCTTGCTTACAATAGTATAAATTACTATCTTGCTTACAATACCTTACATTTCTAAGCATGTTTAACAAACTGTGTACCTGTGCCAAATTCTGGTATCAGGCAGCCAAACATCTTGAGATAATGTAAATATGAAGGAAGTTGTGCTGTGGGGCTTTACTGCTCCAGGTTGCCAGTAGTGGTTGAGCCGGCAGACAGAGCGTCTGAACCCTTCAGCATTTCAGTCAGTGGTGAGCTATTCCTTGCAATGAGTCATCCTGTCAATTGTGTTCTGTAAATGCCAAGCGTTATCAGTGCTGGGTGTGCTGAAGATCTGAAATGTGCAGATTAAATCAGAAATAGGACTGTTTCAAACTAGGTTTGTATATTTTAAATAAAACATCATTTGCAAGTATGTTTAAAGGTATCATCTAAAACTATGTTGAAATATTAATGCCTCTTTGAGCTCCTTGATGTCTGCTAGCAATTAGCTGTGCTTTTTTTGGGTTGATGAATTTGAAACCGATCAATTATCTGATAATCTCTATCACAGACTCATGATTATTGCTGGAGGATTGTCATGGTTTCAATGCTGCCATTTTTCAGAGACTCCTGCATTATCCTGTCAGTTTTAATACTGAGCAATAGGTTTTGTGGTTTGACCTCGATTATTTCTAAGCCCGTAAATGTATGTTTGGGGTCAGCACGGTTGGTTCCCCCCAGTTTTAATGTTAGATGCACAGGAGGTCACAAATCAACTTCTGAGATGAGCAAAAGCTGAGTGTGACAGTATTTCTTACAGCTTTTTAGCATCTTGCATATGATGCAGAAGGCTTGTTCTGTGGTACTAAAAGTAGTAGAAGACATTGCATAAAAAAAGTGTGATGCATTTTGGCAAGGCTTGGTGTTAGTTTGGTACCAGAATTTTCCTGGACACCTCTGAGAAGTTTGAAGCAAAAAGTATTTGCTACTCTCAGGACAGATTTGTAGTGCATTCTTGTTTGGAGTGTATCAAGGACTATATTGTTGAGGTTTTTTTTAGTGTCTCCAAGTGGTGCATAGCATGCTATCATACTTGCTCTAGGTATCATTGGAAAACTTATTTGGCTGTGTTGATAACTTCATATTTTGAGAAGAATAGTGTTGTGGCCACATAGCTGGGTTTTTCTTCAGTTCATTCTTTTGTGCACAGCTGAACTGTGAGGATACTCCAGAGTTGTGTGTTTTGATGAGCACAGACAAAATAGAGGAGATCTGGCTTATTCTGTTAATTTGAGCCAGCTCTGAACCTGGCATCCAGCTTAAGATTCGGCACCATTCCAGTGGTGCCTGCAACCTTGGGAGGAAAAAGGGCTGGTTCTGCCTAGATGGAGCAACTGAGGGAAGGAGCAGCTGCAGCTGTAGCCTGTCAGCTCCCTGCTGGGGCAGAGGAAGAGGTGCTGACAGGGAGGACTTCAGCAGGCTCAAGGATCTGGGATGGCCGAGGAGGCTGCAGACTGTGTGAGAAGAGAGAAAAGATGTAGCAAGTCTAGGCAAGAGGAGGAGGTAGAAAATGCCAAGTTCTCTCTACCATATTGAGAATTATTGCTGTGTATTATGGCTCTGTCTGACAGTAATTCATTAAAAGGCTAATGATTTTTACATACTTCATCTAATATTTATTTGGGAAGAAACTTTTTCTCATATGACTGGCTTTAATATTCCTTCCCTGGGTTGGAACAGCTTGGTATTGAAGCTGGGAATTCTCCACAATTCTTCCTTTGTTGAAGGATATTTTGAATAAGAATACCACATAATCTGTTATTTGAAAAGATTTCCTTGGAGTAGAAACACAGGTATTTCGTGGCATTTGTACTCTTCCAGGCCCATGTGATTATGAAGGTAGATTGTGTTTGTAGATGGCTGCTTTTTGTGAGACCTCTCAAACATCTGTGTAGTGTAGTATTTTACCTCCCACTATATGGGCTCTGAAACAATGCAGCAGACAAAGAGGTACCTTATTTTGCCCTCTTTCTTCCCTGCCCCTTCTCTCCCTCCCGTTTTTATTCAATTTATATTCACAATTTTACTTCCCTGGGGATAAAACTGGGTAATGTAAAGGAGAGCAAAAACAGGGGAAGAAAAAGGGTAGAGAAGTGAATCTGTGTGATACAATGGAAGGGCACAGAGGAATGCCAGGAGAGTGGTCCAGTGTCCATAAAGAATGGGAGTAGGGGACTGAAAATACTGCGCTGGTTATGGCTCCTCTGTTCATCCCAAGCAAAACTGTTCAGTAGCTTTTGGTGGTGCCTCTGGATGTAACTCCTCTGTGGACCACAGTGGGTTGGAATGAGGCCTTGTATCTTAAATGGAAAGCATTTATAAACTTGAAAAAGTACTGGTTTTGAGGACTGGAAACAAGCTTAAGTTTTTCTTCATCCAAAGTTTTTTAGTCACCACATTTTGGGGGGGGGGAAAGGAACTGTTAAATTTATTGAAGAAATCTTAATTTAGCGTTTGGTGGGTCAGTTCTTGCATTATTAGAATGTGGAGGTCAATATACCCAAAATGCAATTTAAAAAATTTGAAATTAGACAGTGGTTTGTTTGTTTATCAATCTATTTATTTATTTATTTATTTTCAAGCAAAGGTTTGTCCCTGTTTGCTTCTCCTCCCAGTTTCAGAACTGGAATTGAGGTACATGAAACCTTTATCAAAACATAATGTGAACTTCTCTTAAAAACACAGAGTAACAAAAGAATTCTTGTAATACTTTATTTATAATGTGCTATGTAGTCTGTCTGTCTTTGAAGAGAATTTGTTGCCTGGGGCAAAAATTTTAATGCTAAATTTGACTGTGGTTGATCTCATGCTTTTTTTTTTTTTTTTTTCTCACATAATAGGTATAAATGACCAAGGATTGTACAGAGTTGTGGGGGTGAGTTCAAAGGTCCAGAGACTTCTGAGTTTGTTGATGGGTATGCCTCTATTTTACACATACTTTTTCAATATTTTATTTCATGTTGTGTTACTGTCAATATTTAGTTTTTAAAGCACCTGCCAGCAGTTTGCTCTAGTCCATGTAAATAATCACCATATTGTAAGTTTTCCTACTTTAGAAAGACCTAGATTAGCTGGTAGGAATAAACTAAGAACTAATATGGGACCTGTAGGAGCAAAGCATGTGCTTTGTGCAAGGTTGATGTAAGTGGGATTAAAGCAGCCTAAGTTGAAGGATCTGATCAGAAAATTCAAAATACCAAAGTCAGGAAAGTTTGAAGCTAGTTGCTTCATTGTTTGACGTTTCCACTTCTCCCTTGTCTAGAATGTACAAGTGTACACACCTATGTGTGCCTTTAGTTAATCACTGTGCAAAATAAGACTGTTTAAGCCTACCATCAAAGAGTTATTTGGTTTAAGAGGAGGGATATGCTATATGTATTAATAATAACTGTGTGTCAAGGCAGGAGACAGATGGAGAAAGGATTTGGTTTTGTAAACTTTGTTGTATAGCTCTTATATGCGGGTAACATCTTAGGCTCTTTTACACCTAGATAGCTGAAATGATTCTCAGAAACTTTTTTCTCCCTTTATTTTCTGGAAATTTTGATGCATCTTTAATTCCAGTGACTGGAGTTCTCTTGCCACTCTGCTGTCCCTGGGGGTGGGGGGGGGGGCAAAGAAAGAAATATTGGCACCTGGATGAAATCCCTCATCTGCCTGATATCTCTCACCAAAGTAGTAGCCATGACTGCAAAATGTGCCGTGTTCCCCCATTTCTTGTCCTGAGCACTGACAGTACATGCAGTCAGACAAGACCACTGGGATTAGTTCATTTTTATAGAGCTTCCAAACCTGTCACTTGACAGCAAAGGTCTGATTCTCAGGGATTCATTGGTATGCAAAGAAGCTTGTTTGCAGTTTGCACCAGGCTCTTCTCCAGAACCATGCATGCTCCATCTGTGCTGATAACACAGTGTTCTTTGGCACTGCAAACTGAAGGAAGCCAGAAAGTGAATTCATTTCATTACCCCAGACATTATGTGAATGACAAAGCGCTTTTATATTATATGCTGCTGTCAGTTCAGTGCCACCTGTAAGACTTTTTCTTTTACTTCCTTTATTTTTTCAAACAGGCTGTCTCCTCAGAAATGATAAGACATCTTGAGACTTGAGGACCTTCATGTCATATCAATCTGTCATAATGACCTTGCTAAATATTAATTTATGGTGTCTTACTTTAATCAATATTAACAGCACCCTGAAGTACTCCATTAGTAAACCTTTAAAGTATTATAGAAAAAAGATTCTTCTTGGAAATACGAACTGGGATTAATAAAAATGACTGATATATAACAGATTTTCATAGTTGTTTATCTGTGTTGAGATTAGCCTCAGTAAGCAATAACCATCTTTAGCCATTGACCATGGGGAGAATGACGTGCTGTCACTCAGAGAGCCTTGATTAAATGCATTTCATATCATGAGATGCTTTTCAGTTTTATTCTTGCTGGCTTAGTTTGGGCGTGCAGGTCTGGCAGGCAGATTTTCCTTGCTGCCATTACTGGTATCCAAATTAAATAGACTCAGGTTGCCAGTGGTTCAGTAGCAGCTGGAAGAGTTTACTGGGAATTCCAGCATCTGCTTTTAGTTATTTTTTAAAATCTGAAACATTTTTCTGTCATTCCCAAGTTTCATGTATTTATTTGACATAGGAAGGATACAGTGGTATCAAGATGAGGCAAAATACTGAGCAGGAAAAAGTTAGGTTTCAAGCAGGTGCTCTTTTCTGATGATTTGTTGAAAGTGATCCTATTGTGCTCTTTATCTGTCTGTCCTCAGAGAAGAACAAAGAGGGTTCCTTTTTGATATACAGTGGTACAGAGAATTTAAAATAACTGATTAATCTTTAATCCTTTGTCTCTGGGCATACTCTTAGATACCCTTTTATATGAAAGATTTTTCAGAATCATAAAATCCTCATATTAACTTTCTGTATTTTAAAATGTTTGACAAAATTTCAAAGTATTTAAAGCTACCTATCATTAACCATGAGGTTCACAGTTGGAAAGGCCCGATGTGAAAAAAGAGTCTTCCAAATGGTAACCAGGGATGTAATTTTTTTTGTAGTAGTTTTGTCTCTTTTTCAGAATATTTTCTGTAAAATTTTGGAAAGTACGCTGAGAGTCAAGAGAGTATGAGAAGACCAACATATGCTTTTCTAGTACTATGAATGCATAGATTTTCATCTGTAATGCAAAAATGTAGTGGAGCTAAGTCTCTGCAAAGTAAGGCCTAGCAATCAAATATACAATTCTACTTTAAAAAAAAAAAAGAAGTTAATTTTACAATTAACTTAGTCCATGAAGTTACCTGTAACTGGTATTGTGCTATTTTGCAGCAATAATCTTGTTTAAATTGAAAGGCAGGCATCTGGTGAGGAAAACACTCTCTGCCTTTTAAGGGAAAATGTTAAATTAACCAGACATCTCATTGTAAACAGGGATAGAAAGCTAGAACTTCCAATATTATGGAAATGTGATATTAGGTCTTCAGTGTGCCATCAGGAGTCTCAGTTCTGGAAGTGCATGGGGGCCCAGTTCCTGTTTCATCGATGATCTGTGTTATAGATTTGATGTGGCTCATTTCCTGCACGCTGTTACATAGATTTTGTACAAGCCACTGCATAGATCAGCTTTCAGATGGACCATTGCCTGTGGGAAATGACTGCTGAGGACTTGCAGTTTCTACTGATGAGTTCAGGTTTGATTTCTGATGCTGTCTGGTGTGAACAATACCAGGTATTACATGTAGAAGGAAGCTTTCAGGTGCTTCTGCCTTCCCAAAACGAGCAGGTTTCAAAACAATGACATGGAATTCCTTGTTATTTTACATACAGTAGATGACAGTATGCATGCGCACCTACAGTGGGCATATTGCATATGAAAGCAGAGGGAGTCTCCTCCTAACCAGCTTTAGTGAACTGGACAAATTTTATCAACTCTGGCTCTCTTATTTTCAGAAAGATTTGCATAAAATTTAGAGCTGCTCTGTCAAAAGCTGTTCTTAAATGTGCACGGTTAGTTTTATAGGCATAAAGTTGCCCTTCAGTGCACAGTGGCTGTTATGTGAACAAGTAGCATGAAAACAACCATAGAGTAATTTTTTTTTTTTTAAATCTGGTTGAAGTTCCAGTTCTTACAATGGTCTGGGATGTTTGAAGTAGAGGGGGAAAAATGGAGCAGGAATAGTGAAATCCATTGGGTGGGGGGGCACAGAGCAATGTAAAGCAAATGGCAAACCAAAAATGAAGAAAATGTCTTTAAATCTTGACGGCTTCTACAATCAAACTGGGGATGGGTAGCAGGGCTGATTTTTTTCTTTTTTTTTCCTCCAAGAGATAATGAAATGTTTCAACAATACCTTCTATTTTTTATTTTACAAGGCTTGCTTTGGAATTCTGATGCCTGTTGTTTTCCTCCCAAAATCCATCAACAAATTTCAATGAACAGAGTGCATACTTTGAATGTAAAGGAGGTTGATGATTATGAAGCAGCTATTTAAAAACTGGATATTACATAGTGGTTTAGTAACAAAACCCCCATAGATTTTGCTAGCTTCTGATGTGATGGCAGTTTTTATTTAATTAATTCAGGAGACAAATTTTCTTCTCAAAAAAGAGAATTTGAACATGGAAGCAGCTAGCAAGCTAAAAAGAGAAAAAAAGAAGCTTATATCTGAGACAATCCTGAGTATTTTGGGTGGTGGTTGGCTAGTCACAGTTTGCTAGAAAATGTTATCTGACCTGTATTTTAAAATGAGATTTAAATAATTGATATAATCAGGGAGAATATTCAGTTACAGAAATAATTGCTTGGCACAGCTTTTAGAACAAAATTATTTAGTCCTGGTAAAAGGACTGCACCTTTAATCAGGGATCCTAATTTGATTTTTTAAATGTGTCTGTCGTTTGTCTGACAAGCCAAGTAATAAATGAATTCTGAATTGTATGAACGGGTCCCCACGTAGCTGTGTCAGCCACTGCTGCCGTTCACTGCAGTGACTGATGGAAACGTGTAGCAGTAAATAATAACAGGAAAGTCAGCAAATACATTGGGCTAGGCTGGCCATATATGTGTGCTCCTCTTGTGTCAGCTAGCTGTGGCTTCCTGCTCTCAGGCCAAAAGGGGGTTTTGGTGATTGCAAAACATTCTCTGTGTGTGTGCTGTCTTGTTTTCTATCTTCTGTCAAAAACACTATAACTTGATGGGTCAATCAGACAAACCTTTCGGGGGGATATGTCTTGTTCCAAGACTCTACCAACTAACCTGGGAGAAGGTGGGAGTTCTGTGAACCTGACAAATGGTTAAGCAAATAAGTATTTCTTGTCCAGTGGCTAAAACTGATCAAGTAAGGCAAACATTCAGTGAAGACTCCTTTTCCTGCTTTGGAAGCACCTCTTAAAGGTTTTCACACAATGCAGAGGGTCATGCTGCACTTTGACTGTTCTCATCCACAGTTTACAGGCATAACTATGGAAAGGATTTATCACTTTAAATAAGAAAGAAAAGAGTGAAAGATAAATTCTTCTTAGAGGGTCTTTTTTCCCTTAACTGTTTTGGTATATCTTTCTGTGTTTGTGAACATCTCTCTGTTTAATTAGAGGTGTGAAAATTTCAATTGCTATAGAGATCTTTTTACATAAGGGTGATTTTTAATCTTTCATTAAAGAAAAAAAATCAGCAGTAAATAGTTTTAAAAACAAAATATGAAAATGGATGGAATTTATAAACAGGTTTGGCTATTTGGTCTCCTCATATCACCTAATAATAATAAAAAGGATGTTGCTTCTACGTTCATGTGAGCAAATATGTAGTGGTCAATGTGTTGCTGTTCATGTAGGCCATACTGATTTAGAATTCCCTTTTTTCATGTCCCTCTTCTCTTTCTGATTATTTTCTAGATTCAAAAACCTGCAATGAAGTTGACCTTGAAAACTCAGTAGATTGGGAAGTGAAGACAATTACTAGTGCTATGAAGCAGTATCTGCGGTAAGGCTGTCTCGTTTATTTGGTTTTTTAGATTATAAATTCTTATTTTAATTCTCCTATGCAGTGTGTTAAGCTAAAAACTGGTTAGTTTTGCTACATTTTAGAATAGGAGCTCATTTTGTGCACGTACCATATTTGTTATTTGTCTTGGGGGAAGCAAAATACTTTAGCAACACTAACACCTTCATATGAGACAAGCCTCCAAACACTTTACTGTTAGACACAGAAGCATTTCACTAATGGTTCAGAAACCAGAATTGGTAGTAAACTTGCTGAGAGTCATTACTGAAAGTTAGCTAAGATTGTTAAAATTTGTTTCCTTTTTGTGTTTCAGTGTGGTAGAATGAAAACAGAAAAGGCTGTGAAATTTTTAATATTTTCCTCTTTCTGACTCTTGCTCTGATGTTCTGTGTGCAGTAGTAAAAATATTCTGAGTGTTAAAAATTTTAAATAAGAATTTAAATCTGTTCTCTATTTAAATGGCTTTGCCAATTCCTGATCAAGCTATTTTACTAAATTGCCTAAGAACATAAAGTGTTGCACTTCTGTGTATCTCTTGTAGCGTAACACAAACATGGTACTTTTAATCTGCTATTTTTATTAAATGAAATGTTACTACAACCACTATCAATGGTTGCTGCAGAACTATTATAAAGATACAAGAGTATCTTTATAATACAGAATATAGAAAAGTTTAAAAAAAAAAAAAAGGAAAAGTGTACATGATGAAGTATTTCTCCCCTACAGTATTTCCCATCCGAGTATTTACTCCAGTATTCATGAGCATCAGTAAAGTCAATTTAATAAACGGTTTTAACTCTGGTGATGGTGGTTGTTGTTAAGACATTAGTGTTTTTCCAGTAAGGCATTGACTTGGGATTCTTAGTGTTCAAAAAACACTAGTGAAGAATGAATTGCAGAGTATTTGTGTACAATCTTCATCTGAGAAACAATCTTGGTGTTAAAATCGGCAAGGTATCTTATGTTAGACTGGAGGCATCACTTCAGCTCATGGAAGGTGAATGGATGCATTTTGTCTTGTTTTCCTGATAATACCAAGTTTTCCATTTATTCTAGAAGTCATTGAATTCAGGGGCCTCTGTAACAGTGGTTACTTGCAGTATGAGGATTATGCTACTGAATGTTAAAAAGGTTTCCTGCTTAGAGTAAATGCAGCTAGAAGAAAATATAGTTAAATTTTTATGTCATCCTTGTTTTACAGAAGCCTTCCAGAGCCACTGATGACATACGAGTTGCATGGAGAATTCATCATTCCTGCCAGTAAATACATGACTGTAGTTCAAATAGAAATCTTTTGTTGTGCTGTTGTGACCTCAGGAGCACTCTGCAAATGCAATTTCAGAAAAATGCTTCATTCCAGTAAAAATACAGGAAGAAATAAGAAATTATTTAAAAATATGTTTTAATCAGTATTTAGTTCTACTGTGTGTCACATATAATGTGACTGCATAGCACAGTTCTTACTTTTAAGGAAAAACTTTTGGATAGCCATTGTAAACATTTATTCTTATTATCTTAGTTGTATAATGATAAGCATCTACTTAATCTGTGATTTTTTTTTTTTTTTTTTGCCTTCCATTTATAAAGAGTATGAAGCCTAGCAAAAGATACACTAATCTGAGCTCATTTGAGTCCTTAAAGCACAGCTGCCTGACCCTGGTTTTCAGTGCCTTGCTAGCTCTGTGTGCAGGCTGGCTTGAATGTTCCTCGTGTATGAGAGGAAAGGAAAGAGCAGGCCACGTTACACTGTGGCAGCTCAAATACAGACTTGGAGAAGACACAACAGCATTTGTAGCTCAGTTGTATGGTATCTAGTGTACATGGAATTTTTTTGGAAGAGGATAGAGGGAAACTGTGTAAGAAAATTTTTGGCAAAGTATCAAACAGATATTTAGCTGATTTTCTTTCCAGCCTGTAGCACTTCTGGCAGACTGTGGAAAGCAAAATTAAAATAAACTTTGAGACAATTGCTTTATCATCTTCAGATTACTATAATGACTTTCCAGGACTGCAGAATGGGTTTTCTTCTGGTCCTTAATTCAAAATGAGAATTAGCTCAGGAAATTTGTTGCCAAAGCACATGTTAGCAGGCAAGTGCTTAAACAAAATTTGACATCCTTACCTTCGTGGTGAGTTTTCACGTTTGTATTGGAAAGTGTTAAAATAATTTCTTGACTTCTGAAGTTTTGCCAGCAGTTTCTCACTTTATTTTTCTTTATTTTATAGTCTCTTTCAGTAAAGGAATTCAGTTGAAGTTGCATGTTTAAGACGTTACAGTGTTCATAAGTAAACAGCTCAGTAAAGGAGTTGATTCTGGGGAGGGAAATTTAATCAACATTGTAGATCTGAGTTACAGTATACTCAAAAATAGGTTGTCAGTGTTGTTTCCTATGTTGGCTATAAAAAATCAACACTGAAATAGCAAGGAATATCCTTTTCCCTGAAACTATTGGAGGAGGAGCCAAAATTAAAAGGTTTTCCTTCAATTTTGTTCTCTTTATAGGTATCAGTATAGAGTGAAACTATATGAGCTTTGACTGTATCTTGTAAAAAATTGTTTAGCCATTCTTTAATTAGAATTTGTGATTTCACATATACATAAAATAGTCTCACTTTAAAGAAGGCTATTTTTTCTTTGAGAATTTTGAGTAGCTCACTAGAAGTTAAATGTTTTGCTTTTTGGTAGCCTTTTTTCTTGCCATCTGTGCAGGGGTGTTAACTGCAAAAGAATAAAATACAGCCCTAAAATGTGTAGCAATATGCAAAGAAAAAAAAAATCTGAAGGAATATGCACTGAAGAAATATGGTGGTACTTTATAGGAAATACACTTGGCAATCAAAGTTGCCTTAGAGAAAAATGGGACCTGATCAGTGGTTCTCATGTCAAAACTTCTTGCATTCAGAATAGATTCTAAATTTTTCTCATTCTGTACTTTCTCGTAAGTATTATTATAGGCAATAGAAATACATCCATTCCTCTTACTATAACCACTACTAAGATGTAGTTTTGTGATTTAATGCAAGTTTAAGAAGTAGGAAGATGGTTTATTTTCATCTTTTACGTGTTCTTGGTTTCATCTGTGTACAGTGAAACCTATAGGGGCCAAAATTATTCAATTTAACACGCAACTGACAAAAATAAAAAACTCTTTGCTTATCTTTATTTCTGTGCTATACCAGAGGTGCCATTGTTATTCAGAACCTTTGTCATAGTATTCTCAGTAGGTTTTTTTGCATGTTTATTCTTCTGTGTCTTCAGAGGTCATTAGGTTTTCTAAGCATATAGATCTGCATGCCGTTTCCAATGCAAGGTAGCATAAATGCAGCATCATTAGCTGCACAGTACCAGCAAAGCTGAATTCTAATCACGGGGACAATCAGTTAATGATGCTAAAATGGAAAGCAGTACAGTTCCTCTCTGCGGCACTCAGTAACATCACTCCTCACCTTGCCGTGTATTTGTAAGCAGATGAGTCCAATGCAGCAAAACAATAACTGCATCTGTCAGTCTTTAAAAATAAATGAACAAAGGCATCCTTTTGCAGGTGGATTGAAAGATGAGTTCTCAAAATAACCAAATAAGTTCATAATTCTAGAACAATATTACTTGTGAAAACAAGCACATATGTTCAGTGTTGCTATATTTGGAGATACATAAGTGGTGAAGCAAAGTGTGTGCAGTATGTTTCCATGCAGGGGTGGGAGAAGGTTTGTGTTTCTGTGAGTTTTATTTTATTTTAATTTTATTTTTGAGATACTTATTTCTATCCCATAGAAAGTGGGAGTCCCGAGTCTCGAGTCAATGCTGTTCACTTCTTGGTCCACAAACTCCCAGAAAAGAACAAAGAGATGCTGGAAATTTTGGTGAAACATTTAGCAAAGTAAGTGGTATGACCTGCTTTCCTACCTTGTCAGAATTCTTGTCTTTACCTTTCTTTAACTACAAAGGGCTTTAGTGGAGCGTGGCTGGAGCTGAAGCCCATTTTGATGCTGTCATCCTCAACCCCAAGAGCCAAACGTGCAAAAGCAGACAAGATGCTGGACTCACGCTGTGCGTATTTTGGCGGGAAAGGCAGAAATCTAAGACGTTAATGAAGCCATAGAAGTATTTACTTTAGCAGTCCTGCCAGCAGCTGAGGGTTTGATTGAAGTGAGAAAGGGAACGTTATAGTTTCTTTTCGCAAATTCTGGCAAAGGGAATAGCAGAGATCTGTTAGCAAATTTAAGTTGGTTTCACACTTGCCCTGGTCCAAGGCTAAGTGCATTTAATATATTTAAGTTCAGTAAGAGACTGGTTTTGTTTGTAAGTTGCCAGTGGAAGAATGGCTTTTCAGTTTTCCAGAATTTAGTAAGACTTTATTTGAAGAAAGTTTGCACAAAGCAAACTTCTAAAACATAGATTAAGGAAATGTAATGTTTTTATTTGTAGACTGCAGTTTCCAACAGTAATGGAAATTTTTCATAACCCGTTTCCTGTTTTTTCCTTCAATTCTTTTCAAAAAGTGTTTCAAAGCATGCCAAGAGGAATCTAATGACTGTGGCAAACCTAGGGGTAGTATTTGGACCAACCTTAATGAGGCCACAGGAAGAAACTGTAGCGGCCATCATGGACCTGAAGTTTCAGAATATCGTCGTTGAAATCCTGATAGAAAATCACGAGAAGGTAAGTTTTGCTATGTTTTCATGTTTCTGAGCATTGTCTAAAACAATCTGCTAGCCTTAATGGGGTTAAGCATGGAATTAAACATGACATTAAACTAATAGTTTAATTCTAAAGAGTATCCTCTATACACTGTATGCTTTTGGTTATTTGTCCTTGATAATCATTCCTGTTCATAGGTGAACTGACATTTCAGAATGCCTATTTCCTGGCAGTAATAGTGCTTCTCTGTGTATAGTACACCAATAGATTTGCATTACTTTTTTTCTGAGCAAAAGTGATACAGAACTGGAAAAGAGAAAGCCCAGGCTCAGTTTTTTAGCTCATCCAGTAAGTACTTTGACCAGGGTCTGAATTCGTTGTTTTATGTCCTCATTTTATCTCAGAGTTCCCAGAGTAAAAAAGAAGACTCTACTGTACTCTTAAGTTTTAAGTGTAGAAAGCATTATGAGAGAGCCAGGTATTAACACTTCCTTTGTTTTCAGCTGAATGTGTGTTATTTTAAGCCTTTGTTTTTGAGGTAGTACTGAAAATAGAAGTTGTTGCTGCTATTACTAAAGTTGCCAGTTACTGAAGTGTCTCACATGTACAAGGTACTGTCCAGGATATCACTGCGTGTAATCGGGGATCTGAAATTAAAAATAAAAATAGTGAAAAAGTCCTTTGCATGTCTCTTTATTTAGGTACTCCTTTGGGAGTCCCTTGTGTCTAAGCTGACTTCTGTAACTGGATGTTTGAGGTGTTTTCTACTGGGTGATGGACAGCATCTTCCTCACTCTTACTGTCAAAAAAAAAGTGCTTTGGAAAAATCCCAAGATGTACTTTTTCCTCTCTCCTTTCTTGAGCACTCGGAGCATTGAAATTGTTATTTCCTTTAAAGGTTAACAGTGTTGAAATCGGCTATTTAAGTCAAGTGTTATCTACTCTAAATAGTATATGTCTCAAGTTTTTCTGACAATGTAATTGCGCTCCCTCCCTGATTGATACAGGCTGGGCAAAGCTGCTGTTGGCATAGCTGTGTCCACACGGTGGGCTTAGTTGACTTAGGCTGTAATGCTGTCCTCACACGCACACTGAGCAGATATGGTATTGTTCTGCTGGAAAAATACTGGGCTGCACATGTGGCTCAAGTTCTAAGCAATAAATATTCCAAGGGCTGTAAGCTGTGGTATTAATTTTGGATCTTAGAAATGAAAGTAAACCTTGCAGTTGAGCTCATGATTTTAAAGCTATTGCGGTGACCACACAAATTAAAGAAAGTTGAGAGAGAGTGAGCAGAGCCAGGGTGTTTCAATAATATATGGAGGTTGAGTTGTGTTTATTCAAATCACCACAGATTAGCACCATCCTATTCTTATGCCAGCTCAGTCACATGTCTTTAAAAACTGGACATCAATTTTACATTTGAAATATGTGGCCTTTCTTGCTCCTCTGAAAATGCAGAGAAGCGAGGAATGGAAAGTACATCAGTATAATACTGCATCATTTTCCATAATTCCCTGGTTTTATGCCTTCTTTAGAACTAGAAAGGTATAATTTTTTTTAAGGGATTTCTGTCATTTCACTGCCATTTCTAACAGTGAACTTGCCAGCAGTGGTCTGCCTGAAGCAACCTCTCCCATGCTAGAGCTGCTTCCAAAATGGAAGGCAGCCCCAAGTGTGACCTCTCTGTGTTTATAACAAAGGCAATGGAGAGGTGGGTTAAGGCATTACAAAAATTTTATAGTCCAACTGAGTATGCTGCTCTTACAAGTGACCTTTCTTCATTGAGGGCAGACCAAGGACCTGCTTTTAAAGCCAAGAAAGGTCATTGCCAGTCTACTGTTCATTTTATATTGTTATTTTAAATTTCTGTGCATTTCAGACTTTCTGAGAGTCTTGCATTAGATATTTTATTTATAGCCCTGGTGAAGTCCTAGGAAAAGTCACTGGCTGTGGGTTAAAATATTTTAAAATATTTCATTCAGCCACTACTTTGACTCTGCTAATTTTTAGCAGCTTCTGCTGATAAGAGCAAAGGTTGGAATTGTAGGAGAGTGATGGAGTTCCGAAGGAGGCGCAGTGACCCTTTACACTTGGTGCCTATGTAATTTCCAGCTCTGGTACTCTGCAGAGAGGAATTTCTTTTCTCCTGTAGCAAAGGAAATGACTAAAAAACTTTCCAATTGCAGAAGCAGTAACCATCAGCATTTCTGGTATAAATACAGTAACTTGGTAGGCAAAATGGTAAAAAATGATTAGGATTCCTCAAATATTTTTAAATTCCATCAATGCTCTTTATGTCTTATGTGGATAGCTTTATTGAATGAGATTCACTGCTCATTTTTAGGAGGAGACATAATTGGGTTACTGGCTTTGAAATTCTAGTGCAGTCATTCCAGTATCATCACTTTGCTGGGTTCTAATTAGAGAATTTCTGTGCAATTAATGTATGGAAATGTGAATACAATGACTTGCCCTGACATAAGAGTATCATGCTTAGTGAATAAGCTGGTTTTGTTTGTTTTTTGTTTTGGTTTTTTTTAAGCTTTGTTGATATGTACATTTATTTCCTGTTGGCTAGAAACCAGTCAGTACCACTTCCACCTTGTTTGCAGGCTGCATATGTACATCCGAACCATGTCTGTGAACCAGTTACAGCGTGTTGAGGAGGATGTTTTGCAAAATGCTGAGATTGGAGCACTGAAACTAGACCGTGCAGCCTGATTTGTTGCTTAAATGGCATTTATTGCATGATGATTAAAAGTAGAAAAGGGATAGAAGAGCATCAGGAAGGAATTGTTTGGCTTTCGTCAGTTCTAGACAAGTCTCTGCCAGGCACAGTATTTCTCACAGTGCCCATTCGGAAGGTGAGCTGCACAAGCAGATCTCTGCTTTGAAAGAAAAAACCAAAAATTAGACCCAAGCTGAGATACTTTACTCAGGACCCTCAGAATCACCTACTGTGGAAGCAAGGCCAAAAA
The DNA here is from genome assembly GCF_009650955.1 of Corvus moneduloides. Lineage (NCBI taxonomy): Eukaryota > Metazoa > Chordata > Aves > Passeriformes > Corvidae > Corvus > Corvus moneduloides. The sequence goes on from NC_045480.1 coordinate 59,632,601, forward strand.
GGCAGAGGTTAATTAGACCTGTAAATTGTCTTGCTTCTGTCCTGTGGCTGTAGGGGAAGGACAGTCAGAGAGGGAAAGGATAGCCAGATTTTGTCCTGTATCTTTCCCTTCACTAAAGAAGCATCAAGAAATTCATGTTTGTCTCATCATTATGTTTATTTTGCTATGAGGTAATGAGCTCTCAGGAGCTGACTGCAGCTGTGCTTGTACAGTGCTTGGAATAATCTTGGCCTTTAGGTAATCTTCTGATGAAAGCCTTAGTCAACTTGGCCCCGAAAAAAAGGTTTTGATTGCTCTTCTCTGCCTCCTCCAAATGAGTTTCAAGGGTTTCAATTAATTTTTCTTCCCCTGGGCTTAACAAGTTGGAAATCTTGGACATTTCAGCTCTTCTGGTCTTTTCTCAGACTTGCAGTGAGGAAGAAGGGTGGTCCACGCCATGGCAGCGTGAAGGGCGTGCACATGTTCATCTTGCTGTTTGTTATAATGTTTTGGCATCTTGTTGGAATGAATGTCACTATTCAAAGGGCTTATTTATTTGCCATTTAGAGATGCCTCAGTGGTAATGTGAGCCATTTTGGTTTCTCAATTCCCTGAATATTATTTTAAGAAGGAAAAAAAAGGCACCAGGATAAAAAAAGTCTTAAGAAATGAAAGAAGATGAGGGAGGAGGTTGGAATAAAAATCTCAGTGGGACTGGAATATTTAAACCAGCGTATGGGGGAGGAAAGAATAGTGAGTACAAATAGCAAGATTATAAAAACAGAAGATGAAAATTACAGTGAAAGAAAATCAGAAGGAAAAAAGCGAGGGGCTAGACAGAAGTTCCTTCTGAAGACTGGGAGGCCAGAATCTGATGAAAGGGAATAGGCTTCGTAAAAGATACCTTTTTTTAGAATTCAAATAACCTATGGGCAAAATTATCTCAAAGACATTTATGCTGAAAAGCTCAGTAGCTCCTATAAATAGGGCAGATACCTTTCCTCTATCAATCTTTTTATAAAGGGGAAAGATTTTACATATTTTAGACAAAATGTCTTTGGCTTAGCCAAAAACTGGTTTTGTTCAAAACAGTTTTAAGGGCAATTCTTTTAATGAATTTTTTTTTGTACTTTGGGCACCTTCATTTCTTTTTTTAAACTAAAAAGGGAAGAGAAGAATGTAATACTACTGAGCTCTTAAGCCAACATCAACCTCACGTAGTAATCCTTGAAAAATCTTGTCTTAAAACGTATTACGGTGCATAATACATGCAATTTTCGTGAGACAGAAGGAACGGAAGTTGGTAAAGTCAGTTATTTGTTTTAGAGCATGAAGCAGCAGAGTCTCCCCTTGGCAATCCAGCACTTCTGTTGCAGATAAATGCTTTAAGGTTGAATGCCACACCGTCACGTAAACTTAAGAGTATTTTTTGGCAACAGAGCAGATCTTTTGAAGGCCCACGAAAGGGACACATGAGAAATACTAAAGAGGGCTTGTTTCAGCTCTCCTGTTGCTTTGCCTTTGGCTGCAAAGGAGGACTAAGAAGCAACTCAGTGTAATTATGGTGGTTTGCTATGGTGCAGCAATTTGAAACCTCCACAAGCTGAATGTTTCTCACGTCAACAAACATTGGACTTGGAGGGGGAAAAAAATGACATTAAAATATCTCCATTAGCGCAGAGTTTGTGGTAAAAACACGCGAGGGTATTCAGGAGGGTATTCATCATGTGCTTAACAACTTGAAGCATGTAACTAATCAGAACTGTCATTGAAACTGTTCCTTATCTTAATTCCAATTACATGCCTTAAGCATTGGCTGAGTCTCAAGCAGAAAGGGCAACAGACGCAACAAAGAAATTCTGGTGGGAGTCAGAGCAGCTCTTTCGTTCCAGTGTAGTGTGAGCAAACTCTTTAAGTCTTTTCTCTGCCCTGTGGATAGCATAAAGACCTTCTGCGTGACACACACACATGTGGTGTGTTAAATTGACTGCAAATTGTTGTTTGTTTGTTTAAAAGACTCCAGTTTTCTAAATGTGGCTTATGCATAGTAAGAAGACTGAATATCAAATCTCTACTCACGTTTGTGACTGCAGTTGATGATATTAGAAGCAGTCTGGATCAATATCTGGATTGGTATGCTGCTAGACTGATCCAAAAGAAACAAAACATGCACTGTGAGAAATCGTATTATATTAATAAAGAAAATCAAAACAAAAGTCCTGATCTCAGGGATGGAAGAGGCCTGCTCACATGCTGTACTGCAAATACGTGGCACATAGAATTAGTATATTGACTTCTCACTTCTTGATTTGCCTACCTTATTTACAGTTAATTTGGGGAAACTTCCCTCAAGTTCATACAAAATTTCAAAGTGATAGAGATCTCATCTGCTGCTGCCCACAAGCAATGTTCCTAAGTAAGTGAAAGAAAGGGTGTGGAATTCAGTTGACTATTCCCTTCAGTCTTGATGGTCAGGGTGCTGTGCTTGCATATATGGAGGAGGAGGGAAGGGAGAAGTCCTTATGGAGACTGCTAACATGGATGTTCTTGAATAAAATTCTGTTAGTAAAAGGAAATATTCAATAAAATATTGTGGGGGGCATGGAGAGGGGAAAAGTTGTTGCACTTCTTAAGCATTTAAAAAGAAAATTCTTACGCAGAAACTGTGTGATATAAGAACGTTTTTTGCATGTACTCTTTAGAATTCTTTTGCCTTACCAGAAGGGTTAGTGTATTTCAAACCATTAAACAGATTTTTATATTAAAAATATGTGGCAGTCATCTGATAATAATTTTATTTCCAATATTTCCACGTGCATGCTACTTGCACTAATAAAGCATCAATAGTTAATTTAGACATACAGTAGAACAGTGTGTTCTTTGCCTCCAAAGAGCCTATAGTCATAATGTAATGTAAAAAATACATTTTAACAAAAACAATGAGCAGAAAACACTTGAAAAAGCAGTGATGGTATAAGTCCTTGTAATGGCAGCAAGGAAATATGTGAAAAATAAAACACTGGTGAGGCTGCATGGTTGACTACAGTTGGAACCGTGTCATTTGCAAAGATCTTGAAGATCTTGTCATTTCATTCTGATGCTTTGTTCATCACACTGATGACAGTGTGGTAGGGTTCAAATGTAGGTTTTTATACTCAGTATATAATTATAATAATACATAACCTGTTCGTGAAATCTGTAGTAAAAGAGATGTATATATGGTGCTTTTGTGTGTGTATGCACATGTGTATAAATGTTTATATATACGTATTTATTACAAATGAAGGGGAAATCAGTGTTTTCTGTCCTGTGTTTGGTCATAGGTGTTGTTTTTTCTGGGTCTTAACTTAGGTATCCAAGTGCCATCTTTCATCTTCTTAGGACTTCTCACATTCTTTGTAAGAGAAAATGCATGCAAACATTCTCCTTCTGCATTATTTTCCTTTGAGGAGTATGTCATGTTTTAGAAATCAAGGTAATTAGATTGACTATTGGGTCTTTTAATTTTAAGGCATTTCTCTGCTTTTAAGTAGCTCCTGTAACTAAACAGGATACACATTGCTGTTATGTGTAATAGGGAAAGATAACGTTTTCAGAATACTCTCCTTGGTGTGAGTTAGAGTAGGTGAGCACGGAAGAGAAGGTGAACCTGCTGTTCCTGCTTGGTGCAGTGGACAAACATGGAGGTATTCCCAGCCTGGTGTGTGGTTAACTCTCTCATTTCCCTCAATGGCTAAAATGGATTGGTTGATAGCAGTGAATGGGCTGCCATCAGGAACGTTCCTCTTCTCATGAATTGTTAAAAGGTGGAGCGTGATGTGATACGGTGGAAGCTGCAGTCTTTGTATCAGGAGCGCTACTTTTAGAAGGGCTGACTCAACAAACTCATAATTCGCAAGCGATCAAAGGACACACGTTTTTAACCTTGGTATGGTTTTCTTTTTTTTTCCTCCTTTGCAGCTGTCCTCCAGACTGTAATGTGTTTTGCAGGGTTTTTAGTTTCTTCATTACATCTCAAACCTTGAACTACACAGTTCAAGGCAATCAGGGCAAATGAGTGGCTATTAGAGTCTACTGATACGTCAGGTTTGTCTGAAACTTCTCTGGGTTCTTCTATCACTCTTGTAGTTTGCAGATTGTCCAGATCTGTAGTTGTTCTTGTATAAGAGGAGCAGATAGCAGATACTCCAGTCAGAAGGAGATTGAGACCCTCAATGTCCACAAATCCCTATAAGCAAAGTTTCATTTAGTTAGGGGTGGTCCGGCTGCCAGGCAGATGGTCTCAGCAAATAATAACTTTGCAATGAAGAAAAGGCTGTCTTGGATGGATTCAATTTTAATTTATTTGTTTAGCGAGCTTTGTGGTTTGGCTCAGAGCCAAGGATGTTTCCTGTTTCTTGTTTAGACTTATACCTGGTTACTTTCCAGGTTGCATCCGCTGTTGCACTGTAATTCAACAGTGTGTGCCAGGCAGCATCAAGAGCATTATTGATGCTTTCTTGTTGGTGGCCCTCTAGAGACTGAGCCACAGGTAGTTTTCAGCTCTGGATCTGATTCTATCCCCCCCACCCCCCAAAATAATGATTATGAATAATGTATAAAGGTGTTTTGTGGTTTGTAGTGGAATTCAAGCCTCAAAATCCAAAGCCTCAGAAAATCTGCGTCTTGTGCAATCTATAGAAAGCAGTGCACAGCAAATCATATCTTACAGTGTATAAATGTTGAAGTGCAAAAGTCAGGATAACTAATTTGAGGCAGGCACTCCTGTATTGGAGTGGACACAATGGTAACCTTGAGGAGGTAAGTTATTTAAGAATTCTGACGAAGTCGTTGATTATTTTTCTTGAAGAATTTTGTAAACATTTTAAAAATGCTGAATATGAATTTTAGAGTTTTGAATTTTAGAACTTTGATCACATTTTGCACACTGAAAGCAGATTCTGTTTAGATATCAAGAATTCCTAGTGCATGTAGTTTTAATTTATTGAACTGTGTTTGTGAACCAGAAAAAGAAATGGATCATTTTGACCAAAACTGGGAATGAAACAGGTTGATCTAACATTGTCCATAGTAAAGTAAAAATGTGAACCAATAAGACACTACAATAACAAAGCATCCTTTTTTAAAAGCTTTCAGTACTCTGGAAGTCTTATAAAATTGTTAGAATTGGTGCAGAAGTCAGTTTTGTCCTAGCTCTCTAGAAGCTGATATTTTGTAATTTCTATTATGATTAAACTTTTAAAAACTCCAATTAGCTTCTGTAATCCCTTCAAATAGGGAATAAAAACCCTAGTACTGTTCATGTTATTGAATGTGGTTTTTTACTGTTAAAACATGGATTACAATTAGTGGTTAGTGGTTATAATTAGTGGCTGAACTACTGCAGTAGTGTTTTAGGATGCTTATTTTCACCTTGCAATTCTTGAAATGCTTATATATACAGTAAAATTGTAAATTGACGTCAAAGACGTTGTTGCCTTGGTTTCAGAAAATGGCAAAAAGCAGGGTACGACCACAGTCGTCATTATCGTAAGAGGAAAAAAATCTTGAAAATTTATCTGAGTAAGAGCACATTGTGAACCACAAAGACAGTTGACTGTTTTTTAGTGTTTTTGTCTCTAATATAAATATATGATTTTTGGTTTTGTGCAGATTGCTGGGTTTAACCTGAATTGGGCTTGTATTACATTGAAAAGAAGCTAAGTCAAGGAAAGACCATGGTGATAAGCTCCTCTTGCACTATCCCATTAATTGCTAATGGATAAAATATTCTTTGTTCAGCATATATTATAGTCAGTTGTCATGGAAATGCAAGGAGTACCATAGGGATAAAATGTGTAAGGGGAGAGCAGTACACGTACGACTGCTGGATGGTGTTTTATATTATTCAATGAACATTAGTTGAAGTGTCTGTGTTTGTATCTTTTATTTAACAATGGCAAATCAAGTTGGTATTGAAGGGAAATTGCCCAAATAAAAACTTGTTATGCTGTTCTTGTCTGGAGAAATAGTGCCCTCTACAACATGTGAATGTAGTAGTGGCACCTATCCCACTAGCGGAATTCCAAAGAATTTGGAATGACCTTGCATGTTCTAGCCTCCTTTGTATTACACAATGACTTCTGGTGCTCTGGTTTGTGTTTGTATATTCCAAGGAGATAGATGCATGTTCTGAATGGTTGGCGTTATGGGAGTGATAGAGGTTTTGTCTTGCAACAAAATCATGGCACTGCTTTCAGCTGATTTTTTATAAGTTTATCCTCATTAGCTCTGTTACCAAGCCTCCAGTTTTTTCTCCCCTCTTTTTCATCCCTCTCTGTCCTTGCTGTTTGCCTCCCACTGATTTTTAGAGGAAATTTTAATTACCCCAGTGAAACAAAGCAGACAGAGATGACCTGATGTCTGGGTCTCTTCCTAAAGTGATTCCTGGCAAACACACTGAAATTCATTAATTAGTTCTGCTTGAGACCAGAACGAACAGATCAGTATTCTCTTGTAGCAGCAGAATCTAATCTACATTTCCATGTACAACTATACATCTGGTCATAAACTCGTGGAATAGGCCAAGTTAAATCCTCCCAGCCATGGGCTTTTTGAATATCTAAAAGTGGCGCTAGTAAGAGCTCAGGATCTAGAGTCCAACACTGTTGTTGCAGATTAAGGGGAATCTGGCAAAATTCCTTGGGCTGCTGCCATGTGGATGTGCTGGTAGAATACAGTACAATAATATGTTGAATTTGGCTCATTACTCTCAAGAAATGCTGCCACAGACTTTGTGGGACACAGATTTTGGAATTGGAATGGTTATATGTAGGGATGATCTTGGGCTCACTGCTCTAGACAGAGCTGTTATTAGTGCTGTATGCCCAAGATGGTTTGTGGTTTGTTTAGCCTTGTAAAGCATCCATTTTATACTCCTACATAGAAAGAAATAGGTCAGACTTACCAGAGTTTTAAATCTCTCCACCAGCGTTTCATCTTTTTTGTTGTAACTTTTGCACTGCAGGTTTGGAGATTCATCCACTGGTTCATTCAGTGTGCACTTTGAAATTCTGCTTTCATATAAGATCAGACCTAAAGAACCATTTATAGTAGTGGACTAACTGGGATGGACTAACAATGGGATTTGTTGCTTGATTAAAATTTTGAGTGCTAAATGTATTAGTCATCTCCCAAGTGTAAATTGTTGCCCTTAGCTTCAGAGTTTACTCCCAGGTAGATCAATAGCAGGATGTCAGTGCTTTTGAGAATTAAATTGTAGAGAACCTGTAGTCTATAAATCTCATGCAGTTTGGCCACAGTCTCAGAAACTGTGTTAACACTGGATGTGACTGTGAAATCTTTAAACTTCGAGGTTGGCTTAATATATTTTTATCACTTCTAGAATGACGTAATTCAATGAGTGTACTTCACTCTTGTCTTTATTACAGGAATTAGTCTAAGCTGTGGTGACTTCTGCAGTCCAGATGAGTGATAGTGGTAGATCTGACTTTAAGGGAGTGTGGTTCCTTCAAGTAGCAAAACAATCATCTCTTAAATAGCACATTCCAATCTGTTCTTCCATGGGAGAGTTTCCCTCCAGTTGGATATGTGTGGTTGCCTTGCCATGTACCTGATAGCAACTGCTTGTAGTGCAGGGTGGTACTCCTAAACTTGCTCCTCATGCTTTTGTGCAAATCAGCCAGCACACAGCAATGCTGGGGCCACTTCAGGTGCTCATATTGTGTGTGTGATGTTGAATTCAGTCTTGTGTGTGTACACAGTGGGCTTCTGACAACAGGTCACTCACAGCTGGCATCTCTTATTAGCCGTGGAACATTTATACTTCAGCAATGTTTAAATAGTTAATGAGGTTAGAAGCAAATTTAAATAGAACCAAACCCAACTTTTCTCCCCACAGCTGAAATAAAGCAGGTCTCCATCCCCTCATTCTCAGACAGACCTAACAGTGCTTCTGTCAGTGCAGCAGACAAATATCCAAGGCATGATGAAAAGCATTTGTCTCTTTAAGTGAAAATAAAGCAAGAAAGAGAAGCTGAATGCTGTATGTGCACTTCTGAATGCAGAGGTTGTTGTTCTGCTTGCTTTTCGCATGCTCACCTTTGCAAAACTGTAGTATTAGCTGAGGCTTTGGCCTGTAACAGAAAGAGGTTGCTGCTGCTGGAAAAAAATCTAGTTAGGGCTGGACTGGATTTTATTTTCCTACTAACAAGACCAAAAAAAAAAAAACCAAAGTAGGGATGAACACAACTATGAACTGCTTGAAAGAGCAAAAACTACTTTTGTCTTTTGCCCTTGTCACTCTTGGTTCCTCATGCTAATAGTTTTAGAAGAGTATATTGCAATATTTGTGAGAGAAAAGTAAAAAAACACTGAAGATCTTCACTGCAACCTGTGCAGGTCACCTAGAAGTGTACAAGAAAGCTCATCTCTTATGAAGTACTCCTGGGGAATACTTGTTCTTCTCACCATCACTAATTTCAGCAGAGATCCGTGGATAAGGCTGTACAAATAAACACAGCTGTGGAGTGTGACATAGTAAACAACATGCTGAAACCTCTTGGCAGAGAGTTGTTTGCCAGAGAGCCCAAATGCAACACTTAGTCCATGGAAAAGATGGCATTTCAGATTTTGGTACCTTCGGATTTTTCAGGAGCCAATATTAATGCCTAAACCTGCTCAATCTAGCCTTGTATTTACACATAAGGGGGCAGTGTGGTACTGTTAGCCAAGTGCCATGGAGGTGCACTTTAGATTTCATTATTACATATTGCATCATGTTTGAAGAAATGGCTTTAGAACTCTGAGCACAACTAGAGCTTTGTCACTGCCTGAGCATGCTGCTGTGTCTGTACTGGGGCGAACCAGGTTGGACAGTTTCCTCTCTTCTTTGCAAACATTTTGCTTTTAGAGAGTTGCTGTTTTGGCACTCTCTCATAGTCCCTTGTTCGTAGGCATGTGAAGGAGTTTTCCTAACACTGGGATGGGGAACTTCAAATTACATTTTACCTCCTCCACAGCAGCATTCAAGGTAATGTTTCCACTGGAGCTTTCCTGTGCATACCAGTGGTCTTCTGGCCCAGTGCTGCCCAGTTTTGGGAATATGATCATTTTTTCTGCTGCTTTTGTGGAATATGCCATTTCTTGATTATTTTGTACCAACAGTCTTCTACCTGCCAGTACAAAAGTGATGATTAAGTGGCTGTAAGTCAGTGTATACGTGGGATCTTGGGTCATCTTCTTCCTGCACGTTAATATTCAGGGTTGGCAGGCCAGGATATGGTGGCATTTAGGGTTTCTAGTACTTTTAACATGATGTTTAGAGTGCCTTACTACAGGATGCTTATGGCATTATTTCTCACCTCTCTGGCTTTTAGCATTGTACTGTACCTGACATGTGCTGTTATTATCCAAAAATGTGTTATCTGTGTTGTCCCTTTATAGTTTCTGCATGAATTTCTATTTCATAAAAAGCTTCCCCTTCAAATATTGATTCCATCTCTCCTCTTTGCCACATACCCTTATAGTAAATATTATAAAGTTGTGGAGTACAAGAACATCATACACTCTTTCATTATATCTTGTTATATCACTGTGTTGCATTGCTGTGAGGTGTAAGTCCTGTCTGTACAGCATAGCTTCTGTTTGTGTTTATCTGCTGCTTTGTCTTTGCTGAAATATTTATGAAGCCAATTTGTTCATGCCACGATCACTTGTAAAAGGCAGCTGTTAAATTGCACATCAGCACACTGATAATTTTCTAGAAGTAAATCAGCACTGTTAGACTGCCCCCTTTGTGAGACAGTTAAAGTGCTATCAGGTACAGCAAATCTATGTTGTTGGTTAATTCAGAGAGAAATGTCGTGGTGTTCTGTGTGGAGTGGTGAGATGCTGATGGCCATGACTCAAAAGATAAAATGATGACAGGAAATGCAATCCTTTTTATATGCATCTTTTTGAATGTCGGTACTTAATATAAAATTGTCTCAATATGCAATAGTTCACAGAATAAATTCTCACGTGGTTTGTTACTGTGGTATTTCTCACTAAAAACCCCTGCCCGCGAAATTTCCCCCTTGCTCTCTACAAGAGTGTGGTGTTTCTTTAATTAAAATGGCTGATGTAATGATATCACAAGCTTTGAAAATTAAAATGGGTATTCTGGAAGAATTACAGGTTCTAGCTAAGGCTATAAAGCATTTTGGTTACTGGTTCCTAAAGTCAGTATTCTTCTTTTTCTCCCTCCCCTCTATCCTAGCTGATAAGTGTGGCTGCGAATGTTTTGTGTTTGAATTAACTGGTTGGCAGCTTGGTTAATGTGTAGACAGAACTCTTGGTTATTTCTGTATTGTATTTATCTATTTATTTATTTATTTTAAAAGCACTCATTAAAAACCCACGGCATACTCCCAAACTTGAAGGAATAGATTTTTTGGCTCCTGTCTGCTTTGAATGTAATCCAAAACAAATGTTGTTTGATAATGGTTTACAGTTGCATTGCACAGGTTGCTCTTCATGATAAATAATTAACACCCTTTGTGTTCTTGATTGCAGATTTTCAAAACCCTGCCTGATGCTACTTTCCCTGAGCCAATCTCTATGTCAGTATCTCCTCCAAATGCCCCACCAAGGCAGTCAAGAAGACAAGGACAGCGTATTAAGAGGCCTCTGGCTGTTTACAATCTCTGCCTGGAGTTGGAAGATGGTAGGATGTTAGTAATAATTTCAGTCCTTGAATCAGATGGGCTGTGTATCCTATCTCCAGGAGATGTTTTCATTTCATGTTTCATTTGTATACGTGTGTGGATGCACATGCACGCTGGTTTAATTGCTTTGGAACATGCAAAGAAGCAAGGAGAGCTACAGAGAAAGGACAGCAGGGAGTACTGTCCTGTGACTTATGTTTAAAAGTAGGACGGACTGTCTTAAATATGCTTTTCTCCTCTAAAAAAGAAGCAGCTCCTATTTCTTTGGGGAAATCTGTTTGACCTCTACTGAAGATTACACAGCCATAAGATAAATGGAGAGAGAACTAAAATTAAAGCAAATCTTTTATGAGAAGAGCTAATGCACTTTACAGTTAAATTCATCTGGATTAAAGGCTCAGGTCACCACTGCACTGGCGAATACCACTACTTCACTTGAATCTTTAATACCTTGCTGTAACTAGCAGTAAATACTTGTCAACTTGCCTTACTGCTGAAAAGCAATGGAGAGAAAAAAAAAAAGTCTTGCTTTTGCATGGAGTCTGCAGTAGCAACATACAGTGAGGCAAAGGGTGTATAACATCTTATATATTCTGACTGTTGGCCAGAAACATAATCATTTTCCTGAGATTTCGTGGCTTGGGGGTACGTACAGTACTGAGGAGGCAAGTCAGGGCTCATTTTGTGTTACAGTTTTTCTCCACCCTATTCCTTTTGTCTCTCCTAATGTTTTTAGTCAATTCTCTTTTCACGTGAAGAGCCATGGGATCAGGGCACAAAGTCCAGTTACAGCAAGTGAAAATAAACAGGAAGGTTTTGAACTCCTGCGGTAGTAAGAGATTCACTGGTGAACTGTCACTAAATTGGTGGTTAACAGTGGTTGATTTAATGAGGCAAGAACACAAATACCTACCACAGATGTTAAGTGCAGGTTTTAAAAATAAATTCAGGACTGTTTATAGTCTCAAAGCCAGTTTTGCAAAGAGTCAGCAAGAAACTCAGCATTCCTGCCATCGGGTTTGATTCACCAGAGAGATACATAATCTGTGCCTTTCTTTTCTTGCATCACATGTGAAACTAAATGCCTTGACTAGAAGATGTTTAAGGTGTATCTGCTTAAAAAGCTTAACTGTGTTAATTTGAATAGTATGCTGCCAAAAGCTAAGAAGTCTCTTGAGCTACATCTACAATAATAAATTTATCCTCATTTGAAAAACAAAACAAAATTGAAACCACTCACAGAGCTGTTTATGTCTAATTTTGAATATGAATCCTAGCAGGACGCAAGAAGTACCACAACTTCTCCAATTCCATGGAGCAAGGTGTGCACTGAGGAGCTGACTTTGACCCAAACACAGTAGACAGAAAGCACTTGGTGGGTTGTTTTTATTCCAAGAGCCAAAAATACAGTGTTACTGTTGAAAACTGTTACAAAGATTCAATTTTGCCTAAATGCTGTCCATATTCTTGTCTAATGTGGGCATCTTGGCAAAGAGCTGGGATTGTTAAAGGCTGTAATAGTTATGTGTCATACAGAACTCTGGTACTTGTCTGGGAGCTGTAGTGGGGTGAACTGCAGAAGAGCCTAATACATCACCATACTTATTAAAACCATGATGACGGCTGAACTGCTGCAGGTGAAATTTTGGTGGTATCTGACAATAACATTTCCCCTTGTAACTGCTAAAAAAAATACCCTCTGTGGCCTGTGAAGCCACTACCAAAGGTAGCAGGATCCTCAGGCTGCTGGTAGCTGCTGACCACGTGCTAATGGCTGTTTTCCTTGTGTTCAGCCGGGCAGCTGTGTGAGGACAGCGGTCAGTAGCTGGGACAATGGCTCTCGGGCACGTGTGCCGTGCACATGCAGCGCTGCAGTACCTAGAGCCCAGCTGCGTCACTGCACGCTCTGAGCCACTGCCCCAGTGGCTGCACAGTGTGTCGATGAGCCAGGCTCATGAATTATCTAGTCCCTCAGTAGAGCTCAGTGCCTCCAAATATGCGCCCTGGCCTTCAGTTGCTTTCTTCTTTGGAGAGGGGGTGAAGGAATAAAAGTGAACCTGGGCTCCATTCCATATTTACCTACTTTCTTGGCTAACAAATGCATGTTTTATAACTGCTCTTTGGAAGATTTTATCCTGTGTGTGTTTTTAACAGGAAATTAAACATTAAACCCCTTCCCTCCCCTCCGCCCCCCCTTACTCACAATGGCATGAGTTAAGCACCAGGCACAAGCCAGTGTTTTGTATTTCCTGGATATGGCAAAATTATCATAATCTTGTTTTAAACAAGCAGCTGATACATATTTATATGTAAATATATTTGTAGACAAATATATCTCTAAAGTTATTGTAATTATCTATAAATATTCTCTATGCCTTGAAACTAGAACTATGTTGGAGACAAAATCTCTCTGTGCTGGAAAACTTCTTGAGTGTGTTTCTTTTAGGATTGTTATGCAAACCAGGAAATTGTTAGAAAAGCGGAAACAAGTCTTTAGCTATCAGCTGCTCCAGGGAGTTAACAGGCTTCAGAATCAACTGCTTGAATTGGAAATGCAGGGTTCAGGCCAGGTTTCTTTTTAAAAGCACGTTTGCAGTCAAGAAGCTTCTTGGCTGCACACAAAATGTATGCAGCAACCACCCAGAAAGGGCTGTAAGATATATGAATATTGGTAGCTATAATAGCTGAAGAACACACACTACGTTTGATAAAAATCTTTATTTTGCCTTCTTGTAATTAGTTGTACTGAATTCTGATAGTGCATAGATTTTCCTTCCTTATCCGTGGCAATTAGATGATTAAAGCTATTTGCAAACAATTCAAGGATTATATTTACTATCATGAGGGTCTTTGTTTCCTGAAAGACCAAGTTAAGTCACAGATGATACTGTCTGTTTTTCTTTCAACTTCTTTCTTTCAACTTTTCTTCTTTCCTCTGTGGTAAGCCAGTCACTAAATTTTCACTCTGAAGTTTTTTGACATCCTAGTGTCTCGATAAGAACTGGACCTAATGGGGAACTCTGAACTACTTTCATATGTGGCCTAGACTCAAAAGTTCTTGTTTCAGCAAAATGCAGATTTGTCTGAGATTTACATTAGGACCATTTCCAGAGTTTTCTAGTCTTCTAAAATGAAGAGTTGGGATTTGGTTTTGGTGGTAGGGATTTTTGTTTGGTTGGTTTTTGTTTTGTTTTATTTAAATCTGTGGAAATTGCTGTATCTTTCCCCCTCACTATCTGAATGAATTTCAGAGTGAATAGCAGCGCAGGAGCTCCTGTGGTTTACAGTCTCATCTATGTACGAATGACTTTTCATCATCTCTCTGTCTCTCAGTGCAGAGAGGGAAAGACTGTTAGCTAGACTAAGGAGTTGTTTATCCTGTTCTTCTAAAAACGTCATTGGGTCTTTATTTTCCATTTGGACAGTCAGTATATATCAGAAGAGATCTCTGTTTACATTTTTTCTAGAGGGCAATGAAGATTTAAATTTTTGTTCCCTTACAATTTTATTTAGATTTTAGACCTTTCTTGTCTTATAGAAAAATCAACAGGTTTGGGGCTTCTCTTGTTTGTTTGTTGCATTCATTTTTTTTTTCCCAGTGACTTTGAGATTATTAAACTGTTCTGCAGGGCTATTAAAGCAATGTGACAAGAAAAGTCCCCTGTAAGGTAGGCAGTGTAATGCAGTCCATCTAGGATGAGCAGATAATCAGCACAAATTTCATACATCATACCTGGAGTCAAGAAATGGGTCATGCGTAGCACTTTGTCCAACTACAGAACAACTTGCTTTCTTAACAAAACAGAATATACATCTTAAACCACAGGGCCTGCTGATGCCTTATTCTATTTGAATACCCTCTAGGTGCCAAAATTTCTCCTTGGTACATATATGGACATAGCACATTCGTGTCAAAGGGGGGCTGCATTGTTCTTTTTGTAGGGCATTTGTATCCTATTCCCCCCACTTTGGAACTCATATGGGTTGTTTGTGATAGCTTGCTCCTGCTGCTATAAACTAAATACTTTATTTATAGTGATTTAGAAAACAGATTCTTCAGCAGAAATCTAAAAGAAATAAAAATTAGAACTGCTACTTAACCCTTCAAAACTGTGCTAATTTATATTGCCCTTTGAAGTATTTAGGGGAGCCATAGTTATGAATGGTATGTTAGTGTTGAATAGGAGTAGCTGGTTATGATTTTTTGTGGAGATTGGAGGGAGACAGCATCTTAATTTGGGTGATAAATTACTTTGCATGAATTACTGTGGCATTCAATTAAATTACTTTATGAGAGTAAAATGTGATATGTGTAAGGCTACATAGCAATATTCCTTCCCTCTGCTCCCTTCCGTCACTTCCTGCCCCAAACACAGAAGTAAAAAAATCATAAACTTCATCTGGAATTACTGAACATAAAACCTGGATGTTAGAGGAAGCCTTGGATTTATAATGAGACTGGTCTTCAGGGCTGGAGCAGCCCAGAACTGTAAGGTTGCAGGTGTGAAACCTGGCCTTGAACTCTTTCTATTTCTGAATCTGCTGCTTGGAAGTGTTTCTGTAACCTGGCACATAGTAGGGGAAATGGAAAGAAAAGCAGCTACACAGGCATATCAAAAAGCCATAAGGCCCTGCAACACTTGCTTACAAAGCTATTGTTAACAGCTGAGCAGAACACAGCTATGCTGTCACAAAATAAGTGCACCAATGTTAGTCATGAGGGGAAGATCAGGATGACTGCTGTTTGCTGTGTGGAATTTCAGACAGTTTGTATTTCATCTTGCTGCAAGAGTAGTTCCTGCAGTTCTGTGTGATCCATCACAGCTTTTTCCACCTGATGGCTCCAAGTAGGATGTGTGCTACAAAGTTAAAAGTCTTTTTGAGCTACTGCCAGTGAAGGTAAAGCTTTTTCTCATGTAATTGTAGGTCCTGCTTTCCTATCAGAGAGTTGACTTCTGCTTGGAAAGCTTTAGGTCCATAGAAGGTACTTATTTTTTTTGGAGATATGGAATAATTTTGGTCCGTACCTCGCATACACAATACACATTGTCTGGCCATTTTATCCCTGTGAGTAATCTACTTGACGGTCTGCTTGCTGCACTGTTACCAAAAATCCAATTTGTGTCATGATGTAGTAAACATCTCCTAACTTTTACATCTTTTTGAATGAGGTGTATCAGATCTTCATGGTTGGTGTGAGAATTGCCTTAGTATCATTGCCAGTGCTTGTCTGCTTTCAGTGTAAGAAATCTAGAGGCTGTAGAAATGTTCAAAGTAAACACATCCACGTGTTCACACACATGCATACAACAGGAGTCAGGGGGCAGGGGTAGGGAACTTCAGTAGACTTAAAACTAGAATCTGAGTTTAAAGAAGGAATGGGGAATTCAGGAGAATGGGTCAGTCTTTCCTTGAGGCCAGACATTATTAAAAATCTCTGATCTCCTGTAATAATCCTTCATCTCTTTAATTCTCTACCTTCTGCACACAGACATGCAGGGGCACATAATGCTGTAAGAAGGCCAGTTTGGCATGCTGAAAGCCATTAATCCCAGGCATGGAAGTCACTGACGTATCTTTGCTCCATGCCAGCTGTGCCCTGGCCAACCTCTGTTACTAAAAGTAAATTCTCTCACCCGGCACACAAGAGCGTAAGTAGAACAAAGACTTGTAGCTGTTCAGCTCTTCAGTCACCTTCCTATGGATGAGAATGTGCATTTCACTGAATTAGGGGTTTCCTCACATGGGATGCTCTTGCTTCTCTTCACTGCTGACAAGGATAGCAGAGAAGATCTTGCAGGGGAGAGCTGGTGGACTTTCTATAAGGCTGATATGCAAGTTAGAAAATGTTCCTCTTCTTGTTTTGCTCCCACTCCATCAGTGTTTTTCATTCGGTCACAAAAACATATATTCTTGTTTGCCCCTTAGCTTCTGGAAGCTTTTGTCCTATTTGCTCTTCTTTTTCTCTCTAATTTTCTGTTTTCTTTGCTTGAAAGTTGCACTTAGAGCAAGGTGAATTACATTACTGTTGCTTCTTCCCTTCCCAGCTGTTCTTGTGACTTGCTGAACCAACAGGGAGATTGAAGGTGTTCTTAGGGGAGATCAACAAACCTGTCACCTCGATGTTCAATTGAAACAACTGACAAACCTTCCCCTAAGGGATGCTTATCTTGTTTTCAGTAGCTTTTTTAATAAGCAATAGGTATCCCTCTTGATCCGTTCCTCTACTGGAGTCACTGTTAGGACTAAAGGAGAGAGGTGAACAAAATGAAGAAGGAGGCACAGCCAAGTGTCAGCAGCATAGTGAAAATATTTCAGAGTGGCTTTCTTGCGAGAGACCCATCACATACACAGTGTGGTAGCTGTTAGTCCTTGTCATTGGCCAAGTTGTGGAATTATTGGTGAAAAACTTAAGAAGTCAGAGGAAGTAATTGCAAGCAAAGCAAGTTAAATAGCAAGAGAAAAGGAGACAACAGCATGACGTTATCTCTGATAGCTCAGGGAAAGAGGTTGTGAACAGCTTACCTCTTGGGGGTGGAAGAACCCTTACAGACCCATCTTCCAGCTGATTGGTGCCTGAATTGCCAGCAAAACAGAAAAGGAAACATGGAAGAATATTTTCATGTACTTGGAGGTTTTGCTGGTATTTAACAAGTGCTTCTGACTTAGGGAATTTTCAGGCCTGGTGGTTGTACCCCTTTTTGATCTGCTCTGGTTTTTCACAGTTCTCATTCTCATGGATGAGACCAGAGGTCTTCCATTGTATGCTTTAATAAAGGGCTGGATCATAGGTTAGTGTTGCCTGGCCTGGTGGAAACCCAACCTCAGTGCTACCAAAAAACTATGAAAGCAGTGGGACAGTCTATTTATCTTACTATTTGTCAAAGTTCTCAGGCAGTGGCTTTTCATTGTTGCATTTTGCAGCCATGAAATTGGTTGGCATCTGGCCAGCCTGGTAAGGCTGGAGATCATGTGTGGTTTCCTGCCAAGCCAGCTCTGGTAAAAATGAGTAATTTTTGAGTTTAGATGCTGCTCTTGTTATCATGGTGTACACAAATCAAAAGAGGAACCCATCTGCAGGCTTGTATCTGATTTCTGTTGCGCTTCAAAATTTAATTACGTGATATAATTAACATCCCAACGTTGTATCTGTGACTCTGCCTTGAACTGTTTTTCCACAGCTTGAGGAATAAATTGGGATTCTTTACCCATTTTAGCTTGCTCAGCAAAAGGCTACGTGTCTTTGGGATTTTATTGATGTAAAATAATCCAAGCAGTATTTCTCCTGAATTTTGAGAGATGACCTGCAGTAAGGGGGATATTTAATGATACGGGGTAAGTGTATCTGTAGAAAGATGCTTGTTTAAAATTGAACTTTGCATTTTAAAAATGGACAAAAAAATATCAAAAAGGAGGAGACCAGGACAAGATGATGGTCCCCAAATTCCATTTGCCCCTAAGTAATTTGCAGATGAGCACATTTCTTTCCCTTTCCTAGCCCCAACTCAAACATCTTGTGGCCTTTTCAGCTACAGTTCTTGAGTTGCATCATCCAGTCTTGAGGCAAATTCTGTCTAGCAAGGCTTCCTCCTTTTTCTGACATATCGGAACCACTATGGAGTTGGGAAAAACAGCCTTTCTACAGGAAAGCTACTCTGTGCCTAAAGTACACATGCTGCTACATGCACACATTTGAAAAATATATCAAAGTTGGTCTTTATCTAGGGAAAAACTCTAGTAAGCTTGAATAATTGTGTTAATTATTTTGTCTGAGAGAAAAAAGTAGCTGGCGCAGGGATCTGATTCGTGCTGCATGTGTTGTGTGTGACAGCATGAGACTGATGGGGTGTGGGTTGTCTGCTGTCCATTTGCTTTGCTGGCTTTAGGCTGGATGAGTCTATGATGTCTAAATTTATGTAAGAACTAACTCCATACCAGGGCAGTGCTGCGGTGTACAGGATTTGCTACATGTTGGGGATATTAATGGGTACTTTTGGATAATGGAATGTGGTAATACAAATCTATTTTTCTGAGCATTTACAAGAATCTGACCTCCAAAATACCCGTTATTCAGGAGCAGTGAAATAACTTGTTTAGTTTTAGCATTCACTATGATTGCTTTTTTAACCAAATAATAGGTCACTATTAGTTTCAGTCAAGGTTTCACCTTGATTTGGAAACATGTTTAAAAAGCACACTTTCTGTGATCTGGAGGTGAGTAATAAACAATTGACCAGTTTTAGTGGCATGACAAATAAAAGTACACAATTTCTTAATTTACTCAGAAACAGATGACTTGGCTTCATTAATTCAGAAAACTTTAAAAAGAAAATTGAAGTAGAAGAAGAATGTCTGAGTTCACCTGGTGTTTGGTGTGATTTACCACAGGATGAGTGGTACTTTAAATAGTGAATAAAGGGTGCAGCCCTGCATCTAAAAAAAAAAAAGGCTTTTCTTGACTGCAGAGTCCTCTGATCACTCTATCACAGAAAAATTTCTCCAATGGAGTTACTTCTAGCTTTCCAGGAACGACTGAATCCTTTCCAGAATAGCTGGTATGTTGTTTCATGGCATCATTTAAAGATTTACTAACTGTGTGAGGCAACTTTGGTTATGATTTTGTATCTGTTTTCTGTAGATGCTGAAGATCTAACACTTGGAACTAAGCACTTGCTTGATCAAGGATATTTATGATACCAATATTTCTTTTCTATCCCTGATCTATGGGGTTCCTGTTAAAATGAAAGCATAGTACATACCCCCCAAAGCTACTTTCTACTTGGTTGAACTTCTGTATTATGGTGAGAAGTTAGCTATTTATGGGGAGCACGTGTTTGTTGTCTCAGAGCGGGATGCAGCTGTGATGCTGATGGGGGAGGATGGGTGGCTGCACAGCAGTGCAGCTGCTGCTTCCCCACCTTGTGATGCACAAAATGTCAGACTTGAAGGTGGCAACAGGGATTTGGCAACATCTTCAGCGTACTCTCCACAGTAATTCTCCCCATCATCCCTTGTCTATGACTCAGCCTGTTTGTGTTGAAGTCAATAAGATGGATTTTTATCCTCTTATTTTACCATGATTTGCCTATGCAATGACCATTTAAAACATATATGACAGTTCTGTTTGATCTAATCTGTGTATCTCAACACAAACAATCACATATTCCTCATTTACTCCAGAAAAATTCTCTTCCATAAACTGCTTTCATTCTTTGGTTACCCTTAAACTATAGGCATTGGTTGTACTGTTGACATTATAGATTAGTCTTGCTTTTAACATTAAAGCATGTAATTCATCAGTTTACTTAAGCTGAAGTTGGAAGAAAACTCTCTCACTTAAGCAAGCAATTGATAGTGTTAACTCTCTGCTTTTCATGGTTCTCAATACAAATGCTTTTTTCTTATTTAGAATTCTCAGAGTAAAGTAAGGATCTGATTATTGACACTGCTGAAGTATTTCAGGGTTTTTTTTTTCAACTTTGGATGCCAATAAAAAATATTCTTAGACTAGCCAGATGGAAAAAGGAGAAAAAAAGGCAGTGGGGAGACATGTCATGCTCAGTTAGGTAGAAGCTGAGTTCAGATTGCTGGTAAGGAGGGTCTGAGAGCCTTTACTATCTGAGACTCCTCCAGATAAAAGGCAAAAGGAATTGAGGATTTATGTATTTGCTAGAGAACAGCTGGATGAGGTAGGTCTTAGTCTGTGCAGGTACTTTGTGGGTATCTGTCATTATGAAAAAGGGTGACACAAGGCAGGGAAGGCAGGAAGGATATTTGGGTTAGAAACTGAAGGGTAAGTAGTACCAGCTAGATACATCAGTAAACTGTTAGATTCAGCCTGAGGTATTTATTATTTTCTAGATGGGGCTGGTCTGAACGATGAACAGCCATAAAGGCAAAGCAGAGGGTGTCTGTTGCAGAGGTACAGTGAAAGCTCAAAGGCTTGGATGAGTGTTGTGATTAGATCAGTGAAACAAGAAGATAATTTACATGACAGTTTAAAAGGATCCAAGCAGTCAAAAAATTAAAATAGTATGCAAAAGGTGGTGAGAATGTGAAACAAGTTTTTGACTCTCTTGAGAGTAAAATTGGATCTTACACCTATTTGCGTAGAATGGGGACATGAATTGTAGAAGCAGCTTGATGGCAGCTCCAGAAAGATGGCCAAGCTGAGCTCAGAGTCTTCCCACAAATGTGACGAAGGAAAGGTGAAGAGTTGATGGCTGGAATGTTGACAGAAATTTGTGAGATGTCATAGAGACTTACTGCTTTTGTACCGAGAACCCTCATGTCCTTCATCTGTTCAGGCACTCTTTGGCACCCAAAAATGAGTATAATAGGATAGAAAAAGGAGGGGGATTGACATTTTTAGAAGGAGAAGGTGAAGGCACCAAGAGCACCAAACTGTATGCTCAAGGAATAATATATATGAGCTTTAAAGGAAATCACATCTTGCATGTTTTATAAGGTAAGAGCTCATCAGAATTCAAGGAGTAGGAAAGAAAAATAGGAAGTTTCTGGAGTTCCTCTTAGAAAGGACCTTTCAGTCCAATGTGTCAGTCAGTGTTTTCATAGAAGTTGGAGACCTGACAATGCTGCTCACTGGAGAACAGTGCTGGAGATAAAGAGGAGTGAGAGGAGAGAAACAGTAAAAAAATACTAGACTATCAATATTAGGAGCCCCTGACTTCTGAGGTAAAAGGAAACCCATAAAGCTGATTCAGTTCCAGCAATGTCCTTAACACACACTTTAAGAAATAAACCATGTCAAAACTTAAAAAAAGGCAGCTTTCCAGCAGCTTAGCATCTTTACTGGTTCTACAGAGCAAAATATAGGAAGAGGGCAGGGGGTTGGGAAAAGAGGAAATAGCTAGAAGTAAATGTGTGTTACGAGTTTTGAAGAAGTATCAAAAAGAACTTAGTTACGATAATCAATGTGTGTTCAACCAGAAATGCTCACAGTTAGGCCTGTTGCTAGGTGAATATTTTGAATAATGCAAAGTCACCTAACTTGTCTGAAAAAAGGTCTCTAGTCATGGGGTTGTATAGCTTGGCAATGTTAATTTTTAAAACATCTTGTAGCTTGCTGAAGAAGTTTGAAGCAACTGGAGGGATGCTAATGGAGTAGCAGTATTTAGAAAGGTAAATACAAATCTTTGACGATATATTTGCACATGGGACAAAGCAGAATTGCAAATAATGACAGACGGTAGGAGTTGTGGTTGTGTGCTAAGCTGCAGCCATTCAAACAAAATAAACCTGGTTGTATTGAGAAACAAGTGTACAGATTTTAGAGGGAAAATGTAGCCTAAAGTTACAGAATGGAGCACATCCTTAGAAACAATGACTCTGCTAAGTCTGTTGGTCACAGAGGGCAATCAGCTCATCATAATATTAATTTAAAGCCATGGCAAAAACAAGTGCCAGCCCTGGATGTGCAAACGGGATTGATGAGTAGGAGTAAGCAGTGGAATTAATGCTTAGTGTCGTCCTGATGGAACCACAACAAAACCCCATAGAATCACATCTGATGTAGCCTTTTCAGAGAGAACACTGGGAAATTGTAACAGCTTTATCAAATAGATGCGTGATTCCACAGCTGCAGAAGTAAGAGATTCAGTGTTAAACTTCAAAAGGAGATCATTGAAATACTGTCACACAGCACAGAAACCTGATAGGAGAGGTAATATAATAATTAGTAGTGCATATTACATGGGTCATGCCTGAAAGTAAGGCCTAACAAAATGAAGGTACATGCATTGATTGGCAAGTATGTTAATTAGTAACCAATTGATTCTTCATTCCCTTTATCATCTACTGATGTTTTCAGACAATGACTATTTGGACGATGTAGTTTGACCCCAATGTGAGATGGGCATTAATCAAAAGCAGTTTATGAAGCTGAATAAAGAGATAATGAGGCACAGTTCTATGGCCTCTGCCATGTACAGGAATTACTATAATTTCTGAAGTTAGCAGAACTTTTGGCACTGACATAGAGGGTGAGATCTTTGTGCTCTTGAAATCATAGCAATGACCTTATATTTTGAAGACTTAGGTTTGGAGCATATATTGTTTTTAGTCATGAAAATGTGCTAGGTGGTCTTAGTCATCTGTGTTTGCAGTTACACAGAATTGCCTCTTCCTGAATAAAAATATTGTTTTACTTTACAAAAAGAGATAATTGAAGACATCAGAAATGTAAAGTGTCTTTGAACATGTTTTTAGAGGGTTTTTACGTAGTCCCATAGAATTTAGCATGCGTTTTCCTGTTCAAATATCTAAATTTTTTTTTAGTGTTAAAAAACCCAATCTTAGTTTTGCAAGTGCCATGCAGTACAGACTGTGAGAAAACACTGGCTCAGGAAGGAAGAAGTAAAAACTCGAGGAAAGATTTAACACACAGTTTAATTTATGATAATGTCAAGCATAATTGCCTGTATACTACAGTCTCCAATGTTGACTCCGCTGTGCGTGACTGAAGTGTTTAGTGGCTTTGATTTTTTTGTTTTATGGGTTTTTTTTACTTCTTCTATGTGTTCTGAGAAACAATTCAACAGAATATCCTCTGCTTTCTATGGGGAGGTGCTGTGAATTGGTCGTATTTGTACTATTAAAAAACTAGATTAATATCCATTTTTACTGTGTTTTAGTAATGCTAAGTGAATGGTTGAGGTAAATATGGCCTTCTGATACAGTGTATGTAGTTTGATAATCTAGGTTGTGCTAATAGTACTGCTTTGAAAAGAAATTGTGATGGATTAAAAGGACTTTAGTTCTAAGGAATTTATGAAGTAAGGTTGCAATACCACTGTCTGATCTCCCAGATGTTTATCACTGTGACACATACATCTGCAAATGAGATGTAATTATTTAGTTTTTACCTGACACTCCTGTGATTCTCATGTTATGTAAATGTCAGGCAGCAGCACCGTGGCCTTGGTGCAGTGGGGAGGTGCCAGGTGAGCAGGATTGGGCCACAGTGCAAGTGACTCACTTTCCTAGGTTAATGTTTTCCCCCTCAAAGCATATCACACTTTGGTACTACGGGCTAATTTAGATCCTTAAATTAGCAGCTGCTTGGGGAGAAATTTCCAGATGATCACTTTTATCATTTCACTGTTTTTCATTGTATGTCATTTTACTCTCTAGGGAGGTTGTTCTCTGAGAGCTGCTGGGAGGGGGGGAGGACGAGAGGGCTGGGGAAGCAGCTTAGGGCTTTGCTAACTTCAAGCTATTGTAGCAGAAGGAATTGAGCTGGCTGAGGCTGTAACAGGGTTGTGAGAAGGATTTTATCCAGCGAGGGGGGCTTTTCATTGTCCACATTTTTTTGTTGTGGTGTTGCACTTTTAGTTAATTAGGAAAAAAATAATAAATGAAAGAAATCATTGCAACAGTACTGCTTAGCTTGATCGAGTAGAAGTAAGCTCAGTTGTTCCCTGAGCAGGTGTTAATTCATTTAGACTTAGAAAGTAAGGTTGTACAGGACTTCATCTTGTATATTACTGTATATAGGAGATACAGCTTGTCAAGCAAGCATAATATTTTAACAGCTTTTGATTATATTATTTTTATGCTGTGTTAGGACTTTGTTGTTAATTTTTTTACCAAAAAACTTTTGGTTCCAAAAGAGCAGAACTCTCTAACAAAGACTAGGGGGGCAGTGGTATCTAATCCACTCTAGACTTTTCTGGTGGTGTTATTTGGCAGGCCTGTGGGTTATGTTCATGAGTGCTACTGGGAGTAGGGCGGACAGAGGAAAGGATGCTGGGAGCCTTGTAAAGGGTGGCTGGAATTGATCTTTATTACTGTTAAATATTAATATATTGAAAGCAGCTACAGGCCCCATTTGAGACTGCTGGCTTAGCTGTGCTGGATACTTCAATGTTTGCAAACATCCTCATTTCACGCACCTCCTTTAGAATTTATGAAATGTACAGCAGATGTTTAAAAAAGTAAAGATTGAAAGGGAAAAGCTATGTGGGTGAAGGTTAGCTTTTCAGTGAAGAATGTGCTGTTTGTCTTGATGTGTCAGCACGGTTTGCAGTGACTGCTCTGACACACTGGTAACTTTATCTTACTGTCCTTGGGATAGGAATGGTATTCCTTTAATGTTTTCCTAATCAATCACATCTGAATACATTGCCTCTCGAGTGATATCCTAAGAGTAGCCTATGGGAACAAATAGTAGCTCAGAATACAATGAGCTCTCTTGAAAGTAACACAATTAAAAAAGAATAATAAAAGTAACATTCTTGGGTATTGTGTGTTTGTTAGAGATCTCTTGCTTATTCTGACCTTTCTAAATGTCATTGTTTCATGTTTGGGAAGACTGTGCTTATTGTATTTGAGAGCAATCATTTCCTCAAATGTGTGTTAAATTATCTTTAGAGACTGTGTTTTCAGGAAGACATTGCAAATGTGCATATCCTAAACTATTTTCTTATATGCAGTGATGCCTTTGTCTAAAAATATCTCCCCAAAATTTAGCATTTCATTCACATAAAACACATACTGAAAAAAGGGGATTGGGAATATGTTGTATGTGAAGAAAGCCTGGAGAGAACAGTGGGGGAAACTGTGCAGTGATACCTTTTGGGGAAATACTGGGAGACTGCTTGTCCTCCAAAATACCTTGTGGAGATGGGACAGTAAGGTTTCTTCTCTTACATATTTCAGGACATTATCTCCAAGGCAGATTCTTTTGCTTTATGAGATGATTCCTTGAGTATCCTTCTGACTCATGCTCTCTTTTCTAGCTGACAGTCACAGCTCTCCCAGAGAAGAGACTCCAACTGGGAGCATGGATTCTCTTTCTTCCCAGTCTCCAACACCTGCCTTCTCCAGCAGCCCCCCTGGGCTCTTGGATGGAAATCCCCTTATCATGGACAGCGGAGATCTTGCGGGCTGGACAGCACATCTGTAAGTAACTGAATATGAAGTGAGGATGCTTCCACTAGTATGATTGTGAAACACATTTCCCTTTTCAGATTGGTGAGGAGTGATTTTTACAAATTGCATATAACTGTGTTTGTTTTCTTCTGCTACAAAAACATGTGTTTGTATGTTGTGGTGGAGCTTAGAGCCCACTTGAATGCTTGCAGGAAAGAAATGTTCTTGTTCTATTGAAACCTAGTTGATTTTTTGGTAACCTGTATAAAATTTTAAATGGTTTTAATTTTTTTTTAATTTAAGCAGTGAAGATATAAGTTATTCTCTATATGATGTATTACCCTAGCTGTATTTCAAGAAAGCATTAAGCTGCACTTAGATGCCATATTATTAAGATTTGGGGCCCAATTTTGGGTTTGGATAAACACACTGCAATGAGTGTGTGCTCAGATGCTATTGTCTAAGAACATTATCATTTTTAATCTCTTCCTAACAAATTCGATGCCTGGTTTCCAATGGAAGTGCAGTCTGTCACTTTCAGCAGATGCTGTAAATGTTCAGTTTTTGAGCATGACTTAAATTTAGCAGAAATTGACATTGAAATGTTAGTCCTATCTCTCTAGTACATATTCAGGTTTGATACACAAAAAGCTGACCATAACTTGTTTTTAAATCAGATTTGAACTTGAATTGAATTCTCTGGTTTGCTGTTCATTCAGACTTTAACAGGTCCTATCTCTCTAGTACATATTCAGGTTTGATACACAAAAAGCTGACCATAACTTGTTTTTAAATCAGATTTGAACTTGAATTGAATTCTCTGGTTTGCTGTTCATTCAGACTTTAACAGCTATCAAGACAAAGTTTTCCAGCCTTTAGTGCCAAGAAGAGTGGAAGGAGCAGGTCTGGAGAAAAGATCTGTTACAAGTATTTTCCATAATGGCATTCTGAGTAGCCTGCTCTGGTGATTAAACAAGTGTAAAATATATGTGCAGGTGTATGTAACACATGAAAATATATAGATAGTCATAGAATAATTGATAATAATTAACTGCTGACTTGAGAGTTTATTAACTAGAATAATTTTTTTCTCTCATATGTATTGAAAGAATTCCAGATTTATAGTATTTTCTGTAAATGCTGTTTCTTCAGTAGAGGTCTAAAGTTACTCTTCCCTTATCCTCTTGTACTATCCTCTAGAAGTGGGTAGAATTAGCAGTAAGTTGTACTTACCAAAGAGAGGTGCATGTGTGGAAAAGATGTTGTAGCTGGTATAAAATCAGTGAAAGCTAATTAAGGAACACAGGGTTAGCAGAACATTGATAATGCCACTTCAGAGAATAAAAGGAGTGTTGGGTTTTATCCAGAGAGTTTGGGAACTTCAGGTGTTTGAAGGAATATTGTATCTTTATTTGCATTTGTTAATTTTCATCAAAAATTGTATTGCACTGCTGTTTTGGAAACCTGACTTGGTGGCTTGAGGTTTTCTGCTCCACTGGAAACAGTACTTAGAGTTCCCTTTGGAAGGGAAGAAAATAAAGGTGCATGGTATGTGCATTTAGATTATTTGTCAAAAGTAATTTCTTTCTTCCACTTGCCTGTCTGTGAAGTTTGCTTAAGAGCTACATCTGTAACAAGCCTGGACAGTGACAGAGTAGTCTGTGTATGCTACATTCTTTCCTCTACTTTCTCACCCTAAGTTGGCTTCTTTTCCCCTCCTAGTTTGGATGACTCGGGGGACCCTGCCTTAACAAATAAAACCCAAACCAAAATGCAGAGCGGCCCCAGTGTAGTAATGGCAGAATGTACCTCTGGTAGCTCTCACAGCTCCAGGAAATGTAGCACTGGCTGTTGGTTATAGACTATGCTCATAAACTGGACCAATCCTTAGAACTGGGTGAAGAACAATCCTTTCTGTTTGTGCAGGATTTCAAAATGTTTTGTATTTTGAGCCAAACTGGGACAAAATCAATTCTTAAACCCTCAGTATCGTCTCTCAAATGGTATTGCAGGTGTTCACTGAGCTACAACAAATGCCATACTGAGTCTAGGGGAGATGGAATTATACCAGAGGATCCGATTTCTCAAGTTTCTGCTGATGTTTGTAACACATGGGTGTTACTTGTAGGAGATCGATCACTCTGGAGTTATGCAGTCAACAAGGTGATGGTGACTTCTCTGTGGCAGAAGAGTTGCTTGCAGTGTTTCCCCGGGGGGGAATGTTGCATTGTGGGTCAAGGTGTGTCAGATATTCCAAGAGCTGGTTTATACCAGTAGTTTGCTTTAAGCAAGAGTACATGATGGGTAACAAGAATACTTTTTGTGGAATTTGTTTTCAAAAAAGAAGCTTGATTTTTCCAGAATGATAGCTGTTGTCACCATGATGTTTCCTGGCAGAGATTTTTGTGATTTCCTTGTCCCACCTTCCAAAACAAAAGGAGCTCCAGCTTCCAGCACGGTGAGGTGAGCACCAAATGGAGGCAAATACACCCTCACCTCCTGATGGGCTCTAGGAGGGGCTTCATGGCCAGAGTGGTGAAAGAAGCTGAGAGAGCAAGAGCTTTGCCACCAATCTGAAATATCTCACAAAGCCCCGACTGCTCAATTGTCATGTCAGTATGTAAAGATGTGCTGTGCATACGGTGTAACTCGAAGGTGATGTTTCACATATGTGCCATTTTGAAGCCCCGTTAAGCTGTTGGTTTTCATGTCTGTGAGTGTGTGTCTGCCTGATGCTAGATTTTCTCTGAAAGATCTGTGTGGATCAGACATATGTCCTGTGTTGTCATGTGCTGCTGTAGGGGTGAGTAGAGACTTGGGTGATGCTTGGCAGGGGTGGTTCTCAGTGGAGACCTGAGTTTGCTGCTTTAAGACTATCATGCACCCTAAACTTTTTTTAACCTTTTTCCTGAAGTTATTTTTATCTTCGCACTTCCATCTAGAGCCAAATACTAAAAATAAATATGTTTTATTTTTACATACACTCTATGGTAGAACATAGCTTTTTTTTTTTTTTTTTCCCCCTGTCAATCACAAAGTTAGAGTGGTTTTTGTAGACACAGGATTCAAACTCCAAATAGCCTAGGATGGGCAAATTACCACTTCTACTCGATGGAGCACTGTGTCATAAGCATGTACTCTTTGAAAATACCTTCTCTCCAAGGATGCTTTGCACAAGGTGATCTCAAACATAAACTCATAATTAGAGTTTTGAGCTAGGTAAAGGATTGCTCTCCACTAGTATGGACATTTTTTCCCCTTAAGGTAGAGCAGCAACAGTAGTCTCAGTTTAATGCTAACCACAGATTTGCATTCTTCCTTTTTTCCTCTCTGATTTAAGTGTCCATACAGACTCTGTCCTACAGAGTTTCTGGTTTTTCTATTGCATTTGCCCAAAAAGTAAACAGGTCTGCCACATCTCTTCTTCAAGAGGCTTCATAGCTTTTTGCTGGAGGATGTGGCCCTGACATTACTTTCAGTGCCTTCCTGATTGGCACTGGAAAATATGCAGCTTAATCACTCAGATTTTTATTCCTGTGGTGTATGAAACTCAAATTTTTAATAGTTCAAAATGTGTAGTTTCCTAAGAGTTCAGGATTTCAGATACTAAGAGGCTGGATAGCCTTTCTAAGCTAGTCCCCAAACTGTTTTGATAATAGTGGTGGTCTTGGGTTTACAAACATGGATTAGAAGGGGTTATGGGTAGCTCTTAAACGGCATTTGAACTGTGGAGCAATAGTCAGTCTTCCGTTTTACCTGCAGTTGAAAGTTAGTGGCACAAAGTTTGACTTTCACCCTATTGCACTATGGCTTTCACATGCAAAAGATAAGTGATAGCTAAACTGGGTATATATACTTTGGTGGCTAATAAGTATACCTGAGCAAGTAAAGACAAAGTGTAATTTAAAGTCTTCTTATAATGAAGGAGGTGGTATTGCCAAAGTTGCAGTATCAGATGTGATGTAATTAAATTAAAAAGGGTGAGGGAAACTTTCTTTTGCAGCTGTTGTGGTTTGATTATAGAATTCACTTACGGAATCATTTATTGATGTGAGGCCTGTCCTATTCAGCCTTTCCCAGAGTTCTGGCTGTGATGGCAGCTCACCACTGATGGATTAGTGCAGATTTCCCTTATTGCAATGACTGATTTGTCAAAAGGTGGATTACAAGTCATGTCCTAAAATACTGTGGGCTGCCTTATGTCTGTTTTCACTTGACCTCAGAATGAACCTAAAAAGCTGAACACTTGGTATTCTCTCGGCTTGCTGTGTGTTGTAATTAATCTTTCTGAGGACCTCTTTCTGATAAGGAAAGATTTGTTGCTGTAACTGGGCCCTCGTCACAAGATTGCTTTGTGCTTACAGTACAATGTCCTGTGCCAGGGCTTATCTACAGACCTTACAGACTTACCCCTCACAGTGCTGGGTTTTCAGAATTGGGTCAGTCTTACCTTTTTTGTTGGAAGTCCCCTACACTTACTGAGCAATCACTTCTTCATTCAAATTATGAAAACTAATGTCTTGTTCCTCAGCTGGAGAGTTCATTTTTGGGATTTGAGACTGCAGGGTGTTTGGGTTTCCCAGGGAGCTGGAACGTGGTGACTTTTAATGGTTGTTCTGGATGAAGTTACGATGCAGGATATGGAGTAGCCTTCCTTGAGATTATGCTGTCTGTCTGTTTATCTTGTTTGTTCTTCTTTCCCTCTCTAAGCCTTTGGGATTTTGCAATTGGAGGGGATGGAAAGCATTCCTGTCCCTCGAACATTTTCATTAGTGGGTGGGTGGGTGCCGGGCTCATTAAAGCAATTACGTTTCTGTGCTAAGAATAGTAAGATTCATAGTTTCCAAACTGAAATCCCACCTTGGATGCTTCTATAGGAGCACGCAAGGTACAGTCCTGACAGTCCAAATACCAAAGGTGCTCAAAGCCCAGAGGAGAAATGGAAGCACCAGTGTAAATGGATTTTCAGGAACATGCAAGGGACTAGTGGAAGATGAACTAATTCAGTATTTTTTTCTATTTTTATGGATATTGCTTAATTGGGTCTCCTGACAGTAAAATATTCTGTTACCCAGCTCAGTGGTATATAAGTGCTACACTGTGGGCCTAGTTTTGGGGTTTTTGATATCCATAAAGACTTCCAAAATGGTGACAAGATCTGTGCTGTGCAGCATCCAGGGTCTTTGTGACCAAGCTGGGAAGAAGTTACTCATTCTTCATGAAATCTCGAGCTGTTCAAATTGCTGGTGAGCAAAGTGATGTTAAAAGAGCCATCAGATGGCAAGGGTGGGCAGAGATAGTGGTGTTCTGCACATAACAGAAGCCTTGGAAATAGTTATTAATTTTGTTTGACTGCTGAATGAATTCCCATCAGCCTTGTTATATCTACATCAGTAGACTGCATGTCTAGTCTCCTTAAAATGGTAATACTTTCTTTTTTGTACTTTCTGGCAGTGGTGGGAATTTGCAGTTTTACATAAATGATGAGTGACTTCGGTTTCACTGTCTTGAAAACTTTGTATAATATCTAATGTCATCATCCTATTTTATTCAAAGAAGGTGCTCTAGCAGCTGTTGGGTCATTGTGCTTATTCTGCAGTTAGTTTTTGTTTCAGCTGCCACCTCTCCAGTGACTCAGCACTTTGAGAGCGGGTTTAGCGGAGCAGGCACTTCTTTTTGTACCCTTTCGTTATGCAAGCAGAGCAAGAGCCCTCATTTTGCAGCTTCTTTGAGACAGGCATAATATAACTTAGTCATGTGGCTCGTACAAAACAGACCTTGCCATCTCCTTGGCTGCCAGTGAGCTTGACAGCAGCACTGCTCTGTGAGAACAGGGTAAATGGTGTGTGCGCCCAGGGCAGGGAGAGGTGTGGATGCAACCACTGGGATGAGCTAAAGTTTCCCTTTTTAAAATTTTCTTCTTTCTTTTTTTTTTTTCTGTTATTTTATTTGCATGCTTCCAGGGAACACAGCCCTCTCATTGTTTGGGGTTTTTTTTCTGAAAGGAACAGCAGTGAGCTCTATCCTTATAGATGTGCATACTTCACTTTTGCTTTGTCTGAATTATCATTTAGAAATGCTTTAACTTGGGACAGCTGCTGTAGACATTAGCTTTGGATTTACCAGACTGGCGTGAAAGATCATTTCACTAATGTGTTAGCTGCTTCACTGAGACTTCGCAATCCGAGTTAACAAAAGCTCTATTTCAGTGCTGACTGATGTGCTCTGTATAAATGAGGGTTGAGGAATGCTGTGTGCATGTCACATACTTTAAATTTTGAGGATGGAGTTTCTTTTCAGGGGGAACACAGATGGGGAAATTTTGGCCTTCTGTTTGTCTCCAGCTTTGCTGTAGCTACAATTTCTAGAATTTTGGCCATGTATTTTTGTGCTTCCCACTCCCCAAGTCACAGGGGTTTTTAGCGTGCAGGAAGACATGTTGGAGGTCACCGTTGGATTGCATATAGAATCAGAAATAGCCAACACCCTTTGATACACACTGTCATTTTGTAATGAAACCTTTCAAGAATGCTTTCATTGAGTTTGTCAGCCAGACACTGCGATGCGACAGCCATGGCGCTGCCAAACTTGTCTATGAAACAACCTTTTTTTTTCTCAAGAGTTGCAGTGTAGATTCTTTTCACAGACTCTCTTCCTTGCTCTCAAGATAAGAGGCTGCTCTTTAGCTGTGTTACCTTAGGAACCAGCCAGATAAACATCCAATAAAATCTTTTTTTCAGAAGTTTCTTTCTGAATATCAGTACAAAATCTCTAGCTTATTTTCAGTAAAGCCGTTCCCCCCGCCCCCCTTTTCCCATCGTTCACTATGCTAGACAATAGCATTTTTTCCTCAAAGAGAGATGGTTATGTCAGCCTTTTTGGGTTTTTTTCCTACCCACAGGAAATGCATTGCCTTCATTTTAGCCTTAGGAGAAAGGATTTCTTCAACATACCTTCCTAAAGTTGAGATGCTATATGATAACACAAGCAATGCTTTCTAATATATCATCATTTTGATAAACAAGGTGTGCAAAGCTTTATAGCAAGGTAGCCTTGCTACGACAAGAACCTTTCCAAGGAACAAACAATAAAATCTAACCTTTTGTTGCTTACACGCCGCAACATTGGAAATTATTTTTCTTATTGAGTAAAGCCTTCTGTTTCAATAACAAGAATTAAGTGGTTCCTGAGGTAACCAAGTACAATAAATAAAAAGAACCCCTCACAACCAAATCCATAAATTCTAGAATGGGCTTAATAGTTAAAGCTATCAAATTTTTTTTTTCTTTCTTCTTAACATGATGAAGTTATTGCTATTGAAAAAATGTGTTGTTTTTTTTTGTCTCCTGCTGGATGGGTAGAGCATGATCTCTTGCTGGTTAACCAGCAGCCTAAAATGACAGGCAAATTCTGCTGCAGTGCTTTCCCTACAGCTGAAAAGTATTAAGGGAATTCATCAAAAAAGTGGGGGAGGGAGCAGCCCAGCACTCCACATACCTGTACTTCTGGAGTGTTTTTCCACTAGAACTGTTGGAGTGGCTCAGAATTTGTAGAAAACCTGCCAATTTTAACATGCTTTTATATAATCCTGTCTGGTAAAGGACAGTGTAGTCTTACTTGGTGATAGATTACACTTCTTGTTGAGTCTCTTTAACTTGAGAAATTAGCATGCCATGGCATGGAGCTGAACATTTTATTTCATCTTCTTTTCCTTTATGTGCACACCTTTTCTCTTTTATTTTTTCCCCCTCTTTCTTTCCTCTCCAAGTCTCAGCAAGAAACCATCTGGTATTTATTCCAAGTATTCTTATGAATGACCAATGCTTTCCTGGGTCAGAGGGTTCCTTTTGTGTCCTCTCTGTTCTGACCATTGCTTTGAAGTCATTAATTCTGTGTCTGAGGTGCAGGTGGTGTGTGTTGTTCTAGAGCTGATTGAGTAAATTGCAGAGATTAATATGATGCATCTATCAATGAAATATTTAATAAATGCAAGGTTTAATAATCACTTGTTGAAAATTAAACCACACCTCTGGGGTGTGCACTAGAGAAGACCACTTGGTAGAATATTCTTGAATTATGAATAGTTTGCATTAAAGACATTTTAATACTCCTGTGGCAATATACTTGGAGTGTTATTTTTCTATTTTCGGTAGTTTTACAGGTTTCAGAAATGAACCTAACACCAGTCTTAATCACAGAATCATGGAATTGCTTAGGTTGGAAGGGACCTTAAAGATCATCCCATTCCAACCCCCCTGCCATGAGACTGATTTGAATTTAATAAATAGGAGCACAAGGAAAATATTTTTTCTTTAAGCCTCAGGACTGTTTTAAGTAGAAGAGTTCAGTTTATGAAAGTAGGATACTTTTTTTAAATTCACTTTTGAAAAACTTTTGTGTTCACCTGCTGAGTTAAAATTAATTCTGCATGTGGACATCATGTGTGGGGAATGATGAAGAAATAATTCACTTTCTGGCAAACTTTGTAAACTTTACAGTACCACTGAGAACTGTTTTTTCCTCAGTATTTAGAGAAGATGATCCAAATGCTGGTGTTTATTTTTTTGGTTTGTCTCTGAATGAAGTCACTTTTAGCTGAAGGTTTTTGTTTTATTTGAGGAAAATTTTCAATTATTAGGTAAAAATGGGAGGAAGAGGACAACTTCAAGTAAAAGAAAACCCCAAAATTATGTAGATGTTATTCTTAAATGTATGTCATTATTGGAAGATGAAAAAAATGGTGCAGTGGAAGATTCCCATGCAGAAAAGATGACTGGATATTCTCTTTCCAAAGTTAAGCATGAAATATGTTTCTAGTCAGCATAATCCACCTCATCATTCAGTTTAATACATATGATTCCTTCCCTTATTTGGTAAATGTGATAATTTTTAAAAGCAGACCATGTTTTGGTAAACCCTTCTGGTTATGATTCCAGCACAGTTAAGTTTCATTTTCACTAGTGGAATTAACTGAAGAATGCTGTTTTATAAACCGTGAATTCCAGCTTTTATTCAAATGTCGTCTGCCACATTTCCAAAGGAAAAGCCATTGTCTTGTAATAAGGAATGTGACATTCACCCTTTTATAATGTACTAAATTTAAAAATTAATACTCAAAATGAATGTCTGCTTAACTATGTAATTGCTAGAATGACTATGAGATATCTTGGCTATGAGAACGAGTTTCTAAAAGTTGAATTTGATTGTAAATCATGTTATGCAAAGCAACAAATTGGGATCATTTCTTCTAGAAATTAAATATTCCAGTGTACAATAAGATTAAAATCAGCTATCTGAGTTACTTTTCCTGCTTTCTTTTATTAATTTTCAATTATAACTGGGCTGATTGTTGATCCCTCTTTTTGCTTGTGGTCAATCCATCTTTATTAGACCCCCACAAAAACCTTCTTGACTGGATTCTTAGTTTTGGTGGTACTTTGCAGATCTATGCTGTCTAAGAGGTTAATCTTGGAGTAAGACAAAGTCATAAATGCTGTATTGGGAAGTCTGTACTTCTGAGCAATGATTGCTGTGTGTGAATGATTTTAATTCTGTTTCTGCTTAGAAACTGCTTGAAGTCCAGATTTTTGTTCCAAAGACATGCTGACAGTCAGTGTTTGGACTATTTGTTGCTTTGTCCATGCAGTGAAAGAAAGCCTTCCAGTGCTGGAATACTTTAGTTCTTTAAGGTGTGAAATTAAGAACATCCTTTATGTTGGGGACAACTTTGTATGTTTACTAATAAAAGTTTTAAATTTTGCCTGCTATTTCTTCTCCTCTTGTGTCAACTTTGTGTTCAGCCACTAACTTCGTGTGTATTTGAGCAGTGTGTTGGTGAGGGCAGCCACTGAGGCAGTGTTTGCATAGCTCTGTGAAGGAGATCTCAATCCAGAGCCAGCATCGTGATCCCAATGTTGTGATAGCTGCAGCCTCTTTAGAAATCTTCCCAGTCATACATGCACTGAGGAGATTTTTAAATAGATTCATCAAAACTTGTAAAGGCAGAGTGGCAGCTCAAATGATAGCCTGCTCTATGCAGTTTCACTTTGTCAATCTTTATTAGATAAGAAATAGGGAATTTTGCCTTTTTATTGCTTATGTCATGCATCTCAGGTAATTCTTCTTAGCTTAGGATGTAGGGCATGTAGGAGAAAGATTTCCAAGGAGGAGTGCAGAATCATACGATGGCCATTTCTACAAAATCAGCTTGACAATATGATTTGGTTTGAAGTTGAAGATCTAACAGGTTGTCCAGTCATAAAGATTCAAATACTGTGGTACGATAGGAAATTCTGTTCACATTGTTAATTCTGCCTTCAATATATTTCCTCTCAGCCCTGCTCAAAGCCGCCCATCAATGGTCTCGTGGATGAACACTCCATCTGCTAACCCAGCTGCCACAAATGCTGCACTGCCCACTTTCTTCTTCCCCAACCCTGCCACTGGCACTGAGAGAGCAGTGGAAAGGTACAGTGTGCACTTCAACTTTTGCTGGCTATTTATTTGCCTCCTTTTTCTGTATCTTTATAAAAGTAGTCTTCCATGGCATGTGAATGATTATCTCAAACCAGGAAATGCAACCTTAGCCATTCTGACAGAATAAAATACATGTTTACTGCATCTTATTTTTCCTTTGAGCACCTCCCTTGGTGGAAGGCACACAGGTTGAGCCAGTGGTTGGTTAATACAGGAGGGCTTTGTTTTGGGTGGACAATTCGTAATGTCTCTCTCTTGCAGTGTTTCTCTTAGGGTCTTTTAAAATACAGATTCTTTCTTTTTCCATAGCCACCTTTGTCAAATTGAGGCTTCTCATCCTAGCCTTCTTGCCTCTGAAAGACTTTCCTCTGTCTTTACATTTCTCTGTGGTTTCATTCTTTTCTTTCACTCTTTTGTCCTTCTTCCTTCCATGTTGTTTTCCATGTTTGGAAATATTTTGAGTTTTTTCGGTGAAGGTCTTCATCATCTTAGCTTTTTCCTTCAAGTTTTGTAATATTTGGTTTTCTAATTAAAGTAATGTCCTAGGTTGCAGTGTATTCTATTACCATCCCCATGAGCTGTTGAAACCAGGTGGGGCAGTGTTTCCTTGCCTCCTCCACCCAGACTATCTTTCTGTTAATGGCCTATCATTGTCCTGCCGCCTGACTCAGAGATAACTCCCTCCGGACTATCTTCTGTTAATGAGCCTAATCAACACTTGGCCTCATGACTCATTACCCCATTGTGAGATGCTCCACCCAGAGGGAGGAACCAAGCATCCCATCGTGGATATAATCTGGGACTCTGAACACCAGAAACAACCCTTTCCACTGGATTTCCAGAGGACAGGAGCTACACAGCCACCACTGGACCTTCTGAGGAAGAGCAGACCCCTTTACTACAGGATCACTGCTTCAGAGGACTGCAGCCACCATTCTACCAGACTGCTACCACCACCCTGCCTAATAGGGACTCAGGTTGTATTTTGACTCTGTCAGTTTGAACCAGTGTTTTCTTTTACATTTTTTTCCTTTTCTTTAATTTCCATTAAATTGTTATTCTGACTCTGGTTTGTTTTCAAACTAGTACATAATTTGGTGCCCAATGTGGGGCTGGCTCTGAGAAAAAGTCAGAATTACAATTTTGTATAAACAGAAACCTATTCACCGTGGTGCTCAGCTTGTCTACATGGGTACTGTATCTTGCTCTCTATATTTTTCCTCACATGGGGAACTACCTGCCTGTTGTGTTACTCCTGTTAAAACCAGGGAATGGTATGAGAATTGCTTTATTGGTTTATTATGTCTATAGCATAATAACCTGCAAGGCGATGAATACCACTCGGAATATATACTCAGTTTTGTTTGGCTGTCCTAGTCTGGGCTGCTATGTCTGGGATCTCTTCAACAATTGCACCTAGCCCCTGGTGGGAGGAGTAGGGAGTGGTTTCTTCCAGCCTTTCAGGCCAGGCACAGCAGTTTTTGAAAATATTGAGTTCCCTCTGGATGTTAAGGATAGTATGATCTTCTTGTCAGTTCTATTCTCTTTTTTCTCTATGGCCTGCATTG
Source organism: Corvus moneduloides (assembly GCF_009650955.1). NCBI lineage: Eukaryota > Metazoa > Chordata > Aves > Passeriformes > Corvidae > Corvus > Corvus moneduloides. The sequence goes on from NC_045480.1 coordinate 59,670,222, forward strand.
TGTACACCATGCTTAGAAACAAAACACTACTTAGTGTGGTGCAACGTCTGCTTGAGGAGGAGGTAAAAAGGAGCAGAGCAGCGAATACCATGTCTACACAGACTGTCACACTGAAAGGAGCCAAAAGCAAAGCAACCGCATCCATTTCTACGCAGACCGTCACAGAGGAGAAAGGAACCAAGAGCAAAGCAACCGCATCCATTTCCACGCAGACCGTCACAGAGGAGAAAGGAACCAAGAGCAAAGCAACCGCATCCATCTCTACGCAGACTGACACAGAGGAGAAAGGAACCAAGAGCAAAGCAACCGCATCCATCTCTACGCAGACCGACACAGAGGAGAAAGGAACCAAATGCAAAAGAGCAGCGTCCATGTCTACGCAGACTGACTCAGAGGAGAAAGGAACCAAAAGCACTGTCAGCGTTCCCATGCAAACCATCACTGAACCAGAACAGCCTAAACCGATTGCAGTTGCCCCCATTCAGAAGAAGAAATCAAAAAGCAAATCAGTCCGCATAGTGACCGACGAGGATGCAGCAGGACCTTCGCACCCAGCAGAAGAGGCAGAGCCAGAGATCATCACTCGGTCACTATCCCTGGGTGAGCTGCGAGACCTGCGGAGGGAATTCACCCGCCAGACAAACGAGTCCATCCTGACCTGGCTGCTCCGCATCTGGGACACTGCAGCCAATGACACCATTCTGGACGGAAGTGAGGCCAGGCAGCTGGGATCTCTGTCCCGGGATGTGGTCATTGACCAGGGGATCGGGAGAACCCAAGAAACCCTCAGCCTCTGGTGGCGACTGCTTACAAGTGTAAGGGACAGGTACCTTTGTAAAGAAGACCTCCAGGTGCACCAAGGAAAATGGAGCACAATGGAACAAGGTATCCGGTGCCTGAGGGAATTGGCTGTGCTGGAGATCATTTTCTCAGAAGACGAGAGATTTCCTAAGAGCCCAGATGGTGTCCAGTGCACGTCACAGATGTGGTTGAGGTTCGCACGCCTTGGACCAGAGATATACTCCCATTACCTGGCAACACTGCAATGGAGGGAAGGCAAGGACAGGGTGGGCGGCTTGGTGAACAAACTGAGGATTTACGAGGACACCGTCACAGCCCCGTTTCGCACCCATGTCTCATCCGTGGAAACAAGGCTGGCTGAGCAAGTCCGGAGCTTGATTGAAGAAGGCCATCAGAAATTGAAAAAGGAACTTAAGGAAGAGATTTACCAGATCTTGCCAGAACCAACAAGAGTCTCTGCCATTAGGAGCCGGCATCCCCCAACCAGGGAGAGAGGATACACCCCACGAGGTAACCTCTGGTTTTTCCTTCAGGAACATGGAGAAGACATGAGTAAGTGGGATGGAAAACCCACCTCCTCCTTAGCAGCTCGGGTACGTGAACTAAAAAGAGGGACAACTACCACAAGAAGCGGCATCTAGAGTCAACACTGCTCCGGTCTGTCGCACGCAGAACTCCAGACGGTGTAGGAATGATAATATGACCGATCCTCTTGAAGGGACCTCAGGAATGTATTCACCGGAAGGGAGCAACATGCAACATGACCAGGAATAGAGGGGCCCTGCCTCTAGCCAGGTAGAGGAAAGGGACAATTGGGTCTTTTGGACTGTGTAGGTCCAATGGCCTGGCACATCTGACCCACAAAAGTACACGGCTTTGGTTGACACAGGGGCTCAATGTACTCTGATGCCATCAAGGTATGTGGGAGCAGAACCCATTTCTATTTCTGGGGTGACAGGAGGATCCCAGCAGCTGACTGTACTGGAAGCTGAAGTGAGTTTAACTGGGAATGAGTGGCAGAAACACCCCATCGTGACTGGCCCGGAGGCCCCGTGCATTCTCGGCATAGACTATCTCAGAAATGGATATTTCAAGGACCCAAAAGGACATCGTTGGGCTTTTGGGATAGCTGCTGTGGAGACAGAAGATATCAGACAACTGAGTACATTGCCTGGCCTCTCAGATGACCCCTCTGCCGTGGGACTGCTAAGAGTTGCAGAACAACAGGTGCCAATCGCCACAGCAACAATGCACCGTCGGCAATACCGCACTGACAGAGACTCTGTGGTTCCCATCCATGAGATGATTTGCAAACTGGAGAGCCAAGGGGTGGTCAGCAAGGCCCATTCACCTTTCAACAGCCCTATATGGCCAGTGCGTAAGTCCAGTGGAGAATGGAGGCTGACGGTGGACTACCGTGGCCTGAATGAGGTCACGCCACCATTGAGCGCCGCTGTGCTGGACATGTTGGAACTTCAGTACGAGCTGGAGTCCAAAGCAGCGAAGTGGTACGCCACTATTGACATTGCCAATGCCTTCTTCTCCATTCCTTTGGCAGCAGAATGCAGGCCCCAGTTTGCTTTCACCTGGAGGGGTGTGCAATACACCTGGAACCGACTGCCCCAGGGGTGGAAGCACAGTCCCACCATTTGCCATGGACTGATCCAGACTGCATTGGAAAAGGGTGAGGCTCCAGAACATCTGCAATACATCGATGACATCATCGTGTGGGGAAACACAGCAAAGGAAGTATTTGAGAAAGGAGAGAAAATCATCCAGATTCTCCTGGAAGCTGGCTTTGCCATCAAAAGGAGCAAAGTCAAGGGACCTGCCCAAGAGATCCAGTTCCTGGGAGTAAAGTGGCAAGATGGACGATGTCAGATTCCCACTGAGGTCATCAATAAGATCACTGCGATGTCTCCACTGACCAACAAGAAGGAAACACAAGCTTTCCTAGGCGCCATAGGTTTCTGGAGAATGCACATTCCCGAGTACAGACAGATCGTGAGCCCTCTCTACCTGGTTACCCGCAAGAAGAATGATTTCCACTGGGGCCCTGAACAGCAACAAGCCTTTGCCCAGATCAAACAGGAAATCGCTCATGCCGTAGCCCTTGGCCCAGTCAGGACAGGACCTGAGGTGAAGAACGTGCTCTACTCTGCAGCCAGGAGCCATGGTCTGTCCTGGAGCCTCTGGCAGAAGGTGCCTGGCGAGACTCGTGGCCGACCACTGGGATTCTGGAGCCGAAGCTACAGAGGGTCTGAAGCCAACTACACTCCCACAGAGAAGGAAATCTTGGCAGCCTATGAAGGAGTCCAAGCTGCCTCAGAGGTAATTGGCACTGAAGCACAGTTGCTTCTGGCACCCCGACTACCGGTGCTGGGTTGGATGTTCAAGGGAAAGGTTCCTTCCACGCATCACACCACCGACACCACATGGAGCAAATGGATTGCTCTCATCACACAGCGTGCCCGTATTGGAAACCCGAATAGCCCTGGGATTCTGGAAATTATAACAAACTGGCCTGAAGATGAGATTTTTGGATTATCTTCTGAAGAAGAGGAAGAGCAAGTGACTCGTGCTGAGGAAGCCCCACCATATAATGAGCTACCAGAGACTGAAAGACGTTATACCCTCTTCACTGATGTTTCCTGCCGAATCGTAGGCACCAACCGGAAGTGGAAAGCTGCAGTATGGAGCCCCACACGACGAGTTGCACAAGCTACCGAGGGACAAGGTGGATCGAGTCAGGTTGCAGAGCTTAAAGCCGTCCAGCTGGCTTTGGATATTGCTGAACGAGAGAAGTGGCCAAGACTCTATCTCTACACCGACTCGTGGATGGTAGCTAATGCTCTGTGGGGATGGCTGGTTCGCTGGAGAAAAGCCAACTGGCAGCGCAAAGGGAAACCCATCTGGGCTGCTGAAATTTGGCAGGACATCGCTGCCCGAGTAGAGAAGCTGACCATGAGGGTTCGACACATGGATGCGCACGTACCCAAAAGTCGGGCTAATGAAGAACATCGCAACAACGAGCAGGTGGACCGAGCTGCCAAGGTGAAAGTATCACAGGTGGATCTGGACTGGCAGCACAAGGGAGAATTATTCCTAGCTCGTTGGGCCCATGATGCCTCTGGTCATCAGGGGAGGGATGCAACATACCGATGGGCCCGTGACCGAGGGGTGGACCTTACCGTGGACAGCATCTCACAGGTCATCCACAGTTGTGAGACCTGTGCTGCAATCAAACAGGCCAAGCGGGTGAAGCTTCTGTGGTATGGTGGACGATGGTCAAAGTACAGGTATGGGGAAGCCTGGCAAGTTGATTACATCACCCTTCCCCAAACCCGCCAAGGCAAGCGCTACGTGTTGACCGTGGTTGAAGCAACCACTGGATGGCTGGAGACCTACCCTGTGCCTCATGCTACAGCCCGGAACACCATCCTGGGCCTGGAAAAGCAAGTCCTGTGGAGACATGGCACCCCTGAGAGGATCGAGTCAGACAACGGGACTCATTTTAAGAACAGCCTCATCAACACCTGGGCCAGAGAACACGGTATCGAATGGATATATCATATTCCTTATCATGCACCAGCTGCCGGAAAAGCTGAAGGCTGCAATGGACTACTTAAAACCACCCTAAAGGTACTTGGTGGGGGGACCTTCAAAAATTGGAAAGTGAACTTAGCAAAGGCCACCTGGGTGGTCAATACCCAAGGGTCCATCAGTTGAGCTGGTCCCACTGAGTCTGAACCCTTGCACACAGTGGATGGAGATAGAGTCCCTGTGGTACACCTGAGAGGTATTTTAGGAAAGACTGTTTGGATTAATCCCACGTCAGGCAAAGGCAAACCCGTCCGTGGGATTGTCTTTGCTCAAGGACCTGGTTGCACTTGGTGGGTAATGCAGAAAGATGGGGAAACCCATTGTGTACCACAAGGAGACCTAATCTTAGGTGAGAACGGTGTGTAGGGTTTCATTATATATATATATATATATATATATATATATGTATATATATATATGTATGTATGTGTGTTTAGAGTTTAAGAAGGCATTGATTTGGGATGATGTAGATGGTAATAGAATAAGGGGTGGATAATGTCATGGGTTGCAGTGTATTCTATTACCATCCCCATCAGCCGTTGAAACCAGGTGGGGCAGTGTTTCCTTGCCTCCTCCCCCCAGACTATCCTTCTGTTAATGGCCCATCATTGTCCTGCCGCCTGACTCAGAGATAACTCCCTCCGGACTATCTTCTGTTAATGAGCCTAATCAACACTTGGCCTCATGACTCATTACCCCATTGTGAGATGCTCCACCCAGAGGGAGGAACCAAGCATCCCATCGTGGATATAATCTGGGACTCTGACCACCAGAGACAACCCTTTCCACTGGATTTCCAGAGGACAGGAGCTACACAGCCACCACTGGACCTTCTGAGGAAGAGCAGACCCCTTTACTACAGGATCACTGCTTCAGAGGACTGCAGCCACCACCCTGCCTAATAGGGACTCAGGTTGTATTTTGACTCTGTCAGTTTGAACCAGTGTTTTCTTTTACATTTTTTTCCTTTTCTTTAATTTCCATTAAATTGTTATTCTGACTTGGTGCCTCCCACTGGTTTGTTTTCAAACTAGTACAAGTAGTAAGGTATATTCACAAATTCTTCCCAACACTTGATAACAAAATCCTATTTCTTATTATGGCTGAATTTTTGAAGTATAATATGCTCTGCCTGTTATTGAGTTCATTGCTGACTGGCGCTTGAAAAAAATTTAACTGTAGTTGAAAGTCGAGTTTGTCATAAAAATAAGTGTGCAGAAAGTTGGGAGTATGATATTCAGAAATGCCAACAGTAAGCTGTGAAGCTTCAGCTTTGGCTGTGTGCATGAATTATAAGCCTGTAATGATGCATGTGAGATTGTGTTTAAAGTTTTAGTCATCTCCAAATGTGAATGGAGAGAGGATGGTTGAGAGAGTGTCTTCATAATAGTAAAAAGTTGCTATAATTCATAATTTCATTTTTCAGTGTTGCCCACCGAAAAGCAAGAGCAGTTTATCCGTGTGAAGCAGAACACAGCTCTGAATTGTCATTTCAGATAGGAGCAATATTTGAAGATGGTAAGTACTGCTTGCGTAAATATAAAGCAATGAAAAACAAGTAGACAAAACTGCTAAAATGGCTTTGGATAAAAATACAAGCCTGACTGCTATTCTGCCAACATTGCTGATGGCACACAGTTGGTGATGGAGATATTTTCTGGTATGAAGAAGCTACTTAACATATCCTTAGCACTGTGAGGCAATGCTTTTGATTTTGGGTGAATAGACTCTTTGAATTGGTATAGTTTTTGAGCGTCATTTAAATGTGTTGTAGTACCAAAAAAAAAGGTTATTCAGTAAAAGAAGAGAACACCTTGGCCAGTGAAACTGAATTTTTTAAAATGTGAACTCTTGTTGTAAAATAACACATGGGTTTTCTTTTAAAGAAAAAAAAAATCTGTTTAAGGATTTTCAAGCAAACAGAGTGCCAGGTAAATCAGGTGAACAATGGAGGAAAAAGACATTTTTTATGTGTTTTTACTGATTTAGATCAAGGTTTGCATTAGTCTGTGCATGTACTTGTAGAAAAAGGAATATTCACTGAGGTGCAGAATGAAGGACTGTGTTTAATGATTTCTATGGATCCAAATGTAGCACTACATATGAACATCCAGAAGGTGATTCCTGTGCTCAAGACTGTGTTCTCAGTGAGCTTCCATGGATCTACCCTTCAGCAAGTGCACAGGGACTTCAAACTGATAGGAAAGGTTTTAGTTTTCAAACCTTTTGCCAATGACTACTGTAATACAAATTCTGAAGATGCAGAATGGGAAGCTCAGCAAAATCTTTTTTTTTTTTTTTTTTTAATAGTATGTATAATAGGATATTCTTGTCCTCTGTCTCCTCCCAAACAAGTAAACAGCAAGCTTGGTCCAGACTTCAGTTCTGCCTTTTTTTTCAACATAAAGTGGTCTGGTGTCCCCACTAGGTTCTTCCCTACCAGCACCCACTGTACAAAATCATTCTTGATGTTTCCTATTAGAGCTACCTTGCAGGCAAATCATGTCTGAATCAAGTTAGGTGGGAAATCTTTTAAAGATGAATTAGCGAAGTGATTGCTCTTTTTAAAGTCCTTAACACCAGCTATTTTAATTTAAGTTTTTTAAAACATGACTGATAGGGATCTTCAGCAGACATAAAACTGTGTATAGGAAAGAAAATCTAGTGCATGGTGGAAAAGCTATGATGTCTGGGAGAGGCATTTCTGATGCAGAACAGCAAGGGTTGTGTTGGCATGGGGCAAGAAAGTCTTCCAAGAAGCAGTTCCTTGTGTCTCGTGTTTTTGCATGAGAGCAATGTTAAGATTCTCTCCTTGCATAATGAGAACTCAAGAAGTGGTGGCAAAGTCCCCGTGATTTGGTGCAATGCAGCCTCAGTTGAGTTTGTCAGCTGGAGAGTTGGATTGTCCCCGAACAAGTATGGAATTTGACTCTGGCATCTGTGGAGAAATGTTTCAACTGTAACTTTTTCCATATCCTCAGACAAGTAATGTTTGAAGCTTGGGAAAAAGGTTGCATGGATTGCAGTTGGAAAACTTAATTGCAGATTTCCAATGGCAAAGCTCACATTTCCTTAAACACATTTGTTTTGATTTGTTCCACTCTATCCTGGTTATTTCACAAGCGTTGTCCATGTCCTGCAGGGCTCTCACCCTCAGGTAGGCTGTGGATTGGCAGAAAAAAATGGGGAGAGCATGCAAGTAATAAGGCAGTAACTGGGTGTATGTAAAAACCTAATGGTCATTTCATAATGTTTCCCAGTAGGTTTTGTCACGGATGGCTCTTTTCATGCCAAATGCAGACCGATCTCCACATTTGAAACCTCTTAAGTGCCTCAACATGGGCCTTTTCTTTTTGTAACAGGCACCCCCGTGTCTGTGCTGAAATCAGATTCCAGTGAATCAATTCAGGTTCTTTAGTTACTCAATTTAAATTCCCATATGCCCTAATAAAGCCCCCAAATGAAGAATTAAAGTAATAATACATCAATTCTGCAGCTCTACCAATAACCTTAACTATCAAAGTGACAACGCATCAATCAAGTTGACATACAGCTAGTATCAACCATTAAAGTAACTGTTAAATTAATGTCTACTAAAAAGTGCTGCTTCTATTAGTGAAGGTTTTATCCATCTCTCCTTTCTCCACCTGGCCTGTCTCACTTTCTAATCCTGTCTCTTTTCTTCCCTTTTTCTTTCCTCGCTTTTCTGCTTTGTTTCCTTTTTCCTGTTTCCTTCCCTGTTCTTGGTTTGTCTTTCTTGGTCCATAGATGTTGATTGCAATGGTTCTCTCTCACCTGTCATTATTCTGGATGAATTTTTCTGGCTGCTCCAGCCTCAGACAGGATAATGGCATTTAGGGAAGTAGTCTTGCACCTGTCAGAGCTGCTAAATGTAATACTGGTGCAAGAAGGTGAGTTTAACCTTTGCTCCCATCTCCATTTTCTGTTTCTGAATGGGGGAAAAAAAATCTGTCTCAGTCTGCCAAGGTTAGATTTGCTAATATTTTAAATTAAGCTTTGCATCACCTGATAGGAATCTGTAGAGCACCTTAGCATTTTCACATTCAGGTGTTTTCACTGTGCTTCCCCAAAACCCACAGTTTTTCCATTAAAGTGCCGTAGAATATAAATGCTAAGGCACCATCTGGTAAGTTAAAAAGAAAAGGCAAAGTTTTCTATTTAATTGAATTGTGTAAGAAAATAAATAATGTAATCTGAACAATATCCACTGGATTTTTTTTTTTAAATCTTCAATTCAATTTGCCTTAGGCTGTGCCAATATTTTTATTTCCCAGTTGTTACAGGCTATATTATTGACAGCACATAACAATATAATTTAAGTGGTTGGAGGCAAAGCTTGAAGAGTTTGCAGCTGGATAAGGGCACGTATGGGAAGAAGCGGAGTAGGATCTGAGATTGAGAGAGACATATGCTGGCTGTGTATGTCTGTTGTTGTTGAGGCAGATATTCCCAATAATCAGGGAAAGAATAATCAGACTGCCTGGCACTGAAATTTTGCCAGTCTTGGAGCCAAGTGTTACTAAATTTCTGGTTCTTGAAAGAGACTTCTTAAAAGTCAGTAAATGGGAATTTCAGTTTGGAGAAGTGTTTCAGATAGTTTAAATGGTGTTTACACAATAAAAATTCCTTAGCAGTACTGCTAGCAGGAAGGCTTCCTGAAAACTTGTCAAGATAGCTCTTATCAAGGCTTTTTACAATTTTTAAAATCTGATTTTAGGGGAGAGAAAACATGAGGAAAACTGAGAGAGTGTTTTGTTCCCTAGGAGAAGTGGGGTAACCAGCATCCCCACCAAGTATAAAAGGGACACAAAAAGCCTCATTCACACTGCCATTGTCATCCCCATCTCTCGCTCCCACAGTAACAAAGTGCCAGCCTCAGTTAATGTCCCTGGTTTTTTGCCTCCAAGGCACTCTCTACCCTCTAATTCATGCTGTGGCTTCTGAACTGTCTTTATGGTCCTCACCAATCAAGGATTTACATCCAAGAGAAGTGGTACTCCCAAAATACTGTATTGCACTGTATGTGCAAATGGTTCTTTTGCTGAGGTAAAAATGGGGATAGAGCCACTTCTTGGTGCACCTTTCATCTGTGGATTTCAGAGCACTTGGAAACATTCATGGGGAGAAGACCCCCTGACTCCTAGCCCTGTGTTCTGTCCACAAGATCATTCTGCTTCTCACAGAATAATTAAGGGCAACGGCAAGTTTTGAAATTTCAAATTCCAGGCTAACCCTAAGCATGCTAAGTATTTCTGTATTTCTGTGATCAACTCAGCCCAGAGGGATTGTTGCAAAAACCCAGAGGGATTTCTAAACACAGAGGGCTTGCAAGCACGTTTGATTGCTTTAATTGAATTTCCTGATGAAAAATTGGCCAGCATCATCGAGTTCTATGGAAGTGAGTTCTGGTGCTCTAGTGGTTTTAGCAGCGAGGGTTCCATTGCCCTCAGTAATCCTCATTTATGTTGCTTTTTGAGGTTTTTACTCTGATTGACAGACCATGAGAAAGGGAGGCTCTCTTGTGCCAGGCACCACGTAGGTTTGATTTGCTCCCAAAACAGCCAGTTTCCACGAAGATGTGGAAATCAGTGTGAATCAGTGTCTGATTCAGTCTTGCTGAAGTTAGTGGCACCCATGCAGTGAACTAATACTGCTGAGGAAGTGAGTCTTGCTCTCGTTGTGGTTGAGACCTGTGAAACTTTTGAGTTGCCAGAGCAGAGCAAAGTCTGCTTATAGCACTGGGTCTCTGGGAAGAGCTGCTAGCCTTATTTGCAGTTAGAAAATAATAACATTGGCAATATCAAAGCTATTTCCTATGGGGAATACAGAAAAGTAAGAACTAATGCTGCAAATGCCAAGTTGACCTGATGGTATTTCTTGATTAGAAATCAGAAGATCTCACTGCAAGTTGCAAGTCTGTAGATTTTGTTGGCCCATTTTAGTTGGGGTGGTTGTTCCATAGCACTTGCTGTCATCCAGATGTTCAGACATCCTCCTTCCGTGCACTCGTCCTCCATGAGTGAGTTGCTGAAATGGTCTTGCAGCAGGTACTGAGAAAGTCACTGTCCCACTCTGAGCTCTCAACTTAGCTGCTATTTCCACTGTCCTAAGAGGTGATGGCTTTTAGTGGTGGTTCGGTGGTTGGCCTTGTTGTGCGGTCTTGCTGTACACTCATTAAATCTTGCTGAAAATATTAATGTTTAGTTCTCTGCTCTGTATCTTTTTTACTACAAGTATTTTCCCCTCCTGTCCCTTGCCAAGAGGAGCCTTAGTCCTATGGGATGATTGCTCTAGTAATGAGTTGTAGGTTTTAAGGCCAAGTGTGTAGTTTCTGCAGCAAGGTATTTTTAAATGAGGCAGGCCTCAGAAAGCATTAAGAACTGTAATCGTTGTTGATGGAGAAGAAATGACAGAAAGGGGACACTACAGAAGTCTTCTGTTGAGCAGGTTATTTTTTCGCAAACAGGCTGTGTCATGGGTTTAAGAAGAGCTGTGCACGATAGGGGAATGGGGTTTGTGTGGTTAAGTGGTTTTGATTTTAAAGGAATGCATGCTGTTGTATGCTGTACTTCAGAAATGGATTAGCAAGGAAAACAGGATCACTGGAGCTTAAAGCAGCTTTACATTTGGATGGCACCCTCATTACTATCATTTGCCCACAGAAGCAGTCAGTGATGTACACAGGTATCTTAGCCCTTCTTGCACAAGGTGATTGGAGTGGGGACAGAAGCCTTCCCTGCTGTGACAGTCACCAGAGCTGCTGAACATTAGGAATTATTTTTTGCTGTCTTTTTTTTTTTTTTTTCTTTAAATGCAAATCTCTAGAAATGGTGGCCTTAGGTGTAATTGAGTGATAATTCCTTCTTCAGTCTTCCTAGAGTCTAAAAGAACTGTCTGCCAACAAGTGGTGCCCTGAGCTGTGTAATGTACATGTGCAATATTTAATTTCCCAAGCCCAGAGCTCAGTTGTACCAGCTATGTCTCATCTTCTGGGGTGAAAATGGTGTTTGCCACTCAAACCCAGCTGCTGGGTGCAGAGTTCACCGTTATCTTATCAAACTTGCTTACAAAATATTTCTTTGGAAGTTTGCTGTTGTGTTGAATGGTGTTGATTAAGCATAGTTTGAGCATTTCCTCCCCTGGGTAAATTTTATGTAAATTTTAATTCCAGTGAGATTCCTTCAGATGAGGGCTCCCCTCAGTTTGAGCAGGCCTTAGATTTATAGACACTCACATGCCAGTGCTATCTACCCTCTTTCTGGAAATAAGGGTTAAGTACCAGAGGACAGGTAGAAATTCCCTGCTTCCAGGTTTTCTAGTTGTTTTTCTTCCTAATCTGTCCTTTTTTTTGGAGTTTGTTTCCTGTGATACAGGTATGCTCTGTAGGTATGGGAGACCTCAGGGAGGGGTTTGGCTGGCTGCTGGTGTGTTTGCTGGAAATGTAGAATTACAGCTTCTGGAGGGAGGTTTGTGGTGGTGTCAGCCATGCAGTTTTAAATGCATGTGTACTCTGTAATTGTGGAATAGAAATGACAAAGGGAGAGGAGGGCCTGCTAATTACTAATGGTAATGTAAGTTACTGTGTGAGCACAGATCCTAAAAGGTAATTTTCTATGCACGTTTTTCCTTTGGAATCTTTCTGTTGAACAGATTTATTACAAATATAAGCCCAGACTTTTGTGCAGAATCTAAATGATCACTATCGTTTGAAAGCAGTTTTGTTTTCTGGGTTCCTTGGAGTTACAGCTGTTGTTTAAAGCGTGGTTTCTGAGCACAGCTGTCTGACAATAATAGGACACAAGGAAAAACCAAGGGAAAATACGATTTTAAGTGCTCAAATTTAGAGCCTTAAAATGCTTTTGGAAGTGAGACTTAACATGCTGCTCTCTCTTAACTGTTATTTCCCTGATATGTAGAAGGCTACAAATATCACATTTCCCAATGTGTTAATGTGTTTTAAATAAAGCACTGACATGGCTGGCAGCATGTTTCAGCATTTGTCTGATGTCTTCCCTAAATACTGTCTGTCTCAGAAGCACTGCGAGGATAAATTAATACGGTAGAAAATGTTGTAGGTTGCTAAAAAGTGTGGGATTTTACAGTTACACAGGTAAATAGGTACCTGTATTACATCCTTAAAAGACACCTCAGAGGGGAATTTGAGGACTTTTTAGTCTGTTTTCCAAAGAAAGGAGGCTTATGCTTCTTTTTTAACTTCCTGTCAAATGTGGTCAAAATACATATACAGGAAGTCAGATTTCATTAGTTCTGTTGCTCTCAGAGTAATTTCTGGGGCATTGAGAGTCCAAGCTGAAATATTTATTATTTTAGATTCATGGATACTCTTGCATAAACTTTGTGATCAGCAGTGGTAAACACTTAGGATGGCACAAGGAGCTGTTCAAGCCTTTGCTTTGTGTTTTTGAATTGGACTATGGATTTGAATTTCAGAGAGAGGATTTAATCAGAAGAATGATTCAGATTTTGTCCACTAGTCACTTCTAATACCAGCTCTATTCTGAGGAGATGATACTTGGAGTGACATCTGGCTCATTTCTATTTCCCCTACAATCCTTCCCATGCTTACTTTTCATGCCAAGTAAGGTCCTATGCTGTGGTGCTGTGGCTCTGAGCTTCCAGATTCATCACCTCTGCTCAAGACAGGTGTCTGCTTTTGTTTTGCCCCATCTACTGAAAGTGTTTTCCACTGTTTGATACTAATTCTGACTTTTCCCCTAAGGCACAGATTTTTCTATTTTATATATCTGTCCTAAGCTCTGTTAACCATTTCCTTAATGAAGTCTCCTGCACCTAAAAGCTATTTCACCATGTACACTTTGCAGAAGTACATTATGAAGTATTTAAGTCATTAATAATCCTCTTTATCTTTCTTAGTCAGATTCTTAAACTGGTCATTGCAGATGATGGGATGTTTTTTATGGATGCTTTGCCTGGTGTCATGGAGCTAAAGCTGCAAAGTACTAATTCAAACATAAAAAGATGCAGTAATTTTCTTTCCTTTTCTTTTGCAGTGCAATTTTCCAGAGAGCCAGGATGGCTAGAAGGCACATTAAATGGCAAGAGAGGACTTATTCCACAAAATTATGTTCAGTTTTTATAGCTTTGTGCATTGAACGCCAAGAAGGTGTACATGGTATCCATGGATTTTTGTTCTAGTCACTTGTCTCTACTTTTGTGACTGCTTTTAATCAATGAAGAGCTGGACTATGGATTGAAGATCCTAATCTGTATAAATATATTAAGTGCTGCCAAATATGAATTACAAAAAAAAAGATTCCTTGAGGGGTGGAATGGGTGGGGGGGACAAGGAGGAGGAATGGAGGGATAGGTTAATTTTTCAATAGGGTGCTTTTTTTTTTCCAATTGTAAAGAGCAGTAGTAGTATGTTTGTTTGCAAGATAAATAGCTTTTGAAGTCAAGTATTTGGCTGATCCGTGACTCAACTCTGTGTCCTGGAGATTATGCTTTGATAACCAGCATTCTTAACAGAATGTGAGGCATGGGCACAGGTTACCCAGAGCAGCTGTGGCTGCCCCATCCCTGGAAGTGTTCAAGGACAGGTTGGATTGGGCTCTGAGCAACCTGGTCTAGTGGAAGGTGTCCCTGCCCATGGCAGGGGATTGGAACTAAATGATTTTTAATGTCCCTCCTTACCAAATCCATTCTATGATTCTATGATTATTTTAGGTTTGGAATGATGGATAAAAAAAGCTACCATGCTGACAATTAAATTGTATTTCAGAGTGGAATAGCCAGTGCAGAACAGACATCAGTAAGTAAAATAATAGTTATCAAGACACGACATTTTTCAAATGTCTTCAAAGAGCACATTCGTTTATGTTGCGTGTATGATTTCATTTATTTTATAAAGATAAGACACATGAACTTTTATTACAGGCTCCTATATGTCATGGTTCCTTTGCTACTCAAAAATATCACTGTAAATGAAATAAAATGTTATTTGTTATTTGACTTGTCATTCTTGTGTTGCAGAGTATTTTGCTCTGGTTCTGGAAGTTGTGGCATGAAATGATTATTGGCAGCTCTACGCAGTCAGCCTCAAGCAGGCTCCAAAATGGACGGGGAGCTTTCCTCACTCAAAATAGGCAACTCTGGAAGCTCAAGCCAAAAGGGAAAAGAGAATCTCTGGCTAGGATGCTTTTGCATCCTGGAGAGTTCTGCATTTTATCAGTTGTATGGCTGTCTTAGCTGCTCGTTCACCTTGCCTGTATTCCTTCCCTCTAATTGTCAACTGCAAGGTCTTATTGATGCCTCAAAATTTGTAGAACTTAGAAAAAGTTGCATGCAGTTTATCACTAATCTTTCTATTTTTCTCTCCGTCAAGTGAGACTGTCTGGGAGGCAGTGGGGAGGATGCAGGGAAGTGTGACAGGATGACATGCTAATACAGGCTCACTTATTTGTTAAATTGAACTCTGTGGATTTTGAGTCTTTTAATGCAGCTCTACTTGGCTTGCAAGTTTTTCTAACAAATGTGAATAGTAAACCAGTTAATGGTTAATACTGCCTTGAGGTTGGGATGGCTTTTTTTCCCCCTGAGGATTTAACTCCATGCCATTAATTTGTTCCTTTGCCCAGACTGCACAGACCACTGGAGTATGCGCAAATCATTTCCAGATGGAGCAATGGTGGGCCAAGCCAGTACAGCTCTCCAGTGCTGACCCCCCTTGCTTGGAGGAGTTTCATTTGGTGAATTCTCCTGGTATTGAAGCAGTGACTCTCTGCCATAAAGCTTTTAGGCAGTTCTTGTCTTGGCTAAGTGACCCAAGCACTGAAAGTGACTTCTGACTGAAGGAGATCAAGTTCTGTAATTTGCTCCTTGATTCAGTGTTAAGGAAATAGTTGCACCAGTACTTGCAGCAGCAGCTTGCAGGTTTCCTTGCTCAGATTTGTTCATGTGGCAAAGCCCTGTTCTGGCTGGGTCTCATGTTGCCTGGGCCCACAGCTCTATCAACTCATCCATGGCCTTAAAGATTCATTCTGGAGGCAGGATGGTATCTGTGTGCCAAACTCCGTTTTCATGGCTCCCAGTTGGTAGAAAATGTTGAAAGAAGAGGGAGAATGTCAATCTTTGGTGTTAGCCTTGCAGGTGTGGCAGCTAGGTATGCTGGCTTGTCAGATGGTGAAGCTCTGATAACTTGAAGCCTACAAGCTTTGGAAGTTGCTTCCATTTGTTTTGTTGTTGTTTTAAACCCGCAGTGCATGTTTGATCTTGTTATGGCTGCTGCCTTCCAAAATTCGCAATGCGTTTCTCGGCTTTAGCTCTGTGTGGTGGGGCCTTTTTCCCTTTTAACTGAGGCTGTTTAAGAAGGCAGATCTACAGAGAAGGAATAATAGTATCTCTTCCATCCAGTCCTGTGGCTCTGTTTCACCTTTAGGTGAGATGTTTTGAGACTCCTGTTACTCCTGGAGCCACGCAGAACCCAAACAAGAAGAAAACTTTTCTACTGAGAAGTGATACACTGAACAGAGGTAACACTAATCCAAACTTTCTCACGTCCCAGCCGTTGTCTGAAGGCAGTGGTATGAGCTGAGCCAGATCAGATCTGGCTTTCAGGCTAACCACACTGACTGAGGAATTCAGTTGTGGGAACTGCTACCCACCAGATGGGTTTCCACATCAGCCCAGTTACACCAGTGCCAAGTACAGACTTGCACAGCCCAGTAGTCACAGCACAGCTCGTTCTTCATCCTCGCTGCTGAGCAGAGCTGTAAACGATGCCCTCAGTACTGACTGCTTGGAAGTGGAGATGAAAAGGTGCTAAAATTAAAAAAAAACCCAAACCATACAAAGGAAGTCAGGCCTTTGAGATTGCTTGCTTTCCTGAAGGTGGCCTTTAGGGCACGCCACTTGTTTGTCTTATCCATGGCTTGGTAGATTTTGGAGGAGTGCAGTAACGTGCTGTTGAGACAGGACGGAGGACAGGGAGTCCATTCTGGAGAAAGCTGGTTGCAGGATCCTTCTCTTGGCCTGGCAGCAGGAGTGGTCATTCTCCATGGGTGTGGCATCTGTCCCCTTGCATGGAACTGCTCACCTGTCACAGCTGTGGGCACAGTTTAATTAATCCTTGGGCTGGGTTTCCTTCCCTTGCTCTGTGCTGGTTACTGTGGGCAGGGGCACAGACTTGTCGGTTTTCAAAAACTGAGGCTGCTGGTAGTGAATGCATGACATGGGCTGAAATTAGAGTGTGAATTAGGGAAAAAAAACCCAAATGTGCTTTTTATGCAAAATGGCATTGGCCTTGCCATCACTGTGGGGCCAGAGATTGAATCCCTCAGCCTGGGGATTAAGGTCGAATGTTTGCTGAATAATTAATGGCCAAGCTGAGACTCCTGCCTAGCTGGGCTCAGCAGTAATTTATAGTCTGTGTTAGTCACTGGCCAGAGTGCAGCTCTGTGCCTTGGCCAGGAGCACTTTCACTCTGCTGGGTGAAAAGCCCTGGGGTTTTCAGGCTGCTGAAGGTTGTTAAGCATTGTCCCAGCTGATCTCTGTGGCAGGTTTCCTTCTGATGCTTTTATGAGGAGTGAAAGAAAAATCTCATTAGCTGATTTATCTGTCCTGTAATGAAAATACATGTTCCTGCCACAGTGCTTGCAGCTTTTGCTACCCAAGCCTCTGTAATGGTGTCACAGAAGAGACTCGGGCAGAAACTTGCCTTCCTCAATGCTCTGTTCCTTGTTCTCTTAACCCATTTCACAATTCTTACCTGGTACACAGTTTAAGAAGAAAAGCTGCTGACAGAGGGCCTGTGTAGGCTGTAAACACACCAGTGCTAAACTGGGTTTCACTCAAAGTCTTCACTGGAGTTTCACCTCTTAAGCTGAATGTGCCTTGGACATTGTTTTCTATATCAGAGCCCAACCATCTGCCCTCATCTGTCCTTGCAGTAGGCACAGGTAAGTGCCAAATAAACATCATCCTGTCAACATCTACAATTAAAGTAAGAATGCCTCAAAAACCTTATGGCAGGGCATGTTTTACCAAGCAAAATCTGTGACAGGAAAGGGTATTTTTTCCACTCCTTTCTTAGTAATATTGTACTCCACATGAACTCCCAGTCTCTACAGCTACCTGAGTGCCCCAGCCTGAGGTCAGGTTACAAGTTTCATTACATTTTTAAGTAGCGATAGCGTCGTCTTATTTCTAGAACAGCATATGACAGATGCATCTGCTTGTAAACATATGGGAAATTTTTCTTAACACTGCAGGTCCCCTACTATTCTTTCCTTCTGACAATTCAGCAAGCAGAAAGCAGGTGCAAGGACTTTTTGGCAATAAAAAAGTTTATGTAAGTTATTAAGAGACCAAAATGCAATTAAATGGTGGTCTTACACCACAGACCGGACTTTGTGCAGAACATGGTGGTGAATTTTTGAGAGAGTGCTCAGAACAAATCAAGATAGTTAGAAGGGGAAATAAAACTCCTGCTATCTTACTATAATTACAACTGGAAAAGGTCTGACCCTGAGAAGGCAGGGTCACTGGGGAGACCTTGTGTGTATAAAATAGAATTTCTCTCAGGGCAAGGGGGATTCACTAACTGTGGTCAATGGGTACAGCAGCAGGAGGTTAACAGAAACTGGAGCCCAGACTGGTCTGGCTACTGAAGGTTTGTTTCTTCCAGCGGGATGTAGGTTGTGCCCAGAACAGTGTCAGTACATCATTTGTTGAGCACAGGGACCCAGGTGAAGTGAACCACCTTCCTCAGTGTTGGACATTCCTTGTCCTACAGCCTGAGGAGCTGTTCCCTGGCCGAAGCCATCGCATGTGTGGAGACACCCAGAGTGACAGAGCTTGCTGGAATCAACACTACAGCTGTCTGAAGAAAAATGTTATAATGGATTTTAAATTACTTTATGTTGAAATGTTCATGTCCAGGTTCATTGGGGCTCTGAGCACCTGGTCCAGTGGATGGTGTCCCTGCCCATGGCTGGCAGTTGGAACTGGATCTTTAAGGTCCCTTCCAACCCAGCCCACTCTCTGGTTCAGTATTGTTCCTAGATGAGCAGAAGGCTTGTCTCTAAGGATATCACTGCACCAGCAGCTAGCTCAGATTAAAATGCAAGAAATACTTGCAATCAAACCAGTTTAATTCATGTGTATTTGTACAATTTGTATAAAAAAAAAGAAAAATAGGTACTTGCAGACATTAACATAAAGACCAAACAATATTTTCTATTTATTTAAAAAGCTTTAAACATACAGAAGCAAACCCCTAATTATAAATGCATCATTATGCATAGATTTTACTGTTTACACCATACTGCTGGCTGCTTTTATTTTTCATCCAGGAATCTATTTAAACTGCAAGAATTCTTAAACATTCCTCTGAGCTTCCTGGCCTCAGAACTGCTGTCTATCTTATCAAGTCATTGACCTCCAGCTGAAAACATTGCTCTAAAAAAAGTCAAATCTTTAATAAACAATTAAAAGTGCATTAACTGTAGAATTTTTTAATTTCATAAATGTTTAAACAAGTCTGTGAAAAACACCACCCTGTGAATTAGCTTTTTGCATTATTGATTGTAAAGTATCTTTTTAATAAGATTTTGATATTGCAAACTTTAGTCTTTTCTATTTTACTCCGTGCAAGTGCTTGTCGCACGGTGTGTAGTATTCCTGAAATACCCACTGCAGTACATTACACTATTTTACATTTTAACTGTGTATACAATGCTCTTGCTGCATATCCCTGTTCCTTCTTACAACAAAATAATTTAGCTCAATGAACAAAAGCCCACTTTCTAAAAGCTGTTATAGTTTGTCTTGTATTTTGCAGGAGACAAATGCCTATTTCATTCTAAACAAATTCAAAAGAACATAACAAACTTCCTGGTAGCTAAAAACTAGGGTTGGGTTTTGTGGTTTCTTTTTTTTTATTTTCTGTACACAGGTTTAGATAAAAAAAAGTGATGGCTATTCTGCTTAAGTGTCCTTGATAAGAGAATACTGCCTCTTACAACATCTATATCCAATTGTATCTATTACTTCAATGATCTCTAGCAAAAAAATAATAATCAATGAATGGTTTCATAAACAACAGGTGATTAAAGTAAAGGATTTATTATAATCTGCTTACAGTTGTTTGCAAAGACAGACATACGTTTTTGCATAAAGATATAAATTGCTTTTTAAAACTAATTTAGTGTGTTTAATTATATGAAGTTTCTGTGAATTATGAATTGTACCAAACCAAGATTAAAAGTAATAAGGTACAAAAATAGGAGCAAACAGACAACAATTTGGACTGGGACAGGCATTTAACAGTGAAGTGTAGAATATGGCTTTGCTATTTTAGTCAAGCAAAGTTACTCTGAGACAGAAAAGGAGGCAGTAACTTTGTTAATATAAAAAGCTGCTGCAGACTGTATTCACCCAGAACCTGCCATTGAAATCTTCTATTTTAGACTTTTAAAAAAAAAGTAAATTAAAAGATGGATGTATGACTGTGTCTTTACTGTAAACAACCAGTCTGCATGCTGTATATTTCACGTTGGAAGTTTGGCTTTCATATTGCTGTGCAGGTCAGTATTTAAAGATCTGCCTATGAATTAGACTTCCAAAATGCAAATAATATATGTATGTATATATTTATATATAAAAAACCTCTCTGAATACAGTCTTTACAGATTACCCATTGCATAAGGCAGGTGTCATTTAAAAAGACAAGTAGCGCTGACTGTCTTCAGTGCACCCACAGTGCACCTCAAAATTTGGGTTCAGAAAGGGTGTAGAATTCTTAATTCAACCACCATTGACAAGAAATGCTACATTCCGACCGGCCAAGGGACACACTATAGCTCAAAAATACCAGTGGCACCCAGAGAGAACACTACAGATTAGGACTCTGAAAAACTATTCTATTTAAACATGAGCATATGGTAGCAACAGTTGAGCCTCAGAAAAGTTCACCTGCCCTCTATTCTACTCCAAAATTTTGTAGTTGCTTATAAATTGTGAAATAGTGAAAATCACCTCAAAAATTCTTTTCCTTGCAGTCTTACTCTAGAGAAAACATTTTTGAGACAAAATCAGACCAACTGAGTTGAACTTGTAGTGTGAATGTTTGTCTTCTTGGATGTATCCCAATTATTACAAAAATGCTTACAAAATTACAGACACTTTTAGTTTATCACTAAAAATTCTACTCAGCTTATCTGCCCTTATCATCCCTCACCATCCCTCTCACCAATACAAATCTCTTTGATATACTTACTGTAATGATCTGCATGTTCCCCTCAGCATAACCAGAAATCGCTCTCCCCCAGCTGAAATAATAATCTGACCTTTTAAGATGTTTCAGATATCCAGTATTCAAAGGAAAAAAAACCCAAAACAAAACCAAACAATCTGGGAAACCTTAATAAAAAAAAGGATAACCATTCAACATGTTGCCCACACCCCCATTCCCCTGAGAGAGAAAGGGAACAGAGGGCAAGAACTCACTAGATCATTAAGATGGCAAAAGCTTTGGAGAGAGACCATAATTTGTCTTGTTAAATGAAACCTTGGTAATGTGGCAAACACAACAAGTGTAGTTTCCTACGGATATATGAAGCAGGAGTTCTAAGATGTGCTTAAGTCACATACGCTTGCAAGAGAGACAAAAGGGGAGGAAAATAGAGAGAAATAGAAAGGCTTAAAACACAACTGAAAAGGTTAAGCGTGGTTATTTACAACAGATACTGTAGGATGGTAAATTAGATATGATGCTAAAAAAGGCACAGCTTTCCCTTTCTTAAATACACTGTAAACGGTTCATTATGCATGCAGAACATTTCACTTTACAAAAAAATTACCTTGTTTGTTTAGACAAAGATAGTACTTAAATAGTCTCCAGCAAAATAGAGTTCTTTCAAAAATACTTTCCCGTTCATCCTATTAACCATTAAAGATTTTTTTGTCTCATTTACAAAAGTTCCTTACACCTTATTTCAGGTCCTTCACAATTTATACATACAGCAATGTACAGTACAGCAAAAGACTGCAAAAAATTATTTGTAAAGCCAGCACAATAGATACTATAAATTGATACCAGGGCATTTGTTTTTCACATCTTATCCTTTTGAATTAAATAGTAAATGGACACTTAACACAGTGTATATCATCTATGATGGGATAACATGGGATAACAAATGCCACAGGTGGGGATAACAGTATTCCACACCAAATGTTCTGTTATTACTTTACACGTTAGGGTTTGTGTGTGTGTATATATGTGTGTATATATATATAGTTTTTGTTTTTTGTTTTTTTTTTTGTTTTGTTTTTGTTTTTTTTTTTTTACAAGAAAAGAATATTAATGCCCCATATTGACTTTACGTTTTATGTGCAAACCAAGGGTAAGCTTTAAAAAGTTCTCATTAGTTCTCGAACCCTTTTAAAACAAGCAAACAATACCAGAAACTACATGGCATATTTAAAACTCCATCTGTTAAAATATCAAAATCAAAGAGTTATTGACTAGATATGGCTTTTCATCCAGAGGAACAGGAACATTTTCTAAGTGTTTTAGGGTTATGGGGTAATTTCCAAACATCTAGGTCTTGCCAAATCCGAGTCAACTGCTTTCCATTCCCCCAAACCCTTCATATGATTTTAAACTATTCAGAGACTGCTGAACAAGTGTAAAGAGCATGTTTAAAATATGGTTTCTTGGGTCCTTCATGGGTGTGGAATAACACAGGGAAACTTAAGGCAAAGTTCTTCCATTTAAGACATTTTCTATCACTTCCTGTGAAAGTACAGGGGCTTGGCATTCCCAGATTCCACCTTTGGTAGCTGGTCACTGATGATTTCCACCAGCATGGCTGGAAACTCTACTTTCAGTGCCTGAGACTCTCGGAAGGTGTAGAAGCAGAATTCCAATAAGTCACTAACAAGCTGAAATACAGAAAGAAACACTTCTTAGGAAAACCACCAAGATTTCTGCATGCAAACAACAGTTAACTGATAATTAATTATTTCCAAGAAATAACATCTTACTCTGACCTGACAGTCCATTTACAAGGGTTATAAAGCAAACAAAAAAATGCCAAAGGGCTACTTGACTCATTAAAAATCAGCAAACTAGGAAAACCCAAGAGACCACAGATTTGATTTTTCAGCCCAGTTGCACTTTTCCTTTCACTAATAGCAACTGGCCACCACAAAAATTACAGCTCTACAAAAATAAAGCCTTCTGCCCAGAGGGAAAAGAGCAGCCATAAACTATTGTATCTCTCAGCTTCAGCTGGATACACATTCATTAAATCAAATTATTTGGTTAACTTCAGTGCATTCTCCAGGGCCCCTGACCTACAACTGCCAGAGCAGCTGGTGTTTGCAGCTCAACAACATGACTGCTGCGTCACACGGTGGCATTTCAGGTTCTACAGTGACACCATCTACAGGTTTTTTGGTGGCTGTGACCTAAATGCATCTCCTAAGGCCTTACAGTATGTTGGGCCCTTCCCAATCTTTAAGAAATGTGAAGGAATGAAGCACATCCAGGTTTCAGTGAGTGTGTGAACTTCCATGCAGTTCACCAAATCACTGCGCTGCATGATTGAAGGAAAGAGCCTCTGCTGTTTAAAAATTCAAGTGTTAAACACAGCTTAATTTTGGCACCTTGTGCCCTTGCAAAGGACTTGAAGCACTTCTGCTTGTGTAGTTAATCAAACACAAGTTTGTCATTTCAATTCTTACCATGTAGAATTGCACTGCCATAAAGTCCCTGTTAAAGATAGAGCAAATAAAAGTGGACTTCTGGAAGGCAGAAAAGGAAATGAATAAAAAAATATGGGCAGCAACATTTCCATCCTGTAGCACCATACCTTATTGCTCATTTTGAGGACTTTCACAGCTGTTCTTGCTAACATGTAAGCAGTTTATGAACATCCCAGAGAAGTGCTGAGATCATCAAACACATGACTTGCTGCTATTGAGCACTACGTGAGTCTGTTTGCTGGGGCTTAGGTCACTGGCATGTCATGAAGCAAAATACTGATTAATTAAACAGATGCATGCTAAGTAAGTAGCATAGACATAATCTGGTTTTCAAGGGAACAAAAATGCTGATATTCAAAGGTTTAGTTTACCCATTAGGAGGAGGTTGTTACTGCATATACTGTGTGCCAAAAATACTCTAAACAGCCCAAAACCAAAGTGAAGGAAACTGTGTCTTGGTGTGATCGTTGCTCCCTCCTCCCTGTCTCCGGCATCAAACACCAGCCCTAAGCAAAGTAAGCCTTGCACCCCAGCACAGCCTTGACAATGACCCTGTGAATGTGCTCCTTTTCCTAAACTTCTTTCACATCACTGAATGTGCAAGGGGGTTGGGGTCACCTCTGTCCCACTGCCTTCTGTGCAGCTTGAGTGAATTCCTGCCTCATCACACCTGTGTGGAGCCTCTGGATTCAATGAGACAGGTCACAGGAAACCTAGACAGAAACTACTAATTCTGACTTCTTTGCAACCTTTTAGTAGTACCAAGTACACATATATGTCTGGTGAATATGCAGACAAGGGGAAATGAAAAATAACACTAATGAAGGAAACATAATCCATTCAATAAACAAGTCAGCAGTCCAGTGGGTGAAAACCAGGATGTGATCACGGATACGATCACAGCACAGCACACTATGAATCCTACCACAGAGGAGAAAGGTTAAGTTTGCACAACAGTTTAAAAGAAAATCCCTAGAACCTTCCTATCATGTCATACGTGGGTTTGAAGCCCTAAAGATAATGTATTTTCTATACCTATTTAGTCTGCTAAAACTTTTGTTCCTTTTTCTTAAGCTATCAGCTTTAACATACTTGACAATAACCATCCACGTGAAGAAAATGAGAGGACTGGGAAGCACCTGTGTCACACATGTGACCCCATGTGTCACCAGGAATCCAGGGTTGCAGTCAGGATCTTTTTAACTCCAGCCTTCAAAGCTGCATGGCTTTTTGGGATTGGGAAAGCATTAATTTAAAATAAAGAGGAACAAATGTGGCAGAACCGAAGGTCAGCTCAGAAGTACTAAAATGTAAACACTGTGCTAAGGTCAGACAGATAAAGCTGTGAGACCAAGAGCTGAGCCATGAGCACTGCTCTTTTCTGCACATGTGTTCCCATCCATTTGCAAAGGTACCACCTCCCTGCCAGCCCAGCAGCCTTGGCATGAGGATGCACTAAAAGGATGAAAAACTCAGGTCCCACAGGCAATGCTAATTTTGAAATTTAAGTCCTTGCCTCTGCATCCCAAACAATATTTGTCTGATATAGTTTGATTTGTAACAGGTAAATAATTTAGATGGTCTTTTGCTTTAAAAGAAGTTCCCTCTTCAGTAAGGATGTCAAAAAGTTTGTTTTCTCTTGGAACACGTGAGCTGTCTTTGCAGTGACTGAGGCACCGTAGGTGACAACCAAGGTAACACGAGCTATCCAGCACCTCTGAATGTGCCTTACAAATTTCTCAGATCAAATATACTCCTGGTTCTTCTTTAAAGCCTTGTAAAATCCCTGTGTTCTGAGAACTCCTGACTACACTCTACCTGACCACTTCTACCCTCTACTGCTGGTGGTTTATACTGGAAAAGCTGAGAGCTCCCCCAGTCCAGCAGTCTGACAGAACTCCAATTTAGCAGTGAGAGTGAAGGCACCACTGTTTCCACAAGCAGTGCAATGGTGACTAGGAACATCTTTGCTTCTACAGTCTCAATTATTTCAGCTACTAAAGCACACTTCTGAAGGGTTAGAGCTTGGCAGTGCAGTTAAGGCCACAACTAAAACAACTCCCAGTTCTCTCATCACTACCCTGCAGTGTGCTGCACTTCAAACATTATGAAGGCTACAGCAGTCTTAGCAATTGAGATTTTTACCTAATCAATTTTTGCATTTGTATGCTGTATTGAGCACCTCTGAGAAATAGGAGTATTAATCAAATGTAATTTTCTGTTATTAGGGTGGGGTTTCCATAAAATGGACTCTTTCACCCATACTGTTCTTCATAATTAAAACAAATGAATCCTTTAATGAAGTCCTGAAGTTAACACAGTTATAGTGACCTTCAAGCACTTGCCCCATTTTTACAGCAAAAAGAATTTATTTTAGTTTGGAAATCTCACCATGCCTTTGCATTTCCAGAAATGGTAAGAACTGTTGGATTTGCAAGGGTACACATTCCTGTGCTTAGCTTTCTCCAAATTCTCTCAGAATCTCTGAGTGTGGTATGAAAGCCCACAGTCACTTCTCTGTCAGGAGCATCTCTGTGATTAAGCCTACTGAGACAGCAATTAAGACAGCAGTAGGTAACAACACAATGCTGAGTAATTTCTTCCTATTATTAGCAACAGCTATTAATGTCAGAAGCTTCAGTGTTCTCCTACATTAAAAAAAAAGACACTCCAAAACCTCTCTCTGTCCCTTTCAGGAATGGGTCTCTGCCCACCCAGCTCTTTCCTACCCAGCAAAGAGACCTCGGTGAGTTTGGGACTACCATCACTTCCTGCTTTTTCCACTTCGCACAGTGGATACAAAACTCCTGCTCCAACAACCAGTAAGGCTAAGGAAAACCACTGCTAACCAGGTCTTGATTATTCCATTACCACTGTATTTGTTTTTGCTCCCAGTCCTATGAAAATTCCATTATGTAAATTGATTATTACTCTGAGGGCTCAGGAAAAAGTTATTTGCCGTGGGATGGGCTCACAGGCTGATTCTTGGAGGTCCATATGTCCTTTGGTTACCCACAGTAGCCAACTCCTAGCTGCCTAGGAAATCCAGAACTCTAACCCAAGAGTAAAACCTTCCACAAACACAGGGAACCCGGGGGAAGACCAAGGGATGGAGCCTCTGGTTATACCTATGCAGAGTATTTGCCTCATGCTAGTAAGGAGTAAAAGGTGGATAAAATCCATATGGATTAGGCACTAACAGTATCTGACAGAACAAACATGGACCCAGGTTCTGCCTGGACACGTGCATTTATCTGAGTGAGGAACTGCACTCATTGCTTCAGGTTTCCTTCATAACCATGTGCACACCCAAACCACAGCACCTGACACCTGGACGTGCCATGGAAGAGCCTGAGCTGAACTCATGTTCTGCGCCTGGAGGATGCACCCACAGCATCACACCTCAATGAAGCATCCTCATCCCTTGGCCAGCACAAATTTTGAGCCAAGTCTCCTTTGCTCTTCTTCCAACAGTAGCGGGGTTCTGCCCTTCCCCAACAAATACCTATTAACGTGAAGGAAAAGAGATCCAGCCATCACAAACTGAGCAAGATGACTCTCAGAGCAGCTTCTGTCTACATTAGGGAGCTGGGAATCAATTTCTCACTTGACAGATGCATATTAGCTGCTGCAACACACACCTAGCACACTCCCACATCACTGCTGCTCTGGGAGTAGAGGCTGGATCTATCCTCTGAATAAACAGAGAAAATGCTCATCCTGAGAAGCACTGGGACTGAAACGAGGCTCCAAACTGCTCATCGTTTGTGGGACACAACTTGGGCAGATCAGTAGCAGAAGTAAGTGTACCCAAAGGTGTTTGTGACAGCTGAGGGGCTCATCTGCAGCTTTGAATCTGCAGGATTAGGAACCTGCAGAGGCACATTTGCATCCAGCGCAGCATCCCTTGCAACCCTGCCCCTGGAGGATTCCACTGTCAGCTTTTTCAGAGAGTAAAATCCTGGCGCTCTCAGCCTATGGAAAGATCCACCTCAGCTATAAAGTATTCCCTTCAGGAACCATAAAAAATTAATTATTCAGCAGCATGAGCCTTAAAGAATTTATTTTTGTTTGGCAGAATATGTCAACAAGCAAATGACAGCACAGGGCGCTGCTTTGCCAAGACAAGGGGAAGGTTCACATTAGGGTTTAATGTCATGGCATCGAAACAAAAGCCCTCTTCACTCAAAGCCTGTTTAGTATCAGCCAGATTGAAACCAAATTCAGCTTTTGTTCTGCAAACTGCCTAACCATACACTACAGTCTCTATATGAAATGAGGCCTGCCATGCAAGATACATCCCTTCCTGCCAAAGCCACCAGGAGATGCTGAAGAGGATCCAAATGAAGTTTTTGATACCATGTGCAGCACATCTGTTTCTAATGTTCCTCAGGGCGTTTCTCAGGCACTTCACCTCCATTCAAGTGCTACATGTGTATCTCTCCCCAAAATGCCCATGGCCATTCACGGGCACAAGACCAAAACCTTTGGGTTCTAGGTAGAGAGGGGGGCTGTCCTTGCTACACTGTGGCTCTTCAGGAAATGATGCACGTGAGCTACACAATCCCTACAAGAAGGAAATACAGGATCATAGAATCATTAACATTAGAAAAAACCTTTTAAGATCATTGAGTCCAACTGTTAACCCAGCACTGCCATGTCCACCACCAACCCACATCCTGCTGCCTCAGCACCCATGGCTTCCACACTGCCCCAAGCAAATACAGAGCATTTAGTGCACAGCACAGTGATGCAGGCGACAGGGCTGGCTGCAGGCAGGCTCCTGAGGCCGAGCACAGGTGTGCACATGCACAAAACCCTGTTCATCTTGTCTGCCCAGGATGGGTTTCCATCTCTCATTTTTCAGGTGCTTTGAGGCTTTATGGATCATTAAATAAAGTTGCTGATGTTTTCAAATACTTAAGTGCCTGCCTGGCCTTCTTGAAAATTTCTTCTTTGCCTCAGCTCGGCACTTCTCTACCTGCACATATGTTCGCTGTGTGGATGAATGATTTAGCATACTAAGCAATGCAAAACCATCTTGTTTGGGTTTTTTTCTTCCTCATATAAGCCAAGCATACTGTAATTTGATATTTCCATGCACTGTATTTCATATATTCCTCAGACAAATGACTTAAAAATGAGGTTGGTGAAAGCAAGTCTGGAGGTGCAAAGGAACAGGGTTTTTTATTGCTTGCCCCTACACTCAGGTAAAATGAATTCCATGAGTGGTGAGATGCTGCTTCTGCTCAGATGGACAAGCTGGAGGAGGGCTGAACAAGCACAAATTCTGCACCAGCCCCTTCCGGCTTGCACTGCAAATGCCAATGCCGAGACTACAGCAGCATGTAAACATGGGGCCTTAGCCCCAGCTGGACTGCCCAGCACCAAATATATTCTGATCCTCTAAAGTTATAATGGAGTAAGTTAAAAATACATAGGTGACAGCTGAAAAAGCGTTCCTCCTAGACTAAGGAACCGAGCAGAAAATTTGCATTCACATCAACTGAATGGAGAAATTCTGCACTACCAGGCAGTGGGGAGAGAATATTAATTCTCACTTCTCATTAATATTATCACCACACTATATTTATTCTGATGGGTTTCAAAAACCAAATCGCAAAAAAGAAACAGTTTTAAAGAGAAAAAATAAACAAGTGCCCTTGTTGAACAAGTCTTCAGTATCTTCTCTGAAAGGAAGCACTGTTGTGGAGACAACTGGCCTTTCTAACAGAGATTGCTGACAATGGGACTTTCTTTAAAAAGTCCTTTGAAAGAAAGTGCTCTATTAAAACAAAAGTAATGCAAAAATAGCTTAATTAAAAATTAAATAAAATGCAAGAGCAGCTTGCTTCCTCTGGTTAGTTCAGCTCCCAATGGTTAATGCTGTGTTTTGGAAAATGTCTGTAGGACATGGGAGTGCTCTCAGTAAGCGCGAGCCTGTCATCCAGTCACCTTAACCACACAAACACTCCCATTTCAGCAACAAATCACAGATACTGCCTATCCTGAAGAGGATTAGAAAACTCCATAAATGCAGGGGTTTGTTATGCTGCCTCGAGGTTCAGATGTGAATTCTTGCAAATGATTTTATCACCCATCCCTTTTCTTTCCACTAAAACTTCCTTTGCTGGCACTGAGCAAGTGAAACCTGATCTCTGAAGAATGAGCTATTACTGCAGTACTAATAATACTCTCCCTGCCTCCCACTAAGATCTGCAATGTTTTAATGAACAACAGAACAATATTTGAAAAATAATTCCATATGTACATTCTGTAAACAGACCTCAGGCTCTTACACCAATTTGACCTGAAGTGCACTGTACTGTACTGTCTCTGCAAAATGAAATTTAAGTCGAGTACAAAGATGTGCATTTATATGCAGGTTCTGAAAGCAAGTGCTGTAGCTTCTTCATGCAGCAAAGATCCTTCCCTGCCCACCCAGGATGGAGTAGGACAGTTTTCTCCTTTGCTGCAGTTTGCCAGATTTTACTGGGAGGGTGATGAGCATGCTGGGAAGCCTCCTCTCATGTACCCAAACACGACTAAAGGTCACTCTGGCTGGCCCCAGGAGTCTCCCATCACTTGCTGCACCGTGGCACAGCTTCAGAGAGGATGGGTGCCAGCCTTGCTGGCCCAGGCAATGGGCTGGCCCCCAGGGAACGCTCAGGGGGCACTACGAAAACCCTCAGCTTGAGGAGACCTTAACAGCTGGGTCACTCACTTCCCCTGTGAGGGCTGCAGGCTCCCTCACAGAAAGTTAACAGAGATACACCCTGCTGCTGCAGAGGTCAATCTTTGTACTTACTATTACACTGGCTAGAACCAGGTCACTCCCAGCTAAACAGCTCAACATTATGGACACCCCTTCTGGAATCTACCACGCCTACCACAACCACTCTGTCACTCTGGCCAGAGGCATCAACAGCCCAGGTACTTTGAGACCAAACTTTTAGTTTCCTGTGTCATTCATCACATCTCACACCTGACACATGTAAAACACCTCGTGATGGAATAAGGAAGGGTGGCAGCAATAACCCAACACAGAATCTTCTATTTGAAAAGCTCAAATAAAGCTTCAAACACCCAGGATGGCTCCAAGGTCTCAATACATCTTTTAAAGTCATCATTATTACAAACCCAGCTGTAAAAGATCACCGAACTAATTCCATGTTTATTAGCACATTGGGCATGTTGGATGTGTAACACGCTGACCCTGCACCTTTCCCCTTAATGACTTCTACTTTCTTATTTTCTTTGTCCTTAAATTTATCTAACAACTTCTCTCAGATGTCCCTTTAAAAAGAATATTTTTTTGTCTCCCTCTCAGTTAACACAATTAAAGACTATTTGTTTACCTTAATGGCGAGATTTTTTGCTTAACTTTTCTGCACTCCCTGAGGAGTTATACTTACATCATGCATGGAGTCAAGAAGTTTAGTCAGTTGGTAGAATCTCTGCCAGCTTTGCCCAGAGTTACTTGGACATTTAGTTACCATCTTCTTTAGTTCTTTAATGTAATTTGCCCTCATTTCTTCAAATGCAGCTTGGCTTTTGAGACCATCCTTGGGAACTGTCATTGAAAAGACAGTCTTAAATTAGTATTAACTGCATTGCTTATTCTTCTGATGTGCACACTTAAACAGTTACACCAGTTAATGGATGAAGGAATTAAACCTTTAAGCAAAGTCCATAATTTTACAGACATTGGTGAGGGATCAACAACATCACACAGATTCTCAAGCGATTCAGGCATCCTCTCCAGATGTGTGATTGCAGAAGCTGTGGCAGAGGACAAGATAACATCTCAGAAATATGACACATGCTAACCTCATGTCCAAACTGCTTTCAATACAATCCAACCACATAAAAACCAGGCAGATGGATCAAGGGTATTTTGTTAGAAGTTGAAGAAGTGATTGATCATTCTTGAATGATTCCCCACACTTGGCAGAGGAGAAGAAGGTACAGAATCACAGCTGTTATCTGCAGAAATGCTAGACCAAGTGACACATTTTTATGCCATCAAGTAAGATCTAAAATTTCTTTGAATGTTAGCAAGCATCTGCATAGCATCCAGAACAAACAGAGCCATGATTCTGCATGGAACAGAAGACTGTTTTCCAAACAGGCATCCTGACCCAGTGCTTGACCACAACAGACAGTTGCAAGCATTTCCAGTGTCCTGTTGAAGTTTCCATCTGCCAGAGGGAGATGGAATCATGACCATGGAATTATCGTTTTTTAATGGGCTAAAAGTAGAGTTTTCTTACACTTTTTACTGTGACTGATATCAGCAAGGCTGATTACAAAAGCAAACACCCTGGTTTCTTTACAGACTGCAAATACCCTTGCACTCCTGCAGGTTCTGCCCCAAACAGGAATGGCTTATTAGAATCAGATCCCTATGAAAACTCCAAAGAGGTTATTAATAACATTACTCAAAATATTCTGATGTTTAATATCTGAATTGGTTGAACACTGCTTAACCATCAAATGTTTTTTTCCTCTGTATCTCTTAGTCATAGTCCACAGAAGGAAAATAAAATACTGGTCTGTACAGGAGTGAGTTTATTTCCTAAGCAAGCCAGAAAACTATGTCAGCATAAGCTAAATGGGAATTCTAAAAAGAGAAAGAAAAAAAAGGTGATCTTCCAATTTAGCCTATCCTGACTTAACATCTTGACAGAAACTGTCTTGCTCATCCATTCCCTTCTCTTCTAAATCCTCTCAACTGCCCTCTACCCCATTCAAATCACATCATAAGCATATAACAACTGCCCCAAATGGCTCCAGAGTAGAAGCTTTAAGAAAAAGCATCAGTATCTACCAGAGCAATTTAGCAATGGGAAACAAGGAGGAGCTGTACCACCACAGGAGCAGCAAGGACTTGAGGCCACCAAGTGCTGAAAGGGGGCAAAAGGAAGAATCTTTAGAAAAAGCCTAGGAGGGGACACACCAACCTGCCTGCTGCTTGGTAAATATTATATATTCATATTACACAATCATAATATAAATATCATATGTTCACTTAATTTTAAAATTCTAGATGTAAACTCTCTCAGTCAGCTGACAGATAAAAGAAACTGTCTGGAACAAATCTACAAATTCAGTTCAAGGTGAATGAACACAGAGGCACCAATCAAGGTAAGTAAAGCCATCAGAGCATGCTGTGGCCCTCACACAAAATGCACAGGCTTTACAGTTCCTTTAATATTTACAGGCCTGTATTCCTGCACGCTGCTTACAGACTGTTAGAGCCACTCCTTCTTTGTCTACTAGGATGTATTTTACTGTTCTGTCTGAAAATTATTATACTATCACCCCAGCCAGATTATTAAGGAAGAAAGAAAGACCACAAACAAAGACAACTCAAGCAAAACATGAAATTCTGGAGGTTTGCCCAGTGTTTCTGATTTTACTTATTAAATGCAGCAATACTGTTGGCAAGCTCCCAAAATCTATGGTCTGTGGAAAGCAAGAAAACAACTGAGTTGTAATGTGTGGTTTCTTCCACATGTAAATGGAGTGAAACTTCCTTGATGTGGTCGCCATGAAAGTTTCAGAATAACTTGTACTCTGCTGGTCACATGATTCAATAAAAGAATTTAAATGAAAACAAACCTGGTGTTTTCTGTCATAAGACTGTACCAAGGTACAATCACTCAAAACCAGGTTTGCTGCCCTTCACTTGACACTCTCTGGGTTTTATCACCACCTTCATTTGCATTTCGGTCTCCTTTTTCTCTCTCTAATGTAAATATCCTGATTCTCTCAAAACAAACTATTTTTAGCAGGTTTTCTAGTGACCATGGTGTGTGTTTCAAATGGACCCAGCCCCTTGAAGTTAATTGGCCACACTGATCTCACCTAACAGATTCTTGCAATAACTCATTAGCTTACACTCTCGAGAGGGTAGAATAATAAATACCTGGCTTAAAGACATTTTGCTGTGGTTTTAGAATGCCTTCAGGTTCTTTTTCTAAAGATTCTTCCCCTTTAGGGCTGATTAAAATGCTGCAGAGGCAGATCTCCAATCCAGACACTCTCACAAGAACATTTTGGGAGCCAAACCCTCCCTGAGCACATCCATGTCAAGTTGCTCCTGGAA
This sequence comes from Corvus moneduloides, assembly GCF_009650955.1. Lineage (NCBI taxonomy): Eukaryota > Metazoa > Chordata > Aves > Passeriformes > Corvidae > Corvus > Corvus moneduloides. The sequence continues at coordinate 59,703,508 of NC_045480.1, forward strand.
ACACCGGGAGTGACAACCTTCAAAAAAAGCCCATTTACCCCTCAGGGCAAGTCTGGAGCACGTCCCCTCCCCACTGTTCCAGGTTCACTGGCTGACCATCTCCAGCCCTTGGTGGAGTGGGACCTGGGGTCAGACTCTGCAGGCCAGGACACAAAAGGTTCCCCAAAGAGTGGTGTCTCTCCCCATCCCAGCAAGTTGGAACTGCTTCAGTTGGAAGGAGGGAGGGAGACAGTCGAGCCCAAAAGACACATAGCCCCAGGAGGGCTCTGTTAGAGGATCCAAATCTCTCTAGCCCTGACAGGAACTGCAGCCTCACATCCCCCCTCAAAGGCAGGTGCTTTAAGCACAGAGCTGGCTTGTCATGATGTCACCAAGTTGTTCCCCACAAAAAGGAGCAGGATTCCCCAGAATAACATCTGTTTACAGGTTTGCAGGCTGTTACTGATGGAAAAGTAATGCAGTTTGTGTAAAACTGCACTGGGACAGGAGGTTTTCAATATTTTCAGTAAGATAAGATCAAGAGATCTGCTAATTACTACACAGTGCTGTAACAAGCACCAAGATGTAATTTTGTTTCTTAAAACTCAGAGCATGATGCTCAAGAGAAAAATGAAGCACACCCTGACATTTATTAAACTTTCAGAAACCTGTAAAAGGGCTTTCCATTCTGAAGTCACTGGGCATTACAAAGTCACCTGCTCTGCAGTACAGGCAATGCACATCTTTTGATCCTGAAGGTCATGTTAAGTCAGCCAAACCCTGGTGGCTTTGAATGTCATGCAGGGATTTTTCCTCAATCCCCCACAGCTGTGGCTGGCATGTTCCTGGCATGTCTGTTGGTGTGGTTCCCCCTATGGGAAGGGGGGCCAAAGTCCTGTGCCTGGCCGCTCCTGTCCCTCCGATGCACATACCACACTCAAATTGCAAAGATACTTCCCATGCTAACTACAGATAAACCCCAAGGCTTTTCCTGCGGCCCAGCTGGAAACAGTTTGGCTCCTCTGTCAAGCTGGTTAAAATCACTGCATCTCTTTGTGAACTGGAGTATTGTCAAGCGTTCCTACATAACCACAGACCCAACCTACCTGTGCTTAAGAGCAGCAGCACTTTCATTATGGTGTACTCCTCGAAGCTGAGCTGCAGGCGGACGAACTGCAGGCTGATCTGGTGCATGCCCTGGCACAGCTCGAACATCGCCGACTGGCGCATCCGCTCCCTGCAGAGACAGGGGAACAACATCCACGGGGTAAATACAGGAGAGCACAGCCTGCAGGGGGATGCCCTGGGCATCACCCTGCTCCTACACAACCTGCAATGGATGCCTGAGTTCACCTCGCTAGCTGGCACACCACAGGAAAGGAACGGCTACAGATGTAATTTGATTCTATACACTGATGGCATTAATGAAGTGGCAAAAACTTTTTAAAACCTATTTGAATTGTCTGTGTTTGCTCAGCTCTGCCCTGGCTGATGGAAATGTGCCTGCTAGAGGCGTCAGAGCTGGTGCAACAGGGGAACCTACACCCACAGAATGCATGCTCTAAATGATACACTCCCCCCATCAGTTGACATCTCCAGTTCAAACACTGAAATATCCAAAAAGCATGTGGATTTTTCCCAGAATAGTAATCTAAAATAATCTAGAATAAAGGAGTATATAAAACAAGGAACTCAATCATTAACTCAGATTTCTGCCTGTTAAATCGTAAAATAATTAGGATACATGACTTGTATCCAGATAGCTTTTTTTTCTTTAAATATACTTTCATAATTTTAACTTCAGACCTTCTCTCTCTTCTCTGAGGTAATCCTAGGCTAACCTATCCTGCTCAAGTTTCAGGCAGAATTAGTTAGAGTTTTGCTAAGCTTCTGAAGTTTCCATCTCAAACCACAACTGCTACAGCAAACAGTCACCAAGAACTGCCTGTATCAGCAGAAGTTGTGATATAAATGTGTGCATGTATTTGCAGGTATGTAGACAAGGTCTTATAATTGTTCAGTGACCACTACTTCCCTTTTTTTAGTTGTTTAAAACCAATTGTCTGTATTTCTTCTAACATTTTTTCGCATAATTGGGGAATTGGGGGGAATTGGATGAAGTTCAGCTCATTATTTTAAGCAAGCGACTGCTTTTTCAAATATACAAATTGGCTGGTGAAAGAGAAGAATCATACTGTGTGCAAACAAAGACTGACATAATCTTCCTGGTGTTTTATTTCACTACTGCCAAAGCAATTTCATTGTCCTCCTTAATACTAATAAAGCAGGCTCCCCATTGTTAGATGGGCTCTGCACTTTTCCCCTGCTCCACCCTCTTTTCTTGAGACTAAGAACTTCCAGCTTCTTTTTTTTTTTTTAATTAAATTTAATAGTAGGAGTAATGCCAGATGTATTTGTTTTTATTATGCATCATGGACCGCTCCCAGGAGGCTCTGAGGGATACACACTGAAGTGAAAAGGCAAATGATTAATAAAGGACATTTGCATTTTAGAAAACTACATGTTAAAGTATATCTCAGAAGGCCAGAGACAGCAGCACTAGAAGTAAGAATGGTCTATGACATCCATCATTATTTTGCAGGACACCAAGGTTTGTTTCTCCAGCCTCAGAACATAAAGGCACTGCCACCATCCCTGCCTGTGTTTCACCTCTACAGAGAGAAGTGACAGATTTTTCATCAGATACCACAAGCCACACAGCAAATAAAATAAAACATTATGATGTTTTGTCTCAGGTTTCTTAGGCTTTTTTTTTTTTTTTTGGTGGCAAAACACCCTCTGTGCGAGTTAACATAAAAGTATACTGACTCAAAAACTTGATTTTTGTGTTGCTTTCCACTTTTTGTTACGTCCAAAGTTTTCTGCCTTTTGTTTTTCTTTGCACTTGTACTTGTTTTGCTTATATATGATTGCCTAAATGGAAGAATTTCAGTTATAGTCAGGGTTTTTTTTTTGGTTAGTTATTTCTTTCTGGCTTTTAAATATTCATTCTTTTATCTACTTACAAATATTGATCTCTAGCTTACCCTTAAGGAAAACCTGATGGCATTGTTTGTAGTGAGATAAAATTATACACAGAACAAGTTACTAGGTGGTTTGTTTAATGTACAACAAACTCATTTCAAATCAGTTTCCCACCTGAAAATCAATTAAGTTGATTTATTACTTATTTACAAAATATTACTAACTAAAAATTATGTTAGCTAATTTGTGACTCTGTTTAATGAAAGATAAGCATTTTATGGGAGTTGACAGTATTCAACTTTGTATTTGGTTTTCAGCCCACGTTGTGTAGAATAAGATGATACAGAGCTTTTGAAAAATCAGATGCTGACATCACAGATATCCAATACCTTGATAGCAACAACAAAACAAAGCAATAGAAATATGATAAAAGTGAAGAGGCACTGAGAAATTAAGGCATGTCAGCATAACATGAACAAAGTTATTTTTTTCCTTACCAAATACATCAGCTTAGGAAAGAAGCCATCAAGTCATCACAAATGCCTTTACCATCACGAGGAAAAATTAAAACAAACTTTTATGTTAAAAAAAAAACGGAGGGATAAAAAAAAGGCAAATCCCAACCAACCAAACCCAGCCCCTCCTCTGACACAGCATCTGAACCTCTCAACATGGCAAACGGAGGATATGAAGATCTGGAATATAAGGGCAAGCATCTTTATGGGGACATTCAAGAAGGTAAGTACATGTAAGGAATAAAAGGCGTGGAGCCAAAGCTCTGAATCCGCTATTTGGATACGCATTCAGAAGCGGTGTTGTTAGCTCCGTTTAGCTTAATCCTCCTTCATAATAATACGCTCTAAACTTTACACCTTAAGTTAATCCATCTTAAGTTCCCCGAGTGCCTCCTTACAGGCTTAATGTAATGCCCGGCTCACATTCTGTCTGACCTTTCCCGCAGCCCTGTGGATGGGCAGGGCATCCAGCCATTCCCACTGCTGCCACCAGCTCATTCCCACTGCTCTGCCCAACTTCCATCTGCTCCTGCATGGCCTCTTTGGCCACTGGTCACTGATTTGCCCATCATATCCTCATTGGAAATGAATTGCCACTGTATTTTCCTCCTTTGCTTTGGGAGGAGACACCTCCTTTTCCCACTTCTGCTGGGAAAGCCTGGCACCTCCACTGTCTTGGTGGGAAGAGAGGTTTTGCTCCTGCTGCTGGGTTTCTCTAAATGAGCTGCAGCAGACAGAAATGATGACCCACATCATCCAGCTACAACAGATATGTAGGATTTGACCAGTCACCCCAGGAGAGCAGGGATGGTTTCAGGAAACCATCTAAGACAAAGCATCCTAAATACCAAACCAGTCATATATCTCTTAATAAATACCCTTATGTAATCTCCACAGAAACCAAGCAGCCACATCAAAACCTGTGAAACTACAGGCACGCAGAACAGAAACAGCTTGCTATGAATAAGTAACTCATCATTTTATGAAGTCATCACAAAGCCTAGTATCGTAAATCTCCTCGCTGAGGATGGAAACTGCAACTCAACTGACCGTAACCAAAAAGAGGAACACACGCAGCAAGAAATATTCACTGACAGGCAAAACTCAGCCCCAAACCAAACCTGATACCATGTTTTATTTACTTTCTCATGGGTACTATTCAAAGCTGCAGCACAAGGCATCTTCCTAAATTAGACAGGGAAACGAAGAAAGGGAAAGCTGTTGTGGGTGTGTTGAGGTTTCATCAGGACTTAAGTGACTTGCTGATAATCCCGAGGAAAAATTGGCCAAGGCATCCCATTTCACAGCACCTCAGAGGAACAAAAATACACCTGATTTAGTCCCTAGGCCTCTTCAGTCCAGAAAAGACGTAGGAAAAGACCAAGAAAGATTTTTAGCAAAACTCTGATGTCAAAGATAGTTTTTGTGTCTTCTGATTTCACACTTCTTACCACTCTAAGAACCATTTCCAGTTTTATAACCAAGAGCCTTTCCCTTGCTAGACTAAAACCTACATCCATATGAAGGTTGCCCACCAATTAAATTGATTTCAGGGATCTGCAGAAAGCACTTTACACTGTAACAAAACCAAACCAAACAACCAATCAAACAAATGCAGCCCAACAAGAAAACCTGCCAAAGGCCTGAAAGTCAAAACCTGTTTGGAAGCCTCCAAGAACACAGCATGCTTTCCCCTCATGCCAAAAGAAGTCACTTTGAACTTGACAGAGAGAGGAGTAAAAACATCACCAGACACCTTGAGAGCAAGGCAGAGATGCTATGGATAAAGAGGGAAAAAGACCAGGACATGGGATTACAGAAGCCCTTGCTCAGTGGCTCAAACCATCTAATCAGAAAAGCCTTGGGCCTGAATTATCTTACCTGCCTTAGGAGGGCTTTCTTGACTGGAAAAAAGTTTTGAGGTTCTTGGGGAAAGAAAAAAAGAAACATATTATTGTCACAACAACTAAGTGTCTCTGAGGGAATATGCTACTCCAACAGTGGTAACAGAATGCCACTACCTGAACCAATTCTTCCGTGCACAGGGGCAGGAAACACTGTGCATCCCTCTGCTCAATGGATTGTACCCAGACACCTGTGTGTCACTGAAGCCATTAAAAATGCCATTGAAGTCACCCGTGCTGGAGCAGCCTCATTAAGTTAAACACACTGATCAAAATCCAAGCCAAAATACACACAGGATTCAGGCAAAATTCAGTTGTGACTTTTCATTCAGTACTTACTTTTTATTCAGCACTTTCTGATCTCTGCTTACTCTGCAAGCCACAGCAGAAAGAGACAAAACCTACTCCCTTCAACACTTTGCCTTCAACTCCTAAAGGAAAGCTTTAGAGTCATCTCCTTCCAGAAGGCCAAAAATACCTGTTACCTTGCACCAATGGCAAATTTGGGCACTGCCAAACCCAGGACAAAACAGTGACCGGACTCAGGACCACCAGTGGTGAACACTGATAATCAGACAAGGATGATGATTACACATTAAACAGATCTACAGACATTAAGCTGGTATTTTGTGGCCTCTAGCCACCAGGCAATTAGCAATTTTTAAATGCAACTTGGCAATTTTAAACTGAACTTACAGAAGTCAAATCTCAAAATTAGTTTTCTCACAAGAAAATCTTCACGGTGACCCTAGAGAATACCATCCCAGATAAGTGATACGAAGAAATTTAGAGCTGCTTTAAAAGTTCCAGCCAAGCATCCTCCTGTTATATGCCTATCAACAAAGGAATTGGCAACAACCCATGGATAATGTTTGCCAAAGGAGAGTTTCAGCTCTCAATCACTAACAGAGAACTTGTGATAAAATCCAACTTAATAATCACCCAGTTATGCAACCCTAAAATCCCAAGCACATCAATAGCAGAAAACCCCAAGTATATGCTGGTATTAACAGTTAATTATGCACTTAGCAGAACGCTGATACCAAATACTCTTTTGGTTTGCATTAGCATTTCAAAAGAGACAAATCACAGTTTAAATGAGAAAATACATAATTATGCCTTTACCAAAATGCTTTTGCAATAACACATTCAATAATAAGTGATAAGAATGTACACATGACACTAAATACCCCATTTCAAAGTTCATCAGAGAAAGGTACTGAGAGCCAGAAAAGGTGCCCATTAGGTATTGTTTTATACATCCATTCTGCCAGGGCTCATTGTCACTTGCAGTGGCTCATCAACAAAATTACTGCTATATTCCACATGGAGCAGCAATTCTCCTTTTATGCCAACAATGCCTCAAAAATTAAGACTTTGCTTGTGCTCTCACGCAAAGCCTGGCATTTTCTGGAAGTCAACTGAGGCACATCTTCCTCTCATGCCAGTTTAGAAAAACGACTTCCTAATTTTTCTTTTGGTCGTATTTAATTCTACAGGGGAAGTAGCAGAAGAAAGCACTATGCATGTGAAAGGCATTTGGAGATGCCAGCAAACAGCTCATCGATGTGCAGGAAGATTAAAGCAGCACCACATTCAGGCACTTGCAAGGAAGAAACCTCTATTCTAAGACCTTGAGAGAAGTGAGAAGAAACCCTCCCAAAATGCTTGTGGATGTCCCAAAGTCATGCTGAGACAATACCAAGAGAGCATAATTATGGTCTATGCTAAATGTAAAGTCATTGGGCAAGTCCTTATATTAAAGTCGTAAAAACTAACAGTCAAATCCTTTTGAACACATCACAAGCTGGAAACCTGCCAGAACATCCACTGGGCCAACTGATGAGCAAGATGAAAATGAAGCGTTTGAGAAAGATCAGAAAAGTTAAATAAAATCTTTGCATCAGTGCTCTTTGTAGAGGAGCCCAGTAAGGCTCTGCACCACTCTCCCTTTTCAGTAAGCAAGTGTGAGAAATAGTTTCAGATTCAAGTGCGAGTAGAAGAGGGTTTACAAAGAAAAAAAAAATACAGTAAAATGAATAGTAATAAATCACCAAGACCAGATGGCATCCATCCACAAGCTCTAAAGCAACTTAAATACAGAATTGCTGAACTACTAACTGTGCTGTGCAGCTTATTGCTTAAATTGCCCTTATAAAAGTCATGGAAGGCAACAAACGTGACTGATTTCTTAAAATGGGTCTGAGAGTGGGAAGGGAGCACTCAAGAGACCAGAGGCTAGTAAGCTCCAGTTCTATATCGAGCAAAACCATTGAAAGAGGAGCATGAATTGATAAATAAACATGCTGTAAGGGAAGAAAGTCAGCACAACTTCAGCAGAGAGAGGTCACGTCTCACGAATCTGTGAGGGCACTCTGATGATAGCACGAGGACATGCTGATGGATGCAGGCAACGTCTGCATGACGGAAATGCTTTGCACATGCCAGGTCTAGCTGCATCCCACAGCCATATGGGGTGAGACCTAAGCAAACACCAACCCTCTCCTCCTCCTCCTCTCCCCTGCCCTGGTTTCCACACAAAGGAAACTGGGGCATGCAACTTGGGTATGGGCTCTAATAAATTCTGTTAGCATGCCAGCGTGGGTAATTACTGGTCTAGGACCTGCACACTGCTTTGCATCAGGAGGTATGGGAGGATGCAATCACGTCAGGGCTGGATTTTAAAGCTATTAAAAAGATCTCCTGAAAGCTCTTAAAGAGAGCTTAGGGGTAAGGAGGTCGTCTCTTCGTGGATTATTAGCAGCTTAAAAATAGGAGACCAAGGGTAATAGCAAATGGACATCTCTCACAAGTAATGCAGGTTACTGGGGAAGGCTCACAGAGTTCCACGCTGGGGCCTGGGCTGAGAACTGTGCTCATACATCAAGTGAGAAAAATCAGACCTCTGGAGGTGACAGAGCTCGCTGATGACTCCAGATGATGAAATCAAGAGCTGCCTGTGAAAGACTGCTGAAAAATCATGCAAGTCTGTGTGGCTGGCTAACAAAATGGAAGGTGAAAATCACTAATTGGATAATGCAGACAGTATAATCATCTCCCATCATACACACAAAATAACTGGATTAACAAACACACAATAAAGAGTTCTAGGTGCAACTTGGGACAGGTTTCTTGGGCTTCTGCCTTTTGAAAATGCTTGCTCAGTGTTCGTCAAAAAAAAAGCAAAGATGTAGAGAGAAGAGTCAAGAACAAGACAGGAATTGTAGTTTTGCTGCTGCATCCACTGTGCTCTGAACCCAGCATCAGTGTGGTCACCTACCAAAATTAATACAAAGCATGAAGGGAGGAGCTGAGGATGGCCAGAGATAGCAGACAACTGATATGCAAAGGGAGGTCAAATTGACTCACTGATTCTTCAGCTCACAGAAGAAACAACAAGACTCAATGGAGATCTAAGTGATAAATGGCATGCATGGGATGAGAAGGATTATATCCACTATTACTGCAAACACAGGAATGAAGTGGCACTCCATTAAATTATCAACCACCTGCTTTAGAAACATCTCCAACAAACAAATATGCATAATTAAATTGCAGAAGCAAGTGTCACAGAACATTTTCAATATCAAGATTACAAATGTATTCAAAGAGATAGTAGGCAAATTCACAGAGAAAAGACACAGAAAGGTTTTAAGCACAACTGTCCGAATGCATCACATTCAGAAAGTACCTAAATCATTGCTAGAATGGGCAAATGAAAAAGCCCCTTGTTCTGATCTTAAACTTTCTTTGGCTGATTTAAAGGATGACAAACTGTGCTAGAGGGACAGTTTCTGACATTTCCCCATTCTTACAGATCTCCTTAAAACTACTGTATATCCTGTTTTCCTTTACAGCTTCCCAGTTTGAACCAAAACACTCTAGAAATTTAAGAATCATTTAGAGATAGAGGTATTAAAAGGCAGAGCCTTTAGAAATTTACGTAAAGAAACCAAATCTATTGCTTTGCCCAACCAATGACCTGTTCAAAAAGAAAAAAAGCCCGAAATAAAGACTTGGAAAATCTAGCCTGAAGCATGTTACATTTATTATGTACAGGTATGACAGCAGTTTTTCAAAATGTCATTTTCTGTCTGCACTGCTGTGGGGTGGGTATGTAACAACATCCCTTTATGTACTTCTCTGGATGGGACCTGAGCCACACTTTATGATAAAGGAAATAGTAGTAACAAGGTATATAAAAAATTTACTGATGAACATCCTCACTTCCCACTGCACTGACACCTTGCATGAATGCAGCATTCCTCACAAAATAATACATGTAAGCAAAAACCATGCAGGGAGGATCACCAAGGAGTGCTTGCTGACCTTTTAACAAGACCAGCAATCGCACAGAGAATTTATCAGCAGAGAATGAACACTGACAACTCCTACCAACTCTCATTGTGGCAATAATAATTAGAAATGAGGGATTTGGAGACTGCCAGATGACTGAGATTACAAAAATGTACCGAAATTTAGAAACTACAGGATTAACAGATTGCAAGAGAAGACAAAGGGGTTAACAGCCATCATCCTGCCAAACGTAAAAGTGAAAAAGTAATCATTTAAACAATAGGAGAAGTTACTTATTGGCTTTATCACCATTCACAGATGATCTAACTAATTGCTGCCCCAAGCCCTGAGGTATATGAGGTTAAAAAAATTTTAAAAAAAGGTGTTTTTAATTATTCATCTTATTTTATTACGTTTATCTTCCTGCTGTTTCCATAGAAATCAGAATACCAGGAAGACTTACAGGCTTCAGCACTGAAAGGGCACAGAAAGGCTGCTGCATCCTTGCACTGCCTTACGCAACACCAAATCCTAATGGTCCCAGCTTCCACAAGCATAATATGAGAGGACTTAGGAACATAATGAAAATGTTATTTACTAATAAACTATACATGATTATTAAATGCAGATTTTTTAATACAATCTTAGCTATTTAGCTGAGCTACATCTTAATTTTTAATTTAATTTTATGGCTTTCCTCAATGTGACAAAATCCTCTGCCCATCCACATCCCATGACAACACCAGCAGAGAAACTTTCTAGAAATCCCCTTGTACTGAAGCTGTTTTTCTTGCCCCTCTTTACCTCATTTGCTCTCCCTCAACTTTCTCATTTGCAAAATGGATTCTCTATTGTTCATCTATTGCCAATATTAACCTCTGTCTCCTTCTAAATTTTAGAACTTCACACTTGGGGCAATTACCAAAGGCACAGCATGAGAGATGCTTGGAATACTACATTTTTATTTTACTGGGAGCTAAATCTTGCACTTTAAAGAATGTGTTTATGCTAATTTGTAGTAGACTTTGTTAGTTGGTTAAAACCACATTACATACATAGTACATACTTTGAAAAAATTTTAAAATATGCATCTATATACCTCCATCAGTATATTCTGCTCTTAGTGTTTTGTACATAATATTCAGTAAAATGAAGTCTCTACTGAAACCTTTTTACTGTAAGGACTGAACTGCATATGATCTAATACAATAATTTCAGAGATGGAAAAATGACCTAACTGATCCAAATGCTTGTGAAAACTGGTCCCAGTTTTAAACTCAGTTTTTCAAGTTCAGTAATTTGGGTACCTCATATTATGCAATGCCTAGTGCTGGTTTTCATTAGGCAAACCCTCAAGTCCTTGACTGAGTGAAAAACCAACAACAGAATCAAGTGCAATGGCCAGGAAATTCAGAACCTGCACACTTCTGCAGCTATGATTTATTCTTTATGCCGCAGATGACAAACTGAGAAAAATCAAAGGAGCAAGAAAACACACAGCACATTAGTCATGCAGTGCATTTGCAAAATACTGTTGAAATATTGATGCCGTACTTTAACGTACTAAAGAGTCTCCACACCGTGTGTCTCAGCATCGCTGAACTCTCTCAGTATCCCACATCACTGCTATTTAACAGCCAGGTAAGGCTGGAATGGTAAATAAGGTAATTTGGGTAGATTTGCTAAAAATAGGAAATGATTTTGAAATCTTGAGTCTTTTCAGAAATCCCTGCGGATCCAGAAATCTACAAAGAGACCTGTGTTAAACCTAAAAGCAAAAAATAAATCAAGACCTGTGGGGGAATTCCAGGGTTGGGCCATCCCTCTGGGGTTTTATGCCAGCACAAACCAATATATAGAGGAGCAGGGCTTGATTTTAATATCATCATCAATACCATCAGCTGTGTTTTTGCCTTATGGATAAATAAGAAGCCACCATGCATCTTCCTTAGGGGAAGGAATGGTATAAGCAGTACAGCTTGGCCTTGAGGGATGCAGCTTCTGGCTTCCAGCTGGGAGGAGATGTGCTGGGAGCACAAGCCATGGCCCCAAAGGCAGCCCATGTCCCACCGCTCCCACTGGGTTTCCCACGTTGTTGAGTGAGGATCCCTGCCATTCCGTGTCTTGGCTCTTGCTGGGTTTCTGTTGGCAGTGCTGCACTTATAAATGCTTTTATTCCTTCCTGAGCCTCTGAAAGGTTGCCAGCCAATGTCCTGAACTTAATGTATGGGGTGGAAGCAGATACCTGGGATGTTGTCACCATAGCCGGCGGGAACAGCAACTGCCTGAGCCCGTTAAAACCTGAGCAAGAAGGAGCATCCCTTGCCTTTCTCTGGAATTTAGGCATCTGACTTCTGCACTGCAAAGACATAAACTCCTACTTTAGAAAAGCTGGGCTCATCAGATTTCTTGTAGACATGAACTGGCACACACACCACCTCTTTTCAAAAATGTTGAGGCCTTTTCCTTCAAAAGGGCAAAGCCGGGGGAAGAGTCATTTTAGCCACTAGTTCTATGATTAATTCATCCAATAAGGGAAAGACCAATGGAAATTGCAACTGACTTCCCTACATTCCAGAACCACATCTTAAAAATCCTCTTTAAGGCTGCTCCCTGTAGTAAAGAGTTCATTTTGCACAGCTTCAGCCAGAACCCTGAAAATAAGGATGGCGTTACAAACCACGGGGGTTTTGTACATCCCTTGCTTTGTTCTTGCATCCATTCCAGCCAGCACTGCTTGGTTTCCTGCTTTCAGTTGAGTATGTTTTTACTCATTTAATGCTCTGGACTTAAATTATCCATGCATGTGCCCGCCTCAGGTTGAATTAGATTAGAAAATTTTAGCTAAAGTCTTTGGTTAAATCCTAAAGAGAAATTTTCTCCCTTCCTTGAGTTAAATAAACAGTAGCCTTTTTTCTTCTTCTTGCAGGATTTCTGTTACTTTTGCAGTCGGAACCTGAAAAGTCTCAGAGCTTAGGGTTTGAATTAGGGACAGTCTTTTGCCATGTCTTAAGAAAATCTTCCCCACTAATATCTCTGTTCTCCCAAATCCCTAGATCCATTCAAGGTAAGGCTTCCTCAATGACAACAAATGAAGAAAAAACCTCCAGAGTCTCTCACTATATAATCCTTACATCTCATCCAACCTGATCAAAGGAGTCACATGGGAAAAAATATTACGGGATAGCATAACTTCAGGGTTTTGTTACGGATACAGTCTTCAAAGCATGTACCCAAAGGGCTTAAACTATGATTTCACGGACCACCTTAATTTTGGAATTTTGCAACTTCTTGAATTTGAGTTTGCACAGCCTAAAGAACATAACTACAACACCTTTTGAGTGTTATCCCATACGCAGCAGTCATTCTTTAAGAGTGTTTACCCTCAATAGGAATTATGTGGTGTCATGTATAGGACGGTCTTCTGAAGATTTTACTGATAAAACCAAAGCTGCATCTACAGAATATTAGTTTTGATCACAACTACTATATTACAAAAGAAATGGATTAAAAAACTGCCCATGCCATAACTTACACAAACACAACATAAAACACACTGGTCTATTTTATGCCTCTTTTCAGGCTGTTTTTGAGGCATTTCTGTCACAGGCTGAGCAGCCATTTTCTTATTATTCAGTTAAAATCTTTGTGTTCAGTTAAGCCCAATTAAATCGATGGAATATATGCCTGAACCATAAAGACAAACAGTACACTTAATTAGATATGTAGTATGACTAAATGAAGGCAGACAAATATTTCCAGTCTTCCACAAGCCTAACAGGAAATCAAACTACATATGAGTAGGGAGGCATTCTGCACTGTACACAATCAAAGTTACATTTAACAGCTATTAACAACAGGGATCCTCATTTGTTGTTGGCCTTGTTTACAGGCCTTCAGAATAAGAAAGAAAACAAGGTCATATATCATGGCCCTCCAGAAACATTACGACTTCCTTTTATTCACAGTAGTTAAGAGTAAGCGGAAAATTCATTTAACGTAAAACAAAGCCGACTCATTCCACTAATGTCAGCCTCTACTTTCACTCCTTTTAACTGTTCATTGAAGAAAACACTGAACCTTCTGGGGCACCAAGGGCCTGGTCAGGGACATTTCTTTTTTTTTCTTGCATAGGGACGGGAAATGACCTCTCCAGACGTAATATGAAGAAATGCCAAGAATGTCTTGGCCAGGTGATAACAGAAATATAACTCTCTCAAACCAGCAGAAGGAAAGGCATTGTAAAGCATCTCCCTTTCATTCTGCATCAATTAATAAATGTCCTAAAATGCCAAGGGCAGTAAAACACTCAGAAAGTTTCACCAAATAAGCCTTGGGGAGGCCTAATAAACCATGTGGCACAGAAACAAAGGCCAGTGCTTAGAATTACGCAGCACATTTCCAAGTCCATGGTACTCAGAAAGTAAGGGTAAGACCAGCCTTCAGTGATTTCAGAGCAAAGCTTCACAGCACTTCACAAACAGGAATATGTATTGTATTTTGCATTATGGGAACGGTTTCTACACTGTACTGTATTGACCGTCTTGTACAAGTCTAGTAATCCAGCTCTGGCCTTACCTCAAAATTGGAAAAAGCACTGCATCTCTTAACTTAGAATCACAAAACTGTAGCTTGGGAGGGACCTCTGGAGGTCTCAAGGCCAACCCCCTGTTCCCTGCAGAGTTAATTTCAAAGCTGGAGCAGGCTGCTTGGGGCTTTGCCCAGTGAAGGCTTGGGCATCTTCTGAGACAGAGACTCCAAGGTCTCTCTGGGCACCTGCTCGACTGTTTCACCATCTTGCTAGGAAATGTCTTCTCTTGCTGCCTAGGAGGCAGTGTGCTGTCCCAAACTTATGATCACAAACTCTCATTCTTCCACTAAGCACCTCCATGAAGAGCCAGACTTCATCTTTTCTACAACTCATTAGGAAGCTGAAGGCTGCAATTTAATCCACACCGTACCATCAGGTCCCTCGCTGTCCCAATCAGCCCTGACCACTTTGGCCAACCTCCACTGGCTCTTTGCAGTTTTTCAACAACTTCCCTTTGCCAGAGAGCCCTAAACTCTGACTGCAAATGCAGTCTCAACCACCATTCTGAATGGCAACGTGAGAAACTGGGAACAAATGCCTGCCATGATGCACACTGAGTATGAAACACAAGCAAAGTGAGAAATCCCTTCCTGTTTGAGAGGTATGTCCATTACTGTTCCAGAGTGAACACCAAACTCCTACTCTTTTACCTCCAAGGAACTTTCTTGTCCTGATTAGCTACTTCAAAAACGCCTGTCCCCCTCTCACATCTCCTGGCAAATTTTTTTTCTCTATTTAGAAACAACTGCCTTCTCTCTGCAATGAGTATATTGCCAAATACACAGGAGACCAAATACACAGGATAGTGCATAGAGCACTATCTCACATACATATCTGCTTTGGGATGTTTTAATTTTGCACTCCTTTTTCCAACTGGATTCCTACCTCAACCTTAGTATAACTCTACAGGCACCTATCTTCAAGGCTTACAGCATAAAACTCACAATTGATCTCAAATTCTCGAAGTTGCTTCAAGCTGCAGTATAATAAGAGCAAGCAATACACGCACTTTTATTTGCAAGCAGGATTGATTTCTCTGTCCAATAAATTCTGACCCCCTGACTGACTTCCTTGAGATGAGGGAAAACTGCTTTTGTGCTTGAACTTTTAGTCTACATTCCCCAAGGAGAACTAAACTCTTCAAAGTTCACATTTTCACTTAGTTCTAGCTACAGATACCTTCTTTCCCCCTGTGACAATTCTCTAATGTCCAAGTCATAATGGAGGTATTTTCAACAAGGAAAATGGCTGACACTACATTTTCAGCCACATGCAGTAAATCATCAGTTCTCCCTCTTAAAAAAAAAAACCAAACCAAACAATCCTTCTTTGATATTGCTCACTGCTTTGGGACCCATCTCATACTCATTAATTATTTAGGAATTCCTAAATCAAAGACAGACTATTAAGATGAACAGCAACAAAGCATCTTTTCCAAGAAAAAGATTTCAAAATGTATCAGGAGATTAAGTGATGAGGTTTTTTTTTGTTAATTTTTTTCCTGTTTTGCTTTTTTTTCTCAAGTGTACCCATATCCTATTGATTATGTCTCCTTTTTACCTCTAGAAAAAAACCCCAGTCTTCTGGGACAAGCAAATGATGCAAGCCCCTTTTGACTGCCTGCACATTCACTTAGATTTTTGACTTTACTGTCTTGTAATAAACACTAGGAGAATGGAACAGAAATTAAATTATAGTCATCAAAAGCCAAGCACTAAACACACACAAACATAAAATATGAAGGAACACACACACTCAGACGGAATGGTTGATCCTTCTTCTTGTCTGAATGCATCATAAAAGAAGTTATGTTTCATTACTGAAAAAACATTTTGGCTTCTTTCACGGTTGCAAAGAAGGGTAATTAAGACTGTCAAGAAAACACATTTGAACAGCTGTATATTGTTAACAAAAGCACCATTATATGACTGCTCTGAAAAACCCCAGTAATTTAAACATTCACATTTCCTAGAAGTTGGATATTTTTCCAAGCTCCACTAGATACCAAAAAATGTTCTTTTCTATAAATCCTGGTTGTGTATCAGTCACATTTCAAACCAGTGGGATGGTCCTAGTTTGAGAACACATCCCCATACATAAGGGGAAGTGGACGGCAGTAATCAAAGCTTTGGGAATTGAAAAGTGAGTCACTGAAAAAAATTAAATCTTCAGCTGCTTTTTAAGCTAGGATTAGCTGAAATTTTCTTAGACTGCAAGTATGCCTGAAAAACCAAATAGACAGCAATCCTTCCAGCCTGCACTGAAAAGGGCCATTAAGGAATACTTACTCATCGAAGATCAGGTCTGGAGCAAAATAGAGGAACTGGCTGTTTGTATGTTTGTACGACCTCCAACTCAAGGCGAACGATGACAGACACATCCATGAATACTGAATTAAAGTAATTTGGTCCTCGAGAGGCAAGTTTCTAAATCCTAGAGATCAAACCAGAAAATACCCATGAACTACAAGGGCTGGTCAAACCATCACCAAACACATTGCTCACTACTTCTCTAGTATTCACGAACAAGAGCAACACTCCCACTTCAGAAAAAAATACAACTGTAATTTTTCATTCCAGTGACAAAACATGTTTTCTTCTTTAGAGGCTATTATTGAAAATTAAAGCTTTTTAAATATCAATCACAGACATATGAAACAAACATTACATAAAATAAGAATAAAACCCAACAATCTTCTCTCGGAGGTTCATCTCACACCCCCCAATTGCAGGCTTTTTCAACAATGTCCATTAATTCAAGATGGAATTTATCAAGCAAATAGTTCTTTGAGCTAAAAGAAACAGTGAAGTGACATCTCACCAGATGACTCACAGTCCTACCTGGAAGTATCTTTGCCCACTTTACCACCTGAATCATCTGCTTGCCGGCCAGGCGGTTTAAGGTGGAAAGCAGGTACTCCGCTGTGTCCGGCTTCGAGCTGTCATATCCTGCGTACACAATCTCCGGTTCAATGCTTTCAAGGATCTTAACAGGAGAGGGAGTGAGTGCTGGTGAGATAGCAGACATGTGGGGGACAAGTGCAGTGTTGACAGAGGGCTCGGTCACAGGCGCGATGTACGTCGTCCCTTCCTCGGGGCTCTGCGGGGGTGGCTGCTGCCGCTGCTGGGGCTGCTCCTCGTGCATCCCTTCAATTCCCCAACTTTTTGGACTTTCCGGGCTGTGAAGATGAACAGCATGAGAACCAAGTCAGTACAGAAAGCCAGAAAAACCCTGGGCTTTATATAGGAAATGGAAGCAGAAGTATAATCTCAAAGTTCTTAAGCAAAAACAGGCACAGGACCCTAAATACCTCACTGCCTGCAGCATCATCACACTGGAAAAAGGACAAAAAGACACCTCTAGGCTCATTTTCACTCCTTTACTGGATGTTTTTATACATGACGGAATGTCCAGTATCTCCCTCCATACACAACATGCAGAAAACATCCTAGTTACTGTGGTTGGTGCCAACTAAACATTCAGAAACTGCAATCACTTATCATCTACAAGACTGCAATTCATGTTCTCCATCGCATTTGGTCATCAAAAGAAATCTGCACAATATCAGCAGACCCAGAGTCCTCCTAAGCTTTTGCCTCAACTTGAAATGTAGTCAATCCATTTTGAACAAGCCCAAGCTAGGTCAATCCCCTTGCTTTTACTGCTTTGATACATCCGTAACAGCTTTGCCCTCTTCTCTTGAGTAATTCTGAACTAATGCTTAAATATTTATTCACTTAAAAAAAAAAAGACTGTACCTCCTATAACACCTTTCTCACTGCTATCAACACGTCTCTGATGATTTGCCTTCCCTTTTCATTTCCTTTTTTTTTTTCTTTAATGCTACCCACCCTGGTTTTCTTTACTAAGTACTCTGAGAATCCAGCAACGCTATGAAGCTTCCACTCCTTGAAGAGAGGCCAGCCACTCCGTATGGGTTGCATTCCCAACTTTACCATAGCATGAGGAAAGAATTGGAATTAAAAATGAAGACAATTCTGTTAAAAAAACACACACAAAGAACCAAACCAAAAGCCCATCACCAGCCTTTTTGCAATAGGGAAACGTAACACCACCACCACCAAAATCTTTGAAGTCAATGAATAATGAACTACATATAAATGTTTGCAGCTCTTTCAAAATAACTTCTCTCAAATATAGTCTTTCTTATCTATCTGGACACAGCTTAAACCCTTGTCTGAACTTTTACCTTCCTGTCTCTTGATTACTACAACATTCCTTTTACTGTCATCAGTAATACAAGCCTATCCCACTCCCAATTGGAATACTATTGCAAATAGTCCCTTCCTAGTCCATATCCTTTCCCAATTTTACCTCAAGTTTTTTCCCCGTCATCAATTCCCCTCCCCTATCTATCCTTAAATATAACCCCTTTTCTGCAGTTCCAGGATCCTTTCTGGATAACCTCCACCTCATCCCTCCTCTTCTCCAAAATGTTCACTTCCACTCCAGCTCAGCATGCCATGTCACTGTCTCCTGGGAAGCTTTCAAAGCTTGCTCTATGAACTTGTTCCTGCTCCTCTTATTTGCAGTGCAGAACACTCCTCAAAGAGACCCACAGAACCGCCTCGTTACTCTTCTACAAACCAACATTTTAAGAAACCCCCCCTCAACAGCAGAGCTGCTGCTGGTGCCCTCAGACCATTTCTGGTGACAGCAGCCATTAATGTTTCACTGTTTCCTTGACATTGCAGCTGCCTGCCCAGAGCCAGAGGCTGGGAATGACCGAGGCAGGATACAGACACCCAGGGTCCAGGACAACGCACACCCAAGTGCAACAACAGCCTGTTGTTTTCAACACTTCCTTGCCAGGACAGTACCTTGAACTCAGAGGCGATGGTTCAATGGAAAAAATTATTTATTAGGGTAAACATGAGGCACTGCTACAGAAAACAGTGATGTTACTACTCATGCACAAGATATTGAAGGTGCCCAAAGAGATGCTCCTTCACTATGGTGTTCAAAAGATGAGTAAAATTCACTGCTACAGCAGCATGTCCTGCATGAAACAGGGAGTCCAAAATCCCAGCATCAGTTTCTAAACATTCCATCACACCACGAAGGATCTTTCTGGTGGATCTCAGCACCAACAACCCTCAGGTAACCTACAGAGAACTTCAGAGATCTTTGTTTAACTTTTATCACTTTTCCTTATGAGAGCTGGAGGAAATAAGGTGAAGGAAATTAATGTCATTGATTCACCTACAGGACGTATGTCTGCTTTCGAGAATTCCTTATTTTCTCCATGCCTGCAGACATACAGACCAAGTGAGGCAAGTTGAATTTTTAAATAAAAGGATTGAATACGCAAATACAAATGTACTGCTCCTAACAAAGTTTGAAGTTCTTTTGTTCAGCTAACCACATCTACTTAAAAACTTCCTAATTATCAAAAGCATTAGCACAGGTTACATAGGAATAGCTGTCCCATTTGAAGGTGTAAGGAAGAGGCGAGACAAGTATCTGTCAGCAAAGGTTTTCACGGCAAGCTTATTCTGTTTTCAAGACACAGGAATTGTGAGAAGATCTTTCTAAAAGTCTGTTCAAGTCCTATCTCTTACTTTTCTATTATGAAATTCTTAAAAAAACTCATTCAAACAATGAAGAATTTTTTTATCGTCCGGCACATCAAGTTACATGGATACGACACCCATTCTTCAAGATGTCATTTTCAACACCAGTACCCAAAAATCCATTTTACAAAGCAGCAGCTGATCATTTTGTTAAACAAGCACTTTCCTTACTCTTCAAAATAAAACAGAGGGAGTTACAGCAAAGCAGACAACCCTGGTAAGTTCCCAATCCTCAAAAGTAAGTGAAAATGCAGTTGTTCCCCATTTGGTGCAACTGCACCTACATGAGGGTGTCCTGGTGAAATCCACTGTGAACACCAAATATAGTTTGCATTTAATCTTAGAAAGGCAAAGCTGGACTTACAGATATTTTTCAACAAAATAAATCCCAAAAGCAAAGCAACGATGAGCAAGCTCAGCTGAATGTCTGATGAGGAGTTAACAGAGCCACTGGACACTGAAAACAGAGTTTAAAAATAAGCCTGAAGGAGTGGATAGAGATTAGTGTCTGCTGCTATTATTCATTAAATTTATCAGGCACTATTTTTTTTTTCTGTTACCGAAACAGGACTAAAAATAAAGAACTCTACACATCTTTTATGTTTGCAGAGGCAAAAAAATGCATTCGCACCATAACTACATCAGAATAAAAAAAAGTGTTGGTTTACCAACTCCATCAAGTATCCTGCAACACAGATAATTGGATCACATACTTAAATTTGTATGCTCTCTTATCCAAGAGTTTTTTATTAAAAGAAAAAAAAAATGAGATTTTTCCATGTATAAAACTGGCATAAAAATGTGTTTTAGTTTCATTTTCTTCCATGATAATGCTTTTAAAATGAAACTGAGAAAAACATTACTGCTTGACAGTCATGTTTACAGTGAAGAAAACTGTATTTTTCATTTGGCTTCATGCCAGTGCTGTAGCTCAACTGGTTTGGTAACTCCCACAGAAACCAACAAGTAAAGATTAAATACAAACTCTGAGCAGTACATACTCCAAGCTGCTCTTTAAAAGCTCTCTCACTCCAATACCAACTACAAACTGACTAAGCCACCTCTGAATGGGAGAGTAAAAGCCATGCTCATCAGGATTACTCCCTGGAAATGCTCACAAAATCCCTGGCTCTCCGCTCAGACCAAGGGATGGATGAAGCATGGAGCATTTCAAGTGACAAAGCTGAAGTCTGAAGCCTGTCTGGGGTTAGGACAAGAGTTTCATCCACATGGCTGTGCAGCAGTGCCTGCAGGACTTCCTGTCCCTCCTGTTCAGTGTGACTGCAGCCAGAATATCATATTATAATTCTCCTATTTTTATATCACCTTAGACACAGTAATAGGTGATGAAAAACAAACAATAGAGAAAGACACCACAGATATACCCCGAGGTTAAAATCTCAAATATCTGTCATGACTTTTGTTGAGTATTTTAGGTGGTCTTTATGTTCCAATTATCAAAAAAAAAAAAAAAAATAAAAATAAGGTGAAGCATTTGACAAGTCACAAACTTGGATTTTCAAAAGGCGCTTCCAGCAGCCATTCTCTGTAGCTATAACAGTAAAGCACAGTATAACAGAGGAACAAAGAAGCCACAAGTCAGTTGGTCAGGTGGTTCCTTAGAATCGACCTTTCACATGGAAGTCTCCTGGCCCCAAGCTGAAACAGGGATCCTGCCATCCCAGAGTTTTTGTGCCATCTGTAAAATGCTGAATAGGTTTCTAGTCATCTGCAACAGAGAATGCTACTCTAGGGCCAATAACAGGACACTTATCTGGCCCTATTGTAAACTGGTTTTGGAATACGAATTAACACAAGCATCAGCTACAAATCTATGCCATTCCTCATTCTTAATGGTAAAGTTTGAGGGTTTAGGGTAGCTGTAAGATAGGTCAACTACCATACTCTCTTTTTTAAAATAGTAAACTTACACATGCTATAAAAGTTGGGTCTAGAGGGAGATAATACATGTAGATTATACATATAATATACTCCCTTTGTGCCCAGGGAATATGCACAGAATAGATTAAGTTATGGACTCCACGCACCCAATCACCATTTTTCATGGGCTCAAAATTAGTAATTTTCATTGTATTACTCTTAAAAAATGGGATCCAGAAGTGTCAAAGAACAAAATGTTTTTAATAGTAGATGAACCCCCATAAATATTATTATTTAATTCAGCAGATTTCTAATAGAGTAGTATCTTGTTTATAGAATTGTACTAGTGTTCAAATTAGCAAATGAACAATGTAAAATGCTCTGCAGATTCATGCTTGCTTCCAGTACTCTGAAAGCAAAAAAGTACGCTAAATCTGAAGTTTAGAAAATTAGCTATAGTTCTACGTAGGGTGAATTACAAGACTTGCAATGACAATCCCCTGGAATATAATTTTTTTTTTTAAAGATGATATTCAAAGCTTGCCTTGATGTCCATCAGAAAAACATTTATTGTTTGTATACCTAAAGACACGATTTACATGTCTAAGATCTTTATTTAATCACATATATAAAGCTCTGCCAGAGCAATGACCAAACTGATCCTGACCCTACAGATCTTTATTATATTGTATGCATATTTCAATCCATAGGGGATATCAAAAGCACATTATAAGAACCTATGCTACCTCTAGTATAAAGCAGAGAACATTAGTGGAGGGAGAGGGGAAACCAGAATGGACACAGCAGAGGAAACAGAAAGTGGTGGAAGTTTAAAAAAGATCTAAAGAAGAAGAGAAAGCAGCAATTGGAGTAAATACGCAAAACATAAAGGACAAAGGCGGGAGGGGAGGATCACTATATGCACTTCAAATGAGGTATAATTTGGGATTATTCCTAAGTGTGTACTGTACCACTAGTGATCTAGGCAGCCTGAGGGTAGACAATATGCTGCAAAACAAACCCACTGTGACCACCTCTAACCGTGCTGGCTCTGTACCCACGCCAGTGAGCACCTGCATTTCAAACACTTGGGCTCCTCCATTCAGATCCATACTCCAGTGCCCGAGCTCTGCACCTGGGCTACAACCACCACCTCCCTTCCCAACCTCCAAAGCTGCCAGCTTTCTCCCTTTCCCCCAATGCCAAATGCTTGAGGGTTTCCCTGCACACCCTGCCACTGCTCCCTGCCTCTGCTCTCCAAAAACAACCTCCAGGACCTTGCTGCACCACAGTTACCAAAGGTGGCAATTCTCCTCTCGAGGCAGCTCTGACAGCCTTCGGGTAGACTCTTCTCTGAGCCCTCACCCAGCGCCTCCACCTTTGTACAGATAAATGCCCCATCAAAATGCCACTTTCCTCTCCTCTGAATCTTTTCATCATGTTTGCCTGGTGACTTTGCCTCACTTACAGAACAGAGCTGACATCTGTTCTCATTAGCTATTTTACTGCTACCACAAATCGTGTTTTCCCTTCCCCCAAATCTGTTGTATCTTGACATGAAAATTTTGAGCTATCTTGGTACAGACGTTTTTTCACTTAGTTGTCTAGCACAATGGGAATGAGATTTTGCTGAGAAATTTCTAGACAATAATACAGACTTCATATATACACACACACACACATATGCCTGGAAATGCATGGAATAAAGTGGAAAGCAGTAATGCAAACCAGATCTTACAGCATCATCCCATTTTACCTAAAAAGTGCACTCAGGCACACTTCTTTCCTTCAAGAAACACAGACGGACCAACCAAGATAGGACCCTAAAGCTTCCATAAAACCTATTACCCACTTTGGGAAGCAAACCACTGATTTTCAGGTAGCTACACAAGAGGAAGAACCTCTAAATGTGACCCCAAGTGTTAGAATCATAGAATATCCTGAGCTGGAAGGGGCCCACAAGGATCCACAAGTCCAACTCCTGTTGTGCCATGTGTGAGAGGAAGGATCAGATACAAATCTGGCAGGCACATGTGCAAGCAGATGAGTCACTGCTTTAACTGGATAGACCAAGGGGAGGAAGCAAATGAAAAGCATCTACTGAAGCAGGAACAACTTGCACAGGGACTTAAAAGCAGAGCACAAAATTACTTTATCATGTAAGACACACTTCTAAGAGGACTTGACTCTTGCAAAGCAGAAGCCTTTCAAGGGTGATTTCTGCAGTGGCATTTGGGATATGCTGAAGAGACCCAGTAGTCTGTCTAAATATGCAAAGAAAGGAAGACTGCAGCTGGTGAGGAAGAAAACAAAGGTCCTGGCTTCACATGGCAAAATAAATTTTAAAATCTGTTTCTGACAGCTGTGACCCAGGAGAGAAGGTGATAGAAAATGCTATCACTTGCTGTTGAGCCTGAGGAATCAGTAGTCTAATTAACAAAGCGATGAAAATTTCCTAATTTCTTATCCTGCACTGGCAGAAGGAAGTTTTATCGGACAATACCCTCAAATCCAATGATTGAATTCAGTAGAATGAAATGGAAGGCATAACTGAAACAATGACATAGTTTGGCATACTGCTTACTAATTAATAAATAACACTTTAATCTGACAGCATTGGACAGCTTAAAGACAAGGAGTAAATGTGCATGAAGTCTGATCTATGGAAGTGTCACATTTTATTTGCCTTTGGTCAGACCCTGCAAAGAGCCAGGACCATCCATAAGTGCAATTCTTATTCTTGGTTTACATTTGGATACTAAAAAGGGAGGTACAGCACAGATGGAAGAAAGAGTTTCTGATGTACATTTTAATAGTAATTGTGTACAATTTTCATTATGTTCACCTAGACGTATTTCGGTTCTTTATTCTAGTTGGATTTAAACGCCTAATAAAACAGACAGCAACTAGGTAAATATTAATTTGGTTACTTATAGAACAACCTCAGAAGTGTTTGCATTTTGCTTTGTTTGGAGAAGACTCTAATATATGATGCAGTGCAATGCTGCTCGAGCACAGGCCTGTAAAGCACAGAAACAATATATCTAAAGTAGTTTATCCTATCGCCTCAAGCAGGATCTACTGTACTTTGCCCAACTCAGTATGTTATTAATCTCCAATAAAGGGAATTCCACAATATCCCACATCTTCCTCCAACATCTAACCACTCAGTGTTCTCCCAACATCTCCAATGTTGCATCATTTTTTTCTGCAGTAAAGTTGATTTCTCTTCACCGTTCCCCCAGTGGCCAAAAAGAGCAACTAATCATTCCTGTCCTCTTTTACACCACTTTTTGAATTGAAAGACTGGTATTGTGACCTCCTAAATATGTCTCTCTCTTCTACACTAACATGAAATGAGTTTCTACGACTCTTTGTTTTTGTTTTCCTACACGTCTTCTTATCCTCGTTCTTCCTTAGACAGCCTCTAATCTGTATACACCTTTCTTCAGGCACATGACATGAAATTTCAGGAAGGAGGACTCAGTTTAGATCTTAAAGGAACCTTTCTAAATGTAAAGATCTGATATGGAAAAACAGAATAGGTTATCAAGGGGCACAGTAGATATGTTCATGCTGGACAAGTCCCAGAAGAGATGAGAGACATGTCCTTCACAAAGGTACCACAAGTACTGCAATCCCACCAACTGGCACAGGAACATACGGGACAATTTTGCAAGGCTGCCCCATCCCCGCCACCCTGCCCAGAAGTGCTGAAACCAGACAACAATCATCAGGCCCACACTTGCCAGCTCTGACAAGAAACAGAGTGATTCCTTGGCATCACATAAGACTTGCCTGTTTTTGCAACAATTTCACCTCGCTGACTCTAACTTTAACTTACAGTCATCACACAACTGCACTCCTTTCTTCCCTGCAGCCCCTCAGCAGCTGCTCTCAGGTATCCCATTTCTTCACGCCTCAACTTGCACTTCTCAACATCCCAGTCTGTACCAAAAGCGCCATCATGTTGGTTTCTGACACTACAGCTCAAGATGCTTTTGAGTTCTGATCCAAATCTGTAGATTTACATATTTACTCTCTACTTTGTTGTACATGTAATCTTTACAATTGCTACTAGACCCTCAACACGACCTTACTTCAGATGTCCTTTCAGCATAACAAGAAACCACTCAGGAAGAATACTATTTTGAGTAATTACATGCCCACTTAATGAGATATCTTGTAATATTTTAATGAAAACTCCACATTTTCTTCTGATTACAATTATGGCTCGAGATGCTGAGCAGTGAAATGCAAACAGCTGCAGGGAGGTGGCACCTCACACCAGTGCTTGCACACAGCAGTTGTCTCAGAAAACTTCAGGTGAAAGCCCAGATCAAATCTTGCGTAGTTTGAGGTCTGACTCAATTGTGAAGCTCAGGTTACCCACCTGTCGAGCATGTGGGACAGTGATGAGCACAGCAATTAAGGAGGAAAGGCATTGGGGAGTTTTTGGGTAAGAGACAGAGGGAATTTATCCCTTTTTAAAGTTGAGTTTTCAGGCTAAGCATTCATGAAGAGACAGCGGACAAAAGTGACAAAAGAAAGCTGAGATCCAAAGTGCATTTTACAGGAATATTTAGGTTGTCAGGGAAAATGTCTAACACATTTGCTTGTTTCTCAGCAATCCTCAAAGTGATAATTAAATGAAAAATAACAGTTTCATAGGGGTACTCCTCCCTGTGTGGGAACAACTTTCACCAAATGCCAATTAGTGGTTTCCTGTTAAAATCAAATCAAGCTGGTTTTGATAAAGCTTTTTAATGAGAAATGGCTAAAGTATGAAAATTTTCCCCCACATATATTTAATATTAAATCCCAAAATGACATAACACAATCTCACATCTAATATTTTTGGTATATAAAACTCTCTCTTGCACTTATTCATTAATTTCAAAAGAAATGTATTTACTAAATATTTAAATCATCCAATAAACAAAGTCTTAAAAAAAAAGCTTACAAAAGTAAATTATAATGTTGATGAAAGCCAATCTTAATCAGTCCTTTTCAGATGCTCCCAAAACTCATTTTTTACTGATTATTTATTCATTCTTCAAGCGTATGGCAAATTCAATAATTTTTGAGCTAAGAGTTGTCTACTAAATGCATCAGTGGTTTTGATTATTCTATTTGACATCAAATAAAGACAAGCAGTAAAATGTCAACAACAAATGTGGAGATCACCTACAACTCCAAGACGCCTGTAGGAATGGAACACCAGGAGCTTGAACTGCGAGCACTGGTAATAATTTGATGAAAAAGGAAATTAAGGAAACTTTGGAGAACAGATTTTGACTGTACCAGACTGAATACTCTTGGCTATGGTCACTGGTTTCTGCCTTATGCCAAGCAACAATGTCCCTCCCAAGACACCCATTCCCATCCAGCCTTCTGCAAGCATTCCTCATCTTCTCTCTTGCTTTTATTTGGGTTAATACCCAGTGTTCCATGTCTGTTACATGATGTGCCCTTCATCTGATCACAACACAATAAAACCCTGACAGACACTTACCATGTATAAAACTTCGTATTTACATTGGAGACAGAGGTTCTCAACAAGCTTTCCAGAATCCTTTAAAACCAAACTGCACCACAGCACCTCTCATTCTGTACCTTGAGTGCTCAGACTTCCACTCCATGCTAAAGAGCATTTCATTTTTGTTCTTGCTAGAACTAAGCTTAGTAAGTACTGCCCTTCCCTCTGTGGTATTTCTGGATATGTTATTACCACATTCCCACTTGATTTCTTTCCCCAAGGAACAAACATTTTGAAATCCTTTGTCTACTCATCTGTATGACTTCCATAACCCCAGATTTTATCAACTCAGTTTTCTCTCAAATGACCTTACTCCGAATACACTGAATGCTGCTGGTCTTCTAGAAATTATCTACCCCACTTCTGGGAACAGCAACACTACCTGTGAAATACAAGCTGGCTGTTTATCTTCTGCGGTCATCTTGGCCATATTTTTCACCACCTAGTTCATAATTAGTCATTAAAAAAAGAAAAAAGAGTATAACCCTGTTAATCTCCTGCTTCAATAAATCACCCTTAACATTAGTGAAAACAGTCTATATGCAATATCAACTGTTTTTCGGGGGTAATGGCAAATCTCTAACATTACTCATATGTATGATCTGGGAAAGCTGATGGCAGAGAACCACAAAGCACACAAATCACAGCCCCAGTGTGCAGGAAGATGTGTACTGGGTGGCTCAGAAACACCCCATCCAGTGCCTTCCCCTTGCCTCCCTCTTTGTTAAACACCAGCTTCTTGCTGCTGTGTATTTCTAAGGCTTAAATGTGCTCAACATTCCCTACATAACCTGCTG
The DNA here is from genome assembly GCF_009650955.1 of Corvus moneduloides. Taxonomy (NCBI): domain Eukaryota; kingdom Metazoa; phylum Chordata; class Aves; order Passeriformes; family Corvidae; genus Corvus; species Corvus moneduloides. Next base: position 59,731,589 of record NC_045480.1, read on the forward strand.
AAAAATGTTCTTTCTACTAACATCGAACTCCAAGGGCTGCTTTTTGAGCCAGGTGTGCTTGCCACACCCCACACTTACTTTAGTAAAACACAGGTACTGAAAACGGAAAGCCCTGCACTTGGGAATGGATGGGCAGAAAAAAACAGAAAATAAAATTGAAAAAAACCCCCCACAATTCAGCATTGTGAGCCCACCCTACTTTGGCCAAGGTTGTTGCAAGCGTGGCAAGTTAAATCTTCATGCCCTATTGTTCAGGTGAAAACTCTCTGAAGTAACAGCTCAGTGAAAGCCAAAAGGACAAGTTCCTCCTGCTCCTACAGCTTCTCTCAGTAATGGGGAAGTGAGTAATGGAAACACATCATCACAGACCACAGGGGTAGGTTTCAAAAGGGTTCTGGTGACAACCAGAAGCTCTGGAAAAAGAGGAACAGGAGACACAGGCAGGGTTTCACACCAAAGACTACGCTTTTACTGTGAGGAAGAGTAAAAAGGATATGGACTTAACAGCACTGTGGAAGGAAGCTGTAATAATAATATCACTGTGGAAGTGATAATTTGGTGATTCAGGAAAAAACAAAACATCACCAAGAGCTGCATGTAACAACTTTCAGAAATGCTGAAAATCTTCCCCTCAGAAAACTGTGATCACCCATCTTGTGTTTTGAACCAAAGCAACACACCATGTATGGAACACAAACCTCTGGGGAAAGAGCAGCCTCTGAGCCTGCTCAGGGAGTGCTGTACAGCCAAAAGGAGACAACACCCCCAGGGCCTACACACACAGCACCACTGCAGGACACAAGGCAGGCTGGGACACAAACTCCCAGCAGGATCCCAGGAGAGATGCAGCTCCTTTGCAAGGCTGGCAACCAAGGGTGCTGCACCTGGAATGGTACAATAAAGAGTCCAGCAGATAGAACAGGGAAGTCTGGAGTTCAGCAGCCCCATGCCAAAAGCCTGAAAGGCTGTTTCTGGAGGAAAGAGAGGTGTTGCTGGCAGCTGGGCACTTGCAGAAAGGAGAGCTGGAACCAGGAAAATGTGAAAAAACAAAGCATGAACCTGATTAGGAGCTTGATCAGGGACTGCTTGCTGCACGTGAGCTGTGGGCTCTTGGACCGCTGCAGTGCATCTTCTCCAGCTGCCTTCACACATGGAATAAGACCATCAGCAAAATTCCAAGTACAAGGACGCACTTTCAATATTGCTTTTAATCAATGCCTAAGAGATTACTCTGGCATTACCAGTCCTTTTCAAAATTCTGCCTTTTTAACCATCATTCACAAATAATTTATTAATAGTTGTAGCATATGACTCATAGTTCTCATAGTTATCTACAATATTCAAGAATCACGGGGTCGTTTAGGTTGGAAAAGACCTTTAAGATCATTGAGTCCAACCATTAATCCAACACTGCCACGTCCACCACTAAACCATATCTCTAGGCACCAGATCTACATGTTTTCTGAAGGAAAACATCCTTCCAAGGATGGTGATTCCACCCCCTTCCTGGGCAGTCTGTTCCAACGCTTGACAGCCCTTTTGGTGGAGAAACTTTTCCTGACATCCAATCTAAACATTCAATTCATGAGGATGATTCAAGTTGGAAAGTTAGAGGGTCACACCGAGAGCAGGGCAAGAGCAGTACACATGGAGTAAGATGGACACAAAAGCAGAAAAAGTTAATTGCTGAACAAATTGGTTCCTAAAACATCTTCAACAGCAGGTTTATAAGCAACAGGCAAACTAGCTATTACTTAATTATTATTTGTTAATTACTTAATTATTATTTCTTACTTATTACTTAAATATTATTATTTATTACTTAAAGGTCTTTTCCAACCTGCTGATGTTTATAAAAGTCTGTTGAAACAACTAACAAAAACCCAGCTGAATGTTCAAGTCAAAAAGTCATTGACTAGATTCCCTCAGAAGAAAATGCTACAGAATAAACACAAATAAAAATGCATTAAAGTTAATGTCATTTCAAAATACTTTGCAGTTAAAGTTTAAATGAAAAATAAAATTTAACCATATGTATACCTCAAATTGCTTATGTCTTACACAAAGGGGTTTATTTTCCTTTAAAATTTATGAAATCTTGGTTAGTAGAAAATTTTGGAACTAAGAGCATACACTTTTGCTGTACTTACATTTTCCCCAAGTTTTCAGATTTTTTCTCTTCCTTTTTTTCTCAAGAAGATATGAGCAATGATAATATAAACCACATACGCTCCAGTAACTGAAAATAATACTGCAATTTAAAACCCTACTAGTATGAGTTATTAAACAGAAAATAGAAAGCCGGGCATAAAGGTGAAGTACTATATCTTATTACTGGTTATCTTAATTAACCTATTTTTCAGATTATTAAAATATTTCACTGTATGAAAAAATAAGGGTATCTGCCAGTGAAGCCTACAAATCACACCCAGCATCTTGTGCACAAAGTGTCTTACATATGTAAATGTATGCGGACCCAAGACTCGGATTTCACAGGCAGCCACTGCAGACAGAATGATGAACTGTGTAATTTGCAAGATGAAATCTATCTTATGTCCCTTCCAGATCCAAAGGGTCCTTGAGCAAGCTGCTCCTCACTGCTGTGGGAGACCAGTGCCGGGAAGTCTTGGCAGTGTTTCATAGGGGAGCTGAGGCAGGGAAGGATTCCAGCCCTGCATGGTACTGATCTTTACACACTTTTTTGTCCCCTCCGCACATATGGCACATCCCATGGCAGAAGAGGGACCTTCTCTGATCATCCAGAACGGGGAGGGATGCCTGGTCACTAGGTCACATCAGAGGGGTGAGGACCAACCTGCCAAGGAAAGGGGGTGGCAGCCCCCTCAAGTGACACCGTATAAAACATTCCCATTGTCCAGGCTTCAGCACACAGGAGTGACACCAGGAGGCTCTGTGCCACCCTGGTGGCAATGCAGGACACATCGCAGGGGCTGCTGCCTTACGGGATGCAGCTGGTGGTGGCATAAGGCACCATGCCAAGCACCAGTGTGGGACTGGGGGTCTCACTGTGACACCCCCCAGTGCCATCACGGCGACAGACACAACTGAGGCACAGCAGCACGAGGTGGGAGCCAAACGAAAACGTCTCGTGCGAAAGTGAGAGCCTCGCCAAATCCAATCACTGCGTATGCCGGAAGAAACTTCCCAAATCCGTGAAGTCATTCTGGTCTGTAATTAACTGAAAATTAATTACAGAATCTTGAAAAGAGCATAAACCAAAAATGGGCCAGCATACCTTCATAGTGCAGTTGCTCACTCTGAATCTCTTCCAACAATTAAGCCTAGCATATGTCACTGGAGTTAAAAAAAAAAAAGATAACAAAACAACAAACAAAATATGATTCCCAAAAAAGTTTTGGAGTCCTACTTGCCAAAGGGGATATAGCTGTCTGCAGAGCACACACATACCTTCTAGCAATGAGAAGGATGATTTAATGTGATACTTGGCAACTTCAGCTTTGCAGAAATTACAGGTTGCAGATGCTTCTTATAAAATCAAAACAAAAAATCGAGAAAATAACGTAATTAGGTAAATTATTTGCTGACTTGATGAATAATTTTCTAAAGATTATTAAAGAATGTAAGAGCTTGGAAAAGCCTCCAAGTTTTCAACAAACAAAACAAGGAGGTAAACAATAAAACTGCCAAATTATTTTGGCTGAGCATTCATGAAAAGGTGTATTTTGTATCACTGAATTACACATATTTTCTTACAAGGTGCCTAATCATGGCATGCTGCCACCAGTCAAAATAATATTTTTTTTTTTTTTTTAATTTAGAAAAAAAATTTAGCATGCTAGGAAGTAGAAGATATGCCATCAAAACAAACTTGAAAGACTGACAGAGTACAAAAGCACTATTTTACTATTTAAAAAATATTGAGGAAGAATATTACCAAAAGAGAAAAAAAAAAAATCCTAAGAAAAAAGATCAGTAGATTAATCGGAGATTGTTCAAAAATGAGCTGCCGGAAACATGGAACGCTATTTCTGATTTCCAGCTTTCCATTATAGAGATTAGTATCTTCAGAAAGAGCATGAAGACAATCTCAAACTGCCACATTACAAAATTTGCTTCACAGCCCCCCTATTTCAGTAAGTGGGAGGAGCTGGATGGGCGCAGCCTGGGGTCCTTCACTCCCATCTATATATGGGGAGGGTGGCAAAGGAGAGTCAAGTTCTTTTCCAGCCCATGGGAGGCAGGACCTTGTTCCCTAACACAACATTTCTTCTAGACCAACTGGAAGTTTGGTGTTTTGTTTTTTTCTTTAAATGAGGGGATAAAACATCATAGTTATGTACAAGTGGAAAATAAATGCCCATGGTTTCAGCAGCTTGCAGACATTTCAGCCCTGAGCTATGCTAAAGACCTTTTGCATATCATCTCGCTCTATTTCCATGCACCAAGCACATCAGCACCTCTGATACAGTCTGGGATTTGTGTTTACATTTGCTTTTCTTTGGAGGGTGGGAGCTCAGCTCAGCCCTACTGCACCAAGAGCGCAGTGCAGTGTGACACAGCTACAGAGAGTACTATGCTGCAGAGAGGACTTTAAATTAAATTGCATTTAAAAATTAAGTTTTCTCCAGCTCCTTACTGATCACACTGCCTAATAAAATACCTGCCCATTTTGCCTGTAAGTCCAAGCTAGAAACAGGTAAAAGCCCATTTTTACTGGAGTAATGTATATGCTTGTCAAAACCAGGCTGACCACATGAAACTACAATCCACAATGTACCTTCATAATAAGACCATACTCATTCTCTTCAAGCTAAATATGAAAAAAATGTTATTTAGTACCAAACCTTGGCATTTTACAAAAAAATCACAGTTTTCAAATATGAATTAATATCTCTTCTTGCCATTTCCACCTCCACTTTTTGCGATGATCACCACCATATCAGAAATGCCCTGCAACAGCACACAGAAGCTTCCAAAACTGAGATGCTGTGTCGCTCCTCTGTAGATGCCCAATGCAGAGCTCACCACTGGAAACATGGCTTAAAGCAGAGAAAATTCTTCAGGATCCCAGCAATTCCTGCCAGAGCTGGGCTGGCTCAAAGGCTGGAAGGTCCATCAGCATGATCTGGGAGCCCTTGGGGCTCTCTGCACAGTAATGCTGCCTCTGGGCTGCAGATGCTTTACCTCTCTCTGGCAGCCCTCCCCTCTCCCTCCAACCTGCCCTTTCCCTCCTCAGCCGAGCAGAAGGCACTGCAGTGCATGGAAATCCAGAACTGTTCCCCGTCCATCTCATTCATGGCAGTGATGGAAAGACCTCCTTTATGACATTTTAGTTTCTTTACATGGCATAAAGAGATCAAATCAGGAGTGGGAATTTCACCTGAGGTTTCTCTCTGTGATGAAAATCACTGAAACAGCTAAACTGCAAAGCTCAACTGCATGCCAGCTGTACACTCCAGAGGCAGACTTGGCCTTCCAGGTCACAGAATCACAGAATCATTAAAGTTGGAAAAGGCCTCTAAGAACAAAGAGTCCAACTGCTAACCCAGCACTGCCAAGTGCACCACTAAGCCTTGTTCTCAAGAGCCACATCTGCATGTTTCTTGAGCACTTCCAGGGATGGTGATTCCACCCTGGCCAGCCCATTCCAGTGTCTGACCAACTTTTCAGCAAAGACATTTCTCCTAAAATCCAGTCTAAACCTCCCCTGGCACAACCTAAGGACATTTTCTTTCATCCTGTAACTTGTCCTGTGGGAGAAGAAGCTGACTGACCACCAGCTTGCTACAGCATCCTTTCGGGGAGTTGTAGAGAGTGATAAGGCCTCCCCTGAGCCTCCTTTTCCAAGTAGCTAAACAACCCCAGCTCCTTAAGCCATTCTTCATCATACTTGTGCTCCAGACCTTTCACCAGCTTCACCACCCTTCTCTGGACTCGCTCCACCACCTCAATGTCTTCCTTACAATGAGGGGCCCAAAGCTGCAATAAACACAGATCACTAATTATGATTTCCAGCAGTCTAACAAGCTCCAACAAAGGGGAAGATTTTTCAATGCATTCCTCATTTACAGCATTCCAGCCAATATTTAAAAAAAAAAAAAAAAAAAAAAGCGAAAAAAGAAAACAACTCCCTCTAGCAAAGTTTCCCTCCTGCCTTGCTTTTCTGCAGAGAACATCATGTGAACACGTTCTTTGAAACCCTCCTGGACATCACAGGGATGAACTCATTGCAGATGAAGTGTCCCATGCTGCTGTTTCCTAAGGTTCTCAAGCCCTGGGTTTTGCTGGAGCTCCACTAGCACAGCACAGGGCATGTCCAGGGAGGATGCCCCACACCAGCTGCCAGTAGGATGCAGCAACATTCCCAGCACTCCAGGGAGCTGACCTTCCTGCTCTACAACAATTTTCAGCACTAGTTTTTTGGGATTAAGGAGCTGCGACCATGGAGCTCCTGTTTCATCAAACAAAGGCATTCTGTTTCCCTTGCTAAGTTGAACAGCACAGATCAAAACCAAGGGAAAGCTGTCACCTCCCCAGCATGCCACAATCTGGCCCTGTTTTCTCTTGGGAAAAGGAAATAAGGGGCCTGGGGTGAAAGGCAGTATCCCTGATTTGGGAAAGGGGTTGAAAGAGAGCCCAACAGGGCTACTCTCTCTGAAAAAGTAAGGTGTGGCTTGTTTGAGTATTTCTGCCAGGAGACAAGACAGAAAAAGAAGTCTGGGAGGTAGAAAAAGGCAGCAGGCAGGAACCAGGATTTTGCATATAACCTATTAAAGATGAGCAGCTAAATCTGTAGAACTAAACTCAGCTGCCAAGAGAATAGGCCCAGGAGGACAAAAGGTGAATTCTGGGATAGCGAGGAATTAACGTGACCATGTTGTAGTTTTCTGTACAGTGAAAACACTTCAAGGGAAGGGTAACTCTGTACAGCAGGGGAAGCACCTGCAGCAGCATCCAAACCCCTGTTCACAGACAACATAATAAACACAGAAATGGTGGGAAAAAGGCATTTGTAAAAGCATTTGGTCAGATGATGACTTGAGACAGGACACCCACTGAAGCACAGCCAGAAACATGTAGATATTACCAGAGAAGAATTAAAACAACAGAAAAGAAACTATTATAAATTTTGTTATCATACTGATTTCAGTATGCTTTTGAGAATTAATAGAATTTTGTTGTTGTTGGTATATGAACAATGCAGTAACATAATCAAAATTATTGCACATCCTTACAGTCACAGAAATTAAGCAATAAAAATGCTGAATAAGCACCAAAGAAGTTGAGAGGTCTCACTATGTGAGAATTTGCTTTCATGATGGTGTAACATGTTTTTCAGTATTCAAGAGAACGCTCATCACAAAAAAATACCCCATGCAATACTTGAAACCTTAACACTTTTAGCTTATGGTATTCTACTAAAATTACTGTCATCATAAAACACCCACTTTTCTTTTTTCTGTGCCATAAAATACGTATCTCCAAATCCCGATTTAGAATGACAATAGAGTTTATTGGCTATTAAGCACTTCTTCAGGATAATCCCACCTTAAAACTTTTGAGATTATGCAGCTGCCAGAACTATAAAAAGGCTGCACGTTTCCAATGTTTTCACCTAATCAAATTAAGAGACCAAGCTATTAATATTCTGCTTACCTCCTAAATTCATTCCAGCTTGCAGACATTTCTGTAATCGACAGGCTGGGCAGTTCTTTCTCCGAATCTTATCAATTATACAGTCGTTCCTTCCCGCACACAGATAATTGTGCTGGCCTGAATGAACCAAAAATAAAATGCATTATTAGAGGATGTATTTACATAATTCCAATTTGTTCTTCTCTGCTGTTCTGCACGCATTTTGAGACTCTTATTAATGAAGCCATTTCAAATTCCATTCTTTAGCCTTTCCAAATGATCTTGGTGAGTTGTCATGGGCCTTTATTATGAGCATCTCTTCTTTTTAATTTGGGAAGGAGTTTTGGTGTCACTCTCAAGAGAGATCTCATTACGATTTTTTCCTAAACAGGACTGGAATTTTTCTTCTAGTAGAAAACAAACAGTTGGTTTGAGCTTCTTCAGACCTTCTTAGGTGTGCTATCGCAGAGCAGTCTGACAGATCTAAGTTGGGGTACATTTTCATGCTCAAGAAGTTCAGGATACAAAGCAGAAATGCACAGCAGAGGTTAACTTTCCCAATATACTCCACTCTCTTCAACCAGTTCAACCAGGCTTAAGTCACAACTGTATTATTTCATTTCTGTAAAGCCCCACAGAAGCACTCCTGAAGAGACAGCAGGTCTTTAATGCAGAAGGGAAATGGACGGCAACCAGGGAAACAGACTGGCATTTGAGAACTTGGAGACTCAAAAGGCATTTTGCTCCATGGCAGGAAAGGAGGTGGAGCAAACAGATGCAGTTTCTCAGGCAAGGGCACTACCACGTGGCCTTTCCAAAGCCTGGTGCTTGAATTTGATGTGGAAGAATAAAGGAAGCCGTGAGGGGTTGGTGTGGTGTGACAGCAGAAGCGAGAGTAGAAGATTATTTTAGCTGCCTTGATCCAGAGGTGGCACACAGGGATCTGGGGTGGCCAGAACAAATGTGCAGAAACCCAAGAGATGTGCAAATAAGGTTGGTGCCAACGACCAAAGGAAGCAGCAGCCATGGGAGAGGAGGGGAAGCCCGGGAAGAACTCAGGAGCAGAGCTGCACTGGAACGGGCAGAGGCCGACACGCAGGGAGATGGAATGAACACACAGCTCCGTAAGGGGACAGAGCTGCTGTAGGACAAGAGGCACAAAATATGTCTGCCAAGCTATTTTCCACAATACTCATATGCTTCCTAGGGAAAGATAAAGAGAATATTCATGGGACACAGGAGACCTGGCTCCTGCTTTAGGCTCTTTCAGGAATTTGCCTTAAAACTTCAGCTAAATCATTTTCTACCTCGGCACCTGCCTTCCTTTCAGCCTTACAATGTTATCTAGAGAGTGAACTGAAACTTGGGATGTTTCTTGAATCTCTTCACTGAGCATCTCACACAAAGAAAACTGATCTTATTTGAGTGAGTGAAGTGTTACTGTAGTATCACAAAGGTATCATCATTTAAATAATGCTTTAGATGTTTAAAGAACAAGCAGATGGGCAAATAAGGGTTTCATTAAGGGACTTTACCTAGCACTATGACACAGGTGGAAAAGAACAACACTTCAGCAAAATAATTCATGAGTAAGTTACATCAGGCATAAAATCAAGTTGTACAATATAGTGACAGCATCACGATCTATCAGCTGGCCCTTAAGTAGGCCTGCTAAACAAGAAAAAGATAAAGTTCTCAGCTAATCACAAAATGAAAACCTGGATATCACACAATGTTTATTTTGTGATGTGATCTACACAAAAACAGACAGGAAAGAGAAGAGTCAACTTAATTCCTCTTTTTTTTTTTTTGTTTTGCTCTGAACTGACTTGAGCACCTCCCCTAAAAAACCATCATGCAGACAGGCATGAAAGTAACTTAAGAGGAGAAAACAAAAGCATTTAAAATTATGAAATACAGCATAAAGGTGGTTTATATGTCCTTACAAATACTGCCATACCATCCTTTTTTTTTGTGGGGAGAAGGGAAAAATGGTTATTTTCTGCCAGGAATGCAGGTACACTTGCTCAGTACTCATACAATGTCCTTTGTACATCAGACTACTGCAATACCATTTTTAGGCTTCCAAAGGCGGGTGCAGGCTATTAATAAGACAAGTCAGCTCCAATACTGCAAAATGAACCCCACTGCAGAACTACCCTGAAAGCAGTTTGTGCTAAAAAAATGTATACCTGTTAAGTCAACATTTTTCACTACTGCTTTAAAAATCTAATGGGTTTAATAAACAGGTTACCATTTATGCACTTCACGATAATTACCTGGGTTGCATTTCTAAATGTTGTGGAAATGTTTGATTCCAACACTGCAATCACAATGTGACTTCCTAAGAAATATTCCACAACAGCAGAATATTCCATAAATCACCTTTCAAATGCTCTACATAGTCTGCAATTATTCCTTTCTGACCTATCTACTCTAGATCAAATACTTTCAGCAAACATAACTTAGTAAAGGTTCATCAATTTTGGAAATATGCACCTCTGAGTACTAATGCATGGTACAAAATCTATAACTAGTAAGAACAGTAATAAAATCCATTTCTAGTGAGCACAGCAAAGGTCTTTCCAAACAGCAAACATCATCTTGTAAATTTTTTTAATTTCTAAAAAATCCTTAAAAACCACAGCCATCATAAAGCTTACATTAATGGAAATAACTTGAAAACCCTTAAAAAAAACAGAACAGATCAACATTCCAACAAACCCTCTATGTAGAGTACAGCTATAAAATAATAATGAACAGGTTTTCAGTTAACATTTATAATGAAAAAAAAATGGCTTCAGTCTTCCATGCAATCAAATATGGTACATTTGAAATAAAACCAATTTTGTAAAGTAAGTTAGCAAAGCAGACTCCCATAATAAATCACTATGTCCCATTTGTGCCTCACTAAGGCCCCTCAACTTCAGAATCAAACCAAAACCCTACATATCTGAAATTGATGCAGTGCTCTCGAGACCTCCAGGGCTCTTCAGGACCTCAATGAGGTGGTGGAGGCCATCCTGAAGAGAGGCTGATGTTTATGTGGTGTGAGATCTCCGACTCTTTCAAGAGATGTATCGATCTGCCTTGTGCAGTTTGTGTTTAGCTTAATCCAGTTGTTCTTTTTATCCCGTTCAATCACCCACAAGTGGGCTGGAAAGTGGCAGAGCAGATATTGAATTCTCATCTCCCATGTGCTAAATGCATTAAGATAAAAGTAATTTTTACTTATGCCATCATTAAGTGCACTTACACCAGCTAATTCCTGTTCCATCTGAAATACAAAGATGCAAAAGATGTGAGGAAAATTTTCCTGTTCAAAATAAATAATGCACAGGTACCACACAGTTACATAGTAAGAAGAAAGTGAGATCTTTTCTCTTAGCAGTAGAGCTAGAGGAATACAGAAGTTTGCATTTTCCAGGTTATTGTGCCACTACACACCACAGAGTGACGCAACCAAATGTACACACAAAAATATTTGAATGTTGCCAATTCTCTCACCTCCAAGAACTCTATAATTCCCTGCTTTTTCAGGCTTGCAAAAGAAAACAAAAAGGAAGTATTCATGAAATTCAGTCTTCCCTCTTACTGAGATTTCCTGAATAAGCAAAATTCAGCAGTAAAGGAGGGGAGGAGAAAAAGCTGCTCTTATTTGGCCTACAAATTACTGCCAAAATGAGGCTACAGCAGAAATTGTGCCTTCCCCCATTTTAAAACTCCACTACTACATTGAGCCACCAGTCCCCAAAATTGACTTGCTAAGGTGAACTTATGTATGCGTGCAGAGCACTGCTGCACTCCAAGGGCTGCCATACTTCCCTACAGGTAAGGCTACAAAAGGAATAAGATGTAGATATTTCTGTTCCTGTCTAGGGCAAAATTAGAAAATTACAGAAATTTCACATGTTTTATCTTCCTTCCTAACCCCCCCCCCCCCCCCCCCCCCCCCCCCCCCCCCCCCCCCCCCCCCCCCCCCCCCCCCCCCCCCCCCCCTCAGTTTTTAAAAGTCTAAGTCAGGAACTGCAAGTCATTAACAAGTATTCTACATTTTTGCTCTCTTGTTAAAATAGCAACTACTATGATCAAAAGTTAAATTTTGTAAGGAGAAAAGCGTAATGCTGGAAGAGGATCCAAAGACCGTTTAATTCAAGCCCACTCATGGAAGCATGATAAGACTTAACAAGCACGATAGCTTAACGGTTCAGGTAGGTTTTTAGTTTTCTTTCTATTTGTATTAAAATCTTCTGAGGAAAGGTATTCTGCATCTTCCCTACAAGCCCTGTGTAGGCTAGTGATTAGCCACTCCTGAAGTCGTATTTTTCCCTTTGCATTTCACCCAAGTGGGAATATTTTGCAACTGGAAGAGATACTCATACTATCCCATAGACACAGAGTAACAGATCATCACCTTCTTACAACAATCTCCTGCCTATCAAAAGATTTATGTTCCCCATCTCTTTGCTGGGCTAAACAAATCCAGTTCTCTCAATCTTTCCTTGTAGGTCACGTTTCCTAAATCTGTTGTCAATTCCTCCTATTCTCCTCCAGCCTCTTTCCTAAAACAGGGCACATTTTTCTTGCTGAGTTTCACCATCACTAAGGCAAATAAAATGGTTATTTCCTGCATCTTGCACACACAGCAGCCCTGCTAATGCAATCCTGGGCCAGAGCTGGCTTTCAGCAATGGCATTAGGTTGTTGACTCACGCTCGCTTGTGTGTCACTAACAAGCGGCTCCTCTCCTGAGGCACCACTGCCTTCCACGTGTCCTTTCCTGCTTTTACCTGGGCAGGCAGCTCTCTTTATTCCTCTTCTAGATCCACAAACTCACTGCAACATCACTGAGAAAGGCAAAGAAAAAGTCCAAAATCCACTTCGGGTCCAATGTCTGAAACGGGGAAGTGCCTTGGGTCCCAGGACTGAGGAAGCCTCACAAAGGGACAGCAAAGTGAGAAAACAGGAGCAGCAGCTGAGGACCAAATGAAGCAGAAGTAGTTTGAAAAAACTCTGCTTTTAAAATAGCGTCTCACTGAGGCACATCAAAATGCATATAGTGTCCCAATTTTCCTTCTTCCTCCACAATGAGAATTAATACTTTGACTCAGAAAATTGCAGGCAAAGTTGTCTTCTCCCTGCAGGCTGCCAGAAAGCCAAGCCTTCTTCCAGGGTTTGAGGAGAGAGGAGCTGGGAGCCACCTCCAGCCCTGTCTCGCAGATCTGCACTTAAGAGCTAGGATCCCTTTTGCAGCTTCTGGGCTGGAATAAGTGCTTAGTTTCTGTAACATTTCCCAACTGGGAAGATCATCTCTGTAGCAGCAGTGATACATATAAAAGCCTTATGGAATAAATAACATTTATTTCTTAACACTGTCCCTTCCCTTTACCCACCAGCCTGTCAGACTGCACAAGCCCAGCCCGTGCATCCCCTCCAACCTGAGCTAAGACTTTCCCTGCTAAAGACAAAGCAAACATGCTGCAGAAAATCATCAGGATTTTCTAAGAGAAGTCTTTCACCTCAGGAATATCTGGTCAGCAAACAGAACTTAACACCAGGTTTTTCTACTTTCTGGTACAGCCCCAATGAAGGGCTTTGCCTCCTGCAGCAAGGAATCACAAAATATGCCCATCCCAACCTCTCATTCGTGCTCACTGAGCTATGTGACGCGTTCCTTTCAACCAGCTCCGTAACCCTTGCAGATTTTGTCTCTGTATCCATATAAGCTCCTTCAATTACTGAAAATGAACTATTTCTACCTTTTGATGGCCAGTATACAAATAAAATTACTGCCAAGGCTTGCCACAATGATTTTGCACATTCAGAAAAGGATTTCCTGTTTGACAGAAGTCGTATCATGCTATCAAGGGACAAGCTGCATTTACCTGAGGTTTTCATTTCACCATCTGCAGCAGGCAGGTACTCTCAAATAGATCAGCACGATAAGTAAGATGAATCTCTTTTCAAATTTCAGTTTTCACAACACCCCTGCTTCTTGCAATAACAAAAAAAAAGCCTGCTAGTAAATGGAAATGAGAACTGCATTTTCATTTCAGATGTCCATTTGTTACACAGTTGAGGGAGCTTTTTTTTTGTTTTGGGTTGTTGTTTGTTTTCTGTTTTTTTTTTTAAGCAGTTGACAACTGCCCAGCAACAGCAGCCTATGTTTGCAGTCACTATTTTAGGCTACATCACATGTCAATTACATAACCTTGTTTTACTGCTCTTGAACTGGTTCGAACAACCTGGGAAAGAGATTAGGGCAGTCCCTCCCAGCCAGCCATCCATCCACATGCTCCGGCAGGACCTATCCCCCCACCACAGTTCCAGTCCCTCTCTCCAGGACTAGTTACTCATTGCTAGACCCACCTGAGACACTGGATAATTAACTTCCTCAGCGCTGTTTAAACCAGTCCAATCTGACCACGGTAAACTAATAAACTTGATTCCTCATGCTGAGATTTATGTGTAGCGCAGAATAAGCTTATAAATGCCACAGCCATGGTACAGGACATAGATATGAATACTGCCCCTTCATTTTATATGGCGAATGCTCAGGGTTTGCATTTTAGATATTGAACCTCAGGGTTTCCCAAAATTCAGGGTTTATCTCTCTTATGACTCCACAGCCCCTATCATGCCCAGACAACATGCTTTTCGGCTGCAGACCAAGGCAGTATCTGACAAGATGACAATATTGGTCTATTATTAACATTATTACAGTGTGCTTACAGCATAGGTATAATCTAAATCCTTCCCTGAAACAGAATTTAGAGCTTTCCCGCCTTTATAATAAATTAGAGGCTTAATTAAAATTTGTTTTGACTTTGGCAAAATATTCATCACATCTGGGATATTTCCTGCCTGCTTCTCATTCTAAATTACCTTCTGCTACTTCTAGATCCCAAGATATCTTTCACTTTCTCTACCCTTTTATATTACTGGATTATTTTTTATCTGCCATTTTACTTTCTTTCTACTCCCCCCTCCTTTTTCTTTCCTTCAATAAAATTTGTTTTCCAACCATTTTTTTACCTACTTTCATCCTCAAGACTTTTACCCTTTTCCTGTTCTGTAACTCTTGCTTCAGTCTTCTGATTTACCTCAGTCTTCATTTCTTCTCATTTACGTTCTAAATGAATTATTTCCTCTGCTCAGTCAATAAATGTGATTCCACAGGGTGCATTTACACTGCAATTAAAAGTATAGCTACATCTGATTTCACATACCAAAGCAAAGTATATCAAAGTTACTGATGGCAAGGGATAAAAACTAAGTGTCAACAGCACCATTTCCTGCAGGGTCTACAAAACCCAGCAAGGGCTTTTTTAAAAGCAAGGGCACATCCGCTGGTGCTCACAGATGAGCTACCAGAGCTTCCTCCAATGGTGACCACAGATATAAAGCAGATTCCCCTTTTTTTCTGGAAGTGGAGCAAGGAGGGCTGTGTCCCCAGATGCTTTATATGCAAAACTTTTCAAGTTGAGATTTATGCACTCCCTACACACACCTAAGAACACAGACTCCAATGCTCAGCCAATCTCAACATGGAGACTTGTCTCCTGCTCCTTCACATTCTCTGGAAACTTGCTTTCACGCTGGGCTGAGACCAGGCTAACAAAAACAGTTGGAATGGTCTGGTGACCCTGGCAAAGGAGATGAGAAGTTATAAAAATGATTCTCACTCACTATTTTAAGCAGACTGAAAGGGCACCGATGAGAGGGATCAAGGAGAGAGAGGAAATTTGGCAAGGGAGTACGGGATGTAGCCCAAAAGAGGCTACTATTTTCTGCAGGAGAAACCATCCAGCAGGGATAAAACCTGCTAATGACAGTGAGACGAGCACATAAGCACTTGTAAGGTTCATATTTAAGGTTCACAAGCACATTTTCTTACGCAATACTTAAAACACACTGCAGAATTTCGAAAGCCCCTCCAAGCCTGTGTGTGGTGCTCCAGCCATCCTGTTATTCAGACAGGCTGAGCCACCAACACAAGATATGCTTCAAACTGGTGCTGAGACCATCCCCGGGGCTCCCACTGTCATCTCCATAAACAGCAGAGCTCATCCCAACCAGCCCATCAGCAGTTGGTCACGGAGGACAGCTGCGCCCTTCTGAAATCCAGAGGAGCTAAGCGAGCTTTCTGTTCAGCTTGCTGGAAGTCTGAACATGGCCACATGATGGACTACAAGATAATTCCTTTTTCACGTGGTCAAAGATATGCTGAATGATGTTAGACAGCACAGAAGAGGAGTAGGAAAAAACCTGATATTTGCAAAGCATTTCCGATTCAGTGAAATCACACAGCACTGAAAAGCTGTTCAGGATGAAAACCAAGGAAAAATATCTACAAATACCAAAATAATCCTATTATTGAGTGAAATAATTTTGTTTCTGCTTTGTAACTAGCTTTCAGCTCAATTGCTTTTGATTTTAGATTATAATGGATACAGTGATACAGAGAGTGAGAACTAGAGCTTTCGAGAATGTTTTGACAAAATCACACATCTAATACTTTACAGCATTTTCTCTTGCAGTGAGTTTCCAAATTTTAAGTTTGGTTTAAATTTTAACTGAATATTTTTGAAGTCTCTAGATGATGTTATCTACAGAGATAAATTTACAAGAGATCACGTTGCATGCATGATGGCTACTCCTGCTTTCCCATGCTACAAATCTGATAAGGCATTCTTGACATACTACAAATTTCCAGGCACTTTAATGGAAAATCTCAACGTATGAGAAATGGTCTAAAAGGTCTGCAGAGACTTTTTAAAGTAAGTGTCATGCAAAAATCTTAAATTGCAACTGAAATGTCCTTCCATTTTTTGCTGATATAAAGTGGTCAGCCAATCTGCTACACGATGATACACGATGTAGTATCCTGCTCTACAAATAGCTCACTGTTACAACTGGATTTCAGGAGGCACTCAGTGTAAAATAAGATTTGTGTGAAGTATCAAGTTCATTTAAGGGAATGTTTGAGAGTGAGGTGTGGGGGGAGCTTCCTGGAATATTACTAGTTGGCAATGTAAGGATTTCTGAATGACTCTGTGGCTCCCTGAGCCATGATCCTTCAGTGAATACTGTACTCAAAATATTCACCTTTATAAAAACATTTGTATTTGCAAGTGTACATGAAGCCTGTTACACTTTATTTAATCCTCCTTCTGTGTCAGCCCCACCATCCTTCCAATATATTAATATATCCAGTTGCCTTTGCAGTAATAACCAAGAGATAACTTCTCTTCTCCTAGGACAAACAGAAAAATCAAGATGCACAGCATTAATTCTGTGTTTTGCACCTCCATTTTAAAATCTGCAATTCCAGGCTGGCTCCCTTCAATGAGATGCATGCTACTTATAAAAAATATTACTAGAAAAATAGGCTATTTGTTTCCCAAAGTAAAACTTTCCCCAACTCTTGATCTCAGTGAAAATGTTCTGTTAATTTTTTTGTTTTTAAAACTAGCTGCCCTTTGGTTTTTGCAAACATTTTGATGT
This sequence comes from Corvus moneduloides, assembly GCF_009650955.1. NCBI lineage: Eukaryota > Metazoa > Chordata > Aves > Passeriformes > Corvidae > Corvus > Corvus moneduloides. Next base: position 59,748,712 of record NC_045480.1, read on the forward strand.
TCATGTCTGCTGTGTTCTTGCATTTAGCATGCTCAGCAGATAACAAATTTTATTCTGTGTGAATGACACATTATCTTCAAAGCATATTTTTCCCTTGCATTTTTCATGTACAGTTTACTACAGCTCAGTCTGGAAATATGCTAAATTTATAATAATGAATATTTTTATGTATAATAGCAACAATTTAAAATACTGCCAGCACATACGTTGACAAATATTTTCCTCTAGAACCCTGGTCAGTAATAATTTTCTTTTAAAGGCTGCAAGCAATACCATCACAACACAGCCTTTTAGAACAATCTCTTGAGATCCCAAACACAGAAATGTTGACCACAATAATATCAGATGCTCACCAAAGTGAACTTAAAAATTCTCTGCTTCTGTTTGCTGACTTTTTGAGAAGGAGTCTGTTTTACCCTTTGAACTATGTATTCGTCTCCCTATTTATTTTCTTCTTTTTCTCTGTTTATTTTTATCAGGAACCTCAGCTCTCTGTTACCCAGATAAATCTGAAGAAAGAAGAAAGATGATTAGGGGAGGTTGTAGAAAAAAGATCTGACAATTATAATGAAATTTCACAGTATGTTTACTGTTAAAACACTGTAACAACCTAAAACAAAAAGTGTAAATTAGGTAGCAGAACGGATATTACATCAATTACAATCACTATTTCCATCTTTAATTGGATGAAGAGGTCTTTCCAAGTACCACTCCCCAAAGTGGGTGCAGAATTTCTAGTCCCCTCCAGTCCTTGCTCACAAAACCCCTAAATGGGACCTGAAAACAAACACTTCACCCTTTGCTTACTCATTCGACCTCAAGAGGCTGAGCAAAGCATCACACAGCAGCAAAACACTGATGAACCCAAGCTGTACCTAATTACCCCAAACTTTACTGGAGCTCATCTCACAAGTAAAATCCCTGTGGCCCCCTAACCCAGGCATGTTGGATCTGACACCTCAGCCATGGCACCAGCACCAGAATCACCTCTAAGAGATTAAAAAAAGAGATAAAAGAGCTTGCCTTTCTGCAACAGCCGACACTCTGGGTACTGGATCCGTGCCTTCATTTCTACGCCTTTTCCATAGGAATTGCAATTTGCTTTGCCACAGAAATATATGAAGGGGTGACCTTTCACACTGGAATCATCCTAGGCCTTGAAAAACTAAAGCCATGGATGACTTGCTCTGCATCTGACATTTTCAACACATATAAAGTTGCCACTGGGAGTGAAAAGCAAACAAGTCAGTCATCTTTTAAAGCACACAAAACTTCTCAGACATATAATTCATAAGCCAGAGTGACATCTTGAAGGAATCAGACTTTCCTTTTGCAACAAGGGTGTGGATATTCAGGTAAAACTGAATGTGTCAAATTTCAGCCCCAATGATGGTGGCCACTGAGAACAAAACTGAAAGAAGAGGAATAGGACAACAGAAAAATAATTATCTAGGGATATAAATACATCATAACTCAGGCATAAATACAATTACTTTGAAAGAGCATTCTGCCTAATTGCTGTAATTGTTATTTCAGAATTTGTTTTGCTTGGTGAAAACTAAAGAGCAACTAATATATAATTTATGTCCAGAATTCCCCCCTGGATTAAGGTTGCTGCTCCTCCATGGTATGCATCCTCACCCCTTGCATTCAACTCATTTGTAAGAACAAAATCATAAAGTCCTCAGTCTATTCCCATTTAACTTCACAAAGGACAGGTTTGAACACAGATTTTTTTTTTTTTTTTAGAGTTCATTTTTCATAATTAGAATTCCGGTAGTACTAAGCAGATTGAATTCATTTTAGTTTCCTGCAAGTAGCTATTTGATACAAACTCATGTGAAATGAAATGTCATTGCTTACAAGAAGTGTATCAACAGCACGAAAATACTTTGGATTAATCTCCATAAAATGCAGCAATTTTCTCAATAAAGTGACAGAAGCCAGCCAGGGCCAGAGCCCAATTTCCTCAGAAGCAGCTGTTGGAGCTGAGGCTTGCAGGAGAGGTCAGGGAAGGAAAGGGATGATGAGGGTGGTGGTCCCTTTGTGCAAAGCCATGGTGTGAGCTTAACTGCAGCTCCTCGTGGCTCACAATGTATTTTTGTATTCTGGAAAAGGTGGGTTTCACTACTGGCATCAAAAGCAATTGTTTTATTGTGGAAAAATGATAGTGACTAAAGGCAAAATCCTCTTGTCTGAAACATGCTTTTAAAGTAAAAATGACAAAATCCGCATTAAGAAAATGGACATTTTAAAAAGGTCACTAACATAAAAAATCAAATCTGCCCTCTGCTTATGCCAGGTTTCCTTGTGATGTATTGCACCCCAGTTTATAATCATGAGAGAATAATCCAGTCCTGTGCTTTTCTTTATACATCCCAAATTTGCTAGGCTATGCTTTGCCATCCTCAGAAGTAACTTTGAAACTGCCAGGCACCAGCATTAAAAGCCTCCCTGAAAACGTGGACTTGTGTCTGAAAACACACAAAGAAAAGATCAAAATGAAAATTAAAAGCAGATGTACTTTATGTACTAAAAGGTTTTTCCACTTTGGTAAGTGGGTTATAATGAAGTGTGGCACCATGTTTCATACAATTTATTAATCCAGTCCCACTTATTTACACTCTCAAACAGCATAATGATTTCAACGCTGGAGCACAGCCAAAACTCACATGCAGAAATAATTAAAAAGTTACGCAGAAAGATTGGTGGTTGCTGGTTTTTGAGGGATTTCCAAAGAGACAGACGGACTTTTAGTTAACCAGAAGACCAAAGTCAAAGTAGACAAGACAAAGCGTGGAAGTGAACTCATTTTTGAAATGGAGTAGAGACCTACAAAAAGATAGCCAGAGCCTGGCTTGCTCTGCCATTACAGCCCCTCCAAGCCTGGAGAAGCTGGTGCAGAAAGAAGACCTCTCTACACTAGTGCTGACACAACTAGGGAAACTCCATTTACCCAAGTGCAGATGTCTACACCAAGTAAAAGGTGAAGTCAAGCCATCAGTGTAAGAAATCCCCAGTTCCTTTGCAGAAAAACACAGTGCTGGTTGGCAGCTCCCTCCTCGGCACGGCACACTCCTCCTGCCTCCAGGAGCATCCTTACCCCTCACAGTTCCAAGGTAGTGGTCCCTGAAGATGCTGAGGCACCCAGCAGGTCAGGAATACGTCCTTTAAAGGGTGACGTATACAAATCTGGAAACACAACTGGGAGATGCACTCATACAGAAAATGTATTTTATTTATTCACTGATGCACAATGCCCAGTTCATTTTATCCACTACATTTCTTATCTACTAACCTTCCTTTCCCCCTGTTCCTCACCTGAAAAGGCTGTTTATACAGTGACCAGGAAATCTAGAATCCAGTTCATTGTTATTATCTGGCAAGATTTACATGATGAAAAGACCCTATACCAATTCTGTCATTAAGTATTTCTACAGCAAATTCCTACTGAGGATAAGTGACTGCCAAATTCAGGTTTATCACACTGTGAAGATATCCTGTGAAGTATCAGAGGGACGTCATTGAAGTAGGAAGAAAGGAGGAGGAGTTGCCAGCACAAGTATGGACAAAAAAATAATACAAAGGGTGTAGTGAAATTGGAAGCAAAGACAGGGAACAAGCAGTAAAATCACAGTTGGAAAAAATGCTGCTGCATGTACCAAGGGAGAAATTCAAAAAATAAAGAGTTAACAAGGCACAGCAATGAAGCAAAATTTGGAAAGCATCACCGCTGAAAGAGACCTAGGAATATGAGGATAATCTGGATGCAAGAAGCAGTATGTCAGAGTAGAACCATCAGTGAGACCCCTGGCTCCTTCTGTAGAAGCATTACACAGCGGGGCAGGCTGGCACGGCAGTGCTCTCTTTATGCATTTCTTTTGCAGCCACACCTGGAACACTGTATGCAGTTCAGGCACTTCATTACTGGAAGATATAAACAAACTGGAGGAAGTCCAGAGAAGTGGAACGGAAACGATTAGAAGCCAGAGGGACTGATTTACCAAGAAAATTTTAAGTAGCCCTTTACCCTCCTGTAACTTCGGTGATAATTAGAGACGGGAAATGATAACAGCCTAGTTCAAGTCTCCAGTCACGTGCCTTCAGCCCTTTCGCCCTGGGCACCTAGGCATGTGCCTAGTTTTAAGGATAAAGAGTACACAAATATTTCTGACCTGATGAAGAGAGTAAGATTAAGGAAGGTAAAAAAATTTAGGCTACATACCAGCAAAATCCTCCCAGGAATTAATTATGACTAAACGAGCTACCATAAAAGATGGAGATTGCATAGCTTGAAATTTCACATTTTACTGCTGATAATGAAAAGGGTTATTCACATCTAAAGTTTATCTTCCGTAAAACAACTGGACTGTTCAATAAAAACAGTTTTACCCAAGTACACAAGTCTGCCACAAACATATATAGCACCAAGTTACCCTGTCAGGTAAAGGGACCCAACTAAGCAAACATTTTTACCCCTGACTGTGTAAGCCAGGTGGAACGGTTCTGCAAAATGACAAATTATATCCCAGCAGGAAAGTAACTGGATTAACCTAGCTCCTCACACACTGACATTGCTGTGAAGTGATTGTTAGGAAGGCAGCATTTTATATAACTGTTGAGCTGGCAGCAGGGCTCTGCTGAAAGATACTTTAAAAGTCATGTAGAAGCTGCCAGAGCCTGATCCAGGGAACGGGTGATTACCATTCACACAGGTTTTGCTTGTGATCTGGAAAAACACTCCTCAAAAAAACCAAGCACCAAAAAACTAGCCAAAAACCAGCAAAGCCCAGCTGCAGGCAGCCTACAAACATGCCTGCTGGGATGCAGCTTGCTATATAATCCCCAAGCAACATTCCAGGCCAACATCCATGTCTGGGCACAGAGGATTCCCAAGCCCCTATACCAGTAGGTGAGGCCATCCAAAAATGTAATCCTAAAGGTAACCCTTGGGCTTAAAATCACTTCTTGATGCTCCAAATAAGCAAAATTCAGAGTTCTACTCAGGAGAAATACCCTGGACAGATTCTTAGTCTGTAAATAAGAGACAACATAGAAGTCTGCAGTGTTTACTGGAAAGTCAGCATTTGTTATTAAAACTGTGCTGGCTATGCATACCTGAATAGCATGCTAGCCTGGGCTTTTGTTTATGCAAGCAGTGCAAGCTTTATGCTACAGCTTCTGCAATATTTTTATAAATTCAACATTTTTCTGCTACCTACATTTAGGCTTACGGAATGAGGTAAGAACAGGCACGAAGTCAAAAGGCCTCAGCTTCAGTGCATTGATGCCTTGATTTTAACTTACGATTTTTTTTTTATGGACTTTCTGCAGCACAATTTTAAAGGTTTGGCAGAAGGTAAAATGACTGTGGTTGATCATTACTTTGACTACTTACAAAGTCATACCTATAAGCCTGAGAGTCCTACTCCAGGGACTCTTCCTTCCTTTCTCTGTATAGTGTATGTCAAAATGAATCTGCAAATTGGTTGAAATCTGTCAAAAACCGAATTATCATCAGTGAATATGGTAGGTCTACATATAGTTAAGGTTGCCTGACACTTCTCATTTTAAGACCTCATTTTCTATTGCTTATAACTTTACCACACATTAGCAGTTAGGGCTGAAATTTTCCATGCTGTATGTCAGCCTGAGGCTGAATTTTATTTTGTGAGAGTAAGAATGTATCAGCTAGAAGCACAGAGCTTAGTGCAAAGTAAGTTTGTGAATAAGGGTAGGGAGGAACATGTTGGTTTTCTCCAGTGTTACATTTTTCACAGACATACTTGAGAAGCTCAAGAGCCTTCACACTTTGAGACAGACCCTTTGAAGCATCACTGCTCTGATACCACAGATGTGCCTTTTGCCATCTCATACATTATCACTTAAAATTATAACGGATCACAGTATAAAATACTGAAAAGTTGCAGTTTGTACGTGATATGATTTGCAAAGGTTTTGGTGGAGGTTGGCTGCCAACCTCTCAAGCTCTCTTCTGCAAAGAGCGTGGACCAGGGCAGAGGGTCTGAGCTGAGCTTGTGCTCCAGCCATCTCTTCCATGTGCCAGGCAATGCTTTGGCACAGGGACTACGTGCAGAAAATCCCCATCACACTCTCAAGATGCAGCAAGGGAACAGCTTGGAGGAAAGAGGAATGAGGCACAGGTTGCAAAGGCAAAAGGAAGTAGAGAGTAAGGCAAAAAATAAATGTCTATTAATTCACTGAGTCTGACCTGTTACTCCCATAACTTGATTTTTCTGAGTCTTCAGCATTTTTAAAAGAGACTGCTTTCCAAGGAGGCAGACACCCTGCTGGCTGGGGTGCAGGCCTCCGTGTGAGACAACTGGAGCAGGTGCCCATGCTCCCAGTTCTACTTACAAGCTTTCATGGCTCCTGGGACTTAACTTGCTGAGTCTATCTCGGGGGTGAGCCCAAAAAGGCCTGATGTCACCCTCGGCTTCTCTCTATAAGCACAGGGAAAATAGCTAGTGGCAGCTGTAAAAACTTACAGATGCAAAAATGTCCCTAAGAAAGAGGTTTGGCCCCCAGGTTACTTCTAACAGACACCTATGCAGCCTCACAGGGCTCTGTCGTGTGCTGCTGTAGCAGAGGGGTGCTGCACCAAGGGATGGATGTCCCACACACATCCTATTTCACCTCTCCCCCTTTGGCAAAAACATAACCTTAGAAAACGATATGACAACCCCTGGCTTGTAATTTACATTCTCTGCTTTTCTAAAACTTTGTAGGAAGAGAAAATGGGGCTTTAAGATCCAAACCACTGAGCAGAGGAGCATATCCCACACCCTACAGCCATGCAGTCCAGGCTGGGAGGCAGAGGCAAGCACACCCCATAGCCAAAGCGCGAAGACAAACGAGGGCTGTCTCTCCCAGGACACGTTCCCTGCTCAGCCTGTACAGGCACTGGGTAACTTCTGCCCACCTTGCTGTGGGTGCCACTGGCCAGCAAGGCCACCCACCACAGAAGGTGGCATGACATCCCATGTACATGAGGACTGCACAAACCACAACCAGCAGTAAAACTACAGACTTGAGAAAGAAAATTCAGAGTATCCCTGAGTGTGAATTTGTGACCCAGTATCCATCAGCACCTGCAAGCAAGGGAGTTTCTGTATCTTTCTTGAAACTTCTGGCAGTTTCTGTATCTGCACACAAAAATTAAACTACAGTGCTTGGAAGGGACACCAGTTACTGAGCCATCATCAAAATGTCTGGCTTGGGGAGTTCCAGTGCCGCATCCACACGTTGCATTGGGGCTGCAAGAACACCCTCCTGACACAGGCTCCGCCAGAGCGAACAATGTTTTCCCACAAATACGATTACACTGACTTGAAGTAGGTAACTGGCTCAGTGGTTTTGATTGTTTCAATTGGGTAAGCACGTGACAGGGATTGATGTATAATTAAGATGAATTTTAAAGATAAGTGTTCATGCTGAAGTGGTGGAGCAGACACATTTGTCGCTGCCTGAGGACGAAAGAGTAGAAGTACAAGTGGGAAGAGCTCCTCTCTCAGCTCAGTCAGTGATTGCTGACCTCTGTTTTTCATTATTCCTAGGAAGTGGTCAGTTAACCCTCATCATTAAGCAATAAACCGTGACAGAGAGTGCTGATTAATGTGCTGCTCCCCAACAGGGTCAGGCACGAGGAGGAACCCACGGCGGGCTTCTGGCAGTTTTAAATGGCCATTAGGTATAGTTGTGCAAAATGGAATTAACCCAGCTAATCGAGCACTGAGAAGCCACGCTTCTGCTGAGGTCAAGAGTTCCCAGGAAACAAAAGATACAGTATGTTTACATACATGGAAAAATCTCCCCAAAAAACCCCAAATCCTGACAGGCTGATTAATAAAAATGAATACTTACAATAAATTTGATCAAACAGTGCGTAAACATAATACCTGCACTGTACATATTAACTAAGGGGAAGTCCAGGAGGAAAGGAAGAGGAAAGAAAAGCAACAGATTGACTTCAGCAGCCCACTAAAACATGCTCCAGGACAGCTGCTGCACTGCAGCAGGTAGCCCTGTTTAGACCCCTGCCCCAAAATCCTTCCTAACTGCCCTCCCCTGTAGACAGGTTTGCTATTCTACTCCTTCACAGGCTCAGCCACATGACCCCCATGTCCCTAGGGCCTGGTCTGTCACACATATTCCTCACATATTCCTCACATTCCCAAGTTTGCTGTTTGTAAACCTTTCTCCTGTGAGACCCAGAGAGCTGAGGAAGCACAGAGAGCAAATGGTAAAAGCACAGCAGAAGGACACAAGCTAAACATGCACATGCCAGCTCAGTCTGTGACAAAGACATGATGGGCCTAAGCACCAGGGCTTTTTTCTGAACAAGTATCTTCCTCTCACTTTAAATTTAATCTTCCTTTATTAGTCTTGGCACGTCCCCCTGTAAGGTGTGACCTCCATGTCTGGAACAGGAAAAATGTTTCTGCTGTGGCCTGCTCTGTGCCCCTTGCTGGATGCCAGAGGCCCTTCTCCCCTCTTTTCCTAAACCTTCATTTCTGATTTCAGCTGAAATCTTACATTTTTCCCACAAAGGAGTAGAAATAATTTAATTCTAAGGATTTCCCTCACTTTTTCAATTGACAACCTTCATTCAAAGTGAAGCCTCCAAGAAATTCACAGGCATACTGATTTTAGGATTAAGGACTGCATAATCCCCATAGTGCACCTGCATATGGACTTTGGATTAGCCCCACTTGCATTATCTGGCAATACCTCAGATCCACCTTTCCCTGCGGAATCTAAGTGAGCACTTTGGGCTGTAGAAGCGCACACAGCATTTCCCACCTTATTCCTTGTGGGAAACAGGTGTTCTTGCATCATGAGCTTGCTATTGAAGGCTTCAAGGACACAAAGAATGGTGACAGTAACGAGGACTTTCTCATGTTCTTTGTGGAATGGTAATAGAAAATACAGCGTGTGTGAGAACGGCAATAGGAAGGGCTGAAATGAATTTCAGAAAGATGATACCGTCCTTCAGTTTTCTATTTTGGGAACATTTTCTAACTCAATGGAAAAAGGGATGCTCAAATAAGCAAATTCACCCAAATGCTGTTCAAAACCTCTCTGCTGCTCAACCCTCTTCTGTCTCATCACAGAGCTCTTTTAGCATGTACTAATACATATGTTTTGCTTGTGCTTTTATGTCCTTCATTTTTCATAAACTTTCCACGAAGGATCTTTTATTATTAAACAGTCAGTGAAAGATCTCATCCTTGCCATATTTCCTCTTCCTACTTTGAAATGAATAATTAACATGGAATAATTGCTAGGTATTCTTTCTAAACTTCTTACATGGAAGTGGATTCCTTCATGAAATAGAAGGGAAGCAAGAAAAGATGCAGCTCAGTGTAAACCACTGTGTCCAAGTGCTTGCACTATTTTCCAGCACCATAGCTTATTTTATAAAGCTGTATGCAATGTTGCTGTATTAAAATATAGTGTACTTGACAGACTGCCTGCTGCCCTACATTCAGCATAGTTACCTGCATGATGACAGTGCAGAAGTACAAAATATGAAATACCACTCGTAGTTCTCAGGGCTCTACAAACCACTTGAACAACTAGAATTCCACTGCCTGGCTGCATGCACCTTGCATATGAAGCCATTAACAACACCCTCCCCCCCAACAGAAGTGAGTGCACAACCTGATAGTTTCAGGAATATGGTGCTATCACTGTAGGAATATTCTCTTCCTGTTATCACTAAAAAGACTGCAAGTAAATGGCATAATTTTTTAAGTAGGTTAGTGTCTTTTCATTCTTTTTTTAGTTTTATGAATAGTTTAGTATGCCAGTGCACACAACCTAAGAAGTACTTATTATTACTTTTTCCCAATAGTCCATCATTATCATTCTGTTGTATCAGAGAAAATTAGTACCTATCACTTACATAATTTCAAGCAGTATTGTTAAGAGTGGAATTTGCATGCATGATATGGTGTATAGGCTAACACAAGTCCATTTGCTAAGTCCACGTGGTAAAATGGATGAATAAATAATTGAATGCTTAGCTCCAAATATATAATTATTCTTAGAAAAAAAATTAGAGCACGAGTCTGTGAAATACATATAATAATACTCATCTACAGCTAAATACCCAAGACAAAAAATGTCCTTTCAGAAATTGAATGATATAGTTAGATTCCTAAAATGCTTATAAGAAACTTGCATAAATGCCCAAGTTTTGAAAGTACAGAACTACTGCACTTCTTCCCCACAGGCATTAGCTTTAAATTAAAAAAGCCGTTCCAGCCTAATCAAGAAGAGGCTTATCAGAGAACTTGTGCAGAGCATGCAAAAGGTTTGTAAACCTCCAAACCGCAGTTTGGATTGCTCCTGTAAGAAAACCTTCCGGCTCGGTTTTCCAGCCCTGCTCCCACACACGGCATCATTCAGTCTCTCCCTGGGAAAGCAACGTTGCCTTTTTTAATACCTCACCCTGCTCTGGAATCAGCCTGGCTGCTGTGATGGTGTGAGAACTGTTTGCCATGCGTCCCCTTCTGACACACAGGATCACATCAGTTAGTTGCTACCTGAGGGAGCAGGTTTTGCAACAGTGAGCTCCAAACGTCAGGTCCAGTCCTCGGTCCTGGAGAGCACCATAAGCTGATTTCCAGAGGAAGTAAAATAAACAGGCAGGGTACAAATGAGGGAAATATGCTCTAGTTCTTCTGCCTGGTAGCCTAAAATGAATGCAAATACACCATGAATGGGAAATGAGTAGGGAAAATGTCACTATTCTGGGTATGGTTTTCTGCAAGAATCAAGAAGAATTAAAGGCAAATGAAACGAGATGTAAAAATCTGATGTGAATGCCTTAATGCTGAAAGTAATGACACCTTTTCTGGAAAAAGGTGTGAAATTTTAAATTACAAGAATAAAAAAATATTCAAAATATTTATCAGAATAGTCAGCAACATGCAAATGGCAATGCCTTTTGTTGGCACCCTGCAAGAACAGTACCAAAAGTTTCAAAGCAGCACAATTTTCTTCAAAACCAGCATTACACTCTTTTTCTGTAATACGGACATCACATTGTGTTTTAAAATAATGTATCTGTCTTTCTTATTGCAGAAACTATTCCCATTTTGGCATTTTTCTCACCCTGTGACTTGTCAGCCTACGTTCTGAATCTCTAGAATAAATTTCTAAAGCATAACCTTTCCACATTTATTTTCTGAGGCATTTATTTAGCCCTTTTGAATTTCTGCAGACATTCTTTTCCAGGTGGGAGGCACTGAGTAGTTTCATTAAACAGAAAAACCTACTGCCTAAAGCAGTAATTCCATTGCAGTTTTTTGCCCTTATTACTGGTCAGCTGGCATTACCATTGAAGAAAATCTGTAGATGGACCTTTTTTAAAGTTATGATTTAATAAATCAGAAAAAAAAAACCTTTTAGGAAGACTAGAAGGATGCAAGTGTCACTTTGGTCCTTAAGAAGAGCAAGAATACTTTTTTTTTTTTAATGAAGAGGATGGTCAAACAGGTTGCCCTGAGGAGCTCCCACTAATGGAAGTATCAGCATGTACTAGAAAAGCTGCATTACAGCCTTCCCAAATTCATTTCAGTCAAATGGTTTAGGCACCTATTGAGCTCCAAGCAGCTTTCCTAGGAAGCACCACCATCATTCCATGTTTCCTGCACATGACCACATCCTAGGAACCTTGCTCTGGCTGCTGAGGCTGAACAGATAAGCAATCTTAGAATTCCCAACACCTCAAAACCTGAATTCTGATCTAACTCTCCATGTCTCTCACTACATCATGTCTTACTTCTACACCCTGAGTCCTGCCTTGCCAGACCTCTAGCTTATCTTGGGGACAACGTGGATGCTGATTTAGGATGAATAAGGACCAAAGTCAAAAGGACTCTTGTGCTTGGAGTCCACGTTCCCATGCTACTGAGAACGAAGTGAACAAAGGATTACAGAGATTTAAAGAAGAGCGAGGAAGGGAGCGAGGAAAGTCAGTGCATGAGACAGGTGCCCTGGAAAACTGGCATCTCCTATGCCATGGACTTACTTTATAATATTAAGCAAGAAAAAACACTAATTATCCTCTCCATTTCCTGAATATCCAACTTGTGATCCAGCGTCTGATTTGCAGTGGTTTAAGTGACCATAGCTGTAAGTAAAATCAATGGAAACTGCACTTTGGACATACTAAGTGCTATAAGATGCCAAATACTTCTGCCCCTGAGGTCCTAAATATCATAAATCATGAACCCCAAATCAGTGGGTATGTCTGAGCTTAATCTGTGCTTTATCTCCTCAACTGTAAACCAGGGGTAATAACCACTCATCTCATAAATTAAACAATGCTTGTGAAGCACTTAGATATTAGTGAAAGCACCACAAAAAAAGCTTTGTAAGAAATGAGTAATTATGTATTCTGAGCAAGGGATGAATAGTAATCAGCAGTGAAGGCACAGGACCATACATGGAGCAATGAGAAGAATATAAGATATTGAATAGCAGCTCATTAATTGAACACTATCCAATCTGTTCAATGAACAAGGCAGAGGTGTAATGGAAAAAGCTGTATGGGATTGTGTAATTAAGGCTGAATTAGGAATCATTACATGCAGTGCAGATGAACAAAGACGACACAGGCCACTAACGTTCATTACTTTCATACTTAGTTATGATCTTGGAAACTTGGTATTTTTTTTTAATTCCTCCCCAACATATTTCAAAAATAGCAAACTTAAAGAAAACCAAGCAGCTCAAACCTCCTGAAATCCACCATTGCACCTAATGTAAGAAGCCACACAGAGGAGCAGAAAGAGGTGGGAGAAGACACACTAACTCCAAACTGCTTGTTCCTGCTTGCTCTTAGCATGGACGAGGTACATGCAGAAGCCAAATATAAGCCACCCTTGAAAGAGGTGGGAACGGACTGACTAACTCATGTTCCCTTTTTTAGGGCCCTGGATTTGGCAACCCAACAGTGAGAAATGGCACCAAATAATTTTGTAGGTTAAAAATATGTAATACATTTTTATCTAACAGAAACTTCTCTCCTTAAACAATAAGGCTCTGTGGGTTTCAGTGCTGACCATGGGCCATTATTGTTTCTAAAAAACCTGACAAAACTGCCTCTGTCGAAGTCTAGACTTCAAACCTAACAGAGACACTCCCAAACGTCAACAACCTAAAACTGTGTTCCAAAAAAAGGATGAAATTCTGGCTTCATTTAAGGCAATGGGAGATTTGCCATTACCTTTCCCACTCTATTTATATCTGAGATGCTAGCAGATGCCTTGTTCCCTCTGTCTACAACACACTGATCTGTATGCACATTTTCTCTTTTTTTTTTGTCTGAAGACTGTTTTCCCATCGCCTTATTTAAAATTGGATTAGGAGGTACAAAGAGATGCTTTGTTTCTAGCCTTATATATTTATTTTCCAGTTTTATCTGTTAAGAATTTCTTTCAGCCACAACACTGCAAAATTCCTTCTCTCTAACACTGAGGTGCTGAAGGCACCTTGCAGGATTATCCCCTTTTGGCTCTTAACTACTTATCCTGAGATTTGAAGAGCCTTTTCAGGCTTGAAAAATTTTCAGGAACTTGAGGGTTGTAGAAAGGAAGCGCTATTTGCTCCTAAAAGTGAAAATTACAACACTACTTCTAGAGGCTGCTGAGGTAGGCAGATAACAGCATTTTATAAAGGAATATCTCTTAAGAAGCACTACCATAGCTGTAAGGAGCTAAAGCATCTGATTAAGAATGTTTTATGATATTTGATAAGCTTTATGCTGTTTGATAAAGATCTTGTCCATATATTTCTGCCCAACTGCAAATTCCAATTTAAATGTCCGTTCATGCTTTAGTTATCCATTTAGTTGTATCATATCAGGCATTACAAAACAAAACCCCATCAGCAAAGACCTGATGGGGCCTGTGGGGTACCTGCAGAGGCTTAGCTGGATAGGATGGAGGTATTTCCAAAGGACTTCACTCTCCTGAGCTTTTTTCTGAACTCAAAATGAGAAAATTCATTGCAGGAGACAGACATTCATCTGCTAGTACAAATACAAAGCAATTCTGCCTTATGCAAGATCTTAACACTTTACATCAATTTTTAAAAACTGAAGTTCTGTATTCCTGTGAAGATCTAGTCATTCACCATCATTACAAATGGAATATTCTAAAAATGTATTAGTTAGTCCACCCTCTCTATTACTCACACTTCCTCCATTTTCAGAGTCAGTTGAAGTCTCCAGCCTCACCAGGATACAGCATTAACCAAAAGAGACCTCTTTGGCTTACCCTTTACTATCACAGAGAACCAAATTATATTATACGTCAGCTACTTCTCCTATGAGCAATTTCAAAGCAGGCACTTAAATCCTTCTTACTCTTTTCAGGAAAGTGCCCCTATAAAAGTCCCTCTTTTTGGTGGTTTACAGCATTCTCAAAATAGCAAACTAACTAATGGGATTTTTACCCATTTGCTCTTATTTCAGTACAGTTCTTAGTTCAAAATAAATTCTCCTCCCTCTCGGTTGTCTATTCCTCAACTGTGAAATATTTATAGACAGCAATCATGTCCCAACTCAGACTCTTTTTGGGCAGGCTAAAAAAAGCTAAAAGCATTCAGTCACCTGACATAAGATAAATTTTTATTCCCCAGATCGTTTCAAAAGCTCTCCTCATGTGTTTACTTGACTCTGAATCAAGCTGTCTTTAACATGCTGGTGACCAGAAGTATACTCAACACCCCACATAAGCATTCCCAGCATCACTTATACCATGACACTGTGAATACTTCCCTGATGGCTTGAAATACTTGGTGCATCTGAATTTTACACATCCATTTTGTGCAACTACACTACACAAGTGGCTCAGCCAACTTGGAACTACTTCCTAGGAGATGAATTTCCCAGGAAGCACCCTGTCTGTCTACCTTTCCTATAGAAAAAGAGATCCATTCCTTTTTAAAGAAAAGGCAGTTGACATATTCAAGAAAACACTAAACTAATGGTTGCAGCATTGGAACATTTGTTAGCCAAATATTTGTGGCTACTTTAAATCAGCATGCACTCACAGGGCCATCCCACCTCTAGGAAGACTCTGACCTGCTGGGATGTTACCCTGTGAGGTGTTAAAAAAGAAAACAACAACAACAAATGACTGCAACTGAGTTCCCTGTCACATCATATGAATGCCAGAATTTCCCCCCTCTTAACAGGATGTAGAAGGTAAGCATGTAAAAGTCTGTATGGTGCTTGAATATGTGGCAACAGAAGGCTTCTGCCCGAGATAAACCAATCTTACCACTGCATCCGTGTTCCATTTACTGGGTATTTGAGCTTGTGCAGGCTGGCTATCACCTACTGAATATATTATTTTATGGATGAAGCAGTCTAGAAATTAATATTAATAAAACAAAGAACAAAAGACAAATGACAGAGTGCAGGAAAAGAATAGTTGCATGCAGCCCTGTGCGCATGTTTTTCAAGGCTAGACAGCTGCCCATATTTAAATTCTCATCCTCATACTCATCTATCCTTCTACAGCAATACCAGCTCACACAGTAAATAAGTTGCCCTCAAAAAAACCACATATGTTGGAAGTCTTGGGGGAGGGAAGAAATTATTAATGCTTTTGGAAAGGAATGAATGCAGATTTTCAGCTTCCTTGATATAAAATATTTTTTCATATCTTTTTCACAGCTATTAACCAACTTACATTCTTTGTGGCACTGCAGCTGCTAAACCCACTCAGTCTGTGCTTGTTTTCAAAGCAAGGCACTCCATCACCTTGGTGGTTCCCAAATCTCCCCCCTCCTATCCGAAATGCTACCGCACTGTGCTTGGTCACCTGGTGTTCTACTTCACATTCACCTGAATGCATCCAGCATTTTTTATTGAACATTGGGCAGTGTTTCCATGCAGGCCACGTATTCCAAAGAGCCACAAGGAAAGATTTTCCTCGCATTTCACCTCTCCCCAGCTTTAAAATATTCAGTTGCAATGTATCTTCTATCCTTTATTCTTTCCTTTTTTTATCTTATGTCTCCACTCTTGCTGGTTGGTTTTTGGTTTTTTTTCTCCTTTTAGGGGTCCCATTGCAAATTTTTTTAGCACCTTCCTCCTACCAGTCTCCTTAACTCCGAGCCCTTAGTAACTAAAACCAGCCTGGGGAAGGAATGAAGGCTTCATTTCACAGAGCAATACTGCCTGCCAGAGCTAAACCCAGGAAAAGTCCTTTTCATATATCTATGAAAGCATGGAAGGCTGGCAGCAGCTTCAAACCTATAACAATTATTTAAATTTTATTTTACACCTATTAACCATAGCATATCAAGTAAGAGTAGCAGCTGCTACATGAATTTGACCAGCTCACTTGCCCTCAGCAGATCACCCATCTGCTTGCTCTTCACCTAATATTTCTGTTTGATAGGTTGTAAAACAGATTCCTGCAACAGGTCAGGAACAGAGTCAACTTCAAATCCCACATAAAAATTTCTATGAAAACATATGGACATCTATACTGAGTGATGTCAAATTTAGAGAGGCCACGGACCTTACGAAAGTGGATAAAAGGAAAATTGCAGCCTGTTATGGAAAAACACTGACTCCATTACAGTGAATGAACAGAAGAGTGGAGAGTGAAGAACTGTATGTATAATTAATTACAGTAATACAGACCTACAAAATTCATGGGTGCACACACTGCAAAATGGTGTGCAAAACGGCTGTTATGTATCAATTCCAGTTTCATACAGCATAAAAAATATGCTTTTTTAAATGATCAATAAGGTGAACTCCCCTGTTCACAGTAGCATTCTATAAAGTCATGCTAATTAAGCAAATTATTCAAGAGTTATGTATGTTATCATTTCTCTTACCTTGATAACTTTTCCACTTCAACTGAAACAAAAAAAAAAAAAAAAAAAAAAAAAAAAAAAAAAAAAAAAAAAGCAACAAAAAACCAAGGGAGGCACACACAGAGGTTTTAGTTTATCTTCTACCAGGGCTTATAAAGCCTTGGGAAGTTCTTTCACTTACAGTGCATAGAAGAGTACCTGTTTCTGAAAAAACAGGTAGGATTTCTTTGTTCCTACGCTGCTCACTGAGGGGGCACAGCAGGTTTGCTACATCCGGGAAGCATCAGATCAGACTCAAAATTTTCCTTCAGCCAAATTACCCCTCCACTCTAAATTGGCAAAAGTTCAGGTGAGGAAATAAAGCCCTGCAACCCTAGAAACTTCTGTTGTTGTGCCTGTGTTTCTATCTCAGAGGTGAAGAGAAATCTATTTTTTTGACTTAAAATTGAAGAACTAGCTTTAAGGTGAACCTCCTGGAACAGAGATCAACAACAGAATCTGATGTTAACGGAATTATCCCATCTTTGTATTTTTAAAAAAGAACAAGCTTCCCTATAACCGATACAATATAATTTTTTAATGCTCCCATTTTAAGTAGCCAAAAATCTCCAAGCAAATATGCAAAATAACTGGAAGAAAATGGTCATTTTTGCCGTAGTCTCTAGCACCATATGGAGACGAAAAAATGCCTTCCTTTTTCCTTCGTTCCAAGCCAAAGGAAGAATAAAAGATTAGCAACTTAAGAAACAATATAAATTTTGATTTAGGAGAGATTACCTCATACTTGTCTGGAACTTGAACAAATGAAGACTGAAAATGCAAAGCATAGGCAAGAACAGCTGTGATTTCTGACTTCAAGCCTGTTACTCTCCTCAGAGAAAGCTACTTCAGTGGAAAAAGAGAAGACAAGCCTGGCCAGGTGCTTTAGGTTCCCTCACAGTACAGTGTATTTTCAGCATATGACTCTATTTTGATCATAAATTCAAGTTCAAATGAAACTTTATGATTAGCCATATCTGTAATTGAGGAAAAAACCCATACAATAAAATTAACCTCTGTAAAAATGTATTCTAAATGTATATACCTTAACTTTTGCTGTGATGCCATTAAGCAACACTTTCACAGTCTAAGGAGTTTTAGTGTTTGCAAGGCAGATCAAATTTACGTTAATGACAAAATCACGTTTCTTCATGCCAGCCTCCTGTTCATCAATTTAGTCAGCAAAACATCCATGCCTACCTGATAATAAAACTAGTACTTGGATAATTTACAGCCTTGGATTTAATGCCATCTGAAATTACTCTTGAAATTTCACCAATAAACCCATTTTTTTTTGGTCTACAGCTCTCCTTCTCATAAATGCATTAGATATTTCCTGCAAGTTCCAAGACACGATTAACTGGGAATACAATTACCAGATTTATAATTTGAAATGCAAACTTTAGTCTCTTTGTTCTTCTCAGTTTCTTGGTTTTAAGTTCCAATACAGCTGTTATTTTCTGTTATAATCCCTCTGGTTTTGTAGTATTTCAGAGGAGCACAAAGGAATTGGCACTCAAAGGCTGTTCAAGGTGTGCTGACAACGTTAGCAATTCTAGCCAAGACCCAAAGAGCCGGGTGGTGTGCAGAGTTCCCTCTCTCCAAATCCCTCTTTTCTCTGTTTCCATGCTTTTTGACCCAATTTGTCTCCCCACTTCATAGACTGATAGAATGGCTGAGTTGGAGTTGACCTTTAAAGGTTCTTGAAAAGAGCAGGGACATCGTCCACTGAGGAATATTTAATGGATCATGACAGAAATGTGTGTGTCCACAAGCCACAAATATTTAATTGTTTCAATTATTTCAAACAGGAAACCTCAGAAGAGGGTGTTTTATTGGTTCATTTTCCCAACTGAAAAATTTATGATGACTACAAGAAACCTCTTATTACAAAACTACCTACACAAACTGATTTATAAGGATAGTGCCAGGATGTTTGAAAGCCAATATGTGTATTAGGTTTTGCTATGTCCTTCTGGGGCTAGTACTCTACGATATATAAAAGAAAGTGCAAGCCAAGACAAAATCTCAGTGTTTGCCTAACAACAATGCTACTGGTAACATCAAGAGCTCAGTCATGTGCATACCAAGAAGTCTAGACAGTGCTCACATACCACTGGTAGGTACATGTATGTTCCTATAATGACTCTAAAAAATGTATTTTAAGCTAATTTAAAACACATCACATTTTTAGGGATGACAGGGCAGCTTCTCTTTCATTTTTTGCTTTTTTTTTTGCTTAACTTGCAAACTTTCAGTAATTACTGATCAGTTTTAATTACATTTTAAAATGTATTTCTATGCCTGATCAGAGTGTAATCTTTTCCTAATGGCTTCTGAGGCTTGAAAACACAGTCTTGCTACTCTGTTAACTCCTAAAGGGACTCCTTAGTAATTTTTCATAAATTCCTGTACAGCTGGATGGGAACATCCATCCTATTATGTTGCAAAAGAAAGAGACGCAAATGTAGACAAATAGTACCTTGAAATTACAGTGATTCAAGACTGGAAAGGAAGCTTTCCTGGGAGGCAGGAAAGGAGGAAGGAAGACTACAAAAGGTGCTGTCACTTCATACAGTATGTGCAGGTATATGGAAAGCCTCACCACCACCACCACCCAACCAAAAAATATCTCCTCCTGATTCAGGCGGAAGCTCAGATATGGATGTCTGAAGAGCCATCCATGATGTGGTGTGGAAGCACATGGAGGAAATCACTCAACCAAAAAAAGGAGGTTTTCTCGTTCACGTCCCACATAAAGCAACTGAATTCTCAAGAAGAAGTTGGGGTATGAGGACATCAAGGCCAGCTACTGCACAACTGCAAGAGAAAATGTTTTCAGCAAGGGGAAACCTTTTCCATGTCCTTATAACTTTGGGAAGTTAATTTCAATTCGATTGACACTTTTGATGATAGATAGATAAATAGATTGATAGATATTACACGAAGTCTTGACTTCAATGACGCACAAGCCCTCCAGGTCTATTTAACACAGAGCTAAATCCTTATTGCCATCAGAAGTAGATTTAATGATCACAGAAGAAATTAATCACATCTCACACTGCCTCACTCTTGTCAGTGCACAAGCTGGACACCATATTAAGAGCCTATTTTTTTTTCCTTCTAGGTTTTTTTTCATGAAGATAAATCAGTAAGTAGCTATCTCCTACTTCATCTGTGGTTGTATGAACATTTATTCATCAGCAAAGACTTCCAAAAACCTATATGGTATTTATGCCCTTTGCATGTCATGAACTCTTATTATCAGATATTAAAAACCTTTTTGCCACTTGAAGTTGCTTACAAAGTCTGTAAAGGTCACTCAACATCTTTTTTTCATATTAACAACACTGAATTTTACCAACAGCCAAAACCACATAGGAAACGTTATATGTGTGTACATATATTTCTTACAAAAAACGAAGAATAGATTTTGTCTTTTGTGTCGATATTTTTTGTTTTCTATTCTCTTACCTTCTACTGCTCTCTTGAAGAAAACTTTACAGCTGCCACATGTAACCACCCCATAATGACATCCAGATGCCTCATCTCCACACACCAAACACACTTTGGAAGGCCTTGAAGATCCAGTTGATACACTTCTCAATGAAGAGCTGGAGTGAAAACAATTAAACAAAACAAAACAGCTATGAATATTTCAAATCACACCAGCCATAATACAAATTTCAATTAAGAATTTATAACAGGTATATTGCTCAAGGCACCTAACAATTAGGAAACCACAACTCTTTCTGGCAGTGCCTGGCTGAATACATGAATTGCTTTAATTAGTAAGTGCAATATTTTTATTGTCTGTTTTAAAACACCCATAATATATCAATGTTAATGTGAGAAGTTACCACAAGGGCAGTGGAATTTATCAGTAGCAGATGATTAAAACTGAAAATAAAAACCAAACAAACTAACAAACCACTCTGGCAGCAACCTGGCAGCTATAAATTTTCTTTCTGTTTCTTTATTTGTTTGAAGCCTTCACAGCTAAGGAATACCTGTAAGGAAACCTCTAAGGCCATTTTATGAAGTAATGCAGCAAAATGGTATGTACTACCATCTGTGCTCCTGTTTACCACTGCAGTAGTCCATGAGCTTGTTTCTAATATTCCTGTAATTTAGCAGCTTACTTCTGATGTAGTTTTGAAGCCTATGTACATTCTGCAAGTGCAGAAGATCCTCCCATATGCCTGTAGGTGCCAGAAAAGCAGCACTGGAGGTTCAGACCATCCTGAAGGTTTGCAGACAGATGCACCTGCAAGCCCTGCTTCAATCATCTACTTCTGTCTTAAACTACAGGGCGCCTTTTCCACTGGCAACTCTCAAAGACAGTGCTTTTCAAAAGCAAGTCATATTTCCTGATCCTGTGAGTTTCCTCCCTCCCTTCCTCCCTCAGGAACTGAAAATGCCACCCTAATGTAATGGGCATGCTTGGAGAAACATGCCAGATCCTGGAAGGATTCCTTCTCCATGAGGGAGATGAAAACTTTGGATCCCTCCCATGTCTCCATGGGGCCGAAGGGAGTCTCTCCTTCCACACAGCCCCTCTTCTCCAGGTAAATGTGAACTCTTGCATTTCTTACATGTTATCTCTGTGAATGCTGCCAAACAACTACAAAAACAACCCTGAAAGACTTCGTACCAGTGGGGAAATGATCAGGTCGTTCAAACTGCAGGTCACAGGCTATTTGTCCATCAGCCACCGGGAAACGAAGTCCACAGGTAGTCTTAATTCAAACATAAGATAATGAGCTTGCTTAAGAAATTCTAAGCATAAACCCTTTGCCTTTTTCCAAATTTCTACCTTCCTCTAAAGAGGTATGCAGAGGTCAAATGATTTATCCAGGGGGCACAGCTTGAATGTCACTCCAAATGAAGGACCGCAGCTCTCCTGGCCTACAGCTTTACTGCAACATCAAATCTAAACACCTGCTTAAATGACAGTGTTCAGATGTTAATCAAAATGTTCCAAATAGTATTCCTGCTCTTGTCTGCTCACTAGTCTGTTAGATTTACTAGTTTTAGTCCTTGTGCTATTTATACTTTCATTACATAACATCACACTACTTGATAATTGCTAGGTGATGGCATTAGCTCATCTGTTAAGAGAGAAAGCCTCACCAAATCTATGTTAAAATAAGTTCTGCATGCTCCAGTCACAGTCATACCTGCACACGCTGCATTAATTTACCCTAAGGAAAAGTAACTTTTCCAGGATTTACCAAGGCTGTGCTGGTATTGAGCTCTGATGTGTTAATGCAAAGAACTGGACCATCTCCCTGTAGCATGTTCCATACAGCATGAAAAAAATTAGGCCTCCCATTAAACAAAATTCTTCGAAAGGTGTCTGCTTGCTAGAGAAAATGTCAATAACCTGGAAAACTAGTCTTGAAAATTTCTTTCTTTCACTGCAAACATCAGTATTTTTCCCTGAGAAGGGAAACTCTTCAATTCTGATGGAGGGCCAAAATGTCTCAGGGGATTTGTAATTTTGATGCTGCTTGCTCCCATTTCTTCATGCGACCAGCAAAAACTTTCCTAGTCTTTCTACCCTGGAAAAGGTCAGTGTACTTTTCTTTTAATATCTAAAAAAGAGGTATTTTCATTAGAGAGCTTTTCCTGTAGAGAAATGGAGGTTTCCAGGGTATCACAGCAGTGTGCATGATTTTTATTTTTATATATATACGCATGCACATGCTTCTCTATATATACATACTGCATATATATATATGCAATTATGTATTATTTTTAGTTGAAAATAAATTGTCATGTAGGATTTGCAGAAGGTGGGAGAGCCTTTTTTTAGATACGAGCTACCCTACAAAATTGCACTCACAGAATTATTAGGTAAAAAAAAAGCCAGCAAAGACACATTAAGACACCAGTTGATCCATGGCTATTATTAAATGCCTACCTAAGACACAATCTATAGCATATTTTATGCAGGGCTCCTCTCCACTGAAGACTTGAATACAACTGAAAGGTACAGCCTGAATATGAGGTATGTATTCAGCTACTCAGCCACAGCATCACAGGCGGAAGCTTAACATTCTGGAATTAAACTGAATTAACTCCTTCTTTTATTCAGTTTAAAAGTGGAATATGTTAAAACACAAATGAGGCATTTTCATTCTTAATAGAAGTATCAAACATGGAGCTGTTCCCAAATACTTTACTGCAAAAAAAACATTGATATTCACTGTTGGCACTTCAATCTCCTCCAACTCGTGCCAGCTCTGGCTATGATTGTCTTAAATGAACAATGTTTGGCTTGTTTTTAAAATCTCTTATGTTCTCTTTCACCCATGCTATACCAGAGTATTTGCCCATTCAAAATGCTGTCGTAATATCTCACACAAAGGCAAAGTGGTGCAAATAATAAAAGGCTGAGCCCAAAAATATGCTCAGATCACAAGCTAAACCTCAGGATAACTCATTCTCTCCATGGAAGCGTTTCTTTCCCAACAAGGCACACACAGATGGCTACACCTTTTCCTCCTAAATCTCTCTTCTTTCAGCCCTTTCACCCCTTTCTTAGTAACCACAGTGAACAAGATCTGACTAATGAGGAACCTACTCCTTGGCCTTTATTTCAAGGCCAGACATCCAGTGTTGATGACATAGAAAAACACTTCCTTTATTCATCACTTTTATTAAACCAATTCTTTTTATTAATCGTTATAGCTTTTTGTTCTATAATACGCACTGGCAGAAAATCTACACTAAACCCCCCCCCACTGAAAG
Source organism: Corvus moneduloides (assembly GCF_009650955.1). NCBI lineage: Eukaryota > Metazoa > Chordata > Aves > Passeriformes > Corvidae > Corvus > Corvus moneduloides. The sequence continues at coordinate 59,772,382 of NC_045480.1, forward strand.
AGCTTTTCCTGCATGCTCCAAGTTACATATTTCCTTTTGCATTAATTTTCCATAGCAACATGCCATAAATTTTTACCAAGTAATCCTAATGTAAACTAGCACGTAGGAAAAGTTACAGGCAGGTAACACTTAATAAGCAAAATATCAGTGTTCAATTCAGTTATTATAACAGAGGTACCTACATTAATTAAATTTTAGCTCTTTTTTTTGGAGCTCAGTTTGATTTTTTGCTCCAGATGAGAAGTTTAGTTACAGCAATCCAAGTTACTTAAGTAACAAGTCATTCTCTCTTTTCAAATATCCAAGAGTTGGTCCATGTAACAATGAGTATCATAAAAAAAGATTAGAAACTTTACAATTGGCTCCCTGGAGGGTAATTAGCCTAGTGCCAAATATCTATTTGAATGGCATGCTAAATCTAATGGCATATACAGGCCACAGCAGATTTGAGTCTTAAAATTCAGATCAAGTGAAAACACCGAATTTACGCAAAACCAAATCAGAGCCTAAAACCTATTGCTCTGACATTTAACAGGGTTTTTAAAAAAACTTTTATACAATGGACTGTTGTTGAGCCAGGACATTCCTTGTGGGTGGCAAGCTAGTCTCAAACTCCTAACTGAAAATACAAGAAATATGAAATAGTGCCATAGAACTGGCTACTCATTCCCATTTTCAGAAGCCAGTGGCTCCCATAGGTTGACTAGGCATTGTTGCTTTCATGCCTCTCTCATTCTTTCTAATACAAAGACAAGAATAGGCAAACACACACCCCCACATAAAACTCCACAGGATTCAAAGAGAGGAGATCTAACAGAGCATACATATTTTATCACAATGCTGTTACAGCCAAGGGCAGCATGGAGAGTTTAACAATGCCAAATGTTGTAAAACGGTTGCTTCAATGGCTCCAGTAACACTTGTCACGTTGTAGGGTATGTGATTAAGAATAAGCCTGATTTATTATCCCTAACAGTACAAATGCTGGCAGTTAAATGCTGACCTTGACTAGCCATTGCCATCAAGCTCATTTGTGTCTCTCAGAGTTGGCTTTAGTAATAGTTATATGGAGAATTAATTAGAAATAACAGATTTTGTAAGGAAGAGTCAATAAACCCACAGATAATCCAGCATTTAAAAAGCTGATTATATAGGTTATTATGCTTTTCAAACCAGATGTCATACAGGAGCACAGTTTAAACAAACGATGCCTCTCTGATGATAAAATGAAGCCCTCTAAAGGAGAATAAGCCACAATATGAATTCCAAAGTCATTTGTTCCAAGTGCTTTTATTATTATGAGATCTAGATGAGTCCTTTTTAATTCCACGTCATTGACTTTTCTTTTCCATACTGAAATTTTCTGGCAGTAAAACAAAGAGAAGGAACCTGGGTATGCCTCAATAAATAAAGGTATGGAAAAACAAAGGTAAAAAGAATTTGAGATTACGGAATCATATTTTTTACACAAGAAGAAAAAAAAAGTAACTGTAAGAGGAAGAATAATCAGGACATTCAAGATGCAAAGGCTGCCAGAAGCTTACTTCTACCCTCTCACCTCATTTCTGAAGGGGCATAACCTCCAGCTAGAGTCATGTTCTACTGGGAACTAGTAGAAGATAGTCAACTTTGCACACAGAAATACTGAAACTAACCTTCCTGTGGCCCAAAACAATAGCTGGGTATTTCAATGGTATTTCACTTCTCTTAGCAGCTCTCCCAGTACCCTAATTTCTTTAATCCATTGTCCACTCAGCCATCATAGAAAACAGCATAACCATCTCATCTTCACATTGCCTCCATTATTTTTATGCATGTTCACATCGTAACAACAATCTCCCTGCCCAAGGTAACTCTACTACTCCTTTAGAAAGTGTCTTACTGGTCAAAAGCTGTCCAGTAGATTATTTGACCGCTCTACAATGATGGTAGTCATGACCTGCCCCAGTGCCATGTATCATTTCCCAGATTTTACTCCATGCTTCCCATTTTAATTGTCAATACTAAAGTTTGACCAGCGTCAGTTTCTGCTTGTAGAACCCAAATTTTTTAAAAAGCTTCACTGTGGGAAGGAACCCTGGCTCTCTCCTGTAACTACTTGAATAAAGCAGATTAGCAGACTGGAAAATGGTATTTCTTAAATGTCAAAGTATATAAACCAATCTTCTTGTCAGCAGACCAAGAAAGCAGAGAGAAGTGAAAAGGTGCAGAGATGAAACGATCAGAATTTTGGAGGAGAAGGCAGTCACGTGAGACCTTGGGATGGTTGAGCTAAGAACTGCTGGAACCCAACCACCCCTGAGCCTCAGCAGCAACACTCCCAGAGCAGGCAGAGCAACATTTACCCTTCTTTGAGGGTACATCCTAAAGAAATTTTAAAAACCAAAACAACCAAACAACAAGCCCCAACAAAGAGAATTCAGCAGCTGTCACATTACATTTAAATTAGTGGTCAGTCTCTATTTTTTTTTTTAAAGCACAGAGCTTTTGTATTCCAAGACAGAAACCCTTCAATTCTTCGAACTTCACCTCTTTTAATCTTAAGAAATACTTAGTGTGATGGAACATGTAGGAATCAGAAGGAAAGTGCATTTAGTTAAGAAAAAACAAACTGAGAACTTGGATGGTGTTTTTCCTCAGCAACTTCAGCTTTCACTTTAAGTTACTTTATTTAGTAATGCCTAAGGGTCACACATCACACTTTCATACCAGGATCTTAATTATGATAACAAGCAAACTCTGACATGCACTAATAGAAAAGGCTCCAACCTTTTTTCTAAGCCCCACCAAATCAAAAAAGATGCATTTAGGATTTTAAAAAAGCATTTAAGTCCCAATGTTTATTCGGCAAAGAGAATCTGATGCGTTCTGTGCCGCAGTCAAAGTGAACAGGTTCCTGTATTTAGCTTAACCTTAAGGCATATGTTGATTTTACAAAATGAAGCAAGTACGCTATGCTCCTTCAGTTCCCATTTACTTTAGTGGATGCTGACAGGATTCAGCATTTTCCTCCATCCAGCTGTAAACCTTGACTTTTCCTTGACCTTCTCTATTGAAATATTTTGGTAGCAACTATAGCCGGCAAGCCAAATTTTACCCCCACATAATCGGTTGACTACAGAAAAATACAAACTTAAGCATCAATGAAAGTGTGTTCTGATGGACTGAAACTGAGAAGCACTTATTTCCTAGGGAAATAAATGTAATTTTTACCCAGTGACTTAGTGATCAGAGAAGTATAACATCCTCCTACTTTTCTTCTGCAATGCACTTTTCTCCCCTAACTACTGTCACAACCTACCAAGACACAACTGCCCCAGGGAAATAAAATTTCCTTGCTCTGCAGGTTTTTTAGTACATAGATATAGTTATCTATTGAAATGGAATGGTTAACTTAGATGGGGAGTTTCCTATCAGGAAGAAGCCTTCGGCTTTGGAAGGCAAAGAACTCCAGTAAACCTCACAGTGCATCTGCTCTAACTTTTCATATTTGGCCCACTTATAGAATTAGTGCAGTTTAAATGCATGCAATTCTGGTGTTTGTGCTGCTGATTATAAATTGCTATGTATAGCAAGATAAGGCAGGAACAGTTTATCTGGAAAATTATCTGGTTAATTATTGAAAGTCTATTTGAGGGGGGCAGGGAGTATGTTTAACTCTTTCTTTTCCTGCAGCTGCTCACTTGCCATAACTAGGAGAAGACACACAGCTTTGAAAATCCAATTTTTTCACAGCACCATCTCATTTTCAACTGCTGAAAACTATGTGAGCCATTCTGCACCCTGGTAACTCTCCTACCAGGGCACAGTAGAGTTTACCTGGTGAGGTTCTGCTGCCTTCTCAGTCAGAAACATTTTAAAGCTGCATAAAATGCCATGATTCACATGAGGCTCACCTGCTGATGGGGGCACCAGTGGGAAATCATTGCCATGAGGAACTTCAGGCAAGACAAGACTGCATTACTACATTGCTCTGCTATTGAAGGCTTCTGAGACAAAGAAAACTGAACGAGCAAGGAAGGAGGAAAATATACATAGAAGGCAAATGCGGCGAGATGCTACCAGTAATAAAAGCATCTCTTTAAAAAGCCTCCTCTTCTCAAAAGAAAGCTAACAACTTTTGTTGAAGTGCTTCCCTCAGAGTCTAAACAAGCAACTCCTAAAAGTACATGCCTTTGTTTGAAAGCGTATTTTATGAAACCCTCATTACAGCAACCTGAAATTACACTGATGACCAGAGCATTGACTGTTAATGACCTTAAGAAATGTCATTCTGTTGCAGAGAAAAATCTACCTGATATGTCTGGCAATGGCTTGGCCCCAAAAGTCCTAAAAGAAAAACTGTATTAAAAATATTAGTTTATAACAGAAGCAGCTTAGTCCAGTTGGACATAGTTTCCTATTACCAACTGCTTGCTTTAACTTCTGAGTGCATGATATGCTTACAGAGAAAGCTACCACACCACTAATACCCTAACCACAATATAAAAAGTTTACAAGAGTTCCATAATCAAATAAATTTTTTTCAAAATTAAATTATTTCATAATAGCAGAAAGTAAACTGAACTGCCATCCACAGTCTCCTGGGGATTAAAATACCACAATAGAAAAACCTCCAGAGCAACCATGAAACCATAGGGAAAAAATGCACCAA